>NC_092420.1:53435024-56057524 GCF_040894005.1 Engystomops pustulosus | reverse complement strand
TTGGGGAGTAGCCTAGAGACAGGGGCTTGATCCATGCCAAGATCCAACTAACATAGTTTTAACTGCAGCACCTTTAATCTACTACTAGTTCACTGCCTCCATACATGGTCCCCTTATCAAACGAGCTGTGTCAGGCAGAATTTTGGGTTGTTTTCATGGCTTCCATGTTAACTTTGTCGCCACCCTGCTGTGTAATCCACAAAATATACTGGCAAACTTTTATCATGTATCGATATTATTTGATCGCTTCTTGCTCACCTCCTTTGGTTCCTCTCTGCCACCTATTGGTTTGAAGCCTGAGTCCATTTAGGGTATGTCGCCATGACACTCTCTAGCCTGCTGCCGCTGCCTCTGCATGCCGTCCCCTATAGTGTCAGGGTCAATTATTGGATGTTTTAGATGCTATCTAGCTTCATTCTGTCACTCTGTCATGGCCATGCTGTTGCCCATAATTTTGGCATAATGGTGCGATTAAGCAGCCTCAGAGGCATCCATGCATGCTGCCCCTGCTGTTTCCTGTCCATTTCCGTGGTGTTTCCATCCTTTTCTGAGGTTCCCAGGTGTTTGGCCAAGCTTCTCTGTGCAGAGCCTTGGTCCCCTTGAAAAATGCTCGAGTCTCCCATTGACTTCAATGGGGCTCGTTATTCGAGACGAGCACTCGAGCATCGGGAAAAGTTCGTCTCGAATAACGAGTACCCGAGCATTTTAGTGCTCGCTCATCTCTAGTGACTACACTATTGTTTATAGACTCGAGTAAAAGCCGAGTAAGGGGTTTTCAGCACAATTTTTGTGCTGAAAAACTCGGCTTATACGCGATTATATAAGGAAAGTGTTGTTCTCTATTTTTGATCTATAGTATATATACACCTCTGAACTGTTAAACAGATGGACCTAGAATCTAATGCATATTTTTGACTACTATATACACCACCAATTAGGATGTGTCAGCAAGGCTGTACAGCAGATGCCATCACTCTCCCCTCTTCCCAGACCAGTGGGGAAGTACAGAGAACGAAGAAGACAGAGCACAAACAGTAACACTAACCCAACTATAACCTTGTGGAAAGATGAGGAGGTTTGCAGAGCAGGCTTATGGATGATAATCTGTGCACTGTGTGTGGGAACATGATGGGCAGACTGAAGACAGGAGAGACCAGCCATGAAGTAACTGCTTCCTGTAATCACTGAGCAGAGCCTCACCTCTATCCTTTACTGACCCTGCAGTCCTCTGCCTGTTTCATGTTACGGATTGTTCTTAGCAACAAGAATGAGGGGTGAAGAGAGAGGAGCTGAGGCAGGATGTTACCAGGCAAACAACTACAATAAAATAATACATGTATATTGGAAAAAAATCATTTTCATCTATTGCAGCCAGGCCCGGCTTCAGCACCCGGCATACCTGGGCAAGTGCCGGGGCCCAGAGAGCTGCCGGGGGCCCACACACGCTGTGCACATCTTCACTTCCTGTTTTGACTGAGGAAGTGTCCTGTGCCCTGCACTGTTCCTCCCTCACTCGGACAAGGCACAGGACAGTTAGAGGCTGCTGAGCAGCCTGTGAGATACAGCACATAATGGGTTAACCCACCCTTCCCCAATCTCCTCTTCACACGGAGCTGCAGTATAGCAGAAGTCTGGCCTCTTAGAGATCGGGACGAAGAGATGGAGGAGGAGGAGAAGCCTGAAGACTCCTCAGTGTGATACCAGGGCTGCTGCAGACACCATAGGGTGTAATGGTATGTCACATGTATGGCTGTGTATTACTGATCCATATGGTGAGTGTATGCTATGTGTGATGATGTGTTTCCCTGCATGTGTATCTGTTTTCATGTATCTGTCTGTCAGTGTGTGTGTTTGCCTCAATGCTGGTCTGCATGTATCTGTCTGCATGTAGCTATACTTGCCTGCATGTGTGACTGCCTGTATATGTGTCTTGCTGCATGTATGACTGCCTGTTGGTTTGTATGTACATGAGTAGGAGAGAGGCTTCTGTTTCAGCAGTGATGTGTATTATGTGATTCTGCAGCAGCAAAGTTGTGTATTAGGAGGTTCCGCAGCAGCTGAAGTGTGTATTATGATGTTAGGCAGCAGCAGTGATCTGTATTATGAGGTTCCGCAGCAGCTGAGGGGTGTATTATGAGGTTCAGCAGCAGCTGAGGGGTGTATTATGAGGTTCCGCAGCAGCTGAGGGGTGTATTATGAGGTTCCGCAGCAGCTGAAGGGTGTATTATAATGTTCCGCAGGAGCTGAAGGGTGTGTTATGAGGTTCTGCAGCACCTGAATGGTGTATTATGAGGTTCTGCAGCACCTGAAGGGTGTATTATGAGGTTCCGCAGCAGCTGAAGGGTGTATTATGAGGTTCTGTAGCACCTGAAGGGTGTATTATGAGGTTCCGCAGCAGCTGAGGGGTGTATTATGAGGTTCCGCAGCAGTTGAGGGGTGTATTATGAGGTTCCGCAGCAGCTGAGGGCTGTATTATGAGGTTCCGCAGCAGCTGAGGGGTGTATTATGAGGTTCCGCAGCAGCTGAGTTGAAGCTTCAGTTTTATTACTTGGCAGAGGGGCACAAAGATTTAGGCTTGTCCTGTTGGTTAAATGACCTCAAAACTGCCCTGACCGTGATACAGCTGTTTGGGATGATAAATTAGGGAATAATTTAGGTAACAGGAGATTTCTGAATTTTAAATGCTGCCACATGGGTTCACTGCAAAGGGTCCCCCTGAGGTTCTGTCGCCCAGGGGTCTACTGAAACCTGGAGCCGGCCCTGATTGCATCATGCCAGACGCAGGATTTGAGACTTTTTGGCCCTATCTACACATACATTTTGCAACATATTCTAATTTTATACAACTTAAACCATTTTGTACAGAAATCTCAAAACAAAACCCAAGGAAATGGTATAACATACAGTATATACTCGAGTATAAGCCGAGACCCCTAATTTTAATACAAAAAACTGGAAAAACCTATTGACGTGAGTATAAGCTGAGGGTGGGAAATGCAGGTCCTCTTCTACCCATCACGGTTTTGGCATTGGCTTTTAAAATGTGGGAAGCAAAAAATGGAATTGGAAAAGCTGAAAGTGACGTGATCTCGAAAGAAATAGACTCAATAAAACGTGTACTTTGTAATAGAAAATACAGATAAATACATGTAAGAAAGTAATTCTTTACTGGAATTAGAGATGAGCGAACATGCTCGTCCGAGCTTGATGCTCGTTCGAGCATTAGCGTACTCGAAACTGCTCGTTGCTCGGACGAATACTTCGCCCGCTCGAGAAAATGGCAGCTCCCGCCGTTTTGCTTTTTGGCGGCCAGAAACAGAGCCAATCACAAGCCAGGAGACTCTGCACTCCACCCAGCATGACGTGGTACCCTTACACGTCGATAGCAGTGGTTGGCTGGCCAGATCAGGTGACCCTGGGATAGACTAGCCGCTGCCCGCGCTGCTCGGATCATTCTGTGTCTGGATGCCGCTAGGGAGAGAGCTGCTGCTGGTCAGGGAAAGCGTTAGGCTGTTCTATTAGAATAGTGTTAGGCAGGAGTGATTCTCCAAGAACCCAACAGCCCTTCTTAGGGCTACAATAACGTTCCACTTTTTTTTTTTTTTATTTGCATCTAGTACCATTTTGTGAGGAATTAGCAGGGGGACTTGCTACCGTTGTGTTTAGCTCTTAGTGGCACACATATCCACCTCAAACACCAAAGTGGGAAAATTTAGTAGGGGTTGGATTTCAATTAGGCACAGTCTGCCATTTGTCCTTTTTTATTTTACGTTTATTTTGTTTAATAACTCAGCGTCATCTCATCTGGCATAGTAGTGTGCTTTCATACTTGGCTAGAAAATAGCCATAGGAGAATCCAAACGGCTTACTTACGCCTACAGTAGCGTTATATATTTGATTTCTGGTTGATCTGCTGGTGGCTGTACTTGCTGCAGTGCATCTACTAGCCAATTGTGAGCAATTTGTAGTGAGACTTGCGACTGCTGTGTTTTGCGCTTAGTGACGCACATATCCATTGCAAAGACCGAAGTGGGAAAATTTAGTAGGGGTTGGATTTCAATTAGGCACAGTCTGCCATTTGTCCTTTTTTATTTTACGTTTATTTTGATTAATAACTCAGCGTCATCTCATCTGGCATAGTAGTGTGCTTTCATACTTGGCTAGAAAATAGCCATAGGAGAATCCAAACGGCTTACTTACGCCTACAGTAGCGTTATATATTTGATTTCTGGTTGATCTGCTGGTGGCTGTACTTGCTGCAGTGCATCTACTAGCCAATTGTGAGCAATTTGTAGTGAGACTTGCGACCGCTGTGTTTTGCGCTTAGTGACGCACATATCCATTGCAAAGACCGAAGTGGGAAAATTTAGTAGGGGTTGGATTTCAATTAGGCACAGTCTGCCATTTGTCCTTTTTTATTTTACGTTTATTTTGTTTAATAACTCAGCGTCATCTCATCTGGCATAGTAGTGTGCTTTCATACTTGGCTAGAAAATAGCCATAGGAGAATCCAAACGGCTTACTTACGCCTACAGTAGCGTTATATATTTGATTTCTGGTTGATCTGCTGGTGGCTGTACTTGCTGCAGTGCATCTACTAGCCAATTGTGAGCAATTTGTAGTGAGACTTGCGACCGCTGTGTTTTGCGCTTAGTGACGCACATATCCATTGCAAAGACCGAAGTGGGAAAATTTAGTAGGGGTTGGATTTCAATTAGGCACAGTCTGCCATTTGTCCTTTTTTATTTTACGTTTATTTTGTTTAATAACTCAGCGTCATCTCATCTGGCATAGTAGTGTGCTTTCATACTTGGCTAGAAAATAGCCATAGGAGAATCCAAACGGCTTACTTACGCCTACAGTAGCGTTATATATTTGATTTCTGGTTGATCTGCTGGTGGCTGTACTTGCTGCAGTGCATCTACTAGCCAATTGTGAGCAATTTGTAGTGAGACTTGCGACCGCTGTGTTTTGCGCTTAGTGACGCACATATCCATTGCAAAGACCGAAGTGGGAAAATTTAGTAGGGGTTGGATTTCAATTAGGCACAGTCTGCCATTTGTCCTTTTTTATTTTACGTTTATTTTGTTTAATAACTCAGTGTCATCTCATCTGGCATAGTAGTGTGCTTTCATACTTGGCTAGAAAATAGCCATAGCAATAGGATAGCATCGTTTGGTTTTAAAAACTCAAAAACACAAAAAAAAAAAAAAAACACAAAAAAAAGTTTAAAAAAAATTAAAGCTATAACTCTCATTTTAAAAATGTTTAACCCGAGGGCTAGGGGTAGAGGACGAGGGCGGGGACGTGGGCGTCCAACTACTGCAGGGGTCAGAGGCCGTGGTCCTGGCCGGGGTGAGACACCACCTGCTTATGAGGGAGCAGGGGAATGCCGCAGAGCTACACTCCCTAGGTTCATGTCTGAAGTTACTGGGACTCGTGGTAGAGCACTGTTGAGGCCAGAACAGTGCGAACAGGTGATGTCGTGGATTGCTGACAATGCTTCGAGCAATTTGTCCACCAGTCAGTCTTCCACGCAGTCCACCCATGTCACCGAAATCGCCACTCCTCCAGCTCCTGCACCTCAGCCTCCTCCCCCCCAGTCTGCCCCCTCCCAGGAAAATTTGGCATTTGAACCGGCATACTCTGAGGAACTGTTTTCTGGACCCTTCCCACAGTCACAAACCACTTGTCCGGTTGCTGCTGAGCAATTTTCCGATGCCCAGGTTTTCCACCAGTCACAGTCTGTGGGTGATGATGACCTTCTTGACGTAGTGGAAGTGTGTAAAGAGGTGTCCGACGATGAGGAGACACGGTTGTCAGACAGTGGGGAAGTTGTTGTCAGGGCAGGAAGTCCGAGGGGGGAGCAGACTGAGGGATCGGAGGATGATGAGGTGACAGACCCAAGCTGGGTTGAGAGGCCGGGTGAACACAGTGCTTCTGAGACGGAGGAGAGTCCTCGACCAGAACAGGTTGGAAGAGGCAGTGGTGGGGCCAGACGGAGAGGCAGGGCCAGAGTTGGTGCATCAGCGCCAAATGTGTCAACTAGTGAAGCTCCCGTGGCGAGGGCTCTTGCGGCGAGGGCTAGATCTTCAGAAGTCTGGAGGTTCTTTAAGGAAACACCGGATGACCGACGGACTGTGGTGTGCAACATTTGCCAAACCAGGCTCAGCAGGGGTTCCACCACTACTAGCTTAACTACCACCAGTATGCGCAGGCATATGAATGCTAAACACCCCACTCAGTGGCAACAAGCCCGTTCACCTCCGGCCGTGCACACCACTGCTCCTTCCCCTGTGTCAGCTGATAGTCAGCCCCCTGCCCAGGACCCTGCCACAAAAACCCCATCGTCGCCTCCACGATCCTCCACAGCATCCACCAGCGTTCAGCTCTCCATACCCCAGACGCTGGAGCGGAAACGCAAATATAGTGCAACCCACCCGCATGCCCAAGCCCTTAATGTGCACATCTCCAGATTGCTTAGCCTGGAGATGCTGCCCTATAGGCTAGTAGAGACCGAGGCCTTTCGCAACCTCATGGCGGCGGCCGCCCCTCGGTATTCGGTCCCCAGCCGCCACTACTTTTCCCGATGTGCCGTCCCAGCCCTGCACCAGCACGTGTCAGACAACATAATCCGTGCCCTGACCAACGCCGTTTCTGACAAGGTCCACCTGACCACGGACACGTGGACGAGTGCTGCCGGGCAGGGCCACTATATATCGCTGACGGCACATTGGGTTAACTTGGTGGAGGCTGGGAGCGAGTCTGACCCTGCGGCTGGTCATATACTGCCGACGCCGAGGATTGCGGGGCCTACCTCGGTCCAGGTGTTTCAGGCCTACTATGCCTCCTCCTCCTCCCACCCCTCCTCCACCTCCTCCTCCGAACTACCATCCGTGGGCACGGCGCCATCAGTCGGTAGCTCTAGGCACAGCAGCAGTGCCGTCGCTAAGCGACAGCAGGCGGTGCTCAAACTGCTGAGCCTAGGCGATAAAAGGCACACCGCCCAAGAGCTATTACAGGGCATCACGGCGCAGACTGATCTGTGGCTGGCACCGCTGAACCTGAAGCCAGGCATGGTTGTGTGTGACAACGGCCGTAACCTGGTGGCGGCTCTGCAACTCGGCAGACTGACACATGTGCTATGCCTGGCCCATGTGTTAAATCTGATAGTTCAGCGTTTCCTCAAGACATACCCCAATCTGTCTGATTTGCTCACGAAGGTGCGCCGCATCTGTGCGCATTTCAGGAAGTCCAGCACAGATGCTGCCACTCTCAGGGCAGCGCAGCGCCGCCTCCAACTGCCCGCTCACTGACTGTTGTGCGACGTGCCCACGAGGTGGAATTCAACACTGACCATGTTATCCAGAGTTTACCAGCAGCGCCGAGCCATTGTAGACTGCCAGATGTCAACTTCCACCAGAACTGGTAGTCAGGTCAGTCAGCTTCCTCAAGTCTACAATGAGGAGTGGACGTGGATGTCTGATATCTGTCAGGTGCTGAGTAACTTTGAGGAGTCAACACAGATGGTCAGTGGCGATGCCGCCATCATCAGCCTCACCATCCCGCTGCTTGGCCTGTTGAAAAACTCTCTGATCAGCATGAAGTCGGAAGCTTTGCGCTCGTCACAAGAGACGGGGGAAGAAGATTCCCTTGTTGATAGCCAAAGCACCCTCAGGTCTGTTTCTCAGCGCATATCGGAGGAGGTGGAGGTGGAGGAGGATGAGGAGGAAGAGGAGGAGAATGTTGGCGAGACACAAGAGGGGACCATTGTTGAGTCCTTCACTGTTCAGCGTGTATGGGCAGAAGAAGAGGAGTTGGAGGAGAAGGAAATGGACAGTCAGGCCAGTGAGGGGAGTGAATTCTTACGCGTTGGTACTCTGGCGCATATGGCAGATTTCATGCTAGGCTGCCTATCCCGTGACCCTCGCGTTCAAAGAATTTATTCCAGCACCGATTACTGGGTGTTCACTCTCCTGGACCCACGGTACAAGCAAAATCTTTCCACTCTCATCCCTGCAGAGGAAAGGAGTGTGAGAATGCATGAATACCAGCAGGCCCTGGTGCACAAGCTGAAACAGTATTTCCCTTCTGACAGCGCTAGCGGCAGAGTGCGTAGTTCTGCGGGACAAGTAGCGAGGGAGAGTAGGCGAGCAGGCAGCTTGTCCAGCACTGGCAAGGGTACGCTTTACAAGGCTTTTGCCAGCTTTATGTCACCCCAGCAAGACACTGTCACCTGTCCCCAGTCTCGGCAGAGTAGGGCTGATCTTTACAGAAAGATGGTGAGGGAGTACGTAGCTGACCATACCATCGTCCTAAATGATCACACAGCTCCCTACAACTACTGGGTTTCAAAGCTGGACATGTGGCACGAACTGGCGCTGTACGCCTTGGAGGTTCTTGCCTGCCCTGCCGCTGGCGTCTTGTCCGAGCGGGTTTTCAGTGCAGCTGGTGGCATCATCACCGATAAGCGTACACGCCTGTCGACTGACAGCGCTGACAGGCTGACGCTTATTAAGATGAATAAAGCCTGGATTTCTCATAATTTCCAATCTCCACCAGGTGAAGGAAGCTCAACCTGAATAATTGATCCACTCCTCCTCCTCCTCATTTTCCTCCTTCTCCTCCTCTTTGTACAGTAAAGCAGAGGAAACTGGCTATTTTTTGACAGGGCCCACTGGCTCTAGCTATAGTACTTTATGCATTTAATTTTTCTGGAGGGCCACCTACCCGGTCCTCTGTTTTAAACAATTTTTGGGAGTGCCACATACAGGCACTCAATCTATTCAATTTTTCTGGAGGGCCACCTACCCGGTCCTCTGTTTTAAACAATTTTTGGGATTGCCACATACAGGCACTCAATCTATTCAATTTTTCTGGAGGGCCACCTACCTGCTCCTCTGGTTTGAAAATTTTTTTGGACTGCCACATACAGGCACTCAATCTATTCCATTTTACTGGAGGGCCACCTACCTGCTCCTCTGGTTTGAAAAATTTTTGGGACTGCCACATACAGGCACTATCCAAATTAAATTGTCTCCATAGCAGCCTCCACACGTTGTCTCCATTGCTACCTCCAAAAGTCGTCCATATAGCTGCCTCCATACATCGTCCCTTTATCAAACGAGGTGTGTCAGGCAGAAATTTGGGTTGTTTTCATGGATTCCACATCAAAGTTGTTAACTTTGTCGCCACCCTGCTGTGTTATCCACAAAATATACTGGCAAACTTTTATCATTTACCAATATTATTTCAGCGCTTCTTGCGCATCTGTTTACATTCCCCTCACCCGGCATATCCTAAACTTATAAGAACGCTACTACACTTGATCTTATACAAAAGGTTCTTAGAAGTGCTGTTTGGGGAGTAGCCTAGAGACAGGGGCTTGGATTGGCGAAAGCTCGCCTGGCAGCGGAGCGCCAGCTCCATGCGCATCATGCGCTTCTTGCGCATCTGTTTACATTCCCCTCACCCGCCATATCCCAAACTTATAAGAACGCTACTACACTTAACTTGGTGCAGGCTGGGACCGAGTCTGACCCTGGGGCTGGTCATATACTGCCGACGCAGAGAATTGCGGGGCCTACCTCGGTCCAGGTCTCAAAGGCCTACTATACCTCCTCC
The DNA here is from genome assembly GCF_040894005.1 of Engystomops pustulosus. NCBI lineage: Eukaryota > Metazoa > Chordata > Amphibia > Anura > Leptodactylidae > Engystomops > Engystomops pustulosus. The sequence goes on along the minus strand of NC_092420.1, from coordinate 56,047,900 downwards.
CAACCCTCCTCCACCTCCTCCTCCTCCGAATTACCATCCGTGGGCATGGCGCCATCAGTCGGTAGCTCTAGGCACAGCAGCAGTGCCGTCGCTAGGCGACAGCAGGCGGTGCTCAAACTGCTGAGCCTAGGCGATAAAAGGCACACCGCCCAAGAGCTATTACAGGGCATTCCACATCAAACTTGTTAACTTTGTCGCCACCCTGCTGTGTAATCCACAAAATATACTTGCAAACTTTTATCATTTACCGATATTATTTCAGCGCTTCTTGCGCATCTGTTTACATTCCCCTCACCCGGCATATCCTAAACTTATAAGAACGCTACTACACTTGATCTTATACAAAAGGTTCTTAGAAGTGCTGTTTGGGGAGTAGCCTAGAGACAGGGGCTTGGATTGGCGAAAGCTCGCCTGGCAGCGGAGCGCCAGCTCCATGCCAAGATCCAACTAACATAGTTTTAACTGCAGCACCTTTAATCTACTACTAGTTCACTGCCTCCATACATGGTCCCCTTATCAAACGAGCTGTGTCAGGCAGAATTTTGGGTTGTTTTCATGGCTTCCATGTTAACTTTGTCGCCACCCTGCTGTGTAATCCACAAAATATACTGGCAAACTTTTATCATGTACCGATATTATTTGATCGCTTCTTGCTCACCTCCTTTGGTTCCTCTCTGCCACCCATTGGTTTGAAGCCTGAGTCCATTTAGGGTATGTCGCCATGCCACTCTCTAGCCTGCTGCCGCTGCCTCTGCATGCCGTCCCCTATAGTGTCAGGGTCAATTATTGCATGTTTTAGATGCTATCTAGCTTCATTCTGTCACTCTGTCATGGCCATGCTGTTGCCCATAATTTTGGCATAATGGTGCGATTATGCAGCCTCAGAGGCATCCATGCATGCTGCCCCTGCTGTTTCCTGTCCATTTCCGTGGTGTTTCCATCCTTTTCTGAGGTTCCCAGGTGTTTGGCCAAGCTTCCCTGTGCAGAGCCTTGGTCCCCTTGAAAAATGCTCGAGTCTCCCATTGACTTCAATGGGGTTTGTTATTCGAGACGAGCACTCGAGCATCGGGAAAAGTTCGTCTCAAATAACGAGTACCCGAGCATTTTAGTGCTCGCTCATCTCTAACTGGAATCATTGCAACATATGGGATATTGCCAAAGCTACTCTTACTCAATTCAGGTCCAGCAAAGGTCATCATATGTCAATATTTTAGCTGAAAGTGTTTCTAATGAATATATCATCATCATACCATGTTTGTAGTCTTGTGAATTCTCATCTCTGGCGATTTGAACGCCTTAGGGTACAACTAATATTACTATAATATTTTGCAGTATTCAGATACAGCTGCAGGATACTCATATCTCATAAGAAGTTTTGCCCATTTGCCCATATCATAGTATTTGGTTTAAGTTTTCTCTGGTCATGTTACCATATTCTGTATCGTTTTATTTTGGCTAGCCTGTCCTCTGCTCACCTACTCCCTTCCGTCTCTTTTTATGTTATGCATAAGAAATCATCTGGTACTGTGCTGCAAGGATCAATAAATGATGTCAAGAATGAATAAACTATTTATTAAAATCGGTTTAAAAACACATGTTTTGGGTATTTTAACTGATAAAGAGTATAAATACTCAAAAAGTGTATTTTAAATAGATTTTAATAAACATTAATAAACATTGTCATTCTTGACAACATTTTTTGATCCTGGAAGCAACATACAAGATGATATTTATTGGCCTTAACTTATACTGCTAGATTCCCATACCAGTGACTGGGAAGGGCTGCTCCTCACCGGACAACATTTGGTATAAAATATCTATCCACAGGTGAGCAGCACTTCCGTGTCACCACCCCAAGCATTAATTATCAATAGATATTTATTTTGACTGTATTACACAAGGAGCCGTCTCCTTGACGTCCTTTTTTCTTACTACTATCTAGCTAACTAGCTCCTATGTCCAATGAAAATCAAACAGCACTCCACAATAGATAAAAAATACTCATGTACATGAGCAATTGGCTCCTCATTCATGTCAGCCCTTACTTTTTCCCTTTTTCGTACTCCTCATGTCAGCATCATTATAACAGTCTATACAATTTCAAAATAGACGATCATCTCATCCCTGTTATAGGCAACAGATAGATCTCCCCAAACTCTAATATAGAAATCATTAGAGGAAAACTCATATTGATAAACAACAATTCCAAAGTTATATTTGCTAACCAGAGGCTGAAGGTACATAATTTTGGCATTTGTCCAACTAATGGTATCAAGAAGAAAGAAAAGAAACTGAGGAGACCCAGTGTTATAAATTATGGGATAGATTAGATAAACATTTCACAACTACTACACACTGTACTGGAAGTGAGATGGTAAATACCCCAACATTGTTACATCTGGTGACCATATCCGTGAATTGTTCTTCATCACCAGATCGGGAACAGATCTTATAGCTGATTGGTTGGTATCTTTCCCACCATGGCCTGTAAGGATTTGTTACAATCAAATGCTCATTCGGAGGTGAAATCTAAAGTAGAAAAAGTTCATAGATGTAAGGTTCAAAGGCAAATACTTCATATGTAAAGGCATCCATAGGATAGAAAATTAGGATAGAGAGCAAATCCTACATTCAAAAGGACCACAAGCGAACATATAAAATAGTCTGCGGTCTTTTACATGACCAGGAGAGTGGTGAAAGTTGTTAATGATAGTCATAAAATGAGTTTTATTGCTCTATTATAACACCCACATTTTATACTTGTTTTGGGGCATAGATGTATAAAGATGTTGTAACATTCAAGTTACTTATACAGAAGGCTAGGAGTTGTGAGAGACTACAAAAAGTTACATAAATACTTTTCAGATACTTTTACAAACTGTATGAAATGTGTGGCTTCATGTGAAGTAGGTCAGACCGCTGTAGTATCACTGTGCAACCATATTTGGTACAATTTCCTGCCATTAGCTAACCCATGGTGATGGTGAACCTTTCAGAGAGTGAGTGCCCAAACTACAGCCAGTCCGGGGCAGCCTGGGATTACAAGAGGATACCTTGAGTCAATTCTGTGCTGGGAGAGGCCTTTGAGAGCCACCTCTGACACCCATGCCATAGGTTCACCACCATTGGACTAGACAGTCTAAGACTACACTTTGGGGCAGAATTATTAAAGTAGTTGTAGTTTTCTGGTGTACAAGTCATGAAATAGTTACAATTCCTGACCTACAGACAGGAATTGTGACTATTTCCCCCTCACGCCACATCCATGCAAGTAGGCATTAAGGGGGGTGAAGATAGCCACCCCTGGTTACAAAGTGGGCCGGCACAGGGGTCCCTGCCCTGCATAATAGCTATAGCCTGTGCCAGAAGTTGACACAGGTTATAGCACAAGTAGCCTTAACTTTGCATATCTTTGAGTTCATCTCCCCTATAGATCTGTATCTTTCTACGTCTATGAACAATAAAGGCTGTTTGATTTTAATATATATACAGTAGACATGAAAGAATTATAGATTGATAAGTACATAGATAGATAGATGTCTGATATATTTATTGATCAAATTATTAAATAAGTTTCATTTAGACAGCACCTTACCTGAACACCCCCAAACCCATTTGGTCCCAGATAACGTTCACATTCTTCAGCAATGTCCTCCCACCGCCATTCAAACAAGTGAACAATGGATGTTTTCCCACAAGCTACATTGGGATTAAACTGGGCAGTGCAGAGCCCTGGCAGCAGAAGCAGCAGCAGCAAGGTCATGTTGATCAGTCATGTGTCCAGCATCTTGTCTCCAGCCTATTTATAGCAGCAGCAGACGATGAGGCAACTTCTGCTCTAGTGAGCTGCTGATGTCAGGCACGCTTCCGTTTCTGAGGTGAGAGGGAAGAGAACACTGCAGCAGCACAGTAAATTGGATAAGACAAGTGCATGAATTGGATGTAATACACGCTACAGCTATAAGCTTTAAAGGGTATGGACATGTAATGCTTAAAGGGGTTGTCCTACTATTGTAAAAATTTGCATCCAGTCTAAGGAGGGTTTTTAAAAAAAAAAATGGACTTTACTTACCTGCTCCGGTGCTCCGGGGTCCTTTGCCATGGTCCCTCTGAGCCATGCCCATACTGGTTTACAGGGTCACAGAAGCTCTGTTTTAACAACTTCCAGGTGGCCTGGCACACTCACCCGTCTCCCATTCCTGTGCCTGATACAGTGCTGGTACAAGAAACTGCTTGCAAGGCTGTCTGGAAGTTGTTGGCGTTCTATTTAGCTTCAGGATGATGCTGCCACTACCATGCTTCACTTGGATGGCAGGTGATGACACAACCTGGACCAAAAAGTACAGTCTTTATTTAATCAGACTATGTTTCTCATAGTCTGAGAGTCTTTTAGATGCTAATTTGACTGACTACCATAAACTAAAGGGGAACATGGCAGCACAATATGTACATAAAATACATCATATTAAAATTGGTCTCAAAGAAAAAACACTGATTTCTTTGTAGTCTTACACATGCTAGAATCCGTTGCAGCTTTTGAGCTGATATACAGTACATACATTTATCTATTTTAATTAGCTTTCTTTGAAAAAAAAAAAAAAAACAGTGTGAAATATATACGTCTCAACTCTCAACAACGATAATCTGGAAGATGAGATTCTTATATTTATTTGACACTAAAAGCATGGTTCTAAATACTATAGAACCAACAATAGGTTTTTTCTCCAGCCACTTGAAAATACTCATCTCAGACAAATATGGGTCTTCTCAGCTCATAGGACTTTGGAGATAATTTTTATGGGTAAAAAGAGGATTCACATAAATGACAACTCTAGAAAGAACATTTCAGTACCTGCAGTTGATGCTAGTTTAGTGGGGTAAAATCTGGTGACTGGTTATGACTATGGCTGGTCTCAGGTGTTGGAAGGCATGGGTGTATGGAAGGCATGCACTCATAAGAACTTGGAACTTGACCTAAATATAATGCTATGAGTTTTGGTTCAGAATCTGGACCTTCATTAGGCATGAAACAAGAATTGCAACCACAATCTCATACATACACTTACCACATTATAAAACTAAAGAGCTGGGTTCGGGACCTGGTCACATGACCTCCGGTTCTCCGGATACATCCAAATTTACAGATAATATAACTGAAATCTAAAATAAAAATACATTACTTGCAGTATTGTCCGCAAGACAGTATCAAATGTTTTCTTAAAATGAATAAAAATTGTGGATACCCTGCCTGAGATCCCACAGCAGGCAGCATTGTGGTCCATTTGGCCTATGAAAGTCCTGAGGTGGGACAAACTTACCCCCTAGCGCTCTCGGTACAGGATGCCTCTAACAGGATTTTCTTAGACTATACATTAGGGTACTAACAGCACTTTCTATCAGCACCATAACTAAAGAGTAACTATCCCTAGAAACAGATCTATTGTGCGACAATGGGATGTTGTACACCAGTCATATCGTGTGGGCGATATGTCACTAAACATACTAAAAGGCTCTGAATTTTTGCACTGCACTTATAATCTACTCAATCCAGGCTAACATAGATTTAAGCTATCATCTGTGCCAGATTTGTATACTAAATTTGGCTGATCTTTCCCTGCTGCACCCAAATATTTAAATTTGTAGTTTGCAGTAATCAATCATGACTTCCACACAGTCACCTAAGTTGTCTACTTCTGGTGCATTTTATATTTCTGCCAGCCATCTCTTCCAGAAGATGGACTTCCTATGACAGTGATAGCTATCCTTTTAGAGACCTAATAAGTTGTTGCTACCTGTTTTGTAACAGCTTTTAATTGTATCAGCATCCAAAGGACACCAATACAGTTGAAAGAAAGAGGAGAAATTCAGATTATCATTGTAGCTTCCTTCTAGGGTCCCCTGAATAGAACTGTGGGGCCCAGAGCAGGAGCTCTAATAATAATAACACAGCCTTGTCTGCACCTCCTTGCTCCTCCTGTAGTCCCAGGCAGCTAAGGATGTGTAGCTTTTAAATAGCACTGATCACAGTACCTCCTGGGTGGCCAGGGACTGCAGGAGGTGGTTTTGAGTCCTACCTGGAAGTTCTGCGCTGGGATTATGTCCTGGGTGCCCACAGAGAGTGCTCCAAGTGCCACCTCTGGCACCACTGTCCTAAGACATCGGGTCTCTACTGGCTTCTGGAGGGAACCGTGCAGTCTGGACGCCCATTCCGTCATACAGACAATATGTACTGCACAGCCTCTCCATCTGCTCTCCAACCCGGAGGTTTCATGTGACCTACCAGTCCTGGAGTCCCCCAGCGGTCTCAAGGAAGGTTTAACAGGGTAAGTATAATATGGGTAACCCTATTAGGCTCACCCACATGTTAAACTTTCCTCAAAGTGGCCAAACCTTTTATGGAATGTGCCAGTCAGACCTAGTTAGGCCATCAAACCATAGACTAGATCCCAATGAGTGGAAAATAAGCCATCTCAAAGCACTAAATTATATACTGCTTTTATTATTTACAGGTGTCAAATTGATTGTTCTGTTTCATATTACTTGCCTTATCAACTGTAGTATTCATGTTTCCTGTATTAATGTTTTTTGTCTGACGTTGTGTTATTCCACAACCAATGAAAAAAACTGCAATTATCAACCTTTTAAATTAGCCAATAACAGGTATCAGCAACCAAGAACACTTTCTCTCAGCCAAACCCCTGGTTGACATGATTAAATGCCACTTTGCTACATAACAATATGCCAGTATAATAAAATGGAACATTGTATATGTAGTTGTGAGATGGGAAAAGCTCTCGATCCTTTGTATTCTGTGTCTTCGTAGGTCGTCACACCACAAGCCACATAGGAACTGCATGGTCACATGGGTTTTCATCACCCAAGGGGTTTAATTGTCATCAGTGTCCCCAACCTCATTATTTCATGTCACTTTATGTGAAAGAAATCAATATAAATGAAGATGAATTGAAGATAGCTGTGAGTGTGATTTCTGTCCATGGAAATGCTTAAGCAGGAACTAGTCTACAATCCTATGATAATCAAATAGAGGCAAATGAACCACATGAGTCAGATTCAGGCTTCACATTGATATATTTGGATTTCTCATGATTACAATTTGGCATTGACATGAATGGCAATGAAGGGGTCTGCAGCAGAACTGGCGATAGTAAAACGAGCCGAGCCAGTGCTGCTTACTGTGATCTGGGTGCCAGTACAACGGGTTCCTTCCTTCTGTCCAGAGATGACATCACAGTAAGTGCCAGCAGGCAGTCCAGTATTCAAGGTGACATCCATATTACTGAAAGGAAAGTAAAACATTACATTTTCTTGTCTGTTATGTGTGGGTTAGGCCCATCAAAATTTGCCAGAATCCCAGTGATCACAAGATCCGACCCCACTGGTCCTTTAAAGTGCCCCATGTGAATTGTACTTTGAAGAGAGCTATCTCTTACAGGCTCATAGAAATAAATGCAGTGCAGGTCGGTCATGAACACATCGCTATATTCCTTCAGTTTGATGGTGTAATAAAATTTTCAAGGGGCTCTTAAGAGAAATAATGAATGTCTAAACTGGAGAAGCCCTTTTAATTTGAAAGCTTCATGTATCTAGAATTTTCAGCATTTCTATAAATCTTCCTTTTATCTTCTTTAATTCTATTATTAAGTTATACAACTAAAAATTTAAAAAATTAGTTCTATATGTGAGTAAAATTTTGACTTGTTAAGCTTTCCCTTTTTATCAAATAAACAATAACTTACAAGCTCTCATTATTGAAGACAATGAATCCTCTATTTCCACGTCCAAAAGCAATTTGATTTCCTCCATTTTCCCACCAGTTAGTCAAACCTTGGCCATTAACTGTATTACGGAAAATAACCATGTTCCTGTATAGAAAAACACATGTGGAGTAGTACTAGTAGTCTTTTTAGTCTTTTTTCACACTACTAGCAGAAGAATTTTAGGACTTACTTAATCTGGCGCCATCTGTGCTCACAGACCCAGTCATTTCCACAGGTGGAGTCAGCATTAATGGTGACTGCCTTGGTTGATCCATCAGAGTTCATTGGTGGTCCAATCCAATCGTTGACATCCTATGAGGAGATTTTTGGAACAGTCATCAATAGATTAGAGAGTAATTGTTTTAAATATTTTTCTTTAAATAAAAACCTTTCCTGCTGGGAACAAAAGTTTTTGCCTTAATATTCTGCTTACCTGTCCATTAACAAAGTTTCTTGTCCAGCGATAACTAGACATCACACGAGCAACTCCATAGGGATGAGCCAACATGAAGCCAACACCCATCTTGTAAAGGCTAAATACATAGAAAATAGGGATAATGTTACAATTGCATTGATACAATGCGGAGTGCTGTTAGTGTATCTACAATATATTCTTACCGAGCGTCAAAGAAGGTGAGGATGGAGGCTCCTCCTGCTCCATGTCCTCTCTGGTTATCGTGGTTGTCTACAAATACCAGGGCTCTATCATTGGGCATAAAACCCCATCCTTCTCCCCAGTTCCTGGAAAATAGATAGGTTAGAGGTAAGACCTCATTCTATACAGTTTAGTGTACAAGGTTTTAAAAAAATTGTTCTAGAGTCACCTCAGATAGGACATCCTTTCTCCATTCCACTTACGAATTACATTTCCCAGTTTGGCTCCATACTTGAATTCTGTCACACGTCCATTTCCATAGTACTCACTTGCTTTAATAGCTTCTCCACCCAGATCAATGACCTGTCAAAAGATGCAAGTTTTGGCTTTTCCACTACAAGTTCAATTTGCTTGTGCCATAAAAATGGTCAACATATCTCCAAGACAGATTAAACATCTTACCTCTTGGTAGATGAAGGGACGACTTCCACTGGGGAACCACTGAGTATTTAAGTTGTTGAGTCTGCTGGTAATGGCATTGATGTCACCGGGCCACATATGTTTAGAAGCGTCGAGCCTGAAGCCAGCCACACCAATACTGATGAGATTGTTCATATAGGCAGCAATCTTTCCACGCACATAGTCCTTCTCTAGTGCCAAGTCCAGGAGACTCACAAGACGGCAATCTCTTACCTGCAGAAGAATTCATAAAAAATCATTTTCATTAGGCTAAAAGATCAATTTCATTGATATCTATGAATGTCTATTCTTTAGTAATAGAAATTTTGACCTATTTTGGTGTAAATGCTCAGAGAAATATATCATAGGCCTACATTAGAAATCATACACAGCATACATGGCACACCTGCTAACAGTGCCCATGCTAAAAGATGACTATAATCACAAGTGACCTCATCTGAATGGTTACTCACAGGGACTAAAAATAGACAAATAATGGTTTTACAAATATTTTTAGAAATAAACAATTCAAAATTGAATGTATTTTTCATATATGTATATATAAAACAGAACAAGAAAATGGAAACATAACTGGACTATCTTCATCTTAAAACATCCAAACTATTAAACAATGAAAGTGCTTGACACAGTAACTGCTACAATAAAAAATGTAAAAATATAAAATTTCCTCAAATCATAGTTATAATATCATACTATGTAAGGTGAAAAAAAGAGTTTGGTTCATCCCATAAATCCTATGGTGCTGATCCAGAGTAATGCAAAAAAAAAAACCTCACAAGGATGATGCCGATAGTACAGTATTTATCAACATTGATAAAACTATATCTGTAGTATGCAAAAGGAAAGGTATATGTCCGTATATTACCTGATAAGCATCATTATAGTTCTCAATGTCACCACTTCCAGATTTGCATTTTCCATCATTAAAATCCAGCCGAGAATAAGGCACAGCAGGAAAATCTCTGTTTCCAGTATTGTAGGAGCTTCCACAAGTAGAACGTGTGCCAGAGCCTCCACCAGCTCCACACATATGGTTGATGATGGCATCCACATAAATGTAGACCTATAAAATTTCACATCAGGTCAAAGATCAAACATTTTCTGATATGTAATATATTTATATCAATTTTTTTTCATAGAAAAATTAGGTTACATAAGATAGGAAAACATTATCTGTTTTATGACTGGAAAAAGCGCCACCACTCTTAATAGTCTGTGACATTCTTAAGCTGGCTATAATCTGCAATAGCTGTCTGCCGAAAATCTTACCTGTACACATTCATGTGAAAAAGGTGGGACCTCATGGGATGAGACTTGAATTGAGATCCAACACCATGGGCCAAAAATCTGTTAACATTTTAGGAAATACTATCTAATAAGCTAAAAACTTTACCAGACCGAATTTAGAACGGCTGAACAGAACGGACTTGCTAAATTCAGCTCAGTGATTCTAGAGTTAGCAAATCTTTCCCAACTTTTTCAAACCTGGCTTTTAAAAGATAAAAAATACTTTACCAACTGTTTAGTACCAAAATATTAACCTAATGATAAAATAATATTGAAATTCACACACCCCTTGGTTGTTACATCTGGTCACCATGTCCCTGAACTGTTGCTCATTTCCAGAACGGGTGCAGAGCTTGTAGCTGATGGGTTGGTATCTTTCCCACCATGGTCGATTGGGGCTGGTAATAATCAGGTTCTCATTGGGAGGGGAGATCTGTAATAAAAGAAAAAACAAAGAAATGTAGTCAATACCATATAGTTACAATATTTGAATCACACAAAAACTAAACAGAAGGAAGTATTAATATGTCTTCTAGTATTTGTGAATAATCAAAGAAGATGAGAGTCCTAAACAGGAGTGAACAGTGGTAATTGTCCTCTACTATTGGCCTACTGACAGTGAAGTTACCCAATCCAGAAAGAATCCAGGTGTTGATTAGTTCATCCACATTTATTTATTATATTAAACATTTTAAGATGTAAAAACTGTGTTTTTAAAGGCAATGGTAATGGTTACAGGTCCTGTCTGATGCTAGTGGACATTTCCGGTCTGACGTCACTGGTTCCAAAAGTATCATAAAAAGTTGGAAGGTTTTACAGCATATAATTTATATTATGTGTAACAAAGATACATTTAAACCACATAGCATAGTTATTAAATGGATTTTGTTTAAATGAATGTTTGTTACACTTAAGATAAATTATTTGCTGTAAAATCATACAAGTTTAATTAATACTTTGGGAACCACAGGAAAAAGCAAACACTGACACTGTAACCATTATAGACTGCCAAAGTGTCCAGACTGTACATGAAACACGTTGTTTTTTAAAACACAGTCTTTATGTCTTAAAATGTTTTAATATATTAAATAAACATGGATGAAATAATTTTCAGAGTAGAAGCAATCTGTCCTCGAGGTCTGGAGGTGCAGGAATATCATCAACACTACCTTCTTCCTGATTGGGTAAACTCACTGTCATTTCCAGGGATCCACCATTGCAAGTTAGGTCCAGATGAGAGAACCAACCATTAATATACAAGGGTGTCTTCATTGCACAACCAAATAAAGTGAGGGAGTACATTTCTAAGATCTAGCATTGAACAATAGAAGATACTGCACCAAGGAGCCCTTTTTCTCTTCTCTTTTCAGTACTATAGGCCCCCTGAGGAGGCTTCCGAAATTCGTTATTTATATGGTTTACATCAACAGTATGGGAAACTAATCAGCTCATATTCACAACATGGACTTGTGGACAATATGGACAAAATTGAGATCCCTTTAAAGGGGTATTGCCATCTCGGCAAATTGATGTTATTGTTATTATGCAATTTTCCAATATACTTTCTGTATCAATTCCTCACAGTTTTCTAGATCTCTGCTTGCTGTCATTCTATAGAAAGCTTCATTGTTTATTTCCAGTGGACAGAAATTTGACCATGGTCACGCTGGTGCACGGCTCGTTATAACACACAGCTCTGATTACTCTCTGTGATACTAACAAGCCACGCACCTTTTCATTATTAAAACAATAACAATCAAATACTCGGAACACTCTGTAAGCATAAAGCACTGTTTGTATTTGCAAGGGATGTATCCATTAAACAAGTTGTAATTGATCCCTTCACTGACTGTATATTTTGGCACTACATGAGCATTGAATTACAGTATTGTATTAGTTATTCAAAGGGACACTATTAGAATGTTTGGTCACCATATGGCTGGTTTTGGGAGCACTTTCTGGGTACTAAATGAAAATATCTGGCAATGATAAAAAAATAGCTTTTCAGCATTATAAAATGCTTAAAGGAAGGCATTCCTACTATAACTACAGTTACTCTGTATTACTGGTCTTGAAAAGTCTGAGAATTTTTAAGTACACATACCTGTACTCCAGCAAATCCATTAGGTCCTAGGTATCTCTCACATTCTGCAGCAATATCAGCCCAGCGCCACTCAAACAGGTGGACCATAGTGGTCCTGCCAGACCTGAAGTTTGGGTTGTACTGGGCATAGCAAAGCCCGGACACCAGAAGAAGAAGAAGGAACTTCATCTTAAGTTCTGTTGTAACTTGCAAGCTGCAATGTACTCTATTTATACTACAGAGTCACCTATGGGTAGCCACACAATTTGACCACCTGTTAATGAACACTCAAGATTACAGGTGGTTATACAAAAAATATTCCCACTGTTACATAAGTGTACTGCATGTAACATCTCAATCAAGTCACCTTGGGGGGAGCTTATCATGGGTAAGGTTCTAGGGTTCAGTTATATAATTTGTACATCTTTAAAGGCTTCATCTCTAAGTGTTATGTAAATGTCAGATTATACTTCTGTATTCTACTCAATGCAAAATATCATATATAATACATGTTACTTACAGAAGTCTTTCTTTGAACTTTGACATCCCCTTTGAATTTACATAATGGGGCACATTTACTTCCCCGTCCCGTTGATGCCGCCAATCCGGAATGTCCGCCGAGGATTCGGAGTTCCCGCGAGCATCGTGCGTCCAATTTCCTGCATGTGTTTCCGGAGTTCACCTTCTTCTTCCCGATGCATGTAAGTGGTGATCTTTCAACACCATTTTGAAAGTTACATTTCCGCGGTTTGTCTGAAGCAGTCGGGTTGTCTGACGTCCACGCCCCCCGATTTGTGTTGCATGCAAACCGGCGCCGAAGCGCCACAATCTGATTGCGTGCGCCAAAAATCTGGGCAATTCAGCGCAAAACGGAAAAATTAGCGGAACCTGATGGAAATGCGTCCAACGGACCCAACATGTAGAAGAATGGAAGGGCCTTCATCATCTAATCACAATATAGAGTTTAGCTCCCCGGCACATTGCATGAAGATGTAGTGTGCGCTATGGATCCCTCCTGGATTTGAGATAAGAGCACTCCAAAGTAAAGAAATTTAACCAGTGACAAGACAATCACACCTATTCCTTCAAAGGCAGTACTTCATGCTTTATTATAGACCATGATCATACAGCAATGTTCAAGACTGGACAGCTTTCCAACGCGTTTCAAACGCACAATGCATTCTTCCTCATGGCTATTAACAAATGGTAAAAAAAAAAACACATACACTAATAAAGGTTGCAAGCCACTGCCCTAATTTGGGCACCTGTGATCAAAGCTTGGAGTGGATTGCACATTACATGTATAGCATTTAAAACAAACTAATCTGTTAATAATGTTGCAAAACAGCAACAAACACACCTATATCCATACTTATAAATACATACAACAAGTGGGACACAATTGTGAAGTAGAAAGAAATATATTGGATATTTTAACCTGTCTCGGACCAGGTCAAGAGTCTTCTACACTTTTTTACTGCTCCCATGCTAGGCAAGGAGAGACACACCCGGAAACCCTAGGGAGATGCTGCTTATTACCGCTTCTCCAGCCTCTGCTCCTCACAGCATTGCGCAGTCACATGACTGCCGGCTCTAAGAATAAAACGATTCTGGCCCCATATAATATATACAGCACCCCCCCCCAGTATAAAACCATTATGGTCCCATATAATATATACAGTGCCCCTCCCCCCAGTATAAAACCATTCTGGCCCCATATAATATATACAGCGACCCCCCAGTATAAAACCATTCTGGCCCCATATAATATATGCAGCGACCCCCACCCAGTATAAAACCATTCTGGCCCCATATAATATATACAGCAACCCCCCTCCCCAGTATAAAACAATTATGGCCCCATATAATATATACAGCACCACCCCTTTCCGCCAATATAAAATGATTCTGGACACATAATATAAATATATACAGAAACCTTCCCATCTGCCGCCTGTGCCGCTGCATAGAACGGAACGACGTCAGCAGCCAGATAGGCGCTGTGTTGCTCCATATATAAATCACACCTGTGTCTTAAAGCCCCCCAGCTTAGTAATATACTATATCCAATATACAGCCTCACAACTTAATAATATACCATATCCTATATACAGCCCCCCAGCTTAGTGATGTACTGTATCCTATATACAGCCCCCCAGCTTAGTAATATACTTTATACCCGCCAGCTGAAATCTGGTCCCATATAAATAAAAACACCCGCCCCCCGGGAAAAAAAGAATCTGGCCCCATATAATATATACAGCCCCCCCCCCCCAGTATAAAATTATTCTGGCCCCAAATGATATATACAGCCCCATCCCCCTTAGTATAAAACTATTCTGGCCCCATATAATATATACAGCACCCCCACCAATATAAAACCATTCTGGCCCCATAAAATATATACAGCACCCCCCCCCCAGTATAAAACCATTCTGGCCCCATATAATAAATACAGCAACCCCCCCCCCCCCCACACACACACAGTATAAAACAAAACGATTCTGGACCCATATAATATATACAACACCACCCCAGTTTAAAATTATTCTGGCCCTATATAATATATACAGCACTCCCCCCCCAGTATAAAACTATTCTGGCCCCATATAATATATACAGCACCCTTCCCCCCCAGTATTAAACCATTCTGGCCCCATATAATATATACAGCACCCCCCCACACACACACACACACACACACAGTATAAAATGAAACAATTCTGGCCCCATATAATATATACAACACCACCCTAGTTTAAAATTATTCTGGCCCTATATAATATATACAGCACCCCCCCCCAGTATAAAACTATTCTGGTCACACATAATATTTACAGCCCCCCCCCCCCAGTATAAAACAATTCTGGCACCATATAATATATACAGCACCCACCCCAGTATAAAACGATTATGCCCCCATATAATATATACAGTACCCCCCTCCCCCGTATAAAACAATTATGGCCCCATATAATATATACAGCACCCCCCCCCCACACACACAGTATAAAACGAAATGATTCTGGCCCCATATAATATATACAACACCACCCCAGTTTAAAATGATTCTGGCCCTATATAATATATACAGCACTCCCCCCCCCCCCCAGAATAAAACTATTCTGGTCACATATAATATTTACAGCCCTCCCCCCCCCCCCCCACAGTATAAAACGAAACGATTCTGGTCCCATATAATATATACAACACCCCCCAGTATAAATGATTATGGCCCCATATAATATATACAGCATCCCCCCAGTATAAAACGATTCTGGACACATATAAATAATATAAATATATAGAGAAACCTTCCCATCCGCTGCCTGTGCCGCTGCATAGAACGGAGCGACATCAGCAGCCAGATAGGTGTTATACTGCTCCACATATAAATCGCGCTTGTGTCTTAAAGAGACAGGCGCTATTTATTTACCTGGTGGGCGATACGGGTGTCAACGGGCGCTCCCGAATCGGCCACATTAGAGATGCAAATTTTCATCTCGCCTCATGGCAGATGCAGCTCTGAGCTCAGCTGCTGGTTCTAATAAGACCCAGTCCAGCTCTGATTAGCACCACCAGTTACAGGTGGTAGTTTTCCTCTGTAAATGAGGCTCTTATAGATGCCTCAATTACAGGAGAAAACTTGTAAGACTAAAATAATAAAGTAAAATTAAAAAAAAATAAAGTGAAAATGTCCCCCAGGGGTCTTCTACAACCTCATGGGGGACATATTAAGTAAAAACACACATACACACAAAATAATATTAAGGTATTTAATGGGCCAGCACACCACTAATTGGTGCAGGCAGTTTCCAGGAATTTTATAAAAGCCAGCCACTTCCTGCCTCCCCTGCCGGATCTTTGTGCTTCATGCCTCTGAGAAAGCTTGTTTGGTTGCCTTGTGCCTGTCTGCTGATTTCCCGTTGTGACCCCGGTTCCGTTACCGACTTTTACTCCGTGCTGCCTGACGTGACCTACTGCTTTGTTCCTTACGTTGATCCCGTACTGCCTGTCTTAAACTCATTCCTGTCCCCGACCACGATTCTGCCTGACGACTTTGTACCATGCCATGGCCACCACCGTGGGCAAAGTCGGCTTACACCATCGCTCGCGGTGGTCCAGAGGTTCCACTACCTCAATTCCTGACACTTTTATTACATTTTAACAAGCTCTATGTGTACTGGAAAAAAAAAGTTATGGCCCTTAAAGGGGTATTCCCATCTGGGCATTTACATTTAATTTAATTCATTTACCATGTGTAAACATTTCTTCAATCGGATGTTATTAAAGGAAACCTACCACTTCCGATGGTGCTTATAAGCCGGCGCTTATTTTCGTTATTAAACCGATGTAAAGCGTTTAAATGCTTTATTAATCTTAATATACAAGTAGCTGAACCACACCGTGGTCCACACTCGGCGCACCGTGCGCGCGACCACTTCCCATTCAGGACCACGCACGGTCATGCTCATAATGTGCTGAGCGCGTACCATGGTGCGGTGCAGCTACTTGGTATATAAAGATTAATAAAGTTTTTAAATGCTTTACATCGGTTTACTAACATAACTAAAATAAGCGCCGACACCAGCTTACCCTGAAAAATAATGTTCCTGTGTGAAGATAATTTCTCATATGGTCCCTTAGAAATGAGATGGCTTCCTCGGATACGACCCCCCCGCACTCTGGCAGCGGTGGCCAGGGATGCTGTATTGAGTCCTGCCTGACCACCTGGATTCAGCGATCATTACCACAGGACGGCTGTAGTAACTCCCGAACATTTCATATACAAAAACCTTTTGTTTTTTTGTGCAATCCCTCCAGCAGAGGAGGTCGTATCCGAGGAAGCTATCTCGTTTCAAAGGGACAACATGGCTACATTTATGAGAAATTATCTTCACACAGGAACATTTTTTTTAAATAACATCCAATTGAAGAAATGTTTACATATGGCAAATGAATTAAATTAAATGTGAATGCCCAGATGGGAATAGCCCTCTAAACCAGCGCGTATGGAAATTCCCTAACAATGCCCGGTCACTAGAGCCTTTTGAGGCTGCGTCACAAGTTTTCCCCTGTAACTGAGGCTTCTATAAGATCGGAGAAAGGGTAATGAACCACATCTCCCTAGTGTCTCCCAGACACCCAGAGACCGGGTCCTGCTCCCGCGGCTGGTGCAGGTGCAGTAGAAAACCAATGTGGCTTCAGACTCCGGACTTGTGCCCACTGACGTGTAATGTTAACGGGCGGTCCGAGAAGAGTTAATATTTTGCAGCTTCAAGTTGCTTGGGATATGTCTCTCTCAGTCTTGCACATGTAGAGAGAAATTCTTTTCCATTCTTCCTTGGCAAACAGCTGGAGCTCAGTAAGGTTGGATGGAGAGCGTTTTGCAAGAAGTTTTCAGCTCTTTATACTAATTCTCGATTGGATTCAGGTCTGGACTTTGACTTGGCCATTATAACACCTGGATATGTTTATTTGTGAACATTCCATTGTAGATTTTGCTTTATGTTTAGGATCATTATCTTGTTGGAAGATTAATCTCCGTCCCTCCGTCTGAGGTCTTTTGCAGACTCTAGACTCTAGTGGCTACATCCATCTTCCCATCAATTTTAACCAACTTCTCTCTCCTGGTTGAAGAAAAGCAGACCCAAACCATGATGCTGCCACCACCATGTTTAAAGCCCTTGGGTTATCCTATCAGATGCCTTCTTCCTAGGCATGTACATTTTTTATATTTTTTACAAAATTCCAATGCTTAAAAAAAAAATTAAGCACAGCAGGGCTCGCAGTGACTCGGTGTTTCACTTTCCAGGTGAATAAATAAATGATAGGCCTTGTGAGCTTTTGTTCCTCCACTTTTTCTGTCCCTTCAGATATATCAAAAGGTTTTGGTATATCCTGTGCACAGCTGTGTGACTAGGCAATTCTATGCCAGGTTTTGCCTTTAGGCCAGGTACTGCCGTTACAAACACCCACCTGCCCACTTGGCATGGAGGAGGAGTAAAGAGAGGGAAAAAAATCACAGTTCTTGGCTAAGTATGCCAGTAAAAGCACAACCTTGTGTTATACTATGTGCATGGGAAAACGTTTGGTTCCTGCCACACCTTGAGAAGATTTCTTTACAGAAGTTTCATTTGCTGCATGAGACACATTTGTATCACATCACTGGTTTTACACCACTAAAGAACCAGCATTTCCAGGGGTAATCCTAAAATTCTAGAACAACTTGCCTACTTACTTAAAAAATCCCCTCCAAATCATATGCAAATGGGCAGAGAAGAGCTGAAGAGTCATGGTGAGATGCTGGAGTGGGGTCGTTATTTCAGATGCTCCTATCTTGGGTTCTATAGTACATTGAAACATTGTAATGGTATCATATTAATGGGCATCTACAATCAATTTTAATCATAGCACTACTATGTTCCTCAAGGCTACTCTATAACTCTATATGCCATGATTGCAACAATATCATAGTAGCAGCCGCTATACCAGGGGCCAGTGTCACGGGGCCCCTAGCATTCAAAGTGACACACCAAAGAATGGAGGATGTGCATTATTATATACATATTATACTGCACTTTGTACATCATATTTATCAGTGCATAAATGTGACTGTAGAAATGTGTGAGTATACAAATATGTATATGTTCTGAGGGTGTATGTGGGGCCCCATTCAGAAGTCTACAATGCGGGCCTGGCTCTCCGAGTTACACCCCTGGACATCACCAAAACATCTAGTCTTTTAATGTATTCCATCCCACATACAATACAAGTCTTGTCTGGTTCCACAGGTCACTTGCTTTAAGCACTGTGGATGGGTGGGACTTTTTTTGCAATAGGGGAGTGAATAACTTAAAAGACATAGAGGGAGTGTAACAGACAGGTAAACAGGTGAATTAATGAATTCTAAAAGAAAAAATATTTCATATCTCAAAGGTGAGGGTGCTGATAGTTAAGTGGGGTAAATGCTGGTGACAGTGTCCCTTTAACCTCTTAAAGGGAACCTACCACCACGAATCTACCTATAAAGGTAGATCGGGTGGTAGGTGGATGTATGGGACGTGAGGATAGCCCTTTTTAGAGCTAATCCTCACGTCCCCGCTAGCCTAGCATAAACTTTATTGGCCTAATATGTTAATTTAATTAAGCGGCTACCGGGGCGTGGAGTAGCCGGACACGAGGCTACACGGCGCGGCTACTCCACGCCCCAGTAGCTGCTTTCCCCCGCCTACCCTGTGATCTTCGGCGCGCAGCTCCTGGCAGCTGCGCGCCCTCGTCCGAGAAGCCGGAGTTCTGCGCATGCGCAGTAACTCCGGCCAAGATGCGCGATCTCGGGAACGAGGCCGGAGTTACTGCGCATGCGCAGAACTCCGGCTTCTCGGACGAGGGCGCGCAGCTGCCAGGAGCTGCGCGCCGAAGATCACAGGGTAGGCGGGGGAAAGCAGCTACTGGGGCGTGGAGTAGCCGCGCCGTGTAGCCTCGTGTCCGGCTACTCCACGCCCCGGTAGCCGCTTAATTAAATTAACATATTAGGCCAATAAAGTTTATGCTAGGCTAGCGGGGACGTGAGGATTAGCTCTAAAAAGGGCTATCCTCACGTCCCATACATCCACCTACCACCCGATCTACCTTTATAGGTAGATTCGTGGTGGTAGGTGCCCTTTAAGGACGCAGGGTATTTTTGCTCATTTCTCGCTCTCCATCTTCAAAAATCCACAACTTTTTAATTTGTCCATGTACAGAGCTGTGTGAGGGCTTATTTTGTGCGTAACACAGTTTACTTTCCTGTGATGTTATGTATCATTCCCTACCATCTAGTGGGAAGCCAGAAAAAAATACCAAATGTGGAAAAATTGAAAATAAATGCATGTGCGTCACGTACTTGTGGGCTCAGTTTTTTCAACTTTCACTCTTTGCTCAAAATAACACCTCTACTTTATTCTTTGGTTCGGTACGATCGCATTGATACCAAATTTATACAGGTTTTATGGCGTTTTCATACATTTTCAAAAATTAAACGAATGTGCGAAGTTTCTCGCCATCTTCTGACGCTAATAACTTTTTCATACTTTGGTGCACGGAGCTGTGTGATATGTCATTTCTTGCGAAATGAGCCGACGTTTTCATTGCTACCATTTTCAGGACTGTGTGACATTTTGATAAATTTTTATAAAATTTTTTATGTCATGTAAAAAGGTGTAAAAGTTGCGTTTCGGACATTTGGGTGCCATTTCCTGTCTCGGAGGTCACCACTGGCTGTAACCGGTTTTATTTTGGGACGCGGTGATACCTAATGTGTCTGTGATTTTTACTGTTTATTATATTTTATATCAGTTCTAGGGAAAGGGGGGTGATTTGAACTTTTAATATTTTAAACATTTTTTACATTTTTAAACTTTTTTTTTCCATTATTTCTTAGACCATCTAGGGTACATTAACCCTAGATGGTCCGATTGTTCCTACCATATACTGCAATACTTCTGTAATGCAATATATTTCATTTTTGCATATGATACGTTACAATGATCCACTGGCTCATAGTAACGAATCCTCAGAGGCCATTCAGCCTCGGGTCTGACGAAGACCCAAGGCTACCGATCACCGCTCTTGATGATGTTCGGGGGAGCGGCGATCGGAGGTAACATAGCGGCGTCGACTTTGCCGGTGGCAAACAACAGGTCAACACCCGCGATTGGTGCAAGCACCGACTGTGGGTGATAGCGATGGGTCTTTACTGCAATATGCAGCCCTCTTCATACACCCTTCATAGCCATAAGGGGTTAACAAAGGAATTGCCTGAATATTACAATGAACTAGCTGTAGATCCTGGCATTGCTCAGGATAGTTTTTAACTCCTCTTAGCTGTAACAAAATAGAATGGGTTGACTGTCTCTGTAACTGACCATCTTTGTCTGTGTCTCTATCCCTGTTTCCAACCATCTCTGTCTGTCTCCGACTGTGACTGTCTTTGTGTCACTTTGTCTATGTGGAGATTTATCAGCAGTGTCTGAGAGCAGAACTGTTCTAGTTGCCGATGGCAACTAATCAGATCTCAAGTTTATTTTTCCAACAGATGTTTATAAAATTACAGCTTATCCCTGATTGGTTTCCACGAACAACTGGACAGATTTACCTCACATTTCTGATAAATCTCCCCCTATCTCTGTATCAAAATGCAGTCTATGATGTTATGAGTGACAGAGAGCATCTGTGCAAAATTAGGTGATTGTAAACGTGACGGTGCAGATTCCTTTAGTGGACACACACACACAACTTTATATATTAGAGTTTAGTGTGTAAAAACATTTCCAATATTTCATTTTAAAAAGCTGTTCTTTGAAGCGCTTCCTTAAGGCCACATGCACACTGACATATGCCTGCACAGCTTCAGCCGGGCATAGGTCAATCGTGATGAAGAGGAGGGGTGACCCCTCCTCTGTCCACAGAGAAAGATAGGACATGTCTTATCTTTTCCCTGTGCAATGAGCGGTAAGTATCGCTCCATGCGGCCATTGCCGGTCTACGGGGGTCGTATGTATGGCCAAACTTGCCCCCCCCTACGGTTGTGTGAATGTGGCCTTACTGTGAATGGTATTTTGACACCAGTAATGTCTTTAGATTTCACGTTATGGAAATGTCTAATATGCAATTGTTTACTTTGCAGTTTTTTATTTATACCAATTTGGGGAATGTGTGGAAACCTCTCGGGTTATTATAAGTTATTATTATAATAAGAGCATGAAGCAGCTATTAAGTATTTCTGGTGTCTAGTTATAAACTCTATACAATATAACTATTTGTCGTGAGTTTATTCTTCATTATGACAGGTGTAGGGTCAATCTGTATTCAGCCTGCTTTGGTCAGTACTTTGCAGGACCACCTTTGGCTGTAATGAAAGCTGAAAGTCAGATTTGTTAGAGAATATTTGTGAAAAGCAATTTTCAGTAAAGTCTCAGATTCTCATTGGGATTTAGCTCTGGACTAAGTCTGAGACATTTTAACACATGGATATGGTTTGGCTGTATGACGTCACCCTGCAAGGTGGGGGGAGGGGGGGGCACAGGGACGGACCTCAGTCTCAAGTCTTGTAGCCTCTAATGGGTTTTCGGCCAGTAATACCCTAAGCTCAAAACATCTTCCTCTTCTCTGCTAAAGTGAAGTCTCCCTAAAGCAGCTTCCACCACCATGCTAAAATACAGCCTACAATGATGAGCAGGGCCTGGGGCTGGAGGGGGCCTGCAGTCCTTGACATGAGAAGATGATCAATTGTATGCATGTAAGATAAACATACAATTCCCAAAGCATTGCAGGCAAAGACAGATCTGTGCACTGCGTATACCGTATGATGTCAGTAGGCGGTGCCACCATATACAGTGTGCGCGGACAGAGCACATAGACTCGCCGACGTCTGCCCTGCTGCATTGGAAGCCATGGGGAGAAGACAGAGCTGGAGAGCAGGAGAAGAGTAGAGAGCTTATATTTTTCAATGTGACGATAGGGGGCGGTTGCTACTAGATAGTTATTATTAAGAGTTTGCTGCTAGACATTCATTAATGAGGAAAAGATGGCAAGAATGCAATTTTCCATTTGATTTTATGGGAAATTCTGCCCAGAGCCAGGGTTGTCGCTGCATGTCATACATGAACCTTTGTGTTGATTTAGTCACATAAAATGCAAAATAACAGTAGTTTAAAAAAAAAATAAAAAAATAGAAAAGTGGTATGAATTCTATTGAAACCCCACTATAAAGATGTTGAATGTAAAAATGAGTGTAGAACAGTGAGACGTCCTGTCAGATTTGTTAAATTGCCCATTGATTGCAATGGATTTGTAATGGTGTCCATTAGTAACATGAACCTATGATACAAAAACCCATCATGCTATAAATAAATGAATACAACAAAACTCAATGCCATTCATCACAAAATGGAGTATAAATAGTTTACTATTTTGATTCACAAAATTGTATGGGCTTTCTAAAGTATGCAGAGTTAAACTCACATGATCCTTCGGTTCTCAGCAACTCCTCCTCCCTGTTATGCTCTGCCCCCAGTGTTGATGTAACAGCAGGTCCTGCTCTATTACCATAGTAATGATGTGTAAATGCCATCACCTCACTGAGATGATGTCTCACCACAACACTGGCCATACTGGATGCACTGCAACCAACCGACTACACCAAACATAGTGATGATCACATGACCTGTCCAGCCAGGTGCAGGACATATGACCAGTGGCCATCTTCTTTCTCATTTCTTCTCCAGTGACTAAACCAATGGACAGATTAGAGGGCCAGTGGTATTTTAATTCTCCATTATTAATGTCTACAACATTTTTATGCTAAGGGAAGCAGAATTTTAAAAAACAACTAATTACATATATACTTATATTCTAATGACCCATTTGAGCATGAATTATGCTTATTCCTGGAATACTCCTTTAAGCCTTCCGTTATTGAAGCAGATACTTTGGGGTAACAGCAGAATTTAATTCTCCATCTGACGTAACTAAAGGCTAACTGAAGAAACCTTTCTGTCCTATTTTTAACACTGTATTTTTTTGGATGATAAATGATCTCGATTAGTATCAATTTGTACCATCAGTTAAAAGGATCAGTTAGTATATGGAGCATGCTCCGATTTCAAATTCCATTGCAGTTGCAGTATTACTGCAACTTATAGTAGCCAAAAACAGAGGAATTTCAAAATTGATGGTTACAAAAAAAAAAAAAAAAAAAAAACGGAAAGCAAGGTATTATTTTTTTTTAAGTTCTTGTTAAAAGAATCCATAAAGAAAAAATATTATATTTTGCTACTGATAGATCCATCCAGACAGACATTCGAATCAATTATAATCTGCTCTTTACAGAAAGGTAAACTGCTAAACAGAAATCTGCACACAGGTGTGAACGTGGCTTTAGAGAAACAACTAACAACTTAGAGGATTAAGAATTAAAAAATGTTACCAAGTTTAAGGTTTAAGGCAAATAACATATTATAAGAGGTTAGAAGTAAAAATTTCTTTCCTTCCTATAGTCAATCCCAAATTGAAATTCTTTGGCAACAGCAATAATCTGCTGTAGCAGAAAGATGCCCATAGAGAACGGGATATCTGCAGACAATATAAATATCATCCGATGGACTGTGAGGAATGTGCTATTGAAAGAGCCAGATTCCAATTAAAAAGTTTTTATTTACATGGTAAACAGAACAGTAAAAAAATTGCACAATGTGAATACTTCTCAGTGTTGTACCCTGGGTTCAATGTCCTGAAATTGCACCATTCCCAAAATCATTTCACCTGGAATACGATAGAGAGATGTTAACTCTGAAGAGAGAATCCGTGTGTAGCCTGTAAAATCAACATATATGATTAAAGAGACAGAATAAAGTATTGTGTAACTATAAGTACAAGGTTACTAGTCAACCAAAACCCAAGTGCCACTAAGTATTCAGCACTATTGTATCCAGTCAAACTAACCGGCCTTATATGCAGTGAGCAATAAAAAGGGTATTTAGAAAGTAGACCTATAGTATATCCCTGAGAATATGCCATTATAGAAGGATAATGGCCCCAGCAATGAAGGTCTGTGGATTTTTTTCATTTACCTATTAAATGAATGGATAAATCAGTGGTTGTGTCAGCATCTTCCAGTTTTGGACATAACTCAGAAATCATTAGTCTAATTTCTGTGAGTTAAAGCGGTTTTTTTAGCTGTAATAAAAAAAAGTACTTTCCCTTTTCTGGCTACCCAATTCTGTGGCACCATGTTCCTATCCCTAGCTAGGTCAGAAGGTGCTCAGGAGGAAGAACAGAGATGTGCAAGAGACATCAGCGTTTTCCCTTATGAAGCGGCACTCATCAGCAGAAACCAAAGCAGCACATTGCAGGAATATGAGGCTGGAAAACCAGAATGGTAAAATACTATAATCAACAGCTTGCCCCCCCAAAAAAACAGGAACCACCAAAGACCTAGGTAGCTCGGTATCCCTACCCAAATATAAAAATAGCATCTCTTTTTGCAGGAAGAAATAGTGTAAAAATGAAACCCATAAACCAATTCCAATAATGCATCCCCCCCCCCCAAATGAATTTCTTGTACACTTTGCCAACGCTTTATATGCTAATGGAAAATGCAACTCGATCTTCAGAAAAACAAGCCCTTATACGCCTTTGTGGATTTTAAGAGAACAAAAATGAAAAAAAAACCCCATCGAGTTCTATTTAAGGTTACAACACTGTTCTCAGCTACAGTCATGGGGGACTTCTCTTTGCAGTTGCACCAGTTTTCTAATTTGTCACTTCTGACTCTCCTACACTTGATGATAAATCTGGTGCAAGTTGGAAAATTGATAAAGTGAACCCAGTCATTTTATTATGATGAGCAATAATTCAAAAAGTTGAATATTGTGGCACAAAATCACTCCAGTAACTTCCTGACGTAGGAAGCACTTTAGAATAAGTTGTGCAAAAAAATTGCAACTTTTGTGCAAATTTAAAAAAAATGTGACAAATACCCTGCAGACAAACATGTGTCAGCAGCTGAACCCTCTAGGTCAGTGGTGGCGAACCTATGGCACGGGTGCCAGAGGTGGCACTCAGAGCCCTTTCTGTGGGCACCCAGGCCATCACCAAGAAGGACTCCAGGTATCTTCCTGCAGTCCCAGACAGCCCAGGACTTGCTTTGCACAAAGCTATTTTAAAGTGACAGTGCTACCTGGGACTACTGGAGGAGTGGAAAGGTGTGGACAGATCTGGATTATCATTGTAGCTGTGACAGAGAAGGAAGTATAAATCACTAATTACATTTCTCTGTTGGCACTTTGCGATAAACAAGTGGGGCTTGGTTGTAGTTTGGGCACTCAGTCTCTAAAAGGTTCGCCATCACTGCTCTAGGTTAAATGGGGAAAGCAGAATAGTTTTCTCTTGGTCACTTTGCATAGTTTAGGAATATTTTTTTTTTCTCTAAAAGAAAAAAAACGTGTTATTTTGCAGGTTTGCTTAGTTCAAGGATGACATATGAAATCCTACTTTTAATAAGGTGATTAATACATGGGGAATCCATGGAAAGACCATCCTGTTCTAGTAAGTTTAATGATATGATAATAGGTATAGGAGTTTTTTATGCAATAAGTAGTGTAATTACTTTGCTTATATGTTTTGTTATTTTTTGCATAGGATTCGGATGACTATACATTATATATCTATAAATTATAATAAAGAATAAAACTTGATTTTGTAATTGGCTCCAAATTTCCAGACCAGGAAATGCGTTGCAGCTTACATACAGCAGGGATCTTACATCTGATGCCTGTGCGGGGCTTACAGATATCAATCACAAAGGATACAACAGGAAAGGATACACTTTGTCAACTCAAACGGCAGTTAAACGGCCATCTTAAAAGGAGAAGAACAGCAACCGTTTTCAGTGTATGTCCGTGCTCTTGAGAGAAGGCATAATACACAGTAAAGTACTAGATCATAACTGCCCTGCAAGAGGACTACTGCTTAGTGCAGTTTCAGTCGACTCATGGACCAACCACATTGCTCAGATGTTATATGATGCACAGCTGTTTAGCAGAGAAGTCATTGCATCATATTACTAAGATGTTCTTGGCACCAAGGCCGGTCCACAAAACAGGACACAGAGCAGTCCATGACACACTGACCAACCAGAATCGCAATTAAAAAATTACACCCTTAAAGGAAACCTTCAACTCCCGAAAAGTAAAAAAACACAAACTGTCATCCTCCGAAGGAATGTTTTAAAAAAAAAAAAGCAGGCCAGAGCGCAAAAATGCAATGTCTGGCTAATTATGGGTGAGAATAATAATCAGCCCGGAGTGCCCAATATTGCACTCACACTCCCTGCCCTATGTACTCAAACGCCTGTTTTTTTTTTTAAACACTCTTTCTTCAGGTGATCCCCGCGTGTCAAGATTAGAGAAGAAAAGCGCCAGGATCGGGATGAAGAGGACGACAGGCGAGTATGCAAAGGTTTTTTTTTTTTTACTTTTCACGAGTGGTAGATTTCCTTTAAATCTAAAATGTTTACTTTACTCTTGTGGGATGATTCTCTTTCAATGTATTCTTTTTTGTTGCATTTGCTTTATTTTAATGAAACCTATAAAGTAAACTCCGCATTATACTTTTTATACTTAATTGTGCTTCCCTTGTGACACTCGCTTATCTCTGCACTATTTGTATTCATTGATAAAGCAATCCTATTTTAAGTCTCCTTCTGGATTTCCAGTGACCTAGGTGCATAACTCGACTTGTATAACTTACCTTGACTGCTATCGCTTTGTGTGGGTTTTATCGGCGTTAGGTTTAGGACGGGCTGATCGTGCAAATTGCTGAAAATGATTTAAGGTAAATAATGATGCAAAACTTCTTAATAAAGTACAGACTTGGATAAATGGGCCTTACAGCAGGCAACTACTTACCCAATGTTGTTCTAATATGTGCAGACTGCTCTTCATGTAGTACTATGGGATGTTTTGAAGAACAATAATTTCCAGCTGAAGGAACATTGTTACTAGCATTTGCGATTTCAAGATTTTAGAATTAAGAAGATTTATTATGCCTACCGAATTCTCTGCAGTTCCTTCAGCTGGACATTTTTACTCTTTGTGAATTGCACCAGTGGCCAGGGAGTCTGGTGCTCAGGGACAACAGCTTTCTCATTGTGCGGGAGCGATCACACATTGTGCAATCCAAAGCCTCCGACCGCTTTCACATACAAAGGTTCCATCACGTTAAACGCAATGTTGTCTCAGCATGGGGTCACAGCTGAAGCCTTTGGTTTCCATTTAAAACGCATTAAAAATAAAAATCAGTGTGTAAACACGTCCTAAGGATTATACCGGACGAACCGACTCTTTTCCTTGTACTTTGTGTATTATGTGACGTTTAAGAAGCAGCCAAAGAAAACCTATTCACCAGGTTTGCATAATGTTTTCTTTGTTCAGATATGGAGGCGGCTACCCTCTACAAAACCCAATCCAAAAACAGCTTACTTGGATCCACTGTAGAATGCAGGCCAGCCTTAGATGTCCAAAATCTGGATCACAGACTTCACCGTATGACTTTTACAGCTATCTCTGTTTAAAATGGGTGCACTCCCCAGAGTTCAATCCCAAAAATAGGTCCACCTGTAAGACCATAATCTGGACAATTTCCATCCAAACAGGTCCTATCATGTGATTGGTAGTAAGTATTTACCATACACTTCTTATGTTTTTGAGTAACTGGAGAGTCATAGGTTACCAGGGTGAGGTTCCTGGGTCCAGGCTGAGGTTCCTCCCAAATTGTGAAACCTCAAATAATACTACTAAAGTGCATCAGAAGGAATACGCCCCTTATGATAGGGTCTTAGCAACATGAGACTAAAAACAAAGCTACTATCAAGGCAACGGGTTCTAAACTGACCACTGTGAGAATAACTAGGAGGAGCATGGAGTATACTTCAGCATTGTATAGGCAACTTCGTGACCTACCCGCATTACTAATCCGCTACTCCTTTAGTTCAAGGGTCTTCTACTTAAGTTTTGGGTTTAACCCCGTTTTAGACAGTGATAGCTATAACCCACCACTAAGTGAGAAAATAAAAATAAACATTCTGCAAAAAAGCACTAATTGCATAAAAAGGATACAATGACCATTGGTTTGTCAAAGAGGACATATCCATGGGTGTGTTTCAAGGCTTTTGCCGCAACAGCTTCATTAGGAAGACCTATAAAAGCCTGTCCCTTCATCCGTCCCTCTGTCATCAGACGAATGTCAAACCTGAATAATCAGAATGAGTAATAGACAAAAGATTTATGACTAGCACAAGGCTTGGGTTAGACAATGCATACACATTTGCCAACATAAATTTCTTGTGCATTTCATTGTAGGACACTGGAAACCATGGGAGCAGGCAGAAGAGTCTAACAAAAACGGACTCCTCCAAAACAAGCTAAGCGTGACCAGCGCTAGATTTTGTCAGTAAGGGGTCAGGCTAACTCATTCGGATCCCAGTTTGTGGATAGACCTGGAACCAGATTGTGGCAAGTATCTGCTGATTTGTGTCTTGTGATCGCTCCCCCTTTGCCTCCTATTGGCAGCACTAAGCTGTATGGCTCCCTGTGTTTCCAACGAAGACTACAAGAGATTTTATGGCATGGACAAAAATCTTTCTATTTAGTTACTTACACACACACAACTTACATGTTTTTTTCAGTGTCAGATGAAAAATCAATAAATTTCCCAAATATAAACTTCAGATCCTGGAAAAATAAAACAAACCTCATAAGAAATGAAGAGTATTCCAGAAATCCAACAAATGTATAAAAAGTATCGCCATACCTTTTCCGTAACTTGTTTTGATAGGTTTTTTACATACAGTCTGCAGTTAGGCTCCCCGGGCTCATAGTTCTTAAACACAGACAGATTACGCATTTCTGCAAAGAAAAGAAAATAAGTTGGAATTCTGAATCTTATAATTAACCCCTTTGTGAACTATGGTCCTGTATATCCAGGTCAAATTTTGACGTTCTGCTATGTACTTCCTTAAATGACTATATCTCTGGAAAAGCTGCTACTCTGCGCTGTAAAGATATACACCAAGAATGTTGTTGATGTAAGTTTACAACAGAGGGTTAAAACAAGATGTGAACACCGCAAGTAAAATAAAAGAAGCATATTTAGGAACCCAAAGGCCCCCAAAGGGGATCAAACAGGACTAAATTGGACCCAATGCCCTAATCCCCAATCATATAGTTCTACTACATGGATCACAGTTTAGGTTACAAATACATTTTAAATGAAAATTAAGTTTTAATAAAAATCCTCTGAGTCTTGTAGATCGTTTTAAGGAAAAAAAGATTAATCTTTGAATAGCCTTTGTTACAACGTGTGAATATCTTTGCATAGTTACCATCTTTAGAAAGTCTTCCCTTCTCCAACTCCCTCCTGGAAATAAATTCCTTGGGCAAATCATCATCATCTTCGTCACTCTCCACCTTGTCCTTAGGCTCGGTGACTGGATAAATTTTCCCAAATCCCAAAACTTCATCATGTGCCTCAGTGGCCACCTGGGTCTCCAGACATAGAGTCATGGCTATTGGATACAAAATAAATGATGTGTTAGCAAGAACATGACGGTTGTAGAGCTTGAGTCATGGCGGACGCTGTGATATCAAACACATTTTTATTTTCATTGTTTTCTCAATGCAATAATTTATTCCAGTGTCAATGTCTTACAAAGGGAACCAGGCAATAGTAATCTGCTGTACCCTTCCCAAACAATGGGACTTATGATAAACACTAGTGTGAAGTTTATGCGTGTGTGTGTGTGTGTGTGTGTGTGTGTGTGTGTGTGTGTGTGTGTGTGTGTGTGTGTGGTCACTATAAGTTTGATGCATTGTTTATTAATTAACGACTAATGAGACATTACCATGGTAAGTACAAGACCCTATTGTGGGTCATCCATATAGTAAGGTTTCCAAATTTCAGTTTTGGGTATAGCAGCCACAAATTAGGTAACCTAGCAGGATCAGGTCTCAGGACTTCATTTCCCCGGTCCTGATACTTCCAGCAGATCAAGGGGCGCGTGCAGTCATTACAAAATATGAAAGTAATCGCCCCATATGCCCATACATGGGTATTTAACCCCTTAACGACTTGGCCTTTTTTAGTTTTTTCTGTGGGTGGTGTCATTTTTTGCGACTTTTGATGGCGTTTTCATTGCTATCATTTTTAGGACTGTGCGACCTTTTGATATTTATGTCAGTTCTAGGGAAAGGGGGGTGATTTGAATTTTTAGGTTTTTTTATTATAATTTTTTTTTTTAACTTTTTTTTTACTTTTACTTTTACTATTTTTCAGACTCCCTAGGGTACTTTAACCCTAGGTTGTCTGATCGATCCTACCATATACTGCCATACTGCAATATGGCAGTATATGGGGATTTTACTCCTCATTCATTGCAATGTGGTGATAGCACATTGTAATGAATGAGTTAAAGGGAACCAGTCACCACTATTTTCACAAATACAGCTAGTGACAGGTTCCTATAGAGCTCTAATAACTATTTGACACCCTGCTTGTAGCTAAAAATTATGCCCCTGAGATTCCCATATATTCAACTTTATAGTTTTATCTGGTAACTAAGCATGGCTACATGTAGTCCAGGTGGGCGTGGCCTCCTCGGGCTGAATCCAGCAGCTCCTCCCCATCCCTATCTCTGTATGCTGCTATAATGTCATGTGACCAGGGTGACATCATCGCAGGTCCTATAGCTTTTGTAGCATTAGGAACTGTACACTATGAAATCACAGCATATTTTATCAAATGAAATCACAGCAGCCTGCATGGAGAGGAGTGGTAGTCCATGGAGGCTGCTGTGATGGTTTTATGTGGTCAGATATGTACATGGGGTATAGTTTTCATATTAAGTAGCTCAAGGACCTTTGATGATGTCACCCTGGTCACATGACATTAGGCCACGCCCCCGTGGACTAGCTCCAAAGCTGCATAGATACCAGGCAAGATTATAACTCTGATTTTATGGGGATCTGAGGGGAACAATTTTTAGCTAAAAGCAGGGTGTCAGATAGTTACTAGAGCTCTATAGGAACCTGCCACTACCTGTATTTATGAAAATAGTGGTGACGGGTTCCCTTTAAAACCCGAAGCTGTCATGGCAACGGATTGCCGATCCCCGTGATGTCATCGGGGAGCGACGATCCGCGGCAAGATGGCAGCGCCATCTTTTTGAAGCCACCGACAGCATTGCCGACGGCGATCGACGTGAAAGCACCCGCAATCGGTGCTAGCACTGATCGCGGCTGTTACCGGTAAGCCTTTGCTGCAATATGCAGCAAAGACTTACCGGCTATGGAGAGGGCTCGGCCCTCTCCATGCACCGGGACCCGGCGGGAAGGGGTTAAAATATAAAGCATTCTTTCAACAGGCAACAATAGTGGAAAAGCAAAGGCTTTGGATTTTGTTCTACACTCACCATCTGTAGCCGTTATATCAGCAGGAATGTGAAGTTCCAATTTCTTCGGCCCAATTACACTCGGCTGCTCAAAAACTTCAGAAGGTGACAGACGTACATGCGGATTGCTGGAGTCACAAAAGACAGTCAAACTTTATTAACACTTAGAAACTTGCACAAACAAACATATTGTTTGAAATATTTTAACATAATTGTACATTATAATAAAAGTTCTACAATACAACATCCACTCTGTCTAGTTCTGCAGTTAAACCTAATTTAACAGTAGAATGAAGTACCTAAAAAGCTCCATCAAATGTAACCGCCCTTCTTTATCTCATAATAAAAGCCTATAAGTTACTCCTACAAGCATTATTTACACCTGATCTACATATGTTCATTGCTATTAAATAGCTAAGAACAGCACGATTAGTAAGACGTACTCACCTTTGTTGTGTGACAGGAGCCATTATTAGATCCTTTATCTTCATCTTTTTCCGAGGGTGAGGTGCTTTTTTAATCCGAGATCTTTTAGGCAACAGATCTACCAGTTCTTTCAGACGAGCAGCCCTAAGTAAACACAGACATTTAGTGACAATGTAAGGGCAGGTACCGCTGGGGTCACAGCCAAGAGAATACACAGAGGCATCTGTCATTCATAATGTAGCACTATATATTGAATGCCTCTGCATGGATCTGTACAGCCGTCCACGATATTCTGAATACAAAGAAGGTACATTATAAGGCAAAGCTGTGTGCCTTCAAGCGCATAGATAGTTTACTGGGTTTTGCCAGAAGCAAATCTAAGTGGGTTAAATCACATATCTATGGTGCCTGTGATGTTCTTTCTTATACCAGTACCTGCTCTCACATCTATTACTATAACATGTTTTTTGCCCACCTCTCTTTTTCCTCTTCATCACCACTTTCATATTCGGACTCTTCTCTGCTGGACACATCCATATCATAATCATCATCCAACTCTGGCAGTGGGGGGTTCTCAGGAAGGTCAGGAGGCACTGGAGGGTATGGCATAGCCAAGTAGTCTGCATACTGCGTTAAAAACCGTCAAGAATGTAAATTATACGGGGAAGGCTAAATTATTCCTCAATGTTAGTGGTCAAAGAAACACGACGGAACCACGTTAAGTTCTGATAGGGCCAATGCTTTGCTTCTCTGGGAGACCTGAGGCACCACAGATGTATGGTGGTGGCAAATATTTTTATATTTTGGTAGAAGTTTACTGTTCATAAGATCTGATTAATCCAAGGAAAAAGGCGACTGTACTCCAGGGTATCAATGTGAAAAAGATGAAGTTCTTTATTCACCCAGGATAAACAGCAATACTTTAAACGCATGCTTTATCATAGGGTCTCACATGAGTCGAAACATCACTGTTCATGCTGGTTAAATAAATAACTTCATCTTTTCCACATTGACATGCTGTCATTTTTTATTTTACGTTCACATGATCTAGATGTGTTTGTTTTTTACTTTTATCCATATCCAGAATTATTTCACTTCTTACCATATGCCCATCTTTGCCCACGTATGTACCTAAATCATTGCAGAACAGACACAACACAAGTAAAGATGTATGTCTGCATTCGGGTCTTGGCTGTGCGAACTGGACACATTGCTGTATTGTTGGCCAAACACTATTCTGGCAAATTGAAGCCCGTATCAGTGACCCACTATTATGGGCCACTGGCCAATCATAACCATGGGTAGTCGCCGTAGCATCAATTTGCCAGATTGGCCATAATCCAGCTATATGTCCAGGTTGCATGGCAAAACCCTAACGGAAAATGTCGGGTCCTCTCACTTCATATCTGCATTCGTACACTTTTAACCCATTCTAGGTTGATGTAATTTGTTGTCCAGTGTCACATATTTGTCACACACGACATACGGATGCAGAAAAAATGCATAAGGATTAGAGATGAGCGAACATGCTCGTCCGAGCTTGATGCTCGGTCGAGCATTAGGGTACTCGAAACTGCTCGTTGCTCGGACGAATACTTTGCCCGCTCGAGAAAATGGCAGCTCCCGCCGTTTTGCTTTTTGGCGGCCAGAAACAGAGCCAATCACAAGCCAGGAGACTCTGCACTCCACCCAGCATGACGTGGTACCCTTACACGTCGATAGCAGTGGTTGGCTGGCCAGATCAGGTGACCCTGGGATAGACTAGCCGCTGGCCGCGCTGCTCGGATCATTCTGTCTCTGGATGCCGCTAGGGAGAGAGCTGCTGCTGGTCAGGGAAAGCGTTAGGGTGTTCTATTAGCTTACTGTTAGGCAGGAGTGATTCTCAAAGAACCCAACAGCCCTTCTTAGGGCTACAATAACGTTCTACTTTTTTTATTTTAATTTGCATCTTTTACCATTTTGTGAGGAATTAGCAGGGGGACTTGCTACCGTTGTGTTTAGCTCTTAGTGGCACACATATCCATAGCAAAGACCGAAGTGGGAAAATTCAGTAGGGGTTGGATTTCTATTAGGCAATAACTCAGTGTCATCTCATCTGGCATAGTAGTGTGCTTCCTTTGATACTTGGCTAGAAAATAGCCATAGGAGAATACAAACAGCTTCTTGAAGCCTACAGTAGCGTTCTATATATTTGATTTCTGGTTGATCTGCTGGTGGCTTTAGTTTCTGCAGTGCATGTACTTGCCAATTCTGAGCAATTTGTAGTGAGACTTGCGACCGCTGTGTTCTGCGCTTAGTGGCGCACATATCCATAGCAAAGGCTGAAGTGGCAAAATTCAGTAGGGGTTGGATTTCTATTAGGCAATAACTCAGTGTCATCTCATCTGGCATAGTAGTGTGCTTCCTTTGATACTTGGCTAGAAAATAGCCATAGGAGAATACAAATAGCTTCTTGAAGCCTACAGTAGCGTTCTATATATTTGATTTCTGGTTGATCTGCTGGTGGCTGTAGTTTCTGCAGTGCATGTACTTGCCAATTCTGAGCAATTTGTAGTGAGACTTGCGACCGCTGTGTTCTGCGCTTAGTGGCGCACATATCCATAGCAAAGGCTGAAGTGGGAAAATTCAGTAGGGGTTGGATTTCTATTAGGCAATAACTCAGTGTCATCTCATCTGGCATAGTAGTGTGCTTCCTTTGATACTTGGCTAGAAAATAGCCATAGGAGAATACAAATAGCTTCTTGAAGCCTACAGTAGCGTTCTATATATTTGATTTCTGGTTGATCTGCTGGTGGCTGTAGTTTCTGCAGTGCATGTACTTGCCAATTCTGAGCAATTTGTAGTGAGACTTGCGACCGCTGTGTTCTGCGCTTAGTGGCGCACATATCCATAGCAAAGGCTGAAGTGGCAAAATTCAGTAGGGGTTGGATTTCTATTAGGCAATAACTCAGTGTCATCTCATCTGGCATAGTAGTGTGCTTCCTTTGATACTTGGCTAGAAAATAGCCATAGGAGAATACAAATAGCTTCTTGAAGCCTACAGTAGCGTTCTATATATTTGATTTCTGGTTGATCTGCTGGTGGCTGTAGTTTCTGCAGTGCATGTACTTGCCAATTCTGAGCAATTTGTAGTGAGACTTGCGACCGCTGTGTTCTGCGCTTAGTGGCGCACATATCCATAGCAAAGGCTGAAGTGGGAAAATTCAGTAGGGGTTGGATTTCTATTAGGCAATAACTCAGTGTCATCTCATCTGGCATAGTAGTGTGCTTCCTTTGATACTTGGCTAGAAAATAGCCATAGGAGAATACAAATAGCTTCTTGAAGCCTACAGTAGCGTTCTATATATTTGATTTCTGGTTGATCTGCTGGTGGCTGTAGTTTCTGCAGTGCATGTACTTGCCAATTCTGAGCAATTTGTAGTGAGACTTGCGACCGCTGTGTTCTGCGCTTAGTGGCGCACATATCCATAGCAAAGGCTGAAGTGGCAAAATTCAGTAGGGGTTGGATTTCTATTAGGCAATAACTCAGTGTCATCTCATCTGGCATAGTAGTGTGCTTCCTTTGATACTTGGCTAGAAAATAGCCATAGGAGAATACAAATAGCTTCTTGAAGCCTACAGTAGCGTTCTATATATTTGATTTCTGGTTGATCTGCTGGTGGCTGTAGTTTCTGCAGTGCATGTACTTGCCAATTCTGAGCAATTTGTAGTGAGACTTGCGACCGCTGTGTTCTGCGCTTAGTGGCGCACATATCCATAGCAAAGGCTGAAGTGGGAAAATTCAGTAGGGGTTGGATTTCTATTAGGCAATAACTCAGTGTCATCTCATCTGGCATAGTAGTGTGCTTCCTTTGATACTTGGCTAGAAAATAGCCATAGGAGAATACAAATAGCTTCTTGAAGCCTACAGTAGCGTTCTATATATTTGATTTCTGGTTGATCTGCTGGTGGCTGTAGTTTCTGCAGTGCATGTACTTGCCAATTCTGAGCAATTTGTAGTGAGACTTGCGACCGCTGTGTTCTGCGCTTAGTGGCGCACATATCCATAGCAAAGGCTGAAGTGGCAAAATTCAGTAGGGGTTGGATTTCTATTAGGCAATAACTCAGTGTCATCTCATCTGGCATAGTAGTGTGCTTCCTTTGATACTTGGCTAGAAAATAGCCATAGGAGAATACAAATAGCTTCTTGAAGCCTACAGTAGCGTTCTATATATTTGATTTCTGGTTGATCTGCTGGTGGCTGTAGTTTCTGCAGTGCATGTACTTGCCAATTCTGAGCAATTTGTAGTGAGACTTGCGACCGCTGTGTTCTGCGCTTAGTGGCGCACATATCCATAGCAAAGGCTGAAGTGGGAAAATTCAGTAGGGGTTGGATTTCTATTAGGCAATAACTCAGTGTCATCTCATCTGGCATAGTAGTGTGCTTCCTTTGATACTTGGCTAGAAAATAGCCATAGGAGAATACAAATAGCTTCTTGAAGCCTACAGTAGCGTTCTATATATTTGATTTCTGGTTGATCTGCTGGTGGCTGTAGTTTCTGCAGTGCATGTACTTGCCAATTCTGAGCAATTTGTAGTGAGACTTGCGACCGCTGTGTTCTGCGCTTAGTGGCGCACATATCCATAGCAAAGGCTGAAGTGGCAAAATTCAGTAGGGGTTGGATTTCTATTAGGCAATAACTCAGTGTCATCTCATCTGGCATAGTAGTGTGCTTCCTTTGATACTTGGCTAGAAAATAGCCATAGGAGAATACAAATAGCTTCTTGAAGCCTACAGTAGCGTTCTATATATTTGATTTCTGGTTGATCTGCTGGTGGCTGTAGTTTCTGCAGTGCATGTACTTGCCAATTCTGAGCAATTTGTAGTGAGACTTGCGACCGCTGTGTTCTGCGCTTAGTGGCGCACATATCCATAGCAAAGGCTGAAGTGGCAAAATTCAGTAGGGGTTGGATTTCTATTAGGCAATAACTCAGTGTCATCTCATCTGGCATAGTAGTGTGCTTCCTTTGATACTTGGCTAGAAAATAGCCATAGCAATAGGATAGGATTGTTTGGTTCTAAAAACTCAAAAAAAAACAAAAAACACAAAAAAAAACAAAAAACACAAAAAAACACACAAAAAAAAGTTATAACTCTCATTTTAAAAATGTTTAACCCCAGGGCTAGGGGTAGAGGACGAGGGCGGGGACGTGGGCGTCCAACTACTGCAGGGGTCAGAGGCCGTGGTCCTGGGCGGGGTGAGACACCACCTGCTGATGAGGGAGCAGGGGAACGCCGCAGAGCTACACTCCCTAGGTTCATGTCTGAAGTTACTGGGACTCGTGGTAGAGCACTGTTGAGGCCAGAACAGTGCGAACAGGTGATGTCGTGGATTGCTGACAATGCTTCGAGCAATTTGTCCACCACCAGTCAGTCTTCCACGCAGTCCACCCATGTCACCGAAATCCCCACTCCTCCAGCTCCTGCACCTCAGCCTCCTCCCCCCCAGTCTGCCCCCTCCCAGGAAAATTTGCCATTTGAACCGGCATACTCTGAGGAACTGTTTTCTGGACCCTTCCCACAGTCACAAACCACTTGTCCGGTTGCTGCTGAGCAATTTTCCGATGCCCAGGTTTTCCACCAGTCACAGTCTGTGGGTGATGATGACCTTCTTGACGTAGTGGAAGTGTGTAAAGAGGTGTCCGACGATGAGGAG
Organism: Engystomops pustulosus; assembly: GCF_040894005.1. Taxonomy (NCBI): domain Eukaryota; kingdom Metazoa; phylum Chordata; class Amphibia; order Anura; family Leptodactylidae; genus Engystomops; species Engystomops pustulosus. The sequence continues at coordinate 56,009,568 of NC_092420.1, read as the reverse complement.
ACACGGTTGTCAGACAGTGGGGAAGTTGTTGTCAGGGCAGGAAGTCCGAGGGGGGAGCAGACTGAGGGATCGGAGGATGATGAGGTGACAGACCCAAGCTGGGTTGAGAGGCCGGGTGAACACAGTGCTTCTGAGACGGAGGAGAGTCCTCGACCTGAACAGGTTGGAAGAGGCAGTGGTGGGGCCAGACGGAGAGGCAGGGCCAGAGCTGGTGCATCAGCGCCACTGTCAACTAGTGAAGCTCCCGTGGTGAGGGCTCTTGCGGCGAGGGCTAGATCTTCAGAAGTGTGGAGGTTCTTTAAGGAAACACCGGATGACCGACGGACTGTGGTGTGCAACATTTGCCAAACCAGGCTCAGCAGGGGTTCCACCACTACTAGCTTAACTACCACCAGTATGCGCAGGCATATGAATGCTAAGCACCCCACTCAGTGGCAACAAGCCCGTTCACCTCCGGCCGTGCACACCACTGCTCCTTCCCCTGTGTCAGCTGCTAGTCAGCCCCCTGCCCAGGACCCTGGCCCAAAAACCCCATCGTCGCCTCCACGATCCTCCACAGCATCCACCAGCGTTCAGCTCTCCATACCCCAGACGCTGGAGCGGAAACGCAAATATAGTGCAACCCACCCGCACGCCCAAGCCCTTAATGTGCACATCTCCAGATTGCTTAGCCTGGAGATGCTGCCCTATAGGCTAGTAGAGACCGAGGCCTTTCGCAACCTCATGGCGGCGGCCGCCCCTCGGTATTCGGTCCCCAGCCGCCACTACTTTTCCCGATGTGCCGTCCCAGCCCTGCACCAGCACGTGTCAGACAACATCATCCGTGCCCTGACCAACGCCGTTTCTGACAAGGTCCACCTGACCACGGACACGTGGACGAGTGCTGCCGGGCAGGGCCACTATATATCGCTGACGGCACATTGGGTTAACTTGGTGGAGGCTGGGACCGAGACTGACCCTGGGGCTGCTCATATACTGCCGACGCCGAGGATTGCGGGGCCTACCTCGGTCCAGGTGTTTCAGGCCTACTATGCCTCCTCCTCCTCCCACCCCTCCTCCACCTCCTCCTCCGAACTACCATCCGTGGGCACGGCGCCATCAGTCGGTAGCTCTAGGCACAGCAGCAGTGCCGTCGCTAAGCGACAGCAGGCGGTGCTCAAACTGCTGAGCCTAGGCGACAAAAGGCACACCGCCCAAGAGCTATTACAGGGCATCACGGCGCAGACTGATCTGTGGCTGGCACCGCTGAACCTCAAGCCGGGAATGGTTGTGTGTGACAACGGCCGTAACCTGGTGGCGGCTCTGCAACTCGGCAGACTGACACATGTGCCATGCCTGGCCCATGTGTTAAATCTGATAGTGCAGCGTTTCCTCAAGACATACCCCAATCTGTCTGATTTGCTCACGAAGGTGCGCCGCATCTGTGCGCATTTCAGGAAGTCCAGCCCAGATGCTGCCACTCTCAGGGCAGCGCAGCGCCGCCTCCAACTGCCCGCTCACCGACTGTTGTGCGACGTGCCCACGAGGTGGAATTCAACACTGACCATGTTATCCAGAGTTTACCAGCAGCGCAGAGCGATTGTAGACTGCCAGATGTCAACTTCCACCAGAACTGGTAGTCAGGTCAGTCAGCTTCCTCAAGTCTACAATGAGGAGTGGACGTGGATGTCTGATATCTGTCAGGTGCTGAGTAACTTTGAGGAGTCAACACAGATGGTCAGTGGCGATGCCGCCATCATCAGCCTCACCATCCCGCTGCTTGGCCTGTTGAAAAACTCTCTGGTCAGCATGAAGTCGGAAGCTTTGCGCTCGTCACAAGAGACGGGGGAAGAATATTCCCTTGTTGATAGCCAAAGCACCCTGAGGTCTGTTTCTCAGCGCATATCGGAGGAGGTGGAGGTGGAGGAGGATGAGGAGGAAGAGGAGGAGAATGTTGGCGAGACACAAGAGGGGACCATTGTTGAGTCCTTCACTGTTCAGCGTGTATGGGCAGAAGAAGAGGAGTTGGAGGAGTTGGAGGAGGAGGAAATGGACAGTCAGGCCAGTGAGGGGAGTGAATTCTTACGCGTTGGTACTCTGGCGCATATGGCAGATTTCATGCTAGGCTGCCTATCCCGTGACCCTCGCGTTCAAAGAATTTATTCCAGCACCGATTACTGGGTGTTCACTCTCCTGGACCCACGGTACAAGCAAAATCTTGCCACTCTCATCCCTGCAGAGGAAAGGAGTGTGAGAATGCATGAATACCAGCAGGCCCTGGTGCACAAGCTGAAACAGTATTTCCCTTCTGACAGCGCTAGCGGCAGAGTGCGTAGTTCTGCGGGACAAGTAGCGAGGGAGAGTAGGCGAGCAGGCAGCTTGTCCAGCACTGGCAAGGGTACGCTTTACAAGGCTTTTGCCAGCTTTATGTCACCCCAGCAAGACACTGTCACCTGTCCCCAGTCTCGGCAGAGTAGGGCTGATCTTTACAGAAAGATGGTGAGGGAGTACGTAGCTGACCATACCATCGTCCTAAATGATCACACAGCTCCCTACAACTACTGGGTTTCAAAGCTGGACATGTGGCACGAACTGGCGCTGTACGCCTTGGAGGTTCTTGCCTGCCCTGCCGCTAGCGTCTTGTCCGAGCGGGTTTTCAGTGCAGCTGGTGGCATCATCACCGATAAGCGTACACGCCTGTCGACTGACAGCGCTGACAGGCTGACGCTTATTAAAATGAATAAAGGCTGGATTTCTCAGAATTTCCAATCTCCACCAGGTGAAGGAAGCTCAACCTGAATAATTGATCCACTCCTCCTCCTCCTCCTCATTTTCCTCCTTCTCCTCCTCTTTGTACAGTAAAGCAGAGGAAAATGGCTATTTTTTGACAGGGCCCACTGGCTCTTGCTATACTTCATGCATTTAATTTTTCTGGAGGGCCACCTACCCGGTCCTCTGTTTGAAACAATTTTTGTGAGTGCCACATACAGGCACTCAATCTATTCCATTTTTCTGGAGGGCCACCTACCCGGTCCTCTGGTTTGAACAATTTTTGGGACTGCCACATACAGGCACTCAATCTATTCCATTTTACTGGAGGGCCACCTACCTGCTCCTCTGGTTTGAAGAATTTTTGGGACTGCCACATACAGGCACTCAATCTATTCCATTTTACTGGAGGGCCACCTACCTGCTTCTCTGGTTTGAAACATTTTTGGGACTGCCACATACAGGCACTCAATCTATTCCATTTTACTGCAGGGCCACCTACCTGCTCCTCTGGTTTGAAGAATTTTTGGGACTGCCACATACAGGCACTCAATCTATTCCATTTTACTGGAGGGCCACCTACCTGCTCCTCTGGTTTGAAACATTTTTGGGACTGCCACATACAGGCACTCAATCTATTCCATTTTACTGCAGGGCCACCTACCTGCTCCTCTGGTTTGAACAATTTTTGGGACTGCCACATACAGGCACTCAATCTATTCCATTTTACTGGAGGGCCACCTACCTGCTCCTCTGGTTTGAAACATTTTTGGGACTGCCACATACAGGCACTCAATCTATCCCATTTTACTGGAGGGCCACCTACCTGCTCCTCTGGTTTGAAACATTTTTGGGACTGCCACATACAGGCACTCAATCTATTCCATTTTACTGCAGGGCCACCTACCTGCTCCTCTGGTTTGAACAATTTTTGGGACTGCCACATACAGGCACTCAATCTATTCCATTTTACTGGAGGGCCACCTACCTGCTCCTCTGGTTTGAACAATTTTTGGGACTGCCACATACAGGCACTCAATCTATCCCATTTTACTGGAGGGCCACCTACCTGCTCCTCTGGTTTGAAAAATGTTTGGGACTGCCACATACAGGCACTATCCAAATTAAATTGTCTCCATAGCAGCCTCCACACGTTGTCTCCATTGCTACCTCCAAAAGTCGTCCATATAGCTGCCTCCATACATCGTCCCTTTATCAAACGAGGTGTGTCAGGCAGAAATTTGGGTTGTTTTCATGGATTCCACATCAAAGTTGTTAACTTTGTCGCCACCCTGCTGTGTAATCCACAAAATATACTTGCAAACTTTTACCATTTAGGGATATTATTTCAGCGCTTCTTGCGCATCGGTTTACATTCCCCTCACCCGCCATATCCTAAACTTATAAGAACGCTACTACACTTGATCTTATACAAAAGTGCTGTTTGGGGAGTAGCCTAGAGACAGGGGCTTGGATTTGCGAAAGCTCGCCTGGCAGCGGAGCGCCAGCTCCATGCGCATCATGCGCTTCTTGCGCATCTGTTTACATTCCCCTCACCCGGCATATCCTAAACTTATAAGAACGCTACTACACTTGATCTTATACAAAAGTGCTGTTTGGGGAGTAGCCTAGAGACAGGGGCTTGGATTTGCGAAAGCTCGCCTGGCAGCGGAGCGCCAGCTCCATGCGCATCATGCGCTTCTTGCGCATCTGTTTACATTCCCCTCACCCGGCATATCCTAAACTTATAAGAACGCTACTACACTTGATCTTATACAAAAGTGCTGTTTGGGGAGTAGCCTAGAGACAGGGGCTTGGATTGGCGAAAGCTCGCCTGGCAGCGGAGCGCCAGCTCCATGCGCATCATGCGCTTCTTGCGTATCTGTTTACATTCCCCTCACCCGGCATATCCTAAACTTATAAGAACGCTACTACACTTGATCTTATACAAAAGTGCTGTTTGGGGAGTAGCCTAGAGACAGGGGCTTGGATTGGCGAAAGCTCGCCTGGCAGCGGAGCGCCAGCTCCATGCCAAGATCCAACTAACATAGTTTTAACTGCAGCACCTTTAATCTACTACTAGTTCACTGCCTCCATACATGGTCCCCTTATCAAACGAGCTGTGTCAGGCAGAATTTTGGGTTGTTTTCATGGCTTCCATGTTAACTTTGTCGCCACCCTGCTGTGTAATCCACAAAATATACTGGCAAACTTTTATCATGTACCGATATTATTTGAGCACTTCTTGCTCACCTCCTTTGGTTCCTCTCTGCCACCCATTGGTTTGAAGCCTGAGTCCATTTAGGGTATGTCGCCATGACACTCTCTAGCCTGCTGCCGCTGCCTCTGCATGCCGTCCCCTATAGTGTCAGGGTCAATTATTGCATGTTTTAGATGCTATCTAGCTTCATTCTGTCACTCTGTCATGGCCATGCTGTTGCCCATAATTTTGGCATAATGGTGCGTTTAAGCAGCCTCAGAGGCATCCATGCATGCTGCCCCTGCTGTTTCCTGTCCATTTCCGTGGTGTTTCCATCCTTTTCTGAGGTTCCCAGGTGTTTGGCCAAGCTTCCCTGTGCAGAGCCTTGGTCCCCTTGAAAAATGCTCGAGTCTCCCATTGACTTCAATGGGGTTCGTTATTCGAGACGAGCACTCGAGCATCGGGAAAAGTTCGTCTCGAATAACGAGTACCCGAGCATTTTAGTGTTCGCTCATCTCTAATAAGGATACAATGTGGAATGAACACGGACATTAATTTTTGTGAATTAATTTTGAAAATGGGTATAAAACAGCCAATCCGGTAGCCAAGGTTTTCAGTATTACATTGACAGAGAACCTGTTAGCAGCACTAAGATTGTGAGCTGCCATGACAGCCTATGGTCGCTCATATTAGGGCACATTCAGTCATGGCAGCTCACAATCTTAGTGCTGCTAACAGGTTCTCTGTCAATGTAATACTGAAAACCTTGGCTACCGGATTGGCTGTTTTATACCCATTTTCAAAATTAATTCACAAAAATGAAGTCAATAAATTACAGAAATACTGTATATACTCGTGTATAAGCCGAGACCCCTAACTTTAACACAAAAAACTGGAAAAACCTTTTGACTCTAGTATATACCGAGGGTAGGAAATGCATTGGTCACAAAAAAAAAAAAAAAAAAAAAAAAAAAAAAAAAATCACCATCCGACGCTTCCCCCCTTCCCGGCAGCTCCTCAGAGTGATGCTCTGTGTCGTCAGCCGCACGCTGACATCATAGTGTGTGCCAATGCTGGAGCATTGCTGTATAGAATAGGACCAGCCAAGGGGGTGTTGGAAGGTGAGTACACCGTTTGTTTGTTTTCCGAATATAAGCCATTTTTTGTGCTAAAAAACTTGGCTTATACTCGAGTAGACACGGTAATAATATAAAAATAAGTTTTAAGAAAGTTCCGTCCCTATAGATGGCTTTATCGATTTATGCTCTCTGTCCCCACGTGTACGGCAGTGCATGGCTGTTTCCTATGGAGAGGGGTGAGCAGCTCTCCCCCCACCTTCTCCAGCGTGCGGCCGTATGTTCGGCCAGCCGTAGTGTGAATGCAAATTAAATAATTTTTTTAATGTTCTAATCACCAAATCAAAAACTTACCAAGGGAGGCTGAGCAGTAAGTGGTCCAAAAGGGGCAGGCAAATTCATTTTATTCATTAGGTGCAACACCTAGAATAAGATAAATGTCAAGAATTAAAGTCTATTGAGGCAGATAAATGCTTTATACTATCATGTAGTGTCTGCAGTTGTTGAGGTATAGAAAATCACAATTTTTTACGGACGTCTGATGACAAATAGCTAAGTATTTTATACTTGGAGTATCTTTTGTTAAGACTTCTTAACATTCTCCACAGGTCTCATTCATGGTGATCCTAGTTCTGTCAGTCTAGTTTACCTGTTTTTAAAAATGTTTATTCTGCAGGAGCTGTTATGTGATGACTCTTTTGAAAACATGTGAAAGGAGTGAACAACAGGACTGTGGTAACCAGCCCTACTCTGCTGGCTAAGGTATCCTAAACCTGGTGACAAGTTCCCTTTAATGCAACTGACCAGTAGATTCAGATGCATGCCCTAAAGAATAATTTCAAGGAACCCTAAAAATAAATAATAGTAAAGAGATATAGATCCTAGCACTGTGTGATGCTTTGAACAGTCAAAGACACAATCTGCTACTGATATCTAATCCAGGTCTGGTGGCTAGTGGGAAGAAAGGCTTAGTTAAGGATATTTCAGGGTTGTGCAAAAATAAAAGTGTTATCCACTATCCCCCTTTTGTGCCCACGGTCAAATATGTAATCCCTTAAACTAGTAGCCACCTCAAGTAGGATATAAAATGTCCATTCAAGAAATCAATCACCACGCTTACATGAAAACACCCTTTTAGCTAAAAAAAGGAAAAAATTGTGCTCCCAAGTAATGTGAAAGTGGCCAGAGAAGAGTCATATGCATCTGAGATGAGTCAAATTTAGAGGGCTAGCCTCTCTTCAGACTCATCCATCTTCAGTTCTACAGTAACTTGAAGCATGTTCCTGTCATATTAATAATAACAATCTCATCAGGCCTGTGGTACTTTGAGCTACTAAATACAGGGATTAGATCTTTATGTGTAGAACACATTTCCAACTACAACTGCTGCATGCGCTCAGTGTCTTACAGCCGGGTCCTGCTAAAAGGCAAGACTCGTTCCCGGAAGAAGACCACAAAGCCTCGGGGCACTGGTCGGCAGCCTGTGCCAGAAGAGAAACGTAGTAGTATGTCACCTTCCGACCGTGACATACTACTATGTATAAAGTCAGCAAGGTGTTAATATACAGTACCTTGTAGTTTTACTTGTAAATTGATTCAAAAGTGGAGCAGAACAAATTACAGTAATTTAGAATGAAGGAGAGCAGGGATTTTCTCTTGTGCATTTTTTGGGTTTAACCTCCAAATACAGAAAATATATTTGTGGTCCAGATTTACTGCAAAATTATACACAAGCAGCAAAAGCAGCAAGTGGCTACCCAAAAATAACCAGATCTTTTACAGAACAGCCTATAAAAGAGAGACTATTTACCTGTACATAGAATTTAGGAACACTTGCCAAGGCATTTGCAATATTGGCCAATACAGTGCTTGTAGGAGGAGGGTATAAGTACTTGAGGCTGGATCGTATTGGAAATAGAAGTCTGAAAAAAGGAATAATCAGTGGAAATATAAAAATTAATGTAAATGCACATAACACATTAATAATGAATAGGACAAGGACTGAAAAAACAGCATGAAGTAATGTACATGATGCTATACATGCCCATGATGTGTGGCATGCAGTAATCTACATGATGCTATACAGGTCCATGATGTGTGGCATGTAGTAATCTACATGATGCTATACAGGTCCATGATGTGCGGCATGAAGTAATGTACATGATGCTATACTGGTCCATGATGTGTGGCATGAAGTAATCTACATGATGCTATACAGGTCCATGATGTGCGGCATGAAGTAATCTACATGATGCTATACAGGTCCATGATGTGCGGCATGAAGTAATGTACATGATGCTATACAGGTCCATGATGTGCGGTATGAAGTAATGTACATGATGCTATACATGCCCATGATGTGCGGCATGAAGTAATGTACATGATGCTATACAGGTCCATGATGTGTGGCATGAAGTAATCTACATGATGCTATACAGGTCCATGATGTGCGGTATGAAGTAATGTACATGATGCTATACAGGTCCATGATGTGCGGCATGAAGTAATGTACATGATGCTATACAGGTCCATGATGTGCGGTATGAAGTAATGTACATGATGCTATACATGCCCATGATGTGCGGCATGAAGTAATCTACATGATGCTATACATGCCCATGATGTGTGGCATGCAGTAATCTACATGATGCTATACAGGTCCATGATGTGCGGCATGCAGTAATCTACATGATGCTATACAGGTCCATGATGTGCGGTATGAAGTAATGTACATGATGCTATACAGGTCCATGATGTGCGGCATGAAGTAATCTACATGATGCTATACAGGTCCATGATGTGCGGCATGAAGTAATGTACATGATGCTATACAGGTCCATGATGTGCGGCATGAAGTAATGTACATGATGCTATACAGGTCCATGATGTGTGGCATGAAGTAATCTACATGATGCTATACAGGTCCATGATGTGCGGTATGAAGTAATGTACATGATGCTATACAGGTCCATGATGTGCGGTATGAAGTAATGTACATGATGCTATACAGGTCCATGATGTGCGGCATGAAGTAATGTACATGATGCTATACAGGTCCATGATGTGCGGCATGCAGTAATCTACATGATGCTATACAGGTCCATGATGTGTGGCATGAAGTAATGTACATGATGCTATATATGACAATGATGTGTGGCATGAAGTAATCTACATGATGCTATACAGGTCCATGATGTGTGGCATGAAGTAATCTACATGATGCTATACAGGTCCATGATGTGCGGCATGCAGTAATGTACATGATGCTATACAGGTCCATGATGTGTGACATGAAGTAATGTACACGATGCTATACAGGTCCATGATGTGTGACATGAAGTAATGTACATGATGCTATATATGACAATGATGTGTGGCATGAAGTAATGTACATGATGCTATACAGGTCCATGATGTGTGACATGAAGTAATGTACATGATGCTATACAGGTCCATGATGTGCGACATGAAGTAATGTACATGATGCTATACAGGTCCATGATGTGCGGCATGAAGTAATGTACATGATGCTATACAGGTCCATGATGTGCGGCATGAAGTAATGTACATGATGCTATACAGGTCCATGATGTGTGGCATGAAGTAATGTACATGATGCTATACAGGTCCATGATGTGTGGCATGAAGTAATGTACATGATGCTATACAGGTCCATGATGTGCGGCATGAAGTAATGTACATGATGCTATACAGGTCCATGATGTGCGGCATGAAGTAATGTACATGATGCTATACAGGTCCATGATGTGCGGCATGAAGTAATGTACATGATGCTATACAGGTCCATGATGTGCGGCATGAAGTAATGTACATGATGCTATACAGGTCCATGATGTGCGGCATGAAGTAATGTACATGATGCTATACAGGTCCATGATGTGCGGCATGAAGTAATGTACATGATGCTATACAGGTCCATGATGTGCGGCATGAAGTAATGTACATGATGCTATACAGGTCCATGATGTGCGGCATGAAGTAATGTACATGATGCTACACAGGTCCATGATGTGCGGCATGAAGTAATCTACATGATGCTATACAGGTCCATGATGTGCGGCATGAAGTAATGTACATGATGCTATACAGGTCCATGATGTGCGGCATGAAGTAATGTACATGATGCTATACAGGTCCATGATGTGTGACATGAAGTAATGTACATGATGCTATACATGACCATGATGTGCGGCATGAAGTATTATGCAGTCATTCTCCCAGTAACTGGAGAAAACCTGAGATGTCATCACAAGAGGCCTGTGTGTATTCTTCCAAATTTAAGTATAGTAGGTTACATAAAAGTAATAGGTAGGCACATTTTAAATCAAAAGTAGATTTCAGGACCCGAAGTTCAATTACATAACAATCAGGACAAAACCTTGAAAATGTTCCATTAATATTTAACTAGGATGTATTTGTACACAGTAATGTAGATCATCCAAAGGCTACGCAGAAATAATCCCAGTTTCCCGCACCTGTCATAGGCACACAGTGTAATCTCCCTGTATACACAGACTTGTATAACCATCCAAAGTCTGACCTCTAGACTAGGTTTTAAATAATCACACATCATGGGGTGATCCCTGGTCTGAAAAGGCTCATGGACACATAATAAACATGTGATGAAATTATAGGATTGACATTTTTTGCCATTAATCATTTAGAAGATCATTTAGACTGCCTTCTGACACAATCGGGATCTGTTAAAGTGGATTTGTGATACCTCCCCGATGTGCAGTTCATATGGACTTGATGGTCCCATTGTGCAAGCAGCATCATGAATCGGCTACATTCCAGCTGATATTTATTTTATGCGTATGGTCACATAGCAAGGTGAAAAAAACGAAACATTTCCTCTTCAATATCTTTCTTTGTGAGTAGTAGTGGCTCTCTTCATCATGGAGGACTATGAAGTGGAGTCTAGGTCACTAATAGACAGTATATATATCCCACATCATGTCATAAGGCCTCTTGTAGGTCATTCTTCATGTCAAGGGAGCTGACTTACAAGGTACCTAAAAGAGGTGTGGTTTTCCTCATCCCATCCTGGAAAACTTTGCTTATTTTCCCAGAATTCCTTCTACCCACTGTACCCTCATTAGGTTACAGAATGTCTAATCATAAAAAAGTCACACTTTAATGAGAACGGCTTCACTCTTAAGATTTCTGGATAAATGAAAGGTGTCATGGAGGTGCAGAGGCAAGGAGAGAGAAATATATATCCATTGAATTTATGTTCTTCACACACAGTTATTTGAGAGTGGATTTTAACAAACTCTATTAAAAGTATAAGCTCCAATTTCACTATTTTACTGGGAATTTGGGAAGCATCTGAATCATCTATAGGCTGTCTCCAGGTCACTGCGACTTCTGCACACACCAAACACATATACATTTACAATGACAAACCCGTGATTTGGTGCTATGCCTCTCTCAATCGACACCTGTTCTGGAAGTTTTGCGTCTTTTCTTTCGTCTGCTTTCTCACCACTGCTAAAATATGTAAATGGAAAAAGAAATAATATCAGATGTGGTATTACTAAAAACAATGTCCTGTATTATCTTTTAGATAGTGTTTAAATGCTAAAAGGCCTTTAAGCCTGATGACATATCCAAATAATAAGAGAAGACATAACGAGCCAGATCTTATCTGCATCAGTTCCACCACTACAGGTTCTGGCTCACAATAACTCATGCAAAAAGCTGAAGACCTAATGGAGATATTAACTGGACCTACAGCTAATGTGCTCCAGGCACACGCCATACACTGAGCGTTGGATGTGTAGAGTAGAATAGAGAATGACAATACCATTCATGACCATTGCATAGTGCATGGTGCTGTGCCCAACATGATGGGGGGGGGGGGATAAGCTAAAAACGCTCTATTGTTTTTTTTTGTTTTTGTTTTTTAAACATGTTTGGAGACCTTATTTCTTTTTAACCCCTTCATGACTTCCATATGACTAAATGCGGACAGATTTTTTTCTAATTTTTCTGCTAATCAAATCACGTTTTGAAAAAAGAAAACTTGTAAAAAAAAATGCTATGATATGCAAAGCCGTTCCAAAGATATTGTCATTTAAAGAAGAACATAACGGAACTGAATTGACATTCAGGCACGAATGACCCTCCGTCACAAAAGGGGTTAAAGGCCAAGCTACATAATTCAGTCTGAATGAGCAAAGGGGGTAACAAACCTCTTTTTCTTCTCAGAATATCCAGGCTGGTCAGGTAGGTGGACATCATCCTCCTTTGCATATTCAACAACTAGAGTATGACTGAGCACTTTGAGCTGGTGAAGCACTGAAAGAGCCTGGAACAAGGGAAAAATGCAAAGATTAAAGCGTTTCCATCACTGTCAGTGACTTATGTATAGGATAGAAGGCAAGAGTGTAATTGCTGGGCTTGTCATGGTGCCTGGGAGTGCAACATCATTATGGGGGGACTGCAGGAGGTACATTGCATTCTGCTTGTGTTTGCGGTGGTTGAAGGTAGCGTTCCAAAACGTGCACCTGGGTGTCAGTCATCCGGGTAGATGCTGGCGGCTCCAGATACAGGTATAATGCCTTATGTAGGTAGATTAAATGCCAGGCATTTATGTATAGCTGATAGGGTTTGTTATAGGGTTTGTTGCCATCACTATTGAACTTTGGGCTCTGTAGGTTGTACTGAACCATATGAAAACATTGGAAGTGTTACAAATTGGAAAATTAGCTCTGACTATCTCACTCAAAAATTGAGAACAGGCTAATAAACTTGTGTGGTGTCACCCTTATGTTTTCTGTGTGTCCCTCCAATACGGTACACTTGTTTTTAAATATTTATTTTCATTAACCTGTCATTTGAAGTAGGGAATAGATGGTTTTTGGGGTGCTAGAGAGATTTATGGATGTAAGTCGAAACTGTATATTTTATAATTGCAGATCCTGCCAAAAAAAAATTTTTTGTCTTAGTGACAATTGGAGTTTCAACATTTTTTTCCTGAATTTGGACCAAGGATTATCAATAAAGTTTCATTACAAGCACTTTAAAGCTGATCATTGCAGTCTGGGACTATAGTAACAGCCAGAGAACGTCACCTGAGGTCACAGTGGGCAGAGGGGTATGTCTGTAACTAAGGGTCGTCTGTAAGTCCATGTGCAGTCCATGGTTCCCTGATCGACCACAGTTGTGTGTTTAACCCTTGGGTTAATTGATTTCCCTCATTCTCCATACAAACCTAGAATATCATGGGATAGATTAAGGGGAGGATGGGTGCAGGACTTTGGGTTTGTTTTCTCATGTTACTATGGACATAGATCTGCATGGGAAGATAAAGTGTAGAAGACTGCCTGGAGAAGCCGTCACAGCGCCCCCTCTCTGCTGCGGAGGACATTACAGTGCAGGTCAGGGGGTGCACTTACCTTTGCTGCTGCGTATTCATTTGGATAAGTTGCAAACGCCACATTTTTCTGAAATAAAAACATAACAGATTCGTGTCACAGCCATCGCCTCGTGCTGCCCCATGAGCCCACCCCAGCCCTGGCACAGCGCCCCCTGTGGCTCTCACCAGACTCCCGCGGGTCCTCCCGGAACACAAGCGCACGCTCTGCGCCCCGCTCTTCTCCAGCAGCTGTCTCTGCTCCGCAGCACTCAACTCAGAGGGAAGATGCCGGACCAGCAGCGTTTTCCTGGCCACAGGCTCCATTCTTCCATCACTGCAGTCAGACTTCCGCCAATGCCTCTACCAAACTCCGCGACACTTCCTGCACTTCCGCCATCCAGGCTGCCAACCAGCGCCGTAACGTCATTCTGCAACCCAGCAGCGCCACCTATCGACTACAATACAGATCACAGCAAAAGCAAAAGACGCCACAGAGGCCTCGGTAAGATGCGCTCAGCTCTGACTGCATAGACTTGTCTGCTCCAGCCGCTCTTACTGACACAAGGCAATTCCGTTGTGCAGGGAATTATTTTTTATTTATTTCCATTTTTCATCTCCATTAATTATACAAGAATAAAGGTCTAAATAACAACAGTCATGAAGATATAAATGTCTGCTGCTCGGAAACAGAATTTACTGCAAATTGAAAAATTACAGTGACAATAACTTGCATGAACGTCCACAGCTTCAAAAATATGATGGTTGTAGCCAATTCTTTGGTTTGGTTTTGCATGGCTTGGAGCTTAAGGGCTAAAGTCTGGGACTCCATAGAGTAGGGGGACCCCGTGTTTGACTCTGGTGTGCGGGGTTCGTGACACCTATTTAATGTGGGCACGTGCTGTGACTACCGATCTACAGGGTGGCATGTGCTGTGGCTACCGATCTACAGGGGGGCATGTGCTGTGGCTACCAATCTTTTCAGGGGCATGTGCTGTGGCTACCAATTTACAGGGGGGCATGTGCTGTGGCTACCGATCTACAGGGGGGCATGTGCTGTGGCTACCGATCTACAGGGGGGCATGTGCTGTGGCTACCGATCTACAGGGGGGCATGTGCTGTGGCTACCGATCTACAGGGTGGCATGTGCTGTGGCTACAGATCTACAGGGGGGCATGTGCTGTGGCTACCAATCTTTTCAGGGGCATGTGCTGTGGCTACCAATTTACAGGGGGGCATGAGTTGTGGCTACTGATCTACAGGGGGGCATGTGCTGTGGCTACCGATCTACAGGGGGGCATGTGTTGTGGCTACCGATCTACAGGGGGGCATGTGCTGTGGCTACCGATCTACAGGGGGACATGTGCTGTGGCTACCGATCTACAGGGGGGCATGTGCTGTGGCTACCAATCTTTTCAGGGGCATGTGCTGTGGCTACCAATCTACAGGGGGGCATGTGTTGTGGCTACCGATCTACAGGGGGGCATGTGTTGTGGCTACTGATCTACAGGGGGGCATGTGTTGTGGCTACTGATCTACAGGGGGGCATGTGTTGTGGCTACTGATCTACAGGGGGGAATGTGTTGTGGCTACTGATCTACAGGGGGGAATGTGTTGTGGCTACTGATCTACAGGGGGGCATGTGTTGTGGCTACCGATCTACAGGGCGGCATGTACTGTGGCTACCAATCTTTAAAGGGGCATGTGCTGTGGCTACCAATCTACAGGGGGGCATGTGTTGTGGCTACCGATCTACATGGGGGCATGTGTTGTGGCTACCGATCTACAGGGGGGCATGTGCTGTGGCTACCGATCTACAGGGGGGCATGTGCTGTGGCTACCGATCTACAGGGGGGCATGTGCTGTGGCTATCGATCTACAGGGGGGCATGTGCTGTGGCTACCAATCTTTTCAGGGGCATGTGCTGTGGCTACCAATCTACAGGGGGGCATGTGTTGTGGCTACTGATCTACAGGGGGGCATGTGCTGTGACTACCGATCTACAGGGGGGGCATGTGTTGTGGCTACCGATCTACAGGGGGGCATGTGCTGTGGCTACTGATCTACAGGGGGGAATGTGTTGTGGCTACTGATCTACAGGGGGGCATGTGTTGTGGCTACTGATCTACAGGGGGCATGTGTTGTGGCTACTGATCTACAGGGGGGAATGTGTTGTGGCTACTGATCTACAGGAGGGCATGTGTTGTGGCTACCGATCTACAGGGCGGCATGTACTGTGGCTACCAATCTTTTCAGGGGCATGTGCTGTGGCTACCAATCTACAGGGGGGCATGTGTTGTGGCTACCGATCTACATGGGGGCATGTGTTGTGGCTACCGATCTACAGGGGGGCATGTGTTGTGGCTACCGATCTACAGGGGGGCATGTGCTGTGGCTACCGATCTACAGGGGGGCATGTGCTGTGGCTATCGATCTACAGGGGGGCATGTGCTGTGGCTACCAATCTTTTCAGGGGCATGTGCTGTGGCTACCAATCTACAGGGGGGCATGTGTTGTGGCTACTGATCTACAGGGGGGCATGTGCTGTGACTACCGATCTACAGGGGGGGCATGTGTTGTGGCTACCGATCTACAGGGGGGCATGTGCTGTGGCTACTGATCTACAGGGGGGAATGTGTTGTGGCTACTGATCTACAGGGGGGCATGTGTTGTGGCTACTGATCTACAGGGGGCATGTGTTGTGGCTACTGATCTACAGGGGGGAATGTGTTGTGGCTACTGATCTACAGGGGGGCATGTGTTGTGGCTACCGATCTACAGGGCGGCATGTACTGTGGCTACCAATCTATTCAGGGGAATGTGCTGTGGCTACCAATATACCTGTGGACATGTGCTGTCTGGCTACTAATCTACAGTAGAGCATGTGCTGTGACTACCTAACTCCTTGGGGGGCATATGCTGTGACTAACTTTCTTCTTAGGTGTTCACAGCACATCCCCCCAAGAAGATAGGTATTCACAGCACATGCCCCCATCGGCTTCAAAAAGATGGCGGCGTGTGGGCCGCCATCTTTCCGTGGATCGTCGCTCCCTGTGACGTCATCGGGGAGTGGCGATCCGTTGCCTCGGGTTAACCCATTCATTACAATGTGCTATCATACTGTAGTATGGCAGTATATGATAGGATCGTACAGTCACCCTACGGTTAAAGTACCCTGCAATATGCAGCAAAGACTTACCGGCTATGGAGAGGGCTCGCCCCGCGAGCCCTCTCCATGTACCGGGACCCGACATGTGACGTACTATTATGTTTGTTTGGTTGGCGTATACCTATATATTGTTACTCTTTTGTGTACATATTTCTTTTATAATAAATTGCAGTTTCTTTTAAATATATGTGAAATGTATACCTTGTTACAGCATCATATGTAGAAATATTGGTGAGTATACATTACTTATGGAGTCATATATACAGTATGTTGTTGCTTTCTGCCTTCTCACATCTACCGTGTTTTTACACAGGGATATCATATGGACTAAACAGGAACACCCCAGCTCCAGTTTAATGCTTTTATTTTTTCACAGTGTTAAATTCTGCATTTTTTTTGACATTCTAAGCCTTTTTTTTCTATCTGTTCCCATTACATGAAATAAAATTCCCCTCCATAAAGGTTCATTTAAGGTCATCTCCATAGACTTAAAAAAACTGAAATGCATTTGGTCTAAATTCATGACTAAACACAGAAGCTTAGAGGCAACCAGCCAAAAAGCAGTTTTCCATACTTAATGTGATCCAGAGCTCTACTTGGATATATTCCTAGAATGAGATTCAACATTTTTATAGATTTTCCTATGCTCTGCACATAGAATATTAAGGTGCCCATAGATCTTCAGCCTTCTGCTGAAATACACTTATTCCTCCGCTTCATACTTTGTGGATGCATTTTGCCACATTTTATGTAAACATAAGTTCGATGTAAATGTTTGTATTTCATAATTAGACGAGAGCCAACGACTGATGTGACATAATTGTATTTCCGTATATTATGGGAACTCGCTTAGTAGAATGTAGATGGAGATTTAATGTGCATTTAGGCTCCGTGTTCAGACAGCAGTGGACACAATTTACTGTCAGACATTCAAGAGGAAAATTGTTTCCAATTCCAGAGGTTAGCCGTGAAGGGGAATTGGAGGCGCTTATATCATCATCTCAAGCACATAGAATGTACATCTGTATGCATATCCTATCCCTATGCATGTGATATATACATCACAAAATTATTACCATATAAACTTGAGTATATGCTGAACCAAGTATAAGCCGCGGCCCCTAATTTCACCATAAATAACTGGGAAAACCTATAGACTTGAGTGTAAGCCTTGGGTGGAAAATGTATTGGTCATTACCTCCCCCAATAAAGAAATGTTCCATGCACATCCCCCCCACCGGAATGAAATGCCTTGCAACAGCCCTCTAGTAATGAAATGCTCTGCAGCCCCCCAAATAATTAAATGTTCTGCAGTCCCTCTAATGAAAAGCATTGCATTATCTCTATTAATGATTTTCCCTGTAGCCCCCTAATAGCAAAATGCCCTGCAGCCCCGTATTCATGCAATGCCCTGTGGCCCCTTGGTGTGTAAGACAATAAAGTTACATACTAAATTTCAGATGCTCCTCGTGGCTCCTCTTCCTTCTTCTCTTCTCATCAAACAGTTCGCCACACTATGACATCATCAGCAGCAACACCTTTGCTTCATAGTGGGTGCCGGCGGGTAGAGCGCATTGAAGTGTGTCTGCCCGCTCTGTTAGGAATGAAAAGAAGAATGAAGAGGAGCTGCAGGGAGCATCAGAAGATGAGTATGTAAGTTTATATTTTTATATGTACGTGTATAAGTCAAGGTTGGGTTTTGCAGCACATTCTTTTGGGCTTATACAGGAGTATTTACAGTTTTCAGGGAACTGAAAAATTAAACGGTTATGGCTTTTTCATATAGTGAGGGAATATCACTTAGGCTTTACCACAAGACTATAGATTGTACTGCTGTGTACTGACAAGATGGATAAAACCTCCAAATGCGGAGGTATTCATGAAAAAACGCATTTGCACCTTTTTCTGATGGGCTCTGTTTTTACAGCTTTTTCAGTGTTGTTCAAATGAAATCTCTCCTTTATTGTTTGGGTTGGTACAATCATGGAGAAACCAAAATTTATACATTTTATTATATACTGTTATATACTCGAGTATAAGCCGAGGCACCTAATTTTACCACCAAAAACTGGGAAAACTTATTGACTCGAGTATAAGCCTAGGGTGGGAAATGCATTGGTCACAGTGTCCCCAGTATATAGCTCACCAACCCCCTGCAGTGTATAGCCTGCCCCCTGTAGTGTATAGCCAGCCCCCTTTAGCATATATCCTGCCAGCCCACTGTAGTTTATAGCCTGCCAGCCCCTTGAAGTATATAGCCAGCCCCCCTTTAGTATATAGCCAGCCCCCCCTTTAGTATATAGCCAGCCCCCGAGTATAAGTTGAGCAAGGAATTTTCAGCACAAAAATTGTGCTGAAAAATTTGGCTTATACTCGAGTATAGACGGTATGTTTTAATACATTAATAAAAAAAATCTTTGCATCTTCGCGTTCTGCTACCATAAACTTTGCTGTGTAAGAAGAATTTTTTTCGAGATGAGCTGACATTTAACTGTAATTTTAGGGACTGTAAGACCTTTTGATAATTTTTTATTAAAATTTGTGAAATGGTGAAGAAGTTTTGATTCAGAAATTTTGACACTATTTCTCATTATGGGCTTTGCCAATTAAAATAATTATGTTTACATGCGGCCAAGGTGAGCATATGTTTCCGCCCGATCTACAAAGATAGGGGTGATTAATCTTTTAATTTGTTTTTCTTAGTGTATTTTTCAGCCTTCTGAGTTACTTGAACCCTAGTGTGTCTGATCGTTTATAGCACTTTATGTAATACAAATGTATTGCAGTATATGGTTATTTTACTGCCGATTTGCATCACTCTATTACAGACCATTACAGATCCTGCAGAGTGAAAGGCCTGGGAGTCTCATAGAGACTCCTGGTTGTGACGGGAATAGATCTGATGACGCCATGGTGGGGAGTGATGATTTGTTCTAATATGGCGGTTGTTAGGAGTGGGTGTTTGATGTATAATGCAGCAGACACCTGCTATGTATTATTTAAAGGGACACTGTTACCAGATTTTACCCCATTAGCACTGATACAAAGATATGCATGTGTATTGCAGCTAAAATTCCAATTCCTGTCTTTTTATTTTTTTGCTGCTATCTCTAATTCTGCAGTTTACAGAACCACAACCTGAGGTGATTGGAAAGATGAAATTCTTTTCTTTAATATGAAAAGATGGCTCTACGTACAATAGAGGCCAAGCATGATACATTTCAGTCAAAATTTACCTTTTCTCAGCCAATTTGCATGTTTAATTTTGATATGTTATTGCATGTTAATGGCTTGTTAAATTGTATTTAATATTATATTTACTATTTAAAGTGAACCTGTCACCAGGAATGTAATTTTTAGCTGGTGACAGGTTCAAATTATGCTGAATTTAAAAATGACTTTGTCAGCATTATGAATCATTTCGGTGCTTTATATAAATGTAATTCACATTACCTAACTTACAGCATCACATGACCAGTAAGAGACAAAACCTTTTCTGCTAGATGGTGGTGAATTTTGATTGTTCTCCAAGTCTATGTTCTCCTAAAAAAACCTCAGGTATCATATAGTAAATCAATGCACTGAATTATAAGGCACAATTCAGAAGTGACGCCAGTCAATATGATGTTTCCAGCAGAAGATCTCTATCACATACATCCACAGCTGGTAGTAAGAGAAACTCAGGCGCAAGATCTACAAAGCACGTATGTGGTGTAGTTATTATTAGTAACTCTGAGCTTTGATTTCTTTGACCCCTGTGGAGAACATGTGTGGTACAGTCCATTACACAGGAAGATCTGAAGTCTTGTTGGGAGACATATAACTCACTATAGGTTCAAGGTTCACACTGCTGCTAAGCAACCATTCCACTTTTATATATAGAGATATATTTATTCATTTTGTCATAGACTTCCAGGTCTTGGATTACATTGTCTATAAAGGATCTGCTACACAATCTTATATTTAGATCAATTATCAAGACAGACTTGTTTGGTAGAAAAGCTCCTCTCTGATACCCTACCTACATAAATGTGATATTACCTGAGTAATAAGCTAGTGCAGACACCAATAAATATCTTTAGAGATGTGTTGTTGACAAAAAATATATAAGATGTATGGTTTATGGTTATCTAATTTTATTGAAGATTTTATTGAACTAGAAGCATAACAGTGCCTTACGATAGGTCATGACATGACATATGCCCCTCACAGGGGATCTTATGGTTATCTAATTTAAAACCTGCTCTGATGCAGTATTTAGGTGCAGTCACACATACCGCAAAAGCCCCTGTGTGCTATCCCACTTCTAAGTGGAACCAAAGCAGAACATGTGACTGCAACCTTTGGGTCACAATTGGGGCTAAATTAAATATTATACCTAATTCAGCTATAATGTACCTTTTTGTCACCATTAAGGGCAGGAATAGTTTGTAGCATTTACCTGTCACAGGTCAATAGACTGGGATCTACAACAACTGGTACTGAGAGGCCAAAGCCTCTCAAACAAATGCAAACTAAATCAGCCTTAATCCAAACTAAATCACCTTCAAATTGAGTTGGACAACCCCTTTAAGGGATTGTTTCCACCCATGTACTTTGAAATAAAATAGACAAATTCAAATGAGTTCTATTTGATTTCCCCCCCCCCCCCCCCCCCTCTCTACCAACCTTGGTTGTAGGATCTTTTGACAACATTAATAAATTAGCTGTATTGTGTTCTTTGCCTGGGATTCTTCCTTTTGTGTTGCTTTGTTTCATGTACAATGTGGATGTAAAGCAACTGCCCTCCTTGCACCAGGTTTGCCTGTAGTTTAAGGCCCACATTGTGGTCTTTTGTCTCGGATGTAGACTTTAAGTAACTCAGCAGCAATTAAACTGCTAAGTAACAAACAATAAGGCAATGAAAGTAAATATAATTTGTGGTATATCGCCAGTTACTATGATTGTTGTTTTGTCTCTGAGAATTGACCTTTGGCGTAAACTTTCCCTCAAGTAATTGTAGATCACAACAGAGACGTTAAAGTTCTGTTTTCTGCCAACGCATCTTCTGTTGATGGGGGATTTAAACCTGATTTTTCATGAGCTAGAAAGAAACTTAGAAGTAGTCACGATTCATTTTCCCTTGGCAGAATTAAAATTCCAAGGTTAGTGGAAGACAAGACTAAACTTAGATATAGAGCACATAGCTGTCACACGCTACATCAGCTTTATGTGGTGTAGAATTTAGAGATGTGGTGAAAGTGAATATACAGCATCATTCCTTGTTTTACACCATTTTTACCTAGCACTTTTGCATCGAACTCTGCATACAGAAAACCATTGTTTGCATTGTGTAGTAGGTCCGGAAGGGAATTAAGCTCCTTATGGTGATTGCCTTCACAGGCCAGTTTTACAGGTGCATAGTCTTAAATGCCATATTTGATCCACTGAGAATTATGGGTAAGAAATATTTAAATAGGTTTTGTGCTCATACTCATAGATCCAGACACTGTGACTCTGGTAATCTCTTCTATTCTAAAATGAACTTTTAAAATATTGCTATAGAGATAGAAGAGCTCTGAGGAATGTTACCAGAACCCCTCCTTGCTGAAGGTTCACAGGCTCGGTGCAGGATCATGTCTCATCACTTTGCTGTCACGGAACTTTCCCCTTCCTCTGCCTTGTGTAATCTCACACAGTGGGATTGAAGTGCTCCTGCACAATGTAAGAGCCCTCGAATCTACAGCACAGAGGGACTATGGTAACACCTCCCGGAGCCCTTCTGGCTCAAGATAACAGTGGATTTTAGAAAGAAGGCCATAGATAACAAATATAAGAAGATTACCACAGTCCTGATGCCTGTATCTGTGAATAAGTGCCCCTGGTTTATCCCTTTTTATCCATTTTATACATCAGTGCCCAACTTATTGTAGTGAGGAAAAGATGGCCATAGAAATTTTGAATTTCCACTATTGTATTGGTCCCATTTAAAAACAAATTATGAAAATTAAGTGGTAAAGTTTAAGAGAAAGTATGGTTACCAAGAAATTACTTTTGTGGTTTGTGGTATTAAGTTAGTTGTTTTTAATTGTTTAAGTTAATTGTTTTTTTATTACTTTTTTGCATTCCAATAAGCATTGTGTTGAGTGTACAATGGCTCTTTATGACTATATTCACATCTTGGCAGATGCTGTCAGAAGTCCAAAGCGAAAAAGTTATTGGACTTTTATACATTCTATATATTTTTATAGTCAAAGGGATCTTGTGGACTCCCTTGGTGTCATTTTTATAATTTTACCAATAACAGGGAAGAGCAATAGAAATAACAGAGGCAGGTGTGTACCTATCCCGAGGCTTTATCTTACAAGCTGTACTTTATGTTTGTGCCAAAATTTTTATTTATTTATTTTTTACATTTACAATGTTTCATTTTAAAGCAATTTTACTTTGGCAAAAGTTCACCCAAGATTAAATCGTTGTTTTCCATGTTCTTATCATTATAAATCATGTTACAGTACAGAATGTTAGGATTGTGGGAACACTTAATAAGGGAATGATTTATGTCTTGAAAAGAGTCATGTAAATATAAAAAAATATTTGCAATGATCTATTTTACTGAATTTTTAAAATACATTTTTTTTAATTCCATATAAGGATTTACATTTACATTTTTAATTTTTAAAACAGAAATTCATAATAATTCCCGTCATATAGCTTGATGGTTACAGTTTAAAAATAGGTACAAGGTTTAGTGATTACAGAAACAGATGTGTACAAGGCTCTGTTGGGTAAATAATTGAGTGTACATAGATCTTGTGTGTACTCCCAGCTTAAATGGCATTTCCCCTTTCAGAAAATAATATTGTTTGTGTAATGAAAAGTTATACAATTTTCCTTAATTATTTCTGTATTAGTTCCTCACTATTTTCTAGATTTCTGCTTGGCAACAATCAATGAGAAGCTTCATATTTTAATTCCTGTGGAAGATAAGCTGTCCCTGGTCTTGTGATGCTACTAAGGTGCATGGCTTGTAATAACATACAGCTCTGATTACTCTCTGTGACACTAACAGAGTTAGCAGCATTTAGAAATATGCTTTACAGCGGCCATATGGACCATTGGTAGCAATAGTTTGGAGATGGCTCATTGACTTCTATGGATGCATTTTCTAGGCTTACATGCTGAGCTATCGAGATGTAGGTCAGGAGTTTTAAAGGACATCTAAATGACATTTGACCTGATTAGAAGTCAATGTATCTTGTCTTATAGGCATTTATACAACATCTGAATAAGTTATTGTGCAGAGAGGTAAGTCGGTGAACTACAAACATTAGCTATAGTGGACATATCCTTAAAATTTATGAAAAATCCATTGCTGGGACTGGAACACCTCTTGGCTACAGACATGGATAGATTCTATGTTATTCACTTTGCTACTGGTACAGCCATTCTACCCCTGTCAGTATAATAGTCATTCAATATATGTACAGTAACTGTATCTACAGTATTTGATGGAAGAGCCTAAGGCGAAGCTCACATCACTGCTAGTGCTGTCTGTTAGTCTATTCGATTATGGACTACAATACCAGACACCTCAAACAGATTGGTAGAGGGAAGCCCTTCTGTGTGCCATTCACCTTCCATTATGCAGCTTTTATAACTTCTGCTGTTAAAAATAACAGAACATGACCATGGACACCACAAACGGTGGTGTGAACTAGGCTTGAGTCTAGTTTTACATGTCCATATCATAATATAATATTATAAAAAAACTATTACATTAAAAGAAATCTCAATCTTTATCAGTGCAGTGATAGCCAAGAGATCAGGACACCTGTCATCAGGTCTCTGTCACTATTTCTGTCAGCACTACCTGTTGGAGCAGCTCACAAGGATCCATCCCAGCCTCGTTCTAGTCAATTCATACATTAATCATTCTAAAATCATATTTTCTTTATTATGTAAATGAGGCTGGTCACATGGTCAGAGGCAGTGATGTCAGTCCTGTTACCCCTCCCCCTGCTCATGTCTGTGTGTAATGTATAGTAAAGCATTGCTGGTGTCTGTGCTTTATCTGCTGACATGCTGCATCCTCCTAATACACATGGTGAGACACAGACACAGACATATTCTGCTATAACATGGCTGCCTGGAGCTGTTGTATCTCTCCTATATACACTCAGGCTGCAGGGGGCGTGACCTCCAGCAAGCACATCATTATACAGCCTCACATCATTATACAGGCTGTCAGTCAAGTACTGGGTGGTGTGGCTGTGCCTCCCACTCTTAAATAAGCTGGACAGCTTTAATATGATAATGACTCATTGGAAATTTCACAAGTCATTTGCATACAGCTTTAGGACCTCATTGCTTAAGTTTACAGACATGTAGATGGACAATGAAGGAATAGAGGCAATGCTTTCTAATGGCAGTTTATGAAAATATATTTAGTTTACAAACAAATATAATCATAAACTTCTTCTGAAAAGATTGAAGCAGTAGTCCGTGAAAAATACATTTTCCCTGTATAAAAGCAATATATTCTACTAAGTAGAAGCCAATAAAATATAATTGGGAGATATATTAGTGCTTTATGTACTGCACCCAGTATATTACTACTTTGTAATACACACAGCTTATTTTTATTAAACAGCATTGTGTATTCGAACATTTGATCAATGTTTACTTAGCAAAAAGAAAAATTCCCCATACATTGAAACATATTGGGAAATATAAATCCCAGAGTCTTTCTCTTCTATCAGGTTGTAAATAAATGTATTTTTTGTTGCTCCTGTTTTTTGAGAGTAAACCCTTCTCTGACTGCCATACAGCTATATATGTTATAATTGCAAATACCCTGTGCAGATATGGAGATCATAGTATCATAGTTTATACGGTTGAAAAAAGACACTTGTCCATCAAGTTCTACCAAGGAAGGGAAGGGATTGCATGAGGAAAGGATTTAGGGGAAACAATTCTATATAAGATAACCATCAATGTTATTTAGGTGTAAAAAGGCATCTAGACCCATCTTGAAGCCCTCTGCTGTCCCTGCTGTGACCAGCGCCTGAGGCAGGCTATTCCACAGATTGACAGTTCATGACAGTGGCCCACTTCAAACTGCTATATCTTCTGAATCAGGGCACCTAGAAACACAGTTCTGGTTTCATTATAAGAAAAATCTCTGCTTAAATGTGTTTCTAGGTGCCATGGTACTGGACATATCCATTGTTAAAGTTTCAGCCAGAAATGCAATCTTAATATACAGCCCCCACTGGTGACTGTAACTTTAACAGTGGATATCTCTAATACTGTGGCACAATCCTTTTCAGAAGTACATGCACACTCTGCCTCTGTAACTGAACTTACGGAATGGTGACCAATTGAAGCTGTACTTCTTTTGGTTTATTACAAAGAAAATCATAATTTTCTTGCATTTTTAATCATTTTCTAATTCTGTACCACAATGGCTAGGTAGGTACCTGATATTTGTTCTGTGTTAAATAGGCTTGCTCCTTCATCTCTAGCTGGATAACCTTCACACAGCATTGTCAATAGTTTTTTTATTTGATCTGCTTATATTCAATACCATATTTTTGGAATGAATTTTATGTTGGCTTTGGCACTTTTCCTGAAGGTTCAATGCCTGTATATTGCCTCCTTCCTTTTTCCTCCTACCCCTTCCACCTTCCCTAGCTCCCATTTCATTGTAGGTCTTCCTTCCTCTCTTATTGTGGCCCCCCCATTTCCTTGTTGAATAATAAATAAACAAAATCTGATTTTCCCACAGTGGGACAGAGAAGGGTAAGAGCTACTGGGAGGCACTGTGACTGCTGGGGGGGGGGGGTGCAGAGTGGCTACTGGAGGCACCATGACTGCTGGGGGGGCACTGTGTTTAGGGTGGCAGTGTTACTGCTGGGAGGCAATGTGGCTATGGGGGGTAGCATGGCTACTTGAGGCTCTGTGACTGCTGAGGGGCAGTGTGTCTACTGGGGTCAATGTGACTGTTGAGGAGCATTGTGGCTACAGTGTGGTACAATGTGGCTACTTGGAGCCCTGTGACTGCTGTGGGAGCTGTGTGGCTACTGGGGACACTGCTGGGGGGGGGGGGCAGTGTTGCTACCGGCTGGCGGCTGGGGGAACACTGTGCCTACTGGGGGGCAGTGAGGCTACTGGGGGTACAGTGTCTCTACTTGGAGCCCTGTGACTACTAGGGGGGCAGAGTGGCTACTGGGTACACTGACTGCTGGGTGAACACTGTGGCTACTGGGGGGCAGTGTGGCTGCTGGGGCACTGTGACTGCTGGAGAGCACTGTAGCTACTGGGGCACTGTGACTGCTGGGGGAGAGGGTGACTGAGATTACTGTGGCTTCTGGGGGGGGGGATTCATTATTGTGTTGTGGTTTCCCTCAAATGACTGATTGCCATGGTTATACTGTATGAATGTATGTAATTGTAATCGTAAATGTATACTGTATGAACTATTAAGTAACAGCTTGAGTAGATACATTTATGCAGTAATAAAATGACATTCAAACCCTTTAAGCCAATCATGAGGCTGTTGCCTGATGGCCCATGAAAATGAGTTTGACATCCCTGCTGTAGAGCAACACAAAAAATGCTTTGGGGCTCATTTACTTACCCGTCCGAGTTCACAGAAAGTGTATTGTCCAACGATCATGCACTCTGCCACAATTCACTAAGATTGTGCACCCGATATCCTGCATGTGTCTCTTCCCCACTCTTTCTGGTGCATGTAAGTGCATTGTCTTGCAATTTGAATTTTAAATCACTCGGATTGTCCGACAGCATCCACCCCCCCTCCCATTTCTGTTGCATGAAATCCAGCAGAGCTGTGCCAAAATACAAACACGTGCGGCACAATGCCAACACAAACCCCTGTTAAATACCTGTCCAAACAGTGCAATCGCCAAAACTGTCAGAAAGTCTGACGAAAGTAAATAAGCCCCATTGTTTCTAATTGCTTTGCTAATTTGTGCTTTGTCCTGCCAATAAAGATTATTTTAATTTTTATATTTGCAAAAAGTAGCCCTAGCCTAAGAGTGTGTTAATGAAAAAGTTTTTTAATGCAGCACCATAAGTATAGAAAAGAAGTATACAAATCCCACAAAGTTGGTTATTGACACCCAGTTCTGGTGTATATATTAACAGTCTTCTATAAAACTATATGATTGTAGTAATTATATATATATATGTGATATTCTTCCAGACAGGAATGGAAAAACCCAGCTCTGTAAACGCATCCATTCTGCAGTCTGTCCACTTGATGTCACTATTATATTGTAAGAAGCCAGGTCTGACAGTCCGTCCGCTGCCCTTCCAAGCCTCCCTGGGTAATGTTAGCTTTGTGCATCCCTAAGCAGGCAAAGGCACAGCTGGCTTCAGATATGCAGTCAGGTGTCACAGTTTCATCCTGTGTGTGCTCTGAAAATACTGACTTATTCTACTCTTGTTTATATACCTGGAAAGCAAAAGAAATTCCACTTGTGGATTTACAAAAGCATCTGGCAGAGTCATTGATAGTTGTGTAGAATACACGAAGCCCTGGGTCAGCCATGGCCTCTGTCTAACAATATGACTGTAGTTTCAAGTAGGAGATCTCACTAACTGACTAGAATATATTTATACAACATGTATTATAAATAAAACACAAACCACTCAATATTCTGGTTTATAGGAATATAGAAAAATAAGAGATCAAGAGATCAAAATTAGAGAACAATGTTTGATCATTTGATTTTTTTCCCGAGCCCTCTCCATTGCCGGTAAGTCTTTGCTGCATATTGCCGGCACTGATCGCGGGTGTTTTCCTGCTGATCGCCGCCGGCAAAGCTTCCGGTGGCTTCAAAAGGATGGCGGCACATGGGCGCCGCCATCTTTCTGAGGATTGTCGCTCCCCGTGACGTCATAGGGGAGCGGCGATCCGTCGCCATGGTAGCATCGGGTCTCACGAAGACCCGAAGCTACTTCAGGTTAACCCATTCATTACAATGTTCTATCAGCACATTGTAATGTATGAGGAGTAAAATCCCCATATACTGCCATACTGTAGTATGGCAGTATATGATAGGATTGTACAGACACCCTAGGGTTAAAGTACCCTAGGGAGTCTGAAAAATAAAGTAAAAATAAAAATACAAAAAAAGTTTTAAAAAAAAATTATAATAAAAAAACCTAAAAATTCAAATCACCCCCCTTTCCCTAGAACTGATATAAATATAAATAAACAGTAAAAATCATAAACACATTAGGTATCGCCGCATCCGTAAATGCCCGATATATCAAAATAGGATAACGGTTTTTCACTACGTTTAACCCCGTAACTGAAAATTGCGCCCAAAGTCGGAAATGGCACTTTTTTGCCATTTTAAAAAATATAAAAAATTTGATAAAAAGTGATCAAAAGGTTGTACAGTCCTAAAATTAATAACATTGTAAATGTCATCAAAATCCACAAAAAACAGCACCACTCACAGCTCCATACACCAAAGTATAAAAAAGTTAAACCCCCCCCCAAAATTTTTGTACAGGAGGTTTTCATTTTTTTAAATTTATGAAAACATTATAAAACCTATATAAATTTGTTATCCCCGTAATCATACCTGTCATTTGGGGCATACAGTGAAATCCATAAAATCCAAGCCCACGAGAATACGGCACAAATGCGTTTTTTTACCAATTTCACTGCATTTGGAATTTTTTTTATGCTTCCCAGTACATGGCATGGAATATTAAATACCACCATTTTGAAGTGTAATTTGTTACGCAGAAAATAAGCCATCACACAGCTCTGTACATGGAAAAATAAAAAAGTTACAGATCTTTGAATGTGGGGAGTGAAAAATGAAAACGCAAAAGGGCTGCGCCGGGAAGGGTTTAAAAAAAATTACCAATGAGGGAGATGTCGGAGACATGGGCTGAGTCATGCAGTGACTCGCATGAAAAACAGATAGGGAGACAAGGCACACACCACAATTTTTTTATTTTTCTCATTTAATAAGTGCTTGTGATTTCAGACATAAGCCTTTGCCATAATTTATAACAACTTTTGTGAGCTACAACAGATCAAAGGTTACAATGTTTCAGTCATCTCAATCTTTTTCAAGTACAATGTTTCCCTGTATGTGACGTCATGGATGTATAGTTGGTGAGGCAGAGCCTCATGAATAATATATGTCCCCTGTAAATTGCTGCTCATTATAGCAGGATGCTAAGAAGGCTAACAAAGTTCATTTTCTGGGGATAGGAAGTGTTCACTTTCTTTAGCTAAAAAGAGTGTGGGCAATTGTTAAAGGGGCATTCCCATTTGAGCATTCACATTTAATTTAATTCATCTGCCATTTCTTAAATGTAATGTTATTAAAAAAAAGTACCTATGTGAAGATAAATACCCATAAATGTAGCCATGGTGTCCCATAGAAATGAGATGGATTTCCTTGGATACAACCACCCCCACACACATTGCAGAAACTTACTACTGTCTGAGGCCTTGTATAGACATGTATTCCTGGCTCATAGAGCAGAGAGAGAACAGCTCAGGGCAGGATCCAGTCAGCAGGTTACTGACAGGGCCCCCAGAAGCATAACTGTCCAAGGCCAGGGGTAGAAAGCAAGCTACTACTGAAAGAAATTTGTGTCCGCTGCTTTTTAGGAATTTGTGGATGAGTGCCAGGTAATAGTTGCATTTAGCTGGCCCTGTCTTCCCAGTACTCATACACCACTTTACACCCATTTCCTAATACACAGTGTATACAGACATGTAATGTTTGAGGAACGAGTATTATTCAGCATTCAGAACAGTATCTTAATTTTAGGATTGTGCTATACCCTAATCTTCTCTGTAATGTGTTTTTACTCTAATCCTGACATATCTGAAGTGAACGTAGACTGCAGCACCGCTCTATCATCATAATATTTGGAAATAATGTGCCGATAAACAAAGATTATGTCTTTTAAAGCAGACAATATGCGACCTGCCAATGAACTGAGCTACTAAGTCATCTAATCAGAAAACTCCTTCAGGCTATAAAAACTGTATTTCTGCATGGACGTTCTCCCCATATGTTATGTATTTTAACATTCTCTTTACAAACTGCCAAGCCGTCTGCTATGAGACAACTTCACCAAAGGTCTGAACCCAAGAATCAAAAAGCACAGAGGGCCAGGATCAAAATGGAATTGGCATTTCACATCTAGATTCAGAAAAGATTTTGCAAGCTAGAGTAACAGAATAGGAGACAAGGTTCTCCCACACTCCAATCTTAGACGAATGCCAATTAACCCGAACATAGACTTTTTCGGTTTTTAGTTTATGTTTTTTACTTTCCACATTTCAAAAGCCATTATTATTCTTTCCCATACACAGAGCCATATGAGGGCTTGTTTTCTGTAGGACAAACTGTACTTCATAATACAACCATTAATTATGAAGAAAGAAGAAAGAAACAAGAGGAGCCGCCAGGAGCCGCGTCGAGGATCGGGAGCCGCGCCAAGCATCAGGGCGCCAGAGGGTGATTATGTAAGTTTTTTTTTTTTTTAATGTGCTTGGCAAACTGCAGGAAGGCTGGCTGTATAATACATGGGGCTGGCTGGCTATATATTACTGAGGACTGGCAGGCTATATACTACAGGGGGGCTGGCTGACTATATACTACATGGGGCTGGCTGGATGTATACTACATGGGGCTGGCTGCATACTACTTGGGGCTGACTGGTTGTATACTACTTGGGGCAGGCTGGCTGTATGCTACATGGGGGCTGGCTTGCTGTATACTACATAGGGCTGTCTGGCTGTATACTACTAGGGGCTGTCTGGCTGTTTACTACTGGGTGCTGTCTGGCTGTTTACTACTGGGGGCTGGCTGTATACTTCATGAGGGCTGGCTGTATACTTAATGAGGGCTGGCTGTATGATTCATGAGGGCTGGCTGAAAACTAGATGGGGCTGACTAGCTGTATACTGCTGGGGGCTGGCTATTTCTACTGGGGGCTGGTGAGCTATATAATACTGGGGTCTGGCTATATAGTAATGGGGGCTGGCTAGCTATATACCACAGGGGTCTGGCTGGCTATATACTGGAGGCTGTGACCAATGCATTTCCCACACTTGGCTTATACTCGAATCAATAGGTTTTCCCGTTTTTTGGTCGCAAAATTAGGGGTCTCGGCTTATACTCAGAACGGCTTATACTCGAGTATATACGGTAAATGCTGCAGACACAGTGACCTCGCAGACATCACTGCTCCCCTCTGCTGCTTGCTCTCTCTCTCTCGCTTGTGAATATTCAGCAACTGGACATAAACACAAGTCCGAACACTGTTGGAGAAAAATGGCAGGGGGGAGCAGGCTGGTTCTTTGAGGAGGAGGGACTTCTGGGACAAAGCAGGGCATAGCGGGACATTCTCCCCAATGTCCTGGACAACAGGACAGCAGTGAAAAACTGGAACTGTCCCACTGAATCCTGGACAATTGGGAGCTGCGGATACAGTGATGCAGTATCAGCCACATCTATTATAGAAAATGAAGATCTGGTTCATTCACTGATACCTTAAAAATAATAGGAGGGTTTAGCAGAATTTTGACTTTTATGACAATGGTGTTTATGAAAATGACAGTTACACCATTGCCTATTAGAAAATGTCATCTGATAACTATTATTTTCAGAATTTTTACTTGTCTGACATGTTATAATACTAAGATAATTTTTAGGAACTTAAATATTACATCAGCATTAATATAAGAAATGATCCTTGTAACTAAGCACTGTACTATAGTGTTAGATGAGTTGACTGCAGCACAAGTAGTTAGATGCCAGTGGTAAGACCTGATCACTGCTATTGCATAAACTTACTGGGGGCGCCACAGAGACATAACTATGGCAAAAGTGATGTCCTCTCTCCAGGGGCGGCAGACTGGGCATGTTCCCAGGCCCCCTGCAGAGGATGTATTGCTCTTTTCATACCCCTTGGTTGAATGCCCGGGTGAAGATAACCATCTATCTAACTCTTTGTCTATTCCGGTGTGGGTGCAGGTCCCCGAAAATCCAATCCAGGGTAAACAAAGATACTTCAAAAAAACAGAAAGGGGAGGCAGCACTCCTGGATTATAAAGGTGTTTTATTCACCCATTGTGACAGGTGCGACATTTCAGCTCCTCAATAGAGCTATTTTCAAGCATACAAGTGAATGTTACAAAAGGAGTATAAATACACTCCCAAGCAGTGACATAGGTAATTAGAGACATGGTTTGTTACAGGTGTGCAATAGATACGTATAGTGCAAAAAACTATAAGGCGTACCGGAGTATAAAGTGCACCATCAAAAAATGCCTGCTAAAACGTGTAGATTCATATATAAGGCGCATCGGTGTATAAGGCGCACCTGATTTTTAGGATGAATGACCAGCAGGTGGCAGACCTGTGCACAATTCAAGGCAGCTGTTGTCTGAAAGTATGGTTCATATATAAGGCGCACTGGTCTATAAGGCGCACCTTTGATTTCTGAGAAAATCAAAGGTTTTTTTGTGCGCCTTATAGCCCGAAAAATACGGTACATAGTGCATAAACGTGAACAATGCATAAATTTGTGTGCATAATGGACTGATCCACAACTACCTATGGGTACCCTCAATAGATTTACATGTAGTAGAATAAGCATCATCAGGTTGCTATGTAACGGAACAACGCTATTTGATTGAGGCAAAAGGATTATACTATAACGGACCAAGTTAAGCTACAACAGTAAGGTGGCTTATCACAGCTAGTGTACCTGGCTCATATCAAGCGGATGGGCAGTCTGTCACAATGCCAGTGGAGTCACGATCGTCTGGCAATCATGTAATCGCTGGCCAGCTCCGGAAGACTGGACTTAGCAAGATGACGTCACCTATTTAGTGTGCTATGGAGCCGCGTATGTGTGCGAAGCTGCCATCTTTGTTAAGGAAAGTTTTCCCCATACATGTAAACTACAGGCTATCTCGTTATATATCATAAACGAAAGGCTTACTATAATGCTCAGTGTGTATGTTACCTGGTTATCCTGCCAGCTGTTTTGTCCAAAACCATATGTGTGACAACACACTATATTAGGTTGACTCCATTCGGTGTATAAAACACTCAAGGAAGACAACCTTTTATGGTGTCACTTCAGGTATGCAGGACTAAGTCGGTTGTATTCAAACCTAGGGTTTACATCTATGGCAGAGATAAGCCTGAATAGACTGTAACGCAAGAGATAGCAGTAAAACATAATGCGGGCATTTGTATACATGGGGTCCATTAAATGTGCAGAAAATTAAAAAGGGTGCATAATCCATAAGTGAGGGTATCCCAATGTGTTGGTTGTCATGTCCATTTTCGACCACCAGTGGATCTATAGAAAAAAAATATATACATGCAGTTCTTCAATATAGTCAATGTTAAAGGTATAACTATTAAGTCATGTTTCTCATGAAGCACTCTGGTATATTCTCATCTATGTAATCCTGGAACTTTTTCTGCAAAAGACTTAATACATCATCATTTTCCTATAAAGGGATGGTCCTATGAGAAGAAGACCAGTCGCAGAGGGTTATTTTATCTTCTCATTTTGTTCCCTCCCAGGACCAGCCCCTCTATATGGAGCATTTATTAGCACTTTAGCTCAGTGAGGCACACAAAGGGGTCCTGTCTGAGAGGGTCTTGTCTTGGAATCAGTTACAGATGATAGAGAAATACCCCTTTGTGACTACTACAGTGCAGGAATGAATTCTGCTATAAGGAGCCAACTCCCTGTTGCTGAAGCCACGTTACAGGGCCTGGCAGGCTCGACCTGAGAATCCCAGCAGAGGAGAAGGAATGAATGGGTTCAGTCAAGGTGTGCTGTCTACACACTGCATAACCCTGACCTCCAGCAGTGTGCTGAGAATGCCGTAACAAGTCCAGAAGTGGTATTATGATCCACATGTGCAATTTATTTATTTATAAGCTTACAGAACTGTTTTTTTTTATCAATGACTTCCTGTCTGTCAAGTGAGCATGTTCCAACTAAATGACTGCAAGCAGAGATCTTGAAACAGTTATAAAGAACTGCTAGTAAAAGTGTTTAAAAAGTGTCATTTTTAATTTATATAAATAAGTAGAATATTTCTCTGATACGATTCCAGAATGCAATTTAAATTGTATTCTTCTTACATAGAAAATTCATTTGTAAATAAAAAGCGGAATACATGGACAAAAGTTGTCATCATGTATCAAGATTTTTGCCCATAATGTCCCCTGGTGCATCAACATACTGAACTCTGCCATGAGCCCTGTGGGGGCGGGCAGCAGATTGCTAGAAGTAAAGACTTACCAAACGCTGACAAGCCAGTATTACTAGAAGAAAATTCAATTGTATCTGTGTCTTTAAGACACAAATGATAGACAGAGCGGCTTTGTCTGCACTGCTCCGTAAGCTGTAGAGGACACACGTATTGTGTGATCACATCATAACACGTCACTTGCCTCCCTGTACAGAAGACGCAACCTGGCAGAAGACACAGCAGAAGAGGAGGAGGAAAACTCCAGTGCACCAGTTGTCAGAATAACATTTAATATTTTTTTTACTGGCTACATCAGTCTTTACATAAATCTAACCAAAAGGAATAACCTACATAGGTGGCGAATACTACACTGGAGAGGTGGCTGTATGTATTACTGGAGAGAGGCTGTAAATATAGCTGAAAGGGCTGTATATACTACTGGGGAGGGATTGTATATATAACTGGAGAGGGGACAACATATATTACTGGGAAGGGGACTGTAAAAATTAGTGTTGAGCAGACCTATTAAAATTCGTCTGATCTCAGCCAAATCTGAATGTCATAATCCTTTTCAGGATAACCAGTAAAACCTGCTATCATTGCTGGCACTGATCGTGAGTGTTAACCCTTTAAATGCCTCTGGCAAAGTTACCTACACCATTTAAACTACTGTGGCCGCCAACCAGCTCTAGCATGCCATAACAGTGCGCATCAGTTAGTTATCCTCCCCAAAATGGCTGCACCCAGCACCTCCAGCAGGTCAGTGTTAGTGCGTTAAATGAGGCTGTCGATTAAATGCCACTAGTGTAGAAGAGACACAGGCACACACAGGCTGCAGCTACCCCTCCCCAGGAACTCGCCACATGCAAGTTAAATCAACATAGCATAGGATATTGGAACTTGTCACCAGCTAAACATTACATTCCTGGTGATAGCTGCCATTTGGCGTTAACCACAGGGGCAAGCTTGGCCAAACAGGGCCCTGAACTTATAGTTAACATTGGGGTTGTGTCCGGGGGACATAAGTTCGTTACTAACCTGAACTTTGCAGTTTGGGTCTGCTAAACACTATCAATTATCTGTCGGCATGTTGTACAGTGTTTTCAAAAATATTATTTCTGTCCATTATTATCCTCCAAGAGTCGCTAAATGTTATCTTTATTCTAATAAGGCAGTCGGAGTAACAAGGTCATGGCTATTCTTACTTAAATCCCTTCTTTCTTCTTCCTGTGTCACTCCATGCTTCACATGAGATGCATCGCCGACTTTTCTGGTGGAAAGGGAAGTGATGCAGGCAGGAACAGCAGTGACGTGGGTTCTGAAGACATTATCTTATTGCACAAACTGCCTCATTCGCATATGGATTAAAATGTGAGATTCTCGGAAGTGGCATAATGGAGAGGAATAATAAAGGCGTTTTTGAAATCACAGAACTTTTCTCTACAAAATGCTGCCTACTAGTGATATTGCTTGGGAACATGGTAGGACATTGCGTCCAGTGAAACTAGTCACTGCTTTTCATTCCTGTTGTCTGTGCCATGGTGATTGGTCCACACAATGTCCTGAGCCAGGTCATGTTACTACACTAGTATTGCTTCTACCTATTGAATTAAGGGTAAACATTTGACACCGATTGTCATTCGTTATCAATTTTCTGATTTAGCTAAATAAAGCCTAATAGGGATCTATCAGCACTCCTGACATGACTGACATATTAAATACTAATATTCCTTATGAGATAACAATGCTCAGGTATGTGTTGTTCCATGTCCCAGTTATTCTTATCTTCCACAACTTGTATGCACTACAAAATAAGCTTAACCATAGAAAAAATACATCAAGCATGAGTTTTTAGAACGAACTGAAATATCAGTGTGAAAGTAATGATGATATATGGTCATATGATTATACAAATTAGCTCAAAA
Organism: Engystomops pustulosus; assembly: GCF_040894005.1. Taxonomy (NCBI): domain Eukaryota; kingdom Metazoa; phylum Chordata; class Amphibia; order Anura; family Leptodactylidae; genus Engystomops; species Engystomops pustulosus. Next base: position 55,972,789 of record NC_092420.1, on the reverse strand, counting down.
AGATAAATTTACCGGGGAAAACTGTACAACTGAAGGGAGTCTCTAGTACCATGCTGAATGCCTCTAGTCTGGAAACAAGATTGAGCCATATAGGTGCCGTACACTATTGGCCCATAGATTTTGTAGTAGTTCTGTGGTAATCCGGGCTTGTCATTGGTTGGCACCTCAGAGCATGTGACTAATAGGTAATATAAAGGCCTGGTTTGCAGCAATAATTCATTCTAGTTAGAGTTTTAAGTTAGGCCTCTTTCACACTAACGTATGCTCACCCGGCTGTACCCCCAGCAGACATACAGCCGCTTGCTGGAAAAAGGAGGGGTGAGTGCTGCTCACCTCTTCATTCTCCATAAGGAGGAGTGGGGAACGGATGTATGTACGAGGAAAGATAGAACAAGATCTATCCTTTTGTTGTGCATGGTACGGTATGCTGGGTAATATGTCCATTCAAATGGATGGATGTATGCTAGCTGTACCAAAACAATACAGTAAGGGTAGCATACAACCAAAATAAAAAACATTAGAGTGAAAGACGCCTTAGTCTATAAGTTTTTATTACCTCATTGTCTGTATTGTGCATCCTTGACCTGCCGTTAACATAAAGGGCCTCCTTTCTGCTACCTGCCAGGGATGGATGCACTGGGCATCTCCCTCCTTTTTTTGCTTCTATCCTGCTGACCCAGACAGGGTCGGTCAATGCCTAGTTTAGGACCAAGCTACCATGACACCCACGCAAGACCACTACCCCACTACCAAACCAGACCCACCAGTGCTAATTGCTCCTAATTGCTTCTGTTGTATAATGGACACTTCCTAGGAGAATTCTGTGGTAAGTTGGTGGGCTGAAGAATACAAACAATTCTCTCAATTATTTTTTTTATTTTGTTTAAGTATTCTTTATTGAGTTTTTAAAATGACAACATCTTAATAGTTAAACAGACTTTTCCATTTTTTATATATTCACATAAATACTTAGCAAGGTTAAAACAATACAACAATATAATAATGCCCCTTAAACCCACCCACCACTCAGCTTGGACTGAGAGAAAAGATAAAAAAAATTTGGATAAATGTACCTAATTATTAACTTTGTAATTCTACCGCAAAGACTGACATTTCCTCAAATTATTACCCTCTTCATACCACATTTTTCATTGACCTTCATTCACTCTAACAACTTCTCCCATTCTATAATAGATGGAACTTTAGCCTCCTTTCAGGACCTATTCAGTATCAATATAGCAAGAAACAGACTCTTTAATATTATATTTTCTGCATATTTTCTGCACTTTCTTCCCCCTTGTTCCAATTGAGCTTCCTAAAATAGCACTTAGAACATTCAAATGCAGCTATAATATTGTTGTTAATGAGTTACCATAACTCATATCTCTATATAGTACTGAAATATCAAAGAATTAGGATCAGATAATGACTCTAGTTACAGTTATCTAGTAATATTGTAGTTAGGAATACTCATGGATGAGTACCATACAGAATATAGTATCAGATTGTTGCAGAGGAAATAAGTCATTACTGTAAATTATTACAACCAGAGGGCACGTTGTATAATGTAGCACATTCTCTAACACAAAGATTTACTTTTGGATTTCACAGGCTATGAAGCTCTTGACAGACTTCACACTATAAGACCCCCTCTCATGGACTGTTTCATGATGCTGAGCAGAAGTAAAATCTTGTATTTTGGTTGCGAAAGATTATGTAACGTTAATTCAGCGATCTTTTTGGAAGCCTGGAATAAACAGGAGACAGATGCGGAAGGTTTTAATGAGTTAACAACCAAAGCATTAGTAAACACAGTGTAGTGTAGTAGTGGGCTTACTAGTGTGTGATAAGATGAGTTATTGGTTTATGCTGTTCCTACTAGAAGAACGCTGTCAGCCGCACAATCATCACGTGGATTCTTTTGGCCAGAATATGTAGACAAGTTTTCTAATATATTGTATGTCGTAAAATGTTTTTACTTTTCTGCTACTAGTCCTTTCTGGCCTTTGTGGATATTGGGGCTGTCAGCTAAAATCCTCTTGTATCCACATAGATTTAGTCTGAATCAGAAGACACTAATGAGATATCGGAGGGTAGCTGAGCCATAATTGACTAAAAATAGGATGTTATATTATGTTAATTTATTCTTTATCAGTATCGGATTGGTAGGGGTTTGATTTTCTGCCAATCAGCTGTTCAAGGCAGATTCCACCATCCAACTCCAAGGCATTTTAATGCTCCTCAGGATAGGCTATCAATGTTAAATTGGAGAAAGAACAACACTGATTATCTGTTTCAGGTAGCCTCTGAAGGAGAAACAATAGAAGAAATGAAGCCTTCTGGTACCCTGTTTCCCCGAAAATAGGACCGTGTCTTATATTAATTTTTGCTGCTAAAGAGGCACTAGGTCTATTTTCAGGGGATGTCTTATTTTTCCATGAACAAGAATTTACATTTATCGTTGGACAAAAAATCCAACTTCTCTAACATCCTTATAACTCTCCAAACTCTGAATTTCATGGTGTATTTCTTGTTACTTGTAAAAGAACTTTCCATAAATGATCCCCTTCTTATTCTGGTAGCTGCTGGTACCACGTTTGAGGCACAACAGCCAGTGATTTAATTCCATGAATTCTGAAGCATCTAAAATATATGGCATGGGGGGAGCTGCTGTAATGACTGCGGCTAGGGGAGGCCTTATATTTCTAAACTTGAACAAAATTGTAGTAGGTCTTATTTTTGGGGGATGTCTTATTTTAGGGGAAACAGGGTATATTGCACTCTGACAAAGAACTCGAGCTCTGTTCTGATTATTATTAATAGAAGCAGGGCTGCAGTTACCATGCATGGTCACTACATTGTGGATAGAGCTTTCTGCTCTAGTTGGAAGCTGCATTGGCTCCAACCAATTGGATACTGATGACCTAACCTCAGAAAGATGATTAAAAATGGCCACCATGGGGCTCACAATCTATTCAACCTACTAGTATGTTTTTGGAGTGTGGGAGGAAACCAGAGGACCTGAAGAAAACCCACGCAAACATATAGAAAACATATAAAAGCTCTTTGCAGATGCTGACCCTCGGACATGAGACCAGGTTCCCAGCGCTGCAAGGCTGTAGTGCTAACCAATAATCCAAAGCACTCTCTCTCATATATATATATATATATATATATATATATATATATATATATATATATATATATATATATAAAATATGTGTTTATATATATATATATATATAAAATATGTGTGCATATATATATATATATATATATATATATATATATACATACACACACACACACACATATACAGGTCCAGATTAAGGGTCCCAGTGGTATGGAGCACCTCATTTAGGATGGGGCCCCCCCAGCTCGGCAGCCAACGTGGGGCCCCCTCCCACAACAATATATGTAAAAAGATATAACATAGTTACACAGTTCCAAAGCTCTAGAGATATTAGAAACAATGGTATCTTTAGTTTTAGATAAATTCCTACTTACTAAACCATTTCCAATTTTGTTCCATGACAAACTAAAAAATACTCCCGCCATATTATTACTGAATAATCATAAGACAAAACTGTTACCAAATAAAAGTACCATAAGACCAATATTCCAAACAATAGCGCTACAATTTACAAATGATCCCTCGAAACTGACCCATAGGATTACCACAACATGACCGGTATTACCAATAATTTACCAACTATAAACTCCATTTACTGATGATCTTTACCCCCATATTATTATTATACAAACACCACAGGACAATATCACTAATGACACCTCTGTACTAGGCCCAAATAATAACATTACATCAGGATTATCACCACTACATAATGACTGGATAATACTGCAATACTATATAATAACCTACACACAGACCAGTATGTACCACCATATAGTGACCATATAGCAGTAGATACCAGTCCTGCACAGATACCACATATATCATATACACCCCCCACACCACAACTGACCACACTGTGCCCCCACATATATCATATGTACCCCTCACACCACAACTGACCACACTGTACCCCACATATATCATATATACCCCTCACACCACAACTGTCCACACTGTACCCCCACATATATCATATATACCCCTCACACCACAACTGACCACACTGTACCCCCACATATATCATATATACCCCTCACAACATAACTGATCACACTGTGCCCAAATATATATCATATATTCCCCTCACACCACAACTGACCACACTGTGCCCAAATATATATCATATGTACCCCTCACACCACAACTGACCACACTGTGCCCCCACATATATCATATGTACCCCTCACACCACAACTGACCACACTGTACCCCACATATATCATATATACCCCTCACACCACAACTGTCCACACTGTACCCCCACATATATCATATATACCCCTCACACCACAACTGACCACACTGTACCCCCACATATATCATATATACCCCTCACAACATAACTGATCACACTGTACCCCCACATATATCATATATACCCCTCACACCACAACTAACCACACTGTACCCCCACATATATCATATATACCCCTCACACCACAACTGACCACACTGTGCCCCCACATATATCATGTATACCCCTCACACAACTGACCACACTGTACCCTCACATATATCATATATACCCCTCACAGTACAACTGTCCACACTGTACCCCATATATATCATATGTATCCCTCACACCACAACTGACCACACTGTTCCCCATATATATCATATATACCCCTCACACCACAACTGACCACACTGTACCTGCCCCACACTGTGAAACGAAAAAAGAAAGTCAAAACTCACCTTTCCAGCGTCCCCCGCAGGTCTTCTCTCATGGAACAAGAGAAGACCTGCGGTGGACGCTGGAAAGGTGAGTTTTGACTTTCTTTTGCTACCAGGGGCAGGAGCTGGCAATATTCAGGGGCAGGAGCTGGCTATATGCAGGGGCAGGAGCTGGCTATATGCAGGGGCAGGAGCTGACTATATACAGGGGCAGCAGCTGGCTATATACAGGGGCAGCAGCTGGCTATATACAGGGGCAGCAGCTGGCTATATTCGGGGGCAGGAGCTGGCTATATACGGGGGCAGGAGCTGGCTATATACGGGGGCAGGAGCTGGCTATATACAGGGGCAGGAGCTGACTATATACAGGGGCAGGAGCTGACTATATTCAGGGGCAGCAGCTGGCTATATTCGGGGGCAGGAGCTGGCTATATACGGGGGCAGGAGCTGGCTATATACGGGGGCAGGAGCTGGCTATATACGGGGGCAGGAGCTGACTATATACAGGGGCAGCAGCTGGCTATATTCAGGGGCAGGAGCTGGCTATATTCGGGGGCAGGAGCTGGCTATATACGTGGGCATGAGCTGGCTATAAACGTGGGCAGGAGCTGGCTATATACGTGGGAAGGATATATCGGGGCAGGAGCTAGCTATATACGCTTGATAAAGGTGGATACACCGAAACGTCGCATCTGAAATAAATATCACCCTGATTGAATCTACCAACTGGAGTGCTGCTGCCTTCCTTGAATATATTAATTGGTCCGTGCCACGGATATCCAGATTTTGCACCCAGAACATTGGGGTTGTGCTGCCTTGGACTTCTCTTGTTTTCTATATACGTGGGAAGGATATATCGGGGCAGGAGCTGGCTATATTCGGGGGCAGGGGTAGGATGTATAATGGGGAGGTGCTGGGTATATTTGGGGGCTGGCTGTCTATATAGGGGCAGGAGGAAGGCTATATACAGGAGCAGGAGGAGAGCAGGTGTTGGCTATATAAGGGTTGCCTTATACTTGAGTATATAAGGTACTGAGATGCATGAGGAGTTATTTTTTGGCGGGATGAGGCAATGTTTTCATTGCTACCATTTTGAGGACCCTGAGACCTTTTGATCAGTTTTTATCACTTTTTTATGTCATGTAAAATGGTGTAAAAGTTGCATTTCGGACATTTGGGGCGTTATTTTCCGTTATGTGGTTCAACATCAGCAATAACCATTTTTACATTTTGAGATGCGGCGATACCTAATGTGTTTGGGATTTTTACTGTTTAATAAATTAGTAGCAGTTCTAGGGAAAGGGGGTGATTTATTTTTTTTACTATTTAACCCTAGATGGTCTGATTGTTCCTACCATATTCTGCAATACTATGGTATTGCAGTATATGGAATTTTTACAGTTTTCATTACAATGAGCCACTGGCACATTGTAACGAAACTGCAGATGCCATGCAGTCTTGACAAAGACCCAAGGCTGTCATGGCAACTGATCGCTGCCCCCCCCCCCCCCCATGACGTCCCAGGGAGTGAGTAACGATCAGAACAAAGATGGCGGCGCCAATGTGCCACCGTCCTTTAAATGTTGGCGGAAGCATCAGAAGGGTTAATACCCGCGGTCGGCTTTAGCACCAATCGCGGGTATTAGTGGTGGGCGTTTGCTGCAATATGCAGCAAACCCCACCTCTGTATTAAGAGGGCTCAACTCGTGAGCCCTCTTCATACAGGTCCCGCACCTCTGCTCCGTACATGTAAGCCTCAGAGCATTGGGGAGTTAATATTGTACCCCCCCAAACACACACAATTTACTATGCAGCCCCCCCCCTCATAATTAACTAATATGCTTCCCCCCCATAATTAACTATTTAATATGCTGCCCCCTATGATTAACTATTAAATATGCTGCCCCCATGATTAACTATTTAATATGCTGCCCCCCATGATTAACTATTTAATATGCTGCCCCCCCCATAATTAACTATTTAATATGCTGCCCCCCATAGTTAACTATTTAATATGCTGCCCCCTATGATTACCTATTTAATATGCTGTCCCCCATAATTAACTAATTAATTTGCTGCTCCCCCACAGTTAACTTTTTGATATGATGCCCTCCCCAATTAATTATTTTAAATATCCTGACCCCCACCATCTTTGAATGCTGTTTGATTTAAAAAAAAAAAAAACAACAACCTTATACTCACCTCGGGTACCGCGTCTTCATTCTTCTTGCCACGGGCGGACAGGAAGTGGTGCGCGGCCGCCGCGCATCCAAGTTCCTGGAGCGATGTGCGCCGGGGTGGTCTTCCGGCCACATCGCTCCAGTAATAGTGCTCGAGCGGCCGGAAACGGACACTATACAGGGACGGGCAGGAACTTCCGGTCCGGACTGACGGAGGCCCCGGCCCGACTGCCGAGGCGAGTCTTGGGGCCCCAACAGGAGCATGAACATCGGCGCTATTGAAGCGCCAGGCCGGGCGCCCCCAACCAATAAAGCCGGATCCGGGGGCCCGGCGCCAGCGCTCCAATAGCGCCAATGATGATCCGGCTCTGCACATATATATAAAATACGTTACAATATCACTGTATGAGCGCTTTTTCTTCCCTATTTCCCACATGCTATCCATCTCTGCATTTATTAGTGCTAATTCATATTTTGCAGTAGTGTCATTTTGAAGGCTCCAGGCCCCTCTGCAAGTCCTTTTGTGCCACTTCACTTTATCTGTGTGCATGTTAAAGCTACTTCAATCCACTTTCTTGAACTTTTATATGCTTTTATGAGTAGTATTACGTCCACAGATTAATGTCCTGAGCAGTGGTAATTTAAACCAGAGCTCCTTCTCTGTACTCCTCACTGTTCACTACAAAGCTAAGGTATGTCGCAAAGGGTCAAAAGATCCTACTCACTTTGAAAAATATATTCTTTTTTTCCTAAAGGATAAAGTTTTCCTTCAAATGCTTTTGATTTTGTGCGCCCCCCCCCCCCCAGTTTCTAGTAGGAAGCATTTTTGCGGTGTGCATTTTTGCGGGATCTGTTTCTTTTTGGGCTTAACCTTTTGAGGATAACATCTGATGTACTCTTTTGAAGTCATCTGTTGTGATTATAACTAAATGAATCCTCGAGTCTTAACAGTATATTTGCAATATGCAACAATTCATGTGGCAAATAATCAGGTTTCACAGGTTTTATAGTAAAACAAAAATTTTGCAGTTTTCCTCTAGTTCTGTCATGTGCTCACTATACATTTCCCTACACTAATTCATGGCTGTTAGTCTCACTTCTGTAATGCATACTAACATCCACTGCAGTATTTGTATTATCATTTTATCATTATTATTATTTATGGAGCACCATTAATTGCTGCTATACATTAGAAAATGGGTTCACATTCCTCATAAAAGCAGGCGCACATAAGTACAAAACTACACAAAACTACAGTAGACTAAACTGACACAAGTGAAAGTCGGACTCTGCCTGTGAGTGCTCACAATTAGAGATGAGCGGATCTCCCGTTCCTGTTCAGGTTCAGTGTTCATGTTTGGGCAGCCTGACCCAAATGCGAACATCAAGTCCGCTCATCTCTACTCACAATCTATATAATATTTATGTAGAAACAATAACCTTATCCAACCACTGCAGCCAGTAAACCTATCAGGATGTTTTGGAATTAGAATGGAAACTGGAGAACCCCCAAGGAGTTCCCCGTGCAAATGTAGTGATAACATTCATATTCATGCTTTTTGTCTCTAGTATAATGTAAATCTTGCTTGAACTTGATAGACATGTGTCTTTTTTCAACCATATAAACTATGATACTTTGACTATGAACCTGTGTGTGAAGATAATTGTCATAACTGAGCCACCGTAACAAACAAAATTAATAAAATAAGGACTTATATTAAAGATTTAGTTACAAAATAAATTTAGTATTTAGTAACAAAATTAAATTTAAATTTAAAGTAAATTTAGATTCAGTAACAAAATAAAGACACAGACACCCCATTAATAATAATAATAATAAATCTTTATTTGTATAATGCCATCATTCTTCAGCACTATACAAATCACGAGGTGCATATACAAACGAAATACAACATTACAGAGCCATAACATATGAACAATAACATATGAACCAATATGATTAAGGGACCAGGTTACAAGAACTTAAAATCTATGAGGAGCAGGGCATAACTACAGGGGTAACAGCCGTAGCACCTGCTATGGGGCCCACAGTGTCAGGGGGCCCTGGCATTTGAACTGACACACTAAAGAATGGAGGATGTGCACCATCATATACAAATTTTGCTACACATCGTACAGTATAATGTGTATACAACAGTGCATATTTTTCACAGTACACAGCATGAATTGGCAGCTCAGATAAGAAACATGGGGGGAGAGGGAGGGGACAGCAAAAGGACACCACTACATCATTACTTCCAGCCCCATGTGGATGGAAGCTACTGGGACAATACTGTATAAATGTATATATCAGTGCATAAATGTGTGAACATGAGCGTAAGAGTACCGTATATTCCGGCGTATAAGACGACCTGGTGTATAAGACGACCCCCCTACTTTCCTGTTTAAAATATAGAGTTTAAGATATATTCGCCGTATAAGACTACCCCTTTTCCAACGCATACAAAACACAGGTAAAAATTAAAAAAAAAAACAGATTTGAATTTAACATGGTCCTTTTTTTAATGTAAATTCTTATGACATGCAGGTATATAGCAGGAAAACTTTCGCTCATAAACATAAGGCATACAACAACAACATTACCATTACAGCACAGCCCCCAGTAGTATACAGCACAGCCCCCGGTAGTATACAGCACTGCCCCCGGTAGTATACAGCACTGCCCCCGGTAGTATGCAGCACTGCCCCCGGTAGTATACAGCACAGTCCCCGGTAGTATACAGCACAGCCCCCGGTAGTATACAGCACAGCCCCCGGTAGTATACAGCACAGCCCCCGGTAGTATACAGCACAGCCCCCGGTAGTCTACAGCACAGCCCCCATTAGTATACAGCACAGCCCCCATTAGTATACAGCACAGCCCCCATTAGTATACAGCACAGCCCCTATTAGTATACAGCACTGCCCCCATTAGTATACAGCACAGCCCCCATTAGTATACAGCACAGCCCCCAGTAGTATACAGCCCAGCCCCCAGTAGTATACAGCCCAGCCTCCAGTAGTATACAGCCCTGCCCCCATTAGTATACAGCCCTGCCCCCATTAGTATACAGCACTGCCCCCAGTAGTATACAGCACTGCCCCCAGTAGTATACTGGGCCCCAGCCCAGCATTAAAAAAAAAAAAAAAACTTATATACTCACCCTCCGGTGGCCCCGATGTGCTGCGCTGCTCCCCCGATGTCTGCGCGGCTCGTCTTCAGTGTTCTTTCTTCTGCCGGGTGCCGCCATTGATCATACTAGGCGCCGCCTCGGGGAAAAGCATGGCGGCGCCCAGCAGAAGAAAGAAGACGGCGCGGAAGACTGAAGACAGCACAGCGCGGAAATCGGGGCCAACGGAGGGTGAGTATGCGCCCCGATGTCTTTTTGAGGCTGCCGGCAGCCATCGCTGTGTAAACACCCGCGATCGGTGCTAGCACCGATCGCGGGTGTTACCGGTAAGCCTTTGCTGCAATATGCAGCAAAGACTTACCGGCTATGGAGAGGGCTCAGCCCGTGAGCCCTCTCCATGCACCGGGACCCGCCGTATAAGACAATTACCGGCGTATAAGACGACCCCAGAGAAGACAGAAGATTTTTCTGTCTTCAAAAGTCGTCTTATATGCCGGTATATACGGTATATAAATGTGTAAATGTACAAAAATTTATATTTTCTGTAGGGGTAGGGTGGCCCCATTCACAAGATTGATTTGGGGCCCAGTCTTTTCTTGTTACGCCCCTGATGAGGAGGAACAGATGACACAGGAGGTGACAGTGCTTGTACAATAATCCATTCTTTTCCTGAATGCACTTGGAGAAATACATCCCCATCAAAATACATGAATCTATTTTCACTTTTGCAGCAAATTTGTTGTGTGTGAATACACTGAAGATAAACTTTATATTATTACTGAAACTGTCAAGGAATAAAGCCACAGCTCATTGCTGTGTGTGGAGCTCCTAAATAGATGAGATACTTTGGGGGGAATGTATTAATTTGTGGTGCATGGTCTGTTTTCTGCCGTCCCATTTTAGTTGTGTTTTAAAGATTGATCTAATATTGTGCATGGACATAATTTATTTGCTGCTCTGCAGGCAGAACAAATTGGCATAAAAAATTAGCTCCTATTGCTCCCTAAGGCTGGTCAGTAAAAAATCCCAGAGTGTGGGTGGGAACTCTCTAAGCAGACACTTCACGATCCCTCTAGTGCTATGAGAAGCTGTGTGCTGACAATGTTCTTAGATGTTCATGGTACAGGGTTTATTTACAAATTCATTTAGCTTCTGAACATTGTACCTGAACATATCTGACATAGAGAGATGATAACATTCTCCGCCCTGCTACATCTCAGCCACAACATATTATAAGATCAGACCTCCCTCTCCCCTGGATGAAGACCTTATCTTCCTGTAGCTTGTAGCTTTACTCTCCTCACTCTTGCTGGCAGGAAGTCTGAGCGTGAGCTCGTCTTGGAATGCAAGGGTGGGGGCTGCAGTACAGAGAGCAGCTCAGTGCAGAGTCAGAGAGAAGCACATCATTTTGCAGATAATTAATTACAAAATAAGTATTTAGTGACTGTATTCAATGACTGTCTCATGTATCATGGTTCAGTTTAAAGCACTATCTGGCATTGACTCTTATGTGCCAAATGAAATACGTTTCATACTGTACTTCTTGAGGGATTCTCTGTGCATATATTTAGTCATTTTGTAGATTAGAGGAGAACTAGGTCAGAGTCATAAATACTATTCTTCTTTTTCATATATTTATGGATTTATCCTTCATATGGGAGACAGATGTCCAGTAAGCTGTTATTTATAAGAAGTGATTTTCATTTTAGAGAGGAATATGCTTTCATGCCATTATGACTCATTTAACAAAAGATGAGTAGAGTTTTATTAAATCCAATCCACAAAGTGAGAAAAATCAAATAACTGGTGCAACAAAAGAAAAATCATAATAGGTGGCTAACTGTTCTTAATTTTGCAAAATGAGGAACAGAACTAATTTTCTCAGACATGTGTTCATCTCAAAGTGTACACCGAGACTATGTTACTTTACGCAGTGAGGTAGTATCCAGAGAAATATCAAAACACAAAGGTATCAAGGGGGACACGGGTTTCAGTGTACAGACTCAGGATTGGGGTCCAGAATTTGAGATCTGGCAGTAAACGAGGTTTGGGTACAGGTTTGGGGTTCTGGAACAGGCAGGATACAGGTTTCTGGATCAGGAAAGATACAGGGTTCTAGGTAAGGCAGGATACAGGGTCTAGTACAGGTTTTGGGGTTCCTGATCAGGTTGGTGTTCAGAGATCTGGATTAGACAGGATCCAAATTCAGGTAGAGGATGCGGTCACATGGGGTGTTTTGTTTAAAAACACAATGCAAAGGCCTAGGGGCAGGGCTCAGCCTAAAGGCATATGTTTTTCCATCGAAGCACATGCAATCCGTAATGACATTGGGTGCTTGAGAGCTTTTGTATGTGTTTCATTGGAAACACATATGCGATCAGGCCGAGCCCCGCCCCATGCATTTGCATTGCGTTTCTAAACACAAAGCCAGAGATTTAACCGAGCCCCTGGGGGATATTTATCAGGTCCTCTGCGCATCGCCAGTGGCGCAGAGGCCCTGAAATAATCGCAAATGCTAGCTTATTGCTAGCTTTTGCGATTATTTTCCCCGATCCGCCACCTTCACGCCAGATAAATATCCCCCCTGTGTCAGTTTTCTGTCAGACTTTGCATGTTTTTTTATGTGAATGCTGCTTGCAAATGTATTTACAAAGTGTCAGTGCCACAAACGTCCGACAGAAATGTATTGCACAGCCTATGTTAGAGGTGCACCAAAAAAAAGTTGCTGCACTGTGTCGGAGCAGTGCACAGAGCGCCAGATTCATGAACAACTTGCGATGCAAATCCTGTATCTAGTGCATCCTGCACACTACGAAGGCTGTTTTTGATAAATGTGGGCCAATGTATGAGCCCTGTGTGACTGCAACCTCAGGGTTTCAGGTTCATAAAAATACATACAGACAAAAGTACTGCAGGGCACAGGAGAAAGTATAACCAGCCCTGAGTAAACTGAAGATTAATCTTTTATCCAGTTCCTGGATGCCATCCATGCACCGGACTGGCTAGTGCCTGCATCACTCAACCCACAGCTGAGACTTGCACTGAGCTCCACAATGAAATTTTGAAATCTACAATCAGAACCCATTCAAACAGCTCTGACAGGTAGCTTCTACATTAGGTCTCTTGCTCTTAAGGGACTCCAAATAGTTTATATGGAATATTTTAACTATTAAGTCCCTTACATTTCAGCTAAATCAGGTCTGAACTATCTCTTCTTATCTGAAACCTTTACAAAACCCAATTCCCAAATAAAGCAATGTTAGTTATCCGCAACATAAATTGTCTCTATTCCGCCCCATAGACTGGACTATAGCCTTCCCATGACAGCCTTTGTCACAATACCGATAATCTCCTCCCTTATTTTCATACTGGGGTGAACTTCCCAGACCTAACCACACAAGCTGAAGATACCCCTCAAGCATCTCTGCCCAGCTCAGTCTGTAAGAGGCTCACAGCCCTTTTGATAGTTTGACACTGTAAATCTTTTTCTTGCACTGTTTGGTCTAGGAAACATTTCTGTCACATGGTTCACATTAATCACATTGCAGATCCAGTCATGTGGATACACCCGCCATAAGTGTTCACCCTAGAAAACTTGCTCAACGTTTGCAGACAAACCACACATCACAGTCTTACTGACCTCAGGTTATTACTACTCTACAGCCTATTGTATGCACATACTATAATCTCCAGTTTAGTACTTCACACAGATTTCCACTCATTAAACTTCCTGATCTCTCCTCTGACCCGTCTTGCCTATTTGTTAAGGCAGCCTCTCAGCATTATCAAAATGTATCCCTTGGTTTCCCTTAAAGAATTTTACTCAGTTTATACCGTGCAATCACAGCATGACAATGGAAAGTTGAATCATTCCTTACAATCCTCTAAATATCCCTGACCCACCCTCATAAATGACTCACATGTGGATTTTATTGGGCACATCAGCCTTTTTATTATACGCATAAATATAAATTAGGAGATTTCAACTAACAGTCCATCCGCTACAGAATGTCTATGAAGCCCTAAAATCTGACACCCACCGTGTATCCTTATTTTATTTACCTTCAGCTATCATCTGGCTTGAAGGCAACAAAATACACCCTATAGGACAGTGATGGCGAACCTTTTGGAGACAGAGTGCCCAAGCTACAACCGAAACCCACTTATCTGTCGCAAAGTGCCAACATGACAATTTAAGCAGTAACTTATTGATCCCTGCTGTATCACAAGTTTTAATTGTATTGACGTCCTGAGTTCAACAATACAATAGAAAGGTGGAGAAATTTGGATTATAGCTTCCCTCCTGTGTCCCCTGAAGAGGAAGAATCAGGGGGCCCAGAGCAGGAGCTCCAATGACAATCCATCTCTATCCACAACTTCTCGCTCCTCCTGTAGTCCTGGCAGCCAAGGATGTGGCTTTAAAATAGCGCTGAGCTCGGCACGTCCTGGGCTGTATTGGATCACAGGAGAAAGCCTTGAGTCTTAGCTTGCAAACTATGTGAAGGCCTGGTTGCCCACAGAAAGGGCTCTGAGTGCCATCTCTGGCACCCGTGCCATAGGTTCACCACCACTGCTATAGGATTTTTGGGGCTTCCTAAAAACACATGCCCCATAAGCACTTGGCAGACCAATATGCTTCTTAGGGAGTACAGAGCTCCTAGCAGCTCCCTCATCAAACCAAAAGAAACCTAACTCCATTCTCCAACTTCAAGGACCCCCACCCAGCTGCAATGAAAAGTATAAATGTTATAAATATAGCAACTTTACTCAACCAGTTACTAATGTAACCATACCTTCAGTTTCCTTCCACTTACCACCCAATGCAAGATACTCATATAACCCAAATATAAAGGGTAGATAGGTGATTATTGGATGCACAATGGTTTCTCTCCTCCCCTATCAGTCTGCATCTTAATCTGATTGGCCATGTCTAAAAATACATTCCGTCATCCCCCTGCCAACCTGCCCCATATACATAGTCCCGGGTCCAGCCTTAATAGCGGCTAACCATACAATTACCATACAATATAATGCTGGAACAATTTAGAGAAAAATACAGACAAACAGTATAAATGGGCTAAAAATAAAATTGAGAAAATGGAAAAAATATCCAAAGATTTTATTAATGCTCAGAGCACTTGGCACCTTAAACTTTCCATGAAACGCTCTAGGATGCCCCCATAGGTGATCTCATAGCCTCGCAGTGTCTGAATGAGGCAGCACACAATGGTCTCTTCACCAGCAGCTATCTAATTGATTACGGCTGTGTTTGTACAACTTCTAGAGCATTTACATAAAAATGACAGATTGCATTCTGCTTCTAATGTGCAAATGGCAATAAGGTTTTGTACTGCTGCACAGCTGGGTGTCTGGCATGTACCTCAGCAGCCTAGCGCTCGGTACAGGCATACCATTATGGGACTTGCAAGTTACCTGATTAGTTATTCCCTATATTTTACCCAAATTCACCCTGAAAATGCCATAATCTTTTAGAATTACATATACTATGAGGCATATTTATTATTATATATATTGGAACATTGTGAACATTTGTACGATCAGTACAAGCAAATAGGAAACCACAGCAAACCACAAAATGTTTTGCTGCAAACCACAGCACAACATAAGGCTCAGTCTAGGCTTTCTGCAAAAGCTGTAAAAACCTCCTTACTGTAAATGGCCACCTTTACACTGTCAGTATTTTGCAACCGTATTTGTAAGCCAGACCAGAAGTGGGCACAAAACACTGAAGATTGTTAAGCCAATATCTCTTTTTCGGTTCCACCTTTGTATTTGGCTTCAAACACTGGTGTGAAATACTGACTGCGTGAATGTGGCCAAAGCTGTGGAGCATATTTATTATTCTATTTATGACATTAAATTAAAAAAATGTAAATGTGCCACATTTCCAAGGGTTGGGGCATTGTTTTGTAGATAAAGGGGCACTGATGCAAATAATCCAAAATGTTGGCATTTTTCCTGGTATTAAGTAACCCAACCAATAGGACTAGCAACATTAGACTGGACAGATGGATTTCAGCATCTTCAAACACTTTAATGATCTTGTAGTCCTATGGTGGTTATTTCAGAATGTATCCCTACACCCTTGGTCCTTGAAGTCTAGCATAGTAGATGTTGGATAATTTATTGGTCCTTGATGCAGCTTCTCTCACCAGTCCCTAGTGTTCTTTTTCATATGGGAAGCAGAAATCTTGAACCAGCCTATGATTAAAGACCACCCATTGCTTCATCCCCTGACAAATCCGGGGGCCAGATGTGCTGCCAGGCAATTCTATATTTGGTCCTGCAGTAACATCCCGCACTGGCACTTCATTTCAAACTACAGGATCATGTTGGTTTTCCATGTACTGCAGCTTAGTGGTTAGCAATACAGCCTTGCAGCGCTGGGGACCTGAGTACAAGTCCCAGGGTCAGGGTCTGCAAAGAGTTTGTATGTTCTCTCCGTGTTTGCCTGCCCACACTCCAAAAACATACCTGTAGGTTGATTAGATTGAGAGCCCCTTTGGGGACAGGGGCAGCTCTGTGCAGCATATACAGAGATTACTGTGCAAACAGCTGTACACTATAAGCAAGATACTGGAGCCATCAATGCCTTGTGGACTCTTGCATGACACCCCTAAGGAATATTCAGGGAGTTGTTTTGACAACCAGGACTCTAATGAGTCTACCAGAGAAAGCAGTACACAAATATACTTTTAATAACTTTTCTGTAAAATGAGAAAAACCTTTAAAAAATCTGTGAGCCTAGATTGTGTGTTCCAGAGGATGTAATTGATTCTCCATACTGTTCATACAGTAATAAAAACAACACATTTGTCTTTAAACCCAAGGCAGGACAATAGAAGCCGTACAGGAAAGTGGAACCCAATCAGTAACTAAAGTAGAAAGCAGAACATATGTGTCCAACCTGCTCACTGCTTCTTTACAGACAGGCTCCAAATTCCTAGTGAAATAAGAAATTCTTTCCTTAACATTCCTGCAAAAACAATGGTCCCTTTCATGTTCTTGCTGAGAGTTTACAGGTAAAAAAAACAGACTTGTTATATGAACCCATACATGAGATAGAGGGTGAAAAACCTATATTGGGGAAACTAGACAAATAATTCAGGACTAAGAATCAATGGAGTGAGGATAAAAAAATCAGTGGGGGAAATGTATTATGATTGACGTACTGTGCACCAATCTTAATAATTCCATTTTGGAAGCTGTAAAATGTCAAAATCACCAAAGAATGTCCTCAAAATAAAGTATTCTACCAAGACACTCAAAAAATAAATTCAGGCTCATAAAACAAGCAAAAACAGACTTAATAAACCATTACCAGTAATGTTTTCATGGCTGTGTATGCGGGCATCATCCAGAAAATCAACAAAGATATAAATTGGTTGTATGCAGACATGGAGGTGGAGATATTAGACCTGAAGTCAAGGTCACCCCCGCATTAGAATGTCTCCTCCACTGTGATTAACATCATCACCACAAGATAGGGGATAACAAGCAGATCAGTGAGGGACTGCTTGGACCCCACTGATCACGAGAGCAAGACCCCCGTTATCTACTGATTATCAGGGATTCCATTCTCACAAATAGGTGGAGGAGCTGGACTACCATGCGCACTGCCGGATCATTCAATTGGATGGGATGAAGGACCAAAGACAGTTAATGGAGTGACAGAGCACATGGTTGTCCTGCTGCTCCAATCATTTGTGAGAATAGGATCTACGTTGTCGTGATTTCGGGGGTCCTGCTCTCTTGATCAGTGGGGGTCACAGCATATGGACCATCACCAATCAGCTAGTTATTTCCTATCCTGTGGATAGGGGATAACTTAAACACTTCAAACACCCCTTTCAAGCAAGGCCTCTACAAGCAAGGTTCTGTGCTCCACAAGTTTGGGTACCTGACAGGGGTGGCTGACATTCTTGTTATCAGAATAATGGGGCCATACTAGTGAGAGCTCGTATGTGTTGTGCTAGATGAGTGGTAGAATGAGACAAGGCCACATACTGTAGCAGAAGAGGAGGTGCATGAGAAATAGTGACAGAGCCAGTAGAGAAGAAGGAGGCCCTCTGTAGATTCCTGAGAACTCGGACAGGTGAAACCACCAGCAAACTATTGTGTAAAGCAACTCTTGTTCATACTCCTGTCCTTTACTTAACTTTAAGAAAAGTTTAAAACTAAAGTTACTCGTTAATCCTGAAATGTATTGTGAAGTCTTGGCACATGTATTATATTTAGAGCTTACATGACATACTGCATATAAATTATATTTGGTGAATAAGTAAAAATAGAATAAAACATACAATTATTTAAGATAATAGCCTTTTTAAATATGAAAAGCAGGAGAATTACATTAATGACATGCCGTATATAGTATGACTTGTAAAGATTAAATGCAGTATGTAATAAATTCTGAATTTAAAGGGGACCTTTCACTACCACAATGCTCTATGACGATTTGTATTATTTTATAGTTTTGCTTCACTTATTGCAATGCAGTGATTTTCGCCCCAGAAGTCTACTACAGTAGGATCTTTAGAATATTTGATGTTAAACTATTGTCACTGTTTTCCCAAGAACAATGAGGGCTACAGAAATAATCCAACCACCCCAAAGGAGTTCATCCTGGTGTAGGGGGTAAAAGTTCATCTTCGAAGAATATAATGGCTGTAATTTGTATGCCAGAATTTAGTGAAAATGATCTGGGCAGCACATCCACACATTAAGGCCCCTTCCACACTCGCGTTGCATTTCACGTCAGAGTTTGATCAGGGTGCGATCAGGGTTTGGTCAGTGAAAAACGCACATTTTGCATCAGAGTGCAATCAGTTTTCAGTCAGAGTTTGTTCAGTGTCTCAGTTTTTCACGCGTGTTTTTGATGCAATTTCAATGCAATTTCAATGCGTTTTTCACTCGCAGAAAATGCGCGTGAAATGGACTCAGGGCTGAGCTCTATCTTTTCTATGGCAATTGATGCGTGAAAAACGCATTGCACTTGCATTGCACTTGCAAGTGTCTCAGAGTGCAATGCGTTTTTGATGCGTCTCCATAGACTTGTATAGTGCGTTTTTCACGCGCGTGACTTGCAAAAGTAGAGCATGTCGAGATTTAAACGCGCGTTAAAAAAAACGCGCGTGTGTGCGTGAAAAAAAATGCAAGTCTGAAAAGACCCATTGATTACAATGGGTCAGAGTGCAATGCAGAACTTGCATTGCACTCTGACCCATTGTAACCAATGGGTCTTTTCAGACTTGGATTTTTTTTCACGCACACACGCGCGTTTTTTTTAACGCACGTTTAAATCTCGACATGCTCTACTTTTGCAAGTCACGCGCGTGAAAAAAGCACCATACATGTCTATGGAGACGCATCAAAAACGCATTGCACTCTGAGACACTTGCAAGTGCAATGCAAGTGCAATGCGTTTTTCACGCATCAATTGCCATAGAAAAGATAGAGCTCAGTCCTGAGTCCATTTCACGTGCGTTTTCTGCGCGTGAAAAACGCATGGAAATTGCATTGAAATTGCATCAAAAACGCGCGTGAAAAACTGAGACACTGAACAAACTCTGACTGAAAACTGATTGCACTCTGATGCAAAATGTGCGTTTTTCACTGACCAAAACCTGATCGCACCCTGATCAGACTCTGACGTGATCTGCAATGCAAGTGTGGAAGGGGCCTAAGCAATGATCTATTGCCGTTGCACTGAATTTATGAATGTAAACTTGAGGTTCTAAATGACATCAAATAGCATAAGCTTCACTGTGTTTTAATGTGCGCCTATGCTATTGGGTGTAGCATCACTTGGCATCCACAACTGGCACGACAAAGCACCACGAGAGCCCAAGACCCAGTAGCCCACAAGTAGCAATACTGGCAGGCTAAGCTCTGGGCCCCAGGACTGCACAAGCGCCATACTACAGTAGATACCATGCAGTACTGCACCAAGTATACAAATCTTAAACCATTTCTTCTGGCCTCTGAAACAAACTGAGCAAGAAGCAGCCGCTTTATTTCAAATTTCAAAACAGCAGGGCCAGAATGAGAGTCCTATCCATGGACGATTATCTTGTTTCTAAGAGACAACATGAACTAGCTTACTGTCGTTATCACTAGCTGGGTCAGAGGAGTTAGTGTTGTAATATGGAGATAGACAGCTTAATAAGCCAGTTGCTGTACCTTACAGCTGGATTTCACTAGGCAGCGTCAATGTGTGAAGAAGACTAGCCGGACGGCCTATTGACTCTATTAGCCATCACAGACTAGATAGTTTTGTGAAAAAGATAGCTGAGTGAGAACAGCTAATATTTAGTGATATGGTTTGAACTTATGTCCAAATATACCAATTACACAAAAATTCCCATAAGTGGCGTGCTAGGAAAGCTTGGCTTCTATCCCACAACTACTACCCACTGGCAGATGTAATGCTGAGCTTCCAAACACCGCTCAATCAGTCCATACCAGACACATTGGAGCTCGTTTACTAAGGGTCGCAGATGGCACTTATGTCGAACTGTTCATCTTTTTCAGGGATTGCACGGCTTGGACAGGTATTTAACAGGTGTCTGCGCTGGGAGGGGGGTGCCGTCGGATGATCCGATTGATTCGGATTTAACTTTTAAATTTTGTTGCAAGCTAATGCACTTACATGCATCAGGAAGAAGAAGATGAACTCGGACCTGAGTGGAGAAGCGACACATGCAGGATATAGGGCGCACGATCTTAGTGAATAGGTTATAGGTGAGATAAAGCAGAGCTGTGTATGTTATGCCTGTAATAGTAGTCATGTGTAATACACATCTCATGGATCTCATCATTTCTCATCTCTGACCTGTCATTTTCTATGTGTCAGATACTAATAGAATGTTCAGAAGCTAAATGAAAGTGTATATAAACCTCTACCCTGATAATCTAACCATGTTGTCAGCACACAGCACACAAGGATCTTACTCTGGTTAGAGTGTATTCCACACTCTGGAATATTACATTGACCATCACTGAGTGATAGGAGCTAAAACAGCAATAAAACTGAGTAAAATTGTTAAATAAGGAGCTATAAAGGGTTACAATTTGAGAATTTTCTTTCATGCACTGCCTATACACTCATTTATACACTCATACAAACATTTAAAAATACTGAAAATATACTCACACATAGAGTATATACACATAATTTACAAATCATATACACACATAATAGCTGCTGGGAGTACATTATTATGATTATTATTTAATATGTCAAGTAACATAGATAATTTGGTGTGGAATCCATGTCTAATTCGACATATCTATGAACGCACCCTAAAACTGCACAAAATATACAGTAAAGCTTCCTTACATATTAAATCATTTTCAATGCTGTCAATGATATTTAAACTTGTTAAAATCCTGATGTTGTGTTTTCTGTGATCAATTTATATTCATTAACCTTATTGTAATCATCCAGTAGTTTTCAATTTATGTGGAATAGTTGAGTCTCTAGTGTAGTAGTTGACTATTGAATATGTGAAATGTAGTTATTGTGCCCTCTACTGTCAGTGGTTAGATATGTAATATTTATATATATTTTTATATTAAGTTAAATGTTTCCTTTTAACAATTTTTTACAGTTGGAAATGTAACGTTAAAGGCCATTTGTGGCATTTTTCAGTTCCAAGTTATCAGTAGTTCAGTTCTCTTCTCTATATAATCTTACAACATAATCTAAGGTTTTATTTACACATACATATTTGGGATCCGTAGGAGACACCCTTAGAAATGAATGGACTCCTACTGTAGCAACGTTTGCCCTGTAGAAGTAACATGCAGATAGCTTTGTCGAATGAATGAGCCCTTATTGGGTAAGTGTCACCAAGAACTTCCAGAATATACAGTTTTCTGACAAAAATAAACATTGCTGCTCTATAGATAGGACATTGATATCCAATCCTTAGGGATATTAAATTTGGGACCCCCACCAACCAGCTGATTTTGGTTGCCTCCATCATCAACACATTGGATGGGGATGGAAGAACAGCTCCATTCTCTGTACAGTGGTGGTACTGCAGTTTTTCTTTTATTTACTTTAGCACCTTGTCGGTCACCAGAGATGACAGCTGATTGGTGGGGGTCCTATGTGCTGGACCCCCACTGATCTCATATTGATTGCTTATGCTATGGTTATCAGTTTCAACAAGCTGACAGCTTTAACTAAGTGGAGTCCATAGAATATTGTTTTTGTGTTAGGTTCATTCAACAAATCTCATCTTCAGGGTTAAATGAATATTTTGTCTTCTTTTGAGTGAGGTTTTTATTAGTGGCAGCAGATGCAAGCTGCACCCATCGTGTAAAGACTGTTTTCTTTGTATTAAATGTCTCTGCTACTAAGTCAGCACCATGGCATTACCGTCCCGTCTTTTATAGCTCTTCCTAATGATGACTACTACGTATTTATTATCTTTTCCATCTGAAATTATAAGTGTTTTGGGTACTGAAAAAATTCAGCCTCAAATTCCATACAAATCCAAAGTAAAAGAACATTTATAATTGCAACTCAGCTTTGGGGAGAAGCCCAGAGGAATCCTGGCAGTCCCATGTATATTCTACTGTCTGAAATGTGTCCTGCCAATACAAGTATCAACACAAAACCTCATCCAGCCCCCCTCACACTAGTTTCACCTACTCAGAATGTCATCTTGGCAGTGATGATGAGCTCGCCTGGTCTTCAGCTGGAGGAACAATGCAACAGACAAGCCTAATCAATAGTTGGCAGGGAAGCTACATCTGGAAATGTGTTTGAAATCTAAGCACAAGGCGGAGTTCTTTATTAGAACATCATTGCCACGGGATTATTTACAGATTCTATAATGTTCAGCACGGCTTACAAACCATGTACGTCTTATCAATCTGTCTCTGTCATCTTCTAGCTGGATGACTTTAATAAACATTAAAGGGAACCTACCAACACGATTCTACCTATGAAGGTAGATCGGGTGGTAGGTGGATAAATGGGATAGCCCTTTTTTGGGCTAATCCTCACGTCCCGGCTATCTTTAAGAAAACTTTAATCGGGGGATGTGTACATTTTTTTAAGCGGCGTGGAGTAGCTGGACATGAGGCTACACGGCGCCGCTACTCCATGCCCTAGTAGCCTCTTTTCTTCGCCTACCATTGCATCTTCGGCTTGCAGTTCCTCGTAGCTGCGCACCCTTGTCCGAATAGGCCGGAGCTACTGCACATGCAAAGATGCCGGGTACTCGGGCGAAGATGCAATGGTAGGCGGAAAAAAGAGGCTACTGGGGCGTGGAGTAGCCGCGACGTGTAGCCCCATGTTCGGCTACTCCACGCCCTAGTAGCCGCTTAAAAAAATGTACATATCCCCCGATTAAAGTTTTCTTAAAGATAGCCGGGACATGAGGATTAGCCCAAAAAAGGGCTATCCTCACGTCCCATTTATCCACCTACCACCCGATTTACCTTTATAGGTAGAATCGTGGTAATAGGTGCCCTTTAAACACTAAAAAGAATGATGAGAACAATTTAGATGGGAGAAGTAAGTTAATGAACATTATTGGTGCAATACCCTATTGGTTAACTCTTTAACTTTAGGAAAATCAAGGCTGTCAACAGGACGTTCAGTGTCTATCACTCTCATACCACTTCTTCACTGCATCACCCCCTCTCAGTTGGCGTTCCTCAAGGCTTTATCCTGGGACCATTAGTCTTCTTCATCTAGACCTCTAACCGTGGACAGCTCATTAAGTCCTATGGTTTTCAATAAAACTATATCTCTGGTCCAGATATCACCTCTCTTTTAGAATTCCCTTTAGAAACAAACTGCTCCAGCAGCAGCAGCCTCCCTTCACAAATAAAATACCCAGCAGCGGCCTCCCTTAACTAATAAAATGTCCAGCAGTGGGCTCCCCTCACTAATAACATGTCCAGCAGCGGGCTCCCCTCACTAATAACATGTCCAGCAGCTTCCTCCCCTCACTAGTAACATGTCCAGCAGCGGCCTCCCTCACTAATAACATGTCCAGCAGCGGCCTCCCCTCACTAGTAACCTGTCCAGCAATGACCTGCCCTCACTAATCATCACTAATAACATGTCCCAGCAGTGGCCTCCCTTCACTAAAAAAAATGCCCAGCAGCGACCTCCCCTCACTAATGACATATCCAGCAGCGGCCTCCCTTCACTAATAACATGTCCCAGCAGTGGCCTCCCTTCACTGATAACATGTCCCAGCAGTGGTCTCACTTCACTAATAACATGTCCCAGCAGTGGCCTCCCCTCACTAATAACATCCCCTGAAGCGTCCTCCCTTCACTAATAACATGTCTAGCACCCTCCTCCCTATACTAATAACATGTCCTAGCAGCGGCCTCCCATCACTAATAACATGTCCCAGCAGTGGCCTCCCTTTACTAAAAAAAATGCCCAGCAGGGACCTCCCCTCACTAATGACATATCCAGCAGCGGCCTCCCTTCACTAATAACATGTCCCAGCAGTGGCCTCCATTCACTAATAACAAAGGCATTAAGAGTTTAATGGCGACCATTAAAGTCTAAATTGATCCAGAACTTGCATGCCAACGTGCCATGTAAGTGCTAGTGCACATTTACTTGGTCACCACTACTTACAGGCAGATGGGATGAAATTGCAGAATAACAGAATGACTCCCCTTTTCTGCAAGAAAACATAAGGAAACAGCCAGGAACAAAAGGAAACACTGAGGGTACCCGTGAAGACAAATGTTAACCTGTGGGCAGGGTCGAAGGGAGACCTCACGCTGCTCTCGTCCAGAGGGCAGAAGGAAAGAAGCCCCCCCACCGTTCCTCCTAATTTTTATATCCAGGAGGAAGGGGGGCCAATCGCCACCTTAGCATTTTTTTATTAAAGGGGTACTCCCATTTCAGCAAATAAATGCTAATGTTTCTATAATGAAAAGTTATTAAATTTTCTAATATACTTTATGTATGTATGTATTAATTATTCATGGTTTTCCGGATCTCTGCTTGCTGTCCTTCATTGTTTACTTCCCGTGGACAGAAATCTTACCATGGTCTCACAGATGTACGGCTCATTAAAACACACATATCTGATCACTCTATGATCTTAATGAGTCGTGCACTTGTGTGACCATGGTCAGGCGCACATTGGGGGTCATTTACTAAGGGCCCGAATTGCGCTTTCACGACGTGATTCCCGAATATTACCGTTTATCCCTGAATTGCCCCGGGTTTTCGGCGCACGTGATCGGATTGTGGTGCATCGGCGCCGGCATGCACGTGACGGAAGTCGGGGGGCTTGGCTGTCGGAAAACCCGTCGGATTCAGAAAAATCGCCATATTTTTTCAAAAGTGTCGCTTGACACGCACTTACCTGCACCCAACCTAGCTTGGTGAACTCTGGCGGTCCTCGGTGGACTTCAGCACAGCAGCGAAACCTGGTGGACATCGGGCGCACTACCTTAGTGAATCGCCGGAAGACACGAATCAGCGTCGGAGAACCCGCCGCTGGATCGCGAATAGACCGGGTAAGTAACTCTGCCCCAATCTTAGTGAACTGAGGCAGAGTGCATTATCGTCGGACACTCCAAAGTTTGAGAACTCATCCAGACAGGTAAGTAAATGTGCCCCAGAAACTTTCAACTTTAGAATGACAGCAAGCAGATATCTAGAAAAACGTGAGGAATTGATGCAGAAAGTATATTGTCAAATTGCATAACTTTACATTATATAAAGATTAACATTTATTTGCTGAAATGGAAATACCTCTTTAAATCACTGAAATCCCATGCAGTCCACAGCCCCTTCTTTAACCCCTTCCCGTCATTTGACGTACTATTACTACATGGCGGGAGGTGCGTTCCCGCAAAATGCAGTAATAGTATGTCATGCTTCTGGTGCAGGCTCCAGAACGGACCCTGCGCCAGAAGCTGCGGGTGTCGGCTATATATTATAGCCGACACCCGCCTCTAACACCCGCGATCGGAGATTTCTCAGTTCGCGGGTATTAACCCCTAACACGCCGCGTGTTAGGGGGCATTTGACTGTAATCGGACCCGCTTACCGGGGGGTTAAGTGCCTCCGATCGCCGCCCCGGGACTGCCAGTGCCCGGGGCTGCGCAATCTCCTTCCGGGGGCTGTGACACACTGAGCATGCACAGTAATACATCTGTATTACACTGTATTAGGTGAAGAATAGCTTGAACAAGCGATCAGTGGAGCGCCCATAACAATCTTTACAATAAGTAAGAAACATTATTGGACCCGTACGGTGAACGTCGTAAAAACAAAACCTGAAAAACTCGCCAAAAATGAAAATTTTCATAAAATCCCTTCACAAAAATGTTCCAAAAAGTGATAAAAAAAAGTTATGTGCACCAAAATGGTACCACTGAAAACGACAACTCAACATGTAAAAAATAAGCCTTTAACCAGCTTTGTCAACCAAAAAATATTAAAGTTATATCTCCTAAACGATGGCGATGCAAAAACAAATGAGATTTTCTTTATATTGGTTTTTTTCCTGTAAAATTGTCAAATATATAAAAAACTATGTAAATGAGGTATCACCGTAATCGTACTGATCTATAGAATAAAAATATTATAGTATGTTTAGTGTATGGTTTACGACCCCCAAAATATACAAAAAAAAGAAACCCAAAATTGACAATTTTGTTTTCCTCCATACATTAAAGAGTTAATAAAATCTCATCAAAAAGCTACAGACCCACTAAAATGAAGTATTTGTAAAGTGCATCTCATGTCGCAAAAAATAAGCCCTTAAATGTCCAAATTGCCAAAAAAATAAAGATTGTATAGCCATTACAAAGTGACAATGCATAATCTGCTCTGAATGGCACAGCTCCCCCCTCAATGCCCTGGCGTGTGCCCATACAGCAGGTGAAGAGCACATATGGGGTATTGTTATACGCGGGAGGGATTGGGTATCAAATTTTGTGGAGCGTTTTGGTATTTTATCCACTGAGAATTTGTGCATTTTATGAAAAACACATTCATTTAGCCCAAAAAAAATGTAATTTCGAAATTGCATCCGATTTTGTTTTAACCCCTGTAAACCAATAAAAGGGTTAACAAACTTCATAAAAGTTGTTTTACGTACGTTGAGGGGTGTAGTTTCTATAATGGAGTAATGTATGGGGTTTTACTTTTATTTAGGCCTTTCAAAGTGACTTCAAACCTGAGCAGGTCCCTCAATAGCAGGATTTTGCTTTTTTTATGAAAATGTGAAAAAATTGCACCTGACGTTCAAAGCCCCATAACATCTTACAAAAATGAAAGTATGCATAAAAAAACCACTGAGGCATAAAGTATACATTTGGTGAATGTTAGTTTTTTGGTGTTATGACTTATGTGTTGAAAAAGTAGAACATTTTGAATTTCGAAAATTGCTAATTTTTCCAAATTTTCACCAAATATCTGATATTCTCATAAATAAATGCAAAACATACCACCAAAATTTTTTAACTAAGATGAAGTACAATGTGTCACGAGAAAACTATTTCAAAATCACTTGGATATGTTAAAGCGTTCCAAAGTTATGACCACTTATAGTGACACAGGGCAGATTTGAAAAAATGGGCCGTGTCAGGAAGGTGAAAAGTGGCTTCGGCATTAAGGGGTTAATTGATTTGGGGCAAAAGAGAATTGACGGTAACAATTATCAACCTTGTTTCCCTACTGATTATTTATTCCCATAGAGTTTTGGAACACTGTAATATGAACAACAAGGAAAACAGACGGTAACTATTTAATATTTATCTTTTATCATCACTACATAATTTAGCTCAGGACTGTCCTCGGCACCTGACAAAGGCACAGGTCTTGAGTCCAATCATGTATAAAAAAGAAATATCACCACCGATGGAATTGAAATAAGGGTTGTGTGACTTCTTTGTCAGAATCCTCCATGTTTTGTGCTGTTAGACTCAGAAGACACTGAATTTCTGCATACTCATTCTCAGTAGTCTGAACTGTGTTCTAGTGATGGGCTGCTGATTAAGCCTACCATGCCTGGCCCTCTGCAGCTTGGTTCTGGTCTGGCAAGAGTTAAATCACTCTGAAACATTGTTCAGCTTTTCTTTTTTTGTTTACTTTTGAAATGTACATTTTATGTTATGGAGGATGATTTTGGAAATAAACCTACATTTTCAAAGTTTTAAGATATATAAAATGAAACTAAAACAATAATGAAAGTAATGGATATTGTTCAAATCTAAAATCCTTACAAATCCCGTTCATAGGGAGTTTTCAGTAGCAGTCTTAAGAATTAAGTAAATAGTACAGGAATGCAGAGTGGGAAATTGATTCCCAGAAGGCTTTGCAAAATGAATGACTGGATTGAGTAGAAGCAGGCCTCATAACTGGTTCCTCTGTTCTACATACCTTGATATTTTCGTCCCAAAATGGGCAAATAAACCATGTAGTCAGTATCTAAATGAAAGCGTAGAAAAAAAGCATGAATAAGGCTTGGATAGTTAATCCTTTTACTTCAAAAATATTCTACAGGAAATAATTACGTTGGCATGAAGTGCTTTTTGGTTATATAAAAAAATAGGTTGGTACAAGTAGTTGGAATTAGGAACTTGCCTCAAACTCCTGTTAATATTAAAAACTGGTAGTACACAGGGTGAGTTTTAATAGTTCTTTTCCCCAAGGTGTAATAATATAATCATTCCTTAACCTCCATGATGGGGATAGTATGTTGGGGTACGGTAAGGTCTATATGAAGAAGGATTCCAGGCTGAGTTCTCTAGGGCATTATACAGCAAACACCTGCCATTAGCGTAAGTAATCAGTGGCACCTAAACACTAGTGGCATCCCCTGTGACATTATTAGGGACGTCGATTTGCTATCATGAAAGTACTCCCAGGATTACTAGAGGCAGACTGTTATTGATTAACAATTTATTCACGATAAACTGCAATACAGTTGTACTGCAGTATGCTATATGTTCTTCACTCGCTCTCTGCATTAGGTTTTACTTGTTCTGTGTCTGTATCGTTGTGATCTCGGCTAGTTTTTGACATTGACTCTTTGCTTACTGATTTTGCTCTTGACGTACCCTCTCATTGTGACTCGGGCTAGTTTACCACTCTTTTGTGTTTTATGTTTGTCAGTCTGTTCGTGTTTTCCCTTCCCACACTTATCCAGTGTATTTCGAGTCTTCAAGTAGTCACCCCACAGTTTAGCGTGGGGGGGCTATAGGAAGGGACAGTGGTTGGGGTGAGCTCAGGGCACACTATCCCCTGTCTTCTGTGTTACCCAAACCTAACAGGCTTCTGTTGTTTGACTATTCTACTGTATGTCCGATTCTGTATTGTAGAGATGAGCGAACATACTCGTCCGAGCTTGATGCTCGTTCGAGCATTAGCGTACTCGTAACTGCTCGTTGCTCGGACGAGTATTTCGCCCGCTCGAGAAAATGGCAGCTCCCGCCGTTTTGCTTTTTGGCGGCCAGAAACAGAGCCAATCACAAGCCAGGAGACTCTGCACTCCACCCAGCATGACGTGGTACCCTTACACGTCGATAGCAGTGGTTGGCTGGCCAGATCAGGTGACCCTGGGATAGACTAGCCGCTGCCCGCGCTGCTCGGATCATTCTCTGTCTGGATGCCGCTAGGGAGAGAGCTGCTGCTGGTCAGGGAAAGCGTTAGGGTGTTCTATTAGCTTACTGTTAGGCAGGAGTGATTCTACAACAGCCCTTCTTAGGGCTACAATAACGTTATCCTTTTTTTTTTATTTGCTTGTGGCTGGGCTTGCTGGCACTAGTAGTGTGGTAGTAGTACCATATTGTGAGGAATTAGCAGGGGGACTTGCTACCGTTGTGTTTAGCTCTTAGTGACACACATATCCACCTCAAACACCAAAGTGGGAAAATTTATTAGGGGTTTGATTTCAATTAGGCACAGTCTGCCAGTTTCTTTTTATTTTACGTTTATTTTTTTCATAACTCAGCGTCATCTCATCTGGCATAGTAGTGTGCATTAATACTTGGCTAGAAAATAGCCATAGGAGAATCCAAACGGCTTACTTACGCCTACAGTAGCGTTATATATATTTGATTTCTGGTTGATCTGCTGGTGGCTGTAGTTGTTGCAGTGCATCTACTAGCAAATTGTGAGCAATTTGGAGTGAGACTTGCGACCACTGTGTTTTGCGCTTAGTGACGCACATATCCATCGCAAAGACCGAAGTGGGAAAATTTATTAGGGCCCGGGGTTGGATTTCAATTAGGCACAGTCTGCCATTTCCTTTTTTATTTTACGTTTATTTTTTTCATAACTCAGCGTCATCTCATCTGGCATAGTAGTGTGCTTTAATACTTGGCTAGAAAATAGCCATAGGAGAATCCAAACGGCTTACTTACGCCTACAGTAGCGTTATATATATTTGATTTCTGGTTGATCTGCTGGTGGCTGTAGTTGTTGCAGTGCATCTACTAGCAAATTGTGAGCAATTTGGAGTGAGACTTGCGACCACTGTGTTTTGCGCTTAGTGACGCACATATCCATCGCAAAGACCGAAGTGGGAAAATTTATTAGGGCCCGGGGTTGGATTTCAATTAGGCACAGTCTGCCATTTCCTTTTTTATTTTACGTTTATTTTTTTCATAACTCAGCGTCATCTCATCTGGCATAGTAGTGTGCTTTAATACTTGGCTAGAAAATAGCCATAGGAGAATCCAAACGGCTTACTTACGCCTACAGTAGCGTTATATATATTTGATTTCTGGTTGATCTGCTGGTGGCTGTAGTTGTTGCAGTGCATCTACTAGCAAATTGTGAGCAATTTGGAGTGAGACTTGCGACCACTGTGTTTTGTGCTTAGTGACGCACATATCCATCGCAAAGACCGAAGTGGGAAAATTTATTAGGGCCCGGGGTTGGATTTCAATTAGGCACAGTCTGCCATTTCCTTTTTTATTTTACGTTTATTTTTTTCATAACTCAGCGTCATCTCATCTGGCATAGTAGTGTGCTTTAATACTTGGCTAGAAAATAGCCATAGGAGAATCCAAACGGCTTACTTACGCCTACAGTAGCGTTATATATATTTGATTTCTGGTTGATCTGCTGGTGGCTGTAGTTGTTGCAGTGCATCTACTAGCAAATTGTGAGCAATTTGGAGTGAGACTTGCGACCACTGTGTTTTGCGCTTAGTGACGCACATATCCATCGCAAACACCAAAGTGGGAAAATTTAGTAGGGGTTGGATTTCAATGCAGTGCATCTACTAGCCAATTGTGAGCAATTTGTAGTGAGACTTGCGACCGCTGTGTTTTGCGCTTAGTGACGCACATATCCATTGCAAAGACCGAAGTGGGAAAATGTATTAGGGGTTGGATTTCAATTAGGCACAGTCTGCCATTTCCTTTTTTATTTTACGTTTATTTTGTTTAATAACTCAGCGTCATCTCATCTGGCATAGTAGTGTGCTTTCATACTTGGCTAGAAAATAGCCATAGGAGAATCCAAACGGCTTACTTACGCCTACAGTAGCGTTATATATATTTGATTTCTGGTTGATCTGCTGGTGGCTGTAGTTGTTGCAGTGCATCTACTAGCAAATTGTGAGCAATTTGGAGTGAGACTTGCGACCACTGTGTTTTGCGCTTAGTGACGCACATATCCATCGCAAAGACCGAAGTGGGAAAATTTATTAGGGCCCGGGGTTGGATTTCAATTAGGCACAGTCTGCCATTTCCTTTTTTATTTTACGTTTATTTTTTTCATAACTCAGCGTCATCTCATCTGGCATAGTAGTGTGCTTTAATACTTGGCTAGAAAATAGCCATAGGAGAATCCAAACGGCTTACTTACGCCTACAGTAGCGTTATATATATTTGATTTCTGGTTGATCTGCTGGTGGCTGTAGTTGTTGCAGTGCATCTACTAGCAAATTGTGAGCAATTTGGAGTGAGACTTGCGACCACTGTGTTTTGTGCTTAGTGACGCACATATCCATCGCAAAGACCGAAGTGGGAAAATTTATTAGGGCCCGGGGTTGGATTTCAATTAGGCACAGTCTGCCATTTCCTTTTTTATTTTACGTTTATTTTTTTCATAACTCAGCGTCATCTCATCTGGCATAGTAGTGTGCTTTAATACTTGGCTAGAAAATAGCCATAGGAGAATCCAAACGGCTTACTTACGCCTACAGTAGCGTTATATATATTTGATTTCTGGTTGATCTGCTGGTGGCTGTAGTTGTTGCAGTGCATCTACTAGCAAATTGTGAGCAATTTGGAGTGAGACTTGCGACCACTGTGTTTTGCGCTTAGTGACGCACATATCCATCGCAAACACCAAAGTGGGAAAATTTAGTAGGGGTTGGATTTCAATGCAGTGCATCTACTAGCCAATTGTGAGCAATTTGTAGTGAGACTTGCGACCGCTGTGTTTTGCGCTTAGTGACGCACATATCCATTGCAAAGACCGAAGTGGGAAAATGTATTAGGGGTTGGATTTCAATTAGGCACAGTCTGCCATTTCCTTTTTTATTTTACGTTTATTTTGTTTAATAACTCAGCGTCATCTCATCTGGCATAGTAGTGTGCTTTCATACTTGGCTAGAAAATAGCCATAGGAGAATCCAAACGGCTTACTTACGCCTACAGTAGCGTTATATATATTTGATTTCTGGTTGATCTGCTGGTGGCTGTAGTTGTTGCAGTGCATCTACTAGCAAATTGTGAGCAATTTGGAGTGAGACTTGCGACCACTGTGTTTTGCGCTTAGTGACGCACATATCCATCGCAAAGACCGAAGTGGGAAAATTTATTAGGGCCCGGGGTTGGATTTCAATTAGGCACAGTCTGCCATTTCCTTTTTTATTTTACGTTTATTTTTTTCATAACTCAGCGTCATCTCATCTGGCATAGCAGTGTGCTTTCATACTTGGCTAGAAAATAGCCATAGCAATAGGATAGCATCGTTTGGTTTTAAAAACTAAAAAACACACAAAAAAAAAAAAAACACAAAAAAAGGTAAAAAAAAAAATTAAAGTTATAACTCTCATTTTCAAAATGTTTAACCCGAGGGCTAGGGGTAGAGGACGAGGGCGGGGACGTGGGCGTACAACTACTGCAGGGGTCAGAGGCCGTGGTCCTGGGCGGGGTGAGACACCACCTGCTGATGAGGGAGCAGGGGAACGCCGCAGAGCTACACTCCCTAGGTTCATGTCTCAAGTTACTGGGACTCGTGGTAGAGCACTGTTGAGGCCAGAACAGTGCGAACAGGTGATGTCGTGGATTGCCGACAATGCTTCGAGCAATTTGTCCACCAGTCAGTCTTCCACGCAGTCCACCCATGTCACCGAAATCGGCACTCCTCCAGCTCCTGCACCTCAGCCTCCTCCCCCCCAGTCTGCCCCCTCCCAGCAAAATTTGCCATTTGAACCGGCATACTCTGAGGAACTGTTTTCTGGACCCTTCCCACAGTCACAAACCACTTGTCTGGTTGCTGATGAGCAATTTTCCGATGCCCAGGTTTTCCACCAGTCGCAGTCTGTGGGTGATGATGACCTTGTTGACGTAGTGGAAGAAGTGTGTAAAGAGGTGTCCAACGATGAGGAGACACGGTTGTCAGACAGTGGGGAAGTTGTTGTCAGGGCAGGAAGTCCGAGGGGGGAGCAGACTGAGGCATCGGAGGATGATGAGGTGACAGACCCAAGCTGGGTTGAGAGGCCGGGTGAACACAGTGCTTCTGAGATGGAGGAGAGTCCTCGACCAGAACAGGTTGGAAGAGGCAGTGGTGGGGCCAGACGGAGAGGCAGGGCCAGAGCTGGTGCATCAGCGCCAAATGTGTCAACTAGTGAAGCTCCCGTGGCGAGGGCTCCTGCGGCGAGGGCTAGATTTTCAGAAGTCTGGAGGTTCTTTAAGGAAACACCGGATGACCGACGGACTG
Source organism: Engystomops pustulosus (assembly GCF_040894005.1). Classification (NCBI taxonomy): domain Eukaryota; kingdom Metazoa; phylum Chordata; class Amphibia; order Anura; family Leptodactylidae; genus Engystomops; species Engystomops pustulosus. Next base: position 55,938,730 of record NC_092420.1, on the reverse strand, counting down.
TGGTGTGCCACATTTGCCAAACCAGGATCAGCAGGGGTTCCACCACTACTAGCTTAACTACCACCAGTATGCGCAGGCATATGAATGCTAAACACCCCACTCAGTGGCAACAAGCGCGTTCACCTCCGGCCGTGCACACCACTGCTCCTTCCCCTGTGTCAGCTGATAGTCAGCCCCCTGCCCAGGACCCTGCCACAAAAACCCCATCGTCGCCTCCACGATCCTCCACAGCATCCACCAGCGTTCAGCTCTCCATACCCCAGACGCTGGAGCGGAAACGCAAATATAGTGCAACCCACCCGCACGCCCAAGCCCTTAATGTGCACATCTCCAGATTGCTAAGCCTGGAGATGCTGCCCTATAGGCTAGTAGAGACCGAGGCCTTTCGCAGCCTCATGGCGGCGGCCGCCCCTCGGTATTCGGTCCCCAGCCGCCACTACTTTTCCCGATGTGCCGTCCCAGCCCTGCACCAGCACGTGTCAGACAACATAATCCGTGCCCTGACCAACGCCGTTTCTGACAAGGTCCACCTGACCACGGACACGTGGACGAGTGCTGCCGGGCAGGGCCACTATATATCGCTGACGGCACATTGGGTTAACTTGGTGGAGGCTGGGACCGAGTCTGACCCTGCGGCTGGTCATATACTGCCGACGCCGAGGATTGCGGGGCCTACCTCGGTCCAGGTGTTTCAGGCCTACTATGCCTCCTCCTCCTCCCACCCCTCCTCCACCTCCTCCTCCGAACGACCATCCGTGGGCATGGCGCCATCAGTCGGTAGCTCTAGGCACAGCAGCAGTGCCGTCGCTAAGCGACAGCAGGCGGTGCTGAAACTGCTGAGCCTAGGCGATAAAAGGCACACCGCCCAAGAACTATTACAGGGCATCACGGCGCAGACTGATCTGTGGCTGGCACCGCTGAACCTGAAGCCAGGCATGGTTGTGTGTGACAACGGCCGTAACCTGGTGGCGGCTCTGCAACTCGGCAGACTGACACATGTGCCATGCCTGGCCCATGTGTTAAATCTGATAGTTCAGCGTTTCCTCAAGACATACCCCAATCTGTCTGATTTGCTCACGAAGGTGCGCCGCATCTGTGCGCATTTCAGGAAGTCCAGCACAGATGCTGCCACTCTCAGGGCAGCGCAGCGCCGCCTCCAACTGCCCGCTCACCGACTGTTGTGCGACGTGCCCACGAGGTGGAATTCAACACTGACCATGTTATCCAGAGTTTACCAGCAGCGCCGAGCGATTGTAGACTGCCAGATGTCAACTTCCACCAGAACTGGTAGTCAGGTCAGTCAGCTTCCTCAAGTCTACAATGAGGAGTGGACGTGGATGTCTGATATCTGTCAGGTGCTGAGTAACTTTGAGGAGTCAACACAGATGGTCAGTGGCGATGCCGCCATCATCAGCCTCACCATCCCGCTGCTTGGCCTGTTGAAAAACTCTCTGGTCAGCATGAAGTCGGAAGCTTTGCGCTCCTCACAAGAGACGGGGGAAGAAGATTCCCTTGTTGATAGCCAAAGCACCCTTAGGTCTGTTTCTCAGCGCATATCGGAGGAGGTGGAGGAGGATGAGGAGGAAGAGGAGGAGAATGTTGGCGAGACACAAGAGGGGACCATTGTTGAGTCCTTCACTGTTGAGCGTGTATGGGCAGAAGAAGAGGAGTTGGAGGAGTTGGAGGAGGAGGAAATGGACAGTCAGGCCAGTTAGGGGAGTGAATTCTTACGCGTTGGTACTCTGGCGCATATGGCAGATTTCATGCTAGGCTGCCTATCCCGTGACCCTCGCGTTCAAAGAATTTATTCCAGCACCGATTACTGGGTGTTCACTCTCCTGGACCCACGGTACAAGCAAAATCTTTCCACTCTCATCCCTGGAGAGGAAAGGAGTGTGAGAATGCATGAATACCAGCAGGCCCTGGTGCACAAGCTGAAACAGTATTTCCCTTCTGACAGCGCTAGCGGCAGAGTGCGTAGTTCTGCGGGACAAGTAGCGAGGGAGAGTAGGCGAGCAGGCAGCTTGTCCAGCACTGGCAAGGGTACGCTTTACAAGGCTTTTGCCAGCTTTATGTCACCCCAGCAAGACACTGTCACCTGTCCCCAGTCTCGGCAGAGTAGGGCTGATCTTTACAGAAAGATGGTGAGGGAGTACGTAGCTGACCATACCATCGTCCTAAATGATCACACAGCTCCCTACAACTACTGGGTTTCAAAGCTGGACATGTGGCACGAACTGGCGCTGTACGCCTTGGAGGTTCTTGCCTGCCCTGCCGCTAGCGTCTTGTCCGAGCGGGTTTTCAGTGCAGCTGGTGGCATCATCACCGATAAGCGTACACGCCTGTCGACTGACAGCGCTGACAGGCTGACGCTTATCAAGATGAATAAAGCCTGGATTTCTCCTAATTTCCAATCTCCACCAGGTGAAGGAAGCTCAACCTGAATAATTTATCCACTCCTCCTCCTCCTCATTTTCCTCCTTCTCCTCCTCTTTGTACAGTAAAGCAGAGGAAACTGGCTATTTTTTGACAGGGCCCACTGGCTCTAGCTATAGTACTTTATGCATTTAATTTTTCTGGAGGGCCACCGACCCGGTCCTCTGTTTTAAACAATTTTTGGGAGTGCCACATACAGGCACTCAATCTATTCAATTTTTCTGGAGGGCCACCTACCTGCTCCTCTGGTTTGAAAACTTTTTTGGACTGCCACATACAGGCACTCAATCTATTCCATTTTTCTGGAGGGCCACCTACCTGCTCCTCTGGTTTGAAAACTTTTTTGGACTGCCACATACAGGCACTAAATCTATTCCATTTTTCTGGAGGGCCACCTACCTGCTCCTCTGGTTTGAAAACTTTTTTGGACTGCCACATACAGGCACTCAATCTATTCCATTTTTATGGAGGGCCACCTACTTGCTCCTCTGGTTTGAAAACTTTTTTGGACTGCCACATACAGGCACTATCCAAATTGAATTGTCTCCATAGCAGCCTCCACACGTTGTCTCCATTGCTACCTCCAAAAGTCGTCCATATAGCTGCCTCCATACATCATCCCTTTATCAAACGAGGTGTGTCAGGCCGAAATTTGGGTTGTTTTCATGGATTCCACATCAAAGTTGTTAACTTTGTCGCCACCCTGCTGTGTTATCCACAAAATACACTGGCAAACTTTTACCATTTACGGATATTATTTCAGCGCTTCTTGCGCAGATGTTTACATTCCCCTCACCCGCCATATCCTAAACTTATAAGAACGCTACTACACTTGATCTTATACAAAAGGTTCTTAGAAGTGCTGTTTGGGGAGTAGCCTAGAGACAGGGGCTTGGATTGGCGAAAGCTCGCCTGGCAGCGGAGCACCAGCTCCATGCCAAGAACCAACTAACATAGTTTTAACTGCAGCACCTTTAATCTACTACTAGTTCACTGCCTCCATACATGGCCGCCTTATCAAACGTGCTGTGTCAGGCAGAATTTTGGGTTGTTTTTATGGCTTCCACAACAAACTTGTTAACTTTGTCGCCACCCTGCTGTGTAATCCTCAAAATATACTGGCAAACTTTTACCATTTACGGATATTATTTCAGCGCTTCTTGCGCATCTGTTTACATTCCCCTCACCCGCCATATTCCAAACTTATAAGAACGCTACTACACTTAACTTGGTGCAGGCTGGGACCGAGTCTGACCCTGGGGCTGGTCATATACTGCCGACGCAGAGGATTTTGGGGCCTACCTCGGTCCAGGTGTTTCAGGCCTACTATGCCTCCTCCTCCTCCCACCCCTCCTCCACCTCCTCCTCCTCCGAATTACCATCCGTGGGCATGGCGCCATCAGTCGGTAGCTCTAGGCACAGCAGCAGTGCCGTCGCTAAGCGACAGCAGGCGGTGCTCAAACTGCTGAGCCTAGGTGATAAAAGGCACACCGCCCAAGAGCTATTACAGGGCATTCCACATCAAACTTGTTAACTTTGTCGCCACCGTGCTGTGTAAGCCACAAAATATACTGGAAAACTTTTTTCATTTACGGATATTATTTCAGCGCTTCTTGCGCAGATGTTTACATTCCCCTCACCCGCCATATCCCAAACTTATAAGAACGCTACTACACTTGATCTTATACAAAAGGTTCTTAGAAGTGCTGTTTGGGGAGTAGCCTAGAGACAGGGGCTTGGATTGGCGAAAGCTCGCCTGGCAGCGGAGCGCCAGCTCCATTCCAAGATCCAACTAACATAGTTTGAACTGCAGCACCTTTAATCTACTACTAGTTCACTGCCTCCATACATGGTCCCCTTATCAAACGAGCTGTGTCAGGCAGAATTTTGGGTTGTTTTCATGGCTTCCATGTTAACTTTGTCGCCACCCTGCTGTGTAATCCACAAAATATACTGGCAAACTTTTATCATGTACCGATATTATTTGAGCGCTTCTTGCTCACCTCCTTTGGTTCCTCTCTGCCACCCATTGGTTTGAAGTCCATTTAGGGTATGTTGCCATGCCACTCTCTAGCCTGCCGCTGCTGCCGCTGCCTCTGCATGCCGTCCCCTATAGTGTCAGGGTCAATTATTGGATGTTTTACATGCTATCTAGCTTCATTCTGTCACTCTGTCATGGCCATGCTGTTGCCCATAATTTTGGCATAATGGTGCGATTAAGCAGCCTCAGAGGCATCCATGCATGCTGCCCCTGCTGTTTCCTGTCCATTTCCGTGGTGTTTCCATCCTTTTCTGAGGTTCCCAGGTGTTTGGCCAAGCTTCCCTGTGCAGAGCCTTGGTCCTCTTGAAAAATGCTCGAGTCTCCCATTGACTTCAATGGGGCTCGTTACTCGAAACGAGCACTCGAGCATCGGGAAAAGTTTGTCTCGAATAACGAGTACCCGAGCATTTTAGTGCTCGCTCATCTCTACTGTATTGCATTGATTTGTTGTGACCTGAATTGTTTGACCATTCTTTTGCAACGTTTTGTCTGTCCTGTTGCTTTTTTTTTCAGTTTGGCGTAAGGAGGGAATGATGTCCAGTTACTGGTCACTGATTAGGGTGGATCCAGTACACAGGCTGGGACAGTTTAGGGGGTTGGCGTAAGGATGGAATATCCTTGTCCATGCCCGTTCATTACAGTTTTAAAGGGCCAATATCTTTGCTGTGTGTGAAGTCATGGATGCGATTGGGCAAGTTAGTAATCAGACGGGTAATCAGATGCCTGCCCTTGATCAGATGGTGCAGAATTTTACGGATCATGTTCAAGTGCATGAACAGAGCGCTCTTTCACCTTCAGGTCAGTCTGTGTCTGAACCTGAAGTCAAGATACCTGATTTATTTCTGCCATATTTCTGCCATAGACCCAGTCCTCAGGTAATGACACCCAAGGAGTAGGTATACTCTTCAGTGCGGGGGTCCTCAGGAATAGTCATTTTTCTCTTCCTCAGGATTGTGGTATGACAGCATTACAGAAAAGTAGATGATCAGCGGAAGACTGTGTGTTCCCTCGGATTTGAGTGACATTATTCAGCAGCCCAGCAACTAGACTTGCTCAGACTACCAAAGAAAACGAGACACAGCAAAAATTTGTGTCTCCTCTGCCTCAGAGACCGAACAAGGGAGATGATGGCAAAGATGCAACAAAAACATTTTGCTGTACAGCTTAAACAATTTTAACAAATTTATTCTAATTTTAGATGTTTTCTATCTTCTCATTTATTTTGGTCATTGAGGTTTGATGGCCAGTCTAGAAGAGAACATAAGCAAATGTTGATATGTAGAGTAGATTTATTCACTGACCTGGATGAAAAACCATTACGATTTATCACTGAAAATCTGCACTGACCAGATTGCTCTTACTTTATCTAAAAGGTGATAATAAGCAGCATGCAAGGCAAAGGGTAGGTTTTATAAACGGAGAAATAGAAAACAAGTTCTTTCTTTCTAGCTCAAAGGGAATCACGGCTGAACCACCATCATCACTTGCCGAAAATCGCACCACTTACCTACTAATTAATATATTATGTAACGTTACATATCCTGGCATGTGGTACATTGTTAATCCTCTTCTTTTTTTACTATTCAGGACTAGTAGGTGTAGACAAATGTTTCCTCCACCTTGCAAAATCTCAAGCAGGCTGGGTCAAGTTCTGGAGTGAGTATCTGTAAATGGGAAGGTACTCTGTGGAAATCAAGAGATCTTATTTGTAACCTACTTGGTTGATTTCATGTGATAATGGTGTACTTTTCGCATATTGCTTGTGTTTTGCCTCACTTTAATAAATAAATAATTGCCTGGTATAACATGTACATGTATCAGGCGCTGGCAGACTGTTGCAGCCTCTTGGTACATCCGGCGGTCGGTCTAGTTTGGAGTAGAATTTAACTATAACCTGCTCCAGGAAAGGGTGCAGGATATAGTTAGTGCTCCAACGTGGGATGGGAACACAACGTGTCGGCCCACTCCACAGTCTAGAACACCCCACTCAACTCCCCTCCATGCCCACTTTGAGAAGAAGTGATGTGAGGGGTGGTGAGGGAATAATCACAATTCACAGCCATGAGGTAGGAATTGCTACTAAATCTTGGCTTGTATGCCAGTACAATCTTTGATAATTCTCCCCCATTGTCCACAGCAAAGAGTTAAACATGGAAAGCCTACTCCACCATAATACTTAGCATTTCTGTCCTCAAGGAGGGTTTTGGATGGAGTGATGAATTTGAAAACAATGAAGGTATGTCAATCAGGAAAATAAAATATATGACAGGGTTCAGGGCAAATACATTTTTTTTTTAACATGGATTGAACTAGGTAAAATGATCTAATGTTCATCTGGAGCAGTCCTCTTGTACAGGATATAACAACACATAGACGTTTAACTTGGTGGTCAATTCAGGGTCATTAGGAAGGTAAATGCCCAGGAATTTGGAAGTAATTATTCAAAATCTTAAAATTTTTTTTCATTTTTATTGACACAATCCCACAATGTTGAGGGGTGCTAATTTCTCGACAAACAAACATACCTTAGCCAAAAGCTGTAAAAGTATGTTACTTACAAACTGTGCTGTCTACGTGTCAAACACTGACTTAAAGAGGTATTTCCACAAAGACAAGTTTCTTATATGTTGGATAACAAAATAGCACATTCTCTTATTCACTAAGTTATTAACATAAATGCAGCATTTCACAGATATAAGTCCAACCTGTCTTTACCAGTCCTGCTGTACACAATTTCAGTTGCCTCTAGACACGACCCTGCAACTTCTTTGGTAGGGCTACCATCTTTGATTTCTGTGTAAAATCGTGGAGATGAGATCTCTGTCTTTCTATGCTGTATGCCTGTAGCCACGCTCCCTGCAAAAAGCTTAGAGACACTCACTGATTACTTAGAGACACTAAGTGATGCGGGGGAAAGGGGGAGGCAGGCACATATCTGTGAGATGTAGCAGAGCTGGCAGCCTCTGTGTAATCTCATGCATCTCTGATCTGTCTCATCTCTCTTTCTATGTGTCAGTGCGTTATTACAATGTCAGAAGTCAGATGAAAGTGTATATACACCTGTACCCTGATAATCTAACCACATTGTCACCCCACAAAATTAGATAGATCATAATGTGTTTGCTTAGAGAGTGGGAGAGATATGAGCTAAAACAGCAATAACACTGAGTAAAATTGTATAGTAAGGGGTGATTATCTTTATTGTGTTAACATCACTAGGGGATAGAAATGTGAGAATTTTTTTTCATGGGAAAACCCCTTTAATGGCTTGGGACACAAGAAAGGTGCTCTTCAATGTATGTTGGTTTCATAGAAAAAAGTGTGTTTTCCTCATATGATGTTATTCAATCTATCGTTTTAATTTACATTATATTCATTTATAAAAAATGCAATGAAGAACCACAAATGGTAGATGGACAAACTATCATCAAATACTTAATACATAATAATCTTTATTCATATATTGCCCTTATATTCAGTAGCACTTCCGATCTTAGCACATCAGATCTTAGTGGGCCCTTTTTCAGTGAACTCACATGGTGGTATTAAAAATTCAGAAACTAAAACAGACTCCTGTTCTCTAAAATATTGCCTAGTTTATCATATAAGGGCCACCTCACCTCCTATGGAATAATTAGGTACTGCTCATGGATCACATATGTACATCCTTATGTTGCCCCCCCAGTAGCCCTGGGCCCTGGCACTTGCTCAGGTATGCTCAGTGCTTGCGCCGGTCCTAATGGCAATAATGGGTGAAAGCAGTAATTGGAAAATGACAGATATCTATGGTTTTGCTAATCTAAGAACATTTCCCTTTAATTATGAGATGAAATGGTCTCAGCAGTAAGTTACATGGAACAAACCAACTGCAACTACTTGTTAAACAGCAAAAATGCAGTTTAAGATGGAAGAAAGTTTATAAACCTATATATTTTTTAAAGCCATCATCTGTATTTTAACAAGCAGATTACTGTATTCTGGAAGTATGCAGCATTGCACACCGGCCTACAATATGGGGAGATATACATAATCTGGCAAGTACTAGGATAAAAGAAGCCAAGGCTCTTAACATAAGTTTATAAAGCAGGGTGGCGCTCACAGATGGTAAATACAAAGTGTTTCCAATATGAATATGGAAAGAAGTCCAGCGCCTTTCCCCAGGAAGATGTAATAAAAGAGACAGATGTTATGAAATGACTCTCTTGACATATAGAATTGCTTTATAGCTAACCAATCAGATTTAACAGGCAGAGCCGCAAACAACATCTTGTGAAGCATTTGCAGGATTTTTTCTGTCTCCTCTGTAGAATGTAAATGAAAAAAAATCTTCTGTTGATTCTGCAGATGAAGTAATGGTAAATTGTAATAAATGACATATAGATAAAACACTTCAAATATGCAGGCAGTCTCCAGGTTATGTACAAGCAGGGCAGGTACTATGCTTATATTATATACTGTCCCCACCTCTTACTATATATACTGTGCCTCCTCTTTTATATACTGTGCCCCCTCTTACTATATACTGTGCTCACTCTTACTATACACTGTACCCCCTCTTTTGTATACATTGTCCCATATATATATATTTATATATATATATATATATATATATATATATATACACACTCACCAGCCACTTTATTAGGTACACCTGTCCAACAGCTCGTTAACACTTAATTTCTTAATCAGCCAATCACATGGCGGCAACTCAGTGCATTTAGGCATGTAGACATGGTCAAGACAATCTCCTGCAGTTCAAACCGAGCATCAGTATGGGGAAGAAAAGTGATTTGATTTGAACGTGGCATGGTTGTTGGTGCCAGAAGGGCTGGTCTGAGTATTTCAGAAGCTGCTGATCTACTGGGATTTTCACGCACAACCATCTCTAGGGTTTACAGAGAATGGTCCGAAAAAGAAAAAACATCCAGTGAGCAGCAGTTCTGTGGGCGGAAATGCCTTGTTGATGCCAGAGGTCAGAGGAGAATGGGCAGACTGGTTCGAGCTGATAGAAAGGCAACAGTGATTAAAATCGTCACCCGTTACAACCAAGGTAGGCAGAAAAGCATCTCTGAACGCACAGTACGCCGAACTTTGAGGCAGATGGGCTACAGCAGCAGAAGACCACACCGGGTGCCACTCCTTTCAGCTAAGAACAGGAAACTGAGGCTACAATTTGCACAAGATCATCGAATTTGGACAGTAGAAGATTGGAAAAACGTTGCCTGGTCTGATGAGTCTTGATTTCTGCTGCGACATTCGGATGGTAGGGTCAGAATTTGGCGTTAATAACATGAAAGCATGGATCCATCCTGCCTTGTATCAACGGTTCAGACTGGTGGTGGTGGTGTCATGGTGTGGGGAATATTTTCTTGGCACTCTTCGGGCCCCTTGGTACCAATTGAGCATCGTTACAACGCCACAGCCAACCTGAGTATTGTTGCTGACCGTGTCCATCCCTTTATGACCACAATGAACCCAACATCTGATGGCTACTTTCAGCAGGATAATGCGCCATGTCATAAAGCTGGAATCATCTCAGACTGGTTTCTTGAACATGACAATGAGTTCACTGTTCTCAAATGGCCTCCACAGTCACCAGATCTCAATCCAATTGAGCATCTTTGGGATGTGGTGGAACGGGAGATTCGCATCATGGATGTGCAGCCGACAAATCTGCGGCAACTGTGTGATGCCATCATGTCAATATGGACCAAAATCTCTGAGAAATGCTTCCAGCACCTTGTTGAATCTATGCCACGAAGAATTGAGGCCGTTCTGAAGGCAAAAGGGGGTCCAACCCGTTACTAGCATGGTGTACCTAATAAAGTGGCCGGTGAGTGTATATATAAATATATATATATACACAGTACCCCGTTATAGTGGGTATGGAAAATTTTCAGACCACTTTACATTTTTCATTCTTTGTTTCTCTACAGCCCATTGGTAAGATAAAAAAAAATTTGTAGATATTTTTTGTTAAACTTATCCGACTTACAGCGTACCGAGATACGAACAACCCGTAGATACGAAAGGGAGGTTTGGCACCATGCGCCTGCACATTGCACTTCTAGTTTCAAGAGCTGGAGCATGGACACAGAGATGCCGGGATCAGGTAACTAAGGATGCGTTCGCTGGTGCAATCTCATGCTTCCTTAGTTACCAGTCAGTGGGCAGAGGTCTTCTAGGCAGTCCACAGGAAGAACTGAGAGCGAAAAGAGGGAGCGGGGCACATACAGATGCCGGGGATCACATACAGATGCAGTACATGCCGGCAGTATCTGAGGTTTCAGTTAACTAAGGATGCGTTCGCTGGTTCAATCACACGCTTCTTTAGTTACCAGTCAGTGGGCGAGGGGCTACCAGTGCACAGGAAGAACTGCAAGCTGGTAGTTGCAGGTAACTAAGGAAGCGTGAGATCGCACCAGCTCATGCATCCTTAGTTACCAGCAACCCGTGGGCTGTTCTAAATACATCATATCCTATGCCATACAAAACAAAAAAAATTTGTCTGGAGTTACTGTACATCTACAAAATATACCAGTTCCGACTTACATACAAATTCAACTTAAGTATAGGCCTCCGGTCCCTATCTTGTAAGTAACCCGCGGACTGCATGTATAAGAAAAACTGAAATATCACATAGTCATAAGTATTCAGACTGTTTGCTCAGTATTAAGTAGAAGAAGCTATTGAGCTAGTACAATTTTTGTTGCACCTGGATTTAGGGATCGTCAGACATTTTGAAGTCTCTACAGAGATACTCAATTGGAGTTAGGTCAGGGCTCTGTCTGGGTCATAGAGTTGTTCTGAAGCCACTTCTTTAGTACTTTAGCTCTGTGCTTAGGGTCATTGTCTTTTTGCAAGGTGAATGCCCGACCCAGTCTGAGGTCCAGAGCACTCTGGAAGAGGTTTTCATCCAGGATATTTCTGAACTTGGCCTCATTCATCTTTCCTTCAATTACAACAAGTCATCCTGTCCTTGCAGCTGAAAAACACCCTCATAGCATGATGCTGCCACCACCATGTGTTACTGTTGGGATTGTATTTGGCAGGTGATGAGCAGTGCCTTGTTTTCTGCCCACATACCACTTAGAATTAAAACTAAAAAGTTCAATCTTTGTCTCATCAGACGAAAATCTTATTTCTCATAGTCTTTGAGTTCTTGATGCTTTTAATTCAAACTGTATGAGGACCTTCATATGTCTTGCACTGAGGAGAGGCTTCTGTTGGCACACTCTGCCAAAAAAACCCCAACTGCTGGACAGGGCCGGTTCTAGACAAAGTGGGACTCTGGGCAAAACTAAAAGTGGGGCCCCACAATAAAACTATTTTATGACCAGTCACAGTCAGCAAGAGGCTCCCTTTTGTATGGTAAAGCAAATTGTAATTTTGGAGAATTTTATAGGAAATAGATCATAGGGAGATTGATGGGCAGCATGGTGGCTCAGTGTTTAGCACTACAGCCTTGCAGCGCTGGTCAACAGCTGCAAAGAGTTTGTATGTTCTCTGTGTCTCCGGGTCCTCCGGTTTCCTCCCACACTACAAAAATTACTAGTAGGTTGATTAGACTGTGAGGCCCATTGGGGACAGGGACCAATATTTTCTGAAAGCAGACACTTGCCCCATTTTCAAAATTGCAAAGAGTATATAGACATAGGCGCTTTCATGTAATTTTGATTCAAACTGAAACATTTTATAAAAAATACTTAAAATTTTACTTTGTTCCAAACACATCTCCTAAATGTAATAGATGTGATTTGTAGAGTTCACAAATGTGCCCTATTGATATGTTCACATAAATAAATCCACATAATATCACTAAAACTGTAATAAGTAGATATCTGCTTTTCAGCTAGAAATTTTTAGACAGTCACAACCTGCAAAATATATCAATAAAACAGAATAAAAAATAAAGGCGACATAAAACCTATATAATCTGAAAGCAGACAACCAGGCGATGCATTTGGCAATTAACATTCAAAATTTCCTCTAAAATATGTACAAATCCATAATACTTATATAAAGAAAATATACTTTCCTAAAACAGTAAGATGTGAGGTGATCATACAGACCCCACACCAATATATTCACCAAAACATGCAGCAAAGGGAACTGCAGAAAATTCACACAGATCTATCATTGTCTGTTCCTTACACAATGGTAACCCAAATAAATAACTATATATCCATAAACCAAGCTAATGAAATAACAAAAGTCACGTTTAGATGTGCACCATTGTATTAGCCGCACAATAACAGAACCCTCCGCGCTTCATAAGAATTTGAGTGAGAACGTCATAACATAGGTGTAAATAATGGAGGATGGTGGGGAATAAAAACTTTATTCCAGAACATATTTGTGTTTTTGGTGTTACATATAACTTTATGGACATGTTCTGGTCGCGGTGTAGTCACATTAGGCAAAGAGGATCGAACAAAAAAAACACAAAATAAAAGGTAATAAGAGAGTAAGTGTGTTCTTAGATAGTTCTGCCAAGAGATGGTTTAAAAACATGAATATTCGTTGATATTATCCCATCTCAAAATGTAGTCACATATTTACATTTCAGTTTTTTTCTGTAACAATTGCAGAAGAGTGTACATTAATGAGCAGAAATAAAGAACTTTTTTGAACTTACCAATTGGCTGCAAAGAGTGACAAATTTAAAGGCGTCTGAATACTTTTCGTACCCACCATCTCCCACCCATGTTAACATCAGGTGTAAAGAGACTCTATTTTTAAGTGGCAGGTCAAGCTTTGTGGCAGATATCTGTGCCCCTGATGCTGCCCCCCATCCTGCTGCAGGTGGTACTACCTAACTCAAGATGCTTAACTTGCCTCATGTGTGTTGTCAGAGACATATTGCATCATATTGTATGAGTCCCTCCCCTTTCCCTTAAACACATAGATAAATAAACAAACAATTAAAATTATAAACATGTTAGATATTGCCAGGTCCCTAGGTTACCCTTATCAGCCCTTGGGAGAACTAACCTAATTAAAATGATTCTAATGCCACAGTTGCTTTATATTCTGCACAATGCCCCGGTGTGGATTCCCAAATACTGGTTCCGCCGATTTCACAATTTGTTTCGGGACTTGGTGTGGAAGAAGGGGGTTCCACGCATCAGACTAGAAAAACTGCAGCTCCCCAAACACCAGGGCGGTCTGGCATTGCCGAACACGTGGGTGTATTATTTAGCGGCCCAGTACCAGCATATGAGTGGTTGGGCCAGAGAGGAAAGGGTGACTGACTGCCCGAAAACACTGCTACACTTGGGAGGTGACATGGGCCCGTTAGCCGCTCTGGAAGCAAGGAGGTTTCAGGGGATGGCTAGGGCTAGACCAACGTTGGGGTTGCTGCAGAAGGTGTGGAAAGTATATAAAGACTTACTGGGAGTAGAAAACTACACTAAATACACGCCTCTATGGGACAACCCCGTCCTAGGGGAAGTGTTTATGCTGGAGGATATGCAAAGGTGGGGTAGTAAAGGGGTGTGTTATCTATATCAGCTGTACTCTGATGAGGTATTGAAGTCTTTCCAGCAATTAAAAGATGAGTTTGGATTGCCGCAGTCTTGGTTTTTTCAGTACTTGAGGTTGAGACATGCTTTACAGACACAAGCCCGGTCCGGTTCATTAGAAATTAGCTCTATGGGAGTGTTGGAGAGCGTAGTCAAAACCCAAGGGACTAGAGGGGTGATTTCCTTGATGTATGGTTTCCTTCTCTCCAAAGTATTAGGAGATCCTATGGCTGAGACCAAAAGGAGGTGGGAGGAAGAAGTTGGGGAACTGTCGGAGGAAGAGTGGGCGGAGGCGACGGGTTCTCCTAGTGTCTTATCTATGAATGTCGCACAAAGGAGGTCTCAGCTGTTTTTACTGCACAGAGTATATAGGACGCCTTATGTCCTATGGAAAATGGGGCTGAGGGAGAATGCACGGTGTCCCAGGTGTCAAGAAGAGAGGGCAGATGGATGGCATATGTTTTGGTCGTGTGCAGCATTAGAGAGCTTGTGGAAGGAGGCAGAGGACTTGATGGATCGGATATATAACATAAGGCTTCCTCATGATCCTAAGGTTGGTCTACTGAGCTGTATGGATGGACAACAGGGGACTCAGAATGAACGCTTGGCTGTGGCAAAGTTTCTATACCAAGTTAGGAAAAGCATTGCGAGGCACTGGTTAGATGCGGATCCTCCAGGGTTGGGAGAGGTGATAGCTATGACAAACAAAACTGTGTGGATGGAAATGAAGGTGTACCAGAAAAGAGGTAACCTTAAAAAATTTGAGAAACAGTGGCTTGACTGGGTGGAGTTTCCAGGATTAGCAACTGAGGAATTACGGAGAGGTTGGTCCAGGTTAAATTTGGGGAGTATACTGGGGCAGTAAGAGTTATCTAAATCTATTGAGGGCCACAATGGTTGCGTGATGACTGTATGGATCAGACCAGGGAGCTGTTGGGTGGGGGTGGGGGGTATGGGGATTGTTATATTTGTTTATACTGAATGTATATTTGTATTATTGCACATTGACTACTGACAATTTTGTATTGTGCATATTCATGCTATAAGGGAAAGCAATAAAAGTTTCTGATTTAAAAAGATATTTCCAGGTCCCAGAATGTCCAGTCTATCAAAATATAAAAAGATTATTCCCATCAGTTAGTCTGTAATGGAAAATATCACCTACATGACTGAATTGCCACTTTTTTTTGCTATACCAGAATAGTTGAATGCCCCCACAAAATACCATATTTTGGAAATTACACCAAAATAGAATTTATCAAGGCATATATTGAACATTACATAAGCATTGGCTTATGTAAGTGATAAATAATTTTTTTCTAAAAAAAAATAAAAGGGTTAAAAATGCACCCCATAATTACCCGTTTCAATGCAGAAATACTCCACACATGGTCTGGAACGGCTAAAGTGGTGCAGAGTATGGCTCGGTAGGATTGGATTTTACCAATTGGTTTTTGGAGGGGGGATTTTGCTGAAGCATATTTCAGGGGCATATATCTTGGCCAAAGGAAACTCCTAAGGAGTGACCCCATTTTTTGATCTAAGCCCTCAAAGAATTTATTGAGGTCTATGGGGATTTTAACGCCAAGCGCGTCTCGAATAAGTTTGCTATCCCTGGTGAATATATGTGAACACCTTGGGCATAACATTTTGGGCACTGTAACAACCTGTAACAAATTTGAGCCATATGAATCTTTGATCTAGAGATCACATTATGCCCCAAAGAACAGTTTGTCCATAAATATGACATAATTTGGGTTATCATGTGTACAGCTTTCTCATATATGTGGGCATAAACTAATGTTTGGTCACCCAGCAGGGTGCAGGGGGCAGAGAGGGAAGATTTTGCAATACTAGATTTTGGGTGCTATGGTGCATTTGTTAATTTCCTAAGATAAAAGAACAACAAAAACCCAGTGAATGACCCCAGTTTGGAACCTAAACCCCTTGAGTATTTAATGAAATGGCAATGTGAGAATTTTAGCCCGCGTGTTTCATTCATGTATTTTTATCAGAGATGAAGACTGATAGAAAGAGAATGTATAATTCGTGTACATTCGGTGAGCCAAGTACTTCACTTTTTTATCGCTAACTTCTAGCTTAGAAGGGGGAGGGTCATTCAAGGGGGTCAATTCTTATATTGTTCCTTGTTTATTCTTAACCTGTGATATACCCTAATGTAGTCGCATAGAGTTTATATATTAGTCTCCCTACCGCAGCCAGTTATGCCCCAAAGAAAGTTGACAATGTTTGGGGTTTAGAAAAAAGCTAAAACACTAAACACTTTTTACAGCCCCCATATTAGTAATATATACACAGCCCCCATATTAGTAACATGTATACAGCCCTCATAGTATTCATATATAACCCCCAAAGCACTCCAATTTACAGTATAGATTTTCAGGAGAAGTTTATTCAAGTATGGCAATGTTTCACTGTGAATACACTTTGCAAGTCAAGCAATTTACAAGTGAACACTATCCGATTTTTATAGGAAATACATCATAGCATATTTGCATAAAGTGCATAATACTCAATTGCATATATAAACAATTTGAATAAAAAAATCTCAGTTTTACAAAGATTGTATATTATGTGTCAATAAATTCACATATATAGTTCATTGATTGTGTAAAAATGGCTGGACATTGCAGATAAACAAGTAAAGTTATAGTGTGCATACAGGTGCGAACATGTCCCAGTGATACATGTGTTGTAATGTCCCCATCAGCAGACGACATACCTCCCCATAGAGAAATAAGCAGCCATTACAGACAGCATCCATGAAGGAGGCCTCTGTGTCCTGCTGACTCCACTGTGCATGCTCCAAAGTTGAGGTACGAGCAGTGAAAAAAAGGCAGTGGAAGCCATATCTAGTATGGGCAAACAGAAGGGCAAAACCGCATTGCATTTGCATGCAGCACCACATATTAACCAACAGTGACATATAACGGAGGAGTTAGTGTATACATAACTCCTGCATAGGGGTATGTGTGCCCTTTATGGCATAATGCCAGGTCTAGTGGGTGCAGATAGGATATTATGGCCGACAATAACCACTATTCCCCATACTAGGTTACACTATTCAATCCACTAAATCATATATAATGGTAACTGTTTATACTGTTAGGAACCCAGCCCTCCCCAACATTATCGGGCTAAATACTATGTTAGGCTACATGCACATTGCCCTGTGCCCGCTGCACCGTAGCACAGCGGGCACATGGCAGCATGGGGAGAGGAGGAGGAGGTGAGCGCCGCTCACCCCCGCCCCACTCCATAAGAACATATGGGCCACGGTGCCGTAATACGGGAAAAGATAGGACATGTCCTATCTTTTTCCAGGCTACGGAGCAGTACGGTGACGCACGTGGGCTGCACCGTACCGCTCCCTTACCATGCCGTGAGCTCATAGAAGTGTATGGGGGACATATATCAGCCTTACATATGTCGGCCGTATATACGTCCCCCACACATGTGTGTGAATGCAGCCTTAACAGGTATGCACAGTATAATTTTCCCCATGTGAGTAAAAACAGGTAACGTCAGTTCACCACCAGAACCTTTCTAATGTACGTAAACTCAGCATATTTAGAAAACGACTCAGCATAAGTACAAAACTAGGGCCTTCATAGAGTAAGGGGCCTAACTTGCTCATTGGTGGGGGTCTCAGTGGTGAGACCCACATGGATCATGAGAACAGGGCATCAGATGGGGTCTCCATCAGCTCCAAAGAGATGAATAGAGCAGCCGTCTGCTCCATTAATGTCAGTGAGCAACGAGGGGTCAGAGGGAGGTAAAGCAAAGGGAGGGAGCAAAAGTGTTATAAGATCAAAATAAATAAAAAATTATTATGTTTGTTATAAAAAATAAAAATGTATCTACAGATAAAATATCAGCATTTATTATACAGATGTTCTGCCAGAAGAATCATCTCATAGACCAATGGGGTAGCATCATTCCTGCAATACTGAACCTTAATTGTATCCCACATTTAATCCATTGGGTTTCAATGCATTGAGCACAAAAATCCAATTAAAGGGGTTTGCCCATGAAAGAAAATCCTCAAATTTCAATCCCTTCGTGATGTTAACACACTGGGGCAGATTTACTTACCCGGTCCATTTGCGATCCAGCGGCGCGTTCTCTGTGGTGGATTCGGGTCCGGCCGGGATTCAATAAGGTAGTTCCTCCGACGTCTACCAGGTGGCGCTGCTGCGCTGAAGTCCGCTGAAATGCACTCAAGTACACCGGCCTATTCCTGGTGAAGGTAAGTGCAAGCTCCGCGACACTTTTAGTTTTTTAAATGCGGCGGTTTTTCCGAATTCGTCGGGTTTTCGTTCGGCCACGTCCCTCGATTTCCGTCGCGTGCATGCCAGGGCCGATTCGCCAAAATCCGATCGCGTGCGCCAAAATCCCTGGGCAATACAGGGAAAATCGACGCAAATCGGAAATATTCGGGTAACACGTCGGGAAAACGCGAATCGGGCCCTTAGTAAATGACCCCCACTAAGAACCCTTTACTTCACAATTGTACTCAATGTTATTGGTCTTTTAGCTCCTATCACTCAGTGATGGCCAGTGTAAAATTCCAGAATGTGGCTGGGGACTCTCTAAGCACAGTATGAACCATCTTTTTCTTTGAGCTGACAGTGTAGTTAGATTATCACACTGGTTAGATTATCACAGGTTTATATACACTTTCATTTAACTTCTGAAAATTGTACTAGTATCTGACACATAGAAAGAGAGTTGAGACAGATCAGAGATGAGATGATGAGAGCCATGAGATGCATTTAACACACAATGACAGTCAGCTCTCCTACATCTTTGCTATTCCACAACACACTACCACATCCGCTGTACTTGTCTGCCTCTCCACAGGTAAAGAACTTATACATGCTCTTTGTAGGAACACCCCTTTAAGTTCTTTCATTCTCAAGAGTCTCTCACAATTGCCCCCCGTCTAAGTGGAGGGACGTGATGTATTAGACTGAATTTTAGTTGTCCCTCAGTATGACCGTTCTCAAAAAATGCAGGTCCGTTCTATTCTTCCTGATTGTGTATCTGCCCTGGGTGAACATAGTTTTAAAATCAAGGGTAGTCTCCCCCACCTAAGCCCCCATAACATTGATGTAAAAAATGTAGGCAGCAAAAAAAAATAAAATGATACTTACTTACAATTTCCCTTTGCTGCTGCCATTTCCTCCAATCCTGGCTCTTCAGCCAGCAGTATCTTCATTGCAGACACACAGGCCGAGCGTGATAGGTCATACTGATCTACCAATGCTGCGCCACTTTGCAAACAATTTGCATTGGTGTCTTAAATACGATCTTCATCTTGCCTCATGGCAGACTGCATTATACAAACTTCTGTCGTACTGTATATACACATGACATATTGATCACACATGCTGTGCACATATACCCTGTACAGATTACTGCTTTATATACAGTCGCTGCAAGTTACACACACATATAATATATACCAATTACACAAATCTCTGTTTCTGTTCTGCTTCCTCCTTCCTCAAAGCTGCTGGAGAGTTTGAGGTGATCCTGGGCCCCCTGGAAACTTGAGGCCCTGGGCACACACCCTTAACATCCCAATAGGGATCTACCATTTATGGCACCTGACTCTCAACCACGATTTTGAGTCAGTGAACTATGAAGATGCAGCTTAGTTGAAGGGGCAGCACCGGGTAGGAATATCACAAAACAACTGTGTCCATGGTACCTAATGATTATTTGAATATAGATAACATTAATTTCTCAGTATTTTTTTATCCATTTGTGGCAGTACAGATATTCTTGTGAGTTTAATGAAGCTCCCTTCATGGCCCAAAACTTTGAGAGTTAATAGATTTACTTCAAATCCAATATAATAGATTTGCAGGTTACTCTCCGTCAATATATCACAATGAACTACTAGGCCCAAATTGCTGAAATATATTCTCATTTGCTCACATGTATCTGATTAACAAGTAGCTAATAAAAAACAAAGCTTGTCTTGTGGAATCCACGGGAAAATATTTTTCAAGTAGAAAATTGTCTTCTTGTTTGAGTCTGTAGAAATAATGTTCCAATCTAATTATATTATTCTACTCTAATATAATAAAAACAGAGCCGGATGCCAGAACAATGGAGTAAGAAATCCAACAGAGAAGTAGTTAGAATTGTCAAAGCTTACTGAAACAAAAATGACAATCTGTTCCATGTATTACAGTCTGGGCTCATTTGTGTGACCATATTAAATGCTAATTAAACGGCTTTCAGTTTTGGTGACCTATGGTAGGTCTTTAACCGGTTAAGGATCTGGCCCTTTTTTGTTTTTTCATTTCCATTTTTCACTCCCTACCTTCAAGAATCTATAACTTTTTGACTTTTACATGTAAAGACCTCTGTGATATTCAAAAAAAATCCAAATGCAGTGAAAATGGTGAAAATTTGCATTTGCACCGTTTTCTTGTGGGCTTGGATTTTACGGCTTTCACTGTGTGCCCTAAATGAAATGTCTTCTTTATTCTTTGGGTCGGTACGATTACCGAGATATCCAAATTGTATAGGTTTTATAATGTTTTCATACAAAAATTAAAACCTGTAGAATTTTTTTTTTTATTTTGCCATGTTCTGGCGCTAATAACTTTTTCATACTTTGTTGTACAGAGCTGTGGGTGGTATCATTTTTTGCAACTTTTTATTAAATTTTCACTTATATAATTTTTAGGACTGTGCGATCTTTTGGGCACTTTTTATTGACTTTTGCCATTTTAGAAAATATTTTTAAAAAGTGCCATTTTCGAATTTGGACACTATTTTCCGTTACGGGGTTAAATGCAGTGGAAAACCGTTGTTATATTTTGATAGATCTGGGAGTTTCAGACGTGTCGATACCTAATGTGTTTATGATTTTTACTGTTTATTTATATTTATATCAGTTCTAGTAAAAGGGGGGTGATTAGAATTTTTAGGTTTTTTTATTATAATTTTTTTTCTTTTTCTTTTTACTATTTTTCAGACTCCGTAGGGTACTTTGACCCTAGGTTGTTTGATCGATCCTATCATATACTGCCATACTACAGTATGGCAGTATATGGGGATTTTCCTCCTTATTCATTCCAATGTGCTGATGGGACATTGTAATGTAAGGGTTAAAACGAGACAGCCTCGGGTCTTTGGAACCAAAAATTTAATTTTGGCTGTCATTGCGATGGATCGCCACTCCCCGATGACGTCACGGGGAGCGACGATCTTCGGCAAGGTAGCGGTGCCCATGCCCTCTCCATCCACCGGGACCCGACGCATGCCATAAATACACGGCAAGTGGTCGGGAACCAGTTAATATGAGAACGATAGCGGCTGACAACAGTTGAAATTAAACCGACTAATAGTATTTACAAAGTTACACTAGACAGTCTTGCCACACTTTCAAATATATTTTGTGCAGTCTAACTTTGCTCTGATTTACCCATGATCACCTTAGGGTAATAGAGGAAGCCCTCACCCTCTATGTAACTCCTTAGATGTCACAATGTAGCTGGGAAAATAAATTGCAGATTAATGTTCTAATGCTAACTTGGTGAACCTAAAACAAATGCTCCTTATTTCATCCACATTCCTTCCATAAGACAGTTAGGTCACTACAACGGCTTATATGTAATGGCTATAATTTGTAATATATTTGAAGAATTATAGTATTATTATGTGGCTTTGACTGAAATGCAGATCCCTTAAATTTTTGGATGTCCAGTGTTTTATGTCCTTAAAGGGGTATTCCCACAAAGACAAGTTTCTTAAATATACTCATAACACATTCTCTAATTCACTGTTATTAATAAAAATACAGCATTTCACCGATATATTTCCAACCTGTCTCTATCAGTCCTGCTGTACACAATTTCAGTTGAGTTGTCCCTGGTTTCCGACCCTGTATCTTCTGTCGGGGAAGCCATCTTGCTTTTCTATTTGACTCTGCATGAGATATTCTATGCCCCCACCCTTGCATTCCAAGACGAGCTCACACTGATACACACTCACTTCCTGCCTGCAAAAGGGAATGGGGCCCCATTCAGAAGTTTGGTATGGGGCCCAGCCTCTCCTATTTACACCCTGACCAAGTTGTATTGACAAGCGATTTCTTTGCAAACAGTTATCTCTACCATGTGCGTATGTGCAAGTGCATGCCTCATAAAGAGGGGAATGGTTAGGAAACTTAGACTCCCAGGCTGATTATTTTCTCTGGCCAT
The DNA here is from genome assembly GCF_040894005.1 of Engystomops pustulosus. Lineage (NCBI taxonomy): Eukaryota > Metazoa > Chordata > Amphibia > Anura > Leptodactylidae > Engystomops > Engystomops pustulosus. The sequence continues at coordinate 55,916,483 of NC_092420.1, read as the reverse complement.
TCCAGATTATACAGCTATAAATCCCATCAGGAGGAAAAAAAGACGTCTTTTTCTTTTCTTTTGGAAGTTTTTTTCTTTTTTATTCACCTGCTGGGATTTGTTCCCATTCTTTGAAAAAGAAATTGGAAATATATGGAAAATATTTCTTTGCCTGCAGGCGTAATCCAGGTAAACAAAACATAATGGATTCAACAGATTATTGTCTTCTCTGCTAAAATATATGAGAATTGTCTTACAGCGACTGCACAGAGCTAGGAATTTGTTACAACCTGAAAAAATATTTCTCTGTTTCTCGTAAACAGATTTGTCTTTCAGCTCACACACGTTTTTAAATGAATGGACTCCAAAGGGAAAGGCAGGAAGAATGCAAATGTTAGATTTTGCATGTGTTCACAAGCTGCGGTGTAATCCCATTAATGTAAATCTGTTCTGCCAGGCCACTACTACATTGAGATTTATGCTGACACTAGAGAAATCTGCTGAGCAGAAGATGTTAGTGTAATGTGTAAGTCCCTCCTACATTTAACAGTGATACTTTTATTATATCAAAATTTATTTTTAGAATCTTAACATCAATTTGTTTTTTTTTGCCTTCAGACAGTTTTGATTAAAGAATGAAAGAAATGGAGTTTTTCTAAAGTTTTAATACAGTAAAAAAGCAGGTTAGCACAAGTTATAATTTAATAAATTCCCAGGTGTTCTAATCCAAAAATTTGGTATCAAAGAGGCAAATATTGAACTGAAAACCTTTGCAGCTATTTCACCTTAAGAAATTGTGAATGTCTCATAGGTGGGGGATGAATTCTGAATATTGTTCTAAACATTTACTATATACTTTTATTCTCTAGCCATTACTGCCTTTTCATTTATGTTTCAGCATGTTTTAGTACTTAGAACTGAAAAGTCCATTTAACAACTGATCAATGATACATCCATTTCATCATGCATTTTGTTTAGTTATATTCACATTAGATGCTGCATTCATCATGTTGTGTTTGGAAGTTGGGTTGTATTCATATTAATTGTTTGATGATGTAGGACAAAATAGATTGTCCAAATTAGTGGCCCAATGCTTCATTTGGACAATCTATTTCATCCTGCAGATCACACTGGCACTGGCTTCTTCTCTAGATAGGAAACCCCCGTGACACTCACCGAGGGGGCCTGTTGCTCCGATGGCAGCCCCGGGCATTGCTTGTTCAAGCCAACCTGTAAAAAAAAAATAATAATAATTAATAAACAAATTTTAATAAAATTATTTAACACATATAATAGAGTACAAAAAACACAAAATCACAAAAAACCTATTTGGTGTTCCCTTATCCGTAACAATCTGTACAATAAATCAGTAACATAATTGGACCTGCTTGGTGAACGCCGTAAAAACAAAACTTAAGTTGGTTCCACTGAAAAGTGCTACTTAACATGTAAAAAATAAGCCGTAAACCTGCTCTTTCAACCAGGAAATATTAAAGTTGCGTAACCAAAAATATGGTGATACATAAGTTAATGGGATTTTCTATTAGTTTAAATGAGATTTATTTAGTAGTTTTTCGTCAGTAAAATTGCAAAAGTATTTTAAAAAAACTCTAGAAATGAGGTATCACTGTAATCGTAGTGATCTATACAATAAAGATAACATATTATTTTTATGGTACTGTGCACAGCCCCAAAAAACTACAAAAAGAAAGGAAAACAAAATTGAGTAAAATTTATTTTCCTCCATACATTCAATAGTTAATTAAATCTCATGAATAAACTAAGGACCCACTAAAATGAAGTATTTGTAAAGTGCATCTAATCTCACAGAAAATAAGGCCCTATTTGTCCAAATTGCAAAAAAAAAATAAAGATTATATAGCCATTAAATAGTAAGAATGCCCTGGCGTGTGCCCATACAGCAGTTTACCACCACATATACGCGGGAGAGATTGGGTATCAAACTTTGTGGAGCGTTTGGGTATTCTATCCACTGAGAATGTGTACAGTTTTTGAAAAACACATTAATTTAGGCAAAAAATTAAAATTTCAAAATCGCATCAGGTTTTGTTTTAACCCCTGTAAGAAAATTAAAGAGTTGATAATTTAATATAAGTTGTTTTACATATGTTAAGGGGTGTAGTGTCAATAATGGGGTTTTACTACTATTTAGGCTTCTCATAGTGACTTGAAGTCTGAGCAAGTCACTCAAACGTACAATTTTGCGTTTTTTATGAAAATGTGAAAAATCGCACCTAAAGTTCAAAGCTTTCTTCTACAAAATGAGAAGACGCATAAAAAGCCATGTCAACATAAAGCAGCCATTCGGTAAATGTTAGATATCACGTTTTTTTGGTGTTATGACTGTTGAAAAAGTAGAACATTTTGAATTTCGAAAATCAAGAACTTTTCCAAATTTTCATCAAATATCTCTTTTTCAAAATCACTTGGATATATTAAAGTGTTCCAAAGTTATAACCACAGGGCAGTGACACATGTCAGATTTGAAAAAAAAATGGGCCGCCTGACCGACATATTACCAGATTGGCGGCCGAACAGCCAATATGGCAAATGGACATTTCTAACAACTAGCCATGTCTATGAATGGCCAGGGGTGTCCCCAGCTGTTAAGCCATTAACGGAGCAATTCAAAGCCAAACATTGGGTCTGCTCATAGCTGTCATCACTAACAAAGGCTTTGTGCAAAGTAATAAATAAATTTCAGATGGTATGTTCAATACTTTTCCCCATATCATTTCTCCTTATTACACTTAACATTACGGACATCCATGGGTTGATTCTTTGCCAGTGTGGATTGGAAGTACTGTTACCAACATCTGGTAATGTGAATAGCAGCTTGAGAAATATATTTACCTAAAAAACATTCAATACTTATTTTACCCACAGTATTTGAAAGCGTGTTCTATAATTTGGAAGTACAATTCAGTTTATGTTATGGCAGTAAGTACTTGTATATTCTGACCACATTCACTGTCATTCTGCGCAATTTAAAGTCAATTTGTAATTCAAATTTCTGAATAACGTATGAATCCTTTGACAATTAGTCTTCATAACCATTCTAATGGTTTCTGTCTGCTCACACTTCTGCAGGGGTTTATCTGTTTATGAACTATGTCATGGATCTGTGATCTAAATAGAAAACAATTACGAGGAAGATTAAAGGTTATAATAGTTTAATAACTCATATTTTTGTTATAGATCACTTAACGAACAGCATAAATAAAAATAAGTTAACTATATAACTATAACTTTCTCTGGACAATATAACACAAGTTGAACAAATCCACAGCATAACTTCAACATTATATTGCATGTACACTGTACATATATATCAATACATATAGGCTTTGGCGTAGGAGTGTTTTGAACATTTTTTTTAAAGTTACATCAATTTATATTTTTATGTCTTTGGATAACTACATGACAGTTTTTAGTCAGAAACTGCATAATTATTTCAACGTTAATGTGTTGCAAGCATAAAACATAGACAAATGTATGGCTGAATAACTGCGCAGGTGAATCTCCAAAATGGCAGGCCTTGTAGGAGAGCTTCACATCCCCAGCACTACCCCAATAGAGCAGCATAAGGAAACTGTAATACATTAAGCCAACCTCCCTAAATCTTCTCAAACTTTTCCAGGCATTTATTTTTTAAATAAATACTATATTCAAGGCGTATAAGATTACCGTATATATTCAAGTATAAGCCGAGTTTTTCAGCACAAAAAATGCGGCTTATACTCTGCCTGACTGCTCATGTCATAGTCTGTGCAACACCAGCACGCATGGAACTGCCACTGGAAGAAAGAAAAGAACTTGCAAGGGGGACTCAGAAAGGTTAGTAGAGAGTTTTTTCTTAAAGGGAACCCGTCACCACTATTTTCACAAATACAGGTAGTGGCAGGTTCCTATAGAGCTCTAGTAACTATCTGACCTCCTGCTTGTAGCTAAAAGTAGTTTCCCTCAGATCCCCATAAAATCAGAGTTATAATCTTGCCTGGTATCTATGCAGCTTTGGAGCGAGTCCACGGGGGGCGTGGCCTAATGTCATGTGACCAGGGTGACATCATCAAAGGTCCTTGAGCTACTTAATATGAAAACTTTACCCCATGTACATATCTGACCACATAAAACAATCACAGCAGCCTCCATGGACTTCTACTCTTCTCCATGCAGCCTGCTGTGATTTCATGTGATAAAATATGCTGTGATTTCATGACATATATGCTTAGTGTACAGTTCCTAATGCAACAAAAGGTATAGGACCTGTGATGATGTCACCCTGGTCACATGACATTATAGCAGCATACAGAGATAGGGATGGAGAGAAGCTACTGGATTCAGCCCGAGGAGGCCACGCCCACCTGGACTCGCTGTAGCCATGCTTAGTTACCAGATAAAACTATAAAGTTGAATATATGGGAATCTCAGGGGAATATTTTTTAGCTACAAGCAGGGTGTCAGATAGTTACTAGAGCTCTATAGGAACCTGTCACTACCTGTATTTGTGAAAATAGTGGTGACGGGTTCCCTTTAATGTGCTGGGGGGAAGGGTGGGTATGGGCTTGCTGGCTGTATACTATAGGTGGGCTAAAGTCCAGCATCATAATACAGTTCCTATAAAGCATCGAGACATGACCAGGACATAGTCGGGTAAATAATCCTACGGCTCAGCGATCAACAGCTTGATTCCTCCAAAGGGGACCTTTGTTCTTGTCTAACATCTGATGGGCAATCAAAGATATGGATTGTATCCAAAGCTGCTACCAGTAGACAGGCTGGAAATAACATAGTGTAAGGGACTCCAGTATTGCTTAGCGCCTTTTAACACACAAAAATTGAGCACGTCGGCGTTGTATTCCAGCCGAGAAGTCTGGAAAGTTCCTGCCAGAAATAGTAAGATCTTTGTGGTCTCTGGCCTTTTTCTGTATGCTGTCTCGCTCCCTTAAGCAGGATCGGTCTTTGTCGGGCCCCAGGGGGTAGGGGGTGGGTGGATATTTTTCCATTTGTGTGCCCAGCAAATACCCCATATCTAACCCCAACCCATATAATGTGTTCTTTCCTGCAGCTCCTTAAAAATAAAAAACTCCTCTTCTCTTGTCTCTGGCCTCTGCTTGTCTCCGGGGAAGCCGAGGGGTAAAGAACAACCTGGAGCTGCAGGGAGAAGAAGAGCATCAGAGGTGACTATACAATTTTTTATTTTAAGTTCTTTTGGCTGTGGCCCAATACCGGTTGTGTTTATCGCTCTATGTTACACAATCCTCCACCACATGTATGAGCTTGTTCACTCTACGTAGATTTAAACCTCCAAAATGCTTGTTCATAGATAGGAGAGCAGATCTATACATAGACATAGCAGTAAAAAATATATTTTATTGTGGCTCCTCTGTAGGAGCAGTAGCTTTTTGTCATGTAGATACTTGGGTACCTGTGAGTAGGGCAGCCCGACCTGCAAGCTATCTCTGACCTAGCTCCTTTACAGGTTCCTTCTTAGAGGGTTCATCCTCCTGCGCAGGGTTCTTTAAAATGTCTGCAGAAGGCTCTGAGCCGTGAGGGTTGGTTAGCGTTAGGAGAGAGTGCCATTTCACCACCTCATGTACCCTCAACTGTTCACCATTCCCTACCATGTCTGCAGCTGTTCCAGAGGGTGCTTGGGACTGTTGGCTATTGGAGGTTTACAGTTTGGCAGAGATGCAGGTTACATGATAAGTGAGCAGGATCGTTACGGGAGCCACAGACTCTCCCTCTACTCACATTGGCTAAGCTAAGCCATGCCCCCACCAAAAGAGAGATGGTTACAGAGGAGTCAATTACAGTGCAGTAATCATTATTAGAACTTAAATGGGTATTCCCATGTCAGCAAATTAATGTTATTGTTTGTATTATAAAAAGTTATACAACTTTCCAATAGATTTTCTGCATCAATTCCTCATGGTTTATTAGATCTCTGCCGGCTGCTGTTCTATAGAAAGCTTCTATGTTTACTTGCAGTGGATAGATATCTGACCATGGTCACACAGGTGCATGGCTCGTTTGTATCCCAGAGAGTAATCAGACCTGTGTCACTATGGTCAGATTTCTGTCCACTGGAAGTAAACATAGAAGCTTCCTATAGAAAAACAGAAAGCAGAGATCTAGAAAACCATGAGGAATTGATACAGAAAGTATGTATAACTTTTTATAATATAAACATTAACATTAATTTGCTGAAATGGGAATACCCCTTTAACTTTAGTGTTCATCTCGCCGCCTCCAAGATTTCACACCACCAATTTACATCTCGCTTCAAATTTGATTTTCTGGCTTATGGCACCATGTTGGCTCATGAAAGAAACACGAACTGGAAGGTGTTCACCTGTACAACAACATACTAGAAGTGATTTATTAGGTAAATTTCTGCTGACAGGTTTCCTATAAGGCTTTGGGGCCACAAGTGTCTACTTTCCCTGTAGTGGGTACATTGACTATACAGTTAAGTATTTCTCAGTATTTCATCTCACCAGAAAAAGTAATTTTTGTGGCTGGAAGAACTCATATGTTTCTGCTTACACAAAGGAAATAATTTCATCTTGGTCCAATAAAATGTACAGTATGTGAAGCAAATTGTGAACCCCTTTCTTTAACCCTTAATGAATAAAAATAACATTTGCGCATTTCAGCCCGGTGAAAGAAGTTGATCACCTCAGAGATGTCATGGTATTACATAGTTACTTAGTGCAATGCTTACTGAATATTGTTAAAATTAAAATATAACCATAGAGCGTTACAACACTTAGCTATTATATCTTAATAGGTTTTTTGAATACTTGTAAGGATTTTGCCTTCCTTTGGATAAACACTGTGGGATTTTAAATTGTTCTTGATGGACCTGCATCTTCAATCAACTGTAGCTAGCAAGATACAGGAACATAACTCTTCTTAACTCCTGATGGTTTACATCTTTGTGTTCTTAATAGACAACAAAGTTTAATTAAAGGGGTATTCCGACAAAGATACAATTCTTAAATATACTTAGGCTAACAAAATAAAACATTCTCTAATTCACTGTTATTCACAAAAATACAGCATTTCACAAATATAATTCCAACCTGTCTCTATCAGGCCTGGTGTACACAATTTCGGTTGCCCTGGGATCCGACCATTAATCTTCTTACTTTAGGGTTAGGAAGACATATTGTTCTCCTGTCTGATGCTGCACTGAGCTGCTCTATGCCCCTACACTTGCATTCCAAGACGAGCTCACACAGAGAGACTTCCTGCCGGCAAGCAGTGTGAGGAGAGTAAATGTACAAGCTGCAAGCAAATAAGGTCTTTATCCAGGGGAGGGGGAGGGAGGCACATATAATGTGACTATGTATGTTGTGGCTGATATGTAGCAGAGGTGAGAATGTAATTGTGTGCTATATGGACCACATCATCTCTCATCTCTGATCTGTTTCATCTCTCTTTCTATGTGTCAGAAACTGGTGAAAGTCCAGAAACTAAATGAAAGTGTAATACACGAGAATCAAGCAGCACTCCAGGGCTTCAATGGTTAGGTGAAGAAAGTGAAAATGCTTTATTCCATGTTCAGAAGTACAACAATGTACAGCAGCAACGTTTTGGCTCCAAGGAGCCTTTTTCAAGGCTTGAAAAAGGCTCCTTGGAGCCGAAACGTTGCTGCTGTACCTTGTTGTACTTCTAAACATGGAATAAAGCATTTTCACTTTCTTCACCTAACCATTGAAGCCCTGGAGTGCTGCTTGATTCTCGTGTATTACATTTGAAGGACCTGGAGCCTGGTCTCAGCGAGCTTGCACCCACCTGCACCTTCGTTTGTGTGCTGCTTGAACTTTCTACAAGTAAATGAAAGTGTAGATAAACACTTTACCCTGATAATCTAAGCACTTTGTCAGCCTACAGCATCTCACAACACTACAAGAATTGGGAAGTGTCTGCTTAGAGAGTCCCTGCCCAGACACTGGAATCTTACACTGACCAGCCTAGGAAGTGATAGGAGCTAAACAGCAATAAAATTGAGTAAAAGTGTAAATCAAGGGGTTAAAAATGATCTTTATTGTGTATACATCAATAGGGGACTACAGAAAAAGTGTAAATGTAACATGGTTATAGCTTGGTGTAATCAAACTTTAGTAAAGTTTATGTTTAGACATGGTTTTAGTCATCTGCAACCAATGTCATAAGATCTTGGCTTTGTCAAACTAGTCCATTCTTAGAAATAAACAATGACCTAGACCAGTGTCAGGCAGCAGAAGAACCTGGATTTAATGAAGAATTTATTACTGCCCCTAACAGCTGGTTATTGCACAAGGGTTTACGTTGGCTAACTGTTATAGGAGGGTTACCTCCGAGATCTGCAAGTGGACTGTTATTGGGTAACTTATTTCTAACTGATACATTTCTGAAATAATTTTTCACTGTATAGTATGTTGTACAAATCAACATGGATGCAAGGAATGTGAGGGGGTTGTGTACATGAGTAGATACTACTGTAAATTTTGGATATTTGCATTTGAGGCCATGGTCTGCATATTTAAGTACTCTATCCACACCTCAAGGAGAAGGCTACATAGGGTGTGGTCACACTTGGCGCTTGCGATGCATTTATAAAGGCATTGCAGAAGCACATGCGTTTTACATGTCACCTTGCGCCTGGCTGCTTTGAAAGCGTTTCTCTTAATTTCTGGAAATGTAAGCAGCGGTGTCAACATTTTCACAACTGCTTACACTTCCAGCAAAGAAGAAAAATGATTTCTAACCAGCCATACGCAAGTTAAAATGAAAAACACAATACGTTTAAAAATACATTGCAAACACCAAATATGAACACACCCTGAAACTGACTAAACTTGGAAATTACAACTTACATAGACAAATGTAATTGGGCCACAAAATAAAAGATTGAAAGCAAGTTGAATTTAGAAGTAACTTCTTGTGAGGGGATTTATGAGCTTTATATGGAGAAAATATTACGTTTTGTAGAAATTGCAGTTCTTGAGTTAACTCTGTGACTTTGCATTTTCAGGGCATGCAGTTGAACATGCTCTGTGACCCATGTACACATGTATATTTTATCTCTGTCCACAAGGACTCGGCCCCAATGTTTATCCAATAGAGCAAGAAGACAACATTTAGCAGATGTTAACTCATTTGTTATTGTCCTACTATCTAAACTCATTTCGGTTATGGATATGAATATATATTTTTCTAGTTGAAGCTATTTGGGAAAGAGTTAACATTTGTTATAGCCTCCAAGAAACATCGTCTCCAAAGTGGCTTTGAAGAGGGTACATCGCATTCCTCCTCTAAGCTCTGTGAGGAGCCTATACTGAATCGCATGATATGTTGTTCATTTTATCTATGTAACTGTGCATATATGCGGAAACAAGACCAAATTTGGGTAAACCAAGCACAGTACCTAAGAGGGCTCCTCCTGCCTAAAATAAATAAAATACCATGTAGTTCAATAATAAAGTCAGAGATCTTTGGCATAGAGACCGTCTCTGTGATGTTGATTTATCTGAGCTTCTCGTACTAAGGATTAGTTCTATTCTGATTTGGAGCTGGATGGAATTCAAGGCATCCTGGGCTAAAGATTACGCTCACACACTAAATTTAAAAAAACTGTGAAATCAAAAATGTATATGTTAATAATGGGAGCAGCGCAAAGTTTTATTACCCAGCATGTTTATGTGCAAAATTTTTAACTTTTAAAGCATGTGAACTAATTACAATTTACAAATTTAGAGGCCAAGGGGGAAAAACCTGCCATATCCTACTATACGTGGTATAATGCCCTTGTGGGTCAAGGATCTGTGCAGATGTACTTCAATAGTGCACACGCGCCACTGCTGACATCATACTAGGCGCCGCACGGAAGAAGAACAATGGCGGCGTCCAGCACGATGTTAAAGAAGACAGAAGATGGCGCGGAAGCAAGAAGAGGAGCCGGGAAGCCAGAAGAAGAGCCGCAATGACATCGGGGGAGCAGCGCTGCGCATTGGGGCCGCCAGAGGGTGAGTACATAAGTTTATTTTTTTTTTAGTCCATTTTTAATTATTTTTTTTAAGTATTGACTTGTGTACAAGCCGAGGGGACGTTTTTCAGCACATTTTTTGTGCTGAAAAACTCGGCTTATACACGAGTATATACTGTATTTTAGGTATATACCACCAAAAAAAAAAATTGGAAACAGTAACCAAATTGATACGTTAAAACAAATCCACAAAATTCAAATAACTACATATACATACTAAATAGATCAGTTCTCAGAGTGTTTGTGGCAATGGAAAGTGCCAGAACCTGGAGAGATTCCCTAATGACTGGTGCAGTGACAAGTGACTGGCACAAGGTGAATGTGGTGCCAATATTTAAAAATGGCTCTAGATCTTTGTCAAACAATTAAAGGCCTGTAACTTCCATTGTGGGGAAAATATTGGAAGAGTTAATAAAAGACTGCATACAGGAGTATGTGGCATCAAATAGTATAATGGGTTTACTAAGGACAGAAGTTGTCAGACTAACCTGATCTGCTTCTATGAAGTGGTGAGCAGATGCCTGGATGGAGGAGCCGCTGTGGATATTGTGTTCTTATACTTTGCAAAGGCATTTGACACTGTCCCTCATAGACGCCTGATGGGTAAAATAAGGGCTATTGGTTTGGAAGGAATCATTTTTAATTGGATTGAAAACTGGCTAAAGGATCATATCCAAAGAGTTGTGGTCAATGATTCCTACTCGGAATGGTCACCAGTTATGAGTGGTGTACCCCAGGGGTCTGTGCTTGGCCCACTACAATTTAATATATTTATTAATGATATAGAGGTAGGAATTAATAGCACTGTGTCCATTTTTGCAGATGACACCAAGCTGTGTAGTGTAATACAGTCTGTAGAGGATGTTCATAGGCTGCAGGGGGACTTGGACAAACTGAATGTTTGATCATCCACTTGACAAATGAGGTTCGATGTGGATAAATGTAAGGTTATACACCTGAGGGCTAATAATCCACATGCAACATATGTTCTTGGGGGAGTAAATCTGGGAGAGTTTCTCATTGAGAAGGACATGGATCTTTTATGTATTAACAGCGGTAAGGATTCCCAGGGTAGGGATGTAATATTACCATTGGTTCGGCCTCACCTAGAATATGCTGTTTAGACTTATTAAGTCTCGAAAAAAGATGATTAATTTGTATAGATATATGAATATTCTAGGTTAAATATTATCAAAAGACAAGGCAGCGCTGCCTCTATCTGAAGAAAGTAAGGTTTAATCACCAGAGGAGACAAGGCTTCACAGAACTGTGAATCTTTGGAATAGCCAAGATCAGGAGTTGGTCACAGCAAATAGCTTTGATAAGGGTCTAGATGCCTTTTTACATAAAAATAACATTGCTGCTTATATTATATTATATAATTATTTCACTTGCATCCCTTTCTCATCAAATCCCTTCCCTTCCTACGCTGAACTTGACAAACATGCATCTTTTTTTAACCATTTTAACTAAGGTGAGTAAACAATTTATCAGCAAAAACTTGTCTTTGAGGGTGCTCATCTTTCCATTAACTTACTCACATATGTTTCCATTAAACTCTCATCTACAAATGACCCAATTATTTTAAAAATGTATTTACTTGCTTAAGTATCGAAGTGCCTTTCCAATACCAGCCTCTCTTTCCCTAGTAGAGAAAGAAAGTTAATTAGTTGAAGTATATGAGGCAAAAGTGGTTGTAGAAGGAGCACTAAGCATTGCTGTATATTGTGAGAGAGACTTGATTTTTTTCTTATTTATTAAGGTTCCCCAGGAACCCAATGTTGCCAGAAAAAATAGTTTAGAGAAAAAAACCAAAGAAACTAAAGTACTGTATCGTGCCGTATAACCCGAGACCCCTAATTTTACCACAAATACCTGTGAAAACGTATATTGACTTGATTATAAGCCTAGGGTGGAAAATGCATTGGTCACAGGCTCCCCAAGTAATGAAATGCCCCAAGCACCCCCTGTAATGAAATGCCCTACAGCAGCCCCCTAAATAATGCCCTGAAATTCCCTACAGCCCCCTATTAATGAAATCCCCTGCAGCCCCCCAAAAAATGAAATGCCTTGCAGCCTCCATATTAATAAAATGCCCTGCAGCCCCCAAATAATGAAATGCTCTGCAGTCCTCCAAATAATTAAATGTGCTGCAGTCCTCAACATAATGTAATACTCTGCAGTCCCCGAAATAATGACATGCCCTGCAGACCCCCATTAATGAAATCTTCTGAAGCCCTGCGGTATATAAAAAAAATTAATTTACATACTCACCTTCCTGCGGTCCTTGATGCTTCCCGCGGCTCCTCTTCCTTCTTCTCTTCCCTCATAGCAGACCAGGCAGAGCTCATGAACGCATCTCTGCCCACTTTGTTAGAAGAAAAGAGAAGAAGGAAGAGAAGCTGAGGGGAGATTCGGGGACCACTGGAAGATGAGTATGTAAGATAATTTTTTTATACACTTGTGTATATGGGGAGGTCGGGTTTTTCAGCACAAAAACTAAATCTATGCACAATTATATACGCCAAATGTAAAAATAATTACCGTATTTTTCGGACTATAAGGCACACAAAAAATCCTTTGATTTTCTCAGAAATCAAAGGTTCGGCTGCTAAAGCAAATAAAATTATGGGATGTATCAAGAAAGGAATAGATTCTCATGATAAAGACATAGTTTTGCCCTTATACAAATCCCTGGTCAGACCACACATGGAATATTGTGTACAGTTTTGGGCACCAGTGTATAAAAAGGACATAGTAGAGCTGGAATGGGTGCAGAGGAGAGCAACCAGGATTATTAGGGGAATGGGGGAATTAGAATACACTGACAGATTACAAAATTTGGGATTATTCAGTTTAGAAAAAAGATGACTGAGGGGAGACCTCATTACAATGTACAAATACCTGAACGGACAGTACAAGGATCTCTCCAAAGATCTTTTTATACCTAAGCCTGTGACCAGGACAAGGGGGCATCCTCTACGCCTAGAGGATAGGCGATTTTACCATCAACATAGACAAAGGTTCTTTACTGTACGAGCAGTGAGACTATGGAACTCTCTGCCGCAGGAGGTTGTTATGGCGGACTCTATGTACATGTTCAAGAGAGGCCTGGATGCCTTTCTGGAGAGAAAAAATATCACGGGTTATGGGGATAAAACATTTATTTAACTCTTAAAGGTTGGACTTGCGTCTTTTTCCAGCCTTATATACTATGATAGTCCAGTGCACCTTATATATGAACCGTACTTACAGACAGCAGCTGCCTTGAACTGTGGACAGGTCTGCCACCTGCTGGTCATTCATCCTTATAATTAGGTGCTCCTTATAATCCGGTGCGCCTTAAAGTCCGAAAAATACGGTATATGGAATATAATGGAAAAATGACCTCCCTTTCTCTGGAATACACATATAAATAAAGGAACAAAAAAAAATCACAAAATGCCCAATCAATGAAAATGAAAAAATCTGATTGTCCAATGTGATCAACCCATACAAAAAAACACACATGTCCCAATTTATATTGCCTCCAAATGCTATCAATTGAAACATCAACTGGTCCCACAAAAAAATTTACTTGATCTGAAAAGATATTGGGGCAGATTTATAAAAAGTGTCCTAAGGTTAGACTAGAAAGTCTTATTCTGCACCAGATTTATAAAAGTGTCTAATGCTGGATGAGACTAGTATAAGACTGTCTAGTCGTACTCTGCACCTCCTATTAGTTGGCTTACTTTACACCAGAAAGATAGGACACAATTCTGTCGGGTTAGCAGCATTTCTGGCGCTCAGAACTTTTTGGCTAAAGACCACACCCACTTTTCTTAGTCTATGCCCCATTTGTACAGCTTTTCATAAAACTGTCTAAAACCCTTTATAAATGTGGTGCATACAGTTTTTTAGTGCAAAGTACAACAGAATTCTATTGTAATAAATCTTCCCCATTGAGACATGGCAAACTCATAAATAGTGGGGGATATTTATCATCCGCCTCTTGGTGTATCGGGTAGGGTGCTCCCTCCGCTCGGCTGGCCGTGCCCCCCCCCCCCTTCACACTCACCGGCCACTTTATTAGGTACACCTGTCCAACTGCTCGTTAACACGTAATTTCTAAACAGCCAATCACATGGCGGCAACTCATTTGGCGCATTTAGGCATGTAGACATGGTCAAGACAATCTCCTGCAGTTCAAACCGAGCATCAGTATGGGGAAGAAAGGTGATTTGAGTGCCTTTGAACGTGGCATGGTTGTTGGTGCCAGAAGGACTGGTCTGAGTATTTCAGAAACTGCTGATCTACTGGGATTTTCACGCACAACCATCTCTAGGGTTTACAGAGAATGGTCCGAAAAAGAAAAAACATCCAGTGAGCGGCAGTTCTGTGGGCCTTGTTGATGCCAGAGGACAGAGGAGAATGGGCAGACTGGTTCGAGCTGATAGAAAGGCAACAGTGACTCAAATCGCCACCCGTTACAACCAAGATAGGCAGAAGAGCATCTCTGAACGCACAGTACGTCGAACTTTGAGGCAGATGGGCTACAGCAGCAGAAGACCACACCGGGTGCCACTCCTTTCAGCTAAGAACAGGAAACTGAGGCTACAATTTGCACAAGCTCATCGAAATTGGACAGTAGAAGATTGGAAAAACGTTGCCTGGTCTGATGAGTCTCGATTTCTGCTGCTACATTCGGATGGTAGGGTCAGAATTTGGCGTCAACAACATGAAAGCATGGATCCATCCTGCCTTGTATCAACGGTTCAGGCTGGTGGTGTCATGGTGTGGGGAATATTTTCTTGGCACTCTTTGGGCCCCTTGGTACCAATTGAGCATCGTTGCAACGCCACAGCCTACCTGAGTATTGTTGCTGACCATGTCCATCCCTTTATGACCACAATGTACCCAACATCTGATGGCTACTTTCAGCAGGATAATGCGCCATGTCATAAAGCTGGAATCATCTCACACTGGTTTCTTGAACATGACAATGAGTTCACTGTACTCAAATGGCCTCCACAGTCACCAGATCTCAATCCAATAGAGCATCTTTGGGATGTGGTGGAACGGGAGATTCGCATCATGGATGTGCAGCCGACAAATCTGCGGCAACTGTGTGATGCCATCATGTCAATATGGACCAAAATCTCTGAGGAATGCTTCCAGCACCTTGTTGAATCTATGCCACAAAGAATTGAGGCAGTTCTGAAGGCAAAAGGGGGTCCAACCCGTTACTAGCATGGTGTACCTAATAAAGTGGCCTGTGAGTGTATATATATATATTAGGCCCTGGATATATCCGTGCTGTAACCTGTGCCTGTGTCCCACAACACCCACTTGGGGAAAATAATTGCAACTCCTGGGTGTGCGGAAATGCATCACCAAAAAATTCATGGTCTTAATAAGGGTAACACAAAAGGTACCTTACAAAATAATCTCTTTTATTATGAAAAGGATAAGAGTGAACAGGTGAGAGCTCGAGAGGTTTCAACGGTGAATAGGGTGGTAGGTGGCCTTTACAATAATAGACTAGCTTAAAGGGGTTTTCCCATGAAAGAAAATTCTCAAATCTCAATTCCCTAGTGATGTTAACATGATAAAGATAATTTTTTAACGCCTTACTTCACAATTTATTCACTTTTATTGCTGTTTTAGCATCTCTTATTCCTTAGGCTGCTCTGTTCAAAATTCCAGAGTTTATATACACTTTCATTTAGCTTCTGAACATTCACAAGTATCTGACACATAGAGAGAGATGAGACAGATCAGAGATGATGAGATCCATTAGATGCCTATTGCACATAATGACACAGTCAGCTCTGCTACATCTCTGCTATTCCACAACACAGCAGATCAGCTGTGCCTTCCTGCTATGCCTTCCCAGATAAACAACTTATCTGTATGTAGCTTGTAGTTATCCTCTGGCTGCTCTGGATGGACTTATATCTGTGAAATGCTGTATTTTTGTTAATAACAGTGAATAAGAGAACGGGGGTCATTTACTAAGGGCCCGATTCGTCCAACAATTGTACAAAGAATCATAAAAAATTATTCTTTGCTGAAAACTGTTGAACATCAAAATAACATATCCCAAAAGCTAAAAATGGTAGATATGACACAATTTATACAAGGGCTGGATTCTAGAACTGTGTAGCTTAAAATCTGGAATATGACTCCTGACTGGACAGTGCAGGCTGGAATGAATTGGTAATGCATTGCCTCAATTAGTCAGAGCACATACAGAGAAATGAATGTTTTAAATGTTCTCTCATTTCAGGTCTGTGTTAACATTTATTTATTTCTAAGACTTCGGGATTTTGTTTTTGGCATAATAAAGTACAGTTTCCATTTGAAGCTCTTTTGGACATCATCCAGATATCTATCTGACACATTGTGAGCTGTGTTTCTGATCTGCACTAAGCAGAATTGTAACCGCTTATGAATGATGAAACATAGGACAGTCAGACAAGAACATACATCTTCTATTCCCACTCTCCGTGAAGACACTGTGGGTGTTCTCACTACCATAGATTGCGGAGGAGGAGTACAGCTAGGAGAAAACTGTTTACTATAGGTCCTCTCACACACATTTTGCCTATTGGGGAAATGTGATCCAACTAAAATTGGTTACATATTAAATGCAAAGTTTTGGGCAGATTTATCTACATTTTTTGTTTAATGTTGCATCAGTTGGAAGTTTGGAACAATTTGTGTACACATGGTAGTGTTAGAGTGCCCATCAGTGATGACAATAATCCTGGATGCTCAGTATGATAGTCCCTGAGTGTTGAGTGGACACAAACCAAAGTTCGGGGTTCGTTCGGGGTGCCATTTTGGTCTGGGGTCGACTCCACTCCCCACTGTTAACGCCCACAATCATTGCTGGCACCAATGGTGAGCATAAACTTTTTATATGCTGTTGAAACTATCAGCCCAGTGGCGGATAACACGCCGTTTTTAGGAAGATTGTCAATCCCACTGACGTTGTCGGGAGCTATGGCCCCCTTCTCTAAATGGCAGTATGTCTCCAGCATGCCAGTGCCGGGGTCGCACACAGTCACAGCCATTTAAATACCACTGGAGATTTTTCTGCTCATCACTAATCCCTGAGCTTTTTACATAGATGACTGAAAAAAACAGTCTCAGAAGACTGAAAACATAGCTGATTTTTGATTTTTCATTTTTACTCCAGGATAGAGATGAGCAAGTTGGACAACATTCAGGTTCAATGGGTTCTTCTCAATTTCACAACAAAATTCAGTTTGAGATCTGAGCCCAAAAATGGCTGTAAAATTGGGGTAGTAAGGCTTAAATGATAGAAAATGGTAGGAAAGACAGGGCAGTTGCCCTGCACACACTGAACTACGGAAAATACTTAAACTAATAACATAACATAAAATAATAGATAAACAAAGAGAAAATCATTCATGGAAATAGAAAAGCATAGGCCCTTCCTTTCACTGAGTTTAAAATTCTGGTAATGTGTATTGTCAAAATTTCAAATTCAAGTTCCAGAAATACAGTATTCAATAATTTCATGTTCAAGTTTGGGGAATACAGCATTCCAAAAATTCAATTTGAAGTTCCCGGGAATGTGTGAAGTCATAATAATAACAGCAGTCTCCTCTCTATACCCAAGTGCCCTGAAAAGGGAAATTAGTGTTTTTTGTGAAGCCTAGCTGACTGACCATATGTAGAGCAGCTGCCTCTCCATAGCTTTTTCTCCTGTGTGGAATAGCATCTTGACATGTGACCATGCACTTATTCTGCAGACTCACTTGTCCACCACAGCCAATCATAGGAATGCCTACAAAGGACATGACTGTTGTCGCTAAGGGGCTGCAAGCTGCTTGATTGGCTGCTCAGCAGTCAATCAAGCAGCTTGGTGCTTTTACCTGAACTAGGACCAAAATTCCAAACAGCAGCGCTTTCAATTTGAGTTACATATTAATATTACATATTAAGGTAGATCCAGTGGTAGGTGCATCTAACTAATGTAAGGATAGCCCTTTTTGGGACTAATCCTTTAGTGCCCACAATCTTATAGAAACTTTAATGGCCTTGGTATGCAAGGCATGCGTGCATAGAGCTCCTGCTTCGCGGACGAGATGAAGATATCTGGTAGGAGGATCAAAGAGGCTACTGGGGCATGGAGTAGCCGCGCCGTGTAGCCTCAGCTCTGGCTACTCCAGGCCCCAGTAGCCTCTTTAGAAAATGTGCATATCAAGGCCATTAAACTTTCTAAAATATTGTGGGAACTAAAGGAGTAGCACTAAAAAGGGCTATCCTTACATTAGTTAGATGCACCTACCACCAGATCTACCTTAAGAGGTAGATCCCTTGAGTTAGGTTTCCTTTAACCCTAACACAGACAGGGATCAATAGTAATTAAGGATCTGCAGACCTGACAACCTTAAGGAGTGTTTGGTTATTCTTAATGAAAAGCAAAGTAGAAGTAATCCCTCAGGTGCTGCTGTTTGACCTGACCTTGACATCAGAGGAGTTAAAGGTTCTTTATCTGAGTTGTCTCCAATCACGGATATTGCTTCTGGGTCTCTTCTGTGTTTATCCAACCATCTTTGGTATAAGTTCAGCTCCTGACCAGGGACGTTTGCTGCATGTCGCCAATAAGTTTGGTATGATATCTCATACCAGGGATGCAGTCTGGTTGGCTGCTTACTTTCCTTCTTAGAGGATTTATTATTTGGATCTGTATCTGTTTCCCTTAGAAGGTACATAAGGCTTCAGTGATTGGCTGCAGAGCCTGTTTGGCTCGCATTCTGCATGTGAACTTGGCGTGGTTGGTGCTTTATTGAACTTTAAAGATGGAATTTTGTTCATGCGCTGTGCCAGGCAATCCATTGGTTCCCTTTATGGGGGCCCTATTACTTCCCACACAAATCTGCTGCAGACATTTATAAACCATCCAGCTAAATATGAGGATAGTGAGCGGAATAGTTCCAATACCTTACATACAGCAATGCTTCCTATCCACTTCTTCTTTGGTAGCAGTTTATCACCAAAGCAGCTTGAAATCTTCTACACCTGCTGTTTACTGAAGTGTCCTACTGATGGATGGTCAAACACGGCACAATTATAAAATTACACCTTAGTGGCTAGCTTAATTTTGCCTTCCCACCATGAATTTGATAAAACATGCCTTGCTGTAGTCTGCAAAGAAATGCAAAAACGTTTAAAATTTTCTGTGGGTACTGCAACCCCAGGAAGACAACAAAACTTAATGATGGATTTAGATTACTAAATTACTACAGCAGTGGTTTGCATTGTGTCATCCAACTGCCCACTTGGTGGTCAAAATGTCATCTTTAATAACCATATTTGTTATAGAATCATGGAGCAAATGGTACATAGAAGACTTAACAAACATTTCCATTGCCTATACATAATGTATCTCCATCAGATTGACCTATTTCTGCAGGATGGGCTGATGTATGCGTATTGGGTTGTACCAACTTTTTTGAATTACAGAAAAGCCAGCCATGAAAGGAGTATTGTCACCTATGGTAAATACAGGTTATTCAAATAGTGCCGTATACTATAGAAACTCATCTTATTGACTTCTATCAGGAATAACATAGGAATAGCACTATATAGTATTTAAACTATTTTTTTTTTAAACCTGTCAGGCTCAAATGCTTCGAGACCTTCTTGTGCCCCATAGTGTAAAAAAAAATAAACTTCCATTATATATCTATGATCTCAAGAATAAACTGCTTAAGTGAAGCTTTGTTCACCCATAGGTGACAGGTTCCCTTTAAAGGGCATCTACCAGCAGGATGAAGGGCTGTATGCAAATGAGCCTTAGGGGCTCCAAGCTCCACGGGTGTTTATGGAGCCTGGAGCCCCTCAGGCTCATTTGCATACAGTCTTTCATCCTGGTGGTAGATGTCCTTTAAATGGCATCATTGAGCACGGTGAATGTTCTATAGCCCATGGTGAGTACACCCTTATTTTCAGGATTTGGCAAAGCAGAAATCAATCAAACAAAATGGGAAGGATTAGGGTCATACAGAGCTTGATTCTCCACCCCCTTGAAAGGACAAAATGTCATTTGCAAATGCATTATATACATGTTTAAAAGCACACTATGAGGCACTACTGACAGGTTCCCTTTACTATGCATTGCATAGGACTAAAACTGACATCCTTAGGACTCAAGAAACAAGGCCTGAAAAGTACAATACACACCCCAATAATTTTGGTCACTATGTATGTTTCTGTATAAAACATACTCTCATCTGTTATTCCTATTTTATATTCTTAAGATGAGCTTGGTTTGATTAGTCATTTCAAGACCTGGACTTTTAGGGAATTCAACTAAAACTTATTTTTGCTACCACTGCTAGTTTTTTAAGGCTGTTACTCCCAAGTCTTCGGGACTACATCAGTGACCAGAATAGTGAAAAGAAACTTGTATAGCATGGCTAATTAGTGTATATCAAATAGAAACTTTGTGTAGCGACATGCAAGGAAAGTGTAGTCTCCCAGACAGGTTATACGCAATATGCTGATTGATTCAACATCTGTCTCCCCAATACCCCTAGAAACATGTGTCCTTGGCTATTAAGTCCTGTTTATTGCCATTAGGAAAGTATGATAAATTACTGTCAGACCTTTAAATTGTCTTAAGTGGGAAAAACAGATTGAAATCATACTTGCCCCTTTCTTATTTCCAACCCACAGCAGCAGACACTAGGGGACAGTCTAGATGACTCTTTAATTGCATTGCCTCTCAGCTACAGTAGAAGGCAGTGTCCTAATCTCTATCATAAATGACTGATGTCTTAGAAATATTGAAATATGTTTGAGAAAACAGAAGTACCAGTGTAACTGAATAAGGAGCAGAAACTCCTGAAGAAGACTTAAAAACACGCAAAATTTGTAACTTTTTATGATTTTTCCCAACCCACTCCACTTTTCACTTACTCCAGATTTATCATGTGACTCCAGATGTGGTAGAATCCGATCTATTCTCTTGCATGGTGTAGGGAAAACGTAGGTACAACATTTTGACTTTAATTTTAATCCACTGCAGATATTACCTTGTGGGTCACATTTATCAATCTATCTGAACCACTATGATAAATCCGATGTGTAAAAGATGGGAAAAACAGGTGTAAAATACATATTCAAGGAAAAATCTTCCCCATTATGACTTTTTTGGGACTTTTTACATTGTTTCTTAATTTACTTCTGTCTAGTGTTCTTTATTTCTAATGCACAATATACTCCTAATAGCCGATACTTGTCTATAACTCAAAATTTACCCCAAGGACGAGTTTGTGCCAACAATAGAAACATCTTACGTGAGCCAAAGTAGAAGGGTTCACGGTGCCAAATAGCTACTACTAATAAAATGGCTTTGGAATAACCCTGGTAATGATCTTAGAATGTGAAGAAGATAACTTCTTCTTATGCCTCCAGGTAAACCAGCATTTTATATAATTGTGGCTTCTGAAGTCGGAGTAAGATCTGGCTGTTTGTTTCAGTCATAAGAGACCTGAGCACCGAGCGTGAACAATAAATCCCTGCATCTGGAACCAATTAGATATTTTCACACATTCTGTCTAGGATCCTGGCAGTGATGTCTCGCTAGAAGTAAATACTGTGAGAGAAGGAAGCTGGCCTGGAATGATTACGTTTCCTGGGGATGTTCCAGAACTTAATACCCTGAGATCAAATGAACATAGTAATAACAATTAAAACACACAGGGAACGGATTCAATTGCTCTTCAGAATGAAGAATTGTGATGAGAAAACGTTGGAAGGAGTCAGCACATTACTGGATGTCTCTAACCAGGGTGGATCATCGCTGTACTTCTGATCACCTTATTGTTTTATAACAAATCATGAAAAAGAAATTCCTTTATTTAATACAAAACATATTTATTCTCATTTCTATCTTAAAGGGTTTACTTCAGTAGTTACTAAACCTTCATGAGTTATTGTAAGCCACTATTAACATTTACCAAGGTATTTCATGATAAATGTTACACTCATAAAACCTTTATTTTTGTAGCCAAAACTTTTTTGTGGTTTTCTATCAGAATTGGATCCTATATAAGACAAAATGGACATAAACAGAGTCTATTGATTTTGTATGATTAAAATTACGGTTATGGGCTGTACCTACTGATTTGCACTTTGTTTAAAGGGAGCCTGTCACCATGAAGGGCAATGGGCTTGCAGGGTGGCAATTAATGTAAATCAAAGTACCATATGTACTTCTGTATAAGTTGTTTTTCAGTACAAAAACTTTGTCTTCTACATGAGTGTATAAAAAAATAAACTTACATACTCACCTTCCAATGCTCCCTTCAGTTCCTCTTCCTACTTCTCTTAACTCGTAACAGAGCAGGCAGAGTTGCATCAATGCACTCTGTCCGCTTTGTTACGGGTGAAAAGAAGAAGGAAGAGGAGCCACAGAGAGCATCGGAAGGTGAGCTTGTAACTTTAATGTTTTGCACACCGAGGCGCTGCAGGACATTTCCCTAATAGGGGGGCTGCAGAGCATTTCATTAATAGGAGGGGGGGTGCAGGGCATTTCTTTATTAGGGGGACTGCAGAGCATTTCATTTGGGGGGCTGCAGGGCATTTCTTTATTTGGGGGGCTGCAGGGCGTTTCATTATATGGAGGGCTGCAGCGAATTTCATTAGGGGGCTGTGGGAACTTCATTACTAGGGGGGATGCAAGGCATTTCATTACTAGGGGGGCTGCTGCAGGGCATTTCTGCTGCATTGGTAGAGGGTTGCTGCATGACATTTCATTACTAGGGGGGCTGCTGCAGGGCATTTCATTTCAAAGAGCATTTCATTATGGGCGGAAGGGTTGCATGAGGCATTTTACTGGGGGAGGGCTGCATGGGGCATTTAATTATTGGGGATGGCTGCATGGGGCATTTCATTACCTAGGGATGCTGCTGGGCATTTCATTAGTGCTCTATACTGGGGGAGGCTGTGACCTGTACATTCTCCATAAGATAGCACACAATGGGTATGTTGTGAACTGCACTTTTTACACTTTAGATATTTATTCCTAAACAATTGGCATTGGCACTTTACTATAATCTTTACTGCTATGGTAATTTATTTATGCCCAATACAGTGTGTTGACGGCACCTTCTATTCAGTGCAATGTTTACATAGTTTTTTATTCTGTGTGAACCATCAAATATTGTTATGTAGATATATGTAATCGATAAATTGCATACATGTTGTTTGCAACTTTGTAACCATCTCAGGGTCATGTTTCTTATTTCATGTATTTTTTTTTGTGTTGTTAATATATTTCATCAAATAAAATTGGATATTTTAATAGAGCTGCCTGCATGGCCCGTTGTTTTCTTTAGATAGGTTGACACATTTTTAAAATAAGTATAGAATAGAATAGAAACCTAGTTAAGTTGGAGGTCTTGGAAGGTAGATTGCTTATGGTTATTTAGAGATCACATGACTCTCTATCCCCTACACTTTATGTACAAGAATGGCAGCTGAGGAAGTAAAAGCCATTTCTGAACCAGGGTCTTTACCTTGCTTTTATAAAAAGCGGTGCAGAACATTCAATAGATGTATTTTGTTATGTTACATAATATTATGCCTTCCGCACTTATACACACATTACAAAAATGAAATTGGTAAATTGGCCAACCCCTTTTAGATTCAGAGAGAGCGGTGGAAATTCTAACATGGGAATGAAGTAGAAATATAGTAGAATTCAAATCTTTGGTCCAGGACATCCATGTTTAAGTGTATTGGTGTCTGCTCTTCTATGTTCTCCTCTATTTAGGACAAGAGGGTATCATCCCTATTTTTAACATGTAGGTTATGCTATGAGCATAAAGCTTTGATGTGGTTCCTCTATACTATAGACGGATCTCTTTGGTGTGCAAAAGAGTCATACTGTACTTACTCGGCACAGACCATATCATTTCTGAAGTCCCATGCTGAATTATGTTGAGAAAATATAGTTAGTCTCTATGCTTTGTACACCACAAGCGTCTGCTGAGGTATTATCCTTGTATCAAAAATTATAGCATAAGCCTAAAAGATGCAAAAGCCTCAATTATGGACATATCCTGGATTATGCTGCGCTTAAGTTAGACCTGAAAATCTTTTCAAATTAAATGTTTGAGGAGTTTATGGCTTCTTCTGACACTACCCTTGTGTATTGTATTTCTAAGTAGATGTGTAATTTAAAGTGTGTCCGGCCGCCATTCCTGACATGGCTGTTCTTAGTATTTCCAATTATAAATAAATTAACAAATTGGTTTATCAGTTGGGTTTTGCTCCTCCACCTCCTCCCCCATAATCTGACATTGTCCAATCAGTGTTGTCAGGCCAATTCTTGTGGGTACTCGCTCTCTTGACAACTTGAAGGATTACACCTAGTTGCCATTATACTTTTATAGGTGTCTGGGCTGGGAAGAGACTCATTTTGTAACCCTTAATTCTTCCCTTCGATTCAATTCTGGCT
The DNA here is from genome assembly GCF_040894005.1 of Engystomops pustulosus. Lineage (NCBI taxonomy): Eukaryota > Metazoa > Chordata > Amphibia > Anura > Leptodactylidae > Engystomops > Engystomops pustulosus. The sequence continues at coordinate 55,891,959 of NC_092420.1, read as the reverse complement.
TTCAACACCAATTGTAAGGCTTGAGTGTAAGGTTAAAGTTAAAGTCATGGAAGATACATTGGTCCACATTTATTAAAGTGTTTGTGCCAGTTTTCTGTCTGCCTTTGCTCTGAAAAGAAAGCACACACTGCTTGCACATGTATTTATGTAATTTCTGCGCCAGTTTTGTGTCGCGGCTGCATTGTGACCATTAACTTCTGTACTGAAAGGGGCGTTCTGGTACCGATTTGCACCGTGCACCATATTTATCACTGCGACTCCACAGAATTGTATTGCTCTATGTTAAAGGTGCACCAAGAAAATGTTGGTGCACACTTCCCGAGCAGTGCAGGGGGCACCAGATAAATAAACACTGTGCACAAATATTCAATAATCTAGAAAACTACTTTTGTTAAAACTGGGTCATTCTGTCTAGGAAGTTATTTGAATAAAATGCTTCTTGGACTGTTCCTTTAAATGTAAGTGCCTTTTTTACTATACATTACTGACTACATTCCAGAAGTCTGGATATGGCTTATTTGGTACATTGCCTGCAGTTGCTGCCAATGCCTGTCCCTGACTCTGACACCTGAGTAAGCCGCAGTTTCATGACTGTTTAGATATTATACTTCAGCTTTGTAAAGCTTCACATTCCGGCACACACTCCTTATGACATGTCTTAGACATTTTATGTATTTCATATACAGGTAAAGGGGTTCCATAATCCTAAACAGGTGATAATAAGGTGTAGGATCAGTGTAGGTCGCTCCTCAAGGACATCATTAGTCTTCAAAATAGGGTCCAGGCCCCCCATTTAAATCTAACAGCAGTCAAACATATGAGCTGGCAATTTATACCACACTGTGAGAGGGGAGATTTATCACTATGTTGTCTGTTTTCTTGTACTACCTTTTCTCACATTTTTGTTGAGACTTTTCTTGTCTCAAATGAGGCTTTTTTTTCCTCAATTGAGACAAAGGGGGTTATTGGTTGTGCACCACCTGTATCTGGTGTGCGGGTGCCAGATTCTGCCACTTGTAAGAGTTTGCTGGCTGCAGTGACTGCGGCTCACTACTACATCGGTCTCACCCCATTCATACCCCTTGGTGTGGAGATGGCGTAAAACGGATAATAATTGTTATTGGTGATGGTTCGCTAGCAATGCTACTGTGCTGAAGTTCCAAGCCCAGTGGTGTGGAAGTGGGGAAATAGGAACGATTTCTTGCTGTGTGGCAGGAATTACGCCTATTTCATGGCTTGAATGCCAGATTTTAGGCATACCAGCCTTTATTAATGTACCCCAACTGTGACAAAAAAGTTTTGTGCCATAGTAAAAGAAACAAGACAACGTGGTGATAAATACCCCTTATGGGTCTACGGCAGATAACACTCAGTTATCTCATGACTGTTAGGAACATTTGCTAAACTGTAATTTCGGGATGACCCCTTTAATGTAACTCTATATTCATTATCTCACCATGAATGTTCTGTCTCCATCCAAATTTGTTGCTGCCAACAAGATATTCACATTCTTTAAAAATGCAAATATTTACATGTTGTCTGATTTACTGACATGTGTTGAAAAACAAATTCTGCATCCATCGATGAAGATATAAGCTAACAACTGAAGCAGATGTTTTTACTTTGTAAAGGATGGATGGATACAAATCAAATGCTTCATGAATAGTTTACCAGTCTGAAAAGAAATCCATTAAGACAGTGAAAATGGATAGGCCTGGAGAGCGCACACAGTACATGGCATTGTCATGGACCTCTTTACATGTGACTGTAATAGAACTGCTGGTTCTGGCAAGTTACAAACAAATTGCAAGATGAAAAGGTTAGGTGGAGCAAAGGGTTAAAGAATAACTAATAAAGTATTTTTTAAGGAAACTTGGGGACTGAGCAAGTGGTATAACTAGAAATGATTGGGCCCCAGAGGAAACTTTTGGTTATGTTTCTCTCCCCTTGTATTTTTGTGGTATGTGAATCTACCAGCCATTATAACGTACAGTTACCCCTTTATTTAAATTGAGTTTGTGCCCTAACCTCACCTCAGTGTAAACTGTGGGGAATTGCTCTGGCAGACATTAGGTAATAGTGCAGGAAGCAGGGACACACACCGGTTTAAGTCCAAACCAAGTGTTTTATTTGCAACCCTCAGATTAGCAACATGAATTTAGCCTAAGCAAAGGCACATACAAAATAAATCCTGCTCGTCTGAGCACAGTAACAATTCCCTGTGTATACTTGTACCTGACTGCCAGACACCCGCTTTTGACCAGGGGGAATTCAGTAACCTTGGCTGTATGAAAACACAGGCCATCCCTAGGTGGTGCCACATCTAGTGATTATTGCATTTAGTTTATGTTAGGACCTAATGAGTCATGTGACCTGCACCAGTATAAAAACCCAGGACCGAAGTTCGCATTCCACTACTAGCCCCTACTCCATAGTAAGCAGGGCCAGTTTGGACTTTAGCGAGGGTCTATGCTGGCTAAACCAGCATGAACAATCACACTGCTCCTGCTTACCATATGCCTGCTTTAACCCTTAGGTTAATGCAGACACACTCAGGGCTTTTCTCAAACACCCTTCAACTGCCTGTGCAATCTATACTTGTCCTCCCAAGCTACTTCCCTCAGTTTCTCACAAAACAAATAGTATATTTCTCATTTTTGTGGCCCCCAACAAAGTATAATGGTCAAAGGTGTAACAATACCCGTAGCAACCGTAGCTGCTATGGGGCCTGTACGCAGGGGAAACCCAAGATGGACAAGCAAAGCACAATTTATAAATATGCTTCCTGTCCCCTATGTCGCTGCTGGCAGGAGGGAAAGAGCATGACAGAACCCTGATTTAAGGATGCCCCCACGCCCATGGACAGCCAAATTATAATTTGTTAATGATGTACCTGCCCCATTACCTCTCCTGACCGCATATGGGGAGGGTGGAGAGGTAGTGGGACGGGCCCGGGGGCACATCATTAACAAATTATAATTCAGCTGTCCATCCCGGCCCATCCCTCCTGAATGCAAATGACCAGCCTGGCCTGGCCCACCCATCTCATATGTGGCCTCCCCGCCTACCTCATATGCAGCCAGCATGGCCACACCCTCATATGCGACCTACCCACTCTCTCTTATTCTTTCTTCACCATGGTCAGAACATGTTACATGACCCCGCCACCAAGTACCGACGAGAGCATCCAGTGAGGACAAGATTTGCAGAGTCTTCCATTGTTGGAGGTGAGTATAGTTATACACATGTAAATGCAAGTAGCAAGCTAGTGGCACAGCAGTGCCACACAGGACTGTGCGGTGCTGTCAGCAATAGTGATTGGATCTGAATGATGGAAGTACTATTGTTAGTAGTAGCAGAGCAGCCTGGCAGCCTGCAAAATGCCGCCCTGAGGTGAAATTCTCAATTCGCCTCATGGCAGGTGCGCCTCTGCATGTATATATGCTATATATCTGTGTATATGCTGTATACGGTATACTAGGTGTGTATATATATTGTATATCTGTATGTATGTTGTATATACTGGATGTGTGTGTATTTTTGTGTATGATGCCTATATACTGTAAGCATGTATGTGCATTATGTGTGAATACAGTGTGTGTATATACTGTATGTCTAAGTATATGATGAATATATACAATATGGGGGTATTTATCATATGCCGGCGCTCGCGCTCCGGCCTCTTGATGCATCAGGAAGGGCGCTGTGCAGTGTTTATTCTACTCCAGGCCCTATACAGTATTCGTGCAAATCGGATGCGTATATACTGTTTGTGTACATACTGTATGTGTGTACATGATCTGTATATAGTTATGTGTGTATACAGAATGTTAAAGTAACATGAGACAACAATGGCCATTGGCTAATTCAGAGTACCTGGACTGTGTGTACGGAGAAGGTTCAGTAGGATAACTCTAGGAGGCCATCTCCATTTGGTACTAGATCCCTGACAGCCTATTTGGGGTCATGGACATTTTCTCTACCCAGACTTTTACCAATCAAATACAAAGACATTAGAATCAATACTAAAAATTGATTTTGAAAATGTAATTAGATTCACACTTATCTAATTCCAAATCATATCAGGAGAAGATAATGGCTTTTACTTCTGCACAATCCACTTACTGTAACATACTTAGTCAGAGTGGGATGTGCTATGTGCTAAAGTGCGTAAATCCTACTCCGGCCAAATAATTACAGTAGCACAACTAGTAGGGCATAAGGGGAAAGTAATATTTTTACCACAGTATTATTGATTCTTCACTAAGTTTAGATCCAGCTCTTGAATATACAGTACATTAAAATAGTATTCCCTTAAGAAAGTCGCCAAAAATGGGCAGATAGTATATGGTTGAAAAAAATGTACACATCACTTTGTACAAATCTTAAGTCTATTTGTGGGATGATTGTATCTAGGAAACAAGCTCTAAGCTTTGCTTTCTTAGGTTGCAGGCTATGGAGTTAATGTGCTACGATGTGTGGGGAACACATGGTAATGCTGTATGAGCTGGAAGCTTTCTTTACCTACATAATATCAACTGCCTGTGTTCTCCAACTTACTTCCATCTCTATGACCACTTGTCTTCTGTTTCTAGTTCCCTAGAATTCTAGCAATCATGAACATCTAGATTATGCATCTTCCTGATTTCTGACTTTTGGCTGTAAACAGTTCTAGAAGCAGGTCTGCCTGTCTTGTCCTCCAATTGGTGTGAACTCTTGGACCCTGATATCTGCTTGTTTCCAAGAAAGCTGTACTTTGATGCCAAACTGACACTTAATCCTGAGGAATTGACCTGGTTGATCCCTATATCTCTAAGATGAAAGCTACAGGTCACTTAGACAATGCCCTCGGGGCTACTCTGAAAACAGATCAGTTTAGTAACATTTGTTCATATTCATTGCACTATAACTCAACACAGACTAAAAAATTATCAGTGGACAATAGGAAACCTAGATCACTCAACGCAATATACAGTAGATTTTTGTCTACACAGCATAACTGACAAGTAAGGTACGGAAAACGGGTCAGCCTGTTGTGTAAATTATAGCAAGATTAGTGTGCCAAAAACACAAACCTTGCGCCAAAACTAATAAATGCTTAACACTGTGTTTTTGTGAAGTGTTTAAGTCAAAACTGTGTATTAATGAACTATCCTCCTCTAATACGTACTCCTTGCTTTAAATTTATCAAAATAGTCAAGTGTTCTTTACAGACTTTCCATTTATTTATGCTAGCATGTGCTTAAGTCAGCTATTACATACCACCATACTGTGGACACATAAAAGGGCATTCATCAATTGTGGCCTTAGCAGCGTGTGTTTGGCATGTTTTTGATGCACAAATTGTGTGTTAATTTACACTGGGATGTTAGATTGTGGCGCAAGGGATTAATTAATTGGTGCACTTCCGAAAATGGTCTGAACTAGATCCAGTTGCATGAATGTGAAGTAGAACTCCATAGACCAGCTTTTTCCAGCACTAACTGTGCCCCAAAAATTATGCCAATATAGGTGTTGGGGAAACTAGAAGTGCAGGATAGTGTTGGGATTTCAAAGCTGCGCCCCAAAAAAAAAAGCGTGTGTGTTGGAAAAGGACCAATGTTGTAGCGAACAAACTTCATGAATAAAGCACAACAAGCTCAGTTAGGATAACTACAAAAACTGTTGGAAAGTAAATAATGAATGGCCCCAATATTGCTTGAGTTAGTGAGCTTTGTCGATGGAGATGAGAGATGGAGGTGAGGTTGAGGAAAGGTGAGGGCAAGTTGATCATGCTCATTGTGGGCACAATGAACAATTTGTACTGTACTAACAAAACAGGCAGCCCTTAGTAAACCCAGCCTGTTCCTCAATTTTTAAAATGTAAGAGATACTGTACGACTCGTGAACTGATTTAGTTTTCAGTGCTGTTTTTTTTAATTTATTCAAATACTAAGTTTTTTTTTTAACCCAATACAAAAGTGGATACAAAAGTGGGAATTGCTTAGATCCCTGTTCTTATACGTCAGCCAAACAACATGTGAGGGATTGCCTTTGAATTCAATTAAAATGAAAAACTAGACATTTATAGCAAAAGGCTGTTCGAAGAGTCATATGTTCCAGATGTCATAACTGCACATCTGCTACTCTCAGTTCTAGGTCTGTCCTTTGTCTATGCAATACTTGGGGCTATATTGTGACTCTGTCATGAATGGTGGCAGAGTCCCAAACACTTATACTATGTTTTGCCACCTAATAAAACCTCAGACTAGCTTAACCATTGCATGCACACAATATATACATCACCTAAGACATCTGCATCCACATTAACAAGCACTTCTTCCCAGGGAATATAAATGGCCATGAGAACTTTATTTCCAGTATAAGACTTTCCAACAGTGTCAATCATTATCATGTGGCAGGATATTTATAATTTATATTTACAATTGCAATTTTTGCTTCGATTTCAAATCAGCTCCATTGATATCAATAATATCAATAAGAGCAATAATAAATACAACCTATGGACAATGGTGGCATTTTTTTGCAAGAGGAAAGTCAAAACTAGAACAATTTAGCACAGCTAATTCATTACATGTACAACATCCCCCACCAGGGCCTGACCTTTTTCGGTGGCTGGAGGAAGCTGGGGTCGTGACTACCAGAGTGGCTGGCAACGCGGTTCGGTGGGCAGCAGTGATCACAGGGTTTGGTATCAGGAGCAGAGGCCCTGTCCATAGCCTTGAAGGTCTCCAGCAGGTGGTGTGTGCAAGAAAATGGAGAGAGAGGCCGACAGTGTAGGTTTCTCTCTGGGGCAATCCCAATGTGCAGATTCCTGGTGATGTTGTATAGCATAATCTCGTAAGCACTTTGGTGCAGAATAACTTACAGTTATTAATTGGAACAGCAAAAACGAAGGCAACGGCCTTAAACATCAGCAGGCTTCAGGTGGTTACTGGTCATGGTGTCAGGGCAGCTTGCCTCAGACACTGCTTCTTCCTGGGCTGACTGCCTGTGCTGAGACAATGTTAGCAGAATGACCTCTTGGTCTGACAACTCTCACTGACTTCAGACCATGTGCTCCCACCCACACTATCACTCCCCTCCCATCCCTATCACTATCGCCCTTGAACTAACCGTTTACTTAGGTAAGGCAAAGTGTCATGTCCCTTGAACCAACTGTTTACTAAGGTAAGGCGTAGTGTCATGTCCTGTAATCCACTCCTTGCACCAAGGCCTGAAATTTGTCCAAAGACACATCACCAAGGTGGCATAATAATAGACAAATGACATACAATATAATGTAGTCATTACATTTATAGTAGTCATTACATGTATGTATAATGTATAGTTTATCTGCCATCTTGCGGTCTTACCCTAGTGTGCGATATTTAGGTGTCACTGTCAAGGTGTCACTGTTTAGACAACCCCGGTCACCTAAACACCTGCGGTTAACAGAGGCCACACAATTACTAAGCTCAGGTTTTAGATGTAAGCCTGCAGACAGGATTTTACATAAATACAGATGAATGAATAGATGGTCAGACACAATCTTTCCACATGACTGCAAATCCTAAAAAATGGTTAATGCAAACTAACTAATGGTATTGATTACTATATTAGTGCAAACATCTCATTGGCAGTAAGTGGCCCAATGGGTACCTGGCTTGAATAAATGTTACATAACATTACTATTACCATAGCTACTTTTAGTAGCAAGAATAATATTGTCTATTTCCTGTAAAAGAAAGGCATGGTATGCAGACTATCAATCAGCAGCAATGGCTGAACTATCATAGTCCTTTTTCCCGAAAGGGAAGGAAAATATTGATAGTAGCCATGATAATAAATGAGTCCTTTTCGCCTAAAAGGGAAGGCGTGAAGTGCATATCAACTGACCCTTTTCCCTGAAAAAAATGGAGAATGACTCTCAGAGGGCTCAATTGCACTAGTGTCCATTCTCTGGGCAGAGTCCTTGAGGAAGGGAAAGGGTGAAGAATCACCTCTGTAATGAGTGGCACAGTCCGTAGGAGATAAGGTAGTTGTTGCATCTGCTTTCAGCATAGATGGGCGCTCTCGAGCACAACAAGGGAAAAGTCCAGCAATGTCTCTGCCTTATTAAGTTATTAAACAGAGATAGAATAATAGTCACAGGAAAGTCTCTATGCTATTTCTTTGCTATTCCAGCACTTCCTATTGCCTGATGGAGACAGTCGTATATGCAATGGGGAACGGTACCCTTTTAAGGGTTGAAGCCTTTATGCAGCCTGGGCAGTGGCTGTATCTGTTGCCTGGAGACATCTGGTGGTGGCCCTGGAACTTCAGAAGTAGATACAGAAGCAGCCGGGATTTCATCTGGCGCAGTTGTAGCGGTGGAAGAACCGCTGGTCTCAGTAACGTGCTTTAGCAGGAACGAATGATGCTGGAATATGTTCCAATGCAGAAGGATCAACCTGTGAAACAGAAGCTCTCAAGACCAGGGGTGTACCTAGCTGCTCTGCTGCCTGAGGCAAATTATAGAAAGATTGTTCTCAGTGGTAATAATGAATTGGAGAACCCACGGATCACAGAATTGATAGAGAAGCTAGGAACACATGCTCCCTGCCATTTAATGTGCCATTTCTAGCAGATCTCGGTCTAAAATGCCCCCTTAACTGCAGCTGCCCCCTTTTCTGTAGCCCCTCCTGATAGTGTTCCTTTTTTCCATTGTTTGTCTATAAAAGAAGGGTCTACAGAAAAGGGGACTCTATAATGCCCCTATTTCTATAGCCCCACACATCTTTGGTCTTTGGCCTTTTCACTATGAGGAAAAAACTATACATACTGTATATACATAGTACTATACCTACTGTATATATAAGTATAAGCCGAGGTGCCTAATTATACCACAAGAAAAATGGAAAAACGTATAGACTGGATTATAAGCCTAGGGAGGGGAATACAGCAGCTACTTATTAATAAAATGTCCACAGAGGAGCCCCATTTAATGAAATGTCCACTGCAGAGCCCCTGTTTAATGTAATGTCCACAGAAGAGCCCCCTTTAATAAAATGTCCACAGCGGAGCCCCCCCCCCCCCCCTTGAATATAATGTCCACTGTAGAACTCTCCTTTAGTGTAATGTCCACAGCAGAGTCCCCCATTTAATGTAATTTCCACTGCAGAGCCCCCCTTTAATGAAAAGTCCACAGCATGGACCCACTGCAGAAACCTCCTTCATGTGAGGGTTAGGCAAATACAGTTCAATAAATGACAAGAAGCAGATATCCTTTTTGTTACGCCACTTGCAACATCCCCCACCGGAGCCTGACCTTTTTTGTGGCTGGAGGAACCTGGGGTCCTGACAGAGTGACTGCCAATGCGGCCTGGTGACCAGGGATGATCACGTGGCTATGGAGGGATGGAGAGGCTAACAGAGTTTCTCCCTGGGACAACTGGGGTTTCAGACTGGGGGTGTTTGCAGTGGCATAACTAGAAGCTGATGGGCCCCAGTGCAAAGTCTGTGCCAGGCCACCGACTATAATGTATAGTTTATAGTAATAGTCTTCTCATATGGGTAAGTGACACCATAAGGGCCCCCTAAACCTCTTGGGCCCAGGAGCGATCACAACCTCTGCAACCCCTAAAGTCACGCCCCTGGGTGTTTGTACCAGAGGGAAAGTTGCCAGTTGGCACTTATTCCTGTGGTACATGTACATTTATAGCATAAGCTTTTTAATTTGTTTTAATCACTTTTTTGGCTTTTGTTTCCCTTCCCCATGTCTCTCCTAAATTGTATTCTTAGACTTATGAAGGGTGTACATACAATATTTATTAATAAAGTATTTTTTTAATTGTATGGTAATAGGATTGAATTCATGAATTATGACTTTCCATTTAGGTCCGTGTTTTGTCGCAAACTGATGCCAGTCCCCACTCTGGTCTTTGTGCTGTGACTTTTTATAATATTTTGCAGCTTTTTAGGAAAATATCACAAGCAACCCCCATAGCATAAGACACTGCCAGCAGATATATCAAGGGCCAAAGTCATTTTAACTAGTTAAGGACCAGGCCATTTTAATTTTTTGCATTTTAAGAACAAATTGTCCTTCCTAGGGACGGTATTTCATATTCCATGCCATGTATTGGGAAGATGAAAAAAAATCCAAATGCGATGAAATTGTAGAGAAAACATATTTGAAAATATCAAAAAAGTGATGATTCAGACATTTAGCCACTATTTTCTGTTACAGGGTTCATCGCTGGGAATAACTGTTATATTTTGATAGATAAGGATTTTTGGGACGCAGCAATACCTAAAATGATTAGGATTTCATTTGTTTATTTATTTTATATGCATTCTAAGGAAAGGGGGTGATTTGAATATAACGGTTGTTTAAAAGTTTATTATTTTTTATTTATTTTTTTTTTTACTGCTTTCTTTAGGCTTTATCGCAATATACTGCAATTAAATTGTATTGCAATATAATGTGAATATACAGATCTTTTATTACAGCCTGCCCCCAGCAGGCCGTAATAGAGAGTGTTAATTGGAAGCCATAGGAGCCTTCCAAAGGCTTCTAGCTGTCATGGCAACCAATTAGCAACCCCTGATGATGTTGTGGGGGTATTAATTGTCAGTAACTGCACCCGTATGTAGCTGCTGTTTATGTAAAATGATCAGCTTTGACCACAGCAACTAAGAGGTTATCTGCCACAACTGTTGCCGGCACCGACTGCAGCAGATAGCTGCAGGTGTTGGCTGTATACAGCAGATACCTGGCCTGTATGAAGAGAGTACAGCCTATAAGCCTTCTCCATGTAACACCTCTTTATGACTTATATTTGTCCTTAAAGGGGTATTCTCATCTAAGCATTATTATTCAGTTTCATTAATCTGCCATATATATACATTTCTTTAATTAGATTTATTTTTTAAATTACCTGTGTGAAGATAATTTCTCATAAATGTAGTCAGTTGGTCCCTTAAAAAAAAGAGTGTGTCCTTGGATATGGCCAACTCTGCTGGAATGATTGCACAAAGAAACAAAAGGTTTTTGTATATTGGCGCCAATGGATAATATTGCACCTACCAACAGTATCTTATCTGGCCTGGCATAGAATTGTGCTATAGCCTGCTCCTGAATAGGGCACTAGGGAGGGACAAGCACTCATCTACCAGGAGCTCCCCGCTTCCTCCACGACCACATGTACATAACATGAATTTTTAGAAAGTCACCTAAAATCAGATTTCTCAATGCTAGTGAAACCAGTCCCCAGGCAGAATACCTTTAATCTTCTTGGCATCCAAAATATTGTGACATTTAGCCTAGTATATTGGCCTAGTGGCGTAATTGAAGATGCAAGACTTTAATGTAAATCTGTACCAAATCTTTGTAAATGAATTTGCAGGTATTCAGTAGAAATACAAGTTGTCCTCTTTAGAGATGGGAAATTTTTCAAAAATTCGATTCGCTGACAATATTTGGTTCGACCCGAATCGAATCATGATGAGTCATGTTACAAAACAGGTATTTCCTGGCTGCAGAGAGCCTGCAGGGTGTTGTAGAACATTGTGCCATGATCAAATATGCATAGGGAGCGTGGTTTGGTCTTCAAACAATGCTGTGTTTTGGTATCTTAGAATCACTTCACTCTTCAATTCCATGGGAACTTAGAGGGGCCACCTTGACCAAATAAGTGAAGCGGGAACGCAGCCTCACAAGGTAACGTCAAAAGGACTGAGCTGAGGGCCAAGATCCCTCTATAACATCATTAAAGAGTGCACTCTTTTTACACTGACATCAGATGATTCCATAGATTACGAAGAACCTGTTCTGTTAAACGCGGATAAATGTAGAAACCCCCCAAAAGAGTGGAGAGGGTGTCGGCAGTAATTTGTCAATGATGTGACTGATCATTTTGCCATTCTTTGCATTCATTACTCAGCTTTCAATCGGTCAATAATCCATCAGTATTGCTAAAGCCAAAAACAAACATGAGTTGATCCAGAACAGAGATGACCAGTAAATGGGATATGTGCATGTTCTCTGTGTTCTGTGGTGGAGGGTGAAAACAGCATAATGAAAATCACTGGGTGTTCCAGGGAGAAAGCGGTCAGTTGGCAGCAGAATGAGTAGGCCGCAGAGAAGCACAATTAAAAATTATGGAGGTGGCAGCAACATGGTAGGCCACAGTGTGACAGAATGACAGAGTGTGTAAGTGGGTGGCAGCAGTAGCAGCAGCATGAGGTCAGATAGTGGAACAATGACAAATTCTGGAGGTGGCAGCAACATAGTAGGCCACAGAGTGACACAATGACAAAGTGTGGAGGTGGCGGCAGCAGCAGCAGCATCATGAGGTCAGAGAGTTGCACAATGACAAATTCTGGAGCTGGCAGAAACAGGGTAAGCCGCAGTATTGCGCAGTGACAGATTGTGGAGGTGGCAGCAGCAGTAGGAAGTTGCAGAGTGGAACAATGAAAAATTCTGGAGGTGGGATCAACATGATAGGCCACAGAGTGGCTCAATGACAAAGTGTGGAGGTGGCAGCAGCAGCAGGAGCATGAGGTCAGAGAGTGGCGCAATGACAAATTCTGGAGCTGGCAGCATCATGGTAGGCCACAGTGTGGCACAATGACAAAGTGTGGAGGTGGCAGCAGCATGAGGTCAGAGTGTGGCATAATGACAAATTCTGGAGCTGGCAGCAACATGGTAGGCCACAGTGTGGCACAATGATAGAGTGTGGAGGTGGCAGCAGCAGGAGGTCAAAAAAGTGGCATAATGAGAGAGTGTGGATGTGGGTGACAATTCCAGTCCCTGGTAAAGATGGTGGGAGGCATACGGAGCAACTGGCAGCAGATGTGTGGCATCAGGGGGGTGGCAGCATCAGAATTGTGGCTGAGGCAGGTAGTTAGAATCCAGACTAATTTCTAAACATTTGGGACAAGCTTCATGGCTGATCCAATCTGATGCATCTTGACAAAGGTCAGTCTCTCCACATTACAGGTGGAAAAGCGGGTTCTCAATGGCCCCCGCCTCATTGAACACCCGCTGTGATGGTACACTACTGGGCGTGCAGGACAATTTCTCTACTGCAAACTCTGCGAGTTGCGGGCACACATCAAGTTTGGCTGCACAGTAGTCCAAGGAATCCTCTACCTAGGGTGGTAGAGTTCTGTCCAAGTAGGCCACCACCTGCTGGTTCAGGGTCTGCTACATGTCCTGCTGCTGGTGGTGGCTACCCTCCTCACTAGTTTGGTGAAGGAAGCTGCTCATTAAGGACTCCAGACTTAAGCTGCTGATAATGGAGCAGATATTGCTTCTACCCCCCTATCTATCCACAGCATCCGGGGCAGTAGTACGTGAGCGATGACTGCCAGGAATCCCCTGGTCAGACCTGACAGAGGAGGGTCAATGGCGCACATAGGCAGCGGCCAACTGTCTGCACAGTATTTCTCTATAGTACGCCAGTTGTTTCTCCCTCTCAGCAGCTGGAAAAAAGGCACCCATTTTGGACCAGTAACGAGGGTCCAAGATGGTGGAGAGCCAAAAGTCATCCCTATGCCGGATGTTTACTTTTTGGCTGTCACTAGTTAGGCAAAGCATCATGCTGCGTACCATCTACGCAAGTGACTCTGAGGGTCTCCCGGCCTCCATCGCCACTGTATACTGCCACGGTGCTTCTGGGTTATCTGCCTCGTCTTCTACCTCTTCCGGATGCTATTGCTCCTCCTCTCCTGTCACTTGAATAGAAAAACCACTAATTTCACCAGACTCTGCTTGTGCTCCAATGTCCTCCTCCTCCTCCAGTTCAGCCCCCACCTGACTCATGTGGCCATGAGATGTAGTTGCCACTTCTCCAGTGCCCTGACCAGGCAGATTTTACAGCAGCTATTCCAGGATATGAAGCAGTGGAATGAAATTATTCATCCCATAGTCCTGGCGACTGACTAATAACCTGGCATCTTCAAAGGGCAGGAGTCACGCAAGAGCTGCCAGTGGCTGACATGAAAGTTATAGGAGAGTACTCCTGTCCCCTTGCATCATCAAAAAATCATTAATGGCTTTTCTCTGTTCATACAGGTGTTATAACATATGGAGGATGGAATTCCAACAGGTGGAAACATTGCATATCAGCCTATGTTAGGGGAGGCCGTTCTGCCGTTGTAACTCGAGGAGGGTGTGCTTGGCTTTGTTAGAATGGCTGAAGTGCATGCACAGTTTCCTGGACATTTTTAGAATGTCTTGCAGATGGGTGAAAGACTTCAGGAACCTGTTGACAACCAGATTGAACATGTGCCCCATGCAGGGCGCATGGACCATCCCTCCTCGGTGCAGCGCAGACACCATGGGGCAGATTTATCAAGAGTCTGAAAGTCAGAATATTTCTAGATGCCCATGGCAACCAATCACAGCTCAGCTTTCATTTTACCAGTGCTCATGAATATTTTAAAGGGAAGCTGTGATTGGTTGACATGGGCAACTAGAAATATTCTGACTTTCAGACTCTTGATAAATCTGCACCCATGTTCCTCCCATTGTCTGTCACCATGGTTCTGATTTGCAGTTGTTGCGGAAAAAGCCACAGATTGATTTCTTTTTGCATGACGTGGAGCAGTTCCTCCCCTGTGTGCGTTCGCCCAGGCAAACCAGGTGTAGAACTATGTGACACCGCTGTGCCCTGCACATGGGGTATGATGGAACAGCACTTGTGGAGGCTGAGGTGTTGGTGGAGAAGGAGGAGGAGGCAGGAGCAGCAGTTTGACAACGTGGAGGAGAAAGTGGCGTCTCCTGTTCAAGTTGTTGGTGTGGCTGGGCGGGAAGCACGTTCACTAAGTGCACCATAAAAGACATGTATTGGCCCTGACCGTAGTTACAGCTACACACGTCCGCGATACCGTGCACCGTGGAAGAAAACAATAAGCTCAAGGACTGGCCCACCTTCTGTTCTACATATTTGTGAAGGGCTGGTACTGCCTTTTTGGAAAAAAATTTGGCTTGGAACTTTCCACCTCGGTTCGGCACAAGCCATTAGTTCTCTGAAGGGTGCAAAGTCCACGACTTGGAAAGGGAGGAACTGTAGTACCAACAACTTGGACAGAAGCATGGTCAGCTTCTGCACCTTAGGATGGCTGGACGCATATAGTTGTCTCTTTGTAATTGCCTCGTTCAATGACTGCTGGCTCCATGCATAGCAAGGAGCAATAGTATCTTGACTGGGAGATGTTGTCAAAGACAAATAGCTTCCTTGGGCAGAGGTTCTGGAGCCTTCACTGGCTGAAATGGCATGTGTGCCACTAGGTGCTGCTGCTGTTGCTACAGCAGCAGGATTGACCACCACATTTAAGACAGGATTCTCCCAGGCATTGGATGGTGATACTGCATGTGTTGACGCAGGGCCATGCTGCTGACGTTAGCTCCCTGGCCATGCTTCACTTTCTGCTTGCAGATTATACATATACACACGCTCGGCTCCTCTGGTGTCTCTACAAAAAACTGTCACACTGCCGAGTTGGTGATTTCACTGCCAACACTCTGCACTGAGTGACAACTTACACCATTGTCTCACTGAGCACCTGTACCGCTGCTTACTTGGACCTCCGAAGGTGTGTTTACTCCTTGGCCATTTGGCCCCCTTCGTCGCACTTCTGCCACCCTGCTGACTCACGGCCACAGTAGCGACTTGCTGGCTGCTCCACTGCCTGACCTGGAATCTGACACCCTCTTCTCTCGAGGATGATGATGAAGGCCTTACTTCAACCGGCTCCCAAGTCCTAGTGGCTACCCCATCATCGATTTCTGTTTCCCTGTCACTGCTATTCTCCTCAGCGGTCTCAGTATGCACAGCCTGTCTAGTTGCAAATGCTCCCGTGCCACTCTCCACATCTCTACTTTCCCGCCGACTGCACGAAGCAGCGGATATCTGCCCCACCTCTTTAGTGCCCTCAAAGACTTCGTCCTTGCTGTATTGTGGTGCCTAATAGATCTCTGGCTCAGGGAAATGAACAGGACAGAGGCTGGTTGAGGACAGATGAGGGCCGCTGAACTGCTCCTGGACCTTGCCAACTAAGGGTTATTTCTGAAAAACCCACGGACTCTAGGCTGGGGTTGTCAGATGTCATTTGGGAGGAAGTGGATGACCTAGTCAGCCAATTGAGACCTTTGGGTTGTTGATAAACACACTGCCGCTAGATGACCCCCGCAGTTCTGGCCTCACAGAGTCAACCCTGCTGCAACGTTCCCTTACTGTTCTGCTACCCCTGCCTGCTCCACCTGCCACCTTTCTGTCTGACTTATTGGTTAATCACCTATGTGGATTTGACATGAATTTCTTGCTTTCAACTTTAGCAACAAAAAACTATTGAAATTTGTGGGATACAGATCCCCCAAAACGGACACCCTGGACTTTGAGCAAAAATCACTCCAGCCAACTATGTGTATTTGACACAAATTTCTTGTTATCAACTTTAGCAACAAAAAACTATTGAAATTTGCGGTATACAGATCCCCAAAAACTGACACCCTGGACTTTGTACAAAAATCACTCCAGCAACTATGTGGATTTGATATGGATTTCTTGCTATCAACTTTAGCAACAAAAAACTATTGAAATTTGCAGTATACAGATCCCCAAAAACGGGCACCCTGCACTTTGAGCAAAAATCACTTCATCAGCTACTGAATACAAGCAGCTAGACGCTAGAGACAGTACATGCAGTGTGAAATGACTGAATTGCAAATGGCCATCTTACATGTGATTGACGGTGTTCCTTTCTTCTTCCCAGAGTTCTCTGCCCCATGTAATAAGTTGTGCTTGTGGCCATTTGCTAATGAAGAGGGGGAAAAAAAAAATAGATCCCACGAATCACCGTAAACTTTGGATTTGTGCCGAATAGAAGTTTTTCTAAAATTTGGAACAAATTTTGATTTATTAGAATCATTTCGTCCATCTCAAGTCCTCTTTTTATCCAGGAGATATGTAGTGCAGTACACTTACATGTATTGTCTGGCTCATGTTCTAGTCTACCTATGCTGACAGATACAGAAAGGAAATGCATTTTGAGATGCTGGCTGAGATCACCCACTGAGCCCCTAAAATGTACATGTGTTAATGAGAGGCATCAACTTTTTCCCCTGGATGTTATTCTTGTCTCAGCAATGTCTTACAGGGAGATGAGGCTTTGTCACCTCCTGTTAACCTCCCACTATGAAAGCTTCTTTTCATGGAGACCTTCTGTGTCCTACACCAGTACATTTGCTTAGTCTATCCTTGCCGAATAGACATTCACCAGTGACTAAACAAGGTGGGTCATAACTATACCTCCCACACACAGGCCATAAGGTCAATTCTCTGTAGAGCTGTACTCTGTAGTGGCGGAAGGATGGACTGGGAAAATTTGTGGGGTATTTTATTTTATAAATCTGCATCATTGCTGTTCAGGATATTACAATGTGCATTTGATTTAATGACATGACTGTTTATCATAGTGCTTGGCTTTTAACAAACACACATACTTAGATGCTTAGAATTAGAGCATGTTTTTCCCTTTTTTTGGTTGCACATTATGTGTATCACATCTAAAGTATTGGTCAATTAACATATGGAAACTCCTTACTCTTGGGAGAAGTGAGGCAATCTCTACAACAATGGTAAAGATGGTTGCATCTCCTTACACCATTAAAACCCCACTTCCGACAGCCACATAACTGTATGTATGTCAGTATGTAGTCATCCATTACAAATGGCATATTTTGTCCAGGATTTTCTAATTGCAAAATCTTTGCCATAACCTACCTCCACAGATTTAAATCGGAGGCAATGCTTTCAGTTTTCTGGATTTTCTTCACCTCAACCACATGTCCTTTATTCTGTGCTGAATCTGCCCTTGGCTGTTTTCTCTACATTGGGGATTTTGAGAGGGTGTTTGAATCCAACCTAAAGAGATTTTCCAGGAATTCTGGAAAACCCTATGAGATCAGGACCCTGCACTAGATCCTAGCTCAAGCATCACTCCAGTACCTTCGGGTCCTCTACTTCTTTCTAAAGTATTGGAAATTGCCACATGAACAAGCAGTGGTCTCCTCAAATCTTGAAATCTTGCTTCTTCTTATATCAGAAGTGACATCCCAATGTTAATGGAGGCCATTTATAGGCTGAAGTGAGTCCCATGACCTCAGACACTTTTGGATGGGAAGAGATTCATTTGACTGCTACAACAGCACCTTTTCACTGTTGTTCCCTAAATAAATTGACAACTAAGTGGTCCGACCTTGACAACACTAGTCTAGTGCTATGCCAGATTCATCATTGTGATGATAAATTCTGTTTCAGTGTAAGACTGTAAAGATCTACTTTAAGACCTGCTTTAAGCTGGTCTAAACTGTATGACACTATGTGGTGCACCCTCCTAATTTGTTTGGTGCAAGGACTAATGACTAAGGACTAATTTCTATATGACCAAATCCCTTTTACAGAGACCATGCCCCCATTTAACGAGGCCACACTCCTTTGTTGGACAAGTCAGAATAGAGTCAAAAAATGGTAATAGCCTTGATAAATGTGTCAGAAGGCATAGACCTTTTATTTGGGGGGGGGGGTCTCTCACAATTTGGCACAGGAGCTATAATGACTTCCCCCTGACGTCTGGCTCAGCACTGAATGGTAAATGAATGCAGGGACATACCATCATATAGTACCACATTCAGGTGTCTAGGTGTCTATCTATATCATGCAGGACTATTTTATCCGTGATTTTTTTTTAATGGAATATGTATCACAGGCTTTACAGTGCATTCAACATAAACTAGGTACATCAGTCAACAAAGTAAAAGAAATAACTGATAAAAACATATAACAAACTCATTCATTATAAAAACTATGAGGTTTTTTAGGAATATTCTCACAGCTTAAGTTTCATCGTATTGTCACGTCAGGTGATAAACTGTAGAATGCTGCCTCACATGACATTACATTGAAATTTGTCCCATAGTTCAGAGAGAGCAGAATTTTCTGGGCCCTCAATCAATGTGTTGTGCAGACCTGATCCCCGTTTGCATTGGTTGAGATCATTAACTCTTCAAATACTGATGTCACAGTTGCTAGTGGGAATTTTATGTCTATGGCCGCACACTGCCACTAAACTGCTGGCGGCAGGGAGTTCTGCCATTTTGAGAAGGATCATCCTGCCCCTATGAAGTCATCTGAAACGGTGACCCTCCCCAAAATGGCTGCACCCAGCTGCAGTAGTTTGCAACTTTGCCAACGACGTTTACACAGTTCCCAAAGCCTTACAAAATTTTCAAATTCGCTGAACTCAGCTGAACACAAATTTTAACAGGTCTGTTTATCAGTAGTTGTATGTTTTCCACTTAAAAAATACACAGAAACCATAGAGGATAAAGAAGCACCAGTGTCTTCCCATGTAAACATACCACCAATATTTGGAACTAAAATGGAATATGTTATGTGCTTACATGGATGATATATATGGTTCAGATGGATACATTCGGCCAGGAGCTGAAGGCTTCTCTGGAAGATCCCTTGTGTTTGCACAGCTGGCCTGACCATACAGTTCTGAGAAGAAACGGGAGCAGAGCAGAAAGCATGCACATATGCTCTCTGAAGGTGGAGAGCAAAGAGAACTTTGTAAGAACTCTTCATTCTTACACATGCTCCTGGACAAACGTATTTACTTATGTGCGAAGGAAAGCAGGAAAAAGGGGGATATTTATATTAATGCAAACAGCACTGTGGAATGTAAATCCCAAAGGATGACTCTATTCACATCTGGATCTAATCACTTTGGTCAGAATCTGCTATAAAGGTGCAGTCGTTGTCTATCTGCTTTGCTGGAAAAGTGATTAACAAGATCTTTTTTAATGCAACCTCAGACTCATCTAATTCCCTTTGGTGGCCTCATTTCCTTAGTACTTTAGTTCTTCAATGCAGTTGAAACGGGCTGCTCTCTAACCAAATTAGTACTTAAAATGGTAATAATCAATTGTGGTGTCATTGTGACTCCAGTACAATCGATCACAATAGCAGCAATGAAGGGTCTTTCCCCATCATGCAAGCAGTCATGACACCATTGATACCACAGCATTGTTCCACCGCAGACACTTGTAAGACAGAGGACTAGAAGCTGGAGTAACGGGGCAATACAGTAGTTATTACAGCTTGGTCATTTCTGAGGGATGTATTTTATTCAGGAGCGCAGTATAAGGCATGGTTGTTATATAGGGAAATTATATTATATGTAAGTGACTGTAGCATTCTTAAAGGAAAACAACCATTAAGAATAACACAAAACAAACCAGACACACTTACCTGCGCTCCTCTTCTTTAATTTTGACACGCCGGAATCGCCTAGAAAAAAGACAGGCCGGAGAGGGGAACAAAATGTCCGGCACTCCGGGCTGCTAATTATGCACGCCCCTGCACTTCCCTCTCCCATGCTGGAAATGATAAAAACACAAAAAGAGGACCATTCCCTTATTCCTCCACTGGTCACTAAGAATAGTATCCCCTCTTTTTGGCTTGTCAGATATTTAAGAAAGGGTCCCAGTAACCTGAAACACGTTATAAGGACTGTCTATTTTATATCTTTACTTAATAAAAACTCTTTTCTAATTATTTTATAGAATTATTTAGTCATTAATTTTGATGATGATTCTCTTATAATAAGTCATTTGGTATAGCACCACTTACACCTTTTTTTCTCTCTATACATCTCCCATGCAAGTGCAAAGTGAGTGCATAAGGATGAGGATGGGCATAATTAGCAGCCCAAAGCGCCAGACATCTTCTTCCCCCTCTCCGGCATGCTAATTATAAGTCGCTTTTCTAGGCAATCCCGGCATGTCAACATTAAAGAAGACCAGCACCGGGATCGGAATGAAGTGGAGCGCAGGTGAGAATGCCTGTACTGCAAGACCATAGTAAAGTATAATGTGTGCAGGAATCGGACAAGGGTGCACAAAGTTTGCCACATGGACCCCCAAAACTAAATAAAACAACTTATCTCACCCCACCTTTTCGGAATTTTATAAAATTATGCCACTGTCACCGGGGTACTGTTTGGCTGCACTTAATCACCGGCCTCACTAGCAACCTCTACATAAATAGCACCTCAGTGACTGTTCTCCGTAGTGACATGTCATGTGTCCGGAAATTACAAACAAGGCCCTTATCTGGGTGCAGCATCACAGGGACCGCGGCAGCAATTACTAGAATAAACGGGTGAGATAGGGTATGTTTTTTATACTTGGACACTTTACTTCATTTTACCCCTTTACCTAGATGGAAATGGACATTGAATGGACATTGGTATAATCACAAGGCAGGGTTTAAAAGTATTTCAATGAGTGTTCTGGGTGCTAGAAGTCCAACAATGACATAAGCAAAGGCCCCGTTGTAACGCATTCCTTGAATGAATGGATCGGCATCTGGTAGAGCATATATGGTCATTCCATTCATTTTCCAACTTTCCATCTTTGTCCATCATTGACAGTCCCACAGAATTGGACCCGCTCTGT
This sequence comes from Engystomops pustulosus, assembly GCF_040894005.1. Lineage (NCBI taxonomy): Eukaryota > Metazoa > Chordata > Amphibia > Anura > Leptodactylidae > Engystomops > Engystomops pustulosus. The sequence continues at coordinate 55,870,466 of NC_092420.1, read as the reverse complement.
GTATATGACCAAAAAATCTCATTTTAATGTATTATTAATAAAGCCTGATGGCTTATAACACATTAACCCTTTCTCATCTTAACCATTTTCAGTTTTTTTTTTACTTTCTGTGATAACTATTTTATTTTCTGATTTCCAAAAGCATTTTATTTCTTGTTATTTGTGGCACAAATTGTATATAATAATCACACCATTTAATATTCTACGAAATGTAATGGGAATTGGCAAAAAATGTCAAATGGGTTAAAATTAACAAAATAATTCAGTTGCTAAATTTTATTATTGTGTGACTCAAGTTTGAAAATGTTTTGATGTTTAAGTTTTTTATCACTTTTTCTCTAGGCCCCCTAGGTGTTTGAATCTTAAGAAATCTGATTCTATTGCAGTTCTTTTATGTGCTGTGAATATACTGCATTCCTGGTGTAATTAACCATGTAATAAGTCATGGCAACTAATCTCCAAGATATTGATAGTGGGGTCCATGTGCATTTGGAGCCATAGACACATTGGGGAAGATTCACTTAGCCGGTCCTGTCGCGATCCCCGCAGGGCGTTGTCCGACGAGGATTCGGGTCTGCCGCGATTCACTAAGGTTGTGCGTCCAATTTCCTTCATGTGTTGCTTCCCTGCTGAGATCCACCAGAGATCACCTTCTTGTTCCTGATGCATGTAAGTGCTTGAACTTGCAACACAATTTTGTTTTTAAATTCCGCAGTTTGTCTGAATCCGTCGGGTTGCCCGATGCCATGCCCCCCGATTTCTGTTGCATGCAAGACGGCACCAATGCGTCACAATCCTATCACGTGCGCCAAAAACCCGGGGCAATTCGGCGCAAAAAGGAAATATTCAGGAAACCCGAAAGAATCGCGGTCCGCGGACCCTTAGTTAATGAGCCCCATTCAGTTCAATACAGCAGACACCAGATCTGTATGGAGAGGGCTCATTTCCTCAGCCTAGTTCAAAACCCCTAAGTGACAATCCTGAGGGGAAGTCAGCCTCAGATGAGACAATCCTATCCTTAGGAAAAATTTATTGAAAGCAGGAAATTACATTTAATCAAATTTGCAGAAATAAGGCCAGTGGGGAATGGATCACCTCTCCTGCTCAGAGTATTCACTATAACTGACCAGTTAAAAAAAATGAGTAAGAAGTTTATTTGCAAAAAAGTATAGGTAGCCTCCTCTCCAGATATGGGAGGAACAGGCTCTCTAACACCCCTGCCACTACCACTGAGGGCACCCTGTTTACCACCAGCAGGGATCCCATATCTACATCGGGAGAAGTTATGGTCACACCTGGATCTAGGGGCCTTAGATGCCTATTCAGTTTCTCTTCCCAATATACGAAGACTAAAATAATGGTCGATAACTGCCACACATTTTGCACAGGGACCCAGCAGCGTCAAGTTGCACCTCTGTGTTGCATGCTGCAATTAAACTTCTGCATTTTTTCCAAATTTATTGCACCCCCTAGTTAATGTGAGCAGTCATGACAGATATCCCATGCTGTATGTCTCTGGTCATATCTAGTAACCAGTACTAAATCCTGCAATTTTTATTTTGACTTAATAAACTCTGGACTGAATTTTTTTAAATCCTGTTTTTTTGGTAGCAATCAACTCATTTACATCACAGTTAGGATGAAAATACAAGATAACACCTCATTGTATTCACTACAAACAATAGATGGTGTCCACAGCCTAACCACACCTCCTGTCTGCACAGAGAATGGCTAGAAAACTCTCTGTAAACCTCAATGACTCAGACTACGGCCATGAGGCTGGTGTAGAGCATTACACTCACTGCTGTTACTAGATCTCAGGCAAGATGGAAGCCACCATAATCATGGACACAAAATAGAAGAAAAAATGTTAATCAGAAAATTAAAAAGAAACTGATTAGACAATAGGCCAATATGCAGCAGCAGCAACAGGATGAGGTAAGTATATTGTTTATTATTTTTTGCTTTGGGCGAAAGAGAGTTTGGGCACTAGGGGGCAGTGTGTAAATTGAGGGGGGGGGGAGGTCAGTGTGCATAATGAGAGAGGATGCCAGTGTGTATAATGAGGGGTGCCAGTGTGAATAATGAGAGGAGTGGCAGTGTGTATAATGATGGGGGGGGGGCAGTGTGTGTTATGAGGGGGTGGAGGTGTGCATTATGAGGGGGTGGCATCGTGTACAATGAGAGAACTAATATAAAATTCAGTGGGGTGGGTCAGCGTTTATAATGAGCGGGACAATAAAATTTGGGAGGGGGGCGGCAGTGTATATGAAAGGGAACCAATGTAAAATTCATAGCGGGCAGTAGGTATAATGAGAGGGCCCTATGTAAAATTCTTGTAGGGAGGCACTGTGTATAATAATCGTGTCCTATGTAAAATTCATGGAGGGAGGGGGCACTGTGTATAATAATCGTGTCCTATGTAAAATTAATGGAGGGGGGAAATGTGTATAATGGGGTGTCCTATGTAAAATTCATGGGCAGTGTGTAATGAAGGGGCCCTATGTAAAATTCATGGTGGGCAGTATGTATAATGAAGGGGCCGTATGTGAAATTCATGGGGGCTAGTGTGTATATTGAGGAAGGCCTTATGTAAAATTCATTGGAGCTCAGTGTTTATAAAGAGGGGCCCTTTGATAAATTCATGGGGGACAGTGTGTATAATGGGGGGACTAGTATAAAAATTCATGGAGAGGGCAGTGTGTATAATTAAAGAGGGGCCCACAATGTAAAATTGGGGGGGCTATTTGTGTAATTAATGAGGAGGTCCAGTATATATAATTCATGAGGCACCCAACATCCAATAGACATGTCCCATGCCTGAACCATCAAGAAATTGGGGCAGCACTCAACAAGTGGTTATAAGGAAAGCGGATTACATGTTGCACAAGGTACTACTGCTGGTTACTGGGGTAATTTTTCCTGACAAAGTCCCTTTAATCATTTGGGGGCTTTATATATTAATAGAATCAAATAATGTGAGGGAACTATGTGTAAATTAATAAGACGCCACATTGTATAAATGTATAATAAAAGGGTATTATACTGCATGTATAATATGTAGGACACAGGTTATAAATGTAATCAAAAAATTGATTAGGCAGCAAAGTGTATAAAAAGTAAATTAATTTATTAAATGGAGCAATGTATAAAATAGTTAACAGGGAAACAAAATATTAGGTAATTAATTGATTGGGGCTGAGAACACACATAAGGACACATTTACTAAAAGCACTAAAAGTGCTATTTCCATGTATAATGCTGCATGTGGCAATTCAATAAGATTGTGTGCCAGATATCATGAGCCTCCCCGCACTGGCCCGACAGAGTTCACCATCTTTTTTCTGGTAGCATGTTTAACATAGGGAGTGCAACCCAATTTGCAAGTTAAATACAGCGCTTGGTCCAAATCGTCACCTAATTCATGTCGCATGGAAGCCTGCACACCTGCACCACAAAAGGGTCACGTGCGCCACACGTGCGCCACACGTCGCAGCACACACAGTTCTTAAATATCTGCGCAAGCCGTTTTGTCTAGAAGAATGTGCATGGTCCGACACAAGTGCGGGGCAAAGGGCTTAGTAAATGTGCTCCATACTATTTGAGTAGTATTATTTATACAGTATACAGTGGTTGTATTATAGTAGTAACATATTTGGGGGTAGCAATATAATCTTTGATATGCTATATTTCTATGCAGTAGTAGGTGGACCCCCAATATGAATTTCTCTGGTGGACCCAGGTACCCCAGTCCAACCGTGGGGACCAGTGTCCTGCTGATCCAGGGCATGAACCAAGCTACATCCTTGCCTACATTTGATCATTTATTCGTTCGTTTGCTGATTCAACTTATGTAACCTTTTTCTATTTTATATCTTCTTGATTTTAAAGGGTTAGCAGGCTGCGTTTTCTTTTTGCCTAAGACTGCTGAGTTACGCTATAGCTCCCGAGGGGAAACTGTGATGGTATAAAATGTTACAGATTTCACATCGGCATTTAAGTTCCTGGAAAGCCTACTGTTGCTTCTGAGAAAAGTATATGCAGGAGGATATGCAAGATAAAACCTATGACATGATTGTTACTTCGCCTTCCATGGGGTCTTGTCTTGCTAGAAAAAAAATTCCCTTTTTTTCCTGGGTAAACATTTTACAAAGTAATCATTAGTCTGCTGGCAATGTTTTCTTGTTTAACTGGATGTGGCATTTCCTGCAGAAGCTCACTGCCTACTTCTAGTAAAAATGAATTTTATAGTTTGAAGTATAACTGAAATAATTTGTTGTTATTCTTATTACAATTTTCGTTGTTATTCTTATTACAATTATTTGTAATTATTATGATTTATTTGCTGTTGTTTAGGAAAAGACAATAAGATAAAAAAGGAAAATGCAGACATGAACAGCGAACCTTAAAGTTACACTCACCCAGCTGTCTCTACCTACTTGCCTATATTTTCCTAGATGGTAGTTTACAACTGGTTGACAATACTTTCCTGTCTGAAAGTAAAAAAAAACAGAGACAAAAATGGACAAACACTGAATGAACGTTATACAAATATGGGTCAAAACCAAGAGGTCATTGCAGTACAAAATCAAGAGAAAAACAGATGGTCTGAAGACAAGCAAATGTCAGAAGATCAAAAAATATGGAAGTCCATAAAACACTGAAACGCTCCACAGAAAACGTATAGTATGCACCTGGAAGTGGGGAGACAATCCTTCTATGAAGTGAAGAGTCTTGGTCTGGAGAGTGACTGGATCGGTCCCTTGACATCCAGAGAAACCAGTCTATCAGGGAAGAAAAATGAGTGGAGAAGGCATCTGTCCATTCCAGCTAGCTTAACCCAGCATAAAGTCAACAGGAGACAGACTGGTGTGGTGAAAATCAATTAAGACAACCAGGGGTGAAAATAAAAGCAGCATACAGGACAGGATTCAAACCAATCCTAAACAAGGACAGAAGTTCTAGTATTATTATTAAAGGGCTACAATAATGGTATTCAATTTTTTACTATATTTTTTGTTTGATTGCTACAAATTAATACCTTATATTCCTAAGCCACTTCTCTTGCCTTCCTTTGTTAAACTTGATGGACATTTTTTTTAACCATGCAAAACATGTAACTATATGACTATGCATCTTTGGCCGAATACACATGTCCTGTGACTTATTTCGGTAACTATCTTTGGATAGTTCTCTTACTATATTTGTTGGGTTATTTTAGTTTGGCTGGAATACAATACTCGGTGTTCCTCAAAATCATCTATTTGAAGTGTTTGCAGGGCTCTAGCGATTGTTGCTTCTGAGGCCTGTGATTTCCTGTTCATTGGTCAAATGGCAGCTAAAGTAAATATGTCGGACCTGCCATATAGAGTCACTATGCAATGCCCTGCGACTGGTTCAGTAAGGAGTACTTGTCCTAACCTGTGGTCTCTTCAAACAGTTAATTCTGGGGCCCCACCAATCAGACCCCACCAATCAGATATTGATCTGGTATCCTCAAGATTGGTGATCTCTTGAAAAAAAAATCTGAAATAAATTACTTTTATCTTACATAAACATGTCAGATCTAATATGTCTAGAACATTCAGAATGTTCTATAATGGGATAGAGTAAATATGAATGATCATATTGAGAAACCTTTACATTCAAATTCAAACCCACCCAAAAAACTGCAAAATGCAAATAATGCGGAGAAATGCATCTGTCTGAATCTGACCAATATTCTCAGATAATTTGTTTATTTCCTATGTTATTCTTTAATAAAAATAAAGATTTCACAAAGTTTTTGGCATTTCTCAAACCAAGTATGGAAAGTAAAACTTCCCATTTGAGAAGTGCTAAATACCACTTTCTCTGGTCCAAATTGACTTTCCAGTCCAGCTGAATAAACAGAAGACTTGTTGTCAGTCATTTTCTGTTTTTGTCTGTTCCATTTTCAGGAATCCCATTCACGTGTGATAAGTAGAGAGGCCGCTAGCAAAACAAAAGCCATTTTTCAAACCTGAAGAGGCAAACAAATACATGCAAGAAGGTGTTTTATAATGGATGTCAAAATATACTTATATTTGTTATCCATGGCCTCCTTCCTTCTAAAATCAACTTTTTTAAATTATGCTAATGAGTTTGAAGAACTAAGTTAGGTGTTTCCAGAGCCAATCAGTGCTGTAGCTTCAGAGTCTGCTACAATGGGCAGAACAGGTCTCCTCTCCCCCTGCACTTCCTGATGAAGTAAGATTACCCAAGCAGAAGGAGCAAGAGAGAGGGTTGGGTTCTTCTAGTTGTTATTAGCATTATATTAAAAGTTTATTTTTTAAGCACGGAGGCCATGGCTAACAAATATAATATAATGCTACATTCATGATGCCTGGATCTATGAGTAAGTGTAACGGGTCACACAGACAACAGAACTAAAAGTCTCTTTGGGAAGAGTCCGGAGGGAGGAGTCTGTGGACTTGTGGAACCTTTGGACCACCGCGGGAGATGGTATGAGGCCTGCGGTGGTACAGGGATGTGCAGGAAACAGTCCAAGCCTGGGATGACAGCAGCAACAAAGAGGAACACTGGTGACACTGGCACGGACTGGAGACACCGCTGGACTGGAGACACCGCTGGACTGGAGACAGGAGACACAGAGGCGTCTGGAAACGCTGGAGGAAAGGATATACCAGGAGCGTTTGGGAACGCTGGAAACAGGAGACACGGAGGCGCCTGGAAACGCTGGAAGACAGGAGCGCCTGGAAACGCTGGAAGACAGGAGCGCCTGGAAACGCTGGAAGACAGGAGCGCCTGGAAACGCTGATGGGCAATCACTTCAAAAGGAACCGCCGTGGGAAGCGAGGTGTGGGAACCTTGGAAGTTCCTTTAGAATGCTGAAGATCTGGCGGGGAGTGAAGGGAGGTGCTGGATTATAAGGGCGAGCCGGATTAGCAGGAGCCAATCAGGAGGACGCTGGCCCTTTAAGGCATGAGAAGTCTGCGTGCGCCCCCTAGTGGCGGGAGCGCGTGACTGCAGGGAAGGAGTGTGCGGCCTACAAGCTGGGAGTCGGAGCACAGACAGGAGAGGTAAGTGAGGGCAGGGGGACGGGGACCGGCAGGCAGCGGAGCACGGGTGCACTCGCAATCCGAGACATGGATTGCGGGAGCACGCGTGACAGAAAGTGTCTTTGGCCTTATTTTGATGATAGATTTTCCCCATCAAATATATATATATATATACACATATACATGGGCACATACGCAGTGAGGTATACACATACATGTCCACATGTACATGTACACTGACTGTTTATATAGGTGAACAGTCATAGAAACATCTGGTGTGTGTGACACATAAGTCTGACATGAACATCTTCATAAGTAAAGGATTACTGTGGTGGAACAGGAAAGGACATATAGGGCAACAATTACCAAGGAGGCAACACACTGATGTATATACACCCTCTTCTCACAGCATATCATGTTGTATATTCGGAAAGAGTGACAACAGACGCTCCACTCGTCTTCAGCATCAGCCGTGGCCTGAATTCAGCCAATGCACTTTACTCATATACAATTGTTGAATCAGCAGTGTATTTTATTGCCGTCAGTGGGAGGACTGTTTCAATGTAAAATTACAGAGCCTTCTGTTCCCCAATCCATTCCAGACTATGGATTAGACAAACTACATCTGGAAATAATGTCAGGGGCAGGAAGACACTGCTGGAACAAATAATTCTCTATTCTGGGAAACTTCATCAGAGAACTGACGTGGGAGAATCAAATAATACTATACACTTATAGTGCAACAATGCTTAATTCTCTGTCCATTAACCCGTTGATAGGAAAAACATCAACATTAATACTGCCAGTGGCGTAACTTGAAGCTGATGGGCTCCAGTGCAAAGTCTGTGCCAGGCCCCCGACTTTGACGTATTGTTTATAGTACTAGTCTTCTCATATGGGAAAGTAACACTTAATGGGCCCCCTAAGCCACTTGGGCCCAGTTGCGACTGCACTCTCTGCACCCCCTCAAGTTACGCCCCTGAATACTGCTTTTATATTATGAGCCCAAGCTGCAACTACTGTAGTTACTACATTTATGCAATAACTAGACTTTAGGTTTCTTTTGTGGGAAAACTTCTAGAAGTAAGAAATATATAGCTCTATGTGTAAATCCTGGATATATGATTGTGTACAGTTCAAAATGAAATATAAAGAGACTTCACTAAATAACAATTCTGTGAAAATGAATATAAAGGGTGAAGTCGGATAGATTTAGAGACACTCATTGCTTTACATTCCCCTGACACCTGGTGCACCCCACAATCAACTTCCCAAATGTCTTCTGACACCACCAAATTCACTAGGAATGGCTAGATGGAGCAGTAACCAGTGAAGTCAAGTACAGTTGGGTCTAGTAGCATCAGAAACAGACATTGGGATACATTCATTAATAGTGCTGCAGGGTTTGTTATTATGGAAACGAATTGTGTGTTAATTTAGACTGGGATGATAGTTTTTGGTGGGCTTAATGAATTGGCACACAGCCAAAAAGAGTCTGATCTGACTCCACATTCACAAAGGGGATATAGAACTTCATAGACCAGCTAATTATTTGTGTGCCAAAAAGAAGAACTGCTAAGAACTGAGAAGCACAGAAAAGGTATTGGATTGAAGAGCTGGGCCCAGATTAAGTGGACAAAAAAAAGTGTTAGTGTCGGCAAAGGAACAATATTGTGGTGCTGATGCGTGGGGTTTCGTTTAGTGTGTTGTGTATGCTGTGTTTAGTAGTTAAAAGAAAAAAATGTATGGGTGTAGGATGTGTTACAGAATTTGAGGGGAGATGGGGGGCACTATGGGTGGAATTATACTGTGAGGGGGGCGAATAAGGAGTGGGGTAAAAAAACATGGCTTACAAAAATAAACCATCCACAATGCACATACCTTTTGCCACTATAAAAGTAGGGAGGTATGAGTATGCACAAGATCACAAATGGTGATAGGGGACAAGAAAAATCAGTCAGTGATGGATAAATTAAATTGATTCAAATAGCAAAGAATAAACACTGTACTGCATAGGTTCAGGTGTGAACAATAAAGTTTCTTTATTAACCCAATGGCTACACTAATCAGATTTGCTGTATCCCTAGGTTTCCCAGGATCCAGAATTCTTTACATTTTGTTTATTTTTAGAAGTGTTGTCAATAATTTTATTTTATTGTATAATTTAAGCAGCGCACCAGAGGTCTAAGCCAACAAAGATTAAAAAGCTTGTTGCCTGTGGTCCATTAAGTGTCAAATTAAGTGCCATATTTGGAACCCCCTGTAACAGATGCAAGTGCCAAACATGCCTTCCTGAAATAGGACAGAGCAGGAAGGTGAGGGTCAATGGGAACAAACAGAAAAACACAATAGGGGCAGGTCAGAGTAAACTGATGACGCAAGGGGCATTTAGAGCCAAGGTTAGGCCAACTGTAGAATAGGATCACTGGGAAGCTCTTGTGTGTCCACCTGTTTACCACTCTGATCAGGAACACTACAGCTTAGTATTGAATGAGTAAGAGATAAGATATTTTTTTTTCCTAAAAATGACTAGCAATACAATAGGAGAGAAGTGAGGATGTCAAAAATTTGGTGAATAGTGAATACAGGGAGCAAAAGCATTTAGTCTATCAAAAATGTAAAATAGGTGATGTGGAAGGATGTATAAAGCTATTTACATTTGGGAAAAAAAAAATTAAAAAAATGTATAGAATACATTACTGGTACTAATTTATCACCACTGCCTGGTGATATTACATTTGAGACTTTTTTTGTCTGATCTGTCAAATTGAGACTTTGTGCAACTTTTTAGATTTAGAGATGAAACAAAAAAGTCTCAAAAAGTAGTACAAGAATCTAGACAACATGGTGATAAATCTCTGTCATATGCATCTCAGAATGATGATAAATAGGATAACTAGTTCTGAAAAAACAATCCCTTCTAAAGCTATACATATGGAAAAAATAAATATTTAAAAATGCAGAGGTAATTAAAATCACTGGGGCAGATATACTAAAACTGGCAAAAAGTTAGACAGTGCTTAACAATCTTCTTATGATTGTGGTCCATGAATAACATGAATAATTTAGTGGCCAAATTTCCTAGAACGACCAGGACAGGATGTCGATCACCGCAGTGAAATATGATGTGCTTTACCACAGAATAGCAGGGCCGAACTGCAATAATGGAGAGGGTCTGGACCGATTCTATGAATCAGGAGTAGAAGGGAAGAGACCAGGGCGCATCGACTCATTTCTTGTTTGCCGAACCTGACGAAGGCGCTGGTCCAAGCGCCGAAACGCGTAGTTCATTTGCAATAAATATTCTTACCAAAGTGAAGTTGCGCCACACTGTGGATCTTCTCTGTCTTGCTTACCTACGAACTGCAATAATGATCTCCGTGCAGCACTATGTTTCCACAGAAAAGGACTCCTTAAAGGACGCCTGTCATCAGGTCTTTGCCACTAGTCCTGTCACCTCTACCTGTTGGAGCAGCTCACAAGGATCCCATCCCAGCCTTTATCTAGTCATTTCATACATTATTCATTGTAAAATCATCATTTCTTTATTATGTAAATGAGGCTGGTCACATGGTCAGAGGCAGTGATGTCACCCCTGTTACCCCTCCCCTCTCCTCCCCCTGCTCATGTCTGGGTGTAATGTATAGTAAAGCATGGCTAGTGTGTGTGCTGCATCTGCGGACATGCTGCATCATTCTAATACACAGAAACACAGACATCAGCTACACATGAATCTGACATGTTCTGCTATAACATGGCTGCCTGGAGCTGCTGTATCTCTCCTATACACACACACAGGCTGCAGGGGGCGTGGCCACCAGCACCAGGAAGCACATCATTATACAGCCTCACACCATTATACAGGCTGTCAGTCAAGCAATAGGGGTGTGGCTGTGCCTCCCACTCATGAATAAGGTGGACAGCTTGAATATGCTAATGCTTCATTGGACATTTTACAGGTCATTTGCATACAGCTTTAGGACCTCATTGATTAGGTTTACAGGCATGTAGAGGGACAATGAAGGGATAGAGGCAATGCTTTCTAATGGCAGTTCATGAAAATATATTTAGTTTAGGGGGGTTATTTTGCATGACGGGTTCTCTTTAAATCACATATCACTTTCATTCTCAGAGTCCAGTCCCCCACTACTGTGATGGGCCAAAAATGTTACCACTGCAAGTCCTTGTTACACAGATTGACCATGGTTGTCTGAAAGAGCTCTTATGAATCTGGCGCTCCCTGCACTGCTCCGGCAGAGTGCACCAACTTTATTTTTGTGCACCTTTAACATATCCTTAGCTACGATGTGATGAGAATATAGTGGTATATTTTATTATATGACATGAAAAGCATTTAACTGAAATGGAGGAGCTGTTATTCACCCTGCGGTACATGGTTTATAACTATGTATCCACCAATAGAAGGACACAAGCTTGGAGCCAATGAAGAGGTCAGTAGGTAGCGTCAGTGCTGCATTGTTATGGTGTGTGGATAGCTGATTGGCTGCTTTGGCTAGCCAGTACAGGGAATAGGCAGAGCATTGATTTTGTTGTCTATAAAATTGTTGTCTGTTATATAACCATAATGTGCAGGCGGTCTTATTGTCATATTGTTGGATGTAAGAAATATCAGACTGCTCATAACGTTATACTACTAAGCCCAATACTTTGGTAACAAAGCGGGTTAATTCATTTTGACCCTGTTCTAGTGATGAATATTGCATCCATACCCATCCATACAGGCTTGTATCAAGCGCATAAACCTGACATATTTTTATGTAGTTTTTTTAACTTTTTGATTAAATAAAGGATTCCATTTTTTATGCTACGATTGCGGGATCATCCATTGTATTCTTTTCCACTATTCTTATACCGAAGTTGGCATAGCTACTTTGGGATCTCAGGCACCATTCACACTGATGGAGGACAAATGAACTGAAACGACTATTCCCATTGCAGTGAGCTGTTGCTTATTTCAACTTTTCTTTCTACTCATATTGGAAAATTGTATAACTTTTCATCACAGAAACAATAACATTTATTTAATGAAATGGGAATACCCCTTTAATGACTGAAACTAGGACGAGGGGGGGGCTATTATTGTCTGTAATTGTAACTCTTGACACCGTTGGGCCCGCGACCCATATTGCGGGTCGAGGGCTCACCTGTGCTCCCCGGGGCTCGCAGGCGCGGTGCCGGCGCAGCTCACCTCTCCCCGTTCCGGAATCGCTGCCGAGCTCCGTCTGCGCGCGTCCCCGCCTCCTAGGGCGCGTGCGCGGCACCTTCAGGAAATTTAAAGGGCCAGTGCACTGCTAATTGGTGCACTGGCTGATCACTTCCCCTTTAAAAGCCCTGCACCTTCCTTACACTCTTGCTGGATGTTTGTGCCTCACAGCCTTAGAGAAAGCTCTGTTGCGATTTGCCTGCGTTCCAGTGTCTCCTGCATTCCAGTGTCTCCTGCGTTCCTGTGTCGCCTGCGTTCCTGACTCCCTCCGTGTTCCTGTGTTACCTGAGACCCTCCATGTTCCCGTGTACCAGTGTTCCTCCGTGTTGCTGTCCTGTGTGCTGTGTTCCTGCACCCTTCTGCTTGGACCTCCTGTTGCTGACCCCAGACCAGACTCTGACGTTGCATCTCTGCCGCCTGCCCTGCATTGTGCCTGGACTTTGACCACGAGATTGTCTGCGGTCTCTGTACCTCAACCTTGGCCGCCACTGCAGACAAGTCACTCCTGAGGAACGACCTTGTGGTACCACGATGCAGCTTGTCTAACCCGCCTTGCGGCGGGCTCTGGTGATATCCGGGTACCACTTAGATTCCGGTCCCAGGTAGTGGCTTGAGTCATCATCTGCAGTGGTCCAGAGGATCCACATCTGCTAGCCTGACAACTCTTCTTTTCTGGAGCAATGCTTTTAGAGGTTACTAATAAATTGATCTGTTTAATTTATCTTTTTTAACTAGATATCTTGGAAGGTTAATCCTTGCTTTGTTTCTTCAATATAAGTTTCCGAATCCCGGATCGGTGTCTTCTTCATGCTTTTTTCTACACAAAATATCATCAGGAATGGGTGAGCTGCAGTCTTTGTTTGGTAGTTCTCATGCAGACTACTTATATATTAATTAAAAGAAATATAGGCAAGGACTAGGTAGTAGATTACTGGAAGGATCCCATTACAGAACCAAGGGCTAGGTAGCAGACTATTGATAAGCCCCCAATAACAGAAGCAGAGACAATGACTAGGCAATAGCTTATATTTAGGGTCCCAATAACAGAAGAAACGGTTTCAACTAGCAAGGTACATAGACAAGGCTACTATTGAAAAACTATGGGGCACATTTACTAAGGGCTTTGCGCACTTTAGTCTAAATGTTCATGTTCTTCATGGCTAAAACTTCTTGCACATGTATTTAAGAAGTGTGTGCACTGGGATTGTGTTGCACCCAACCTTTTTGTGGCGCAGGTGTGTTGGCATCCATGCGACACAAATTAGGGGGCGTGCGGTCGAATGGTCTGACTAATTCGGACAGAGCGTCATGTTTAACTTTGAAATTGTGTTGAACGCCCTATGTTAAAGATGCACCACAAAAAAGATGGTGAACTTTGTCGGACCAGTGCGGGGAAGTGATTTCAGGCGCACGATCTTAGTGAATCGCTGCACACAGCATTATAGACGGACTGTGCACTTTCAGTGAACTGGAGCGCCATTGTAAGTAAATGTGCCCCTATATGTCTCCTCAGTTACAGTAATTTGCTATACAGCTTTGGATAATGAAACTGGATAGTGCCTGTAAATTAATTTTCCTGGTGGTTCCGAGGTACCCAAGTGGTGGAAGCTTTCGCACCACATACTTGATATAAAAAACAGGACTATGTGTAAGAGTTTAAGCCCGGCTATATGTTCATTACTTACCTATTTCAGTATTTAATAGTGAATCTAGAAATATAATCTTGTAACATGCACTTTATATTTAAAATATTGATAAGAATAAAAACTGCAGAAACAATAAACAAAATATTTTGAGCAGCCGATCACTATGTACCCCCCCCCCCCCCCCCCGCATGGCCATAAAAGGTATAGTAAAGATTCCTTCATTAGAGAGCTGCCATGCACTGGGAGATGCATTAGCATTTCAACGCCTGAACTTTCTGACTGTTTGACTTTAGCGCAAGGTACACAGGGCAATTTACTGTCTAAATATTTAGAGCACTACAATAAATAAAGCCATGTTAATGTGGCATTTAGAAGGAGGCATTGTGCCTAGTGTGTGAAACATCCAGGCGGACAATGAGGAAGGAAATCTTCCCTGTTCCTCGGTGGAACCCACGGAGGATTGTTGTGTGAGCAGACAACTTTTGTTTAAGATGTTCTTCTAAGCTCCTCAGAACAACCTACAATTAGACAATTGTGTGGATAGAGATGTTTATTGAGAGATTCCCAACCATTACAGCTGGATGTTTTTGGGAAAGTTTTGTAATGCTCAGGGGGTTGTATAGAGCTAATAAGGTTATACCAGAAGTCCCTGACCTACCGATGTAACATAGACGTTTTTCATTTTGATCCAAATTTAAAATATCACTACTAATAGCTAAATGCTATTTTGTCTATAGAAAGTATAGTAAATTCTTAGCAATTTGGTTATCCTGCAAAACAAGCAGTGAGCAGGATACAATAGGGGGCATTTACTATATTTGGTGCTAGGTGTCTTTTTGACGCCCAATTTTAGCGGTTATTTGCATTGTGATTATACTGTATATTGTGGTGCACGGCCTCAATGTATTTGGTGCACCATGAACAAATGAGCGCCAGTAATGATAATCCCTATTCATTAAAAATTTGGCAACTAAATTTGCGGCACCAGCATATCATAAAAATGAAGCAAGGACCATCAACAAAAAAAAAACCAGGGCTCTTCTCTCTTTTCTGGCATAAAAAACTGAGAATAAAAATGCAACCTAATAATCAACATTAGGAGAGAAAGAAATTTACTGTTGGTTTTAACTTAAGATTTTAGGTGATGCTCAACAGTAAAATCCTTTATACAGCGGAACGGATTTATTAATCTGTTTTTAACAGAATTCTGTTGTAATTCACACCAAAAATACTTAAATACCACATTTATCAAAAGTTTTCAGACAGTTTGATACAGTTTTGCCACTGATGCTCCAAATGGGGTGTTACCTATGTAAAAGGGTTATGACCTCTGGAAAAGGAGGTGTGGCCAAAGTTGCAACAAAAAAAGTGACAGAATTTCACCATCTAACAGAAGAGGAAAGTATGAGCAGATGGTTGTCACGGGTGCACCCATATCTCCCCTTGTCCCCGTTCCTGCTCCCGTTTCTTCGGTCATGCACGCTGCCCCGACTCCTAGGGCGCCGGCTGCCCGCCCTGACCTCCTGCCTTTACCCGACGATTCTGCCTAACGTCTGTGTAGCTCCCCTTGGCTGCCAACGTGAACAAAATCATGCCTGTGGAACGACCTGGTGCTACCAAACCGCAACAAGTCCAGCCGCTTTGCGGTGAAAACCGGGTGCCACTTAGATTCCGGTCCCAGGTGTCAGCTTCCGTCATCGTCTGCGATGGTCAGGTGGGCCCACTGTCCTGGAGCCAAACAATAGTTTTAACTACACCAGATGTATCACTAGTCTCTGCTGGTTTTCTGATAAAAAACATATAAAGCCATATAAATATGGCTGTCATGGGGGCACATATATCATAGTTTGGTCTCTCTGAGGTGCATTTTAGAGACATTTGGCGGCTAGTTTTTGCACCCTATGTATGATCCTGTCTTTTTACTTGTGATACATGTTTAGTTTTTCCTATCCTAGCAGGTGCAAATTTTGGCTTCTTTTTGAGACTTTTTGTTGCAAATGTCTCAAATCCACATGGACACAAGCCGTGTGAGGGGGTTATATGCAGGAGAGACACTACTGATAATTTGGAATTTAACATGTTTTATTTTTAATGCATTTTGAAACCTATTACAACAGCTGAGGAGAGTGGATTTTCCTAATTACATTACTGTTAACATTTGAATGTACAAAACGCATAGTAAATGCAATGTTAACACATGCGTTAACGTGCTGTTTATATTGCATTTTAGAAATGCAAATGTTAACAGAAATGAAATAAGGCAAATCACCTCTCCTCAGCTGTTGTAATTAGTTTCAAAATGCATTATAAACGCAATTAAAATGCTACATGTGACCTTACCCTTAGAAGAAAAAAAATGCAAAAATTTTGACAAAAGAGGTTACTGTGCAAAATGTTAAACAGTTAAAGCAGGTGAAATAATTCCAATTTACATGTTAAAATCGGGTCCATGAAAAAAAAATTCCTTTGCACCTGCCCTGGACCAGGTGCAGAATTGCGCCAAAATTGGCAGCAAAATGTCGCAAAAATGGCAAAATGTCGCACAGAACATCTGGAAAATTAAGATGCATGAGGCACACTGCACAAGGTGCAGACCAAAGGCGTACTTGACAAAGAACTGCGAATCAAAAGTCGCATAAATGGCGCAAAAACGGCAAAAGTCGCGAAAATTAGACTATTTGGCTAGCTGAAACTATGATACATGTGCCCCATGGTGTCCATGCAAGAGTGGATTATAATCTAGGCCAAACTACCCACCAAATTTTATACTAAGAAGAACCTTCACCCATGAAATCCTCATACCTTCTTTCATGCTCTCAATACATATGTACGAAAACCTCCAGAGGTAGTGAAATAGCAGATTAATAGTAGCAGAAGGGACAGATCCTCCATCACCCAAGAAGATGATTCTAATACCATATGTAGGGAATTAATTCAACTTGTAGGGATTAATAATATTCATACAGTGCAGGGCACCATGCCAGACTTAATCCGCCTTTCCACAGTGATAAATCTGGTGCTACAAGAGACCTACTAGCTGGCTTACTTTATATGAAAAAAAGGAAAAATTGTTGTTATATGGCCTAGGTTTCATTATAAGTGGACACCTGCTAATTGGGTGGATGTTTCTTTGCAGCAGTGACATACTTTACATCACAGACATGATTGTAACAGAAGATAATATCTGGTGATGATGTTACAGATTAACCACACCTCCCATCTTCACAGACCTTGCCTAGAAATCATAGATCTTCATAGACCTCAATGGGTTGGTTCCACACCATTGCTGCTTAGTGCCATGAGGCTGCTGTAAAGCGTATCATTGAATGCTGTTACTAAGGCTCAGGCAAGATGTCAGGCAACATAATCATAGACAGAAGATAGTAGAAACTACAATCATAAATTAAAACCAGATAGAAAAAGTTCAATGTTTTGCTGCCTGGTTTTAATGCGTCAAAATTGGCAGCACATTGCCTTTAACACGGCAGAGTTTGGGTATGAATACTTCTAATCCCTGGAATGTCCAGGGTTGACATTTTCAGTAGGTTTAGTTTCGCCTCCAGGCAGCAGAGTTGATGGATAGCTGTGATTCTGCATACTGCATCTGTCAAAGTATTTTCTTCATTAGTAAGAAATACCAGCAGAGGAATGAGAACATTTTCTATGAGGCAATTTTCTAGTTTTCCGTATATCTCAGGTATTCTTTTACAAATTCCACCAATCAGATGTGAGGCAATAAGGATGTTTTACCATAGTACCACATATGTCAAGGTCAATTGACTTCTTTTTATAGTTCTCCCCAAAAGCTGGGGTTAAATTTAAATTGGTGTGGCTGAGGACCTACCCTTTAGATGTGGTGAATAAGTCACATTTCTCCATCCAAGTGCTGTGCATACCCCCAACATTTTTCTAATGTATATATTGTTTTATTTATTTATCTTAGCTTTATTAAAGACTTCAACCAGATTTAACCAAGATATGTGACCCTCGGTACCCATTTTAAAACTGTTGTATTATTTGATTTTTTCCTTCAAAAAAAGGCAATGAAATAGTGGCAGTACTGAAGTAGGAAAGTCACACAACGGCGTCAGTTTTCATTGACTACTGTGGTATGCGACTGTAATGTGACAATTTTCGATAGCAAAAAACCCCAAATGCTCCAAATGTTGGCAATTGTGATGCTTACGTGCATCTTCTGGGGGGAGAAATTAATCCCAGGTACTGGCCGTATAAAGCTACTTTTCTGTATTAAGATGCTAATTAAGACCAGCTTTAGTAAGGCTTACCACATACTATATGTCGCTCATATTTCTAGGGTTGAACACTGTGGGTTGACTCGTAGCAACATAGTGATCAATGATGTTATGAGTCACCACCTCCCAAAGTGACTACTGTTCCCTACAATAACCCAGCTTCTAGTACTGGACAGTAGTTCCACGGGGAGACAGTGAATCACAGATGACTACAGATAACTACGTTGTGGTGAGCTACGCTCGGGAGTAGTGTTCTATTCAGGAAATTTGGTCGATGTATGGTCCATATTTTACATGTCTGTAACTGGCCTAGGGTAATTTAGGGTAAATCAGAATCAGGTAGACTTACATGGAAAATAACAGGAACTTGATTGCCGATATACCGTTATTAAACTCATGTATTGAAATGTAGGCTCTAGGAGAAATTTGCAATAACAGGTGAGCTTCTGGCTCACCATACTGCCAAATTAAAGTTTGAGACATGCTATAAACATTAGCTCGGATATTTTATGCACATAAAGTGCAGTGTGAATGCTGAGAAGACACTTTTCCCCATGTTGGAGCTCACAGCCCTGGAGCTTGTAACATCAGTGGACTTGTTACTGGGACTTTGCATCAATAACATAGGCTTTTCAGAGGTCTGTAGGTAGATGCCCACCCTATTAAATATGCAGATCTGTGTATACTGTATTGTAGTATTTTTTTTATTAACTAAATGGTAACATTATTGAATGTGTAAAATGTGGAGGCCAAGCCTCTGTACTGTGAACCTTGCACTATCCACAGATAACACATAGTAACAGCCAGGGCCTGATGGGTTCTGTCCTCTTTTACTCCTTCCTAACAATGTCCTTTAACATCAGCGTCTGCTAGATTGAAATGTCAAAGCCGATACAATAGTAGAAGAAATCTTGAAAGTATTATGAAAGGGAGCCCTTATTGCCATAGTTTAGATTGTATTTGAAACCAAGCCGGGCCACACTTAGGATCAAAGATTGCCATAATGCCTGTATGTGTGATAAGACCTTGCACAGAGACAAAATTGCAGAGAAAGCAATGTAAGCAAATTGGTAAAAATTGAATGGGGGGTGTGAAGAAGGTAGGGGTAGGTGGCTAGAAGTGGGTTTCTACCACTGTAAGCAAGAGCAGATCAGTCGAGACTAAGCAAGCAGCTGGTATAAACCCCATAGTTTTCTTATTTTTTATTTTTCCTGCAATCCCATACCATTTATTGGAACAATTGTCAACCATTTCATCCATTTTATGAATATTCCCTTTATTTGCCGTGCCGTCCATCAATAGAAGTGCCTATTACAAGTGTTTGCTATAAACCTTTAATAATCCCTTGGATACCAAGTAGTCTGCTACTTATTTTTATGGTAATTGACTCTGCATATAATCATAATGAATAATTTGTTGATTACTGTCAAACCAATGAAAAATAATCTATTGTTCCACTTGTTCCATGTAATTTCCAGCCTCTTCAGTATTTTGCTGCTATTTTATTAGAACCTGCTGTTTCTCGTTGCCATAAAACACCTCTCAGAAGTAGTTTTTCATTTTATTAAATTTATGGCGGCCAATTTGTGACGGCTAATAATTTTGTGTTCATATTATCTGTTCGCCAACTTTTTCGCTACAATTGTTCCCAATTACTAACAGAACACAACTTGTGCTTTAGGGTTTCTATGCAACTCATTCTAGAAAATGATTGGAAAAATCTTTGCTACAATTTGCTCTGGGGCCTATAAATAAATTCACACATCAGCCTCGTGCTCCGGTCCCCTTTGACTCCATAGATGACAGACACGCTGTTGCATTATGGGTTTGCTTTCCGTATTTAGTGTTAGGAGATGCCAAGCTTGGTATTAAGTAGGCAATGAAATGATTAGTTTGGGTGGCATTTATATCTGAACATACATATGTCTGTAAACATTGAGGTAGACGGTTGCCATATTTGGTAACACTCCCTTTGGATGCACAAGCCAAGTCTTGCTCCTTACATTTCCTCTTCCAATAGTTGATTTTACAAAGTGTCATTCACTACCTGAAACATGTATTAGCGTGTTGAGAAGCTTTTCACAGGCTGTTGAGTTTGAAAAGCGTTCACTTTGTAGCGTATGTCTCCTGTCATCCAGCCCTATCTTATACAGGGGAATAACGCTTAGTGTGCCATTACCGATTAGGAAAATGTGAAATTCTGTTACATGGATATTATCGTAAAGGGTAGAGATAGCACATAGGGAGTCATTTACATTTAGTCAGGACACAAACCTGTTTGATTTATCTTAGAGGTTAATATATCAAGCAGCTGAATCTGCAGAGTTTTTGCAACTTTTTATTCTAAAGTCACAGAAAAGTCTCAAACTCTTTTACAATATCTCCAAAAGTTTTTCCCGGCATTTTTAGGCGCAGATACGAAAATAGATAATAGATACGATAAATGCCCCCAATGTTCCCAGAACTTCTACAACTGTACTAATGGAGAGGAAATACAGAAATAAACAAGCTGTGCTTTGCGGAGACTGATCCCCGATGCTGACAGACGTGCTTGCACCACAATTAGTAAATCCCCCCCCCCCGTTGTGTTCGGCACAATTGTGGCGTAGACACTTCTCAAATACCCATGCAAGCAGTTTGCACCTAAAAGAACATGCAAAATCTGCCATAAAAAAAATCTACCTTAGTAAATGTGCCCCAATAGGTCTATTATCACTTATTATTACTAGAAATCCCCAGAGATCATGAAATCAAGAGACACCTGTTGGAATGAAGTGGTGGTTGCTCTTGCATGATCAGTAGGGAATCAAGTAGTGGACATTCACCTAAGACAAATGACAGCAAAATCTTGTCATCCTTTAGTTTTGCTTACACTGGATTAGACTGCAATCTAAAGCTGGCATTGAGCTACTAGGGTGTCCCTGGGAAATAGGTTCCAAACTAGGTTGAGCACATCCCATTCATTTCAGGGCTTAGGTTGGTTTCACACAAATGAATGGGGGCATGCATACAGCCACATGCTGGAGAGAGATGTTCCCTTTCCATAGGGAGAAGTGCGGCATGGCTGTACTTATGGGGAAGGATAGAACAAGCTCTAGATTTTACCCTGATACTGTATGGCCCAAGCGCTGGGTGATCATCCATTAAAATAGATGGACATGCAACATCCTCCACCGGGCCTAGCCTTTTCTTGGGGCCTGGAAGCAGCCGGAGCCAAGAATACAAGAGTGGATAGCAGTTGTCACGGTGCTTGGTATGGGGACAGAAGGCTGTCCTACAGCCTGATGGAGTGTACAAGAAAAGAAGCTAAGCTTGAGAAGGTTTCTCCCTGGGGCAACCCCTGAGTGTCTGTACAACGTGTCCCTGGGTAATAGATGGGAAAGCCTGTGGTAGTAGACAGCCGTATCCAAGGATCAGATGGAGGCAACGTTGTGCAAATCAACTTACGGTTCTTTATTGAATAGCAAAAGCAGATAGCAGCCAAACAGCAGATTCAAATTCTGATTAGTGGAGTGGTAATGGAGAGTGGTGCGCAAGAATAGTGCACCAGCCTGATAGTAGATGCTGGCTGGGACAGTTGAGGTGGAGCTGTGTTCAAACTGTGAAAGCTGCAGCTCTAGGGTTAGAGTCTAGAGTTAGAGTTCCTGGGATTGGTATCTGTGACAGCACTGAAGGTGTCCTACACACAATGGGGCTCATTTACTAAGGGTCCGAACGCCGCACTTCGGTCGGGTTTCCCGAATATTTCCGATTCGAGCCGAATTGTCCAGGGATTTTGGCACACGGGATCGGATTTCACGCGACAGAAATGGGGGGGGCATGGTTAAGTATATGTGACCCAATCTCTCTCTCTTCGATCTCTCTTGACTCCTGAGACAGACTCTGAAGACAGACTGCTGACTCTGAAGACAGACCATGTGCTCCCACTGCACAGAGGTTTTATTCTCCCCCTGGTCAGGTGGTAGCACCTCTCCAATCACACTCCAGTTTACAATACAGCCACATAATTAGATAACTACTTACACTACTTACTTTAACTATTGCCTTTCCAGGCAGAATCTACAGCTGCAATTACACTATATTCTCCTAGCATTATCTAATGGGTGAGTTGCGCAGGCTCACCAGTGTAACGGGTCAAACAGACAACTGAACTAAAAGTCTCTATGGGAAGTGTCCAGACGGAGGAGTCTGTGGACCCTCTGGACTACCGCAGCAGATGGTATGAGGCCTGTGGTGGCACCCAAGGTACAGGGAAGTGCAGGAAACAGTCCAAGCCTGGGATGACAGCAGCAACACAGAGGAACACTGGTAACACTGGCACGGACTGCAGACACCGCTGGACTGGAACCCTGGGAGGAACAGCAGGAAGCATGAAGGCAAACTGAAGACTTGACACAGGATGGCAGGAGCACACGGAGGTACCCTGGTAACGCTGGAGACAGGACACACCATGAGTGTATGGGAACGCTGGAGACACACAGAAACACAGGAAAGGCTAATGGGCTTTCTCTTCCTCAGGAACGGCTTAAGGAAGCCTGGCATGGAAACCATAGGAGATCCTAGGAGAAGATCCGGCTGGGATAGAAGGGAGGTGCCGGATTATAAGGGCGAGCCGGATTAGCAGGAGCCAATCAGGAGGGCGCTGGCCCTTTAAGGCTTGAGAAGTCCGCGCGCGTGCCCTCTAGTGGTGAGAGCATGTGACTGCAGGCAAGGAGGCTTGCGGCCTACATGCCGGGAGCCGGAGCACAGACAGGAGCCAGGAGAGGTAAGTGAGGGCAGGGAGACAGGGACCGGCAGGCAGCGGAGCACGGGTGTACCCGTGCACCAGTGACAACCAGATCCTGACATGGAGAGGGCGCTATTCACAACAACCACCTTGCCTATACTTTTGCAGGGGTGTTGCAGACATATTGCCCATTAAAACGCATGGGGCCTAAAACTATACCACAACAGTACGGTACAGGTTATACCACGAAATGGAGAACAATGGTAACCTGGAAAGGGTCTCAACTGGGGGAACTGGATCAGTGAGTACTCTTTTGTTATATTACCATGCTTATTTTAAGGCTGCTTTACACAAAAGTGTGAAAATGCCTTGATAAGCTCATTTTGCCTATTACTGCATGAGGCGGGTCATCAGTCCAAATACAAACAAGAAAATCACAGCTATCATATCTATGAGCAGTCTGCCTCCTTATATCTGGTAACTTACTACCACACCCCACAGAAACACAAGATTTGTTCTTCAATTCACACACAATTTTACAATAACCTCATTCTAGGACTTCCAGCTCTCCATTTACATGAAAAATCTCCTTACAAATGCTCAATGAAAACCTTCACTGGCTCATTAGAAATAATGGAATAACAAAGGACATATAGGGGGATATTTATCATACGCTGGTGCTTGTGCGCCAGCGTATGATTGCCCCGCCGCTGCAAATTTGCAGCCCGATACATGAAGAGGCTTCCGCCTCTTCATGTATCGGGCTGCCAGCAGCGCAGCGTTTATCCTGCCTGGCGTAGAAAAAGACACAGCCGGCGACTTTTCACGTATGAAAAGTCGCCAGCAGCAGCGAGTGCGCAGGCACGGGGACAGTAACGCCCCGTGCCGGCCCACTCCCGTCCGGCCGTGCCCTCCGCTCGGCTGGCCGCGCCCCCCCCCCTTCACGCTAGCATTTGCGATTATTTCAGGGCCTCTGCGCAACTGGCGGTGCGCAGAGGTCCTGATAAATATCCCCCATAAGGTAGAATTCATATGCTCCATATTACTCATACTGGAGCTGTAATGATATATGAGATATACTTCATAGCTATCCATCTGTTATGCTGGATACTATAGTGTTACTTTTACGGATCCAATATGTGCTATATAAACCAGCAAGTGAGAGTATTTCCATCTCCTGGAATGTCCGCAGTCACTAGCAAAGAGTTTGCTACAGGTGAAATAAGCTTGTTGGAATGTACAAGCTGGAATTTCTGTGTCCATCCAGGTGTTTAGCTGACTGTTGGGTGCCTGGAGCAGAGAAATACAGCAAACTGAGGTGTAGGAGCATATCTTCCATAACTACATCTGCTTCTTTTATGAAAATGAAGAGACTTTCCTGAAATTGTTTATTACTGAGCAAAATACATTAATCATGTGACAATGTGTCTGTGGACACAAACCGTAAGATAAAAGTCCAAGGGGGTCATTTATCTTTATTTTTCTTCCTGCTTTTTCTGTCTTTTTGAGACATTGCAATCTTCTATTCCAGATGTGCCAATTTATAATTTCAAATTGTCTCAAATTTGTGACATTTTTTTTGTGCTAAAAAGCTCCAGATGCAACCATACTTAAGGAAAACTTAGAAAATGGAAAGAAGTGTTTTGAGACATTTGTGCGACTTTTTGGCAACATTTTTAACAAATGTCTTTTGTTAAAAAAAAAACATTTAACACAGGGAAAAAGTGAGATTGATAAATTACCAAAGAAGCAGACGGAAACACGACGGAAAAATGGCGGTAAAACTAGCCAAAACAAACAGATATAAGATAAATGACATAAATGACCCCCCATGTTTACCTTTCTGAGTGCTTGTACCGTGGAAGATCTAGCAATATTGCTACAACATAAAGGGACGCAGTATACAGTATACAAAACGGGACGCCAGCTCCACTCGCGTGTATACTGTTTTATGCGCATTTTAAACATACTCTTATGAGTATAACTTTTAAGAATAAAATCCAAGGTTTTAAGAACATACTATGCAATTTGGTGCCTACTTTCTCTTTTAGTTTTTGCTACCACACTGTTGAGTGAGTTTAAGGAGAAAACTGCACCTTAAGGATGTTCTGATTAGTGACCTACATCTTGTTGCAAAACTTTCCTCATCGGTAGAATATAATTGAAGATCTTTGAAGAAATTTTGAACAACAGCCGTATTGGAATCATTGGGAGCTCCGGTCAGAGTTTTTTATACTCCTTTTTTTATTGTTTAAAGTGGGACTTGTTGGATCGGTCTCGGGCTGTGGTGTTAGCTCCTGTGGTATGGAAGTGTGCTGCACTGTGTTTTTATAATTTTTGGTCATATTGATTATCCAGACTAACCCTTCAACAGACCTCAACATGAATTTACATTGATGATGGATGAATCAAAGAATAAAAAGCTACACAAAAGGCACAATTTATGAGCTAAGCCATTTGTTGCGTTATGAAATCATATACAGAAGGTGAATGTTACATTCTAACTGTGATTTTCACTTTGAAGTTACATCAAAATCTAAGAGTAATTCCTTACATCATAATCATAACAGGACACATCTATTATTCGTGTATATACAGTGTGTTATCTACTTAGGTACAAATCATTGAATCTATTCTTGTGAAAGGCCAAATCAAATTCCCTTCAGTATTAACCAAAGCCTGGTGCATGTAGGGACCTGCTGCATCTCATGAATGCTGTAAGGATTTACATGCACAAATCATTTTCACTACTGTAACATTTTTCATCTTGTCACAGACTTTCCTCTATCCCAAGCAAAAGAATTTTTTTTTTTCAAGGAAGATTATACCAGACTAAACAAGGATGACATATTGAAAGAAAAAGACTAACCAAGTACATTGTGATTAGAAAATAAGTTCTTCCGTGTGTCCTTCTTCTTCCAATATGTCACTCACAAAATAGAACAGTTCACACTCCTAAAGCACAAATTCCTGAATCCTCCGATAGAAATGTACCGCTATTCAGACAACTCTCCTGCGTTTCTCCTGTGACCTCCTCCGTTTGCACCATATGTTGCAGTGGATCGCTGGAAGTAATTCACCCGCAGATAGGGTAGTACAGTTTAACACTCAGGATTTATTTAGATTAAAATCATACTCACAAAAGAGCAATAAAATGCACATGTAAAACTCCAATATGGAACGCCAGCTACACGTTCTCACCCGACACTGGGTTTCGTCCTGTACGGCTTCTTCCAGGGTGTTGCTTACTTGTGATTATTCAAGTATTGATCAATAATTCAAGTGGTTGTACAGGATTATAAAATGTATAGTTTCTTGGGGACTGTGACTTTGCTGGCATGGTAAGAAGTTTCCCTTTAATACAATCAAACAATTGACAGAAATTACTGGTCCTAGTAATCTTCTTGTATAGTGGATATAGTCATCCAGAGGAGATATTCACCTGAATTGGGGAAGTTGAGTGCACACTAAGTCAAGCCTGTACCAAGGGACCTACTGTAGATGGATGGATGATGTCATATTAGCCCTGATAATATCCAGAGCACAGCACTACTGGAATACTGAAGGACTTATTTGGAATGAGGAATCCCTATTAAAACATTATTTATTAATGATGTATAGGTAGGAATTAATAGCGGTATGTCTATTTTTGCAGATGACACCAAGCTGTGTAGTGTAATACAGTCTATGGAGGATGTTCATAGGCTGCAGGGTAACTTGGACAAATCCACTTGGCAAATGAGGTTCAATGCGGGTAAATGTAAGGTTATGCACCTGGAGGCTAATAATACACAGGCAACATATGTCCTTGGGGGAGTAAATCTGGGAGAATCCCTTGTTGAGAAGGACCTGGGGGTACTAGTAGATCATAAATTGAATTACAGCATGCAATGTCAATCAGCTGCCTCTAAAGCCAGTAGGATCTTGTCATGCAAGTGTTATGGACTCCCAGGATAGGGATGTAATATTACCACTGTACAAGGCATTGGTTCTGCCTCACCTGGAGTATGCCGTCCAGTTCTTGGCACTAGTCCATAATAAGGATGCCCTGGAGTTGAGGAGGATATAACAAAGAGCTACAAAAATTAAAACAACTAGATTTATTTAGTCTGGAAAACAGATGTCTAAGAGGGGCCATAATTTATATTCAGTAAATATATGAAAGGTCCATATTAAAAATACGGAGGAAAGTTGGAAGGTGGAAATCAAATCAAAAGATGAGGGAGCACTTTCTCCTTCTGGAGAAAACAAGGTTTAATCACCAGAAGAGACAGGGCTTTTTTACTGTGAGAAATGTCAATCTGTGGAATAGCCTGTGTCTTTTTTCAACTGTATAAACTATGTAACTGGGATTGGAAAGTATGGGGACATGTCATACATTGCGGCTTATTTACTCAGGGTCGCGAATTGCACTTTAGGCGGACTTTGCACTGTTTTCGGGATTTGCATGGCTTTGACAGATATTTAACAGGGGTTTGTGCTGGGATTGTGTTGCGTGCAATTGTTTTTTGGCACAGCTGTGTTGGCTGCCATGCAACACAAATTCGGAGGGCGTGCCATCGGACAATCAGACTGATTCGGACTGAGCACGGGATTTAACTGTGTCAAAAGACAATGAAACTTACAGCAACAGGAAGAAGAAGGTAAACTATCGGACCGGAGCGGGGAAGCAACACATGCAGGATATCGGGCGCACAATCTTAGTGAAACGTGGCAGAGTGCATTATCTTCAGACATTGCACTTTCTGTGAACTCTGAGGACCAGGTAAATAAATGTGCCCCATTGTGCAGTGTGAGTAGTAGTGAGGTGTAAATGACACAGCCTGAGCACCTTGTAGAGTAGGAGTCCCCCTGACATAGATAAACTCTAGATGTCTTATAGCATCAAAAGAGTAAATTGAGTTTTTAAAGGAGATAGTAGAGAGTCTAGAAACCAACAACTTGTCATTAGAGGAAGAGAGTCCAAGACTAAGAAGTGACTAATAATTCTCACTGGCGCCAAGTTTTTCAGAGTTACGGAAGCAGTGAATGGAAATGAGACAGGTAAAAATAGAAAGCTCAGAAGACTGGACAGTCCTAGGAAAGTCAGAATCATTTCTTGCTAGCCAGAGCAACCCTACTGGAAATTCTACCAGAAGTTCAAAAATGTCCAACATGACGCAACAGCAGTTGAAGCTGCACTGAAGATACTGTTACGGTGGATTTTCTAAGTCTTAGTTCACATGGCCCACCACAGGCTAGACCATTGTGTTGTCATTACTAGATCTATGGGTTCTGCATAGTAGACAAAGGTACTGGCTGGGAGATTAGATGAGAGTGTAGGTGGGAACAAATTTTGAAGGTCAGGAGTAAAAAGAAACAGGTCATAAATGGGAACCTGAGTTTTAGTAGCAGGAAAATAAAATATAGTGGAGCAAAAGATGTGTTCTCTGCTAATATTGAGTAGCATTCTGTAAAATTAGGCTATGGCTGCCTCCATCTTGCCATGCACTTCTCTTAATTTGTCCTATGCTATTTCAACCCTTTCCCAACATTCACGTTTCATTTTTTATGAAAGTCAAAAGGGGAATATGGTGCTGAATAAGCACAATGTACAGCAGGTGCCAGTTGTGTAAAAAGATGAATCAAGGTGACACCACCACCTGTTCTTTCATATAATAGCCATTACTGATAATGGAAGAATAATATTGTGAAATCAGCAGTCTATTTCTTTATAAATACAGGCGGTCCCCTACTTAAGAACACTCGACTTACATACGACCACTAGTTACAAATGGACCACGGGATATTGGTCATTTATTGTACTTTAGTCCTAGGTTACAATGATCAGCCCTAACAGTTATCAAAGGTGTCTGTAATGAAGCTTTATTGTTAATCCTGGTTCTTATGACAATCCAACATTTTTAAAATCCAATGTCACAGAGACCAAAAAAGTTCTGTCTGGGTTTACAATGATAAAATATACAGTTCGAACTTACATACAAATTCAACTTAAGAACAAACCTACAGACCGTATCTTGTATGTAACCCGGGCTCTGCCTGTATATGGTTTATTCTTTTTAATTCTTCCCTTGAAGTTGAAAGGGACAATAAGGGAAGAGGGAGACTTTTAAAGTCAGTGTGTGCCACAATCAGCACAAGGCACAAGAATTTACTTCAAAAATGTTATTATTATTATTATTATAAAACATAAAGAATAGTTAATGACATTTTTAGAAGAAAGCACTTTCAGAGGTTATTTAATTTTATTTGAAGTTGGAAACATAATATAAGAGAGTAAAGCTTTTTTTAACTTATGACTTGGGTTTCATAATGATACTGTTTTCTTGTAGTGGCCAGAACAAGTAACTACAGCTCAGCTTCCACCAAAACGATAAAGAAACAACATTCTGTGTTTCTAGAGCTGAAGGCAGTTGATCAATGGGAGTCATGAATTTGGGACTCACGCTCATCTGATATTGAATATCTTTCCTATTCACGTGGTCAGTATGCAAAAGCCCTTTAATTATTGGAGGACTAACCTATGAACCTAGCACCATATAGGCTGTAAGTAACTATAGTGAACATCTCTAGAAGACGCCCATTTGAGAAGACACCCTCTCCAACAGGTTTTTTTCAGTTCCCATTTTTTCCCCATTATACGGAAGCTGCCCCCTATGAGCAGACCACCCCTTTAAAAGGCCAATTGTTGGTGTAAAATTGTGTGGTTTGCTCAAAAAGATTTTTTCTGTATCATAAAACAAAAATGCAACAAATAGTTGCATTGATAATTCCAATAATAATAAAACTGTTACAACTAAAAAATTGTTCCATAGGTTCTAATATTTAACTTGACCAAAACTCTTCTGGAGTTTACTTAGTAGTTCTAGTGACATTTCTTGGGTAAAATTTATAAAATAAGAATAAACAGACAAATCAGAAAAAACGGCACAATTAAGTCCTACCCTTAATAATATGTATCCACTGCATAAGAATAGCCTTGTCAACAATTGTAGTTGGACAAAACTTATTTTCATTACAGTATCCTAGAAATATAAGACAATGAGGCGTGAACATGACAGGGCAGACATTTAATTCGGTATATAAAGGGTGTTTATACTTTAGTTATTCACACTACCGTCAGGAAAAGTTACAGACAACTGCAGGAATCACAGCAAAGGCATCAAGAGCAGCAGTCTATGACACCCTCAGGTCCCATTGTGCAATCTGCTACTCATCTGCTTCTTTTATATTACAGACGTAAGATATGTAATAGATAGGACTAGAAGCCAACACTGCTATGGATTACATTCATAGTATCATAGTATCATAGTATATAAGGCTGGAAGGAGACGCAAGTCCATCAAGTCCAACCTTCAAGAATTAAATAAATGTTTTATCCCCATAACCCGTGATATTTTTTCTCTCCAGAAAGTCATCCAGGCCTCTCTTGAACATGTACATAGAGTCCGCCATAACAACCTCCTGCGGCAGAGAGTTCCATAGTCTCACTGCTCTTACAGTAAAGAACCTTTGTCTATGGTGATGGTAGAATCGCCTCTCCTCTAGGCGTAGAGGATGCCCCCTTGTCCTGGTCACAGGCCTAGGTATAAAAAGATCTTTGGAGAGATCCTTGTACTGTCCGTTCAGGTATTTGTACATTGTAATGAGGTCTCCCCTCAGTCGTCTTTTTTCTAAACTGAATAATCCCAAATTTTGTAATCTGTCATTGTATTCTAGTCCCCCCATTCCCCTAATAATCCTGGTTGCTCTCCTCTGCACCCGTTCCAGCTCTACTATATCCTTTTTATATACTGGTGCCCAAAACTGTACACAATATTCCATGTGTGGTCTGACCAGGGATTTGTATAAGGGCAGAACTATGTCTTTATCATGAGAATCTATTCCTCTCTTGATACATCCCATTATTTTATTTGCTTTAGCAGCAGCCGCCTGGCTCTGGTCACTAAAATTAAGTTTACCATCCACCAATACGCCCAAGTCCTTTTCAGCTTCAGTTTTACTAAGTAATTGACCGTT
Organism: Engystomops pustulosus; assembly: GCF_040894005.1. Lineage (NCBI taxonomy): Eukaryota > Metazoa > Chordata > Amphibia > Anura > Leptodactylidae > Engystomops > Engystomops pustulosus. The sequence goes on along the minus strand of NC_092420.1, from coordinate 55,839,558 downwards.
TAGAACATAATTATACTTTTTGTTTCCATGGCCCAAGTGCATAACTTTACATTTATCTACATTAAACCTCATCAACCATTTCTCTGCCCATCCCTCAAGCTTCCACAAATCCCTCTGTAATGCTAAACTATCGACCTCAGTATTTATTACTTTACACAGCTTAGTATCATCTGCAAATATTGAAACTTGACTGTGTAAACCCACTACAAGGTCATTAATAAAAATATTAAAAAGAAGTGGCCCCAATACTGACCCCTGTGGCACTCCACTGGTAACATCAACCCAATCTGAGAATGTGCCATTAATGACCACCCTCTGTTTTCTATCACTAAGCCAATTACTTACCCAGATACACAGATTTTCTCCTATTCCCAGCAGTCTCATTTTATATACCAACCTTTCATGTGGCACGGTGTCAAATGCCTTTGAAAAGTCCAGATATACAACATCCACAGCGTCCCCCAGATCCAGTCTTGAACTTACCTCCTCGTAGAAACCAATCAGATTAGTCTGACAGGACCGATCTCTCATAAACCCATGCTGACGCTGGGTTATAAGGTTGTGCACAGTGAGATACTCCAGGATAGCATCTCTAATAAACCCCTCAAATATTTTCCCCACCACAGCAGTTAGACTTACGGGTCTGTAGTTTCCAGGATCGCAATTTGATCCTTTTTTGTATATTGGTACCACATTTGCTATGCGCCATTCCTGTGGAACATAACCAGTCCTCAGTGAATCTTCAAATATTAAAAATAACGGTCTGTCTATCACCGTACATAATTCATGCAGAACCCGGGGGTGTATGCCATCTGGCCCAGGTGATTTATCTATCTTAGTGGTTGCAAGGCGGCGCCGTACCTCTTCCTGGGTTAAACTGTTGACATTATAAAAAGAATTTACATTATTCCTCATTGTGTCTTCCACCAGGGGATTTTCCTGGGTAAAGACAGTTGAGAAGGCGACATTCAGTAGATTGGCCCTTTCCTCATCTCCTTCCACCATGACCCCCATGTTATTTCTAAGGGGACCCACACTCTCTGTTTTTAGTTTCTTATCATTTATATACTTGAAAAATAATTTGGGATTATTTTTGCTCTCCCTGGCAATATTTCTTTCAGTCTCTATTTTTGCGGCCTTTATCTGTTTTTTACAGGATTTATTTTTCTCTCTATAATCCTGTAATGCCTCATCGCTACCTTCACGTTTTAGCACCTTAAACGCTTTATCTTTCTCGCTTATTGCTTTCCTTACAAGACTAGTTAGCCACATAGGGTTTTTCTTGTTCCTTTTATGCTTTTTCCCATAAGGTATGTGTTTCTCACAGGACTTTTTCAGAATATATGAGAAAAAGTCCCATTTTTTGGGGGGGCTTTTGTCTTTGAGAGCATTATCCCAGTCTATGCCTTTTAGGTCTTCCCTTAGTTGATGAAAATTTGCCCTCCTGAAGTTTAGAGTGTTGGTTGCCCCTTCACTAACGTGCTTAGTAAAGCGTAATACAAAATCAATGATATTATGATCACTATTCCCCAGGTTCCCCCCAACCTGTAGTTTTGATACCCTATCAGGTCTGTTGGTAAGGATAAGGTCCAGCAGTGCCCCCCCTCTTGTTGGCTCCAGGACTAGTTGCGACAGGTAATTGTCTTTTGTTGTTGACAAGAAACTGCTACCTTTGAAGGACCTGCAGGTTTCTGCCCCCCAGTCAATATCTGGGTAATTGAAGTCCCCCATGATAAGTACTTCACCATGCTTTGAAGCCGCATCCATTTCACTTATCAGCATTTCCTCTGCTGCCTCCATTATATTTGGAGCCTTATAACAAACCCCTAGTAATATTTTATTATTCTTTTTCCCTCCCCTTATCTCCACCCATAGGGACTCCACATTTGCGTTACTGATGTCATCTCGCAAGACGGGCTTGAGGCAAGAATTCACATATAAACAAACCCCTCCCCCTTTTTTATTTATACGATCCTTTCTAAAAAGACTATAACCATCTATAGTAACAGCCCAGTCATAGCTACTGTCCAGCCATGTCTCGCTGATACCCACTATATCATATTTCCGTTCCAACATCAAGAGTTCCAGTTCCTCCATTTTGTTTGTGAGGCTTCTGGCATTTGTGTACATACACTTTATATGGTTTTCCCTGTCCGTATTCCTTTTGTCCTTATTCCCCAATCTCATTCCAGCCCCCCTTCCTCCCCCATGGACTATGGCTCTTCCCAGCTCTCTATGTACACCGTCTATTTGCCCTGCACAAGTGTAGTTGCCCTCCCCCCAGGTCTCTAGTTTAAACACTCCTCCAACCTTCTAGCCATTTTTTCCCCTAAAACAGCAGCCCCCTCCCCATTGAGGTGCAGCCCATCCCTACTGTAGAGCCTGTAGCCCACAGAAAAGTCAGCCCAGTTATCCATGAACCCAAACCCCTCCTTTCTACACCAACTTTTGAGCCACTTATTTACCTCCTTGATCTCCCGCTGCCTTTCTGGTGTGGCACGTGGTACAGGCAGTATTTCGGAGAAAATTACCTTTGAGGTCCTTGCCCTGAGCTTATGGCCTAAATCTCTGAAATCATTTTTAAGGACCTTCCACCTACCTGTTACTTTGTCATTAGTGCCAATGTGGACCATGACCGCTGGTTCCTCACCAGCCCCTCCCAGTAATCCATCAACCCGATCCGCAACATGCCGAACCCGAGCACCCGGCAAACAACACACTGTTCGGTATGCACGGTCTTTGTGACAGATTGCCCTGTGTGTTCCCCTAATAATCGAATCTCCCACTACCAGCACCTGTCTGACCTTACCTCTGCTCCCATTACCCTTCTTACTGGAGCACACATTCCCCTGGTTGCTAGCGGCCACATCTTTCTGCAGCATTGCTACCCCAGAGCTGATATCCCCCTCATCCTCCAGCCTGGCAAACTTATTGGGGTGCACCAGATCAGGACTAGACTCTCTACAACTCTTCCCTCTACCCCGCCTTCTACATGTTACCCAACTAGCTGCCCCCTCACTCTGCACCTCCATACTTCCCTCCCCACAACCATCTTCCCCAGAGAGTTTGTGCTCCAGGAGCAGCAAACTTCGTTCCATATTATCAATTGCCCGCAGCCTTGAAACTTGCTCATTTAGATCCAGAATCTGGGCTTCCAGATGAGCAATTTTCACACACCCCACACAGCAGTATTCCCCCTCGAACGGCTGTTCAAGGAAAGCATACATGGCACAGGATGTACACCGTGTAGCAATGCCACTTATGGAGTCCATTATTCTAATGGGGATTACAATAGAATTATGCACAGAAAGAAGAATTTACAGTCAAAGTAACACAAAACACAGAAGTTACCTACTAAAGCCCCTCAAACTTAAGTCCCTTAAACGTAAGTCACACTTAAGACACTGCACACACTTCAGATCAATGCACACTCGCTGCCAAGCTCATACACTCGCTTTGCTAATGCTTTTTTTAAAAGTTATCTGCCACAAAAATCTGCAGAGCTCACTGCACAAGATCTGGCTGCAAACCCATTTTTACAGAAAAAGAAACAGATAGTGTTATATCTTTGCAGATGACCTGGATGGGACTTGAACCCAGCACCCCAGCGCTGCAAGGCTGTAGTGCTAACCACTGAGACACTGAACCAATGGGGCACATCTACTTCGAAATGCGGAAAATGCACTGAAAATGCTATTTTCCATAAATAATGCTGAGTTCACTAATCTAATTCACTAAGAATGTGTGCCAGAAATCATGAATCTGTCGCTTCCCCGCACTGGCCCGACAGAGTTGCTTCCCCGCACTGGCCCGACTTTTTTGTGGTGCACCTTTAACATAGCGTGTGCAACACAATTTGAAAGTTACATAAGGCTCTCGGTCCGAATGAGTCGGACTGACCGACACCACGACCCCTAATATGTGTCGCATGGAAGCCAGCGCAACACCACAAAAGGGTTGCGTGCAACACAATAGCAGAGCAGACACTTCTTCAATATCTGTGCAAGCAGTTTTAGCCTAGAAGAAGGTGCAAAGTCCAACAAAAGTGAGGAGCAAAGCCCTTCTCCCATCTCACAACAGTTTCCTGAGAACATTTAGGAAATCTTAAACAGATTGTTAATCCTGCATTATTTTATTATATTTGAGCAATTCTAATTTTGAACATGAGGTGCCTAGTGGCCAAATGATATGGATGCCATTAAGGACGTATGGGTGTGGTTACACTACAATACGGACTGCACAGGCAGGGTCGGTCACAATATGATGGGGAGCAGAGAAGGGGCCCCAATAAGAGGTTGTGCAAAGAATGGGGCCCCAATAAGAGGGGGAGCAGGTTGAGGCCACAATGAGAGGGTGAGGGGGGAATTGTGCATTTTACAGTGTTAGTGCCAATAATCTGCGTATTACAGTGAGAGGGAATGGGGCAAGGGGCATCGCTTATTTTACAAAAACGTTTGTTTTTGTCCCTCTTTCTCCAACATAAAAGTTAGGGGGTATGGATCAGGGTAGGTGGTAGTGCTGTAGTATGGTGGCATTATAGTAGTGTAATAGGAGCTTGTCTAATCATCTGCAGTATGGGATAGGAGTTTGTATCCACCTATGGAACGTCTAAGTGGTACAGTCCATGCATTGTATCATTCCTTGTGACAACATAAAGTCATCAGAAAATTATATTATCCTCAGAGGGAAACCATGAGACTATATGTCCAACTAAAAAGAGAGACCCCACGAATTGTCACCATTATCACACTGGCTTAGATAAATAATGAAAGGGAAAGTACTGACTTGCTCCAGTGAAAGTAATAATTTAGTAAGTACATATTCAATGTAAAGAAAAATGTGCCATAGCAGCAATACATTAGTGAAAAACTCAAATCAGCTTAGCCTTGTCTGTGTACTCAACCGTTGGGCTGGATTTTCCATACTACATGTGACATTTATTCTGCCACACAGGACACAGACTACAGCCTCTCTTTACATCTGTATCTTGACAATTTGGAATTGCACTTTAAACCTATTATTTCTGTTGCTGAATGTGAACGTGTGCAATGCATCATGGAAGATGTGGTTACCAGATCTATTGCTTAAAGGCTACAGAAATAATTCTTTTCACAAAAGCAAGTTAGAGCCTGTGTGCGACTGAACTCACTGTTCTGATAGAGACTACACTAAGTGGTGGTGGGAATGATTTAATAGGTGAGTTGGTGTTTTTCTTTAGGGGGTTTTCCAACATTTGGAAAAACTTTCAGAGACTAGCTAACTTATGTATGAAAATAGGGAAAAATGTATCCTCACATCCTCGTGGGCCCTTTGGTCCCTGTAAGGTCTCTGTGGTCTCCAGTCTTGTCGGACCACAAATACTGCCAAGCCAATTCCCATGTATTCAAATATGACATTCGAGGCCAGTGTTTAACTTATCTGTCATGTGAACAGAACCTAATAGTGTGACAGATATATCGCCTGCATCATTCATAAATCTGGAGCAGTATCAGTCTGTGTAGTGTAACTCTTTGGTAAGCTGCACTCAAATATGCTTGGGCCACGGAAACAGAGCAATGTACCACGTAGATCTCATAGACCAAGCACAATGCTGTGGATGGGAGTTTGAGCATCATATAAAAAGATGATGCATAGAGAGTATGTCTGTTGCCCGGACACATCAATGTAACAGTTGTTACAACAGCTATAAATAAAAATGACAGATTAACGAATAACTAAATGTATATAAATAGAAACCACAACCAAAATCAAGTAAAACATGAATTCATTATTGTAAACATGATAGCATGGATAACATAAAAAAAAATCCCACGTATAAAGAATGGAAGGTTCTGTATTATTTATTGTAGGTACACTTCAAATGCATGAAACAGAATCCAAAAGAATAGACCCTGAAAATCACACTGGGGGTATTGATTCCCCTTGCCAGTGCACTGGAGCCCATATCCAGCCTCTTAGTAGATATGTAGTAGAGAAACTCCTCCAGTTCGAACATGTAGACCATGTCTGATTTGGCAGAGATTTTTGCTATTGAAAAACCGGCAGGGAGTTTAAGCCCCTCAAAACCCCCTTTCTCCACCCTGACACACCAAACGTGATGTGTTGGAGAAGACAGAAAACTAACAGGGTTGGGGAAATTTAAATTCTCCCCCATTGTATAATTTTAAAAAATTAATCTGCATTTTAGTGCATAAAAAGCAAGAATTCTAAGACAGATAGTTTTTCTTTAAGAAGGTCCTCCGACTCTGCAGTTCCTTACCTGTATAAATTATACCTGTCCACACAACCAATCAGTCACTCTCCAACCTCTTCACCATGGCAAAAACCAAAGAGCCGTTTAACCCCTTAAGGACACAGCCATTTTGCAGGTTAAGGCTCAGCCCGATTTTTTGGATTCTGACCTGCGTCGCTTTATATGGTTATAACTTTTGAACACTGTTACTTATCAAAACGATTCTGAGATTGTTTTTTCCCCACATGTTGTACTTCATTTTAGTGGTAAATTTTGGCTGATAAGTTTTGCGTTTATTTACAAAAAAAAAAGAAAATATGATAAATTTTTTGAAAAATTTGCCATTTTCAAAATTCAAAATCATTGCGTTTCCAGGCAGATAGATTTACCACCTAAATAAGTTGCTGAATAACATTTCCCATTTGTCTACTTTACATTTTCATAATTTTTGATATGTCTGGATAATTTATTTTGATGTCACGCGGCTTACAAATAGAATATCGCTTTTCCGGATTTTCAGAATTGACTATTTTGGGGATAAATACAGTTTGGAATGAAATTTTACATATTTAGCATCAAAACCCCCGTATATAACCAACCCATTTTCAAATCTGCACCCCTCAAGCTATCAGAAACAGCTTTTACGAAGATTGTTAACCCCTTGAGATCTTCATAGTAATTAAATCAAAATGGAGGTGAAATTTAGAATGGTCAAATTGTTCCCTTATACGTTCATTTAGCACTAAAATTTACACATTTCCAAAATATAAAAAGAGAAACCCACCATACAATTTGTTCTGCAATTTCTCCTGAGTGCAGAGACCCCCCACATGTGGCCGTTACTTGTTTTATGGGCGCACAGCGAGACGCAGAAGGGAAGGAGCGCCCTGCAGCTGCCAGGATTTTAGTTTCCTCATTGGCCCCTTTTGAAGGCTATAAAATTTTCGCTTTTGCGTTATTGGGGCCATGTGATGCCATTTTTTTTGCGCGATGAGATGCTTTTTCCATTGTTACCATTTTGGGGTTGGTATCACCTATTGTTGAAAATTTAGGAACTTTTTTTGAGGGCAGGAGTAGAAAAGCATCAATTCTGTACTGGATTTTTTTCTCTTTTTTTTTTTGGTGTTCACCGTATAGACTAATAATCATGTTATCTTTATTCTATGGGTTGATACGATTACGGGGATACCAGACATGAATATATTTTCTTACGTTTTACTAAATTTGTCAAACAAAACCCTAATGTGGGGAAAAATCTATCATTTATGTATTGCCGTCTTCCAAGTGGCATAACATTGTTACTTTTTTGGCTACGGAGCTGGTTGATGGCTTGTTTTTTGCGGGACATGTTGTACTTTGCACCAGTATCATGTCGGAGTACACATGGTTTTTTGATCGCATTTTATAGCATTTTTTGTGGGATTGAATAGCTAAAAATCATAATTTTTGGAAGGTTTATACCAGTTTTTTTTTACGGCGTTTATCGTGGGGGTTCAATAATGATTTACTTTTATTTTACGGGTTGTTACGGACGCGGTGATACTATATATGTGGGGTTTGTGTTATGATTTAGACTTTTTTTTTAGTTATATGTCTCTTTATATGTTTTGGGGGTTTTGGGCATTTTTAGTGATTTATTACTTTATTTTTTTATTGAATAACATTTTTTTTTTTACTTTTTCACTTTTATACCATGGGACATGAAGAAGCAATCCTCTGATTGCTTGTTCATGATAATATTCTGCAATACTCATGTATTGCAGAGTATTATCAGTGTCAGCCTATACACTTGCATAGGCTGGCACTATGCCAGTAAGATGACGTCACAGACGCCATCTTACTGGCAATTCTTGCAGGTAACTCTGGGGTCCAGATCGGACCCCAAGGTTACTATAGCAACGATCGGCGCACCCCGAAAACGGTTCGGGGGGGGGCGATCGTGGGGGAAAGACCCCCCAGATACATGTTAGATGCCGCGGTCGCGCTGACCGCGGCATTTAACGGGTTAAGCACCCGCGATCGGAGACAACTCCGATCGCGGGTGTTACACTGGGGTGCCGGCTATCAGTCACAGCCGGCACCCCGTCTTTCCCGATGCCGGTTCGGCTCAGATCTTGAGCCAAACCGGCATCAGCTCAGCGTCCGATATATCGGACGCTGAGCGCTAAGTCACTGAGCTCAGCGTCCGATATATCGGACGCTGAGCGGGAAGAGGTTAAAGAGCAACTGCAGCTACGACCACCCTCTGGTTTATCAAGAGGATGTATGGGAGGAGATCATTAAATTGAATTAGACTGAAATCAAACCTTTTTGAGGGAGAAGAAGGATGCATACAACTCCAAGAACACCCTCCCAACCGTGAATTTTAGGGGCTGAAACAGCATACTTGGAGAGTGCTTTTCTGCAGGGGACAGAATGGAGCTTATTTACCAAGGGTCGCGGATCAAATTTTGTTGGACTCTTCACGGTTTTCAGGATTTGTGCAGCATTGGACAGGTATTTAACCGGGGTTTGCACTGAGATTGTGTCGCACACGATCGGATTGTGTCGCAGCTGTGCTGGCTTCCATACGACACAAATTAGGGGGCGTGCCATTGGACGATCTGACGGATTCGGACTGAGCGCGGGATTTAACTTTCAAATTGTGTCGCAAGACAATGCACTTACATGCACCAGGAGGAAGAAGGTGAACTCCGGCAGACCTGAGCGGTGAAGTGACACATTCAGGATATCGGGGCCACGATCTTAGTGAATCGCGTCACGATGCATAATCGTAGGACAATGCACTTTCGTGAACTCTGTGGGACCCGTTAAGTAAATGTGCCCCAATGACAACACCATGGTAAATGAAGGGTAAATGGGGCCATTTACCGCAAGATTTTGTAAAAAAAAACTGGCTGAGCAATGATCTGAAACAGCCGGGGCAACTAAGGAGCAGCTCCATATCATGTATTTCAAGGTCCTGGCCTCTACAGCCTCCAGGCATGAACCTAACTGAAAATCTTTGGCTGGTGCTGAAACTCAAAATTGCCCAGCAACAGCCCCCAAACCTGAAAAATCTGGAGAAGATCTGAATGGAGGAGTCAGATAAAATCCCTGCTGCAGTGTGTGCAAACTACAGAACTACAGAAATGTCTGACCTTGTTATTGCAAATAAAGGTTAGTGTACCAAATCTTAAGTTCTGTTTTTTTATTCTATTATATACTTATTTTGTGCAATAAATAGCACATTTATCAAAGTGATTTTCTGCATTTTCTTTAAGATTATGTCTCTCACAGTTGAAGTGACCCACAGTAATAATGACAGACCACTCCTTTCTTTGTAGGTTTTTAAAAATGTTAAATAAACTACAATTGAGCCAGGATTTCGGGAAACAAGGAAATAAAAGCTGCGTCCACATTGAGAGACAAAAATATAGTTGTGAGTGTCAGAAAGTTTAGTTTCTTTCAGTCAGAACAGGGTAAAATAAAAAACCTGCCTGAAAAAAACTGTTTCAATAATAGATCCCCTGATCCCCACTAATGAGTTCAACTAGAACTAATGACAAAAAGTGCTACAAAATCATGGCAGCCATCTAAATTCATTCACTGCCTTTATAACTTTCTCATGCTTACTCAGTCATTTCTGCCTGGTATTGAGCCCTTGTGGTATTCAACAAACACTCACTTGTGACCTATCATTCCAGTGCCAAAATTCACAGTTTGCATTCATTGACAAGTTGCTTTTAACCAAATGTTCTAGCTGGTAGATATTCCAGAGCTCGTTCTGCCAGAGAACACAGACGGAAATCGTCCGGTTAATGTAGGTGATTATACGGTGCAGACTTGTAGAGGAGTAAAGAAATCTTTATGCTCAAAACTATTAAAAATGCTGAACTGAATAGAAAACCAATGACATGTTAGCTGATATGGCATCCTGAATAGTAAATCAGCCTTGAAAGCGGTGGCTGTTGCACCTGGGCCAAAATGTTATATATATATATATATATATTTTTTTTTTTTTTTTGCGTAATGTAATTAAAGACATAACTAAAAAGACCACAATAAATGATAACCCCAACCACTCATTCTCCTCTACCATTAGGTCACAGATCCAGGTGTTGTGGTGGCCCCAGGTTATTGCACAGGTGTCCTGAACTGCAGAGTGACAATCTCCTTGTTGTGGTCATGATTCTTTCACTTTTTTCTGGCACAGATATTACTAACAGCTTAAGTCAGAAACCTATGTAACAATAGTTTCTGGAGATTTTTAGGTTTAGCATTTATTATAAATAAAACATTTTTTTGTAGTATAGTTCAATTAAATATTTAGCTACACATGTAAGATCCACTTAAATAATATTTTATCATTATTAGTATCCTTTAATTGAAGACTAAGGGCGGAATCTATGAAGTGCTGGTGCATATACAGATACATTTAGGAGCTCTGGCCTACAGATTAAATCTTTGTCAGGCTGTGCCATAGTTAATGTTCCGGTCTGGGCTATGTGCATCCCATTCCACTAAGCGCCTCAACATGTCAGACTCCATGCTACTTCCCACCTACTTGGAATAAGGGGGGAGACTGCAATTCCCGGCACACAGCTTTTCATGGCTTGAAAGACAGGTTCGAAATACAGTTTCTGGAGTAAAGAAAGAAATAACATTAGTTTGCCCAGAGGCAAAAGGAGACCAAAGATCTATACTGCCTGGCTTGCTGCTCACATTAGAAAGGAGGAGGAGAAAAGGGAGATGTTTCACAAATTTTTGGCCCCTGTTTATAAGGTACTGTAGCTACCTGAAGGATGAAAAGGAATCACGAATAGAATGGACCACAGAGAATCCTTCTCTGTAGGTGACTAGGATCTGGGCCTGGCACATGGCGTGTAGAATTACATAAGACTGACCGATGAAAGGCCTTTCAGAGAGAGACCCTGAACTATAGCTCCTACAGATATTGAAAATGGCAGGTCGCACTTATAAGATACAGAACACCAACAGCTCATATACTTCTCTCATTGTGATCACCTAGAAGAAAAATTGGGATATTTAGATGTGTGCGACTACCACACTTTGAATTGACTCACAGTCCCTGACAAGTACACGGTCTCCAGAATTGATGAAGCTTTGGACTGCTTAAAGGGCTGCCAATAATTTTTTGTGATGGATCTTTGAAGTGGCTATTAGCAGATACTCATGAATTTGCGAGATCAGAAGAAGACCGCATTTATTTGTCTCATTGTTCCAAAGAAAGTCTCAAGGAGTTACAGATGCACCTGCCACTTTTTAAAGGTGCATGGAAAAGGTGATAGCAGACATGAATTTTTGGGAGTTTCTTGTTTACTTGAATGACCTGCTCATGTTTGGAGAAGCCCTAACTTGGAAGAACAAAGCCAGAGGTTCTTCAAGGTATTGGACCAATTAAATAAGGCTGAGCTAAAGTTATCTTTTAAAAAAATGCCTGTTCTTCCAGAGGGCCATGAAATATGTGCAACACATTGGGGCAGATTTATCAAGCTGTCTGTAAGTCAGAATATTCCTAGTTGCCCATGGTAACCTATCACAGTTCCCCTTGTCAGCAACAAAGGAATCTCTACAGACCCAACTAAATTGAAAGCTTTTTCAGCTGGTCCAAACCCATCAAGTTGGGGGGGGGGGGTGTTAGGTACTTTATAGAATTCTGTAAGTACGACAGATACCGCAGTACTCAAATATTGCAAAGCCTCTAACTGCTCTCAGCCATAGATATCTTCCTGCCGGAAGGAACATGCATTTCATGAAGACAGAAAAGAAGACCTTCTTCAAGGATAATTAACAATTTGGAGAGAGAGGTAAAAGTCCTGTGTAACAAACATCAAGCCATTCCTTTGTGGAATTTCATAGAACGCTCTACCATCTTTGTTTTACACGTCGACAGGTGAACACAGAATTTCTGACTCAAAACGAAAAAGGATCGAAAAGAAGATCCTTCTGTGGGAGTGGTTTGATGGTCTGTTAAAAGAGAGGCTTGAAAACTGAGGGGTCTGTTTTGCTAGCTAGTTAGAGTTCCTAGTCATAAAAGTTGATCTGCTCTACCGTCAAAATGGAAAGGTTGTCATGAAAGGTTGACATTATGAACATGGGCACTATGGAGTTAAGAAAACAATTAGTCTTGTCACAGACAGATTTTAATGGCCAGGAATGGAAGCTGAAAATTGAGGGTTACTGCAAATCACATGCATGATGTAACCTGAGGATAACTTTGTGAACTCGACTTGACTTCATATTTATTAATGCACCAAAGACCAGCAGACAATTTTGCTAAAACGCTGAGGGAAAAGTTGATACAAGCATACACTTGCCAGTCATTGGAGACCAGAACGCTATGTGACAGTAGAAAAGCTGCATGGTGTTCCCGCTTACAGAGTTAAATCTGAGAATGGAGGTGGCATCATCAAGACCTATCATCACTATCATCTGTTGGGACAGAACATCAGATTGCAATACAAGAAGACTGATTTCTGTCAGCCACATGGACTCCAAAAAGAAGTCCTCGTCATAGGTGAATGGTCAACCCTGAAAATACCGAAAGTGAATCCAGTGAAATGTGGGGGCTAGACTAGTGATGAACAGGAGATCATTCATAGATCAATGTTTTACGGGTTCAACCAAGAAGAATGCAGTGCAGTTGCTTTCAATCTTTGACCACATCTTGGTAACTGTGGAACTTTGGAAAAATTGAGTCTTCAGGTGAAGAAGTAGCCATCATAAAACCGGAGCCTATAAGCTGGGGTTAGAGGAGGAGACTCCTGCAGTACACACTCATCCCAAAAGGGACATTGGGCCACCTATGATACTGAGTAAAAATATAATGGGTAATACTACTGAGGTTCCTAGAGTATTAAACCCCAACTTCACTGACCAGTGGCAATATTTTCCTTCTATGTCATTGTGACCAAATGAATGGTTTTCTGGTAAAGGTGTTAGCCAGAATCCTTGAAAGGGGTTGGCACTTAACTTCATATTTTTGTAATGATTGTGAAAGTGTGGGGCAGGATTTTAGGAAATATACATGTATTTAATGTTCTGCACCGCTTTCTTAATATGTATACTAAAGCACCCCATCTTCTACCTCATCAGCCAGACATTCCTGACCATAAAATGGCTGCAGATAGAGGGTTATGAGATCTTATCTGTTTATAAACAATGGCCCTACCAGGACCTTGAACTTATATTTATAAATACTATCATAAGGTCATGGCAGGGCAATTGTTCATGGATAGATAGAGACCACATGACAGTCGAACTGCAGTCATTTTATGGTCAGGAATGTCTGGCTGTTGAGGTAAAAGACAGGAGGCTTCACTTTTTAAATCAAGGAAGTGGTGCAGATGTATGTTGCCTAATATTCTTCCCTCCATATTTAAACACACATCAGAAAAAACATGAGGTAAAGAGGCCAACCTCTTTTGCATTTCAGGTGGAGAGTCTTCATGCCATGCTTATCCTTTTGCTTTCATTGACAAGGGTGAGAGTGCAGCCACCGCAGGGAGCATAATATGTAGAATGGACAAAGAATTAATGTGAGGTAGGGTTAAGTGCAGCCCTTTTTCTCCATGAGAAGAGTGAACCGGTCCTGCCTGCAGCTCATTCCAGTATTTTAGCATACAAGGCATAAAAACTCACAATTCATTATGACAATTTGCCAGTTCTATACCCGGCATGCAGGGAATGAGGCAGGCCAGAGTGAAGATGTCTTAGCTTCACCAAGGTCTATGCCAGAATCCTAGCGCAGGTTATAGCTGAAATCTATGCCAGGTGTTACCTGGAGGTTATGGCACCTCTTAGTAAATCCAGCGTATCTCAATGAGCCAGTATTAATAGATTCTCCCCATTGAATGAATGATATGGGGGTATCATTAGTCAATTTAACACTGGTTTTATTTATGGTACTTACATTTCCTGATTTAAAGCCTTACTTTACCCTATAAATTGGCAGCTGGAATATATTTTTCAGTTTTTTTTTAATTTGTTTTAACTTTTTCTTTTGTTTTACTATTTCTATTTCCTAAATTCTTTATTTTTTGCAGTTTAGCAATTAAAAAAAACAATATATCAAGCCAATTCTAACACTGCATCTACGTGTCAGCAACACAAACTGTACACGTAGTATGCTCAGTTGTATCTTACACTAACCCAACTGTACTGCCACAATGAGTCGTTTTCTAAAAGGACATTAAACAGTAAAACCTTTGTGTTTCTCTTCAGACCTGCAATCAGACCTGTGGAAGACTCTTCAAATGATCACACAGAAAGCCTTATTCTCATCTGCTTAAACTTCCTAAAATTAATTCACTACCCGAGTCCACGCAGCATAAAGGATTCATTCAGTGGCAGTGAGGGAAAGCTAAACTAAGACATTTCTGATTCCTTTAAAAAAAAAAAAAGAACAAGGTTGTGCCAAGATATAGACTAGGATTATAAGCACTTATTTAGCAATGTAACCCAGACAGAAAATAACAGAGATCACAAATAATCTTAATTTGATGCAATTGCATATCCAGTTAGATGCATTAGTTCCAGCTCCAACTTGACCTCCCACAAACTTGGAATTACGTTGAAGGAGATCCTCTTTACATCTAGAGGAGGTTTCTTACATGAAATAAAAAGGCCATACTACTCTAAAAATAATACCATATAAGTATTTAAAGTTCTTTGTGCAATTTTGTTTAATGGGGTTAACACCATCTGATCTGTGGATAAGATCACAGCAGAAGTAGCACCATAGTTTTTTGGCAAGGTTCTTTTGTATGTTTTCTCTACACAATGGCATTGTTGGTCACTAGGCTTTCCAAAAATATTTATTCTGGCCCATTCACCCAAGCAATACTATATACTTGCTTCTATGTAACAAAAAAACTTGAAAACCTAAATGTTGTGTGAGAGTCTATCCTATTGATCAGTCTGATCCAGGTCTGAATCTAGTCATTGTGAACTGTTTCTCCAGTTGTCCCAGAAATTGTTAAATGAGGGCTTAATTGCTAGTGGATCGCACTTTTGTCGGGATTTGCGCGGCTTTGACGGGTATTTAACAAGTGTCAGCGCCGGGATTTTGGCGCATGCAATCGATTATTGCCACAACTGCACTCGCTTCGGACTAAGCGTGGGATTTAACTATCAAATTGTGCCGCAAGACAATGCACTTACCTGCACCAGAAAGAAGAAGGTGACTCAAGCGGACCTGAGCGGGGAAGCAACACATGCAGGATATTGGGTGCTCGAGCTTAGTGAATCGCGGAAGAGTGCATTATTGTCGGACAATGCACTTTCGATGTACTCCGCAGACCGGGTATATAAATGTGCTCCATGGTGTCTAGGGTTCATATGACCTGATCCGCAAGGTCCAGCATGGTCCGGCATAACACACTGCTGGCACCATTCGCAAGCATAAACTGTTTAACCTCTTAACAATCAGGTCCTTTTTGGTTTTTGCATTTTCATTTTTCACTCCCCACCTTCAAAAATCCATTACATTTTTCCATGTAAGGAGCTGTATGAGGGCTTGTTTTTTGGGCAACAAATTGCATTTCATTCTGAAAGTATTTAATACTTGTACATAGTACATGCCTTGTACTGGGAAGCAGGAAAAAAATTCCAAATGTGGTGAAATTGGTGAAAAAATGCATTTGTGTCGTTTTCTTATGGGTTGGATTTTATGGCTTTCACTGTGCCCCCAAATGACATGTCTACTTTGTTCTTTGGGTTGGCACGATCACAGGGATACAAAATCTATATAGGTTGGATAATGTTTACATTTACAAAAATTAACCCCTTAACGTCGAAGCCACTTTTCACCTTCCTGACACGGCCCATTTTTTCAAATGTGTCACTATAACACACTTCAGAATGCTTTACCATATCCAAGTGATTTTAAAAAAGGTTTTCTTATGACACTTTGTACTTTATGTTAGTTGAAAAATTTTGGTGGTATGTTTTGTGTTTATTTATTAAAAAACCCAGATATTTGGTGAAAATTTGGAAAAATTCTCAATTTTCGAAATTCAAAATGTTCTATTTTTTCCATACATAGTCATAACAGCAAAAAAACTTGATAACTAACATTAACCAAATGTCTGGTTTATGTTGACATGGTTTTTTCTGCATCCTCTCATTTTTGTAAGATGTTATGGGGCTTTGTACTTTAGGTGTGATTTTTCCCATTTTAATAAAAACACTAAATCACGCTATTGAGGGACCTGCTCAGGTTTCAAGTCAAGAGGCCTAACTAAAAATAAAAACTCCATAAATGACCCCATTATAGAACCTACACCCCTTAACATATGTAAAACAACTTTCAAGAAGTCTGTTAACCCTTCAATTGTTTTACAGGGGTTAAAGCAAAATCGGATGCAATTTTAATTTTGAAATTAAAATTTTTTCGACTAAATGAATGTGTTTTTCAAAAAATGTACATATTTTCAGTGGATAAAATACCAAACACTCCACAAAGTTTGATAACCAATTTCTCCTGAGTATGCAAATCCCCCATATGTGGTGGTAACCTCTTGTATGGGCACACACCAAGGCATTATGCAGATTATGCATTGTCACTTTATAACGGCTATACAATCTTTATTTTTTTGTAAATTTGGACAGATAAGAGATTATTATCAGCAAAGTTAGATGCACTTTACAAATACTTCATTTTAGTTGGTCATTAGTTTATTGATGAGATTTTATTAACTCTTAAATGTATGTAGGGAAGAAAATCATAAATTCTGGTTCCTTTCTTCTTGTATTTTTTGGGGGCCGTACGCCATACAATAAAAAACATATTACCTTTATTTTATGGATCACTACAATTACGGAGATACCTCATTTATATAGATTTTTTATATACTTTTACAATTTTACTGAAGGAAACCTAATATAGGGAAAATCACGGAAACATAAGAGATATGAAACATCCATTTTCATTTGCGTAGCCCTTGTGTAGTGAAATCCATCTACAGTTGACTTTTATTATATAAATTTTATCAATCATAGCAATAATGGATGGAATACACCCCAATAGCCACAAAGCCATTAGGGAGCACTCATTATACCCAAAAAGCATTATACATCTAAGTACAGAATTTCTTCTTTTTTTTCCTTCTTATTCTACCTGTTTGCCTTATTTCTGCAGATTTAGCAACACAAAAATGTTGGCAACTCCATAACACAAACTCGATACTGCTCTCCTTGCAGTAAGCAATCTAGGAACAATTCCCCCACAATAGCCAATATTGTAACTTGGATTTCACAGTGGCCAATATAATTATAGTTACCCCACAGTAGCCAATATAAATAACAGTGCCCCAAAAATAGACAATCTAGTTAAAGTGTATCCACAGTAGTAGCAATATAGTCACAGGTACCCCACAGTAGCTAATATAGTCACAATGCCACTCACAGTAGCCAAGTCACAGCATTTGCCTCAGAAGTCAAGTAGCAAGGATCCCCTAAGTAGTGCCCCTACATAGCCAAAAGTCCCAGTGCCCCCACAGTAGTCACCAGTCCCAGTTCCCCCCACAGTAGCATTAGTCCCAGTACCATCCTAAATGAAAACTAATCATCTTTGTGCCTTCTTCTCTCCAGAGCTATGGTGCAGGCGATGCATGGTTATGTGTCTGCCAGTACTGGGTCATGTCTGGCCAAAGGTCTCAGCAGAACTGGTGCAGGTGGATATGTGTACACACATCTCCTTCATCTCACAGACCACATGCTGGTGATCTGTGAGATAAAGAGAAGCTGAGCCATAGGCTAACAGCTCTCATGCTCTTTTGCCACAACTAAAAAGTGGGATCCAGCCCTGGTCCTCGTTTCCACCTGCTTGAATCACACACCTGTAACACCAATTGGGGAGGGAGGGTGCATAGTACGTTGGGGATCGCATCGGTCATAGTTCTGGAAAATCCCATTTTTTCCCCTACTTGAGTGATTGGCTTTCTCTGGATGGATCAACACTGTTTTTTTATCCAATTAATAGATTGGATTTGAAGGGCTGAAGAATTATGATACTATCATTATCTTAGTACTGTGGCATCGCTGTCTATCATTGAGCCTTTTGAAAGGTATGGCTGAAAATGTCATGCAGTAGTGGAGGCCCCATTCCAAGTGTTTCCCCATAGTTACTTGTTACACTTTAGAGCTTTATCTATTTACTTTGTTGTTCCCCTTAATTAAAATTTAGAACATTTGTCACAGATTGTTATGGTGTAATAATGACAATACGACTTTCTCGTCATATATCTACATGTCCTTTCACTCTCTGAACTCTGAGGCAATTAAAGAAGACATGAGAATTTGATGCTTGAGGCAAAATTCAAGTCGTAAATAATTTCTGGTCCATTTCAGAAAATAATGAAATGTAAAATGATGTAATAATGTTAAA
Source organism: Engystomops pustulosus (assembly GCF_040894005.1). Lineage (NCBI taxonomy): Eukaryota > Metazoa > Chordata > Amphibia > Anura > Leptodactylidae > Engystomops > Engystomops pustulosus. The sequence goes on along the minus strand of NC_092420.1, from coordinate 55,820,935 downwards.
ATGTAATCCAATTTTGAAAGCAACTATCCAAAACTGTTTAATGTGATTTCCATCATATTACCAATTTTTTTTAAATCTTCCGAATGGTGCCAAATAGGTAACATAATAAAACTACTAGTTTTAAATCCCTCATTGTATGGATGCTCCTTTAGATATAGTAGTATGTTGCCTTCCACAGATATTACATGATGATTCTTTCACTTTTTGCCTCAAGCAACAAAAAGATGAGATATATTCCTGACAAGTATGTAGTGACATGATCCTCCACTGTTGGTTGTCACAGAATGTAGAGTTATATAGGCAACTGCCTTTGTCTGGGAATTCCTGACGGCATGTGTTAGTCATGATGAAACAGTGTCTGACAGAAAGTAACTCGTAAGCACTAAAAATAACCCAGCAGTCTGAGATTTATTAGCCATTTTGGGTGGATTACATGTTCTTAGCAACCTTGGCAATAATTAAAGACTCATCATAATTATACGTTAACATCAAATGCCACCAGCCAGCTGTCAATAAGAAACTCTGGAGGAGTGGGCACTAGACGATGTGGTCACAGCCTCCAACCAATTGCATTGCTACTAAGCGTACAAAGGTGCAGGTTGCTAGTGGGTTTCATGGATGTTCGCATGTACTTATGCAGTTGAGCTTAGTATGAAGTTAGGTACAATTCTTTAAGAATTCTCACAATGTTTCACCTTGTAGAATGAATCCATTCCATACTACAAAGTATTTAAATTAAGCAAAAACAACATATGGACTTTAAGTTAAAATGGTCACATTCACAGTCTTACTGTCAAAGATGAGCTGAATTTGGTATTTAAATAAAATGTTAAGAATGACATTCACATAGATTTTGCTTAGGAACACATGTGCCCTAAATAGTACAGAGCATGAATTGAGCAGGAAGGCATTCCCTGCACCTTAGATCCCCTTTCTCTCCATACAATAAAATGTTGTTTTATGGTCTGTGTATTTTAAGAAGCTTTTTTTTTCCTTGCAGAAAGACCTCACATTCATTCCTGTGGCAAGATAAACACCAGTCCAGGGCAGTGCAGAACTGTGGTCAGGACTTAATATTGGCTCTTGGCCACACAGAGCCTTGGAATCTATAGACAAGCGTTGACCTGAACTTTTACTAATATGAATTAAGCCTCATATTCTGAGAATGCAAAGAAAAAAAATGTAATTACTTGTAATTTTTAAGTGCTAACTGATTATGTAATTTATTTTAAATGCCCTTAATGTTAAAGAATATTGATAGTTATAATTTTTAATACAAATAAATTTTAGGCTTTAAATTAAGTAATTTAAGTTTAAAATCAACAGCTAATAAAATACTGCAATAATCATACCTTTATCTTGTGGAAAATGCTAAATCTTTTACATGGGTCATTTTATTATTACTAACATAACAAGAAAAGGCTTCATAAAGCTCTTTGAAATACAAAAATATAGGACTTCACACTGCAAAGCAAAAAAAAAAGTTGTGGCTTTTGAAATGCAATAAGGCAGAATGTAAAAATAATCATCCTGTAGGCGGAAATGACCCTGAAATGACTGGGGTCAAGCAAGTGACAACCACATTGGGAGATACAGTTTAATGGTGATTAGATCAGACAGAGAATAAGCCTTACCAAATACGGTACATGAAATAGTTATAAAAATATTGAATTAAATTTATGGGAAAAAATGATAAGTTAATGGAAACTTACATAATTGTCTATAAGGTCTCAGTCTACATAAATGATAATATTTTGTCCTCAACTTAAAAATATAACAGCACATGGTAATCTCAAACATTTCTTTTCATTAGAAAGTTTGTATATTAACATCTTATTAGGATAAATCTCATGTACTCAGAAAATTAGACTTTAAGACAGATTGAAACTTCTTAGGGAATGGAGGGGTCAATGTAACCAGTTTTGGTGGTGAACAGATGAGAAAATCTGTTTATTGGTTTATTGATTTGGAACAAATCAGCAATTTTCAGGCATTGTGGGAAACAAATTGCAACGTGCTTGAAGTTGATTTTCTACAGTTGATTTCCTAAATAAAGAACCTCATATACTCTATTATGGTATAAAATTTTCAAAAGCAAAAAAGGTGATCCTAAACTGGAGTTTTATTTTCTTTAGAATCTGTTCATTCATTAAAAAAAGTTCAAAAGATATAGACCAGAGAAGGTTAGGTTAGTCCAACACTGGACCTGCATGTGTCGTTTCATCCTATGCCACAGAAAATTATTATAGATATTGTAATTGTTGGGTTAACAACTGGCAAGGTTATTTAAAAAAACAGTTATCATCAGGGTTATCAAGGCAGGGTTATTTTCCAGATTTTAGCTAGTCAATTTAGACCATCACCTATCTATCTGAGGGGAGACCTCACTACAATGTACAAATACTTGAACGGACAGTACAAGGATCTCTCCAAAGATCTTTTTATACCTCGGCCTTTGACCAGGACAAGGGGGCATCCTCTGCACCTAGACAAACGTTCTTTACTGTAAGAGCAGTGAGACTGTGGAACTCTCTGCCGCAGGAGGTTGTTATGGCGGACTCTGTGTACATGTTCAAGAGAGGCCTGGATGACTTTCTGGAGAGAAAAAATATTGCGGGTTATGGGGATAAAACATTTATTTAATTCTTAAAGCTCGCGTCTTTTTCCAGCCTTATATACTATGATACATACTATCCATCAAAGCAGGAATGCTACCAGGCACAATCAAAAGCATTTCCTGCATCAGTAAGCTATAACATCATTGAGGTGGAAGTTGCTTTATAATGAATAAGGTTCAGAAGCTTAGTGGTAATATCTCTGGCCTCTCTAGTAGGGATAATGTTCTGACCCAGGTGCACTAACTTGAGGACTAGAAGAGATATGTAGTTTGAAAGAATATTGGCAAAAATGTTTGAATCTACATTTAACAGTTAAATGGGGCAGTAATTGTAAAAAAAAGAAAATGGTCTTTCACCCCTTAGGTATCCCCAAAAATATGGCCAATTATTTTGTCCCTGGGCGGGTCATCCTTGACACCATTGCAGTATCTGCTGACTCAAAGTGAGGAAAAAGGCATTTCAGCACATCTGAGAGCTCCTCTAGGGTAATTGGAGCCTTCATTGAGTACTGAACCTCCTCAGAGGAAGGGCATTACAGATGACTCCAAGGAAAATTAAACAAGAGTGTGTCTGAGGGAATAGGGACCACATTGGGGAAAGTAGGAAGAAACAGAAGAGGCAGTGACCTCTCTTGCATCTGTAACAGTGGGGGGAGGGGGGTCATTCTCAGTGCAACAATGGTGAAGAGTATGTGGAAGAGGTAATGTTTAAAGAGTCAGCTCAGATCACAAAAAGTGCCAGCATGATAACTTGTTTCCTCTGTGTGACCAAAACTCACCAACTATTGGCCTTCAGTAATATTGAGGAAGGGGGGGCATTGGATGGATGTAGTTAGAGGGGCATGGGAAGAAGGGGGATAAGGTTTGGGAGGGGAAAAGTAAAAAAGGGAAAAAATGGGGATGACCAAAGCTGGAGGGGTCAATAAAAAATGTGGTTAGGGCTGAATGGAAGTGGGTATATCATAGTATCATAGTATATAAGGCTGGAAAAAGACGCAAGTCCATCAAGTCCAACCTTTAAGAATTAAACAAATGTTTTATCCCCATAACCCGTGATATTTTTGCTCTCCAGAAAGGCATCCAGGCCTCTCTTGAACATGTACATAGAGTCCGCCATAACAACCTCCTGCGGCAGAGAGTTCCACAGTCTCACTGCTCTTACAGTAAAGAACCTTTGTCTATGTTGATGGTAAAATCGCCTCTCCTCTAGGCGTAGAGGATGCCCCCTTGTCCTGGTCACAGGCCTAGGTATAAAAAGATCTTTGGAGAGATCCTTGTACTGTCCGTTCAGGTATTTGTACATTGTAATGAGGTCTCCCCTCAGTCGTCTTTTTTTCTAAACTGAATAATCCCAAATTTTGTAATTTGTCATTGTATTCTAATACCCCCTGGTTGTATAACTCAAACTTGTCAGAAGATACAAGATTGGTGAAGTGGCCTATGGGGCTGAATGAGGATCCTGTCATTGACATCATTGATGAGTAAGGAGAGAACATCCCAATGTACCATTGAGCGGTATTGTACAGCAACATGAATCTAATGTGAAACATTGCAGTCTTGAGTTCCCAAAAGGTCAAGGTTGAAGCCCAGGAGGTCTAGTGGAGACTGGACCAGAAATGAGATACCCTCCTTCTTGACCAGAAGGGGAAACCGGTAACCCCAGGCATAGTGCATCACATGAGAAGTGTGCATACAAATAGGTCCTATAGCACAAGTAGTTGATGACTCTTGTACTCTGGGTGTTCTTGGAGCCTGCTGTTATGCATTATCCGTTCTTTTATCCCATAATGGTGAATTCTGCATAAAATGTCCAGTGGTCTAATAGGGTATTGGGACTTAGGTCTCAGTGCTCTATAGACACTGTCCAATTCAGTGGGGGAGTAAAGGGCATCCCCCAGATCATGTTAAAAATAGCCATAGGTTGAAAATGTTAGTCAAGTATTTTACTACCCTATATACCATATAAGTATGTATATAGGCTGAAGTCAGCCATGGTGATCTATGAGGAAGTATCCCTGGTACAATAGGGGTTCTAATCGATAAGAAGGCCATGCTGGCTAGAAAAAGTATGCCATATCAAAACAAGTTTTTAGCTACTTTTACCAAAAAATAGTAAGTAGTGGTGTATCTGTAAGAGTCAGTCTGAATGATATACAGGGTATGTAGCTAAGGAAGTAAAGGAAATGGAGAGGTAGGGGAGATCACAGTCATCATTTTTATAATAGTCGATCCCTAAATCGTATTGCTTTGTTAGCATTTATATACCTTTCATATGAAATCTACTCATGATGGGTATTAATTCTCAAATGTAATTGGAAGTTCTGTAAAATATGTTTTAAAAGGAAAATTACTTTAACTGATCACTGCTGGATTTCATAGCATAGGAGTCAATATGGGAGGCCTGGTGTGCACATGATATATTTTTAAGAGTAATGATACCTATTTCTATTACATATGTTAATATGTGGTGTCTGTGGTCTGATTTTACCATATGTAAGAACATAAAACTAGTCTGAGATGGAGATGATTCAAACAGGAATTGCATCACCACCAAATATGGTAAAACAAATCATAGGCTGCTATTGTATACGGGCTGGTTGTACAGTTTTAAATATATAATTTTCAAGACCCAGAGATATTTTAATAAGGACTGGGCCACTACTAATTAAAAAACAGTTAAATTGTAGCAAAGACGCTGTAAAATCAGGGCCGATCCTGAGGGAAAGAATTTTATTTATCCCCCTCTCCCCAATCAAAAAATCATAAAAATCAGATCTAAGAGGCCAAGTGATATTGGATGATCTAAAATAAGGCCTATCAGCAGTAAATATAGTGCTAATAGAAAAATATGTCCCTCCAGAGACAAAGCTACACATACAGGCAGTCCCCGGGTGCCACAGCTGCTCCCGCGATCCCTGTCTCGGATCGCGGGCGCATCCGTGCTCCTCCGTGTGCCCCCGCTGCAGCCCGGTCACTCACCTCTCCCGGCTCCTGCTCTTCCCCGGACTGCCGTGAACGCGCGTCCCCGCCTCCTAGGGTGCGCGAGCGGCTCCTGGCGAAAATTTAAAGGGCCAATGCAACGCTAATTGGTGCACTAGCTGAACACCTCACCTTTAAGAATCCTGCCTCTTCCTGTGTCCCCTGCCAGATCTTTGTGCCTCACAGCCTAAGAAAAAGCTCCCTGGTGATTATTCCTGCGTTCCTGTGTATTCCTGCGTTCCTGTGTATTCCTGCGTTCCTGTGTCTTCCTGCGTTCCTGTGTGTCTTCGCTCGTGAGTCCTGTGTAGCCGTGTTACCCGAGTTCCTCCATGTTGCTGTGTTCCGTGTGCCTGTGTTCCCGTTCCCACCTGCCTGGACCTCCCATTGCTGACCCCGGATTTGGCCATGACCTTGCATCTCTGCCGCCAGCCCTCACCCTGAGCCTGGACCTGACTATGACACTGTCTTCTGCTAAGGTACCTCGACCTCGGCTGCCACCGTGGGCTAGTCGCACCTGGGAGCGACCTGGTAGTATCCTACCACAGCAAGTCCAACCTGCTTTGCGACGGGCTCTGGTGAAAACCAGGTGCCACTTAGACTCTGGTCCCAGGTGTCGGCTAGTTCCATTTCCCGCGGTGGTCAAGAGGATCCACTGATCCTGACACCGGGTTACATACAAGATAGGTTCTGTAGGTTTGTTCTTAAGTTGAATTTGTATGTGAGTTGGAACTGTATACTTTATAATTGTAACCCCAGCCAGAATTATTTTGGTCTCTGTGACAATTGGATTTTAAAAATGTTGGATTTTCATACATGCCAGGATTTACTATAAAGCTTCATTGCAGACGCCTTTGATAACTGTTACAGGTGATGATTGTCGGCCGGGACTAAAATACAGTAAATTACCAACATCCAGTGGTCTGTTTGTAACTAGGGGTCTTCTGTAAGTGGGGTGTTCTTAAGTAGGGGACCACCTGTATATACCTGAAATCTATATACCACAAATATAAATATATACCTCTAATAAATATATCATACATATAGACATACATTGATCGACCTCAGAAAGAATGCCCTCTCCTGAAGCGCTAGTATTCCTTTTAAGATTGTTGTGTGCCTGGATTCCGTGGGACTTTTCTTTGAGCCGAGCGCAGGAGGCTAATCAACTGGAAGGTGAGCTGAATGCTGGATTTTACGCCTTTGTGATACACATAGATACAAATGACTCTGCCACATATATAAGTTTTCACCAGCAATGAAGGAACAGCACATAATATAATGTAGATATGAATATATACCAAAAATGAATATACTGCACACATAAATATATATCAGCAGTAAATAACCACATATGCATATATACCAAAAATAAATGTACAGCGCATCTGGGCTGCACATACATTATGTATATGGTGACCAGCCTGGCAGCTTCCATCACATGGAGGAGCAAGGAACATGTACAGAGCACATACAGGATGTATATGGTGACCAGCCTGGCAGCTTCCATCACATGGAGGAGCAGGGAACATGTACAGAGCACATACAGGGTGTATATGGTGACCAGCCTGGCAGCTTCCATAACATGGAAGAGCAGGGAACATGCAATAAGTGGTAGAAATCATAAGTAACCCAGAAGCATGCAGTCTATAGCCTGTGCAGTGTGAGCACTAAGGGTTAATAGCTTATCTGGTCAGAGCTGATACTGCCAATGACAAGGTGGGGGAAGTGAGCAGGAGAAGAGCAGAGACAGACAGAGAAACTTTTGTAAAATCACAGACTGGGATGGAGGGAACAGTGAAATCTTGTACCTCACTATTCTGTGCAGGAGACATCTGTATTCACTGTTCAGAACACTTCCAGCTCTGCTGCATTCACTGTTACATGACTTCCTCCTGTGTGAGCAAGGAGGAGCAGCTCCTCCATACCCGTGAATCTGTAGTTTGTTTACACTTTGTTTCTCTGACAAATTCCAGGGCTTGTCAGCACATGGAGAGGAGGCAGCAATTGCAGCACTAAGGTAATCTGAGGGCTATAGCAAGGAAACTACTGCATAAAGTAATAAAGACAATAGGCAAAGTTGTTTTACATCACAAGAGCTATTGAATTGTGAAAAACAAAAAACCTTTACAGTAACTCTTTAAGTGTAAGAATGGTAAGAAGAGGATCAATTAAGTCAATTATGCATAATAAACCAGGGGCACTTACTCATAGATCCAGGCACCCGTGACTATGATAATCTTTTTCTATTTGTTATCCATAGTCTCCTTCCTACTAAAATAATTTTAAAAAAATTATGCTAATAATTATGCCCCACTGTGCTGTAGCTGCACATGCTGTTACACTGCCCCCTGCTTTCTCAGCACTCCCCCCCCTCCATCTACCTGCTGTAAACTCACAAATTTTGAGGGGAAGTGCCCCTGCACAGTGTAACAGCTGTTTATCATGCTTTATTCCCTCTATAGCCATTGGACGGCATTTTAATTTGAGAATTAATTCAGCACGTGAATCAAACCTTTTTCTTGCCATTTTCTTTATTTTTGTGACTGTTTATGGCACATGTGCTTATCTGCAACTTTTTTGGGGCCTAAGACAGTTTCCCTTTAAAGTTCGCCATTGTCTAGTTTTCTGCAGTGTTCCCTGAGTTATCATTTGAAAACTTTTGTTTAAAAAAGTTGCAAATTCATTAAAGGCATCATGCCACATGTATACATCTGACCAGAAGAAAGCAAAAAAAAAATTTAAAAGACGTAATATATCTGCCACATTGTGATAAAAAAACTACAATCTTTAAAACTTTTTTATTGTGTATTTTTAAAACTTTTTTTATTTTCCTGAAAGGAAACATTGAGAGACTGCCACCACTTATACTATTACTGACCTCCTCTGAAACACAGTAGAACCATCACAATTAAGGAGCACACCCCTTCTAATGAATTAGGCAAATCTCGTCGAAAACAACTATAAACTCAAGTGACTTACCTTTTCAGGAGAGTATAGTCTAGAGAACCAATGTGCCAAAAAAGTGACCTTTATCATATATAATATGATAAAATATAGTATATAACTTTTCCATAGTATCTTAGTGGCAGATATTAACATACTTTCATAAGTTAAAGTCAGAAGTGAATTCAGTGGGGGAATTTATCAATACAATTTTGTCTTTGACCTGGTTGTCTGTGTTCAATTCCATTTTTGTTTTATCTGAATTCATCAGTTGAGTCTATGTACCGTATATACTCGAGTAGAAGCCGACCCAAGTATAAGCCGAGGCCTCTAATTTTACCACAAAAACATGGCCCCATAGTATATAGCCAGCACCTGCCCCCCAGTATAAAGCCTCCCAGCCCATATTTCCCAGTATATAGCCAGCCCCCTGTCCCTGTATATAGCCAGCAGCGGGGGAAGCCGGAAGGTTGAGTTTTGAAATATTTTTTTACTCGAGTATAAGGGTTTTACTCGAGGGTTTGGGTTTTCAGCACATTTTTTCGAGTATATATGGATACACATAGTGGATATGTTGTTTTATTTGCTTTTTTTCTTGGTTTGTCTCATAATATTGGGGGTTTTTTTTGCGTTCCTCACAAAAAAAACGATTGAGCAATTGATCTTGATAAATTTGTAGAGGTTTTTGTCCTTTTTCTACACCAGGGGGTGGCTAGAGCCATTTGCGCCAAAACATGTACCTAAATTAAATTTAGTTCAGTATTATGAAAACTAGTCTAAGTAAATAATGAATATGGAGCAAGCAGGGTCTATTTTAAAGTGACTTTACACTGTCCCATGTTCATTTGGTGCAATGAAAAGTCGCAAAACAGCATTTGTACCACAACTGCGCCAAAAAAAAGCTAAATATAGACAAAACAAAAACGCTGATCAATTCCCCCCAGTAATCCAAGTAAAATTAAGTAAAACTAAAACATCTACCTTCATTTGTATACACTGCTGGCTGTGGCACTGAAAGGAGATAATATAAACCGCCACAAATGTATACTCTACACTTTGCTAACAAACAGTTATTATTCCATTACATTGCTTACATAAGGTTTTTACCTGGATTGACTCCCCGAAAGTTTGGGTTGATGGATACTATATTTCCTGATTAGAGATGAGCGAGTATACTCGTCCGGCGGCTCGAGTTCGAGCATTAAATTAATAAAAGACAGTGAAGAACAGTGTTTACACTGTTCTTCAACACATAACACATGTTTCCAGATGTTTTAATTGTAAGAATACATTAAAAAAAACACTATTCTTCACTTTACAGGTGTTCACGCGTGTTTCCCGCTAAGTTCGGAGATGTGCGCCGAACATCAGCAATGTGAAGAATAGTGTTATTTGAATGTGTTCTGCACTTAAATGCTCATGTTTTCACTGTTTTTATTCTATTCTTCACATTGCTGATGTTAGCGCGTATCTCCGAACTTAGCGGGAGACATGCGCGAACATCTGCAAAGTAAAGAATAGAATAAAAACAGTGCAAACAGTGAAAACACGAGCATTTAAGTGCAGAACACATTCAAATAACACTATTCTTCACATTGCTGATGTGCGCGCACATCTCCGACATTATCGGAAGACTTGCACTAACATCTGCAAAGTGAAGAATAGAATAAAAACATTTAAAACAGTGAAAACAGTGAACACAGGACCATTTAATTGCAGAACACATTGAAAGAACACTATTCTTCACAAACAGATGTTCGGCACACATCTCCGAACTTAGTGGGAGACACGCGAGAACACCTGTAAAGTGAAGAATAGTGTTTTTTTAATGTGTTCTTACAATTAAAACATCTGGAAACATGTGGAATGTGTTATTATTTACTGTTCTTTTAATGAGTTGTGTTAGTGAAAAAAAGCTCGAGTCTCCCATTGACTTTAATGGGGCTCGTTATTCGGTACGAGCACTCGAGCATCGGGAAAAGTTTGTACCGAATAACGAGCACCCGAGCATTTTAGTGCTCGCTCATCTCTATTCCTGATCTTAGCTAACTTGACTTTGTTCATCAATTGTCCATTTGTACTGAGGATAGGCTGTGAATTTTGAAGTCTTTTAAAAACCTATAAGTCCTGGGTCCAGCAGACGACTCAGATATATCTGTGTTCCCAACAAAGCGTTATATTGAGTTAATGGGGCAGATTTACTTACCTGGCCCATTCGCGATCCAGCGGCGCGTTCTCTGCGGTGGATTCGGGTCTTCCGGCGATTCACTAAGGTAGTTCCTCCGCTGTCCACCATATGTCGCTGCTGCGCTGAAGTTCCCCAAGCCCCGCTGGAATGCGCTGAAATTCACCGGCCTATACCTAGTGAAGGTAAGTGCAAGTTTCGCTACACATTTTTTTTTTAAAATGCGACAGTTTTTCCGAATCCCTCAGGTTTTCGTTCGGCCACGCCCCCCTATTTCTGTCGTGTGCATGCCGGTGCCGATGAGACAAAATCCATTTGCGTGCGCCAAAATCCCGGGGCAATACAGGGAAAATCTGAGTAAATCGGAAATATTCGGGTAACACGTCGGGAAAAAGCGAATCGGGCCATTAGTAAATGACCCCCAATGTGTCCAATATGAACAATCTTATTGCCTATGCTAAATGTCTTTTTCCCATTATAGTTCAGTTTCAAATATTTAGAAAATGTCTGTCTAAGAATTATTCTTTCCAAGTGGAGAAGTGGCCAACTGGCCTGGAAACATACAACCTTCTGCAAGGTATTGGCCACAACTATGGTTATTTTAATGTCTGACTATTAGTAAACATATTGTATGATATTTTAGGGGTTTTGTTCAAATAGATTTTCTAGATTTCCACTTATTGTCATTTTACAGGAAGCCACATTGTTTACATAAATAAATCCATAACATTTATTTATAGAAACTGGACAGCCCGTAAAAGACCAGAAATTGTTCTTGTTAACTGTGGATGTCCCACCACCGGAGCTCCCACCAATCTGCAACTGTTGATAGTGGTCATGTTGAGCTGAATAACCTATTTAATGCAGAGATCTTGAAGTGTGATATTCAACTATCCCAACATTTTGACTTGAAACAAAAATTTAAAAAAAACGTATAATTATTAAAATTCTTGAAACTCTCCTTTATAATTGTAATCAGTTACAATGGAATAACACATGGATATTTGCTTTCTTCAGTCTTTTAATATTAAGCCATTTTGCTATTTGACTCTATTAGAAGGCTGGAAGGAAACGTACTGGGATTGGTACTAAAGAGGTTAAAAAGATTTTCTGCCGCAGAAACACTCACTGTCCATAAAATTTATTAGAATGGGCACAAGATGTGCTCAGAGTTTCTCCTGTAGTCTGGTCCTTGGAGCAGATCTTGTGAACTTGTGAGGTACAGACATTCTACGATGGAGACTTATCAGGAGTCCTGAAATAATTGCAAATACTAGTGAACCGCCAGGTAATTTCGATTATTTCCCACTTCACGCCATCTCCATGCCAAGTGTGCATGGAGTAGAGTGAAGGGGGTGCAGTAGTCTATGTTCCTGCCCTGCGCCTACACAATAGCTATGGCCTATAAATATTCAGGCCTTAAAGGGGTATTCCGGGAATATGAACGTCTGACACAAAAACCCATGATGCTATAAATAAATGAATATAACAAAACTCAATGTCATTAGTCAGAAAACGGAGCTGGAATAGTTTGATTTTATGATTTACAAAATTTATGGCCTCTCTAAAGTAGGTGGAGTTATCACTAAGATGGCCACCACTGGAAACTACAAGTTCCATGATCCTTTAGTTCTCAGTAACTCCTCCTGCCTCTTATGCTCTGCTCCCAGTGATAATATAACAGACTTTCTTGCTCTGTTACCATAGTAATAATGTGTAACTGCCATCACCACAACACTGGCCATACTGGATGCACTGCAACCAACCCACTACAGCCAAACATAGTGGTGATCACATGACCTTCCCAGGCAGGTGCAGGACATGTGATGTGGACATGTGACCAGTGGCCATTTTCTGTCCTGTGTCTGCTCCGCAACAGACCGTGCAGAGAAAAATAACGGACAGACTAAAAGGCCAGTAGCATTTTTATTCTTCATTACAGAGAAAAATTTTAAATAACAACTAATTACATATTAGCTTATATTTTGAGTACCCATTTGTATATGAATTATGATTATTCCTGGAATACCCCTTTAAAGCCCACAGTCTGTAGTGGAATTCTGTGACAGGCAGGGTCTGGCATAGAATTGTTAACTGCCGCAAGTATCTGTATGTGGCAGCTTCGGAAGGACTGGACCTTCATCACACGCTAGTGCACCGGCGTATGATAAATATCCCCCTATTGATTTTCTGGCACCCATATGCAGAAATCATAAAGCTATGAAGCTTATGGTCAGGACAAGTAGTGGATTTAACCCTTTCCCTGCCAAGCCTTTCTGGAAAGTTTATCGCAAATTTGGCCAGAGTAGTTTTTATCATTTTTACATGTAGAAATTAAACTGAAATTACAGCATAAAGATATATACTTAACCACAAAAAAACACTTGCCCCATTTTAAATAAGGAGATTTTTAGACATCTGCACCTTCAAGTTATTTTTATTCTGTTTATAAAAAAATGCATACAATTTTAATTCAATGGCAGAAAATGTGCCCCAAGCAGAAAATAACTTGCTTCACACTTCCAACTTGTAATGGATGAACATGTGTAGAGTTCATAGATGAATGGGCATATTTTCACAAAATCACTAAAACTGAAATAAGCAAAAATCAGTTTTTTTGCTAGAAATTTTAAGACACCACCTGCAAAATATAGATATTAAACAAATTAAAAAGTAAACATTCCCATAAAACCTACCGTATATACTCGAGTATAAGCCGACCCAAGTATAAGCCGAGACCCCTAATTTTGACACAAAAAACTGGAAAAAAAAACCCATTGACTCGAGTATAAGCAGAGGGTGGGAAATGCATTGGTCACAGCCCCCCCAGTATATAGCCTTCCAGCCCCCTGGAGTATATAGCCAGCCCCCTGGAGTATATAGCCAGCCAGCCCCTGTAGTATATAGCCAGCCAGCACAATGGAGTATATAGGCTGCCTGCCTTCCCCCTCAATTATATAGCCTGCCTACCCTCTCGAGAATATAGCCTGTCTGCCCCCTCGAGTATATAGCCTGCCTGCTCCCTCGAGTATAAAGCCTGCCTGCCTCCTCGAGTATATAGCCTGCCTGCCCCCTCGAGTATATAGCCTGCCTGCCCCCTTTGAGTATATAGCCTGCCTGAACCCCGAATATATAGCCTGCCTGCCTGCCCCCTCGAATATATAGCCTGCCTGCCTCCTCAAGACTGTGAAGGGCCAGGACCTGATGTCGGAGCCACTATGGATGCCGGGGAATGTCAGAAGGTGAGTTGACTTGTTTTTTTTCCCCTTGACTCGAGTATAAGTTAGGGTTTTTCAGCACATTTTTTGTGCTGAAAAACTAGGCTTATACTCGAGTATATATGGTATATGTTTTTTGAAAGCAGACAACCTAGCAATTGCATTTGTCTTGATTAACAGTTGAGAGCCCGTACCACCATCATGCATCATTACAGCATGATCTAATAGTGCTCTTGTCAATCTATATATACATTAATATTGCAGTATTTTACAATGAACACGTGATCAAATGATCACATGCTCATATCCCACCCTGGGACAAAGTAAAACTGTTAAAAAAAGTTTTTTTTAAAAAAGTACATATAAAAAATAATTAAAATAATGAATAAAGATCCCTTAATGCCCCATCAGTTATAAAAATCTAATTTCACAATAAACATGTAAAAATCAACACTGAGTATCGCCATGTCCACAGCAAATAGAACATTAAAATAAAATTGTTACTGATCCCCTACGGTGAACGCCGTAAAAAATGATAAAAAAAATTCCAAAATTAAGATATTTTCACATCCAATAACAAAAATTATAAAAAGTGATCATAAAGTAACATTTACTTCAACATGATACCAATAAAAAGTACAGCTTGTCCAGCAAAAAAGCAAGCCGTAAAATAACTCATTTACAAAAAAAATTAAAATGTTATGGTTCTTAGAACATGGTGATGCAAAAGCAAACAAATTTCTCAACAAATGAGTTCCATATTCTGCAAAACAAGTCAACCAAAAAACAGCTATATTGCCGTAATCGTGGTGACTCATAAAGTTAATAAATAATTTTTATGGTATGTTGTACAGCCAAGAAAAAAACCCTAAAAAACCTAGACCAGAATTAATGATTTTCTTTTCCTCACCAAGAAAGAGTTAATAAAATTTGATCATTTAGCTTTTTATGCCCCCTAAATGATGTAACTGAAAAGTGTCTCTCATACTGGAAAAAATAAGCCCCAACATGTCCACATTACAAAAAAATATAAACATTTTATAACCTGTAAAATATGACAATAAGTATCTACTCTGACTGGTGCTCCTTCCCTTCTCTGTCCTGTCGTGTGTCCCTACAGCAGTTTACCAGCACACATGAGATATCTGCATTCTAGGGAGAAATTGGGAATTGAACTTTGTGGAGCTTTTTATCATTTATTCCATTGTCCAAAAAATTGGTAATTGTAAATTCCACCTCCATTTTGTTTTAACCCCTGTAAAACAAACTTCTTAAAGTTGGTTTCTCATACATTGATGGGTGTAGTTTCTATATTGGGATAATTTAAGGGGATTTACCCTGTCAAAGTCACTTAAAAACTGAGCAGGTGTCTGTAAATATAAGTTTTGTCGATTTTTCCAAAATAACTTTAAAAATTGCCCCCACAATTCTAAGTCCAATAATATCCTAGAAAAATTAGAGGGTGCAAAAACATGGCAACATAAATCAGACACTAGAGAAATGTTAGTTATGAAGTTTTTTGTCTGCTATCTGCTGGAAAAGCAAAATATTTTGAATAAAAAAATTGAGAAATTTTATAAAAAATTGGCACTAATTTAAAGAGGATCTGTCACCGGATTTTGACCACTCTGACTAACAATGCCTGCTGATAAAGGGTTACAAGTCCTCCCCATATCATCTAAAATTAGTAGTCCGGGACTGTACCTTAATTACAGACGTTTTTCTGATTTGCAAATTAGCTTTAATAACTTATGTCTAGGATCTGTGACTCTTCTCTCTCTCAGGCTGGCAGTGAACCACACCCCATTATTGTGACTGACAGCTCTGTGTCTCTTCAAATCCCTGCCATGCCTCCTTGTACTTAGGGACTGTCTGCTAATATTCAACTACAGACATATAAAGCTCTATGTACAGATGTCAATTTTTTTACATGGTACCTTGTGTTACATTCATGACATGTGACCAGAGTGACATCATCACAGATCCTTTAGCCTTATAATAATAGAAAGCTGTACACCATGTATGTGATCATTTTGTCAGATACATGCATTGGATACAGTTTGCGATTGTTAAGAGGCTAAAGGAATTGAGATGATGTGACTCTAGTCACATGACATGAACTGTGACCAGTAAGGCATGGAGAGTATTAGAAGGGAGGGGCGGATGATGCTGTGTAATTTAAGATAAAAAGTGATTTATGTGGATGTAAAAGAAACAATTTTTAGCTAAAAGAATTACGGCTACCCAAGAGTCACTCCAGCCTGCAGCTACCCAAGAGTCGCTCCAGCCTGCGGCTACCCAAGTGTTGTTCCAGCCTGTGGCTACCCAAGAGTCGCTCCAGCCTGCGGCTACCCAAGAGTCGTTCCAGCCTGCGGCTACAAGATGTTCTAGACGTCCTGAAGATGCCCTTGGCTTGTTCCATGCCAGGTCCAAGTGCCACACGGTTGGTCCTGTTTTCACTGTTCCTGCTCTCCTCCTCAGGTGTTCCATCACCGAGAAGAATTGGAAGAAGCAAAGGAAGAAGAAGAGGCTGAAGAAGAACAGAAGAGAGGCCCTTAGGGGGTACTGTCACAGTTACACCCACAATCCTCGGTACAGATCGCGGGTGTACCTGTGCTTGCTGCCATTGTCCCCACTCCCCTAGGTCCATACTCACCTGGCTCCGGATTCCGTGATGGTCCTGGTCCCACGCCGGCTTCCTCCTAGGCCGCGCTCCTGCTTCTTGCCGAAGCTGTGCGCTCCCGATGCTAGGGCGCACATGCCCGACTCTCCAGGAATTTAAAGGGCCAGTGTCCTCCCAATTGGTGCTGGCATCCCGGCTCTGCTATATAGACGCCTCTGTGATTCCTGAGTGTTTCCAGACCCCTCAGAGTTTCCTGAGCGATGCCTCTGTGTTCCCGTGTTCCTGTGGTGTTCCCGTGTTCCTGTGGTGTTCCCGTGTTCCTGTAGTGTTCCCATGGTGTAATCCTGTGGCGGTCCTGTAATCCTGTGTCGGTCCTGTAATCCTGTGATGGTCCTGTAATTCTGTGGCGGTCATATAATCCTGTGGCTGTCCTGTGGTCCTGTGGTGGTCCTGCAGTCCTGTATCCCAGTGGTCTTCCTGAGGTCCTGCCAGCCATCCTTCCAAGGTCCTGCCAGCCATCCTTCCAAGGTCCTGCCAGCCGTCCTTCCGAGGTCCTGCCATCCCGAGGTCCAGCAAACCCACGGTCATGCCAACCTGAGGTCCTGCCAACCTGTGGTCCTGCCTAACTATGGTCCTGCCTACCCGTGGTCGTGCCTTCCCGTGTCCCTACCTTGGCTGCCACAGCAGGCCTAGTCGCACCCGTAGAGCGACCTGGAAGCTCCCCGCCGCAGCAAGACCATCCTGCTTTGTGGTGGGCTCTGGCGAAGATCAGTAGTCCACTTAGACTCCGCTCCTGGGTTGTGGCTAGCATCGTTATCCCCCGCAGTGGTCCAGGGAGTACACAGACTTTAGCCTCCACTGAGGTCTTGTATCCTGCTAAAGCCCTGGACTGTACCAAGGACCCACGCCAGCTACTGGGTGATCTTCCCAGCCATATTGCCCAGCAGTCTCAAGAGGTTGCTGCCCAAGAAGAACTACTGGACAAACTTGCTGCCACACATCGCTGGATGATTGCCTCCCAGCAGCAGGCTCCCGCGACTCTACCTCCAGTCACCCCACTATGTTTTCCGGCAGTAGAGACTGGACCCGGAAATTTTTTGCCTGACAAATTTGATGGCAACCCCAAATTGTGCAAGAGATTCGTTTCCCAGTACTCACAGCACCTTGAACTGATGTCCTCCCAGTTCCCCATCGAAGATTCTAAGGTAGCGTTTGTCTACTGTTTTCTCTCTGGAGGGGCCCTGACTTGGGCTACTCCTCTATGGGATAGTGGTGACCCGGACATGGTTACCCATACCAAGTTCCTGGCAAAAATCCGGTCCAGGTTTGAACCACCTCAAGTTTGGCTATCTCGCCTGTCCTGTTTGGTCCCGGTGTCCCCAGTGTCTCCGCAGCCTCCTAGAGTTGCTCCGGCCTTCCCACAGGCCGCTCCAGTGTGCCAAGAGCCATTCCAGTCTCCGGTGTGCCAAGAGCCACTCCAGTCTCCGGTGTGTCAAGAGCCACCTGAGCCTCCACAGCCTCCCAGTGCTGCTCCAGCGGCGCCCCAGCCTCAGCAGCTTTCCAGAGCTGCTCCAGCGGCGCCTCAGTCTCTGCAGCTTCCCAGAGCTGCTCCAGCGGTGCCTTAGCCTCCGCAGCTTCCCAGAGCTGCTCCAGCGGCGCCTCAGCCTCCGCAGCTTCCCAGAGCTGCTCCAGCGGCGCCTCAGCCTCCGCAGCTTCCCAGAGCTGCTCCAGCGGCGCCTCAGCCTCTGCAGCTTCCCAGAGCTGCTCCAGCGGCGCCTCAGCCTCTGCAGCTTCCCAGAGGTGCTCCAGCAGCGCCTCAGCCTCTGCAGCTTCCCAGAGCTGCTCCAGCGGTGCCTCAGCCTCCACAGCTTCCCAGAGCTGCTCCGGCTTTCCCACAAGCCGCTACAGTGTCTCCGCAGCTTCCCAGAGCTGCTCCAGCTATCCCACAAGCTGCTCATGTGTCTCTGCAGCTTCCCAGTGCTGCCCAAGAGTCGCTCCAGCCTGAGGCTACCCAAGAGTCACTCCAGCCTGCGGCTACCCAAGAGTCGCTCCAGCCTACGGTTACCCAAGAGTCGTTCCAGCCTACGGCTACCCAAGAGTCGCTCCAGCCTGCGGCTACCCAAGAGTCTTTCCAGCCTGCGACTACAAGATGTTCTAAACGTCCTGAAGATGCCCTTGGCTTGTTCCATGCCAGGTCTAAGTGCCACACGGTTGGTCCTGTCTTCACTGTTCCTGCTCTCCTCCTCGGGCCATCCCGAGGTCCTGCCATCCCGAGGTCCTGCCATCCCGAGGTCCTGCCAACCCGAGGTCTTGACAACCCGTGGTCCTGCCAACCCGAGGTCCTGCTAACCCGTGGTACTGCCTACCTGTGGTCCTGCCAACCTGTGGTCCTGCCTATCCGTTGTTTTGCCTACCCGTGTCCCTACCTTGGCTGCCACTTGGCTGAGATGAACCAGTGTGACTCCATAAGATCCATATACTCCTCCTCACTTAAGGAAGGGATCAAGGTCCCCCACCCCTCCAGTGGCCGACACGGGGTATTTTGCGCTTTAGCTTAAAATATGGAATGCTTCACAAATTTGTGTGTCATCCTTGCGCAGTGGCCAGGCTAATCTTCTCTGTATCGTTACAATTTTAGGATTTGTGCTCCCGAAACAAGCACAATTTGTTTCTTTTTATATACAATAATACTTTTAGATGCACTTCCACAACATGGGCAATAAAGTGTGTATGATGTATACACTGATAGTGCAGCTACACACATATGGCGGAGGAAAAAAAGTACCGTATATACTCGAGTATAAGCCGACCTGAGTATAAGCCGAGACTCCTCATTTTACCACCAAAAACTGGGAAAACCTATTGACTTGAGTATAAGCCGAGGGTGTAGTATACAGCCAGTCCCCGTGTAGTATACAGCCAGTCCCCATGTTGTATACAGCCAGCCCCCATGTTGTATACAGCATCCCCCCATGTTTTATACAGCCTGCCCCCATGTTGTATACAGCCTGCCCCCATGTTGTATACAGCCTGCCCCCAAGTGGTATACAGCCTGCCCCCATGTTGTATACAGCCTGCCTTCAAGAGGTATACAGCCTGCCCCCATAAAGTATACAGCCTGCCCCCATAAAGTATACAGCCTGCCCCCATAAAGTATACAGCCTGCCCCTATAAGGTATACAGCCTGCTCCTATAAAGTATACAGCCTGCCTCCTGCCAAGCGAATAAAAAAAATAAAAAACTTAATACTCACCCTCCGGTGTCCCGATCTTCAGCGCGGGTCCAGATCTTCAGCGCGAGGCTCCCGATCCTCAGCGCGGTACCAGGCGGTGGCTCCTCTTCTCTCTTCTGTAGCAGGCAGATCGCGTCCATGCGATCTGCCGGCGGGCGCGCACTATGATACCGCAATGTTGCGGCTGATGACGTCATCAGCCGCAACACCGCTGCATCTTATTGTGCGCCCGCCGGGAGATCGCATGGACGCGATCTGCCTGCTACAGAAGAGAGAAGAGGAGCCACCGCCTGGTACCGCGCCGAGGATCGGGAGCCTCGCGCTGAAGATCTGGACCCACGCTGAAGATCGGGACACCGGAGAGTAAGTATTACGTTTTTTTTTTTTTCTTGACTCGTGTATAAGCCGAAGTGAGGTTTTTCAGCACATTTTTTGTGCTGAAAAACTCGGCTTATACACGAGTATATACGGTAATGCAAAATCATCTAAATTCTATGTATATCCCCCATGGGGTCTCCTTGTCTTACTCCACCTCTATTGTTAGCTCCTAAGTATACAATGTGGTTGGCTTATACAAATGCAACACCTATCTAGAGAAAAAAAAAGCCATTCCAGCCAAAAGAAATGCAGAAAAATTATATATTTTATTACGGTAGCTAATCGAATGATACACAATTTAAAAACAGATAAAAGGCTGGTCACATAAAAGGAAAACAAGGGCACTACACAAAATCAGACAAGTATTGCAGGATAATATATGGGGGTAGGTACTGCTCTCCTGGGAGAGGTGTGCCCAGAGAGATATGCTATAAATCCAAGAGGAGGATGTCTCTGTGGTAGTCTGGGATCAGTGTCAAGTGTTTAAAGAGCATAGTGCCTGTGATTCCCAGATGCAACCTTGGGTTAGTTCACATATTAATTTTCACAAAATAGGCATCCCTTACTGTAAAAACACATAGATTTGTTACAGCCTATCACAATAGGATCAAAACAAACATATTGCACATACCCATTATCGCTGGTTCACCTGCCGTCTGAAACAAATGCCCCATGTATGATGTATGCAACTTATATAATGTGTGCACTAGTGGAAGCTTTATTATACAACCACCTAGAATTCTACAAATCCCCTTACAGTGAACTCTCTCAGCATGGAGTAATGTGTATTTGCTTGCTCCTGCTTATTTACTAGCGATGATAAAATGTGCAAATGTGCCCTAAACCCATTCAGAAGAACAGACACAATGAAAGTGCATGCCAGATTGGTTGCTATGGCATTAGGCAATCTTGTTAATTACTACTCTGTGTTAATCGGGTGATGTACTTGACCTGCTTAGCCACCGGCCGCCAATGATAATCACTAACAGGCTACAATTTTACATGGACGGCTTGAGCAAAGGGTCATCATGTCGTCACTACCTGTAACAGATTCCTGTGTGTTTATGGATGTCATTTTATTCATTGTCATAGAATGTCCCAGAGGTTGACAATATATTATTGTAATTTTGTCTTTTAGAGTATATTGCTCTATTCCATGGCATTACCTCTGCTAGAAGAATCTGTCTTTTATTCAGTCTTGGTTTTTTTTTCAGACACAAAGTTTTTAATTTGTACTTAAAGGGGCTTTCCAATGCAACGTCGGACCGTGCACCACATTTATCATGCAGTGTCCAACAGAATTGTGTCGCAAGTGTGTTATTAATCCCACCCCCCTATGTTAAAAGTGCAGTTGGTCAGCGGTGCAGGGGCGCCAGATTCATGAAGAACTTGCACCACAATACATGAATGTGATGCACTCTGCACACTCCACAAGCAAAATGTGAGCCATCCTGTAATAACAATACAAACCTTTTATTATTTCTGCTGGGTTAGTAACATAATGTAACACAATGCATAAATAACATAAGAAAAAGTGTTTTTGTGATGCACACTATCCCCTATAGGAGCTGCCAAACAGTCACAGATGGATCCCACATCTAGCAATTAGTAAAAATAAAACAGTCTGACCGGAGCTCCTTGTGTGTCCTTCTATATATCCTTTGATAAATCGATGATTTCACTCCTTTCCCAACTATGTTCCAAATTCTTCAGTACACTTCCACACAAACGGTATTTGGATGGGAATAGATCGCTATTCAGACAGTTTTAAGCTGCGTTTTCTTGCATCCTGTAGCCAAATAGTGTACAGCTACTATAGAAGAGATTAAGCAGCAGATAGGGTAGACCCCTTTTTTGATATTTCGGCAATGTTTGGCAATTCTTGTTTTAATCTTTCGGCCTGTTCTCCCTACATACCCCAAATTGCAGGGACACATTAAGATATAAATTACAATGTCTACAATATGGGGAAGAGGGTGTGAAGTCTTGGGATATACTAGATTGGATAAAGCTGTGTAACAACAGATATTTTATTTTTCTCCTGGTAGAACATTCTTGTTAGTTTTTTATATATTAATATTGTATGTATACTAAATAGTTGCTAAATGGTCTGATGTATCTATTTTATAATAGAATGGAAGACAGTAATTGTGCTATGTGTAAGGTATAAAAAGATTGAGAGGTTACTAGTCAGCAACGCCCCGGAAGAAGCCGTGGTAGCGAAACCCTGGGTCGGGCGAACTAGCGAGTCTGGTGTCCACATGGTGGATTTTATATGCGCATGTTTTTATTCTATTTTGTGAGTATGTTTTAATAAAATAAACTCCATATATTTGAACATACTACCCTATCTGCTGCTTAAAGGGGTATTCCCATCTGGGCATTTACATTTAATTAAATTAATTTGACATATGTAAACATTTCTTCAATTGGATGTTATTAAAAAAAATGTTCCTGTGTGAAGATAATTTCTCATAAATGTAGTTATTCTGTCCCTTAGAAACGAGATACTTTCCTCGGATACGACCACGTCACACTCTGGCAGCGGTGGCCAGACTTGCGCTATAGAGTCCTGTCAAACCACCAGGATTCAGCGATCATTACCACAGAACGGCTGTGCGACATGTAGTAACTCCGGGACATTTTATATTCAATAACCTTTTGTTTCTTTCTGCACTCAATCTATCAGACGTGGCCGTATCCGAGGAAGCTCTCTCGTTTCTAAGGGACAACATGGTTACATTTAGGAGAATTTATCTTCACACAGGATCATTTTTTTTAATAACATCCAATTGAAGAAATGTTTATATATGGCAGATTAATGAAACTGAATGTAAATGCCCAGATGAGAATACCCCTTTAATCTCTTCTATAGTAGCTGTACACTATTTGGCTACAGTATGCAAGAAAACGCCGCATAAATAACATACCATAGTCCATACATCATAGTATGATGCAAGGAACCCCATTCCCAGCAGTGTGGTTAGCCTCTGACTCAGGACTCTGCATGGCCCATGATAATGTAACACAGGGCCTAAATAACATACCATAGTCCATACATCATAGTATGATGCAAGGAACCCCATTCCCAGCAGTGTGGTTAGCCTCTGACTCAGGACTTTGCATGGCCCATGATCACAGGCTCATCCTGGATAGCATGAAACAATCCTTAAGCTAATTCCAAAATGGGCCTGAAATGGGCTGCTTTATGCTTCAGAAATCCTTGCATTTCAGCTGTGGATTGATTATGTAGAATATTGATGAGATTTGTTTAATCCCATCCACTTTCTATAGCACTAATCTATCATCAAAGTATGTGGTCAGCATGAGGTTCCGGATTCAGACTCTGACAGTAGATGTATATTTATCAGCTAAAGGTGGGTGTCCACCTGATTTTGTGGGTGAA
Source organism: Engystomops pustulosus (assembly GCF_040894005.1). Lineage (NCBI taxonomy): Eukaryota > Metazoa > Chordata > Amphibia > Anura > Leptodactylidae > Engystomops > Engystomops pustulosus. Next base: position 55,797,354 of record NC_092420.1, on the reverse strand, counting down.
TTAGCACCTATTTAATTAGGATTATGCAGGATACTCTGTTGACCTTTTGCTCACGGGGTGTTGGATGTAGTGGCGAGATTTCAAACTTACCCTGGACCCTTCAATGGACTCTTCCATGTCAAGGAGCACTGTCCCCTTACATTAAGTTGGTAGGTTACGGGCTACAACTTGTACATGACCTTTATCCACAAGAACCTCGCCCATGGCACCTTCCATGCTCTGACAGCATCTTTCTGCATATGGGCCTGGATCTCCATCTTTGGACAAGGCCATGTCAGAAGATTGCTGAAGATTGATTACAACCTAAACAAGCAATCTCTTTTTCCTGGTGAATGTAGTTAGGGCACTTTCTTGAGCAAACATATCTCAGGCTTTAGGAAAAGCAATGGCATTTCTTCTATGAACACTCCAATAAAAGAGGCCATCCCCTAGCCATGCTTTTGGAGCGTTGCTTCCATATTCACACATCTGATCCCCCCAAAATTTGAATCAGTGTGCCTTTAGATGTCACCTAATTAATAGAGATAGGCTCACACCCCCTGACACCATTTACTCTTTAATTAGTACCAGAGAAGTCAGTGTTGGCATGTAAATGCAGACAGGCGAGTGCATGCCAACGCCACGTGCCCATCTGCATTTAAATGCTGCTGCCATTTTGCCAAGAATTGAAACTCCATGATGTTGTCAGAGAGTGAAGATCCTCAGCAACATGGCAGCAGCATTTAAAGGGAACATGTCAGGATCTTTTTCAATGGGGACAGCTTACAATAGAGAGTAAACAGTTATCAGGCCTCATGGATCACTGCGTCTGTCGGGATTATAAGGCTTACCATGCAAGCTTGTGTGGCGAGTCTACGTTACGAGCGGGAGGGGCAACCCCTCGGACTTCAGTACGTGAGCTGGGAGGGAGCCATGTAAAAAATTTTTTTGTTGCCATGCCATATGCAACATATTTATTATATTTTGGTGCTACAATTTAGCTTATTTTTTGGCACTCAATTTGGACACAGCTCTTCTATCCCTTCACTTATCCTACACTTTTGGTTACCAAACAGGTTTTTCTGGTGTATTTGGTGAATCATTAGACAAACAATATATCGCAAACAATATTTCAATAAAAGACCTCTATAAAAAAAAATGACCATCATTGCATCCACTTCTGGATGAGATTGCTCAGTATTTACACCTATGATCTACACAGAGCATACCTAGAAAACTCACCATAGATGTCAATGGACACTAAAGAAAATTTCTGCTAATGACCATACTGCTGCTGTTACTAAAGCTAAATAGCACCCCTCATTATAATGGACAGAAAATAAGGACACATTTCCTTGAAGGAAAGAACAGTACAGCCCAGTAAATATGGCTGATACATGGACCAAGTTTCAAGCAGTGAACTTTGAACTTTAGCCCTTAGACGCTAAAGAAAATAATTCATGAAATATAGATGTGGAGTTCTGGCCAATGACAGGTCCAAATTTTCTGTGAAACAGTTTATATGTACATAATAAGGCTGTTCACATTTCCATAATAGATTTAATTCTGAATTTTTGCTGGAAGCCATTTGCACCAACCGATCACTGGACATGTCATTACTGTTCTTCAAGGGAATCTCAGCAGCGCTGAAAAATAAAAATGACCAAATTGCTGCAGTGTCTTAAGTGAGACTCTACAAATCCTATTTCCCTGGGGATAAGTAATCAAAAAGAAGTCCCATAGAATTGGAAATCCAAATTCACAGCCACCTTATTGTAGATTGCTATGATTCAGAATGGCTGGAAATTCTTATATGTATGATTCATAGTGGTTCACTCTGGTTGAAGGTTTACAAGAACGATACCTCTCACATATACTATGGGCAAGTACACATCTCATTTATTTCATAAGTTTTGTCTCAAAATAACTTATTTGAGAAACGAATCAAATAGCTGAGATGTAAAATGGCACTAACATGTATCAAATCATACTTTGCCTCTAAGACTAGATTTACACATTCAGTTTTCCAAAATTCAGATCCAAAAGTTAGTTAGACTTGCATCTTGCATCCATTGCTGTTTGCAAAGAACAGCAGTTGTTTATCCAGCTTTAATTTATTTCTATGACTTTATTAACAAATAAAGGAGATTTTATGATTTCTGTTACAGTTTTTATCTGTTCTCTAGTCTAAACACAGTGAATCCTGCAGAGCAGCTGATGCCTTACATAGCTTCATCTTCAGGAATGAAATACTGTCAGAGAAGAAGAAGAAGTGTCTGTGATGCAGGTAACATCAAACACTGAATCTGCTATCCAAGTAACAGCCAGAGCTTTGAGAAAGTTGTATCCTCTGCAGAGCAAGGAGTAATCCTGGGGGTTAACTCTCAGATCATCAGTGCAGGCACAGGTTAGAGAAGCAGGACTGAGCACACGAAGACCAGAAGCCTGGAAGGAGCTGTCACCCTCTTCTACATTCCCCCCTGTCCTCAGCCCTCTGAACAAATATAGCTGGAGCCCTCTATTTTGGGAGGGTGGGAGATGGGGCAGGACCAACCTGGAGAGTCCTGTCTTTGGGGAGGGTCTCTGATTTTTGGAAGCTGCATACTATTTGCTAGCAGAGGAAGGCTGGAGAATGCCTGGAGACCCAGCAGAGGGGTCTTAGCCCAGCCCTCTGACGGTGGGACTTTAGGAGGAGAGAGAGAGGTTTGCATTTTGATTAAAGCCCTCATACCTTCTTCAGTCTGCAGGCAGGGGACTGGGGAGGAACACATCTCAGCTGGGCAAAGGAGAAGAAAAGCCCCCCTCCCCCTGTCAGACTTTTGGGTTTCTTCCTCCTTATGGCTGTGTAGTGATCACCTCCTGGACTTTTGGAAGGAGTTGGTGCTGTAGATTGAATCCTGAGATACTTATCATCTGGGGGGCTCCCAGAATTTGGAGTTGGAGATGGAGAGGTGGAACACAAGGTGGAAAACGAAAAGGAGGTTGTGGGATTCATCCCTTAGCTCCCTAATTCTCATCACTTTGACTTTCCTTTTCCAAGCTGCAGAGGTCAGAGGAGGTAAGACAATACAAAAAAAACTAGGGGACAAATGTGCTCCTCCTTCACATCCACATCAAAACTCAGGAAATGTAACAGACCTGGACAGAAAGTTCTGAGGATAATCATCTACTACAAGATTCCATCACACCATTCCTGAGTGCACTCACTTTGATACTGTGCTTCATGTAGACTTCATTCATTTAATGGGAAGATGGGGGCACATCCAGCACCTCTGTGCAGGGATCAGGGATGGGGTGTAATGTGGGGTCATAGGTGACAGGTCTGGGGGGACAGTAACCCTTCATCAGCAGGCACTGTGCTCTGGAGCAGTGGAAGTTTGTTAGGATGCTGGATGGTCCTCCTGTCCTGGGAGGTGTGAGATAAAGGTGATGGATGGTGGTCCGTTAGGTGTCTATGGACAGGGCTAGAAGGGTGGATTTTTTTTCTTCTCTGCAATGATCCCTGTGTGCTAGGAATTCCTCCCCCCAGGGGATGTCACATTCAGACACGTCTATGAGAGGGGTGGAACCAGACACACAGACCCCACCACTTTCACAGTACAGACCCAAGATAGGGAGTTACTTTGGGATGCAAAGAATACTTTTCTAGAATCTGTCCCTATATACCTTAGATTACTATGGGCATCTTTCTCCAGGATTCCTGGGTACCTGAGAATCCTTCTAGTGATGCAACTAAAAACTTCTGGTGCATCATGTAGTAGTTTATATTCCGTTAGCAACTGAAGGAGATCTATTGATCAGTAAGTGTCCCCTTAGTCTGAAAGTCATGTGTAATCTGTGAGCCTCCAGATAGTGGAACTACAAATACTACAAAGCCCTTGTAGTTGCACATCTCAAAGCTTGTGTAAATCTACTATAATGTGGACTATAATCCACTGTGTATAGTGTGAATACTTTTATACATAGTGTTTTAATTTCTGTAAAATTGAGATGCAATTTTTGATGATAGACTTATGTGACACAGATATAGATTAATATTGGAGCTACATGCATATATATATATATATATATATATATATATATATATATATATATACATATACATATATATATATATATATATATATATATATATATATACATATATATATATATATATATATATATATATATATATATATATATATGTGTGTGTGTGTGTGTTTCTAAATACTTAGTACCTACCATGGAATATTAATGATTTAAATATATGGATAGGTGTGATATGATAACATCTGCCTTTAACTAGCATAATATCTTCTATATTTTATAGCATGAAGCTGATGCATATCTCCATGCAGTAAAATATACTATGACTTTTCCAGACACCAGTATAGGAAGCCTAACATAACTGTCCTGGTCCGATAGGGGTGAAAGTCAAGCTGTAGATCAGGCAGTGCTTCTATATTGTGCTACTCACCTTGATCACAGATATCATTTTAATATTAAAGGTGTAATACAATTTATAGGTAGAAGAACATGTTGTATTTAGCGATGCGGTTCCTTGGAATAAGTATCATGTATAACAAGTAACCTTCAGTAGGTGATATAATAGGTGCACTGTGTTGAAGGCTTCTGGATGGTAGCTGTGGCAATATTTGTCTAGTAAGAAGGTTGTAGACACAGTAGTGTAGTGTGCAGGCGGCCTCCATTCTGCCCCCTTCTGGTCTCTCACACTCATTAAGCTCCGGAAAAGGTGAACTGAGGATTCTTTATACTGAAGAAAGGAAATCAAATCCTCTCATATGATTCTGAGCAGGATAGATTAGCAATGTGACAAGGTCTTACACTATTTTCTCTCAGTGTGAATACGCACATATACAGCCTACATGAACTACACAGATTCTGCTTATCCATTCCATACGTCAATTTGGTATCTAGTAATATTCAGGCCATGTAGAGCAGTAACTTGAATATAAAATATGTCCTCATTATATTAGAAGTCATACATAGGAGTGCTAGGCAGGCTAACACATTCAGCTCTGCTACATATGTAGTTGTGTTTCTATGTGGTTATGTATCAGAAACTTTATACTGTGTTTCTGCTATTTTTAAGTAACATTCTGAAAAGGTTAAAGAACTATTACTTGAGATCTTTTTAGCCAACATCTACATGTGAAATGACATCTATATATATACATAGTTATTTCATTGTTAATATGTAGGAACAGTCAGGCGTTCCTAGACACAGACCGTGTAATACATGATTTCCTTTGTCTGTTCCCTTTAGGAATGTTCAGTGGTTTGCACAGCAGATAATTGTATGGTATGAATTAGTAGGACAGAGAAGATTGGAAAGAGCCTGGAATATAGACTTGAGATCCCTGTCATTATAGTAGTTTCCTACAGAAATTGCCACTTATAGACAGGTCTTAAGAAAAACGGAGACTGAAGTCAAGTTACACTTATTCCCTCTAAGTCACGGTCAATACTTCTGCTCTGCATTCTATGACATTATTCAGACTTGAAATCAGATATGGAATCTGATCCCTAAGAATGTTAACTCTTTAATATCCACACAGGCCTAAACCTTAAATCGCAGGCCTTATAATCAAAAGCTTATTCACTGCTTTTGGCAACAGTGTTACTGGAATTTAAATTTCAGTTACAAATACAAAAGACACATATTGACCAACATTAACGTATAGTAAATTGTAACTTTGGAAGAATCTACACACACTATAACATTAGACGTGTGTGCTTCCATAGCGTTGGTTGTGTAACCCTATCCTGTAAATGTTATAAAGAGTTACTTATAGTAAGGCCCCTTAGGATCCCAGACATGTGGAGACAAGAAGCTAATAACACTTAAAATCAGACAAAGTTAGAAAGAAGAAAGTAAAAAATACAGATGTAGAAAACGTCAGTTCACTCTTTCGTCTGCTGCCAAGTATAAAATGGAATCCGGTTGGTTTTATAATGTATTATCCTCAATTGGCTTCTTATAATAAGTCAGATGTGCAAAGGACATGTGAGAAACCAAAAACTATAAAACTGACGTATATGGATTATATACATTTCTATTAAACCCCACTTTTTTATAGGTAAAGTGTATAGATGTGCTCTTTCTCTTTGTATATGTCGCATTACAATAAGTTGACTTCATTTAGATGAATGTGATTGTTTGTATATCCAAAAAGTTTCCACATTTTTGCAGTGATTGTTTCTGAATCACTATGTGTCGTCTCGATTTGTAGTCTAAATAAAGGGCAAGGTTTAGAGAACCCCAGCTCGGTCCAGTTTCTGAGTATTATTCCTAGCTGATATTAGTCAGGGGATTAAATAGTGTTTTGTGCTCTTGACAGTATTTTACTTTCAGTAGTAAAAAAAAATAACATAGAAATGTTAAAAATGTCCCCATGCAAAAACAGAGTCACAATTGACACTTTGTTTGGAGGTATGAATCCAGCAAGGCTGAGGCGAAATGATTAAATAAACCCTGTGGGTTGGGAAAGGTTGGTCGTTGGAAAGCAGGAATTGACTTGAGTCCCAGGGATCAGCAGGTGAAATGGTTAGAAGAGCAGACACTCAGGGTTTGCTTAAAAAAACAACAGGAACAGGGCCTGGCTTTTTCCTCAGCCTGTCTCTCCTTTCATGGCCGAGGGGCGTGTTTAAGGCTTCTTGCACCTCTGACTTGTAGCTGACACTGAAATATGAGTGCTATGTGGATTTTTAGAATGTCCCTTTGAGCTGAATTCTCTGTAAGATCCATTGATTCTGTGGGAGAGATAAAGCATTCCTCATTTGTCCAACAAGGGCCCCTATTTCTAGGCTGTTTGCAGAAAATAGATACTTCTTAAGTAGCATGTGTGATTTAAGGGCCTTACACAGTGATGAGAAATACTTGAGTGACTTGAAGCTCACGCCAGACATTGCTCTCCACTTGGAGCTGATTACTTTGCAGTGTGTCTAGCATGTGGCCAGCTGGCCTTCAGACCCAGACCCCCAGGCTGAAGTCAGCTCCCTCTCGCCTTGACTTAGTTCACACTACAAATGTGCAATTGCCAAAGATAGAGCCATCAGATACAGCTCATGTTTGGTATAAATCGAGAAATTCTCATTCATTGAGGGACGTCTTTGTGTGATTCTATTACATTGGTTGGAAACTCCTTCCATCTAGTAGTAATCAGTTCTGCGGACTTGGCAAGCAATAACTGTAATAGAGATAATAATATCCGTCATTCTCTACTCTAATAACACTCATAACTTGTGGAATTAGAAATGGAAGATTGCCCAAGTGGATCATGGGACAGACCTTATATATTGTATATTATTTGCCAAATCCTTTTCCAATGATGTCATGTTTAAGAGTCAGAGAGAATCTGGCAGCCTCCATAAAACAGTAACTTTTGCCAAATCAGATCAGTGGGTGCAAAGCTACACACCCTTGGAGTTGTCATCACTGTTCAGAATTCGTTTCTATGATGGAGATAAAGATTTGCTTTTATATTGAAGGTGTTTCGAAAATGTATGATACTAGTTAGTTATTGGCATTGATATTTTATATATTATACATTTGGAATTTATTCTTACATTGACTCTCGCAATCTCCTTTATTTGGTATGTACCATTATAGAAGCCCATGTTGGCACTTATGGCTAGGGCCGTGGTGGCCTCCTCACATATGCTTCCATTCTATAACTGTAAGTCCTGTGACCCATGAAACACAAGAGATAAAGTAAACACATGTGGTCTAAGTCTGTCCCAAGTGAAAGAGCAAACAGCCTGCTGCTAACACAGGGGAGGTGTAAAAGTCTTTTTTCAGGAGATTTAGGATCACACTTAGCTAATTCAAGAAACACATGGATGGAGAATGCTGCTATTGTTCTAGGTTCACTGGTGTCCAGCGAGACCTCTACAAAAGGCATCTATGGAATACAGGTCATCTGTACAAAGAGGGTGTGAATGGTGGCTGTGAATGTATAGAATGGATACACTGGAGTTACATGACGTACACGTCATCTTTATCTACCAATAGCCGTCCTGTACTAAAGCAAAGTCCCCCAGATATTGACCATTTTGTAGTAAATGGCATGGATATACTGTATATTAAATGGATCATATAATAAAACCTATATTGAAAAACTGGGTGGAAAGGAAGGATACATTACATGATTCCGTTTTCATTGATATATGTGGACCATTATGCCTCACTTTTTTGGAATATATCCCAATGATGGTGTTACTTATAGCTTTATGTAATAGTGTAATGATATTACCATCTGGTTTGGAGGTTTCTGAAAGTGGTTTATACTGTGTCACTTGTAATAGGAGAAGCTTTTATCCATTGGAGGTTAATGAAAACCATAAAAGGGCGTTTGATTGTTCTTCCTGTTAGATAAAATCTGATGTATTAAGATACATCAGGCAGTTATTGAACTGATTGAAATCTATGAAATGTTAAAATTGGAAATTGGGACCATATATAACCTATAGTTAATGGCAAATTGACCAATCTCTACATTGTGCTGCATAGCATTTTGGTAATAGCATGAAATTCATGATGGTTTCTAAAAAAAGTGGGACAGACAACTAGACTAAAGCTTCATTGCAGACACCTCACAGTATATAACTGGTGCCTGAGGATAAAGTTCAGTAAATGACTGGCATGCAGAGAGATCAAAGAGAGCAGAGAGGTTTGTTTGTAACTAGGGGTTTTATGTAAGTAGAGTGTTCTTAATTCGGGGACTACCTGTATTATCTCCTTGTATCAGAGGACTGGGCATGTTAAAGTTCAACATGCTCGATCCTTTCTTTCCCAAGATCTTCTGTTCAGAGAAAACTCATCAGAGAGTTGTGCTATCCTGCTTAGATTTCCTTATTTATAGGAATGAGGAATTTTATAAGAATCTGTATGGACAACATGCAATTACTTGTAGGCTTTTGTTCATTCTATTTGACATGTGACCATAAATGAGAAGCCACTTCTCTTCTGAAAATCACGGCTAGCACCCCTTTTTGGGGGCCTATTCTTAAAGGGGTATTGTCATTTTGGCAAATTAATGTTGCATTGTATACATGAAAAGTGATACATTTTTTCCAATATACTGTACTTTTTGTATCAATTCCTCTAGTTTTCTAGATCTCTGCTTGCTGTCATACTATAGAACGTTTCTAGTTTACTTCCTGTGGACATAAATCTGACCATGGTCACACAGGTGTGCATCTCGTTATTATGATAGAGAGTAGAGATGAGCGAACATGCTCGTCCGAGCTTGATGCTCGGTCGAGCATTAGGGTACTCGAAACTGCTCGTTACTCGGACGAATACTTCGCCCGCTCGAGAAAATGGCAGCTCCCGCCGTTTTGCTTTTTGGCGGCCAGAAACAGAGCCAATCACAAGCCAGGAGACTCTGCACTCCACCCAGCATGACGTGGTACCCTTACACGTCGATAGCAGTGGTTGGCTGGCCAGATCAGGTGACCCTGGGATAGACTAGCCGCTGGCCGCGCTGCTCGGATCATTCTGTCTCTGGATGCCGCTAGGGAGAGAGCTGCTGCTGCTCAGGGAAAGCGTTAGGGTGTTCTATTAGCTTACTGTTAGGCAGGAGTGATTCTCAAAGAACCCAACAGCCCTTCTTAGGGCTACAATAACGTTCTACTTTTTTTATTTTAATTTGCATCTTTTACCATTTTGTGAGGAATTAGCAGGGGGACTTGCTACCGTTGTGTTTAGCTCTTAGTGGCACACATATCCATAGCAAAGACCGAAGTGGGAAAATTTAGTAGGGGTTGGATTTCTATTAGGCAATAACTCAGTGTCATCTCATCTGGCATAGTAGTGTGCTTCCTTTGATACTTGGCTAGAAAATAGCCATAGGAGAATACAAACAGCTTCTTGAAGCCTACAGTAGCGTTCTATATATTTGATTTCTGGTTGATCTGCTGGTGGCTGTAGTTTCTGCAGTGCATGTACTTGCCAATTCTGAGCAATTTGTAGTGAGACTTGCGACCGCTGTGTTCTGCGCTTAGTGGCGCACATATCCATAGCAAAGGCTGAAGTGGCAAAATTCAGTAGGGGTTGGATTTCTATTAGGCAATAACTCAGTGTCATCTCATCTGGCATAGTACTGTGCTTCCTTTGATACTTGGCTAGAAAATAGCCATAGGAGAATACAAACAGCTTCTTGAAGCCTACAGTAGCGTTCTATATATTTGATTTCTGGTTGATCTGCTGGTGGCTGTAGTTTCTGCAGTGCATGTACTTGCCAATTCTGAGCAATTTGTAGTGAGACTTGCGACCGCTGTGTTCTGCGCTTAGTGGCGCACATATCCATAGCAAAGGCTGAAGTGGCAAAATTAAGTAGGGGTTGGATTTCTATTAGGCAATAACTCAGTGTCATCTCATCTGGCATAGTACTGTGCTTCCTTTGATACTTGGCTAGAAAATAGCCATAGGAGAATACAAACAGCTTCTTGAAGCCTACAGTAGCGTTCTATATATTTGATTTCTGGTTGATCTGCTGGTGGCTGTAGTTTCTGCAGTGCATGTACTTGCCAATTCTGAGCAATTTGTAGTGAGACTTGCGACCGCTGTGTTCTGCGCTTAGTGGCGCACATATCCATAGCAAAGGCTGAAGTGGCAAAATTCAGTAGGGGTTGGATTTCTATTAGGCAATAACTCAGTGTCATCTCATCTGGCATAGTACTGTGCTTCCTTTGATACTTGGCTAGAAAATAGCCATAGGAGAATACAAACAGCTTCTTGAAGCCTACAGTAGCGTTCTATATATTTGATTTCTGGTTGATCTGCTGGTGGCTGTAGTTTCTGCAGTGCATGTACTTGCCAATTCTGAGCAATTTGTAGTGAGACTTGCGACCGCTGTGTTCTGCGCTTAGTGGCGCACATATCCATAGCAAAGGCTGAAGTGGCAAAATTCAGTAGGGGTTGGATTTCTATTAGGCAATAACTCAGTGTCATCTCATCTGGCATAGTACTGTGCTTCCTTTGATACTTGGCTAGAAAATAGCCATAGGAGAATACAAACAGCTTCTTGAAGCCTACAGTAGCGTTCTATATATTTGATTTCTGGTTGATCTGCTGGTGGCTGTAGTTTCTGCAGTGCATGTACTTGCCAATTCTGAGCAATTTGTAGTGGGACTTGCGACCGCTGTGTTCTGCGCTTAGTGGCGCACATATCCATAGCAAAGGCCGAAGTGGCAAAATTCAGTAGGGGTTGGATTTCTATTAGGCAATAACTCAGTGTCATCTCATCCGGCATAGTACTGTGCTTCCTTTGATACTTGGCTAGAAAATAGCCATAGGAGAATACAAACAGCTTCTTGATCTTGAAGCCTACAGTAGCGTTCTATATATTTGATTTCTGGTTGATCTGCTGGTGGCTGTAGTTTCTGCAGTGCATGTACTTGCCAATTCTGAGCAATTTGTAGTGGGACTTGCGACCGCTGTGTTCTGCGCTTAGTGGCGCACATATCCATAGCAAAGGCCGAAGTGGCAAAATTCAGTAGGGGTTGGATTTCTATTAGGCAATAACTCAGTGTCATCTCATCCGGCATAGTACTGTGCTTCCTTTGATACTTGGCTAGAAAATAGCCATAGGAGAATACAAACAGCTTCTTGATCTTGAAGCCTACAGTAGCGTTCTATATATTTGATTTCTGGTTGATCTGCTGGTGGCTGTAGTTTCTGCAGTGCATGTACTTGCCAATTCTGAGCAATTTGTAGTGGGACTTGCGACCGCTGTGTTCTGCGCTTAGTGGCGCACATATCCATAGCAAAGGCTGAAGTGGCAAAATTCAGTAGGGGTTGGATTTCTATTAGGCAATAACTCAGTGTCATCTCATCTGGCATAGTACTGTGCTTCCTTTGATACTTGGCTAGAAAATAGCCATAGGAGAATACAAACAGCTTCTTGAAGCCTACAGTAGCGTTCTATATATTTGATTTCTGGTTGATCTGCTGGTGGCTGTAGTTTCTGCAGTGCATGTACTTGCCAATTCTGAGCAATTTGTAGTGGGACTTGCGACCGCTGTGTTCTGCGCTTAGTGGCGCACATATCCATAGCAAAGGCCGAAGTGGCAAAATTCAGTAGGGGTTGGATTTCTATTAGGCAATAACTCAGTGTCATCTCATCCGGCATAGTACTGTGCTTCCTTTGATACTTGGCTAGAAAATAGCCATAGGAGAATACAAACAGCTTCTTGATCTTGAAGCCTACAGTAGCGTTCTATATATTTGATTTCTGGTTGATCTGCTGGTGGCTGTAGTTTCTGCAGTGCATGTACTTGCCAATTCTGAGCAATTTGTAGTGGGACTTGCGACCGCTGTGTTCTGCGCTTAGTGGCGCACATATCCATAGCAAAGGCCGAAGTGGCAAAATTCAGTAGGGGTTGGATTTCTATTAGGCAATAACTCAGTGTCATCTCATCCGGCATAGTACTGTGCTTCCTTTGATACTTGGCTAGAAAATAGCCATAGGAGAATACAAACAGCTTCTTGATCTTGAAGCCTACAGTAGCGTTCTATATATTTGATTTCTGGTTGATCTGCTGGTGGCTGTAGTTTCTGCAGTGCATGTACTTGCCAATTCTGAGCAATTTGTAGTGGGACTTGCGACCGCTGTGTTCTGCGCTTAGTGGCGCACATATCCATAGCAAAGGCCGAAGTGGCAAAATTCAGTAGGGGTTGGATTTCTATTAGGCAATAACTCAGTGTCATCTCATCTGGCATAGTACTGTGCTTCCTTTGATACTTGGCTAGAAAATAGCCATAGCAATAGGATAGCATTGTTTGGTTTTAAAAACTCAAAAAAAAACAAAAAACACAAAAAAAAAAAAAAAACACAAAAAAAAACAAAAAAAAGTAAAAAAAAAAAATAAAGTTATAACTCTCATTTTAAAAATGTTTAACCCGAGGGCTAGGGGTAGAGGACGAGGGCGGGGACGTGGGCGTCCAACTACTGCAGGGGTCAGAGGCCGTGGTCCTGGGCGGGGTGAGACACCACCTGCTGATGAGGGAGCAGGGGAACGCCGCAGAGCTACACTCCCTAGGTTCATGTCTGAAGTTACTGGGACTCGTGGTAGAGCACTGTTGAGGCCAGAACAGTGCGAACAGGTGATGTCGTGGATTGCTGACAATGCTTCGAGCAATTTGTCCACCACCAGTCAGTCTTCCACGCAGTCCACCCATGTCACCGAAATCGCCACTCCTCCAGCTCCTGCACCTCAGCCTCCTCCCCCCCAGTCTGCCCCCTCCCAGGAAAATTTGGCATTTGAACCGGCATACTCTGAGGAACTGTTTTCTGGACCCTTCCCACAGTCACAAACCACTTGTCCGGTTGCTGCTGAGCAATTTTCCGATGCCCAGGTTTTCCACCAGTCACAGTCTGTGGGTGATGATGACCTTCTTGACGTAGTGGAAGTGTGTAAAGAGGTGTCCGACGATGAGGAGACACGGTTGTCAGACAGTGGGGAAGTTGTTGTCAGGGCAGGAAGTCCGAGGGGGGAGCAGACTGAGGGATCGGAGGATGATGAGGTGACAGACCCAAGCTGGGTTGAGAGGCCGGGTGAACACAGTGCTTCTGAGACGGAGGAGAGTCCTCGACCTGAACAGGTTGGAAGAGGCAGTGGTGGGGCCAGACGGAGAGGCAGGGCCAGAGCTGGTGCATCAGCGCCACTGTCAACTAGTGAAGCTCCCGTGGTGAGGGCTCTTGCGGCGAGGGCTAGATCTTCAGAAGTGTGGAGGTTCTTTAAGGAAACACCGGATGACCGACGGACTGTGGTGTGCAACATTTGCCAAACCAGGCTCAGCAGGGGTTCCACCACTACTAGCTTAACTACCACCAGTATGCGCAGGCATATGAATGCTAAGCACCCCACTCAGTGGCAACAAGCCCGTTCACCTCCGGCCGTGCACACCACTGCTCCTTCCCCTGTGTCAGCTGCTAGTCAGCCCCCTGCCCAGGACCCTGCCACAAAAACCCCATCGTCGCCTCCACGATCCTCCACAGCATCCACCAGCGTTCAGCTCTCCATACCCCAGACGCTGGAGCGGAAACGCAAATATAGTGCAACCCACCCGCACGCCCAAGCCCTTAATGTGCACATCTCCAGATTGCTTAGCCTGGAGATGCTGCCCTATAGGCTAGTAGAGACCGAGGCCTTTCGCAACCTCATGGCGGCGGCCGCCCCTCGGTATTCGGTCCCCAGCCGCCACTACTTTTCCCGATGTGCCGTCCCAGCCCTGCACCAGCACGTGTCAGACAACATCATCCGTGCCCTGACCAACGCCGTTTCTGACAAGGTCCACCTGACCACGGACACGTGGACGAGTGCTGCCGGGCAGGGCCACTATATATCGCTGACGGCACATTGGGTTAACTTGGTGGAGGCTGGGACCGAGTCTGACCCTGGGGCTGCTCATATACTGCCGACGCCGAGGATTGCGGGGCCTACCTCGGTCCAGGTGTTTCAGGCCTACTATGCCTCCTCCTCCTCCCACCCCTCCTCCACCTCCTCCTCCGAACTACCATCCGTGGGCACGGCGCCATCAGTCGGTAGCTCTAGGCACAGCAGCAGTGCCGTCGCTAAGCGACAGCAGGCGGTGCTCAAACTGCTGAGCCTAGGCGACAAAAGGCACACCGCCCAAGAGCTATTACAGGGCATCACGGCGCAGACTGATCTGTGGCTGGCACCGCTGAACCTCAAGCCGGGAATGGTTGTGTGTGACAACGGCCGTAACCTGGTGGCGGCTCTGCAACTCGGCAGACTGACACATGTGCCATGCCTGGCCCATGTGTTAAATCTGATAGTGCAGCGTTTCCTCAAGACATACCCCAATCTGTCTGATTTGCTCACGAAGGTGCGCCGCATCTGTGCGCATTTCAGGAAGTCCAGCCCAGATGCTGCCACTCTCAGGGCAGCGCAGCGCCGCCTCCAACTGCCCGCTCACCGACTGTTGTGCGACGTGCCCACGAGGTGGAATTCAACACTGACCATGTTATCCAGAGTTTACCAGCAGCGCAGAGCGATTGTAGACTGCCAGATGTCAACTTCCACCAGAACTGGTAGTCAGGTCAGTCAGCTTCCTCAAGTCTACAATGAGGAGTGGACGTGGATGTCTGATATCTGTCAGGTGCTGAGTAACTTTGAGGAGTCAACACAGATGGTCAGTGGCGATGCCGCCATCATCAGCCTCACCATCCCGCTGCTTGGCCTGTTGAAAAACTCTCTGGTCAGCATGAAGTCGGAAGCTTTGCGCTCGTCACAAGAGACGGGGGAAGAATATTCCCTTGTTGATAGCCAAAGCACCCTGAGGTCTGTTTCTCAGCGCATATCGGAGGAGGTGGAGGTGGAGGAGGATGAGGAGGAAGAGGAGGAGAATGTTGGCGAGACACAAGAGGGGACCATTGTTGAGTCCTTCACTGTTCAGCGTGTATGGGCAGAAGAAGAGGAGTTGGAGGAGTTGGAGGAGGAGGAAATGGACAGTCAGGCCAGTGAGGGGAGTGAATTCTTACGCGTTGGTACTCTGGCGCATATGGCAGATTTCATGCTAGGCTGCCTATCCCGTGACCCTCGCGTTCAAAGAATTTATTCCAGCACCGATTACTGGGTGTTCACTCTCCTGGACCCACGGTACAAGCAAAATCTTCCCACTCTCATCCCTGGAGAGGAAAGGAGTGTGAGAATGCATGAATACCAGCAGGCCCTGGTGCACAAGCTGAAACAGTATTTCCCTTCTGACAGCGCTAGCGGCAGAGTGCGTAGTTCTGCGGGACAAGTAGCGAGGGAGAGTAGGCGAGCAGGCAGCTTGTCCAGCACTGGCAAGGGTACGCTTTACAAGGCTTTTGCCAGCTTTATGTCACCCCAGCAAGACACTGTCACCTGTCCCCAGTCTCGGCAGAGTAGGGCTGATCTTTACAGAAAGATGGTGAGGGAGTACGTAGCTGACCATACCATCGTCCTAAATGATCACACAGCTCCCTACAACTACTGGGTTTCAAAGCTGGACATGTGGCACGAACTGGCGCTGTACGCCTTGGAGGTTCTTGCCTGCCCTGCCGCTAGCGTCTTGTCCGAGCGGGTTTTCAGTGCAGCTGGTGGCATCATCACCGATAAGCGTACACGCCTGTCGACTGACAGCGCTGACAGGCTGACGCTTATTAAAATGAATAAAGGCTGGATTTCTCAGAATTTCCAATCTCCACCAGGTGAAGGAAGCTCAACCTGAATAATTGATCCACTCCTCCTCCTCCTCCTCATTTTCCTCCTTCTCCTCCTCTTTGTACAGTAAAGCAGAGGAAACTGGCTATTTTTTGACAGGGCCCACTGGCTCTTGCTATAGTACTTCATGCATTTAATTTTTCTGGAGGGCCACCTACCCGGTCCTCTGTTTGAAACAATTTTTGTGAGTGCCACATACAGGCACTCAATCTATTCCATTTTACTGCAGGGCCACCTACCTGCTCCTCTGGTTTGAACAATTTTTGGGACTGCCACATACAGGCACTCAATCTATTCCATTTTACTGGAGGGCCACCTACCTGCTCCTCTGGTTTGAAACATTTTTGGGACTGCCACATACAGGCACTCAATCTATTCCATTTTACTGCAGGGCCACCTACCTGCTCCTCTGGTTTGAACAATTTTTGGGACTGCCACATACAGGCACTCAATCTATTCCATTTTACTGGAGGGCCACCTACCTGCTCCTCTGGTTTGAAACATTTTTGGGACTGCCACATACAGGCACTCAATCTATCCCATTTTACTGGAGGGCCACCTACCTGCTCCTCTGGTTTGAAAAATGTTTGGGACTGCCACATACAGGCACTATCCAAATTAAATTGTCTCCATAGCAGCCTCCACACGTTGTCTCCATTGCTACCTCCAAAAGTCGTCCATATAGCTGCCTCCATACATCGTCCCTTTATCAAACGAGGTGTGTCAGGCAGAAATTTGGGTTGTTTTCATGGATTCCACATCAAAGTTGTTAACTTTGTCGCCACCCTGCTGTGTTATCCACAAAATATACTGGCAAACTTTTACCATTTAGGGATATTATTTCAGCGCTTCTTGCGCATCTGTTTACATTCCCCTCACCCGGCATATCCTAAACTTATAAGAACGCTACTACACTTGATCTTATACAAAAGGTTCTTAGAAGTGCTGTTTGGGGAGTAGCCTAGAGACAGGGGCTTGGATTGGCGAAAGCTCGCCTGGCAGCGGAACGCCAGCTCCATGCGCATCATGCGCTTCTTGCGCATCTGTTTACATTCCCCTCACCCGCCATATCCCAAACTTATGAGAACGCTACTACACTTAACTTGGTGCAGGCTGGGACCGAGTCTGACCCTGGGGCTGGTCATATACTGCCGACGCAGAGAATTGCGGGGCCTACCTCGGTCCAGGTCTCAAAGGCCTACTATACCTCCTCCCACCCCTCCTCCACCTCCTCCTCCTCCGAATTACCATCCGTGGGCATGGCGCCATCAGTCGGTAGCTCTAGGCACAGCAGCAGTGCCGTCGCTAAGCGACAGCAGGCGGTGCTGAAACTGCTGAGCCTAGGCGATAAAAGGCACACCGCCCAAGAGCTATTACAGGGCATTCCACATCAAAGTTGTTAACTTTGTCGCCACCCTGCTGTGTAATCCCCAAAATATACTTGCAAACTTTTACCATTTAGGGATATTATTTCAGCGCTTCTTGCGCATCTGTTTACATTCCCCTCACCCGGCATATCCTAAACTTATAAGAACGCTACTACACTTGATCTTATACAAAAGGTTCTTAGAAGTGCTGTTTGGGGAGTAGCCTAGAGACAGGGGCTTGGATTGGCGAAAGCTCGCCTGGCAGCGGAGCGCCAGCTCCATGCCAAGATCCAACTAACATAGTTTTAACTGCAGCACCTTTAATCTACTACTAGTTCACTGCCTCCATACATGGTCCCCTTATCAAACGAGCTGTGTCAGGCAGAATTTTGGGTTGTTTTCATGGCTTCCATGTTAACTTTGTCGCCACCCTGCTGTGTAATCCACAAAATATACTGGCAAACTTTTATCATGTACCGATATTATTTGAGCGCTTCTTGCTCACCTCCTTTGGTTCCTCTCTGCCACCCATTGGTTTGAAGCCTGAGTCCATTTAGGGTATGTCGCCATGACACTCTCTAGCCTGCTGCCGCTGCCTCTGCATGCCGTCCCCTATAGTGTCAGGGTCAATTATTGGATGTTTTAGATGCTATCTAGCTTCATTCTGTCACTCTGTCATGGCCATGCTGTTGCCCATAATTTTGGCATAATGGTGCGATTATGCAGCCTCAGAGGCATCCATGCATGCTGCCCCTGCTGTTTCCTGTCCATTTCCGTGGTGTTTCCATCCTTTTCTGAGGTTCCCAGGTGTTTGGCCAAGCTTCCCTGTGCAGAGCCTTGGTCCCCTTGAAAAATGCTCGAGTCTCCCATTGACTTCAATGGGGTTCGTTATTCGAGACGAGCACTCGAGCATCGGGAAAAGTTCGTCTCGAATAACGAGTACCCGAGCATTTTAGTGTTCGCTCATCTCTAATAGAGAGTAATCAGAGCTGTGTGTTCTAACGAGCCGTGCACCTGTGTGACCATGGTCAGATTTTAATCCACTGGAAGTAAACAATGAAGCTTCCTATAGAATGAAAGCAAGCAGAGATCTAGGAAACTGTGAGGAATTGAGTCAGAAAGTATTTGAAAATTGTAATTTTCATTATACAAACAATGACATTTATTTGCACAAATGAGAATACTCCTTTAACAATCAACCAAAGATATGACCTTGGCATTAAAGTCATTCATCCCTTTAACTTGCTGATAAAATATATAATCCATAACTACTGTAAAATCGTGTTACAGTCGCCTCAGTTCATTAATTCAGATGCGAATTCTATAGATGTTATCTCATAGTTACTATATTGTGCATTTATTAGTGCAATTCAGTAAATGGTGGTGCATTCATGAGAACAGTGAAGGTAATAACAAGGTTGGATGACTGCTAGGTAAATTATATATGTAGTCAGACAGAAGCATAAACCTTTGATGTGTGTGTGGCATGCTTATGTTATGAAAAGAAACATTGACCAGATGTGCCTCCTTACAATATGGTCCACCTCCATGGAACCGGCTTTAGCGGATGAACCATCTCACAAAACAGCTGCTTTGCAGATAAGAAGTAGGTTTCTTTCTTTCATTCATTAGGATTTTAGGTAAACTTCAAATTACAGTGCAACAACAGAAACATGCAAAGATTTAGCACTGCCAGTAAAATACAAGGTGCCATTGAATTCAAAACAAAATAGCAGATGTCACATAGAAAGTTGATGAGGAAACTCAAATATGTATCAGTGTACATGAGAATTTAGGTGATTGACATTTATGCAAATATTTCATGGGATGGGAAGTAAGCGTTCTCCTTACGGAGATTGCCAATTATGGCCACCAAGTAGGTATGTGGAATCTTATAGCCATGGATGCTCCACTAGGGGGATTCTGGGAAAATATGCAAAGTTTTCCAGGATGGAATAAGGAAAACCACACCTCTTTTAGGTACCTTGTAAGGCAGCTCCCTTGACATCAAGCATGACCTACAAGAAGCCTTATGACATGATGCAGGATTAAAACCAAACCAGGATATCAATAGTTGGGAGCCTGTTCCTTCTGGTATAGATATCCTGGTTTGGTGTTAATCCAGCATCATGTCATAAGGGCTCTTGTAGGTCATGCTTAATGTCAAGGGAGCTGCCTTACATGGTAGCTAAAAGAGAGGTGGTTTTCCTTAACCAATCCTTGAAAATTTTGCATATTTTCCCAATATTTCATGGGATACAGGCAGGTAGAACCTGAACTTCAGAAGAAGAGAGTAGACAACACTTGGAAGTTTCAGAGAAATGATTAGTCAAGAGGCACTTAACGTTATCAAACTCCTGAGACTCTCTAGAGACAGCTGCTATGAGCCCAAAGAAAACTAGAGAATGAAATTGAAAGGGATAGTTCACTATCTTTTCATTAAAGAATCCTTTAGAATTCATAACAATTATTACCAGACACTCTTACATTGTCACTACCCAACCTTAGCTCTGTACAGTGGTGGATGCTTTCTTCTACAGACTATGGCCCACATTTATCAGAAACATGGCAAACTGCACGACGTGTGCACAAGGCGCCAGATTCTTGAATTGTGGTGCATGGTCTTCATAAATCAGGCACCCCCTGCACTGCTCGGCAAGTGTGCAATTTATTAATGCAGCAGAATTGTGGCACAGACACAATTGTGGCACACGCCGGACAGAATTGTGGCACATGGTCCAGTTAAACACTAACGTCCCTTTAGGTGCACATTATTCTGTCTTTTTGGACACAGTGCAGCCATGACACAAAAGTGGTGCAGACACTTAAATACATAAATACATGTGCAAGCAATTTGCACGTTCTTTGTGCAAAGACAGACAGAAACTGGTGCAAACACAATTCAATAAATTTGGGCCAAATTGTTTACATGGCAGAAGAGCAGGAGAATAAATCATGGTCCCTGTCTCTAAATCCAGAGTCCAAGGTATCTGTTAAAATACTAAGAGGTTTAAGGGTGGGAACATCAGTGATTCTGTGTGGTCACTGACAGAGCCATCTTAAGATGAACAAGAAGAACAAAGATGAACTTCCATTAACTCAAGGAAGGTCATGCTCTGTTGGGAGTAGGTCATGGCTGTTACAAGGCAAAAAATGCAGAAACAATAGAGACATTTATCTTTTGACGGCTCCTTGGGACAGTTCTGTCTGATTTTGGAGCTCTGATCAGATCAGATTGTTCTTTTGCTCTAATTGCTGTGTGGGATTTTTTTTCCAAAAGTCAAATGCATAAAATGTCCCAGCATATACACCAGCAGGGGATTGGAGTGACTATGAGACTTTTTATGGGACTTTTCCAAAAATGCATCAGTAGTTCTATGTTTAAGCCAGATTAATGAAGTTGGAAACAATTTGTCAATTAATAAATTAATTATATTATGCAAAGCTCCATGTTGGAACTACTTTGTAGGGAACTTGTCACCCCATTTTTCACAAATACAGCTAGTCCCATGGATCCCTGATATCAAAATGACACCCTTCTTTTAGTATATAACCAGGTCTAGAGCAAGCCTACAGAAGGCATGTTCTGCTCTGCTGATCCCAACAGCTCCCCCCATTCTCATTCACTTCTATTCCTCCCTATGCCCTATGCCTCCTCATCATTCAATACTTCATGCCATGTGACCATTGTGATGTTATCTAAGGTCCTTTACCTCCTTTACCTGGTAACATTTGCAAATTCTACCCCATGAATGTATCTGATCACATGAAATCACAGAATGCCTCCATGGACTCCCACTTTATTCTCCCAATAGACCTCTATCATGCTAGAATTTTGTAAATGGAGAGTAGAATACACTATATGTGCAGCTGCACAGTGGTTTGGTAGATAAGAAGTCTGCTACCACCCAAAATTCTACTTATTTTCTATTACAGTAAATTGCATGTAAGAGATTGGATTTATACAGTTCGTAGATCACAAAACTGGTGGACAATATAAATTTTGAGCAGAAAAAAGTTTAAACAAACGTAAACAGAGCTTTCTGTTCTACCATAATATAACACTGCAGTGGCATCTGTGTGTGTGGGATGGTGAGGGGGTTCAGGTTAGCATCCCTTTGCTCCCGGATTCCCTTATTGGTTGAATTTTTTGTTTCTTTTTTAAACAACTGTTCTGTATGAACCACATGATCACAGTGGTCCCAGACAATTGGGGTGCTGTGGATAATTCCACCTAAAATAATCTCAGTAACAAGGAGAAATGTAAGAAGTATAAGAGCCACACTCTGTGGATGTGAATTATATAATGTTCCTAAGAATTAAGTCATAATAACCTTTATTATTATTATTATTAATAAGGATTATTATGAGCTGCTGTCAGATATTAAGGTTCTTGGCATTTCTAAAAAATCTGCTCACTGACCCAAACAGGATGAAAGACATAGGCCCAAATTTATTAAACCCCTGCACCAGTTTTCTGTTTGACTTTGCATGTGCTTTTTAGTGCAAACTGCTTCCATATGTATTTACAAAGTATCTGAGACACTTGTGTCGCATGGGACATATACTGCACTAAAATGGGCGTTCCATTGCTCAGTCGGACCATGCACCACATTTAGAATGCAAAGTCCGACAGAAGTGTGTTGCACACCCCATGATAAATGTGCACCAAAAAAAAGTGGTGCACTCTGTCGTGGCAGTGTAGAAGGGGCCAGATTCATGAGCAACGGGCTCCAGAAGTCCTGAATCTGGTGCCCTCTGCATACACAGAGTGCAGTTTGCTCTGTGTTTAGTAAATGTGGGCCATAGTATATACTGTAGACTCCTGGACATGGGCTGTTTCCTTTACACCTCTAGGTTGCTTTTGTACCTAGCTGGTCTTAATCTGTGAAGTAACTGGTCTTAAATGTGATATCCAGTTGTATGTAAGAAATGGCATGGTCCAAAGCCTCTGTTTATTATCCCTCTGGGCAATTACATTTTTTCTGATACTGCTCTAAAATAGGCCCTGTTTTTTTCAGTTTTTTTTCTAAATTACTAAAATTGCTGTTCCCCCCTGTGTAGTGGACTAAGACTGGCCAACCTAAATCTCCATGGAGATTAGATTTGTTGACAGGAAACCTGAAAATGGTAATGAACTGAAATACACAAAATTTGTCTTTATGCTGTAATCTAAAATAATGTGCAAAAATCCAGTTTGATACAAAGAAAGTTTCTGCCTGTGGTAGGCCACCACAATGCCTGAACATGTACTCAGCCTCAAAGTTCCAACTTCTTCATTTTTGAAAATTCCTGAAATAGTCAGAACTAAATCCATGACATACCAAGAAGCACCTGGGCAGCATGTCTCTGATCTGGAGAGTAGCTGGCAGTGTGGTCCGGTTTGACAGGCACCAACAATAAGACCACTGTTCATTGTGATGTATCAGCTGCAGGATTTGGTAATCAAAGAAGTTTTCTGGACATTGTGAAGAAAAATAACTTCTTCTCCTTGCCCATAAATCACAGATAAAGACCCGGCAATAAGACGTGCACATGGGAGAAACTTTATGCTTTCAATTAACGTGCATTTCTTCTCCATCTGTCAAGTAGAATTTATTAAGACATGTGGCGTGTTAGAGCAACGTATTGTGTCTTGAAAGTATCTATCTTATTTCCCTTCCAGGCATAGCACTCACTAACAAAAAGGAGAACTGGTCTACACATTAGAAGATTTCTAGAAATGGGTGGCACATCTGTATCAGTCTGTTATTATGATTTTTTTTTTCTTGCAACCAGACTATACGCAGTGAAATTACCTGTGCCCAGTAATGCAAATGTAATAGTACCTGTAGGCACCAATATTATAAGCAATGCCTTAATATAATGGTTGCATTACAACCACACCTTGGGACTAACTGTATAGAGTGGACACATTGGAGGAGATTCATCAGTTTTCTGGCATAGAACACACATGAATCTCCCCTCCCCGCCAGTTTTCATCTTTCTGTCGGGACGAAGAGAATGGCAGGTGTGAATGCTTGTCCCCCCTATAGCAAAAAATTCTGCCAGTTCTGATCTGGTCTACAAGTCGGCACTGGCGGCTTTTGCGACAATGTTCACTAAGAGGCCAGAACTTTTTAGCAAATATGGACACAGGGCCACCAGTGGTGGGGGGGTTGTGGGGCGCATTCAAAACACCAGTCTTAATGGATTCCCCCAATTGCTCATAATAGTGAAATGAAGGCTTTACCTGAAATATTTATGGCCATGGACATAGCAATAGCTGTACCACTTGCTGCTACTGGTAGCCGTATCCTCAAACAAAAATTGTCTTAAGTAGATAGATTTAAGCCAATCACTAGAAATTTCATTCCTTGTTACTTCTCCATTAGAACGGTGACGTTTGGAAATGGATTGCTAAAAAACCTGAATATAAAACTTGCTTGCCCCTACTATTAACTGATCATTGTTGGTCCATCATCAAAAGCAAATGCCCAAACATATTTTACATGGTGTCCATTCAAATGAATGGGTGATTGTGTTAGAAAGAAGCAAAGATATCCTCCAATATGGAAGCGCAGGCGTAGGATCCCCAAGTAGAAGGTCCATTGACTCTAATATGTTAAATGTCATATATGTTAGTTTTATCATTTAGATTTTTTTAACTGCATTTATCTAACGTTGTGTTGGAAAAACATCAAAAACAAAAATTTAATCATAACAAAATTCTGGCCCCTTTTTGCAGTAGTATTAGAACATTAATGAGGAATTCAGCTGTCGGAATCAGACATGGTTTATAGCTTTAGTGAGATATTACGGGACGGTTAACAAAACTTTATAGAAAGACAAAACAATATTCTCTTTACTCACACTTGATACAGTCCAAACGTTACCGCACAAAGGCTTGGCAGAGGATAAAGAGATGCATTCTGCTTCTTGAACTCCTGTGGCTTGTCCAGCATATCAAATTCTTCCCAGCGGGAACCTGCGGTGTCCTTCCTTACAGCAATGAGGACAGCTCTGCAACACAGGAGACAGACAGAGAGAGACAGAGATATTGTAAAGAAGAACATTTGTTATTCTGGCAAATAAATAATAGCAGTGCAAGAATAGGGTATTAGGATGGTGTCTTACAATGCCAATCACAGGTAATACTGCAGGGTAAATTGGGCTACACTGCACAAATCCTTAACTACTCTGGTTTCAGAACTGCCAGACTGCATTTCTCAGGATGCAATTTACATTTTATCAGGAGAGATGTAGAATATTTAGAACAGCAGTATAACCTAAGTACAAGAGAGGCCAACTTAAAGGAAATCTACCATGCACATCATGCTTGATAAACCAGGTGCACTTACTTATAGAGCAAAACCAAAAAATTGTCCCCTATAGCAGTGATTTTCAACCTTTTTTGAGCCGCGGCACACTTTTTAAACTTAGAAAATCCTGAGGCACACCACCAACCAAAATAGCACAAAATGGCACTAAAACAGTCATAAAAGGCCTCCCTTTACTAATAAAAAGGCCCTAGATGCCTCCCTTTACTAATAAAAAGCCCCTAGATGCCTCCCTTTACTAATAAAAAGCCACTAGATGCCTCCCTTTACTAATAAAAAGCCCCTAGATGCCTCCCTTTACTAATAAAAAGGCCCTAGCTGCCTCCCTTTACTAATAAAAAGCCCCTAGCTGCCTCCCTTTACTAATAAAAACCTCTAGCGGCCTCCCTTTACTAATAAAAAGGCCCTAGCTGCCTCCCTTTACTAATAAAATGCCCCTAGATGCCTCCCTTTACTAATAAAAAGGCCCTAGCTGCCTCCCTTTACTAATAAAAAGCCCCTAGATGCCTCCCTTTACTAATAAAAAGGCCCTAGCGGCTTCCCTTTACTAATAAAAACCTCTAGCGGCCTCCCTTTACTAATAAAAAGGCCCTAGCTGCCTCCCTTTACTAATAAAATGCCCCTAGATGCCTCCCTTTACTAATAAAAAGGCCCTAGCTGCCTCCCTTTACTAATAAAAAGCCCCTAGCTGCCTCCCTTTACTAATAAAAACCTCTAGCGGCCTCCCTTTACTAATAAAAAGGCCCTAGCTGCCTCCCTTTACTAATAAAATGCCCCTAGATGCCTCCCTTTACTAATAAAAAGGCCCTAGCTGCCTCCCTTTACTAATAAAAAGCCCCTAGCTGCCTCCCTTTACTAATAAAAAGGCCCTAGCTGCCTCCCTTTACTAATAAAAAGCCCCTGGCGGCCTCCCTTTACTAATAAAAAGCCCCTAGCTGCCTCCCTTTACTAATAAAAAGCCCCTAGATGCCTCCCTTTACTAATTAAAAGCCCCTAGCTGCCTCCCTTTACTAATAAAAAGCCCCTAGCTGCCTCCCTTTACTAATTAAAAGCCCCTAGCTGCCTCCCTTTACTAATAAAAAGGCCCTAGCTGCCTCCCTTTACTAATAAAAAGCCCCTAGATGCCTCCCTTTACTAATAAAAAGCCCTTAGATGCCTCCCTTACTAATAAAAAGCCCCTAGCTGCCTCCCTTTACTAATAAAAAGCCACTAGCTGCCTCCCTTTACTAATAAAAAGCCCCTAGCTGCCTCCCTTTACTAATAAAAAGCCCCTAGCTGCCTCCCTTTACTAATAAAAAGGCCCTAGCAGCCTCCCTTTACTAATAAAAAGCCCCTAGCTGCCCCCCTTTACTAATAAAAAGGCCCTAGCGGTCTCCCTTTACTAATAAAAAGCCCCTAGCTGCCCCCCTTTACTAATAAAAAGGCCCTAGCTGCCTCCCTTTACTAATAAAAAGGCCCTAGCTGCCTCCCTTTACTAATAAAAAGCCCCTAGCTGCCTCCCTTTACTAATAAAAAGCCCCTAGCAGCCTCCCTTTACTAATAAAAAGGCCCTAGCAGCCTCCCTTTACTAAAAAAAAGGCCCTAGCTGCCTCCCTTTACTAATAAAAAGCCCCTAGCTGCCTCCCTTTACTAATAAAAAGGCCCTAGCAGCCTCCCTTTACTAATAAAAAGTCCCTAGATGCCTCCCTTTACTAATAAAAAGCCCCTAGCTGCCCCCCTTTACTAATAAAAAGGCCCTAGCTGCCTCCCTTTACTAATAAAAAGGCCCTAGCTGCCTCCATTTACTAATAAAAAGCCCCTAGCTGCCCCCCTTTACTAATAAAAAGCCCCTGGCTGCCTCCCTTTACTAATAAAAAGCCCCTGGCTGCCTCCCTTTAATAATAAAAAGCCCCTAGCAGCCTCCCTTTACTAATAAAAAGCCCCTAGCTGCCCCCCTTTACTAATTAAAAGACCCTAGCGGTCTCCCTTTACAAATTAAGAGCCAGTGGCGGCCTCCCTTTACAAATTAAGAGCCCGTAGCGGCCTCTCTTTACTAGTTAAAAGGCCCTAGAGCCCCCCCTTTACTAATTAAAAGGCCCTAGAGCCCCCCCTTTACTAATTAAAAGGCCCTAGAGACCCCCCTTTGCTAATAAAAAGGCCCTAGAGGCCCCCCTTTACTAATTAAAAGGCCCTAGAGGCCCCCCTTTACTAATTAAAAGGCCCTAGAGCCCCCCCCTTTACTAATTAAAAGGCCCTAGAGGCCTCCCTTAACAAATAAAAAGCCCCAGCCTACCTTTACTAATAAAAACAAAGACCCTAGCTGCCTTCCCTATACAAATAATAACCCTATATACTTACCCTTGATGTCTTCTTCCGCGTACCTTCACTCCTAATGGCGATCCGCTCACCTTCTGTAGCTCCTGCACCGCGCGCCTCTGGTCACGTGACTTACGCGACCTGACGTCAGGTCGCGTCAGTCACGTGACATGGGCCGCGCGGTGCAGGAGCTACAGAAGATGGGCGGATCGCCGACGCGGGGCTTGGAGGTAAGTATGGGGCATAAATAAGGGGGCGCGGCGGCAGCTCGATATCGGGGCAGCTTAGTTCGGGGAACTTTCCCCCGCGGCACACTCAACCTTGTGTCGCGGCACACTAGGTTGAAAATCACTGCCCTATAGTATATAATGCAGCATGGTACACCTTCTCATTAACAGGCAACAACAAAATTACCAAAGGAATTATAGGTAAAAAATGTCCCCTTTATTACAGTTCAAATATAAAGAAATCCATAAAAATATATCACATTCATTGGAGCAGAATAGCACCAGTTGGAAAAAGGGCAACCACAAAATACATAAGCCTCCCCTAGTGTGGCCAAGACCAAATATTAACCTGAGTCATATAAATCAATACTAAGTATAACGAGGTAATACTACCAAGGGTGTAGTAGTTGTTAAACAGTGCATATAGAAAACCAGAGGTACCTTCTGGCTTCATCTGAAAACTCACCCGAGAGCATGATCAAAGATGGTCTTTAGATAGTCTAGGGGGGCCAGATGTACACCCATTACTTATAGATTCAGCCACTGTGACTGTAGTAATATTCTTATTTTTGTTATCCATGGCTTCCTTCCTTCTAAAATCAACTTTAAAAGTATGCTAATAAGCCGGAAATGTTCCTGGGGTTCTTACCAGAGCCTCTCCATTCTGCAGATTCATGGGCTGTTACAATGTGCAAGGAACAGGAACGTGTGCTGAAACTTCCTCTTCTGCAGTGAGATTACGTCAGGCAAAGCAACGGGGGAGGAGTTGATGGAGCAGAGTGGAAACAGTGTAACAGCCTGTGAAGCTGAAGCAGGGAGCAACTCTGTTAACACCTTCAGGAGCGCTCCAGCCTCATTAGCATAATTGTAACAGTTACTTTTAGAAGGAAGGAGGCTGTGTACAAAAAATATAAGACGATTACCATAGTCACAGTGCCTGGATCTGTGAGTAAGTGTCCTTGGTATATAATGCTTGTTTTTTGATGATACATTTCCTGTAAAAGGAGTCCACCACCCCCTCAAGCACTTCCCTCTCCTCTCCCTTTATGCTTCTCACAATCACCTATTTATGTGATGATCAAGTGGTCCAGACTGGAATAGTAGTGCTCCATGTGCTGAAGATACAATTGGGTACACCAACTGTCTCATTAGCATATAGATCTATTTGGGAATATCTTGAAAATAGTATGGTGGAAAAGAATAAAAAAGGTATGTTGTAAATATTGATAACACCACAGCTTGCTGCCAGCAGATTAGTATGCTCGGTGGTGGTGGTATACTCCCCTTAAGATATAGCCCTCTAGCATGCTACAATATGTCATATAGTCAAGAATCTGGCAAATTGATGGGCATTGAGCCCTCAGAGAATTGGTTCTCAGTTTTGTAGATTAAAAAGGTAATGCTTTTTGTAGTTTTGTAGTGCTTCCTACAGAAAGCTATATTACATATCTGATATAAGAATTGGCTAATGGGTCTGTCCCATAACAGACAATCCAATTTAAAGAACATGGTAAGGCCTGGTTCTGTGTTCCTTGTAAACAGTAGATTTGATGAAGGGAAGCAACCACAGTTGCCAATGAAGGGTAATCGCTTTAAGGTATGACATGGTGGCAATTCAGAATGACTGTCCGTGTAATAAAAGGACAACATAGGTCTCTCTCTCTTAGGCTACATGCACATAACCATGTGCTAACTGGTATCGAAACTTAGGCACACACACTCCTTACCCCTCCCCTCTACATTGCAAGATGAGCAGCCACGCGGCCAAATTACATTTCAGTTGGAAATATGGATGACCATAGGTTCCATTGAAACAGTGGGGCCTTGTTCTAGAAGTGAAAAACTGTTGTGGCATGCACACGGTCAGAAAATACAGGGTCAGATTTATCAAGCAGTCTGAAAGTCAGAATATTTCCAATTGCCCATGGCAACCAATCACAGCTCCCCTTTAAAATATTCATGAGCACTGGTGAAATGAAAGCTGAGCTGTGATTGGTTGCCATGGGCAACTGGAAATATTCTGACTTTCAGACTGCTTGATAAATCTGCCCCACAGTCTTGTGAATGTAGTCGAAGGGTGCATTCACACGGTGGTATGCCCGGTATGCCCGCTGTTTCCTTCCCCCTCCATAGGAAACAGCGGCACACGGCCGCACACTCCAAAGAGATAGAGCAGGCATTATTTTTTCCCTTTGTACGGCGCCGAATGGTGCTACACATCTGTGGCACTGTTCCGCCACCGGGCCGCCATTGCCATCTATGGGGACGTATAGTTTGCAGCTGCATATACATCCCCATGAATGTCCATTCATGAGACAATCACTTTAAAGCAGGGGCGTAATTTAAGGGGTCGCAGAGGATGTGCCCAAGAGGCCTAGAGGGCCCATATGGTTTACCCTTCCTATATGAGAAGCCTAGTTCTATAAACCTTACTTTATATTTGGGGCCTGACACACAATTTGCACTGGGGCCTGACAGCTTCAAAATACTCCACTGCTTTAAAGACTTAACAGAAGAGAACAAATACTTATATTTACAGGAGATTTTATGATTTAGGGGTAAATGCTCTTTAGACGGATAATTTTTTTAGCAGACAGAAAATCAGCTAAATGTATGTTCTACGTGTGGGACAAGTCACTTTGATGTGGCTAAAGCTTTCTCCTGATATTTTTCGTAAAGCTGACTTACAGCTGCTAATCCCATTTCCCTTCCTTAAAGCTCCTTCTAATCCCCTTTAAGGAGCAGTGAAATGCCCTCTGGACATGAAATAACTCTCCTGTGAATTTTGGATGGCCAAGGAGGGGATTTAAGTGTCAAATCATGCTTGAAGGATGGTAGCAGAGCTGAGACTTATGATAGGTATATGCTGATCTTGGACATGTGTATACTGTATATTATGTTAGTGGTGGCTTTTTCTTGGTTTGGTCATTTGTTCACCCAAAGTGTCACCCAAAGTGCCTTATCTGTCAATAAAAAGGGGACACAGTAGCCCCAATCCCTGAGACAATATGACAATGTGAACGCTCCACATACTTACAATACTAAAGCAAACTTTACATCCTACTCCCCGACACTCCTAGAGATTAAAAGTTCTTGCATAAAGTAAATATTTTACACACTTTTGAAACAAAAGTTTACAAAAAGTTTCTGACCATTATTGTCATGTCAGTGTAATGTCATCTCAGTTCTCCCTTTATTATCAGTATAAAAATAAGCCTTTCTAGAGGTGATCTTCTTGAGAAGTTCCACTGCATTTTTCAGATTTTTTTTCAGACCAAACTAATAGTTTACAGACCCTTTGATCTGTACTTGGAAATATTGCAGTTCAGAGCATAGTAAAAGGAACATTAATATTCCATGGATTAAACAGCTTTTCCTAAAATCCACCCTGCATTGTACTTTAATCTTTAATAGAGACTGGTAGACTTTCATTACTGGATTCCTATCGGCTAGTTCCTATAGGGGGCATGCAAAAACAGGAATAAAGTGCATCCAATGACAATCAATTTGAGAACAAAGCCAATGTCCTAAGCTACGTGGGAAAGCACCATAAGCACTGAGAGCAAATTACTTGTTGTACTGCACTTGACCATTGCAGATTTGGAAGTTTGGATTTCGTGCAGTGCTTTATTGTCTCTTTTACGATGGTTTCCAAAAATAGCCACCGCTGTTTTTTATTTTTGAGCCAAAGCCAAAAGTGGACACAGCAGGAAGTCTCCTTCATTTATACTTTCTACATTTTGTAAATGTGCCAGCAGTCTGCAACACAATTTCTTGCCTTGCTCCACCATGGAGGTGTGGCTTAGTGGGACGTGATTTTGCTAAAAATCCGGGGTAGCTGAAGCTACAACAAAGTACATCAAAACATATCAAAAGCTTTGCATTATTGATGGCTGAAGTAGAACACGGCTTGTTATGTACAGTAACTGAATTGCTACTAACCAATTGAGGTAGAACTCACAATGTGTTAATTTTCACGTTTTTCATGTAACTCCCCTTTAAATTTTCATAGGCGGTCGGATGTTCTTACCACAGTCGCAACTTCTTACCACACTAGTAGACTTTGTTACATGACTAAATACACAATGGCAAGTAACATGTCTAATTAATAAAATCCATTAATTACTTTCTTTTTTTTTTGCTTTTTCAGCTGGACCAGTCGATGTACTCAGAGCATTAGAATTTCACAGTACACCAGAAGGTGTGTCAAGAACAGCAGGGTTTTGCGCAAACAGGAAGGCAACCAAAGGATCAGACACAGCATACAAAGTTCAGAAACATGCCCAGCTTAGTGCCCCAATGAACCAATTATTTCCAGGTAAGTTACAAAGATACTGCTACCGTGCCCATGTGTTGTTATTATGTGCCAGTCATATATTAGTGGATCTGCTGTATATGAGGACTCCCAGATCTTCTTCTGTTACATACAAAAGGAATTATTATCCATAATTCTGCAAATTTAGTATTCATTTTTTTTCCCAGTTAACATGTATAGGGGTGATTTTATTTTTACATAAAAAGCACTTAGGGATGAGTTAATGGGGTATTCCAGGAATTGTTTTATGCCCTATCCATAGGATAGGTCACCCATTTTAAGAATGCTAAAGGTCTCATACCTGGAGACCTGTAAACAGCTGTTTGGAGAAATGCAGCAATACAGCAAGTTCTTAGACCTGTGATGTCACATGGACTATTCATAGTTAATGATAATTTGAAATGAATAAGGATGAACTGCAATACCAAGCACAGCCACCATAAAGTGAACAGCGCTATGCGTGGTAAACAGTGAAAAGGCAACACTGATTGTAGCTGCAGTCTCTTCTAACTGCTGATTGGTGGGGTAATAATGGGGGATAGTAATCACCTAAAATCATCTAACTGTTGTCTAGCATCACGTGGATAAAACTATAATTTTAACTGTATAATGACTGCTGTTTGTTTAGTAAATCCCAGACCATGTAGTCTCTGGATTTTACGGAAGGGAACATTGTGCTGGGGATGGGACTCCAAGCATCATCATTGTTATATATGATGCAAGAGCTGCCACAAAACCTCCGGCCAACAACTCTATACTATTCTGATGATTAGAGTTCAACCCTGTTATTCTGCAGGGGAGAAGGGATCCCGAGCATCAGATATCTTACAATATATGGTGTGATTGACAGACAAACCAGGTCCATGTGTATTTTCACTTAATCCAGGCTGCTGTTCATGGTAGCCTGCATTCTGCTTCTGATCAGCTTCCAAGCATCATAAATGCTGTATTATACCTTCATTCCCGCTTATAAAATGACACATAACTACATTAATCAGCAATCTGGCTCATGTCTTAAAGAGAACCCGTCATGCAAAATAACCCCCCTAAACTAAATATATTTTCATAAACTGCCATTAGAGAGCATTGCCTCTATCCCTTCATTGTCCCTCTACATGCCTGTAAACCTAAGCAATGAGGTCCCAAAGCTGTATGCAAATGACCTGTGAAATGTCCAATGAAGCATTAGCATATTCAAGCTGTCCACTCTATTCATGAGTGGGAGGCACAGCCACACCCCCAGTGCATGACTGACAGCCTGTATAATGATGTGAGGCTGTATAATGATGTGCTTCCTGGTGCTGGTGGCCACACCCCCTGCAGCCTGTGTGTGTATAGGAGAGATACAGCAGCTCCAGGATGCAGCCATGTTACAGCAGAACATGTCAGGTACATGTGTAGCTGATGTCTGTGTCTCTCACCTGTATATTAGGAGGATGCAGCATGTCAGCAAACACAGCACACACACTAGCCATGCTTTACTATACATTATACACAGACATGAGCAGGGGGAGGAGAGGGGAGGGGGAACAGGGGTGACATCACTGCCTCTGACCATGTGACCAGCCTCATTTACATAATAAAGAAAAGATGATTTTACAATGATTAATGTATGAAATAACTAGATAAAGGCTGGGATGGGATCCTTGTGAGCTGCTCCAAAAGGTAGAGGTGACAGGACTAGTGGCAGAGACCTGATGACAGGTGTCCTTTAAGGCTGCTCTACTCCTTCCCCATGCTTTACACTGCAGCTCTGCTTGTTGAAGAAGTACAGATAGAATTGATTACAATGACAAAATGATTATTCAGCGTCTGAGCCAAATGGGTTCCTTAAGATCTGCTGGAAATGTCTTCCGCTTCTAATCTTTTGTAAAAACAAGTTGTGACATAAAGAAGGAATATAAATATTAGTACAAGACCGTGTTTCTTAAGAAAATAAACCGAAGAACAAAAGCAGCAACATATGTTCCCCGTGTGGTGTGATGACATACAGTATCTAGCAGAAATCCGATTTCCCTTATTATTATTCATTAGGCAAGAAAAATGTCCTTGTGTTCCCCATGCTTGGATCTAAAGCCTGCAACAGTTCCCAATAGTCATCCTAATGTATTACCATTCCCAAAATGTTCCAGAGCGGTATATCCCCATATTACAGTGGGTACGGAAAGTAATCAGACCCCTTTAGATTTTTTTACTCATTATTTCATTGCAGCCAATTGTTAAGATCAAAAAGGTCTTTTTTTTGCTCATTAATGTACACTGCTCTTCATCTTGACAGAAAAAAACTGAAATGCAGATATATTTGCTAATTTATTAAACAAGAAAAACTGTAATATCACATGGTGATAGGTATTCAGATCATTTGCTCAGTATTGAGTAGAAATAGCTTTTGAGCTAGTACAGACATTAGTCGAGTGAAGGCCATAGTGCAACTGTCCAGTGTCTGATTTATCAGAAGCCTTTAACAATTACGCTAATGAGCCAGAAGGGCTCTGGGAGGCATTATCAGAGCTCCTCTATACTGTAGCTTCACAGGTTGTTACACTGTGCATGTACACATGCCGCTTCCCCCTTCCTCCCTCAGCACTTTTTTTCTCCCTCTCCCTGCTGTGATCTCATGACAGAAGAGAAAGTTTCAGCACACAGAGGGAGATACTAAGTGCTCCTTCTCAGTGCAACAACCTGTGAAGCTACAGCATGGAGAGCCCTGGTAATGCCCCCTAGAGCACTACCAAAGTCAGAGCCTGTATTTATGAGTTAGTGTCCATGTCATATCATGCTTGTTTGGTGGTAGATTACCTTTAATAATTGTATTTTACTTATTCAAGAAATGCTGGCTCTGGGTTTCTCTAGATTCCAAAAGGATAGTTATGGGGTTTTCCTGGACTAAAAATATTGATGGCCTATCTCGAGGATAGCTCCACCATATCAGATTGGTGGTAGTGCAATTCTCATTGTCCTGGCTGATCTTCAGTAACCCGAACTGACCACTATATAGAGAATGGAGCTGTCTACATACTTTTCTACCTTTTGTTTATTATCTATAGAGAAGATATAATCTGTGGGGGTGCTGAATGTTAGGCATCTACAAATCCAATATTGAAATTCCATTTTATGCAAATGTTATTAATATTTCCAGTCTGGAAACCCCTTTAATTGTGCTGAATAAATGCATACTACATACCTATGCAGAACACTGCATAACTATGGCATTTTCATTCGTGACCTATGTTGTCTGTACCGAACCCTGAACTTCCTTATCCCCCCTCCCCCCTCCATCATTAACTCTTTGAATTCTGTTGGCAAAGTAGCCAGTGGCATTTAAATCCCTGATAATGTCATCGGAAAACGATGACCCTCCCCAAAATGGTGATGCACAGTTAATGCTGGCACACACACGGCTGCAATAGTTTAAATGTTGCTGGTGGCTGGTGTCTAAATTCGGCCAAATAGGAATTTTAAAGGGTCCGTTCATCACTACTCATAAGCATCAAAAAGGTAAAAGGAAAAACAACAATAACTAATATAAGAAAACAAAGCTATGACAAAACACAACTGGATTAAGGTTTATTTTTAAAAGAAGTGTTCTTCAACATTTTACATTCCATCTAACATTAACAATTTACACAGTGTCAGCAAATATTAAAACTAATTAAAATGATGTGGTGAAAGCTTTTATTAATTGTGACAAAGATATGTGAGTAATGAAAGACCAATGAGTTATCACATGTGAGATCAGAGCGGGGCATGCTGGAGCACATCTGCC
Organism: Engystomops pustulosus; assembly: GCF_040894005.1. Lineage (NCBI taxonomy): Eukaryota > Metazoa > Chordata > Amphibia > Anura > Leptodactylidae > Engystomops > Engystomops pustulosus. Next base: position 55,761,865 of record NC_092420.1, on the reverse strand, counting down.
AGCAAGATGCATCTGTTTTCTTGGGGGCTTCTGCAGCTGGAATCCAGTGATGAGGAAGGGCTTCCTCCAGTCATGCCGCTAATGTGTTGCTGGCTGTGATCTCTTTTACATTTTTAATAAATAAACAAGACTTTACAAGTGTCTTCTTCATACATCTACTTACAAGCCAAGACTTGTCAGACCCTGAAAATGACTGTGAATTCCACAAAGGTTTTCCACTGAATTATTCTCTGCATGAAGCGCCTGCGGCACGAAGAGTAGTGGGTGCCAGTTTTAGAGTATACTGGGCCTGCAGATGTAGTAGTGTGAAAGTACGACAAGTTCACTAGTAATTTATTCACAGTGGGGATGTATCACTAGAGCGGCTCCTTATGACAGTTCTATGTCTGTCTTTGGGGTCCAGCTGCAGTCAGATTCATTACAGTGGCTTTGATCCTTGATAAATCTGCTCAAGAAAAAATAAAAAAGAGATTGCTCTCCCATAGAGTAGTAATCACACAGAAAATATAAGATGGCCCACTAGTACCCATCCCCTGAGATAAGGAGGTTACTTGAGCCAGGCTTAATTAAAGCCTGTAGTAATGGAGGCAGCACAGCGTCCTAGATTCTGGAACACGGAATGTCCGGTGTAGTAGGGCATCAGTGAGGGGAAACACGGACAAGGCGCAATCCTATAGGTAGATTTAGGATTTTTATTGGTAAAAATCAGGGGTAGAGTAAAATCCAGGTTTAACGCGTTTCGAGGGAGGACCTCCCTCTTCTTCAGACCCAGACAGCTGAGAGTTAAGGGACCTCACATGAAAAACCCCAACAAAAGGGACTGGAATACATTTGTACCAAAACTTGCAAACTTGAGCCAAATCACAAATCATTAATTCAGTCATATTGTAAAAACTAGTCTATGCAAATAATGAATTTGGTGCAAGCAGTGTCTATGTCAAAGTGGCTTTTCACTGTCCTGCTTTCATTTTGTGCAATGGAAAGTTGCAAAACAGCATTTGTACCACAACTGTGCCAAACACAGACAAAAAACCCAATGATAAATCCCCCCACAGACCATTTATACTTTTCTGTGCTGGCTAGCTTTACATGAATGTGAAGCTGCAGTCGCTACCCTGAGTGGTTGTATGTAGGCAACCCTGCAAGGAAGAAGTCCATTTGCCTGCAGCGCCTCCACAGGTGACACTGAGCATTACGTGCTGAATCAAATCAATGTATCGTCAATGTAGTGCAAGAAACAACATCCCAGAAATAATACAAATATATAAGGAATACAAAACTATAAGGAATGTATATATATATATATATATATATATATATAGATAGATAGATAGATAAAGAATCGTCCTCATATTCTGCTGAATACCTTTGAGGATCGCTGACAGCAATGGACCAAACATATAATAATACATAATTGTAGCATTTTATTCCTGTTTACTAAATTGAAAACTATTAGAAGAACCTTACAACTTGTTAAGGCAGGTTCTTCTGTAAGATACCTGAGAAATGTCCATTTAAGGATGATGGACACTAATAATAAGAACACAATGGAAAATATGTAGTAGACTCCAGTCAAACGTGCTTAAGGCGGAGAGGTTTGGTTGATGACACAAAAAACAGGAATATCTCATTCTAAAATTATACAAAAATATGGCAGATGTTTACTAGATTGATGGAGTATGCGTAGAGCAGTAAATCCTACTAAAAATTTGGAGGTAAAATCCATAACAGCAGAAATTTTTAAAAAACATACAAAATTAAGTCAACTTTTTGAATTGTTTTAAACCAATGTTTCACCAACTGTCCTTGAAAATGCTGTATAACTGTTTTTGTTGTAAGAAACACCATTAAATGAATTAAGTGTGATGGTTATAATAGTGTAAAATACTGTCATGGGTTCTCCAACATCATACACATGAGTCTGTACACTGGGCTTTACTAATCTTGTAATTCTTTTTCAGGGGGAGTGTTCCCAAAGGATTTCTCAATCCTGCTGACAGTTAAGCCCAAGAAGGGCCTGCAGACATTCATCCTATCTATATACAGTCAAAAAGGTGTGCAGCAATTGGGAGTGGAGGTTGGCAGGTCTCCTGTCTTCCTTTATGAAGATCAACATGGAAAGCCCGCACCAGAGGACTACCCGATCTTTAGCACTGTCAATGTTGCAGATGGAAAGTGAGTATCACATAACAAGCATGGTGAAGGTGAAGTTTTGTAGATATTTTATGAAATACTGTGTATACTGTAGTATAAACTGAGTTTTCAGCACAATTTCTGTGCTGAGAAAGTCACACTTGGCTTATACTTGATTATATAAAAACAAACATAGTTCTCACCTTTCCTAAGACCCCCATATGTCCTCTTATTGATTCCTGTGTGCCCAGTGGCTGGGCTGGCTGGCTATATACTGGGGGCTGGGGGCTGGCTATATACTGGGGAGAAGGGGGCTGTCTATATACTGGGGAGCAGGGAGGTGGCTATATACTGGGATGCAAAGGGCTGCTAGCTATATAGTAGGAGCTGGATAGCTATATATTGGGGGCAGGGGGCTAGCTAACTATATACTGAGTGAAGCCTGTGATCAATCCTTTTTCCCCCCTTTGATTATACAAGAGTCAATAGGTTTTGCCAATTTATTGTGGTAAAGTGATAATAGTAAACTTTGTACTATACTTCATTAAGTAATGTAGCTTCAACTGAGCTTTTTTCTGCTCATTCTCCTCCAGTGAGTGATGGATCTGAAAGCTGGAGGTTCTGGAGGTCCCTCCACCTTAGGCAGATAAGAAGACATATGATTAAGGGGTATTTTCTGGACATTCACATATTATTCAAATCATCTGATATATACAAATTTTTCTTCGATTGATTGTTATCAAAAATATTTCTTTTAATTGTATCTTGTTGTCCCTTAGAAATGAGATTGTTGTCCTTGGATACAACCATCACAACTTGAGTTATTGCATAAAGAAACATATATAGTTTTTGCATATGAAATGTCTGGGAATTGCTGTATATTCCACAGCTTTCCTGTGGTGATGAATGCTGAATCCAGGTGGTTGAATGCCACCTGCAGGAGTGGTTGTATCAAAGAACAGCTATCGCATTACAAATAAATGGCTACATTTATGGGAAATTATTTTCACTCAGGTAAATTAAAAAAAAAAAAACATTAAAATAAGGAAATGTTTGAATATTTCAGGTAGATTAAATTAAATTTGAATGTACAGTTGAGAATACCCCGTCAACTCTTTCAAGGACAAAAGGACAATTTATCAATTGTGGTGAAGCGTCCATGTTTTTGTGAACCAAATTGTACTATAATTTACACTGGAAGGCTAAAGTGTGGTGCAAGGGGTTTAATAAATCTGCACAGGTTTGAAAAGGTTTAGAAGTGTCTCCATATTCTTGAAGGTGAAATAGAACTCCGTAGACCAGCATTTTGTGTGCGCCAAAAATTACACCAAAAAAGGGTCTGGAAACTAGCACAGGAGAGGTGTCGAGATTTTAAAGTTGTGCCCAAATTAGGCACCAAAAGAAAAGGTGTGAGTGTCGGAAAAGACACATGTTGTGGCACTGACACTTCATAAATAAGGCCAATAGGTGCTCCAAAACAACCTGAAGAAAAACTGTCCAAATGTCCATAATAAATGTTCCCTAGTGAGTATTTCCCTTTATGATTCTGAGAAAATAAAACTATCCATAGACTGCCTGTAAGTCATAAGATAGTTTATCAGGCATCTTCATCAATAGCTTTCAGTGGTGTATGGCACAGAAAGATGATTTACAGAAACTACTTAAATATTGAAGAATGGCATGGGAAAAAGAAAGAAACGGAAACATAATAAAGTATAAAGTAGTTTTAATAAAGTATATTATGTATATCTATTATATCTCCACAATTCAATTGATTTAGAAAAATGTTATCAAAAGTTTAGTCACACTTTAAGAAATTTGAGTTTCAGTGCTAATAAGTACATTCTGATTTTGTTACACTCATCCCAAAATAATGAATTGCAAACATTCTTTGTCTTCACTCGTTTCATTTCTCTTAGTCTTTTAATATTTTGATGCATTTTGGAAGCAGAAAAAATTGAGTCCAGATATTACATGTTAATTAACAAGAAATTAGCTTATTAAAATAAAATAACATATTACCAGAAAAACATAAGAAAATAAAAATAAAACACTTTAAAACTTTAATAAAACATGTTATTTTTATCAATCTCTAGAAATTGCCACAAAAAGATTATGGGCAGAGACCTAGAAAGTCTAATGCTGCATCAGATTTATCAAAGTGTCTGCTACTGAATCATAGGGTTTATTTATCATTGGTTTCTCTGGGCTTTTTTGGTGTAAAAAAGTCTCAAAGTAGTCACGTTGAGATTTCTTGAGGCTTTTTACTGCTAAAAAGTCTCACGGGACTATATACACCTCTTCATTACTCTGGGCTAAACATACAACGACTGCTAGTGCAACCCCATTCAAAGCCAGATTCATGACTTGAGACTTTTACAAAAAAACTTACTCCAGTCCCCTGCTGGTCTATGTGCTGAGACCTTTTATGCATTTGAGAATATGCATTTGTCAAAAATAGACAAAGGGGCATATTTATCATACGCTGGCCTCTTGATGTATCACCTGCAGCAGTGAGTGTGATGGCACGGGGACAGTAGTGCCCCGCGCAGGCCCTCTCCCGGACGGCCGCGCCCTTCGCTCGGCCGCCCACGCCCCCCCTTCATGCCCCTTCACGCCCCACTGACGTGAAGGTGGCGGATCAGGGCAAATAATCGCAAGTGCTAGCAATACGCTAGCATTTGCGATTATTTCAGGGCGTGGCTCAGAGGTCCTGATAAATATGCCCCATAGAACTGTTCCAAGAAGCTGCCTAATAATAAATAACCCCTATAATTGTCTAGTTTATTTGTTGGCATTTATCTTATGATTTTCTTATTTTTATCTCTAGCAATTTTTTTTATATATTTATATATTTGCACCTAAATTTGTGACATTTCCACTCATGGAAATGGCAATGGGTATGCTGTCTGTCATAATAGTCATAAAAATGTCAAAAAAAATTTGTGATAAATGTGGCACAGACATTTTGGTGCTAATTATTTATTAATTTGCAAGCAACTTAATAAATCTACCCCTGTGTGAGAGGGGGGCCCTAGGCTACAAATGCATGATCCTATAACCATGAGGGGAACATTTATCATATGCCAGTGTTTCTGCACCAGCATATGATGGAGGTCCTGCCCCTCTGGCACAGCTAGGTACATCAAGAGGCCCCCTATGCCCTGATGTATATGCCAGCGGGTTGCGCTCCGTACAAATCTATTCCAGGCCTTGTCTGGCGTAGATGTGAACTACTAATGAGCAACCGGTGGTGGAGTAAAGAGGATAATAATTATCATAATACCTGGTGGTTTGCAAGGTGTTGTGATTATTTCAGGCCTCGTATGCCACAGATCTGGCGAGCAAGGCCTGAGAAGTCTCGCCCACAGTCTATACCACTGATGTGTTTCCTGGATCAACCACGGCTCTGCCGATCTGAACTCACTGCATCATAGATATGTGTGATGTTTCCTCAAATATTCCTGACCTTCTATGGGCTATCTTCCTGTGGCTATCTCCCCCCAATGGCAGGAGTGTAGTGATCTTATAGGTATAAGGCCTTGAAGTAAAATCATTGATTCATGGGTCATCCATAGCAGCATGAGACAAAATAATATATTTGTAATAAAGCAGCTTAAAAGTTGAGCATTAAAAAGAGAAAAGAAAGCTTAATTGTAATTAGACCGGACAAATGTGCCTTTCCTGCTGTTCACTGAAATAATCTTTCTTCTTGTTACATTGTTTGCTCTTTTGATTCAAGTCGCCTCTTATGTCTGTGCCAGGAAGCTCAGCTATGCAGATACATCAGGATGTTCTAAAAAGTGCCAACTCATAAGAAGTTTTTGATCATGTTGTTATGGTAATCTAGGTCAATCCGTAAATCTTCACTTTACAGATATGTCCAAGGTTGATTTACCTGGATAATCAGACTCTTATGTGCTATAACATCTTAAAAAGAGATTTAACACAACTGTTATGACAAAAGGGTAAGAGTTTTTTGTTGTACACTAATAGGAGGTGCAAAGTTAAGAAAGTTGCGAGTTTGGTCCATTAAACTTGCTGCTTATATGTGTTGCATTCATTAACTGGGACACTGAATATCTGAACAGCACTCAACTGAACAACAAGTTTGATGGATTTGTGTGGAACCTGCCTTTGACCAGACAGTGTAAACTACTGTATGCCAGATTTATCCATCAGCATAAGCAGAATAGCAATTTTAGTACAAGGTTCCTATGTAATGCTAAGCTACTAAAGTAAACTAGCGAGAGACACTATTCAGAGACACAAATTTTGAAAAAAAGTAAAAAAATATATAATCAAACATTCTTTAGGGCTCCGTCACCCAATATTTTTATTTCAGGAGTTTGAAAATGCATAAAAAGAAAATTAAATGCCATTTCTTTTTTTAACCAAAAGGTTGGGCTGAATTTACAAGGGGCAGACAATCTGCTAAATTTTTCCCTAGATCATCGCAGCAATAACCTGAAATGGACAAATTTGAGTCCCATTGTCTACTGGTTTTAAAGTTTCACTTAATCCATGCCCCCAAGGCTGTGCATCAATCTTCCCAGCTTCCCCTGCTCTATAAAATGCTGCTTTATAAAGAACAATATGTTTAATATTGTAAATTCAGTCAGAAAACAACCGTGCATAGGTGAGGGATATTACAAATCCCTTTATGTTAGTCTGTTCGTATAGTAACCTAAACTTTATTGATTTCATTTTGAATCCAGGATACATGGAAAGACCTTTGTTACATTACTTTATTTATTCATATAGGTGGCATCGGATTGCTATCAGTGTTGAGAAGAATACTGTCACAATGATAGTGGACTGCAAAAAAAAGATCACTAAAGCCCTTCCAAGAAGTGACAGACCTGTTTTAGACACCACTGGCATCGCTGTGTTTGGGACACGTATCCTGGACGAGGAGGTGTTTGAGGTAAGAGAAGCCATGCCTTAAGGCAGATGGGAATACTTGTGGCACTGGGTGATGATCACACATGTCGAGAGAAATGTTGTACAACAGAACGGCCTCACTGTTCTTCTCGTCTTATGGGGCACCGTGGTATTCTTTATACTGCACTACCACAAATTATAGTATTACTATCTTTGTCTTCATGGAGTTTTATTTATTTGGTATGGTTTTTTTTAATCTTCCTCAAGTGTTAAATTGCATGAAGTTTAGAAGCAAAACTGGAGAAAAAAATTTAGATAACTTTGCTTTAAGATGCAGAAATGTCCTTGTTTTGTCTGTTCTTTTTCTATACTTGCTTTTCTGTACAGTGAAACGTTGACACCAGAGATAGTGGCAGTACTGAATGGACAGTACTCCTCTAAACCGATGGCACATTTGTTTCTAAGGTCCCTTTTCTTTTGGGCTGGAACATCCGGCCTGAACGCTGAGCAACCAGAACTGAACTAAGCATGTCAGTTCAGTTCTAATTGTCAGTGTTCGGGCTGGACTTTTCACCAGCAATGTAATTGTGTAAGTGGCCTTAGTGTACATCAACCGGGTTCCAATTTTAGAGTCTTCTGGGGAATGTAACCTATATGTGTAAGGTAAAGGCTTTTATGATTGATTGTGTATGAGTGTATTCTTGATATGCATATACTCATACACAACTTATTTAGTTAGTAAAAAAGCACTCATGCATTTCTTCATGACAAAATATAGATTGTAATTAGTAATGAGCGGATCTGATGAAGTTGGAGTTTTCCCTAGCTTATACCAGAACCCCCACCAGTAATAACTGTGATTGGTGAAAGCACCAATGGTGGGTGTTAACACACTAAATGTTGGCAGTAAAGCTGTCTGTGACCTTTAAGTCATAGTAGCCACCATTTAAATCATTGTGGCTGCAAATATAGGGAATGTTATTGCTTCCTGTGATGTCATTGCGCCATATTGACTTAAATGCCACCCCAACTGTTGGCTTTTAAAAAAGTTAACGCCTACAGTCGAGTTTGAGCCAAACTTCTGACCGGGGTTCAAGTCTGGGGTCGGTGACACATATCTGAATCTTTTCTGCTTTGCTTTGATTGAATATTTTAGATTGGTGGCAAGCTACTGCTGCCAATCATACTAGAGCTAGGGGAGGGGGATAGTGGATGGAAAATACTTTGTTTTGGCTGAATCTTTTAGATTGGTGGATAGCTACTTCTGCCATTCATACTAGAGCTAGGGGTGGGGCATGGGTGATGGAAAATGAATAAACAAAAACATTTACAAAAAGGGATTTTATGAAAAATATGTGTTTTAGAGGACTAGAGGGATTCTACACCAATGTCCAGGACAATTGGAGCAACATATGTCTTTTGTAAAGTTTGGCAAAGTTTTTCCTGAGACAAATCTTAGATCATTTTCTCATCTTTAATGTAGTTGAAGGTTTGACATGAAACAACTCACCTAGAATTTACAACTTCAATCTACATTCAGGCATTCCTAGTGTACACATTTCCTTCTTAAGTATCTTAAACCAATTATCATGGTTCACTGGCTGTTCTCTTCTGTAATTGTTGATGTAGAATATTGTGAAAATATTCTCAAAGCAGCAGAGAAATGTTAATGCTGACATATCTACAAATTTGATATTTTTTGACTTAAAAGATCAGGATATCCAGATTTAGGTGTCAACTGATCTCTTCCAGTGTTAAGAATACTCTTCAGGCACTTTCAACTATCGAGTAGCATTCCTTTCACTGTTGACTTTGCCTCTTTGTAACTGATATGATATGAAATGAAACTTTGGTCTAAAGCCAGTTATCCATAAAGCACTTTTCTGGCTTTGGACAGCGCTGAAAGATGCCTGTCAACTCCCTTCCTTGAAGTGAGAACAAGATGAGGGCTGCTCATGCTTCTGTGAGTTACTTGCAGTGGCACAATCCTGGAAGTAGTTTGTAGCACAGAGGCTATTCAAACACTTACCGTATTTTTTGGTCTATAAGGCGTACAAAAAATCCTTTGATTTTCTCAGAAATCAAAGGTCCGCCTTATAGTCCAGTGTGCCTTATATTTGAACCGTACTGACAGACAACAGCTGCCTTGAACTGTGCACAGGTCTGCCACCTGCTGGTCATTCATCCTTATAATCAGGTGCACCTTATAATTCGGTGCGCCTTATATATGAACCTAAATGTTTTAGCAGGCATTTATTGATGGTGCACCTTATACTCCCGTGCACCTTATAGTCCAGAAAATACTGTATGTTTTACTTTATTTAGATGCTGTTTTCTTAAAGGGGGTTATCCAGTTGAAAGATTGATCTGTCAACACCTGGCAATGGAGTAATAAAATAGAATGGTGTCCAAGTCCCGTTCTGTTTCATCCACAGTGGCCAGTGCTAGGGACTTCCACTCACCTTCTATTCAAGTGATACCAGGAGGCAGCCGCTATGAGCTGAACAATATAGAGGACCTATCATGAGGATAAACCATCATATTTTTATACAGGAGAATTCCTTCACAACTATGATTACTAATAGGGCTACTATGTTTCAAGCAGTGTAACATCCCATGTCATATGGAAGGCTACCAGGTCCAAAATACCTCCAAAACCAATAATCTTGCCAACCCTGCCAATAGTCTGTCAATAGGAGCAGAAAATGCAAATCAACCTGTAAGTACATATGTGGTAGGTCTAGATTAGTTTATAGACAGCTGCAAGCTCTACAGGTCACCTCTGATGTAGCTTTAGGAGTAACATCAACCCTCTCCTTATGCTTCAGGGCCTTCTATAGCATATCTGGAAAATAAGCCTTCCCCAAGTGCACTAGAACTCGGATTTGCATATTCAAAAGATAACTTTTTGCAGTGTTCCATCACTTTCCGCCTAAGCCTTTCATCCTGACTATTGCAGGCTGTAGCACTAACTAAACCAAGAAATGAAACAAAGAGAAATTCTGTCTTCTGTAATGTGGACTCCCAGGGTCAGAGCTCAGAAGAAATCAGTGAAGTTGTTTCCGCCAGTAGACTGAGGCTTGCAAGTACCGCAATAAAGACTGATGGCTCTATAGTGCACATAAATCACAGAGGACACAGAGACCTCCTACCGTGCCTAGAGCTTTGTTGAAGCTAGAAGCAAGTTCATGCCGCTTTTTCTAAATAGTTTTAGTGTACAGTCTGTTTTTTCGTATATAGATTTTTTTTAGTGTACTCTCTGTTCTTTGCACATGGTTTGCAAATCAAATTTCCTACAACATGTTGTAGAAACTAAAACAATGTGGAGACAAAATAACATTAGATGTTATGTGCAGGCTGATAAATGGAGGTGTCCATGACCTGCCATACAGATGTGGATCATGCAGCTATTAACATGACTATATAAAGTTGTTTTCTATTCTGGCTACTAGAATTGGAATCCAACCTTTTTGTTGCTTGTGTTGCTATAAAGGGACTTAGGAATAGTAAAATTGTTATTGCAAGCTTTAATACAATAATATGCCCCAATTGTTCAGCTGAAAATAGCTCCATTGGTTACAATTCACAGGTTGGAAAACTGCTTATTGGTTACAGTTTTCAGGTGGGAAAACTGATTATTGGTAACAGTTCTCTGGTGGGAAAACTGATTATTGGTTACAGTTCTCTGGTGAGCACACTGCTTATTGGTTACAGTTTTCTGGTGGGCACACTGCTTATTGGTTATAGTTCTCCAGTGGGAACACTGATTATAGGTTACAATTCTCTGGTGGGTACACAGCTTATTGGTTACAGTTCTCTGGTTGGAAAACTGCTTATTGGTTACAGTTTTCTGGTGGGCACACTGCTTATTGGTTATAGTTCTCCAGTGGGAACACTGATTATAGGTTACAGTTCTCTGGTGGGCACACTGCTTATTGGTTATAGTTCTCCAGTGGGAACACTGATTATAGGTTACAGTTCTCTGGTTGGAAAACTGCTTATTGGTTACAGTTTTCTGGTGGGCACACTGCTTATTGGTTATAGTTCTCCAGTGGGAACACTGATTATAGGTTACAGTTCTCTGGTGGGCACACAGCTTATTGGTTATAGTTTTCTGTTAGGCACACTTCTTATTAGTTACAGTTCTCTAATGGGGATATTGCTTATTGGTTACAGTTTTCTGGTTGGCACACTGCTTATTGGTTATAGTTCTCCAGTGGGAACACTGATTATAGGTTACAGTTCTCTGGTGGGCACACAGCTTATTGGTTATAGTTTTCTGTTAGGCACACTTCTTATTGGTTACAGTTCTCTAATGGGGATATTGCTTATTGGTTACAGTTCTCTGGTGGGAAACTGATTATTGGTTACAGTTCTCTGGTGGGAAAACTGTTTCAATTTGTAACATAATTCAAGGCTCAGCAGTTATCCTCCATAAGTCACCCTACTATGGAGGATGTGCGGATACAACTTCCAGTATTCAGACCTGTGACCAGAGGCTACAATAATACAGGTACCAATAATGGTCTGTAAAAGTGTACATTTTGTAAGGAAGTACCGAGAAGTTTTAGAGGTGCCGCTGGCTCAGCCACACATAGGAGTTGAAGTCTACATATGGCTATATATGTAACTTATAGCGTTAAGAGAGTTTTAAGAAAACTTTTGTCCTTATAACACAATTGCTGGGCTGGTTAAGAGAATAAAACCACTTTTGTGTTATAAACCATTTACTCGAAAAATATATTGAATTATCTATTGAGAGTTGTATTTAATGTATACTGTGAAGATGCACTGTGAATCCATCATTCACACGTGATGACTCTTCTTCACCTTGAGCCACAGCAATGATGCCTTGACACATTCTGAGCTCTTTTTTAAAATTATTGTTAAAGTTTGAAATTATAAAGCTAAGATCGAAAATATGGGAGCTTATGAGACAGCCAAAGTGTGTAAATGTCTGTAGGATTCTACAAAGTTAGAAAATTGATCTACCTTCAATGAACTGAACTAACCAAGCAATGTTGTCTCTTATTCTGCTACTATAAGGGAAGCCACACAGACATTCGGCTGATTCCTTATAAGACTATTGGAATTTGGTGTCCAAATGCCCCCAGCTGGGTGTTTATGATGGAAATTTATGAGGATCTGAAATGTCTAATTGTGGCTCCGGAATTCAGAGCAGTTCCCAGATGGGAGTCATTTCTTGCATGAACTGTGTAGGAGGCCACTATATAAACTTGCTGACAAACACACTTGAAAGGCAAATTTACATGATATAGCTGTAGCTATTGGTCCTGTCTGTACAATATATCAACTGCCATATTTTAAAGAAGAATGACCCCCAACCCTATCTTTGATATATACACTTCTATAATGAAATTTGACGAGTACTGTGATATTTCTTTCTGACTTCAAGATATTGATACAATCAATTTATTTTTGATGCAATGATTTGTACCCTTGTTACTTTGTTTTAGATCGATGACAAGGCTGTTTATATATAGACCTTGGGATGCTATTTTTTTCCTAGTTACAGTTATATGAACCATTTCTGTATTACTATACTCATTTACTGATCTGTCGGTCCCATTGTCTCTCTGGAAACTACAGATTGCTTGATATTCATCCACTTTTGTCTCAAGTTACAGCTAAATATCTGTTTTTGGTAGCAAAAAACAATGTAAAAAAAAAAAGCAGGGCCTATTGCCCACAACATCAACTCAAGAATCAGCGTACATTTCCTGAACTACTCCGGTTGAATTTAAGCTGCGCATTAATTGGTTGCTGTGGGTAACAAAGCTAATCTTTAACATCTCATATGCAAATCTTATTCCTTAGGTATGGCCCTGTGCATTAGACTCACAATGCACTGCTTTTTAGGAACAGGAAAACAGAGACAAAATGACATATATCACAGTAGACCCACAATGCACTGCTCTATAGGAACAGGAAGCTGAGAGTAAAATCACACATATAACAGTAGACCCACAATGCACTGCTCTATAGGAACAGGAAGCTGAGAGTAAAATCACACATATAACAGTAGACCCCCAATGCACTGCTGTATATGAATAGGCAGCTTAGAATAAAATCACACATATCAAAGTAGAATTCCATAAGCATAAAAAATCTATAAGTAACTAAATATGAAGTTGTCCTTCAAACAGATATAATAATGCTTTATAATATGCTAAACTGTTTGGACTGATTGAGTGTTTTAAATTACTAGAGATCAGTTCATGGATCTCTTTTAATATTTCTGAAGAATTGGAACACAAAGGATTAGAATGAATAACAAGCTCCAATAATGACTCTAAACAGGGAATTATACTTATTTTGCATTAATAGTCTTATGATACAACTGTACAAGTGTCAGAAAGGTAAAGGTTAATGTCTTCATAGAGATTGTGTAGTTTCCTGGCAGTGAAGGTGTTAATTTGATCACGTCTAGTGTATTTATTTGACCGTCTTGGATCTGGCACAGGAGGGTACTCAAGCTCGGAGCTGAAGAAAGAAGGGCGAAGTAATGAGTTTCCCAGAGATGAAATTTACAGGTCTCAGACGAGTATTTTTCCTGTATTTTTGTCCTGTAACATTCCTTCCTGATGAGGTTTAATCCACTCAGTGCAGCAGGGCAGAAGTAAGCGGAGAACGCTTTGCACATGTTGAATTTATAGAAGTCATCTGTAGCAGGTCTGCGGCGTACCTGTGGCGCCCTCTCAAAGCAGGAAGTTTCTAGCTAATACAATAAATGAGCTTTTTTTGGTAATTTAACTAATGCGAGTAATTTCTAATGACCTGTTTGATGGCTGTATAGAAGGCCCAAAAGGGGTAAAAAAAAAAACAAAAAAAAAATTTGGATAAAAAACACTTTCATTTTCAATCAGATGACTGAATTTACTACAATAGACCCAAGTGTAGACAATTCCCTGGGCAGCACAAAGCTCTCTGCTGTTTCATTATTTTACTATATCGTATGAACAGAGAAGTTGTCTGTATCATAAGGGTTTCATAAGGAACATTATTATCAATAGTAGAGAATTAAATGATGTGGTGCAACAGACAGAATGTGGGCACGAGAAACACATTATAATCACAAAACAGCAATTTAAATGTAGCGGCAGGACTCTATTTGTAATTAGGTAATTGAGGAGAAGAAATTATTTTTTTTTTTCATTTCTGAATTTTTTTTTTTTAATCTCATCCTCGGCCAGATTGCTGCCATGTGCAAAGTGTTATAAACAATGGCAACACAGAACTAAGTGGTCTTTTGGAGTGTGGGAAGAGGACTCTAGTCCTATCTATGCGTATGGTCCATGTCAAGGCTAAGTGTCTAGGGCAAAGTGAGCTATAAATGCAGGAAACAGACTACAAGAGTTACTGACTAAGTAGTTCCTGAAGAGGTAATAACATAGTGTCCATAGTAAGTTTCTGAAATATATTTCAGAAATGTATTATATTTGTGAATCATATTAATATATGGTGTAGTATAGGAAAATATTTCCACAGGGCTGCATTGCAGTGGTGGTGGTGTGTGTGTGTGTGTGTGTGTGTGTGTAGGGGGGTTGTAAGTTCATCTCCAACCATCTAATGGACATAAACAAGGTTTTCTTTGGAGAGATTCTTGTAAGATTATTCCCTTTCTAGGCCCAAGAGGCACACTACTGGAGTATAGGAAACTGGCTGATCCATTGGGGCAGAATCTATTAAGACTGTCACCATCTACAGCCCCATCTACTAAAAATGTCTAGCGACCTCCACCAGGTCATGTGAGTTTAGACCAGGTATGACCTGGAAGAGACTTCAGCTATAGCCTCCACCAGTTTTCTGCATTCATACCCGCGATGTGCCCACTGGCGGAAAATGCATAGTACATTACCCCATTGGGAAAAGCAGTGGAGAGTGAAGATGAAACATCCGCCTGATCAGACTTGGTCTGATCTGGCAGGGATCACTTCTGGACCTACTGCCTAGAGGTGGGAGGGGGGGGGGGCATGAATTAAGACTGACAAAGTCTTAATAGATTCCCCCATTGACCCCTGTTCAGAAGGATTTAACAGTGGACATTCTCACATTAGATAAAAGTTCACACAGCATGAGCAGCTCCTATCGCAATCCAAGTTGGAAGTTCTCCATATCCAATGCAGCCTGATAAGAGTCAAAAATAGAGTCCAAGCTGTGTTGATAAGTCCTGGACTTTAAGAAGTTCTGTAGGTCGTATTTCCTTTTGCTTATAGAGCATTGTATATTTTTTGGGTCTTTGAATTGTTCCAGTATGATTCCATTCTCTAGAAACACAAAGATACCTATAAAAGGGTGAAGATTAATGTAGAAAAAATATAAAATCAATTAACTCTTTATTTTTTCTCATCTGCAGCCACTTTCTCCCATCTACTACAGAAATTAGTAAGGTTTCAGGTAGCCAAGTTGTGGGCTTACTGCTCACCGGCTGTGATGGGCTTTCTGAGCATTGGATAGGCCTGCTGCTTGGTTCAGCAGATGCTCATTCTTACCTGTAGAGTTGTTACATGCTTAGACTAGTAACACACATTGTACAAAATGAAACGTATGTGCTGTCAAGCCCTTGTATCTTTCATATGGAAGATTTAGACAGGGGCACATTCCACTGTGTTAGTGTGTTCACAGCGAGCCTCATAAACATGTCTAGAGAGATATATTCCTGCCACTACACTACCACAGGGCAATAAACCTGCTCTCACAGAAGAAACAAGAGGATTCTTTCTGCCACGAGTAATAAAAAAAAATTCTCCATAGAGCACTATTAAAAAAATTCAAGGAACAGTATCACTTTTTTAAAGAACTATCAGATTATACAAAGCTGCAGATACAGCCACATGCTAGAATCAATCATACATAGAGAGGAATGGATTCCTTCTGCTGGGGTGTTTATAGTGTGTTTGTATATATATATATATATATATATATATATATATATATATATATATGTGTGTGTGTGTGTGTTTATGCTGTTTGTTTGTATATGGTGTGTTAATACTGTATAAATGTGTATGTATGGTTTGTGTATATGCTGTTTGTCTAATTTGATTTATATATAGTATTTTTGTGTATTTGATGTGTTCATATTGTATGTATAAGTGTATAAATGTGTGCATACATGTGTTGGAATGACTTTAAGCGGGTATGTATATGTGTAAGGGTGTATGAATGTGTGTGTAGGAGTGTAGAATTGTAAGTGTATGTATATAAGTATATATATGTGTATGAGTGTATAAACATGTGTGAGGGGTCCCATGCAGAAGTCTGCTGTGGGGCCCAGCCCCTCTTAGTTATGCCCCTGCTTTTAGCTACAACCCTTGCTAATAATATCTGCAGAGTGTTTCCATGTTACATATATTTTTTGGGGAAAATGCTGAATGAGATTGCATAAGGTTATGTGATATGATGCTTCCATTCAATGTAAACCTATACTCCTAGCATATTGATCCAGAGGAATGCAAAAGAGTTTGAGAAGAAAGGTGTTAATTGCATTGTATAAAGGGTTACAATGTTATACCCCGCTACAACGTTGCTTGGATCAGCATCTGATCCTAAACATTTATATGTTGTTATATTTACTTTCAAGAAAGAAATCCAAGCCCCTTTTTCAACCAATGCATCTAATTCTACGGTTTCACTGCTCTTACAGTAAAGATCCCTGCCTGCAACCATTGTAAAACTATCTTTCCTCTATGCATAGGGGATTCCCCTGTGTCACAATTATATGATCTTGGATTTGTATTCTTATCCTCCTGTCCCCTTTATTACTTTCATCACACTCTTCTTAGCCTGCTCTAGTTGAGCTTTGCCCTTTTTGTAAACTGGTGCTCAAAATTGTACACAATATTCCATGTGTGGACTGAGTAGTTATTTGTATAAGGACAAAACTATGTCCTTATCATGAGCAACCATTCCCCTCTAAGTCTTGAATCTAAGTTTATTGTCCACCAATCCCCCAAGCCTGTTTCCTCTGCAGTGTTACCCAGTATTTTACTATGGAATACATCATTATAATTACACAATGCACGAGCACGTTCACTGAATAAAGTTTAGAGTCAATTTAAACAAAGGGCAGATTCTGTAGAACGTGTTTTCATGAGGAATAATATTAGAAGGATTAATATTGATTCTAAAGATGATTAACTAGAAGTGATCTCTGGGCCAATGGTGTCAGGATGCTGTTATACATAACCTGCAGGAAGGAAACTTATCCTAGATGAGACTATGAGAGATGGAATAGACTACAATCTACTGACTACTATTAGACCTCATGATTGAAATCAGTTTTATGGTCCAGTATAAATCTATTCATCACTAGATTCGTCCACAAATGCTTAGTTATATGAGTGGATATAATTGAACAAAGATGAGCCCATCTCCGGGGGATGAGTTTATGTTTCACTGCCATGTGGACTTGTGTTCTGGATTAACCCCCAGCGGTTCCCCATTTATTTGGAGCTGCCTTATCCTCTCTGCCCTTTCCAATTTAATATCCCATTAAAATATTTACTTTGTATCTAAATATTAAGATGGGTACGCAAATTACATTAATGTCTGAAAATGTGTTCATTTTGTGGTTGAAGACTTTTCTGACTCCGTAAAATGTCAGATTTAATTGAAAATAAGATGGATTTCAATGTAGGAGATACAATTATCTAAATCTTTTGAAAACGAATGCATGCTCAGTTGAGTCAAGTGTGCATGTGTATGAGGGGGGGGGGGATAGTTGACAGAGTTCATCTTATTCTTCCTGAAGTGCTTGGGCTTGTGACACAATTTGAAAGTTAAATCCCGCGCTCAGTATGAATCAGCCCGATCGTCCGACGGCATGATCCCAGATTTCTGTTGCATGAAAGCTGGCGCAGCTGCGCCAAAATCCAGTCGCGTCCGACACAATCCCAGCGCAGACACCTATTAAATACTTGTCCAAGCCGTGCAAAACTTGGAAAGTCAGACGACTTAGTAAATAAGCCCCAATATCAGAGAGTAATCAGAGCTGTGTGATATAACGAGCCATGCACCTGTGTGACGTCTCATGACCAGGTGCAGATTTCTATCCACAGGAAGTAAACAATGAAGCTTCCTGTGGAATGACTGTAAGCAGAGACCTAGAAAACAGGGAAGAACTGATAAACAATGTATCAGAAAATACTTTAACTTTTCAGGACACAAACAGTATCAATTGTTCGCAGAAAGTGGAGGAACCCTTTAAGCGCTGCCCATCTGCTTATTTGACTCCTTGATGGTTAAAGGTGTTGCCCATTTACCTCGTGATTTTTGTAATGTGTGTGTAAGTGTGGGGGGTAGGATATAAGGTAATTAATTAGTATACATCTATTAATAGTTCTGCTCCGCTTTCTTGCTATGTGAAGTAAAGCCTCCTGTCTTTACCTCATCAGTCAGACATTTCTGACCATAAAACGGCCGCAGATGGAGGGTCATGTGAACTGGCGATTGTTCATGGACAGATAATGATCACATGACCCTCCATCTTTGGCCATTTTATGGACAGGAATCTCTGGCTGATGAGGGAACAGTTTGGAGGTTTCTCTTTACATATCAAGAAAGTGAAGCAGAACTATTAATACAGGCGGTCCCCTACTTAAGGACACCCGACTTACAGACAACTCATAGTTACAGACGGACCCCTCTGCCCACTGTGACCTCTGGTGAAGCGCTCTGGATGCTTTACTATAGTCCCAGACTGCAATGATCAGCTGTAAGATGTCTGTAATGAAGCTTTATTGATAATCCTTGGTCCAATTACAGCAAAAATTTTGTAACTCCAATTGTCACTGGGACAAAAGAAAAAAATTTGTCTAGAACTTCAATTATAAAATATACAGTTTCAACTTACATACAAATTCAACTTAAGAACAAACCTCCGGACCCTATCTTGTATGTAACCCGGGGACTGCCTGTAGATGTATATTGGTAAATTACCTAATATCCTACCCCACACACACTTACACACAGATTACAAAAACATGAGGTAATGTGGCCAACCCCTTTAACTCATATTACCATAAACAACACATTATATAGCTGTAGGGCAGAAGCTGTGGGCCGTGTTATAGATATGATGTGAATTCTCCTGTAGACTAATGAGACCTTCTCTTGGAAAAAGCTTCTGCTCTTCACAGTACATGGGGCAGTAGTCCATTTATTACCAATGTATATGTGCCACAGAGTTTCATCACAGCTCTCAAATATCCTTGTCCCAAAGAAAAAGACTTAAAGAACAATCCTGCTCCGCTACATAATTGAAGGACCTGAATATTTAGCAGCAGTGTGACCTGCTCTGTGATATGACAAATAAGGCCTGCAGTGCTGTGTAATCTGGGCATTACCATGGCACAGATGTTGTGTTTCTTGTGATATTTGTTACCCTGGGTGTTTTCTGTGCGCAGTGTGAGGCTGGGATTGATGTCCTGCAGGCTTCACCGGCCTCCTGCACTAATACTCAGCTGCCTTTACATCTCTATTGAAGCTCTGCTGGTTACTGAAGCTTCTGATGATGGCACAGTCATGTAACGCTGTATGTGTGCTGTGATCCTGACATCTGCAATATGAGCGGCATGAAAGTATTACAGTATGGATATGTTATCAGGTTTGAAAACATAAAGGGGGTCTTCTTACATATGCTTTCTAGATATTATTCATTGTTGAGAAAAACAACATTACTGCAGCGATGTATCATTAAAATAGGGCCCCATACCTACCACGTCAACCATGTCTTGTATCAACCACCATCGTAACCCCTTGTAGCTACACACCTGATGTTAAAATACCTGAAGCTGGTACATAATTACAGAATTGCAATTAATTCTGCTCTTTGCAGTGTCAGGTTGACCCTCAAACACTACCACTGGAAAACTTGTAGTGATTCAGTCCTTTGTCTCCATGGTCTAATGCAGTGGCGTAACTAGGAGAGACAGGGCCCCCTAGCAGGCTACTGCATGGGGCCCTTATATATGCTCATATTATATATACGTATTATATATTACAATCACATATAAATACACTCGTGTGCACACACAGCATATACATACACATACAGTGCCATATGCAACATACTCACATACAGTGTATACAGACACCAAATACACATCACAGATACTGCATATATACATCACAGTATATGTTATATACATATTATGCTGGACAATGTGCAGTACAATATAGATATAATTGTGTACATCCTCCATTCTTTATTGTGTCAAGTCAGATGACGGGGCCCCCTGACACTGCAGGCCCCATAGCGGCTGCTATGGCTGCTACCGCTGTAGTTACTCCCGTGGTCTAATGAGGTATGCATTACAAAGATGTCCTCAGAAATCTAAGGTAGTGATGTTCATGTATGAGTGCAGACAAGAATTGGAATTGCTTTCAAAGTAGTCATATCAATGCTTCCATTTCTTACAGTAGGAATGTAAAATCAAAGAAGGACTCTGATTGGTTGCCCCAGGAAACGTGAATAGTTGTATTATGTAATAAGTATAAGTGTTCATCAATTATGGCAGTTATATTATGTGCAGGTTATATGCAGGTAATCTTTTTGACTAAATAAAACTAAATATGGACAGTCCCATATATGTAGTGATATAAGGGCAGATTCACATTGACCTTTTATTTTCACTTTAGTGATTTTTCACTGATGCCATTCTGGCTTATGGATTGGTTTTCTCTTCCTGGATTTTAAGTGATGCCATACTGAACCATTCTTTTCAATTGGCTTATTCACACTTCAGTTTTTTCCTTTGATCAGTGGGAAAATTTTTTAGAACCCTGTTATTTTGTGTCCACTGGATCAGTGGAAAAAGAACTGTAAAAAAAAGAGTGAAAAAGCACATTGAAAAGAATAGTTCATTAAGGCACCTGTGTAAAATCAGGAAGAGAAACCCAATCTGCATGTATCCATAAGCCAATATGGCTTCAGTAAATAAAATGCGAAAAAAAGGCCAATGTAAATAAAGAAACCATTAGTCCCTGCAACAAACCTTATAATCTGGAGCCATTACTGCATTAAACCACCCTATTTTCTACCACTAGATAGCATTCTTGTCTGCATATGCAAATTAATTTTAATTAGGAAGGCAGGAAGTATAATATACTGTAACCACACATCTTCATTTAACTTAAGAAGCTGTTTTAGAGCAATAAATATTCAGCACTCGTATCATTTAAAGGATTTTATGTGCTGCAGAAAGTTTATGGTTAGTATTCCCTCACTGCCTCGTCTATGACTTGTACGTATTCATATGTAGCTATTTAATATTCTGGAATAGGTGATTCACTACAGGAAGTGAATGTAAGTATCATGGGGCCATAAAGTAAAATTTAGGTTGTCATGTATAACCTCTCTAGAATATCACTCTCTGATATAGTATTTTCATACCAGTTTGTCTCACTATTTTGTTTCCATAGGGAGATATCCAGCAGCTACTTATAGTCGATGACCCCAAAGCTGCATATGACTACTGTGAACATTACATGACGGACTGTGACACCCCAGCACCCAATATACCCCAAGCTCAGGATCCACAAGTGGACGAGGTAAGAGTTAATCATGCTTTGCATTGGGATTTAGGGTATTGATATGCAGTCCATTTTAGTAAGAATTTCCATAGAGGTTGTACAAGTTAAGTGGCCTGCATTTCAATGATCCTTATATAAGATCAAACTAAAGCTGAGGCTTTTAAGTTATTAAACTGAGTGAATTATCATGGAGGTCATGTAAAGACAGAGGAAAATAGATCCATGTCTGTCTGCAAATGATGATTTGAATATGAAAGCAAAGGCCAGGTTAGCCATTCAGAATTTTTTTTACTGTATCATGTCATTTTCTCTTAAATATGGTCACTTATGGTATTTGCCACCGCTGATATGTACCAAAGTTGTCAAGACTTCTTGAATTTTAGGACCATTTCACATGGTCAGCTTTACTGTGCATAATTTGGTCTGTGTGTCACACAGGTTTACTGGTCCACACTCACCTGAAACACACTAACATCCTCTTTCATGTTTGTGACGATAAATCTGGTGATATATGGCCTGAGTTGTACACAATCAATAGCACTAAAATTCTTGGCAAATTTGGCTTATCACAAGTAAGCTCCACCTGAAATGGTCCGGGTTTGGGGCAGAACCAAAGGAGACCTTAAAATCCACAGTATAGGGCTTTACTTACTGATCTTGGGGTTCTCTGTGATAGGACCCCCATGGATCACTAAAACGGATGTCCGATGTACCCCAGTCCCACCCAGAGATGATTGGATCAGCTGGATGCGCATGCGCAGGCAATGTCAACCTGTGCGTTCCGGCTCATTTACATATTTTTGAGCTTATATGCCCTTTCTTTATACATTAAAAAAACTCTTCCAATTGCTGCATAAAGAAATGGACGTCTAATTCTGGACATCTACCATCAGTCAAACTGATGGTAGTTGTCCTTTAAGTGAATAAATTATTCTTATATTTGTTATCATTTTTTTTCATTAACCACATTTTTATTATTTTCAGTTTTATCTCAGTTAAATATTCTGACAGTATGTTGGAATAGGATTTTTTTTTACATTGTATTGAGTGTTGTGCATTTTATTTCTATAATTTCACCCACCTCATCTTATCTTATAGACACATCTATGTCTAAAATGTACAGGGGTCTATAAATGAGACAATCTGTGTTACATCAATGAGGCCCCTGCTAATATATACTTTCTGTGTACTTATATATGCATATCAATGAGGTGAGCACATTTACTGGTTTACTGTATATACACCAGTTTTCTACTGAATGCTTAATAAAGTAATTAAAGCATAACTAAATGTTTGACAAAATGGCATAAATATAAAGTGCAGTTGATAATAGTAGACCTCAGAAGGCTTTCAGTTACACTGCTCACTGCAGGAGAAAAAAGAAGGCATGAGTGGCTGCTTTATTTAATGAAGTATATTAAAAAATATGTAATATTATCACCTGCACTTATAATTTCAAAAGGGGTTTTAAGGGTTTAGTTACTACTTTAAGAATTTCAGAATCATCCATAGGAGGCAAATAAAATATACTCTTTATCCCATTTTACTCTCCTGATTGGATCAGAAGTGATGAAAATCCTGTGACGTCAGTCTCGGATCACAAAAGATGATCACAGCAGTTATGTCACTGTCACTGTGATATCTTCTGTAACTTCTGATGCCAATGATTGGCCATGAACTCTCCAGCACTTCTGATCCAATCAGGAGACTGATGACACTCGGACGATTGATGCAGCCAATCATAGGTCCGGAGAAACGGCATAGGACTGATTGGCTTTCCCAATAATGTTTCAATTTGGTCAACACTGAGGTCTGTGACTGACGGCAGTTGTTACCTTACACAAACAGTGATATGTAAGCTATCACATGTAAGTAAAAGAGAAAGACGAGCCATGGATGGAACCCATATAGTATGGAACTGAAATCCACATGCAATAATCTGCATAATTCTAAGCAGCAATGCAGATTTCACATGAACTTCAGCATGGCTTAAGAATTTCTTAACCAAAACTATACAAACTATTGTTCCTTCCGTAACCTTATGAACTCATTTAGGTGTCAAACCTTAATGTAACAAAGAGCCACTGGATGGAGTAATACAAACCTATGGTATTTTGATGGTTTTAGTCTTAACTAAAAAAAAAAAGGAAAACATTAAGATGACCATGATCCACAGGGTCCATACAGTCTTTGTTTCTGTTCTTTCCCTTCAAAATGAGAACCATGTGTTCTTTCCATGGGAGAGATCTCTCTGGAGACCCCGGCTTCTGAAATGTACGATCCATTGATACAACCATCCCTTAGAGCTACTGTGTAATATGATAGCGCTGCTTCTGGTGGAAAATAGGAGCGCTGAGATCATCGTGGAAATATTCTGAGGCATTCAGGGAAAATATATATTTAAAAGAAATTCACCTCTAATGCGTTTTCCAGACAATGTCTCTATACTGCTGTAATTTGTGGTTTAAAATGGTTTTAACCAGTTCACTGCTCGCAACGACTGTGGCAAAAGGGTCGTAATCTTACTCACAAGCTAGATCAATGGCCAATTTCACATTCATGTACAAAGAAGTCCGATAAAATTGAGTCCCCAGCTTCAATGCTCTGCCACTTTTTGTTAGGTATGTACATGTGGTTTGCATTTTTTGCTGGAAAAGAAGACAGTAAAAAAATGAACTGTGATAGGATGGTTTATATCATTCAGTAATAGGGCTGGGCACTTCTAGGGCCAGAATTATGGTGGTTACTTACACAGCCCAGTTTTTAGTATCTGCCAATTTATGTAAATCAATAATTTTCTGGCATCTCTTCTTACTTGGTGTATTATGATATGAACAGAGAATGCCAGTTGGGATTTTATCTGTCCCAGGGTCAGAATACCTTCCTACGGCCATATGTTTTACTTTACTTACCAGAGAAAGAAATGAGCTCAAGGATTTTATGTCCCCTTTAACCATGGAGTATGTAGTTATTTAATTGTAGAACATTTAATTAAGTTACAGTTTGATATCAGTCTGTTTCTTTACACGGTAACCATAAAAATTTATATAAAAAGCTGTCAGGGCAGTGACACATTAAATTCCAGACCATAAAGGAATAAAGTAGGGAAAAGGAACTTAGAAATCAAATGTAATTGTTCTGAAAATGTTAAACCTACTGTATATGGGGATCGATTATAAAGTAGATAATGGAGGTTATAAGTACCAGAAAAACATAATAGCTGCTCTAGTGCAGCTCAACGTATAAGACACGTAAAAGACTAAAAATCTACATTCTTTAATTCTGTTACTATGCCAAATTATACTGTATGAGCAGACCAGTGAAATTAAATAGCACCAATAGTGTTTAAGGATCCCGTTGACTGCTATTGAAGATGTCACTAGCACGGGACAACTGCCGTCCTATTAAAATGTCCGATGTATCAAATTGGGTGTTAGTCGAGGAACATAACATGTCTCAGCAGTTCTTTGCCCAGAGTAAAGTAGTTCCAAGCTAAATGCAAAGGGCAAGGAAACAGATATTTTAATGGTGAGCTAGCCTTCAAAAACTTGGAGAACTTCAAGAAATTTGACACAGTTGGCAACTCAGCAAAACATGTCTGCGAGGAAGTGAAGCATACCTTTTTCCGAACAGTGTATTGTCCAAAAAGCTTCACGGTGAGAGAAATGATAAAGGGCCCTGGTTGTTCTTCACTCTCACACATACAATTCTGCTTACATAAACATTTTGTTTTAAAAATCTATGCTATAAATCAAATGAACCATTACTCATTGCATTATGACAATTTATGTGGAATTCTATCCAAATAATTTCACATAGATTAATAATGGTGGACACCATTTGATTTTGAGATCTAGAATGTATTCCTCTTTAATTCGCCAAAGCTGCACATAGTTTAACAGGCAAGATATATACAATCTCTGCTGTCTCCCTACGTTTGTATGCTGGGTTCTAGCAAAGCATTCAATAGTGCTTTATTCATTTGCTTATTCGGAAAAATAGCTGTAAACTGATTAAAGGTTAAAAGGGGTTGTCCAGCCATTTTTTCTAAATAGCATAAAATAATGTTTTTCACCTTACTTATCCCCTGCTGCTCCATTTTAATGCATACCGCAACCTCCTTAGCCATTGTTTATAGGAATTGAAGTCCTGATGCATATGTGACTGCTGCAGCCAATCATTGGCTTCAACAGTGATGACTTGCCACCACTGTGGCCACTTAAAGCTGTAGTGGTCATATACCATGGCAGGATGTCATCAGTGGTAACAGTATAAAGAGACTGGTGTCAGATTAGAAGTCATCTGAATGGGATTGGTGGGTCAGTGGTAAGAAGAATGTTACTCATTTTATACCATTTGAAGTTTTTTTTTTTTCATTTCATTGGCTGGACAATACCTTTAACCCTTGATATGGAAAGCCCATGTAATTTTTAAAATAATGCTCTTCTCTGCCTATGCCAAAGCCCAAAAAATCTTAAAGTGGAACAAAACCTAAATAGCGGATTTTATAGGTTTATGATAACATTTATGAAAGTAACCTTTATCTACAATAGCAAAGTGAATGAATAATGTGACTTTCCGCGACTCATTTCCTTGTTCATAGAGATCTAATATTGACAGGATTTGATATGTGACCTAGCACCATATCCAATTGACAAGCAGATCAGATATACAGTAGGTCAGTAGAACCACTTAATTGTATTTTTAGTTCCACTTTAAAAAAAAACGGCTACACCACAATGAAAAATACAGATTTTTTGGGTTTTCTATGAACATTAGCTTTCTCAGTAAAACTAAATTCATGCAATGTATTCTACATTAAAAACCAATGTAAAAATACATTGTACACAATTGTCACCAATAATGGCTTATAATTTGCTTCAAACTAACACGGCCATGCATAACAAATCTTCCTTTTGCAATATAGTATGCACCTGAAGAACTAATCGAATATGACTATGAGTATGGGGGAGCAGATTACAAGGAGCCTGATTTTGTTACAGAGGCACCCACAGTTGCTGAAGAATATGTAGCTCAGACTGAGGTACAGTAGATAAATGTTGTGTGACGGTGTGTGTCTCTCTCGTCTCTCCGCGTCTGCTCAAGTGTCATCTCAGTCCCTTTTTTCCAGCTGACTTGTGGCCTCCTTGCTCTGGAAGTTGGGTGAAGTTAATGGCAGGCAACATTTTGGTCATATTTAACCATGGAACCAACCATGCAAATCCTCCTTATGAAGAGTGGTTTAACTTGTATTGAGATATCACTGTGTATAACTCTAGTTTTGAAGACTTATATTCTTATCTGCTCAAGTGAGATTTATGAACCAGTGTGTAGACGTGTCATGTATAATACTGGTTGTTTCCGAAAACGGTTGATAAGTTTTAGTGTTATTTCACTGGTGGACAGCATGTCTATGGTTATCCTCATAAAAGCAATAAATAAGAATGTAAGCCATCAATAACAAGGCCTGCCCTTCAAACTCCTCCTTACTTCCCCTTCCTTATTCTTTCTTTCATTCATTGTCTCCATCCGGTCTTTCACCACATTTTTGCAGAAGAAGAAAGCCAGTTCCAAAACGAAGAAGAAGCCAGTTCCCCTTAAATCAAAGGACAAACCCCAAAAGGTCACGCCCAAAAACTCATTTGCAGCTAAGAAGAAGAAGGGCAAGACCGATTACCAGGCTTCAACAAGAAAAAGAATAGGGGTAAAGGTAGCAAAGACATCAAGATCTTCAATAGGGTCAGCCCCGAAGATCTGTGATCATGAGACATAAAATGCCCTAACCCCACTAGAAGTGGACAGAACCTCTGGCTAATACCATAACCTATATCTTTGCTCCTACTCTCGACCCAGTAACTGGCAGGATATCACCATTACATTGACCATATTTTTTTTTCTCTTAGGCTAATGTGGTTGATTACCTACCAGAACAATATGGAGAAGTGGACTATGGTTATCAAACAGATACTCCTGCTCTTACAACTGGACCCAATGAGGTAAAAAGCAAATATCAACACAATACATCAATATTGGAGGTGTAAATTTCTTTATCTACAGGAGTGGTGCATGGATTGGTAATATCTTATGTCTGATCTTTTAAAATTCTACTTCCATCATTATTTGAAAGCAAAAGGAAATCCTTGCTTGTAGTCTGGCATTAGTTTTACTTCCATGCTTTGGGTTTGGACCATTTTTAGTTACGGAAAACGTCAATACATTAGAAGGTATGAAGAGTGTTGATGCCTTATGACATTGCTCTTACCTTATGGATTAATACAGTCAGTATTAGGTTTGCCAACATAAAATGCTGATCTACTTGCTTACGCTTGCAAAAATTCTGATTTTAATGCACTGTTTTGCTTGAGAAAAGTAGAACTCCATGTTGCAGTGTTATCTTGCTTTTAGTGCACACATAAAAGAATAATTCATTTATAATTGTTTACAATTTGAAATGTATGAAACGGATGTGGGGCAAACAGATGTTACCTCAATGCCTGTTGCCATGACATTTTATTTTCAATTTAGAAAATAAAATGAAACAAGCGAAAGTTTGGAAAGGTTTTGCTTTCACTTGTGCATCAGTTTAATTATCTACTGGGGTTCCTTGCACTTGTTATTACATCTATTTGATTTACTAAAATTGGCCAATGCAAGTTTATCATCTAGACCCTTTACTGTATATTATAGGATCACACAGTGTATATTTTATTATAGAAACATAAAAGACACCTATATTCAATTGAGATATCCTACTGAGATTATGTACACGGCTGTGTGCACTTTGCAGGCAGAAAACAATGGTTTGTGTGCCATTGTTTGTGGCCCATAGGACATAACTGCACTGCATGTCCATTAAAGGGGCTTTGCAAATCTAGGAAGGAAGAGGACCCGCTTTATAATTTGTGGCGTAGACATTCGGCACATTCATCCACCATCCACCATGACTCACGACACCCTGTAAATTTGTCGATCACAGCCCCCAAACAGAGTCATTTGCATGAGGCCTAATATAAAATATGATATGGCTCCAAATTGCAAAAACAATGTTTCCCATGGTGAGAAAGCAGTACCCCTTTTTGACAACCAAAGGAAAAAAAGCATAAAAATCTGTATAAATATAACTAAAGATTCTAAATGATAAATCGTCTTAATAAATTTCCCAGATGAAATCTAGTTTAATAATAACTCTGAACCACCAAATATATACATTTTGTACTTTTTTTTACTTCCATATCTTCTTATTGCACCAGACTTGACCAATCTGTTGTGATTCTACAATTTTATCATATCTACAGAGGACAATGATTGACTCTAATCTATTGAAAGCTGCCACTCAAGGTGTCAAACATGTGGCTTCTTTATAAGTGGCGGTCTGCTTATGAACTGGTGGATACCACCTTTTTGTATGAGCTCTTACAGTAGGTGAAATGCTACAGTTCACTAGCCCTTAGCCAGCCAAATGATGCCTTCTTACATCGCTTATTCCTGATTTAGTCAAGTTAATTATTTCTGTTCTGGAAATCATTCTCTTGAATATAATTGACTTGCTTAAAATGTTAAAATGTCATGATTCTGTATAGTGTCTGCTTTAAATATGCATTCTCCTTTTTACGTCCAATCTACAGTACATATCCACATCGAGATCCTAAAAAGATTTGTTAGCTTTCGACCGAGCTAACTCATATGATTAATTTTCTGGATGTGAAACATAACATATGTTGTCCTACAAAACATTTTGCAGAAACAGATACAAGTGGAATGCACATTTAAAGAACACATCTAGTCAAACATTTGTAGAATCAGCTTTTTGCAGATGCTATAACAGCTTTTATTTAATAATATTTAATGTTGAGAAGCGCTGTGTCGGAATCACATGCAGACGCTTGATAAGGATGTGGGCATTGCTTTGGAAGCAGCAGTACTATATGAATTAGTAAAATTCAGGGAATCGCCCCATAGAAAGCATTCCGACATTGCGAAATTGACTATACTGTCCATTAGTACTGCTGTTTTACACTAAATTGTGTTCATCTTTTAATTGATGAGGAGAACATGGTCACAACATTCTCCTAAAATCAGATTAAAAGATCATGATGAATTAAAGCTTTAGGTTGATTGATCTAAAGTTGCATCCATGCATCTAACGCTTTCACTAACCTTAAACCGTGTGTTCCTCCCACTTGTCACATTGATGCTGATAGAAAATTCCTGAGGAGGAGACGGTGGTGGAGGATCCATTTGTGGAGGAGCCTTTTCTGGAAGAGTACATAACTGGAGAGGATTATGACTCTGACAAAAAACTGGTAGAGGAAACAGACTATGGGGTGAAAGCTGTAGAGCCTACACAGTCTGAGCCGGTAGAGGGAGGAGATTTGGGTAAAGATGATTTATATGAGTACACAGACTATGAAGAGAAAGCAACAAACCCAACAACTGATGAATTTGGACCTGGGGTACCAGCCGAGAAAGATATCTCAGAGACCACCGTAAGTTTTTGGAGGCACAAATATGAAAAATTAAATGAATGTGTCACTGTGCTTGAATGGTAGGGGATATGTTATGGTATAAGATCTTAGGTAGTAAGGACTGCAATCCACAAATCATTTACTTTTCTATGTAAGACAATTTTTTGGGAAATACATATTGTTTCGGTGACAGGTAGAAAACAACAAATTATCAGTGTTTACTGAAAGAATGTTTACTAAATGTCAAGAGGCCATTCTATCTGTATATGGTTGTATCATTTGAAGCCACTAATGTTCATTTTAAATTGTAGGCTGCAGATAGCATTGACTTCCATATTGTATTGTTCTCTTGTGCTGTGATACATGCACAACAGGACAAAGTAAATCATAAGTATAGACTTAAAGCAACGTACATTCAATATTTATTGTACATGACTTGGTTATTGGATCACCAGAAGTCATTTCAAAATAATTTTATCGATCCCCTAAAGCACCTATGGTATTGTTTTATGATCTTTCCCATCAATATCTATATCTAGGACTCTATTGATGACATGGACATATGACTTTAGGATTGTCCACTATTGTTGCATATCCACCGCAGACATGAGCACCTCATGTGCCACATTTATCGAGCCATCTAAACCACAACAGTCAATCTAGAATAACATTAAAAAATGTTCCAAAGACAACCTAAAAAACTGGTGTGAATCTTTCCATTTATCTATGGATGCCATTGGGGACCTATGGGGCAGCTACAATGGACTAGTGGGTAATAAGTAAGTTGAGTGTTATCCATTTTTACATTGTAGATGGTTCTTAACCTTTGGTCAACATTTCTAACCTCTTTTTATTAGCCTTACTGTCCCAAAATTACAGAAAAATGTATTTTGTATTTGTTCTAATGAAGTGTGGCCATAACATCTTAGGAATAAGAATATTTATCTTAAGCTACAATATATGTTAGGATATACCAGCCTTCTGCTACTTTAAAATATTGGATGAAGAACATGGTAATAGATTATATAGTAGCTGTGCAGTTAAGTTATTTACTTAAGGTGAAGCCAACTTGAGTAAAAAATAATAACACACTCAAAAAATCTGTTCAGTAATCCCCGAATCCCAGTCATTGGTTTATATAATTTAACATTAGATTGTATATTTTGGATCAAACTATGGCCATTTGTTTGATAATATACAGCGTATTGTTTAGAGCACGTTAGTATTCCTTGCCAAGTATGAAATACCTACAGTTTCTAGTACCTATTTCTAATATATACTGCCTTATTATGGTGTAATTGAAGTCTTAAGACATAATTTACCTTACTAAAAGAATAACTTGCATAAAAATGTACTGTAATAATTTCCTATTACATGATCTCTGAAGCCATCCCTTTTCATCAGCATTATTTTATACAAAGAAGTTTTTACTTAGTTGTCTATGAAAGTAAAGCACTGTGCAAACATATTTCATTTGTAAAGGTTACTTTTGCTATAAACCATAAATGTTTTATAGGATCATTTAATTAATTCATTGCCAGCCCTTCTAATAACCATATGTTACAATCACATTTAATGGTTTTGCAGGTGAATAACTATGGAGGATATGGAGAGAAGGGTCAGAAAGGAGAACCAGCTGTTATCGAACCAGTAAGTAACTTATGCCTCAAATCGTAGAGATTCTACCACCAATGTGAATATATGTGAGTGGTCTATTGATTTCTCTAAATTTTGAAAACAAGATGAACCCCCATATGTGTTTTTTGGAACAGTAATAAAGGAATCGCACACACCTGCAGTAGCATATGTCTAAATAAATAAGGTTTCGCACTTAAAGGGGTATTCTCGTCTTGGCACTCACATTCAGTTTCACTAATCTTCCATATATAAGCAATTCTTCAATTGGATGTTATTAAAAAAATTGTTCCTGTGTGAAGATAATTTCTCATAAATGTAGTCATGTTGTCCCTTAGAAACCAGATGGCTTCCTCGGTTACGACCACGTAACACTCTGGCAGCGGTGGCCAGACATGCGCTATAGAGTCCTACCTGACCACATGGATTCTGCAATCATTACCACAGGATGGCTGTGGGTCATACAGTAACTCCCGGACATTTCATATACAAAACAAAATTGTTTATTTGTGCAATCTCTCGGGCAGAGGTGGCCGTATCCGAGGAAGCTATCTCGTTTCTAAGGGACCATATGACTACATTTATGAGAAATTATCTTCACACAGGAACAATTTTTTTAATAACATCCAATTGAAGAATTGCTTATATATGGAAGATTAGTGAAACTGAATGTGAGTGCCAAGACGAGAATACCCTTTTAAGTGAGAAATATAATATGAAGACTGTATGAGGTTACTTTTTACTATGTCTTCTTTTAATAAGGCTTTGTCTTTTTCCCACTTAAGAGAATATATTTGCAAGACTCTGTATAATTTTGATATTCTGATAACACCTGTGTAATAATATAATGGCATGTAAAATTTAGAAAGCCATATAAGGTACTGAATGTCACAAAGCCAATAATAGTAAAGACCAGAAATCGATATTTTTATGATTTGTCCAATTTTGTGTTGCACCTTTGTTTTGATGCCAGGGCTTCATTTAGGTGAAATAAAAAGCATGCAATGTGTGACATCCTGTACTAGGAAAAGGATGGAAGATTACCATGTGTTCAGCATAAGGCCTCATTCACACGCACGTCTGTGGGGATGTATATGCGGCCCCATAGACGGCAAGGGCAGCGTTACGGTGCCACACATGGCACCATTCCGCACCATACATCGGGAAAAGATAGAATATACCGACATGTGAATGTACCCTAACAAGGGAAATGAAGGAAGGGAAAAAGAAAAATATATATCCACAACAGTGCTACATTAAATTAGGTAGCTCTCTGTACATCAATGTCTGACTCTCAGTGACATGACCAATAGCCAAACCATTAAGTCTCTACTGATAGGAATAAGCACCAAACTTTATCCCCTTTCCCACCCTGGAAACTATTTTTTCATATTCCTTACCCAGACAGAATGGCGGCAAGTTAGACTGGCCAACAAAGCTATTCTAGAAACAGAGAAAATATCATTGATCACTGCATATAAAGAATTTACACATCATTTTTAATACATAAAACCCAGTTAATCTTGCATCAAGGAGTTATTTATTTAATGCAATTAGTTAATTAGATCACATGAAGCCATTTGAAAGATTCTGTTCCATAGAAGTGTCCGGCTAATGGTCTAAAAGACAACCTGGACTGTAGCACCGCAAATAGCTATGAAGAGTGAAACAAATTATCTAATATTGTAATCCAGTCCAATTTTCTTTTTTATATTAATTTCACACCATTCCTAACTCAGTATAACAGTGATAACATATTAGTCCCAATGCTGGAGATAGGTAAACCATGGATCTTGACAATAAGAGCTGTATTGTATAATAACAAATCTAATATGATTAGAGATGAGCGAACATGCTCGTCCGAGCTTGATGCTCGGTCGAGCATTAGGGTACTCGAAACTGCTCGTTACTCGGACGAATACTTCGCCCGCTCGAGAAAATGGCAGCTCCCGCCGTTTTGCTTTTTGGCGGCCAGAAACAGAGCCAATCACAAGCCAGGAGACTCTGCACTCCACCCAGCATGACGTGGTACCCTTACACGTCGATAGCAGTGGTTGGCTGGCCAGATCAGGTGACCCTGGGATAGACTAGCCGCTGGCCGCGCTGCTCGGATCATTCTGTCTCTGGATGCCGCTAGGGAGAGAGCTGCTGCTGCTCAGGGAAAGCGTTAGGGTGTTCTATTAGCTTACTGTTAGGCAGGAGTGATTCTCAAAGAACCCAACAGCCCTTCTTAGGGCTACAATAACGTTCTACTTTTTTTATTTTAATTTGCATCTTTTACCATTTTGTGAGGAATTAGCAGGGGGACTTGCTACCGTTGTGTTTAGCTCTTAGTGGCACACATATCCATAGCAAAGACCGAAGTGGGAAAATTCAGTAGGGGTTGGATTTCTATTAGGCAATAACTCAGTGTCATCTCATCTGGCATAGTACTGTGCTTCCTTTGATACTTGGCTAGAAAATAGCCATAGGAGAATACAAACAGCTTCTTGAAGCCTACAGTAGCGTTCTATATATTTGATTTCTGGTTGATCTGCTGGTGGCTGTAGTTTCTGCAGTGCATGTACTTGCCAATTCTGAGCAATTTGTAGTGAGACTTGCGACCGCTGTGTTCTGCGCTTAGTGGCGCACATATCCATAGCAAAGGCTGAAGTGGCAAAATTCAGTAGGGGTTGGATTTCTATTAGGCAATAACTCAGTGTCATCTCATCTGGCATAGTACTGTGCTTCCTTTGATACTTGGCTAGAAAATAGCCATAGGAGAATACAAACAGCTTCTTGAAGCCTACAGTAGCGTTCTATATATTTGATTTCTGGTTGATCTGCTGGTGGCTGTAGTTTCTGCAGTGCATGTACTTGCCAATTCTGAGCAATTTGTAGTGAGACTTGCGACCGCTGTGTTCTGCGCTTAGTGGCGCACATATCCATAGCAAAGGCTGAAGTGGCAAAATTAAGTAGGGGTTGGATTTCTATTAGGCAATAACTCAGTGTCATCTCATCTGGCATAGTACTGTGCTTCCTTTGATACTTGGCTAGAAAATAGCCATAGGAGAATACAAACAGCTTCTTGAAGCCTACAGTAGCGTTCTATATATTTGATTTCTGGTTGATCTGCTGGTGGCTGTAGTTTCTGCAGTGCATGTACTTGCCAATTCTGAGCAATTTGTAGTGAGACTTGCGACCGCTGTGTTCTGCGCTTAGTGGCGCACATATCCATAGCAAAGGCCGAAGTGGCAAAATTCAGTAGGGGTTGGATTTCTATTAGGCAATAACTCAGTGTCATCTCATCTGGCATAGTACTGTGCTTCCTTTGATACTTGGCTAGAAAATAGCCATAGGAGAATACAAACAGCTTCTTGAAGCCTACAGTAGCGTTCTATATATTTGATTTCTGGTTGATCTGCTGGTGGCTGTAGTTTCTGCAGTGCATGTACTTGCCAATTCTGAGCAATTTGTAGTGGGACTTGCGACCGCTGTGTTCTGCGCTTAGTGGCGCACATATCCATAGCAAAGGCTGAAGTGGCAAAATTCAGTAGGGGTTGGATTTCTATTAGGCAATAACTCAGTGTCATCTCATCTGGCATAGTACTGTGCTTCCTTTGATACTTGGCTAGAAAATAGCCATAGGAGAATACAAACAGCTTCTTGAAGCCTACAGTAGCGTTCTATATATTTGATTTCTGGTTGATCTGCTGGTGGCTGTAGTTTCTGCAGTGCATGTACTTGCCAATTCTGAGCAATTTGTAGTGGGACTTGCGACCGCTGTGTTCTGCGCTTAGTGGCGCACATA
Organism: Engystomops pustulosus; assembly: GCF_040894005.1. Lineage (NCBI taxonomy): Eukaryota > Metazoa > Chordata > Amphibia > Anura > Leptodactylidae > Engystomops > Engystomops pustulosus. The sequence continues at coordinate 55,726,402 of NC_092420.1, read as the reverse complement.
TCCATAGCAAAGGCCGAAGTGGCAAAATTCAGTAGGGGTTGGATTTCTATTAGGCAATAACTCAGTGTCATCTCATCCGGCATAGTACTGTGCTTCCTTTGATACTTGGCTAGAAAATAGCCATAGGAGAATACAAACAGCTTCTTGATCTTGAAGCCTACAGTAGCGTTCTATATATTTGATTTCTGGTTGATCTGCTGGTGGCTGTAGTTTCTGCAGTGCATGTACTTGCCAATTCTGAGCAATTTGTAGTGGGACTTGCGACCGCTGTGTTCTGCGCTTAGTGGCGCACATATCCATAGCAAAGGCCGAAGTGGCAAAATTCAGTAGGGGTTGGATTTCTATTAGGCAATAACTCAGTGTCATCTCATCTGGCATAGTACTGTGCTTCCTTTGATACTTGGCTAGAAAATAGCCATAGCAATAGGATAGCATTGTTTGGTTTTAAAAACTCAAAAAAAAACAAAAAACACAAAAAAAAAAAAAAACACAAAAAAAAACAAAAAAAAGTAAAAAAAAAAATAAAGTTATAACTCTCATTTTAAAAATGTTTAACCCGAGGGCTAGGGGTAGAGGACGAGGGCGGGGACGTGGGCGTCCAACTACTGCAGGGGTCAGAGGCCGTGGTCCTGGGCGGGGTGAGACACCACCTGCTGATGAGGGAGCAGGGGAACGCCGCAGAGCTACACTCCCTAGGTTCATGTCTGAAGTTACTGGGACTCGTGGTAGAGCACTGTTGAGGCCAGAACAGTGCGAACAGGTGATGTCGTGGATTGCTGACAATGCTTCGAGCAATTTGTCCACCACCAGTCAGTCTTCCACGCAGTCCACCCATGTCACCGAAATCGCCACTCCTCCAGCTCCTGCACCTCAGCCTCCTCCCCCCCAGTCTGCCCCCTCCCAGGAAAATTTGGCATTTGAACCGGCATACTCTGAGGAACTGTTTTCTGGACCCTTCCCACAGTCACAAACCACTTGTCCGGTTGCTGCTGAGCAATTTTCCGATGCCCAGGTTTTCCACCAGTCACAGTCTGTGGGTGATGATGACCTTCTTGACGTAGTGGAAGTGTGTAAAGAGGTGTCCGACGATGAGGAGACACGGTTGTCAGACAGTGGGGAAGTTGTTGTCAGGGCAGGAAGTCCGAGGGGGGAGCAGACTGAGGGATCGGAGGATGATGAGGTGACAGACCCAAGCTGGGTTGAGAGGCCGGGTGAACACAGTGCTTCTGAGACGGAGGAGAGTCCTCGACCTGAACAGGTTGGAAGAGGCAGTGGTGGGGCCAGACGGAGAGGCAGGGCCAGAGCTGGTGCATCAGCGCCACTGTCAACTAGTGAAGCTCCCGTGGTGAGGGCTCTTGCGGCGAGGGCTAGATCTTCAGAAGTGTGGAGGTTCTTTAAGGAAACACCGGATGACCGACGGACTGTGGTGTGCAACATTTGCCAAACCAGGCTCAGCAGGGGTTCCACCACTACTAGCTTAACTACCACCAGTATGCGCAGGCATATGAATGCTAAGCACCCCACTCAGTGGCAACAAGCCCGTTCACCTCCGGCCGTGCACACCACTGCTCCTTCCCCTGTGTCAGCTGCTAGTCAGCCCCCTGCCCAGGACCCTGCCACAAAAACCCCATCGTCGCCTCCACGATCCTCCACAGCATCCACCAGCGTTCAGCTCTCCATACCCCAGACGCTGGAGCGGAAACGCAAATATAGTGCAACCCACCCGCACGCCCAAGCCCTTAATGTGCACATCTCCAGATTGCTTAGCCTGGAGATGCTGCCCTATAGGCTAGTAGAGACCGAGGCCTTTCGCAACCTCATGGCGGCGGCCGCCCCTCGGTATTCGGTCCCCAGCCGCCACTACTTTTCCCGATGTGCCGTCCCAGCCCTGCACCAGCACGTGTCAGACAACATCATCCGTGCCCTGACCAACGCCGTTTCTGACAAGGTCCACCTGACCACGGACACGTGGACGAGTGCTGCCGGGCAGGGCCACTATATATCGCTGACGGCACATTGGGTTAACTTGGTGGAGGCTGGGACCGAGTCTGACCCTGGGGCTGCTCATATACTGCCGACGCCGAGGATTGCGGGGCCTACCTCAGTCCAGGTGTTTCAGGCCTACTATGCCTCCTCCTCCTCCCACCCCTCCTCCACCTCCTCCTCCGAACTACCATCCGTGGGCACGGCGCCATCAGTCGGTAGCTCTAGGCACAGCAGCAGTGCCGTCGCTAAGCGACAGCAGGCGGTGCTCAAACTGCTGAGCCTAGGCGACAAAAGGCACACCGCCCAAGAGCTATTACAGGGCATCACGGCGCAGACTGATCTGTGGCTGGCACCGCTGAACCTCAAGCCGGGAATGGTTGTGTGTGACAACGGCCGTAACCTGGTGGCGGCTCTGCAACTCGGCAGACTGACACATGTGCCATGCCTGGCCCATGTGTTAAATCTGATAGTGCAGCGTTTCCTCAAGACATACCCCAATCTGTCTGATTTGCTCACGAAGGTGCGCCGCATCTGTGCGCATTTCAGGAAGTCCAGCCCAGATGCTGCCACTCTCAGGGCAGCGCAGCGCCGCCTCCAACTGCCCGCTCACCGACTGTTGTGCGACGTGCCCACGAGGTGGAATTCAACACTGACCATGTTATCCAGAGTTTACCAGCAGCGCAGAGCGATTGTAGACTGCCAGATGTCAACTTCCACCAGAACTGGTAGTCAGGTCAGTCAGCTTCCTCAAGTCTACAATGAGGAGTGGACGTGGATGTCTGATATCTGTCAGGTGCTGAGTAACTTTGAGGAGTCAACACAGATGGTCAGTGGCGATGCCGCCATCATCAGCCTCACCATCCCGCTGCTTGGCCTGTTGAAAAACTCTCTGGTCAGCATGAAGTCGGAAGCTTTGCGCTCGTCACAAGAGACGGGGGAAGAATATTCCCTTGTTGATAGCCAAAGCACCCTGAGGTCTGTTTCTCAGCGCATATCGGAGGAGGTGGAGGTGGAGGAGGATGAGGAGGAAGAGGAGGAGAATGTTGGCGAGACACAAGAGGGGACCATTGTTGAGTCCTTCACTGTTCAGCGTGTATGGGCAGAAGAAGAGGAGTTGGAGGAGTTGGAGGAGGAGGAAATGGACAGTCAGGCCAGTGAGGGGAGTGAATTCTTACGCGTTGGTACTCTGGCGCATATGGCAGATTTCATGCTAGGCTGCCTATCCCGTGACCCTCGCGTTCAAAGAATTTATTCCAGCACCGATTACTGGGTGTTCACTCTCCTGGACCCACGGTACAAGCAAAATCTTCCCACTCTCATCCCTGGAGAGGAAAGGAGTGTGAGAATGCATGAATACCAGCAGGCCCTGGTGCACAAGCTGAAACAGTATTTCCCTTCTGACAGCGCTAGCGGCAGAGTGCGTAGTTCTGCGGGACAAGTAGCGAGGGAGAGTAGGCGAGCAGGCAGCTTGTCCAGCACTGGCAAGGGTACGCTTTACAAGGCTTTTGCCAGCTTTATGTCACCCCAGCAAGACACTGTCACCTGTCCCCAGTCTCGGCAGAGTAGGGCTGATCTTTACAGAAAGATGGTGAGGGAGTACGTAGCTGACCATACCATCGTCCTAAATGATCACACAGCTCCCTACAACTACTGGGTTTCAAAGCTGGACATGTGGCACGAACTGGCGCTCTACGCCTTGGAGGTTCTTGCCTGCCCTGCCGCTAGCGTCTTGTCCGAGCGGGTTTTCAGTGCAGCTGGTGGCATCATCACCGATAAGCGTACACGCCTGTCGACTGACAGCGCTGACAGGCTGACGCTTATCAAGATGAATAAAGCATGGATTTCTCCTAATTTCCAATCTCCAGCAGGTGAAGGAAGCTCAACCTGAATAATTTATCCACTCCTCCTCCTCCTCCTCATTTTCCTCCTTCTCCTGCTCTTTGTACAGTAAAGCAGAGGAAACTGGCTATTTTTTGACAGGGCCCACTGGCTCTACCTATAGTACTTTATGCATTTAATTTTTCTGGAGGGCCACCTACCCGGTCCTCTGTTTGAAACAATTTTTGTGAGTGCCACATACAGGCACTCAATCTATTCCATTTTTCTGGAGGGCCACCTACCCGGTCCTCTGTTTTAAAAAATTTTTGGGACTGCCACATACAGGCACTCAATCTATTCCATTTTACTGCAGGGCCACCTACCTGCTCCTCTGGTTTGAACAATTTTTGGGACTGCCACATACAGGCACTCAATCTATTCCATTTTACTGCAGGGCCACCTACCTGCTCCTCTGGTTTGAACAATTTTTGGGACTGCCACATACAGGCACTCAATCTATTCCATTTTACTGGAGGGCCACCTACCTGCTCCTCTGGTTTGAAACATTTTTGGGACTGCCACATACAGGCACTCAATCTATTCCATTTTACTGCAGGGCCACCTACCTGCTCCTCTGGTTTGAACAATTTTTGGGACTGCCACATACAGGCACTCAATCTATTCCATTTTACTGGAGGGCCACCTACCTGCTCCTCTGGTTTGAAACATTTTTGGGACTGCCACATACAGGCACTCAATCTATTCCATTTTACTGCAGGGCCACCTACCTGCTCCTCTGGTTTGAACAATTTTTGGGACTGCCACATACAGGCACTCAATCTATTCCATTTTACTGCAGGGCCACCTACCTGCTCCTCTGGTTTGAACAATTTTTGGGACTGCCACATACAGGCACTCAATCTATTCCATTTTACTGCAGGGCCACCTACCTGCTCCTCTGGTTTGAACAATTTTTGGGACTGCCACATACAGGCACTCAATCTATTCCATTTTACTGCAGGGCCACCTACCTGCTCCTCTGGTTTGAACAATTTTTGGGACTGCCACATACAGGCACTCAATCTATTCCATTTTACTGGAGGGCCACCTACCTGCTCCTCTGGTTTGAAACATTTTTGGGACTGCCACATACAGGCACTCAATCTATCCCATTTTACTGGAGGGCCACCTACCTGCTCCTCTGGTTTGAAAAATGTTTGGGACTGCCACATACAGGCACTATCCAAATTAAATTGTCTCCATAGCAGCCTCCACACGTTGTCTCCATTGCTACCTCCAAAAGTCGTCCATATAGCTGCCTCCATACATCGTCCCTTTATCAAACGAGGTGTGTCAGGCAGAAATTTGGGTTGTTTTCATGGATTCCACATCAAAGTTGTTAACTTTGTCGCCACCCTGCTGTGTAATCCCCAAAATATACTGGCAAACTTTTACCATTTAGGGATATTATTTCAGCGCTTCTTGCGCATCTGTTTACATTCCCCTCACCCGGCATATCCTAAACTTATAAGAACGCTACTACACTTGATCTTATACAAAAGGTTCTTAGAAGTGCTGTTTGGGGAGTAGCCTAGAGACAGGGGCTTGGATTGGCGAAAGCTCGCCTGGCAGCGGAACGCCAGCTCCATGCGCATCATGCGCTTCTTGCGCATCTGTTTACATTCCCCTCACCCGCCATATCCCAAACTTATAAGAACGCTACTACACTTAACTTGGTGCAGGCTGGGACCGAGTCTGACCCTGGGGCTGGTCATATACTGCCGACGCAGAGAATTGCGGGGCCTACCTCGGTCCAGGTCTCAAAGGCCTACTATACCTCCTCCCACCCCTCCTCCACCTCCTCCTCCTCCGAATTACCATCCGTGGGCATGGCGCCATCAGTCGGTAGCTCTAGGCACAGCAGCAGTGCCGTCGCTAAGCGACAGCAGGCGGTGCTGAAACTGCTGAGCCTAGGCGATAAAAGGCACACCGCCCAAGAGCTATTACAGGGCATTCCACATCAAAGTTGTTAACTTTGTCGCCACCCTGCTGTGTAATCCCCAAAATATACTTGCAAACTTTTACCATTTAGGGATATTATTTCAGCGCTTCTTGCGCATCTGTTTACATTCCCCTCACCCGGCATATCCTAAACTTATAAGAACGCTACTACACTTGATCTTATACAAAAGGTTCTTAGAAGTGCTGTTTGGGGAGTAGCCTAGAGACAGGGGCTTGGATTGGCGAAAGCTCGCCTGGCAGCGGAGCGCCAGCTCCATGCCAAGATCCAACTAACATAGTTTTAACTGCAGCACCTTTAATCTACTACTAGTTCACTGCCTCCATACATCGTCCCCTTATCAAACGAGCTGTGTCAGGCAGAATTTTGGGTTGTTTTCATGGCTTCCATGTTAACTTTGTCGCCACCCTGCTGTGTAATCCACAAAATATACTGGCAAACTTTTATCATGTACCGATATTATTTGAGCGCTTCTTGCTCACCTCCTTTGGTTCCTCTCTGCCACCCATTGGTTTGAAGCCTGAGTCCATTTAGGGTATGTCGCCATGACACTCTCTAGCCTGCTGCCGCTGCCTCTGCATGCCGTCCCCTATAGTGTCAGGGTCAATTATTGGATGTTTTAGATGCTATCTAGCTTCATTCTGTCACTCTGTCATGGCCATGCTGTTGCCCATAATTTTGGCATAATGGTGCGATTATGCAGCCTCAGAGGCATCCATGCATGCTGCCCCTGCTGTTTCCTGTCCATTTCCGTGGTGTTTCCATCCTTTTCTGAGGTTCCCAGGTGTTTGGCCAAGCTTCCCTGTGCAGAGCCTTGGTCCCCTTGAAAAATGCTCGAGTCTCCCATTGACTTCAATGGGGTTCGTTATTCGAGACGAGCACTCGAGCATCGGGAAAAGTTCGTCTCGAATAACGAGTACCCGAGCATTTTAGTGTTCGCTCATCTCTAAATATGATGTCTGGCTATTCAAGACTCTTTAGACGCCCAGAGTGAATACCGGTTATTATTATTCACACTGAATAGACTAAAGACGAAGATAACCTTGCTTGTACGAACACAGGTCATTCAGAGACTCAATCATTTTGACTGACTCTCTAATGTTCTTTCATTCCTGATTCTGTGTTTTAAGTAATTTTGACTACATACTCAAAACACAGCGGCTAAAATACTCAGTATTGATGGATTCTTGGTTTCTACTCATTACTGCAATGCACTTTCGTTTTTCAGGGAATGCTGATTGAAGGACCCCCAGGACTGGAAGGACCAGCAGTATGTATTGAATTATTTCTTTTGAGACTTGAACATTGTTTGTAGCCAGATGAAGAAATGTAAATGGACAAATCGCATATGCTGTATGCAACATAAAGTTAATGGAAGGTTACTTGTGTACAAAGTTCTACAGCCTATGCTGATACGTCCTTGTATGCTATTTTATCCAACAACAGTTTCAAAGTTACAAAGTTAAAAATAAAAACAACATTTTATTTTACTTATACTATACAGGCACTAAATCATAGCCTTAAGCTGCCATAATAAACATGTCAAATTGACTATGCTGAAAGAGCATGACTAACTAATAGGGAGCCATGACCCGAAGAAAAGATTTGCATTGGTTAAATTCCAACTTGTCTGATTCTTATGTCTCCTAACATCATCATTCAGAGGAGAGTTGTCAATGTGTTGGGAGGCCAAATACACATTAGATTGTTTACCAAACCTAACAATGCTCTCCTTCTAAAGGCTCATTCACACTGCCTTTGAGTGTGATCTGGTTGCATGATTTCCTAACAAGATCACAGCCCCCATAGATTTCTATGGCTCCTATTGACATGCTGTGAGCACATGGTGTGTCATCACTCAGTCACCGAATCGGCTGTTCGTATGCCTATGGAGGGAGGAGGGGTGAAGAGCACTCACCCCCCCCCCCCCACCTCCTGCTCCCTGCCCAGTACTTGCTCGGTATCTGGTCCGGGCAAGCACCTATCTGTCTGAATGCACTCAAATGTGTATGCGGGACTTTTTAAGGAACTTCCACTTAGAACTGCACCAATTCCACAGTTTCCAGAAGAACCATGGAAGGTCATCTCAAATAGGGATTAGATTCTTTCATGTGTCTTAAGGTTAGATTGATTAAGTTCAAGACCAGACGTTCATAGTACATCAGTACAGCCACGAGCAAGGGGCCACTTAGTCCACTGTCATCCACAGCATGCATCATTTTTTTGGCTACTGAACCCATTGTTTTACAATTCCCTCCGTGTTCAGGGTCTGAAATGAGCCTAGTAGGTTAATCGCTTTCTCTGTAGAGTCTTAACATCTGGCACTGTATATGTATATTAAACAGAAGAAAATAGCTTTTCCATCAATGTGGTGGAATACAAAGCATTGCAGTATAGGAACTCAGCTAGGGCAGTCTGTTGACAGTAGCAACCAGCCAGACTGTAATTAGTAATAAGTATGAATAATTATATAATAATAATATTTCATGATTTCTGGGAAAATTGGGAAAGGATTTTGGTGGACATGTGTCTATATAGTATGACAGTTACACTTTTGTTTTCTTTTTAGGGTCTTACTGGCCCTCCTGGCTTGCAAGGACCACCTGGACCAAGTGGAGACCCTGGTGAGAGAGTAAGTAACATAAGCAGATATCTCTCATATACTTATGATGTTATACATTTTGCAGAACTAATCTAGACCTTGGATTCCTAAACTACTAGAATCCAAACTACTTTTTACTGTGCAACTTTATATGTTCTTTCTTCTTAGGGTCCACCTGGACGTCCTGGACTTCCTGGTGCTGATGGTTTACCTGGACCTCCTGGCACTATGCTAATGTTACCTGTAAGTCCAATTTGTAGATTTGTATGGAAACACAATGGGGTAGATATTTGATGCCTTGAACACCAGTTTTCTGGCTTATAGGTCATAATAAATGTGACTTTTCTTTATGCAGCACTATTTAAAAAGTGGGAGTGTCAGAAAAGGAACACCAAATTTATGATAACTGGAGCCAGAAAACTGCCACAGGTTATACCTGAGATCTATGTCAGCTTGGGATTGGCATACATCATAATACTGGTGTCTAAGTTATGCACCAGAATTATGAAGAGCCTTAATAATCCTGGCTTAGCACATGCAATCTGTGCTGCTTTTTAAGACTGCCGCACAAAGTGCCGGTGTAGCAGGCCAGAATGACTCTGACCCAGATTATAGCTGAGTATAGTTTGACCTAGGCCAGAGTATACCCCTTGGTACAAAGTAGCCTAGGACAGAGTACCCCCCCAGGACAAAATATAGCCTTCTGATGAGGTAAAGTCTGGCCCAGGCCACAGTACACCCAGGGGGATATACTCTATAACCGCTCACTTCTTTCCAGCTCCATCCCACCAAAAACTTTGCCTAGTCATGTGAACGAGATATTTTACGTAAAAGCAACGTGACTTGGATGTAAGGTTGTGTTTACACATTGCGTTATCATTTTGGTTTAAACTAAATTTATGTAAAAGCAACATGAATGTAATGTTATACTGTATTTACGTAAATGCTATGTGAACGCGATAATAGCCTACATTCACACACTTTTCATTTACTTTGGGTTTACAATGTGTTAACATCACATTAATGTAAACCGTGGTTGTGTAAGTGCAATTTGAACATATTTACACCGCATTTACCTAAACACCATGTGAGTATGATATTTCCACTGTTTTAAAGGAAACCTACCATTTAGAATGGCAGGGGTAAGCTGTAAGTACCGAGCACCAGCTCAGGGTGAGCTGGTGCCGGTGCTTACTTTCGTTAGTGTTATAAGCCGCGGTATCGCGGTTTTAACACTTTTTAAACTTTAGAGCAGATGGGGCTTCGGCGCTGTGCGCGACCGTGCGCGCAACATCTCCGCTATTTCCTATGTAGACGTGCGCAGAACCGAAGCCTCTTCTGCTCTAAAGTTTATACCGTGGTTTATAACACTAACGAAAGTAAGTACTTACAGCTTACCCCTGCCATTATAACTGGTAGGTTTCCTTTAAAATTGATGCGATAGTTACACAGCTTTATGTAAACTCAATTTAAACATTATGTTTTCACCGCGTATACCTTACCGCAATGTGAACACAATGTTTGGCTGTTCGAGCTCAGTCCATATTGTATCCACATCTGTTTTTTTCACTTTCACAAAAAAAAAAAAAAAAAAAAGATGGTTTTCCAATGTATTTTCTGCACAGCCCAGCAGGTTTCCTAGCAATGTTTGAGAAAAAATGGACTACATACGGATGTCATCGGCATGCCATCCGTCTTTTTGCGGATCCATTGACTTCTATGGATCTGTGGTCTGCATGTGAGAAAATATTAGTGCAGGCTGCTATTTGTTTCTCACCATCTACACATTTGTGAAAAACCTATAGGAATCAATGGGTCAGTTTGCCATCCAGAAAATAATGGATAGCATATGGACCTCAAAAACGCCAGTTTCAATGAGCCCTAACAGTGATGATTATGTGTTTGGAGTCATTTAGGTTTCTTAATTAAATTAGAGCTGAATCCAAAATAAAATGTATCCCAAAGAAATATAATTCCTTTCTATATCACACTGTTACTCCTGGGGGTATAAAGTATAATCAGGGCATAATCTGGCCTGGGTCACTTTAACCCTGGGCATAGTGTTAGCTGGAGGTATACTCTGGCCTGTTACAATGGTCTTGATGCATCTGCCCTCTATAAAATATTATTGCAAATTCTCGCCATATAAAGCAACTTGTATACAACCTCACTGAATCTGTATCATGTATTTCAGTTCCGTTATACTGGAGATGGAGATAAAGGACCCCCTATATCCGCACAGGAAGCACAGGCCCAGGCTATCCTACAACAGGCTCGTGTGAGTATCAGACTTGTTTCACCAGGTCACAATGTGAAACAAAGGTTGGATAGGAGACAATGGTTTTGTTATATATAATGCATTGAAATAGCTACAGCTATGTCCCGAGGGACTATATGTACAGAACAATCCTAGGAATAACATACAGAGTATCAGAATTATCCTCTTTCATACTATTGATACAATTTAGATTAAACTATTTTGCTCTACTTGAATCTGACATTTTAACTGGATAAATAACATGGTTGTCGTTGTTTTCACTTACAGATTGCCATGAGAGGTCCTCCAGGTCCAATGGGTCTTACAGGAAGATCTGGTCCCGTGGTATGTAACTATTATATTACAAAGATTATTTATTTCTGTGATTTTTAATTTGGCTGTATCTGTATGTAATAGAGCAGCCACGTCATATCCTGGAGCAATATTCGTATTGCATAAAATTAATATACTGATGGGTAAATATGATAAAATTAACTTATAAAAGTACCTTTAGGCCTCATTCACATAGCCGTTGGGGGGCCTATATATGGCCGATGTATATACGTTGCATGTATGTCCCCCAGAGGCCGACAATGGGCGCACGGTGCTGTACGGAGCGGTACGGTGCAGCACATGTGCACCACCACACCGTTCCATACCTGGGGAAAAGATAGGACATGCCCCATCTTTTCCCGGAAAACGGCGCCATGCACCATGTTTCTGAGAGGGCAGCTTTCCTCCTCTCCCGGGCGCTGTGCTACGCTATGGTGGGCACAAGGGCATGTGAAATGCACCAAAATGCATGCTGGCTTAAAATAATTGAAGATTTCATGTCATATTTTTTTTATAATTATATAATGTCATAGAAGTTTTTCATAAGTGGAATATTTGTAGCAAAACAAATCTTTTTTCAGAGCCTTTTTGAGCTTTTTGTTTACATTTTTTATACTTAATATTAAATTCATCTATATGTCAAGTGACTAGTGGGGAGTTGGGGTTGGACTCTTACCATCAGTGGATTCTCATGAACCCCCCCCCCCCATCAGTCAGCAGGTTATCCTGTTCATATGGCCAGAATACCCCTTTAAAGATGTTTCCTCAGGTTGGGCTATAAAGGGAAAACCCTTTAGTATTTACGGAGACTGCGGCTAGTTACAGCGTACATTAAAGAAATTTATTTAATGTTCCAGTACTTTGTAGGTTTAAATAGATCCTAAATTGATTGTTTTATTCGGGATTTCTCAGCATTAGCGACTTTCACTGTAAAGCTCCCACATTGTAGCTGTTTAGTAAACATTAAACTGTCACAACAGATAATAACATCTCTTGCCACCTAGTCAAACACAAGAATAATCTGAATAAATATCCCATTGCTTTCTATGAACTGAATGAACTATGCATTCAGCTCTGGCCTAGATTCCCCTTGCTTTTCCATGGCCTATTAACTCATAATAGAAAATTTATTTTCACAAAGTTTTAATAGGCCTCCCTACATACAAACAAAATATATTATTTTTGGAGCCGTTTCTATTTACAAAGGAAAGTTATTGATTGTGGTCGTTAGAGGTGAAATTAGCATTTTTGTCTGGAGCCATTTAATTAACAATTTGTTAAAGCGTACATTGCATTGCATATTTTATCTGAGAGAATCTATTGTATTGAAAACAATTCCATGACCCATTAAAGTGTAGACGTGCAGACCACATTGATTGCTGCTACACTGTTATGATTAGACATTTTGTTCTAATAAAGTTTATGAGCTCGAAAGAAATGAAACAAGCAATCGGGTGCCGAAAAACCAAGCTAATATGGCTGGCAAATAGCAATACACAACTCCCATAATGTCGCAAAACTTTAGACGGTGAAATGGAATTTGATTAAAACTGTGTGAGTAATGTTGCTATAATGATGTGTAAGTAATGAACACAGACCAACAATGCCAAGTAGCCCATACATTGTATGGTATTTCAATGTGTGCTTCCAAAAACAATGTTACATGAATATATACTTAAAGGAGTTGTTTGGGATCACAAGATTTTTTGAGGCAACATGGGTTATTGTAAAACGAGAAAAAAGTGGATACTTACCTTCCTCCTCTGCTGTGGCACAGTGCAGCTCAGCGCCTCCTGTCACTGCCAGTCAGGGCTACAGACGTGATGTCACAAGGACATAACACATGTACTGTAACATTGGTCTTAGCCAATAAAGATTACAGGAGTCACATGCCATTGACAAGATGTCACCACTGTGGCTTCTGTTTGCGAAGACAACTGTGACGGGAGGTCACTCGGCTGCGGAGTGGAGGAAAGAGGTACATAAAGATGGTTTGTTGTTTTATAGCAACCCCTGCTGCCTGCCAAAAAGTAATAATCCTGGACAACCCATTTAAGAAACTATAATTGTCTTCTATTGAGTGATGTCCCAAAAGGTCACCACTTCAGGTTGACCTTGTAAGACTTTGAATCTTCCTTTGTCATGATGGAGGAGTTTGATGAACTGACATGACAACCCAGTTAAAACTAGAACTGTGTTCATAGTAGTTGCCACTAGAGATGAGTAAATCTATGAAATCTTCTGATTATCCAGCATTGAATCACGCCAGAATTTTTGTTCTGGAATGTGGTATATAACCCCCGCTAGTCCTCTTAAATATAGACTTTTTTTTAATATTTAAAGGTCTTTTTTCATTTCGGGCTTTTACAGCCTGTCCTATTTTGTTCACATTTGTTCATAGTTCTTTTTTTAATTGCTGCGGGTCAGCAAACAAAAATCTGTTGACAATTGTGTTCAGACTCAGGTTTGTTTCACTGATGTTTCTAGGAACCAGGTGTTATGTCTTTTATTCCAGTATTAAAACCTCTTTTTGTGGATGTGAAAAAAGTTGGAACAACTGAAGCACAGCGGAAGCAAAACAATGGATGTGAAAAATACGTATGTGCTATTTTTTCCATCCATTGGGCTTTCATTGTTCTGTTCATTTCAGTTCTGCAAAAAGCTGATGTTTTGACTTACTTAGAAGACATAACACCTGGTTCCCCAGCATCATAGGTGGAAAAAAACTCACAGTCAAAGCAAATGTCATGCGTTTTTATTATGCTGAACCAGAGACTTCTATTGTCCTCAATGAGTAAAAAAGACAGCAAATTACATAGAAAAAAATGGTTCAGTAATGCAACAGTAAAAAATCAATACGACCAGGAAAAGAAATAAAAACAGATGTGTGATGCCCTGACTTATTGTAAATCTATCATCAAAAACAAGCATAATAAACTTACTCATAGATCCAGGCACCATGACTGTGGTAATCTTCCTCCATGCTGTAGTTTCACAGGCCACTAGACTGTCTTCCTCTCCTCCCTCTGCTCACTCAGCACTTCTCCCCCCTCCCTCTGCTGCTGTAATTTCCCACAGTGGGAGCTCTCCTTGCACAGTGTAACAACATGTGAAGCTAAAGGATGGTGGGGCTCGGCTCCCCCCCCCCCCCGCCAGAGCTTTTCTGGCTCATTGGCATACTTATAAAAGCTGATTTTAGAAGCAAGGAGGCCATGGATAACAAATATACATCATGTCACAGAGCCCATCATGCTTTATTTTGATTTATTTTGAGGGTAGATGTTGAAGCTTCAACGAATCAAATCTTTATTGATTTGCTCATCTCTACAGTCAACTAAAAGGAATCCTATACGTGGAATGAAGTAACATAAATAAATAGGACTAGCTCATAGAGTAAAAGACCATCTAGATTGTGTTCTACCTCAATATACAAATCTTTGCTACTCTATAGATATGATTACTTTCATATCATGCCTATGCTTGAACTAAGCAGAAGCCTTTTCTAAAGATTTATTGATCTTTAGTAATTAAGTATTACAAGGTATCTGTTCATTATTGACCAGTAAGAATATGAAGCTATAACACAATATCCTGTATAGTCTATAGTTAGTGTCTGGAGAGATGACGGAGAAGCCTCCCCTTGGCAGAGTCACTGTAACAGAACGGAGAGCAGAAGGCATTACAGAAAAAAAGACGAAACACCGGAGCTCTTGGTGCATTAAAGAGGCGTGAGGCGTTTTGAATATTAGTTCTGCAGTTTCACAGCCTCTAGCTGCCAGGACAGGAGATATATAATACGTGTTTATCCACCAGTGAGGATCCCTGTGTGAGCTGTTTAGCTCTCGCACCACAAGGAGGCTGTAGACGTCCAGTTATGTCATTAGATAGCAACATGAGCAACGCCTTAGGACCCCAGAACAATAGCATTTTAAACCTTATTTGACGATTTTAATCTGTTGTTAGATTTTGGGAAATACTGCTCTGTATTGGAAAGTAATAAACACAGCCCATAAAGAGCAAATTTGAGAATTATAGCCGGCAGTTAGCAATTTAGTAGGATGTTCTTCTTCCTTCATCAATTTGTATTGATTTGTTTGTGGCAAATATTGTAAATGTATGAACATTTATCAAAACGATTGCAGTCTGTACTATGTGACGTTTGCCTGTATAGTGTTCAGGGTGCGGCAGATAATCTGGTGCCCCCTGCACTGCTCGGGAAGTGGGCACAATTTTTATTTAGTGCACTTTGTCCATGCTGCAGAATTGTGGCGCACGTCAGTAATAAATTTATTACTCATTTATTACTCATGACTAAGCATGACATTTTTTCTGTCTTGTAGGACACAGTGCAGCCGCAACACAGTTTGTATGTTCTTTTCAGTGCAAAGATAGACAGAAAACTGGTGCAAATGCTTAATAAATGTGGGCCATGATGTCTAGATAGTATTTTGGCTTCTAGGGCATGATGCATATACCAGGCCCTAAAGCTTGGGGATCTTGTCATAGCATTACCAAGGTGGCTTAAAGGGAACCTGTCATCAGAAACTGACCTAATTAACCATTGCCAGTATTTTGTGAAGCAGATTAACACCTTCCACATCATGTTTTGATGTGGCCCAGTGTGGTGGCATCATTAAGAAAATCAATTTTGAAGTGAGATGTAAATTGGTTGTTTAAAGTTGTGGAGGTGGAGAGCTCAGCACTGAAGTCAAGCTCTCCTCACCTTAGAATGAAGTATATCTGGTTAGTGATGTATCTGGATGCAGAACCATCAGTTACAATGAAGAGGGCATTCTGAGGTGAGGAAATCCTGACTTCAGTGTTAAACTCTCCCCCTCCTTGACTTTATACAACCAAATTACATGTCACTTCAAACTCACTGGGCCATGACATGATCTAGAAGGTGTGCAGCTGCTTGCTGACATACTTGTAGAGGTTTATTAGGTCAATTTCTTCTGACTGGTTTCCTTTAAGCAATTCCTTATACGGAAAGGCACTTTTAAAGCAGACAGTAAATATAAATCACTGTTAAACCACTTTTAGTAATTTTCCTCTATTTATTTCTTCATTTATTCAGATTTAAATTTTTTATAACAAGCAATACATAAACTTCCTCCTCACAGAGACTCAAAATCACCCATCCACCCCCATCAAACCTCAGGATATCAATAGTTTTCTCCTTCACCTTTCCAAAAATTCTCTACAGCTGTTACCTAGTAACAACTGTTTCTCCCCTCTGTGTTTTCCAAAAGGAAAACAGCAGCTACTATATCTACTTCAAAAGGGGGTCGCCTATTTCTCCTTCACTCTTGGATTTTTAGGAATTAGAATCCTGATAATCGGTGACAGGGGATCCCTTTTTTGACCATTCTACTTGAAAGTTGAATTCAGACAAAATATAGGTCCACAATTATTGAAGTGTTTACGCCAGTTTTTTGTCTGACTTGTACTGAAAAGAAGGTGCAAACTGCTTGAACATTTATCTATGAAGCTGTTGTGCAAGTTTTGTGTCACAGTTGCACTGTGTACGCGGCACCATAAAATTCTGCACCTAAAGGGCTGTTCTGGTGCAGAATGAGCCCGTGCAACACATTTATTATAGCAAATTGACAGAATTGTGTTGCACGGTCTATGTTGAAGGTGCACCAAAAAAGTTAATGCACACTTCCCGGACAGTGCAGGGGGAGCCAGGTTCATGAAGACTGCGCACCACTTTTAAGTAATCTGGTGCACTCTGCACACTCTGCAGGCAAATTGCACCTAGTGCACTATTTTTGATAAATGTAGCCCATAATATATAAAATACACAACCACCTAATGTTTTCCTGAAAGAAGACAATCTGACCCATGATCAAAGCTTATCTGAAGAACAGATGAATGTCAGGCATTGTACAGCTCACAGTATCATGGTAATGGTCTAGTAATTTCCAAGACTCTGATAGTCACTCTATTACACTTCAGCTTCTCCTTTTGTCTTCCATCACAGGGTTCACCTGGTGCTCCAGGAATTAAAGGTGAATCAGGAGATCCAGGCCCTCAGGTCAGTGACCATGAACCAGTGAACCATCTGTATTATGTTCTGTGCTGTATATGTCATTCCCCTGCATACATTACTATCCACTACACACTGTATGTCGAAGCATAGCTACACAATGTGCCTTTACATTTAAGCTTCAATAGTCTTCATAAATACTGACCTTTTTTGCCATTTTGCAGGGTCCTAGAGGAATTCAAGGCTCATCTGGACCGATGGGCAAGCCTGGCAAACGCGTGAGTAATGAGTTCTGTATTGCACTACGTTCCAGAACATATGTTATATGGATACATGGAAATATAATTAGTCACAGTACATAGTGCGTAACAAAGAAACTATAAATGGAGAAGCAGGCAAGAGAATGAGTATGTTCATGAAATGGATTTATGACTAAGGTAATAAAGTTATAGATACATAGAGTGATAAATGGGTAAATTGATAAACAAGTAGATCATAAATAAATACTTGTAGATCCATTATACAGATCCTTGAAACAGATTGCACAGCAAATATTTGGGTCTCTTTGTGAATGGACAGATACAGGATCATCAATGGTAGTAAAGTATACTCTAATAGTAAGTATAGAGAGGTGACAGATTTAAAGATAGGTAATATACAGGTAGATGGCTAGTGAGATGGATAGACAAAAAGAAAGAAAGAAAGAAAGAAAGATAGAAAGAAAGAAAGTAAGAAAGAAAGAAAGTAAGAAAGATAGATAGATAGATAGATAGATAGATAGATAGATAGATAGATAGATAGATAGATAGATGAACATATAATATATAGTGAGTGCAGACCGTTTGCATAGTATTGTATGGCAGGTAACTCTATATTGTGATAATATCAGTTACTACACGTTCCTCACAATACAATTTATATGATTTACGTCCAAATTGCAGGGACGCCCAGGAGCTGATGGAGCCCGTGGAATGCCTGGAGAACCTGGCTCCAAGGTATGATACAATCTATCTCTGCTTCACTTGTGACTGTCAGGTATAGGCTCTAGTTTTTTTCTATGTATGGGAATTACATGGGAAATGTATATGCCACAATTCACTAAGATCATGTGCCCGATATCCTGCATGTGCCTCTTCCCCGCTCAGGTCCGACAGAGTTCACCATCTTTTTAGTGGTGTATCTAAGTGCTTGGGCTTGCGACACAATTTAAAAAGTTAAATCCCGCACTCAGTCCGAATCAGTCGGATCGTCTGATGGCACGACACCTAAATTGTGTCGTATGGAAGCCAGTGCAGCTGCCCCGAAAAAAGGATTGCATGCAACACAATCCCAGCACAGACACCTGTTAAATACCTGTGCAAGCCATGTAAATCCCGAAAGGGGGCACAGTCCGACGAAAGGGAGTAGTGACCCTTAGTAAATGGGCCCCAATAATGTCTCATGTGTTCATAGGCCCCTATGCATCCACTGTATGTGTGTACTGTTTTCTGGGCCGATAGTGTATATGTTAGCATACTTTATTTTCACTATTTGGGAAGTCTACTCTGCTTCCCTTTGTAGAGAAGGTTACTGCACATGAAGAACATTTTACAACAGTATTCAAGAAAATCCATAGTAAATGGTCACCAGTCATGGTCATTGTCAATATTATTAAAATGACTGTCAATACAGACTTCTGTACAGTATTGGCATTTACCATTGTATTTAGCCTTGATTCATTTCAATTACTTTACAGGGAGACAGAGGCTTTGACGGTCTTCCAGGCCTTCCCGGTGAGAAGGGACACAGGGTGAGTGACCTATTGTTTTACATCTACAGCCTTGACTTTATGTTTTGTTTAGTTTCTACAGTTCTCCAGCAGAGGGCGCTTTCTCCATTGGTCTTATATTCTTGACTTTGAATTATAATAAAACAAATGCCTGATGCTTCTCCCTTCCGTGTGCTCACTATACAGGGACACATTGTACGGTAGTTTATAAACACGCTAAGCTACATTTTACATTTTGTCTGTTGATGTATGTTACTTATTTGTTCTTCTAAGTATCTCACAGACATATTCTTTGATTGTAATTACCCTTCGGAATTCATAGTTCTTGGGATTTATTAAACAGCCGCATTTATTTACCTTCCAAATAGAATGATGTTTGTGTATCCTTATGAAATATTCTCCTAATATGAGAAAAATTAGGTAGAGTGTGATGATTTATGGAGTATGAAGTATGGCTGACTCGGAGGCTCAGCACGCTCCTCTTTAGTTTGCTGGCTTGATATGCCTCATCAAGTAATTCTTGTATATACGGTGTCTCAAATGGTTTTCTTTGCAATGTTAGAATAAAATGACAACAGCGAAAGATGATGGATGAAAGCATTTTTTTCCAATGATCTCAAATATATATTATTTTTGTAGGGTGACAAAGGTCCACAGGGCCCACCTGGTCCTCCTGGTGAAGATGGAGAAAGGGTAAGAATATAGCACCCGAGATGTGGATCAGTTCTTTCATTGTCTTGTCTGAATATGTTATAATTGTAGCACAAATCTCCATTTTTTATAATGACTTGTTACATTATACACATGCACTTACAAATGCACTGGAATATTTACACCAGAATACATTGCTTCTATACATTGGGGCAAATGTGCAGTCTGCGCACAACATGTCTGAACTACGTTTCCAATCTCTTAGTAATTCTGGCGCTGCACTCACACATTGCTATAGAAATCTATGCCAATCTGGGGCTAGTGTAGATTTCAGCCTAACCTGCACCAGATTCTGGTACAAAGTAGAGTAAAGTTGTCTGGCGAAGACATCCTTGCTATATGCTGCCTTATGTCCCTCTATACTATGCACACACAATACAGCCACTAGGTATGACAATATTACTGCCTTATAATGTCTAGATAATACTTCCATACAATACCTACTCAATACATCCATTAGGTAATTAAATAATAACACCACACCATACTTCCAAACTATCCTCTGCCTATACATCTATATAGTACTGCATATAGTACTGTCATACATATAAAAATACTCCATGCCCACACTGTGTAAATGACCATCTTTACAAAATGGCAGTAGTATTTAGGATCAGATAGCTAACACACCTAAAAATGTTCTTCTTCAATTTTTATCTACTGTGTTTTTAGATCAGTGGCTCCTAAAGGCTTCAATGATATATATTTATATATAATATATATTTTTTAAGGCTCTTGTTTCTAAAAACTCTAATATTGTACAATTTAAGTCGGCTTCGTTCAGGCATATCTGTGGCATTACTGATAACCGAAGCTCTTGGAGCCCATTAACAAACCGCTCGCTACAAGTTCTGAATAATTTAGCTGCAGTGATGGATGTCTGTTATTAGAAGGATATGCAAATGATATCACCTTGAAGTTTTACTCAATGGATGCCACAATTAATAGAATTGGCTTATATACTGGTACATTATAATGGTGATTTTTCACCAAATAAATATGAGGAAATGTTATTTTAAAACTAAAAGTGTATGGACAGGGGACCCCTAGAAAAAAGTCTTCCTTAGATAAACTGATTGCCAAGTAAAAGAGCTATTACACTATGACTGCAGCAATCTGTACTAATGGAATGAGTTCAGTGTTTAAGTTGGGCTTTTGATTCTGATATCCATACTATGGCTCCTTTCACACAAATGTTTTTTTTTTTTTACGTCAAATATTTCAGTGCCATATTTGGCCATATATACATGATGTTTTTTAACCGTATGTGCGCTTACGTCACCATATCTGTCCCGTATCCGCCCTGCACAAAACTAAAAGTGGGGCCCCGAAATGCAACTATTTCATGAACAGTCACGTTTTGTAAGAGGCTCCTTTAGGCATGCACAATAATAACACTTTGTAGTTACAAGCAGTAGTATGGTGAGGCAATCTGTAAATTGAAGATAGAAGATAAATATGAAATGATAGATTTATAGATGCATAAATATAAAGCACATTACATATACTGTAGATGGTAGCTAGATAGATGATAGAAGACAGATAGATGTGAGAGATAGATACAGTAGAAGAGATTGATAGAAGATCGATTGATAGATGGATGGATAATAGATAGGAGATAGATTGATAGAAGATATATAGATAAATAGATAGACAAAAAACTAGATAGATAAACAATTAGATAGACAGATATATAGATAGGAAATAGATAACTAGACAGATAGATATATAGACAGGAGATAGATGATAAGCATCTTCACCCCGGTATTCAACCAAGGGGTATTAAAGGAGCAATACATCCTATACTCACAAAGTCCTTTAGGACAGGGGGCTCTGGGCAAATGGTCAGTTAGCCGCACCCTAACGCCGCCTCTGGTATCCGTATAAAAGTCTGTGGATTGGCAAATGATGTTACTTGCTTATCCAACCCTAAAATCCCTGGATGGATACTAAACATATATACAGCACCATATGGTGCACAACCATACGCAATATGTATTGTAAGCATTCACATATGCTTCTGTAGTGAAAGTGGCCATGTGCTACCCGTATGAAAAATGTTACAGTACGGATAGCAGAATGGTTGTTTTAAAACGTTTGTGTGAACAGGGCCTAATAGAGGGTGAGTCTAAGGAGCTCTTCTTAGCAATCCAGGGTAGATTTCCCCTTTAAGTAAGCATGCAGTAAATAAAGCATGGCTAAAAAATAAAGGAAGAAAGTTGTATGTGTATTGCAATGTTGGTTGTATTCAGGTATCAATCTAGGAACTTGAATGTAAACCAGTTTGCCATTTACATGTACTGTACTGCACTGTACATACTTTCATGCAATTACTGCTGTAATAATTAGAATTTTCACAGTTGTCACCACCACTATTTCTTAAATACAAGGACATTTGCCAGATCCTAAATGTCTTTATTACATTGAAAGTATTGAACAGCTAATAATAACATCATGATACTAGTTTAGCCCCTCAGCCACATTTACATTCAGCCCTTACGGACAATTTCTACAATTAGCCTTTCTGTCCATCATGGGAAAGGTTATACAACACCACATATATTTTACAATTTGACAAACACAAACACATTGGTTGCTTGTCCCGCATTACGTGCCGTGTGTTTAAATAACAGGAGAAACAGCTTTTTCTTTTGTGTAACAGGGAGAAGATGGAGAGGTTGGACCCAGAGGGCTGCCCGGTGAACCTGTGAGTGACACATTAATCTGTTGTATACAGAGCTCTCACTTTATATCTGTACAATTTTACAATGCTGCATAACACGCTGCATTGTCCCTGACTGAGGAATCATTTGCAGCTCCAGCATAACCTTTACCCTGCCAGAGGGCTCGAAATATCTCCTCCAAGATGGTGTCAGTCTAGGGTTGAATTCTCCTTATTTTGTGGATTTTTTTGTTTTTCCCTCAAATTAATTAAACCATAGAGAATTATTGCAAAATAAAATATACCGCTGAACTGGACATTTCTCAGCTTTTTTGGGTAAAGTTACCATATATATTTTATATGTTAATCATTTTTTCCATCTATTGTGTATGAGACTATCCTGATTCTCCCAACTGAGACAGATGTATTGGGTTTGATGGCTTTAAACATGCCCAAGCCTTTATTCTCACAGAAGGAGATGTCTGGCAGTAACTAATTATGCTCTATCTATTGAGAATGCATGTACTTTATGCTGTCCCAAGCTGAGCTATACATGTTTTTGGGAGGTAAGGAGGGATTTAACGTTATCTTAAGTTTAAAGGTTTAAGGGGACACCAATAATCATTGAATATGTCTGAAGCTGTAGAAATAACATCTATAAATGGCTTCTTCTATGACCACAAAAACCATCTACTGTGATTTAGTCTAGTGATAACGTAAAATACCTGTGGTATCAGTGTCAGAAGGGCTCACCAGAGTGCCAGAAGAGTTTCCTTTAGCCTAAGCTTGGAACTAACAATGGACAACTCAATATGGCAACTAGGGTTTATTTTTAAGGAGGTTGGTGGAAGTTGAGCCTCAAGACATTTTTATTAGGTGGGCCTAAGTAGCCCCAGTCTGACACTGTGTGGAATATAATAGTAAAAATGCCTTGTCCAGTAGCCATATATTTTTGACAAGCAGGCACCATAAGAAATAGGCAAAAATAGAAGTAAAGTTTTGTGGGCCATGCTTTGAACATATAATCTTTTGTACCTCATTTTTGTCTTCTGTAGCAAAAACTACCCCTTTAGGGTCTAGTTTGACAAGTATGTTTTTTTTTTTACCAGGGTGAACGAGGATTGTTGGGACCAAGAGGTCCTCCTGGCCCCCCTGGCCAACATGTAAGTAGTTGATAACTGTGCTTTGCCTTTTAATAAAACAAATCAAAAGTTGCAGCACACCCTGAATGGAGGAGAGTGTTCACACACTACACAAGGTGAAAAGAAGTATACATCTATAGAAATGTGATATATTCCATAATAGACTCAAAGATCTTCTTTCTAAAATATATATTCTTATGGTCTTTTTTCTAATAAACCTTAACTGAAGGTCATTAAGGAGTCTAATATAGACTTTGGCACAACTGCACACATCCTATTTTACATGTTTTGTATAATTAGCATCTTATATGACTCTCTATCTCTTGTTTGGTAGGGTGTTGCTGGTGTTGATGGTCCTCCAGGACCCAAAGGTAACATGGTACGTATATTTCTAATAATTTTATTGTATAATATTTTGTGACCAAAGGCTATACTATAACATACACTATAGTGCTACACTATATGTGATATCTTGCAGTCTTGTGTTCATAGTTTCATCTGCTGTTATATCGTTCAGCACAATTACACTAATCTAGTAATCCAATTAAATCTACCTTAGCCAGTGGGTGCATCAATCACCATTGGTGTCCCTCATATGATGGATCCATCAGTGGCAAGGTGGAAGAGCAATAGAAGTATGAACTAAACCGTAGATAGCAGAAGTGGGTACAGCAGCCTTACTGCTCATGGGGTAGCTCTTACCGTACAAAGAGAACAATAATATATATATATATATATATATATATATATATATATATATATATATATATATATAGTACAGACCTAGATATAGAATTGAGTCTTGTAGCTTCAGGTTTCGCATCTGCTAGTGAGGTTATATTTTCCTATGAAATAGTGATCTAAAATATGGACTGACTCATTTAACACATAAAAATAGCGTTATAGGTCAAATTTAAAGCTGTTGAAAAATGGTTGTATTTAACTGAAGAGTTCTCATCTGTACACCAAATAATAGATCATTTGATAGTGTATCCACACTCTGGACCGCTCCATAGTGGAAAATTAGGGCAATCTTACTTTTTGGCTAAAATGAGATCCATGGGAGGTCCATATTACAAATACCCCTAGAATTGCAAGAGAGAACAGTTATTCAAGACCTTATAGAGGTTGAATTGTTGGATCTGCCAACCATCTACAGTCTGGTGCCTATTTAGATTACATTATACCTTTTTAAGGTAAACCTTTTAGTAGATCAGGATATCAAAACCTTGTAGTCCTAAGAAAGGTATTTAGCAGATGTACATGTTAAGCATGTAGATAGTAAGGTTTAGCCCAGACACTCAAGGCACATTCACAGACAGTGAGTTAAACAAAACTTTGTTTGATAGGTATGTGGGTGGAAACAGAGTCCATGAAAGAGATACCACATGAATTCACAAGGAATTTTTAGTATTTCCAGCCAGGTTG
Source organism: Engystomops pustulosus (assembly GCF_040894005.1). Taxonomy (NCBI): domain Eukaryota; kingdom Metazoa; phylum Chordata; class Amphibia; order Anura; family Leptodactylidae; genus Engystomops; species Engystomops pustulosus. Next base: position 55,701,683 of record NC_092420.1, on the reverse strand, counting down.
AATTATATCAGTGGTGTTAAGCTATAGCTATATGGACCGAGTGGCTACTTAAGCACTTACTTTTCTGGTTACAATCTTATGTAGTTATGAATATGAAAGGAACAATATTGTAATTTATATTTGTGCATTTCAGGGACCTCAAGGTGAACCTGGACCTGCAGGTCAACAAGGAATTCCAGGACCACAGGTAAAATAGTATAAGTGTCAAAAGCAATTTTCTTTCCTGAAACTCTTTGATTTTCTTCTATATTTGATTTGCTCATTACATTTTCTTTCGAATATATATGGTTTCTTAACTGAGCCACAATCACTATTTTTATGTCCATTAAACCCATCAGGATGAATAGTCAACATACCTACCATTCTGCATTGGGTGCCTTCATTGCTTTATTTTCCTTTCCATTAAGCTTCTGACTTCTTCTTTTATGTCACAGTTCTGTTCTTTTATGTTATGTTGTATCTGTAATAACAAGACTGTGGTCGGTCAGTCAATTGGCTGGATTTCATTGATCAAACACAGTGGCAGGAAGTGATATATGATGCAAGGACACCCTTCTTGCCCACAAAAGAGCAACACTGAGTTACATAGTCGGTTTGGGGTTGCTGTTTTGTGTGAAAGCAGGGAATCCCTTTCAGTGCATTGTGGTCAGCCCAGCCAATAGACTGCGCATCATTCAAGAACTGCCCACAGTTGAGTGTTATAGTTTTGCCACAGAAGAAGGGGACATTTTGGACAATCCCTAAGTGAAAGCTAAACAAAGCTAGTGGAGAAGCTGGAGCCAAATAAAGGGTGCCATATACAGTGTGTCAACAATTCATATATATAACATCAAAATTATGTATAATCAGATTTTGTCTTCGGAGTGGACTCTAGATTTAATTGAAGATACATGGCACTGGATAATATATATTTCCTTGTAAAGCGTTGTCATACAACATAAGGCCCAGCTAGACTTACTCAAGGGAGTAGTCTTAAGTATTCACAATCCAACTATGGTACATTCTTTCACTTATTGTAACTCATGGTACAAAATATTAGTAAAACTCCAATCAGACAACATTTATATTGAGAAGTTAGAGAGTTTCTCAGATGTGGAAGATATAAGCAGGAAGCTTTCCATACAGGTTTGAGCAGTGGAGAATAATGAAGGATTGTGCATCTTACTCCTGGCTGTAGAGCGCGGCTCCAGGAATGCGGCCCAGTGTGGCAATGTTATGAAGCGCAGGTCTGTTCTCAGCTCACAGTGATGAATGAGATCCTGAGATATAATGTTTTCCTTTCTCCACAGGGTCTCCCTGGTCCACAAGGCCCGATTGGTCCCCCTGGTGACAAGGTAATCTTTCCTCTGCTTAATTATGGTTGTTATGGCCTATTTCAAATTTTCTTTGTCAAATTGGAGGCTTTCAGAACAAATGTAAAACTGTAGTATTGAAGTAACATAGAACTATTATGTATAACATATATACAACACCAAAACACCAATAAAATATATAAAACATTGTTTTATGATATATATCATTGTATACCACTTGTAGACCACTTATAAAAGGATAATAGAATTTCACACTGGAGATATATGAAAATATTTGAACTGAACAGTCCCTTTTGTGATTACTTAAACTTTTGATTATACACAAAATAAATTGTTAGTTTATATCCAAGAGTTACAGGTTATAGTTGGGACATAGCTGACAGGTTGTAGTTCTGTGTTTATGAGAGCCAAGGTGGGGTATCTGACCTAGGTCTCGCAAATTTATAGTTCAAGGGTAAAAAATACAAAACTCCAAAATGTAACTAGAAATAAGTAGAGTTTGCTTACAGGAGTAGTAGAAGTGAACTTGTCACGTAACTCATAGGATTTGTTTGGTGGTCCCTAAATTGGCAATAAGTCTGATATCAAACCCTAAATTAGTTGAGGTTAATTAGAAGTTTAGCTCTGCATCTGGAAAACTTGCGCTTGATATAGATGGCTAGAATATAGAACTTTTATATGAGGAAGTTTTGACATTATGCGCTATCTAATTGCAGAACTCTGTAAAATTTCAGATGTAAAACGGCAAAATGATATGATGATTTTTTTAGTGCATTTTCATAAATTATGTAAAACTCCTAATCCGGTAACTTTAAAGCAGATTTGTCCTTCAGATGAAAAAGGAGTTGGGGATCTGCATTTCTTCCTTTAATTGCTAAAGATTACTTTAATAAAATGTCTGAAGAAATATTCTAAAATCTTCAATTATACAAGTCTTACTTCTAATGAGCAAATGATCTGGTTTCATCATTGTATATCTGTCATCTGTACATTATTTTTATTTGTGTACTTCTTTATTTATAGGGACCAAATGGAAAGCCTGGTCTGCCTGGATTACCCGGTGCTGATGGACCCCCAGTAAGTAGAACAAGACTAAAATAGTAGATTGTACGTCTATATTCCATGATGAGATTTATCAATTCAGGTTCCCCTTTTCCCCCCCATATTGATCGAGAGTATCTGGCCTCTTATTATATCAGGCACCCGACAATCTGGCAGGACATGGTCTAGCATAGAGATGCTTTTTATCCTGCATCTATACCAGAATATATATTGATGTAAGTGGGGAATTTGCAATTCCTGGACAATGCAAACCTTGATTAATCTATAAACCTATCTTATCAACGTACATTGATAGTTAACATGCACATAGTAAGGCCGATCCGCCACAGTATATAAAAGTTCTTGTATAGTAGCCTTATAGATATCCCAAGTTACGCCTGCCCAACAAACAACCAAAAAGCACTCAGTTTCATCAATGAGGAGGGTACCAGACAGTAAGACTGTGGTTAATAGGGTCCACACAGTAGCAATTTTTTGGTAACATTAGTTTATTTATTTAAAAATTGCTACTGTGTGGACCCTACTAAGACTCCTAACAATCTCCTGGCGCCATTACGGTCTTACTAACTGGTTCCCTCACCATTTATATACAGTGAATGAAGAGATGGCCAAAAATGGCTGCTGATCTTTCCATCCTGTGGAAAATAGCCAAAGACAGTCGAGCCATAAGAGATAATGGAGAAAGCTGTGCAGATGCTCAGTTAACTCTAAGTTCCATCTGAATAAGAATCCAAAGACTATGGTGGTCTGGGGACACAGGTAATGGAGAGAAGAATGGTTTCCATGATTTGCCATGTATAGTAGAGAGTTTATCAACATTTAGACATGGGAAATCATGTGGCTATACAAGTAAGATGAAGTCTAACTTCTGAGATGGAAGTCTACTCTCGCTGCTTTTATGTAACTTGGGCCAAAAAAAGAGAAACCTTGACTCCTCACCTGAATTGCATTGGTTTGATAAATTTAGCAGATTACACATTCAGTTTCATTAACGCCACTGAACAAATAATCTTTACACTCAGTAAAAATGACTAAACGTGTAATAATAGCAGATATTCTGTAACTGCGGTAATTAACTCATAAAGCTACCTGCGTTTCCGAAGATGGCTGCAAAATTGTCATTTATAGAAACATTTATCCATTCTAGAGAACGGCAGTAAAATTGAGGTTATTTCTGCTGATTTAGGATCATTATTATTGCTAGTAAATAAATACAAGTATGACATGAAATATGCAGTGCTCCACACTCGCACAGCCCAGGCACGTTTTTGCTACATTACTATAATTTGCCATTCACTTTTCATTATTATGGCTTTGCTTTATTTTTAGTGCCAGTTAGTTATCAAATGACAATAAGGAACAAGGCAGAGAAATGAATGAATATTTTATTGACCTTTAGTGAATCATGCCCAATTACCTCCTCCCCGATCTGTTCCTTTTGTGTTAATCCCAAACAGGCTAGAAAACATTGCTTTATTATGTCTTCAGTGAAAAATGCCTGCTATCAATTCTGCCTCGTAGTTTTCTCTTTTCCTTCATTTCTCAGAAAGGCCCCTATGGAAATATATGTAAATGGAACTGGAGTACAGGCAGTCCCCGGGTTACATACAAGATAGGGTCTGGAGGTTTGTTCTTAAGTTGAATTTGTATGTAAGTCGAAACTGTATATTTTATAATGGAAGTTTTAGACAATTTTTTTTCTTTTGCCCCAGTGACAATTGAAGTTTCAAAATTTTTGGTGTAATTGGACCAAGAGTTATCAATAAAGCTTCATTACAGACACCTTACAGCTGATCATTGCAGTCTGGGACTATAGTAAAGCATCCAGAGAGCTTCACCAGAGGTCACAGTGGGCAGAGGGGTCCGTCTGTAACTATGGGTTGTCTGTAAGTCGGGTGTCCTTAAGTAGGGGACCGCCTGTACTTGTTTCATTATACTCCATGTCCAACAACTGGAAACATCATATTGCACTAAATATATTATATATATAGGTGGTCCCCTACTTAAGAACACCCAACTTACAGACAACCCGTATATTTAGACAGACCCCTTTACCCACCATGACCTCTGGTGAATGCTTTACTGTTGTCCCAGGCTGCAATGATCAGTTGTAATGAAGCTTTATTGATAATCCTTGGTCCAATTAAAGCAAAAAATTTTGAAACTCCAATAGTCACTGGGGCAAACAAAGAAATTGTCTGGAACTACAATTATAAAATATACAGTTCATACTTTCATACAAATTCAACTTAAGAGCAAACCTATGGAACCTATCTTGTACGTAACCCAGGGACTTTTTTTTAAGGGGGAAATAGATTATAATTTAACATTATTATTATTATTATTATTATTATTATTATTATTATTAATTTAACATGATTTTTTGCTTTTAGGGCCATCCCGGAAAAGAAGGACCACCTGGAGAAAAGGGCGCAGGGGTACGTTTTTTTTTAACATTTTCCTAATGCTGTAAGAGCTGGTATTCTGGTAATGAGAATGGAGCACTCTGTTTGCCCCTTCTTAGATAAGCAAATATTAAGGCCTCTTGCACATGATACGTTTGGGGGTTGTGAGGCAGCAAATTCCCCCATTGAATTTTATTGTGTGGCTATGAAGGGGTCCACCCGCCTCAATATACATTATAATAGGTCCTATTCCTGCCCGGTTTTGCGGTCTGACCAATCACTTTCAAAGCACATTGGCAGAGTGAGTGGCACTCACCTTTATCCTATGGGGCCGTAATGGCCCTTTGTTTGCTGCCCACAAAATGCACAAGGTCATGTGCAAGAGGCATAATAATTGTTAATAGTGTTTATGCTGTCTGTGATATGATTTCTTCCAGCTTTTCATAGGACAAGTATAAATCTGAATTTATGTACAGAAGTCAATGATGAATACATGTCACCCATATCATGTTATAATAAATGGTTATAAATTTAATGGTTTTCCAGTGCAGTACTTACCATAGGTAGATATTAGAGTTAAGAGCTCTGGGTGCCAAGACTGTTGGGTCTAGTGGTGCTCCCTTCATTAAATGTTCCTCTAAACAATCCTTTGACCCCCTCTATTTGAAAGTCGGAGGTTCATTTTGCTCAGTCATAAAGGGGTTGCCACACTGTCTAGATTTGCTTGCTGTCATTCAACAGGAAGGTTCACTGGTTTTACTTTCTAAGGATAAAATTCGGTCCATTGACCGGTGTCTATCCACAGGACATAAACAATGAATCTTGCTACAGAATGACAGCAAGCAGGGATACAGAAAATTACAGAAAGTAAATCAGAATATTTTCTAACTTTACATTTTTCATGAAATGGTGCGATTTCTGGGGCAAATTACACCAGAAGTCTGTAAAATTTGGCTTAATACATCTCCCCGACGTTGTGCTCACCGCACCTTGACACAATAGATTGCACAATAGACCCCTACGGGAGGTGTGAACTAGCTGCAATTTGTGGATCTAGCTGACAGCCCTCATATAGGGTTGTGTGGATGACACCTAACTTCAATCAACACAAGAAGTTTCTGCAAAGTTTCATTTTTCAGATTTTTGGTACATTGACCTTTCTCTTGGTCCATCTTAAAGGCCATTTTGCGGTAGCTGTTTTAGTTCAGTTTTACAATATATATGGAAAACTAGATTACACCTTGTCCTCTTGTACACCTTTTGCAGCAGTCCCTTTCTTAAGAATTTTGTCCCTTAGTCTTACAACTGAGAAACTGAATGCAAAGTCCGCAATTACATTTTCTATATGTGGCACTGCAATCACGATTTCTATAGAAGTAGTTCTGGGAACGTTTTAGTAAACGATTTCTCTGAAAAGCCATCGATAATCACAGCAAAGCCACACCAAGAAAGAGATTTCCTGTATATATTACCATACATTATTACTTCCTTTGGAGCAGTTACAGCTCCTCGCAGCTCCGCCATTACAAATATGAATATACGTTTAGACATTGGCAACTTAAAATAGTTTCTATTGGCAACAGTGTGGCTAGGAAAGCTTCCTGTTGTGGTAATTGCCTACATTTACAGATGTTAGTTAGAATTGGAATAGGAAAATGCTGAGAACCCTTCGTCTCCCACCAATTTAATTGACTTGACTTATTCAACATCAGCAATGTATTAATTTCAGTTTTGTAACATATGCCCATCATATAGCCCATATATTAATATATGTACTATATGTATATGTAACATGTACTCATCTGTTGTATCTTCACATAAAAGTCACTTCATATAATATGTCTATGTCATAGACACCAATAGGCTAAAGGTGACTGTCCAATTCCGGTAGACACATGTAGTAATAGGCGAAAACCCTGAGAGTCAATGTGTTCCCTTAAGGTTCCTGATGGGACGTAGAGTTAAATAACAATTTTGCTTTTGATAGTTGCTTTAAAAGTGTTTTAAAGGCAGTGAATGAACTTGAATGATAAAATTATAGATGGGGCATAGCCATGCACTGACATTGCTGCAAGCAGTTGATTTGCAGGATGCCGGGTGTCACACCCTCACGAATCAACAACTAATCACCAGTGGTGACAGGATATGTCATTAGTAGTTAAAGTGCCCATAAACCCCCTTTTTATAGTGAATTTGTCAAGTTTTCTTTTTCATGTTCCTTTTTTTTTTTTTTTTAAACTGGGTTTTACTTTTGTCAAAGGGATTCAACTTCAGGTGGTAACACCCAGTTGCCAATTTATTATAACATTTCTGGTAAAAATTAACATAGAAATGACATGTAGTTCCAAGAAAAAGTGCTCTAACATTAGTTTATGAAGGAGAATCCAGGTATTTGCTCTGAAGTGACCTGGTTCTGAGTATTATGCTGGACTTGGATGCTCAGGACATGTTTGCAGTTTTTTTCTAATACAATTTCTTGTTACATTTAAGTTTAAATGATACAAATTCATCAATTTAACAATGTATTTTCATTACTCTTTAGGGTCCAACTGGTCCCCAGGGTCCTATTGGTTATCCTGGACCTCGTGGTGTTAAGGTATGTTATCAATGAATATGCAAAGTGTATACTTATGTGGATGCTCACATATCATGTCACAGTATGACCCATTGAATTAATAATGTACTCACTAACCAAACTTAGAGTTACGTCTAAGGCTTACCTATCCATTAATACTCACTGTAGTATCAAGGTGAAATGTGATGCATATAAGTACAAACATCTACCTGGTATTTCCACTTGGAACAGCATAGTTAACCCTATCCCTTAAAGGACATCTACCACCAGGATGAAGGATTGTAAACCAAGCACCCTGACATACTGGTGTGCACCCTCTCTGGCAGGATCTGCTCTTCTTTTAGTTTTCTATGCCTTGGTTTTTTTATATAAAAAGCTTTTAAAATTATGCAAATGAGCATGAGGGGTTCTGGACTCCATAGGTGTTAATGGAGCCTAGTGACCCTCATTTGTATAATTTTAAAGGTTTGAAGGCTGCTTCTCTTAAAAACAAGGGTATAGAAAACCAAAAGAAGAGCAGAACCTGCCAAAGGTTCATCCTGGTGGTAAATGTCCTTTAAATGTCTACCATTCTGATTTACCAATAATTCTCAATTCCTAAAATGTAAGGTCCCTGAGTATTTATGAATGTCCTATGTAAAGCTCTGTGGGTCATTAGCCCTATAGGAAGTTGCCATCAGGGGATATTAAAGTAGACTCCTAAATGTCTGCAGCTTTCTCTTTGGCCACAAGGCATAATAATGGATTGTCACCTAATTATAAACATGGATAACAATGAGCAGACATCATTTAATGTGAATAGATTTAGTATAGCGACCACAATAGGCAATGTCACACCTTATCTACTATTCCTCTCCACAAAATGACAGCTACAGGTGAACTATACTGATCACAGCGTTTGTCTATAGAACAATCCTCCTGACCTTGGTAATTACATGTGGTTGCTGTAAAACTTGTGTCTAAATACTGTTATCAGTAGCTCAGGCAAGATGGCAAGATCATTCACAGGAAATAGAATTTTGGAATTTTGAAACCCCTGATGAACAAAAACAAGTCATATTTAGTTTTATGTATTAAAAATGTAGGTGATCCATTAATTTTTAATAGACTGTGAATGTGACGGGTGATTTGTTGATTATACTTATTATTAGCCGAATGAATCTGGTCTCAAGGGGAGCTGAGTAACAAAGATGAATGGCTTGAGACAATTTACTGGCATGTCTATAGACACCTTACAGATTCTATAACAAGCTTATCCAATGTAAATAAGCTGACAGCATGGGTGCCACTACTGGGACCTTCTACAAGCAGTTGTAATCTGTGCTGGAAGCCCACCGCATGGGTACAATTACCTGCAGAGCCACCACAGGGGAAATCTAGCAATCCACAGTTCTCTATGTAATGCATGGACATGCTGGGTCCTACAACACAAGAAACTGCTCTCCAGTCTACATAGAATATGGGAATCCTGAATGAGTGACATCTCTGTTGTCTAAATCACTGAACCACTTTAATTGAAAATAAATTAGACAATATATTGTCATCTTGTTTCTGGAAAGTTCTTTTGAAGATCATCGGTAAATGTATTTTTGTCCTTTTTCAGGGTGCTGATGGTGTCCGAGGATTGAAGGGAGGCAAAGGAGAAAAGGTGCATATGTATTTTATTTTGTGTTATTACATGTGGGTAAGAAGATAACAGTAATGCTATCTCTTAACAATCCTAGATAAAAGGTTGGTTGTGATTGGAAGCAAAATTTGTATGACAAGTTTCCTTGAAAACCGTGTTTTGTGCAAAATCATCAACATATTCTAGTATCCCAAGAGGCACATGTTTCACATGGGTTAAAAACCATAATATAGTTGCACACAGGAGAATAGATGGGAGTCTGCCCTCTCTTTTAGTAAAGTTAGGATCTAGACAAAGCTGAAAACCACTACAAGTTAGAGGACCATTATATTCCTCATATCAGGATGTCCTAATATTCTTCCCTCTAAGAAAGTGAGGCTGCTTCTACCATTATATACATTTGAGGAATTTCTAAGTGTTTTGCAGAGAGCACATTGATTGAATGCAGCACATTTTAACATTCTGCGGCTTACCGCTGCAAAACCTTCCAGACTATATTATATATACTCCTGAGTGTTGTTGTATTTTGGCCTAAAGTAACCAGTCTAGATTTAAAGTAACACTCTAGTCAAGGCTGATGTATCAAATATTTCCTTGTACAGGGCCTGAATGGGGGAGATACAGTGGGATACAATGAAAATGAGTCCTGCTCCTCCCTTTTGGCCCTGCACCTGCATTAATTAATGAATTAGCTTGGACTGGAGTGTTCCTTTTATAATATGTGCTGTATATCATATGAATTAGGAGCATAGCTAAGGAAACATGATGACTTTTTGTCATACTCATGTATATACCCTCTGCAGCATTGATACTCTGGTTATATAATACTTGAGTAGTTTACAGTGAAGTTTTCTGTTGCGGCCTTGTCTGGTCAGCACTCTTGACTTTATTTTGTTATTGTTTGAAGACAGAGACGTGAAGAATTTTGGGCTCTTCTGACTTCAAGTCTGTAATTCAAGGCAAACTGCAGAGCTCTACTTTGTTAGCAAAGCTAATAACACTTAATCCAGAGATGTGCTCAGTGCGGCTGGCAGTAGCTCCGTGTACTATTGTACTGATCCATCTACAAGTGGCCATTAGACGTGAGCAAACACATCATAATCCTGCTAGAGCTTCCTCTCTACATTAGTGTCCTAGGAACTGAGAGCAAGGACTTACTATTTGAGATTCAATTATAACCCTGGGTCATTAGCTGCGCCCTATCACAGACCTTTCGGATGTCATATGTTTATAGATCAGTTTACTGAAAACCTTCCCCATGTGCATTGAATTCTACAAGATTGTAACTACGATGATAGAATATAAAACACATAACCCATAAAACTGTGGGGAGTGGTGCACCATCGGAAAAAAGGATCCAATGAGATTCATAGCAGATAAAATAGTAGAACCTCAAGGATGGACATCTCTACAAGGTGTTCTGACACACCTTATTCAATGAACTCCTTGAATACTCTTCTTTGTAAATGTTTTTACCAAAGTCAACAAAAACATGCAAACCATAGGAGTCGTGAGGGCTTCTGAGTAGGTGGATTTAACTCACACTGCCTTCCCGTTAGAGATGTCTACATCCCCACATCACCATACAACATTAGAAGACAACAGTGGAGAATCTGTTCGGATCATGTTTCGTCTGGATTTTCACTTTTGTTAAGATCCCATGCTCCTTTGCTTCTGCTGATTGGATAAAAGTTGACTGATATAAATTGTGTTGACATTTGTTTATATTTTTACCCCTATGTCAAGTCAAACAGGCACAATAATCTTGGAAATAGGTTCTGGAAATACCTGGCCCCCTGTAGCAGGGAAGGAGGAAGTTTCTGAAGTTGGAGACATTGGGGCACATGTCCTAATAACAGTGCAAACTGCACTATATGCAGTTTCCCTGTGTAGTGTGCAGAGGGTGCCAGATTCAGGTTTTTGGGCAACCGTTGTTTGAATCTGGTGCCCTCTGCAGTGCTCTGAAAGAGTGCACCACTTTTTTTTTGTGCACCTTTAACATGGGGTGTGTGACACAATTCTGTCTTTGCATGTTAAATCTGATTCACAGTCCACCTGAGCACCGTAACGCCCCCTTCAGTGCAGACATTTGTGTAGCATGAAGACTAGTGCAGCTGTGCAACAAAAGGGTCTTGTGTGACACATATTTGGTGCAGACCCTTCTTAAATACCTTCTTAAATACCTAGGCAGTTTGCACTAGAAAGAACGTACTAAGTCTGACAGAAAACTGGCACACACAGCTTACTAAATGTGCTCTATTGAGCCAGATTCTGAACCATCTGAACCAGATTCCGGTTAACACAGCATCAATGGTTTCCATAACACAGTAGTGGTTAGTTTGGGCCTTTTATTCTGTCAAGACAAACTGGCACACTCATTTTTGAATTTCCCTTGCTGCCTGTGTTGTGTCTGTATGTCTGTTGTGCACTTATCCAGGGTAGGAACCTCCACCCAGTTGTCACCTGCGATTTAGCAATGGCTGGAGAGTAGGCAGGGGCCAGAGTATCTAGCTCAGGACTCACACTTCTTCCATGTCTTGGCACCCTAAAGCGGCCCATACACATTAGATATATATCAACTGCAACTGCCAAAGACACGCACACTTTCCTTGAACTGCCCTAGAGGAAAATTCATATGATTATTATACACATTTTACTTGGAAAAATATTGTCTCACATGCCTATGCCTTCTTCTTGATCAACACTACCATAATATAGCATACCATAGTACCATGCCATAATAATACTAATATTAATTGGATAAAATGAATCTGTGTCTCATCTGTGCTACATTAATATGTTATTTTCTCATTGTATACATTTTTTCGAGTGCTATGTAAGGACATGTCTGATAGTGTGTTATTGGTCTTGCATTGTTACTGAAAATGTATAACAGGTTTGTGTAAATATTTTATTTTGTCTTATTGATAGTTTCTTGCTTACATCTTAGGGAGAAGATGGCTTTCCAGGATTTAAGGGTGACATGGGACTAAAAGGAGATAGGGTGAGTATTTCACAGAAAATTCTGTTTTCACTTATAAATAAATGACTAACTTTTTATATCATGAATGCTTAACAATTTTCATTCTCTCCCTCGGCAGTTTACAACATGGAGGAGTAAAAAATATATGATACATTAGAGAATTTAGTCTCATGAACAGTTGATTTGATTGTTACCCTCTTTAAAAGTTTTGATCCCGACTGGGTGTTTTTCTAACTCTTCTCTCACTTTCATTTAAAGGGAGAAGTTGGTCCTCTTGGTCCAAGAGGAGAAGATGGCCCTGAAGGTCCAAAGGGAAGATCTGGTCCAAATGGAGAATCTGGTCCCTCTGGTCCAGCTGGTGAAAAGGTAACTAGCCTGTCTTATTCCACCATATATAGAGGGTACATCGAAAAGCAGAGTAGGTGCACTGTTAATTGTATGTGTGGGACTCATGTCATGTTCTATTCGACTGCACTCATGCTGTAGTATTTACAGATATCTAGGACGTATTGGATTGAGGTTATGTGATCAGATTAATCCTAAAAGTTTTTATCTTGTTTACCTTAGGGCAAACTCGGTGTACCAGGATTGCCCGGTTACCCAGGCCGACAGGGTCCAAAGGTAAGAAAAAGAATTGCATTTGCTGATAATTTTCTCTTTTGTGCATTCTACATATAAACCCTCTGCACAGTTACAGGCCCTTCACTAAAAGGTCCTCAATAAATATGTTTGAGATTCTTTAGCCATAAGTGTTTCCATGAAGCTCAATAATAAAGCATATGGCCCTCATCACAGCGCCCATTGATAATTGTAAATGTGCTAGGATATATACAGTCATATCTCTGTATATCTGTACAGCAGTGGAGAAGAAATGGCAGCCATATTGTTTACTATCCATATTACCAGGAAAAGCAGTAACATCGAAATAAACTAAAAGGGAAGGAAGAAAATCGCTCTTGTGATTGATTTGTAAATGCCATGTGCTTCTGCAGCATTATGTGACACAGAGTCACGACATGTCCCCGTTTGGTCCTCTCTGTATTTGTACAAGCACCTGACCTGCTGCAAATCTGCCTCATTTTCACCCTGACTGTCACATCGATTGCTTTCCATTCTGTGTTTGTTCTTCAATAGTCTGCAGAGATTTTCTGCCACATCCTGAGATCAAAGTCTTTCTGCTGTTTTGCTATTGAACAAACAGATCTGTGTATCAGGAGGGTTGCTCCAGATGCTTCTGCTTTACATAAAACAACACGCTGAATCCTTTCTGCCGCTCCGCAATCATGTTCTTACTTGAGAACAAAGCACTTTCTTCTCACGAGTCCGCCACTTTTCTCTTTTGTCCCCAAAGCTTAATTTACTGCCTCAGTTATTGCAGGAATGGGGATGAGTTGGATGAAGTGCATTCCTGTCTCTACATATTCTGCCATGTTAGTCTTCAGGGCTTTGAGAAGAGAGTCCATTACTGTACCTGTTCTGTTGGAAGTAAAATGAACGTGTCCTAGTTAATTATCATTTTCTGATTCACTGATGTATCACAAACTGACCAGACACCGATTCTCTCAGATTTTGCAGACATGTCCTTTATTTTTCCCTTAAAAGGGCTCTACAAAGTTCTACCAAACCTTTCTATGTGATAGGTACTTAGTATTTGACTGGTTGGGGTCCCAATGCTGGGATATATCCAGTGTTGTAGAGCATAGATCCATTGCTACATAGACCATAGGTATTTGAGGATCAATGTGTTATCAGGGTCAATGGCTTGCCCTATCATGCTGCAGCTTCAGCTCAAATTATCTTCTGTGTATAATCATAAGACCTCCATAAGTAAAAAAAAGAAGTCAATCCATATTAAAGTCTATGAATATCCAATTGGCAGCAGCTTGGGACCTATAGATATCTTGGGATCCCCAACCAATCAGCTGTTTAAACTAGAGCTCCACGCTGGTTAGTGGCCATAAATGGTAGTATCTTGTGTCTGGCTGGCCCACCAAGTACCAGAGAATACACTGGTGGGTCCAGGCTCTAACACGCTTTGATTGGCCCCAAAGATCCAGGAGAGAACAAAGCCCTTTGGAAGTGAATGGAGCAGTCACATGACATTATGGTGTGTTTCTTATAGGATGATTCACAAGTATTATAGTTTTCTAAACTATTATTTATGATACATCCTAATTTGGTATTTAAAATGGATAAAGGGTAGACCCCCATTTACCAACTTCTTGTAGGCCTGAATCTGACACTGGTACTACAACACTTATCCCTTTCACTTAACTAAATTCAGCACTGCAGTACCTTTTGGGCACATTACCCATATGGGCCATTCAGTCAGGAGTGCAGGGAATTATCCCCAACAATGGAGAAAATTGTCACAAACTACAAACAACTAATACACAATTGAAACAATGAAGATTTTATACCTTTATCAAAATAAACTTGCAGTTTATAGTCAAATGTCAATAGTCGACTGACTTGATAGCGATTCCTAGTGGCCATTTAGATGTGTTCCCTTTCACTCTCAGCTCTATTTAGAATAAGTCTTTCCATTGTTAATGTGGTTTCCTGAGTAGCATTAAGTGAAATATTCATTGATTCCCCTGATTTACAACAGATTTGATAAAATGTTCTGATCTTTTCTATGCTTTCGGGATCTGAAAAGTTCTGGTAAGAGACTGTTTTGAATGTGCAGGTCACATCATCCCATCTGGAAACAAAGATAAGCTTTTAGATATGGAATGTTCCCTGTCATTGATTGCACCACAAGTAGTAACTTGTATGAACACTAGGTGGAGCATTGTTCTTCTGGGAAAACACATGACTATGTAATAATCATATTTACTATGATCTCATTCTGCACATTACAAATCAAATTGTAATTTGCTTGTTATTCTCTTCAATTGGGAAAATGTATATGACATCTAATTTCTATGCTTTAAAGATACAATCTGCAAATTTTTACTTCCATTGTATTTTATGAGTCATTGAATCAAGCAAATCTGTAGATTAAAAAAAAACAGGGATATTAACTGTTACATTCCATATGCTGTATAGGGTTCATCATCTCATAGTCTATAGATTACATATGCAACATGGATTGCTAACATTTCAGTTAATGTAAGTACATTATTTGGTTTTAAGTTCTGAAACCCATTAATCTTATGTTTGTTTTTTAATAGGGATCTACAGGTTTTCCTGGATTTGCTGGAGCCAATGGCGAGAAAGGAGCTCGGGTATGGTTGTAGAAGAATCTACTTTTTGACAATTATTTTACTTCAAGCTTAGAGTATTTGCAATAAAATATGTTATTAGGATAACATGCGGCAATTGTCATCTGACTACTAAACCTAATGGTTACATACTCAGTGATTGTACACACAGTCATCTTTACTTTATTACAGATGTGGCCAATATTAACTTAGATCAGATTTGGTTACACTCACCCAAATATATACAACCATATCTGGTTATGCCCACCCTGAAGAAAATATAAGAAGGATTATACTGTATATCCCCTACAATTGGCATCATAGACTTTTGCATGTTTGCTGCAAGTTTCCAATGTTAATTGTTGTATAATCCATATTCTATATACTATTACACTACAGGAAAGCTGAAGACCACATTCTGGATTAGAAGATGTCTCATATCGATCATACTAGGACAGAAGACTTTACATTGTATTAATATTGATATTGTGTTTTACTAGGGTGTTGCTGGCAAGCCAGGTCCAAGGGGACAACGCGGTCCGACGGTGAGTGCACTTCCATATACTTGAGTTTTCTTCAACTACATCCAAAATTCATCCACAATGTTGTACAAATTGCTTTGTAAAGAGTCTCATAAAGTTATTTGTTTCTACACTTAGGGTCCACGGGGCGCTCGGGGTCCTAGAGGTCCTACTGGAAAACCAGGTCCTAAGGTAAATATCATGGTGTTGTCATAATATGGATGGGGTGGGATTATAGGGGGCTTGTGAGATTATAGTTATGTGAAGCCGTCAGATTCACTGTCAACACATTGCCTGACAAATGTCTTCTTTTTCAGGGCACAGCAGGTAGCGATGGTCCTCCTGGCCCACCTGGTGAAAGGGTAAGTGGTACCTGGAGGTCTTTTATTTCCTTCATACTTATGCATGTGAGATCTATATATAGAGTAAATAAATGGTCTGCTGAGTCTTCCTAAATAGTTGTGGTTCTGGACTACTAGATGGCTTAAAAAAGTTAAACTCATCCCTTCAGATCTCATTAATGTTTCACCCCTTGAAAAAAGACGTCCCATTGAAAAATATGTGACCAGAGCTCAGCTACTCCGTACTGGCTCCGGTCACATGATCTAAAGCAGAGGAGACAGGCGAGAGGCAGCCTGCACCCGGAGGACAGGGGCATCAGCACTCGGCAGCTTTGATAAGTTAAAGGACCACCAGGATGAAGGATTGTAAACCAAGCATATCAACCTACTGGTGTGTGCCCCCTCTGGCAGGATCTGCTCTTCTTTTAGCTTTTTTTGCCCTGTTTTTTTTTTATTATGGAAATGATCCTGAGAGGCTCCACGTTCCATAGGTGTTAATGGAGCCTGGAGCCCCTCAAGCTCATTTGCATAATTTTTAAAGCCCTCTTTTCTTAAATACAAGAGCATAAGAAGCTTAATAAAGTGGAGATCTTGTCAGAGGGGACAAACACCAGCAAGTAACTGTGCTTGGTTTAGAAGCGTCCTGCTTTGTTCTGCTGTCTGCGTTACTGGGGCAGCTCCTCCCCAGCCGATGTGACTGCTAAACTCTGAAAAGTAAGTATAGGTAGTGTGTCTGATGATTATGTGTTTTTGTATAGTGTGCTATCTGTGTATGTAAGATGTGATGTCTGATCTACATGTGAACATTGTGTATATCTTTATTCACAGTTTGTACTGTTCTATGGTTTGTGTTAAAATACCCATCCTCCCACACTTTATAATGGCCAACACTGTATAATGCCCAATCCCATGCACTGTATAACGCCCATCCCCCCGCCACACTTTATAAGGTCCACCCCCCCCCCCGCTGCACTGTATAACGCCCATCCTCCAGCGCTGTAAAATGCCCCCCCCCCCACATATAACGGGCATTCTCCAGCACTGTAAACTGCCCCCCCACATATAACGAGCATCCTCCACAGTGTAACCTGCCCACACACACTATATAACACCTAATGCCCCCTGCACTATATAATGGCCCCCCCGCACACTGTATAACGCCCAACCACCCACACTGTATAACGCCCAACCACCCAGACTGAATAACGCCCAACCACCCACACTGAATAACGCCTCTTTCATACTCCCAAACAGTGTAATTCCAGCCTTGTAGTATACACAGCCACAATAAAGTGGCTCAAATTGGCTCAATCTTGTATGCCCTCACTGCCTGCACATACAATTATACTATAATTATTGTGATAATTATGCACAGTAATGATTGTCTTGCATAAATTCCAGTATATTAACATAATCTACACCTATGAGTTATTTATTTGTATTACTGAAAATGTAATACTCCTCATCGGTGAAACATACTCCTTAAAAATGGTAAGAGGAGTATTATTGCTCTTCTGGAAAAAATGTAGTGTGACCTCTGAATCCAGGATATATTCTTTCTTATTCACCAATGTTAAAATAAATTGTGGTTTCCCCTTAGAAATCATGATCCCGGCCATAGAGATCAGAAACATTCACATACCAGTACAAAACCAGTGCCCTCACCACAGCAGCACTGGGGATGTACTGGTTGGAAGCCACAGCAGATCTTTGTATGAACCCTTAGGGCTACCCATAACTTCCCTTTCTTATTGTTGGCCTCTTGATTTTGATCCTTCAATTCTATAAGTACAGCACTGATTCTAAAACCTGCACTAATGTACTCATGTCACAGGATGCAGCGCTTCCCCTTATGGAGGCAGAAAGCTTTGTAGGGCCTTGTAGTTTCTGGTGTCATAGAGCAGTTTATCTGTGGCTTCCTCATTAGGATGCAGAATATTGTAATGATGTGCGCTCAGTGACACACCGCGAAGCTGCGACTTCCCGCAGGAGTCTGATACTAACACCCAGGAGATGCTGAAAATAGAAATCAGCTTTTATCCTTTCCAGCTATTTTCTTATAATCATAAGTTTGTAAGAAAATAATGAGTCACAAAATAATGAAATTTGCTCTTATTTATCTCTATTAACATTGTGATTCCCAATTCTTGGATCGACCTAGAACACAGTACATGTAATATGGCTTTATGTCCTCTCTGAATATCAGCTTTAAAAATACAATGAGGATTTATCAAAACTTCTAAAGTTAAAACTTTCATCTCCCTACCAACCAATCACAGAACAGTTTAAATTTTCTGTCTGATGCTAGTTGAGAGGGTAACCAGAACCGTGTGTTATAACGAACCTTGCACCTGTGTGACCATTTCTGCCCACTTGTAGTAAACATAGAAGCTTTCTATAGAAAGAAAGCAAGCAGAGATCTAGAAAAGCGTGAGGAATTGATACAGAAAGCATATTGGAAAATTGTATTGATAATACAAAGAATAACATTGATTTGCTGAAATGGGCATGCCCCTTTATTATATAAATAAAAGAACCTTAGTACTGACCTCTGGTGCTCCCCACGGCTCCTCTTCTCTCTTGGCTTCCTTTGTAGCAGCGCAGGTAAAGATGGATCCATACACTGTGCGTGTACACACTAAGATGTAGCTGTGTCACCGCCTAATGACATTATAGTATGTGCGCAAGCAGAGCACATGGACCTGTCTCTACCCACAATGCTACACAGGAACCCAAAATAGAAGAGGAGCTGCATGGAGTGCTGGAGGTTAATACAGAGTTTTAGCATGGGCTCCTGTGCATTTCATTACTGGGGGAGGCTGCTGGGAATTGCATTACTGGGGGAGGTTGCTGGACATATTATTACTGAGGGAGGCTACTGGACATTTAATTACTGAGGGAGGATGCTAGACATTACATTACTGGGGGAGGTGGCTGGGCATATCAATACTGGGGAGGCTGCTGGGGATTTCATTATGTGAGGGGAGACTATGAATACTATTCCCACCCTAGATGCAAAATTGAGTCAATAAATTTCCTATTTTTTAATGGTAACATTAGGCGGCTTGGTTCATATATGGGACGGCTTTTATTCTAGTGTATACAGTAAGAAACCATGTTTCTAAATCCCCAGACAACCCCTTTGAGGTCCAATAATGAGATTATCTCCAAGGCTTATTTGGAAAATGAGATCTGTTTTCTGAATGGCTGGTATAGGATTTTCCACTAGGTTTGTTTGCTAGTACTGGACCCATTAAAGTACAGTTATTAAAATTTGTCCTATAGAAATTAGGTTTCTCCTTTCATTTGAGTGAAGAAACAACAGATGCAGATATGATTCAACACACAGATATTGCCATTGCCTCAATACAGGCCTTAGAATGTAACATTTGCTTTCCAATATGTGCTATAGTTGGCTTTTTTATTACCATTTAATTACCATTATGGAAGAAGCAATAAAGAAATAATATTATATTATGAATATTATATAATATTTTATAGAATAATCACATCACATATTTACCTGTTTTGTGCCCTGCTTTGGGCATTTTTTGCTTACTGCAGCAGTATTAGCATGGCTGTGAACTAAAACTTATATTTTTATTAGATATACCTTAAAATATACAAAGGTCACAGGTTGTGAATTCTAAAAACAACAACAACAATCCGTACTATAGACGCCGACCTAGGCGACTATACTGATCACCACAACCCCCAACGGTTGTGGATCAAACAATGGGGATACCACGTACCTGCAAATCTCGGTGCCATGCACCATACCATCCAAAAAATACCTTGCAAAGAGGAAATAAAAGATGGTTCTTACCACAACTGGTATTGGTCTGTAGTTGTGTCCAGTGGTCAGCTGTGCTGTTTCCAAAGTACGTGTATTGACGGGAGCATTAAGATGGTAAAGGACATACCTGTATATGTTAGATCCAAAAACGTCACGAACTGTAACAAGGCTACAACTGTCCCTGTCCCCAGGTGTGATTAGCTCCCGCCCTGACAAGGGCAGTCCCAATAACTTGCCCTAGTTTAGAAAAAAAAAAAAAAAAAAAAAAAAAAAAACACCCTGCATTCCCCTTCCCTGACGCGTTTCTTCCTGCTGTAGGTTCTTCAGAGGGATTGCGGTGGAATCAATAAAACATGGGGTCTCCAATGTAGAGGAGCATCCCTTGGGGTGTAGTGAATAGTCTGATAAACCCAAGTGTAGGGTCATCTACTGGGTCCCTGGTGTGGAGCCCCAGGCGTTGATCCCTATCTGATGGGGATCAACGCCTGGGGCTCCACACCAGGGACCCAGTAGATGACCCTACACTTGGGTTTATCAGACTATTTACTACACCCCAAGGGATGCTCCTCTACATTGGAGACCCCATGTTTTATTGATTCCACCGCAATCCCTCTGAAGAACCTACAGCAGGAAGAAACGCGTCAGGGAAGGGGAATGCAGGGTGTTTTTTTTTTTTTTTTTTTTTTTTTTCTAAACTAGGGCAAGTTATTGGGACTGCCCTTGTCAGGGCGGGAGCTAATCACACCTGGGGACAGGGACAGTTGTAGCCTTGTTACAGTTCGTGACGTTTTTGGATCTAACATATACAGGTATGTCCTTTACCTTCTTAATGCTCCCGTCAATACACGTACTTTGGAAACAGCACAGCTGACCACTGGACACAACTACAGACCAATACCAGTTGTGGTAAGAACCATCTTTTATTTCCTCTTTGCAAGGTATTTTTTGGATGGTATGGTGCATGGCACCGAGATTTGCAGGTACGTGGTATCCCCATTGTTTGATCCACAACCGTTGGGGGTTGTGGTGATCAGTATAGTCGCCTAGGTCGGCGTCTATAGTACGGATTGTTGTTGTTGTTTTTAGAATTCACAACCTGTGACCTTTGTATATTTTAAGGTATATCTAATAAAAATATAAGTTTTAGTTCACAGCCATGCTGATAAATTTTGAATATTGAGTGAACCAGAGGCAAAAACGTCCTTGATTTTGGGCCATAATAATACATGCTTTGTGTTTTGCTTACTGCAGCAGTAACTTAATCATCAACATATTGTAACCTCTTCAGCCAATCAGAAGCCTCAGTAGGGTTCAGCTGCAGCAGTCATCTGTTATTTACATAATATTATGCCATACAATACAGAGCTGTGGCTGCAGTAAACACAACTACATGTTGTGTTATTACTTTATATAATTTTCTCTTCTAGACAGCTATTTTTTTTTTGCCAAACCTCTTCAACATTTGCTTTCATACATAAAGCTCGTTTTTCTCCAGGGCTGTCCAACACATATTGCAAAGGGCCACTTATTTGCTATTGAAAACCTCAGTCAGGAGTTGAGACCAAAATCATTTGCCCTTACATGTTCATTGCTGTAGGTCAGCACAAGCTGTTCTGTGAATTAATGGTCAGATAAGATGACAAGGTGAACCAGTTTTCCCTTATTCCCTACGGGCACATTTCTGGATCATTACCATAGCAAATCCTTCACTTTGATCTGTAAAATGTATATGTGAAGTGTATTTTCTGCTTGTTCCTGGTAATTTTCATGATCCTTGCTGTGCAGAATGCAAGGATCTAATAGAGCAGAACGGACCATTGGGCGCAGCTCCTGGAATGTGCAGCGTTCCTGCCTGTTCCGTGGCGATACACATTACTGCTGTTTGATCTTTCATTTACTCTAATTACTGCAGTGTCAAGGGCATCATTTACTTTAGTGGTTATAGGGAAATGTTAACTATACTATCATTTCCGTAATTGATACATTGATGACTTGCTTTTTTTTTTTACTAACTTTGTTGAATGACTTTTAGACAAATGTTCTACCACTAAGCTGCAATTTTTTTTTTCTCTAATGTCGTAGGGACCTCAAGGACCACAGGGCCCAGTTGGATTCCCAGGACCAAAAGGCCCCCCTGTAAGTATATGAACTTTTTGCAAAGTAACAATTGTTGAGGTTTATTAGCTAGTACTAGTTGTGTAGGATTACAACACTTGAAGCCATAAGACATAAGAAATGTACATTTTACCCACAAGGTTCAAGAATAGACAAGATCCTGTTGAGTGGAGCCTTTACTTTGTCCTTTAGTTATATCATGACCTGTCATATTTCATCTTATGGTAGCTCATGGAAAACATGAAGCCAACTCATTTGGTTGATAATTATGTTTAATATAACTACAGATATTTGCTGCTAAAATGAGACACATTGGGGGAGACACATTAAATTGTAGGTCCTTAGAGTAGAGTAGGACTAGACAGTTCTCTGATGTGCCAGATTAATCACTGATTAAGTGGGATAACTGCCTAAAATGGTCTAAAACCCACAATAAATGTGGCGCAAGTGCAATTTCAGGTGCAAATTACCATGTCCTTTTCCCCCTGAGCCATTCTCTATTCTCACACACACTCATAAGAAATGCCTAATGCACATAATAAATTTGTTGCAATGGAGTTTTTTCGCACAAGTATAGAATAAATTCTTGTTCAATGTGTAAATCGCCTCTACTCTTAATGTAATTTCTCTGAATATAAACATTTGCCATTGGAATTCTAAAAGGTTCATATTTAATGTTTTTAAGGGTCCTCCTGGAAAGGATGGGCTTCCTGGCCACCCTGGACAACGTGGTGAGACTGTAAGTATGCCAGTCTTTCTCTTTCTTGGCAGCTGTTCCACAGCCAGTTTATCCTCTGAACGTTACTTTCTCTAAACACTTGTGGTCCGGTAGGAGAAGACACTTCACAGGTTACAATGAGTATGTGTTCTCGTACCTGACTGGACCTGTTTATAGCAAGTAGCACATATTTGACTACAGAGGAATGGCTGTCGATCAGCTGTAAATATTCACGGGAATAGGAATATAATTATGTACTCAGCTAATTAGACTAGTTTACTCAACCTTTACTATGCACACTGTGTACACGGTCTGATAAGCTGACTATGTGATTCTATTGACATTGACTTTAAAGGGGTAGTACCACCCTTAAGCATTGACTGCGCAGGCACCTGATATGTTGTAAATGTTTTTTAGATGTCCACTGCTGGAACCAACATTTTTTAGACATTTATGACATAGCCTGTGACCATGCCGCTAATGTCTAAGATGGTTATGCCGCCTTAACTGCATCAATAGTTTATCAAGGGTTTGTTCCATCCATTTGTCCCCCATTGAAAGTACAGGGGATAAGTGTCTGGTAGTGGGTCTCACTGCTGGGTCAGTCCAAAAAATAAGGATCTTGGGTCCCTCTATTGAATATAGTTTGGAAGCCCTGCTCCATTCAGTTCTATGGGAACTTATCCACTCAAAGAGAGACATCCCATTTGTATAGATCCAACTGTATTCAAATTTGGACACTTGGGATCCTCATTTTTGTGATCCATCCCACCAATCAGACCCTCATTACTTATCCTGTAGTTTCGGTATAAATGTAATACATAGTACAGCCCTTTCAATCTTAGTTCACATATAGTAACATCAATAAGGTTGTTTTAAGATTTCACATAAAAGGTTTTCAATGTGATAGGATTTCCTATCTGATTATATACTATTACATTGTAAAATGGCCACATAAATATGCTTGTATTGTGATGATGATATTACCAGACCTCCAAACCTCGACTACCTGGCTTAGCTATTAAACCTGCTGCAGAAGTTGCTTATAAAGTTGCAAGAACCCTCACTCTGACAATTGAAATTCGTTTTTACTAACCATTTGCTTTTCCCACGTTGTTGCCTGTGCTGCTTTAAACATATTATTCCCTTACAGGTGCACAAATGGATCATCGCTAGTAGCTTCACCAAAATGCTTCATTATTAGGTTTCATTACAGGCCTTTAGAGAAACCATCTCCATTCTACATCTCTATTAGTTCTATAATTTTATGTAAAGAAGAATTCAAGGTCCAAAAATGCAACAGTGTACCAAAAACATTGTAACAAAACTATAAATGCATTGTTACATTATTATTATAGGAAGATATTTATTACGAGATTTAAATGATAAAATGATATTATTTGTAAATAGTATGTGAAATGAAGATGGAGAATTTGGTGATGGTTTCTTTGTAGGGTCACTCATTAAAGGCTAGCTTCTGAATGGGAAATTCAGGCCGTCAAAAAGTTGCAGCCTCTGTTGATCACTTGAAATTTTCTAAAAATAAAACCCCCAAGTTTTCTCCCTTACATTTTTGGGATTCTTGTGGAAACTTTTTTTTATTACTCCAGTGTATCTAAATCTTTAAAGCAAAGATTACATATAATACCTTAAGCTTCAGTGCAAATCTATATCCCTCCAAAAACCTAAAAGGCAATCTTTAAAGTTGTTTTGGGACACTAAACCAACTTCAGGTCCTTGTGGATCTTTGGTTCAGTGTCCCAAATTGTCCTGTTTGATTTTATAATTGCTGGTATAAAATAAGTAAACCTTTATACTTAGTTAGATAACTCTGTTCAGAGTCATCCCTCCCCTGATGCTCCTGGTGCTTGAGTTGGGATTTAATGAAGCCGATGTAGCACATCCTGGATTCATTGCTCAAGCACCAGACATGCTGCACATGCGCAAAGAAGCCATGTTTTACTACAACAGCTTCAATGAATCCCAACGCAGCATCCGAGAGCCTTGAACTAAGATAAATAGGGACAGAGCAGAAAGAATAGAGGGTGATTTAGGATACTAAATACCGGTCAATGAAGCGCTGTGGACGATTTAGTGACCCAAATCACCTGGCAGCTTCCCGTTATTTGCAGTCTTATCCTGCAGGCATATATTTCCTCATTCCCTCTGCTTCCTCTTCTTCCTAACCTGCAGAAAAGTGGAAGAGGATGTAGATGAAAGAACATGATACATGACCAGAATGAACTGAAGCTGTTAACACTGAGTTTTTTATTGTATATTTTACACGAGAGTAATAAAAGAAAAACGAACCTATATAAAACATCATAAAAATAGCTATGAGACAATTGGTTGGTTTCTGTCTGTCCTGAATTTTCCCATTGAGTCTAGCTTTGCCTCATCCATGCTTAATGGTTAGGAAAAGTTATGAAAATTAAATTTACAGCAGATAAGTTATTCTTATTAATTCTAATTTATTTGCTAGAAAAAGAGAACAATCTTTATTGTGTTAACTTAGGTTTGATTTTTATTTTCCATTTTCTAAATAACTTTAATGATAGTTATTATATCCCTATGTACCTGATTATAGATCTGACTGGTTGTTACCACATTTTTGATGCACTGCTGGAGATGCAGCATGAATTTTACAGCTTGCTGAAATTCAGGGTGTCTTTTATAGCTAATAAATATTCCTTTCCAATTGTATGTAGCCTTGTGGTGAGGTTAAACCAGTAATTTTCTCCCCAGTGATTATTCGATGTCCATCAGCTGAATGGGGATATAATTACAGCATTACATATGCACAGAAGACCAGATACTGTATGTCAAGTACTGATGTGTCTCCAAGTGAGAGAATAACTTAATACAGAGATAAACAGTTCTGCCAAACAATGGGATACCATGCAATAATATATCTTAAAATACAGTAATTCCATTTGACAAGTGTAAACGATACCAGCATAGTAACACTTTCAGCCTTTAAAACCTTTTTTAATGAAATAGGGAAAAGTATAATTGCTATAAGATATTGAACATATGAATATGTGAGTTAGATCTATATGACTTCTGGATGTCCACCGTATAGTAGATATCCGAAGCAGTATTTCCCATTTACTTATCCTACTCATTAACTTCTACAAAGTGTAATGATTGCATTCCTGCCATTCAATAGTCTTCTGAATAAATATATTACCTTTTTTGGAAAAAAAAGAATTTTAGATGAATGGACTCATTGGGGGATATTTATCAGGACTTCTGTGCACTGCTTTTGCGATTATTTACCCCGATTCACTGGCGTGAAGGGGGGTGGGGGCGCGGCCGGCCGAGTGGAGGGCGCGGGAGTGGGCCGGCGTGGGGCATTTCTGTCCCAGTGCGCCTGCGCACTTGCTGCTGTCGGCGACTTTTCATACGCGAAAACTCGCCGGCTGTGCTTTTTTCTACGCCAGGCCCTGCCTGGCTTAGGATAAACGCTTCGCAGCCTCCCGTCCCGATACATCAAGAGACAGAAGCCTCTTGATGTATCGGGCTGCGAATTTGCAGAGGCGGGGCTATCATATGCTGGCGCACGATAGATATCCCCCTTTAGTCCTTTGTGTCCTATGGTCCACAGTCATGAATTGATGTGACAAAGTTGCCTGAAGCTTAATTTTTCCTGTATACATTTCCTGTATATAGTGAATTTCTAACTATCCCCTATTAAAATATGCTAGTGATGGCTAACCTATGACACGTGTGTCCGAAACGTCAAGACGTTTTTTCTGACACGCAGAGAGCTGACAGCATTGAGAGGCGGGGCAGCTCTCCTGCAGAGAGCGTGGTGCAGTGCCCTTCACGATAGTTCTGTTTGCACCACACTCTAAGCCAGAGAGTTGCCCAGTCTCTAGATGCTGACCCTGTCTGTTTGCTGCTCTGGCTTCACTACATCATACGGAGGCAGGCAGTTAATTAGGAAGTGAAGTCAGAGCTCCCACCCACACACTAGAACAGTGTCCAACAGTTGCCCTGTCAGCAGCCAAGGTCCATTCCAGTGACTACAGGGGGGGTAGGAGAGTCATCTCAGGCGTGTGTGCTCCTTACACCCGGGCCGTAATCTTATAGCAGCTGCAAAATCTTATAGCATCCATATCACGCTGCCACCAGTGTACCCACCACAGTTACCACTCATGAATACTGGGGGAAGCAAACTTTTTATTATAAGAGCTACAAAAATCACAAAATTATGGATTTTTCTACAAGAAAATTTTTGAAAATTTTGACACACCAACCTCAAAAGATTGACCATCACTAGCATATACCAGTACTATGATAAAAAAAAAGGACCAGGCATATTTGTTTGCAGTACGGCTGTAGTATAGTGGATAAGAATAAGATTAGGGCATTTAATGTGCAATACAGAAAATATAATGTAGTAGCCAGTTATATGTATTATTTACTCCCTCTTGCTTTTCATTACATCGCTGGAATTATTGCATCTGTTACAATTGCCAATTAAACAAATGATTCTGCAATGTTTCTTTATGCAGTCATCTATTAACATACTGGATTTGATGGCTTCCTAACAAGTAGCTGTGCCCTCCTCGAGCACAGGTTATCATGCATTTCATTGCGTTCTCCACCCATTGCAAAATAACTCTTATTTCTAGGCGGATTAAATGCTTTTTTATTTTTTTTTAACCACCTCATACATGAGTCTGTATTTATGTACCTTGCTGATAAAAGATCATGTAGCTTGGCACCAGCTAGATGCTTCAGCTTGCTAGTGCGTTTTCTAACTGTGTTGGAGTCTTGGTAAGTAGACTTGTAAGGTGTTGTCACTGATGATTTCATACACATAAAGATCTGTAGCTGTTCCACAACACACATATCAGCTTTCACATATCACTTCATATTACTATATATACCTATACATTAATTCAGTTTATAGGAACTTTTATACATTATGAACACTCTATGTCCAACTTGATCACTATCGACTATCGATATTTCCCGGGAAGTGGGATCTCTTCTGTTGTTAGATGGGACTTACTTTTTATAGTTTTATTCAGATTTTTTGGCTTTTATTCTATCAATGTTTCTGATACACAATATTTATTTCGTAGGGATTCCAAGGCAAAACTGGTCCCCCAGGTCCCGGAGGTGTTGTAGGTCCACAGGTGAGTATAAAGATCTTCAACTTAAGTTTTGCATGAATGTCTCTCTCACACTCTCTCAACATCCATCCTTTATTTCACTTCTCAATATAAAAGTGTACTATACATATGTAACAATAGGTTTTGATCAGTTTTTGTTGGCTTTGGGCATACGATAACTAAGTTTTTATGAAAACACAAATCTACCGTTTTCACCTAGGGTCCAACTGGCGAGACTGGTCCTATTGGAGAGAGAGGACATCCTGGACCTCCAGGTCCACCAGGAGAGCAAGGTTTACCTGGTGCTGCTGGCAAAGAGGGAGCAAAGGTGAGTTGTTGTTTTTTTTATCACAGAATATTTAAAATAAAGACAAAACTACAAAAAAAACCATTATTCTCACTCTCAATAAAAGATGTCTTTTTGGCTATTGTGAAAAAGCGCAAAAGGATTCAATTGCAAAACTAATAATTGATCCATATAATACAGTCTTACCGGTTTTGGCTTATGAATCCTTACTTTCAGTAAAATATGTGCTGGTTTTGCAGGATCATCTAGTATAAGTCCTTAAAATGGATTTATTTGGTTATATGGTTACTTATCCAAGGACTGGACAAGCAAAGCTTTTTTCACTATTGCATGCCTAAGTATCATTAAATATGAAAGACCTAGCACCATTCAAAACATAACTTAAGAACCAATTTTATGTTTCTATTAAGTAGAAAGAAAAATATAACCTCTTTATATGACTATTTCAATTTAACTTTGAATCAAATCACCATTTCTTTTCAAATAGGGAGATCCAGGCCCCTCAGGAGTTCCTGGTAAAGATGGTCCTCCAGGTTTACGTGGATTCCCAGGAGAGAGAGGACTTCCTGGAGCTTCGGTAAGACATACTCAATTACAGGAATCTATACTACATAAAGGCAAGGGAAGGGGCTTAAGAAAGGGATGTAATTATATATTAATATACCATCAGTTATATATTTCTGTACAATCACTGTACAATTTCTGTTATATCTCTGCTGTCTCTGCTGTGCAGTGCTCCTGAGCTCAGTTATTCCGCAAATTCACAGTTCTTACAGTAAAGAAGCCTTATCAGCTTTGGAGATTAAACCTTTGTTTACTCCAGATGGAGAAAGTGAACCCATGCTTTAGAGAAAACAACTTTAACCAATCACTATCTATAGGCCTGGGTTCTGTTCATAATCTTCTTCAGAATGGCTGTGCACTGTGAAATAGGAAAGCAATAGGAAATCAAACACAATTTCCTGTATACAGATTACAATTAGCCTTTTAGTATTAAGATTGGTTACAGTTAAATAATGGTGTTACCAAAAATTTTATAAATTTTTATGTCATAGCCAACTTAAAAAAATAAAAAAAAGTTATGGCAGCTCTAACACAAACATGTTCTAAGTATCACAATGACAAAACGGACTGAATTGTATTAAAATCATGGTTAGAGACTTGGCACTGTAGTTCTTTACAGTTGCTTTGCCATTTCCTTTGAGGTTTCCATAGTCTAATAATTGTCCCGTTGTGTGCCCTCACAAGTATCTTGATGACTACATAGTTGAACCACCTGTTATATAAGAGCAATTACTAAACTTGATGTAAAGCTATAAATATAGACATTTTATGTTTTTTTTTCAATAAGATTTTTATACAGTCTTATTTTATCTTAGGGTCCTGCAGGTTTGAAAGGCGGAGAAGGACCACAAGGCCCATCAGGTCCAATTGTAAGTAGTTATTTTATTGTACCTTCTATGTCTCATGTTAGGTAACTAAAATTTTTGATATAATTTGTTGTTAAAATATGTTTGTGCATACATGTAGAGAAGGTATAAAAAGTTCCCTTGATTTAAGAATTGGATATTACCAGTGGAAGTGAATGGATGAGAGAAGTTATTAGCATTGGATAATCTTGACATACATGATGTTAACATTGCAGCATGAAAATATTCATGACCTAAGCAGACACATATATATTTAGTCTCTGCTACTTAGGTTATGACAGTTAAACAAATCTACTCAGGGGCGTAACTTGAGGGGGTGCAGAGAATGAGGTCGCAACCGGGCCCAAGAGGCTTTGGGGGCCCATAAGGTCTCACTTTCCCATATGAGAAGGCTGGTACTGTAAACTATACATTATAGTCGGGGGGGCCTGGCACAGACTTTGCACTGGGGCCCATCAGTGTCAAGTTACGCCACTGAATCTACTGTATATTATTGTTGCTAATTCATATATATGTTCTTCTTTAATCTGGTATAGGGTTCACCTGGAGAGAGAGGAGCTGCCGGTACTGCTGGACCCATTGGTCTCCCAGGAAGGCCTGGACCTCAGGGCCCACCAGGACCTGCAGGAGAAAAGGGAGCTCCCGTAAGTATCACACTATAGACACGTTATTTGTGACGCTGAGCTCATACATATATAACATAGTATCATATATGTATACGGAATCACCTAATATAAAAGTAAGGGAAGCACAGATCCATAAATTAGCATCCGCACAGAGAAGATTGGAGGTATTTCTGAAAGCAGAATAAAGAAACAGTTAACACAGCAGCTATTTATTCCAAGGTTATGTTTATGCCTAGTCTAGATAAAAGTGCAATTAATTCTCCCACATGATTAAGACTTGTAAGAAATGTCGGGAAACTCAGAAGGCAATTTATTCAGCACAGATATGTCCTTCCTATTGATGTTGTTTAAGTCCCATCTC
This sequence comes from Engystomops pustulosus, assembly GCF_040894005.1. Classification (NCBI taxonomy): domain Eukaryota; kingdom Metazoa; phylum Chordata; class Amphibia; order Anura; family Leptodactylidae; genus Engystomops; species Engystomops pustulosus. Next base: position 55,671,171 of record NC_092420.1, on the reverse strand, counting down.
TAGGCAACCTTTTTTGTATCTATGTTTCCGCAGTCTTGCAGTTATTAGGTTTTATAATCCAAACAATTCTGGAAAGACTTTAAGCAGCCTCTAGGCGGAAACATTAGCTTTATTATTATTCCAGGGGCCAGGAGTATGTGACACACAATGTTGTTGGAGTAAATATCCTTCCTGAAAGTCCAGGAGTGTAGCATCAGACTTCTAGCTTAAAAGAAAGGCAAACAGTTGAGAAAACTAAGTCTTCTAATGTGTATGTATGTTTGAAATAGGAAATTCAGATTCTGAGACTGACCTGGGGGTGAGTGATGGCTTTTTCCATATGGTTGTTTAATCTACCATCCAAATCCAGCATAATAAATCAGAGACACTTACTCTTAGATCCAGGCACTGTGACTGTGGTAATATTCTTATAATTTTTATCCCCGACCTCCTTCCTACTAAAATCAACTTTTAAAATTATGCTAATGAGCTCGAAGGCTATGGGTGTGTTACAGTTGTTACCCTGCACTAGTAGTTCTCAGTTTTGCCCTGCCCTCTGCAATTCCTGTAATCTTGGCAGTAGTGAGCATTCAGTGGGAGGGGGTAGTACTTATACAGAATGTAACAGCCTATGCATCTGCAGCACAGAAGGGCTCTAATAACATGCCCATAGCCTTTCTGGCTCTTTAATATAATTTTTAGAAGGAAAGCGGCCATAACAAAAATAAAAATATAACCACAGTCATGGTACCTGGATCTATGAGTAAGTGCCCCTTGTATATCATGCTTGATTTTGATGGTAGATTTCCTTAAGCCCAGGAGAGAAAAACTATTGAACCAGTAAAGAGAACAAACTTTGGCAGATCTTTGCACTCTCATGCAAATGAACGAAATTTTTATGTATGTACAGTATGTTCGTATGTGTGTCCTGCATAGTTTCAATGGATAACACATGAATAGATTGATTTCGATGGGCTTATGCTCATGGCCATGGTTCCCACTACCTTGTATAGGATCTGTCAGTCTTATCCTCAAAACTCAAGAGAAGGTGCTTTTCCTGCACATCTTTGCAGCTCAGACAGTCTCCGTGGCTGCCATTGATTTGTTGGGGGACATGCCAATGACATGTGTCCCACAAACAAGGGACTGTGTATCCGGTGTTTGCAGCCTGATGCTCATGGATCTCTGCTTGCTGTCATTCTATAGAAAGCTTCTATTTTCACCTAAGTGGACAGAAAATTGACAACGGGCACACAAATGCACAGCTCGTTATATCACACAGCTCTGTTTCCTCTCTGTGATATAACGAGCCGCGCACCTTTGTGACCATGGCCAGATTTCTATCCTCTGGTGGTGAACATAGAAGATTTCCCTAGAAGTATACTGGAAAAAAAAATTTGCAGAAATGGGGATACACCTTTAACTCTGTACAAAACACACATGGACTTTAAGGTTCATTGTCTACACATTAGATGATTAAATCTTATGATTGGGGCTTTGAGCTCCAGCAAACCTCTTTGGGACTCTTAAGAAAGAGTAGACACACAGCCATACAGTATGGACTCTTAGTAGGCCAATAACTCCATATTATAACTCTTTAGTATAATTATTATTACAATCACTTGTGCACATAAAGTATAGGATAAATCCTCACATGTAAAAGAGGAAATGTAATATTAGCATTAGTAGTGTGATTGCTGGATGAAATAATTATGCAGCTTTTTAGCATTGCCGCATGATACACTGTGATGGCCAGATCTGCAGTCTGCGTTAGACACTGACCTCTGCTCCATCTGTCTGGTTTATTCATTGTATATAGTGCTATGCTGACACATTCATTCAATCTTCACAGCTTCTTCACTCTAGTATGCATTATATGACATATAAGGACAGTATTTCATGAAAATTGATGATACACAGATTATTAGGATTACTATTTTGATTTATCATAATGATGGATGTTTCCTGTTGACAGGAAAATTAAACATCCTCTCAGCCACTAATGTATTATATCGAGAAGAACATGGGCTAAATCGCTGTCTACGTAGAGAATATTAGCATTTAGCAGTTATACTCAACAGTATAAAGAAAAACAATGTGTTTTATAGTCTACAAGGCCTATTCTATTCTGGTTTATACATAACCAAAATCAACCCAAGAGAAACTAAATTCTCAATACAAGGATTGAGATATGCAAATGGAGAATGGAAAACTGTGGGGAGAGAGCTCCCTATAAGTCACTGCCCAACTCTCTTGGTGGTCTCCTAAAGTAAACATAAACCCCCTACTGATGTAACAATTGAGGAGAATTTTTTGAGTGCATCTTCCACAATGACTCAAGTTCAATGTAAACCGTTTGTAGCTCTATAGCCTTAGATCAATGCTATTGAGGCTCAATCTTAGGCTTGACAGGCTTACTATGGACAACAGATTCTGAGATTTAATAACTAATCTGGTTAATTATACATTGATAACAGTACAGCTTCTTCTCTATAACTTTCTTTTTTATAAGCTCAGTTTGTTGAACACTTCTGTTTTCTGTTGTTATCTCATGAAAGGGAGAGAAAGGACCTCAAGGACCTGCTGGCCGAGATGGAGTACAAGGACCTGTAGGACTTCCAGGACCTGCTGGCCCACAAGGGCCACCTGGTGAAGATGGTGACAAGGTAATCACCGTAGTCTGTAGAATATGTGATATTTAAGCCCCCTCTATTGTGTGTATAGTAGTGCATGTAAGTAAGAGGTTATACATGTCCGATTGCTGGGAATCTCACTGTTAGATCCACAATCACAAGAACAGGGTTCTGCTTTAATGGAGTGACAGCAGCTCACGTGAACTGATGCTCCAGTCAAAATCTATGGGTCAGATTGTCAAATATAGTGGTTGGTCACCTTCAGTGACATTAAGTACGTTAGTTATGGCCGGATTCAGACAGGTGCATTCAGTCTATGGAAAACAGAGCATATATCAGCCATATTTCCTGAAATAAATAATGCCACTGGACATGGACTGACAGCATAGTCATAGTCACAGTCATCCTCCCACGTGAACACTACATCATTCTGTACTTATGTTTCCATTAGGAACCAGTGAGACACTAGGAGTTTCTCCCTCCCAGAGTGGATACTGTCCACTAAGGGAAACATGATTATGGCATTGATGACGCTATTAGTCCAGATACCATAGTAGTCAAACCAGATGTGCGTTTTCAAAGAACAACTGAAGCTGTCATGTAGATTGTATGTATATATATATATAAATAATATATTTAGTGCTGTATGGAATTTTATATATGTATTTTGGTATTTCCCATTTGTTACCTCAGCTTTGAAGTCTTTTTAAGTTTCTGGATGTTTTGCTATAATGTTTTAAAGCAAAGGGTTTAGATACTGAGTGAAATTGTTATCCATGCAATGAATGATATCATGGCTCATAAATCGCACTTTCTTTTACAGTATGTACTGATGGTACTATTTTCTTCAGTACTCGCCTGTCATCTTGTAAGCCATTAATGTCAGCCCCCCTGATCCTATTAGTAATCACCTCCCGCCTCTCTTACTGTCTCCCATCTCCCACTCAGTGATCATCTATTTAAACCTCTGGGAGAGTTTTCAGCAAATCCCAGCGAGCGCCATGCTAATCAATGCCAGGATTAAGCTGTCAGAATATGAGGAGTAATCAATACACACAATGCCAGCTCCGACCCACTGATGTCACATTCACACTGCTCGGAATCCCTCCAATAATTCATTTTTCTTCCATTTTTTTTAACAGGGTGAAATAGGAGAGCCTGGCCAAAAGGGAGGCAAGGGAGATAAAGGCGAGCAGGTGAGTGTATAAATGTGCATACATTTACAGTCTGGCAGAATAAAAACTGAATATTTATTCAAAATTACTGTATGAGACTTCAAAGATGCTTTATAGTCTGTGTAGGCTCTGGCATTAATCATTGAAAATGATGAGTAATTACACAGGTACCACAAGGGTAGTGGGCATTACGTGAACACCTAGCACACAACTCGCCCATCTAACATAAATAATAATAATAACAAATCTTTATTTATATAGCGCACACAGATTACGCAGCGCTGCACAAAGCATGTCAAATTGGTCCCTCTCCCCAATGGGGCTCACAATCTAAACAACCTAACAGTATGTTTTTGGAGTGTGAGAGGAAACCGGAGTACCCGGAGGAAACCCACGCAAACATGGAGAGAACATACAAACTATTTGCAGATGTTGACCTGGTTGGGATTCGAACCCAGGACCCCAGTGCTGCAAGGCAGAAGTGCTACTCACTCAGCCACCGTGCCGCCCTCACTTCTTAACACATCCATACACTTCATCTGTAATAGTAGTTCTTCCTTCATCTGTATTTTTACAACAGACCAAGGAAGGCATGTCCTCTTTGACCTCTCCACCAACTTCTTGAATGTTCATGGTTTTGGAAAAGTTGAACTCAAAAAGGTTTAACTCAAAAAAAAAATGTTGTACTCGAACGGACATTTGCATGAAAAATTATTTAAATCAAGTCAATTCAAAATTCTAGAAACTTCAGCTGTGTGGAGTAGATTTTGTACAGTAAATTATCTGAGGTAAAACTGCACTAGTTGTCCATGTAAACCAATCAGAGCTCAGCTTTAGTTTTACAAACAGTTGTGGGAAAATGAAAGATAAGCTCTGATTGGTTGACATGATCTAGAACAGTTCTGCTCTGACACTTCTGATACATCTCCCCCAAAATCTGTATGTGTTACATTACATACATATTTCACCACAGATATTGTAGCAGATTTCAATTAAATGTTGCATACAGAATTGACACACTAGGGTTTTTTAAACTCATTACTTCTTGTCAATTTCCATATTGTAAAAACATATTATTGTATCAGATTTAAAAAATCTTATTGGGGCCAATGTATTATGCTTCGATCGCTAGTATACAAGCAGGTAATATATGAAAAAGCAAATATTTCTGGTGCATGTCATTGAAATTGCAACTCATTGGTGCAGTTTATAGCTAAAACCTACATCAAGCCATTGACATATTTCAATTCCAGTGTGCGAGCCCTGCACCAGACTTATTAAGTGCCTGTTTGATGAATTGGCCCCAGTAACTTTACAGGGTTTATAAGTGAACATTGAGGGGCAGGGAAAGATAAAAAATAAATAAAACATACTTGCCATGCTATGGCACACTGTATCAGCAGTGCGGTGCAGCCCCTTGGTTTTTGTACACTCTAGGACGGATCAAAAGTGTTAGGGGGGACATAGCTATTGCAGACAATCCGTGACCTCAGCAGGTACAGGGGCAGGAATAGTGACTTCACCATTCCTGCTGCTGATTGGTCACAGCATCCACATCAGCCAAGCTTTTAAGATCTGATTGAGATGGGGAGATAGTTAAGATAAGTATGTTTTAGTTTTTTATCTTATCTTTTTAACAGTGCCGGTTATTTTGCTGTAGCTGTAGCTGATGCAATTTCATGATTTGAGTAACATTTCTCATTTTAATCTCTATTTCTAGGGTCCTCCTGGACCAGCCGGTTTACAAGGCCCAGTTGGAGCTCCAGGTCCCGCTGTAAGTAATTTAATAATGACATTTTAGAACATGTAATAGATGTAAAGATGTAATAGACAATGCATGAAAAATAGCACATTACCAGCATCTTTCATCCTATGTATTGTAGCCCTGGAAAAATTTTAAGAAGAAATGCATATAAGATGTGAATGAAAATGGGAGATTGAGCACTGTAGTATGTTGGAAGGCAACACTGATAGCATATTCCATTATGATGGATGCCGAAATTAAATGTCAGCACTATGTGAACTACAGGAGGAAAAATGGAAATGGAGCATCTTTCAGTTGTTGTTAACACCTTTCTGATATTTTGATATTTACAGGGATCTGATGGAGAACCTGGCCCTAGAGGTCAACAGGGAATGTTTGGGCAAAAGGGTGATGAAGGTGCTCGTGGATTCCCAGGTCCTCCTGGTCCAATTGGTCTGCAAGTGAGTAGAATGAGTGCTGAATGGTCCTGAATAATTTACCCACCACTCTTGAATCTTGGGTAACATATTGTATAATAGAGGTCTACATATTTCTTTTTCTAGATTTGAGCGAATCTTCGATTCAAGATTCATAGAATTTTTGGTCAAACTTCTCAAAAGATTTAGTTAGGGTTCAAACCCAATCGGTCCAAACCAATATATGGTATATAACCCCCCCCCCCCTAGTCCTCTAAAGCACAGAAGATCTCTCATTCATTTATCTCCTTAATTTTCCTTCCTCCCTAATCTCTGAGATGAATGACAGTATCAGCCATTTTAAAAGATTTGTCCCGAATCTACGAACCGACAAAAATATTTGTTCTTCTTTGCAACAAACAAAGAAATTTAGAAATTTGGCCATGACAACTTATTTCAGAAAAATTCATAGCAGGAGAATATGTAATGCTACTAAATGAATGATTCTGAGGAAGGTTTTTATGTATCTAGTTCATGAATGTTGATTGGGTTGTAAAATCACAACTCTACAAATCTTACTTTTGTAAATGCCCCAGTCATATTTCCTTTTATCTAGTGCAGCTCCACACAGTGTACAAAGGATATTCCCTTTGTTGCAATAAATGGTATGCCCTCTGCATATTCAAGCAATCTGCTCAGCAAACCCAGAGCAATGTGTATGTTTATGTATATATCCATTAGCAGTGAATCTGTGCTGGCATTTCTGGCATCAGATGAAGATATTACAGGGACACAGGAGGTGCCCTATGCCCTTAGCAGATGAAATGAGTGCACGAGGAGATGGCACAGCCCTGATCTGTGGGTATCAGTCTGGCGGAGACTCAGTCAGCAGCCCTGGCAGACTGAATAAATGGGCCATCAGCTCAGTAATCAGTACTTTGCCAGCTGGCAGGGATTATTCATGTGCCACTGTGCTCCAAGCAGAGAGTTACTGATGTTACAAATCCAGGAGAGGGAAGATTCTTCGCTTATCGGTGGCTCATTTATCAGAGAGGTGCACTGCACAGAGATGTACTTTCTGAGATGATCAGTATGAAACACAGAATACATTTCTGCAATGCTCTGTGAATAGTAAAAATAAATATGAGTTTCTATATATCCTATTATTTATTCCGTTTGCTTCTCACAATGTAATATAAATGTTAAATGGCAAAATAGACCCGCTGCTCTGTTTATAAAGAAGCATATAGGTAAGGAAGAACTGGTGCGCAGAGTGCAAAGGGGAGGGCCAACCTGTCATCTGCCATGGCCAGCAGATTTAGTACTGGGCACATCCGTTGTAGGCAGTTACTTACATCATTTTGTGATGAGTAGAACCAGTTTATATATTCAGAGAAATAACATTTACATTTACAGTGTAATTTTATGCATCTATAAATCTAACACTCCTGTCTGGAGATAGAATTCTACTTTCCACCCCACCCATTTACTGGAAGGAGATTGCACAGATTGCTGCTGCTATTAAATTTAAAAAGATGGTATATTAACAACTGAAAAGTAAATATTTGGCTTTTCCACCCGCTTTTCAAAAGTCGAGTGGGCGGTGTGACAATATTAAATACTTTTTGATGATAGAAATCTGTAGTGTAGTGCAGTGTATGGCCTGGTAGATCATTCGCATAGTTTTCCGACAAATCAGTTGTGATCAAGGAAGAAAAAAGGAATAACTGCCCAGACAGCCCTCTCATATGTAAACCTAGCATTAGAGATGAACCAAAGTCATAGGCATTACATTTAAATCTGTCCTTCTGAATCTTGTCTGCAAGATGTGGCAAGTCAATCTGGGGAAGCTAACGTGCATAAAACTTTGGTGTGGGCTCCGTACCAAATAAAGGTGGGATACACACTTATTTCAGCAAGACTAACCAATCTCCTAATGTGTGTGGAGGTTGCAAGCCTTTCATCCAACGCCAGAAGTTTTGTTCTTATTGGTGTCATAACAGAGAACTCTATTGCTGCCTTCACTTTTCCCAATCAGAACAAATTCCAGCAAGAAACATCTGAGGGTGCGTCCACACGTTCAGTTTTTCAGATGCAGTTTTTAGAGCCAAAAGCAGATGTGGTTAATAATGGGTTGAGACAAATAATTGAAAGGTGCTGCTCCTTCTCCTCCCTTAATAAAGATCGTGAGTCCAATTTCCTGCACGTGTCGCTTCGCCCTCTGAGGTCTGCCGGAGTTCACCTTCTTCTTCCCGGTGCATGTTCGTGCTGATCTTGTGACACAATTTGGTTTTTAAATTCCGTGGTTTGTCTGAATCAGTCGGGTTGTCCGACGTCCACGGCCCCGATTTGTGTCGCATGCAAGCCGACACCAATGCGCAACAATCCGATCGCGTGCGCCAAAAAACTGGGGCAATTCAGGCCAAATTGGAAAAAATTGCGAAACCCGACGGAAATGCGTCCGATGGACCCTTAGTAAATGTGCCCCAATGAGTTATCATAAAGGTTTTTTTCAGATTTATAGTTTTTTTCCCTCTTTTTGGGAGAAAACATGTAGATCTTTCCATTAAAGCTATGTAATCAAAACTCCTACCATTAGTGTCCTCTGTGTGCTCCCTCATTTACAGAGCATCTAACAAGTACTTATCTGATCATAAATGTCAGACCTATATTTTATTGTTCAACTGAAATATTTTCTGAAATTAGGGAAAAAAACAAATGTCTATTGTGGTTTTACAGTGTTTCCACAGTTTTCAGTTATGGACTTACTATATCCATGTCCCCTGAATCATGAACTAGGTATTATACAATGATAGTTTTGTCATGTTTTGTGTTCTTCTTAAGCACATCTTACAAGTGTAATTGCAATTCCATAATGAAGATAAACTCCATTTTATGCACAATGCAGATGTACATTTTAAAATACAATGTCCTGCCGGTAGCTGCGGAGAGAAATAAATGATGTGCCTTTCCGTATTGCCAATAGCAGCTTCACATATCATCAGTTTGGCCCAGCAGGACATAAATTATTAACCATGCTCGCACTACAACTGCTGTGTACAGTTTTCATCATCCGTTTACAGCCGCCAACATCCTGCGGCCAACATGGCATTTGTATCTTTTAGCGGAGCTATAGCTGAAGGATTGATAGCTAAATGTTATAGAAGCACCGCATGCGCTTTGCCACTTTGGACCCAATTGATGCAGAAGGTTTTCATGAAGTCTGTGTGAACCTGTATATTTAACACTTAACTCTGAGTTATTGAGTGATATATTTACACAAGATGGATAAACTTGTTCTTTAGGAGAAAATGATAGCTCACAATATGCTTGTAGGTTTGAGCTCAGTTTTGCTATACTGCTGCAGTGCTCTATAATATTCTTCAATAATATTTATATCATTCTTTACTCTAAAATCATGCCAATTAGTGTAATGGCAGCTGAGCAAGTTTATTTCAGTAGGATCACCATGGAGCATGGTCTTCGTTCCCATCCTTCTGTTCTCAGGCCATCACCATTGGTATCTCATATCAGCTTCCTCCTCTTTTAAGAGACCTGCATGCTCAGCCAAATTGAATTTGCGAGTTTTTGGGATCTTTGGAAATGAAAGCTGTTGGATGAACAAGCATTCAACTAACAGCTAGCTAATTTTAGGTGTGTTAATAGTGTTCCTTCTCACCCTAAAATGATGTAATGCATAGTGCATTCCTAAAATGAATTGTTATGTGTATCGGTAAGTTTATACTAAGCAGAAACATCTTCACACAGTATCTTCAAAACCAAATCTACTCAGTAATCTAAGAATAAAAAGCATATTTCCATAATAAGGTTCACTCTGGTTAACCAACACTGATCTGTTTACTAATTTCAGGGTCTTCCTGGACCTCCAGGTGAAAAGGGAGAAAACGGTGATGTCGGTCCCATGGTAAGTGCAACATTATGAGAAGTAGATCTGTCCAATACGTCACCTTGCCATTTGTTTGAGCGTAAATTATTTTTATGCCTTCAAAGGTAGTCTGTCATAGATAATAACTCTGTGATTCTCTTGAAAAGGGTCCACCTGGTCCCCCTGGTCCTAGAGGTCCTCAAGGTCCTAATGGTGCAGATGTAAGTATTTGGTTTTATTGTACATGCACCTAGCATGTCTATATACCTAACATTTATACATTTATGTATGATCTACATTTATTACTCTATCTTCCTGCAGGGTCCACAAGGTCCTCCTGGTTCTATTGGATCACCTGGAGGTGTTGGAGAGAAGGTAGGTGGAAACAATTCTTTTTCTATTTATGAGGCTGTGTAAAAGTTCAGCTAAAGTACCTTTAGTATGGAGGATAGTCACTCCCTAATCATAGTCAATTACAAACACACTTAGGGGGAGATTTCTCATAAGTCTCTTAGAGCAGAACTGTTCTAGTTGCCCAATCTCCCCCTTAATGTTAAAATTAAAGGCTCCATTCACACATTGGCAAATGGCGGTTGTGAGCTAACTGCAAAAACGGGATAGAGGCCACAGAGAAGCGTTATGCACGGGCACAGTGTGTCTCACCACTCGGTGTCCAAGCTGCAAAAGTGGGGAAGGTCCTATTCCTGTCCGTATGTGCAGAGATGCTCAGCCTCTCCTCCTCCATGGATTTGCGGCCCATTCTTAATGTGGCACTAGGAGAAGATGGTTGTTGGACCAGTCCAATAGTAGATTGTGATATATTCTATATACATTTGCTTGTGCATAGTGTAAGATAAAATACACTACTGAAGTGTGTGTTGAACACTTCTTAGAAGGCTATCCCCAATGGAGATATTAGAGAAAACATAAGGCTCTATGTAAAGATGGGCGGCTTAAAATAGGCATTACGAGACTGCTTTTTAATAGAAATCTATTTATTGTGTTTCTCTGAACCTTGTGATATGGGAACATTGTGTCTCCAGAGTTTTTCCTCACCTCTCTTGAGTTCCCATACATTGAAATGGATTTTGCCAGCAGTGTTTGCATGCAGACTCATTGCATAATAATGGCTGTCATCTTAAATCAGACAAATGCAGACTTGTATTCCTAAGGATGCGCGCAGTCCTATCAGCCAGACGCTCTGCGGGTCTATCATCTCCAAGTAGAAAGATTTTTATGGATTGTTTTTGTGTAGACTAAAATCCGAGCAGTGATGAAATCTTTATTTTTACATTTTCTGTGCAGCCTTTATAATCTCTGAAGCATTACAATGCATGTTCACGTCAGCTACTCAACAACTGTTCTGAGGCCTGAGCTATTGGGACAGCGGTGAACAGTTTTGTTATTGCATAAAACGCCTGGTATATTTCTGTATTGCTAGAATCCTATTACAGTACTTGTGCTATTGTTTGGAATATTAATATTTATATTTAGTGTTACCCCATGACTGGAGCTGTATCCTCTAGAGTACTTATAACGACTTATAGGACAGATAACTTGGCTGCAAAACATCTAAAATGTATGGCTAACTTAAAGAGAACCTGTCAGCAGAAATTGACCTAATAAACCACAACTGGTATGTCATCAGGCAGCTGAAAACTTTTTTGATCATGTCTATTTCATGGCCCAGTGCAGTGCCATTGTCCAGAAAATCAACTTTGAAGTGAGATGTAATTTGGTAGTATAAAGTCAAGGAGGCGGAGAGTTTAACACTGAAGTCAACCTTTCCTCATTTCAAAATGCCCTCTTCACTGTAATTGATTGTCCTGCATCCAGACACATCTTTAACCAGATTTCCTTCATTCTACGGTGAGGAGAGCTTGACTTCAATGCTGAGTTCTCCGCCTCCGTGACTTTATACAACCAATTTACATCTCACTTCAAAGTTGATTTTCTGGATGATGCCATCACTGAGCCATGAAAGAAACATAATCTGGAAGTTTTTACTCTGCTTCACAACATACTGATAGTGGTTAATTAGGTCAATTTCTGATGTCAAGTTTCCTTTAATGGAATTAAACATTTACACAACTATTATTATTCATCTGAACATTATTCATGTTTCCATTCCTGACCATGGTCTAAGCAACTTAAAGGATATGGCTCTTAAAATGTTTTCCACTTGGAACAATCCCTTGTAGGGCTCTGCATTAAAAAAAATGATCACACAATTTCCCTTTGCTGCCACCATCAGCCATTATCTGTGGCACTGTTACACTGTTAGCAAGTGTTCAGTTGTCTATAATGAGTTCTCTAAAGATGGTATGTAGTTAAAAATCCTACATAGGAAACCCCATTCTGTTTATTGTCAAATGAGATGAGTTTCCCATTTAATAAAATCTTTTTTTTCTTGTTTATTTAAAAAAAAAGAATTATGGAGCTAAGAGATAGTGCAAACAGGTCTTAATGTGATCACTGTGGATTGCTGGACAAAAAACATACTTACCATTGTAAACAATAGCAAATTAAGGCTTCCCATATTGCATGCAACCTGCACATACTGGGGGAACTTTTTAAGATTGGCATTTTGGAGGTCAGATCTAGCTGAGATTTCACAGCCATAGTCTCTGCCGTTTTTGTGGAGGAGACTATAGCAAATGGTGGGACTACCACATGATGCCCTGCTCTTCACCCCATATTGCCTAAAGTGGCAGAAAAGCCTCAAAATAGGTAAATATGGAGCTTTATACTTGTCTTTCTCCCTGAAAACTGTCAGGGAAGACACAATATATTTCCCCTCACTGTGTATAAACACTCTAATTATTACATTGCCAGAAGGTACAATCAATATGAGAGAATAAAGGGATTTTAACAGCTAATTACAAAAAGTTCTACTTTTACACGAACATAGTAATGACATTACATGACAAACAGGGACTTTATAAAAAAAAACATTCTTACAACACATCATATGCAAAGGATGAAGAATAATTATAACTTAATTATGTAACTAATGAAATCAGTTGGGCCTTTTTATTGACAGTGATAATAAGGTTAATATGTAAATAAGCATTTATAATTACTAGTTTGTTCAGCAATACATGTACAGTATGTCAGTATAGTTGATGTTGCTGTAATAGTCTGGGACAAGTCCTTAACATATTTAAAATATTTTTAAAAAAGTTTCCATATTTTTATTTTTATATATACTAGCTGTAATACCTGACATTGCACAGGATAGTACATAACTTTTCTTAGCTAGAAACTAAATAGATTTGCTTCAGTGACTCTTTAGAGAGAACCTGTCACCCCGTTTTGCACAGATACAGCTAGTGGCCGGTTCCTATAGAGCTCTAGTAACTACCTGACACCCTGCTTTTAGCTAAAAGTAGTTTCCCTCAGATCCCCATAAAATCAGAGTAATTATCTTGTCTGGTATCTAGGCATCTTTGGAGCGAGACAACGGGGCGTGTCCTAATGTCATGGGACCAGGGTGACATCATCAAAGGTCCTTAAGCTACTTAACATTAGCAAACTATACCCCATGTACATATCAGACCACGTAAAACAATCACAGCAGCCTCCATGGACTTCTACTCCTCTCCATACAGGTTCCTGTGATTTCATGAGATGTATGCCTAGTGTACAGTTTCTAATACTACAAAAGTTATAGTAGCTGCAATGATGTCACCCTGGTAACATGGAGTAAACCTGGGAATGGGAGGGGGTATGCACAGAATATATGCCCTCCCCCCCGTAGTAGGATAGGTTGACAAAAGACAAAAAAGAGATACAAGCGCTCTCCTCCTGCATTAAACGATATATGTGCTGTGGATGGACTCTCACGTGGTACAGTGGATCAAAGAGCATATATAATCAATTTTGGAGTATCCAGGCAGCTTCTCCACAAGCAGGTCCCATCCTCCATGTTCCAGGGTCACCGGTGGATGGTTTCCAAGACGTAAAAATACTGCTGATATTCCAAGCTTGTATATTGGTAGCACATGACCAGAAATTTAAGATCCTGTGCGTTACACCTCCGCCTCCACAACAACATTAGCCGATGACCATGAATTCTGCGAGGGTTTATAAACAATTGAATCATATTAATTCACAAATCAGCTGTCTTTTACTAAGAAGCTGAACTGTGATTGGTTGCTATATGCAACCTGATGAATATCCAGGCTAAGGGCTCATTCACATGGCCGCTGTGGGGGTCATGGTTTGCCTATGGAAGGAGGAGGGGTGAAGAGTTCTCACCCGCCCTCTTCCTAGCCCTGTGCTCTCCTAGGATCAGGTCTGAGTGAGCATACGGCCATTTAAAAGTACCCTTACTGCTACAGCAGCCAACAGAAAATGGCTCTTGTAGTTTGGCAGTTAGGTTACTAAGCATATATTTTTGGTAAATAAAGCGCACAGGAAATTTTTGAGACTGTAAATGTAACGGAGCTTATTCTTTTATTGGACAAACACACACATGCACACACATACAGTATACATACACTCAGCTTTACATGTTAAAAGTAAGATTTCATGCAATGTTTAATCTAGCCATTCACCTTAATAATAAATTGACTTTCCTAATTATGAAGGCAGTTTGCTTTGCAGCAGTCCACTCATTTACATCACATACAAGTCAAACAAGATTAAAATAAATTATAGCACTTCTATATAGAACAGATGATGTCCCATATTATCTACTTCCCCTCCCTGAACAAATACCAATAGATGATGTTACAGCTTATCTTCTGCCCCTTTCCTGCACACTGTTTTTTGTATAGATACCATTGACCCATCATTACATTACTACTGACAATAGATGATATGACAGCTTATCTCCTCCCCCTCCCTGTACAATGACCTCTATATAGATAACACTGACCCATCATTACATCACTACTGACAATAGATGATGTCACAGCTTATCTCCTCCCCCTCCCTGTACAATGACCTCTATATAGATAACACTGACCCATCATTACATCACTACTGACAATAGATGATGTGACAGCTTATCTCCTCCCACTCCCTGTACAATGACCCCTATATAGATAACACTGACACATCATTACATCACTACTGACCATAGATGATGTGACAGCTTATCTCCTCCCCCTCCCTGTACAATGACCTCTATATAGATAACACTGACCCATCATTACATCACTACTGACAATAGATGATGTCACAGCTTATCCCCTCCCCCTCCCTGTACAATGACCCCTATATAGATAATACTGACCCATCATTACATCAGTACTGACAATAGATGATGTGACAGCTTATCTCCTCCCACTCCCTGTACAATGACCTCTATATAGATAACACTGAGCCATCATTACATCACTACTGACAATAGATGATGTCACAGCTTATCCCCTCCCCCTCCCTGTACAATGACCCCTATATAGATAATACTGACCCAGCATTACATCACTACTGACAATAGATGATATCACAGCTTATCCCCTTCCCCTCCTTGTACAATGACCTCTATATAGATAACACTGACCCATCATTACATCACTACTGACAATAGATGATATCACAGCTTATCCCCTTCCCCTCCTTGTACAATGACCTCTATATAGATAACACTGGCCCATCATTACATCACTACTGTCAATAGATGATGTCACAGCTTATCCCCTCCCCCTCCCTGTACAATGACCCCTATATAGATAATACTGACCCATCATTACATCACTACTGACAATACATGATGTCACAGCTTATTCCCTTCCCCTCCCTTTACAATGACCTCTATATAGATAACACTGACCCATCATTACATCACTACTGACAATAGATGATGTCACAGCTTATCTCCTCCCTCTCCCTGTACAATGATCTCTATATAGATAACACTGACCCATCATTACATCACTACTGACAATAGATGATGTCACTGCTTATCTCCTCCCCCTCCCTGTACAATGACCTCTATATAGGTAACACAGACCCATCATTACATCACTACTAACAATAGATGATGTCACAACTTATCTCCCCCCTCCCTGTACAATGACCTCTATATAGATAACACTGACCCATCATTACATCACTACTGAAAATAGATGATGTCACAGCTTATTTCTTCCCCCTCTCTGCACGAAAATTTCTATATAGATAACACTGACCCATAATTACCTCAATGCTTATAATAGAGGTCACTGACCTAATCTATATACTCAGCTTATATACTACTCCTCCCTGTGCAATGACCTCTACATAGATAACACCACTGACCCATCATTGCTGATAACAGGCGATGTCACACTTTAGCTATTCCTACTCTCATACATGCTCTGATCATTCTAAATAGACCTCAATAAGTCAGTTCCATTTTATTGATGTTTTTGGCTACGAGGCTGTAAATTCTGATTGGGGGCCAATTACGGAGACTGCATATGCCCCCCTAATCATGTACAAAAAATAAAACAAAAAAACAAAACAATAATTAGAAAATTAGGAAAGATTAAAAATACATTTTATAAGTAAAGAAAATCTTGAAAATTTACTTTGCATGAGTAACCTTGAACTGACGTGACGACTTTATCATTTTAAATATTCAAAAAAAACATTCAGAAAATGTTTCATGCTAAAATAGAGGCACTTTGTGGTCGCAGAACAGTAAACCACTTAAAGTTATTCATTGTATGTGAGCTCTGCTAATGTATTCCCAGTCTTTGTTGACACCTGTGAAGGAATTGTATTATTTCCATATTTATTATAGACAATACATCACTGTTTCTATTCCAGTGGATCCTGAAAATAGAAACAAGGCCTTGCAGCCTAAGACAGTCACGTTGTGGCATACAAAACAATACAAACACTTCATTTATCGCATTACAGCATAGTAAATTTATTTTTACTCAGCTAAATAAAATGCTTTTTGTTTTTATGTATCACTCAGGTGTCAACATCCATATATATATATATATATATATATATGTGTGTGTGGAGAAGATACATGATTCTAAACATGGCAACAGCAAACAGATTTTTGATTACTTTATCAATAATTGATATCTCCATCATCAGGCTTTACTTTAGAGATATGGGTTTTATAGGAGACCAGTGTCTGTAAGTTTCAACAAAAAATGTAGTTTTGCATTTGCCTCACCCGATCTGTATCCCCCCCGGCCTGGTAACATCTGCGATGTTCACCAATCATGGGTGTTAACTCTTTAAATACCGGAGGTGCACTGCACACCACCACTTACACTATGATTGTCATTCCCAGAGGACGTTATCCTTGGAAAAATGGTGGTGCCTGCACTGGCAACATTTAAATGGTTCCCTGGAATTAAACATTTTTGCTGGTGGCATTTAAAAGGATGTTGCCAGTTGGGGCGAGCGTTCAGGTTCGCTCATCCCTAGTCACAATAGTATCCAATGCTTAAAAATATATCAGAAGATGCTTCAGGAAATTCTTCAGGTTACTTTGCTGCTCTGTCCACATTGCAGTTGGTCTTGGCTTTTGGAGCTTTCTGTTTTATGATTCCAATGTATATGGGAACCATGACCCTAAAGGAGTATTGGTTGGAATTAGCAACTTTTTATGCTAATATATTGTATATCTGCAATGCTTAGGCTTTGAGAGGATTAATTTGACTGTGTGGCTTTGGGGTACAGATGATTCTTCTGGTCAGATAGACCATAGGTTAACTTCAAGAATTCACATCTGGGCTGTTCATAGCTAGTAACATTTTAATACTAAATTCCTATTTCTGGTTATATTTATCAGGCCACTGAGCTAGAAAAATAATGGCAAGCAGCTTAATGTGCACTTTGGATTTCAAATCTAAATCTCCCTGCAGAGCTGAGTCAAATGTTTGTTCCTAAAATGAACATTTAATGTTTTGCATAAATTTCTATGAAGGCGTATTCGTTTCCATAAGCTGTGCTGGATAACGGATAATATGGGACAACCCTGCAAACCTCCTCACTGGTTTCTAAAACCCTAAATGTAATCTTCATACCTGGGGAACTTTTCTTCTAGTACCTCAATTGACATAGGATTTATGTTAACATGGAATATAGGAGAATATTTTACTGATCCTGACGGAAGTCCAGTTATAAGAAAGCAAGATTGTAAAGATTTAATGAAGATTAATTAAAACCGAAATTTCTTATTAGTGAATGACATAAACAATGCTGTCTTTATTCCATTTTAGGGTGAACCCGGTGAAGCTGGAAACCCAGGTCCTCCTGGAGAAGCTGGTGTTGGTGTAAGTGAATTCACAATAAGATTCATCTTTATCTCTGTATCTTAAATGGGAATTGTTCCTTAAAACAGTATAGTAGACAGTGTAGTGAAAGATTGAGCAGATTCCATAATTTTTGGCCTGAGAACTTTATTTTTTTTATTTATTTAGTGTAATGTGTCAGACTTTTAGCTTCATTTGTAGCAAAAACTTTTGTATATGCTTTGCAGAACATTAGCAATGTCTTTTAGACAATTTTGCATGCTTGGCAAAGGGGCATGGTTTACTAAAAAAGTGCTTGTCTAGGCAGAAAAGGTGGAATACCTTAAGATGTACCAACATGTGTCAATTTTTTGGCAAATTTTAGAGCAAAATAAGCCAACTAAAAGATGGTATAGAGTTAGATAATGTGTAAAGATCCAACACCAGTTGAATCACCTGTCACGAGTCGCTTTAATATTTGGAACCTCTTTAGACTGCCTGGTGTAAGTTTACACTGTCTAAATATAATCATGATAGACTCTTGTAATGTGAAGGGGATTACAGAATGGATTCTGATTAATTGACATGTATTAAGTCCCTCATCTCATAAGGAATAAAAAGGAAGCACCAACTTTGTACAGAAAATTGAATGCCATTATGAACATTCTAAACATGTATTTCTACTAAAATCTGCATTGTTTGTGGACAGTACACTTCTACATACCATCCAATTCTTTCATACATTACATTCTGCTGCAGTATTGAAATATACCCATAAGGGATGTGAATGGAATCAAAACTTTGCATTGGGACGTAATGATTATCTCTCTTCCCTCGAGAAATGATAATTTAGTAATAGAATTATAGCTATGTAAAATGTGTCTTGTGGCAACCTCATAAGAAAAATTCATTTTTCCTAATATGACCGGCTAATTTATTGGTATCTTATGATCATGTCTCCTTTACTCAAGCATATTGGCTATTTCCCTGTAGCTGTCAGGCAGCTTAAGAACTGCTTTGCAAGCAAAGAACAGAGCTAGAGAGAAATTAGCCTTGGGATTTGAGGGATGACATAGATTCATTAAATAAAGACTGTACAAAGGCTTTCAAAGCTTCTGGGTTTTTATAATCTTAACAATAGTGAAAATAAGGTTTAAGTCAGTTTATAAAATTAGTTTCAAAGAACTTAATCTTCTTACAAGCCAAGAAAGTCTTACTGAACTCTTAACACCTTATAATCTGTTATCCATATATCTCTAGGGCCCTAAAGGTGAGAGAGGAGAAAAGGGAGAAGCCGGACCTCCAGGAGCTGCAGGACCTGCTGGTCCCAAAGGTCCCCCAGGAGATGATGGACCTAAAGGAAATCCCGTAAGCGAACCAACACATAGATATATACTACATATGAAATACATTTTTATGTATGATAATCACAATGTCTCCCTTAACTTTCAAAATGTTTAGGGTCCCGTTGGTTTCCCAGGAGATCCTGGCCCTCCCGGAGAACCTGGTCCAAGTGTAAGTATCAAGTGCATGTTTCAAGTTTATTTTCATAAACATTGCAACAACTAAAACAATCAGTCAGTAACCACGCGTCTTTAAATCTATTGGTATTCATCTTCTGCTAGTTTTAAGATGCATACTTTTTCTCTTATTGAGGGCTGAAATCTTCAAATAAAACTTACTTTATTACACAATTAAGGCTCATTGCATGGCATTTCATTAAATAAATTTAATTTAGATTTTAACTTTTTTTATGATGTCTCATTCTGCTCTCTGAAGGGTGTAGATGGAGGCCCTGGTGACAAAGGTGAAGATGGTGAACCAGGCCAGCCTGTAAGTATTACCTGTTTTGATCATTGTCGACTTTCATTGAAATACATAGTAATCCTTATTCATTGATTATATATGTTTTCATGTAAGAGATGTTTTTAAACTTGCATATCTGTTTGAAATCTGACTTATTTTGGCACTAAATAATTACAGGGACCTCCTGGACCTTCTGGAGAAGCTGGACCACCAGGTCCTCCTGGAAAGAGGGTAAGTTTATAGTAGTTTCTCAGTATGTTTATAGGAATGTTGTATGACTTGTATTGTAATGGGGACAGTGGTCTCAGGGCCATCAGAAAAGTGAACGGTAAAAATCCTGCCCCCCAACAGCCTTGCCTGCTTGCCTCTGCATATCCCAGATGATATGGGACAACCAAGAAGACAGTCCCTCCTTTCGCCAAATTTCACATATGAAACATGACAAACATAATGATAAACAAGATAAGCAGGGTAAACAATCTAGGTCTCAACTGAGATAGCATATAAGGTACAGCATCACATACACAAAAGGATAGTCAAGAAGAAAGTACAGACAATAGGCCTAGCAAGAAAATATTTAACAGGCAAAGATGATGGCACACACTCTGGGTATTTATCAGGGTATAAGGTGCTCCAGGTGAGAGGGGCAGTGCTCTGGGAGTGTGAGCATGTTAACCCTTGCTGGTTAAAAGCAAGGTTTGCAGAGAGCAGGAGGTAGTTTCAATCACCAGTACAGCCACTGCAGCACTCTTCAGACTGCCGAGTAAAATGAACCAGACAAAATTCAGTGTCTTCTTAGCCTGATGAATGAACTGTACAAGACCCTGACACAGATGTAACAAGTATCTTACAATTTGCAGTGCTAGGCCTAACGCACGGTAATGCTGAAAGTTTCCAGGTAAAACTAATAGAAAATCCTTTCAGACTGAATAACATCTACACAATCATGGCTATGGGAGTTCTTAGAGATGAATGATTATAGTAGACTATAATAGAATATTGATTCAACTATGTGTTGTGTAAGTAACAAATGAAGGTAGGCAATACTTGTTGGAAATAAAGCCACATGCAGAAGTAACTTTCTGCTTTTTTATAGGTTTTAAAGATATTCATGGAAATATTTCCTTTTAGTGTGTCTCTTCTGCTCATAGTTTGCCGCTTAAAGCTGGAAAATAGAATTGCCCAACTGTTTGAGCTTCTAGCTAAATATACATTATATGAAGAAATGGATTCATATATAGTTGTTTAATATACTTAAAGGAATATTCTAGGAATAACATAATAGCATAATTCATATACAAATGGGTCTTTAAAATGTAAGCTAATATGTAACTAGATGTTATTTAAAATTTTGCTCCCCTTTCCAAATACTGTTGGAATTCACTGTAATGAAGAATTAAAATGCTACTTGCCTTTTAATCAGTCCGTGGTCACATGTCCACATCACATGTTCTGCACCTGCCTGGGCCATTCATGTGACCATTACTATGTTTGGCTGTAGTTGGTTGGTTGCAATGCATCCAGTATGGCCAGTATTGTGGTGAGATTTCATCTCGTGATGGCAGTTACACATCATTACTATGGTAACAGAGTAGGACAGTTTGTTAGATCATCACTGGGAGCAGAGCATAAGAGGAAGAAGAGAACCAAAGCATCATGGGACTTGTAGTTTCCCTGACAACCTGGAGAACAAGTGCCATTGCATTTAATCATTGTTAGCTTAATTTTAGATTTTTGTAAAGCCTTTGTAAAGAAAAATTCTGCCTAAACTACCATATCATAAACCACCATGATGAATGTATATTTTTTCTTACAGGGACCTCCTGGAGCTGCAGGTGCTGAAGGCAGGCAAGGAGAAAAAGGTGCAAAGGTAAGGGAATCCATTCACATGCATTGTTTGATTTCTAACAATGACTAGATTTCCATATTTTTACATTTATATTTTACTTACTTGCAAAATTCTTCCTTAAAGGGTGAAGCCGGATCTGAAGGACCAGCAGGAAAGACAGGGCCTGTTGGGCCTCAAGGACCAGCAGGAAAACCAGGTCCAGAAGGTCTCAGAGGAATTCCAGGGCCTGTGGTGAGTAAACACATGGTTTACTAATGGTTTACTGCACATAGTCAGGTAAACGAGTGTTTGCCATGTTCTAAAGTTTCTTTTGTTAGGTTTAATGTAAAGTTTCATCAATAGGATTAAGCAATTTATTCATGATGGATTAGAAATATTGATGTATTCATTTGTTTTGTTTTTTAATTTAGGGAGAACAAGGTCTTCCAGGTGCTCCAGGACAGGATGGACCTCCGGGTCCAATGGTAGGTGAAGAACACAAGGTCTTAGTCACTTGAAGTAGTTGAGATGTAGTTTATGAAAGTTAACAAGCAACTTCTATGCCTGAAAAAAATCAGATAACAATTATTATTTAGTTATTCACTTACATAATCAGTTTCAATAAATTGTGATCATTTTATGTTGCCACGGTGTAGATTTCTAGAACCTATTTGGTATAGTCATGCTATCTTTCTATACTTTCTATAACAATGTATGTTTTTGTTATGTAGGGTCCTCCAGGACTTCCAGGTCTGAAAGGCGATCCTGGTACAAAGGGTGAAAAGGCAAGTTATTTTCCTTGTGTTGTCCATTGACAAGATCATAGCATCTGCATTTCGAAGAGGCAAATAATCATAGCTAGTAATGAGTGGATACTGTAAAATTGGGGTTCCCTGAACCCATTTTTTTTAAATCTGTTTGGGTTCCCTAATGGAACCCCTACCGATAACACGTGCAAATTTCAGTGCTGGCACTGATCAAGAGTGTTAACTGTTTTCACGCTGCTGTCAAAGTTTTCAGTGGCATTCAAGTTACTGCCATCACGCTTATTGGTACCAACTTTTTGTGGAGGGTTGACACACACGGTCACAGTGATTCATATACCAGCAGCATTCAAAGAGTTAATCTCAACAGTGCAGCTGCCAGGGTCATTTTTGCAGTCATAAAAGACAATACATGTAACCCTATTGGAAACGAAAGAACTTTATCTTCCATATTTAGTTTTTGTTATGCTCTTTTGTTGTGCAACAATGTGTACATATTAAGTTTGCTCATTACCTTTAGTGCAGCTGTTTGCTACATATTTTACTAATTGAATGCTAAAGATTTTTTTGGTCTTTCTTTAAAACACCCCAAAATTCCCCCCAAAAGCCAAGGAACTCGAATTTTTCTGCTAACGTTTTTCTTGTTTTCAACAAATAGGGACATCCTGGTTTGATTGGTCTCATTGGTCCACCTGGAGAACAGGGTGAGAAGGGAGACAGAGGACTTCCAGGTCCACAGGGTGCTCCAGGAGGCAAAGGTGACAGTGTAAGTGTCAATAATTTCAAGTCTTAATAATTACCAAATCTTAATGCAGAGGAGAAAGATCAATTATCATCTCAATTCTAATCTTATCTCTAATAATCTAATTTAACTCCAACAGGGTATTTCAGGTGCTTCTGGTCCCAATGGTCCTCCTGGATCTCCTGGCTTGCCTGTAAGTATCCAGTAAAGTATCCATACGTGCAGCCAAATAAATGTAATGATACAAAAATGCCATATATTTCAGCATACAAACAATCAAAAAAGCTATGAGGAATTATGATTTGTAAGAAAGTTAATTTAATCAAGATAGTTTATAATATTTTGCTGACTATTTAAATATATGTCACATATATATATATATATTTATGTACGGTATATGTTACAGAGATACAATAAGGTCATTAGTAATATAATAGCCATTTATAGACACCCATATAGATATGTTTCCCTTTTAATACAAGAAAAAAAAGTTATATACCGTGTTTACCATTTTGACAAAAAAACATTATATTTTAAATCTTTAAATCAAAACATATTTTATCTCATTAATTTCTAGGGTCCTCAAGGTCCTAAGGGTTCAAAGGGTTCAAGTGTAAGTATTTTACACTTTATAATTGAATATTTTCATCTGATCTTAATGATATCTAACATTTTCTGTTCTTCTAAGGCTGCATTCACATGACCGCAAGGGGGACGTATATACGGCCAACATATATATGGCCAATATACGTCCCCCATAGACGGCAATGGGAGCGCGGCGCCCTACGGGAGTGGTACGGTGCCGCACACGTGCAGCACTGTACTGCTCCGTACCCCGTGAAAAAATATGTCCTATTTTTTCAGGGCATACGTGCGCTATGTATCCCTATGGAGAGGGGCGGGGGTGAGCAGCGCTCTCCCCCTCCTCCTCTCCCCGCGCGCTGCCGCGTGCCCGCCGTGCTACTGTACAGCGGGCACCGGTCGTGTGAATCCAGCCTAACTTTGATTTAGTTAATCCTAAAGGTTTTGAACCCTTTAGATGTATTATGTCTCACAGTTGAGGCATTTTCAGGATATTTACACATTTCCATAAATTAAAATTCTGTCTTTGTTTCTTTTCTTTTTAGGGTCCTGCAGGTCAAAAGGGAGATTCTGGTCTTCCTGGACCTCCTGGTCCACCAGTAAGTAAACTTTATTCGGTTCTGTATTTTCAAATAATTTTACTTATTTATAGATGAATATATCAGGCAGGTTATACCTGAGCCTGAAACAACTGATGACCAAAGTACAATGTGTGCTCTGGCTATCTAGCACTCTGTTTCAGTCACCACAGTCACAGTTAGACCTACCATTGGGGCTGTCAATAAGCTGGATTAGCTGTTGACACATTTTTTATCTAGTTTGTGAACAGTCAAATGCAATATCTAATTCACTGAATGTTAGAAATTAACCTATAGAAAACCATCGGAACAGCACAATATTCAGTTTGCCACTGATATTTTAGCACCCCATTTGAGAGAAGAAAACCAGATGGCTATATTTGAATTGACACCTTTAACTAATAATTGCAATATCCAGTAAGTAGTGACTAACAACTGAGGGTAGCGCTCAAATTTTCGAAGAGGTCAGAGAAAAACATGTATCATATATACTTGAGTATAAGCCGACCAAAATATAAGCTGAGGCCCCTAATTTTACCACAAAACCTGGTAATATTTTTTTTACTTGAATATAAGCCGAGTTTGGATTTTCAGCACATTTTTTGTGCTGAAAAACTAGGCTTATACTCGAGTATATATGTAACATAAAATAATACTCGAGTATGTATTAATATGTAACATAAAATAATGACATTTTAATGTTCATTAAGCATCAACCAACAAACCCATCTTACATCAAGCCATGAAACAATACAGAATTCTACATTTGAGTAAAATGTCTGCTTTGGAACTAGACATATGTCCTATGGAGCAATATAGTATAATTTTTAATGAATATGTATTCAAAGAAAATCTACCATCAGTATACCATGCTGTTGTGTGCACCCCTGGTAGGATCTTCTCTTCTTTTAGCTTCTTGTACACTTGTTTTTACAAAACAGGCTTTAAATATTATGCAAATAAGTCTGAAGGGCTCCAGGCTCAATTAACATCTATGGAGCACAAAGCCCCTCAGGTTAATTTGCATAATTGTTAAAGTTTTTTTTCTTAAACAAGGACATAAGAACAACACACAACATCATGTAAGTGTGCTTGATTTACAATTCCTGATCTTTGCGGAAGACTTTCTTTAAATATCCTTCACTGACAGCTGAGAGATAAACAAGCCTGATAATGTTTGTATTGGCATAGCTAATCTCCTAAGAAAGCTTAATCATCAATAGAAATATGCTCTAGACATGCAAAGAATTCATCTTTAGCCTTCTATCTCTATGCTGTGTAGGGCACTGCTCACTTTAGAAGAAGGAAGAGCAAAAAAAATAGAAGACAGAGAAACTGTTTAACTTAATGCAGTTTATTAGAGCTTACTAGTATTGCGTGCACAATTTATGCAATGATTTAGTCACATTTTAAATGGTTGTAATTAGAGAAGTTTTAAAAATATAGATGGATTTGCATCAAAAGAAGGTACTCATGTTTGGTTGTCAGACAACTAAGGTATAAAGGAAGGTCATCTGGAATTAGAAATGTAACTGGAATATCTATTTGTTTAGGGTCCACCAGGCGAAGTCATCCAGCCTCTACCTATCCAGTCGGCAAAGAAGACTCGCAGATCCCCAGACAACATGATGGCTGACCTTGGAGACAACATTCTAGATTATGACGGAATGGAGGAAGTCTTTAACTCACTCAACTCACTAAAACAGGACATAGAACGCATGAAGTATCCAGAAGGATCACAGAACAATCCTGCTAGGACATGCAAGGATCTCCAACTGTCTCATCCTGAATTTCCTGATGGTATGTAGGCACAATTTTGTATTACTACTCCTAAAGTACTACTGCATTCCTATTAAAGTTTTCCATAGATCGATAGACAATTTACAGGTAATGAGAAATAAATACACAGTGTATGGCATTTAGTGTGAACTCTCTATATAGTAATTTTCTATGAATCCACTGCATATAGAATATTGATAGTATGTGAAGTGATCAACCCAAATGAATACAGGTCTTGTATTAGAGCCACTGATAATCCTTTGTCTGTCAGTTTCCATATTAATTCCTAATGATGGGACAACTCATCACTTGCTATCTACAATGCAGGGGCTATTATTCTGTAATGTTCTATCATCTGGCTACAATCAGCAGAGCTACAATTTATGCCAGTAACATTTCAGCTAGATGAACCTATTCTTATTTGACACATAACTGCTCTCCATAAAAGCTTGTCAAATGTTGTATAAGACATTCAGTAATTTTATCAGAGATGAAGTAGAGACTACTATATTATATTAATAACTCTTTCAGGCCATGTTTGACAAGGTATACATTGTTCTCTTTGGAGATAAACAACTACCAGAGGCGTCTGATGTCTTAATTTCTCTGTTTTAAATTATGACATTTTTTAAAAACTCCACATTTCATGATTTTCACAAATATACTTCTTAATTTCCTTAGGTGAATATTGGATTGATCCTAACCAGGGATGCTCTGGAGACTCATTCAAAGTCTACTGCAACTTCACTGCTGGAGGAGAAACTTGTATATACGCAGACAAGAAATCAGAAGGAGTAAGTTAAGACTGTCAAAAGGCTAACATAAAAGAACGTTCTAGTCTTTTTTATTTTACCAATAATCCCTTGTTTATGGATAGCATTACTGTCTACAGTAAATGTGTTTTTTTTTTTTGATAATTAAAGGCCTGTTGTCATTTTACAGTCAGAAGGCAACCTCTATGGTGGCCTCTATGATGTTATGTTACTAAGAAATACTAAGGGAATCATACATTTGATTGCTTTAATTTTCCGGTACATTATAGTAATTAATTTTTCTGCATTTCCTGTTAAAAACAGGTACGCATTTCTTCATGGCCCAAAGAAAACCCTGGATCCTGGTTCAGTGAATTCAAGAGAGGAAAACTGGTAGGTTTATCAGGAAAGAACAAAGTTGTGATGTCAGATCAAGCAGAAATCAATATAGAGCACTTATATAATAAGTTTCACCAAGGGGAACAAAGCAACACTTGTAGCATAATGCAGTGGAATTTAAAAGCACAGATTTATTAGGACTTGTACGCCTGAAAATTGACGTACAAATCCTGAAATAGGTAGCACTTCTTTCTTCCCCCGCACACCACCTGCATGCCAAATGGGCATGGAAGTGTGTAAAGCATGTGGAGTGAGGCAGGAACTGTGCACTACCATTCAGGCGCAGGCTATAGCGCAATTTTATGCCAAGTCGGACATGATATAGAACTGCTCCACCAGCACAGCTGCAAACCGGAATTATCAAGAGGCATTCTGGAGCACACAGGACCTGCTATATTATAGACGTGCCCCTATGAATCTATATAATATGTATTGATGAAAATGAAGTCTTTACTACTGGAGTTCTTCATTCCTAGTGGATTTAAATTCATAGATCATAGATATGAACTGGCTACCTAGAAATAAAAACAAAATATATGTTACTATTTACTACCACTTTAAGTATTATTATTACAGTCCTATACAATTCAGACAAAAATCTGCCCAAAATGTCAATTTTGCGATCCAGATCATAATGTAATAATAGATTAAACTATGTTTTCCAACATTATTTGTTTGCCACTAATACAATTGTGATTTCTTCTCTGCAGCTTTCCTATGTTGATGTTGAGGGCAACTCAATAAACCAAGTTCAAATGACCTTCCTGAGACTCCTCAGCGCCTCTGCTCGACAGAACTTTACTTACAGCTGCCACCAGTCTGTAGCCTGGCATGATGTTGTGAATGATAACTATGACAGGGCCTTGCGGTTCTTAGGATCAAACGATGAGGAAATATCTTATGACAACAGTCCCTTCATTAAAGCCTTGCACGATGGCTGTGCGGTAAGTACACAATTTATATACAGTGACAGTTTCTTAAATGTTGGAATATGTAAAGCATTGAACTGATTGTAGGCTTTATATTACATTAGCGTTCATGAAGAACATTAATATTTTAAGGGTTTTTTTCACCATTATATATCTATATTGCACAGATCATAATAATGAATAATGTATGATATTTACATACTGTTAAAAATGATCTACCGTATATTCCGGCGTATAAGACGACCTGGTGTATAAGACGACCCCCCTACTTTCCTGTTTAAAATATAGAGTTTAAGATATATTCGCCGTATAAGACTACCCCTTTTCCAACGCATACAAAACACCGGTAAAAATTAAAAAAAAAACAGATTTGAATTTAACATGGTCCTTTTTTAAATGTAAATTCTTATGACATGCAGGTATATAGCAGGAAAACTGTCACTCATAAACATAAGGCATACAACAACAACATTACCATTACAGCACAGCCCCCAGTAGTATACAGCACAGCCCCCAGTAGTATACAGCACAGCCCCCAGTAGTATACAGCACAGCCCCCAGTAGTATACAGCACAGCCCCCAGTAGTATACAGCACTGCCCCCAGTAGTATACAGCCCAGCCCCCAGTAGTATACAGCACAGCCCCCAGTAGTATACAGCACTGCCCCCAGTAGTATACAGCACAGCCCCCAGTAGTATACAGCACAGCCCCCAGTAGTATACAGCACTGCCCCCAGTAGTATACAGCCCAGCCCAGCATTAAAAAAAAAAATAAACTTATATACTCACCCGATGTGCGGCGCTGCTCCCCCGATGTCCGCGCCGTCTTCTTTCTTCTGCTGGGCGCCGCCATTGATCTTCCCCAGCAGGCGCCTAGTATGACGCGCCGCTGCTGACGTCATACTAGGCGCCGCCCTGGGGAAAAGCATGGCGGCGCCCAGCAGAAGAAAGAAGACGGCGCGGAAGACTGAAGACAGCACAGCGCGGACATCGGGGCCAACGGAGGGTGAGTATGCGCCCCGATGTCTTTTTGAGGCTGCCGGCAGCTTTTTGAGGCCGCCGGCAGCCATCGCTGTGCAAACACCCGCGATCGGTGCTAGCACCGATCGCGGGTGTTACCGGTAAGCCTTTGCTGCAATATGCAGCAAAGACTTACCGGCTATGGAGAGGGCTCAGCCCGTGAGCCCTCTCCATGCACCGGGACCGCCGCCGTATAAGACGATTACCGGCGTATAAGACGACCCCAGAGAAGACAGAAGATTTTTCTGTCTTCAAAAGTCATCTTACACGCCGGTATATACGGTAGTGAAGTATAGTGATGTTTTTTAACTTAGTATTGTGGTACATGGTATAATTGTGTAGCAATATGCATATCCGCCTACTGACCTGAGGGCTGGTGGACGCACATGCTCATTACTTTCTCTACAGTCAGTTCTCTGTATAGTGATTTTTATTCCCGAGCAGCATTGTTCTGCTTTCCTGCTTGGTTTCAAAGGGAGTCCATATTGTAGTTGTCTAACAGAATATACCTGAAGCTTCTCTTGATCCAACAGGGGGGAATTTATCAAAATTTAGCTACCGCCTCTTAGTAAATCCGGCAGATGATCTTGTACCTGGATTGATTCTAAGCCAGGTCCTGTCTGTCGTAGAACTATACCCAGCACCAGCAGCCTGGCACATGTTATATTTAATTAATCAGGCCACAGCGTACTAGCCCCACTCGGCGCCCCTCTACTTGCCCACACGGTGTGGAGATGGCATAGGTGGGAAATAGAAGTCACAATGCAAAATAGAGAAAAAATTGTGCGGCACTCACCGGTATTAGTAACAGGTAACGCTTTATTCTGAGGGAACAATCATAGCAGGGAGGATGCACGCCACGCCAGGATGACGGGCCGTTTCGCGCAGTGTGCGCTTTCTCAAACCTCGGGCCTTGTTATATTTAATTAATCAGGCCACAGCGTACTAGCCCCACTCGGCGCCCCTCTACTTGCCCACACGGTGTGGAGATGGCATAGGTGGGAAATAGAAGTCACAATACCTAGCTATGAGCACAGAAAACTAGAGTACAAGCCATGATAAATTCCCCCTAGTCCTGTCTGCATGAAAAGTAAGATTTGTTGAAAGTCTGCCTCAATCGGTTCAGATTAGCAACGGCTTCAGGGGAGACATGTCAAAGAAAATAAAATAACAATGTTTTTTTTATAGTGCTGGAAACACTGCAAAGGACATATAGTAACAGCATTTCTGGGATGATTAAAGTGTTACCTCATTTGATCAAGGACATCGATCAGTGGTCCCAAATAGTTTTTATACAGATATAATATCATATCATTGTATGTGGATGTGAGGTTTTGCAAAACCTTGAGATCCAATCCGGGACAATGACTCATTTTTGCAAGATGTGAGACTTCCCTTTGACAAGAGCCTCTATCTTTCTCATACCTTCCTATAGGGAAGGGGACAGTGTTAATACCATCATATAGTAAGAATGCCCATTCATATTCAGTGTGAGTTTTTAGAGCCTTAATTGATTGCACAAATAGTTCTATAACAAACCACAATACAGTATCCAAAATCCACAGTACTGTAAGAACAATGTCATATAAATGTCATAAACCCCTTCTTCAGTGCTAGATGAGAATGGAAAGTCTTAATTCAGGGCCTAAACAACAAATATTACAGTATATCATGAACATTGGAAATGTTTATTGATATATTTGTTTTTATAAGTCATGAAATTATTTCCAACCAGCAATCGATAAAGTATGTAATTTAACCTGAGGTGGAATAATACCCACTGCAATGACATTTGTCCTTGTGCTGAAAAATACTTTATTGACAACAATGTAAAGTCAGAGTGATGTGCAAGAAAACATGCGGAAACACATTAAAAATAGACCATTCTAACAGCATCGACTAATGTTATTGAAGGATAGAATGCTTTTCATTGTCCTTGAAAATGTTAGACTTTCAGAAATTTCTCTTAAATTTATTTGATTGAAATAATGTAAATAAAGATTGGTTAACTAAATAAGTTATCTCACTTTATCACAGAAAATGGGTGTTTCCCTCCATTCACTTACACTACAAACTGAATCACCATGTCTGGATAATGGGTTAAGCCAGTCATCTTATCCAGTGCTGCATCTGTAGTTCTTAGCACTGACTGCTACACTGAGAATGGAGTGGTACTTTTGGCTCCATTCTCTGGTTGGGGTGTGACCATTGTACCAATGACCTATGTGCGTTAAAGGTGGATGAACCCTTCTATTGATTAAATAGTGGAATTACATATGATTACGGCAATTACAATGTTTATATCATATCAGATTACTGTGTAAAACGATTTATTTTACCTAAGCGCTAACTATTAATTACTTATTTTTACAGCTGAGGAAAGGATATGCAAAAACAGTCATCGAAATCAACACATTGAAGATTGATCAGTTGCCTATAGCAGATGTTATGATAAGTGACTTTGGGGATCAGAACCAGAAGTTTGGATTTGAGGTCGGAGCGGCCTGCTTCTTAGGTTGAGACTGGAATCTGGACAAGCAGCTTAATAAAAAGTGTAAAAAAAAATCTTCCTAAAAAAAAAGCGTCAGGCTTTGGATACCACCAGAGACGTGTTCGCCACATGCAAGTTTTGAATATGGATTGTGCAGAGGGGAAGAAAAACAAAATACATAAAAAAAAGCTCACTGCATATGAGCTACTTAAAATTTGCCAGGCGCCCTCACCTGGGGCAGAATCACATGACTTAAGCAGTTGCAAACATATGAAGGACTTAGATGTGATACTATAGAGACAGCTGTGTCCTCTTTCATGGGAAACGTTTGGTGCTGAAGAACATCCAAAAACAGGCTTCGTCCATCATAGGTGCTATTCTTGTAAAAGGGTTTACCAAATGCTGTATACATGTAGTTACTCTGCATACTTATTCTATCAGGCTTGCATGTCCTTTTCCAAAACTTGCATGTGACTCTGGGTTGAGCCATAAATCTAAGAGCTAAATTAAACCCAAAAAGGTTCCCCACTGTCTAGACCGGATGCAGTGTCTGTACTGTGCAAAATACCATGTAATACCAGTGGACTCCAACCCTTCTTTCTGACTCCAAATAAAATCCCTTTGTATATATTGATGTGGAAGACCTCTCTTATTTGCTGTTGCTAAACAAAATAAATCTATATATATATAAATATATTTACATTCTTTATATATAAAGCCTCAGGTTGCCAAACTGGAAGACAGAAATGATAAATCTTAAATTTCACTATTTTTGTGTTGCATTTTTCTTTTGCAAAATGAAACCATTTTGGTGCAATATTTGATGGTGCCAATACCTCATTCCAGGATGTTGTGACATGCATGTATATACCTAAAATAACTTTTTTTTTTAATTATTATTTGTGGTCGGGGGAAAATGTGTATTAAGAGAACTATTTCTGTATAAGATATTTGTCAATTTTGTGTGAAGTCATTGGTCAGAAGCACGTATGTTTAAATTTATGTATCATCGAGGTTTGTGCAACTTCTAACACGTAATATTAAAACTGGACGCGAAACAGTCATGTTATGTATTTGTTCAGTGTTTAAAAGAAAACCTTCTAGCATTTTGATACCAGACAGACAGTATATATGTTGATATGTGCTGGCTGCTATTTATGTTGTAGCTATTCCGAACAGACACAGTAATATGTTGGTCAGCAAGTCACTACGTTGTTGAACCCATGAATAGCTTTCAGATATTTATGTACACAATTTTGTCAAGGTCATGTGATTCTACCTGGTTGCTTAGCAACATAGGAGGGGCTGCTAAAAACGCCAGTTAATTTGACATCCAAATTTTTTACTTAGTCTTCCAAACTTCTTGTGGTCTTTTCCTCCCATTCTGGTTTTAGCTGGAAAATAAAGATAAAGATTTTCACATTAAAAGTAAAATTCTTTTGTAATTATTTTTCATAATATATGTAAGACTTGAAAATTGTGTGTTACTCTTTCATAAATAAACTGTTAAATTAATTGGTCTTAGATCCTACTAGCTCATTTTCCCATGACATTTAATTAACAGGATATAGAATAAACATTTTCTTTTTCTTTTGCTGTTGATTTTTTTTCTACAAAAATGTTTCTGTCACCTCAGAGAACATATGAAAATGTCATCAATAAATTCAAGTCTTGTTTACGTAAAATGTTCATTTCCTTTCTTAAAAGATATGCCGGGTCAAACGTAACAAAACAAAAATCCCTTTATTGTAGAAATTGTCACCTTTGTCAAGTTGTAGAAAATATGTCTTTCTCATAGCAGAATACCACTGCTGCTGAAATCTACCATCTAGAATCTACTCACCTTCGTAGATCCAGAGGTAGATTTCCCAAGTCAACCTCATCCATAAAGATCATTTGTTATGCCTTGGTGTGCAGCCTATTACTTTCAAAACTTTATTTTATTTATATGCTAATTAGCTGTAGAGGCTACCCGGGTCGTGGAGTTCCCTGTCTTCATTAAGCTGGAAGCCACTGTGCCTCAGCGTGCCATGCTGTCACATTCAAACGCATCACATGCAGGTGGGATGATAAAGGATACTCAGAGCATGAGTCCCCTGTTGGCTTCTCAAAGCTGGTGATGCCACTGGGAGCCACTGTGCCATGCTGCCGTGTTCACAAGTGTCATAGCCATGATGGGGGGGGGGCTCTGCAAAGTCTACTCAATGCGTGGAGTATCTTAAGCCCTGGGATCTCACAGAGACTACTCCCTGCCATGAACAAATGAACACAATAAAGTTTTAAAAGTATTAGGCTGCACATCAGGATATAATAAAAGTTCTACAGAGATGAGTCTGACTTCGGAAATCTACCTCTGATCTAGAAGTAGATTTCATATAATAGATTTTCTTTAAACTATATTATTGTAACAGACAATATATTGGTATCATCCATGAGTATTATATTCTACTAAGTTCAAAATGATAAGGTCTATGATGTGCCCAAAACTCTTCACTGATTTCTGATCTCAGTCTCCATCGCAGAACTACTTCTAATAAATGTCTTGGTTAAAGGAGTCACAATAGAATCAAGGAGCCACGTCTTGCCTAATGTAATATTATGCTATAACCTGCACCACTTCTTACTGCAGGCTTCAGCTCATACAGAGTTGCAGGGCAGGAACTTCCCATTCTGGCCCACTCTTAAACTGGGAACAACATCTACACACTACTCTTTTGGGATGGAGTCAGCTTAGAAGCAAAATATATGCAATTACTGGCCATGAACCAGGAATTGAGACTATTTCAAGGCTTGTAGACCTGAAAACTGGCATCCTGGCTCTAATGGTCCTGAAAGGTTGTCCCAATATTTCAGGACCATTAGTCGACAAAGCAACCATAGATAAAATACTTATTGAGCTAAAATTTGGCATATTCTTCCATACTGTATCCCTCTAGCAGTAGACCCAACCTTGGTTCTAGACCCCAGATACGGCAATTAGCACTTAGTGGAATGATTTATATTCAAAAACATATGTAACCATTTTTATTCCAAACAAAATTGACTTTGAATGAATGTATGTTAAAAAAGATATCAAATTGAACAATGACTTATTATGTAAACATTATTTTTATAATTGAACACATATATCACATCAGTATGGTCTTAGGACCTGATCATTGGCCATAACTGACTGATGTATAGATGTTCATGAACTGAAAACAAATGCAACTTCATATGAATGATTTTAAAGGGATCTGACATGGGTATGAACCAATGAAGGGTATACCCCAGAATAATTTGGTTGGCTTAACACTGAGCTGTAAATTGATTGTCTTCAGCGAGTCATCCAGTATGTATAGTAGTTTTACTATGCTAATACAAGTCATATATTTTAGCAAGTCTTAAAAGCTTTTAAACTAGTGGTTTATATCATTTATTCAAAATGACTTCATTGAATACTAAAGAGCCACCTTTTATGACCATCCACTTACAATAAAGAATCAGAGGAGTCTTTCAGCCATTTTACCTGGAAATCATTTTGCATATTATTATCCTGCCTCCAGACACATCCTGTGTGAGTCGAAATAGGGACCAGGAGCACTTCACAACAATGACTGGGCCTCCATGAGGGACATTTGTTCAGTGCTGCACTGCTTCAAATATGCCACCGATATGGCCAGCGCAGATGGCGCCATTATCAGCTTTACCATTACCATCTTTTTCCTGCTACAAAAAGCTCTCCAGGCCATAGCTGAGGATGTAATGATGGCAGATAAGGAAGATGAGAAGTAACAGATGCCAGGCCAATCTACACAGAGCCTCCCAGGGAACAGTTTTGGAGCAGGAGGATGAGGACGAGTTGGGTGACACCAAGATCAGCTCAGAGGTGTCACTGGAGTGGCTACAATGTGGAATGCCATGTTATCTTTAAAGGAGATCAACCAGTTGGAAAAAAATTTTAAAAACAATACAAATACTCACCTATGCTCATCTTTATCCTGATCCCAGCGCTTGTCTTCACTAGCTTCATCTTGATCCCAGCACTTGTCTTCACTAACTTCCTGCTTGCCAGGATCACCTAGAAAAGAGACATAATTAGCAGCATGGGACACTGGGACGAGATGTCCGGCACTCCGGGCTGCACATTTTTTCGGCTTATTTTACCGTTATAAGAATGACCAACTGTGTCATCCATAGTGCCTTTTGCCACAGTGAGAGGAAAGGATTGTGGTTTTCCCATTACTTCTTTTAACGCATAGAGAATAACTGTGCTTGAACACCCAGAGTGACTTTAACCACAGTGAGTAGAAAGTTTTGTGGCTTTTCCATTGTTTCTTTACTCCACTATATAAGTAACTGAGTATGAACACCCAGAGCATCTTTAAATTCCGTCACATAATTTTCAAAAATTATTTCTTTATATTTTTTATAAACATTATGTTATTATTTTGAGCACTTTCCCTAGTCCTTTGTAGTCATCATTAGGCCCATTTTACAGCCATTTTTGGGTATTAAAGTCCAGGTACCCATCAACTTCAATGGAGTTCATGTTTTGGTGAAATTTCAACCAGAAGTCCAGGTCCTGAATTGAATATTGTCAGATGAACCTGTTGAATCTGAATTTCAACCAGGCAGCTCTATTAATGATTGATTTCTATGAGGGTTCAGGGAATTCTTTGTGACCTATGCGGATCCTTGTATTATCTGCCGCCATATTTATAATAGAGGTGTTACCCAATGTAGTGATCCTATTTGTGATGATAATAAAATTTCTTATTAGAATAGAATGTCAGACTATTTTAAGACTTGGCATTAGAATGATTTGCTCCCAATAATTCAGATTTAAAAAGCTAGAAAAGAATTTACAACAATAAAAAAGAAAACCTCTAAAACAATCCCCAATAAAATACACCATCATGGAATTACTTACCAGACACAGTGGGGGATATTTTATTTTACACACGCTTGAGAAAGCGTGTGTACACGCGAAACGGCCCGTCGCCTTGGCGAGGCAGCTCCTCACTCTGTCCTGTCACCTCTACCAAAATAAAGAAGTGTTTTTAACATCATTCTGGTGAGTGCCACATTTTCCTCTCTTTTTTTTGCCTCATTTGTCTGCGTATATTGAACGTGCACCGTGGAATGCTTTGATTTCTCTATGCCCAGTCTCCTGCCTTTGGTCTGCAGAATGTGTTTGCCAAGTTTGGTGTGAGCAGTGCCGGATATTGGCCTTTTTTTTTTTTCTCCTCTCCCTCCTGTTATTTTATAAAGTACATACCTTCCGCTAGAAACAGATTTTCAGTTTGACCAGGGAAATTTTTTTTTTTCAAATTCCCTGTCCCATGTACAAATCAACAATATATACTTTGGAACATAAACGTGAGTTTCCCTCCAGGTTGATAAAAGCTTCATGCTCTCTTCCACAACATCCAACAGCCTTTCTATATATATGTTATAGCATATCTTCAGATCTCTTTATCAATCCTGGAAACATCTATCTCTGTATTTTGCTTCAGAGCATTACTCAGAGATGGAAAGCATTAATCTGCAGGCTTGTTTCCTATCAGTGTATCAAAAAGGCTATAAGACATCTCAGGCACAGCCCTCACCTCTAAAACCTGACATTGACAAAATATTTCATCTTGGAGAACAGAAGATACTAGTGATATAGGAAGAAATGTATATACTGTATACATTATCTATACACAAAAGGTGGACCAGCACTGCCCAACAATAACCACTGATCAAAACATGCCAAAATATGTAATCAAAAGCCACAAAAAGAACAGAGGCATTAAATATAGATCAAGCAAATAATATCTTTATTAATAGAAAAATACACCACAAAACATGCTTAAAAACCTTTAAAAATTGTGAACGAAGTCACAAATGAATGACATCCTCGGGAAAGTGCTCGACACATGATAATGTGCACTGTTCCCGGAACTCCAGCTTCCCCTACTGGCCACAATATAGTATACAACAATGTACAGAAATAAATATTATAAATGGTGAGCTAATCAAATCTTTTGACAAGCCCATACGAATGCAGGATAACAACAAAAAGAGGGGTGAAACACAATAATGGATGGATACACAATTCAAGGATCAGCAGGGGTCAGGAGGAAGCTACCACGAGGTAGCAATACACGTGGGACATCTATCCCCAGCACCCCGCTCTCATGGCCTGAGCATTTAGGTATACAGCTTTCTTATTTGTACATGGTTTTGTGCTGATCCCTGAATTGCGTGTCCATCCATTGTGCAACTGCCCCTCATTTGTGACTTTGTTCACAATTTTTAAAGGTTTTTAGGCATGTTTTGTGTAGTATTTTTCTATTAATAAAGATATTTGCTTGATCTATTTTTCATGTGCAACATCCCCCACCGGGGCCTAGCCCTTGAGGTGAGGCCTGGAGACAGCTGGGGCCCGCGGTACCAGAGTGGCTGGCGGTTGCGGCCTAAGCACGCTATTGTCACGGTGCTTGGTACGGGGAAACCGGAGGGCTGTCCTACAGCCTGGCAGGTCTCCAGCAGGGTGGTGTTGGCAAGAAATGATGAGGGAGAGGCTGCTATAGCGGATCTCCCTGGGGCAACCCCTTAATGTCCCGAGTGTGAGTCTCTGTGTGATGGACAGGGTGCCGGTGATGAAGGCAGCCGTATTAGCAGGGACCAGACGGAGACAGAAGTTGAAGAAAACAACTTACAGTTCTTTATTTGAACCGGCAGGAACCGCAGCAACGTGCCTTTAACAGGTAGATGGAGTGCTGAGATGTGAGTTGGAGGGAGCCTCAGGAGATAGTTCACCAGCCTGGATGTAGAGGGCAGGCTGGGAGGCAGCTGTGTCCTGGTAGGAAGCTTCAGCTTGTCCTGTAGGGCTTCAGGTATCACCTTTAAAGGTAAGATGATACCCCTTTCCTCACTACACTAACTCTAGTCTTAGACTCTTCAGAGGCAGGGGCTAGGCTCTTCCTGCTCTGGTATGGGCTGGACAGAGATTTCTCACTCACTCACTGATCTCTAGGATTCCATACTAGAATAATCTCTGAAAGAAGATCTCTCTAGACTCTAGAACATTCCTGGCCAGGGGGTTTTATTACCTTCCTTTGGTCAGGTGGTGGCTGCTCCTCCAATCACATCTCAGCTCACAAAGCACAGGATGTAACACATATCATTGGACAACAGCATCTTGCATCATACAAAATACTTAACCTCTGCCTTGCCAGGCAGGATTCACCACTGCAATACCCCTATGTCCTATCAGGACCATGTAGTGTAATGTGATTACACGCAGTTGGGACGTATTCGCAAACCCTCCCTCGCCATTGTATCGGCGAGGGTGTTGCATACCCCGGGGGCAATTGAAAGAGCCGCCCTCGGCTCGACTACAGATGTCTTGGGGGGGCAGAGGTGGCTAAGGGCACTTCTAGGAAGTGCAGGCTATGTGAGGTGTAGGGACAAACCGCCCATGGTCCTGGAGACAGGCACCTGGGTTGGTGTCGGACTAAGACAAAACATATAGCTGTATGACAGTTGGTCGCTGACGCCATTAAACCGAACTGTACATTAGGAAAGGTGTGGTGTCATGTCCTGTAATCCACTCCTTGCACCAAGGCCTGTATATTTGTTGTATCAACACTTCTTCCCTGGCGGCAATTATATAATGTGTGTATATGCATTGCGTTAGCATATGCGACACGAGTACCTCCTGACTGGCATCCTTACCCATAGTATGAGTGGCATCCAGGTGCTAACTCTGTAACACCCCCGGTCCCCGTAGGACCCGCAGTTTACGGACTACCCCCATGTGCAAACCTCAGTTTGAGGGATCAGGTAGTGGTCAGTGTTTTACAAAAAGACGGTCCGACACAGCCACACTACAACCTGTAAAGCCTATGAAAGGGTTAATGCAAACTACTGGCATATATGACAGTGTGCAAACATTTGGTAAGATCACATTGGCGTAGGAGCCCAATGGGTACACATCTTAAAACGTTACAAACGTTACAGAGGTAGGCTACTCAGGGTAGCAAGGTAGCAAATGTCTCTTTTCCTGCAAAGGAAAGGCATGGAAGTGCAGACATAATGTCCGTACCTAAAAGGAAAGGCATTAAGTGCAAAATAATAATAAATTAAGTGGCAACTTTTCCTTGGAGTTGGCAAAAGTCTCACAGAAGGTCTCTAATGACAAAGTCCATCTTCTGGGTACAGCCCTTGATGTGGGGAAAAGTGCACTGAGAAGCAAAGGGTCTCCTCTATATGCAGAGGGACAGAATCCTTTGAGGAAGGGTGCTATCATAGCACATGACAGTGGGCAGTTCAAGGAAAGTCTCTTGACTGAGATAAATAAGGGTAAGAGTCTCAGGACAGTTTCTGGCTCTTTAGGGAAAGGACAGAAATATACAATATGTACAATGGACATAGTACCTGGAGAGGGCTACAGCCCTTCAGGGGTTAGTCTGCATCGCTGGGTTCTTTGGAGACAGGATCCAGCTCCAGCAGGGAATCCTGTGCATCCTCAGCGGGAGTAGGTGCCGGCTGGGGACACCCGGTGGCAGTAGTGGGTACTGCAGGTGCAGCAACATCCTCCGGACCTTCAGGGGGAGGAGCGCTGTCGCCCGGGGTGTCGGCTGTTCCAGCCGGGGGCTCAACTGAGCCAGGGACCACAGAGGGGTCCAGAAAGAAATAAACAGGGACCTGCGGCAGCGCCGCAGCTCCTTCCAGCTCCGGTTCTTCCGGGGCCGGGTCATCACCCCATTGGTAACCGGCAAGGGGAGATGTGGGCCTAGACGGAACCTCCGGACAAGGTTCGCTAGCCGGGATGTCTTTTCCCACAGAAGAGCCGCGGGACCTGGCAATACTCCCGGCAGGGGAGACAGTGGGGGTGGCGCCCTGGATCATGCCCGGCCCATGGATGGCAATGGGACCCGTACTCACAATCACCGTGGATGGAGCATTCACGTGGGTCACCGCCCGGGGACTCGCAGCCGAGGAAGAAGAGGTGTTCGGGGATTCCGGCCACTCGTCGTCCTCATACCAGTCGTCATACGATGGGTAGCGGTCCTCATCGGAGTCGGGGATCCGGATCACACCAGCCGCCCAACGTCCTCGGGGCCCCTCCTGCAGGGAGAATTCAATGCACTCGCCTGGCTTCAGGTTGTGCTGGCTCTCTGGCAGATCAGGCCTCTTGACAGACCAGCGGGGAATAAATACCTCCCGTCCGGTGTAGTCCTGAGTGGCGAAGCCATAGCCACGTTGTTTATCAAAGAACCGGACCATGCCGGTGGTGCGGTTCTTTTCCACCCAGGCTCCAGCTGTAGACCGGCCGGCCATGTAGCGTTGGGCCTCCTTCTCGCGGCGTCGCTGCTCCGAGACAGCGTCCCGGAGTTGCTGGCGGGCTGCCTCACCTCGGCCTCGAGGCTGCGGAGTTGCCGGTGCTGGGGCTCGTGGCTCCGGTGCAGGCTCGGGTCTCCGTGATGGTC
This sequence comes from Engystomops pustulosus, assembly GCF_040894005.1. Taxonomy (NCBI): domain Eukaryota; kingdom Metazoa; phylum Chordata; class Amphibia; order Anura; family Leptodactylidae; genus Engystomops; species Engystomops pustulosus. The sequence continues at coordinate 55,630,012 of NC_092420.1, read as the reverse complement.
GGGCAGGTGCCGGAACAGGAGCGGGAGCAGCCGGAGGATCAGGAACCATCACAGCAGGGCTAGCAGGCCGAACAGCAGGGACAGTAGGCCTCGGAGCAGGTGGCACAGCAGCAGTAGGCCCAGGCGCTGGCTCAACAGGAGTCGGGGCCTCCCCACGTGGCGCCTCCACGTGGGCCTGCGGTACCGGAATGGTAACCGGGATAGGTACGAGGAACCGCCCGGGTGGGACCTGGTACTCCGTCACCGTCTGGACATACCTCCGGGTGACGAATGCTTGGGTCAGTCCTCGATGCAGCCGGTGCCCAGCAAAGGGCCTCCGGACCGGCAGCGCAGAGACCACCACCATGGTCTCCAACACTTCAAAGAACTCAGGACGCTCCACAGGAGGGAAGGGCGGAGGACCCCACATGATGCTGTCCTCACTGTCCAAAATCCACTCGAGTTCTGGCGTTTCTCTGAGGCGGGGCAGGAAGTCCGCCTCGAGCCAGTAGGGAGGAGTCCAAGTCCTTCCCGCCAAGAGCTGTGGCGGGCTCTAATTTTTCCTGCGCCGCAGGAGGCGGGGTTCGCGCCATTCGCGCGTGGGCGGAGTTTGGTGAGTCATCTGGGTTTCCCGCCACTGAAGGTTTTGGCGGGCTTGAATTATTTGCTGCGCCACAGTTTCTGATGTAAATTCTTCAGGCGCGGCAGCGCCGGATGTAGCAGAGCTGGTACAGTTCTTGCAGGGATTAACCTCTTGAGTGCTGGAGCGATGCTCGACAGCACGTGGCAGCATTAACACAGTTCAATCCAGAAGCACACAAATACTTGGGCCTAAACCCGGATGGCAGCAGGGTTAGGCAGCACAGTCTTTTTAATAAAGGAAAGTCTTTAATGCCGTAATAAGGCACAGAAGTATCAATCCTGTTCGTGACGCCACTTGCAACATCCCCCACCGGGGCCTAGCCCTTGAGGTGAGGCCTGGAGACAGCCGGGGCCCGCTGTACCGGAGTGGCTGGCGGTTGCAGCCTAAGCACGCTATTGTCACGGTGCTTGGTACGGGGAAACCGGAGGGCTGTCCTACAGCCTAGCAGGTCTCCAGCAGGGTGGTGTTGGCAAGAAATGATGAGGGAGAGGCTGCTATAGCGGATCTCCCTGGGGCAACCCCTTAATGTCCCGAGTGTGAGTCTCTGTGTGATGGACAGGGTGCCGGTGATGAAGGCAGCGGTATTAGCAGGGACCAGACGGAGACAGAAGTTGAAGTAAACAACTTACAGTTCTTTATTTGAACCGGCAGGAACCGCAGCAACGTGCCTTTAACAGGTAGATGGAGTGCTGAGATGTGAGTTGGAGGGAGCCTCAGGAGATAGTTCACCAGCCTGGATGTAGAGGGCAGGCTGGGAGGCAGCTGTGTCCTGGTAGGAAGCTTCAGCTTGTCCTGTAGGGCTTCAGGTATCACCTTCAAAGGTAAGATGATACCCCTTTCCTCACTACACTAACTCTAGTCTTAGACTCTTCAGAGGCAGGGGCTAGGCTCTTCCTGCTCTGGTATGGGCTAGACAGAGATTGCTCACTCACTCACTGATCTCTAGGATTCCATACTAGAATAATCTCTGAAAGAAGATCTCTCTAGACTCTAGAACATTCCTGGCCAGGGGGTTTTATTACCTTCCTTTGGTCAGGTGGTGGCTGCTCCTCCAATCACATCTCAGCTCACAAAGCACAGGATGTAACACATATCATTGGACAACAGCATCTTGCATCATACAAAATACTTAACCTCTGCCTTGCCAGGCAGGATTCACCACTGCAATACCCCTATGTCCTATCAGGACCATGTAGTGTAATGTGATTACACGCAGTTGGGACGTATTCGCAAACCCTCCCTCGCCATTGTATCGGCGAGGGTGTTGCACATGCCTCTGTTCTTTTTATACGGTATACATTGAGAACAGACAAGGCAGACAAAAAGCTTTTTTCACATGCTTCATTACTATAATGCCACCTATTCTCCAATGACAACTACTATGTCCCTTGTGGGACAGGGAAGGATTTTATTCAAGTGAGGAATATTGAATAAATCCCATTTGTAATTCCCACTTTAATGTATAGTTTCACTTCAGAAACTGAAGCCATTGACATTGAAATGTTGCATGAAACTTACCACTTGTATCCTCATCCATAGTATACAGATGGTAGTTTTGTGCACATTGCCTTAATTTTCTTAGGGATTATTTAAAGGACACCAGTCAGGGTTGTTTGGGATAGTAAATCGTCCACAGGTTCTAATAGATTCGTGGTACAGTGTTCCAAATCACCCGTTAAGTAGTCCCCCTGTGCCAGTTAGTAAAAAAACCTTTATATTTACCGTACCTCAGTCCGGAGCTCCCTGAAATATCGCAGTGAAGCCAGCGTACTACAATCCCACTTCAATTAATTTTTTTCATAGTGGGCACAGAAAGACTTTTTTTTACTACAGCCAAACTTGTCACAGAGTGGGGAATCTATCTACTGGAGTTTAGTTGATGATTCTAATGTAACATGTACATCAGGGTATCCCTTACCTGGATATGCTATTTATGGTAATGTTATACAGGACTGGTACTTTTGGACCGCTGTAAACAATAGGTTCCCATTGATTGAAATTGCTACATTGTGCAGAAACAGGTCAGATGGAAATGAAATTACCAGGGTAGATCCCTCTAATTTGAAGTTCCCAGATATCTTTAATTGGTTTTCCTCCTGACTTCTCCACATAACTACATGCAATCTCTAGCTTATCTCAAAAAGTTCAGGTTTGATCAAATTTGATCATGATCCACTGACCCCCTTCAACATTTTTTCAGATTCTTATTGGCATCCCAAAGTTTAAATTAAGCCTTTGTGTAACATACCATTCCCCACGGCTGATTGGCTGAGTAGTGTATGTAAATTAGTTAACAAGTAATTTGTAATTGCTACATTTTTTTAATAATAAATTAATTTGACATTTCTATAACTTTATAAATCATGGCCAGTTGTGGATGTAAGTTACTATATATATCAAAGGAGCAAGGCCTACTTACATCTACGGTATTTCTATTCTTTTATCATGCATTCAGGTACATTTTTAATGTTCAGGTACATTTTTAAGGAGGTTTTTAATGTTCTTGAAATTATTTTTGTAGCTCTTATTGTCACATGTTGGTAAATGTGAGCATATGAAACAATGTTTCCACTCATAAAATGTCTACTATACACATAATACTAGTTTGGGGACAGAGTCATAGACCTCTGTCTTCATCTTCCTTTTACTAACAATGATAAATGGCTCTGTGTCTCTGCCTCCATATGTTCTCAGGAGTGGAGGCAGGAATCCAGGTAAGTCTCCTCCTGTGTCATCTGCAAGTTATTTTTATTAATCACAATAGCCATAAATCATTCTGCTCATGAGTCTGTAATCTTCTGGATTCTGTTTGCCTTCTGATTCTATGTCACTGCTGTGCAGATAATATTGGCTGGGTTCATCTACATGTTGGATTATTACAGAATTATTACATTTTATATATAGTCATTGTTCTTCCAATATCACAAAAAGCAAATAATGAAATTAATGTTGACCTGACACAAATTCAAGTTATGCTTTGTTCTATATATATACACAGATAAATGTAGGAAGCTAATAGAAATATGATATGAGGACTCCATGAGAGGGGGTTTCACACACAAAAATTAAGTTATTTTTAGGCCCACTTTTATGTAAAAAATGTAACTATATATAATATATATATATATATATATATATATATATATATATATATATATATATATATATATATATATATATATATTTAATAGCTGTAGATCCCAGCGCTCAGCTATCACAAATAGAATGGGTTATCAAAAATATTTTATATGTTTCTATCTCTCTCTATGACCCTCTCTGTGTCTCTCTGTCACTGACTGTCTCTTTCACTCATAGTTTATATGGTTGAAAAAAGACACTTGTCCATCAAGTTCAACCACTGGCCGTCTCTGTCACTGACTGTCTCTTTGAGTGACTATCTCTGACCATCTGTTTGATTACTGTCTATGACTGTCTCTTTCAGTGACTGTTTCTGACTGTGTCATTCAGTGACTCCCTCTGACCGTCTCTTTGAGTGACTGTCACTGACCATCTCTGTCTCTGACCTTCTCTGTCTTTGACGTCTCTTCCAGTGACTGTCTCTGACTGTCTCTGACTTTGTCTAGGAAGATTTATCAGAAGTGTCTGAGAGCAGAACTGCTCTAGTTGGCCATGGCAACCAATCAGAGGTCAAGTTTCATTTTCACAGCTGTTTATAAAATTACAGCTGATCTCTGATTGGTTTCCATGAATCTTCACCTACCTCAATATCCCTATCTATCTTTCCTCACACATAAGCTTTTATACTCATTGGGGCAGATTTATTAAGTGTCTAAAAGTCAGAATATTTCTAGTTGCCCATGACAACCAATCACAGCTCCCCTTTAAAATATTCATGAGCACTGTTAAAATGAAAGCTGAGCTGTGATTGGTTGCCATGGGCAACTGGAAATATTCTGACTTTCAGACACTTGATAAATCTGCCCCATTGTCTATATTAACCAATCAATGCTCAGAGCTCATTTTAATGACCTGTGGCATAGCAGCAACCAATCACGGCTCAGTTTCTTACTGTCACAGTAGAAGCAACACACAATGGCTCCTGCATATGGTTGTTAATAGGTGTATATTAGAAAGCATGGGGTGAAAAATTTGCCTCAAAACCTATTCTAAGATGTTCCATGAGTCACAGAGAGCGGCTGTGCAAAATTTGGTGATTGTAAACGCGACGGTGCAGATTCCTTTAGCGGACACACACACTCACTAAACTTTATATAATAGATTTATATAGTAAAATAGAAAGGCAAAAGGGCTCCAAAGGGGGCCAGTAAAATAATATTTCATTACTTACTTTCAGCACAATGGAACAGTATGTCGTAGGTACAATAGCTGCTGTATAGAGATAGCTCACACCGGACTTCGTTGCTTTTTCGAAATTTTTCCAACAATAAATATTTGAATAAAAAGTGATCAAATGTAAAACATAACAAAACTTAATAAATTTGTTATCTACGTGATTTTTTGCCGATCCAAATAATATAGGGGAAGTTTTATGTGGACCGCAGAGTGAAAGCAATTTGGAATTTTCTTGTAGCTTCCAAGTGTATTGAATGGAATATTAAATCACAAGCATGGGAACTGGGATTATTATCTATACCTATCATTACCGACTGTCTTTAACTGCTTATGTCTCCAGCTCTTTATCTCACAGAACCACAATGTGATCTGGAAGATGAGATTTATATCTAAAATAACACCAAAAGATGGTTTGTTGGTACCAAAGAACAGAGGATAGTGCCTCTGAATTGATACTTCACTTGCAGCCTCTAGGCCAGTGATGGCGAACCTTTTAGAGACCGAGTGCCCAAACTACAACAAAGACCCTCTTATTTATCGCAAAGTGCCAACACAGAAATTCTATTTGTGATTTATACTCCCTTCTCTGTCACAGTTTTCATTGATACCAGCCCCTGAGGACACCTATAAAGCAGAAAATAGTCCCAGGTACAGCTGTCACTTTAATATAGCTCTGTGCACAGCAAGTCCTGGGCTGTCTGGGACTGCAGGAAGATACCTGGAGTCATCTCTGGTGATGGCCCGGGTGCCCACAGAAAGGGCTCTGAGTGCCACCTCTGGCACCAGTGCCATAGGTTAGCCATCACTGCTCTAGGCCATCTCAGGCAAAATATGACTCTTCTATGCTCATTTGCACATGACTTTTGAGGAAATTTTTTACAGATGAATAGGTGCTAAAATACTGCTAAAACATACACAGGCGGTGTCCGGCTTTAGGGTTCCTGACTTACCGATGACCCCCCGGTTACAGATGGACCTCTCTGGATGCTTTACTTTAGCCCCAGCAATGATCAACTGTAAGGTGCCTGTAATGAAGATTTATACATAATCCTTGCAAATACAATTGTCACTGGGCCAAATTTTTTAAAAAATTTTTTGAAAATTATAAACAATAACTGTTCCGACTTGAATACGATTCAACCTAAGAACAACCCTATGTTATATACAGGGACTGCCTGTACTGTCAACAAGCCAAACAAGGTTCATGATTTGGCTGTACTGTTGTATTTCCTAGCATGTATTAGATCACCGTATTAATGGATTACCAGTTTTTGCAGTCTATCATTGGTGCCTAATGTTCCCCATATGCCTTTGTGACGGTATCTATCAGTAATATCACGGATACATTTCAGCTCTTTCAGTCTTAATTGACAAGAAGGACTTCATTATTCCGTAGGTATAAATTGATTCATATAACCATAAATTCTCTTCCATGTGAGATGATGAAGTATATGTGAACACAGTCTTCTGCCAAGTCATCTGGACTAACACTATGAGCTGATCTAACAATTTATGAGCCATCAGTCACATAGACAGACAGTAGAAACCTGCAAGATACAGTTATTCCCAGCTGGCAAAAAAAATGTGAAACTTTGCAAAATCCAAGGTAACTCATGAGCACAGCACTTTCAATCTGACTTTTATGATAATGGTAGCTTTTACCTCGTACAGTGGCATCTGCAAGACTAGTTGTCAAATGGAAAGTTAACTTTTCAGGGGAACTTTATAGAATTGCCATTTTTACCTAAGGAATAGCTGAAGCATTGAGTAATAGATTGTGATATCGTAGACAATCCTACTTAAAAATAAACCTACTGACAAACCTACCATAAAAAAATTGGTAATATAATTCACATTTCAGGGTAACCATGGGTGTCCATGGGTGTACAACAAAAATAGTGACATGCTGAAGACTGTAGACCTTAAGATTATGGAGAGCGGACCTGCACAGGTTTGAGTTCCCGAGTTTGGGCAAGCTTTGAACAAAAATTTAGTTTGGTAATCTGAACATTAACACCACTGAGTAACACCCACAATCGGTGTGCAAGTGTTAAATGCAGTTGACAAAGCTGTGTCATGTCACCATTTTACGCAGGATCAACGCCACTTGATGACATAACAGGGAGCGACGATCCTAAGGAAAATGGTGCCATGCACCACCAGCATTTAAAAGGTTTACTTCCAAGAAGATTAACACCTTAAAGATGATGTTTCCTTCATTGGCCTGTGTGGTGGCATCATTTAGAAAATCGAAAATCAGCTTTGAAGAGCAATGTCACCGGTGGACCCACGTCTCGGGTCACGGACTCACCCGTGTCCCTCTCTGTGCCCTGGCCTCCTGTCTGCCTTCCTGTGTCTGCTCTGGCGCTCAGGCACATGTCCCCTCCTCCTAAGCGTGCACCAGCTCTCTGAAATTTTAAAGGGCCAGCGGACCATTGATTGGTGGTGGCCATTCCCAATATCCCTTATAATCCAGCCTCTCCCTGCACACCTCGCCGGATCTTCATGCCTTGTGCCCTAAACTTTGTTCTTATGCCTTGAGCTGTTATTGCAATTTCCTGTTGTGACCCGGGTTCCATTATTGACTCTGATCCTGTGCTGTCTGCCCTGACCTACTGCTACATCACACCTGTGGAGCGACCTAGGGGTACCACTCTGCAGCAAGTCCAACTTGCTCTGGCTCTGGTGAAAAACGGGTGTCACTTAGAATCCGCTCTCAGTTGTTGGCTTATGTCATCGTCCATGGTGGTGCAGTGGGTCCACTACCCCTGATTCCTTGACAAGCAATGTAACTTAGGTATATAAAGTCAGGGAAGCTGAAAGTTTAACACTGACGTCTAGCTCACCCAGCCTTAGAATACCTCCTCTGCTGTGATTTACATCATTTACTATTGATTTTGTGTAGTTATGATGTACCTAGATGCAGGACCGTCAATTATAATAAAGGGGACATTCTGAGCTTGACTTCAGTGCTAAACTCTCTGCCTCCTTGACTTTATACAACCATTTTAGATCGCATTTTAAAGTTAATTCCACCATGCTGGAATATAAAAGAAACATGATCTAGAAGGTACTTATCTGCTTGTCAAGATTGTCTAGTGGTTTAATAGGTCAGTGTGTGCTGACATGAAGGCAAAGCAAGGGGAGCTACACTGAATATCACTACAAAGTAAGGGGAGCTACACTGAATATCACTACAAAGCAAGGGGAGCTACACTGAATATCACTAGATTTCTGTTAATCTACAACTGTTTTATTGCCTGAAAATTGTTTTGTATCGTCAAATACCCAGTCCTCATCTCTCTCCAAACACTGCTTGTACTGGTACCATGTTAAATATGCTTTGCTCCTGGTTTTGACTACAAGTTCTGTGTTTTCCCCAGACCTTGCTTTTTTTGGTCTGCTCCTTCAAGTAACATACTCTATCTAGTCCTTAGACAACTGGTCCTTGGCTCCAACCACAACTTTTTCATCAGTCTCATCTCCTGACCAATTGCCACTTTCCTGTTTATACTTCAGTTCTGATTCTGTTGTCACTTTCTACTGGACCACTATATGAAAACATGTCCAAATGTTTACTGTATCTGGACAACTGCAGGTAAATCTCATATACATCTTTACTAGAGATGAGCGAACATGCTCGTCCGAGCTTGATGCTCGGTCGAGCATTAGGGTACTCGAAACTGCTCGTTACTCGGACGAATACTTCGCCCGCTCGAGAAAATGGCAGCTCCCGCCGTTTTGCTTTTTGGCGGCCAGAAACAGAGCCAATCACAAGCCAGGACACTCTGCACTCCACCCAGCATGACGTGGTACCCTTACACGTCGATAGCAGTGGTTGGCTGGCCAGATCAGGTGACCCTGGGATAGACTAGCCGCTGGCCGCGCTGCTCGGATCATTCTGTCTCTGGATGCCGCTAGGGAGAGAGCTGCTGCTGGTCAGGGAAAGCGTTAGGGTGTTCTATTAGCTTACTGTTAGGCAGGAGTGATTCTCAAAGAACCCAACAGCCCTTCTTAGGGCTACAATAACGTTCTACTTTTTTTATTTTAATTTGCATCTTTTACCATTTTGTGAGGAATTAGCAGGGGGACTTGCTACCGTTGTGTTTAGCTCTTAGTGGCACACATATCCATAGCAAAGACCGAAGTGGGAAAATTCAGTAGGGGTTGGATTTCTATTAGGCAATAACTCAGTGTCATCTCATCTGGCATAGTAGTGTGCTTCCTTTGATACTTGGCTAGAAAATAGCCATAGGAGAATACAAACAGCTTCTTGAAGCCTACAGTAGCGTTCTATATATTTGATTTCTGGTTGATCTGCTGGTGGCTGTAGTTTCTGCAGTGCATGTACTTGCCAATTCTGAGCAATTTGTAGTGAGACTTGCGACCGCTGTGTTCTGCGCTTAGTGGCGCACATATCCATAGCAAAGGCCGAAGTGGCAAAATTCAGTAGGGGTTGGATTTCTATTAGGCAATAACTCAGTGTCATCTCATCTGGCATAGTACTGTGCTTCCTTTGATACTTGGCTAGAAAATAGCCATAGGAGAATACAAACAGCTTCTTGAAGCCTACAGTAGCGTTCTATATATTTGATTTCTGGTTGATCTGCTGGTGGCTGTAGTTTCTGCAGTGCATGTACTTGCCAATTCTGAGCAATTTGTAGTGAGACTTGCGACCGCTGTGTTCTGCGCTTAGTGGCGCACATATCCATAGCAAAGGCCGAAGTGGCAAAATTCAGTAGGGGTTGGATTTCTATTAGGCAATAACTCAGTGTCATCTCATCTGGCATAGTACTGTGCTTCCTTTGATACTTGGCTAGAAAATAGCCATAGGAGAATACAAACAGCTTCTTGAAGCCTACAGTAGCGTTCTATATATTTGATTTCTGGTTGATCTGCTGGTGGCTGTAGTTTCTGCAGTGCATGTACTTGCCAATTCTGAGCAATTTGTAGTGAGACTTGCGACCGCTGTGTTCTGCGCTTAGTGACGCACATATCCATAGCAAAGGCCGAAGTGGCAAAATTCAGTAGGGGTTGGATTTCTATTAGGCAATAACTCAGTGTCATCTCATCTGGCATAGTACTGTGCTTCCTTTGATACTTGGCTAGAAAATAGCCATAGGAGAATACAAACAGCTTCTTGAAGCCTACAGTAGCGTTCTATATATTTGATTTCTGGTTGATCTGCTGGTGGCTGTAGTTTCTGCAGTGCATGTACTTGCCAATTCTGAGCAATTTGTAGTGAGACTTGCGACCGCTGTGTTCTGCGCTTAGTGGCGCACATATCCATAGCAAAGGCCGAAGTGGCAAAATTCAGTAGGGGTTGGATTTCTATTAGCCAATAACTCAGTGTCATCTCATCTGGCATAGTAGTGTGCTTTGATACTTGGCTAGAAAATAGCCATAGCAATAGGATAGCATTGTTTGGTTTTAAAAACTCAAAAAAAAACAAAAAACACAAAAAAAAAAAAAACACAAAAAAAAACAAAAAAAAGTAAAAAAAAAAAAATAAAGTTATAACTCTCATTTTAAAAATGTTTAACCCGAGGGCTAGGGGTAGAGGACGAGGGCGGGGACGTGGGCGTCCAACTACTGCAGGGGTCAGAGGCCGTGGTCCTGGGCGGGGTGAGACACCACCTGCTGATGAGGGAGCAGGGGAACGCCGCAGAGCTACACTCCCTAGGTTCATGTCTGAAGTTACTGGGACTCGTGGTAGAGCACTGTTGAGGCCAGAACAGTGCGAACAGGTGATGTCGTGGATTGCTGACAATGCTTCGAGCAATTTGTCCACCACCAGTCAGTCTTCCACGCAGTCCACCCATGTCACCGAAATCGCCACTCCTCCAGCTCCTGCACCTCAGCCTCCTCCCCCCCAGTCTGCCCCCTCCCAGCAAAATTTGCCATTTGAACCGGCATACTCTGAGGAACTGTTTTCTGGACCCTTCCCACAGTCACAAACCACTTGTCCGGTTGCTGCTGAGCAATTTTCCGATGCCCAGGTTTTCCACCAGTCACAGTCTGTGGGTGATGATGACCTTCTTGACGTAGTGGAAGTGTGTAAAGAGGTGTCCGACGATGAGGAGACACGGTTGTCAGACAGTGGGGAAGTTGTTGTCAGGGCAGGAAGTCCGAGGGGGGAGCAGACTGAGGGATCGGAGGATGATGAGGTGACAGACCCAAGCTGGGTTGAGAGGCCGGGTGAACACAGTGCTTCTGAGACGGAGGAGAGTCCTCGACCTGAACAGGTTGGAAGAGGCAGTGGTGGGGCCAGACGGAGAGGCAGGGCCAGAGCTGGTGCATCAGCGCCACTGTCAACTAGTGAAGCTCCCGTGGTGAGGGCTCTTGCGGCGAGGGCTAGATCTTCAGAAGTGTGGAGGTTCTTTAAGGAAACACCGGATGACCGACGGACTGTGGTGTGCAACATTTGCCAAACCAGGCTCAGCAGGGGTTCCACCACTACTAGCTTAACTACCACCAGTATGCGCAGGCATATGAATGCTAAGCACCCCACTCAGTGGCAACAAGCCCGTTCACCTCCGGCCGTGCACACCACTGCTCCTTCCCCTGTGTCAGCTGCTAGTCAGCCCCCTGCCCAGGACCCTGGCACAAAAACCCCATCGTCGCCTCCACGATCCTCCACAGCATCCACCAGCGTTCAGCTCTCCATACCCCAGACGCTGGAGCGGAAACGCAAATATAGTGCAACCCACCCGCACGCCCAAGCCCTTAATGTGCACATCTCCAGATTGCTTAGCCTGGAGATGCTGCCCTATAGGCTAGTAGAGACCGAGGCCTTTCGCAACCTCATGGCGGCGGCCGCCCCTCGGTATTCGGTCCCCAGCCGCCACTACTTTTCCCGATGTGCCGTCCCAGCCCTGCACCAGCACGTGTCAGACAACATCATCCGTGCCCTGACCAACGCCGTTTCTGACAAGGTCCACCTGACCACGGACACGTGGACGAGTGCTGCCGGGCAGGGCCACTATATATCGCTGACGGCACATTGGGTTAACTTGGTGGAGGCTGGGACCGAGTCTGACCCTGGGGCTGCTCATATACTGCCGACGCCGAGGATTGCGGGGCCTACCTCGGTCCAGGTGTTTCAGGCCTACTATGCCTCCTCCTCCTCCCACCCCTCCTCCACCTCCTCCTCCGAACTACCATCCGTGGGCACGGCGCCATCAGTCGGTAGCTCTAGGCACAGCAGCAGTGCCGTCGCTAAGCGACAGCAGGCGGTGCTCAAACTGCTGAGCCTAGGCGACAAAAGGCACACCGCCCAAGAGCTATTACAGGGCATCACGGCGCAGACTGATCTGTGGCTGGCACCGCTGAACCTCAAGCCGGGAATGGTTGTGTGTGACAACGGCCGTAACCTGGTGGCGGCTCTGCAACTCGGCAGACTGACACATGTGCCATGCCTGGCCCATGTGTTAAATCTGATAGTGCAGCGTTTCCTCAAGACATACCCCAATCTGTCTGATTTGCTCACGAAGGTGCGCCGCATCTGTGCGCATTTCAGGAAGTCCAGCCCAGATGCTGCCACTCTCAGGGCAGCGCAGCGCCGCCTCCAACTGCCCGCTCACCGACTGTTGTGCGACGTGCCCACGAGGTGGAATTCAACACTGACCATGTTATCCAGAGTTTACCAGCAGCGCAGAGCGATTGTAGACTGCCAGATGTCAACTTCCACCAGAACCACCAGTCAGGTCAGTCAGCTTCCTCAAGTCTACAATGAGGAGTGGACGTGGATGTCTGATATCTGTCAGGTGCTGAGTAACTTTGAGGAGTCAACACAGATGGTCAGTGGCGATGCCGCCATCATCAGCCTCACCATCCCGCTGCTTGGCCTGTTGAAAAACTCTCTGGTCAGCATGAAGTCGGAAGCTTTGCGCTCGTCACAAGAGACGGGGGAAGAATATTCCCTTGTTGATAGCCAAAGCACCCTGAGGTCTGTTTCTCAGCGCATATCGGAGGAGGTGGAGGTGGAGGAGGATGAGGAGGAAGAGGAGGAGAATGTTGGCGAGACACAAGAGGGGACCATTGTTGAGTCCTTCACTGTTCAGCGTGTATGGGCAGAAGAAGAGGAGTTGGAGGAGTTGGAGGAGGAGGAAATGGACAGTCAGGCCAGTGAGGGGAGTGAATTCTTACGCGTTGGTACTCTGGCGCATATGGCAGATTTCATGCTAGGCTGCCTATCCCGTGACCCTCGCGTTCAAAGAATTTATTCCAGCACCGATTACTGGGTGTTCACTCTCCTGGACCCACGGTACAAGCAAAATCTTCCCACTCTCATCCCTGGAGAGGAAAGGAGTGTGAGAATGCATGAATACCAGCAGGCCCTGGTGCACAAGCTGAAACAGTATTTCCCTTCTGACAGCGCTAGCGGCAGAGTGCGTAGTTCTGCGGGACAAGTAGCGAGGGAGAGTAGGCGAGCAGGCAGCTTGTCCAGCACTGGCAAGGGTACGCTTTACAAGGCTTTTGCCAGCTTTATGTCACCCCAGCAAGACACTGTCACCTGTCCCCAGTCTCGGCAGAGTAGGGCTGATCTTTACAGAAAGATGGTGAGGGAGTACGTAGCTGACCATACCATCGTCCTAAATGATCACACAGCTCCCTACAACTACTGGGTTTCAAAGCTGGACATGTGGCACGAACTGGCGCTCTACGCCTTGGAGGTTCTTGCCTGCCCTGCCGCTAGCGTCTTGTCCGAGCGGGTTTTCAGTGCAGCTGGTGGCATCATCACCGATAAGCGTACACGCCTGTCGACTGACAGCGCTGACAGGCTGACGCTTATTAAAATGAATAAAGGCTGGATTTCTCAGAATTTCCAATCTCCACCAGGTGAAGGAAGCTCAACCTGAATAATTGATCCACTCCTCCTCCTCCTCCTCATTTTCCTCCTTCTCCTCCTCTTTGTACAGTAAAGCAGAGGAAACTGGCTATTTTTTGACAGGGCCCACTGGCTCTTGCTATAGTACTTCATGCATTTAATTTTTCTGGAGGGCCACCTACCCGGTCCTCTGTTTGAAACAATTTTTGTGAGTGCCACATACAGGCACTCAATCTATTCCATTTTACTGCAGGGCCACCTACCTGCTCCTCTGGTTTGAAACATTTTTGGGACTGCCACATACAGGCACTCAATCTATTCCATTTTACTGCAGGGCCACCTACCTGCTCCTCTGGTTTGAACAATTTTTGGGACTGCCACATACAGGCACTCAATCTATTCCATTTTACTGCAGGGCCACCTACCTGCTCCTCTGGTTTGAACAATTTTTGGGACTGCCACATACAGGCACTCAATCTATTCCATTTTACTGCAGGGCCACCTACCTGCTCCTCTGGTTTGAACAATTTTTGGGACTGCCACATACAGGCACTCAATCTATTCCATTTTACTGCAGGGCCACCTACCTGCTCCTCTGGTTTGAAACATTTTTGGGACTGCCACATACAGGCACTCAATCTATTCCATTTTACTGCAGGGCCACCTACCTGCTCCTCTGGTTTGAACAATTTTTGGGACTGCCACATACAGGCACTCAATCTATTCCATTTTACTGCAGGGCCACCTACCTGCTCCTCTGGTTTGAACAATTTTTGGGACTGCCACATACAGGCACTCAATCTATTCCATTTTACTGGAGGGCCACCTACCTGCTCCTCTGGTTTGAAACATTTTTGGGACTGCCACATACAGGCACTCAATCTATTCCATTTTACTGCAGGGCCACCTACCTGCTCCTCTGGTTTGAACAATTTTTGGGACTGCCACATACAGGCACTCAATCTATTCCATTTTACTGCAGGGCCACCTACCTGCTCCTCTGGTTTGAAACATTTTTGGGACTGCCACATACAGGCACTCAATCTATTCCATTTTACTGCAGGGCCACCTACCTGCTCCTCTGGTTTGAACAATTTTTGGGACTGCCACATACAGGCACTCAATCTATTCCATTTTACTGCAGGGCCACCTACCTGCTCCTCTGGTTTGAACAATTTTTGGGACTGCCACATACAGGCACTCAATCTATTCCATTTTACTGGAGGGCCACCTACCTGCTCCTCTGGTTTGAAACATTTTTGGGACTGCCACATACAGGCACTCAATCTATCCCATTTTACTGGAGGGCCACCTACCTGCTCCTCTGGTTTGAAACATTTTTGGGACTGCCACATACAGGCACTCAATCTATTCCATTTTACTGCAGGGCCACCTACCTGCTCCTCTGGTTTGAACAATTTTTGGGACTGCCACATACAGGCACTCAATCTATTCCATTTTACTGCAGGGCCACCTACCTGCTCCTCTGGTTTGAACAATTTTTGGGACTGCCACATACAGGCACTCAATCTATTCCATTTTACTGCAGGGCCACCTACCTGCTCCTCTGGTTTGAACAATTTTTGGGACTGCCACATACAGGCACTCAATCTATTCCATTTTACTGCAGGGCCACCTACCTGCTCCTCTGGTTTGAACAATTTTTGGGACTGCCACATACAGGCACTCAATCTATTCCATTTTACTGCAGGGCCACCTACCTGCTCCTCTGGTTTGAACAATTTTTGGGACTGCCACATACAGGCACTCAATCTATTCCATTTTACTGGAGGGCCACCTACCTGCTCCTCTGGTTTGAAACATTTTTGGGACTGCCACATACAGGCACTCAATCTATCCCATTTTACTGGAGGGCCACCTACCTGCTCCTCTGGTTTGAAACATTTTTGGGACTGCCACATACAGGCACTCAATCTATTCCATTTTACTGCAGGGCCACCTACCTGCTCCTCTGGTTTGAACAATTTTTGGGACTGCCACATACAGGCACTCAATCTATTCCATTTTACTGCAGGGCCACCTACCTGCTCCTCTGGTTTGAACAATTTTTGGGACTGCCACATACAGGCACTCAATCTATTCCATTTTACTGGAGGGCCACCTACCTGCTCCTCTGGTTTGAAACATTTTTGGGACTGCCACATACAGGCACTATCCAAATTAAATTGTCTCCATAGCAGCCTCCACACGTTGTCTCCATTGCTACCTCCAAAAGTCGTCCATATAGCTGCCTCCATACATCGTCCCTTTATCAAACGAGGTGTGTCAGGCAGAAATTTGGGTTGTTTTCATGGATTCCACATCAAAGTTGTTAACTTTGTCGCCACCCTGCTGTGTTATCCACAAAATATACTGGCAAACTTTTACCATTTAGGGATATTATTTCAGCGCTTCTTGCGCATCTGTTTACATTCCCCTCACCCGCCATATCCTAAACTTATAAGAACGCTACTACACTTGATCTTATACAAAAGGTTCTTAGAAGTGCTGTTTGGGGAGTAGCCTAGAGACAGGGGCTTGGATTGGCGAAAGCTCGCCTGGCAGCGGAACGCCAGCTCCATGCGCATCATGCGCTTCTTGCGCATCTGTTTACATTCCCCTCACCCGCCATATCCCAAACTTATGAGAACGCTACTACACTTAACTTGGTGCAGGCTGGGACCGAGTCTGACCCTGGGGCTGGTCATATACTGCCGACGCAGAGAATTGCGGGGCCTACCTCGGTCCAGGTCTCAAAGGCCTACTATACCTCCTCCCACCCCTCCTCCACCTCCTCCTCCTCCGAATTACCATCCGTGGGCATGGCGCCATCAGTCGGTAGCTCTAGGCACAGCAGCAGTGCCGTCGCTAAGCGACAGCAGGCGGTGCTGAAACTGCTGAGCCTAGGCGATAAAAGGCACACCGCCCAAGAGCTATTACAGGGCATTCCACATCAAAGTTGTTAACTTTGTCGCCACCCTGCTGTGTAATCCCCAAAATATACTTGCAAACTTTTACCATTTAGGGATATTATTTCAGCGCTTCTTGCGCATCTGTTTACATTCCCCTCACCCGCCATATCCTAAACTTATAAGAACGCTACTACACTTGATCTTATACAAAAGGTTCTTAGAAGTGCTGTTTGGGGAGTAGCCTATAGACAGGGGCTTGGATTGGCGAAAGCTCGCCTGGCAGCGGAGCGCCAGCTCCATGCCAAGATCCAACTAACATAGTTTTAACTGCAGCACCTTTAATCTACTACTAGTTCACTGCCTCCATACATCGTCCCCTTATCAAACGAGCTGTGTCAGGCAGAATTTTGGGTTGTTTTCATGGCTTCCATGTTAACTTTGTCGCCACCCTGCTGTGTAATCCACAAAATATACTGGCAAACTTTTATCATGTACCGATATTATTTGAGCGCTTCTTGCTCACCTCCTTTGGTTCCTCTCTGCCACCCATTGGTTTGAAGCCTGAGTCCATTTAGGGTATGTCGCCATGACACTCTCTAGCCTGCTGCCGCTGCCTCTGCATGCCGTCCCCTATAGTGTCAGGGTCAATTATTGGATGTTTTAGATGCTATCTAGCTTCATTCTGTCACTCTGTCATGGCCATGCTGTTGCCCATAATTTTGGCATAATGGTGCGATTATGCAGCCTCAGAGGCATCCATGCATGCTGCCCCTGCTGTTTCCTGTCCATTTCCGTGGTGTTTCCATCCTTTTCTGAGGTTCCCAGGTGTTTGGCCAAGCTTCCCTGTGCAGAGCCTTGGTCCCCTTGAAAAATGCTCGAGTCTCCCATTGACTTCAATGGGGTTCGTTATTCGAGACGAGCACTCGAGCATCGGGAAAAGTTCGTCTCGAATAACGAGTACCCGAGCATTTTAGTGTTCGCTCATCTCTAATCTTTACCAATATAAATGCTATAGAATAAGTTAGACCATAAGGGTATAACAAAATTTGCAACAGGTCTTATGTCACAGACAATCCACAGTATTCATTGACATGGTGCTGATTTATTTGTCCACACTGCTGTTGAATCTTTCATAGCATGTAGAAAGGTTTATTAAATTTTCACCCACTTTGATATAATGGGGGTCATTTACTAAGGGCCCGATTCGCGTTTTCCCGACGTGTTACCCGAATATTTCCGATTTGCGCCGATTGTACCTGAATTGCCCCGGGATTGTGGCGCACGCGATCGGATTGTGGCGCATCGGCGCCGGCATGCATGCGACAGAAATCGGGGGGCGTGGCCGAACTGAAACCCGACGTATTCGGAAAAACCGCCGCATTTAAAAACCGAAAAAGTGTCGCTTGGGGAGCGCTTACCTTCACCTGGTCCGAGGTGGTGCATTCCGGCGCGATGAGATGACTTTCAGCGCAGGAGCGCCACCTGGTGGACGGCGGAAGAACTACATTCATAGATACCGGCCGGACCCGAATCCAGAGCAGAGAATGCGCCGCTGGATCGCGACTGGACCGGGTAAGTAAATGTGCCCCAATGTGTACCTTCCCCTTGAAGTCCCACATCCCGCCTAAGTAAATACACCCTTATAGTTCTACTTTCTAGTCAAGAGATGTGACAGTTGTATGACTTTTTCATCTTGCTTTCTGTCTAGTTGACCTTGTCTTCCTTTGGTGTCACATCTGCCTCCTTTAACAAGAGGGACGAAAAACTTCACTCTGAATTATGTGACATTTCAAATGGAAAGACCTCTAGTGCCATCAGCCTGACACAGGAGGAGATGAAGACATGCAACTTATTCAGACTTGACTATGTATATGAAAGACAGGAGTTATTAAAATGTTAGAAATGGCAATGCTAGAGAGCAAGGCTCTCCCCTCCCCGCACCTCATCATATGCACAGTCACACGCTGTTGTTAGAATAGCACTGGATAGTACTGATCACGGCACCGACCTCAATACTCATAATGAGGAACTCCATCTCTCAGCCGTCGGAAAACATAATGACTTAGATCTTTTTTACAATTTCAAATCAGATCATTTGCATAAAACTAATGCAAGTTCATTTTTCCCTTGCTGCAGTTTAGTGATAAATTTCTAATCCCGCAAGGCTCATTTCATGGCGACAGAAAAATGTTTAATGAACAGTTACTTTATCTCTCAAAAAAAGATGAGAACTTTCACTCAACCTCAAGCATGTAGCAACCAACCTATACCATGTATATGTTACCCTATTAGTGGAGAAGGCAAGTTCCATGTCGGCTGTTTCTTACATGACAGAGTAGACAGCGAGCATTAATCTAATCTTGCTAGACATCATGCTGAGCAATCGGCTGAGCCGAAACATCAATTATATGGAGAGTTGTGAGTGCCTTGTGGTTACTAAGCTTCATATATGTTAGATACTGATAACCTAATGTAATGCCAACCTTCCATGTCCTTTGGCCTTAAGAGACACATCAGTGGTTGAGTCTTCAGTATTGTCTAACTTTTTATTCATTCAAGTTTTTCTTACAAGATTATGCCTCAATGACAATCCCTATAAAGTAATGTGCCAGAAAAAATATACCGTAATTAAAAATAGTTAGCAAGTTGTAGAAAAAAAAACCCACACAAAATAGACATGGTGGCAATGGGTCAAAACTGTGACAAGTGAACGGCTGAATGGACATCTCTAAGCATTTCCTGTGTGCTGAGAGACACCAAAGGTAAAGGCCGTAATAATTATTATGAAGCTCTTGCTGTACAAAAGTAATTTGAGGATCAAGTTAGGGTTGGACACATCTGTATACACTTGACTCCTGAAAACATTGGTTAGTGGTGGTGTGAGCCAGGTAGACAAATCCGAGGAGGCTTTTATGCTTGAGTGATTTATTAGGTGTACATTTTTTTTCTAATGTATACATATGTACTTTAATTATTTCAGTTTTCTTGACACCATGGAAAACTTTCGTTCATCGGATGGTCTATCAATAATCTAATTGCTGTAGTTGGAAGTTGATCAAGACCACATAGTGATATGAAAGGGGCCCATAAGGCGGTAGTGGAGAAAATTCTTAACACAGTGACTACACCTTAGGAAATGGGTTCTGAGTACATTGGCTACAGCTGTAGTAACCATTACATACTGTGGTGTAGTATTCCTGGATGGAAGTTTATCAGCAGAATAATACCTGAGAATGGATTTATACTGGTGGGCCAGTTCTGCTGATAATGTTTTGCCTTGAAGAACTCACTGCTTGACATATCATACTGCTATTGTACAGGACTGAGACGGCCAACTTTGCAATGTCAGCAGTTATTGCTCGTTCTTTTTTATATTGTTTTCCTGACATTCCGCTATTAGGTTTAAGGATGGTAACTGAGGCAAGAAGAAATAGAATGGGAGATTTAGACAATTTTTTCTTACATGAAAGATTCAACATTAGCTACAAGTTATATTCAACCGAACATTTAGATTGGAAATCATCCTTCAGTTTCCATGTCTATAGTATCATCCTGTCATTTTCACTTCCTTTGGTTGTTGATGTCCGTCACATTAGGGATTCACACTAAGCAGAGGAGGAATACGTTTTCATAGATGCTGACAACAAGAAATTATAAATAGATTAGTGATTCATTCTTTCTTAAAGTCATCTACTTTAATTTTTATTTTGAAAAAAGTTAGATTTTTTTTAATTATGAAAATGAATCTCTCGGCAATGCTGTTGCCATTGCTTCAGATGTTCCACCAATTTTATTCTGGATGTCTCTTAGGGGTGGATTAATGCTTCCAAGGGCCCGAGCTATAAAGTTACCTTGCTAATATTAATAAAGCCTCCCACCTCAATCAAAAGTACTGACAAAACGATTGATAACACCCCTGTACAGCACCACCAAAAACATTCAGAAGACATTCTTTCCTCACTGGATGTGCAAAGTCCGCCAGAAAACTGGTGCACAGTCCTTAGTAAATGTTCCCCATTGGCTCCAAGACTTCATGGTGACTACTCCTGGTCGTGACCTATCACCTATCCCATAGTCACTGTCAGGCTTGGGGTCAGTGAACCCCCTCGACCACCGCGGGCGATGACACAAGCCGACACATGGGACTGGAGTCTAAGTGGAATCCAGTCTTCACTAGAGCCCGCCACAAAGATGGATGGTCTTGCTTTGGCGTGGTGCCACCAGGTCATTCCACAGGCGCGACTTGCCCGCAGCGGCAGCCAAGGTTGAGGTAAGGAATCACAACAGAGGATCGAGGTCGGGGACAGGCAGATAGACAGGGATGCCGGCGGCAATGGTGCAGAGTCAATGTCAGGTCTGAGGTAACAAAGGGAGATCAACGCAGGAATGGGAACGGGAACAGGAACAACAATGGAATTTTTCTCAAAGGCTGGTAGCTAAAAGATACAACGGGAGTTGATGGGAGCAGATGGCTTATATAGAAAACCTGGAAGTGGCCAGCGGCGATCAGTGGTGCACTGGCCCTTTAAATCTTCGAGAGCTGGCGCGCGTGCGCCCTAGGGAGCGGGGACGCGCGTGCTGCCGGGATGAGGAGGAAGCAGGAGTGTGGAGAGGTGAGGGCTGGCTCAGGTAGGGCACCACCACGGAGAGGGGCACGGGTGTGTCTGCGATCCGAGACATGGTTTGCAGGGACACCAGTGACAGACACTTAAAGCATTGTGTCTTCATTTTAATACATATGAAACTCCTAATTTATTATATAATATACTGCAGCGCCTGAACTTTTTACATACAGCTCACCCCAATTATTTAATATATCAACACCTTGAAATGTTGTTACACACAGCACCCCCTGACTAATCATTACAGAAGCCCCCAGCACTTTGGCAAAATAGTAATTTTGAAGGGGAATCAAACTTTATCTGAAGTTCATAATAAAGGAGAAGCAGGTCACAGTGATGGGCCTTTTCGCACTTGTCAGGGGCATAACTTGAGGGGGTGCAGAGATTGCGATCACACCCAGGCCCAAGAGGTTTAGGGGGCCCTTATGGTGACACTTTCCCATATGAGAAGACTAGTACTATAAACCATACATTATAGTCGGGGGCCTGGCATAGACTTTGCACTGGGGCCCATCAGCTTCTAGTTATGCCACTGGCACTTGTACGCACTTCTTCAAACCCTGGACCATTAAACCAGAAAATAATAATAGTTATTCATATCCTGGGGATCCCATGTGGCTACAATCTGCTTCTCCTTCTTGCTCTTATTCCAGGGTATGTCATCTTTGGAGGGAAGCAGGCAGCACAGGGCATGGAGTCTCACAAAAACTCCCGGCTTTCATGGCAATTGATTGCCACCTCCCCTGTTGACATCAATCAAGGGGGGGGGGGGGGGGCAATGATCTTTTTTAAAATGGTGGCGCCCATGGTAAACCCTTTTCATACATCTTTAACAGTAATGTCACTTGTCATTAACAGGTTAGTATTTGGGACTCATTTGTTTGTTTTGTTTATAGTTTTAGGACTTAATCTGATGTAGATTTAAGTCAAATTTATGTAGAAAAAAAGAAAATTCTCATGGTTTTGCAAACATACAAGCCCCACTGTAATTCCATTATTTTTAAAGATAAAGCAGATTAAAACGTAGTTGAAGCAAAACCATACCTAACACTCGCTAACACACTGCTCAGCTCTATGGTGTGGAGTCTGTTTTTTTTAAGCAACGCAGACATCAATTGGTATCTAATTTATCCATGATCCCTTAAACTAGTTTTTTTTTCGCTGGAGAATTGGCTGTATCCAACTAATGGCATGGGTTGCAATAATAGTAAATCTGGCCCTGTATCTGGCATTGCTTCAAAAAAATAAATGGGAAACTTTGCTTTTAGGTATACCCTTATTGTGGCCAAACGTCTTTATATTGTAACTTAGTATTTTCTCTCTCTTCTTTGTTTTGCGCAGCTGAAGTAATACAAGGCATTTATCTATAACATTTAAGCCAGATCCTGGTAACATCTATAATTTACAGATTATAATGTGCAGACTTACTTTTTAACTGCTGAGTATTACAACTTTTGGGACATTTATGTAGCAAATTTTTTCTCACTAAATCATCCACAGCTTTAAATGCTACAACCCGCATTAACCCTTTTACGACCCGTGATGTAATAGCACGTCACAGCCCTCTCCATAGCCGGTAAGTCTCTGCTGCAAATCGCAGCAAAGACTTTCCGGTAACACCCGCGATTGATGCCAGCACCGATCGCGGGTGTTAACCCGCACATCACCACCATAAAAGCTGCTGGCAGCTTCAAAAAGCCCATGCACTGCCATCTTGCTGAGGATCGTCGTTCCCCGTGACGTCATCAGGGAGTGGCAATCCGTCGCCATGACAGCCTCGGGTCTTCCGAGGCTGTCATAGCAAGACCATGCCTGTATTAGTTGGGTAAGAGCCTAAGACTACCAGTTACACTATAAAGGAGACTATTTTTACATCAGCAGGGGACATGTATTCACATTGGAATGTTCCTGCATTCATACTATTCTATAGTGCCACTAGCTATGAGAGACACAGACCAGTGCACATACTTACATATAGCTTTCTAATCACCATATGAGACCATACAATATTTCATTTTTAATACACAGGTTTGAGGTTAAGGTAGTGATTTATTTTGTGAATAGTATTGGTTTTATTGAGTATTATGATGCTTTAAAGGTTAAAGGAAATCAACCATCAAAATCCATCATGATAAACCATCCATCATGATAAAGGGGGTTGGGTGAGACATCTTCTGCTCACTGTAACAGCCTGTGAATCTGCAGCATTATGGACCTACGGTACGACATAATTTCACTTCCCATTTACTTTTTTGCACTTTGAGAGGCACTAAGACACTATAGTGAAGTACACCAGGTGAAAGGGTTTGAAAAATCCTCTTATCTCAGTCTATCATCTAACCCGTACTCTTCTATCTGCCAGTGATCTTAGATTATGCTCTTCTTTAATTCATCCCTCCCACTCACATCTCCAGGACTTCTAAAGAGCTGAACCAATTCCCTGGAATGCCCTATCCCAGTCTATCAGACTAGTAACCAACCCCTAAATATCTCAAATGTGCTCTTAAAAAGCATTTTTTTAGGCAGACCTATCACACTCATTAACTGCATGCAACTTTAACTCTTTATTAACCAATTCTGAGTACTCCCCCTGACTGTCTGTTATGCTGATGGCTGGTTCAAGCAGCAGCAATTTTTATTTTTTTAATCATTTTTATTAAATTATTACTATATCAATAAAGATTATTGTATGTATTAGCAATCATACCCTCCAAGATTAAAGCATGAAAAAATATATTTAAAATTAAAAAAAATGAACAGTAAAATGTTAGGTATCACAACATTGCAAAATGCCATTCTATCAAAATATAAATAGATTACTCATGGCCACAAACACCATAACAGAAAATAGCACCCTAATATCCGAATCGCCAATATTTGAATAAAAAGAATCAAATTGACTCATAGACTCCAAATTTATATAAATTAACACATCATCATGTGCTACAAAAAATGACACCTTACATAGGTTCATATATCGAAGTATGAAAAAGTTATTAGCCTCAGAATTATATATATATTTATAAAAAAATATGTGGTATCCCTGTGATCATACTGACCCAAAGAATAAAGGGGAGTTGTCATTTGGAACCCACAAAAAAATGCTACAAATTTTTTTTTTCCAGGTTTCCAGTACATTGCATGGAATATTAAATTGTGCCACTAAAATGTAAAATTTGTCCAACGGATAGCAAGCTCTTACACATCCCTATAAATGGAAAAATAAAAAAGTAATGGCTTTTTTAATGAGGGGAATAAAAAGACAGAAATGAAAAAAAACAAAATTGTCCTGAAATGGTTAACATAATCCACTACATTTCAGGTAAATGTGAATCATATTGTAGCTAAGAGGAGGGATTCTAATACTGCCATTATTTTTTTTTGGGGGGGGGGGGGTTATTTAGGATAAATTCTAAAGGTACTTTAAAGAGAACCCGTCATGCAAAATAACCCCCCTAAACTAAATATATTTTCATAAACTGCCATTAGAGAGCATTGCCTCTATCCCTTCATTGTCCCTCTACATGCCTGTAAACCTAAGCAATGAGGTCCTAAAGCTGTATGCAAATGACCTGTGAAATGTCCAATGAAGCATTAGCATATTCAAGCTGTCCACTCTATTCATGAGTGGGAGGCACAGCCACACCCCCAGTGCATGACTGACAGCCTGTATAATGATGTGAGGCTGTATAATGATGTGCTTCCTGGTGCTGGTGGCCACGCCCCCTGCAGCCTGTGTGTGCATGTGTGTGTGTATAGGAGAGATACAGCAGCTCCAGGCAGCCATGTTATAGCAGAACATGTCAGATTCCTGTGTAGCTGCTGTCTGTGTCTCTCACCTGTATATTAGGAGGATGCAGCATGTCAGCAGATGACATACACACACTAGCCATGCTTTACTATACATTACACATAGACATGAGCAGGGGGAGGAGAGGGCAGGGGTAACAGGGGTGACATCACTGCCTCTGACCATGTGACCAGCCTCATTTACATGATAAAGAATAGATGATTTTACAATGAATAATGTATGAAATAACTAGATAAAGGCTGTGATGGGATCCTTGTGAGCTGCTCCAACAGGTAGTGGTGACAGGACTAGTGACACAGACCTGATGACAGGTGTCCTTTAATATAACAATGGGAGCCATATCAGTTTTCAGATCATGCGTCTCAGAATGAAGGTGATGGTTGGTGCAGACAGCATTGTTCCCGTAATGGGGATATCCAATGCACTCCATATATGCAATTGCCATGAATCAATGCCCTCGCTGGAATTATTAGCTGTCCATTGATGTTATTGAAAAATGGTTTTCTTTAGAAATAAATATGGCCACTTTAGATTTGCTTGATGGAACATAACACAACACAATTGTTAGAACGCCTAGTCTTATTTCTGTATAAAAATTATTTACCTTGTTTTTTTCTTTTTGAGAATGGGGCCCATTCCAATTTTTTTCAGTGTATGCAGCTCAAAAGGGGCTCATAACGTGCTGTGCCATAAGTCTTACAATTGGTTGTGATTCATATGAAGAAACACTTCCCATGTGGAAGCAGGTAAACCCCTCTTTGGCTCTTAAGCGCTGGGAAGCCCCCATCTCATACAGAAGTGGAATATGGCACAGCACACTAGTAGCGCTGCACTGATAGTAAGTGCACAACATCTCAAAGATAGCAGTCAACATGAAGGCATAAACTAAATATAAATCTCTACCAAGGGGGAGACAGTTGACTGCAAACATGGTTGTTCTGGAGCACAATTATACAGGTCCATCCCTTATCAAAATGGAATTAACCCTTTAAGCTGTATCGATACAATTCTGTCACTAAATATTCTTCTTTGAGCTTAGAGGGCATCTACCACCAGGATGAAGAACTGCATGCAAATGAGCCTGAGAGGTGCCAGGCTCCATAGGTGTTAACGGAGTTTGGAGCTCCTCAGGCTCATTTGCATACAGTCTTTCATCCTGGTGGTAGATGTCCTTTAATGCTATAATGAGTCAAATGAAAAAAACTAAAAAATAACTGTGAAGAAAGTTCCAATCAAAATGGACATTGGATCGTACGATGCAACAGAATGCATGGCAAGGGGGATGTGGCACTTTTTCTTTATGAGTAATTTTGGAATAAAATTGAGAACGAAAATAGTCCACATACATTGACAACACATGACTGTCGAGCCTTTGTCTCACTTCTGTATAGCCAGCTGTACAGTCTTTCATGAGCTTACTCTTTAAACAACAGAAGTAATAAGCAAGCGTCATCCCCTATAAGGATTTAATTTGGACACTTGCATCAAGTGTTGTGCGTCCCCTCCCGGCGTGTCAGCAGTGCCCCGTTTATCACAGCCGGTGCTCCCTCTTGTGGAGGAAGATGCTGACATCTCTATCCTCCACTTTTCTCAATCGAACAAAAGGCAACAGGGTTGAATAATCCAAACTCAGCCATTCATATGCAATCTTCTGTCATCTAATCTCTGCTATTGTTCAGAGAGATCAATGTGCTGGGAATTCTGGGACTGTAAAGACTATGAAAAGAATAGCTGCATGGGAGATGTGCAAGAAAAAACCCCCCAAAAGACTGGTGACCCATTCAGATAAAAACATTGTAAATATCTAAAGAAATGTCACATTCTTGAATATACTTCTGCTTAGCTAAAAATTATTCTGTAGTACTTTATTTTCAAGGAAATTAAAATAGGTGGTCATAAAAATTATTGATCATGATGGTTTGACACCACAATCTTCACATCACTGATCTTATTCACCTCTCACCACTCGTAGGCAACTCTATAGGACAACATGACTATAATTATGGGACATTATCTTCGTATCTTCGTACAAGTAAATTTTTTTTAATAACATGCAATTGAAGAAATTTATTTGTGTTAAATATAGTTGGGGACTTTTTTGCAGGACAAGTTGTACTATTAATTTTTTTATAGATTGTTTAAGGTTTTAACAGATCTATAACATAACATATCAAGCCTTAACCAGATGCAGGGATCAAACACAACATATGAAGTGACCATCAAATATACTAGCGGAGCCTAGATGTGCAGATTTAGAGCTATTTCCAACCTCTTTTATCGTATTTCTGAATCTGGATTGTCCCAGATTTAATTTCAGAGTGATATGCCATTTCATGCCTTCTCTGATGAGGCTCTTTCAGATTTTAATGGTATTATTTACTGAACATCAAAGAATCAGCATTTGGAAACCGCTGTGAACTTCAATAGTATTCCATCAAAGTGTGTTCTCATACACATGTGTGCATACAGATAGACAAACGAATCTAAAGGTATATAAAGAAGATGGATAGATAAATAGATAGATAGATACTTAAAGAAATGCAAAAACAGCACACAAATGAAAGCCAATATGGCGGTGGGTGCACGCTCACAGGGACCGGGCCTCAGATCCTTCAACAATAATCTCCAGAAAAGTAAGCAGCACTCCGAGACAGCAATAGTCAGGTGATAACAAAAGGTGTTTCTTTTATTCCATGTTCAGAGGTACAGTGAGGTACAGCGACGTTTCGGCTCCAAGGAGCCTTTTTCAAGCCAAGTGATAACAGTGAACAGCACTCAAATGAATACTCAAACAAACAGTTACATGATCAAGTGGTGTCCACCCCCTAATTAACATATCACGTCATGATAATAGTATACAAGATGAATTTCATTGCATAGAAATACATAATCAACAACATTAAGAGGGATCTTGTATGCCATGATAAAGTGCCAGTGCAAAGAGACATTATTATTTATCATTATATAAATATCAAATATAAACTGTGTGGGTAAAGTGACAAGTGCATCATGTGCTTAATACAAAAAAAGTTAAAACAATGTATCGAGTGTCTCACCATCCTTAACATCAAAATAGGTTGTGGGTGAGTTTCTCTGACTGGGTCCTCATCAAATTAAATTTGTATCACACAAAAGGCCCGAAAATGGCCTCACAAAAGACCCATTGGTCAAGAGGTACAGAGGAAATTCATATTCCCCATTAAAAATTAAATCTTTATTAGAATCTATTAAAATTGTATTTAGTGAAACTCACAAATAATGTTAAAAATCTACAGACAAAAGGGTAAATGTCTCTCAATATTATTGTGGAAGGAGTGGCGACGATAAGATTGTGTGTTTTTTATTGGAGTGGCTAATATTAGCTTATAGCCACTGTACTTCCATCTGGACAAAGTGTGGAGGAGATTTTTCTCCCCCTCAGTGTTGGTGTTTGATCGAATGGATCTACTTGAGTCCGTGTTATTTCAGGACAGTGGAGTAGTTTGTATATCGCTGGTGGATGTATTCATTGGTGTACTAGTAACCACTAGATGTCCCCCTTGAGCACTCACTCTTCTTGCTTATAATTAAGAAGGGCTACTTTGTTGCAGCATTGTTAGTAAACACTAGTGTCTGTTAACCTCTTCCCGCTCAGCGTCCGATATATCGGACGCTGAGCTCAGTGACTTAGCGCTCAGCGTCCGATATATCAGAAGATTGCTTCTTCATGTCCCATGGTATAAAAGTGAAAAAGTAAAAAAAAAAATGTTATTCAATAAAAAAATAAAGTAATAAATCACTAAAAATGCCCCAAACCCCCAAAACATATAAAGAGACATATAACTAAAAAAAAAGTCTAAATCATAACACAAACCCCACATATATAGTATCACCGCGTCCGTAACAACCCGTAGAATAAAAGTAAATCATTATTGAACCCCCACGATAAACGCCGTAAAAAAAAAACTGCTATAAACCTTCCAAAAATTATGATTTTTAGCTATTCAATCCCACAAAAAATGCTATAAAATGCGATCAAAAAACCATGTGTACTCTGACATGATACTGGTGCAAAGTACAACATGTCCCGCAAAAAACAAGCCATCAACCAGCTCCGTAGCCAAAAAAGTAACAATGTTATGCCACTTGGAAGACGGCAATACATAAATGATAGATTTTTCCCCACATTAGGGTTTTGTTTGACAAATTTAGTAAAACGTAAGAAAATATATTCAAGTCTGGTATCCCCGTAATCGTATCAACCCATAGAATAAAGATAACATGATTATTAGTCTATACGGTGAACACCAAAAAAAAAAAGAGTAAAAAATCCAGTACAGAATTGATGCTTTTCTACTCCTGCCCTCAAAAAAAGTTCCTAAATTTTCAACAATAGGTGATACCAACCCCAAAATGGTAACAATGGAAAAAGCATCTCATCGCGCAAAAAAAATGGCATCACATGGCCCCAATAACGCAAAAGCGAAAATGTTATAGCCTTCAAAAGGGGCCAATGAGGAAACTAAAATCCTGGCAGCTGCAGGGCGCTCCTTCCCTTCTGCGTCTCGCTGTGCCCCCATAAAACAAGTAACGGCCACATGTGGGGGGTCTTTGTACTCAGGAGAAATTGCAGAACAAATTGTATGGTGGTTTTTCTCTTTTTATATTTTGGAAATGTGTAAATTTTAGTGCTAAATGAACGTATAAGGGAACAATTTGACCATTCTAAATTTCACCTCCATTTTGATTCAATTACTATGAAGATCTCAAGGGGTTAACAATCTTCGTAAAAGCGGTTTCTGATAGCTTGAGGGGTGCAGATTTGAAAATGGGTTGGTTATATAGGGGGTTTTGATGCTAAATATGTAAAATTTCATTCCAAACTGTATTTATCCCCAAAATAGTCAATTCTGAAAATCCGGAAAAGCGATATTCGTTTTGTAAGCCGCGTGACATCAAAATAAATTATCCAGACATATCAAAAATTATGAAAATGTAAAGTAGACAAATGGGAAATGTTATTCAGCAACTTATTTAGGTGGTAAATCTATCTGCCTGGAAACGCAATGATTTTGAATTTCGAAAATGGCAAATTTTTCAAAAAATTTATCATATTTTCTTTTTTTTTGTAAATAAACGCAAAACTTATCAGCCAAAATTTACCACTACAATGAAGTACAACATGTGGGGAAAAAACAATCTCAGAATCGTTTTGATAAGTAACAGTGTTCAAAAGTTATAACCATATAAAGCGACGCAGGTCAGAATCCAAAAAATCGGGCTGAGCCTTAACCTGCAAAATGGCTGCGTCCTTAAGGGGTTAATCAAGGTCTATCTAATTCTATCACTTTATAACCCCACTGTCTCTCTTAATTTTTCGATATTATTTTCCCACCAATACACTCATCCGCCACAGTCATTCAAGATTCTAAGGAACACTCTTGTCCTCACATTCACACATTGATTTTGCCACTTGAAATTGTTCCAGTAAGTACTATGAACCCTATGTCCGCTAAACAAAATGCTACATGGTGAAACATGTCGGGGGGGGGGGGGGGCTTTAGTGTTTAGCTAGCATTTTATTTAAGCTTCAATTTGTACTCAACATCATTGTGGTTAAAGGACGATCCCCTGTTCATCCCCTGACCGAAAATACCAGTTTGTCTGCTGGGTCGCATGGGGCCCTCATCCTGTGCTGTTCACTGTTATCACTTGGCTTGAAAAAGGCTCCTTGGAGCAGAAACGTCGCTGTTCATGAAATGGATTTATGACTAAGATAATGAAGTTGTAGATACATAGAGTGATAAATGGGTAAATTGATAAACAAGTAGATCATAAATAAATACTTGTAGATCCATTATACAGATCCATGAAACAGATTGCACAGCAAATATTTGGGTCTCTTTGTGAATGGACAGATACAGGATCATCAATAGCAGTAAAGTATACTCTAATAGTAAGTATAGAGAGGTGACAGATTTAAAGATAGGTAATAGATAGGTAGATGGCTAGTGAGATGGATAGACAAATAGAAAGAAAGATAGAAAGAAAGAAGGGAAGATAGATAGATAGATAGATAGATAGATAGATAGATAGATAGATAGATAGATAGATAGATAGATAGATAGAGAGATAGATAGATAGATAGATAGATAGATAGATAGATAGATAAAAAAGGAAAGTCCACAGCAAGCACAATGTCCAACATAGACCACACCATGGTAAATTTGATAAGTTGGAATTACAATTTCTAGATGTCCTTGTACGTTATACGGAGAGTAGTCTATCTACAGATTTATTTGTGAAACCTACAGACAGGATTAACCTGTTGAGATTCGAAACCTGTAGGGAGCTGTGTGATCATTTAGGATGATGGTATGGTCAGCTACGTACTCCCTCACCATCTTTCTGTAAAGATCACCCCTACTCTGCCGAGACTGGGGACAGGTGACAGTGTCTTGCTGGGGTGACATAAAACTGGCAAAGGCCGCCTTGTAAAGCGTACCCTTGCCAGTGCTGGACAAGCTGCCTGCTCGCCTACTCTCCCTCGCTACTTGTCCCGCCGAAGTACGCCCTCTGCCGCTAGCGCTGTCAGAAGGGAAATACTGTTTCAGCTTGTGCACCAGGGCCTGCTGGTATTCATGCATTCTCACACTCCTTTCCTCAGAGGGATGAGAGTGGAAAGATTTTGCTTGTACCGTGGGTCCAGGAGAGTGAACACCCAGTAATCGGTGCTGGAATAAATTCTTTGAACGCGAGGGTCACGGGATAGGCAGCCTAGCATGAAATCTGCCATATGCGCCAGAGTCCCAACGCGCAAGAATTCACTCCCCTCACTGGCCTGACTGTCCATTTCCTCCTCCTCCAACTCCTCCAACTTCTCTTCTTCTGCCCATACACGCTGAACAGTAAGGACTGAGCAATGCTCCCCTCTTCTGCCTTGCCAACATTCTCCTCCTCTTCCTCCTCATCCTCCTCCACCTCCTCCGATATGCGCTGAGAAACAGACCTGAGGGTGCTTTGGCTATCAACAAGGGAATCTTCTTCCCCCGTCTCTTGTGACGAGCGCAAAGCTTCCGACTTCATGCTGACCAGAGAGTTTTTCAACAGGCCAAGCAGCGGGATGGTGAGGCTGATGATGGCAGCATCGCCACTGACCATCTGTGTTGACTCAGCCCCTGACAGATATCAGACATCCACGTCCACTCCTCATTGTAAACTTGGGGAAGCTGACTGACCTGACTACCAGTTCTGGTGGAAGTTGACATCTGGCAGTCTACAATCGCTCTGCGCTGCTGGTAAACTCTGGATAACATGGTTAATGTTGAATTCCACCTCGTGGGCACATCGCACAACAGTCGGTGAGCGGGCAGTTGGAGGCGGCTCTGCGCTGCCCTGAAAGTGGCAAAATCTGTGCTGGACTTCCTGAAATGCGGTGCCAGCCACAGATCAGACTGCTCCATGATGCCCTATAATAGCTCTTGGGGGGTGTGCCTTTTATCACCTGGGCTCAGCAGTATGAGCACCGCCTGCTGTCGCTTAGCGACGGCACTGCTGCTGTGCCTAGAGCTACCGACTGATGGCGCCATGCCCACGGATGGTAATTCAGAGGAGGAGGTGGAGGAGGGGTGGGAGGAGGAGGAGGCATAGTAGGCCTGAGAGACCTGGACCAAGGTAGGCCCTGCAATCCTCGGCGTCGGCAGTATATGAGCAGCCCCAGGGTCAGACTCGGTCCCAGCCTCCACCAAGTTAACCCAATGAGCCGTCAGTGATATATAGTGGCCCTGCCCGGCAGCACTCGTCCACGTGTCCGTGGTCAGGTGGACCTTGTCAGAAACGGCGTTAGTCACGGCACGGATGATGTTGTCTGACACGTGCTGGTGCAGGGCTGGGACGGCACATCGGGAAAAGTAGTGGTGGCTGGGGACTGAATACCGAGGGGCGGCCGCCGCCATGAGGTTGCGAAAGGCCTCGGTCTCTACCAGCTTATAGGGCAGAATCTCCAGGCTCAGAATTTGGCGATGTAGACGTTGAGGGCTTGGGCGTGTGGGTTGCACTGTATTTCCTCTTGCGCTCCAGCATCTGGTGTATAGACAGCTGAAGGCTGCGGATGGAGACATTGGTGGATGCATTGGAGGATCGTGGAGGCGGAGGTGTGGTTTTCGCATGGGAGGTGTTTGGGCCGGGGTCCTGGGCAGGGGGCTGACTAGCGGAGGCAGCAGATGACACAGGGGAAGGAGCAGTAGTGTGCCCGGCCGGAGGTGAACGGCCTTGGTTCCATTGAGTGGGTGTTTTCCATTCATATGCCTGCGCATACTGGTGGTGGTTAATCTGGTAGTGGTGGAACCCCTACTGATCCTGGTGTGGCACACGTTGTACACCACAGTCCGTTGGTCAGCCGGTGTTTCTTTAAGGAACCGCCAGACTTCTGAAAATCTAGCCCTCGCCATGGGAGCTTCACTACGTGAAACATTTGGCGCTAATTCACCAGCTCTGGCCCTGCCTCTCCGTCTGGCCCCACCACTGCCTCTTCAACCTGTTCTCGTCGAGGACTCGCCTCCGTCTCAGAAGCACTGTGTTCACCCGGCCTATAAACCCAGCTTGGGTCTGTCACCTCATCATCCTCTGATCCCTCAGTCTGCTCCCCCCTCGGACTTCCTGCCCTGACAACAACCTCACCACAGTCTGACAACCGTGTCTCCTCATCGTCCGACACCTCTTTACACACTTATTCCACTACGTCAACAATGTCATCATCACCCACAGACTGTGACTGGTGGAAAACCTGGGCATCGGGAAAGAGCTCAGCAGCAACCAGACAAGTGGTTTGGGACTCTGGGAAGGGTCCAGAAAACAGTTCCTCAGAGTATGCCGGTTCAAATGCAAAATTTTCCTGGGAGGGGGCAGACTGGGGGGAAGGAGGCTGAGGTGAGGACGTTCACAAGTCTCCCTGCAAATTCTTCACAATATGGTACTAGCTGCACTACTAGTGGCAGCAAGGCCAGCCACAAGCAAATAAAAAAAAAAAAAATGTATAACGCTATTGTAGCCCTAAGAAGACCTGTTGGGTTCTTGTATGGATAGTTTCTATTCTAACCTACACTGACAGCACACAACAGGATTTTGTGCTGTGCCTGTGATGACTTTTAGTTTTGAAAAAAAAAAAAAAATCGGCAGACTGTGCCTAATTCAATCAAACCCCTAATAAATTGTCCCACTTCGGTGTTTGCGATGGATATGTGTGTCGCTAAGAGCTAAATAGAACGTTCGCAAGTCTCCCTGCACTACTGGTGCCAGGAAGCCCAGCCACAAGCAAATGAAAAAAAATAAAATATATAATGCTTTTGTAGCCCTAAGAAGAGCTGTTGGGTTCTTGTAGAATCACTCCTGCCTAGCAGTAATCTAATAGAACACACTAACGCTATCCCTGACCAGCAGCAGCTCTCTCCCTAACGGCATCCAGACAGAGAATGATGCGAGCAGTGCGGGCAGGGGCTAGTCTATTCCAGGGTCACCTGATCAGACTAGCCAACCACTGCTATGGCCATGTAAGTGTACCACGTGATGCTGGGTGGGGTGCAGAGTCTCCTGGCTTGTGATTGGCTCTGTTTCTGGCTGCTAAAAATCTAAACGGCGGGAGATGTCATTTTCTCGTGCTGGCGAAATATTCGTCCGAGCAACGAGCAGTTTCGAGTATGCTAATGCTCGAACGAGCATTAAGCTCGGACGAGTGTGTTCGCTCATCTCTAATTGTCACCATCACTGAAGAAACACTTGAAAACTGAGGTATCTTATATTTATTAAACACAGTACAGTCAGCCAATTTTTTTGATTTTGGCCTTAATTCATGACTTTTCTCTATATACAGCATTGGGTCTTTTTCCACGTTATGGGTTATTATTATTGCAGATTTCTTTATATAGAGCAGTGATGGCTAACCTATGGCACTGGTGCCAGAGGTGGCACTCGGAGCCCTTTCTGTGGGCACTCAGGCCATCACCAGAGATGACTCCGGGTATCTTCCTGCAGTCCCAGACAGCCCAGGACTTGCTGTGCAAAGAGGTATTTTAAAGTGACAGCTCTACCTGGGACTATTTTCTGCTATATTGGTGCCTGAGGGTGCTGGTATCAATGAAAACTGTGACAGAGAAGGGAGTATAAATCACAAATTAAATTTATATGGTGGCACTTTGCGATAAATAAGCGGGTCTTTGTTGATGTTTGGGTCTCTAAAAGGTTTGCCATCACTGATATAGAGGATTCACAATACCCTAAATACAGGAAGTAGATGTGGATGCATTTGGTTGCGACTTACCTCATTCTAATTGGGGCTAGTGTTGCAGCTTTAGCACACCACACATCTGACACAGGCGGACCTAATGTCCACTTCAGAGTCAGTGTTGACCATACTGGAGGGTGAGTTCCCTTTAAGAGATTCATTATGATTATTATCTTTCAATACTAAACTGACCCGTTGTCGCTGTAGTTTTTATATAACCAGACTGTGTAGTCGGTCTGTTTTGTCACCATTTTGCTGCATACAGCTATATGCCTATGACAGCGTGGACTGCTCTCACTCCTAATGGGCGCCGCAATCTCACTCTGAGACTGAGCGTGCGCGAAACACTGTCATAACTCACAAATAGGTCATGTGACTCTCTGTTTTACAATTGTATATTGGCTTTCAGCAAATCTTTTTTGTATTATATGTAGCATTTGCATTTTATATTTACATGGCAGACATCATGGAGTTTTCATTATTTTATAAATTATAATTTCTTATAGATTTTAAAATGAATATATGATCATGGCTCATTAAGAATTAACAATAAGATGCTCCCACATTTGGCATTTAAACCTGTTCCCTATGGAATGCACATTGCTTGAGAAAAATGGTAACAAACCGAAACATCTCCAGTTTTGGAATAAAGTCTTCTTCACTTTTACCTGCTTGGATCTGGAGCACTGTTTCATTTTTGGATTAGATAGATAAATGATAGATAGATAGATAGATAGATAGATAGATAGATAGATAGATAGATAGATATATACAAGAAACTGGGCAGCACTCCAAATTGGTGATAAAAAAAGTGTAAGTTGTTTATTCCATGTTCAGCAACCAAACAGCGACGTTTCGGCCCCTAGGAGCCTTTCTCAAGCCGTCTATACAGTGTAAATGGCAGTATTATATACAAATCCCCATGGTCACATGACCTCATGATTCACGCCCACCAAATTACCATATTTGTGATACAAAAACTTGTTTTTTTTAAAAAATACATATAATTCATTAGCGTACAGTGATCTGTGTATTGAATACAATATATAAGTGCATATGACATTCAAACAGTTAATATTTTATAAAAACCTGTGACAGTATTGTTCCGTGAGTACCCCACGTAGACCTCGTGTGTTGAAAGAAAAGTGCTGCAGTGCTTCTTGTGCAAATGGTCTAAGAATCGTGCTTGTTCTTCAGGTGTCTCCCCGTAATAGCTGAGATCTCCTGGGTCCACAAACTTGATCGCGGTAAAAGTTGTATGGAACGCATCTTAGACCATTTGCACAAGAAGCACTGCAGCACTTTTCTTTCAACACACGAGGTCTACGTGGGGTACTCACGGAACAATACTGTCACAGGTTTTTATAAAATATTAACTGTTTGAATGTCATATGCACTTATATATTGTATTCAATACACAGATCACTGTACGCTAATGAATTATATGTATTTTTAAAAAAAAACAAGTTTTTGTATCACAAATATGGTAATTTGGTGGGCGTGAATCATGAGGTCATGTGACCATGGGGATTTGTATATAATACTGCCATTTACACTGTATAGACGGCTTGAGAAAGGCTCCTAGGGGCCGAAACGTCGCTGTTTGGTTGCTGAACATGGAATAAACAACTTACACTTTTTTTATCACCAATTTGGAGTGCTGCCCAGTTTCTTGTATATATTGTTGAGGGACCTCAGGCCGAGTCCCAGGACGCTTGCACCCACTACTTTCTCTGGATTGTGCCGCTTGGACTTTCTTTTTCTAGATAGATAGATAGATAGGCAAAAAGGATCCCTCAAATAATAAAGATGAAAAGGCAGCAAAAAAAATAAAGTTGAAAAAACTGTGTTTTTTTAATCCATAACTTACAACGTACAGTATCTATTAATTAACACATTATGCTATTGACTGTGTACATATACAAGTACAAAAAACTATAAAATACTTCATTAGTGTATACAAAGTACAGGTGCAAATTAAAAACATTACCAGGAGACGAGGAGGCGTACTTCTGATCCAGATAGATAGGTAGACAGACAGACAGAAAGATAGATAGATATTCAATGTCCACCTCTAATTTGTCTATACCTAACAATGATTTAAAGCATAACACTAATTTATAGAAAATTAGCTGTAACCCCCGGCTAACTATAGCTAAAAGTTTATAGCTATAACAAAAGAGAATGGTTAACTAATAATATTTTGCACATAAAGACCACAAATCAAAGACAGACATTTTATTACGAAAAATCAAAAAATAATCGAATACTTGTCCAGGTGATGTAAAGTACTTTTTCTGCAACTCCCTATAATGCCATGGATGAGATTGCAGCTCTGGATGTGAGTGGATTATCACCTATAATGTAAGCAGCACAGTTGAAAACATGTTACGTTGCACATAAGATGTTGACTTTGCACATTCTTTTTAGTGAAAACTGCTATCAAATGTATTTAAGAAAAGTCTGCGACAAATTTCGAGGCTGCACTATACCATACATGACACAAAAATCAGCACTGAAAAGAGTTCCAGTGCACAGACCATGAAACACATTTATTGAGCAGTGTCAGAAAAAATTTTGATGCATGCCCTATGTTAAAGGTACACCAAAAAAAGTTGGTGCTGTGAGGGAGTGCCAGATTCATGAAGAACATGCTCCACAATTCATGAATCTTACCTCACATATAAGCTGTCTTAAATTCAATGCCTACAGTAACCAATCAAAGCTCAGTGCTCATATTAATGACCAGTGGCAAAATTGAAACTGAGCTGTGAGTGGTTGCTAGAAACTGAGCTGTGATTTGTTGCCAACTGCCGCAGCAGCAGACAATGGATCTTGTAGATGGTGGTTAATAAGTGTATTTGGGAAAGCACAGGGTTAAAATTTAGCCAAAAACCTAGTCTATGACGTTCCCTGAGTCACAGGGAGTGGCTGTGCCAAATTTGGTAATTGTTAATGCGACAGTGATTATTATTTTAGTGGACATACACATACACTCAGCTTTATATATTAGACATTAGACATTATAAAATTAGAGATCACCTATTCCAAGACAAAAAAAGCTACTAAAACCTCCCCTAAGAGAAAGAGTAAGCCACAAATTCCACTCAAAATATACAATCCATGGATCTCCATAACAGTGTGTCATCTACAAAATAATCCTTGTGCTGTCCACAGAGTCTCATAGCAACGTTTCATTCACAAATCGCCCACAACAGTGGGAGAGAATTATCAATCTGTCTAATCCAGAATTCTGGAGTAATTTGCACCTGAAGTGGCCACATTTATTGTGGTTTTAGACCATTTTGGGCAGATTTTGACTTGTCAGAAAAAGTGCGTGACCAAGTCTGTGCACCAGAAAATTCTGTAAGAAACTAGACCAACTAAAGCAGCTGGTCTAAAGCAGATCCCACAGCCATTAACTACTCCAGATAAATCAGCAAGCATGATTTACCTGGTAAAGAATATGGCTGTGGAGTATAACTCTGCACTGGTCCATTCACAACATTTTAATAACTCTCCCCCTGCATGTCATACAAAGATCATAAAGTGTGTTCATAAATTCCTCTATAAGAAATTGTTTGTTATTATTATTATTAATATTATTATAAATTGTTATTTATAGATCACATGTAGGTCCCTTATATATGTATCTGTAAGGTATATAACTTCACAGTTATATTTATGTGTACAGTATAGTGTTGCAGGAATATATTTTTATGTACGGCCTAGTCATTGCAGGCATATATTTATATGTGCGGCATAGTGACTGCAGGGATATATTTATATTTGCGGCATAGTGACTGAAAGGATATATTTATATGTGCGGCATAGTGACTGTAGGGATATATTTATACG
The DNA here is from genome assembly GCF_040894005.1 of Engystomops pustulosus. Lineage (NCBI taxonomy): Eukaryota > Metazoa > Chordata > Amphibia > Anura > Leptodactylidae > Engystomops > Engystomops pustulosus. The sequence continues at coordinate 55,590,785 of NC_092420.1, read as the reverse complement.
TGCGGCATAGTGACTGCAGGGATATATTTAAATGTGCGGCATAGTGACTGCGGGGATATATTTATATGTGCGGCATAGTGACTGTAGGGATATATTTATACGTGCGGCATAGTGACTGCAGGGATATATTTATATGTGCGGCATAGTGACTGCAGGGATATATTTATATGTGCAGCATAGTGACTGCAGGGATATATTTATATGTGCAGCATAGTGACTGCAGGGATATATTTAAATGTGCGGCATAGTGACTGCAGGGATATATTTATATGTGCGGCATAGTGACTGCCGGGATATATTTACATCTGTGGCATAGTGACTGCCGGGATATATTTATATGTGCGGCATAGTGACTGCAGGGGTATATTTATATGCATTTCATTTTTTTACCTCAGCAGAACAGATAGAATGGTCCTTGGTTCCACCGTGTTTTTCCACAATTTAGTTTATGACATGAGTGCAGATTCATGATGTATGGTATATAGAGGGGGGTGCAATTTTTTTTGTCTACCTAGAGCACTAGCCTGCTTACAGCATTATTACTATTAGGGACACTTACCATTTTAGACACACTTTTACTATCTTAACTGCTGGACCCAATAATTTGCAATGATCTTTCTGGCATTTGATACTCTACCTCATACTATCCACCTGTTTTATGTTTGCTTTCAAAATAATCTTATAAACTTGCTTTATGAAAACAAACATAAGACTGGTAGATGTATTAAGAAATTGAGTGTTAAGTGCTGTAAGAGCATGTATTCTACTACATTTTCAGCCCCAAGATACCAGGGGTATTCATGAATACCACTCCCTAGTCTTCAAAGGTTGTGTCTGGCTGATGAGATGAAGCCCTTAATTCTCCTACCAAAATTGCAAAGGTGACTACAGCAGGAAGAACTGTTCATGGTGGTCTGGGCCAAGTGAAGATAATAAATGAAAGAGAGAGAGCAATCCCAATTGGATAAAATGTCACTGGATGTCATAGGTAAGAATATTATTTATTCTACCTGTAACTCAAGCCCCAGATCTTTTGTAGCACTATGTTTATGACTAGGGATGAGCGAGCACTATAATGCTCGGGTGCTCGTTATTCGAGACGAACTTTTCCAGATGCTCGAGTGCTCGTCTCGAATAACGAGCCCCATTGAAGTCAATGGGAGACTCGAGCATTTTTCAAAGGGACCATGGTTCGGGAATAAAATGTGTTAATTAACTGAAAAAGAATGTCTTCTGATAAGTTAGCAGATGTATGCAAACATCTGCAATCTATTCTTCACTGTTCCGCGCGTATATTATCTCCCGACAAGTTAGCAGATGTGAAGAACAGTGAAAAATAGAATAAAAACAGTGAACACAGTGAACACAGGATCATTTAAGTGAAAAACACAGTAAAGAACACAGTAAAGAATAGATTGCAGATGTTCGGCACATCTGCTTACTTGTCGGGAGATACGCTGTCCCGGGATCGGCTCCTCTTCTTCCACTGAAGTCTCCCCGATCTCTCTGTCTCTCTGCCCTTCCTGATGTCTCTGTGCCGCTACCCCAATGTCTCCGTGCGTGCCGCTGCCCCGGTGCCTCCGTGCGTGCTGCTGCCCGATGTCTCCGTGCCTGCTGCTGCCCGATGTCTCCGTGCCTGCCGCTGCCCGATGTCTCCGTGCCTGCCGCTGCCCCAGTGTCTCCGTGCCTGCCGCTGCCCGATGTCTCCGTGCCTGCCGCTGCCCGATGTCTCCGTGCCTGCCGCTGCCCGAAGTCTCCGTGCCTGCCGCTGCCCAATGTCTCCGTGCCTGCTGCTGCCCGATGTCTCCGTGCCTGCCGCTGCCCGATGTCTCCGTGCCTGCTGCTGCCCGATGTCTCCGTGCCTGCCGCTGCCCGAAGTCTCCGTGCCTGCCGCTGCCCGATGTCTCCGTGCCTGCCGCTGCCCGATGTCTCCGTGCCTGCCGCTGCCCGATGTCTCCGTGCCTGCTGCTGCCGATGTCTCCGTGCCTGCTGCTGCCCGATGTCTCCGTGCCTGCCGCTGCCCGATGTCTCCGTGCCTGCCGCTGCCCCAGTGTCTCCGTGCCTGCCGCTGCCCGATGTCTCCGTGCCTGCCGCTGCCCGAAGTCTCCGTGCCTGCCGCTGCCCAGGTGTCTCTGTGCTGCTCCCCGGTGTCTCTGTGCTGCTCCTCGGTGTCTCTGTGCTGCTCCCCGGTGTCTCTGTGCTGCTCCCCGGTGTCTCTGTGCTGCTCCCTGGTGTCTCTGTCCTGCTCACCGTGTTCTTCAATGTGTTCTTCACATGCTATTTTGTTCGCACCGTTCCGCGCGTATCTCCCGACAAGTAAGCACATGTGCCGAACATCTGTAATCTATTCTTCACTGTGTTTTTCACTGTGTTTTTCACTTAAATGATCCTGTGTTCACTGTTTTTATTCTATTCTTCATTGTTCTTCACTGTGTTTTTTAAATTAAATGCTCGATCTCGAGCAGGGGAAATACTCGTCCGAGCAACGAGCCGTTTCGAGTACCTTAATACTCGAACGAGCATCAAGCTCGGACGAGTATACTCGCTCATCTCTATATTTATGACATCATTTTTTAAAATGGAAATCCCCCATTAAGGCTTAACTGTAGCTTGATGCTGTGAGTAACAAAGAAGCAGTTCTTTTGTTAATAGTTTTGATGTAAGGCTGGCACTTTTAAAAGTTAAGATTTTAGGGCAAAGTAAATGAATCTAATTTCGATTTTTGCATCTAAATTGGTGTTTTGGTTTTCAATTAACTTTCATTTTCCTGCCCCACAAAGTGTGCACATTGTGCCAGCTGTTCTAGCTCTCAGCAGCACCGAGCTTTCTCTTACAGCTGTACATGGGAATTGGCCCATGTGTTTTACTTGAGCATAGATAATAGTAATTCACTGTCAGTTGCAGTATGTCAAACGCTTTAGCTGTTATAATAGTCCATGCATTCAGCAAATATTTTTAGGATACGTTTATGGGTTGTTGTTTTTTTTATTTTGAAACTTATCCTTGCAGCAGGCCTAAAACACACAGATCTATTAAGCAAACTGACTATAATGGGGTAAATTTACTAATGTCCAAGTAAGATAGGTTTAAGTTACAGTAGACGTTATAGTAGTAGTTATAGGGCCCAATTAAATTGTTCTGTTATGGTACTGTGATATACTGTGATTTTCTGAGTGTTCCAAGTAACAAATATTGGCATTGTAGGTTAAAGGAAAGTCACAATATTCAGTTTTTAATGAATTTATGTCATATTATAGTCAAAGGCAGTTTATAGTTGCAATGTGTTAAAAAAATTTGCTAAAATCCTCAAAAATGTTGACACATTGATATATTTTTAAGTGAAACTTAGGAAACACCACTTTGTACAATGCTGTGATCATTTTGTATTATAAGTTGGTAAAGCTTGTTAACTGTGGTGTAGACATTTTTTTTACAGAAATCAAGACTGTTTTTTGTTGCAAACTACTGTATTTTATCAATATGCCCTAGGGGACACAATTGTAAGGAATTTATGTTCCACACAAGTGTAAAGTTGCAACCTTGAGTGGTTTTACTTAGCTCCCTCTCAGCCAGTTGATTATCCAGATATAAAGCTTTTAACTAAGAAATAGTTTAATCTTCCTGTGTAGGAATTCCCTGCATTTCTGATTTTGTACTGCGCTGCCATCTTTTTGTGAATATGCTTTTGACTTTGATTATTCTTTTGTATGTGATTCTATCTTGAAACATTCTCCTGGTATTGATTTAGTTTGCTGACTATGATATTGTCGCACATCTTCCCTATCCTTCAAAGTATTCAGTGTAGGGAACATCACCCAGTCGGCGGCCATCATATTGGCCAGTTGTCAAGTAGGCAGGGACACTTAGTGGGATTAATCAGGACTCATGGACTCATGGACTCTGACTGTTAATGCATGACTGTCAACAGTGTCACGTGAGTGGTGTCAAGAGAGGAGGCGTGCATTCAGCACTGAACTACCTAACTTGCCCGAAGTGACGCCAGACACAGACAGAAAGGGAAAAGCTGACTAGGGCAAGTAAAGTGAGGAACATTTATTAATGTGTCTGTCTTTAGACCAGTGCCGAGTAGAACTAAACAGTTCACTGCTGCGCCACATTTATCATTGTGTCTCAACTGGATGATTAATCTGAGACAGTGTAAGACTGGCAAGTTCTACTTTGCACCTCCTATTACTGGGTATAGTTTCTGTAGCACAGACTGAATTTTCTGGGGCCTCCCTTTTACTGAGGAGATGCCGCTTTTTTGTAGTAACCAGTCTAAAATTGGTCTAAAACCTTTGGTTACGCGCACTGCATTTCAGATGCAAATTACTCCAGTTTTTATACTTGGCCTGGTAAACTGGTATTGATTGCCAAACCCTTTACTTGATTTCAATGGCTTTTAGTGTATGATATTACAATAAGGTGTGTTACCAGATTCAAATTAGAGATGGCTATACCTCTATCATGTAGGTAGGCCAGAAATGTCCAAAATAGGAATAGCACTTGATAAAAATACCCAGAAAAATGCATGTGTTACTGATAAATCTCCCTCATTCTTTACTTAAGCAATACAACTTAATAAGCATTCACAATTTTTTACAGAAATTTCAAATATTTGATGCAACAAATTCTCTGATTGTCACTAACAGTACCCTAAAATTATGTTTCATTCATTTGGAAAGTGAATGTGTGTTTTCATTATTGTTCATAGCTGCTGCATTCATTTTCACACTATATAAGTAACTTGCACAAAAATTGTGTCAGGTGCCAGATGATATAAATGCAGCTGGAATGCATCAATGAAATATCTGCTTCTTTGCATATTTCGGCCATCTGTCTGTGCTGTCGTACAATTGAAGAAGAGTTGGGGTATAACCTGTGCCCATACAGACCTGAAAAGGCGGAGACAATAGTTAGTTTTCAGGTGTGGGGCAGGAATGCCCTACCAGACCCACTCCACCATCGGGCATGATCCCCCATCACACTCCTGGACAACCATTTGGCGTTGAGGTGGCAAGAAGGGTGAAATAATTGTGATTTCTTGCAGTGCACCAGTAAATTGTGATTATTTAATGTGACCAAATAACTGTCTTACCAGCCCTGATAAATGTTCCCTTAAGAGTATGCAAACCAGCATGTAAATGATCCACGGCAAGCTGGATTTTCCAGATTTTCCATCAGACAACTGTCTTACAAGTAGATGCAAACAAAACATGCCAATCACCACTAAAGGTACAGGAATACCAGAGAAAAAACCTAGTACAGGCAGTCCCTGGGTTACGTGCAGGATAGGTTCTGTAGGTTTGTTCTTAAGTTGAATTTGTATGTAACTCAGAACTGTATATTTTATAATTGTGAAAAAATCTTTTGGTCTCTGTGGCAATGTTGGGTCGTCATAAGAACTAGGATTAACAATAAAGCTTAATTACAGAAACTTTTGATAACTGTTACCGCTGTTCAGTGTAGCCTAGGGCTAAAGTACAGTAAATTACCAATGTCCAGAGGTCAGTTTGTAACTAGGGGTCTTCTGTAAGTCAAGTGTTCTTAAGTAGGGTACCACGTGTACTTTCTTCTGTACATGGCAAAATCGTGGCCACCTCCACTGGATTTGCAGATAATTTACATATCCAATAACAAAGCATTACCTCTGCATCGCTTTATCAGTTTTTGGCCTCAAGTTATGTTTCTGCTACTGTTAAAGACCTCTACACACTTCTTTTATTGATTTTGGAGGCAGCTTTGACCAAACAGACCGCTCTAGAAAAATGTTCTTTCCTCAATCCTTTTCCTTTGACCATTTTCTATTACTAGCGAAAGTCTACAGTTGTAGCTGTAGCCTCCATTAATTTTCTCCACTAGTTCTCTAGGGTATAAATATATATAGCATATTGCACAGTGCATTATTACTATATTTATTTTTTATTCATCTATTTGCCAAAATTTACAATCTTCAAAATAGCAAACCTGGACAGAGGTGGTATTGGTATTGCTGGTGCTGAAGAGTTTGCCTCTTTACTGCGTGATAAGTAAAGAAGGAGTTTAGACTCATTATCAAGTGCAATACTTTTTATAGGCTGCCGAGAGATATAATTTAATGTTACTTTTTGTACTGTAAGACCTGGAGAAAAATCTCCTTGCCGAGCTTCACGCCCTGACGTCATTGCTACAGTGTGAGCTTATTATTGACTCTAAATTAATTATGTTAATAAACAATCAGACTCTGAGGGACTGAGGGTAAATGACTCCCTGTGGGGGGTGGTAATGAGGTGTGATTTATGAAGTAAGTGCTTTGGACTCCATTAACAATGCATTAGGCACCGGTAGCATGGGGAAAGGGTCAGGCACCTGCTATGACAAATTGAAATGCTTCCAGCTCCTGTAATTCTGCTTATATTTCTACTCTCCTTGTTTACACAAAATACAATGGAAATAATTCATTTATGAAGAGTCTATCAATTGAAGCCAGTTGTACTAATTAGCGGCATGAAATGGATTTGTTAGGCCAGTTTAATATAACTAAACTTTGCCGATAAGTTCTGCTAATACATGGCACGACTGACATACTCGTCCAGTTCCAGATATTGAAGCTGTCAGTCATCTTAATGCATAGCTTATTATTCCACTGTTCATGTAAACAATGAAGCCTTACGATCCTCGAGCCGCTCATTACAAATTACCCCTGTGAGATCATTAAAACTTCTGCTTTCGCCTAATTGCTCAGTGCAATCCGCAAATAAATGATCTGCCATCAACATGGACCAGGGTGTAAAATGTGAATATAGAGCGCAGACAAGGCCACGCATGAGAGGAAGCCATTGTAGATTCATGGAGGAGCATTTAGCACAATGCTACAATATTCTGTGGCTCTGAAAGCTCACAAGATACATTTATTGATTTCCTTTCCTTTGTTCCCCTAGAAAGTGAAATTATGCTGTGCTTTTTTTTTTTCTTCCATCTTTTTCTAAAATGAAAGGCATGAAGAATTGTCCTGTATGTTCTTTTAAAGGGCCCCAGCAGGTCTTTGTATTGCCTTTTCAGTGGAGATATACCTTTCTTATGTTAAAGGGGTTCCCTGGGGTCCAATAAAAAGGAAATTACAGTAATTATACAGAAAATGAACACAAAGATCCCTCTGCTTACAGTATTTACACTGCCGTTCAAAAGTGCATCAAATCTCCTATCTAGGGATAGGAGAATTGAAAAAGGAGAATTGAGGGATTAGAATTGAAAAACATACAGTTTTATCATATCAATATTAAAGGATTTTTTGGGTGAATAAAAAAGTATTTTTTGAATGGATGAAAAAATAAATTATACCTATCTAATTTCACATTGCTCTCATTTGGAGACTTACCCAGCTAGTCCTCACTTCCAGCTCATTATAGAAATAGCGCTAAGCAAATAAGTGGGTGAGCAGTCACTTTCTCTAAGTCAATAAGGCCTGAATTCAGTTAAGTAACAATTTCAGGGGGCATCACAATGGCAAACACATAATATTACGTTGTGCTCAGATAAAGATCCGGGTACTAGAGAATCTGGGGGATCAAATGGCTAATAGAACGTATATCAGCACAAGTGAATTGATCCTACTTTCTATTGCTCAGATATTTACAAACCAATAATTTTCCTCCATTTATTTTCAGTAACCAACAATCTTAAAACCATGTTAAAAAAAATTAAAGTATCCAAGTATTTCCAAGTATTTCTCACTACTGCTCGAGGTGCAGTCATCAACACACACATTGAACAAAGTGTGAACTCAGTCCAAGCATTTCTCACTACTTGTTTCTGTTTTGCATTTTTAAACTTTTATGTTTTTAACATGGTTTTAAGATTGTTGGCTACTGAAAATAAATGCTGGAAAATTATTGTAAATATCTGAGTAGAATAGATTCATTCACTTGCGCCGATATACGTTCAATCAGCCATGAATTCAGTTAAGGACACCCAGGTATTGTCACAATGGAAGCAGAAGGGCCTGGTGAAGTATGATGGTCTCCCTATCCCCCACATTTTGAAGCCTTTCTAAATAATTGATCAAAAACAGAGTGGACGCTGTTTTATGACTTTTCGTTACACCCAAATTAACATTGGACAGTGCACAGTCACTTACAAATAGACCCTCCTTGCGCCAAATTCATTAGTTGCTTAGACTAGTTTTCACAATACTGAACTTACTTCATGATCCGTGATTTGGTGCAAATTTTCATTTAGGTACATGTAAAACTAGGAAAAAAACCACTACCAAATTTATCAAGATCAATTTCTCCCTAGAGAGACATGTGCGTCAAAAAACATTTACAAGAACATACATAGACTCACTTGATGAATTCAGATAAAACAAAAATGGAATTGAACAAAGACGACTAAGTCATAGACTTATTGTAATGATAAATTCCCCCTTTGTGTATATCTCAAACTTCTTTGTCTGTGTTGGGCGGGAGGGTATTTTAACACCTTAGTGATCCCAGTCCTCATGTTTTTACATCCTTCTTTGTTTAAAATATTGAACAACCCTCTATATGTTTGATTCTTCTGCCTAGTATTTTGCCAGATCCATAATCAGTTCTGATACCTCTTTGAGGTTCCTCCTGTAATATCACTACAGTGCCTTGATTCCAGATATCCAAAAAGAGAGCACAGCATGTGCAGAAACAGTACCCACCAGAGTACCTGGTAAAAGATTTATAAAGAATACATCCCATGCAAATGCTTTATAGCACAGAGATCAGACTGCCAATTTTTAGAACGGTGGCCCCCGTTTTTGAACAAATGTAGTTTATGGGAACTGGACAAAAGTGAGATGCTGACTTGCATCCCTCTTACCTGCTTTCAGTGAAATCAGTGTCCACTGCATGCCAATACAAATTGATGCTACGGCAGGCTGTTGCTCTGCCATTTGGAGTGGAGCTGTGCATAAGAGAGGGTCCCCAGACATCACTATGCATTGCCAAATTCCCCTAACACGCTCATGTATGTTCCAGGTGTTGATGCTGGAAGTTTTTAGCAGAAGAATTCATACATTGGAGCTTAACTATCATTTATGGTGTTGGATGCCAACACTATGATACTCATGACCTATCTTGAGAACATGACTATTTTAGTTTTGCTTCATCTAGAATTGTCATAGAATTGTCAAGTGGAAGGCAGCTTGAAGCTTATGTTATGCAAGTAAGCAAAATATCTGGTACTACTGGATACATAGTAGAAAATAGTAATGGAAAAAAAAGTAAATAATAGTAGTAAAAAAAATAATAATAATAATACTTCTTGGATGGACACTTAAATATTGTATAAGTACATTGTACACATGCTTATTGTCTCAATCAACTTACCTGCTGAACAAATGACATCCTCGCTCGAGGCTTGCCTAGCCATCGTTTATTACTGACCTTGTGTTATATGCCAGCACCATACCATGCTTAGTACCTAATGTAATGTTTTGAAAAGGCAAACTCGACAAAAATATGTCTTTGAAAAATCAACCTAAGTGGAGTGATTTGCATTTGTAACAGAATGCATCATAATGGTCTGGGAACAAAACAGGCTATTTATGAGCAGCAATAAATCCAAAAGAAGGAAATGGATTGTAAAATCGAATGATAATGTAGCTGTAATTAATAATTCGTTTTCTAATTATCCATCATCACATAAGAGGTAAATGAAGTCATCCGAGACAAATTAATGACATTTCCTGTTCTTGAAGAGTTTACCATTTGTGACATGCGAGTGAGGTTTGGACGGATATGGAAACTTCACATACTATATACAATATAAAATTTTAGGGTAGGTGTAAAAATATAATTTAAGGAATATTGCAAAAGATGCAGATAATATCCGCTTCCTTTTCTGTAGACACTGTGGGGGTCATTTACTAAGGGCCCGATTCGCGTTTTCCCGACGTGTTACCCGAATATTTCCGTTTTGCGCTGAATTGCCCCGGGATTTTGGCGCACACGATCAGATTGTGTCGCAACGGCGCTGGCATGCACGCGATGGAAATCGGGGGGCGTTGCCGAACAAAAACCCGACGTTTTCGGAAAAACCGCCACATTTAAAAAACGAAAATGTGTCGCTTGGGAAGCGCTTACCTTCACCTGGTCCAGCAAGGTGTATTCCGGTGCGTTCAGATGATTTTCAGCGCAGCAGCCCCACCTGGTGGACGGCGGAGGAACTACCTTCATAAATCCCGTCCGGACCCGAATCCTGTTCAGAGAACAGGCCGCTGGATCGCGAATGGGCCGGGTAAGTAAATATGCCCCTGTGCGTTTCTGAAAAGGTTTCTGCTGAAAGTCTTAGAGATCAGGAAAGAGCAAGTCTAGCACTTTTATTAAAGGAGTTCTCCAGTGACATTTTACTTAGCTATCCACAGAGGGGGTTAACTTGCTGATCAGTGGGGGTCTCAGTGGTAGGACCCCTATGGATCATGAGAACAGGGGTCTGTTGTATTCCTGTCACAGCCCGAGATGGAGGACAGCCAGACGCGTATGTGTTGGCTATATAAATAAAGATTATTATTATTCTCTATTCATCTCTATGTTGCTGAGAGAGATTGCCGAGAACTATGCTCATGTCACGGACCCCTGTTCTTGTTATCCATGTAGTTCCCGCCATAGAGATTCCCACTGATCATCAAGTAAGTCCCTAACTTGTATGTCGCTGGAGAACCCCTTTAATACAGTATATGATACCGAGAGGATAAACAATACTGGATCAGCTCTTTTAGCCCTATTATTAGATTACATGTGAGTTTTTTCAGTGTATAATACATAGAAAAAATATAGGAAACAAGGGTGGAAGAGGTAAAGTAACATATAAATTGGTGTTACCAACAAAAGTTTTCATATTCAACCACAAATTTGGCAGAAAATTAAAAGGGTTGGCCACCCTTTTACATAAGTTGCCCATGTGTCTTTATTACCTTGTAGAAAATCTCAAAAATTTGATTAAGTAATTCAGCAGTTGTGCTACTTACTTTTGTTCTGTGTGCTTTTTTCTCTAAGATCTGCTGAGTAGGAGAAGCTGTAGCAGGAGATTATGACTCATAGTAAATAGTAAAAGTGCAAGTTATCAATGCATTTACACTCAGAAACCACCAAGCAGGTCAATGAAACTCCTTTCCATTCATAAAGTACAGAGTAGAAACTGGTTGTTTCAATAGCAGCTCCCTCTCTGGTAGTTATATAGTGCAAACAGGCAGATATCTTTGTTTCAATGGCCACAGAACTCATCTAGGACTGACTGGGCTTGGAACCTAAAAACTGATGACTACGTGGTAAAACATTTCAGTTGGAATATATGCAACTACACCCCTTGTGCTATTTTACTGTTTAATAAAATATTTTTGTTGGTGACTGAAGTTAATTCCAAGCCAACAGTCCATAAAGGGAGGACTTTATAATGCTGGGAAGTGAGAGAAATGGCATCTCACTTCCTGTTTTAGAGCATTTTTTATTTGAGTACCAAGATATTGTCAGACAACCTATCGGCAATCATGTTGTGTATAATTTCTCTGCAGCCGGGTAGCTTACGTATTAACCTTATGGGTCACCTCGGCGCTAGTGTCATATGTTACATGGTTATTTGTTCGTAGCAAAGATAAAAATACCTCCACGACCTCGAACATCACAGTAAACATCTTTCTGAAACCACAATTTCTATAATTACCAAAATACATTATTGGATTTTCAGGTTATTTTTAATCTGCTTTTATAAAAGGTAATGCATTAATCACGAGTCACCGCTGTCCACCGGTATTGTATACCGAATGTAATGATGTCCTTTCATGCTCTGATCTAGGGAGATACTGGAAGAGGATGAGTGTCAGTTTAATGTCCCAGATATGCAGATTTTGTTCTGGGGATGGGAAATGTCTTTTAATCTAGTGAGATATTTTATCCTCCAGAACACATTGTTCTGAAGAAGATGAACTCTGTGTGATGGGAGATTAGTGATGAGTCTGTCTTGTGGACATCAAGAGTTTGTTTGATAAATGAATTTCCATAACAAAGTGTCTAGAAGCCAGGACAGCAGAGGTTCCTGTAAGTCTACAATCCTCCTACATATCTGTCCCATTGTACTGAATGTGCCAATTGGCATGGCAGGCTTATGTGAGAACAAGTTATTAGCCATGGACTTTTGCCAACTGTAAAGTAACTGCATGGCTTAACACATGTATAAAAAGACATATGAATACAACTGTCAAAGGGAATTGGTGTTGCTAGGTAACAGGATGAGCGAATTTTTTGCCAAGTTTTAGTAAAAATTCTATGGGTAATGGGTAAGTGTGTATTAAGGCTACCAGGGGCTCCGGGCGGAAAGAAAAGTGAAAATTCCAACCAGTTTTACAAACATATGTAATACTTACTGAAAGGATAAAAGAATATAACAACTATACCACATAGATACTAACAGTAACCAAGCTTCCCAAATTAATGAAGTACCTAAACCACACTTATTACATAGATACTGGAACAGAAACCTGCTTACTACATAAATACTGGAACATAAATTTCTGGAATTATTTTTCTGTCAAGATGGGGTGCAGAGTGTACAATACTGAGCAAAATAAAAGAATGTATTCATCTTACCAATTGGCTGCAATGAAACAAAGAGTGAGAAATGTAAAGTGATTGTGCTGCATTTAAAATGAATGTTTATAAAAAAAAATAATAGAAAATGGATGTGTACTTATATGTTCAGTGTGGGATTGCTAATAGCTTGAGACATTGTGAGAAATAGAATGGATGCAGCATTAAAGTGGTTTTCAAGTTACTAGTATCAGCCTTTAGCACATGGGGATGTTCTATTTATTTTTTGGTAGGGATTAGAGATGAGCGAACATACTCGTCCGAGCTTGATGCTCGTTCGAGCATTAGCGCACTCGAAACTGCTCGTTGCTCGGACGAATACTTCGCCCGCTCGAGAAAATGGCAGCTCCCGCCGTTTTGCTTTTTGGCGGCCAGAAACAGAGCCAATCACAAGCCAGGAGACTCTGCACTCCACCCAGCATGACGTGGTACCCTTACACGTCGATAGCAGTGGTTGGCTGGCCAGATCAGGTGACCCTGGGATAGACTAGCCGCTGCCCGCGCTGCTCGGATCATTCTGTGTCTGGATGCCGCTAGGGAGAGAGCTGCTGCTGGTCAGGGAAAGCGTTAGGGTGTTCTATTAGAATAGTGTTAGGCAGGATTCAACAAGAACCCAACAGCCCTTCTTAGGGCTACAATAACGTTATACTTTTTTTTTTTTTATTTGCAGCTAGTACCATATTGTGAGGAATTTGCAGGGGGACTTGCTACCGTTGTGTTTAGCTCTTAGTGACACACATATCCACCTCAAACACCAAAGTGGGAAAATTTATTAGGGGTTTGATTTCAATTAGGCACAGTCTGGCAGTTTCTTTTTATTTTACGTTTATTTTTTCATAACTCAGCGTCATCTCATCAGTGTGCTTTCATACTTGGCTAGAAAATAGCCAAAGGAGAATCCAAACGGCTTACTTACGCCTACAATAGCAGGTGCATCATCGCCAAATGTGTCACGTAGTGAAGCTCCCGTGGCGAGGGCTCCCGCGGCGAGGGCTAGATTTTCAGAAGTCTGGAGGTTCTTTAAGGAAACACCGGATGACCAACGGACTGTGGTGTGCAACCTTTGCCAAACCAGGATCAGCAGGGGTTCCACCATTACTAGCTTAACTACCACCAGTATGCGCAGGCATATGAATGCTAAACACCCCACTCAGTGGCACCAAGCCCGTTCACCTCCGGCCGTGCACACCACTGCTCCTTCCCCTGTTTCAGCTGATAGTCAGCCCCCTGCCCAGGACCCTGGCACAAAAACCCCATTGTCGCCTCCACGATCCTCCACAGCATCCACCAGCGTTCAGCTCTCCATACCCCAGACGCTGGAGCGGAAACGCAAATATAGTGCAACCCACCCGCACGCCCAAGCCCTTAATGTCCACATCTCCAGATTGCTTAGCCTGGAGATGCTGCCCTATAGGCTAGTAGAGACCGAGGACTTTCGCAACCTCATGACGGCGGCCGCCCCTCGGTATTCGGTCCCCAGCCGCCACTACTTTTCCCGATGTGCCGTCCCAGCTCTGCACCAGCACGTGTCAGACAACATCATCCGTGCCCTGACCAATGCCGTTTCTGACAAGGTCCACCTGACCACAGACACGTGGACGAGTGCTGCCGGGCAGGGCCACTATATATCGCTGACGGCACATTGGGTTAACTTGGTGGAGGCTGGGACCGAGTCTGACCCTGCGGCTGGTCATATACTGCCGACGCCGAGGATTGCGGGGCCTACCTCGGTCCAGGTCTTTCAGGCCTACTATGCCTCCTCCTCCTCCCACCCCTCCTCCACCTCCTCCTCCGAACTACCATCCGTGGGCATGCCGCCATCAGTCGGTAGCTCTAGGCACAGCAGCAGTGCCGTCGCTAAGCGACAGCAGGCGGTGCTCAAACTGCTGAGCCTAGGCGATAAAAGGCACACCGCCCAAGAGCTATTACAGGGCATCACGGCGCAGACTGATCTGTGGCTGGCACCGCTGAACCTGAAGCCAGGCATGGTTGTGTGTGACAACGGCCGTAACCTGGTGGCGGCTCTGCAACTCGGCAGACTGACACATGTGCCATGCCTGGCCCATGTGTTAAATCTGATAGTTCAGCGTTTCCTCAAGACATACCCCAATCTGTCTGATTTGCTCACGAAGGTGCGCCGCATCTGTGCGCATTTCAGGAAGTCCAGCACAGATGCTGCCACTCTCAGGGCAGCGCAGCGCCGCCTCCAACTGCCCGCTCACCGACTGTTGTGCGACGTGCCCACGAGGTGGAATTCAACATTAACCATGTTATCCAGAGTTTACCAGCAGCGCAGAGCAATTGTAGACTGCCAGATGTCAACTTCCACCAGAACTGGTAGTCAGGTCAGTCAGCTTCCTCAAGTCTACAATGAGGAGTGGACGTGGATGTCTGATATCTGTCAGGTGCTGAGTAACTTCGAGGAGTCAACACAGATGGTCAGTGGCGATGCCGCCATCATCAGCCTCACCATCCCGCTGCTTGGCCTGTTGAAAAACTCTCTGATCAGCATGAAGTCGGAAGCTTTGCACTCGTCACAAGAGACGGGGGAAGAAGATTCCCTTGTTGATAGCCAAAGCACCCTTAGGTCTGTTTCTCAGCGCATATCGGAGCAGGTGGAGGTGGAGGAGGATGAGGAGGAAGAGGAGGAGAATGTTTGCGAGACACAAGAGGGGACCATTGTTCAGTCCTTCACTGTTCAGCGTGTATGGGCAGAAGAAGAGGAGTTGGAGGAGTTGGAGAAGGAGGAAATGGACAGTCAGGCCAGTGAGGGGAGTGAATTCTTACGCGTTGGTACTCTGGCGCATATGGCAGATTTCATGCTAGGCTGCCTATCCCGTGACCCTCGCGTTCAAAGAATTTATTCCAGCACCGATTACTGGGTATTCACTCTCCTGGACCCAGGGTACAAGCAAAATCTTTCCACTCTCATCCCTGGAGAGGAAAGGAGTGTGAGAATGCATGAATACCAGCAGGCCCTGGTGCACAAGCTGAAACAGTATTTCCCTTCTGACAGCGCTAGCGGCAGAGGGCGTAGTTCTGCGGGACAACTAGCGAGGGAGAGTAGGCGAGCAGGCAGCTTGTCCAGCACTGGCAAGGGTACGCTTTACAAGGCTTTTGCCAGCTTTATGTCACCCCAGCAAGACACTGTCACCTGTCCCCAGTCTCGGCAGAGTAGGGCTGATCTTTACAGAAAGATGGTGAGGGAGTACGTAGCTGACCATACCATCGTCCTAAATGATCACACAGCTCCCTACAACTACTGGGTTTCAAAGCTGGACATGTGGCACGAACTGGCGCTGTACGCCTTGGAGGTTCTTGCCTGCCCTGCCGCTAGCGTCTTGTCCGAGCGGGTTTTCAGTGCAGCTGGTGGCATCATCACCGATAAGCGTACACGCCTGTCGACTGACAGCGCTGACAGGCTGACGCTTATTAAGATGAATAAAGCCTGGATTTCTCCTAATTTCCAATCTCCACCAGGTGAAGGAATCTCAACCTGAATAATTTATCCACTCCTCCTCCTCCTCATTTTCCTCCTTCTCCTCCTCTTTGTACACTAAAGCAGAGGAAACTGGCTATTTTTTGACAGGGCCCACTGGCTCTAGCTATAGTACTTTATGCATTTAATTTTTCTGGAGGGCCACCTACCCGGTCCTCTGTTTTAAACAATTTTTGGGAGTGCCACATACAGGCACTCAATCTATTTCATTTTTCTGGAGGGCCACCTACCTGCTCCTCTGGTTTGAAAACTTTTTTGGACTGCCACATACAGGCACTCAATCTATTTCATTTTTCTGGAGGGCCACCTACCTGCTCCTCTGGTTTGAAAACTTTTTTGGACTGCCACATACAGGCACTCAATCTATTTCATTTTTCTGGAGGGCCACCTACCTGCTCCTCTGGTTTGAAAACTTTTTTGGACTGCCACATACAGGCACTCAATCTATTTCATTTTTCTGGAGGGCCACCTACCTGCTCCTCTGGTTTGAAGACTTTTTTGGACTGGCACATACAGGCACTCAATCTATTTCATTTTTCTGGAGGGCCACCTACCTGCTCCTCTGGTTTGAAAACTTTTTTGGACTGCCACATACAGGCACTATCCAAATTAAATTGTCTCCATAGCAGCCTCCACACGTTGTCTCCATTGCTACCTCCAAAAGTCGTCCATATAGCTGCCTCCATACATCGTCCCCTTATCAAACGAGGTGTGTCAGGCAGAAATTTGGGTTGTTTTCATGGATTCCACATCAAAGTTGTTAACTTTGTCGCCACCCTGCTGTGTTATCCACAAAATATACTGGCAAACTTTTATCATTTACCAATATTATTTCAGCGCTTCTTGCGCATCTGTTTACATTCCCCTCACCCGCCATATCCTAAACTTATAAGAACGCTACTACACTTGATCTTATACAAAAGGTTCTCTTAGAAGTGCTGTTTGGGGAGTAGCCTAGAGACAGGGGCTTGGATTGGCGAAAGCTCGCCTGGCAGCGGAGCGCCAGCTCCATGCGCATCATGCGCTTCTTGCGCATCTGTTTACATTCCCCTCACCCGCCATATCCCAAACTTATAAGAACACTACTACACTTGATCTTATACAAAAGGTTCTTAGAAGTGCTGTTTGGGGAGTAGCCTAGAGACAGGGGCTTGAATTGGCGAAAGCTCGCCTGGCAGCGGAGCGCCAGCTCCATGCGCATCATGTGCTTCTTGCGCATCTGTTTACATTCCCCTCACCCGCCATATCCCAAACTTATAAGAACGCTACTACACTTGATCTTATACAAAAGGTTCTTAGAAGTGCTGTTTGGGGAGTAGCCTAGAGACAGGGGCTTGGATTGGCGAAAGCTCGCCTGGCAGCGGAGCGCCAGCTCCATGCGCATCATGCGCTTCTTGCGCATCTGTTTACATTCCCCTCACCCGCCATATCCCAAACTTATAAGAACGCTACTACACTTAACTTGGTGCAGGCTGGGACCGAGTCTGACCCTGGGGCTGGTCATATACTGCCGACGCAGAGGATTGCGGGGCCTACCTCGGTCCAGGTCTCAAAGGCCTACTATACCTCCTCCTCCTCCCACCCCTCCTCCACCTCCTCCTCCTCCGAATTACCATCCGTGGCCATGGCGCCATCAGTCGGTAGCTCTAGGCACAGCAGCAGTGCCGTCGCTAAGCGACAGCAGGCGGTGCTCAAACTGCTGAGCCTAGGCGATAAAAGGCACACCGCCCAAGAGCTATTACAGGGCATTCCACATCAAACTTGTTAACTTTGTCGCCACCCTGCTGTGTAATCCACAAAATATACTGGCAAACTTTTATCATTTACCGATATTATTTCAGCGCTTCTTGCGCATCTGTTTACATTCCCCTCACCCGCCATATCCTAAACTTATAAGAACGCTACTACACTTGATCTTATACAAAAGGTTCTTAGAAGTGCTGTTTGGGGAGTAGCCTAGAGACAGGGGCTTGGATTGGCGAAAGCTCGCCTGGCAGCGGAGCGCCAGCTCCATGCCAAGATCCAACTAACATAGTTTTAACTGCAGCACCTTTAATCTACTACTAGTTCACTGCCTCCATACATGGTCCCCTTATCAAACGAGCTGTGTCAGGCAGAATTTTGGGTTGTTTTCATGGCTTCCATGTTAACTTTGTCGCCACCCTGCTGTGTAATCCACAAAATATACTGGCAAACTTTTATCATGTACCGATATTATTTGAGCGCTTCTTGCTCACCTCCTTTAGTTCCTCTCTGCCACCCATTGGTTTGAAACCTGAGTCCATTTAGGGTATGTCGCCATGCCACTCTCTAGCCTGCAGCTGCTGCCGCTGCCTCTGCATGCCGTCCCCTATAGTGTCAGGGTCAATTATTGGATGTTTTAGATGCTATCTTGCTTCATTCTGTCACTCTGTCATGGCCATGCTGTTGCCCATAATTTTGGCATAATGGTGTGATTAAGCAGCCTCAGAGGCATCCATGCATGCTGCCCCTGCTGTTTCCTGTCCATTTCCGTGGTGTTTCCATCCTTTTCTGAGGTTCCCAGGTGTTTGGCCAAGCTTCCCTGTGCAGAGCCTTGGTCCCCTTGAAAAATGCTCGAGTCTCCCATTGACTTCAATGGGGCTCGTTATTCGAGACGAGCACTCGAGCATCGGGAAAAGTTTGTCTCGAATAACGAGTACCCGAGCATTTTAGTGCTCGCTCATCTCTAGTAGGGATGAAAACATACATTATTTTTTTTCCAGAAATTGTAAATAAGACAACCCTTTTATGTCTCTGGTCAAAATGATAAAATCAATGCTTAAAGGGGTTGTCCAGTTTCCACAATTAAATATTGTTTGTATAATAAAAAATTATATGATATTCCATTATACTTTCTGGATCAGTTCCTTGTAGTTTTCTAAATCTCAACTTGCTGTCATTCCATAGGAAGCTGCATTGTTTACTTCCTATGGATATAAACGGTCTATGGTCCTGTGATATCACGCAGGTGCAGAGCTCATCAGTATCACACATGTTATAGTGTGACATCATATAGTGTGACATCACATGACCATGGCCTGGATTCTATCCACAGGAAGTGAACAATGAAGCTTCCTGTAGAATGAAAGAAATCAAAGATCTAAAAAAAACATGAGGTATTGATGGAGAACGGTCAAGAAGTTGATGGACAAGGGAGTGATGGGTATAGCCATCATACAGACCCTGCACTACAGATTTTTGAATAAGTCAAGGGAATGTAGTAGTAATATTTATAATGTTGAGACCAAAGAGAACATATTTTTGGAGCATGTGGAAATGATTTGTAAAAAGGTTCAACATTTCGTACAATTTCACCCCAGTCTCTAAGTTGTGTAGA
Source organism: Engystomops pustulosus (assembly GCF_040894005.1). NCBI lineage: Eukaryota > Metazoa > Chordata > Amphibia > Anura > Leptodactylidae > Engystomops > Engystomops pustulosus. The sequence goes on along the minus strand of NC_092420.1, from coordinate 55,571,335 downwards.
AGGCAGAGAATTATTAGTAAAATTGTGAAGTTGAAAAAAGTAATTGCAAATAAAAGAACATGCTGCTAGTAGAGATGGAGTAGAGTGGCTGAAATTTGTTCCTGAAAGTTCTGTTGAAGTTCGGGTACCAAATCTGAATGCTCACCCCCATGGGAACACTTATGATTAATGCTGGCCATTAAAATGCCAGTCATGTGCCACCATTTTCCAGAAAACCACAGCTCCCTTTGAAGTCATGGCCTATGATGGTCATCTGGAAAATAGCAACACCAATGCAGGTGTTAACAACCATTGAGGGGGTGGAATTAGTGAGCTAAATATTAGCTGCTAGGTCTTCTAGCACCATGGCATTTTACACAAAGCTGATATTTTTGTATCTCATTGCCAACATTTGCATAAATAACTCCATCTTTTCATTTAATTTTCATTATTTTATCCTCGCCTTTCAAGATCCATCCATCATTATTGTACATTTCCACTGATATTTGTACATTTTGGGGAGTATTGAAACTCCCCAAAGATGTTATGTTAGTGCCGGCATGTGCAGCTGCAGTAATTTAACCCCTTATCGCCGAAGCCACATGCTTTTGAGGGACCAGTTCAGATTTTAAGTTATTTTGAGAGGCCTAAATAGTAAAACACCATAAATTACCCCATTATAGAAACTACATCCCTCAACGTATGTAAAACAAAAAAATTGGTACAATTTTTTTGGCTAAATTAAGCTATTTTTCAAAAAATGTACACAGTGCTCCATATGTGGTGGTAAATTGCTGTATGGGCACACGCCAGGGCATTAAAAGGAAGGTGCACCATTCAGAGCAGATAAAGCATTTTCACTTTTAAATGGTTATACAATCTTTAATGTTTTGGCAACTTGGATATATAAGGGTTTATTAAATGCACTTCACAAATACTTCATTTTAGTGGTTTAGTAGATTTTATTAACTCTTGAATGTGTGGAGGAGAAGAAAATCGTCAATTCTGGTTTCCTTTTTTTTGCATTTTTTTGGGTCTGTACACCATGCCATACAAATAACATATTATCTTTATTCTATAGATCACAACAATTATGGTGATACCTCATTTATATAATTTTTATATATTTTTACAATTTAACTGAATAAAAACTAATATAGAGAAAATCTCATTTGAAATCTCATGAATTTTATGAAAAATTAAAATTAAAAAGTTTTTTTTTAAGGTGTTAACCAAGCTTGTCCAATAATGTTACTGATTTATTTTACAGATTGTTACGGATGCGGTGACACAAAATATGTGGCATTTTTTCATGATTTTGTGAATTGGGAATGTTGGTGTTTAGTAAACTTTCACTTTATTTAATAAAATTTTTTTTTTAAAAAGACATTTTTAAGTGTTTTAAAATATATTTTTATACAGGTTGGCTTGAACAAGTCAGTGGGTCCTGCTAGTATGCAGGACCGGACTCACGCTGAACATCGCACAGACCCCGGGGCTGCTATCAGAGCCACAGATTCTCGGCGATGCTGTGAGGGGGATTTCCGACCTAGTGTAGAAGCCCCTTACATGCCGCGGTCATTTGTGACCCTGGCATGTAAGGGGTTAACACTTGTGATCAGAGAAAGCTACAGCTGTAATCTACAGTAATATACAGCTGTCACCTGCAGCTTCTGCCGTCGTCTCCATTCAGCAGCCGGTGCCAGAAGCGAGACGTATTAGCATGTCATGATGCAACAAATTTCTGTGGCACGTGACATACTGCTACATCCAATGTAAGGAAGGGCTTAAATGCCACTGCCCAATTTGCCAGCAGCATATAAAAGGTTACCATCTGCGGCTGGTACTGGTTGGGGACCCAAACAGAATTTTAACAAGTCCGCTCATCGCTATTTGTGGGATGAGCTGTTTTATTTATTGATTTTTTTGGTTACATATGACTTTTTGGTCACACTGTTATCCATTTCTTTAGTGGAAAGCAGAATGATAAAAAATGGCTATTATAGCTGAGCGGATCTACTCATTGGTTTATAGATGTGATATGTATCTGCCATTTTTCAGGCAACTAAGTGAATCTTTTCTACTACGCTTTAGAATAATCTTTAGAAATGGCATTGAATTTGGGTCACTGAAGCATAAAAAACGAAATAAAATGGGAAAAAACCAACTAGATATATTATGAAATTATTGGTCAAATTTAGATACAGAAAAATTCTAAATGAAAGACTCTTTTTAAATATTTAAGCATAATTTATATTGTATTAGGCACGTAAAGCAAAACTTTTGATAACCGCAATATTTGTAAATAGCTGACATGCTTGGTAGAAGAGCTTATGTGAGAACAGGTTAGAGGTTAATACGTAACTAGCCATCAGCATCTCACCAGCATCTGGTATTGCACATATGCTCACAAATAAATTTCAACATCCAGCAGCTCTAAAAATAAAATTGTGGATTTGACAAAACGAATAATTGTCTCTATTTTTATTTAGCATTACTAAATAGGACCTTGCATTATGTAGATAAATTAGGAGTAAAATGTAACACCATATCCGACAATGAACCCTGAATAAAGCCTCATTACTGACAATTGTATCTTGAATAACTACTTTACTACAATTAGGATTCTGCCGGAATTCTAAGAAAAGATAAGGATGGAAGCAGACAATAGGCGAGGAAAACAAACATGCTGAGTGCTAGTAGATATTAGTATCAGGGTCCAAAACATATGACCATTAAAAGGAACCGCTAACTGTAGAACAAGTCATTTGCAAATTTGTTTCCTTTATTACTTTTCCCCAGCACTTTCATCATGGTTGAAATGAACAGAAATGCAGAAATAGGCTTTTATGCTCAGTGCCAGATATATTGGACATAGAGCTGATGCCGGATCAGCTCAAGATTCGACCTGAGTCGGCATCATAAAACATTGGGTGTCAGCTGTAACTAACAGCTGACACCCCAGTGTAACACCCGCAGTCGAAGTGAGCTCTGATAGCAGGTGTTTGACCAGTTAAATACCTTGCTCAGCACACCTATGACATTTAAATTGCCTGGTAGGGGTCTCTCCCCTACGATGGTTCCTCCCTGCACCATCTGAGGGGGGCGCCGATCATTGTAATGGCAGCCCTGAGGTCCAATCAGGACCCCAGGGCTGTCCTCCGGCAAAGCATATAAGATCTCATCTGTGAAGGGATATTAAAGGCACAGTGTCAGCCAATGCATATGCATCAGTAATAAAAGTTAAAAAAGCTATTCAATAAAAAATACATTAATAAATTAATAAAAATGCCCCAAATCCCCATTAACATTACATATAATGTGAAAAAGTTCAAAAGCGTTACACAATTCCCACACAATCCCCAAAATTACCACGTCTGTAACAACTGTAGGAAAAAAATAATTAATGAACCCACGCGCTGAACGCCATAAAAAGAACTGTTAACAACCTTCCAAAAATGATGATTTTTACCTACCGTATATACTCGAGTATAAGCAGACCCGAGTATAAGCCGAGACCCCTAATTTTACCACCAAAAACTGTGAAAACCTATTGACTCAAGTATAAGCCGAGGGTGGGAAATGGATTGGTCACAGACCCGCCCAGTATATAGCCAGCCAGCCCCCTATAGTATACAGCCTGCCCCCAGTAGTATACAGCCACCCCAGCCTGCCCCCAGTAGTATACAGCCTGCCCCCAGTAGTATACAGCACTGCCCAGCCTGCCCCCAGTAGTATACAGCACTGCCCAGCCTGCCCACAGTAGTATAAAGCACTGCCCAGCCTGCCCACAGTAGTAAACAGCACTGCCCAGCCTGCCCACAGTAGTATACAGCACTGCCCAGCCTGCCCACAGTAGTATACAGCACTGCCCAGCCTGCCCCAGTAGTATAGAGCATTGCCCAGCACTGCCCAGCCTGCCCCAGTAGTATACAGCACTGTCCAGCCTGCCCCCAGTAGTATACAGCACTGCCCAGCCTGCCCCCAGTAGTATACAGCACTGCCCAGCCTGCCCCCAGTAGTATACAGCACTGCCCAGCCTGCCTCCAGCAGTATACAGCACTGCCCAGCCTGGCCCCAGTAGTATACAGCACTGCCCAGCCTGCCCCCAGTAGTATACAGCACTGCCTAGCCTGCCCCCAGTAGTATACAGCACTGCCCAGCCTGCCCCCAGTAGTATACAGCACTGCCCAGCCTGCCCCCAGTAGTATACAGCACTGCCCAGCCTGCCCCCATTAGTCTACAGCACTGCACAGCATTAAAAAAAAAAAAAAACTTATATACTCACCCTTCCGGTGGCCCCGATCTGCAGCGCTGCTACCCCGATGTCCGTGCGGGTCCTCTTCTGGCTTCCGCGCCCGTCTGCTGTACATCGCGCTAGGCGCCGCCATTGCTCTCTGCAGATCGGGGCCACCGGAGGGTGAGTATATAAGTTTATTCTTTTTTAAGTATTTTTTAAGTGACTTGTGACTCGTGTATAAGCCGAGGGGACGTTTTTCAGCACATTTTTTGTGCTGAAAAACTCAGATTTATACACAATTATATACAGTATTTCATCCCACAAAAAGTGCAATAAAAAGTGATACAAGATATATCTACTCTAGAATGGTACTGGTGCAAAGTACTACATGTCCCACAAAAAACAAGCCATCAATCAGCTCTGTAGACAAAAAAATGTAAATGTTATGCCACCTGAAAGACGGCGATGCAAAAATGCTAGGTTTTTATTTTGAGATATTTAGTAAAATGTACGTAGGAATATATAAGTATGGTATCCCCATAATCATATTGATCCAAAGAGTAAAAATAAGATGTTTAATAGGATATATGGTGAACACCAAAAAAATATATTACAAATGGATGCTTTTCTACTTGACCATACCCAAAAAAAGGTTATATGTTTTCAACAATAGGGGTTATCAATCTCATCTTGCAAAATAATTGCCCACACATGGCCCCACTATCAGAAAAACTAAAAATTTATAGCCTACAAAAGGGTTGCAATGTCTATAGGGCAAAACTGGCAGCGGAAGGGTGCTCCTTCCCTTCTGTACCTCGCTGTGCGCCCATACAACAACTCCACATGTGGGGAGGGGTCACAATAATAAGCAATAATGATACCCAAAATAGTCAACTTTGAAATCTCCTTGAAAATACGGAAAACTGATGTTTGATTTGTTTGCCACGTGACATCAAAATAAATTATCCAGACATTTAAAAAATTATGAAAATGTAGAACCATTATGAAAAAGCAGAACCATGGGAAATGTTATTTAGCAAGTTATTTAGGTGGTAAAACAATCTGCTTGAAAACAAGATAATTTTGAATGTTAAAAATGGCAATTTTTTTTCAGAAAATGAATCCGTTTTTAATTTTGTTTTATAAATAAATGCAAAACTTATCAGCCAAAATTTACCAATAATATGAAGTACAAGATGTGACCAAAATAATCTTAAAATTGCTTTGGTAAGTAAAAGTGTTCAAAATTTATAACCATATAAAGCAATGCAAGTCAGAATATAAAATATGGGGCTGTGCCTTAAGCTGCCAACTGACTACATACTTAAGGGGTTAAAGGGAACCTGTCACCACATTTTCCATAAATAAAGCTAGTGACAGATATCCAGAGCCCTATTAACTAAATGACACCCATCTTTCAATTGTTTATCTCTCACATCCCCCATGAAATCAACTTTATGTTATCTTAGCTGGCATCAGAGGCTGTGTGTCCTGTTTGGTTGGCCACTTCCACCTCCCCATGCCATCAGCCTACCATAAGGCTTCCAGAAGCCACTTCATGGATGCATGCAAATTCAAAAGGATCCACAATTGCAGCGCATCTTCCAAAAAATTCCACATCTTTATTCTTATAATACGCAGTATGTAAAAAAACGTGCTTTTGAACACTGTACTGATGCCTTCACCAGGTAAAAAATATCTATATATAATAAAAACAGTGAATAGTAGACTCCATTAGAGTAAACAGAACCTCATTTTGGATCTAGGAAGTAGGTCAGCATATCCCTAGAGGTAATGCAGTCCCATTATAGGATGATCTACCTGTCTATGCCCACAGACTCTTGTCCTTAATCTATGTCAATAGTAATGATATAAATAAGTGATTAACAGTTAGGAGGCTGGATATAAGTGTACACAGTTATACCTAGATAATATTCCTGTAAAACAGACATCTTGCAGTTAAATACATGTAGACACTAATAATGAAACCGCCGTGAGAAAGACAAAAAAATATATATTTATCATAAGGGTGTAATCAATATCCGAAATAATAAAAGATAAATAGCCATACAATATATATATAAATCTGAAGGAAACTACAGGCGGTCCCCTTTGGTAATTTACTGTACTTTAGTCCTAGGCTACAATAATCAGCTGTAACAGTTATCAAATGTGTCTGTAATTAAACTTTATTGTTAATTCTGGTTCTTGTGACAACCCAACAATTTTAAAATCCAGTTGTCATAGAGACCAAAACATTTTTGACTGGGGTTACAATGATAAAATATACAGTTCCCACTTACATACAAATTCAACTTAAGAACAAACCTGCAGAACATATCTTGTACGTAATCCGGGGACTGCCTGTACATACTTGTCTGCAATCAGAAAACTCAGCTATTCTTCAACTCTGCACTCTTAGAGGACCAGAGAGTTACGGAAGCCAGATTGGATCAATTTTGATGCCGCGGGCTGTGAGTTTCATGAAAGTGAAGTATCTTGTTTACTGAAATAGGTGAGAAAAGAAGTTCATGTGTATAAATTCTAATGACTATCACCCTTATGCATGGTGGATAAAATTACACAATGCAGTTGATTGTCTATTGCAATGTCTATACAGATTTTAAAGGTGTCTAGGAGTCTTTCAATAGCCATAATTATTTTGTAGTTTATAATACAGGCAGTCCCCGGGTTACATACAAGACAGGGTCTGTAGGTTTGTTCTTAAGTTGAATTTGTATGTAAGTCGGAATTGTATATTTTATAATTGTAACCCCAACCAAATTTTTTTTGGTCTCTGGATTTTAAAAATGTTGCATTGTCATAAGAACCAGGATTAACAATAAATCTTAACTACAGACACATTTAATAACTGTTATAGCTGCTTAGTGTAGCCTGGGACTAAAGTACAGTAAATTACCAACATCCAGAGGTCCGTTTGTAACTAGGGGTCGTATGTAAGTCGGGTGTTCTTAAGTAGGGCACCGAATCTATTGGAGTTGGTATGGTCTGTACTGATGTTTATTTGTATCTCTCAGATTGCTGCATTGTTTTGAACATGTGTGCATGTGTGTGTATCAATTCGATATACCAGCGTGTTTGATCCTTTTAGTTTTCTATGTTTTCCATGGATTTGTTTAAAGAGGACCTGTCACCACCCCAGACTTCCCAAACTAAACATACCGGCATGTAGACGCTAGTATCATGATTCTGGGGCACTTGGAATTTTCGTTCTAGCCCCCTCCGTTCCCAAGATATGCCCCCCGTGATCTGACGATTCCGAGGTCTGTATCGTCAGAAAGGAGGAGCTGCAGCACGGTTGGGGGGGTGTGAGTATGCTAAAATATTCTGACACCATCCAATCAGCGTCGGATGGTGTCAGCTAAGAGACTCAGCTAAGGGTGAGGGCGCGCTCAGCAGTGGCTGCGCGCTCCCGGCATCATGTGTCTGCAGTGCAGAGTGCGCGCAGCCGCTTGTCCCTGGCAGCACACGGAATACAGCGTGATCTCGCTGGACCGCACTTTTGTTGGACATCCCGACAATCTCCATTTTGCGCCTCTGGGAAAGGGTTTTTTGGCGCACGCAACATTTAACTTAAAAATTGTGTCACAAACGATGCACTTACATACACCGGAAAGAAGGAGGTGAACTCCGGCGGACCTGATCATGGGAAGCGACACATGCAGGATATTGGGCGCACGATCTTCAAGAATCACGGCAGAGTTCATCCTTGTTGGACAATCTGGTTTGGGGATTGCACAGGGACCATATTCTCAAACCCTTCTGTAGAAGTTTGATTCTTAGATAGTATTCTAAAAACATAATATCCAGACTATGACTCAATTCAAGTTTAGCTATCTTCTCAAACTCTAAGAATAAGTCTGTCATAGATTTAACATCAGGAACAGATTCTATTTCATACTTTCTGTTCCATAAAGGGAGAAGTCCAAGTTAAGAAGGTCCATAAACAAAGTTTGTCTGGAGTTTAGTCTTCCTTTAAAGAGAACCCATCAGGCAAAATAACCCCCTAAACTAAATATATTTTCATAAACTGCCATTAGAGAGCATTGCCTCTATCCCTTCATTGTCCCTCTACATGCCTGTAAACCTAAGCAATGAGGTCCTAAAGCTGTATGCAAATGACCTGTGAAATGTCCAAAGAGTCATTAGCATATTCAAGCTGTCCGGCTTATTCATGAGTGGGAGGCACAGACACACCCCCAGTGCATGACTGACAGCCTGTATAATGGTGTGAGGCTGTATAATGATGTGCTTCCTGGTGCTGGTGCCCCCTGCAGCCTGTGTGTGTATAGGAGAGCTCCAGGATGCAGCCATGTTATAGCAGAACATGTTAGGTACATGTGTAGCTGATGTCTGTGTCTCTGTGTATTAGGAGGATGCAGCATATCAGCAGGTAATAGCACAGGCACTAGCAATGCTTTACTATACATTACACACAGACATGAGCAGGGGGAGGAGAGGGGAGGGGTAACAGGGGTGGCATCACTGCATCTGACCATGTGACCAGCCTCATTTACATAATTAAGAAAAGATGATTTTACAATGATTAATGTATGAAATAACTAGATAAAGGCTGGGATGGATCCGTGTGAGCTGCTCCAACAGGTAGTAGTGACAAGACAAATGACACAGATGTGATGACAGGTGTCCTGTAAAGAAATCAATTGTCCACAAATGTTCTTTCACAGGAAATACATTCTCAGTGTTTTGAAAAGATATCCAAAGCTCTGGCAGTTCTGTGGGTGTGCGTTCCCTTGCACCCCGGCCATGACGGTATTCTGCTACCATACTGTTTCCTCCGTTTTTGCACACAATTCCGTGCATGCATATGGTCAAAACTATTCCTTGTTTGAATGCTGATCCACCAAAAAGTGAACAATTGGCTGTATGAGACACAGAGCTCAAAAGACTCAAGTGTATATATTGAATCCAACAATATTGAAAAAGTAGAATGCTCACCTTGGTTTCTTGGTTTCTAGGTGTATAATATATATTGCACTTGGAAGAGCAGCATACGATGGATAGCAAAATCCTGGGTGTAAATGTCCAAAGTTAACAACCATTGGTTATTAATTATAGGATGCATATAAGTCAATAGGATCCACAATGGCCACGTGTCTTCAATCCCACATCTTTATTTTTATAATACTTAGTATGTAAAAACAACACATTTTGGCACTGTACTCGTGTAATACACTGTACTAGCTAAGCAGAACATCAATTTGGATCAAGGAATTACGTCAGCATGAACTTCTCTACTCACCTATTTCAGTAAACGGGATACTTTAATTTCATGAAACCCACAGACCAAGGAATCAAAATTGATCCAATCCGGCTTCCGTAACTCTCTGGTCCTCTAAGATTGCGGTGTAGTAGAATAGCTAAGTTTAGTGATTGCAGACAGTGCCACAAGTATGCAGTTTCCTTAAGATTCATCTATGTATTGTATGGCTATTTATTTATCTTTTATTATTTTGAATATTGATTATACCCTTATGATAAAAATATTTTTTTGTGTGTTTCTCATGATGGTTTCATTATCAGTGTCTATATGTATTCAACGGTTCATCACTTATTTATTCTATTATTATTAAAAAAGATTAAGAACAAGAGTCTGTGGACATAGACAGGTAGATTATAATGAGAACGCATTACCTATAGGGATATGCTGACCTACTTCTTAGATCCAAAATGAGGTGACAAAGGCACTAGTGTTACCTTTGAACGTTCACAACCAGGGTTTCTCTATCCATCGCATGCTGCTCTTCCAAGTGCAATATATATTATACACCTAGAAACCAAGAAACCAAGGTGAGCATTCTACTTTTTCAATATTGTTGGATTCAATATATACACCTGAGTCTTTTGAGCTCTGTGTCTCCCCCAGCCCATTGTTCATCCCTGAGTTCTCTTTTTGGTGGATCAGCATTCAAACAAGGAATAGTTTTGACCCTATGTATGCACGGAATTGTGTGCAAAAACGGAGGAAACAGTATGGTAGCAGAATACCGTCATGGTCGGGGTGCAAGGAAACACACGCTCACAGAACTGCCAGAGCTTTGGATATCTTTTCAGAACACTGAGAACTTATTTCCTGTGAAAGAACATTTGTGGACAATTGATTTCTTTAACCCCTTAAGGACGGAGGGTTTTTCGGCTAATTTCTCGCTCTCCAACTTCAAAAATCCATAACTTTTTCATTTTTACGTGTACAGACCTGTGTGAGGGCTTATTTTGTGCGTAACAAATTTTACTTTCCCGTAATGTTATTTATTTTAACATGCCGTGTACTGCGAAGCTGAAAAAAAATTCCAAATGTGGAAAAATTGAAAAAAAAACGTCACGTTCTTGTGGGCTCAGTTTTTACGACTTTCACTCTTCGCTCCAAATAACATGCCTACTTTATTCTTTGGTTCGGTGCGATCGCGGTGATACCAAATTTATATAGGTTTTATTGTGTTTTAATACATTTTCAAAAATTAAACGAATGTGTACAAAAAAGAAAAAAAATTTTTTGCCATCTTCTGACGCTAATAACTTTTTCATACTTTGGCGCACGGAAATGTGTGAGGTGTCATTTTTTGCGAAATGAGGCGACGTTTTCATTGCTACCATTTTGAGGTCTGTGCAACATTTTGATCATTTTTTATTTCATTTTTTATGTTATGTAAAAAGGTGTAAAAGTCGCATTTCGGACATTTGGGCGCCATTTCCCGCCTCGGAGGTCACCGCCGGCCGTAACCGTTTTTATATTTTGATAGATCGGGCATTTTGGGACGCGGCGATACCTAATATGTCTGTGAGTTTTACTGTTTGTTATGTTTTATATCCGTTCTAGGGAAAGGGGGGTGATTTGAACTTTTAATATTTTATTAATTTTTTTTATTTTTTAAACTTTTTTTTTTCTTTTTTTTTTCACTATTTTTTAGACCATCTAGGGTGCAAGCACCGACCGCGGTTATTAGCGGTGGGGGTTTTGTGCAAAATGCAAAAACCCCCACCTCTGTATGAAGAGGACTCAGCCCGTGAGCCCTCTTCATACATCCCTTACACCTCTGCGCCGTAGAGCTACGGCGCAGAGCGTTAAGGGGTTAAAGACGCTTAGAAACCAAGAAGACAAGTTGATCATTCTACTATTTCAAATATTGTTGGATTCAATATCTACACTTGAGTCTTTTGCACTTTGTGTCTCCCCCAGCCAATTGTCCATCCCTGACTTCATTCAGCACTTCATGTCATGTGACCAGGGTGACATCATGTAAGGTCCTTAACCCAGTAAAATTAACATCTGCCTCATGTATGTATCTGTTCACATTATGGCTCTACGGACTGTTCACACTTCCCTATGCCACCATTCTGTTATTTCATGTGGTCATATACATACCTGATGTAGATGTTAATATTACTGGGTAAAGCAAATTTTATTGGACAAAGAACCTTTGATGACATCACCCTCGCCACATGACATGAGGTGCTCATGTGATGTGACAGAACTCTCTCTCAATGTTCCAACAGGGCACCATGTAAGACATGTAGTATTTATTTTGGGTGAGTTAATTTAAAGGAAACCTACCATTTCAAATGGTCGGTGTAAGCTGTAAACACCGAGCACCAGCTCAGGGTGAGCTGGTGCCGGTGCTTAGTTTCGTTAGTGTTATAAACCGCGGTATTGCGGTTTTAACACTTTTTAAACTTTATAGCAGAAACTGCTTCGGCGCTGCGTGCGCACGATCGTGCGCGCGCCTATATAGGAAATGCCGCAGGCGTTGCGCGCGTATGGTCGCGGGCAGCGCCGAAGCAGCTTCTGCTATAAAGTTTAAAAAGTGTTAAAACCGCGATACCGCGGTTTATAACACTAACGAAACTAAGCACCGGCACCAGCTCACCCTGAGCTGGTGCTCGGTGTTTACAGCTTACACCGACCATTTGAAATGGTAGGTTTCCTTTAAATGGCAGGTTCCTTTTAAATCAAAACATAGAAAAATAGGAAGCATTTCTTAAATACTACTACTACTGTTACTACTACTACTACTAATAATAATAATAATAATAATTTGAATAATAGTAATAATTTTAATAATAATTTGTAATAATAATATCATAATATATTAATGATAATAGAAATTCAGGCTATCACTATTGCTGTACAATACAACAATTTTGGCCTAAAGGGGTATTCCAGGAATCAGCATAATTCACATACAGATGGGTCCTTAAAATATAAGCTAATATGTAATTAGTAGTTATTTAAAATGTTGCTCCCCCTAGCAGAAAATAGACTGTAATGAAGAATTAAAATGCTACTGGCCCTATAATCAGTCCGTTAATTTCCTCCGCGTGGTCCGTTGCAGAACAGACACATGACAGAAGATGGTCGCTGGTCACATGTCCACATCACATGTCCTGCACCTGCCTGGGCAGGTCATGTGATCACCACTTTTTTGGCTGTAGTGGGTTGGTTGCAGTGCACCCAGTATGGCCAGTGTTTTGGTGATGGCAGTTAAACATCATTACTATGGTAACAGAGCAAGAAAACCTGTTAGATCATCACTGGGAGCAGAGTATAAGAGGGAGGAGGAGTTACTGAGAACTAAAGGATCATGGAACTTGTAGTTTCCAGTGTCAGCCATCTTGGTGATAACTTTAGCATACTTTAGAGAGGCCATAAAATTTAGTGAATCATAAAATCAAACTATTTAAGCTCCATTTTGTGACTAATGACATTGAGTTTTTCATTTATTTAAAGCATCATGTGTTTTTGTTGCAGACGTTCATATTCCCGGGAATACCCCTTTAACTACTTAAATCTACTTAAAGGGAAGGTGTCACCTATTGTTTTAAACAAGAAAACTATTTGAACATGTTTTATAGGAATTCTGAATTAGTTCCATGTCACTGCATATTCAGAAACTAGAGTATTGCTGGCTATGTCAATAAGGCTGCTGCAAACCATAGCACTAAATGCTGATCTGAATGCTAAAGCAAGATAGCAAAAAAAACATTTTGTTATCTTACTTAATGAGTCAAAGTAGTAATTGGGGTTATATTCCCTTTAATGTGTATTTTCAAAAAATGATTGTATAAACCAACTGTTTATAAATGGTATAAAACATTTACATTCCTTAACCCCTTAACGCTCTGCGCCGTAGCTCTACGGCGCAGAGGTATAAGGGATGTATGAAGAGGGCTCACGGGCTGAGTCCTCTTCATACAAATGTGGGGGTTTTTGCATAATGCATAAAACCCCCACCGCTAATAACCGCGGTCGGTGCTAGCACCGATCGTGGCTATTAACCCCCCGTTGCCGGCGGCATTTAAAAGACGGCAGCGCGGGCGCCGCCATCTTTTTTTCGATCGCCACGCCCCCGAACGTCATCGGGGGGCGGCGATCGGTTGCCATGGTAGCCTCGTGTCTTCTTTTGACACGAGGCTATCTGGCAGCTGCAGATTCGTTACAATGAGCCAGTGGCTCATTGTAATGAATGTGCTGCAAAAATGCCATATATTGCAATACAGAAGTATTGCAGTATATGGTAGCAGCGATCTGACCATCTACGGTTAATGTACCCTAGATGGTCTAAAAGATAGTGAAAAAAAAAAGAAAAAAAAAGTTTAAAAAATAAAAAAAATTAATAAAATATTAAAAGTTCAAATCACCCCCCTTTCCCTAGAACGGATATGAAACATAATAAACAGTAAAAATCACAAACATATTAGGTATCGCCGCGTCCCAAAATGCCCGATCTATCAAAATATAAAAATGTCGCACAGACCTCAAAATGGTAGCAATGAAAACGTTGCTTCATTTCGCAAAAAATGACCCCTCACACATCTCCGTGCGCCAAAGTATGAAAAAGTTATTAGCGTCAGAAGATGGCAAAAAAATGTTTTTCTTTTTTGTACACATTCGTTTAATTTTTGAAAATGTATTAAAACACAATAAAACCTATATAAATTTGGTATCACCGCGATCGCACCGAACCAAAGAATAAAGTAGGCATGTTATTTGGAGCGAAGAGTGAAAGTCGTAAAAACTGAGCCCACAAGAACCCACATTTGGAATTTTTTTTCAGCTTTGCAGTACACGGCATGTTAAAATAAATAACATTACGGGAAAGTAAAATTTGTTACGCACAAAATAAGCCCTTACACAGGTCTGTACACGGAAAAATGAAAAAGTTATGGATTTTTGAAGTTGGAGAGCGAGAAATGAGCCGAAAAACCCTCCGTCCTTAAAGGACACCTGTCATCAGGTCTGTGTCACTAGTCCTGTCACTACTACCTGTTGGAGCAGCTCACACGGATCCATCCCAGCCTTTATCTAGTTATTTCATACATTATTCATTGTAAAATCATCTATTTTTTATCATGTAAATGAGACTGGTCACATGGTCAGAGGCAGTGATGTCACCCCTGTTACCCCTCCCCTCCCCATGTCTGTGTGTAATGTATAGTAAAGTATTGCTGGTATCTGTGCTGCATCTGCTGACATGCTGCATCCTCCTAATATACAGGTGAGAGACACAGACATCAGCTACACATGAATCTGACATGTTCTGCTGTAACATGGCTGCCTGGAGCTGCTGTATATCTCTCCTAAACACACACACACACATGCACACACAGGCTGCAGGGGGCGTGGCCACCAGCACCAGGAAGCACATCATTATACAGCCTCACCTCATTATACAGGCTGTCAGTCATGCACTGGGGGTGTGGCTGTGCCTCCCACTCATGAATAGAGTGGACAGCTTGAATATGCTAATGCTTCATTGGACATTTCACAGGTCATTTGCATACAGCTTTAGGACCTCATTGCGTAGGTTTACAGGCATGTAGAGGGACAATGAAGGGATAGAGGCAATGCTCTCTATAGGCCGTTTATGAAAATATATTTAGTTTATGGGGGTTATTTTGCATGACGGGTTCTCTTTAAGGGGTTAAGAATAGCATCCTGTCACTGACATAGGCGGGTAATATGATTCATATTTTAACTTGGGATTGTACACTTTCAGTAAATAATTGTTATGGGTTATGTAAGGAAAAAATATAAAATTTTCCAAAATACTTTCTGTATCAATTCCTCACAGTTTCCTAGATCTCTGCTTGCTGTCATTATATAGGAAACTTCACTGTTTATTAACAGTGGATAGAAATCTGTCCATCGTCATGTGATGTAACACTGGTGCATGGCTCATTATTATCACAGAGACTAATCAGAGCTGTATGATATAATGAGCTGTGCACCTGCGTGTCCATCCCATGACCAGGGATACACTGGAAGTAAACATAGAAGCTTTCTACAGCAGCACAGCAAGCAGAGATCCTGAAAACCATGGAGAAATGATACAGAAAATATATTGGAAATGTGTATAACCTTTCCTTACACATACAATATCAATTATTTGATTGCCACGGGTGCCCATGCTATCCGTGTCACACCCATGCCCCTCTCTGTGGCACAGTCTGCCACATTCATAGGCCTTGACCCACCTCTCCACGCTCCTCTGGATCCGACTAGGCCACGCTTCCTCGCTCCCGAGTGCGCGCACACCGGCTCTTCAGGATTTAAAGGACCGGTGTACTCGCTATTGGCTCTTCAGCCATTTTCCAGTGAAGTGAAAGCCCTCCTGTGTCTTCAGTTTTCCTCTGATTCCAGTATTCCTGTTCCTGTGTTTCCCGTGTCTGCTGTGTTCCTGTGGTCATGTACCTGCGTTCCTGTTCTATGTGCCAATCCATCCCTGTGTTCCTGTACCGTATGCCAGTTCCTGTGTCCTGCCGTGAGTTCCAGTGTATCCTCCAATCAGGGGCGTCCATTTCTGAGGGGTATCCATTGTTTTGGGAGGGATATCCCTTTTTGAAGGGGGTACATCAATTGCTGGGGGGATTTGGAGGACACCAATTACTGGGAGGGGGTGCGAGGGCATCAATTCGTGTAAAGCGCAGGAGGGACATCCATTTTCGTGGGGGCTGCAGAGAACATGAATTTCTGGGCGGCTTTGGGGAACATCAATTTCTTTGGGAATTGTTATTTGCCCATTATATATATAACATTATACACTGGAGGTTTGTGGTTACTGAATGGGGTCTGTGGGGACATCCCTTATTCAGTGTTTGGGGGCATGTTTAGTGTGGGAATTATTTGGTGGCTCCAAATTAGATAATTAGAAAGGGTCACTTTGCAGGGGCATTATCAGAGGCGACTGGTATTATGTCCATTATTACATGTTAGGCCATGTTTAGGGAACATTATCAGGTGGGTGGCACAATGAGGGAGTAATGTAACGTATGGGGCCAATGTATTGTGGAGAGTCAGTTATTGTGGGGGCTAAAATGGGGATAGTGTAGTATGTGTAAACTAGAATATTTTAGGCTTATAAATTGTGGAGTCTTCTTACAGTATTTGGAAGTAGAGTGTTAGAGGTAGCAGCAGGATAGCCGTGTTATGGGACCAAGATATAGGAACAATAAAGAACATAAGATGTCTGTGTGGTAAACTTTACAGGGAGGACACGTGGCTGAAGAGGAGACGTGGTGATGCTGGGGCTAATGGAGAAGATAGAGAATAACTACAGTCCAAGGACACATCACCTGCAGGCAATGGATAGAATAAGTAGGGATTACTCCTGAATTTTCAATTGGTTTTGGCGGGAAACTCATTTGAGGGGGTCATGTAAAAAAATGGTCGCTACTGTCAATTTAATACAAATGCATTGGGGCACGTGCCCCAGATCTTTTACCACCCTAGCAACGCCCCTGCCTCCAATGCTGTTCTCCTACTGTCATCCCAGGCTCGGACTGTCCCTGCGTCTCCACTACCTTGGCTGTCACCGCGGGCTAGTCGCACCCATGGAACGACCGAGTGGCACCCCGCCGCAGCAAGACCATCCCGCTCTGGCTCTGGTGAAGACCAGGTGCCACTTAGAGTCCGGTCCCAGGTGCCGGCTAGTACCATCTCCCGCGGTGGTCCAGAGGGTCCACAGACTTCTCCTGAACTCCGCTGCAGTCAGACTCCCAGAATCTGCATCCCTGACTGTCTTTTAAATATATTACAAAGTTTAATATTATTACCTGTACTATTTATTTAAGAAATGATGTTTAAAGTTTAGTAATGAACACCTTAAAGACAAGTGCCATAAAAGTATGGCGGAGCATTGTTAAGGATGTATTATGCAGTAGAGAAATGCTGCTGACGTCTTCGATTTTGGTTATTAACCATTTAAGTTCTGCAGGCCACCATCTTGGCTGTAATAGTTGACCCCTGTGAGGGTCAATGATCCGCTGCTATAACAGATAATAAACTCTCAGTGGGACCCATGGCTGTCTTTAAACAATCAATTAGAATTAGACCCTGACAGAAATGCATATTAGGGTGCTGTTCCCATTCTGAAATATTTTAGGCATACATATATTTACCTTCACAAGTATCACACTATAAAATCCTTCTAGATTATTATACTTCTAAACTCAAAGATAATCTTCTAATAATACAGAATCAATGATCTGGGAATTTTGTATTTACACAACCCTATTTTTATAGGCGGAAGAAACACTTGTCTCCCATTATCACTTTACATGAGAAATGGAACAGAAATACATTTTAGAAGGTAGATCAACACATATCACAAATGCAATCCATTCTGCTCCTAGCAATAAGTGCTGTCATAATGCTGGTATGAACACCATTGTATGCAGCAGTTTTGTTGTGATTGCTGGATCTGCTGTATATGAAGCTACTTTGTTACTTTATTTCTAAGCAGATAAAATGGATTGTCTTTTTTTCCTACTTTGTAAATAACTTGGATTTGTTTTCTACCTCTTTCTCTGTTGTTTCCTTAGCTTAGTCTGCAGTCTGTTTTTCTTGCTTTATTCTCTTTATTTTTCTCTTGGCATGGGTAGTCATGGCCTAACATGTACAGTCAATGTCATTACTCACAACTGTAAAACCGTACAATGATAATCTGTTTATGGACAGAGGATGACACAGAGTTCAGCTGAGGATGTTCTAAAAGTGTCAGTTTATTCCATCCAGTCCCTTCGTCCATTGCCATCCTGTAATTCTGTGATTCTGGTATCTTTGATCCTTTGCCTGTATCTATGTAGATCTTATGTAGGTACAAGCTATTGTGATGGGAGATATTTGTCATTTTGGTGCCTGACCTCAGTGAAAATAAAAAATTATGAATTTATTGATAAATTTGCCATTTTCGAAATTCGAAATCATTGAGTTTTCAGGTAGATAGCGTTACCACCTAAATAAGTTGCTGAATAACATTTCCCATATGTCTACTTTACATTTTCATAATTTTTGAAATATCTGAATACAGTAATTTATTTTGATGTCACACAGCTTAAAAAACGAATATCGATTTTCCGTATTTTCAGAATTGACTATTTTGGGGATAAATACCGTTTTCAATGAAATTTTACATATTTAACATCAAAACCCCCTATATAATCAACCCATTTTCAAATCTGCACCCCTCAAACTAACAGAAACAGCTTTAGGAAGATTGTTAACCCCTTGAGGGGTAATCAAATCAAAATGAGGTGAAATTTAGAAAATTACAAATTTTGTTGGTTATACGTTCATTTAGCACAAAAATGTACACATATACAAAAGATAAAAAGAGAAAACCCATCTTACAATTTGTTCTGCAATTTCTTTCAAGTATAGAGACCCCCCACATGTGGCTGTGACTTGTTTTATGGGCGCACGGCGAGGCTCAGGAGGGAAGGAGCGCCCTGCAGCTGCCAGGATTTTAGTTTTTCCATTGGTTCCTTTTTGTAGGCTATAACATTTTCGCTTTTCTGTTATTGGGGCCATGTGAGGGCATTTTTTTTGTAGGATGAGATATTTTTTCCAATGTTACCATTTTGAGGTTGTTATTTCCTATCTGAGGGCAGGAGTAGAAAAGCATCAATTCTGTACTGGATTTTTAACTTTTTTTTTTGGTGTTCACTACATATCCTAATAATCATGTTATCTTTATTCTATGGTTCAATACAATTATGGGGATACAATACCGTATTTTCCGGACTATAAGGCCGGTGCGCCCTATGTATGGAGGAGGGCAGCGGACCCTACTTACATAGGTCCCCGCTACCGGAGACCGGAGACAGCAGATCTCCAGTGGGAACTGCAGTTCCCGCTGCAGATCTGCTGTCTCCGGTAGCGGGGACCTATGTAAGTAGGGTCCGCTGCCATCCTCCACCTGAAGGGACCCCCTTCCCCGCTCACCTCTCCAGTCTCCGCACTGGTCGGTCTCCACTCCGGTCGGTCTCCGCTGTGCCACGCCCCCGGACCTCCACCACGCCCCCGGACCCTGCGCTTTATAGTCTGGTGCGCCTTATATATGGAATTATTCCATATATAAGGCGTTTAGTACTGATGCGCCTTATAGTCCGGTGCGCCTAATGGCCCGAAAAATACAGGTACATAAATATTTTTTTTTATGTTTTACTAAATTAGTCAAATAAAACCCTAATGTGGGAAAAATCTATCATTTTTGCATTGCCGTCTTCCAAGTGGGATAACATTTAAATTTTTTTTTGCTATGGAGCTGGTTGATGGCTTGTTTTTTGCGGGGCATGTTGTACTTTGCAACAGCATCATTCTGGAGTACATATTTTTTTTCTCACTTTTTATTTCATTTTTTGTGGAATTGTGTAGGTAAAAATCATAATTTTTGGCAGGTTTTTAACAGTTTTTCATGTCGGTTCAATATTTATTAACTTTTATTCTACGGGTTGTTATGGACGCGGTGATTTATTACTTTATTTTTTATTGAATAACATTTTTTTTACTATTTCCACCATGGAACATGAACAAGCAATCATCTGATTGTGTGTCCATGATAAAACTCTACAATACTGATGTATTGAAGGTGCAACACCCTCGCCGATGCAATGGCGAAGGAGTGCTTGCGAATACGTCCCACAGCATGTCATCACATCACACAGGGGACATTGCAGTGGTAGCTCCTGCCTGGCAGGGCAGGAGTTAAGTGTTTTGTATGATGCAAGATGCTGTTGTCCAATGATATGTGTTACATCCTGTGCTCTGTAAGCTGAGATGTGATTGGAGGAGCAGCCACCACCTGACCAAAGGGAGGTAATAAAACCCCCTGGCCAGGAATGTTCTGGAGATCTTCTTACAAGATTATTCTAGTAAGGAAGTAGAGAGAAGTCTCTCTCGAGAGAGAGCATTCTAGTTTGTCTATTTAGTGAGTAGTGAGCAATCTCTGTCTTGCCCATACCAGAGCAGGAAGAGCCTAGCCCCTGCCTCTGAAGAGTGGAGTCTAAGACTAGAGTTAGTGTAGTGAGGAAAAGGGGTATCATCTTACCTTTAAAGGTGATACCTGAAGCCCTACAGGACAAGCTGAAGCTTCCTACCAGGACACAGCTGCCTCCCAGCCTGCCCTCTACATCCAGGCTGGTGAACTATCTCCTGAGGCTCCCTCCAACTCACCTCTCAGCACTCCATCTACCTGTTAAAGGCACGTTGCTGCGGTTCCTGCCGGTTCAAATAAAGAACTGTAAGTTGTTTTCTTCAACTTCTGTCTCCGTCTGGTCCCTGCTAATACGGCTGCCTTCATCACCGGCACCCTGTCCATCACCCAGAGACTCACACTCGGGACATTAAGGGGTTGCCCCAGGGAGATCCGCTATAGCAGCCTCTCCCTCATCTTTTCTTGCCAACACCACCCTGCTGGAGACCTGCCAGGCTGTAGGACAGCCCTCCGGTTCCCCCGTACCAAGCACCGTGACAATAGTGTGCTTAGGCCGCAACCGCCAGCCACTCCGGTACTGCGGGCCCCGGCTGACTCCTGGCCTCACCTCAAGGGCTAGGCCCCGGTGGGGGATGTTGCAAGTGGCGTCACGAACAGGATTGATACTTCTGTGCCTTATTCCGGCATTAAAGACTATCCTTTATTGAAAAGACTGTGCTGCCTAACCCTGCTGCCATTCGGGTATAGGCCCAAGTGACATTGTGTGTTTCTGCATTGAACTGTATTACTGCTGCCACGTGCTGTCGAGCACCGCTCCAGCACTCAAGAGGTTAAATCCCTGCAAAGAACTTTGTCAGCTCTGCTACATCTGGCGCTGCCGCGTCTGAAGCATTTTGCCTCCCGAAACTGTGGCGCAGCAAGTAATTCCAGCCCGCCAAAACCTTCACTGGTGGGAAACCCAGATGACACACCAAGCTCCACCCACGCGCGAAGGGTGCGAACCCCGCCTCCTGTGGCGCAGGAAAAATTAGAGCCCGCCACAGCTCTTGGCGGGAAGGACTTGGACTCCTCCCTCTGGCACGAAGCGGACTTCCTGCCCCGCCTCAACGAAACGCCAGAACTCGTGCGGATCTTGGACAGTGAGGTCAGCATCATGTGGGGTCCTCCGCCATTCCCTTCCGTGGAGCGTCCCGAGTTCTTCGAGGTTTTGGAGACCATGGTTGTGGTCTCTGCTCAGCGGTCCGGAGGCCCTTTGCTGGGCACCGGCTGCATCGAGGACTGACCCGAGCCTTCGTTACCAGGAGGTATGTCGAGACGGTGACGGAGTACCAATTACCACCCGGGCGGTTCCTCGTGCCTCTCCCGGTTACCATGCCGGTGCCGCGGGCCCACGTGGAGGTGCCACGTGGGGAGGCCCCGACTCCTGTTGAGCCGGCGCCTGGGCCTACTGCTGCCGTGCCACCTGCTCCGAGGCCTACTGTCCCTGCTGTTCGGCCTGCTAGCCTTGCTGTGACGGTTCCTGATCCTCCGGCTGCTCCTGCTCCTGTTCCGGCACCTACCCGACAACCACGGAGATCCAAGCCTGCACCGGAGCCACGAGCCCCAGCACTGGCACCTCCGCAGCCTCGAGGCCGAGGTGAGGCCATCCGCCAGAGACTCCGAGACGCTGTTTCAGAACAGCGACGCCGCGAGAAGGAGGCCCAGCGTTACACGGCCGGCCGGTCTGCAGCTGGAGCCTGGGTGGAACAGAATCGCACCACCGGCATGGTCCGGTACTTCGACCGGCAGCGTGGCTATGGATTCGCCACCCAGGACTACACCGGACGGGAGGTATTTATTCCCCGCCGGTCCATCAAGAGGCCTGACCTTCCGGAAAGGCTCCACAATTTGAGACCGGGAGAGTGTATTGAGTTCTCCCTGCAGGAGGGGCCCCGAGGGCCATGGGCGGCTGGTGTGATCCGGATCCCGGACTCCGACGAGGACCGCTACCCATCGTACGACGAGCTGTATGAGGACGACGAGTGGCCGGAATCACCGAACACTTCTTCTTCCTCGGCTGCGAGTCCCCGGGCGGTGACCCACGTGAATGCTCCATCCACGGTGATCGTGAGTACGGGTCCCATTGCCATCCATGGGCCGGGCATGATCCAGGGCGCCACCCCCACCGTCTCCCCTGCCGGGAGCATTGCCAGGTCCCGCGGCTCTTCTGTGGGAGAAGACATCCCGGCTAGTGAACCTTGTCCGGAGGTTCCGACGAGGCCCACTTCTCCACTTGCCGGTTACCAATGGGGTGACGACCCGGCCCCAGAAGAACCAGAGCTGGGAGGAGCCGCGGCGCTGCCGCAGGTTCCTATTTATTTATTGCTGGACCCCTCTGTGGTCCCTGGCTCAGTTGAGCCCCCGGCTGGAACAGCCGACACCCTGGGCGACAGCGCTCCTCCCCCTGAAGGTCCGGAAGATGTTGCTGAACCTGCAGTACCTGCTACTGCCACCGGGTGTCCCCAGCCGGAACCTACTCCCGCTGAGGATGCACAGGATTCCCTGCTGGAGCTGGATCCTGTCTCTGCTGAACCCAGCGATGCCGTGTAACCCCTGATGGGCTGAAAGCCTTCTTCAGGTGCTGTGTACATATTGTATATTTATTTCCATTGTCCCTACAGAGCCAGAAACTGTCCTGAGACTCTCACCCTTATTTATCTCAGTCAAGAGATTTTCCACTATCATGTGCTATGATAGCACCCTTCCTCTGCCACAGCAGAGATTCTTTCCAAAGGACTCTGTCCCTCTACACATAGAGGAGACCCTTTGCATATTTTATGGCACTTTTCCCCACCTCAAGGGCTGTACCCAGAAGATGGACTTCGTCATTAAAGACCTTCTGTGAGACTTTTGCCAACTCCAAGGAAAAGTTGCTATTGCTATTTGACTACTTATTATTTTGCACTTAATGCCTTCCTTTTAGGTATGGACATTATGCTTGCACTTTTTTTATGCCTTTTCCTTTTCAGGTAAAGAGACATTTATTCTGCTACCCTGAGTAGCCTACCTCTGTAACGTTTGTAACGTTTTAAGATGTGTACCCATTGGGCTCCTAAGCCAATGTGAATTTACCAAATGTTTGCACACTGTCAATAGATGTCAGTAGTTTGCACTAACCTTTTATAGGCTTTTCAGATTGTAGTGTGACTGTGTCGGACCGTCTCTATGTAAAACCCTGACCGCTATCTTATCCCTCAAACCGAGGTTTGCACGTGGGGGTAGTCCGTAAACTGCGGGTCCTCCGGGGGTGTTACAGAGATAGCACCTGGATGCCGCTCATAAAAGGGTAAGAATGTTAGTCGGCAGGTACTTGTACATTGTATAATGCTTAATTGTGTCACATATGCCAATGTAATGCATATACACACACTATATATTTGTCGCCAGGGAAGAAGTGTTTACATAACAAATATACAGGCCTTGGTGCAAGGAGTGGATTACAGAATATGACACCACACCTTTCCTACTGTACAGTTCGGTTTAATGGCGTTAGCGACCAACTGTCATACTTAGCATTTACATGTCTTTGTCTTAGTCTGACACCAACCCAGGTGCCTGTCTCCAGGACCATGGGCGGTTTGTCCCTACATAGCATATAGCCTGCACTTCCCAGAAGTGCCCTTATCTACCTCTGCGCCCCAACCATCTGTAGTCGAGCCGAGGGCGGCTCTTTCAATTGCCCCGGGGGTATGCAACACCCTCGCCGATGCAATGGCGAAGGAGTGCTTGCGAATACGTCCCACAGCATGTCATCACATCACACAGGGGACATTGCAGTGGTAGCTCCTGCCTGGCAGGGCAGGAGTTAAGTGTTTTGTATGATGCAAGATGCTGTTGTCCAATGATATGTGTTACATCCTGTGCTCTGTAAGCTGAGATGTGATTGGAGGAGCAGCCACCACCTGACCAAAGGGAGGTAATAAAACCCCCTGGCCAGGAATGTTCTGGAGATCTTCTTACAAGATTATTCTAGTAAGGAAGTAGAGAGAAGTCTCTCTCTCGAGAGAGCATTCTAGTTTGTCTATTTAGTGAGTAGTGAGCAATCTCTGTCTTGCCCATACCAGAGCAGGAAGAGCCTAGCCCCTGCCTCTGAAGAGTGGAGTCTAAGACTAGAGTTAGTGTAGTGAGGAAAAGGGGTATCATCTTACCTTTAAAGGTGATACCTGAAGCCCTACAGGACAAGCTGAAGCTTCCTACCAGGACACAGCTGCCTCCCAGCCTGCCCTCTACATCCAGGCTGGTGAACTATCTCCTGAGGCTCCCTCCAACTCACCTCTCAGCACTCCATCTACCTGTTAAAGGCACGTTGCTGCGGTTCCTGCCGGTTCAAATAAAGAACTGTAAGTTGTTTTCTTCAACTTCTGTCTCCGTCTGGTCCCTGCTAATACGGCTGCCTTCATCACCGGCACCCTGTCCATCACCCAGAGACTCACACTCGGGACATTAAAGGGTTGCCCCAGGGAGATCCGCTATAGCAGCCTCTCCCTCATCTTTTCTTGCCAACACCACCCTGCTGGAGACCTGCCAGGCTGTAGGACAGCCCTCCGGTTCCCCCGTACCAAGCACCGTGACAATAGCGTGCTTAGGCCGCAACCGCCAGCCACTCCGGTACTGCGGGCCCCGGCTGTCACCAGGCCTCACCTCAAGGGCTAGGCCCCGGTGGGGGATGTTGCAAAGGTTATTAGCTATGTCAGCCTATGCACATAAATAGGCTGACACTGTGCCTTTATGATGACGTCACAGACGCCGTCTTTCAGGCACTGCCTGCAGGCAGCTCTGGGGTCCTGATCGGCGCCATAGCAAAGGCAAGTTAAATGCCGCAATCGCACTGACCATGGCATTTAGCGGGGTAAACACCCACTATCGGAGCCCACTCCGACTGCGGGTGTTACACTGGGGTGTCGGCTATTAGTTACAGCCGGCAACTCGTGTATCCCGATGCCGGTTCGGCTCACATCTTGAGCTGAACCGGCATCAGCTCTGCATCCGATATATCGGATTTATCATATGGAATATTATATGGTGTTTTGGAGCAAGCCCTTTTCCTGTTATATATATGTCCAAAATAAAGACACCTGTTTTGTTCATCTGAAAGACTGCTACTTCACGCTTCTCTAAAAAGCTACCATTTGAGTTCAATCACTACAATTTATACAAAAAATCTTTTTCTCCAGTTTTTGTAATATTAACACCAAAATAAAAACTAAACATAACGAAGGCTCCTTTAACATGTTTTAATCTTTAAAGGGAATCTAACATCAAAATCCATTATGATAAACCTGGTACCTTAACTCATAGATCCAGGATTGTAATCTTCTTATATTTGTTATTCATGGCCTCCTTCTAAAATTAACTTTACAATTATGTTAATGAATCAGAAATGCTCTGGGAGGCATTGTCAAAGCCCTTTCATGCTGCAGCTTCACATACTGTTACACTGTCATCCCTCCCCTCCTGATTCCTTGCACTTCCCCCTCCCTCTGCATTCTATACTGCTCCTGCACAGTGTAACAGCCTGTGAAGGTACAGCAAGGAGAGGTTCTGGTAATGCTTTCCCTCTAACTCATTAGCAAAGTTTTAAAAGTTGATTTTTGAAGAAAGGAGACCATGGATAATAATTATAAGAAGATTACCACAGTCACGGTGCCTGGATCTATGAGTAAGTGTCCCTGGTTTCTCATCCTTGATTTTGATGGTAGATTTCCTTTAACTTTCCCTATGTAATGTGAAAAAAATTCTGCAAACATTTATAAAGGATTTAACAAAAATTAGAAGTTATGGCCCTTAGAAAAATATAAAGTCTGGTATTGGAATAAAAATTTGCTAAATACGCCTTGGTCAATAAAGCCTTTTAAGGCTGGTCAGAAAAGGGGTTAATATTAATTAAATTGTGTCATTTATGTCAAAATGATTAATCCAAAACAGATTGGACCTGTGAATAAAATGTAACTTAAACGGAACATGTCACTACATTTGCCCTATTAACTAACTGACACCCCTCTTTTAGCTTAAAACTGTTTCCTTCACATCTCTATAAATCAATTTCATCTAATATTACATGGAATCAGAGGGGCGTGTTTTGCTCAGCTGACCCCTCCCATCTACTCCTACAGTTGCCTTATGACTCATTACTATTCAGCAGTTCTTTTTATGTGACCAGGGTGATGTCATCAAAGGTCCTGTACCCTTTACATTTGTAAAATGTACCCCATGTATGTTTCTGATGACATGAAATCACAGCAGCCTCCATGTACTTCTACTCCTCCTCATCCTTCATGGAGGCTGCTGTGAATTCATGTGATCATATACATATATAGTGCAGGTAAATGACCTGAGATGGTGTCACTCTGGTCATATGACATGAATGTAACACAAGGCAGAGCTGTCAGTCAAAATAAAGTGGTGTGGTACACTGGCAGCCCAGGAGAGAAGAAGATCAGAGCCATAAGACATGAGTCAGGAGAGCTAATTTGCATATCATAACGACTGTAATTAAGGTAGTGTGCCTCACTGGCAGCTAATTTAAGGTGATACGGGGAGGACTTGTAACCCTTTTATCAGCATGCATTGTTAGTCAGGGTGGTAAAATTCTGGTGACAGATCCTCTTTAAAAGTTAAATGTCAGGGGTTGCTTTAACTAACTCTTTAAAATGCAGAAGTATTCATTGCGTTGTGCTTCATCATTGAATTCTATTTGATTGGTTTGTTTTTCTCTCATTTCTGAAATTCCCTACTTGCTTCTTTCTTTCTCTCGCTTTTCCAATTGTCCTTTGTTGATTATTTTCTTTTATTTGCTGTGCCGCCTTTGTACATTTCTCCTGGGTTAATCTGTTAGAATTGTTTGGTTTTATATATCTTTTTATCCAAGCAAATATCAATAAAATTGTTTTCACGCCACTTGCCAACCAAGAACAATTGTAACTGAGAAGGAAATATACATCAAAAACTAAGCAAGTGAAGAATTTGATATCGGAGGTGAATCTTACCGTTTCAGTGCCATAAATCTTGGTCAAGATTTTTAAAAGAAAATCCTTTAACAATGGATACATGTTATTCATTTCCATGAGTAAAAATGTATCATTTTGCAGCAACTATCATAAAATTATTTAATGGAAATGTTCTAATTATTGTCAATGGGCGATGGAATGAATAAATATGGTGCCATAACTGACGTAAACATAAGATTTCCAGTGATTATTTCTAATTTATGTTATTTTCCGAGAAAGTATGCTACAACTGAAGCCCAGCCTTAAGGAGCTCCCGATTAAAGGGAATGTGTCAAACGCAAGTTACCTAATATTTGGAGCTCAGGCAAGATGACAGCTTTATATTCATAGGCCAAGAAAAAAAAAACAATCACGAAATAAAAACTGAAAAAATGAAAAAAGCAAAATGTTAATAAAATCCTCAAAGAGTCAAATGTTTTAAAGTACAAAAGGTGCAAATTAGAGTATTTTTTGTGATTAAAAGAAACTCCCAGAAATTAAAAAGAAACATCCAAAAACAAATAAAACATTGGGATAAGCTTATCAAGACCATCACTTTGTGACCCATACTTATAGGGGTTAGCCACTTTTTAACCCCTTCCCGCCACAGCCCTTTTTTCGTTTTTGCGTTTTCATTTTTCACTCCCCACATTCAAAAATCTGTAACTTTTTTATTTTTCCATGTACAGAGCTGTGTGACGGCTTATTTTCTGCATAACAAATTACGCATTTGTTCCTTATTCTTGTGGGCTTGGATTTTACGGATTTCACTGTGCACCCCAAATGACATGTCTACTTTATTCTTTGGGTCGGTATGATTACGGGGATACAAAATTTGTACAGGTTTTATAATGTTTTCATAC
Source organism: Engystomops pustulosus (assembly GCF_040894005.1). Classification (NCBI taxonomy): domain Eukaryota; kingdom Metazoa; phylum Chordata; class Amphibia; order Anura; family Leptodactylidae; genus Engystomops; species Engystomops pustulosus. The sequence continues at coordinate 55,542,975 of NC_092420.1, read as the reverse complement.
ATTTGAAAAAATTAAAACCTCCTGTACAAAATTTTTTGGGGGGATTTTGCCATCTTCTGGCGCTAATAACTTTTTCATACTTTGGTTTATGGAGCTGTGGGTGGTGCAGTTTTTTGCGGATTTTGATGGCGTTTACAATGTTATAATTTTTAGGACTGTACGACCTTTTGATCACTTTTTATAGAATTTTTAACTTTTTTTAAATGGCAAAAAAGTGCCAATTTCGACTTTGGGCGCGATTTTCCGTTACAGGGTTAAATGCAGTGAAAAACCGTTATCATATTTTGATAGATCGGGCATTTCCGGACGCGGTGATACCTGATCTGTTTATGAATTTTACTGTTTATTTATATTTCTATCAGTTCTAGGGAAAGTATGGCAGTATATGGGGATTTTACTACTCATACATTACAATGTGCTGATAGCACATTGTAATGAATGGGTTAACCCGAAGTAGCTTCGGGTCTTCATGAGACCTGAAGCTAACATGGCGACGGATCTCCGCTCCCCGATGACGTCACGGGGAGCGACGATCCACGGAAAGATGGCAGCGCCCGCGCGCCGCTGCCTTCTTGAATCCACCTTTGCCGGTACAGATAAGCAGTAAAACACCCGCGATCGGTGCCGGCACCACGGGTGCAATATGCAGCAAAGACTTACCGGCTATGAAGAGGGCTTGGCCCGACATGTGTCACATGTCAGGAAGGGGTTGATATATATCATCTATTAGACATGTCTCTGCAAGTATATGTACCTGTGTCTTTGCCTCCTTTGAACCTTTCATTGTTCTTAACATGTTGCTTTCTGCATGCACACAGCTGTTGTCTCTGTCCCTGCTCTAGATCATCCATGTGCCTGTACTCTCTTCTTACATTTTATCCACACTGACAGAAACCAGGAAAAGGATTAGGGAGGGAAGAGTCATATTCTCCTGCTGCATGATCCACCTGCAGCATAGCTCAAAGATGTAAAAAAAGAAGCGCAGAAGATCTACACACAGTGCATAAGTAAGTAGCAAGACCGCTGAATCATTTGATGAACATTCAGGGATTATTCACAAGGTGGTAAAGGCACACAGGCAATTAATGTAACCAGCCCCTTTAATACCGCTTTCCCTTTAATATTTATAAAAGGTGGTGCATGGCAAGCCACAATTATTAAGAGGTTTATTGACATGTTGAAATAGAAATCTAGAACAGTCTTGAGGTGGTGTAGACTTAAGCTATAACTACATTTTTGCTCTGCTGGTTATAGTAAATTTTACTGACCAAGGCACCCCTGCCTGTTTTGTCTTCAGATCCATGTGTGGTGTGAAAAGGCCATAATGTTGCTATTTCAATGTAATTTGCCACAATGGAGCCATGCAGAAAATTGAGGCAAGATAAATGATCCGTACTGTATTCTAGTATACTAGGACACAAAACAACAAAAAACAAGGTGAGGGGGTTTGGGCACAACAAAAATAGAAACTCTGGAACAAATCAGAATCAAAAGGGGTAATCAAAAATACCAAAGCCAAGATTAGAAAACCATAAATTAGAAAACCATAGAAGTATAACAACAGAACAGCAAACAGGAAGCTTAGTTAGAAATATAACTGGGGGGGGGGGGGGGTCTAGGTGTGAATGGAATCTGTATAGGTGGCCAAAGAGCCTCAGTCCCAGATGACTGTCCATCACAGCTTGTTAAAGAAGACCTGTCCCCTAAACTTTACCCCCCACCCCCAAACCAACAATGCCTGCTGGTAAAGGGTTACAAGTCCCAGATGACTGTCCATCACAGCTTGTTAAAGAAGACCTGTCCCCTAAACTTTACCCCCCCCCCCCAAACCAACAATGCCTGCTGGTAAAGGGTTACAAGTCCTCCCCACATCACCTAAGATTAGCTGCCAGTGAGGCCCTGTAACTTAATTATAGCTGTTTTCTGATATAGAAATTCATATACTTGACTCTTTTTTTTTAAGACTCTTGTTTTCTCCCAGTCTGCCAGTGGGCCATGTCTCCTTAATTTGACTGACAGCTCTGTGTCTCTTTAAATCTCAGACATTGTCCTGCCTCCTTGTTCCTGATTGACAGGTCTCACTGCTACGATATGCTGATGAATGGAACTAGTACTTAGTGAACATCTTTTAATATTGGACTACAGACATATACAGCTCTGTTTACTTATAGGAAATGGGGAATATTGTGTCAAATCTTTTAGATGGTTCTAGTTCCTTGTGTTACATTCAGGTTATGTGAACAAGGTCATGTCTTCTAAGGTCCTTTACACTTTACAATAGCAAAATGTTCCCCATGTATGTATCTGATCACATGAAATTCCTCCCTACCTCCATGGAGGATGGGGTCGGTAAAAGTCCATGGAAGCATTTTGTGATTTCATGTGATCAGATATACACATTTTGCAAATATAAAGGCTAAATGACCTTAAATGTCATCAGTCTGGTCACATAACATAAAGTGCTGTGTAAAATGAGGTGGGGTAAGGCATAGGGAGGACTTAATGAGAGGAGCCGGCCAAGTAAGACACACTCCCTCTGATGCAAGGTTGTTGATTTATGGTGATGTGAGGGAAACAAAGTTTAGCTAAAAAAAAGTGTAGCATATAGTTAATAGGACTCTATAGGAACCTGTCACAAGCTGTATTTGTGAAAATGTGTTGGCAGGTTCTCTTTAACTGTTGCTGGACCAAAGCTGAGCTGCAGAGGAACTGCATTTGGCATAATTAGTCCCCTTACAGCCAACAACATGTGCTGTAGTATGAGACTGTTTAGTCTAACTTTCCACTGTTAAGAAATGTCCACTGTTAGTAAAGCTATGTTAACTAAGTTTAGTTATCAGTTCCTATCCGCCGAGATATCAGAGCTCCCCTACTTTAGACCAACTATTTATATGAAAACATACTCCTCCGGTGCCGGTCTCCACCACAGTAGTATTATTAATAGCAATGACTAGGCACGCTACATCATTGGCATCTCAGCAGGCATGAAGGAGATCAGGTATCTGAGCAGAAGGTGATAATATTGTAGAAGATGAGAAATTGGTATACACACAAGATAAAATTGAAATTTTCATTCCTGTCCAGTGATTCACTTTACAATTTCCAATGTGTGCTTGAATGTGTTTTTTGAAGGATCTCTTCAAAATATGAAATTCTTGAAAAGGTGATAAAATGATCTCCGAAAACGAAATGTACAACCACAGAGGAGCTGTGATACAGTGACCAAGGCTACTAGCCAAAAATGAATATTAACAAGTCTCTATACAGGGGCAGCAGCTAAAGTGCTCCTCTATAAAAGTGTCTTTTTGGCATAACTTACTAAAGGTGACTGTACTTGTTAAAGATTTCTTTTCCTTCACCACAGTCCTTTCCACAGATAACTGTGATCCTGCATATTATAAGCCACATCATCTTCAATTAATGCTCAGGACGTGTGACCTCTGCACTGAATATTGAATATATTTCTCACACTGGGTAATTAGAGACTACATTGAGCCAGATTTATGTTTTGTCTAAAGTCACTGCTGAGCTAATCCATTGGCTTCTACTACACCTGAAAGAAAGAGGCGCAAGGTATAATTAAATTACTGCATGTTACCGTGGAAACAGAAAGCAGAGACAATGACAGAGGTGGTCTGCAATGTAGGTCAAAATACTTTCTGTTTTAGATGAATAACTTTACAATATTATTGTGGATACACTTTTTAAAGCCATGTCATGTATACTTCTATATGACTGATGTGACAAAGGGAAGAGGGGTGTTATTTAAAATTCCATTTTATTTTGATTTCCCTTAAAAAGATGGAAAACTGGTACGATAAAGTTACTGGAGCAAGAGGGAAAACCTCTTTCAATTGAGGACATCTATTACATGCCCTATTAACCCTAACCAGAGGGTGATAAAGTATCAACAAGATCAGTGCTCAGGCTCAGACGTCTGTATGCAGATGTGCATTGTATGTTCCTGCTGAATGGATAAAAAGGATCACATGACAAAATAAAAGGCATCGGGGAATAAATATACTACTGTGATAATCTATCATGGTTCCAAATGTCCAGACTTTTACAGGATTTGACTCTCCACCCAAAAGTCTAAATATTACAATATATAAACATAAACAATGGGACAGATTTACTTACCCGGTCCATTCGTGATCCAGCGGCGCGTTCTCTGCGCTGGATTCGGGTCCGGCCGGGATTTATTAAGGCAGTTCCTCCGACGCTGCTGCGCTGAAGTTCCCCGGAAGGCACTGGAATACACCGAGCCGGGCTGAGTGAAGGTAAGTGCAAGCTCCGCGACACATTTTTTTTTTTAAAATGCGGCGTTTTTTCTGAATCCGTCGGGTTTTCGTTCGGCCACGCCCCCCGGTTTCCGTCGCGTGCATGCCAGTGCGATGCTCCACAATCCGATCGCATGCGCCAAAATCCCGGGGGAATTCACTGGATATCGACGCAAATCGGAAATATTCGGGTAACACGTCGGGAAAACGCGAATCGGGCCCTTAGTAAATGACCCCCAATATATCTTATGGAAGGGGGTGTGTCTGTCCCTTATACACAGCTACTGTAAACAACTGAGTTGCCATTTTAGGAGTGACCTGGCTGGAAGCCAGTTGGGTCGAAGAGAATTACAGAAGAAGCTCTGAAGGTTCCAGGTATATAGACTTTGCAAGTATTTTGTACAGTCAAACCTTGTCTTCTGGGTGGACATAAAACAATGAACCTTTTCTTACTCATTAAAACTCTGTGATCACTGCTCATCTCTTAATTATGTATATAACACCTTAATTGTTGGAAGATCAATAGTCATTAAATCCCAGACAAAAATTATGTGCCAATTCCAAATCAGTAGCAGGACCTACAACCCACCCAACCCAACCCTTCTCCCTTTTTGGAAGCATTGTAACCTACATTTCATACATGGTATAAAACAATATAGAACTTTCTTATTAGATTATTCATTCTTTTAGGATAGGGGAATTGATACTTTAATTTACTTTCTATGCAATAATTTATAAATACAGAATCAAACCAGACATTATACCAGCATTGCTAAAACCCACAAACAGTAGGAAGACCAGTTGCTTGATATTTTCAATTATATAACACACTGTAGAAAATTGTTATCTAATATATATATATATATATATTGTGTGTGTGTGTGTATGTGTGTATATGTGTATGTCCGTTAAAGGAATCTGCACGTCATATTTACAACCACCAAATTTTGCAAAGTGGTTGCCTGTGACTCAGGAAACGTCTTAGACCACGCTTTGAGCCTAAATTTTTCACCCTGCGCTTTCCAAAATCCACTTATTACCCACCATATACATGAGCCATTGTTTGCTGCTGCTGTGGCAGTTGGAAGCTGAGCCGTGATTGGTTGCTGTTCTGCCACAGGTTTTTAATATGAGCTCTGAGCTTTGATTGGTTACCATAGGAAATGAGTATAAGACATAGTATAATACAGAGATAGGGGAAGATTTATCAGAAATGTCTGAGGTATAAGCGTTCCAGTTGCCCATGGAAACCAATCAGAGATCAGCTGTAATTTTATAAACAGCTGTCCAAAAATGAAACTTGAGCTCTGATTGGTTGCCATGGGCAACTACAGCAGTTCTGCTCTCAGACACTTCTGATAAATCTCTTCATAGACAAAGTGACAGTAAGAGACACAGACAGTCACAGGAATGAGTGTGCCCGGGACTGACAGTACCTAAAATGACAGTGCCCAAGACCAAAAGTGCTGGATTAAGAGTGCCCGAGACCGACAGTTGCTGGAATGAGAGTTCCTGAGACCGACAGTCGCTAGAATGAGTGTGCCCGAGACAGACAGTCACTGGAATGAGAGTGCGCGAGAAGGACAGTCACTGGAATAAGAGTGCCTGAGAAGGACAGTCACTGGAATAAGAGTGCCCAAGACAGAAATTTCCTGTTGGTATAGAGCAAGTGCTAATTGGGGCTAGCGCTATTGACAAACAAGTTCCATTTTTTTAGGATCCTTCCAGGACATAATTACCACTTTCCAGGTTATTTTTTTGTAGTGGCCATTAATGACTAAATTCATAAAACCCAAGAGACATAATGTGGGGGACATTAGTCGAGGGAACTCAAAATGTCTATCTAGGAATTCCATGACTTCTGACCAAAAGATAATAATCTTGGGGCAGGACCAGACACAATGTAAGAAGTCTGGTTCTTTGTTCTTTAAGGAGTGCATATACCTGTGTGGGTGGTTTAAGGAGGTTTGGGGTGCTCACCACAGTCTCCAGCTTTGAAAATTCCTCAGTTAGGCTGAAAGAGCCAAATTGGGCCTTGAAAGCATGGCGTAGTTGTGGGTTTGATAAAGGCTGTGGCTGGCACATCATGTATTTCCTGTATCTCGGCAAAGTTAAGGAGTTCAGCATTCGTAGATAAGGAATTCCAGGACTTCTGACCAAAAGATATAAATATTGTGGCAGGACCAGACACAATGTAAGAAGGATCCAGCTTCAGCCTGACAGCGGAAACACAAATTGTTGGGCATTACTCCCATGCTAAATAGTTTTGTGGGGGTGAGGTAGACCCAGTATAAGAATTTAGATTTGATGAGGAAGTCCCTTGCACTCACCACTGATGTAAAATAAGACAGTTCAACCTCCCGCCAGTCATCATCTGACCGATCAGGGATGACGTTCCTTCAACATTCCAGAGCTTTCTCAAATGGTCTGGTTCTTTATTCTTGCAGGAGAGCATATACCTGTGTGAGTGGTTTAGGGAGGTTTGGGGTGCTCATCAGAGTGTCCAGCTTTGAAAATTCATCTGTTAGGCTGAAAGAGCCAAATTGGGCCTTGAAAGCATGGCGTAGTTGTGAGTAGAGAAAGGTGGTGGTTGGCACATCATGTATTTCCTGTACCTCAGTAAAGTTAATGAATTAAGCATTCGTAGATAAGAGTTGGCCAAGAAATTTCATCCATGTCGCTCCCCAGCGGTGTTCTAGGTGAGAAGGGGGAAGAGCTGTTATCCTTAACCAGTATTTGCGCCCTTAGCCAGCACACTGCCACTGTGCACATAGGAAATGGAATGTTGAATGGGGATTTATAACAATAAAGCAGGATTTGTGAGAGCTTCATAAGGACCCACTATGGCCCCTGATATACCTCTGTCAATGTCTATCCACCACTGTTCATACACCATCTGAGCAGCAAAGTAGTATAGATGCGATGAGTGTGTTTAAATAAAATATGCCACTGTGAGTTTTCCAATGGAAGGAGTAGTAATGTGAAAGTGTACAGAAAAATTACAAAAATGAAAAAAATACTGGCATTTTAAAAATACTGAAAAACAACATATTGAAAGCTGGCACAATTGTTACTTCTCACATAAAATCTCACATTTGTCTATCTGCTTGCTCAGAACAACAGTTAAGCAAAAGAGAGTTTGTTTGTTCCTTATACAAAGTATTATCTTTCCTCAAGACAATAATTTCAGAGAAAATTCAAAGACAAAAAAATCTTGTCGATGCCAAACAATAAGACACAATGAGGGTTGTACCCAGCAGGATGCCTGTTTAATGACAAACACAGCATAGGATCACTCAGATACAAATACCAATAATGCAATTTCTGTGCATCAAATCAGAGTAAACAAAATGTTCAATGGCTGCTTATAAGATAGCTAGAAATATTAACTTCTTGGAGATTTTGTACAAAAACCCTTATTAACCTATTTGTGGACTTTAGCAATCACCACAAATACATGAGGCTGGACAACACACTGCAGAGACTAAAGAGATGATTATACTTTTATAATTGGGTCCAGTTACACTGCAATATTGCAAATACTGCAACAGTTTATATCATTTCAAAAGGGTTATTCTAGCATGTATATGTTGATGACCTATTCATAGAACAGGTCATAAATATCAAATCATTGTAGAATAAAAAAATAATGATTTATGGAAAAATTTCTTTTTTTCTGATCTGAAATGTTTAATCAGAATTCTGAATTCTGGGCTTTATAAATGTCCTGCATTGACTTAGCTTGGATCTATATAACTTCAGGATGTTTTGTTGTTGCTCTGTGCGAAAAGAACAACATACCCAGTTTCTTAACTCCTTCACGCTCTGCGATGGATATATCCGGCGCAGAGCTATGAAGGGTGTATGAAGAGGTCTCACGGGCTGAGTCCTCTTCATACACAGATGGGCTTTGCTGCATATTGCAGCAAAGACCCTTCGCTATCACCCGCGGTCGGTGCTTGCACCTATCGCGGTTGTTAACATCTTCTTTGCCACCGGCAGAGTCGCCGGCGCCATTTAAAAAGTGGCGGCGCATGTAATGAAATGTAATGTAATGTAATGAAAAGTAATCAAAATGTCGCACAGTCCCCAAAATGGTAGCAATGAAAACGTCGGCTCATTTTGCAAATAATGACACCTAACACAGCTCCGTGCACCAAAGTATGAAAAAGCTATTAGTGTCAGAAAATAGCAAAAAATGTTTTTCCTTTTTCGTACACATCTGTTTAATTTTTGAAAATGTATTAAAACACGATAAAAACTGTATGAATTTGGTATCACCGTGATCGTACCGAACCAAAGACCTAAAGTAGACGTGTTATTTGGAGTGCAGTGCAGTGATCATCTTTTAGCTTCTTATGCCTTTTTTGTTACAAAAGAAGGTTTTTAAAATGATACAAATGAGGTATTAATTTGCATAATTGTTGAAGCCTGTTTTTTCCTTAAAAACAAGGGCATAGGAAGCTAAAAGAATAGAAGATCCTGCCAGAGGGTGCTCACACCATTTTGTAAGTGTTCTTTGTTTACAATATTTGCTCCTGGTGGTAGATGTCCTTTAACCTGTTAACGATATATCGGACCCATATCTGATACCAGCTCAGCTCCGATGTATGCATCAGCATACATGGGGTGTTAGCTGTAACTAGCAGCTGAAAACCCAGTATAACACCCATGGTCAGAGTGAGCTCTGATCGTGGGTGTTAACACGTTAAATGCTGCCGTCAGTGGACATTTAAATTGCTTGTCAGTGGTCTATCCTCATGATTTCCCCTCACCTGGCGTCGTCTTCGGAGGGTGACGATCACTGTAATGGCAGAACTGAGGTCCTGTCAGGATCTTAAAGGCACAGTGTCAGCCTATGAATTTGCATAGGCTGACATTGCTAATACTCTGCAATCAGACGATTGCTTGTTCATGTCCCATAGTCAAAGAAATAAAAAAGTAAAAAAAATGTTCTGAAATAAAAATGAATAAAAATGCCTATAAACATATAGAGACATATAATACAAAAAAAGTCAAAATCATAACACAAACCCCACATGAATAAGATCTCCATGCCCGTAACGATCTGTAGAATTTAAAAAGATGATTATTGAACCCACACAATAAACATTGTAAAAATAAACTGTTAAAAACCCACCAAAAATTATGATTTTGACCCATTTCCTCCCACAAAACAAAATAATGCTATAAAGTGATCAAAAAACATATTTACCGAATTTTACGTACTATAAGGCGCTTAAAAAATCCTTTGATTTTCTCAGAAATAAAAGGTGTGCCTTAAAGTCCAGTGCGACTTATATATGAATACTTACAGACAACAGCTGCCTTGAACCGTGAACAGGTCTGCCACCTGCTGGTCATTTATCCTTATAATCAGGTGCGCCTTGTAATCCAGTGCGCCTAATATATGAACCTAGACGTTTTAGCAGGCATTTATTGATGGTGTGGCTTATAATCTGGTGCGCCTTATAGTCCTAATAATACTGTACTCCACAATGATACTGTTGCAAAGTACATCATGTCCTGTAAAAAAGGTTTTTCCTCACATTAGGTTTTATTTTGCAAATTTTGTAAAACATAAGAAAAATATCTAAGTAATCCCAATAATCGCATTGACCCATAGAATAAAGATAACATGTTTATTAGGCTATACGGTGAACACCCAAAAAGTTAAAAATCCAATCCAGAATTGATGCTTTTTTACTGTTGCCCTTATGTGGTTGGTCTCTGTACATAGTTGAAAATGCCTGAAAAATTTCGGGTTTCTCTTTTTATCTTTTGGAAATGTGTAAATTTTAGGGCTAATTGAACGTATAACTGAAATTTCACCTCCATCAAGATCTCAAGGGGTTAACAATCTTCCTAGAAGCTGTTTCTGATAGTTTGAGAGATGCAGATTTGAAAATGGGTTGATGTGTAGGGTTTTTCATGTTTTTTATTTAATATTTAATTAAAAACAGTAATTATCCCCAAAATAGGAAATTCAGAAAATTCTGATTTATAAGCCGCTTGACATCAAAATAAATAATCCAGAAATTTCAAAAAATATGAAAATGTAAAAAAGACATATGGGAAATGTTATACAGCAACTAATTAAGGTGGTAAAACTATCTGCCTGAAAACGAGATAATTATGAATATTAAAAAATGACAAATTTCTCAAAAAATTCATCAGTTTTTCCTTTTTTTTTATAAATAAATGCAAAACTTATCAGCCAAGATTTACCACAAAAATGAAGCACAACATGTGAGGAAAAAGCTTTCTCGTAATCGCTTTGATAAGTTACAGTGTTCAAAAGATAATAAGATAAAATAACCATATCAAGCGACGCAAGCCAGAATACAAAAAAATGGGGCTGAGCCTTAAGCTACAAAATGGCTGCATCCTGAAGGGGTTAATGATGCCAGAGCATAAGGCTTCACTTACATATACATTGGAGGTTATGTTCCTGTGGTCACAGTCCAAATACTTTAGTATTCCGACAAAAAGAAAAATATATATATCTACTTTGTCCGCACTGATAAAAGGTAAAAAAGTTCAGCAGAAGTTTATTAAGTTCACTTAAAGGAAACCTACCACTTAAAAGTGATAGTTCTAACCCACAATTACATGGCACCAGCTCTGGGTGAGCTGGTGACGAAGAATATTTTCATTAATACATGAAACCCCTGATCGCTGATTTATACTTTTTATTAAAATCCATTTCGGCGCACCAGAGTAGGGCACAGTGCACCATGTGCACGACCGTGCGGCTGATTCTGAAGTGCCGGAGAGCCGGAGAGCTGGTGGAGCCGGGGGAAACAGGCTGTGCAAAGTTGAGCAGGCGCGAGTGTGCCAGGGGGCACGGTGACATCACCGGCTCTCCGTCCCTTCAGAATCATGGTGCGCCATGCCCTACTCTGGTGCCCCGAAACGGATTTAACTAATTTACTAAGAGCTGTGCAAAAGTTTTCTGGGTGACATTGTACGTTCTTTTAGGTTAAAAATGCTTGCACAGGTATTCAAGCAGTGCCTGCTCCACATTTGTGCCGCACGTGAATGTTTTGTAGCGCAGCTGCACAAATTTCTGCACTGAAATGGGTATTCCAGTGCTTAATTGGACTGTCCGCCACATTTATCATGCAAAGTCTGACTGAAATGTGTTGCATGTGGTGTCTTGACAAACCCTGGGTTCCATACAACCTTGATAAATCTGCAGGCACCAACGAGTTGGAAATGTAGGTACAGTACATAGATGATATCTTCATCATTTGAAAAGGCAGCTCAGAGAATTTTGAATACTTTGTTGGCTTGCTCAATAATAACGATATAAGGTTATGGTTTACCTTTGAAACTAATAAACCTTGTTACCATTCTTGGATGTCAAAATGAATAAGACCAATACTGGTGAAATGGAAACAAATGTATACAGGAAACTGATACCGAATAATGCACTGTTACGCTGGAAAAGTAATCATACCCTGCCACTGAAGCGAGGTATCCCCAAAGGGGAACATCCTAGATTACAACGCCATTGCCCATCAGATATTTTATTTAGGGAGCAAGCATGTGATCTAAGGGTAAGATTCCGTGAGAAGGGATACCCATACCACATTCTCAGAAAAGCATACCAATATGTGCTACACAGTGACAGACCTATGTCATTAGTCCATAAACTAACTCAACCAGAGACCACATAGGCGATTAGATTGATTACAATCTTAATAATGCATCTGGTAGATAGAGAAATTGTTAAAAATCATAAGGAAATTCTGTCAATGGATCCGGACATTGATCAGGTCAATGGATCACATACGTGATAAGTCTCTAAGAGACAGACTTGTTCATAGCCATTTCCAACCAACATCTAGATCTGAATGGCTCAAGAGTAACATTGTTGGCTGTTTTAGATGCAACATCTGTGTGGCTTGCCCTGTCACATGGGTAGGGAAATCATTTACTAAAGGGGTCACTGGCTAAACGTACATTATCTGGACCTTTATAAAGTTTAAATCAAAAGGAGTGATATCCCACACAGTTTATATATGGGGTCTTGAGTAAGTAGGAAAGACCTTTTGTGAACTTTGTGCGGATATTTTTTTATAGGAAGTGACATGGTTCCTCCAAATGTAATTGTCAGGCATGGCTCTGCTATTCCCCATCTAGTTTGCCTTGCCCTTAAGTTTGCCCTCAGTTAAGATGGTGGATATTGTCTCAACCGGGTGCCATCTTACTTCCTGTTTGGTATATATTTCCTGTCCTGCTCAGTAGACATTGCTTGAGTATTGTGTTTAGCTCCTGCTTGGACAGTCCTCTTGCTTGGAACTCCTTCTCCGGATGGTTCCTCCCTTCTGCTTGCTGAACTACTCCTCCCAGATTGTTCTCCTGGCTTTTGCAAGTTCTGATTACCTGCTTGTTGTAGTACTACAGTTCCCAGCCTGCTCGCTGCACCTCCTGTGTCCACCCTTGGTGCTTCCAGTGTCCTGTCTAGTCCCTGCTATTGGATTCCAGCAATATATCACCAGTATCGTGACAGGATACTCAAGCCTTAAAGATGGAGTCCGCCGGGACTGGAAACTTGGAGGTTCATATTAAACAACTCCAAACTACTGTGACTAATATGCATACTGAGATGCAGACTTTCAAAAATGCATATGAAGCCTTTAAAGGACAGTCCAATCACAACACCCAGGTTTATGGACAAGCAATTCAAGATCTACGCAATACTGTGCAGACGCTGTCTGATCGGATAGCCCATTTGGAGAATCAGACTACACCACAGATCCCAGCAGCTACAACAGTGCCTAAATTGCCACCATTCAGATTTGGTGGAGACCGCAACAAATTCCGGGGATTCCTCAACCAGTGTCGCTTATACTTTGCTGCAAATCCTACTCTGTTTCCTACGGACAAATCTAAAGTCTTGTGTATAATTATGTTGTTGACACATAAAGCCATCGCTTGGGCAAATCCGTTAATTGAGACTGAAGATGCCCGGCTGAACAACTTGAAGGACTTCATCGATGCCATGAGTCAGATGTTTGATGACCCCAATCGTGCTGCCACAGCTGAAGCATCATTACTAGTCTTACGCCAGGGCAGACGCCCAGTCACTGAATATGCAATGGACTTCAAGAGGTGGGCTGTCGACACTGATTGGAATGATGCAGCAAAATTATCTTTTTTCATAAAAGGGCTCTCTAGCTCCTTAAAAGATGAACTTGCTCGTGCAGAGGCCCCCGTAGAATTGGATGCCTTTATTAACCATTGCATTCGAATTGACACCCGACTGTCTGAACGAAGACAAGAGAAATGGGCTACCTGGAATCCTGATATTAATCAACCTTCCTCTCTCCCTGTCTCTATCTCCAGGGAACCCCAAAGGAAAATTTCCCGGGAACCAGTGAGTGAGCCTATGCAAGTGGATTCCGTATCTCGAAGGGAAAGCAGCGACCGAAGGGAGCGTAGGCTGCGGGAGAACTTGTGCCTTTACTGTGGGAAGTCGGACCACTTCCTTATCAACTGCCCTAGCCGCCCACGGAAGTTTGTAGCAGCCCTTGCGGATCCTGACTTTTCTGAGGTGGAATCAACTGCTTCCGAAGCTGAATTACCTGAGAAGACAGTAATTCATTCCATTTCTTCAGTGGCTCCTCATATTAAGAAAGAATAAAGACTCCCATTGCTTTCTATGAATCAAGCTTCTGATTAATTCTCAGTGGATACCCACCTCTGCTATGGTGGACTCCGGAGCTAGTGGCAACTTCATGGACCTCTCTTTTGCTTTGAAGCATGGGGTAAAATGTTGTAAAAAACTTTCGCCCATGATAATGGAGACGGTGGATGGTTCTCCACTGAGTTCAGGGCCAGTGGATCAAGAAACAGAGCCACTTGAAGTCATTATAACACCCCATCACCGTGAAGTTCTACCATTCCTATTAATTTCATCTCCACATTTTCCGGTTATCCTAGGTTTGCCCTGGTTACAGGCACAGAATCCTGTTATCAACTGGGAAACTAAGGAAGTAAGTTTCCCAACAGGTGATGCTCCTCTGGCACTCCAGTCTGAACAAAGTCGTGAGAAGTCAGTACAGGATGTCAAGACAAAAGAATTACCTCTTGTATACAAGGAATTTGCAGATGTCTGTGATAAACAAAATGCAGATAAGCTCCCTCCACATCGACCATATGATTGCCCCATAGAGTTGCTTCCTGGTGCTTCTATACCTTTTGGAAACATCTACCCTTTGGCAGGCCCAGAACTACAGGCCCTTAAGGACTATATAGAAGAGAATCGAGCTAAAGGGTTCATCCGTCCATCTTCCTCGCCAGCAGGGGCTCCCATATTCTTTGTAAAGAAAAAAGATGGCTCACTAAGACTGTGCATCGACTACCGTGAGCTAAATAAAATTACTATTAAAAACCGTTATCCTTTACCACTGATCCCCGAGCTTCTAGAGAGAGTACGACATGCAAAAATCTTCACCAAATTAGACCTACGTGGCGCCTATAATTTAGTCCGCATAAGACCCGGGGATGAATGGAAGACAGCTTTCAGATCACGTTATGGACACTTTGAATATCTCGTTATGCCCTTTGGCCTATGTAATGCCCCAGCCACCTTCCAACATCTTGTCAATGATATTTTCAGAGATCTCCTGGACCAGTTTGTAGTTATCTACCTAGACGATATCTTGATCTTTTCCAACTCGGTGGAAGAACATCAACGTCATGTGATGCTCATTTTAGAAAGATTAAGAAAGAATCATCTCTACATTAAGATTGAAAAATGTGAATTTCATCAGACTGAGATCCAGTTCCTCGGCTACATAATTTCGCCTCACGGATTACAGATGGACCCCAGCAAGATCAAAGCTATTATTGAATGGCCTACTCCTAAGAACCTGAAGGATGTACAACGTTTTATAGGTTTTGCCAATTTTTATAGACGTTTTATTAAAAATTTCTCAGAAGTAATCGCCCCTATCACACAGCTGACTAAGAAAAAGAATGTTTTTGCATGGTCTTCTGAAGCACAGGAATCATTTTCTCGGCTAAAATCCAAATTTACGACAGCTCCTATATTAGTTCATCCCGATCCAGAACTTGCTTTCATCGTAGAAGTAGATGCTTCAGACTGCGCCATAGGAGCTATTCTGTCACAGAGAAGAGGAGAGAAAAGCTTATTGCACCCCTGTGCTTATTTTTCCCAACGCTTATCACCTGCTGAGAAGAATTATGATGTGGGGAACAAAGAATTGCTAGCCATCATTGCAGCCTTTAAGGAATGAAGACATCTTCTTCAGGGAGCCTCACAGCAAATAATAGTTCTGACTGACCACCGTAACTTGGAATTCATGAGATCTGCCAAGTGTTTGTCCCCTCGTCAAGCGCGTTGGAGTCTGTTTCTCAATCAATTTAATTTTGTGATCTCATATAGGCCTGGTTCCCGTAATGGTAAAGCTGATGCTTTGTCCAGAATATTTTCCAATGACTCTTCTACAGTTCCAACAAAGACCATCCTTCCTGAATCTAATTTTGTTGGAGTAATTCATAATAAAGACTTGCTTGAAGAAATACGAGTAGCCTATGACACCGACACTTTGTTATCTCGACCACCAGATGACTTACATCTAATGCTTAAAAACAAGATGTGGACTCATGGGCAACAGCTGTATGTACCCGAAACAGTAAGATTAAAGATTCTACAATTAGTCCACGATTCAAAATTAGCTGGTCACAGAGGAGTACAGAAGACGCAAGAATTCTTAGCCCGTTTCTTCTGGTGGCCCAGTTATAAAGGGGATGTAAGAAAATATGTCAAGTCCTGTGATATTTGCGCGAGATGCAAGACACCACGTTCCTCACCCACAGGCTTATTACAGCCTTTGGCAGTCCCCTCTCGTCCCTGGGGTTCTATATCTATGGACTTCATTGTAGATCTACCCCCATCTAAAGGTAAAGATACTCTCCTGGTATTAGTGGACCGGCTCACCAAAGCTGCACATTTCATTCCATGTACGGGTCTACCTTCTGCTAAACACACCGCTGATTTAGTAGTCCATAATGTGTTCCGTCTTCATGGAGTCCCTGATGAAGTTGTCTCGGATCGTGGAGTGCAATTCACATCAAAATTTTGGCGAAGTTTCTGCAAGGCACTTGATATCAGAATCAATTTATCAACCGCATTTCATCCTCAGTCTAACGGGCAGACAGAACGCACAAATCAGACTCTTGAACAGTATCTCCGGTGTTATATTTGCCACTTGCAAGATGACTGGATAGATTTGCTCCCGATTGCTGAGTTTTCCTATAATAACACTCAAAACGCTTCCACCAAGCAAACTCCCTTTTTTGCAAATGTAGGTTATCATCCAAATATCCTTCCAAGATTTCCCACCATGGCATCTATTCCTGCGGTAGAGGAAAGGATTTCTATGCTACAGCAAAATTTGGAGTTATTGAAAAAAACACTAGAGACCGCCCAAGACAATTACAAGAAGACTGCAGATAAGCACCGTAGACCAGCACCAGTTTTTAAGATTGGGGATAAGGTATGGCTGTCCACCAAAAATCTGAAACTTAAGGTTCCTTCATCAAAACTGGGACAGAAATTTGTCGGACCTTACAAGATTATGGGAATAATTAGTCCAGTAGCTGTTCGACTCAAGCTCCCGCAATCTATGAAGATTCATCCTGTTTTCCATGTATCTCTTTTAAAGCCCGTCATACCCAATCCTTTTCCGGAACGAGAACTTCCTCCTCCCAATACTGTGGAGATAGACGGAGAAGAACAGTTTGTGGTGGAGAAAATCTTGGACTCAAGAATTTTTAGGAACCGCCTACAATATCTCATTAAGTGGCAAGGTTATGGACCTGAAGAGAATTCCTGGGAACCTGTGAATAATGTTAATGCTCCTCGACTGATCAAACAGTTTCATCAAAGACATCCTAATAGGCCGAGTCAAGTGCCGTCCAGAGGCCGCTGTTGAGGTGGGAGTAATGTCAGGCATGGCTCTGCTATTCCCCATCTAGTTTGCCTTGCCCTTAAGTTTGCCCTCAGTTAAGATGGTGGATATTGTCTCAACCGGGTGCCATCTTACTTCCTGTTTGGTATATATTTCCTGTCCTGCTCAGTAGACATTGCTTGAGTATTGTGTTTAGCTCCTGCTTGGACAGTCCTCTTGCTTGGAACTCCTTCTCCGGATGGTTCCTCCCTTCTGCTTGCTGAACTACTCCTCCCAGATTGTTCTCCTGGCTTTTGCAAGTTCTGATTACCTGCTTGTTGTAGTACTACAGTTCCCAGCCTGCTCGCTGCACCTCCTGTGTCCACCCTTGGTGCTTCCAGTGTCCTGTCTAGTCCCTGCTATTGGATTCCAGCAATATATCACCAGTATCGTGACAGTAATAGGAGGTGACTGGAATAGATCCATCTTGCAATGTGAGGCGAGGTGGATCTATCAGCTTGATACCGTGGCGCCAAATTTGTGTTGTTTTATTTGATGGATGAATTTTTCAACAATCTGGTCACTCTTTTTTCTTCTTTTCTTTTAATCCTGTACACTAATTACTGTTTGGTACTGCCTTTAACTCAGCTTCTCACGTGAAGTCTATTTATATGGACACATTATCTATGTGAAACATACACAGCTAAAGTGGTACACTGGTCACTATCTAGGTACCAGAGCGAGATTATGGTGAAAGTTATGTCTCATTTTTTCATCTCATTTAGAATACATATTGTGCTGTGTTTAATGCCTCATCTTTTTTCCCTTATACCTATATGTGAAGAATCAAATGCAGGGAGGATGTTTACATGACCTGACTCTTAATTGGATTGCACATTTGGATCCTTTATTTTCTTGGATCATAATTGATCTGAGAATTTCTCATCTCAATGTGTTCATATACCCCATTGTTTCGGCTTAATGAGGTTGCATAGGTTTCTAACTAGTCCGGTACCTTATAAACCTACTTCCCCCGGCCCATTTACATTATAATGTCAGGGGGATACAATCATCTGACTAGCCATAAATTACCAAAGAAGAAGAGTACCCCCAGATGCCTGATGAAGGTGTAATTTTAGACACAAATGCTTCCGAACTGGTAAGAAATCAGTGTGGTGGGATTCTTAAGACACTATTCAAGGGTCATTCTGGGTACTGTCCTTGTAAGTGCAGAAGTCATACGGGAGCATAGGGCATTATTTTGAATAAAAGAAGTAAAAGTTAAGTATTGTTCCTCTTTTTACATGTGCTATGTGGTTGTCCTTGGAGGATAATTAAAACTTGTCTAGTATGTCAGAGAATTTGAGAATATCTTTCTCTTTCAATATGTCTCCTAAATGGGAGCAGCCCTTCTTCACCCAAGAGTTTGGAGGTCAGGAGGAAAATTGTTCTAACATTTCTCAAGGGGCAACGTCTATGATTGAGAACCTAGATCTCTGGCCTAGGGAGTGGAATTTATTCCAGACGGCCAGAAACAAGTGCACTACAAAAGGATGGGGGTGGCGGGGTCTGTCTAGTTCTACTCTGAACCGGTCTAAAGACCAACACATTAATAAATTTCCCCCACTATGTACACAATAGAAAACACAACCAAAGTGGACAGGGTATAATTCACCATGTCCAACGCTACCTGTCACTAGAAGTTGCAAAAGATAGCCAGAAAACTGATACCTATAAACCCTGGCCAGAAAGACGTCTTGTGGCATGGAGTGAGTAAGTAGTGCACATTACACAGGTAAGTATTGGCTGTACATGGTATTCTAATCCACAGGTAAAATGATAAATATTGCCAATGACAAGGTACATAGTGAACCTCAGTGAAGCGTCCCTGTGTGCAAATTAGAGCTGATGAAAAATGTTCAACTAATAACCTTATCCCTCAGTCTAATATAGGTTTATCAAGTTACTGGCTTTCTACTGGTCAGATATTTGCACCACATTTTTGGTGAAAATTTTTGTAATATAATCCCCTCCCTCTTTAGCCACAAGCCACGGTTCTTCCTCACTAAGCTCCACTTCCTTGTCAGATGGGGCATAAATATTATTTAAAGCAGTAATTTGATGCAAAATAAAAAAGGATGTGAACATTTAGCTTAGCTAATTAGTGGACCCAGTTTTGGCCGTTCCTCCTGAAAACAGCACATAATGTGTAATGTGGCTTTTAAATAATAAACACCCACGATCAGTGCCAGCATCCATTGTGGACCTTGACAACAGAGGGGGTGAGCAAAGCCGAACCCAGACACAAACTTCTTATTGGAGTCCAGGTTTGGGATCCAGGTAGCCGAACCTGCAATGTCCATATGATCATATAAGCAAATATTCCCTATGAAAGGCACAATACCAATGCTGCAAGTTACTTTAAAGCAGCCATTCAAAGCTTTCCGGGACTTTTGGTACAAGATGATCCAATTTAATGTCTTTCCTTATTTTCTGTGCTTTAGGGGAAGTCAGTCCTTCCCTTTAGGTTTTGTGAATCGATAGGACAATTAATATCACTGATAATGTTTTTTGTAAAGTAAAATCAGTTCTGAAACAAATCTGTTTATATTCCCCAAGTCAAAGCAGAATTATCAAGTTTGATGACATAATACACCGGTTCTGTCTCTGGCATGCGTGATTGAGGAAGTTTAGCAGATACATGAATTCCATGGTAATACAGTAAGGTATTTGAATGCTGCTACTTTTCTTTTGTGGTTTTGACAAAGGATTTTAGAATATAAAGTTGCATCATCTGTTCAGGGAAAAGTAGAGATTTAGGAAGACGTGCGTTTCATCTTCAACTAGTTGCACTCGGAGCACAACTAACGTAATTCCCCTTAGACAGCACAGATTGCAGTAAATAACTCAAATCCACTCACATCTTTCCATGAAAGAGTTACACATCCAGATTTTTTCTTCAGATGGTAAACAGGTCTCATTAGTATTAATGACAAGTAACTGCTGATCAGATTAGAGAGAACTTCTCTCTTTCTGTCGGAAATACCCAGGGAATCCTTCTGCATACATAGTCAATGCAAAACCCTCTCTGATTTTACAGCTACGATATGCGTCCCCACAGTAAAGTCTATTTGAATTCAATTTAAATGTGAAATATTCTTTCTGCTACTTCTACGTATATAGAGAACTTGACTATTCTATCACTTAGGACAAAGTTTACAGAATTTATCAAAGATTTCACAGCAGTGTTAATTCCTTTTATCTAGTTTGGAATGTAACATACTGTTTAACCAAAATAACATATGAAAGGACAATTTACATTTTTGAATATATTTTTGCAACATCTTTCTGGAGCCTAATGTCATCTTCTAGGATCTGGGGTGGCAGCCTTTGATAATTAGATTACTAACATCACTCATGTTCATCTGGACCATGATTTCTTTAGTTTGAGCTTTGAACAAAGGAAGTACCATATAAAATACTAACCAGTAGAATCCTTATCTCTGATGTACTAATGTACTAATCGGATGCATGCAAAAGTGTTGTCTTCGTAGGATAGCTCAAATTGACTATACTAAATATACTAAATAAACTATATCTATGTTACAAAAATTGTTACTATTAATACACAGTAAATTAGGTTAAAAAAAAGAGCAATTACCACCTCCACCATTACAATCACCAATCCAGACGCTTTACATCCTTTAGTAAGCATTGGGGCCATTGTATCATGTCTTGAACACCATTTTCTGACATGCAAGGAATGAAAAAGTCAAAAATTTCTGAAGCACATAATTGGAATTGTCACCAATATCACCAATTATTTACACTGACACACCAAACACTAGTCTTGGCACATTATCCCCATTAGACACATCAACACCCGTCCCTAGGGCTGAAAACACTTGCCATTTTTGTCAGCGCCCTAAAAATTGTGAGGCACGTGCATCTCCATTTACCATAGGATCACTGCCCCCTGATGACATCACAGGGAGCAATAATCCTAGGAAAATTGGCCATGGTTGGTACCAGATTGGTGTTTCTGCAACCTAAACTGAACTTATAGGTCGGGTTCTACTGAACTTGCGAGCCCAAGCCTGAATGGGTCTGCTCATTCCTAATTACAGGTTGCATAATTATGTGGTATTAATCACAATTATTATTAATACATCTGATTGAATACCGATTTGGGATGTCATGTAAGCCCCGCCTATAACAGAGGGACATAAATATCTTTGAAATAAGACTTGGGGAAGCCTGTAGAATACAAAAAATCTAGTCAACGTTCCCTTTAATTGTTTTTAAAGCTTTTAAATACAGTATTTTAAAATTTTATATGTCATATGGATAGACAAACTGTTCTAAATAAAATAGCCTTTTTCAAAGCTTGAACGGAGGCTCATTTTATCCTAAATGGAATTAGCTTGTGCCAGGATCTAGTACCTATTTGATGTGATTTTCTTTCCGTCCGGCTTAGAAGGTATCAGAAGCAGATGTTACTACGACTTTCCACCATGCACACATAACAAATGTGTGCCTGGATGTACATCAATGAGGGTTGTGCACAAACATATATGATTTGAGTGCATGGCATTGTAATTGCACTAGAGAATACTATATTTTTTCTTGATTTGCTATGTTTCAGATTCTTAGACAATAAGAGGGATTTACCTTTTTTCATAATCAGTTGAGAATATAAATTTCAAAGATCTCATCTCTAAGATTTCATCACTAAGTGTAACATAATCATGGTATATATTATTATTATTATACCTACCATACATGGAATCATAGTTATTACATGTACAGATGACCCCTATTAACAGATGGACCTCTCTGCCTACTGTGACCTCTGGATGCTTAACTTGAGTCTTGGGCTGAAATGATCACCTGTAAGCTATATTGATAATCCTTGTTCCCATTACAGCAAACATTTTTGAAAATCCAGTTGTAAACTGGGAAAAAAAAATTGTCTGGGGTTACAATTAATAAATATACAGTTCCGACTTACGTAAAAATTCAACTTAAGAACAAACTGCCTGTATTTGGGAATGACACATCTTTATTTGACTAATGCAGCAAAACACAATCTATAACTTGGCAGAAAGTTCTACACTTGCGAACAGCATAACCTAAGCACAAATTTTACTGGTATCTCCAAGTAAAATGACCTCTACGGCAGCTTATCATAATGAGAACTATTGTAATTTCAATAACCACAGCAGTCACTGTGAAGTTTATAGCATTTGTTACAGGATCTCTTTTCCATTGCTTGTTCATCACTTCTCTCAAATTGTTATAAAATATCTCAAATATCCAGGACAAGATTTCCCTTCGACTAATCTTTAATGTTTATGCAGAGTATTGTTTCTTTTCTAGCTCCATGTTTTATCTTTTATTTTTAACTCCATCTAGATAATTCCTTTACTACACTACAAGCTTTAGGTCAAGTACGGCCAGTTTTAATTTTATGGAAATATATTCTGCTGGCAGTCTGGTCCAACAATTCTGGGAACATTTGAGAACAAAGATATTAATAAGGTGTTGGTAATTCTCATATATTTTATAATGTGTATTCAGTGAAAACTAATGTAGTAGAGTAACACCGTATATCAGTGCATTTGCATGCTGGTTAGATATTTATCTAGTGCTAAACTTCTATTAATACTGCAAGATACAAGACAGTTTATTGTTTTCTAGAAGCTTAAAGGAAATAAACCATCCAAATCAAGCATGAAAAACCAGTGACACCATGACCGTGATGCATGACCTCCTTCCTTCTATAATCAACTTTTAAAAGTATGCTAATGAGCCTGAGGGGCTACACTCGCCCATGTGATCTGGCTTTACTGACTGTTACACTGTCTCGCCCTCCGCTCCCTAAGCACCCTTGCAGTGAGTACTTCCTGCTGTAATCTCAGTTCTGCTGGAGAGGGGGAGGTTGTGTGTGAGGTTACTACAAAGTTGTACTGTCATTGTATATAAGGTTGAAAAAAGATGTCAGTCCATCAAGTCCCCCCAATAAATCCAACAGTGGTGGTCCAGAGGAAGGCAAAAAAATCCTATAAGGCTGATGTCATTGACCTATAATAGGTAAAACTTTCTCTTAGACCCCGAATATGGCAGTCAGAAAAGGTATAAGGTATAAGAAGATCTTTGGAGAGATCCTTGTACTGTCCGTTCAGGTATTTGTACATTGTAATGAGGTCTCCCCTGAGCCATCTTTTTTCTAAAAAAAAGAATAACTGAATAACTTCAAATTTTGCAATCTGTCCTTGTATTATAGTCCCCCATTCCCCTTATAATCTTGGTTGATCTCCTCTGGACCCTTTCCAGTTCCATGAACTTTCTATACACTGGTGCCCACAACTGTCGCCTGGGGGGAGGGTTAGATTTATTACCATGTTCACGGTATGTTTGTACCCTCACCTTTCAAAAACTGCAAGCTGAAAGTTTTAATGGTAACATAGAGGTAAATAGAATTCATACATTTTTATCAACAAGTGTAATTCTAACTTTCAATTTAGTTTTCCACTTATGGCGCTGTGTTTGTTAATTTTTATTGTTTTTTATTTGTTTCTTTTTGCAGTGGTTAACCAAAATAATTACTTTTTAATTTTTACCATTTAACTCTTCACCCCTTAGCGCTCCGTGGCGGATATATCTGCCACAGAGCGCAATAACTTAGCGCTCAGTGGCGAATATATCCACCACTGAGCTGATGCCGGCTCGGCTCTGGATCGGAGCTGAACCGGCATCAGGGTTTGTAACCCGTTAAATGCCACGGCATCTAACATGCCTCTGCCCCCGAACAGTTTTTGGGGGGCGCCAATCGCTGCTATGGAAGTGCTGGGGTCCGATCTGGTCCCCAGCACTGCCTGCAGGCACTGCCGGTAAGATGGTGTCTGTAGAGAAATATATCTCTCACAGCTATTCATTGGGGGGGTAGATGTGTAATAATGCTTTTGCAACTGTTTTTTGTGGGGCAATCCCAGGGTTTTTATTTTGCGCCTGTGTTCGACAAACGTACAGAGTGTCAGTGCAACAAAAACCTCAGTTTTCTGATCCTAGCTACTTTTTTTCTCAGCTTTTGTTTCCCAACACTTTTCCTGCACTTCAAGTTTCCTGACACCTAATTCTTCTGAAATCTTTGTTGCACACTAAGACGAATAAAAGACAAGTCAACCAACTTCTAAACCTTCTCCTGAATGTAGAGCGTCATTTGTGATGCCCGTTTTTTTCTTGTGGTGCTCCACATAACTTAAGCCCCTACGACACAATTAAAAATCACAGTACAGGAAACAGACATTGTACCAAAATTAATAAAATACCTCCCATCGTTTTGGCCATCATGTATACCCTACCTTTAGTCAGTTAGTTTTTTAATGGCAGAAACAACATTCAGGATTCTCTTTTACAGTAGGCCTTAACATGATTGAAAACTATATGTATCTGCCGATGAGCCTACTGTTCAGTAAAGAGCATGTGAGAGGTTATCACACATACCTCGATACAAAACTGCTAGAAATCTGCCAACCCATAATGTTCTCTGGTGCACCATGTGCTTGTTACTCCCCTACTTGGCTCCCCCTCCTCCCTTCATAGACTTTGATGAAGCGCAGTCTGTTTTACTTGAGACATATCAGAACAGGAAACTGAACAATTTCACATATTGGAGAGGATTTATAACAGGAGATGATTTCTACCTCTGAAAATGTTGTAAATTGATCAAATGATGGACGCAATTTCTCTTCATTTGAGGTATTATTATTATGGAGAAGAATGCTATTACGTCAATTCTGGGCTCTGTTGATAATGACAGTCTGAAATTAGGTCCTTTGCTTAAATAACTTGTTTTTCGATTACTAATGTTAGCTAGACGTGTATATTTTATTGGAAAACTCCACTTAAGAATAAAAAAATTTGTTTGCAAACAATGGTGGCAAATGTTTTCGATTGCTTTATGTGTGAAAATCATTTTTCATGGTTTATCATTTTTTATGTAATATAAAAGCAATAATTTTACTTTTTATTGTACTGTACAACAAAATACAACTGAAGAGCTTACATGTTATTTTTAAAGGGAATCTGACAGCAGTTTTGACTATACAAAGCTGAAGATGTTGGGTAATGACCCTGGAGATTTGTGTAACCATTCATGTGTGTTTGTTGTCAGCCGCATTAGGTATAGAAGAAGAAAGAAATGTGAACTTAATTAGAAAAACTGTTTCTTAATATACAAACTCAGTTTTGTAACACAAGAAAGACAGGAAAAAACATTTAAAGGAAATTTACCATCTAAATCTGGCATGATAAACAAGGGGCATTTATTCATAGATCCAGGCACTGTAACTGTGATAATCTTCTAATATTTGTTATCCAAGCCTCCTTCCTGCTACAATTGACTTTTAAAGGGAACCCCTCAGCAAATTTAATCCCCCTTAAATAAACATATTGTTTACAAACTGCCATTAGAAATTCAATGCATCTATCCCAAAATTGTTCATCCTCATGCATATAACCTTTCACATTCTGTTCCCAGAGTTATCTCACCAACTAATCTATTCCAATGTGAGTTTACTCTGTGTCTTCTGCGGTGCTGAGACCAGCATATTCATAAGTCACAGTTACAGTTAAGCCTACAACATGAGGGAGGGGAGAATGTGGAAGATGATTTCTCTTCAACTGCTTTGTCTCTCAACTCCCTCATTCCAGATCTGATCAGGAATATTCTTCACAATGTCGCAAAAGTCAATGTCTCCCTAAAATTTTTCATTCCCCCTCCCTCAGGAATTCTCTTCAGTGAGTCACACGCAGCCCATGTCTCTCTCAATTCCCTTACCCCTTCCAACTCGGGAATTCTCATCACTGAGTCACACAAAGCCAACATCTCTCTCAACTCTTCAATGAGGAAGCCGAGCTGAGTGAAGAGAAAACACGGCTCTTGTGACTCAATGGGGCTCATTTAACTACCTGGTCCTGTCGCGATCCAGTGGCGCGTGCAGCCGATATCCACCAGGAGTCGCTGCTTCGCCGAGGCTCACCAACTTATTCCTGGTGCATGTAAGCGCGTTTCAAGCGGCATTTTTTTTAAAATACCGCAGTTTTTTCGAATCAGTAGGGTTTTTCAACGGCCACGCGCCCCCGATTTCTGTTGCATGCATGGCGGCGCCGATGCGCCACAATCCGATCATGTGCGCCAAAAAAACGTGGCAATTCGGCGCAAACCGGTAATTTTCGGGAAACACGACGAAAGAGAGCGATTCGGACCCTTAGTAAATGTGCCCCATTGAGTCTCCTTTCAAGAAGCCAGCACCTATATTAAAAGTAATTTTAGCTATATTTACGGCTTTTTATACAATACATGGGGCACATTATAACAACTTCTGTGGGAACCTGTCATTTAGTTTAATGGTGAAATCCTGATGACAGGTTCCTGTTAATATTTTGCTAATGAGCCAGAAAAGCTCTGCGGGGCTTTACCAATGTTCCTCCATGTTCTAGTTTCACTGGCTGTTGCATTATGCAATAGCTTCTGAAGTTTCTTTTTATGAGTGTGTGCCTCCTATTTTAGAAATATAATTAATTTGTGATTTAATTTTAAACTGTGTGTTATTTAGTTTTTTATCCCTGTCAATGTTGTGTTTGGATTGTATATTGCGGATGTGACACTTCAAGTTCCCTCTGGGATAATGAAGTTATTTATTTATTTATTATTATTCATTTGCGTTTTTTTTTTTAAAAAGGCATAATTTATGGTTCTGCAAATGACTTCATATTCGATACTTGCTATTTATTATTTGTATGTAAAAATTAAATGTAAAAATTCATTAAAATTTTAAATAATAAAAAAAAAAACCTCGGTGTCTTCAGAAAGATATTAGTGCCTTATTCGACAGAAAGTGCGAAACTACTTCAGTTTAAAACAGATGCGTTGGGATTAGAGATGAGCGAGCACTAAAATGCTCGGGTATTCGTTATTCGAAACGAACTTTTCCCGATGCTCGAGTGCTCGTCTCGAATAACGAGCCCCTTTGAAGTCAATGGGAGACTCGAGCATTTTTCAAGGGGACCAAGGCTCTGCACAGGGAAGCTTGGCCAAACACCTGGGAACCTCAGAAAAGGATGGAAACACCACGGAAATGGACAGGAAACAGCAGGGGCAGCATGCATGGATGCCTCTGAGGCTGCTTAATCGCACCATTATGCCAAAATTATGGGCAACAGCATGGCCATGACAGAGTGACAGAATGAAGCTAGATAGCATGTAAAACATCCAATAATTGACCCTGACACTATAGGGGACGGCATGCAGAGGCAGCGGCAGCAGCGGCAGGCTAGAGAGTGGCATGGCGACATACCCTAAATGGACTCAGGCTTAAAACCAATGGGTGGCAGAGAGGAACCAAAGGAGGTGAGCAAGAAGCGCTCAAATAATATCGGTACATGATAAAAGTTTGCCAGTATATTTTGTGGATTACACAGCAGGGTTAACATGGAAGCCATGAAAACAACCCAAAATTCTGCCTGACACAGCTCGTTTGATAAGGGGACCATGTATGGAGGCAGTGAACTAGTAGTAGATTAAAGGTGCTGCAGTTAAAACTATGTTAGTTGGATCTTGGCATGGAGCCGGCGCTCCGCTGCCAGGCGAGCTTTCGCCAATCCAAGCCCATGTCTCTAGGCTACTCCCCAAACAGCACTTCTAAGAACCTTTTGTATAAGATCAAGTGTAGTAGCGTTCTTATAAGTCTGGGATATGGCGGGTGAGGGGAATGTAAACAGATGCGCAAGAAGCGCATGATGCGCATGGAGCTGGCGCTCCGCTGCCAGGTGAGCTTTCGCCAATCCAAGCCCCTGTCTCTAGGCTACTCCCCAAACAGCACTTCTAAGAACCTTTTGTATAAGATCAAGTGTAGTAGCGTTCTTATAAGTTTGGGATATGGCGGGTGAGGAGAATGTAAACAGATGCGCAAGAAGCGCATGATGCGCATGGAGATGGCGCTCCGCTGCCAGGCGAGCTTTCGCCAATCCAAGCCCCTGTCTCTAGGCTACTCCCCAAACAGCACTTCTAAGAACCTTTTGTATAAGATCAAGTGTAGTAGCGTTCTTATAAGTTTAGGATATGGCGGGTGAGGGGAATGTAAACAGATGCGCAAGAAGCGCTGAAATAATATTGGTAAATGATAAAAGTTTGCCAGAATATTTTGTGGATAACACAGCAGGGTGGCGACAAAGTTAACATGGAATCCATGAAAACAACCCAAATTTCGGCCTGACACACCTCGTTTGATAAGGGGACGATGTATGGAGGCAGCTATATGGACGACTTTTGGAGGTAGCAATGGAGACAACGTGTGGAGGCTGCTATGGAGACAATTTAATTTGGATAGTGCCTGTATGTGGCAGTCCAAAAAAGTTTTCAAACCAGAGGAGCAGGTAGGTGGCCCTCCAGAAAAATGAAATAGATTGAGTGCCTGTATGTGGCAGTCCAAAAAAGTTTTCAAACCAGAGGAGCAGGTAGGTGGCCCTCCAGAAAAATGGAATAGATTGAGTGCCTGTATGTGGCAGTCCAAAAAAGTTTTCAAACCAGAGGAGCAGGTAGGTGGCCCTCCAGAAAAATGGAATAGATTGAGTGCCTGTATGTGGCAGTCCAAAAAAGTTTTCAAACCAGAGGAGCAGGTAGGTGGCCCTCCAGAAAAATGGAATAGATTGAGTGCCTGTATGTGGCACTCCCAAAAATTGTTTAAAACAGAGGACCGGGTCGGTGGCCCTCCAGAAAAATTAAATGCATAAAGTACTATAGCTAGAGCCAGTGGGCCCTGTCAAAAAATAGCCAGTTTCCTCTGCTTTACTGTACAAAGAGGAGGAGAAGGAGGAAAATGAGGAGGAGGAGGAGTGGATAAATTATTCAGGTTGAGCTTCCTTCACCTGGTGGAGATTGGAAATTGTGAGAAATCCAGGCTTTATTCATCTTAATAAGCGTCAGCCTGTCAGCGCTGTCAGTCGACAGGCGTGTACGCTTATCGGTGATGATGCCACCAGCTGCACTGAAAACCCGCTCGCACAAGACGCTAGCGGCAGGGCAGGCAAGAACCTCCAAGGTGTACAGCGCCAGTTCGTGCCACATGTCTAGCTTTGAAACCCAGTAGTTGTAGGGAGCTGTGTGATCATTTAGGACGATGGTATGGTCAGCTACGTACTCCCTCACCATCTTTCTGTAAAGATCAGCCCTACTCTGCCGAGACTGGGGACAGGTGACAGTGTCTTGCTGGGGTGACATAAAGCTGGCAAAAGCCTTGTAAAGCGTACCCTTGCCAGTGCTGGACAAGCTGCCTGCTCGCCTACTCTCCCTCGCTACTTGTCCCGCAGAACTACGCACTCTGCCGCTAGCGCTGTCAGAAGGGAAATACTGTTTCAGCTTGTGCACCAGGGCCTGCTGGTATTCATGCATTCTCACACTCCTTTCCTCTCCAGGGATGAGAGTGGAAAGATTTTGCTTGTACCGTGGGTCCAGGAGAGTGAACACCCAGTAATCGGTGCTGGAATAAATTCTTTGAACGCGAGGGTCACGGGATAGGCAGCCTAGCATGAAATCTGCCATATGCGCCAGAGTACCAACGCGTAAGAATTCACTCCCCTCACTGGCCTGACTGTCCATTTCCTCCTCCTCCAACTCCTCCAACTCCTCTTCTTCTGCCAATACACGCTGAACAGTGAAGGACTCAACAATGGTCCCCTCTTGTGTCTCGCCAACATTCTCCTCCTCTTCCTCCTCATCCTCCTCCACCTCCTCCGATATGCGCTGAGAAACAGACCTAAGGGTGCTTTGGCTATCAACAAGGGAATCTTCTTCCCCCGTCTCTTGTGACGAGCGCAAAGCTTCCGACTTCATGCTGATCAGAGATTTTTTCAACAGGCCAAGCAGCGGGATGGTGAGGCTGATGATGGCGGCATCGCCACTGACCATCTGTGTTGACTCCTCAAAGTTACTCAGCACCTGACAGATATCAGACATCCACGTCCACTCCTCATTGTAGACTTGAGGAAGCTGACTGACCTGACTACCAGTTCTGGTGGAAGTTGACATCTGGCAGTCTACAATCGCTCGGCGCTGCTGGTAAACTCTGGATAACATGGTCAGTGTTGAATTCCACCTCGTGGGCACGTCGCACAACAGTCGGTGAGCGGGCAGTTGGAGGCGGCGCTGCGCTGCCCTGAGATTGGCAGCATCTGTGCTGGACTTCCTGAAATGCGCACAGATGCAGCGCACCTTCGTGAGCAAATCAGACAGATTGGGGTATGTCTTGAGGAAACGCTGAACTATCAGATTTAACACATGGGCCAGGCATGGCACATGTGTCAGTCTGCCGAGTTGCAGAGCCGCCACCAGGTTACGGCCGTTGTCACACACAACCATGCCCGGCTTCAGGTTCAGTGGTGCCAGCCACAGATCAGTCTGCGCTGTGATGCCCTGTAATAGTTCTTGGGCGGTGTGCCTTTTATCGCCTAGGATCAGCAGTTTGAGCACCGCCTGCTGTCGCTTAGCGACGGCACTGCTGCTGTGCCTAGAGCTACCGACTGATGGCGCCATGCCCACGGATGGTAGTTCGGAGGAGGAGGTGGAGGAGGGGTGGGAGGAGGAGGAGGCATAGGCCTGAAACACCTGGACCGAGGTAGGCCCCGCAATCCTCGGCGTCGGCAGTATATGACCAGCCGCAGGGTCAGACTCGGTCCCAGCCTCCACCAAGTTAACCCAATGTGCCGTCAGCGATATATAGTGGCCCTGCCCGGCAGCACTCGTCCACGTGTCCGTGGTCAGGTGGACCTTGTCAGAAACGGCGTTGGTCAGGGCACGGATGATGTTGTCTGACACGTGCTGGTGCAGGGCTGGGACGGCACATCGGGAAAAGTAGTGGCGGCTGGGGACCGAATGCCGAGGGGCGGCCGCCGCCATGAGGTTGCGAAAGGCCTCGGTCTCTACTAGCCTATAGGGCAGGTGGGTTGCACTATATTTGCGTTTCGGCTCCAGCGTCTGGGGTATGGAGAGCTGAACGCTGGTGGATGCTGTGGAGGATCGTGGAGGCGACGATGGGGTTTTTGTGGCAGGGTCCTGGGCAGGGGGCTGACTATCAGCTGACACAGGGGAAGGAGCAGTGGTGTGCACGGCCGGAGGTGAACGGGCTTGTTGCCACTGAGTGGGGTGTTTAGCATTCATATGCCTGCGCATACTGGTGGTAGTTAAGCTATTAGTGGTGGAACCCCTGCTGATCCTGGTTTGGCAAATGTTGCACACCACAGTCCGTCGGTCATCCGGTGTTTCCTTAAAGAACCTCCAGACTTCTGAAAATCTAGCCCTCGCCGCAGGAGCCCTCGTCACGGGAGCTTCACTAGTTGACACATTTGGCGCTGATGCACCAGCTCTGGCCCCGCCTCTCCGTCTGGCCCCACCACTGCCTCTTCCAACCTGTTCTGGTCGAGGACTCTCCTCCGTCTCAGAAGCACTGTGTTCACCCGGCCTATCAACCCAGCTTGGGTCTGTCACCTCATCATCCTCCGATCCCTCAGTCTGCTCCCCCCTCGGACTTCCTGCCCTGACAACAACTTCCCCACTGACAACCGTGTCTCCTCATCGTCGGACACCTCTTTACACACTTCTTCCACTACGTCAAGAAGGTCATCATCACCCACAGACTGCGAATGGTGGAAAACCTGGGCATCGGAAAATTGCTCAGCAGCAACCGGACAAGTGGTTTGTGACTGTGGGAAGGGTCCAGAAAACAGTTCCTCAGAGTATGCCGGTTCAAATGCCAAATTTTCCTGGGAGGGGGCAGACTGGGGGGGAGGAGGCTGAGGTGCAGGAGCTGGAGGAGTGCCGATTTCGGTGACATGGGTGGACTGCGTGGAAGACTGACTGGTGGACAAATTGCTCGAAGCATTGTCGGCAATCCACGACATCACCTGTTCGCACTGTTCTGGCCTCAACAGTGCTCTACCACGAGTCCCAGTAACTTCAGACATGAACCTAGGGAGTGTAGCTCTGCGGCGTTCCCCTGCTCCCTCATAAGCAGGTGGTGTCTCACCCCGCCCAGGACCACGGCCTCTGACCCCTGCAGTAGTTGGACGCCCACGTCCCGGCCCTCGTCCTCTACCCCTAAACCTCAGGTTAAACATTTTGAAAATGAGAGTTATAACTTGTATTTTTTTTTTAACTTTTTTTTTTTGTTTGTTTTTTTTTGTGTTTTTTAGTTTTTAAAACCAAACGATGCTATCCTATTGGTATGGCTATTTTCTAGCCAAGTATGAAAGCACACTGCTATGCCAGATGAGATGACGCTGAGTTATGAAAAAAATAAACGTAAAATAAAAAAGGAAATGGCAGACTGTGCCTAATTGAAATACAACCCCGGGCCCTAATAAATTTTCCCACTTCGGTCTTTGCAATGGATATGTGCGTCACTAAGCGCAAAACATAGCGGTTGCAAGTCTCACTCCAAATTGCTCACAATTTGCTAGTAGATGCACTGCAGCAAGTACAGCCACCAGCAGATCAACCAGAAATCAAATATATATAACGCTACTGTAGGCGTAAGTAAGCCGTTTCGATTCTCCTATGGCTATTTTCTAGCCAAGTATGAAATCACACTACTATGCCAGATGAGATGACGCTGAGTTATTAAAAAAATAAACGTAAAATAAAAAAGGAAATGGCAGACTGTGCCTAATTGAAATACAACCCCGGGCCCTAATAAATTTTCCCACTTCGGTCTTTGCGATGGATATGTGCGTCACTAAGCGCAAAACACAGCGGTTGCAAGTCTCACTCCAAATTGCTCACAATTTGCTAGTAGATGCACTGCAGCAAGTACAGCCACCAGCAGATCAACCAGAAATCAAATATATATAACGCTACTGTAGGCGTAAGTAAGCCGTTTGGATTCTCCTATGGCTATTTTCTAGCCAAGTATGAAAGCACACTACTATGCCAGATGAGATGACGCTGAGTTATTAAAAAAATAAACGTAAAATAAAAAAGGAAATGGCAGACTGTGCCTAATTGAAATACAACCCCGGGCCCTAATAAATTTTCCCACTTCGGTCTTTGCGATGGATATGTGCGTCACTAAGCGCAAAACACAGCGGTTGCAAGTCTCACTCCAAATTGATCACAATTTGCTAGTAGATGCACTGCAGCAAGTACAGCCACCAGCAGATCAACCAGAAATCAAATATATATAACGCTACTGTAGGCGTAAGTAAGCCGTTTGGATTCTCCTATGGCTATTTTCTAGCCAAGTATGAAAGCACACTACTGTGCCAGATGAGATGACGCTGAGTTATTAAAAAAATAAACGTAAAATAAAAAAAGGAAATGGCCGACTGTGCCTAATTGAAATACAACCCCGGGCCCTAATAAATTTTCCCACTTTGGTCTTTGCGATGGATATGTGCGTCACTAAGCGCAAAACACAGCGGTCGCAAGTCTCACTCCAAATTGCTCACAATTTGCTAGTAGATGCACTGCAGCAAGTACAGCCACCAGCAGATCAACCAGAAATCAAATATATATAACGCTACTGTAGGCGTAAGTAAGCCGTTTGGATTCTCCTATGGTTATTTTCTAGCCAAGTATGAAAGCACACTACTATGCCAGATGAGATGACGCTGAGTTATTAAAAAAATAAACGTAAAATAAAAAAGGAAATGGCAGACTGTGCCTAATTGAAATACAACCCCGGGCCCTAATAAATTTTCCCACTTCGGTCTTTGCGATGGATATGTGCGTCACTAAGCGCAAAACACAGCGGTCGCAAGTCTCACTCCAAATTGCTCACAATTTGCTAGTAGATGCACTGCAGCAAGTACAGCCACCAGCAGATCAACCAGAAATCAAATATATATAACGCTACTGTAGGCGTAAGTAAGCCGTTTGGATTCTCCTATGGCTATTTTCTAGTCAATTATGAAAGCACACTACTATGCAAGATGAGATGACACTGAGTTATTAAAAAAATAAACGTAAAATAAAAATAAACTGGCAGACTGTGCCTAATTGAAATCAAACCCCTAATAAATTTTCCCACTTTGGTGTTTGAGGTGGATATGTGTGTCACTAAGAGCTAAACACAACGGTAGCAAGTCCCCCTGCAAATTCCTCACAATATGGTACTGGCTGCCAGCAAGCCCAGCCACAAGCAAATAAAAAAAAAAGTATAACGTTATTGTAGCCCTAAGAAGGGCTGTTGGGTTGTTGTACAATCACTCCTGCCTAACAGTAAGCTAATAGAACACCCTAACGCTTTCCCTGACCAGCAGCAGCTCTCTCCCTAGCGGCATCCAGACAGAGAATGATCCGAGCAGCGCGGGCAGCGGCTAGTCTATCCCAGGGTCACCTGATCAGGCCAGCCAACCACTGCTATCTACGTGTAAGGGTACCACGTCATGCTGGGTGGAGTGCAGAGTCTCCTGGCTTGTGATTGGCTCTGTTTCTGGCCGCCAAAAAGCAAAACGGCGGGAGCTGCCATTTTCTCGAGCGGGCGAAGTATTCGTCCGAGCAACGAGCAGTTACGAGTACGCTAATGCTCGATCGAGCATCAAGCTCGGACGAGTATGTTCGCTCATCTCTAGTTGGGATTTTTAGGCTGCAAAGATATTTTACAGTTCTTCATTACAATAAAACAAACTGAATCAGTGCTATTTTTTAAATATAATAATATACAGTAAAAATATAGATTTTCATATTATATTAATTATTTATTAGAAATGAAAACAATGTTTGGTTCACTTTTGTAAAACAAGAGCTTGGCAGATGCCCTCAGCTTTTGAGTGATGTGTTATGTTATTTTCAATACAACTGGATCTATCTTTGTGTCAAATGTGCTTCATGAAGTTTTCCCTGACAGCATAATAATATCATCAGCAAGGAGCCAGTAAAAGCACAATATTGCTAATAATTCTGTCACACATTTGCAGGCTACCTTATCATTATTTTGTGGATGACTCCCTAGTGGTTTCTCTACATGACCTAAAAAATGTAATATGTCATGCATATGTTTTGTTTTAGTGATTGTGCAAATTTATTTTGTTTACAGTATTGGTAAAAAGTAAATCTTGCCAATACGTCCCGCGGTACTGTATCTGGTAAATTTTTGGGCTTGGGGACCCAGTGAGCACAGTCAATTTACAGTTCATAGTCCGCTAAGTCTGGCAAAAGAGCTTTGGTCAACTTATGCACATATTCTTTAAGATGAGAAGTAGGAACAATTTCCAAAATGCCCCTTATTTTGATAATATTACATCTATCTCTGTCTTTGTTAGAATAAGATTGGCTTGTATAGTCGTAACTGATTAATCAAGAGCATTATTAGCATCCACTAGTTCATTGTAGGATTCAACAAATGCAGCCACCTTATCTTCTGTGTGAGAAACTCTGTCCCCAAGGTCATTGAGGGAGGACTGAGGCAGTTTAATAAAAGAGGAGATATCAGTGTGGAGAGAGGACCTCAAGGCTATAAGCATAGACATAGGAGTATTCTCAGTAACCAACTTATCAGAAGCTTGAAAAGTAGCAAAGAAATCGGGAGCATCAACCCAGGGGGTATTTGCAAACAGGCACCAGTTAAACCACATGCTGTAAGTGGTTTGCTGGGCATTGTGTCCTAAATAGCTTTGTTAGTTGCTGATTTGAAGATCTAGGTGCCGGGGCCCTGTCCTCACGCGTCCATCTTCCTCGCCAGCCAAGCCACGTCCCTATTTATTTTATTTATTAATGGGTTGTTCAAGAACTGTACATTGGTGTTTAGTACCAGAATAGGATTTTTTTGTGGTATTTTACATTACAGGCATTGCTTATGTTCAGAAAGAAATTTGTTGGAAAAAAAATAACAAGTAGGTCACCTTGGTAGTGGTAGAAGGTGTTATTTAAGTAAATATGGTTCTTGTGCTGCTCACCCTCCCCCGGGGCATTCTGTCCACAGCATATCAAATTTGAGTACATTTAAAAGGTTCTGGTCTAATCTGGAACATTAGGGTCAAACAAGGCCCAAGTCTAAAATGGTTGTAGGGGCAATTTACCACTGACTAGTGGTCAAAAGTTGTAATAGTTCTTAATTAACATGTAAATCGTATACCCAATGGAATTGCCTGATTCAACCCAGAAATTAAGCCACAGGCTAAGGGGGAACATGACGGTGGTAAGGGGGGACCTATATAGCCTGAATTTTATGTGATATTATTGATGTAAGATGATGGTGCACTTTAAAAGAATAGAGTAGGTGTCGTATAGTGTAGTAAGAAGGGAGGGGCTCATGAGTAGATGTCACTTCCTGTCCTGTATATCTCTCTCTCTCCTTAAAAGAACAGAAAGAAACATGAAACGCCCACCCACCCTGTTCCATCAGTAGTTTACAACTGGTTGTAAGCCAAAGTCGAGTTATAGATCTAGCGGGCAGTCTCATAGTATAGTTGAGGCACGTAGTCAGGGCAGGTGGCAGAGATACAAGGTCAACGTACAGGTCTGAAGTCAGCAACAGATCAATCCAGATGGGAATGGGGAACACAGGAATGCAGGAAGACAGGAAAGCAGTAACACGGGAATGAATAGGGAGCTTTTTCTTCTCGCAAAATGGCTCAAAGATCCAGCAGGGAATCATGGGAACAGCCTTTATGGAAACCCGGAAGTGCCAGCAACAATCAGTGGTGCACTGGCCTTTAAATCTTCGAGTGCTAGTGCTCCCTAGGGACCGGGCAAGCATGGCTAGCCTAGGCCGGACAGGAGCAGGAACGTGGAGAGGTGAGTGTGGGCTGGGGGGAGCCGCACCACGAAGACACTGTTTATCTTGTATCATGTAATTTTCTTAATTTATTGTTGATGAGATGAAGTTGGGCTATCCTCCTAAGTTGAAGAGAAGGGCAATTCGTCAGCCATGTTTACCTAGAGGTTTCCTCCACAGGGATTTTTTCTCTCCTGAGCGCTGTGGGATGACTTTATGCGAGTCGGAGGTTGCCCATATTTAAAGTTTCTGTGTTATGTTCCTGGCTTTGGTTAAAATAAATAAATAAATAATCTAAATAGAAAAATCTAAAAATCTAGATATAAAAATGTAAAA
This sequence comes from Engystomops pustulosus, assembly GCF_040894005.1. Taxonomy (NCBI): domain Eukaryota; kingdom Metazoa; phylum Chordata; class Amphibia; order Anura; family Leptodactylidae; genus Engystomops; species Engystomops pustulosus. The sequence continues at coordinate 55,505,661 of NC_092420.1, read as the reverse complement.
AAATACATATATATATATATTTATATATATATATATATATATATATATATATATATATAAAATACTCGATGAAAAGGCAGCACACAAAAATAAAAATAATGTTGAAAAAACTGTGTTTTTTTAAAATCCATAATAGGCGATATTTCGCCTATTACAAACCCAAGCCTTTCTCAAGTGAACGCACCCCCTAAAGTTACGCCCCTGTTCTGGACCAAATCCTTACTGATAGCAGTCCATTCTTGCACAATCAATGCTTGCATTTTCTCACAATTTGTTTGGCCATGGACCCAAAATCTCTATGTTTTGTTCCCTGAGCCATTTAGTTATCACAAACTGTTTTCCAGATGTGTCAAACAATCAGAAAGGGGATTCATCAGAAAAAATGACTTTACCCCAGTCCTCAGTAGTCCACTCCCTGTACCTTTTGCAGAATATCAGTCTCTCCCTGGTGTTTTTTTCTGGAGAGAAGTGGCTGCCCTCCTTGACACCAGGCCTTGCTCCAAGAGTCTCCGCCTCATAGTGCGTGGAGATGCACTCACACCTGCCTGCTGCCATTCCTGAGCAAGCTCTGCACTGCTGGGAGCCCGATCCCAAAGCTGAAACACTTTTAAGAGATGGTCCTGGCGCTTGCTGGTCCTTCTTGGGCGCCCTGGAGCCTTTCATGCAATAGATTGTTGATGAGGTGCAATCTTTCTAGATGCGATACTTCTCCCTGTTGATGACTGCACATGTTTCTTTAAAGATAATGATGCCAAGCACCAGCCTCCTTTTAAAGTGTCCAGTGGTGTGATTCTTACTTGATCATGACAGATTGATCTCCAGCCCTGTCCTCATCAGCACCCACACCTGTGTTACTGGAGCAATCACTGAAACGATGTTAGCTGCTCCTTGTAAGGCAGGCCTGCAATGACGTTGAGATGTGTTTTGGCGGGAAAAGTTCATTTTCTAGGCAAATATTGACTTTGCAATTAATCATTCTCTAAACTTTTGGCCATGACTATGTGTATATATATATATATATATATATATATATATATATATATATATATATATATAGTCAATTTTAGGCCATAAAGTATGATGGACTAATATAGCTTTTAGAGGATGTAAATCCTCAAGGGTATGTTAATGGTAAAGTCAGTTAGGGGCAGGCACGTTGGTGAAGCATACAAGGATAATATTCACTAGGGTCATTGGTGCCCTTGAAGTCTATTGGCTCTGATAGAATGGAAAGCAAGAGAGTGCCGTCCCCTTTATTGCAGTCTCAGCCCTAGCATGTCACCTGACTCCTCCTCTGATTGCTATATTCCAGTGATTTAAATAAAGCTGTAGCCATTTTGGCCCATTAAGTTATGTGGTTGTGTATTTTTTCCAGACGCCGTATTTTTCTCTTAGACACCGTCTAAGGCCCCTTCCACACTTGCGTTGCAGATCACGTCAGAGTTTGATCAGGGTGCGATCAGGGTTTGGCCAGTGAAAAACGCACATTTTGCATCAGAGTGCAATCAGTTTTCAGTCAGAGTTTGTTCAGTGTCTCAGTTTTTCACGCGCGTTTGCAATGCAATTTCAATGCGTTTTTCATGCTCTATCTTTTCTATGGCAATTGATGCGTGAAAAACGCATTGCACTAGTAAGTGTCTCAGAGTGCAATGCGTTTTTGATGCATCTCCATAGACTTGTATGGTGCGTTTTTCACGCGCGTGACTTGCAAAAGTAGAGCATGTCAAGATTTAAACGCACGTTAAAAAAACGCGCGTGTGTGCGTGAAAAAAAATGCAAGTCTGAAAAAGCCCATTGGTTACAATAGGTCAGAGTGCAATGCAAGTTCTGCACGTCAAAGGCACCCGCAGAAAACGTGCGTGAAAAACGCAAGTGTAAAAGGGGCCTTAATATATTTTGATATATATGGCATTTTTGGACTTGGTGATACCTAATGTGTTTGATTTTTACTGTTTATTTATATTTATGTCAGTTCTATTATTTTTATTTTTACTATTTTTCAGACTCCCTAGGGTACTTTAACCCTAGGTTGCCTGTACTATCCTATCATATACTGCCATACTACGGTATGGCAGTATATGGGGATTTTCCTCCTCATTCATTACAATGTGCTATCAGCATATTGTAATGAAGGGGTTAAAACAAAATAGCCTCGGGTCTTCGGAAGACCCGAGGCTACCATGGAGATGGATGGCCACTCCCTGATTACGTCACGGGAAGCGACGATCCTGGCAAGATGGCGGCGCCCATGCGCTGCCATCTTATTGAGGCTGCCGGCAGCTTTTGCGGCAGCAATCGCTGTGATAACACCCGCGAACGGTGCTATAACTACTATGTAGTGCTGTTGTCCACCAAAAAAATATTGTTACATAAAAAATGCCAATGGCGTGTTTTGGCTATCTGGCCTTCATTAGATTAAGCATACATATAAAAAGAATTAGATACTATGTACCAAATTTATAGAAGATTTTAAGAACAATATAGATCAATGTTTGTCCTCCATGAAGGACACGCCACCCCTAAAAACCTAAACCTAAATCTGAATTTATATAATATAGAAGAAAGAGGACATACTAATAACTTGACTGTAGCAGAGAAAGACGTTTTACAATCTTTATTGTATAATGATAAAATCATTATCATATCTGCAGATAAAGGAGGGGGCAGGATAATTCTGAAGAGGAAACTGTGTGAGAGACTTTCACCCTATGAGTACCTTTACTAAAGAACTGTATACATTTTTTAGATGTGTGAGACAAGATTGGTATTGTAATTAAGAAAGAATACAATTATTTGAGGATACTAGATCCAGCAATGGCTCTTTTTTATTATTTACCTAAGATCCACAAGGATCAGACCAATCCTTCTGGGAGAACTATCATCGCGGGGATAGAATCTCTTATATCTAATCTGTTATACTATGTGGATCAGTTTCTTCAGCAGTTTGTTATCAAGTCCTATATCAAGGATATTACCGATTTCATTAGCCCTGTTATACTAATTGCATGGAAATAATAAAAAAATTTTAACCATGGATATAAGACTAATATTGATCACTCACTAGCGATCAAAGCGATTGATATTTTTATTTGAACAAGGTTAGTAGCCTGTCATGCAAAAGAGGGTCATTTTGGATGCTGTTATGTTCATTCTAGATCTATTTTTTGTCTCTGTTTTGAGCAATAAACTGTATATTTACAACAAAGGGGGACTGTGATAGCGAGTAAATTTTCACCCAGCTTTGCTGATCTCTCTGTACGTTTAATTTAGGACACCTTCATATACAGTAAAAGCTTCCATTATATAGTAAGTATATTACTTTTAGAAGATTTATTGTTGATATATTTGTGATTTGGAATGGTACCTAAGATGAGCCTGATGCTTTTATACAGCAGATCAATAATAATGACCGTGGCCTTGACTTTACTAGTGCTGTAACAACCAGCGATGCTGAATTTTTAGATGTTATTGTCTATCATGATACACAACAAACTATCAACAATAAAACATGTTTTAAAGCGATAGACAGTAACGCTTTTCTACATTTTTGTAATGGCCATTACAAGAAATGGCTCGTTAATATTCCTTTTGCTCAATGCAAGCGTGTGGGGAAAAATTGCACAAAGACTCTGACTACATTGAACAGAGCAAAATTTTGACAGAAAGGTTACACTTTAAAGGCTACCCAAAACCTGTAGTCAATTTCTCTTGTTTAGAAGCTGAGGCCTCAAGTCAAAAAGACTGTCTAGAAAAGAAGAATCAGTCCTCGACACAAAATGAAAATTTGAGCTTTAATTTTATCACTATATAATCCAGTGATTGATAGTTGTCAGGAAAATTATACAAAAACATTGAGAGGTCCTGTTGCGTGATCCTTATTTAACCCCTTAACGCCGAAGCCACTTTTCACCTTCCTGACACGGCCCATTTTTTAAAATCTGCCCTGTGTCACTATAAATAGTTATAACTTTGAAACGCTTTAACATATCCAAGTGATTTTAAAATTGTTTTCTCATGACACTTTGTACTTCATGTTTGTTGAAAAATTTTGGTTGGAATGTTTTGCATTTATTTATGAGAAAATTCGGATATTTGGTGAAAATTTGGAAAAATTCTCGATTTTAGAACTTCAAAATGTTTTACTTTTTCCACACACAGTCATAACAGCAAAAAAACTTAATAACCAACATTCACCAAATGTTTTCTTTATGTGGACATGGTTTTTTATGCATACTCTGATGTTTGTAGGATGTTATGGGTCTTTGAATGTTAGGCGCGATTTTTCACATTTTCATAAAAAATGCTAAATCCTGCTATTGAAGGATCAGCTCAGGTTTCAAGTCACTTTGAGAGGCCTAAATAAAAGTAAAACCCCATAAATCACCCCATTATACAAACTACACCCCTCAATGTATGTAAAACAACTTTTATGAAGTTTGTTAACCCTTTAATTGTTTTACAGAGGTTAATACAAAATGGGATGCAGTTTTGAAAGTAATTTTTTTTTGGCTAAATTAATTTGTTTTTTCCAAAAATGTACGAATTCTCAGTGGATAAAATACCAAAACGCTCCACAAAATTTGATAAGGCTTATTTTTTGCGACATGAATTTTCATTTTAGTGGGTCATTAGCTTATTGATGAGATTTTATTAACTCTTGAATATATGGAGGAAAAGAAAATTGTCAATTTTGGTTTCCTTTCCTTTTGTATTCTTTTGGGGTCGTACACTGTACACTAAAAATCTTATATTATATTTATTCTACAGATCACTATGATTACGGTGATACCTCATTTATATAGGTTTTCATTTATTTTTACAATTTTACTGGAAAAAAACTAATATAGAGGAAATCTCATTTATTTTTGCACCATCTTTTCGGAGACATAACTTTAATATTTTTTGGTTTACAGAGCTAGTTTAGGGCTTATTTTTTACGTGTTGAGTTGTCCTTTCAAGTGGTACCATTCTGGCACACATAACTTTCTTTGATCACTTTTTAGAACATTTTGAACATTTTATGAAAAATTTACATTTTGTTTTGTTTTTACAGCGTTCACCGAGCGGGCCCAATAATGTTTCTGAGTTATTGTACAGATTGTTACGGACGCGGCGATACAAAATATGTGGGGGTTTTTTGCGATTTTGTGGTTTATTTACTTTATTACATGTGTATAAGGAATGTTTGTGTTTAGGGGACTTTAACTTTATTTCATTATTTTTATTAAAAAATGTTTTTATACAATGTTTTTAACTGTTATTAATTACTTTTACAGGTTAGCTTGAACAAGCGATTCACTGATCACTTGTTCAAGCTCTTCTTCACCTTACACAGTGTAATACAGATGTATTACACTGTGTAATGTAAAACACTGAGCATGCTGCTCCTTCTGGCACTTCCCAGTTCCAGGAAGAGGATCACACAGCCCGGGGCACTGGCTGCAATCGAAGCAGCGGACCCCCCGGTAAGTGTCATGGGTTAACACCCGCGATCGGAGAAATCTATAATATATAGCCAACACCCGCAGCTTCTGGCGCCGGCTCCTGAGCGGAAGCCAGAAGTTTAACGTAGTAGTACTGAAAATTGCAGGGTTAAATGAATTAATACCTAAGAAACCACAGTAGATTTTCATTAAAAATATTACAGCACCTAGCAGCACTTAGCCAAGTTGAGAAAATATAATCCCACCATCTCAAATATGTTTCCACAAGTGGTAGGTAGTTATGAGTGTAGCAATGCCAGGAGCAAATGTTGTTGCACATCATCTTAAAACGCAAAGAAATTTCTTCATTTGTCACCAAAGAGATGATTCCAATCAAAACATTTTTAATTTGTAGTTCAGACTATGTTCTATATCTTGCTGAATGCACGTGTGGTTCACAGTACATCGGTCACTTTATACAGTCCCTTAGGTTTAGACTGAATACACACTGCAGTAACATCGATAAAGGTTTTCCTCTACATAACATATCCCAGCATGCACCTGTATTTCACAAAAATAAAATTATGGATAAATTTGAAAGAACAAATTGACCTCTTGGTCCCTCACAGAGAAGTTCTGAATCTTTTGACTATGGTTTTTATTAGCTAAGGGTTTACAAAATGAAAGCCTTGAAAAATTATTATAAATGTCCTTCCTTTTTTGTTTTTCCAGTTTACATGTACTCATTGCTCTTTGGTTCCTACTCTTCTTGTATTTCAGGATTCTTAAGTGGATACATTCCCAGAATTAAGGTAAATGTATTATACACTTGTACATTGTTCCATTCATTGGGAGGAAGGAATTAATGTGTCTCTGGCTCCAACAATGCAGAGCTCCACCACAATAGTCTTGTGCTGCCTTAGTTTCCTCGCTGTGATGATAAATCTGTTGCAGTTTTAAAATTGTTGAGGTTTAAGGTGGTCCACAATGAGGTGCATGCCCCTAATTTACTGACTACTGAGGAGCTAAATTGTATATGTGTGTTATATTATTATTTGCCATAGTCTGCCTATGTTATAATTAGAGATGAGCGAGCACTAAAATGCTTGGGTGCTCGTTATTCGAGACAAACTTTTCCCGATGCTCGAGTGCTCGTCTCAAATAACAAACCCCATTGAAGTCAATGGGAGACTCGAGCATTTTTCAAGGGGACCAAGGGTCTGCACAGGGAAGCTTGGCCAAACACCTGGGAACCTCAGAAAAGGATGGAAACACCACGGAAATGGACAGAAAACAGCAGGGGCAGCATGCATGGATGCCTCTGAGGCTGCTTAATTGCACCATTATGCCAAAATTATGGGCAACAGCATGGCGATGACAGAGTGACCGAATGAGGCTAAATAGCATCTAAAACATCCAATAATTGACCCTGACACTATAGAAGACGGCATGCAAAGGCAGCGGCAGCAGCGGCAGGCTAGAAAGTGGCATGGCGACATACCCCAAATGGACTCAGGCTTCAAACCAATTTAAAAAATTCCTTTTGGCGAGGATAACGTGTAGCACTGTATGTATCAGTATTTTGCCTGGTTAAGGCGGCAGAGAGGAACCAAAGGAGGTGAGCAAGAAGCGTTGAAATTATTTCCTATGTGAACAAAAGGTTGACGGTATATTTAGTCGATAACACAGCATGGCGACATAGTGACCAAGTTCCATAACGTATCTAGTGAAACACCCGAAAAATGAGGAGGCATGTGGAGGCATGTGGAGGCAGCCATGGAGACGACTTCCATGATTAAGAGCGACAGTATGGGGCATCCATATTGCGCTGCTATGATTGCAACTTCAGGTCTCCAGCATGGCGGCGCCGAGTTCCATTATGTATCTGGTGAAACACCTGAAAATTCTGCCTGACACAGCTCGTTTGATAAGGGGATGATGTGCTGCATATCCTCTTGCGCTCCAGCGTCTGGGGTATAGACAGTTGAAAGTTGCACATGGAGACATTGGTGGGCCAGAAGCGTTTACTTTGAAAAAGTTATAATTTTCAAAGCAGGCGGGGTCGTTTGAATATTTCATCTAGGAATAATGGAATAGCATAGTGGTTCTATTTTTAATTGTTTTTTCGGAAATGGTTCCATGTTTAAGAGTGACAGTATGGGGCATCCATATTGCGCTGCTATGATTGCAACTTCAGGTCTCCAGCATGGCCGCGACAGATGGGCCGAGTTCCATTATGTATCTGGTGAAACACCTGAAAATTCTGCCTGACACAGCTAGTTTGATAAGGGGATGATGTGCTGCATATCCTCTCGCGCTCCAGCGTCTGGGGTATAGACAGTTGAAACTTGCGCATGGAGACATTGGTGGACGCTGTGGAGGATCGTGGAGGCGAAAAGGACAGGAAACAGCAGGGGCAGTATGCATGGATGCCTCTGAGGCTGCCTAATCTTGGGATGGAGCTGGCGGTCTGCTGCCAGGCGAGCTTTCGCCTGTCCAAGCCCCTGTCTCTCGGCTCCTCTCCACCCAAAATGGGCCTAGGGGCCAGAAGCGTTTACTTTGAAAAAATTATAATCTTCAAAGCAGGCGGGGTCGTTTGAATATTTCATCTAGGAATAATGGAATAGCATAACGGTTGTATTTTTAATTATTTTTTCAGAAATGGTTCCATGATTAAGAGCGACAGTATGGGGCATCCATATTGCGCTGCTATGATTGCAACTTCAGGTCTCCAGCATGGCGGCGACAGATGGGCCGAGTTCCATTATGTATCTGGTGAAACACCTGAAAATTCTGCCTGACACAGCTCGTTTGATAAGGGGACGATGTGTGGAGGCTGTAAAGTAGTATAGATTAAAGGTGCTGCAGTTAAAACTATGTTAGTTGGATCTTGGAATGGAGCTGGCGGTCCGCTGCCAGGCGAGCCAAGCCCCTGCCTCTCGGCTCCTCCCCAGCCAAAATGGGCCTGGGGGCCAGAAGCTTTTACTTTGAAAAAATTATAATTTTCAAAGCAGGCGGGGGCTACAAACAGCACTTCTAAGAACCTTTTGTATAAGATCAAGTGTAGTACTGTTCTTATAAGTAATTGGCTTGGTTACGGTGGGTGATGGGAATGTAAACAGATGCGCAAGAAGCGCTGAAATAATATCGGTAAAGGATAAAAGTTTGCCAGTATATTTTGAGGATAACACAGCAGGGTGGCGACAAAGTTAACAAGTTTGATGTGGAAGCCATGAAAATAACCCAAAATTCTGCCTGACACAGCTCGTTCGCTAAAGGGACGATGTATGGAGGCAGCTATATGGACGACTTTGGGAGGCAGCTATGGAGATGATGTGTGGAGGTAGCAACGGAGACAACGTGGGGAGGCAGCTATAAAGACGACGTGTGGAGGCTGCTATGGAGACAATTAAATTTGGATAGTGCCTTTATGTGGCAGTCCAAAAAAGTTTTCAAACCAGAAGAGCGGGTAGGTGGTCCTCCAGAAAAATTAAATAGATTGAGTGCCAGTATGTGGCAGTCCAAAAAAGTTTTCAAACCAGAGGACCTGGTGGGTGGCCCTCCAGAAAAATTAAATAAATAGAGTACCTGTATGTGGCACCCCCAAAAAATGTTTAAAACAGAGGACCAGGTAGGTGGCCCTCCAGAAAAATTAAATAAATAAAGTACTATAGCTAGAGCCATTTGGCCCTGGCAAAAAATAGCCAGTTTTCTCTGCTTTAGTGTACAAAGAGGAGGAGAAGGAGGAAAATGAGGAGGAGGAGTGCATACATTATTCAGGTTGAGCTTCTTTCACCTGGTGGAGAATGGAAATCCTGAGAAATCCAGGCTTTATTCATCTTGATAAGCGTCAGCCTGTCAGTGCTGTCAGTCGACAGCCGTGTATGCTTGTTGATGATGCCACCAGCTGCACTGAAAACCCGCTCAGACAACACGCTAGCGGCAAGAACCTCCAAGGCGTACAGCGCCAGTTCGTGCCACATGTCCAGCTTTGAAACCCAGTAGTTGTAGGGAGCTTTGTGATCATTTAGGACGATGGTATGGTCAGCTACATACTCCTTCACCATCTTTCTGTAAAGATCAGCCCTACTCTGCCGAAACTGGGGACAGGTGACAAAGGCCTTGTAAAGCATACCCCTGCCCGTGCTGGACAAGCTACTCTCCCTCGCTACTTGTCCCACAGAAGTACGCCCTCCGTCGCTAGCGCTGTCAGAAGGGAAATACTGTTCCAGCTTGTGCACCAGGGCCTGCTGGTATTCATGCATTCTCACACTCCTTTCCTCTTCAGGGATGAGAGTGGAAAGATTTTTCTTGTACTGTGGGTCCAGGAGAGTGAATACCCAGTAATCGGTGCTGGAATAAATCCTTTAAACGCATGAGTCACGGGATAGGCAGCCTAGCATGAAATCTGCCATATGCGCCAACTCGCAAGAATTCACTCCCCTCACTGGCCTGACTGTCCATTTCCTCCTCCAACTCCTCCAACTCCTGTTCTTCTGCCCATACACGCTGAACAGTGCAGGACTGAGCAATGCTCCCCTCTTCTGTCTCGCCAACATTCTCCTTCTCTTCCTCCTCATCCTCCTCCACCTCCTCCGATATGGGCTGAGAAACAGACCTGAGGGTGCTTTGGCTATCAACAAGGGAATCTTCTTCCCCTGTCTCTTGTGACGAGCGCAAAGCTTCCGATTTCATGCTGACCAGAGTTTTTCAAGGTCAAGCAGTGGGTTGGTGAGGCTGATGATGGCGGCATCGCCACTGACCATCTGTGTTGACTCCTCAAAGTTACTCAGCACCTGACAGATATCAGACATCCACGTCCACTCCTCATTGTAGACTTGAGGAAGCTGACTGACCTGACTACCAGTTCTGGTGGAAGTTGACATCTGGCAGTCTACAATCGCTCTGCGCTGCTGGTAAACTCTGGATAACATGGTTAATGTTGAATTCCACCTCGTGGGCACGTCGCACAACAGTGGGTGAGCGGGCAGTTGGAGGCGGCGCTGCACTGCCCTGAGAGTGGCAGCATCTGTGCTGGACTTCCTGAAATGCGCACAGATGTGGTGCACCTTCGTGAGCAAATCAGACAGATTGGGGTATGTCTTGAGGAACCGCTGAACTATGAGATTTAACACATGGGCCAGGCATGGCACATGTGTCAGTCTGCCGAGTTGCAGAGCCGCCACCAGGTTACGGCCATTGTCACACACAACCATGCCTGGCTTCAGGTTCAGTGGTGCCAGCCACAGATCAGTCTGTGCTGTGATGCCATGTAATAGCTCTTGGGCGGTGTGCCTTTTATCGCCTAGGATCAGCAGTTTGAGCACCGCCTGCTGTCGCTTAGCGACGGCACTGCTGCTGTGCCTAGAGCTACCGACTGATGGCGCCATGCCCACGGATGCTAATTCGGAGGAGGAGGTAGAGGAGGGGTGGGAGGAGGCATGAGAGACCTGGACCGAGGTAGGCCCCGCTATCCCCGGCGTCGGCAGTATATGACCAGCCCCAGACTCGGTCCCAGCCTCCACTAAGTTAACCCAATGTGCCGTCAGCGATATATAGTTGCCCTGCCCTGTAGCACTTGTCCATGTGTCCGTGGTCAGGTGGACCTTGTCAGAAACGGCGTTGGTCAGGGCACGGATGATGTCATCTGACACGTGCAGGTGCAGGGCTGGGACAACACATATGGAAAAGTAGTGGCGGCTGGGGACTGAATACCGAGGGGCGGCTGCCGCCATGAGGTTGCGAAAGCCTTCAGTCTCTACCAGCCTATAGGGCAGCATCTGCAGGCTGAGTAATTTAGAGATGTGGACATTGAGGGCTTGGGCATGTTGGTGAGTTGCACTATATTTCCTCTTGCGCTCCAGCGTCTGGGGTATAGAGAGTTGGACGCTGCACATGGAGACATTGGTGGATGTTGTGGAGGATCATGGAGGGGAAGGTGTGGTTTTCGCATGGGAGGTGTTTGGGTTGGGGTCCTGGGCAGGGGGCTGACTAGCAGAGGCAGCAGATGACACAGGGGAAGGAGCAGTGGTATGCCCGGCCGAAGGTGAACTGCCTTGGTTCCATTGAGTGGGGTGTTTAGCATTCAAATGCCTGCGCATACTGGTGGTGGTTAAACTGGTAGTGGTGGAACCCCTGCTGATCCTGGTGTGGCACAGGTTGCATACCACAGTCCGTCGGTCATCTGGTGTTTCTTTAAAGAACCTCCAGACTTTGGCGCTGATGCACCAGCTCTGGCCCTGCCTCTCCGTCTGGCCCCACCACTCGCCTCCGTCTCAGAAGCACTGTGCTCACCCGGCCTATCAACCCAGCTTGGGTCTGTCACCTCATCATCCTCCGATCCCTCAGTCTGCTCCCCCCATTTGGACTTCCTGCCCTGACAACAACTTCACCACTGTCTGACAACAGTGTCTCCTCATCGTCCGACACCTCTTTACACACTTCTTCCACTACGTCAACAATGTCATCATCACCCACAGACTGCGACCGGTGGAAAACCTGGGCATTGGAAAAGAGCTCAGCAGCAAACGGGAAGGGTCCAGAAAACAGTTCCTCAGAGTATGCCGGTTCAAATGGCAAATTTTGCTGGGAGGGGGCAGACTGGGGGGGAGGAGGCTGAGGTGCAGGAGCTGGAGGAGTGCCGATTTCGGTGACATGGGTGGACTGCGTGGAAGACTGACTGGTGGACAAATTGCTCGAAGCATTGTCGGCAATCCACGACATCACCTGTTCGCACTGTTCTGGCCTCAACAGTGCTCTACCACGAGTCCCAGTAACTTCAGACATGAACCTAGGGAGTGTAGCTCTGCGGCGTTCCCCTGCTCCCTCATCAGCAGGTGGTGTCTCACCCCGCCCATGACCACGGCCTCTGACCCCTGCAGTAGTTGGAGGCCCACGCCCTCGTCCTCTACCCCTAACCCCCGGGTTCAACATTTTCAAAATTAAAGTGTAAACTGTAAATTTTTTGGTGTTTTTTTGTATTTTTTTTGTGTTTTTTTTTTTTTAACAAAACGATCAGAAGAAATCACACAGCAATCACAGAAGATGATGATAATTTCTATGGCTAGTTTCTAACCTACACTGACAGCACACAACAGGATTTTGTGCTGTGCCTGTGATGACTTTCAGGTTTGAAAAAAAAAAAAAAAAATCGGCAGACTATGCCTAATTCAATCAAACCCCTAATAAATTGTCCCACTTAGGTGTTTGAGATGGATATGTGTGTCACTAAGAGCTAAATAGAACGTTTGCAAGTCTCCCTGCAAATTCGTCACAATATGGTACAAGCTGCACTACTAGTGCCAGCAAGCCCAGCCACAAGCAAAGAAAAAAAATATATATATATAACTCTATTGTAGCCCTAAGAAGGCCTGTTGGGTTTTTGTATGGCTAGTTTCTAACCTACACTGACAGCACATAACTGTATTTTGTGCTGTGCCTGTGATGATGACTTTTAGTTTTGAAAAAAAAATAAAAGTAAAAAAAAAAATCGGCAGACTGTGCCTAATTCAATCAAACCCCTAATACATTGTCCCACTTAGGTGTTTGAGATGGATATGTGTCACTAAGAGCTAAATAGAACATTCTCAAGTCTCCCTGCAAATTCGTCAGCCATACAAAAGGCCTGTTGGGTTTTTGTATGGCTAGTTTCTAACCTACACTGACAGCAAACAACTGGATTTTGTGCTGTGCCTGACACTTTAAGTTTTGAAAAAAAAAAATCGGCAGACTGTGCCTAATTCAATCAAACCCCTAATAAATTGTCCGACTTAGGTGTTTGAGATGGATATGTGTGTCACTAAAAGCTAAATAACAATATGCTGCACTACTAGTGCCAGCAAGCCCAGCCACAAGCAAAGAAAAAAAAAATATTCTAGCCCTAACAAGGGCTGTTGGGTTCTTGTAGACTCACTCCTGCCTAACAGTAAGCTAATATAACACCCTAACGCTATCCCTGCAGCAGCAGCAGCTCTCTACCTAACGGCATCCAGACAGAGAATGATGCGAGCAGCGCGGGCAGGGGCTAGTCTATTCCAGAGTCACCTGATCAGGCCAGCCAACCACTGCTATCGACGTGTAAGGGTACCACGTCATGCTGGGTGGAGTGCAGAGTCTCCTGGCTTGTGATTGGCTCTGTTTCTGGCCGCCAAAAATCAAAACGGTGGGAGATGCCATTTTCTCGAGCTGGCAAAATATTCGTCTGAGCAACGAGCAGTTTCGAGTACGCTAATGCTCGAACGAGCATCAAGCTCGGACGAGTGTGTTCGCTCATCTCTAATTATAATATATTTGTTATTCCTTATTTTTAATGTTGCCATAGCTCCATTCTTTCATTAGGAGCCTAAGTTCCCTGCATTATGCAGCAAACACCTGCCGCCAACACCTGTTACTGTGCTGGTATGGTCAAGTGCCATCTTCAAACATGACTGCTATAGTTAAATGCCATGTTTGATCCTATCAGTGGCCATTAGGTGGTGTTGATGACTTAGGTTGATCAATAGCCAGGTCTCACGCCTGTCACAGCAGGATCCACAAGCAACTCTGCTGGAGGCAGGGCCTTTAACCCCTGCATCGTAGCTCTACGGCGCAGAGGTATAAGGAGTGTATGAAGAGGGCTCACGGGCTGATTCCTCTTCATACAAAGGTGGGGGTTTTTGCATTTTGCAGAAAACCCCCACAGACCGCGGCTATTAACCCTGCCATTGCCGCCGCGCCCCCGAACGTCATCAGGGGGCGGGCAATCGGTTGCCATGGTAGCCTCGGGTCTTCTTTTAACACGAGGCTACATGGCTTCTGGAGATTCGTTACAATGAGCCAGTGGCTCATTGTAATGAATGACCTGCAAAAATGCCATATATTGCAATACAGAAGTATTGCAGTATATGGTAGGAGCGATCTGACCATCTAGGGTTAATGTACCCTAGATGGTCTAAGAAATAGTGGGAAAAAAAAAGAAAAAAAAAAGTTTAAAAATAAAAAAAATTAATAAAATATTAAATTCAAATCACCCCCCTTTCCCTAGAACTGATATAAAACATAATAAACAGTAAAAATCACAAACATATTAGGTATCGCTGCGTCCCAAAATGCCCGAACTATCAAAATATAAAAAGGGTTACGGCCGGCGGTGACCTCCGAGGCGGGAAATGGCGCCCAAATGTCCGAAATGCGACTTTTGCACCTTTTTACATCACATAAAAAATGAAATAAAAAATGATCAAAATGTCCCACAGACCTCAAAATGGTAGCAATGAAAATGTCGCCTCATTTTGCAAAAAATGACACCTCTTACATCTCCAAAGTATCCAAAGTATGAAAAAGTTATTAGCGTCAGAAGATGGCAAAAAATTTTTTTCTTTTTTGTACACATTGGTTTAATTTTTGAAAATGTATTAAAACACAATAAAACCTATATAAATTTGGTATCACCGCGATTGCACCGAACCAAAGAATAAAGCTGAGGTGTTATTTTGAGTGCACAGTCAAAGTCGAAAAAACTGAGCCCACAAGAACTTGACGCATGTGCATTTTTTTTTCAATTTTTCCACATTTGGAATTTTTTTTCAGCTTCGCAGTACACGGCATGTTAAAATAAATAACATTACAGGAAAGTAAAGTTTGTTACGCACAAAATAAGCCCTCACACAGGTATGTACATGTAAAAATGAAAAAGTTATGGATTTTTGAAGTTGGAGAGCGAGAAATGAGCGGAAAAACCCTGCGTCCTTAAGGGGTTAACAGATCCAGTGAAATATAGTATGGCAGTATATTGGATAGAAGAGCAGACAATTATAGACAATTATAAACATTTTAGATATTGCTGCATCCCAGAATTTCTGATCTACCAAATTTTAATAATTACCTTTGGTGACACACTGATTTCATACATGTGTGGTCCATATTTACTCACCTCTTGCTAGGTAATACAGTCATGTGACCATTAAAGAGGTTGGGGCAAGTAAGTGACATTATAGGACGGATTTATAAAAAGTGTCCTAAAGTTAGAAAGTGCAGACTAGAGTCAGACTAGAGTTAGACTGGACAGTCTTATTCTGCTGGATGCTGGATAAATCTTGTGCAGGATAAGACTGTCTAGTCGTACTTTGCACCTCCTATTAGTTGGCTTACTTTACACCAGAAAGTTAGGACATAATTCTGTCTGGTCAGCAATATTTTTGCAACACCAATCTTATTGATGTAAGGCCACACCCCCTTTCATTGGTCAAGCCCCTTTTGTTGAGCTAGTTGTAGGAGAACCAGAAAACTGTCTAAAACCCCTTATAAATGTGGTGCAGACAATGCATCTATTTTGCAGACAAATTAATAAATCACTGCCATTGTGTCAGCCTTTGGATTTTAGGGGTTTTCTGCAGATATGTATAAATAGATAACATATGGACCATTTCTGTGGACAAAAATAATGGCAACAGGTTACACATTGATGACATGAAGACTGCAAGAACAGATCTGAAAGGGTGCACCAGCCATGAGGCAAATTGAGCCTTTTGCCTCAGGCATCATTAACTGCAGGAAGGTGGTGGGCAGCATCAGGGACACTGACATCTCTTCCAGCCAGATGTCAACATGGGTGCATGGGACACTGCATGAAAAACCCACCTACTAAAAAAATAACATTATATATTACTAATGGATAAGATGGAGGGAGCCTTAGACAGCAGAGAGTTTAGGTTCACACCCGCAGATCTGTTGTTTGTAGCCTAAGGAGCAGGTAGTTTTAGTTTGCTATTTGTTATGTAAAGCTATTTTTAAACATTATGTGAATCTTGGACAACTCTTTCAACTTGAATTAAAAATGGTCAGTTTGAAGCCCATATCATTTTTTATAGTTTTTTAAAAATGTTGTAGACTTGAAGCAAAAAAAATAATCTCTGTACCTTTGGTATACGTTTGCAAAGTTTTTGTTTTACCTCTAGGTGATTTTGAGGTTAAGCTTTCTTTCCGTGAACCATTATGCCAAAATTGTAATTACTGCATGATGTAATATTCCCATCTTCATACGAGTCCGGTATGGAAACAAATGGCAGAGAAGACAGAGCAGAAGGTGAAGGAGTGAGGCAGCCTGTGCACCTCATCTTAAAACAGATGCAATCAGCTCAATCCCTCCTGTACCTGGCATTTAATTAGCTCTGAATATCGTCTGAATTAATGCATGAAGTGAACGAAGGAACCGTTTGGAGTAATTTATGTAAATTGCACTCAAAGATTTGTCAAGTTTGGGTGAGTGCAGAGCGTCAGGAATTCATGCATATTAACCCTATGCTTTCTTATTGGTGGACTATAGAATATATAATCTGGAAATATAGCAATAAAAATGCTTAATGAGAAACCTCATTTGATTGCTTTTACAATCCACCAACCTGTTCATGAGACAGGTCCCCCCTGAAGTTTATGTGTAAATTAGCTCTTGCTAACAAAGGAGGCGGCTGGAAACCTTTTATTTTCTGTGGAGATGTACAATGCATGAATATAACTGGTTCCAGCCCCTTTGGATATCAAGAGTTAATTCACATACACACTTGAGGAAGTCATATCTTTTTCAATGAGTGGATGATTTTAAAAACAAAACAAATGAACTAACAAAATAAAAATAAAACAAATACTATGTTCACACACATTAGCATTTAAAATGCGGGTTGTCATTCATCATTGTACACGTGGCCACAGGTCTGCCTTGATTTACTGCACAGTGCTCTGCAGTATATATTATTGCAGCAAAACTAAGACAGGAACCTCAACTTTTCACTTTTTAAATGTCTTTATACATTTTTCACTGAAGGATGTATCCATGGGATTGGAGCCACCATTCTTCTATGAAGGATTTTTGTTGATGCCCTCTGCTACTAAAGATCCAGTCATGAAGGAAGGTAAATTCCATCATACAGTTAAGCTAACCTGCCTCGTAACTGATGCTGACACTAATAACCCCCCACCCCCCAGGGGGGAATGACGGAGTTGAGAGAGACACTGCCCCAGAGAATTCCTGAGGGAGGGGAGAATGAGGAAGTTGAGGAATGTTTGGCTGTGTGAGTGTTAGTCACACTCTACACTGTCATGGATTAAAATTCTGTAGGACAGGCAAGGTCCCCCATCTGAATGATCCACAGGAGGAATGGTAGAAGTTCATGTGATCAGACGAGACCATAATAAAGGAGACCATGTATAGCCGAAAAGAAGACTAACCAGTCTTTGGACCTGAACCAAATTCAAAAACTATGGAGGGAGTTATAACTCAATGTTGATCTGTAGATCTGTGATCTATATATAGTTTAAATGTACTGCTCCAAGAAACTAATCTTTACCCATGAACCAGTGAAACAAATAAAACAATTGTAAATTTCCTTTAAAGAAAAAAAAAACTTTAAATAAGATAAAAAGTTATATAAAACATTACATATACAGTACTCGAAAGTACATAGTGCTATTAAAAATGTAATGTAACGTAATTAAAATACAGCCGGCAAGAAGGAAAGCGGTGTGGACCCAAAAAATATTGAAAATTATGGTTTCTCTAAAAAGAAGAAAAAGGAAAAAAAGAACATTATTCACAGGATTTTACATGAGACATGAGTGTTAGTGTTTTTTGTCACACGTACTTTGATAAGTTTGGGGCATAAATAGCACTTCTATCCTGAGATGTTACTCCCTCTCC
The DNA here is from genome assembly GCF_040894005.1 of Engystomops pustulosus. Lineage (NCBI taxonomy): Eukaryota > Metazoa > Chordata > Amphibia > Anura > Leptodactylidae > Engystomops > Engystomops pustulosus. Next base: position 55,487,568 of record NC_092420.1, on the reverse strand, counting down.
TACGCCACCCATTAATGTAGCAAGTTTTCAAAATTTTTGCAGCTTTCTACATTTCATTAATCAAGTGTAGATATAAAAGCCTAGCCACATCAACTTTCCTAGCTAATTCAAAAATGTGGTGTGTAAAAATCCAAAATTTCACAAGAAGTTGATGCAAATAAGCTATGAACATTAAAAAAATGTACACTGAAAGTGCAGCCGTCCCCTTCTGTGAGACAGGGAGCCACACACTAGTGTACACTGTGAGCTCTGAATCCTTAGTTTTCCATAGATAAAGAATACTCAGAAGAACCTGTCGATATTGATGGGGCTAGAGGCAGCCAAATCTAAAAGCTGATAAATCAATTCATTCATCTTGATATAAGAACACAAATTCAAATACAGACATGGAGATGACATTTAACACAGAATAGGCGCCAAACTTTATAGTCCCATACTGCTGCGAGTGTTATTCTACGCACATACTTACAGTGGTTTTCCATGATGTACTAAAAATATATCAGCTGCAAATGACCTGAAGTAATTAAAGGGGTTGTACTCAGGGGAGTAAAACTTCCCTAGGCCACACTGTATCCCTCCAGGCCTATATATTGGCATCTAACCCATAACGTGGGTATTTAATGTTAATACACGTGCATAAGTCCTGTTTTTCAGCACAATTACCCCACTCGGCTTATACTCAGGTATATATACACTCACCGGCCACTTTATTAAGTACACCATGCTAGTAACGGGTTGGACCCCCTTTTGCCTTCAGAACTGCCTCACTTCTTCATGGCATAGATTTAACAAGGTGCTGGAAGCATTCCTCAGAGATTTTGGTCCATATTGACATGATGGCATCACACAGTTGCCGCAGATTTGTCGGCTGCACATCCATGATGCGAATCTCCCGTTCCACCACATCCCAAAGATGCTCTATTGGATTGAGATCTGGTGACTGTGGAGGCCATTTGAGTACAGTGAACTCATTGTCATGTTCAAGAAACCAGTCTGAGATGATTCCAGCTTTATGACATGGCGCATTATCCTGCTGAAAGTAGCCATCAGATGTTGGGTACATTGTGGTCATAAAGGGATGGACATGGTCAGCAACAATACTCAGGTAGGCTGTGGCGTTGCAACGATGCTCAATTGGTACCAAGGGGCCCAAAGAGTGCCAAAAAAATATTCCCCACACCATGACACCACCACCACCAGCCTGAACCGTTGATACAAGGCAGGATGGATCCATGCTTTCATGTTGTTGACGCCAAATTCTGACCCTACCATCCGAATGTCACAGCAGAAATTGAGACTCATCACACCAGGCAACGTTTTTCCAATCTTCTACTGTCCAATTTCAATGAGCTTGTGCAAATTGTAGCCTCAGTTTCCTGTTCTTAGCTGAAAGGAGTGGCACCCGGTGTGGTCTTCTGCTGCTGTAGCCCATCTGCCTCAAAGTTCGACGTTCAGAGATGCTCTTCTGCCTACCTTGGTTGTAATGGGTGGCGATTTGAGTCACTGTTGCCTTTCTATCAGCTCGAACCAGTCTGCCCATTCTCCTCTGACCTCTGGCATCAACAAGGCATTTCCGCCCACAGAACTGCCGCTCACTGGATGTTTTTTCTTTTTCGGACCGTTCTCCGTAAACCCTAGAGATGGTTGTGTGTGAAAATCCCAGTAGATCAGCAGTTTCTGAAATACTCAGACCAGCCCTTCTGGCACCAACAACCATGCCACGTTCAAAGGCACGCAAATCACCTTTCTTCCCCATACTGATGCTCGATTTGAACTGCAGGAGATTGTCTTGACCATGTCTACATGCCTAAATGCCGCCATGTGATTGGCTGATTAGAAATTAAGAGTTAACGAGCAGTTGGACAGGTGTACCTAATAAAGTGGCCGGTGAGTGTAAAAATAAATGGCACCTCCTCTTCTTTCTTCATGTGCGCCGGCTCCAGGTCACTGACAGGTACATGCGCATGACCCGCCAGGGCACAAACTATGATGTCAGCCGCTGCCCTCGGCTTATTCTCAAGTCAATAGGTTTTCCCAGTTTTTGGTGGTAAAATTATACTGAGTTCGGCTTATACTGAGTTCGGTATGAGAGTCATTTGACCCAGCCTCCACCCTCCACCAGATTGACAAAAAAAGATAACCAATATATACACTAGCTCCATGATACAGGCATCAAAGACAAAGTGGAAGTAAGTAGGCAGAGAGCAACTGGAAGCAGCAGAAGGTTGTGGACATGTGTGTATATGTTTTTGCATTTTATCAAATTTTGTATTACCAAAATCCTAGAACCCCTCTAGTTAACAAAGTTTGTTGTTCTTCCTAGCAACCTAACGTTAGACGTGATGTGACCCTACCTTGCCCTTACTAATCCATGTTCTCTTTTTCTACCAACCTGCAATCTGCTTTTTTTGGCCCCTACTCACAGCATTTGAGTGGATACAACCGCAGTATATGGAGTCTGTAATTGCAGGAGATTTAAGATGTCAGTTTTTTATATTTTCAGTCTTTTGAAAACCTACTGAAGGAAAGATAAGTTACAAAGTAATAGATAATGTCTTGGAATTGTGACAACTGATTTGTTTTGGAATAATTATAGGGAGGAGATTTATCATGGCTTGTATGCCTCAATATCAAAGTTCAATTCATGATTCAGTCGCAATTCATGGCACAGAGCTGGGAATTGCCATTTTTCTGCCCTCTATGCCACGTTTGTCTGTGCACTACACATCTCCTACAGTGGGTACAGGTGCAGGCTATAGAGCAGTTCTATGCCAGTGAGTGCACAGCCTCTTGATGTTTCTGGGATTGGCAGAGGGGCGGGGCCAACATCCAGTGCTTTATACTGTACATCTGCCTGATAGATTCCAACATAGCACACAACTATTTGGTGATTAGAGTTCACATTAGAGGTCTGTGAGCATATTCCATTAAAGGAGTTTGTGTAATATTCCAGGGTGTGGGTGTGGACTCTCTAAGCAGACACTTCCCTATCCCTTCAGTGCTGTGAAATGCTGTGTGCTGACAATGTGCTAATATTATCATGGTCCCCGGTTTATCTACACTTTTATTTAACTTCTGAACATTTACTGGTATTGACACATAGAAAAAGAGAGATGAGACAGGTCAGAGATGAAAGATGATGAGATCTATGAAATGTATATAACACACTATGACACTCTGCTAACTCACCTATAACACACACAGCCAGCCCTGCTATATGCCTCCTTCCCTTGCTATAAAGATCTTATCTTATGTGTTGTTTGAAGAATAAGTCTGTGCATGCTGCTGCTTGCCTTCAGGTAGTGTCTGTGTGTGAGCTTATCTTGTAATGGAGGAGGGAGGGCATAGAGCACACTGTATCGAGCAAACAGGAGAAGCTAAGAGAAGAATCTGCCCTGTCGACCATAGAAGATTTACGGTCGGATCTCGGGGGAACCAAAACTGTATACACCGAGACTGATAGAGACAGGTTGGAATTATATCTGTGAAATGCATTATGTTTGTTAATAACAGCGAATTAGAGGACGTGTTCTTTTCTTTTCCTGAGTATTTTTAAGAATCTTGTCTTTGTGGGAATACCTTTTTAACCCCTTATCGACATGTAATAGTACGTCACATGGTTGTAGGTCAGGCCCTTGCTGCCTATTGTAGCAAACACCCACAATTGGTTCTAGCACTGATTGCAGTTGTTAACCCTTAGATCAGCTTCCAGCAGAATTAAAAAGCTGGTGAAGCATGGGCACCACCCATTTTGTCTTGGATTGTGGCTCCCGTGACGTTATCAGGGAACCATGGTCTTTTAAAATGACAGTCTTGGATCATACAAAAACCTGAGACTGTCTCATTTTAGCCGATGTATTACAATTTGCGATATACACATTGTAATAGATGATGTGCAAAATCCCCATATGCTGCCATATTGTAGTATGCATTTATAAATATAAATAAACAGTAAAAATCATAAACATGTTATGTATAGACGCCTCCCAAAATCTAATTCCAATTTATCAAAATATAATAACAGTTATTCCTGACGTTTAACCCACATAATGGAAAAAAGCACCCAAAGTTGAAAATGACACCTTTTTGTCATTATTTGCAAAATATGAAAAATTCTATAAAAACGATTATTTTTAGGTTATACAGTCATCAAAATGTTAGCATTGAAAACGTCCTCAAAAGTCACAAAAAATGACACCACACAGTTATAGATTTTTGAAGGTAGGCAGTGAAAAATGAAAATGAAATAACGAAAAATGGATTTGAAACTGATCACTGAAAGCCAAACAGTTGCTGACATTTATGTCACATCCATGGACAGCTAAAGTCTTCAGGAACAGAAAGATTGTTTCAGCACAGACAATATACTCCATATTTATCAGGCCTGAATAAATTAATCAGGGAAAGACTTAAATCAAAGCTGCTCTTCTAATCTCGTAGATATTCTTCTTTGCTTTATTGTATTATTTAACAAAAGGATGGATCGTGTCCTCAAAGATTGTGTCTCTCTACAACTGTCATTTTTCCTCATTAAAGAGAAAAACTTTACATCAGAAAAATCATGAAAAAATAGAAACTGCATACATAACAGTCTGAAGAATGTAAAATGAAAATGCCCCAAGCATAATTATGTTTTTTTGTAAAATGTAGAGCAGCTTTGCACTGCAATAGTGACCCAGAAATATACATGGGATTATAAGACCCCTCCTAAAAAGTCTAAAAATACAGGCAGTCCCGGGTTACATACAGGATAGGTTTGTTCTTAAGCTGAATTTGTATGTAAGTTGGAATAGGCATACTTTGTATGTTGGACTGATGAAGTGCTCTGTACGAGCCACGAAACGCGTCTTCATATTTGAATTTAATATTATGTTTTTCAGTGATTTTAGTGTGTCCTCGCACATTTTTTATGGAATAATAAAAATAGTAGATTAAATTGAGATTTTTGTGAAAAATGTGTGTGTATTATACCAAATTACAGGACAATAGAAGCAACAACAGTTTGGACTGCTTCAATATGGACCAGAATCTTTTTCAAAATTTAATGATGCTTTAACGAATCAAATCTTAGATGATTTGTGCATCTTTAGTCACTAATTACAGATAAAGCAGATGAGAAATACACGATGAATAGAGTGATGGTATAAAGCAACACCTAATGGAAAAGTATTATTCTATTTCACATCTTCCTCACATTTTCTAGCCCCTAGTGGGTAATGAGATAATAGGTGACAGATATTACCAGTGACACTTTGTATCACTTTTATGTGGTCAGATAGATGTTTGTTTGATCTACAAAGCTGTGGAGATGGAATGGTGACGAAAAACAGCTTTAACAGAGCTGGAACATCGAGTTGATCAAACCTGGAGCATGAACAGGGAATGACAGGATCCGATCACAAATTCTCTCTTGCCTTTCATCTCTCTTCTAAATGCAGGACAACGCAGGGAAAGCTGAAGAACCAGTCGGCTGTATTTCATTTAATAATCTGGATTATTACGCTTGACTTTTTCACTTTTATCATGTCAAAAGGCTGACAGATTGTATGCAAAGAAATTGAACTAAATTTGCAACTCCCATTACAATACATTTAATGTTAAATTTCACATAATGAACCACTTTTTTCCGATTATTTGAGATTTTTTTTATCTCAATGGTTCTGCTTCTGACAATTTACTGTAACTAAAAGCTATGTTTTTTGAGTATTTCAGAATTTTAGTTTTACCAGAAAAGTAGGCAGTTGGCGAGTTCCATTTACATTACACGGAGCAGAGCTATTATACCTCCAGCTGTCAATACTCCCTGCCAATATTCACATTTGTTGATTGCCTTTTGCTTAGTCTTTGGGACACAATTATTTATCACTTTCCAAATCCATAACCTCAAAGTGTTTGTATAGATTTACTTAAGGACAACTTCTGTTCTTTTATTCCTCTCATTTTTTTACCAGGATGTGACACTTTACAAATACTTAGAACAAGTGCCATTTAAGCCTCTCTCTGATTATCTGTAATATTCTACAGGGGTCAATCCAAGACAATACAGAGTGAAACTACAGCAGAGACATGAAAATGTGGTGAATTGGAATTTTTTTACCTGTGTTCTTCCATTGCCTTATGATCCCCTAAATATGGAGATCTCCCCTAACCACTCCTTCTAATGCCACAAGGATCCCTTGCTTTTCAGTGGTACAGCAGTGCTGAACAGTAATCTGAATATTTCACTACGATGCAAGGAGTCCCATTCCTGGTGCTATGCTAGGTCTGTAAAATCTGAGTAGCCAAGTCGGATGGATTACTTGACCCCCTTAGAGATAAATGGTATGTCTGTGATCAGAATGACTTTCAAAAGCAGATCTGCTATCAAGTACACAATTCTTAATACCCCACCTTATTTCACTGTATATGAGCCACTAAACAATTTGTGTTTTTCTTTTTCTTATTTTTTTCATGCATTCAAATGCTACAGTATCAACCCGAGAAGTTTATATGTAATCTATACAAAGGAAGCCAAGGGAGCATAAACTTTCCCTAGAGGTTTGTCTATGTGCTAGATTTCCTTCCGATTTCCAGATATGCCAGACCGATAAAGGGGCAGAGCTTCACCAAGCGTTTTTGTGCTTAGAGTAGATATATATATGATATTGCAGATAAAGAAATGGGGGAGGTTTCCTACCGCAACTGTTTGGACAAGGGACGGAAAACTGTTGTGTTGCGTGGAAGTAGGAACTATTAATAAAATGCTTTGAGTCCCTTTTTGGCACTGGGGTGTGCATGTGCCATGCTCATCTGTTTTAGTCCATAAAACCAAAGAAACAATTGAGTGAAGGTTTTTAAGAAAAAAAATGAAGGAATGATATTAAATGGCAAAAAGTTGATATATTTTCTCTAAATTTAACCATTGATGCTGTGTGTAATACCAGTAATTGCTGCAGATTTTTATACTCATTTTATTGTAATCTTTTCTTTATTTGTACATCTTTATTTGGAAATCTTTTATTTGTTTTTCTCTAACAAAGTTTTCAGTTTTTATGTGATTCCTCCTGCATCAAGGCATAATGTCCTATTCATGACACAAATGTTAAATGGAAATGTACTTTAATGAAACAAGTAAAATGGACTTCAATCTTACTTTATAAAACATTTTAAATGAACAAGGTTCCGTACAAATATTTTAAGTTTACAAATGTTACATAAAGCAACATTCCACCATTCTACATATTCATTAAAATCTAGTACACTGTCTAATGTGTTTATTCTATTCCTTAGCACAAATATTAATGCTATTACAATATCCCATCAATATCTGACCAGTAGCATCCTCGCCTGCTGCTCTTCTCAGTTCATAGACCACAGTGACAGTGGAACTAAAAGTCATTGAACCACAAGTCTTCATTACTTTGATCCTGGTAGAAGGAAATATACACTCACTGGCCACTTTATTAGGTACACCATGCTAGTAACGGGTTGGACCCCCTTTTGCCTCCAGAACTGCCTCAATTCTTTGTGGCATAGATTCAACAAGGTGCTGGAAGCATTCCTCAGAGATTTTGGTCCATATTGACATGATGGCATCACACAGTTCCGCAGATTTGTCGGCTGCACATCCATGATGCGAATCTCCCATTCCACCACATCCCAAAGATGCTCTATTGGATTGAGATCTGGTGACTGTGGAGGCCATTTGAGTACAGTGAACTCATTGTCATGTTCAAGAAACCAGTCTGAGATGATTCCAGCTTTATGACATGGCACATTATCCTGCTGAAAGTAGCCATCAGATGTTGGGTACATTGTGGTCATAAAGGGATGGACATGGTCAGCAACAATACTCAGGTAGGCTGTGGCATTGCAACGATGCTCAATTGGTACCAAGGGGCCCAAAGAGTGCCAAGAAAATATTCCCCACACCATGACACCACCACCACCAGCCTGAACCGTTGATACAAGGCAGGATGGATCCATGCTTTCATGTTGTTGACGCCAAATTCTGACCCTACCATCCAAATGTCGCAGCAGAAATCGAGACTCATCAGACCAGGCAACGTTTTTCCAATCTACTACTGTCCAATTTCGATGAGCTTGTGTAAATTGTAGCCTCAGTTTCCTGTTCTTAGCTGAAAGGAGTGGCACCCGGTGTGGTCTTCTGCTGCTGTAGCCCATCTGCCTCAAAGTTCGACGTACTGTGCGTTCAGAGATGCTCTTCTGCCTACCTTGGTTGTAATGGGTGGCGATTTGAGTCACTGTTGCCTTTCTATCAGCTCGAACCAGTCGGCCCAATCTCCTCTGACCTCTGGCATCAACAAGGCATTTCCGCCCACAGAACTTACGCTCACTGGATGTTTTTTCTTTTTCGGACCATTCTCTGTAAACCCTAGAGATGGTTGTGCGTGAAAATCCCAGTAGATTAGCAGTTTTTGAAATACTCAGACCAGCCCTTCTGGCACCAATAACCATGCCACGTTCAAAGGCACTCAAATCATCTTTCTTCCCCATACTGATGCTCGGTTTGAACTGCAGGAGATTGTCTTGACCATGTCTAAATGCCTAAATGCACTGAGTTGCTGCCATGTGATTGGCTGATTAAAAATTAAGTGTTAACGAGCAGTTGGACAGGTGTACCTAATAAAGTGGCCGGTGAGTGTAGATTTCTAATGTTAATTTGTTTGTCCCTTTGTTCTAAGAGCAGCACATGTTTCCCATCATTGTTAGAATAACAGTGCCACAATATTGTTGTAGGCTTAAGACTAGTTTTAAACATCAGCTTAGTTTTAACTTTTATCTAGAAGTTCAAAAAGACTAATGCTCATGTTGATATTTTGTCATGGACTATATTTATAAGAAGACATATACAGTAAAACTGAATAATGACACAGAACAGGTATAACAGCTGTATCAGTTTACAAATTATATTTTATACAGATAACCAGGAAAAGGTGTAACACAAAAGTTATCAACAGCTAAACTACACAAAGACAACAATCTTCAGCAAAGTAGTATGCAACAATATAATATAATTCTTTATGACAGCTTGCGTCTTGTTCGGTTGTGGTTGCGCTGTTTGCTGGACTGGTATGTGATGTAATATTAATCAAAATATCAACCCCATGCTGTACTAGAAACACAACGTGATGTATTTTGCAGGTTTTCATTCCACTATACTGTATGCCAATGTATGCTGCAGTTTTTTTTACTGTGGCTTTCAGCAGCAAGGTTATAAGCTATAGGATACCTGTTTCAAATACTGCAGCTTATTTCTGCTCTAAGTGTTTGAGCTGTGTCATGTCCCCGATGCCTCAATGTTTTTTGTCCATAAATATTGTGAATGGCTTTGTACCGTACCTTTCCATAATGTGCCTTCTGAAATGATATCAGAGGATAAGCTGGGATATTCAGCTCAAACATGGCTCAGTACACATTTTCTGGTAAGATTATTGCTTTTATTCTTTATTTTAGAGATAATTCCACCAGAGAGAGTGAAGTAGCATAACAATCCACTGATTGAATTCCCGCTTATCTGCAGAGAATGCCATGCTTTCATGACAGTGACATATGTTTATGATGTATTTCCTTATTCTACGCAACCAATGAACAAATGTTGCAAAATGTCTATAAAATGGAGCTGCAGCCTTAAAGATCACAAATTTGTGGCTACATTATATCCAGACTACTGCCTAATATATTATTATCTACTATAATTAAATGCAGACTACTGTCTAAGTACAGATTTTAACAGGTAGGAAAGGAGCACTTTAAGATGGACACAGTACGTTGCTGGGAAAGCTTTCTGTAGCTCGCAACAATTTCATTATTTATTTCCATCCTCCTCTACCAGCCTCTAGCAGAAAGATGACAGATCCTCTCTTACATTTTAATGGGAAATTATCTGCTTGAAAAGTTTTACCTAAAAACCATTCAAATCGCTTGCTCTAAAGACTTGTGAGGCGTTGTCCCACCCCACACACATGACCTCTTTCCTACACTTCTAGAACTAACTATAGATAATTGCTTTGGCAGCTATTCATGTGCTTTCTATAAGCTTTCTTATTATCTGGTAACAGTCATGACAAAATCATAAACTTACCCCTTTTGTCTTGTATTTACAATTTCCAAAGTAAAGTATAAAGGTTGAAAAATCATCACATTTTCTTCTTTTTCTGCTACTTAATTCTGCTTCCAGAATGGGTACAAATGTATCCATGATTTTATCCAGTGGATTAACTATTTGCAAATCAGAACTGAGTCCACAGGAGACAAATGGGTGTGATGAAAATCAATTAAGGCTGCTAGGAAAGGGTTAAACCAGTGTTCAGACAGAATTAAACGCAGCACATCCTTGGCTGCACTCCGCGGTCAGAGGATGACACTGAAGTCCAAACTGTACAGATATATACCGTATATACTCGTGTATAAGTCGAGTTTTTCAGCACAAAAAATGTGCTGAAAAACGTCCCCTCGGCTTATACACGAGTCAAGCCGTGTAAAATATAAATAAAAATGGACTAAAAAAAATAAAAACTATTTACTCACTCTCCGGTGGCCCCGATGCGCACTGCTGCTCCCCCGATGTCATCGCGGCTCCTCTTCTGGCTTTCCGGCTCCTCTTCTTGTTTCCGCGCCGTCTTCTGTTGGGCGCCGGCATTGTTCTTCTCCCGTGCGACGCCTAGTATGACGTCAGCAGCGGCGTGTATGACTGGGGGCAGGCTGTATACTACTGGGGGCAGGCTGTATACTACTGGGGGCAGGCTGGGTCAGGCTGTATACTACTGGGGGCAGGCTGGGTCAGGCTGTATACTACTGGGGGCAGGCTGGGTCAGGCTGTATACTACTGGGGGCAGGCTGTATACTACTGGGGGCAGGCTGGGTCAGGCTGTATACTACTGGGGGCAGGCTATATACTACTGGGGGCAGGCTGTATACTACTGGGGGCAGGCTGTATATTATAGGGGGCTGGCTGGCTATATACTTGGCTGGGTCTGTGACCAATGCATTTACCACCCTTGGCTTATACTCGAGTCAATAGGTTTTCCCAGTTTTTGGTGGTAAAATTAGGGGTCTCGGCTTATACTCGGGTCGGCTTATACTCGAGTATATACGGTATATAACAAAGCATACACTGTGTGATGCAGTGACAAAAAATCATGTTGCTGTGAAACCTGTCTATAGCAGTTTTCAGGAAAGGATAAGTTACTTAGGGCCGGGCTAGGGCAGGCTATTTAAAAATAATAAACGTGTACAGGGAGTCCCCAGGTTACTTACAAGATAGGGTCTTTAGGTTTGTTCTCAAGTTGAATTTGTATGTAAGTCAGAACTGTATATTTTATCATTGTAGCTCCAGCCAGAACTTTTTTGGTCTCTGTGATAATTGGATTTAAAAAATGTTGTATTGTCATAAGAACCAGGATTAACACTAAAGCTTCATTACAGACACCTTTGATAACTGTTACAGCTGATCATTGTAACCTAGGACTAAAGCACAATAAATTACCAATATCCAGAGGTCCGTTTGTAACTAGGGGTCGTATGTAAGTCAAGTGTTCTTAAGTAGGGGACCGCCTGTACTTACCTTCTCTGGCGCCGCCGATGTCCTGCGCCGCGGTCCGTTTGATCCATGCCCCTGTTTGTTTTCAGGGGCACAGAAGCCGCAATGTGGCTAGCTCCTCCCATCCGTCCGTATCAGCGTTGTAAGCACTGGTAGATGGTGTCGGATGGGTCCTTCTGGTCGGCAGGAAGCTCCCTGTGCACCATTGTAAACAAACCGGGGCACAGATGAGACGGACCGCGGTACAAGACATCAGCAGTGCCGGACAAGGTAAGTACACTGTTATTATTTTTAAATAGCCCACTCCAACCCGGCCCTAAGTAAATTTTTACACCCAGATAACCCCTTTAATAAGCCTTTATAGCATAAGAATACATATACAAGAAAACTGAATAATGACACTGAACAGGTCTTACAGCTGTAGCAGTTTACAACTGATATTTTATAAATATTACTGAGAAAGGATGTATCACAATAGTTATTAACAGCTAAACTATACAAAGACAACAGTCTCCAGCAAAGTAGTTTTCAACAATGTTTCATTAATCTTTATGTAAGTGTTTACAGTATAGTGGATGGAAAAGACGACATCTATCATGATAACAGGGGTTCCATTCCACATATAAAATGTGCAAGATGAGAATGAGGTCTGCTGCTTTCTATGGGACTAAATATAGATGGCTTAAAGGGGTTGTCCACTTTCAGCAAACAATTAATATTGATTTTGTAGTGAGAAGTTATACAATTTTCCAATATACTTTCTTCATCAATTCCTCCCTGTTTTATGTATCACTGCTTGCTTGCTAAGCTTCATTGTTTACTTCCAGTGCATAGAAATCTCTCCAGGGTCATGTGATGTCAAACAGGGGCATAAGCTGTTACAGCTCTGACTACTCTCTGTGATAAAAATGGCTTGTGTACCTGTGTGTCCATGGCCATTAGTAGCAGTCTCTGTAGGCTGTCTGCCTCATATTACAATTAATACAATTATCTACAGATTTTCCGAAACAACACAATATAGAAGAACAAGACAGATACAGGTGCACTGTAAATACATGGAGACATACCAGGACTGGTGACAGCTCCTCTTTAAAGGGAACCTGTCAGCAGACACTGGCCTAATAAACCACTACCAGTGTGTTGTCAAGCTGTTGAACAGCTTCTATATCATGTTTCTTTCATGACCCAGCTCGGTGACATCATCCAGAAAATCAACTTTGAAGTGCGCTTAGGTTAGATGTATAAGTCAGGGAGGCGGTGAATTAAAGGGGTATTCTCGTCTGGGCACTCACATTCAGTTTGATAAATCTGCCATATATAAATATTTCTTCAATTAGATGTTATTAAAAAATATGTTCCTGTGTGAAGATAATTTCTCATAAATGTAGTCATTTTGTCCCTTAGAAACGATATAGCTTCCTCGGATACGGCCACGTCTGCTGGAGGGATTGCACAAAGAAACAAAAGGTTTTTGTATATGAAATATCTGGGATTTACTACATGTCGCACAGCCGTCCTGTGGTAATGATTGCTGAATCCTGGAGGTCAGACAGAACTCAATAGCTCATGTCTGGCCACCGCTGCCAGAGTGTGACGTGGTCGTAACCGAGGAAGCCATCTTGTTTCTAAGGGACAGAATGACTACATTTATGAGAAATTATCTTCACACAGGAACATTTTTTTTAATAACATCCAATTGAAGAAATGTTTATAAATGGAAGATTAGTGAAACTGAATGTGAATGCCCAGGCGAGAATACCCCTTTAAACACTGAAGTCAAGCCCTCCCTGCCTCTGAACAACTCCTCCCATGTAGTTGACATAATTCATTGGACTTCAGTAGATCTTATCAATGATTTTCCTGGATAAAGGACCATCAATTACAGTAAAGGGAGCTTTCTAAGGCAAGGAAAGCTTTACTTCAGTTTTAAACTCTCCGGATCCTTGACTTTATAAAACCTATTGACCTCTCACTTTAAAGTTGATTTTCTGGATGATGCCACCACACTGGGCCACGAAAGAAACTTGATCTAGAAGCTGCTCAGCTGCTTGACAACATACTGCTAGTGGTTAATTAGGCTAATTTCTGATGACGGGTTTCCTTTAACTGATATCATTAAAGTCTTGTAAAACAAACATTATGAAACATTCTGAATTCAGTTGCAATCCTTATGGAACTTGTGTGCCTTTTGTGTCCAAGCCATGACATGCTACCATGATGACTCACATCAATTTTCTTCCAAGCAGAAAAGCTACAATACACATGAACATTGAATACTATTAGTCCATTATCAGTCAATATCCCGCCTACTCAAGTCAGCACAAATAAGGGTGACTCAGCAATAACTTAATGAACAAATATGACTCCCAAAGGAAACAAAGATGCTTATTTACTGAAGCAATATATTACTCCCATAAGAAAAGACCAGTTTTAGACTGGAATCAGATTTGGCGTTGATTTGCATTATTTTTGTGTTGTATTTCATGTGTTTTTGTTATTAAAACATATTTTTTAAAGCCTTTATTAAGGTTTTATCCAGGACTTTGCATTGAAGATCAGTCCTTAGAATAGGTCATCATTGTAAGATTGGATCTGTATGAATCCTAGCAAACTTACTGGTCAGCTTATTGAATGCGCCCCCCCACACACATACATTTATAAACTCATACACACATGTATATACACACTCTTTGGCAGTATTCAGAACCAAGATGGGTGTCAGAGGCCACAGATACGATTTCATGCAGCCCAGTAGTTGCTGAACACATGGGATAAGTAGATGGCAGGAAGTGGAGATGATAGATTCCTAGTCCTGCTGTTCTGCTGCCCTCCCCTGATGTTTCTTATCTGAGCTGCCGGCTCAGCTGTGTACTGTGAAAGATGTGCACTGTTATATGTATGTAATGGTGCACATCCTCCATTCTTCAGTGTGGGAGGTCTGGTGGCCGGGCCCATGACACTGCGGACCTCATAGAGGCTGCTCTGGCTGCTACCGCTGTAGTTACTACAATGCACTTTGTTGTTATGGGACTCTGGAAAAACACCCTGAACGCCCTCAATCATTGATTGGTTCCAAGAGCTCATGGATCTCCAGTGGATGAAGGAATGGATGTCATTCTCTGATAAGCGCCCAGAGAAGTTCCACTTCACTTGGGAGCCTTGGATCACTTTCCAGCACTCACCAGGTTTCACATCCTACTCCTGAGTGATTCCTAACTCGATCGTCCACTCTAATTGCCTAGTGGTGCACACCCTCCCACTCTTTCACCTTTATCACATCTTTGCTCCTCTCCGATCCCTCCGGTTTAACCCCTTGCCCCTCCCACCCTCTATACCCTGGTATAGAATATCCAATATTATAGTTTCCCGGGTCTGCTCGACCTGTTAATACATTTCTCCCAGTACTGTTACTTGAGACTACTGTTTTATTTTCTGTAACTCTGGTTTTACTTAGCACCTAACCTTTTACCATACAATTTAATTTTCATTTTTTTTTAATAATAATAATAATAATAATAATAATGTAAAACATGAAAACAGGAACATACCAAATAGGTCAAGAGAATATTACATTACAGTGCTTATGTAGGTATTCCAAGTTTACAATACATAACATAGATTTTTCCCTTACTTAAAAAGGAGGATCTCCCCCATCCACCATCCCTTAATCCCATGCTCAAATATTTATTTAGTTAAATCCCTAAGTCATGAAATAACAGTTCCTGTGGTAATTGAGACATTCCAACATTTTTAAACGGTTTCTATTACTGTTTGCCAAAAGCTCTGAATCAATGGACACACCCATATACCATTTTTCAATTTTTCAATATCCCCACGTTTGGGACGTGTTGTCAGGCATTGTTTGGAATGCTTTGCAATAATATTTTGTCCTGTACGCTATTATTATATTTTAAATAAAGCCATGAATGATAAAATTACATATTATATGAGTTAACACTGTTGCTTATTGTTTTTGATGTACTCGGTCAGTGGCTTTTCTATAGGTACTCTTCTTTTGTAATATGATATGGCATTGTAGCATACTATAAATGACAATGAGTGTTTGGACAAATGTGGCTACTATCTTAAGTCTCTAAACTATGGACAAAGCTGTGCCCATATCAGCTGCCAACCAGATGATTGATATGGTGTTGGACTCCCACCAATCGGGATATTGCGGATGATGATGCTAATGACTTAAGAAAACTCTTTTAAATAGGAGTTTTAAAAAAAAATATAACAGTAGGGCAATTAATAGTGTAAAAATAAATTTAAAATCACCTTTTTAATACCGCACATCAGTGGCACATTTTTGCAATGAGGATGTTCCAACAATGTCCACATTGCCCATTCACAACTAGCCTTAGTTACCTGTGAGGTTAGCATTAGCATTATTGCTAAAGCCAGGAAGCAATAGTGTCTATAAGTAAATGGACAGCATTGCAGGAAAATTTTCTTGGACGCATACTATATTTGATCTGTTTGGGATCAATTAAGGTGCTGGTTAGATGTCATGGGTGACTCCGCGGCCCATGTCGTGGATCGTGGGGGCACCCGTGCTCCTCTATGTGCCTACCCCGTCCCCTGACTCACTCACTTGTCCACAAGCCTGCTTCCCGGTGCTTCTGTCTCTTCTGGATTTAAAGGGCCAGCGTCACCTCCCTTCACTCACTGCCAGATCTTCAAGTCATTTTTCTGAAGTTAAAGCCCTCCTGTGTTTCTATTGTTTCAGCATTCCCAGGTTTCCTCCGTGTGTCTGTACTCCAGTGTTCCTCAGAGTTCCTGTATTTCCGTGTTTCGTGTACAGGACTGTACTCCTGTGGTGGTCCTTTACTCCTGTGGCGGTCCTGTACTCCTGTGGCGGTCCTGTACTCCTGTGGTGGTCCTGTATTCCTGTGGCGGTTCTGTATTCCTGTGGCGGTTCTGTATTCCTGTGGTGGTTCTGTATTCCTGTGGCGGACCTGTATTCCTGTGGCTGTCCGGTCGGTATCCCAGTGGTCGTCCTGAGGTCCTGCCATCCTGCTGAGTTCCTGCCATCCTACCGAGGCCTGCCATCCTGCCAAGGTTCTGCCATCCAGCCGAGGTCCTGCTCAGCCGAGGTCCGTTCCTGTGTCTGGCTTCTGGGATCCTTCCAGCGGTTCTTTCTCCAGTGATTCGTCCCTGTGATTCCTGTGCCATCCTGTGGTTCCTGTTTCCTGCTTCCCTACCTTGGCTGCCACCGCGGGCCTAGTCGCACCCGTGGAACGACATGGTGGCACCCCGCTGCAGCAAGACCATCCCGCTTTGCGGGGGGCTCTGGCGAAGACCAGGTGCAACTTAGACTCCGGTCCAGGGTTGTGGCTAGTACTATCATCCCCCGCGGTGGACCAGGGAGTCCACAGACTCTTCCCACAGAGACTTTCTGACGGTTCGCCGAGGTGGTTTGTGACATAAGATATGAAGATGGAATTTTACATCAGCCACTCCTTTCCGGTCCAGGAAGTTTACAAACGGCTGATGTTCTTTCTGCTGCAATCCAAAGCCTCAACCACTTGCTGTGAACAATGAGCACAAAATGTTGTGGGTAAAGGCTCATATGCACCCCCCAAAATCATCCTTTTTATGTGCTAGATCTTACAATGATTCATGCTATTAGTCCTTATATTTGTTGTCTTTATCTTCAATGATGTGAGGGCAATTTGTTCTGATTTTTAACATTATCTACAGTGAGCTCTGGACTCTAAATGGTAACATGTAAATTTGTTTTCTGCACAGTCTCATAGCACATTTAAGATTGGACAATATGGGGGTTAATTATCATTAGACCAGCTCCTTGGGACAGTTCTATGGGGCATATTTATCATACTCTGGCGCTTGTGCGCCAGCGTATGATAGCCCCGCCACTGCATGTTTGCAGCCCGATACATCGAGAGACTTCTACCTCTTGATGTATCGGGGCAGCCTGCTGCGCAGCATTTATCCTACGCCAGGCAGGGCCTGGCGTAGAAAAAGACGCAGCCGGCGACTTTTCACATATGAAAAGTCGCTGGCAGCAGTGAGTGCGCAGGCGCGGGGGCAGTAACGCCCTGCGTTGGCCCACTCCTGGCCGGCCACGCCCCCCTTCACGCCACACTGGCGTGAAGGTGGTGGATCGGGGCAAATAAACGCAAAAGCTAGCAATAAAAGTCTCAAGATGCATAAGTCCCAGCACGTAGACCAGCAGCAGTCTGGACTAAGTTTGAGACTTTTTATGAGACTTTTTGCAAAAGTCTCAAGTCATGAATCTGGCTATGGACGGGGTTGCACAAGCAGTAGTTCTATGTTTAGGCCAGATTAATGAAGATGGTTATGTAGTCCTGTGAAACTTTTTAGCAGTGAAACGTCTCAAAAACCCTCAATGTGACTACTTTGAGACTTTTTTATGCCAAAAAAAGACCAAGAAAACCAATGATAAATAACTTGGCAAATTACTAAGTCCTGGATTCACTGCCCTCAATCTCTCACAAACTAATCTTTTTATATGCACTTAATAATATGCTGTTATTTTTATATGAAAAAAGCTCATCTTATTTTTGTTTTTTAGCTTTTAAAAGGCTTTTTTCGTTGTGTATGGTTTGTTATTTTGCTACCACGTCTCTATTGGCCTCTTGTTGACGAGAAGAGTGCAGTTTGCGTAGGCTCAATGCACACAGAAAGATCCAACTCCTTATGAGGGTCTTTTCTCTGAAAGTACGTGATTGAGAGCTTGCTATCTGTACACTTTACCGTGACCTTTTCATAAACCACTCAATACCAAGACAAAAACACATTTTCATTGCTCAAAAGACTCTTTGATTTTATACCCAACAACAACGTTCTCTAAAGCAGACTTCATGACTTTGCTTACCTATCAAATGACACCTTAACACATGAAGCATTGAATAAGATTTCAATGTCTCAGGTTCAGCCTATGTCACCTGCATGCAACATTTTACACCTAGATTGATTTTGATAAAGTATTCCTCTTTTCTGAGTTATAAGAAGCATTTAATGATTACTTTATATCTTAGATCTGTTATTTCAAGATTTTCCAATAATAGCAGCTTAAATATTTCACTTCCTACCAAAATTCTGCAACGTCTCAGTTAATGACAATATCACATTACAATTTATATAATGAGAATCAGTATATAATCTGTTTTGTTTTCAATATCTGATCAGTGGGAGGCCAACATCCAGTCCTTACACCAACAGCTGTTCAACCCAGTGAAAATGGAAGAATGTTCGAAAAAAAGCTTAATATTTTTAGATTTTCATAGTTCATACACGTCTCTCATTTATTTAGTTAACTTTTATATGTACTCTAGAGAATGGGAAGCAATTTAACCTGTAAACTACCCATGATGGAACTGTATGTCATCATTAAAGGGAACTTACCATCTCGGATCTACCTATTAAGGTAGATCCGGTTGCAGGTTCAAATAATGAATGACATGGCATCCCTTTTTAGGGCTAATCCTTGAGTGGCCTGTAACTTTATAAAACTTTTAATCACCTAATATGCAAATATCAGAAAGAAGCTACTGAGGAGTGGAGTAGCCGGAGCTGAACTTACACGGTAAGGCTACGCCAAGCCCCAGTAACCTCTTTGGATCCCCCTCCTGATAACTGCGTGCACTCGTCCGCGCTCTGCATAGACTATCTATGGCTGCGAAGCAAGAGGTAGTGCGCATGTCGAATATGTGCAGCCGTCGGCTATGAAAAGCGTGGACGTGTATGCGCAGCTACTAGGAGCTGCATGCTCAAGATCTCGTAGTAGGAGGATTCAAAAAGGCTACTAAGGCATGGAGTAGGCCAGCCGTGTAGCTTCAGCTCCGGCTACTCCACGCACCAGTAGCCTCTTTCAGATATTTGCATATTAGATAATTAAAAGATTTATAAAGTTACAGGCCACTCAAGGATTAGTCTTTAAAATAGCTCCCATGTCATTCATTAGTTGAACCTGAATAGGTAGATCCGAGATGGTAGGTTTCCTTTAAGGGGCTATGGAAAGGATCAAGAGATAGCAGAATTTAAATGGAGGAGGGCTCAAAGGATAGCAGGACTTAAATGCTGGATATACATGGGCCCCACCTTTTTTGATTTCACGAAGTGGGAAGTGTTTTCTGTGACATCCCCAAGGGGAGACATAGCAGTAACTTTATAAGACCCCACCAAAGCTCGCCAGAAACTTTCCACTATACTGCAATAGAGCAGCCAGAAAGCTATAAATATGAAGCCATTAATTAGAAAAATGCAAAACATTTTTTTGGCAAAATTTGGAATTTTTTTCTAGCTTTTCAATACATGGCATGGAATATTACATATTAACACTTTGGAATATCTAATATGTCTCAGTAAATGGAAAAATAAAAAAGTTAGGGCTTTTGGAAGGAGGTGAGTGAAGAAAGGACACCCAAAGCAAAAAGGGTCAGGTAGCCAAGGGGTTAAATGTCTATATTTTTAAAATCTTCTAAAATAAATGTTAACCTTTTTTTAAAGGGTGTTTGAACCCTGAAGGATTGCTTATACAATATTTTGCAAAACTTCTGTATAGTAGTACATGGTATATTTACTTTACTTCTATTGCAGATTGTCCTCACTTATAGAATACACTGCAAAATTTCTGTATTGCAATACATGCTATATTCTTTTCATTTCTGTTACACCCTGACAAAGGCAGGTTGGAGTAGTTTCTAACTTTCTTTGGGACCCCTCTATAAATGTTGGGGGATACTTATTGGTATCATGCGGTCAAAAAGGGGTTAGTAGACATTTATGAAAAGATTGTTGTACTTCAAATTGAACGATTTATATAATAGAGTGAGTAGTCACTGTAGAAAACCTAAAGAGGCATACCAATAAAAGAATTCCTAGGTCAAATAATTATCTTTCAGCTACTAAATTTACTAAATGTATTCCTATTAAATTGTACATTGTACTACTCATTGTCATCCTCTTAGAATGTACTTAGCCAGATGGGATACAGAGATGAAAACTTGTATTCTACACAACCTTACTATAAATGTTACAATATTTTCTGAATTGCCAAGTAGGTAAATATATATTCCAGGAAAAAAATTATATGACATTGAGTGTATCATAGTTTGGAAACTTTGCAGTTTTGGTTAGTGAGAGTCTCAACACATTTGGTTGTAACTGTCTTATACAGTTACTTTATATAACATAAGATATCGACTGTAAGGTTAATGTTCTTCTTCTCCTTTACAAGGCATTTACAGCCTATCGAAACATTGCAGGGATCACCACAATGATCGCTGCGATCAGATTATGCCATGTGGGTATTGCTCCTGCAAACACAAGCTCCTAATGGTTTAAATCAAAAAAGTCATTTGATGTATTTATACAGACAGTCCCCGGGTTACATACAAGATAGGGTCTGTAGGTTTGTTCTTAAGTTGAGTTTGTATGTAAGTCGGAACTGTATATTTTATCATTGTAATCTCAGCCAGAACTTTTTTGGTGTCTGCGACAATTGGATTTTAAAAATGTTGGGTTGTCATAAGAATCAATATAAACACTAAAGCTTCATTACAGACACCTGTGATAACTGTTACAGCGGATCATTGAAGTCTAGGACTAAAGCACAATAAATTACCAATATCCAGAGGTCCGTTTGTAACTAGGGGTCGTATGTAAGTCGAGTGTTCTTAAGTAGGGGACCGCCTGTATTAGTTTTATACGCTATTCTCATATTCTTGATATACATCAGTCACATCTTTATCGTTGTATTCCTTTCTCAATGTAAATTTTACCTTTGTGTTGTAACTTCTTTGACATATTTCCGGGGGTGTTAATCTTATTTTGTATGTTATGTATCACATAAATAGCCTGTTCATTCACTTCTTTCTAGGCTACGACTAAGAACCCTCTGGTTCGAAAAGTGTCAGACTTTTCATTTAGTGACGTCCTCGTTTTTAACTTTTCTAATAAAATGGATTTTTAATCTAAAACTTTTTCCACTATTGATTCCATTATATGTAATCCAGACATCGGTGCTTTCCCCGTGTAGGTGACAACTGACCCAGGAGGTGAGCTGAACCCGACAAATGTTTTTTTCTCTATGATGAAAGGTTAATGTACCTGTATATTCAATAACTATTGATGTATTGAATATGGGTAATAACTAATGAGCAGTATGGCAGTGCATACAATTCAGACCTATGTTTGGTGCTGCATGAAATATATTAATTAACATCAAAGATCTAGGTAGCAATAAACTGTTATTATGTAGTTAGAAGTACAATGCATTTCTTACCATGCATGTTTTTTTTTTCAAAGCAGTTTTCCTACGATAGAAAATACTCACATCTCAATCCCCTAGTGATGTTTACACAATAAAGGTTATTTTTAACTCTTTACTTTAAAATTTAACTCAGTTTTATTGCTGTTTTAGCTCCTTTCACTCCATATGCTGGTCAGTGTAAGATTCCAGGGCCTTTCTAAGCAGACACATAGAGTCGTTGAGTACAAACCAGAAATATGATATAAGGAGTTACATTAATTGTAACACCACTTATGTGGTGTATATGATTACCTATGAGTTATGCAATCTTCAGTATGTGGGATGTACCAGCGGAGCTCTTAAAGTCCGAAAAAGACGACATTTATGAGATGCAAAGAAAAAAAAAAGCTGTCAGCATCTCTATGGTATCTAGGCATTTTCAGATGGTTCATGGAGGTTACTGTGGATGCTTCTCGTGCCAAGGCATTGAGAGGATCTTCAAGCCGCCCTGGGGAGGTAACTTAAGAAAGAAGATGTTTGGGGGGCGTGGCTTGGCCGCTGAGAGAAATGGCTGCATGAGAGAGGAGCTCTGTCTCACCAGCGTGAATAACAGCAGCATACCACACTTCTAGCTAACCCTGATGTTCCCCACCATGCCTGGAACATCGGTAAACACCGTGGGGAGGAAGAGAAATGGCGGAGGAGCCGGTAATAAGCTTATTAAAGCTTTTTTTCATGGAGATGATGCAAGACACAAAGATGGCAACCATTCAGTATCACAGCCCAGCACCTCCAGCACAGCTCTGACACAGAGGCAAAGGAGCAGCACTTCTAAGACTCCAGGGGACTCACCAAGGCTAGGTAAGCCCACTCAGCCACACAAAGAGATATCCCCCTTTCAAATCCCCACCAGATGGGAAAACTCACCTGCACATGAATCCCACAGCATGGCACTGTCTCCCCCATTAGTGCAGGAAGAATACAGCATGCCTCCATTAGCATTACAGCTACAGGAGAACTCCAATTCCACTTTATACCAGCAGAGGGCGACCAACAGCTCCTTATCCCCTTCTACAAGCCCAGCAAAACAGTGTCAAAGAGTAACAGACCAGCTCTCTGTCCATAATGATAGTGCTTCTGCATCACCAGAAGATCAAGATACATTTGCCACATTTCAGACCTCCAACAAAGCTGTGTCTGAAGACATGTTAAAAGCTATGCTAGAAGCTCTCCGCTCCTCCCTACATAAAGACCTCTCCTGTCTCATTGCGCCTCTGCAAAAAACAATAAATGACATTGGCGAGAGAGTGTAGCACTCAGAAACAAAAATGGAGGAGATCACTGTTGCCCACAATGAACTAGTGGATTCCCACCAAGTTTTGGAAGAAAAAATACAAGCCATTCAAGCAAAATTAGTAGATTCGGAAGATAGAGACAGGAGAAATAATGTAAAAATCAGAGGAATATCAGAACTAGTCCCTGGACATTTACTCCGCTCTTATGCTCAGCAGCTCACAAAAACACTCCTCCCGAATCTAACGGATTATGAACTCTCTATAGACAGAGCTCACAGAGTGCCCAAACCGGCTAACTTACCTGAATCTGTTCCCAGGGATGTGCTTGCTCGCTTCACTTTTTTTCACGTTAAAGAACAGCTTCTTACGCAAGCCAGGAAACTGCAAGTCCTTCCACCTCCATACGAAGATATAAAATTATTTGTGGACCTCTCCACTGCAACACTTCAGGCTAGAAAAGCCTTCGGCCCCCTGACTGCGGCATTGAGAAAACACGAAATTCCCTACAGGTGGGGATTCCCCACGAAAATCCTTATTCGAAAGAACAATACCATCCATGCAGTGAAATCAATTACAGAAGGATTTGATCTACTATCATCATGGCAAATACCCATAACCGATCCAGTCACTGCCATCAGTAAAGGACCTCCTCGGCGCATAGACCGTGAATGGCGCACTGTAGGGGACCCTGAATTATTATAACCAAGTGGTAATGTATACTTAATGTGATATAATATTGAGACATGACAGACTATCCAAACTCTCCATGTCCACAAATGTGTATTTTCTCCCCAATACTTACTGCACCTATAGTGTTGAATGCACAGGGTGCACTGGTTAACCTTACTAGGGGCGTCCCAACGACGTCACCCTTACCAGTTTTTTTCTATTGTTACTGTTAAACTGTTTTTTTATGTGATCAGTAGGTTTTATGCATCAAGTAATGGAATAGGTGAGGGCATCTGTTGCTGTCCCACAACTCCTCATGTTCTCTATAAATATTCCCTCTATAATAGTAAACTCAGCACCTGTCACTACAATAAAGATGGGGATTAAACTGGTATCAATTAATGCTAAGGGTCTAAATAGTCCCTACAAAAGATCTTTGCTGTGGAGAGAGGCGATCCTACAAAAGGCAGATATTCTATGTGTCCAAGAGACCCATTTCTCCAGCAAACATCTCCCAAAAATATCACACAAAAAATTTCCCTTCATCATACACTCCACCTTCAATAAAAAGCAGAGAGGAGTCATGATGGCATTCAACTCCTCCTTAGCTGTAACGGTAGACAAACAAATCATTGACCCAGAAAGTCGCTATATCATTCTAGTCTGCACCATAAACAATCTACACTATACTATTGTATCAGTCTATGCTCCTAATGCAAATCAAAGGCTATTTATGAAAAAACTCCTAAAATTAATAGCCAAAGAAAAAAAAGGTTCACTACTACTAGCAGGTGACTTCAATGCAATAAACGATCCCTCTCTTGACACTACTTCACTGTCTACCTCCAAACATAGAACTTTTACTCTCAACTCCCTATTATGGTCCTATGGTTTATACGACATTTGGAGGCTCCAACATGGCGGTGAAAGGGACTATTCCTTTTTCTCAGCTAGACACAAAACATATTCAAGAATTGATCTTATTCTTATGGACAAAACCCTTCTAGATAGGGCTATTAGCACACATATTGGCGATATTAGCTGGTCAGACCACTCACCTGTATCTTTGATATGGTCTGACAAATTATCCTCTCACAGCGATTATGTATGGAGAGCCAATTGCTCCATTATAAACCACACGAAATACACAGACAGAATCAAAAGAGCATTGACAGAATTTTTTGCCTTTAATACCAAAGAACAACTTAGCCCGTTATCAGTGTGGATAGCACACAAAGTATTTATAGGCGGAGAACTAACCAAGCTGCACATAATGGCCACGAAAGAAAGGGAACGTGAGATTCTCTCATCCCATAAAAAGATACACACTCTGGAACAACAAAATAAGCTCCAGACAACTCCCGATCTGTCTAAAATGCTACAACAAGAGAGGGATCGTTTGCGCAGCCTTCTACAACAAAAATATGCACATACGCATAGAATATTAAATACCAAATATTATGCACAAGGACAAAAGGCCGGTGCATTGCTAGCCCGTAGTCTTAAACAAAGGACCCAAAAAAGTAAGATCCCATATATAATACATCCCCATTCTGGAAAAAAAATACAAGCCCCCAGAGGGATAATTGATGCATTCAAAACGTATTATGAGGATTTATATAACCTCAAAAAAGACCCAAACACGGTACAACCCACCCAACAAATGATAGACAATTTTCTAAGCAAAATTAACTTACCTACTCTTTCAGCAGAGCAGCTAAATACTCTTAACACACCCATCACTCAGGAAGAAATAAAACATGCTATTAAATCTACCTCTTCAGGCAAAGCCCCAGGACCGGATGGCCTTCCAGCTGTGTATTTTAAAAAATTTATAGATAATGTTCTACCCCACATGCAAAATGCATTTAACTTAGCTTTTTCCACAGGTGTCTTTCCCAAAGATATGTTATCCGCACTGATTGTCACGATCCCCAAGCCAGGGAAACCTCCCAACTCCCCTTCCAACTTTAGGCCAATTTCCCTCCTTAATTTCGACGTGAAGCTCTATGCAAAAATATTAGCCCAAAGGTTACAGAAACTCATTCCCTCCCTGATCAAAAATGATCAAGTGGGATTTACCTTGGGCAGACAAGCGCCAGATAACACCCGCCGTATACTTACCCTCATGCAATACTGTGAAAGAAGTAATTTACCATCTACATTTGTAACAGTGGATGCCGAGAAGGCGTTTGACCGAGTTAATTGGTCTTATGCCTTCTCGGTTTTAACTAAATTTGGAATAGTGGGAAACATCCAAACAGCTATCAAATCCCTATACTCAAACCCCACGGCAAGAGTTTTCACAAACGGCTTACTATCTGAGGAATTTGTCTTGACAAATGGCACCAGACAAGGATGTCCCCTGTCCCCTCTTTTCTTTATATTATCCATTGAGCCCCTTGCTGAACTTATAAGATCCGACCCTACCATATCAGGAATCAATATAGGCCCAACCCAACACAAAATAGCGTTGTTTGCAGACGATATTATTTTAATGACCACCAACCCTCAAACCTCCCTGACTTCAATCTTCACAATAGTTAAAGAATACGGAGACATATCTTACTATAAAATGAACTCTACCAAGTCCCAAGCTCTTTCAATAGCTATTCCTTCAAAACAGTCACTACACCTTAAAAAACTATTCCCTCTTGACTGGCAATCTTCCTCTATAACATATCTAGGGCTGCAACTCACCACTCCTACCTCCAGCCTATACGAAAAGAACTTCCTCCCTTTACTTTCTAACATAAACAAAGAGCTTGAATCCTTTTCTAAAGCAATTCTATCATGGTATGGAAGAACTGCTGCCTATAAAATGTGTATTCTACCGAGATTTTTATATCTCTTTAGGACCCTCCCAATCAAAATCCCCAGGTCATTTTTTACATCTGCCAATGCCCAACTCCGCAAATTTATCTGGCAGGGTAAACACCCCAGGGTAGCTTTACATGTTCTTACTAGACAACGAGAGAAAGGTGGTCTGGGAATACCCGATCTTTCAGATTACTATATTGGAGCAATTGTAGACCAATTAATGTATTGGTGGAGGGACAACTCGGACAAGGCGTGGGTTTCCTTAGAAAGAATACTCAACAAGAACACTTCATTAAAAAATAGGCTTCTTGCACAGATATGGCAGCTAACCCCTCCCCCAGCACGCTTCTCTGCACTCTCAACTTCAGACTGGGCATGGAAACAATTACTGACAAGATATAAGCAAGAGATGGCTCAGATACCACTAGAGAACCTGACCATGGAATTCTTAGAAAGTCAATTACCCAATCTAAACCTTAGAGAGTGGCACAAGAAAGGTCTCACATCTATTCAAGACTTAGTCTTAAATGATCAACCAGTAGCCTTCTCCCTCCTCAAAGAGAAATATGATCTTCCTACTCAAGAAATTTACTCTTACCTTAGAATTAGAGATTTCCTTTTAAAGAATTTGTATACAACACCCAAAATTCCCTCCCCTATTCTCCAGCTGATAAGACAAAAAAAGGTATATCATATTTCTACAAACTACTAGGTACAAAGGACACTTTGTGCAAAACCTCCAGCATGTTAAAATGGGAAGTAGAGCTAAACAAGACTTTTGACATGAAACAATGGCATAAAGCCTTTGCCAACACCCACTCCATATTCAGATGTACGGCTTATCAAGAAGCTATCATAAAAACCACAATGAGATGGTACTTCTCCCCAGCTCGACTAGCACAGATTTACCCTTCAGCTTCCCCAAACTGTTGGAGAGAATGTGGAGCAAAAGGCACCACACTACATGTATTCTGGGGTTGCCCAGTATTAGGCCCTTTATGGGAATCCACTAGAAATGCCATAGGGAAAATTATGCAAAAAAGCATTCGTATCACTCCTCAACTGGCTCTCTTACTTATTGGTGTTGAGTCCATCCCCATGTCCCAGAGAGTAGTAGTTGCACACTTGTTGATGGCAACTAAACTAGTCATTGCCAGGCACTGGAAGGAGTTGGCCGCCCCTCCCTTCAAGGAAGTTCTTGACACCATAAACACTACAAACACATTTGAAAAAATAATATCACTTCAAACTAACAAACATAACTTATATTTAGATACATGGCAGAGCTGGATAAACAGCCCCTTCTCTGTACCCTAGGGAACAACGACAATGATTCCCTAAATTCGGTTTGGCACCAAAGATATTAGCTTTATCTGGCCTAACAAAACATTTGGCTAAAAAGCAGACAGCACACCACCCCTAAGTACATAATTAGTCGATTAGACTCCCTACTGACACAGGTTGTTTTTGGTTATGTTTTTATTTGTTACATGTTATATTATGATTTAAATTTACTTGATCTGATGATCTACTATAACACCAAAGCAGTGGAAACTTAACATAACAGGTGGACTGACCATCAACGTTCAACTTCCAACAGATCTACCACGGCAACATGAATACTAACTGCTTCACCTGTCACACCAGATGTTTAAACATGGCATGTTTATGATTGTCAATGTTGTTTCTCTGAACTGTAATGCTTTCTTTTTCTTTAAATAAAATTTATATTAAAAAAAAAAAAAAAAAAAGAAAGAAGATGTTTAAACGCGAAACGTACTGGATATTTTGTCTTGAAATCCGCATCCGCATCCCGAAAGGGTTAAACAAACGCCTCGACGTGATGTGTCAATTATAATTGTTAACAACTATCCTTTGTAGCACATTCATCAGACATTATAAATATTTGTGTTCACCACATACCTGTATTCTCATTTCATTGTTGTTTGCATGCTTGCAAGGCATTTAAAATGTTATTATACGGGCGAGTAATCACGTTGAAAGGGATCACGTGACTCACATTTGAGCTTTATATGTCTAAGACCATTGCAATGTCATTTAGCCATGATTATTGATACATTTTTTATCCGAAACGCGTAGACGTTTATCTCGACTCTACCTACCTTCCATGTCCGTTGGTTTTTATTCCTGTATGTGTATGGTATTTTCCTAATAAAGAAACTTAATATTTTACGACATTCTGGGAGTGGATGTTTGCTCTTGAAGCCGGATGTGTTCGTTTGTGAGATATACTCCATAGAAGTTGGTGAGATCCGTGCTCGAGCTACTCCCTTGATTACCTGCTGCACCGAGGTTAGCTGACAACGCCCTGTATTCTTCTATTGCTACATATGTTCTCACAGATATGTACCTGCCTTCCCCTTCCACCAGATCACTTATCTCCTTGTAGTTTGCAGCTTCTCCCTGCTCACGATGTGCTGGCAGGAAGTGAATCAGTGTATGTGTCAGTGTGAGCTCTGTGCCTGGACTGCAGGGGCGTGACTACAGGCAAGGAGCAGAAAGACACAAATATCAGCAAGCACAACGTCACGCCAGAAGTTACAGGGTCGTGTCTAGGGGCAACTGAAATTGTGTACACCAGGACTGATAGAGACAGGTTGGACTTATATCTGTGAAATGCTGCATTTTTGATAATAACAGTGAATTAGAGAATGTGTAATTTCTTTATCCTGAGTACATATAAGAAACTTGTCTTCGTGAGATTACCCCTTTAAAGGGAACCTGTCACCGTTGTTCCAAAAAAATGAAACTAAGACAGGTTCCCATAGAGCCCTTTAGTCCTAAGGACACCCATTTATCAACTAACACTGGTGATGCATAGAAAAGCAAAAAATCACATTTCATTCTGTACCTGGTAACGAGGGAGAACCCAGCGAGTCCATGTGGGAGGATCACCGCGGCTCGAGTCCTCACCCTCCTCTGTGCACATAAGCCAGCGCACGCCTCCATCTTTCCTACGTCATGCGGCTCCCTGGCTTCCTGCTCGCTGATAAGCATTGACACAGCTGAGAGCAGCCAGTGCGCGTGCGTGGGAACTCGGCTGTGCGATGTAAGAAAAATCATACAGGAGGCGTGCGCTGGCTGATGTGCACAGAGGAGGGCGAGGACTTGAGCCGTAGTGATCCTCCCACATGGACCTGCTGGGTTCTCCCTGGTTACCAGGTACAGAATAAAATGTGATTTTTTTTGCTTTTCTTTGCATCGCCAGTGTTAGTTGATAAATTGGTGCCCTTAGGACTAAAGGGCTCTATGGGAACCTGTCTTAGTTTCATTTTTTTGAAACAGCGGTGACAGGTTCCCTTTAAATCAAATTTGTACAAGTAGCATGCAGACAATAAAAGCCTTCTTCCTTCTTACAATTTAATAGAATTCTGATAAATGTTGCCCCTTAAGGCTCATTGTCATGTACAACTTTTCTATTTTTTGTACAAAATAATTTCTTGGACCAGAGACATGCCTTCTATTAACAGTTATTATTAAACTTAAATATAACTCAAGTGACATTATTCAAATATCTTATAAAGATTACTAGATACAAGTGTGTTGAAGAATTTCCCATAATTTCTATAACTGGTGCTGTCTTTACCTCTAATAGTCCCGTTGCTGCATATCCTGGGGGAACTTCACAGCCCCAACAATATCATCTTAGTAAGAAAGTAGGGCAGTACACCAGGGAATTAATGCTAATAAGAGCCAACTTTCTTGTAGTTTTAATGATATAATAGGAGGTACTTTGGTTAACTTTGATACAAAAGCACAAAAAGAACATTTTAGCTTTGATATACCATATTTTTTGGACTATACAACGCACTTTTTAGCAAGAAAAAATCTTGCTAAAAAGTCCCTGCATCTTATAGACCGGAGGTCTGGAGGATTCAGCACTACCAGACCCTCCTGACCGCTGTAAGGGAGATCGGGTGATGCCCTGATATAGAGCTGAACCCAATCTCCCAAAGATAAGAGTCTCCGTACTGCTCTCCCCTCTCCCAAGTGTCTTACAGGTACAGGACCAGCAGTGATGTCAGCATCATGTGACATATCACATGTTTCTTACATCACCACAGGTCTGATACTGCCATGCTGCCCTGGGACAGGGTATGAAGAAGGGGAATGGGGAAAATATGTGTGTTTGTGGTTCTGTGTGTGTGGCTGAGCTGTGTGTGTGGTTCTGTTTGTGTAGCTGATCTGTGTGTGTAGCTGGGCTGCGTGTGTGGTT
This sequence comes from Engystomops pustulosus, assembly GCF_040894005.1. Classification (NCBI taxonomy): domain Eukaryota; kingdom Metazoa; phylum Chordata; class Amphibia; order Anura; family Leptodactylidae; genus Engystomops; species Engystomops pustulosus. Next base: position 55,456,762 of record NC_092420.1, on the reverse strand, counting down.
CTGTGTGTGTAGCTGAGCTGTGTGTGTGTGGTTCTGTGTGTGTAGCTGAGCTGTGTGTGTGTGGTTCTGTGTGTGTAGCTGTGCTGTGTGTGTGGTTCTGTGTGTGTAGCTGAGCTGTGTGTGTGGATCTGTGTGTGTAGCTGAGCTGTATGTGTATCTTAATGGATGATGCAGAGCTGAGTGCGTGTAACTATATATATATATATATACACTCACCGGCCACTTTATTAGGTACACCATGCTATTAACGGGTTGGACCCCCTTTTGCCTTCAGAACTGCCTCAATTCTTCGTGGCATAGATACAACAAGGTGCTGGAAGCATCCCTCAGAGATTTTGGTCCATATTGACATGATGGCATCACACAGTTGCCGCAGATTTGTCGGCTGCACATCCATGATGCGAATCTCCCATTCCACCACATCCCAAAGATGCTCTATTGGATTGAGATCTGGTGACTGTGGAGGCCATTTGAGTACAGTGAACTCATTGTCATGTTCAAGAAACCAGTCTGAGATGATTCCAGCTTTATGACATGGCGCATTATCCTGCTGAAAGTAGCCATCAGATGTTGGGTACATTGTGGTCATAAAGGGATGGACATGGTCAGCAACAATACTCAGGTAGGCTGTGGCGTTGCAACGATGCTCAATTGGTACCAAGGGGCCCAAAGAGTGCCAAGAAAATATTCCCCACACCATGACACCACCACCACCAGCCTGAACCGTTGATACAAGGCAGGATCCATGCTTTCATGTTGTTGACGCCAAATTCTGACCCTACCATCCGAATGTCGCAGCAGAAATCGAGACTCATCAGACCAGGCAATGTTTTTCGATGAGCTTGTGCAAATTGTAGCCTCAGTTTCCTGTTCTTAGCTGAAAGGAGTGGCACCCGGTGTGGTCTTCTGCTGCTGTAGCCCATCTGCCTCAAAGTTCGACGTACTGTGTTAAGGGATGTCATCGGCCCCAATTAGTGGCAACCGCCAACTCTTCCGCTCCACATCCCCTCATGTGTTGTAATTGGGAGGCTAAAAAAATAGATCCTGGCGTTTGGGGCCACTAGACCTCCAGCATTTTAAGACCTTTGTAGTGTCTCATACTTTATCCGTGCCACAACCTTTTTCCAGGTCAACTCTCTAAACAGGTATTGAAATTTATGAAAAAAATCGGAGGGGAATCCAAACTGTCTTATGGTGTATGATATACAACAGTTGGGGCATAAGTATCATTTTAGTAAAATTAACTCTACACCATATTGTCATTTTGGCAGCAAATCTTGTAATTAGAGGAGTCAGATTAAGCTGTAAGTAGTCTTGGACTCTCGCCGATACCATCAAGGTATTTGAACGTTCTAACTATCTGGATGGGTATATTAGCTATCACAGAGCCAGGGGTGTACCAAGCCTGTCTGCTGCCTGAGGCGAGCCATAGAGAGAAGCCCCCGCCATTTATAAGGGAATGTCAGGACCAGATCCATCATATTGGTTTGGTGTGAAAATACATACAGAGTACCGCCATGTAGTACAAGATAGATACAGTGTACAGCCATGTAGTATAAAATTCATAGAGTACCGTCATGTAGTAGAAAACATATACAGCCAGGGCCCCCATTGAATGTAGTCCAGACAGGGAAGAGTAATATACCCCCCACGCCAGCAATGACTGTATACAGCTCCCCCCAAAAGAAAGCAATTACTGTATACATATATATATATATATATATCACACACACATCACAAATTACACACACATATACATAAACCTATTTCATGTTATACCTGTATATACAGTATACACGCATTACACCTATATCTACACCCTTTACATGGTATACCTGCATATACACATACATGGCACCTATATATACACACACCTATTACATGTTATACCCCTATATACACACATATATAATACATTACACCTATATATACAGCTATTACAAGTCATACTTCTATATACACACGCATTACACCTATATATATACAGCTATTACATGTCATACACATTACACCTATATATACAGCTATTACATGTTAAACCTCTATATACACAAGCATTACATATATATATATATATATATATACACACACAGCTATTACATGTCATACCTCTATATATACATGCATTACATCTATATATATATACAGCTATTACATGTCATACCTCTACATACATACGGATTACACCTATATATACAGCTATTACATGTTAAACCTCTGTATACACAAGCATTACATATATATATATATATATATATATATATATATATATATATATATATACACACACAGCTATTACATGTCATACCTCTATATATACAGCTATTACATGTTAAACCTCTATATACACAAGCATTACATATATATATATATATATATATATATATATATATATATATATACACACACAGCTATTACATGTCATACCTCTATATATACATGCATTACATCTATATATATACACAGCTATTACATGTCATACCTCTACATACATACGGATTACACCTATATATACAGCTATTACATGTCATACCTCTACATACATACGGATTACACCTATATATACAGCTATTACATGTCATACCTGTTACATGTTTACATGTTATACCTCTAAATACACACACATGACATGTTTTACACACATATACACATGACAAAACACATATAAACAGAGAACACACACACATATACATTACACTTACCTGGTATACAGCAGCAGGTCCAGGTCAGGCAGTGGATACATCAGGGAGGCCTATGGAGCTGTCTCCTCTGTGCAGGAGGCCGTGCTGGTGGGCGGGGCTTCTCCTGTCAGCTCTGCCGGGGCTGCACCTTCAGGGAGATCAGCCACATCTTTGCATGTGGCGCTCCCACTCCCCCTCCTCCTCGCTCTTCCTCCCCCTCGCTCCTCCAGGATGCCTCTGTGCTAGTGACACAGGAAGCGCTAGTAAGCGCTTCCTATGTCACAGCAGCACCGCACAGGAAATCCTGCGCGGTGCTGTCAGCAATGGTACTTGCATCTGAATGATGCAAGTACTATTGTAAGTAGTAGCGGCGCAGCCTGGCAGCGTGCAAAATGCCGCCTCTCCACCAGCAGGAGGCGCACCGCCCTGAGGTGAAAGTCTCAACTCGCCTCATGGCTGGTGCGCCCCTGCACAGAGCCTTCTGATAAGGGTTCAATAGGCATAAGTACTGACTTATTCCAATTTATTTGTTGTCCAGAGAAATCTCCAAACTGTCCTATAGTTGCGATGGCATTTTCTAAGACAATATCCCATTGCCCTGACCCTTGCTCTAGGACCTGCATACAAGAGCTGTACCTGATCTGCTTCTATGAAGAGGTGAGCAGATGCCTGGATGTAGGCGCTGCTGTGGATATTGTGTTCTTGGACTTTGCAAAGGCATTAGACACTGTCCCTCATAGACGCCTGATGGGTAAAATAAAGTCTATTGGTTTGGCAGAAATCATTTGCAATTGGATTGAGAACTTGCTGAAGGATTGTATCCAGAGAGTTGTGGTCAATGATTCCTACTCAGAATGGTCACCAGTTATGAGTGGTGTACTCGTGGGTTCTGTGCTTGGCCCACTGCTATTTAATACATTTATTAATGATATAGAGGTAGGAATTAATAGCACTGTGTCTATTTTTGCAGATGAGACCAAGCTGTGTAGTGTATTACAGTCTATGGAGGATGTTCATAGGCTGCAGGGTGACTTGGGCAAACTGAATGTTTGGTCGTCCACTTGGCAAATGAGGTTCAATGTGGATAAATGTAAGGTTATGCACCTGGGGTCTAATAATCCAAAGGCAAAATATGTCCTCGGGGGAGTAAATCTGGGAGAGTCCCATGTTGAGACGGACCTGGGGGAACTAGTATATCATAAATTGAAACAGCATGCAATGTCAATCAGCTGCCTCTTAAGCCACTAGGATCTTGTCATGTATCAAAAGTGGTATGCACTCTTGTGATAGGGATGTAATATTACCACTGTAGAAGGCATTGGTTCGGCTCACCTGGAATATGCTGTCCAGTTCTGGGCACCGTTCCATTAAAAGGATGTCCTGGAGCTGGAGAGGGTTCAACATAGAGCCAGAAAAATGATAAGGGGTATGGAGGGTCTCAGTTATGAGGAAAGATTACAACAACTAGATTTATTTAGTCTGGAAAAGAAACGACTACAAGGGGACATGATTAATTTATATAAATATATGAATGGTCCATACAAAAAATATGTTTCAGATTAAATCAAATCAAAAGACGAGGGGGCACTGTCTCCGTCTGGAGAAATCAAGGTTTAATCACCATAGGCAGCAGGGCTTTTTTACTATGAGAACTGTCAATCTGTGGAATAGCCTGCCTCAGGCGCTGGTCACAGCAGGGACAGCAGAGCGCTTCAAGAAGGGTCTAGATGCCTTTTTACATCTAAATAACATTGATGATTACGTCATATAGAATTGTTTCCCCTAATCCCTTCCTCATGCAATCCCTTCCCATCCTTGGTTGAACTTGATGGACAAGTGTCTTTTTTCAACTGTACAAACTATGATACTATGATACCCAATTTCCTAAAATTGGAGCCAAGTCCTGCCTTTTCTAGAACTGCCCACAGGTACTCCCACTCAACGCTATCAAATGCCTTCACAGCATCCAGTAAGAGCATAACCCGGCTCTCCACTTTGTCTGGCTGTGACTGAATGTTAAGATATAACCTAAACAAATTAATTGCCGTAGAACGATTGGGCATAAATCCTTACTGGTCCCAATGACAAATTATGGAGGTGGCACCAACAAGCTAGACTACAGAGTTGCAGAATGACACATTGTGGAGCTGGCAGCAACATGGTAGGCCACAGAGTGGCACAATGACAAAGTGTGGAGGTGGCAGCAGAAGCATGAGGTCAGAGAGATGGCACAATGACAAATTCTGGAGCTGGCAGCTGCCACTCTTTGGCCTACCATGTTGCTGCCAGCTCCAGGATTTGTCATTCTGCCACTCTCTGACCATATGCTGCTGCTATTGCCGCCTCCACACAGGTCCTTTGAAGATGCCGAGTTATTTGTCAGTTGACAGGACTACGGGATGAATATCTACTCAGTTGAAAGCTACAGATTGATTTCTTCTTGCATGACGCAAGCAGTTCCTCTCCTGACTTTGTTTGCCCAGGCAAACCAGGTGTAGAACTGTGTGACACCACTGTTTCCTGCACAAGTGGTATGATGGAGCAGCACTTAGACTTGTAGAGGTTGAGGTGGTGGTGGCGAAGGAGGAGGAGGCGGACATTGTCGCAAGAGCAGCAGTTTGACAAAGTGGCGGAGAAAGCGGCACCTCCTGTTCAAGTTATTGGTGTGGCTGGGCAGGAAGCACATTCACCTAGTGGGCCGTAAAGGACATGTACTGATGCTGACCGTAGTTAAAGCTCCATACGTCCGTGCTGCCGTGCACCTTGGAAGAAACCGATAAGCTTAAGGACTGGCCCACCTTCCTCAAGCATCTCAGTGTGCACAGCCCAACTATTTACAAGTGCAACATAACCTCCCTCTACTTTCCCACCTACTGCATGAAGCAGCAGATGTTTGCCCCACCTCTTCACTGCCAAGCAGCTGCTGACTGTCCTCAAAAAGTTTGTCCTCGCTGTATAGTGGTGCTAAGACCAGACCACCAAGTAGATCTCTGGCTGAGCAGGACAGAACAGGATGAACAAGACAGAGGCTGGTTGAGGACAGGTGGGGCTGATGACCTGCCAACTAAGTGTTGTATCTCATGAACCCACGGACTCTAGGCTGGGGTTGTCAGATGTCATTTGGGAGGAAGCGGATGGCCTAGTCAACCAATCGACAACCTTTGGGTTGTTGATCAACACACTACCCATAGATGACACCGGCAGTTCTTGCTGCAACGTCACCTTACTTTGCTGCGACCTCTGCCTGCTTCACCTTCTTCCTTTCTGTCTGACATATTGGTTAATCACCTATGTGGATTTGACATGGATTTCTTGCTACCAACTTTAGCAACAAAAAAACTATTGAAATTTGTGGTATACAGATATCCCAAAATGGACACCCTGGAATTGAAGCAAAAAACAATCCAGCAACTACATGGATTTGACACGTATTTCTTGCTATCAACTTTAGCAACAAAAAACTATTGACATTTGGGATATACAGATCCCCCAAAATGGACACCCTGGAATTTGAGCAAAAATCACTCCAGAGGATTTTACACAGAGTTCTTGATAGTAACTTCAGCAACAAAAAAGAACTGCAATTTGAGGTATACAGATCTCCCAAAATGGACACCCTGGGATTGGAGCAAAAATCACTCACATGTGGATTTTACACAGATGCTAGAGACAGCACATGCAGTGTGAAATGACGGGATTGAAAATGGCCGTCTGTTTTTATAGGGCTGTGACAACACATAAGCCTGCCCGTCGCTGATTGGCTTTCATGTCTGCACATGTGATCAAAGGTGTTCCTTTCTTCTTCCCAGAGGTCTCTGCCCCATGTAACACGCTGTGCTTGTGGAACAAATTCCGATTCGTTAGGATTGCCCATTGCCCATCTCTAACCGGAAGCCTGGTCGCAGGAGAACCCAGCCAATTGCAGAACATCCCGAATATTAGGCATAGACTACCCCGAATTTGGTAAGGGAAAAATGGTTCCGTTTTAGGACTCTATTCACTAGAAGACTGGATGGCTTTCTATGCCCTGTCCTCCGGCCACGGAAATTCTACCTATTTCCATAGCAAGAGTTTTATGTTTTCCCTAACTGTTTTTAAGTATTGTATGTGCATTGTTTTTAACTTTTGTATTGTTATTTTAGTGTACTGTATTTTTTATGTATATTAAACTGTTAACTTTAATAAGCCTCTGCTTGTAGTCTTAAAGAATCTGAGTCTCCGAAGGGAATTACATGACCTGTCTATGAAGTAAGTGATTGCATTGCATGTTGTGAATTCATCATTTTAATATAGCATAAGTAGTGAGCGCATGTGCTGTGTAAATCATCAGTGTGCGTTGTCTGTGTGGTCTAGGTGTCTATGGCCTTCTTTGCGAAAATAACTAGTGGGTGGTGGCAGTGGACTAGGTGCCGAGATTGCGTGGAGTAAATTTAGCACTAGGACACCCTTCTGTGTAGGTGGGCAGAGCTTAAGGGCTAAATGCTGGGACTTAGTAGAGTAGGTGCACCCCGTGTTTGGACTGCAGTAAGAGGGGTTCGTGTCAATACTTATAATATGAGGGTCCCAGCAACACAAAGTTAAATTTTTTACATGTAGGTGTTGTTAATTAACAACAATATTGAAAAAGCTGTACTCCAAAAGAGATCATATAATGGAAAAAGTAGTCCTTTCATCCGGTATCAAGTGAGATTTTGGCTATGTGAGCATTTCTCAGTCGGTTTACAGAGCCAAAACATTACCTGTTATGGAATAAAAGGACCATATTTCCACATCTTTTTGGAGTGTTTTTGGAGTGATCCTTTCAGGTATTGAGATAAACAGGCAGAAACTATTTATTTATTTTTGCGCAGTCTGCTACGTCCTATCTTGTTTGACTCATGTAGTTACTACAGGTATGTGCTCATACTGTAGATACTTTCCAATTATAATACCTTCCTTCAAGGGCACATGAGTATACAGTAGCTTTCCTGAATATAAAGACTTGCATATCTTTCTATCCAAATAGCAGTCACTCAACTGAAATGAATTTGGTTTAAACATATTTTTATATGAGATCTGTTGAGCTTCAAGGCTATCAGTAAAGCAATTTCTATGTTATTTCTTTTTCAGACATAGCTCTAATCTCTTTCCACTTTTCTACTGAAGTTAAGCATCTTCGGCCCCTGAACCTTTTGAGATGACCATTTTTTATAATTTCTGGAATTGTACTTTATTGTTTTTATTACTTCTGCTCCCACATTCTGGTCAACTTCCCAACTTATCTGTGTACTGTTACTATGATTACTTGTGTATTTGCTGCACAATTAAAAAAAAATCAATACAAAAAAAATTTGAAGAGAGTAAAGATAGTTTTGTAAAAGTACCAACCTAAAAGATTTACTAAACATCACAAAGATGCAATGGGGGTTACAGGCAGTCCCTGGGTTACATACAAGATAGGGTCCATTTGTTATTAAGTTGAATTTGTATGTTATTTGAAACTGTATATTTTATAATTGTAGATCTAGACAAAATTTTTTTGCCCCAGTGACAATCAGAGTTTCAAAATTTTTTGCTGTAATGGGACCAAGGATTATCAATAAAGCTTCATTACAGACACCTTACAGCTGATCATTGCAGTCTGGGACTATAGTAATAGTATCCAGAGAGCTCCACCAGAGTTCATAGCAGGCAGAGGGGTCAGTTTTTGACTACGGGTCGTCTGTAAGTCAGGTGTCCTTAAGTAGGGGACCGTATATATTTATGTCCCACTCCTCTTCTGCTCTGCATACATCAAGAGGTTCTGGCCTATTGATGTAAATGGCTGCCGACTGTGCTGCCTCTTGGCGTGGAGATGGTGCAGAGGGGGAAATAATCACAATTCCTAGCAGTCCACAGAAAACTGGTGTACAAGCTCTAATAAATGTCCCCAGTAGGGTTTTTATTTCATGACTATAATTGAAGATGGTCAAAGGTTAAGCTTCCTATTAATCTTTTACAATGAAGACATTTAATTGAAAATATGGAAGTGAAGGTTATGACTGTACTTTGGTAAATTGTACAGAGAGTTTAGAAAAAAACTTGGTTGCATTGTGATTCAGTAAGGATAAACTAAGTGAAATATTCACCTCTGCTGATCTACCACCATTGTTTCACAGACTATCAAGCCAAACGGCAAGGTTTGTAACCTCTCAGTGGACACATTAAGACACAGTTTGTTATCTGATAGACCAGTTCCTGCCAAATTGCAGTCTGAATATTCGAACTCTGTTCTCTCTGCAGTTTAATCTCTCTGCAGTGAGGCCTCAGATGCTCTGTTTGCTTTTCATCTGTGCTGAAAACCACTTTGCTTTTTGAAATTATAACAATTTGTATTTGCTTTGGGCCCGCATAGAAATTTTATTCCTATAACTGAGATACAATCTCTGTGACCTGCTTTGCCAGTAATATCTTATTTATTGGCTCAGAGAAAGAGATGCAAAAGCAATTCATATTCAATTCATTGCTACATGTATACCTGAGCATTTAACCCATTTTTGTTGGATACTCAAAATATTCTGTGACTTTGACAATATATAATACAGTTCTAAAAAAAAGCTCTGTCATACAACCTGATAATCAAGAGAGAGCGTATAGGACAAGATAAATGAATTAGCAAGTGATGGCTAGGAGAGATGGCAGTGTGTGTATTGAGGTTGGACATCCTCTAGGGCTGAAGTCTAATCCAGTACAAGGATTCAGATAAATTAAAATGCTGGAATAAATTCTCATTTAGGTTAGAAAAGTAATGGTTACTTATCAAATTTTAAAATTTTCATTGTATCTATCTTTCCATCTATGAAGTACAAATGCTGCTGCAATAAAATGGACATCCTGCTCTTCTATATATCCTAATTAGAGATGAGCGAACACTAAAATGCTCGGGTACTCGTTATTCGAGACAAACTTTTCCCGATGCTCGAGTGCTCGTCTCGAATAACGAACCCCATTGAAGTCAATGGGAGACTCGAGCATTTTTCAAGGGGACCAAGGCTCTGCACAGGGAAGCTTGGCCAAACACCTGGGAACCTCAGAAAAGGATGGAAACACCACGGAAATGGACAGGAAACAGCAGGGGCAGCATGCATGGATGCCTCTGAGGCTGCTTAATCGCACCATTATGCCGAAATTATGGGCAACAGCATGGCCATGACAGAGTGACAGAATGAAGCTAGATAGCATGTAAAACATCCAATAATTGACCCTGACACTATAGGGGACGGCATGCAGAGGCAGAGGCAGCGGCAGCAGGCTAGAGAGTGGCATGGCGACATACCCTAATTGGACTCAGGCTTCAAACCAATGGGTGTCAGAGAGGAACCAAAGGAGGTGAGCAAGAAGCGCTCAAATAATATCGGTACATGATAAAAGTTTGCCAGTATATTTTGTGGATTACACAGCAGGGTGGCGACAAAGTTAACATGGAAGCCATGAAAACAACCCAAAATTCTGCCTGACACAGCTCGTTTGATAAGGGGACCATGTATGCTTACAGTTCATGCCAGTCGCTGCACTGGCTGCCAGTCTCCTTTCGAATACAGTTTAAAATAATAATAACCCTCATCCATAAAGCTCTGTATAATGCTGCACCCCCCTACCTCTCCTCTCTTATCTCAGTCTATCGCCCAACCCGTGCTCTTAGATCCGCCAGTGATCTTAGATTAACCTCTACCCTAGTGCGGACCTCCCACTCGCGTCTCCAAGACTTCTCTAGAGCTGCACCAATTCTATGGAATGCTCTGCCCTGGACTATCAGACTAATACCTAACCTCCAAAGTTTCAAACGTGCTCTTAAAACCCATTTCTTTAGGCAAGCCTATAACACTCATTAACTGCATGAAGTTTTAACTCTTCTACTAACCCGTCCTGTGTCGTCCTCCCATCTGTTATCCAGCAACCAACAGGCACCAGACTTCTCTGCAGTCCCATTCACCCTGGACCTGGTATATAAGATGACGGCTGAGTGGTTCAAGCGACAGCAATTCCATTTATTATATTTTGTTCTATTCCCTAAGAAGAATGGCTTGACCGTTAAATATTCTTTTACCTCGTGTTACCCCATCATCTTCATAAACCGTAAGCTCTGGCGAGCAGGGACCTCACTCCTGTTGTTCCATACAAATGTTGTGCTCTGTTACAATACATTTGTATTTGTTTCCTATGATTTGTAAAGCGCTACGGAATATGATGGCGCTATATAAATAAAGATTATTATTATTATTATTATGGAGGCAGTGAACTAGTAGTAGATTAAAGGTGCTGCAACTATGTTAGTTGGATCTTGGGATGGAGCTGGCGCTCTGCAGCCAGGCGAGCTTTTGCCAATCCAAGCCCCTGTCTCTAGGCTACTCCCCAAACAGCACTTCTAAGAACCTTTTGTATAAGATCAAGTGTAGTAGCGTTCTTATAAGTTTAGGATATGGCGGGTGAGGGGAATGTAAACAGATGCGCAAGAAGCGCTGAAATAATATCCCTAAATGGTAAAAGTTTGCAAGTATATTTTGTGGATTACACAGCAGGTTGGCGACAAAGTTAACAACTTTGATGTGGAATGCCCTGTAATAGCTCTTGGGCGGTGTGCCTTTTATCGCCTAGGCTCAGCAGTTTCAGCACCGCCTGCTGTCGCTTAGCGACGGCACTGCTGCTGTGCCTAGAGCTACCGACTGATGGCGCCATGCCCACGGATGGTAATTCGGAGGAGGAGGAGGTGGAGGAGGGGTGGGAGGAGGTATAGTAGGCCTTTGAGACCTGGACCGAGGTAGGCCCCGCAATTCTCTGCGTCGGCAGTATATGACCAGCCCCAGGGTCAGACTCGGTCCCAGCCTGCACCAAGTTAAGTGTAGTAGCGTTCTTATAAGTTTGGGATATGGCGGGTGAGGGGAATGTAAACAGATGCGCAAGAAGCGCATGATGCGCATGGAGCTGGCGCTCCGCTGCCAGGCGAGCTTTCGCCAATTCAAGCCCCTGTCTCTAGGCTACTCCCCAAACAGCACTTCTAAGAACCTTTTGTATAAGATCAAGTGTAGTAGCGTTCTTATAAGTTTAGGATATGGCGGGTGAGGGGAATGTAAACAGATGCGCAAGAAGCGCTGAAATAATATCCCTAAATGGTAAAAGTTTGCCAGTATATTTTGTGGATAACACAGCAGGGTGGCGACAAAGTTAACAACTTTGATGTGTAATCCATGAAAACAACCCAAATTTCTGCCTGACACACCTCGTTTGATAAAGGGACGATGTATGGAGGCAGCTATATGGACGACTTTTGGAGGTAGCAATGGAGACAACGTGTGGAGGCTGCTATGGAGACAATTTAATTTGGATAGTGCCTGTATGTGGCAGTCCCAAACATTTTTCAAACCAGAGGAGCAGGTAGGTGGCCCTCCAGTAAAATGGAATAGATTGAGTGCCTGTATGTGGCAGTCCCAAAAATGTTTCAAACCAGAGGAGCAGGTAGGTGGCCCTGCAGTAAAATGGAATAGATTGAGTGCCTGTATGTGGCAGTCCCAAAAATTTTTCAAACCAGAGGAGCAGGTAGGTGGCCCTCCAGTAAAATGGAATAGATTGAGTGCCTGTATGTGGCAGTCCCAAAAATGTTTCAAACCAGAGGAGCAGGTAGGTGGCCCTGCAGTAAAATGGAATAGATTGAGTGCCTGTATGTGGCAGTCCCAAAAATGTTTCAAACCAGAGGAGCAGGTAGGTGGCCCTGCAGTAAAATGGAATAGATTGAGTGCCTGTATGTGGCAGTCCCAAAAATGTTTCAAACCAGAGGAGCAGGTAGGTGGCCCTGCAGTAAAATGGAATAGATTGAGTGCCTGTATGTGGCAGTCCCAAAAATTTTTCAAACCAGAGGAGCAGGTAGGTGGCCCTCCAGTAAAATGGAATAGATTGAGTGCCTGTATGTGGCAGTCCCAAAAATGTTTCAAACCAGAGGAGCAGGTAGGTGGCCCTGCAGTAAAATGGAATAGATTGAGTGCCTGTATGTGGCAGTCCCAAAAATTTTTCAAACCAGAGGAGCAGGTAGGTGGCCCTCCAGTAAAATGGAATAGATTGAGTGCCTGTATGTGGCAGTCCCAAAAATGTTTCAAACCAGAGGAGCAGGTAGGTGGCCCTGCAGTAAAATGGAATAGATTGAGTGCATGTATGTGGCACTCACAAAAATTGTTTCAAACAGAGGACCGGGTAGGTGGCCCTCCAGAAAAATTAAATGCATGAAGTACTATAGCAAGAGCCAGTGGGCCCTGTCAAAAAATAGCCATTTTCCTCTGCTTTACTGTACAAAGAGGAGGAGAAGGAGGAAAATGAGGAGGAGGAGGAGTGGATCAATTATTCAGGTTGAGCTTCCTTCACCTGGTGGAGATTGGAAATTCTGAGAAATCCAGCCTTTATTCATTTTAATAAGCGTCAGCCTGTCAGCGCTGTCAGTCGACAGGCGTGTACGCTTATCGGTGATGATGCCACCAGCTGCACTGAAAACCCGCTCGGACAAGACGCTAGCGGCAGGGCAGGCAAGAACCTCCAAGGCGTACAGCGCCAGTTCGTGCCACATGTCCAGCTTTGAAACCCAGTAGTTGTAGGGAGCTGTGTGATCATTTAGGACGATGGTATGGTCAGCTACGTACTCCCTCACCATCTTTCTGTAAAGATCAGCCCTACTCTGCCGAGACTGGGGACAGGTGACAGTGTCTTGCTGGGGTGACATAAAGCTGGCAAAAGCCTTGTAAAGCGTACCCTTGCCAGTGCTGGACAAGCTGCCTGCTCGCCTACTCTCCCTCGCTACTTGTCCCGCAGAACTACGCACTCTGCCGCTAGCGCTGTCAGAAGGGAAATACTGTTTCAGCTTGTGCACCAGGGCCTGCTGGTATTCATGCATTCTCACACTCCTTTCCTCTGCAGGGATGAGAGTGGAAAGATTTTGCTTGTACCGTGGGTCCAGGAGAGTGAACACCCAGTAATCGGTGCTGGAATAAATTCTTTGAACGCGAGGGTCACGGGATAGGCAGCCTAGCATGAAATCTGCCATATGCGCCAGAGTACCAACGCGTAAGAATTCACTCCCCTCACTGGCCTGACTGTCCATTTCCTCCTCCTCCAACTCCTCCAACTCCTCTTCTTCTGCCCATACACGCTGAACAGTAAAGGACTCAACAATGGTCCCCTCTTGTGTCTCACCAACATTCTCCTCCTCTTCCTCCTCATCCTCCTCCACCTCCACCTCCTCCGATATGCGCTGAGAAACAGACCTGAGGGTGCTTTGGCTATCAACAAGGGAATATTCTTCCCCTGTCTCTTGTGACGAGCGCAAAGCTTCCGACTTCATGCTGACCAGAGAGTTTTTCAACAGGCCAAGCAGCGGGATGGTGAGGCTGATGATGGCGGCATCGCCACTGACCATCTGTGTTGACTCCTCAAAGTTACTCAGCACCTGACAGATATCAGACATCCACGTCCACTCCTCATTGTAGACTTGAGGAAGCTGACTGACCTGACTACCAGTTCTGGTGGAAGTTGACATCTGGCAGTCTACAATCGCTCTGCGCTGCTGGTAAACTCTGGATAACATGGTCAGTGTTGAATTCCACCTCGTGGGCATGTCGCACAACAGTCGGTGAGCGGGCAGTTGGAGGCGGCGCTGCGCTGCCCTGAGAGTGGCAGCATCTGGGCTGGACTTCCTGAAATGCGCACAGATGCGGCGCACCTTCGTGAGCAAATCAGACAGATTGGGGTATGTCTTGAGGAAACGCTGAACTATCAGATTTAACACATGGGCCAGGCATGGCACATGTGTCAGTCTGCCGAGTTGCAGAGCCGCCACCAGGTTACGGCCGTTGTCACACACAACCATTCCCGGCTTGAGGTTCAGCGGTGCCAGCCACAGATCAGTCTGCGCCGTGATGCCCTGTAATAGCTCTTGGGCGGTGTGCCTTTTGTCGCCTAGGCTCAGCAGTTTGAGCACCGCCTGCTGTCGCTTAGCGACGGCACTGCTGCTGTGCCTAGAGCTACCGACTGATGGCGCCGTGCCCACGGATGGTAGTTCGGAGGAGGAGGTGGAGGAGGGGTGGGAGGAGGAGGAGGCATAGTAGGCCTGAAACACCTGGACCGAGGTAGGCCCCGCAATCCTCGGCGTCGGCAGTATATGAGCAGCCCCAGTGTCAGACTCGGTCCCAGCCTCCACCAAGTTAACCCAATGTGCCGTCAGCGATATATAGTGGCCCTGCCCGGCAGCACTCGTCCACGTGTCCGTGGTCAGGTGGACCTTGTCAGAAACGGCGTTGGTCAGGGCACGGATGATGTTGTCTGACACGTGCTGGTGCAGGGCTGGGACGGCACATCGGGAAAAGTAGTGGCGGCTGGGGACCGAATACCGAGGGGCGGCCGCCGCCATGAGGTTGCGAAAGGCCTCGGTCTCTACTAGCCTATAGGGCAGCATCTCCAGGCTAAGCAATCTGGAGATGTGCACATTAAGGGCTTGGGCGTGCGGGTGGGTTGCACTATATTTGCGTTTCCGCTCCAGCGTCTGGGGTATGGAGAGCTGAACGCTGGTGGATGCTGTGGAAGATCGTGGAGGCGACGATGGGGTTTTTGTGGCAGGGTCCTGGGCAGGGGGCTGACTAGCAGCTGACACAGGGGAAGGAGCAGTGGTGTGCACGGCCGGAGGTGAACGGGCTTGTTGCCACTGAGTGGGGTGTTTAGCATTCATATGCCTGCGCATACTGGTGGTAGTTAAGCTAGTAGTGGTGGAACCCCTGCTGAGCCTGGTTTGGCAAATGTTGCACACCACAGTCCGTCGGTCATCCGGTGTTTCCTTAAAGAACCTCCAGACTTCTGAAGATCTAGCCCTCGCCGCAGGAGCCCTCGCCACGGGAGCTTCACTAGTTGACACATTTGGCGCTGATGCACCAGCTCTGGCCCTGCCTCTCCGTCTGGCCCCACCACTGCCTCTTCCAACCTGTTCTGGTCGAGGACTCTCCTCCGTCTCAGAAGCACTGTGTTCACCCGGCCTCTCAACCCAGCTTGGGTCTGTCACCTCATCATCCTCCGATCCCTCAGTCTGCTCCCCCCTCGGACTTCCTGCCCTGACAACAACTTCCCCACTGTCTGACAACCGTGTCTCCTCATCGTCGGACACCTCTTTACACACTTCCACTACGTCAAGAAGGTCATCATCACCCACAGACTGTGACTGTTGGAAAACCTGGGCATCGGAAAATTGCTCAGTAGCAACCGGACAAGTGGTTTGTGACTGTGGGAAGGGTCCAGAAAACAGTTCCTCAGAGTATGCCGGTTCAAATGCCAAATTTTCCTGGGAGGGGGCAGACTGGGGAGGAGGAGGCTGAGGTGCAGGAGCTGGAGGAGTGGCGATTTCGGTGACATGGGTGGACTGCGTGGAAGACTGACTGGTGGTGGACAAATTGCTCGAAGCATTGTCAGCAATCCACGACATCACCTGTTCGCACTGTTCTGGCCTCAACAGTGCTCTACCACGAGTCCCAGTAACTTCAGACATGAACCTAGGGAGTGTAGCTCTGCGGCGTTCCCCTGCTCCCTCATCAGCAGGTGGTGTCTCACCCCGCCCAGGACCACGGCCTCTGACCCCTGCAGTAGTTGGACGCCCACGTCCCCGCCCTCGTCCTCTACCCCTAGCCCTCGGGTTAAACATTTTTAAAATGAGAGTTATAACTTTATTTTTTTTTTTACTTTTTTTTGTTTTTTTTTGTGTGTTTTTTTTTTTTTTGTGTTTTTTGTTTTTTTTTGAGTTTTTAAAACCAAACAATGCTATCCTATTGCTATGGCTATTTTCTAGCCAAGTATCAAAGCACACTACTATGCCAGATGAGATGACACTGAGTTAGTGCCTAATTGAAATCCAACCCCTACTAAATTTTCCCACTTCGGTCTTTGCTATGGATATGTGCGTCACTAAGCGCAGAACACAGCGGTCGCAAGTCTCACTACAAATTGCTCAGAATTGGCTAGTACATGCACTGCAGAAAGTACAGCCACCAGCAGATCAACCAGAAATCAAATATATAGAACGCTACTGTATGCGTAAGTAAGCTCTTTGTATTCTCCTATGGCTATTTTCTAGCCAAGTATCAAAGCACACTACTGACAGATGAGATGACACTGAGTTAGTGCCTAATTGAAATCCAACCCCTACTAAATTTTCCCACTTCGGTCTTTGCTATGGATATGTGCGTCACTAAGCGCAGAACACAGCGGTCGCAAGTCTCACTACAAATTGCTCAGAATTGGCTAGTACATGCACTGCAGAAAGTACAGCCACCAGCAGATCAACCAGAAATCAAATATATAGAACGCTACTGTATGCGTAAGTAAGCTCTTTGTATTCTCCTATGGCTATTTTCTAGCCAAGTATCAAAGCACACTACTGTCAGATGAGATGACACTGAGTTAGTGCCTAATTGAAATCCAACCCCTACTAAATTTTCCCACTTCGGTCTTTGCTATGGATATGTGCGTCACTAAGCGCAGAACACAGCGGTCGCAAGTCTCACTACAAATTGCTCAGAATTGGCTAGTACATGCACTGCAGAAAGTACAGCCACCAGCAGATCAACCAGAAATCAAATATATAGAACGCTACTGTATGCGTAAGTAAGCTCTTTGTATTCTCCTATGGCTATTTTCTAGCCAAGTATCAAAGCACACTACTGTCAGATGAGATGACACTGAGTTAGTGCCTAATTGAAATCCAACCCCTACTAAATTTTCCCACTTCGGTCTTTGCTATGGATATGTGCGTCACTAAGCGCAGAACACAGCGGTCGCAAGTCTCACTACAAATTGCTCAGAATTGGCTAGTACATGCACTGCAGAAAGTACAGCCACCAGCAGATCAACCAGAAATCAAATATATAGAACGCTACTGTATGCGTAAGTAAGCTCTTTGTATTCTCCTATGGCTATTTTCTAGCCAAGTATCAAAGCACACTACTGTCAGATGAGATGACACTGAGTTAGTGCCTAATTGAAATCCAACCCCTACTAAATTTTCCCACTTCGGTCTTTGCTATGGATATGTGCGTCACTAAGCGCAGAACACAGCGGTCGCAAGTCTCACTACAAATTGCTCAGAATTGGCTAGTACATGCACTGCAGAAAGTACAGCCACCAGCAGATCAACCAGAAATCAAATATATAGAACGCTACTGTATGCGTAAGTAAGCTCTTTGTATTCTCCTATGGCTATTTTCTAGCCAAGTATCAAAGCACACTACTGTCAGATGAGATGACACTGAGTTAGTGCCTAATTGAAATCCAACCCCTACTAAATTTTCCCACTTCGGTCTTTGCTATGGATATGTGCGTCACTAAGCGCAGAACACAGCGGTCGCAAGTCTCACTACAAATTGCTCAGAATTGGCTAGTACATGCACTGCAGAAAGTACAGCCACCAGCAGATCAACCAGAAATCAAATATATAGAACGCTACCGTATGCGTAAGTAAGCTCTTTGTATTCTCCTATGGCTATTTTCTAGCCAAGTATCAAAGCACACTACTGTCAGATGAGATGACACTGAGTTAGTGCCTAATTGAAATCCAACCCCTACTAAATTTTCCCACTTCGGTCTTTGCTATGGATATGTGCGTCACTAAGCGCAGAACACAGCGGTCGCAAGTCTCACTACAAATTGCTCAGAATTGGCTAGTACATGCACTGCAGAAAGTACAGCCACCAGCAGATCAACCAGAAATCAAATATATAGAACGCTACTGTATGCGTAAGTAAGCTCTTTGTATTCTCCTATGGCTATTTTCTAGCCAAGTATCAAAGCACACTACTGTCAGATGAGATGACACTGAGTTAGTGCCTAATTGAAATCCAACCCCTACTAAATTTTCCCACTTCGGTCTTTGCTATGGATATGTGCGTCACTAAGCGCAGAACACAGCGGTCGCAAGTCTCACTACAAATTGCTCAGAATTGGCTAGTACATGCACTGCAGAAAGTACAGCCACCAGCAGATCAACCAGAAATCAAATATATAGAACGCTACTGTATGCGTAAGTAAGCTCTTTGTATTCTCCTATGGCTATTTTCTAGCCAAGTATCAAAGCACACTACTGTCAGATGAGATGACACTGAGTTAGTGCCTAATTGAAATCCAACCCCTACTAAATTTTCCCACTTCGGTCTTTGCTATGGATATGTGCGTCACTAAGCGCAGAACACAGCGGTCGCAAGTCTCACTACAAATTGCTCAGAATTGGCTAGTACATGCACTGCAGAAAGTACAGCCACCAGCAGATCAACCAGAAATCAAATATATAGAACGCTACTGTATGCGTAAGTAAGCTCTTTGTATTCTCCTATGGCTATTTTCTAGCCAAGTATCAAAGCACACTACTGTCAGATGAGATGACACTGAGTTAGTGCCTAATTGAAATCCAACCCCTACTAAATTTTCCCACTTCGGTCTTTGCTATGGATATGTGTGCCACTAAGAGCTAAACACAACGGTAGCAAGTCCCCCTGCTAATTCCTCACAAAATGGTACTAGATGCAAATTAAAATAAAAAAAGTAGAACGTTATTGTAGCCCTAAGAAGGGCTGTTGGGTTCTTTGAGAATCACTCCTGCCTAACAGTAAGCTAATAGAACACCCTAACGCTTTCCCTGACCAGCAGCAGCTCTCTCCCTAGCGGCATCCAGACACAGAATGATCCGAGCAGCGCGGGCAGCGGCAAGTCTATCCCAGGGTCACCTGATCTGGCCAGCCAACCACTGCTATCGACGTGTAAGGGTACCACGTCATGCTGGGTGGAGTGCAGAGTCTCCTGGCTTGTGATTGGCTCTGTTTCTGGCCGCCAAAAAGCAAAACGGCGGGAGCTGCCATTTTCTCGAGCGGGCGAAGTATTCGTCCGAGCAACGAGCAGTTTCGAGTACCCTAATGCTCGACCGAGCATCAAGCTCGGACGAGCATGTTCGCTCATCTCTAATCCTAATCCTTAAGTACTCCCCACCCCATTCCTAGCCATTCTCCTCTGCATAGTGTTGCCTCCACTAAGGTAAAAGTTTACCTTACTCTAAAATAATTTCTTAATTCCCCAGTCCATAGTGATTACAACATCTAAGGGGTATCCCTCTGTATGGATTGGCACCAAGTAAACATAATTGGTAAGTGACAGCATTGTAAGTTGAAAGTGAATAAAAAGGCTCCCAGATCTTCCATCATATGTACCATGGAAATTCAATAGGAAGAAAATAAAACTTTATTGAATAATAAATACAATAACACACGTCAGGTATATTTATCTCCATGATGACGCAAACTATACAGTCATCACATGTGCTATTCTATATTTTGAACATAGTAAATAAATACCGTATATACTTGTGTATAAGCCGAGTTTCAGCCAAATGTGCTGAAAAACGTCCCCTCGGCTTATACACGAGTCTATTACACAAAAAAATTACCCTGTGTGCCATGTTTTCTTCATGGCCGCGCATACTATGACGTCAGCAGCGGCTTCGTCATAGTATGCGCATGCTAGAAGAAAAGATGGCCGCGTCCATGCCGGAAGAAAGAAGTGGAGCCGCGGAGAAGAAAGAAGTCAGGATGCGCTGACATCGGGGACATCGGTAAGCCGCGCCGACATCGGGGAGCCGCGCTAACATCGGAGGGTGAGTATTTAAGTTTATTTTTTTAAGGGCCGTGGGGGCAGGCTGGCTGTATACTACTAGGGGCTTGCTGTATACTACTTGGGGCTTGCTGTATACTACTAAGAGTTTGCTGTATACTACTAGGGGCTGCTAAATACTACATGGGGCTGGCAGGCTGTATACTACTGGGGGCTGGCAGGCTGTATAGTACTGGGGGCTAGCAGGCTGTATACTACTGGGGGGGTTGACCAATGCATTTCCCACCCTCGGCTTATACTCGGGTCAGTAGTTTTTCCCAGTTTTTGGCCCTTTTTGGGGATGATCATCGTTTACAATGAGATTTGAAATATATAATATAAGAAAACCTCTTTATTTCACTCCATCTGTACCCCTAAAACTATCAGAAATAGCTTCATAGTAATGAAAACAAAATGGAGGTGAAATTAACAATGGTCCATTTTTGTCGGGAATAAGCTAAAATTTACGCATTCACAAAAGATTAAAAAGAGAAAACCCATAAATTTGTTGTAATTTCTCTAGTGTAGTGAGACACCCCACATATGTGCTTCACTGTTTGTATGGGCGCAAAGCGAGGCGCAGAAGTGAAGGAGAGCCACACATTAGCCAGTTTTGCTGTACAGAATTTAGAGGTTTTAGGTTGATTCATGGGTGCACTTTTGTGAGCTATGAAATATTTGTTTTCTGTTAATGTTGGCTTGAAAATTCTTATTTTTTTGTGGCATTAAATACATTTTTCAGCGATACTATTTTTTGGTGATGCCAGGGCCGGCTCCAGGTTTTATTTGGCCCCTGGGTGACAGAGCCTTAGTGGCCCCTCCGTGGGCTGCCCTCCAGTGGCCACACTGCCTCCCCTCCCCTGCGGACACACTGACTACCCCCCTTCCACCTGCGGACACACTGACCCCCTCACCCCCCTGCGGACACACTGAACCCTCTCTCCCCCTGTGTCCCCCCACTGGACACACTGAGCCCCCCCCCTCCGGACACACTGAACCCCCCCTCCGGACACACTGAACCCCCCCCCCTACTGACACAATGACCCCCTCTCCCTGATGACACACTGACCCCCTCCCTCCCCCCTCTCTCTGATGACACACTGAACCCCCCCCCCCCTCCGGGAAAGAAAAAAGAAAAAAGAATTTACCTGTCTTCGGCCTGGCCCTCCCGTACGCGTGATCCGATGACGTCATCATGTGCGCCGGCTTCAGAGCCGTCCCGTCGCATACCCTGCGGAGCGCTGCATCGTGGGAACCGGGACAGGTGAGTTTTAGATTCTGCCTCTATGCTGCGCTCCCGACCAGCGCAGCATAGAGGCGGAAACGTGTTCGATCCGGATGGTGATCAATTGTACCAGTGTCTTATAGCGATACTGGTACAATTGATCCGGGGGCCGGGTGCTGGCGCCGGGCCTGGGTGATACTATACTCTAACATCAATTCTGTAATTGATTTTTTAACTTTTTTTTTTCTGTGTTCACCATATACCCTAAGTAACATGTTTTTTTAAAATTAACGGATCAGTACAACTTTTTACATTTACAGTGGGTACATTTTTGATCACTTTCTATTGCAACTTATGCTTGGCAAGATAGGTAAAAAAATCATTATTGCTGTATTTTTTATGCAGTTTATAGTGCAGGTTTATTAATGTTTTTGTTTTATTGCATGGGTCATTATCGGCCTTAGATGTGGGGTTTGTATGGTGATTTTCATTATTTTTTATATTATATGTAACAGGGTTTTTGGGGCTTTTTAATTGATTTATTGGTTTATAAACATGCATGGAGTGGACAGAGCAAATTCACTGTAAGAGGTTGGGTTACCAAACTGTCTGACTGTATCAAACAAAGAATAAAAGATGATTTTTCATTCATGCTGCAACCTAGAAATATGCTAAAAGGGATGTACAAGGGACATACATATTACAGAAAAAGGTACTGTTAGTGGGCTTTGGGGTGGGGTTTAGTGTGATGACAGGTTCCCTTTAATCACTGGGCTCCTTATCTGAAATGGAATGGATCTGAATCTGAAATGGATGGACCTCCGAAGCCTTTCCGATACACTGTTCACTGCACAAATAAGAAGTGACAGAAAGGCACAAAGTAGCTGCTTTACCAAATAAAGTGTGTTACAAGGTATACTGTTATCGCCTGCTCTATTCATTTCTGAAATAAAAATATTTGTCTACATAACTTCTATTGAACAATTAGCAAGTTTTTGGTCTGTACAGGTTATTCTTCTAAACACCTAAGCATACTGGAGGGAAGCCATGCAGCAAGCAAGTCGGCCATGGTTCTGTTTGGAGCAGTTGTCTGGGAGAACAGGATATTTCTTAGAGATTCCTCATTTAGCTATTGATAGGCATTTTAAAACAATGGCTCGCATTTATCAAAAATTACACAATGTTTGTGTAGTGTGCAGGAGGCACCAGATTTATGAATTGGGGTGCCCATTCTTCATGAATCTGACACCCTCTGCACTGCTCCAACAGAGTGCTCCAATTTTTTTTGGTGCACCTTTAACATGGGTTGTATGACACATTTCTGTGTTGCACGATCTAACTAGGATTTCAGTGCAGAAAAGCAGTCTTTCCTTCACCGCACTGTACTGCTCATCTGATTGATTTAGCTACCTAAAGACAGCCAAGACCATGAAAGTTTACTTGGAGACTAGCCAGTATGATTTCCAGACATGTGAGAGCTGTGACAGAAAGCCAAAGCACACACACACATAGAAAAAAAAGTAATAAATCATTATTTTTTTAGCGCCATTACATTTTGCAACGCTCTACCCATACAAACACAATAGGACATTTCAGAGCAAAAATATGTTCAGATGAGAGAATGATTAAGGAAAACCTTGCTCGCAATAGCTTACAATGTATGAGGAAGAAGCGATGACACAGGAGGGATGCACAATAGTCAAGTCATTAAATAAATGAATGAATAAATAATGTTGCATGGGCCTGTCATGAACCATCAGATTTATGAATCTAGAATCCAAGGTGCACGTGCCTGCAGCATAATCTATTTATTGTTAACTAGCATATTTGGGATGAGTATACAAAGGTGGTTAGTGAAAAGAAGTCAAATTTATATGTTAGGGAATGTGATAAGGCTGCTTAAAGAAATGTTTTTAGTAGCTTGTCTGAAACTTTGGATACTTGCAGATGATACTAAGCTGTGTCAAGTGATAAATACTCTGGTCGATAGTTTAGCATTACAGAGGGATTTGTGGAAGCTGGAGGAGTGGGTGGAGAAATGGCTGATGAGGTTTAATGTAGATAAATGCAAAGTTATGCATTTGGGCTATGAAGACAAAAAGTATAATTATGTTCTAAACAGTCAATTACTTGGTAAAACTGGAGCTGAAAAAGACTTGGGGGTATTGGTGGATGGTAAACTTAATTTTAGTGACCAGAGCCAGGTGGCTGCTGCTAAAGCAAATAAAATTATGGGATGTACCAAGAGAGCAATAGATTCTCATGATAGGGAAACAATTTTGTCCATATTCAAATCCCTGGTCAGACCACACATGGAATATTGTGTACAGTTTTTGGCATCAGTGTAGAAAATGGACATGGCAGAACTGGAACGGGTGCAGAGGAGAGCAACCATGATAATTAAGGGAATGGGGGGACTAGAATACACTGACAGATTACAAAATTTGGGGTTATTCAGTTTAGAAAAAAGATGTCTGAGTGCATTACCTCATTACAATGTAAAAATATCTGAATGGTCAGTACAGGGATCTCTCCAAAGATCTTTTTATACCTAGGCCTGTGATCAGGATACAGGGGCATCCTCTATGGTTCTACCATAGATTTTTTACTGTAAGAGCAGTGAGACTATGGAACTATCTGCTGCAGGAGGTTGTTATGGTGGACTCTATGAATATGCACCAGAGAGGCCTGGATGCCTTTCTGGAGAGCAAAAATATTAAGAGTTATGGGGACTTGATGGTTGGACTTGATGTACTTGTGTCTTTTTTTGCAGCCTTATATACTATGATAAGTTGTATAGTAGTGTGGGGTAAGGCATTCCTGAGAATTGGTGCAGCAAGACTTGAGTGATAGAGAAATTTTCTGTATGTGCAGTCTTCCTACATTGGCAGCCCACTGGAGAGGATGATCTGTTTGCAGCAATGCCTGGGCTGCCCCTTTCATCTGCTCCCTCTTCTGCTCCAGATCAGCAGAGATTTACCTGGAAAATGGAGACCAAATAGTGTGAGGGCTGTCACATTATGACTAGAGATGATCGAGCACTAAAATGCTCGAGTGCTCGTTATTCGAGACAAACTTTTCCAGATGCTCGAGTGCTCGTCTCAAATAACGAGCCCCATTGAAGTCAATGGGAGACTCCAGCATTTTTCAAAGGGACCATGGTTCGGGAATAAAATGTGTTATTTAATTGAAAAAGAATGTGTTCTCATAAGTTAGCAGATATATGCAAACATCTGCAATCTATTCTTCACTGTTCCGCCCGTATATAATCTCCCAACAAGTAAGCAGATGTGAAGAACAGTTAAGAATAGAATAAAAACAGTGAACACAGGATCATTTAAGTGAAAAACACAGTGAAAAACACAGTGAATAATAGATTGCAGATGTTCGGCACATCTGTTTACTTGTCGGGAGATACGCTGTCCCCGGATCCGCTCCTCTTCTTCCACTGAAGTTTCCCCGATCTCTCTGCCGCTGCCCCGATGTCTCCGTGCTGCCACTGTCCCGATGTCTCCGTGCTGCCGCTGCCCCAATGTCTCCGTGCTGCCGCTGCCCCGATGTATCTGTGCTTCCCCGATGTCTCCGTGCTTCCCCGATGTCTCCGTGCTTCCCCGATGTCTCCGTGCTGCCCCGATGTCTCCGCGCTGCCCCGATGTCTCCGTGCTGCCGCTGCCCCGATGTCTCCGTGCTGCCCCGATGTCTCCGTGCTTCCCCAGTGTCTCCGTGCTGCCCCGATGTCTCCGTGCTGCCGCTGCCCCGATGTCTCCGTGCTGCCCTGATGTCTCTGTGCTGCCGCTGTCCCGATGTCTCCGTGCTGCCGCTGCCCCAATGTCTCTGTGCTTCCCCAATGTCTCCTTGCTGCCCGATGTCTCCGTGCTGCCCCGATGTCTCCGTGCTGCCCCAATGTCTCCGTGTTGCCGCTGCCCCGATGTCTCCATGCTGCCCCGATGTCTCCATGCTTCCCCGGTGTCTCCGTGCTGCCCTGATGTCTCCGTGCTGCCGGTGCCCCAATGTCTCCGTGCTGCCCCGATGTCTCCGTGCTGCCCCAATGTCTCCGTGCTTCCCTGGTGTCTCTGTGCTTCCCCGGTGTCTCCGTGCTTCCCCCGATGTCTCTGTGCTGCCGCGAAGTCTCCGTGCTGCCGCTGCCCCGATGTCTCCGTGCTGCCGCTGCCCCGATGTCTCCGTGCTGCCCCGATGTCTCTGTGCTGCCCCGATGTCTCTGTACTGCCCCGATGTCTCCATGCTTCCCTGGTGTCTCCATGCTGCCGCTGCCCCGATGTCTCCGTGCTGCCCCGATGTCTCCGTGCTGCCCCGATGTCTACGTGCTGCCCCGATGTCTACGTGCTGCCGCTGCCCCGATGTCTCCGTGCTGCCCCGATGTCTCCGTGCTGCCGCTGCCCCGATGTCTCCGTGCTGCCCCGATGTCTCCGTGGTGCCGCTGCCCCGATGTAAGCAGATGTGCCGAACATCTGTAATCTATTCTTCACTGTGTTTTTCACTGTTTTTCACTTAAATAATCCTGTGTTCACTGTGTTCACTGTTTTTTTCTATTCTTCATTGTTCTCCACTGTGTTTTTTTAACCCCTTCTTGACATGTGACGTAATAGTACGTCACATGTCGGGTCCCGGTACATGGAGAGGGCTCGCGGGCCGAGCCCTCTCCATAGCCGGTAAGTCTTTGCTGCATATCGCAGCAAAGGCTTACCGGTAACACCCGCGATCGGTACCAGCAAAGGTGCCGGCGGCTTAAAAAAGACGGCGGCGCCATCTTTCCGTGGATCGTCGCTCCCCGTGACGTCATCGTACTGTAGTATGGCAGTATATGATAGGATCGATCAGACAACCTAGGGTTAAAGTACCCTAGGGAGTCTGAAAAATAGTAAAAATGAAAATAAAAAAAAAGTTAAAATAAAAAAATTATAATAAAAAAACCTAAAAATTCAAATCACCCCCCTTTCCTTAGAACTGATAAATATAAATAAACAGTAAAAATCATAAACATATTAGGTATCACCGCGTCCGAAAATGCCCGATATATCAAAATATGATAACGGTTTTTCACTGCGATTAACCCCAGAAAATCGCTCCCAAAGTCGAAAATGGCACTTTTTTGCCATTTAAAAAAAAATTTAAATTCTATAAAAAGTGAGCACAAGGTAGTACAGTCCTAAAAATGATAAATTTGTAAACGTCATCAAAATCCGCAAAAAATGGCACCACCCACAGCTCCATACACTAAAGTATGAAAATGTTATTAGCGCCAGAAGATGGCAAAATCCCCGAAAAAAATGTTGTACAGGAGGTTTAAATTTTTTTTAAATGTATGAAAACATTATAAAACCTATACAAATTTGGTATCCCCGTAATTGTACCGACCCAAAGAATAAAGTAGACATGTTATTTGGGGTGCACAGTGAAATCTGTAAAATCCAAGCCCACAAGAATACGGCACAAATGCATTTTTTTACCAATTTCACTGCATTTGGAATTTTTTTACCGCTTCCCAGTACATGGCATAGAATATTAAATACCACCATTTTGAAGTGTAATTTGTTACGCAGAAAATAAGCCATCACACAGCTCTGTACATGGAAAAATAAAAAAAGTTACAGATTTTTGAATGTGGGGAGTGAAAAATGAAAACGCAAAATCGAAAAAGGGCTGCGGCGGGAAGGGGTTAATTAAATGCTCGATCTCGAGCAGGGGAAATACTCGTCCGGGCAACGAGCCGTTTCGACTACCTTAATACTTGAACGAGCATCAAGCTCGGACAAGTATACCCGCTCATCTCTAATTATGACAAGTGAGTTTCCAAATAATTTTATTAAAGAATGCCAATGATAAGCTGTACAATCCTCACAGCCACAATAGGCGTCAAATGTAAAAGAGATACATGGGATGTTGCATGTTAAGTAGAATATTCATTATTATGCTTTTGGTAAACATCCCATAACCTCATGTCATAAACATAATACATTGAATACATTTAAAAGACAATATCACATACAAGACGCTGATTTTTTTTTTTTAAATTCTTAAAATGAAGCCAAATGCATAATTTTTTTTTCAGAAAGGGAAAGCCCTATTTTTTTGAGGAAAACAAGGCCAAATTCCTGTAGGATCACAAAATATCAGAACAACCTACTGTTTAAGTGGCTTACGGCTTCAACTCGGGAAAGTGTCTGGTCAGTACGGAAGGCAAAGCTCCAGGTCAGGGAGAGGATAGCCTGCTTCAACTATATGGAGATTTCCCTGTTGATTTACATTTGAAATATCCTTGTAATCTTATTTTACATAATTGTATTTATCTAATTTACTGAGACAAGCATTCTCTTGTTCAAGGAAATGTTTCAGAGGTTATTACAACTTCTTATTTTCTCTGCATTCATTATTGATGCAATGTTGGCGTCTATCTCTTGCCTTGCTCTTATGTTTCCATAATGCCCTGACACAGTTTATTGTTGCATGCTGCTAGGGTAAAACAATTAAAAAATAGTTATTTTCTGTATTTTATACATGTTTATATAATGATCAATACAATTGCCAGAGGAAACAAATGTAGTAGTTTGTTATCTGCTCCGAGGTGCTGAAGAATCAAACCTATTAGTGTGTGCTAGGGGTGAGGTAATCATACTCTCCACACATAGACTAAAGGGTAAGAGTGGTCTGACACGGCATTTGTGGATAGAGGTCAGGGGCTTCAGGAAATTGTCAGAACAGCATCCACTTTACTTATGAACAAATATTAAGGGTATAAGAATACAATGTCAAGGTCAAGACTGTAAGAAACTACAAACTTAAGCAGGAAAAGTATTTTCTTCAACACAGACAATATTTCTTCTTTATAAATGTCAGTGTTAACAATCTAGAGCTCTCACATTCTTCATGTGCTTTCTGGACAGGATTTGGCTTTATTCTGTGCAAATTTGGTTAGTTTATGGTGATTCGTGGGAACAAATTATTTTTTTCCTTTATTATCAAAATGGGCGAAAGCACAACATCTTACATGGGGCAGAGAACTCTAGGAAGAAGAAATTAACACCCTCAGTCACATGTGCAGACCTGTAAGCCTATCAGCGACCGGCAGGCTTATGTGATGTCACACAGCCCTATAAAAACAGGCAGCCATTTCCAATTGCAGCATTTTACACTGCATGTGCTGTCTTCATCGTCCAGCTGCTTGTACTGTACTGTGCTCTTGTAATTTCTGCTCCAATCCAAGGGTGTCAGTTTTGGGAGAACTGTATACCCCAAATAGCAGTTCTTTTTTGTTGCTGAAGTAAATAGGAAGAAATCTGTGTAAAATCCACATAGTTCTGCTCCAATCCCAGGGTTTCCATTTTGGGGGGATCTGTATACCCCAAATTGCAGTTCCTTTTGTTGCTGAAGTAAATAGGAAGAAATCTGTGTAAAATCCACATGTTTTCTGTAGTCATTTCTGTTCATATTCCAGGGTGTCAGTTCTTGTGCTTCTGTTTACCTCACATTTCAAGTTTTTTGGTAGATAAAGTAGATCCTTGTCAAATCTACATAGTTGATTAACCAATATGTCAGACAGAGAGGTTGCAGGTGGAGCAGGCACAGGCTGCAGCACAGTAAGGGGACTTTGCGGCAGGGGTGACTCTGTGAGGCCAGAACTGCCGATGTCATCTAACGACAGTGTGTTGATAAACAACCCATAGTTTGGCAATTGGTTGACTAGGTCATCCACTTCCTCCCAAATGACATCTGACATCCCCAACCAAGAGTCCATGGGTTCATCAGATATAACCCTTAGTTGGCATGGCCCGGGACCAGGTCAGCGGTGCTCACCTGTACTCAACCAGCCTCAGTCCTGTTTATTTCCCTCAGCCAGAGATCTACTAGGTGGCCTGGGCTCAGCGCCACTATACAGCAAGGATGAATTCTTTGAGGACAGTCAGCAACTGCTTGGCAGTGAAGAGGTGGGGCAGACATCCGTTGCTTTGTGCAGTAGTCGGGAAAGTAGACAATAAAGAGAGACAATAATGTCAAGAAAAAACACAGGTTTGTATGTGCGCGCTGCCCCTAAGTCTAAATAAGAAAGATGGGCTCTGGATAGTGGCGAGTATTTTATTATTTTTCAGTAACGGACGACGCGTTTAAAGGACGTACTGTCCTCTTCATCAGGTCCTTTAGCAAAATACACTAAAAAGACATTAAACAAAGGTGGGGGAGGAGGAAGGTGGGGACATAAATATGTGGAGTATAAAATTCCATATAAAACTTGTGCATTTCACAATGATTAAAGGATTACAAGCAGCACATAGCTATACACAGATAAATAAAGGTTTATTTATCAATTTATCTGTGTATAGCTATGTGCTGCTTGTAATCCTTTAATCATTGTGAAATGCACAAGTTTTATATGGAATTTTATACTCCACATATTTATGTCCCCACCTTCCTCCCCCCCCCACCTTTGTTTAATGTCTTTTTAGTGTATTTTGCTAAAGGACCTGATGAAGAGGACAGTACGTCCTTGAAACGCGTCGTCCGTTACTGAAAAATAATAAAATACTTGCCACTATCCAGAGCCCATCTTTCTTATTTAGACTTAGGGGCAGCGCGCACATACAAACCTGTGTTTTTTCTTGACATTATTGTCTCTCTCTCCACAATACTTTGGATCACAGGATCTCCTGTGTGCCACAGGGTACGCTGCAGCCCACCACATCATTATTTTCTACCTTCACCCTCTCCTTCAAGATTATTGACTCTTCCACTCACTACATAACCAGGCGCCACGTGTGTCTCTCTATTACCTCTACATGCCATTTCAATCAGTCAAGGCTCCTGCACATCTGCCAAAGGGAGCTGTTTGTCTTTCTCACTAGACATTGTGCAAACAGTCGTTGAAAGAGGCGATTACAAAGAGACAACTGTATGAGGCACATTTACTTACCCATCCCGTGCGCTATCTCCGATCTGGACTGTCCGACGATCCTGTGTTGTGGCACGATTCACGTAGATCGTGCGCCTGATTTCCTGCATCTGTCGCTTCCCAGTCGAGGTCCGCCGGAGTTCACCTTCTTCTTCCTGGTGCATGTAGGTGCTTGGTATTATGACACAATTGAAATGTTAAATTCTGCGCGTTGTCCGAATCCGTCGTGTCGTCCGAAGGCCCATACCCCTGATTTGTGTCGGATGAAAGCCGGAACCGCTGTGCCAAAAACCTTTCTAAATGCGGTGCACGTTGGATTTCCGCAGGTATTCCGACGATAGTGCAGACCGCGGACCCTTAGTAAATGAGCCCCTATGTGTCCAGCCATCCTAGGGTGCAGTATCTGACCATGCTCCTTTCCAAGTTGTTGGTACTGCAGTCTCTCCCTTTCCAAGTTGTGCACCCTTCAGAGAACTAATTGCTTGTGCCGAACCGAGGTGCAGAGTTCCAAGACAAAATTTCTTTACCAAAATGGCAGTGCCAGCCCTTCACAAATATGTAGGACAGAAAGTGGGCCAGTCCTTAAGCTTATAGGTTTCTTCCAAGGTGGACGGCAGCACGGACGTGTGGAGCTGTAACTACGGTCAGGGCCGGGACATGTCCTTTACGGCCCACTGGGTGAATGTGCTTCCCACCCAGCCACACCCACAACTTTAATAGGAGACACCAGGTTGTGAAACTGCTGTTCCTGTGCCAGTGTCCGCCGACTCCTCCTACTTCTCCACAACCACCTCAGCTGCTCCATCATAATGTGCAGGGCACAGCGGTGTCACGCAGTTCTACACCTGGTTTGCCTGGGTAAACAAAGTCACACAGGGGAGGAACTGCTCCGCGTTATGAAAGAATAAATCAATCTGTGGCTTTCTCCATGACAACTCAAAATCGGAACCATGGTGACAGACAATGGGAGGAACATGGTGTCTGCACTGCACCGAGGAGGGATGGTCCATGCTCCCTGCATGGCGCACGTGTTCAATCTGGTTGTCAACAGGTTCCTGAAGTCTTCCACCCATCTGCAAGACATTCTAAAAATGGCTAGGAAACTGTGCATGCACCTCAGCCATTCTTACAAAGCCAAGCACACCCCCCGTCAAATTGCAGAATGGCCTTTCCCAACATAGTCTGATACGCAATGTTTCCACCCATTGGAATTCCAGCCTCCATATGTTAGACCGCCTGTATGAACAGAGAAAATCCATTAATGAATTTTTGATGATGCAAGCGGACCAGAGTACTGCCCTGGGTATCTTTGACATCAGGAACTGGCAGCTCATGCTTGACACGTGCCGTTTACTCAGGCCCTTTGAAGAGGCCACGTTATTTGTCAGTCGCCAGGACTGCAGGATGAATAACAGAATTCCACTGCATCATGTTCTGGAACTCATGCAGCAAAATCTGTCTGGTCAGGGCACTAAAGAAGTGGCAACTATATCTCATGAGTCCGATGGGGGCTGAACTGGAGGAGGAGGAGGAAGACATTGTATCACAAGCAGAGTCTGGTGAAATCAGTAGTTTTTCCACTCAGGTGACAAGATAGGAGGAACAGGGGGAGTCACTTGTGCAGATGGACCGCAGCATGCTGCTTTGCCTAACTAGTGACAGCCGAATAGTCAACATACGGATGGCAAAGGGATGACTTTTGGCTCTCCACCCTCTTGGACCCTCGCTACCGGTAAAAAATTTGTGACTTTTTTTCAGCTTCCAAGAGGGAGGAACAACTGTCATACTGTAGCGAAATAGGCATTGTCCATCCTCTGTCAGGTCTGACCGGGGGATTCCTGGCAGTCATCACTCATGTACTACTGCCACGGCTGCTGTGGGGAGATGGGGGGGTAGTAGCAGTAGCAGCTCCATCAGCAGCATCTTACGGTATATACTCGTGTATAAGCCGAGTTTTTCAGCACAAAAAATGTGCTCGGCTTATACACAAGTCAATACACACATACATATACTTAAAAAGTATTTAAAAAAGAATACACTTATATACTCACCCTCTGGTGGCCCCGACGTGCAGCGCTGCTCCCCCGCTGTCCGCGCGGGTCCTCTACTGGCTTACGCGCCCGTCTTCTGTCTTCCAGCACGGAGTTAGAGAAGAAAGAAGACGGGCGCAGAAGCCAGAAGAGGACCCGGGCGGACATCGGGGGAGCAGCGCTGCATGTCTCGGCCACCGGAGGGTGAGTATATAAGTTTTTTTTAATGCTGGCCAGGCTGTATACTACTGGGGGCAGGCTGTATATTACTGTGGGCAAGCTGTATACTACTGGGGGCAGGCTGGGCTGTGCTGTGTACTACTGGGGGAAGTGCTGTATAATACTGGGGGCAGGCTGTATACTACTGGGGGCAGTGCTGTATACTACTGGGGGCAGTGCTGTATACTACTGAGGGCAGTGCTGTATACTACTGTGGGGCAGGCTGTATACTACTGGGGACTGGCTGTATGCTACTGGGGGCAAGCTGTATACTACTGGGGGCAGGCTGGCTACATACTGGGGGGGGGTCTGTGACCAATGCATTTATACTCGAGTCAATAGTTTTTCCCAGTTTTTGATGGTAAAATTAGGGGTCTCGGCTTATACTCAGGTCAGCTTATACTCGAGTATATACGGTAAGTCTGGAGTCCTTAATGAGCTGCTTACTTCACCCGCCTAGTGAGGAGGGTAGCCGCCACAAGCAGCAGCTGCAGGACATGAAGCAGACCCTGTGGCCTACTTGGACTGCACTTTACCACCTCTGGTAGAGGATCCCCTGGACTACTAGTCAGCCAAACTTGATGGATGGCTGCAACTTGCGGAGTTTGCAGTAGAGAAGCTGTCTTGCCCGGCCAGTAGTGTGGCATCAGAGCGGGTGTTAAGTGAGGCAGGAGTCATCGTTACCCCAAGGAGAACTCGCTTGTCCACCTGTAATGTATCAGGCTCGGCTGGTTGAGAAATGAGTCTGAATTGTAATTACTCAGCCACTATTCTGCTGATGCCACTCGCTTGATGCAACAATCTGCTGCCAGTTGCTCTATCTGCCTCCCACCATCTTTACCAGGGACTGGGATCTTCACTCACCTCCACACTCTGTCATTGTGCCGCTCTGTGGCCTACGATGTTGCTGCCAGCTAAAGAGTTTGTCATTGTGCCATTCTCTGACCTCCTGCTGCTGCTGCTGCCGCAAGCTCCACACTTTGTCATTGTGCCATTCTCTGACCTACTGCTGCTGCCGCTAGCTCCACATTCTGTATTTGTGCCACTCTGTGGCCTACCATGTTGCCACCACCTCCACTCTGTCATTGTGCGACTTTATGACCTCCTGCTGCTGCTGCTTCTGCCACCTGTACACTGTCATTCTGCCATTCTGTGGCCTCCCATGTTGCTGCCAGCTAAAGAATTTGTCATTTTGCCACTCTCTGACCTCCCGCTGCTGCTTCTGATGCTTCCACCTCCACACTGTCATTCTGCCACTCTGTGGCTTACCATATTGCTGCCAGCTAAATAATTAGTCATTGTGCCACTCTTTGACCTCCTCCTGCTGCTTCTGATGCTGCCACCTGTACACTGTCATTCTGCCATTCTGTGGCCTCCCATGTTGCTGCCAGCTAAAGAATTTGTCATTTTGCCACTCTCTGACCTCCCACTGCTGCTTCTGATGCTTCCACCTCCACACTGTCATTCTGCCACTCTGTGGCCTACCATGTTGCCGTCACCACCACTCTCTGTCATAATGCCACTCTGTGGCCTCCCATGTTGCTGCCAAATAAAGAATTTATCATCGTGCCACTCTCTGACCTCATGCTGTTGCTGGTGCCACCTTTGCAGTTCTTTTTTGGCAAATACATATTTTTTTCAGGAAAATTGTATTGTATTAAGCATGTGGCGTCTCTAATCTTCAAATTTAAATTGAAAATTTCAACTTCAAATTCATTTCAAACCTCAAATTAGTTTCAAAATTTAAATTAATTTCAAACTTAAAATTCATTTCAAACTTAAAATTCATTTCAAACTTCATCATTGTGTGACACTATAGCCTACCATGTTGCTGCCACGTAAAGAATTTTTCATTGTGCCCCTCCCTGACCGCCTGCTGCCGCCACCTCTACACTGTCATTGTGCCACTCTGTGGACTACCATGTTGCTGACACCTCCACTCTGTAATTGTGCCACTCAGTGGCCTCCTGCTGCTACTGCTGCCACCTCTACACTCTGTCATTGTGCCACTCTGTGGCCTACCAGATTGCTGCCACCTCCAGACTTTGTGGCACTCTGGCACTCTGTGGCCTCCTACTGCTGCCGCTGCTGCCGCCACCTTCACACTCTGTCAGTGTGCCACTCTGTGGACTACCATGTTGCTGACACCTCGACTCTGTAATTGTGCCACTCAGTGGCCTCCTGCTGCTACTGCTGCCACCTCTACACTCTGTCATTGTGCCACTCTGTGGCCTACCAGATTGCTGCCACCTCCAGACTTTGTGGCACTCTGGCACTCTGTGGCCTCCTACTGCTGCCGCTGCTGCCGCCACCTCCACACTCTGTCACTTTGCCACTCTGTGGCCTCCCATGTTGCTTCCACCTTCCACAACCAGTTCAGTCAGCCAGTTTTAGGGGAGTGGGGGGTTGGTTGTCATTGCATGCAGGGCAGCTCCTGAAAAGAACTCTGCATGAGGAATCAGATTGAGTGCGGATGGCCTTTGCGGGCACACTATTACTGACAGAACCAGTTAGTCACTGTCACAGCTTGGAGGCAGGCACACATATTGGTGGTGGCCCCCTTATGATTAAAGTGTTGGGGCCCTGGGGTGTGCACACCTGGAGCCCTCCCTATAATTCTCCCTGTTTCTAAGAACATAATAGAAAGCTAGAAACTCAAATGGAAACTGTATTTTTAATTTTGCCTTTACTCTATTTAGGTTATTTTTTGACAGGGCCCACTGGCTCTTGCTATAGTACTTCATGCATTTAATTTTTCTGGAGGGCCACCTACCCGGTCCTCTGTTTGAAACAATTTTTGTGAGTGCCACATACAGGCACTCAATCTATTCCATTTTACTGCAGGGCCACCTACCTGCTCCTCTGGTTTGAAACATTTTTGGGACTGCCACATACAGGCACTCAATCTATTCCATTTTACTGGAGGGCCACCTACCTGCTCCTCTGGTTTGAAAAATGTTTGGGACTGCCACATACAGGCACTATCCAAATTAAATTGTCTCCATAGCAGCCTCCACACGTTGTCTCCATTGCTACCTCCAAAAGTCGTCCATATAGCTGCCTCCATACATCGTCCCTTTATCAAACGAGGTGTGTCAGGCAGAAATTTGGGTTGTTTTCATGGATTCCACATCAAAGTTGTTAACTTTGTCGCCACCCTGCTGTGTTATCCACAAAATATACTGGCAAACTTTTACCATTTAGGGATATTATTTCAGCGCTTCTTGCGCATCTGTTTACATTCCCCTCACCCGGCATATCCTAAACTTATAAGAACGCTACTACACTTGATCTTATACAAAAGGTTCTTAGAAGTGCTGTTTGGGGAGTAGCCTAGAGACAGGGGCTTGAATTGGCGAAAGCTCGCCTGGCAGCGGAGCGCCAGCTCCATGCGCATCATGCGCTTCTTGCGCATCTGTTTACATTCCCCTCACCCGGCATATCCTAAACTTATAAGAACGCTACTACACTTGATCTTATACAAAAGGTTCTTAGAAGTGCTGTTTGGGGAGTAGCCTAGAGACAGGGGCTTGAATTGGCGAAAGCTCGCCTGGCAGCGGAGCGCCAGCTCCATGCGCATCATGCGCTTCTTGCGCATCTGTTTACATTCCCCTCACCCGGCATATCCTAAACTTATAAGAACGCTACTACACTTGATCTTATACAAAAGGTTCTTAGAAGTGCTGTTTGGGGAGTAGCCTAGAGACAGGGGCTTGAATTGGCGAAAGCTCGCCTGGCAGCGGAGCGCCAGCTCCATGCGCATCATGCGCTTCTTGCGCATCTGTTTACATTCCCCTCACCCGCCATATCCCAAACTTATAAGAACGCTACTACACTTAACTTGGTGCAGGCTGGGACCGAGTCTGACCCTGGGGCTGGTCATATACTGCCGACGCAGAGAATTGCGGGGCCTACCTCGGTCCAGGTCTCAAAGGCCTACTATACCTCCTCCCACCCCTCCTCCACCTCCTCCTCCTCCGAATTACCATCCGTGGGCATGGCGCCATCAGTCAGTAGCTCTAGGCACAGCAGCAGTGCCGTCGCTAAGCGACAGCAGGCGGTGCTGAAACTGCTGAGCCTAGGCGATAAAAGGCACACCGCCCAAGAGCTATTACAGGGCATTCCACATCAAAGTTGTTAACTTTGTCGCCACCCTGCTGTGTAATCCACAAAATATACTTGCAAACTTTTACCATTTAGGGATATTATTTCAGCGCTTCTTGCGCATCTGTTTACATTCCCCTCACCCGCCATATCCTAAACTTATAAGAACGCTACTACACTTGATCTTATACAAAAGGTTCTTAGAAGTGCTGTTTGGGGAGTAGCCTAGAGACAGGGGCTTGGATTGGCAAAAGCTCGCCTGGCTGCAGAGCGCCAGCTCCATCCCAAGATCCAACTAACATAGTTGCAGCACCTTTAATCTACTACTAGTTCACTGCCTCCATAATAATAATAATAATAATCTTTATTTATATAGCGTCATCATATTCTGTAGCGCTTTACAAATCATAGGAAACAAATACAAATGTAATGTAACAGAGCACAACATTTGTATGGAACAACAGGAGTGAGGTCCCTGCTCGCCAGAGCTTACGGTTTATGAAGATGATGGGGTAACACGAGGTAAAAGAATATTTAATGGTCAAGCCATTCTTCTTAGGGAATAGAAAAAAATATAATAAATGGAATTGCTGTCGCTTGAACCACTCAGCCGTCATCTTATATACCAGGTCCAGGGTGAATGGGACTGCAGAGAAGTCTGGTGCCTGTTGGTTGCTGGATAACAGATGGGAGGACGACACAGGACGGGTTAGTAGAAGAGTTAAAACTTCATGCAGTTAATGAGTGTTATAGGCTTGCCTAAAGAAATGGGTTTTAAGAGCACGTTTGAAACTTTGCAGGTTAGGTATTAGTCTGATAGTCCAGGGCAGAGCATTCCATAGAATTGGTGCAGCTCTAGAGAAGTCTTGGAGACGCGAGTGGGAGGTCCGCACTAGGGTAGAGGTTAATCTAAGATCACTGGCGGATCTAAGAGCACGGGTTGGGCGATAGACTGAGATAAGAGAGGAGAGGTAGGGGGGTGCAGCATTATACAGAGCTTTATGGATGAGGGTTATTATTATTTTAAACTGTATTCGAAAGGAGACTGGCAGCCAGTGCAGCGACTGGCATGAACTGTAAGCATACATGGTCCCCTTATCAAACGAGCTGTGTCAGGCAGAATTTTGGGTTGTTTTCATGGCTTCCATGTTAACTTTGTCGCCACCCTGCTGTGTAATCCACAAAATATACTGGCAAACTTTTATCATGTACCGATATTATTTGAGCGCTTCTTGCTCACCTCCTTTGGTTCCTCTCTGACACCCATTGGTTTGAAGCCTGAGTCCAATTAGGGTATGTCGCCATGCCACTCTCTAGCCTGCTGCCGCTGCCTCTGCCTCTGCATGCCGTCCCCTATAGTGTCAGGGTCAATTATTGGATGTTTTACATGCTATCTAGCTTCATTCTGTCACTCTGTCATGGCCATGCTGTTGCCCATAATTTCGGCATAATGGTGCGATTAAGCAGCCTCAGAGGCATCCATGCATGCTGCCCCTGCTGTTTCCTGTCCATTTCCGTGGTGTTTCCATCCTTTTCTGAGGTTCCCAGGTGTTTGGCCAAGCTTCCCTGTGCAGAGCCTTGGTCCCCTTGAAAAATGCTCGAGTCTCCCATTGACTTCAATGGGGTTCGTTATTCGAGACGAGCACTCGAGCATCGGGAAAAGTTCGTCTCGAATAACGAGTACCCGAGCATTTTAGTGTTCGCTCATCTCTAGTGACAGTGTCTTGCTGGGGTGACATAAAGCTGGCAAAAGCCTTGTAAAGCGTACCCTTGCCAGTGCTGGACAAGCTGCCTGCTCGCCTACTCTCCCTTGATACTTGTCCCGCAGAACTACGCACTCTGCCGCTAGCGCTGTCAGAAGGGAAATACTGTTTCAGCTTGTGCACCAGGGCCTGCTGGTATTCATGCATTCTCACACTCCTTTCCTCTCCAGGGATGAGAGTGGAAAGATTTTGCTTGTACCGTGGGTCCAGGAGAGTGAATACCCAGTAATCGGTGCTGGAATAAATTCTTTGAACGCGAGGGTCACGGGATAGGCAGCCTAGCATGAAAACTGCCATATGCGCCAGAGTCCCAACTCTCAAGAATTCACTCCCCTCACTGGCCTGACTGTCCATCTCCTCCTCCTCCAACTCCTCCAACTCCTCTTCTTCTGCCCATACACGCTGAACAGTGAAGATCTGAGCAATGCTCCCCTCTTGTGTCTCGCCAACATTCTCCTCCTCTTCCTCCTCATCCTCCTCCACCTCCTCCGATATGCGCTGAGAAACAGACCTGAGGGTGCTTTGGCTATCAACATGGGAATCTTCTTCCCCCGTCTCTTGTGACGAGCGCAAAGCTTCCGACTTCATGCTGATCAGAGAGTTTTTCAACAGGCCAAGCAGCGGGATGGTGAGGCTGATGATGGCGGCATCGCCACTGACCATCTGTGTTGACTCCTCAAAGTTACTCAGCACCTGACAGATATCAGACATCCACGTCCACTCCTCATTGTAGACTTGAGGAAGCTGACTGACCTGACTACCAGTTCTGGTGGAAGTTGACATCTGGCAGTCTACAATCGCTCTGCCCTGCTGGTAAACTCTGGATAACATGGTTAATGTTGAATTCCACCTCGTGGGCACGTCGCACAACAGTCGGTGAGCGGGCAGTTGGAGGCGGCGCTGCGCTGCCCTGAGAGTGGCAGCATCTGTGCTGGACTTCCTGAAATGCGCACAGATGCGGCGCACCTTCGTGAGCAAATCAGACAGATTGGGGTATGTCTTGAGGAAACGCTGAACTATCAGATTTAACACATGGGCCAGGCATGGCACATGTGTCAGTCTGCCGAGTTGCAGAGCCGCCACCAGGTTACGGCCGTTGTCACACACAACCATGCCTGGCTTCAGGTTCAGCGGTGCCAGCCACAGATCAGTCTGCGCCGTGATGCCCTGTAATAGTTCTTGGGCGGTGTGCCTTTTATCGCCTAGGCTCAGCAGTTTGAGCACCGCCTGCTGTCGCTTAGCGACGGCACTGCTGCTGTGCCTAGAGCTAGCGACTGATGGCGCCATGCCCACGGATGGTAGTTCGGAGGAGGGGTGGGAGGAGGAGGAGGCATACTAGGCCTGAAAGACCTGGACCGAGGTAGGCCCCGCAATCCTCGGCGTCGGCAGTATATGACCAGCCACAGGGTCAGACTCAGTCCCAGCCTCCACCAAGTTAACCCAATGTGCCGTCAGCGATATATAGTGGCCCTGCAGCACTCGTCCACGTGTCCGTGGTCAGGTGGACCTTGTCGGAAACGGCGTTGGTCAGGGCACGGATGATGTTGTCTGACACGTGCTGGTGCAGGGCTGGGATGGCACATCGGGAAAAGTAGTGGCGGCTGTGGACCGAATACCGAGGGGCGGCCGCCGCCATGAGGTTGCGAAAGGCCTCGGTCTCTACTAGCCTATAGGGCAGCATCTCCAGTCTAAGCAATCTGGAGATGTGGACATTAAGGGCTTGGGCGTGCGGGTGGGTTGCACTATATTTGCGTTTCCGCTCCAGCGTCTGGGGTATGGAGAGCTGAACGCTGGTGGATGCTGTGGAGGATCGTGGAGGCGACGATGGGGTCTTTGTGCCAGGGTCCTGGGCAGGGGGCTGACTATCAGCTGACACAGGGGAAGGAGCAGTGGTGTGCACGGCCGGAGGTGAACGGGCTTGGTGCCACTGAGTGGGGTGTTTAGCATTCATATGCCTGCGCATACTGGTGGTAGTTAAGCTAGTAGTGGTGGAACCCCTGCTGATCCTGGTTTGGCAAAGGTTGCACACCACAGTCCGTTGGTCATCCGGTGTTTCCTTAAAGAACCTCCAGACTTCTGAAAATCTAGCCCTCGCTGTGGGAGCCCTCGCCACGGGAGCTTCACTACGTGACACATTTGGCGCTGATGCACCTGCTCTGGCCCTGCCTCTCCGTCTGTCCCCACCACTGCCTCTTCCAACCTGTTCTGGTCGAGGACTCTCCTCCATCTCAGAAGCACTGTGTTCACCCGGCCTCTCAACCCAGCTTGGGTCTGTCACCTCATCATCCTCCGATCCCTCAGTCTGCTCCCCCCTCGGACTTCCTGCCCTGACAACAACTTCACCACTGTCTGACAACCGTGTCTCCTCATCGTCGGACACCTCTTTACACACTTCTTCCACTACATCAAGAAGGTCATCATCACCCACAGACTGCGACTGGTGGAAAACCTGGGCATCGGAAAATTGCTCAGCAGCATCCGGACAAGTGGTTTGTGAATGTGGGAAGGGTCCAGAAAACAGTTCCTCAGAGTATGCCGGTTCAAATGCCAAATTTTCCTGAGAGGGGGCAGACTGGGGGGGAGGAGGCTGAGGTGCAGGGGCTGGAGGAGTGCCGATTTCAGTGACATCGGTGGACTGCATGGAAGACTGACTGGTGGACAAATTGCTCGAAGCATTGTCGGCAATCCACAACATCACCTGTTCGCACTGTTCTGGCCTCAACAGTGCTCTACCACGAGTCCCAGTAACTTCAGACATGAACCTAGGGAGTGTAGCTCTGCGGCGTTCCCCTGCTCCCTCATCAGCGGGTGGTGTCTCACCCCGCCCAGGACCACGGCCTCTGACCCCTGCAGTAGTTGGACGCCCTCGTCCTCTACCCCTAGCCCTCGGGTTAAACATTTTGAAAATGAAACTTATAACTTTAATTTCTTTTTAACTTTATTTTGTGGTTTTTTGTGGTTTTTTTTTTGGGGATTTTTTTAGTTTTTAAAACCAAACGATGCTATCCTATTGCTATGGCTATTTTCTAGCCAAGTATGAAAGCACACTGCTATGCCAGATGAGATGACGCTGAGTTACGAAAAAATAAACGTAAAATAAAAAGTAAATGGCAGACTGTGCCTAATTGAAATCAAACCCCTAATAAATTTTCCCACTTCGGTCTTTGCGATGGATATGTGCGTCACTAAGCGCTAAACACAACGGTCGCAAGTCTCACTACAAATTCCTCACAATATGGTAGTAGATGCACTACAGCAAGGACAGCCACCAGCAGATCAACCAGAAATAAAATATATATATAACGCTATTGTAGGCCTAAGTAAGCCGTTTGGATTCTCCTATGGCTATTTTCTAGCCAAGTATGAAAGCACACTGCTATGCTAGATGAGATGACGCTGAGTTATTAAAAAAATAAACGTAAAATAAAAACAAACTGGCAGACTGTGCCTAATTGAAATCAAACCCCTAATAAATTTTCCCACTTCGGTCTTTGCGATGGATATGTGCGTCACTAAGCGCTAAACACAACGGTCGCAAGTCTCACTACAAATTCCTCACAATATGGTAGTAGATGCACTGCAGCAACTACAGCCACCAGCAGATCAACCAGAAATAAAATATATATAACGCTATTGTAGGCCTAAGTAAGCCGTTTGGATTCTCCTATGGCTATTTTCTAGCCAAGTATGAAAGCACACTGCTATGCCAGATGAGATGACGCTGAGTTATGAAAAAATAAACGTAAAATAAAAAGTAAATGGCAGACTGTGCCTAATTGAAATCAAACCCCTAATAAATTTTCCCACTTTGGTGTTTGAGGTGGATATGTGTGTCACTAAGAGCTAAACACAACGGTACCAAGTCCCCCTGCAAATTCCTCACAATATGGTACTAGCTGCAAATAAAAAAAAAAATGTATAACGTTATTGTAGCCCTAAGAAGGGCTGTTGGGTTCTTGTTGAATCACTCCTGCCTAACACTATTCTAATAGAACAGCCTAACGCTTTCCCTGACCAGCAGCAGCTCTCTCCCTAGCGGCATCCAGACACAGAATGATCCGAGCAGCGCAGGCAGGGGCTAGTCTATTCCAGGGTCACCTGATCTGGCCAGCCAACCACTGCTATCGACGTGTAAGGGTACCACGTCATGATGGGTGGAGTGCAGAGTCTCCTGGCTTGTGATTGGCTCTGTTTCTGGACGCCAAAAAGCAAAACGGCGGG
Organism: Engystomops pustulosus; assembly: GCF_040894005.1. NCBI lineage: Eukaryota > Metazoa > Chordata > Amphibia > Anura > Leptodactylidae > Engystomops > Engystomops pustulosus. Next base: position 55,413,953 of record NC_092420.1, on the reverse strand, counting down.
AGATGCCATTTTCTCGAGCGGGCGAAGTATTCGTCCGAGCAACAAGCAGTTTCGAATACGCTAATGCTCGAACGAGCATCAAGCTCGGACGAGTATGTTCGCTCATCTCTAATCACCATGTATCATGATGCAGGATGAATGGAGAATAATTTGAAGTGACGACAATGGTGAAATTGTGTTTATAAATATATTTCTTACATTGAGCACCACTCATACAAATAAAGTTGATGGAAAAATATGGTAAGGGTTCTTGTTGAAAAAAGGAAGTGGCTTGGTCATAAAGCCAAGCCATAAAGTCAAACCAGACGAAAACACTGTGGGGCAGATTTATCAAGCTGTCTGAAAGTCAGAATATTTCTAGTTGCCCATGGCAACCAATCACAGTTTCCCTTTAAAATGTTAATGAGCACTGGTAAAATGAAAGCAGAACTGTGATTGGTTGCCATAGAAATATTCTGACATTCAGACAGCTTGATAAATCTGCCCCTCTTTCTCCAATTGTGGTGAAAACTGGTACATAACAACCTCTAAAACACATTTTTTTCTAATTTATTTCATTTTTGAAATATATAGAATATGAAGTAATACCTGTGCTGACTTCTAAATGTCAAACTTCATAGGTAGTATTGGATATGGAGCATGTCGAGAGTTTATAAATTCCAGCAGTAGCGGCTAGTCCGAAGCCTTACCATCACTGGTACTCCCGCATTACAGCAAGTTGAACCACCTTGGTCGGGGATTCACTGCATTTACCTGCTTTCATTCATAATTGGATAAGATACACAGGCACATTTTAAAGTATTGTAGCATCTTTACTTACCCGTCAAGGAGTTCATCCAACCATTGACGATCGTCTGATTATCCAGCAGTCTGGTGTTCCATTGGCACGGACCTCACGAGCCACAAGTTAGTAATATATGTGTCCCAATGTACTATATATCCAATAATACCTATGAAGTTTGACATATAGCAGTCAGCGCAGTTATTACTTCTTATTGTATATATTTGTAACAAGTTCCATATCAGAAAAGGGCCTTCACCATACAAGTGAAGACATTTTTTCCACCAGCTTATTTATTGGCATCACTCCACCTACTGCGCTGACACATCATATTACCTTCAGTTTATTTCATTTTTCCACTTTTTTAACCATGGGATAGATGACGGCAGTAGAAAAACATGTCGGAGTGACACTGACACGCATAGCTTTGGGTAAATATAAGTTTGAAATCTTTAAAAAAGCAGTGCGAAAGTGTCTTATGGCTGATGAATAGCAGAGGTTTCCTCTTGCCTGGCTGGCACTGGTACTGGTGGGTGTGGTACATTGTTGTTGGCCCTTAAATAATAATAATTCTTTATTCAGCGCATACAGATTACGCGGTGCTGCATAGAGCTTACCAAATCGATCATAGAAACAGTTTCCTCTTGCTTGGTTGATACTACCCAATTCTTATCTGTACTAGCAGTAAATCAGTCCCTATATCTGTCCCTGACCCCTAGCCTTACAGCAGTTTGCAGATGGCTATACCTAAAAAATAAATCGATCAAAGTCACACAAGCTGGACAAAGAATGACAATCTGCTATGTGTTTCCAACCTGATTGGTCCACACTGATATACTCGGGCATAAGCCTCACCCATGCCACTTTCAGCTACACTTAACATAACTTCATTAAAACAGGACTAGCAGCCAAGATTTTTCCAAAGGATATTCATTTGGATTTGGTTCTTGGGAAATGTCAGATTTGTACCACATCTATGAATAGTTTTGCTCACATTGGCTGTTCGATGTTACAAAAAATTTGTAATTAGAAATTAGAATTTTTACTAAAGAAAAATAACGCACAGCGAGTATAAGTGGCTAGGTTCACTTTGTCGTAAGGTTGTTAAACAGAAACAGAAAAGGTCAACCTGATGGATATGTGGGGTTAACATGATATGATAAGTGTATTGAATTGTGAAATACACTGTATTCTCTTCCGCCAGTGCTTTTCTTGTTATTCCTCCAGCTCTGAATGAACTCTTAACCATGTATATTTGTTAAATTCCTCTCGGAGGCAGTTCAGAAGCTGGTTATACATACTGAGATAATAATATTGGACCAGGCAGCAGGATTAGTCTGCGCTCTGTGTGTGGCAGGCGAAATAATTATAGATTGATGCTCACACACTATACACAACGGAGCAGCCTCAATCTTTTCCTATAAATAAAGGAATTGACAGGTTCAGATGGGTTCAGCTATATTGTAACATACCAACAGTAGATTATAGGTTCCACAAAGGTTGATGATGTTGGTGGCTTTCTTAATACATTTCAATGGAAGCTATATAAATAGCTGAGCAATGGTTTACAGGGAAGCCGAGAAGCAATAATATTATTTTAGAGCAGCTTAAGAAATAAAATTGAAATATTATATTATTGCCATGGCAGGTTTTGTTTCATACGTCAAAACTTTCAGTAAAATCTAACAAATTGATTGAGTGGCACATTTTAAGACATGTAACGTCCAGTTTTGCTATGAAAAGGCCTTCTCGACATGAGACAGAATAGTAAGTCCTGTTGGGAAGGGACTCTCCACAACATTCAGTACTATTACATCAAGCTAATGGCACTGGCTCAAAACTGGAGCTGGTGCCATAAATGGTGGGTGTCAGCTGGATATTATAGTTGGAACACTTATCTAACACCTGCAATCGGAGATAACTCAGATTATGGATGTCAAACCCTTACACTTCATGTTCAAGCATGACTCCGACATGTAATGTTACAGCCTGCATGTTCCAGCCTCAATTGAACCCCCAGCGCCTTGTTCACATGGCAGTTCCAAAGTCCGATAAGGAACCCAGTGCTGCCCCATGTTCTTTTAGGTCAGATCCTGCTTTCCGTGTCATTATGCTCTGACAGTTACAATACACAGCAATACATTAGATCCAAACGAACAATTAGTTAAAAAAAAATCAATCAAAAAATAATCATGATTTGATACCATAATATCATAGATATAAATATAAAACCTGTGTGTGTGCATTGGTTGTATTGCAATTATATATTACGTACTTTTTGTGCACAGATTTTCTGACTATAGGATTTACAGTATGCCATTATTATTTGTGCCTCTTTGTTATATGATCCTTTTAAGCTGACTGTACTAATAACATATCATGTTTTATTGAGACTAAGTTTGGAATTTTGCAATCCGAATTTTTGCATGATTCCGTCTCCTTCACATATATTTATTATTGCTTTAATAAAATGTAGCGGGATGTATGCAGAACTATAATGAAATGAAAAACAGATGGGTCTTTTATGTTTTATAATATTTTGAACAGTATAAATGGAAGACATAAAATATAGCACAAAGTTAGCTATGATATGTAGTAAAAAATGTGTTCCACAATGTGCTGGGTAGATATGCACCTGAATATAAAATTTATTTTTAAAGCTTTTAGTTTTTTTTCAGTGTATAATGCTCAGAGTGGTTCTAATACAGAAATATCTAATGGTTTTTAAACTTAGATTGAACAAAGGAATTTGACCATTTGTCTTTCTTGTCATACAGTAACTGACATATAATTATGCCACACACTTACTTGATCAAGAAGAAATTTGTGGGAAAACATATCCACTAGGCTTTATACATATAAATGTAATATATTGCTCTGTGTGCGGCAACCTGAAACACAGCATGTTGTAAATTGTAAGACTCAATAGGGAGCAATAAAGTTTGAAATATTTGTATGCTTCAGACTTGGTTCTAGTTTTACCATTTTGAATTACACCCTTATTTATTTGTTGTGCATTCATTCATACAGATATAATCTTATTTTCTCCTGTACTTTTCAATTTCCTGCTATTGCATATCCAACTGCTAAATCAAACTGTTTTTTATTAATATTCTCAGGTACCGTAGGTACATTTTTAAAAGCATGTAAACCAATGGAGCATGGGAGTAGATATTGTCCCATTTGCTTGAACAAATCAAATGATTAAATGTTCCAATATATAAATATATATTACTCTTACTTTAATATGAATGGAAGAATATCTCTGCCCAGTGTGGCTTCACACTGACTGATGGTGGAGTATAAATTATATTTTTGTATAATGAGGTATTACATTTTTATCAAATAAAGTATTTTTTTTCTTTTCATTTAAAAAATTTGAATAATTGGACCTGGACATATAATTCATGCTAAATCTTTATGTACATTACTTGACCAATATTCAATTACTTGACCTTTTCAATTTGTACATTATTTCCTAGTGACAATAAATAATATTCCATGCCGCATTTTCTCCATTTAGTTGTGACTTCTGTTTTCATAGTTATCACTGTATGCTTATTTTGAAACATCCCCTTTCCTCTTTTTTTTTAAGCTTTGGGTGATACGGCCAGGAAAATATACAAATATATAAATATTCTTTAAAAAATGAAAAACTTTTGCCATATTCTGATATCAATAACTTTTTCTTACTTCAGTCTATGTACCAGTGTAATGTGTAATTTTGTGGGATGAGCTGTCATTTTCATTGCTACCATTTTCGGGACTGTATGACCTATTTATTACTTTTTATTAGATTTTTTATGTATTGCTAAAGGCCAAAAGAGTGTCAATTTGGGCACTATTTTCTGTTATTTGTATATTTCGATGGATTGGGAGTTTTGGCAAGCAGCCATATCTAACATGTTTAGAATTATGTTTATTTTATCTATTTATTTATTTTTTTTACAGTTTTTAAGAACCCCTAGGGTACCCCTTCTGTCAGGATCTGCTCTTCTTATGCCCTGGTTTTTAAGAAAAAAAAAATGCTTTTTTAAATTATGCAACTGAGCCAGAGGGGCTCCCGTCTCCATAGGCGTTAATGGAGCCTTAAGGCTCAGGCTCATTTGCATTTGCATTTTTAAGAAAATAAAGCCCTTTTTTTCTTAAAAACAAGGGCATAAAAGCTAAAAGAGCAGATCCTGCCAGAGGGGGCACATACCAGTATGTCTTTATGTTTGGTTTACAATGCTTAATCTGGCGATAGACGTCCTTTAACCTGAGGATGCCTGATCACTCATACCATATACTGCAATATTACTGTATTGCAGTCTATGGGCATTTTGCTTGTGATCTATATAGGTCTGTCATAGACTGTTTCTGATCCAGGCAAATGAAAGGCCATGTAGACTCGCAGAGACTCTCCACTTATAATAATAACCCACATGGGGGAGGGGCAACAATCTCTCCCAAGATGGTGGCATTTAATTTTTTTAAAACCTGGGGCAAAGCCAAGGCTCTAAGAGCTCTATATATGCTTTCCTTGCTGCCTTCCCATATTCTAATATTAAGGTTTTTCAGCAATGGGCTCATCCTTAACCACTTTTTGCCTGAAAATAACATTTATGTCCTACTATTTTTTTAACAGCCATAACCTTCTCTTTTTTTGCTTTTTTGTACTCTTTTTAATCATGTCATTTTGGTCTATTTACCTTGTTTCCCCCCAAAATAAGATATAATGCAATTATTTTCAAGCTTAGGAATATAAGGCCACCCCTGAAAATAAGGCCAAGTGTCAGTCATTGCTACAGCTCCCCTGACGCCATACATTAGCTGTAGTAGATCCTTTAGATACTGCAAGAGGTTGTGACATAGGTGAAAAATTCATGAAATAAAATCAATGACTATTGTGTTGAAAATGCGCTACAAGCAGCTACCTGGACAAGAAGGGCTTGTTTAGGGAAAGTGATAAATATGAGAGATTGGGGCCAATGATTCTAATTGAGCCACAAGAAATTCAGCATGAAATGCAGAGTTTAGGAAATTATAAGGATGTTATAGAAGTTGTTGACATAATAGTCACAGTAACACAGTACAGGCAGTGCGTTACGTACAGGATAGGTTCTGTAGGTTTGTTCTTAAGTTGAGTTTGTATGTAAGTCGGAACTTTATATTTTATAATTGTAATCCCAGCCAGAGTATTTTTGACTCTGTGACAATTGGATTTTAATAATGTTGGGTTGTCATAAGAACCAGGATGAACAATAAAGCTTAATTGCAGACACATTTTATAACTCCTACAGCTGATTATTATAGCCTAGGGCTAAAGTACAGTAAATTACCAACATCCAGAGGTCCGTTTGTAACAAGGGATCATCTGTAAATTGGGTGTTCTTAAGTAGTGTACCACCTGTATTGACTAATTTGTTGAGACTGATAAAAAAAAGCATTGACATTTTATTTTTTATTTGAAATGTTACCCTGCACACAATACAGTATGTATAACTTGTTATCAATATTCTGTGGCACAGGTTTAATGATACCCTGGTTATGTAGTTTTTTTCAGCCTTGCATGAGTTAAGTTGTAATTTTTATTGGTGTATTTTGGGGTGTAGATGGCTTCTAATAGCTTTTTAATTAAGATTTTTGGAGGCAAGGGGACAAGGAAACTTATCTGGGGACATGAATGGTGGTGACACAATGTTGCTAAAAATGTGTTGAAAGTTGGTCATCTCTTGAAATAAATATTCAGGTAATCTCTGGTAAGGAGGACACCAGTCTATTGTACTTGTTGTGGTTTTTTTTTTAGTTTTTTTCTGGAGAAATACAGGTTTCTTACCTTTTTATTTTTTTTTACAAACGGGCCTCTGGATGTTATAGTAATTTACTGTACTTAAGCCTTAGACAACAATAAACAGCTATAACAGTTACCAAAGGTGTCTGCAATTAAACTTTATTGTTAATCCGGGTTCTTATTACAACCCAACATTTTTAAATTCCAATTGTCACAAAATAGACAAAATAAAATTGGCTGGATCTACAATGATAAAATATATAGTTCCAACTTACATACAAATTGAACTTGAGAACAAACCTACATAACCAATCATGTACTCAACCTGGGGACTGCCTGTATATTTATAAATATATATAGCAAAAATATATGTTTTAAAAATTTTAGTTATTTCTATCTGTAAAAGTGTTACCCCAAAACAGATATTATATTAGTGTTTGGCACTTTATTGCACAAATTTTAATTTATCACTTGTCTGTTTTAGCATGTGAATTTTTATTTTTGGGTGGCGATAGTGACTGTAGGGACTAACACCTTTTTTGGCTAAAATGTTTAATGTATTTTTTAATTTTATCTGTTTTTATTCTTTTATTTTTACTTTATGCTCCTCACAGGTCATAGTGCATGTTTTGTAAACTTAATTTTTATTTAATTTTCACACTTTACTTTTCCACAGTAATTGAAAGTAGTGGATTATAATGTATGTGGTTTGGGTGGTAGCCCAGGGCCAAAAGATTCTAGGGGGCCCATGGCAACCCAAACCACCCACCAAAGGTTATACTGAGAAGGGACTTCACCCATGAAGGCCTCGTACATCTGTTCCTGCTTTTAATACACATGTACACAAAAGCCATTTCAGAACTTTTAAAGATCCTCCAAAGATTTTGAAAACACATATTGAAAGCAGCCAGAAGGGACTCAACCTCTATTCCCCAAGAAGCTGATTTTAGCACCATATGTAGGCAATGATTACGGACTTGAAGGGGCAATAATATTCATAAAGGCAAGGGCCCATGGCAATCTTCATCTGCCCTTAGTAATTGGGGTCTGTATGGTATGGCATGGGTTTTATGGACACAGACTACTGACCATAAATATATACTAGTTGGGTTTCTGAAAGCAAAGAACTTTACATATACTGCACATGTACTGCATTAGGTATGTGTTCCTCCTGTGTGAGAGTGATTCTTTGCACCTGCTTTGTTTTTTTTATATGCATTTATTCCGATATAGTATCAGTGAAAATGGATTATAAACAAGACAATCCTGATAGGTTGTGCCAAGTTTGGAGTGTTAAGTACACCCTACATTTAAAAAAAACAATAGAGAGGGTACATTTGACTCTAATTCAAAGATCAATTCAAATTGAGGAACATTAGTATAGGTTAATGTCAAAGTAAAAAATATTTAAAGAGAATACAGAGAAACCTTAAAAAATGCAAAAAAGATGGTAATCACAAACCAACAAACAAACCTGATTTCTTCAAGGTAACTATGACTCACTTTATTTGTATTCTCCTCTTCAGATTACCATGAAGGATTTAAGAGTTCAGTTGTGTCAGTTTGATTATTCCGCTTTGTGGATTGTATCCTGCATTAAAAGAAACATTTTAAGAAATGTATTCATTATATTGGAATGATTTCTACTCTTATCAGCTCATCGGGGATTGCAGCTTTAAATCTATGTTTTTTAGCTTCATGAGATACTTTATTTCTCTAAATCTGTAATCTTTTGTTTTAGAATAACATATTACATTTTAGACTCACTTTCAATTTAAAGGGGACCTACCACCACGATTCTACCTATAAAGGTAGAACGGGTGGTAGGTGGATGAATGGGACGGGAGGATAGCCCTTTTTTGGGCTAATCCTCACGTCCCGGCTATCCTTTAGTAAACTTTATTGCTTGCATATACTAATTTTCTTAAGCGGCTACTGGGGCGTGGAGTAGCCGGACATGAGGCTACTTGTCGCGGCTACTCCACGCCCCAGTAGCCTCGTTCCTCCGGCTGCCAGGTAATCTTCGGCGCACAGCTCCTCGTAGCTGCGCGCCCTCATACGAATACCCTGCGTTCTGAGCATGCGCAGAACGCAGGCCTACGGGTGCGTGGCCGTAGCTCCGAGGTCGGCGCTACTACGCATGCGCAGAATGCCAGGTACTCGGACGAGGGAGCGCAGCTACGCGGAGCTGCACGCCAAAGATTACCTGGTAGGCGGAGGAATGAGGCTACTGGGGCGTGGAGTAGCTGTGACTAGTAGCCTCATGTCCGGCTACTCCACGCCCCAGTAGCCACTTAAGAAAATTAGCATATACAAGCAATAAAGTTTACAAAAAGATAGCCGGGAGGTGAGGATTAGCCCAAAAAAGGGCTATCCTCACGTCCCATTCATCCACCTATCACCTGTTCTACCTTTATAGGTAGAATCGTGGTGGTAGGTGCCCTTTAACAACATTGCAACATTCGGGGAGATTTATCTTTTCTCTTTCTAGTCTTCCTAACATTCTAGTTCCTTTTTCGTCTTGTTTCTTAGGCCTCTGTCACATGGACGTATGCTCGCCTGGCCATAGCCGCAGTCCCAACCGCATGCTGAAGAGTCAGAGGGATGAATGCTGCTGACCCCTCCCCCCTCAATAGCGAGGCATGGCGCCCACCCATAAACACGGGAAAAGATAGAGCATGCCCTATCTTTTCCCCGTGCACTGAACTATACGGTGGAACATGTGTGTGCTCGCTGTACCACGACTGAGCACAATAGGCGTCTATGGGGACTTATATCTAACATATATCGGGCCACAATGTCAATGAACGGGGCCTAAGTCTTATTTGTTTAGGTGGATTTTTCTTGTGTTAAATTGCACCTGTGCCTTTTAGACCAACATTGCTGTCTGGTGTGGAGGAAGCAACTCTTTTTTTTCTAAGTCTTTGGAAAATGACTAATGATAGATATAACCTGGCCACCAGATATTCAATGAGAAAACCAATTCCCACCAGAGGATATTCTGTTGGGTCTGCCCTGACTTTCTCTATTTGATCTTATTCTACACTTCTTCAGCATTTACACAATCAGAATTTTTTATGTGGATAGGATGTTGAGTAAAATATATTGATTTTAACAGATAAAAAAGAACAGGTGACCTTTAACTAAGTATTTCATACAGTTTTTTAAAAAAGATTTCTTTTCCTAAAATACATTATAAATATGATACCAAGCATGTATTAGGTTTATACTTTTTTACTACTTCTTTTTTCTTTCTTTAATTGCAAAATCCTATGGGAAAGCCCTTCCATTGAAACTGAAACCACTTATTTGAGGCTATGCATTAGTGCCAAATCCCTACGACAGCACCACTTGCTCGGCTCCTTATAGACACCTATAGGATATAGAATGCAATAAATATATTGTATATGTTGTTATGTTGTCAATTAAATAATTATCATTTTGTGATGCATACACCCAGTAAAGAGGAAAGGACATTGCGTTATAAATAGCAATATAGCAATGGTATTTGTGACACGTAATAGACTTTTACATCTTTTCACCTTTAGTCCCTCATCACAGCACCTGTTTTCCACATTAATGACAAGGCCATTTCTCAGGTTTTTTTATTGCGTTTAATATAATTTATAATTTGAATGATTAAACAATTTCAATTTGGGAATCAATTTTCCTTTTTTTTTTTGAAGAGGTAGGCAATTTTTGTGCACTGGTGTTTTTTTAAAACTGTTTAGACTCAACTTTTTTACATACAATTTTATTTTTATTCTTTACATTCTTTATGTTACTTTTTCCCACAAGGGGACACACATATAGCACGGTGTATTATGCTGCCCCTGACAGGCCTCTGGCCTGTCCTTTAGTGGACCCTGGGTTGGCATGAGAAGTCATTGACACCTTTTGATTACAGCTTCAGGATGCCAATAGGAGACAGAGCTCAATCCTGGGATCTAAAGAGTTAAACACCATTTAACGACACCGTGGTCTTAAGAGTTAAAAACCCAGGATTTAGGCTTTTCTAATCCGAGTACTGGGGCTGGGTTGTCTTAACACAGAAGCAGCAGAATATAATATTCTTCTAGAAAGGCGTTGCATCAGAAGAAGCATCTTAAATTGCCACAGTAAAAGTCTGAAATGGTAGTCGTTAAGATGTACATTTTTTTTGTTTAAACAAATTACAATAAAAAATAGGTTGAACATGAGCAGATACATAAAGTTTGTAGATGATATACAAGCAGCCTCCTGACTTTCAGATGATCCCTAGTTACAAACAGACCTCTGAATTTTGGTAATTTACTGTACTTTAACCCTAGGCTACAATGAACTGCTGTAACAGTAACCAGATCTGATCACAATGAACCATGAAAATGAAGGAAAGAATTTTCGGATCTACATGAAAATTTATACAAATCCAACGGTCCTTCCTATTACTATGCTTTGAACAAGATTTACCAATCAAAAATAATGTAGCAAATTTTTAGGCTTAGTTTTACATATATAGACACACCAAACCTATAGGTCAACCCTATTGCAAAGGGATATGGTCTCTAAGTTTTGACAATCCATATAGGACTCTATAAAAAAAGAAGTTTCTGTTATAGAATAAAGTTTTTACTAAAGCATTACAGGCAGTCTGTACGAGTTACATACAAGATAAGATTTTTTTTTTGTTTGTTTGTACTTAAGTTGAATTGTAGGCATTTTGGAACTGATATATTGTATAATTGTAACTCCAGAAAAAAATGTATTTGTCCCTGTGACAATTGGATTGGGAACAAGAATTATCAATAAAGCTTAGAGAGACCCTACAGCTGATCATTGCAGCCTGGGACTGAAGTAAAGTATCCAGAGAGTTTCACCAGAGGTCACAGTGGGAAGAGATGTTCGTCTGTAACTAGGGGTCGTCTGTAAGCCGGGTGTCCTTAAGTCGGGGACTACCTGTACTGAGGCACATATTTCAGTGATCTTGAAATATGTGCCTAATATGTCCTCTGGGCATAAGCTGCCTTACACTTTACTGAAAAGATCTAGAGAATGAGATGTAGAGAATGAGAAAAAGCTGCTGCATGGAAAAGCAGAAAAGCACAGTAATAGATTTAACAAAATTAAAGGATCCTAACTACTAATTAATAGGAGAATATAATTTAATACATCATATAAGCTTTTATTCTATTATAGCGGAAGAAGGGGGAGTCCATCTGTACTTAGAATGACTCCTGTGCACCAGTTAATTAACATTTTATGAAATATTTAAGCAATTAAAACTAACGGGGCATTTTCTGGAGGTGTAAGAAAGGCGCAATCATTATGTTGTCTGGATGAAACGACGTGCCGAGCATTCGGTTCAGGGAAAGTATGTATTAACTATACAGGTGCCATCATAGTTTTGACACAATTACAAAAAGAAAACCAGAGAGAGTGAATATAATGTGTTCATCGAGGTTCTCTTAAGGAAAGTCAAGCCATTTTACTTAACTGATATAAAATGAATTTATTGCATTTACATAATTTTACATTTCTTTTTCTATCAATCTCTTTCATGTGAATAAACGGCAGGTTGTGATGGCCCTCTCTGGATTGACCTGTAACCAAGACTATGGGAGTAATATTTATCATATGCCATCAGCCCCTGCGTGGCATAGAAATAAATGCAACCGGCAACTTATCACATGTGAAAAGTCGCTGGCTGCAGCGAGTGCGCAGGCTGTGCCCCCACGCTTGGCCGGCCGTGCTACCCTTCACGTCCCACTAGCGTGAGGGTGGCCGATTGGGCTAAATAATCGCAAGTGGTAGCAATAAACTAGCATTTGCGATTATTTCAGTGCTTCTACACCCATTTAGAATTAACATAGTTGAAAGCACCCCACTACACTACATATTTAATTTAATACCAAATTCAAGCCTTACTAATTGGGAAAACAATCAAAAAGACAATCTTTATTTACAGGACAACCTTCTTACAGTCACTCAGTTAGCAACTTTGTACAACATACCGAACTCAGAATACATGCATGCAAAAAAAACCTCAAAACCCTCCTGCTTTTGGCTATCAATCCTGAAGCTTTTCATCCTTCTGACAGATGAAATGAAGGCGAAAAGAAAACAGTGGCAACGTGATAGAGTTGTGGAGGGTGAAAACAGCATTATGGAAATCACAGGGTGTTCCAGGGAGACAGGGAGAGTGGCAAAGTGACAAAATATGGAGGTGGAGGAAAAATGGTAGGCCACAAAGTGGCACAATGATAAGAGTGTGGAGGTGGCGGCAGCAGAAGCAGCAGCAGGAGCCTACAGGTGGCAGCAACATGGTGGCAGCAACATGGAAAGCCACAGAGTGGCACAATGATATAGTGTGAAGGGGGCATTAACAGGAGACCACAGGTGGCAGCAACATGGTGGCAGCAACATGGAAAGCCACAGAGTGGTCCAATGACAGAGTGTGGAGGTGGCGGCAAAAGCAGCAACAGGATCCCACAGGTGGCACTAACATGGAAAGCCACCGAGAGGTCCAATGACAGAGTGTGGAGATGGCCTCTGAAGTATCAGCAGCAGCAACAGGAGGCCACAAAAAGGCACAATGATAAGAGCGTGGAGGGGGTGGCAGCAGCAGCAGGAGCCCGCAGGTGTCAGCAACATGGTGGCAGCAACAGCGAAAGCCACAAAGTGGCCACAAAGTCGAACTTGGGAGACGGTTGAAGCATGGGTTTCATCATCATCATCGGAAGAAGAGGGTGTAAGCCTGTACGTCAGGCAGCGAATCAGGCAGCATGTCGCTACTGTGGCCGTGAGTCAGCAGGGTGGCAGCAGTGCGAGGATGGGAGCCGAACGGCCGCGGGATACAAAACCCGCTTCTCAGGCACAGGAACTCAGCGAGGCAGCGGCATTAGTAGTCACTCTGTGCAGAGTGTTGAGTGCAGAGTGTTTCTTCATCTGCCTCCCACCATCTTTACCAGGGACTGGAATTGTCACACACCTCCACACTCATTGTCATTGTGCCACTTTCTGACCTCCTGCTGCTGCTGACGGCACCTCCACACTGTGCCACACTGTAACCTACCATGTTGCTGCCTGCTCCAGAATTTGTCATTCTCCCACTTTATGACCTCATGCTGCTGCTACCTCCACTATTTGTCTTTGTGCCACACTGTGGCCTACCATGTTGCTACCACCTCCAGAATTTGTCATTGTGCCTCTCTCAGATCTCATGCTGCTGCCGCCATCTCCAGGCTCTGCATTCTGCCACACTGTGGCCTATGATGTTGCTACCACCTCCATTATTTGTCACCGTGTCACTCTATGGCCTACTCATGCTGCTGCCAACTGACCGCTGTCTCCCTGGAACACCCTGTGATTTCCATAATGCTGTTTTCACCCCCCACCACTCTATCACGTTGCCACTATGTTTGGTTTTCACCTTTATTACATCTGTCAGAAGGAATGTGAAGCTTCAGGATTGATAGCCAAAAGCAGGAGTGGATACAGAACACAGAGGACATGCAAATATCCCATTTACTGGTAATCTCTGTTTTGGATCAACTCCTGTTTGTTTTTGGCTTTAGCAATACTGATGGATTATTGACCGATTGAAAGAGGACACTGACGGACGAAATGAAGGGCAAAATGATCAGTGACGTCAATGCAAAATTACTGCCGACACCCTCTCCACTCTTTTTGGGTGGTTCTACATGTATCTGTGTCGTAATCTATGGAATCATCTGATGCCAGTGTAAAAAGAGTGCACTCTTTGTTGTTATAGCGGGATCTTGGCCCTCAACTCAGTCCTTTCGAGCTGGCACAGATGGCACCTTGTCAGGCTGCATAGGCCGCTTCACTTATTTGTTCAAGTTGGCCCCTATAAGTGCCCATGGAATTGAAGAGTGAAGCGATTCTAAGAGCATTGTTTGAAAACCAAACCATGTTCCCTATGCATATTTAAGCATTGCACAATGTTTTACAACTCCCTACAGGCTCTCAGCAGCCAGGAAGTACCTGTTTTTATTTGCCATGATTCTAAACGGGTCGAATCGAATTTTGTTGGAAAATTTGGCGAACTTTCCAAATAGAATTTTTGAAAAATCTCTACTCCAAGATAAAAGCATGGTGACAGTAAATATCAACCTCCAGTTGGCCACGCTCCCGATACAAAAAGTGAGGGACAAAGGTATCGCAGTTTTAGGTGATCTGGCAGGGGACGGAAAGGTAAAGAGTATGTCAGACATTATGAAAGAATTTGAAATCCTCCCACAGTGACCATCCAAGTAGCACAATTAAGAGAGTTAGTGGCAACCAACAACATGCAAAACACCACCATCCCAACAGATATGTCTTCATTTCTTTTTGACAAGAAGTTTAGGGGCTTTAGTAGCACAAGAGCAATCTATGTAGCAATGTCAGGGGGGAAGGAGATCTCCAAAATAGTTCATATGCTGAACTGGGAGAAAGGCCTAGGAGAATCCTTCATGATTCTTCAATGGGAGGAAGCATTTAAATGGTCCAACAAGGCCTCCAGATGTGCAAATCTGACTCAAGTTCAGTCCAAAGTCCTCACCCGATGGTTCTATACATCCTCCTTTCTTGCAAGAGTTTTTCCAGGGTCATCAGATAGATGTAGGCGTAACTGTGGGCATAGAGGATCCCTAATCCACATTTTCTGGGAATGCCCGACCCTACAGCCTTTTTGGAGAGAATGCTTTGAAATAATTTCCTTGTTGCTGGAAACAAATGTCCCCCCAGAACCAGCAATAGCCATCTTGCTACTGAATATAAAGAAGATCCCTCCCAGGAATAGGAAGTTGGTATGCCACATTCTCCAGGCTGCTAAGCTTTTGATAGCTATGGCTTGGAAATCACCACCCCCTACCCAAAAGAGCACTAATTGAAATGTTGGACCTACATTGCCAATATGAAAAGGCATTTGCCCTCTGGCAAAGAAATATGACAGCATACCATGCAATGTGGGATCCGTGGTTAAAACGAAGGACAGGAGTGACAGTTAAATTTAGTCCGATTACAGGTAACAAGAGGTTAAGAGTTAATTATAATACTTCTATAATCACTTTTTCTCAGTTTAAAGGCTATATTTGAAGTATGAAGCCCTTATAGAGAATAACGATAGTTGACTTGAATAATATGTATACCTTCTATGTTGTTTGGAAAGCTATGTATACCATTTGTATAAAGTTTTTTTTTTTTTTTTAAAGTCATGTAATTATAATGCTATCGTAATGACATTGCGGCTGAATAAAAAATATTTTTAAAAAAAGGAATACAAAGGAATGGGGCTGAGTCTTAAGCTACAAAATGGCTGCATCATTAAGGGGTTAATGACATACACTGGGGCAGATTTACTTACCCGGTCCATTCGCGATCCAGCGGCGCGTTCTCTGCGCTGGATTCGGGTCCGACCGGGATTCATCAAGGTAGTTCCTCCGCCGTCCACCAGGTGGCGCTGCTGCGCTGAAAAGCATCTGAACGCACTGGAGTTCACCGGGCCGGACCAAATGAAGGTAAGCGCGTCCCAAGCGACACATTTCTTTTTTTAAATGCGGCGTTTTTTTCAAATCCGTCGGGTTTTCGCTAGGCCATGCCCCTAGATTTCCGTCCCGTGCATGCCGGCGCCGATGCGCCACAATCCGATCGCGTGCGCCAAAATCCCGGCGCAATACAGGGGAAATCGGCGCAAATCGGAAATATTCGGGTAACACATCGGGCCCTTAGTAAATGACCCCCACTGTGTCGCAAAATGATAGTATCAGTAACATTGGCTGTGAGACAAAGGATAAGAACTCGATTTACTCAATACATAAATGCTATTACTTTCAGCTGTGTTGATCTACAGTATCAACATCTGTCCAGAATACAAAGCATTTATAGTATATTGATCAGAACTTTGCTGAATACGATTGCTGATCTGTAGTAAAATTTAATTTAAGAAATTTTACAATGAATCTTACAATGCTATCATCATGGCTGAAAATATTGTGTTATGCCTGATTTTAATACCAGCATATGAACCAACAGATGTTATTCTTGTAAGAATTATACAAGGTTTCCTGCATGTTGGTAGATTCCTCTATATTTGCACATTAATCCCGTAATACTAGAGTGAATATGACGACTAACACTCTCTACATTAAGTTGCATGTTGTAATAAAGGAAACGTTTCCAATTGTATATTAAGTGTAACCAAGATAATTCTAGAAGCAGAACTAAAACATCTATATCTGAAGCTGACAGATCATTAGGTGCTGAAGAACAGATTACAGTATTAACATTTTGATATTGTCAACTCCTAAACTATACTTTTTTCCATGCTGAAGACACAGAGTAATGTACCACCAAGGAAACAAGTCATGATGAGTAAGCTGAAAAATCTAAATTTAGTCTATCAAGTGCAGCCATTCAATACCTTTGAAAAGAATAATAAAGGAGATAAAAACCAAAAAGCAAGCAGCAAAAGAAAGCAAATAAAAACAGCTCCTTTATAACAAGTCTTCTGCATAAACAAATGAATCAGCAATTATTTTGGAACAGCTGCATTAAAGGGAACATATTCATCTTCCATTCATTTACAAGAATTTTACAGATATTGGGACAGATGGACACCAGTTTTTTTTAGAAAGGAAGGCATGAAAATGATGCAATATCTGGCGTATGCCTTTTGTGCAACAAGCATTTTTTTTTTTTACAAAAGTGGTTGTGATGGGAAGGGAAACAAGGCAAGCCTGGGTAGGAATGTCTTAGCCAACCAAATTTACTATGACCTAATAGCACTGGTTTGAGCTGAAATTTGTGTCAACCCTGGACTGATATTGATTTCAATTCTGTTACTTGAGCCAGAATTACTGAAGAAAGTGCCAGTCTTAATACAGCAGCCCAATTGTATTTCATTTTCATGCTTACTCTTAGAGATCTGTCCCTTTCACCTGGAACAAAGTTCCTACTCAGATAAATATCATGTGTGTTTGACATCGCTTGTTAAAGTCTTGTTCCCAGCTCTATTCATGCTGTTTTGCTGTTTCTGAGCTCCTGCTTTCCTTGTCTTGCTAGCTAACTGTTGTGATCGGGACTACTGACCTTCCTTTTATTTTGTTTCGTGTCTACTCAATAGGGAAGGACCATCTTGGTGATTGTCCGACATCACTTAAAATAAACTGTGGCAAAAAGGCAGGGCTATTGGGGGGCTTTAAGGGTTTTAGGGTTCACTGTCTGTTCTTTCCTCCCTGAGTCCGGTGTCCCGAATACATGGGTTATTCACTTAAAGGGGTTTTGTCACAATTTTTTGTTTAACATGCATTACATAAAATAATCCTCTTGCCTCTTACACCCTCTTTTTCATGCAATGGCAGATCCATAGCATCTGTTTACATAAAAAGTGTACTTACCACTCCCTGCTTCTTTAGTTCTATATCCTGGGTGTAGTCAGGAGTATTGTCCCAAGTAACAATTCTGTGCTGCAACATATAGGGGCAGATTTACTTACCCGGTCCATTCGCGATCCAGTGGCGGGTTCTCCGTCGAGGATTCAGGTTTTCCGACTATTCACTAAGGTAGTGCGCCCGATGTCCACCAAAACTAGAAATTAAGAAGTAGGAAGAGGTAAGCACCCTTTTGTTATCCACCAACCTACAGCTCATTAAACATAAAAACAAAATATGTGAGAATGTGGGACAAGCCATTGAACCTTAAATAAGCCAATTTCCCCTATAATATATATATTATATATATATATATATGTATATATATATATATATATATATATATATATAAATATATATATACACTCACCATCCACTTTATTAGGTACACCTGTCCAACTGCTCGTTAACACTTAATTTCTAATCAGCCAATCACATGGCGGCATTTAGGCATGTAGACATGGTCAAGACAATATCCTGCAGTTCATACCGAGCATCAGTATGGGGAAGAAAGGTGATTTGAGTGCCTTTGAACGTGGCATGGTTGTTGGTGCCAGAAGGGCTGGTCTGAGTATTTCAGAAACTGCTGATCTACTGGGATTTTCACGCACAACCATCTCTAGGGTTTACAAAGAATGGTCCAAAAAAGAAAAAACATCCAGTGAGCGGCAGTTCTGTGGGCGGAAATGCCTTGTTGATGCCAGAGGTCAGAGGAGAATGGGCAGACTGGTTCGAGCTGATAGAAAGGCAACAGTGACTCAAATCGCCACCCGTTACAACCAAGGTAGGCAGAAGAGCATCTCTGAATGCACAGTACGTCGAACTTTGAGGCAGATGGGCTACAGCAGCAGAAGACCAGACCGGGTGCCACTCCTTTCAGCTAAAAACAGGAAACTGAGGCTACAATTTGCACAAGCTCATCGAAATTGGACAGTAGAAGTGTCAGGCTTGCGGGTTGTGGATCCACTGGACCACTGCAGACGATGACTCAAGCCACTACCTGGGACCGGAGTCTAAGTGGTACCCAGTTTTCACCAGAGCCCGCCGCAAAGCGGGTTAGACAAGCTGCGACGTGGTACCACCAGGTCGTTCCTCAGGCATGACTTATCTGCAGTGGCGGCCAAGGTTGAGGTACAAGAACGGCAATCAATCTCGTGGTCAAAGTCCAGGCAGAGGGTCAGGGCAGGCGGCAGAGATGCAACGTTAGGGTTCAATTCGGGGTCAGCAACAGGAGGTCCAAGCAGAGGGGTACGGGAACACAGAACAGCAGCACGGAGGAACACTGGTACACGGAAACAAGGAGGAGCTCAGGTAACACAGGAACACGGAGGGACACAGGAACGCAGGAGACACAGGAATGCAGGAGACACAGGAACGCAGGCTAATCGCAGTAAAGCTTTCTCTCAGGCTGTGAGGCACAAAGATCCGGCAGGGCTTGCAGGAAGAGGCAGGCTTATATAGATTTGGCAATATGGCCAGCGCCAACTAATGGCGCGCTGGCCCTTTAAATCTTGAGAAGGAGCCGCACGCGCGCCCTAGCGGTCGGGGACGCGCGTGGACCGCGGAGGAAAGCGAGCCGGGAGCCGGGCCAGGTGAGACGCGCTGGCGGCGCGCTGGCGGCGCGCTGGCGGGGGCTGGGCAGCACGGGTGAGCCCGCGACCCACGATATGGGTCGCGGGACCACCCGTGACAAGAAGATTGGAAAAACGTTGCCTGGTCTGCTGAGTCTCGATTTCTGCTGTGACATTCGGATGGTAGGGTCAGAATTTGGCGTCAACAACATGAAAGCATGGATCCATCCTGCCTTGTATCAACGGTTCAGGCTGGTGGTGGTGGTGTCATGGTGTGGGGAATATTTTCTTGGCACTCTTTGGGCCCCTTGGTACCAATAGAGCATCGTTGCAACGCCACAGCCTACCTGAGTATTGTTGCTGACCATGTCCATCCCTTTATGACCACAATGTACCCAACATCTGATGGCTACTTTCAGCAGGATAATGCGCCATGTCATAAAGCTGGAATCATCTCAGACTGGTTTCTTGAACATGACAATGAGTTCACTGTACTCAATTGGCCTCCACAGTCACCAGATCTCAATCCAATAGTGCATCTTTGGGATGTGGTGGAACGGGAGTTTCGCATCATGGATGTGCAGCCGACAAATCTGCGGCAACTGTGTGATGCCATAATGTCAATATGGACCAAAATCTCAGAGGAATGCTTCCAGCTCCTTGTTGAATCTATGCCACGAAGAATTGAGGCAGTTCTGAAGGTAAAAGGGGGTCCAACCTGTTACTAGCATGGTGTACCTAATAAAGTATCCGGTGAGTGTATATATATATGTATTTTTTTCTTTCTATCTGAAAATATCTGGTACATTTCTTTTTTGGTGGATAATGTAATCACATGTTGACCTGCCCTGTGGTGGTTGTCAAATGAGGCATGACCTGTTTCCCCTGGTAAGGTATATAACAGTGAATACCACGTGCTTCTAATGCCATTAATTAGAAAAGAAGTACAATGGGTACGAAAAGTATTCAGACCCCTTTAAATTTTTACTATTTGTTTCATTGCAGCCAATTGATAAGATCAAAAAAAATCTTTTTTGGTTCACTAATGTACACTCTGACCCCATCAGAAATGTAGATATTTTTGCAAATTTATTAAACAAGAAAAACTGAAATATCAAATGGTTATAAGTATTCAGACCCTTTGCTGTAACACTCATATTTAACTCAAATGCTGTCCATTTCCTTCTGGTTCTACGCCTTCATTGGAGTCCAGCTATGTTTAAGTAACCTGATTTTACTTGATTAGGAAAAACGCACACCTATCTTTATAAGACAGCTCACAGTACATGTCAGACCACATGATAATCATAAGGTCTAAGGAACTGCCCAAGAGCTCAGAGACTGAATTGTGGCAAAGCACAGTGGTGGTCAAGGTTAGAAAAGAATTTCTGCAGCACTGAATGTTTCTAAGCACACATAATCCTTAAATGGAAGCAGTTTGCGATGAGCACAACTCTTCCTCGACCTGGCCAAAATATGCAATCATAGCAGAAGAGCTGTAAAGAAACAACCACAAGTTCACTGTGACTGAGCTCCAGAGATGCAGTAGGGAGATGGAGAAAGTTTCACAAAGTAAAATATCACTCCAGCTTTCCACCTGTCGGAGCTTTATGGCAGAGTATGCCAATAGAAGCCTCCCTTTAGTGCAAGACATATTAAAACTGCTTATAGATGTGAAAAATTACATGAAGGACTCTCAGACTATGAGAAATAGGATTTTCTGGTCTGATGAGACAAACATTGAACTATTTGGTTTTAATTCTAAGTGGAATGTGGGGAGAAAACAAGGCACTGCTCATCACCTGCCAAATACAACCCCAACAGTGACACATGGTGATGGCAGTATGTTGCTATGGGGGTGTTTTTCCACTGCAGGGTCAGGACAACTGGTTGCAATTAAAGGATGAATGCAGCCAAGTACAGAGATATCCTGGATGAAAACCTCTTCAAGAGTGCTCTGGACCTCAGACTGGGCCGAAGGTACACCTTCAAACAAGCCAATGACCTTAAGCACAATTGAGCATCTCTGGAGAGACTTGAAAATGATTGTCCACCAACGTTCACCAGGCAACTGAAGAGGATCTGCAAGGAAGAGGCAGAGGATCACCAAATCGAGGTATGAAAAACTTCTTGCATCTTTCCCAATAAGACTCATGGCTGTAGTAGCTCAAAAGGTGATTCTACTCAATACTGAGCAAAGTGTCTGAATACTTATGACCATGTGATACTTCAGTTTTTTGCTAAAATATCTACATCTCAGTTTTTTTTTCTGTCAAGGTGGGGTGCAGAGTGTACATTATAGAGCAAAAAACTTATCTGATCTTACCAATTGGCTGCCTTGAAACAATTTAAAAGGGGTCTGAATTATTTCCAAACCCACTGTATGTCTGATACAAGAAATAAGAAAGTTATTTGAAAGAAAAGATTTCTATTTGCATGTCACTTTTTACCATAATACTGTCAAAAATAAATAGTAACAAAAGAAACTATGATTGTAGGCATACAATTTTAGTTTTATATAAATCCATTAATTTCCCCACACACTATAAACAAACTCACATATAGCAGTCTTTTTTGCTTGTGCTGCCTGAAGCCTCTTTATCCCGGCTAAGGGGTTCACCTGCCGCATAAATTGTACTTAACTCTATATGTATCAATATTATACATGTAGGGTGCAGGGGGCCTACAAAGATAGTTATGCCATAATGTATTAGTTATAACATATGGTGACTCTGCTTGTCTACACCAGTGCACGTTAAGAAAAGGCATTGATCTCACCCATCTTGTCGTCACAGCAGGGGAGGTGGGGATGGTCCGTCATGGGCACTTCCAGGTCTGGATGAGGACACTTCCACTGCCCCTAGTCAGCCCTATAATATGGGATCTCCCTCAGTGTCCCAGAGTTGCTCCCGCCCTTACAAGGACGGTCCCAAACTATCCCTATAGGTAAAAGTCACCCTACTTAACCCTATGTATTCAAAATCCAATCT
Source organism: Engystomops pustulosus (assembly GCF_040894005.1). NCBI lineage: Eukaryota > Metazoa > Chordata > Amphibia > Anura > Leptodactylidae > Engystomops > Engystomops pustulosus. The sequence continues at coordinate 55,391,427 of NC_092420.1, read as the reverse complement.
TCCCGACGCGTTTCCAGTGCCACTCCTTGTGGAACTTTCATCAGGGGAATAGCAGTAATAGCGAATGATACATGAAAGAAAAAAATGATGAATGGCTGTAGGTCCGCCAACAATGGTCAGTGGTGGTGGGTAACACAGTGGTGCACTCCACTTCTGTAGCAGCCTATTTGACACATCCTCACGGAGTTTTAAAGGGTGTTAGTCCATGTGACCAGATATCGTTCTTTCGTCTGATTGGCTGGACCATTATCCCTCTCACCTGTTTTTTGGGGATGTGTGGGGGTTGAAATGTAAAAGGAACTCCCTCCTAGGGTAATGTTTCACTCACCCGCCTGTTGGAGGTTCCTTCCAGCACGTGTCTCGGCGTAGTGAAGGACGCCAACTAGCTACTTCCGGTCTAGCGATGGCTCCGATACGTCACTTCCGGTGACGCGTACTGCTACGTCATCAGTTGCCATGCTTACCGAGACACGCCAGTGAGATTCCTAGTACGATCTGGGCGGCTACCGTTACCATGGTGCACCAGGGAAGCCCATACCCATTCGTCTAGTTACAGGGATTTATTACCAGTGCGCTGCAGTGGCCGCATCAGTGTGACCCTGTGGAGTCGCCTACCTAGCCCCCATATATCTGACATTAAACGAAGGTCATCTTTAGCATTTAAGTTACCTTAAACTTTGGTACCTATTAGCCTAGAATCCACATTTATTATCTTATGTACAGATTTTATTTGGGTACTTTGTGCAATGACTAGTGGGACTGACTGTGACACTCTATAAAAGTTGTTTTAAGGTCGGTCAGAGTGGAACAAATTTCAGTAGACTCATTACCCATATCCGATATTTCCTCACCAGGTATCTCTACGCTTAGTTGGCCCTAAAGCATAGGATAGGTAGTGCATCACATAAATATTTTAACCATGTATACAGAAGGTCTATAGTGACTATTCTATTTAAATAAAAGGTGCATATGATAAGTTCTCATTTAGGCCTCTTGGAGCTACTGTATCACATCTGAATATCCACTTAGCCTCTCTCTGTAGTATGGCCCGATCCCAGTCTCCTCCTCTTTGATTTGGGGTCACTACATCGATCCCCATGAATTTGATGTGATTAATGTCTCCTGCATGGTATATATTCATGTGTCGGGCGACTGGAGTGTCCCTTTTATGGGTGATGTCTCCCAGATGGGCCCCTATCCTCCGTCTTAATTCGAGTTTTGTCTTGCCTATATATTCCAATCCACACGTGCATACTGCTCTATATATGACACCTCGTGTTCTACAGTTTATAAAAGATCGGATGTCATATGATCTTCCTGTCACATTGGCTGTAAAACTCTTGCATGTATGCATTACAGGGCAGGCTATGCAGCCACTGCACTTATGGTTGCCCTTGATGTCTGAGGTCAACCATGTTTCATGTTCTGGTGCTATGAAGTGACTTTGTACCAGACGATCTCTCAGGCTTCGTCCTCTCCTATATGTTAGCTGTGGGGAGGAGCATATTACATCCTGTAGGTCTGGGTCCATATTCAATATGGGCCAATGATCCTCTATAATGCGTTTTATGGAATCCGCATCCCCACTGTATGTGGTTATCATTCTTATTGGTTCTTTGTTGAGGGGTTTTTCTTTGGGTGTGTTCAATAGGATCGTCCGGTCCCTTTGCAGTGCCACCCTGTAGGCGGATCTTAAAATGCCATCAGGGTATCCCTTTTCAAGAAATCTGGCCCTGAGGTCGGCCGCCTGTTTTTTGAACTCTGGTATGGAAGAGCAATTGCGTCTGAGTCTTAAATATTGGCCCCTCGGAATGCCTCGTCTAAGGGGGAGGGGATGGTTACTTTCCCATCGAAGTAGGGCATTAGTGGCCGTGGGTTTTCTGTATACCGTGGTTTCAATTTGGCCCTGATGGTCTTTTTTAATCAAAACATCTAGGAACGGTAATTCATTCTCATGGATATCAAATGTGAAATGCAGTCCTATATTGTTTTGGTTTAGTGATGTGACAAAGTCCTCGAACTCTTGTTTTGATTTATTCCAGACAACAAATATATCATCGATATATCTGAGCCATATTTCTATGCCTCCAGTGTTCTCCACATTCTCTCCAAACACCACTGTTTCCTCCCACCAGCCCAGGAGCAAATTGGCGTAGGTGGGTGCACATGCCCACCCCATCGCCGTGCCCCTGAGCTGGTGGTAAATCCTCTTGTCAAAGAGAAAACAGTTGTGGGTTAAGGAAAACTGTAGGAGAGATAGTATCATACTGTTATGTGGTCGATGCTGTATTCCCCGCGTCCCCACAAAATGAGAAGTGGCTCTAATGCCTGATTCATGCGGTATAGACGAATACAACGCTTCAACGTCTATGCTCGCTAGGAAGCATTGAGTACCTACATTAACATCTTCCAGTCTGTTTAACAAGTCCAGAGTATCCCTGATGTATGAAGGTAGGGATACTACGAATTCTCTCAGGACCTGATCAAGGTATGTCCCTATATTTTGTATCAGGCTGTCTATTCCCGAAACTATCGGTCTTCCCTTTAGTGGCTGGGTTCCTTTGTGTATTTTAGGGACCGAATAAAAAGTGGCCATTTTGGGATGTTTGGGTAGTAAGAATTTGTATTCATCATCATTTATGAGTTCCTGGTTTTTCGCCATATCAAGGATCTGTTTGAGTTCATTATGAAATCTGGATAGTGGATTGGTGGAAAGTATTGCATATGATCTTCTATCTTTAAGTAGGTCAAGGCACATCTGTTTGTAATCTGCCGTGTTCATAACCACTATATTCCCCCCCTTGTCTGATGGTTTTATTGTTATCCCTTTGTCTTTCTGTAAGATGTCCAGAGCTATATTCTCTTGTTTGCTCAAATTAAATAAGGGTTTGGGGGATATATATGTGTTTAATTTATCACTTACCATATTAAGGAATACATCAATAGGTGAAGCATCCCCGATTGGAGGCATATGTACATTTTTATTCCTCAATGTGGTAAATGGTCCTTTTCCTGTTTGTGGATTGTCTTCCTGGAGGCTGAATAGCAGACGGACATCCGGTAGCAGGTCGCTCGGAATGCCAAGTTCTCTGCTAGTTTTCAAATCTTTTCTTTTATGGAATTTGTGCCACTTGAGTTTCCGGACAAACAGGTTGAGGTCTTTAATTGCCTCAAACCTATCGGCCCTCTCAGTTGGCACGAAAGATAGACCCTTGCTTAGAAGGCTCATCTCGGCACTATTTAAAGTCCTTGATGAGAGGTTTACTATCTGTGTTGTGCTGGTGGGATTTGTTGTTGGGAAGTTGTTGGTAGGGTTTGGTGTAGACTGCCCTTGCTTCGTAGGGGGTAATGGTGTTCTAAAAAACCCCGCACGTCCCCTGTTTGTGTCTGGGGGTTATTCTTGTACCCACGTCCTCTGCCTCTCCCTCTATTTTTGTTTTTGTGCTGAGTTTTCTTAGATTCTATATCCGAGGCTTCTGCCTCGGTGGACGACCCTTCCGTATCTGTATCCCGTTTTTGGTAGCTCCCAATGTACGCCCTATTTTCCTTGAAGTCAAGTAGATCTCTAAGGAATTGTTTATGTTTGCGTTCTTTCAAATGATATTGGAAGCGTTCTATAGCATTCTGAAGCTGATTTTCTTTATTCTTGAAATCAGGCTCAGAATCAAATTTTTTGGTGATCTCTATCTGTTCCTTTAGTCTAGCCTCCAATCGTAACAATCCATTTTTTTCTTCCTCTAAGAGGAGCTGCATGAATCTTAGAGAGCTGTTTGTAGCCTCTTTTTCCCACCTGGTAAGTAGAGAGGGACTACGGCATCGAGGTGCTGGGACTAAGGTGATTCGAAGTCCTCTTGGCACAATATTGTTGCTTATGTAATTTTCTAGGCTCTGAACCTCCCACCAAGAAGTGATTTGATCTTTGTATGCTTTGTTTAGTTCCTTAAATGCTACATTAAAGGAGGGAATATATTTTTGCTGAGTAAAGTCTTTATCTGAAAATACGTCCCTGGCCTCATTCAGCCATTGTTGAGTGTCCAAACCAATGGATAAAAAACCAGCCATAACAACTCATAAACTGTAAACAAACTCACATATAGCAGTCTTTTTTGCTTGTGCTGCCTGAAGCCTCTTTATCCCGGCTAAGGGGTTCACCTGCCGCATAAATTGTACTTAACTCTATATGGTGAAGGCATAAAATTAAAATGTAACTTTTATTAGTAATATATTAAAAGAGTAAAATGTGTACTTTCAACCACCAAACTTGTCTCACTGATCTCTATATATCAATATTATACATGTAGGGTGCAGGGGGCCTACAAAGATAGTTATGCCATAATGTATTAGTTATAACATATGGTGACTCTGCTTGTCTACACCAGTGCACGTTAAGAAAAGGCATTGATCTCACCCATCTTGTCGTCACAGCAGGGGAGGTGGGGATGGTCCGTCATGGGCACTTCCAGGTCTGGATGAGGACACTTCCACTGCCCCTAGTCAGCCCTATAATATGGGATCTCCCTCAGTGTCCCAGAGTTGCTCCCGCCCTTACAAGGACGGTCCCAAACTATCCCTATAGTTAAAAGTCACCCTACTTAACCCTATGTATTCAAAATCCAATCTTCCCGACGCGTTTCCAGTGCCACTCCTTGTGGAACTTTCATCAGGGGAATAGCAGTAATAGCGAATGATACATGAAAGAAAAAAATGATGAATGGCTGTAGGTCCGCCAACAATGGTCAGTGGTGGTGGGTAACACAGTGGTGCACTCCACTTCTGTAGCAGCCTATTTGACACATCCTCACGGAGTTTTAAAGGGTGTTAGTCCATGTGACCAGATATCGTTCTTTCGTCTGATTGGCTGGACCATTATCCCTCTCACCTGTTTTTTGGGGATGTGTGGGGGTTGAAATGTTAAAGGAACTCCCTCCTAGGGTAATGTTTCACCCACACACTATAATTAATCATCATGGCTTTTTACTGGATGAAAAGCTTAGACCATTGGGCAGTCTCAGTAAACAAAGGACAGTTGGCAACTAGTTTTATTCTAAATAGTTTTTGCATTAAATACAATTCTCCCCACCACATATTAATTCTCTCCCCATAATTATATGAATAATTCTATGCTGTCATAGTGGACAAAAGTCCAGAACCACAAAGCTATAATCACTATTGGGTCAAGGTCTTATAGGTGTAAGATTGGGTTCTGGCTGATTTTTAAAATTTCATTTAATAAAAAAAATACATATGTCAGCGCTGCGCCACTTAGGATTCCAGCAGATCGGCTGATTTTTTTTTATATCTGTGCCAGGCTAATGATGGCTTGAAAATAACTTTGGAAACAAAGAACAAATCAGAAACTGTAATTTTGTGCTTGGAAAACAAAGCATATGCTTGGAAATAAAAATGTACTAGAAAAAGAAAAGAAATGCATATTAAATGAATTCTGTAATAATCTCAATTTACAGATATGCAGGGAAGTTTCTTTCTAGTATGCTGCAGGGTATGAAAGCCTCAAAGCAACAAAGGCATATGTGCCAGATTATCGGTTGCCTTCCTTTCACAGCCTTTTCTTAGTAGATAATACATAATTTCTTTTGTATGACGTGTGGATTGTTAAAGACAAATCTGCTTTTACCCACTGAACAACTCATCATCCCTATTGGACCATATAATGATCCAGTTAATGTCAGCCTCTTATTGCTTCATACAACATTCTTATTAAGATATAATTTATCTTTCATATGTCTGCAGTGTGTTTTACCACAACAAATCTGGCTTCTTGTGCAATTTTTCTGAACCTTCACATTGTATTTTACTTATACTATTGATGAAATCGTAACTGACTGATTTTCTTTTTTAACCACTACAGTGAAGCAGCAGCTTTTATTAAAGGTATTGTACCAAGTTGGATTGTTATCCTCCATCCACAGCACATGCAGAAGGCATTTAACAGGTTAACAACAGCTATAGGTGCCATAGTGTCACTCGTCACTAGTCATAACTATAACTAGAAACACAAAGAAACAGTTATGTTACTGCAATATATATATATATATATATATATATATATATATATATATATATATATATATATATATATATAGCCAAAATTGCAGCAGCACTCAACAACAAGAATAAATATGGCTCAGGTGCACATCCCAGGACCTAGACCAGGGTCCATCCACATTCTAAGTAAAAGAAAAATGAGAAAAAAAAGAACTAGTTTATTCACACATGTGTCCATATATATGTAACTGTACTAAGGCCAAATGTAACATATATTATGCTGAAGAAATATATGTGAATAAAAGTACTTGCGGAGCAACTCCTAACGATTTCCTGATTTGGACAGGCAGGCTGTATAGAAAGGTCAGGGCTGGATTAAAGTATGGGGTTAGGAGGACTGTAGGGGGGCACACAGGGCACAAGCCCCAGGGCCCCCACCACTTTGCCCTTAAAGGGGCCCCCACCAGCAGTGTATTTGGCTCGGGCCTCCCCGGGCTGAATCCCTCCAATATGCCCTGAATCAGTCTATGGCAGAGCAAGGGAACAAGGGAGCAAGGGAACAGAGCAAGGGAACAGAGCAAGGGAACTCTGCTCTGCCAGAGACATTCAGAAGTAAACAATCAAATGATCAGATGTAAATAAAGATGACGTCACAGCATGGCAACATCATGAAACCACCTGTAGCATGGCGCCGCCATCTTTTGTTTACATCCGAGGCTGTATATAGTTATTATAGGGGGAATGTTTATAGTTATAGGGGGACTGTATATAGTTATTATAGGGGGACTGTATATAGTTATTATAGGGGGGCTGTATGCAGTTATAGGGAGGCTGTATATAGTTATTGGGGGCTTTATATAGTTATTATAGGGGGCTGTATTAAGTTATAGGGAGGCTGTTTATAGTTATAGTGGGACTTTATATAGTTATAATGGGGGACTGTATGAAGTCATTATAGGATCAGACAGTAGGTGATCTCCTTAGGAGACAATGCCAATTAAGGCCACCTTAAAGGCATGTGGAAACTTAAAGCCATAGATGATCCACTAGGGAATCCCACATCATGTTTTTAGACTTCTTGTAGGTCATAATTGATGTTAAGGGGGCTGCCTTTCAAGGTAGCAAAAGGAGGCATTGTTTTCCATTTAACACCTTGGAAAACTTATTTTCATTCTTCCCTGAAGTTATTATATGGAGGCTACATATAGTTATAGGGGGTGTATATAGTTATTATAGGGGACTGTATATAGTTATAGGGAGGCTGTCTATTGTTATTATAGGGAGGCTGTATATAGTTATTATAGGGGACTGTATATAGTTATAGGGAGGCTGTCTATTGTTATTATAGGGAGGCTGTATATAGTTATTATAGGGGGCTTTATATAGTTAATGTTGAAGGACTGTATATAGATAATGTTGGGGGGCTGTATATAGTTATTTCCGGGGGCTATACATAGTGATTACGGGGGGCTGTATATAGTGATTACTGAGGGCTGTATATAGTGATTGCTGGGGGAGCTGTATTTAGTTATTGCTGGGGGCTGTATACAATGATTACTGGGGGCTGTATACAGTGATTAATAGGGGAGCTGTATAGAATGATTGCTGGGGGTTGTATAGAGTGATTGATGGGGAAGCTGTATATAGTGACTGCTGGTAGAGCTGTATATAGTGGTGCTGGGGGAGCTGTATATAGTGATTGCTGGGGGGCAGTATATAGTGATTACTGGGGGCTGTATATAGTGATGGATGGGGGAGCTGTATATAGTGATTGTTGGGGGAGCTGTATATAGTAATTGCTGGGGGAGCTGTATATAGTAGTTGCTGGGGGAGCTGTATATAGTAGTTGCTGGGGAGCTGTATATAGTGGTTGCTGGGGCAGCTGTAAATGGTGGTTGCTTGGGGAGCTGTATATAGTGGTTGCAGGGGGAGCTGTATATAATGGTTGATGGGGGAGATGTATATAGTGGCTGTTTGGGGAGCTGTATATAGTTGTTGCTGGGGGAGCTGTATATAGTGGTTGCTAGGAACTGTATATAGCAATGTCTGGGGGAGCTGTATATAGTGAATACTCGGTGCTGTATACAGTGATTACTGGGGACACTGTATAAAGTTTTTTGCTGGGGATCAGTATATAGCGATTGCCATTCCCTGTCTGGACTACATTCAACAGGGGCCCCACCATGTTTTGCACCCAGGGGCCCCCACCAACCTTAACCCGGCCCTGGAAAAAGGTAGAAAAGAATCAGTAGCTAGAGAAGGGGAAGGGAAAAGTTTCTTGAAATTAAAAAGTACCTGTCAGGTACATTTGGGACCCAATCGCCCTTCAGAAAGTTCCCAGATGTCCAGAAAAAAACATTATTACCTACCTGGTTCTGATGCTTCCAGCACCTGGGCAGTTGAGCAGTGAATCCAGAACACTACACCCTGGCTTTACTGCGCAGTTCACTCTGCTTCAGTAATAAAGTTTGGGTGCTTTGGCTTTATCAAAGAACTACACAGGTGCAGGGAGTACAAGAGATGGGTCCAATGAGTCTAATCGGGACACTAAATTTGGGACACTAAACCACCAGCCCATAAGGACCTGTGGGTGGTCTAGTGTCCCAAATCACCCTGAGAGTAATAACGGCTCATGCACCTGCCTGCTCATCACATGACCATGGACAGATTTCTATCCACTGGAAGTAAACTTAGAAGATTTCTATAGCAGGACAGTAAGCAGAGATCTAGAAAATTATGAGGAATTGATTCAGAAAGTATATTGGAAGATCATAGAACTTTTCCTTTTATAAACAATGTTAATTACAGTATTTGTTGAAAGTGGACAACCCCTTTAAGGGAATGAGTAGACAACAAAGACATTTTCTCAAACCTGGGGTTATTCATTCTAGAAAAAAAAGATGTTTATTGGAAATTCTTGAATGGGAAGTATAGAAATGCATCCAATTATATATTTACACCTAAGTCTGTAACAATAACAAGGAAACATCCACTATGCTTAGAGGAAAGACAGTTTCACCATCATCATAGACAGGGATTCATTTTCTTTAAGTACAATGAGACTATGGATGTAAATGGATGAAACTACCTAAAGATGACCCTGACTGGCATTCTTGAAAGGAAAGAAAAAACAACATAGAAAATGGGAAAAAGATTATGAAAGGAATTTCCCTACTATGGGCCAATTGGCATCAGCCACATGGGGCTTTCCTATAGATCAACACTTTAGGATTATAGGTTGGATGTTCTAATCTAATTTGATTATTATGCCCAGGCACTCTGTTTCTTATTCTTTAGGCAGTATTCATATTATTCCTAACTGTTTAAAACAAATGGTTTTTTGCACTTACTGAGCCTTATGTATCCTCTCTAGCTTTCATTATTGATGAAAAATCATACACTCATTGCTTTGCTTTATAGCATCTATGACACATTGATTTTCTGCTAACCAAACATACTCCTCTTTAATGTATCCTGAATCTTACAGAGAGGCTGATATGTCTTCTCTTTTGCAGAAAATTATTGTAAATGTGCTGTGTTTTCCCTGAATGTTCTCCACGGTTCAGCTCTGTTAAATGGGCTTTGTTAAAGGGGTTGTCCACTTTCAGCAATTTATTGATATGGTTTTTGTAAGGAAAAGTTATTTTCCAATGTACTTTCTGTATTAATTCCTCATGGTTTTCTAGATCTCTGCTTGTTGTCCTTCTATAGCAGTGATGGCAAACCTTTTAGATACAGAGTGCTCACACTACAACCAAAACCCACTTTTTTGTTGCAAAGTGCCAACATGACAATTTGGGCAGTAATCTATTGATCTCTGCTGTATCACAAGTTTCAGTCATATTGGTGTCCTCAGTACACCAATACAATATAAAGCAGGAAACATTTGGATTGAAGCTTCCCTCCTGGGTCCCCTGATTCTTCCTCTTTAAGGAAGAGCTCCAACGATAATCCATCTCTGTCCACACCTTCTCGCTCCTCCTGTAGTCTTGGCAGCCAAGTAGGTCTCACTTTAAAATAGCACTGAGTGTGGCACGTCCTAGGATGTCTTGGCCTGCAGGAGGAAGCCTTGAGTCCTATCTGGTAAATTCTGTGCTGGGTGCCCACAAAAATGGCTCAGAGCGCCACCTCTGGAACCCGTGCCATAGGTTCGCCACCACTGTTCTATAGGAAGCTTCTAGGTTTACTTCTGCTGGATAGAAATCTATCCATGGTTATCTGATGGACCTGCAGGTGCACAAGCCATTATTATCACATGGCTCTGAATACTCTCTCTGATAAAATAAAAATAAAATGCAAAAATAGACACAGTGCTATTAACTCCTACACCACCCATAACTGGTGACCATTCCGAGTAGGAATCATTGACCACAACTCTCTGGATATGATCCTTCAGCCAGTTTTCAATCCAATTGCAAATGATTTCTGCTACACAAATAGACCTTATTTTACCCATCAGGCATAAAATAAGGCATGAGAATGGCATGAGAATTCTCACTGGCGAGCACATATTCATTACCAGATTAATAAATGTGCTTACAATAAGGAATACAGTAGAGTAAAATAAAAGGGAATACAATAAAGAACAAAATACCTCTCACTAACTGGAGGAGAATTGATAAAATCCTGGACAGTTCTGTAAGTTGGATATCCTCTCCTGAGCCTGACCCGAGTGGATGCCGCCATGCTGTTTTGAAGAGCCCCCTAATCCCTTTATCATGTGAGAGGGGGCGGGGAATACATTTGTTTCAGGTTGTGAGTGGAAACATATGTCCAACATATTTCATATCTTCTCCCAAGGGTCTCGTAAAGGGTAAGGTATGCCCAACAAATTCCCAAGCATGAATCTACCAATCTAGCAATACCAAACACCACAATGAAATGTGGTCCAACTGTCCAATCCATATTTTCTTGGATTCCTGATTCTTAATCTCTTTGCAATTCACCCCAGAAGTATTGGAAAATCCTGATCACACAATCATAGATAAGTAGTTGAAAATCTATTAATTGTGACTGGACAGGCTTTAAAATATAGTTTTTACATATTCCTAAGCTTCCATTTCTAAGACAACACATGGGAAAAGATGAAGATGATGGTTCTAGGTTTACATCAACTAGCATTTGCTATTTATGGGACAGCGTAAGACAGAGGTGGGGCATTTGGCATTTGAGGAAGGGTGCACCAATGTTTCTTAAACCAAAGCATGATCCTTAGCTTTTAACATATTAAAATATACTATATATTGTTACCTCTAGACATGGGCCATTTGCTCCTATAGTTAGATCTAGCCAACCTTAAAAATATGGAATAAGCAACAATTTTAGTTAAATTCCACAGATAGGATCACAATGTACCGTAGGTTAAATAAAGAAAACAACTCAGGCTGCAAAATATTTTATTACGTCTTTCAGTTTCATTATACTGGTATCTATGGTAATAAAATATAAGATCACTCAGAAGTGATTGTCATAAAAAGCTATGCATAACAAACCACTCAAGATATACACAGCGGAGAGGGACACATTTCAAGTACTGGTTTCATCCAGAATAGATATACTGATAGATTGGCAAGTTCGTAAAGGTACAGTATGAGCCTGTTGGATTTTGTATTTTGTTGAAGGTACAGTGCAAAAAAATGAATGGTCTGTAGAGATGAGCGAACATACTCGTCCGAGCTTGATGCTCGATCGAGCATTAGCGTACTCGTAACTGCTCGTTGCTCGGACGAGTATTTCGCCCGCTCGAGAAAATGGCAGCTCCCGCCGTTTTGCTTTTTGGCGGCCAGAAACAGAGCCAATCACAAGCCAGGAGACTCTGCACTCCACCCAGCATGACGTGGTACCCTTACACGTAGATAGCAGTGGTTGGCTGGCCAGATCAGGTGACCCTGGGATAGACTAGCCGCTGCCCGCGCTGCTCGGATCATTCTCTGTCTGGATGCCGCTAGAATAGGGTGTTCTATTAGCTTACTGTTAGACAGGAGTGATTCTAAAAGAACCCAACAGCCCTTCTTAGGGCTACAATAACGTTATAATTTTTTTTTTTTTTTATTTGCAGCTAGTACCATATTGTGAGGAATTTGCAGGGGGACTTGCTACCGTTGTGTTTAGCTCTTAGTGACACACATATCCACCTCAAACACCAAAGTGGGAAAATTTATTAGGGGTTTGAGTAGAATTAGGCACAGTCTGCCAGTTTCTTTTTATTTTACGTTTATTGTTTTAATAACTCAGTGTCATCTCATCTGGCATAGTAGTGTGCTGTAATACTTGGCTAGAAAATAGCCATAGGAGAATACAAATGGCTTAATTACGCCTACAGTAGCGTTATATATATTTGATTTCTGGTTGATCTGCTGGTGGCTGTAGTTGTTGCAGTGCATCTACTAGCAAATTGTGAGCAATTTGGAGTCAGACTTGCGACCACTGTGTTTTAGTGACGCACATATCCATCGCAAAGACCGAAGTGGGAAAATTTATTAGGGCCCGGGGTTGTATTTCAATTAGGCACAGTCTGCCATTTCCTTTTTTATTTTACGTTTATTTTTTTCATAACTCAGCGTCATCTCATCTGGCATAGTAGTGTGCTGTAATACTTGGCTAGAAAATAGCCATAGGAGAATACAAACGGCTTAATTACGCCTACAGTAGCGTTATATATATTTGATTTCTGGTTGATCTGCTGGTGGCTGTAGTTGTTGCAGTGCATCTACTAGCAAATTGTGAGCAATTTGGAGTCAGACTTGCGACCACTGTGTTTTAGTGACGCACATATCCATCGCAAAGACCGAAGTGGGAAAATTTATTAGGGCCCGGGGTTGTATTTCAATTAGGCACAGTCTGCCATTTCCTTTTTTATTTTACGTTTATTTTTTTCATAACTCAGCGTCATCTCATCTGGCATAGTAGTGTGCTGTAATACTTGGCTAGAAAATAGCCATAGGAGAATACAAACGGCTTAATTACGCCTACAGTAGCGTTATATATATTTGATTTCTGGTTGATCTGCTGGTGGCTGTAGTTGTTGCAGTGCATCTACTAGCAAATTGTGAGCAATTTGGAGTCAGACTTGCGACCACTGTGTTTTAGTGACGCACATATCCATCGCAAAGACCGAAGTGGGAAAATTTATTAGGGCCCGGGGTTGTATTTCAATTAGGCACAGTCTGCCATTTCCTTTTTTATTTTACGTTTATTTTTTTCATAACTCAGCGTCATCTCATCTGGCATAGCAGTGTGCTTTCATACTTGGCTATAAAATAGCCATAGCAATAGGATAGCATCGTTTGGTTTTAAAAACTAAAAAACACAAAAAAAAAACAAACAAAAAAAAAAAAGTTAAAAAAAAAATTCAAGTTATAACTCTCATTTTCAAAATGTTTAACCCGAGGGCTAGGGGTAGAGGACGAGGGCGGGGACGTGGGCGTCCAACTACTGCAGGGGTCAGAGGCCGTGGTCCTGGGCGGGGTGAGACACCACCTGCTTATGAGGGAGCAGGGGAACGCCGCAGAGCTACACTCCCTAGGTTCATGTCTGAAGTTACTGGGACTCGTGGTAGAGCACTGTTGAGGCCAGAACAGTGCGAACAGGTGATGTCGTGGATTGCCGACAATGCTTCGAGCAATTTGTCCACCAGTCAGTCTTCCACGCAGTCCACCCATGTCACCGAAATCGGCACTCCTCCAGCTCCTGCACCTCAGCCTCCTCCCCCCCAGTCTGCCCCCTCCCAGCAAAATTTGCCATTTGAACCGGCATACTCTGAGGAACTGTTTTCTGGACCCTTCCCACAGTCACAAACCACTTGTCCGGTTGCTGATGAGCAATTTTCCGATGCCCAGGTTTTCCACCAGTCGCAGTCTGTGGGTGATGATGACCTTGTTGACGTACTGGAAGAAGTGTGTAAAGAGGTGTCCGACGATGAGGAGACACGGTTGTCAGACAGTGGGGAAGTTGTTGTCAGGGCAGGAAGTCCGAGGGGGGAGCAGACTGAGGGATCGGAGGATGATGAGGTGACAGACCCAAGCTGGGTTGAGAGGCCGGGTGAACACAGTGCTTCTGAGACGGAGGAGAGTCCTCGACCAGAACAGGTTGGAAGAGGCAGTGGTGGGGCCAGACGGAGAGGCAGGGCCAGAGCTGGTGCATCAGCGCCAAATGTGTCAAGTAGTGAAGCTCCCGTGGCGAGGGCTCCTGCGGCGAGGGCTAGATTTTCAGAAGTCTGGAGGTTCTTTAAGGAAACACCGGATGACCGACGGACTGTGGTGTGCCACATTTGCCAAACCAGGATCAGCAGGGGTTCCACCACTACTAGCTTAACTACCACCAGTATGCGCAGGCATATGAATGCTAAACACCCCACTCAGTGGCAACAAGCGCGTTCACCTCCGGCCGTGCACACCACTGCTCCTTCCCCTGTGTCAGCTGATAGTTAGCCCCCTGCCCAGGACCCTGCCACAAAAACCCCATCGTCGCCTCCACGATCCTCCACAGCATCAACCAGCGTTCAGCTCTCCATACCCCAGACGCTGGAGCGGAAACGCAAATATAGTGCAACCCACCCGCACGCCCAAGCCCTTAATGTGCACATCTCCAGATTGCTAAGCCTGGAGATGCTGCCCTATAGGCTAGTAGAGACCGAGGCCTTTCGCATCCTCATGGCGGCGGCCGCCCCTCGGTATTCGGTCCCCAGCCGCCACTACTTTTCCCGATGTGCCGTCCCAGCCCTGCACCAGCACGTGTCAGACAACATAATCCGTGCCCTGACCAACGCCGTTTCTGACAAGGTCCACCTGACCACGGACACGTGGACGAGTGCTGCCGGGCAGGGCCACTATATATCTCTGACGGCACATTGGGTTAACTTGGTGGAGGCTGGGACCGAGTGTGACCCTGCGGCTGGTCATATACTGCCGACGCCGAGGATTGCGGGGCCTACCTCGGTCCAGGTGTTTCAGGCCTACTATGCCTCCTCCTCCTCCCACCCCTCCTCCACCTCCTCCTCCGAACGACCATCCGTGGGCATGGCGCCATCAGTCGGTAGCTCTAGGCACAGCAGCAGTGCCGTCGCTAAGCGACAGCAGGCGGTGCTCAAACTGCTGAGCCTAGGCGATAAAAGGCACACCGCCCAAGAACTATTACAGGGCATCACGGCGCAGACTGATCTGTGGCTGGCACCGCTGAACCTGAAGCCAGGCATGGTTGTGTGTGACAACGGCCGTAACCTAGTGGCGGCTCTGCAACTCGGCAGACTGACACATGTGCCATGCCTGGCCCATGTGTTAAATCTGATAGTTCAGCGTTTCCTCAAGACATACCCCAATCTGTCTGATTTGCTCACGAAGGTGCGCCGCATCTGTGCGCATTTCAGGAAGTCCAGCACAGATGCTGCCACTCTCAGGGCAGCGCAGCGCCGCCTCCAACTGCCCGCTCACCGACTGTTGTGCGACGTGCCCACGAGGTGGAATTCAACACTGACCATGTTATCCAGAGTTTACCAGCAGCGCCGAGCGATTGTAGACTGCCAGATGTCAACTTCCACCAGAACTGGTAGTCAGGTCAGTCAGCTTCCTCAAGTCTACAATGAGGAGTGGACGTGGATGTCTGATATCTGTCAGGTGCTGAGTAACTTTGAGGAGTCAACACAGATGGTCAGTGGCGATGCCGCCATCATCAGCCTCACCATCCCGCTGCTTGGCCTGTTGAAAAACTCTCTGGTCAGCATGAAGTCGGAAGCTTTGCGCTCCTCACAAGAGACGGGGGAAGAAGATTCCCTTGTTGATAGCCAAAGCACCCTTAGGTCTGTTTCTCAGCGCATATCGGAGGAGGTGGAGGTGGAGGAGGAAGAGGAGGAGAATGTTGGCGAGACACAAGAGTGGACCATTGTTGAGTCCTTCACTGTTGAGCGTGTATGGGCAGAAGAAGAGGAATTGGAGGAGTTGGAGGAGGAGGAAATGGACAGTCAGGCCAGTGAGGGGAGCGAATTCTTACGCGTTGGTACTCTGGCGCATATGGCAGATTTCATGCTAGGCTGCCTATCCCGTGACCCTCGCGTTCAAAGAATTTATTCCAGCACCGATTACTGGGTGTTCACTCTCCTGGACCCACGGTACAAGCAAAATCTTTCCACTCTCATCCCTGGAGAGGAAAGGAGTGTGAGAATGCATGAATACCAGCAGGCCCTGGTGCACAAGCTGAAACAGTATTTCCCTTCTGACAGCGCTAGCGGCAGAGTGCGTAGTTCTGCGGGACAAGTAGCGAGGGAGAGTAGGTGAGCAGGCAGCTTGTCCAGCACTGGCAAGGGTACGCTTTACAAGGCTTTTGCCAGCTTTATGTCACCCCAGCAAGACACTGTCACCTGTCCCCAGTCTCGGCAGAGTAGGGCTGATCTTTACAGAAAGATGGTGAGGGAGTACGTAGGTGACCATACCATCGTCCTAAATGATCACACAGCTCCCTACAACTACTGGGTTTCAAAGCTGGACATGTGGCACGAACTGGCGCTGTACGCCTTGGAGGTTCTTGCCTGCCCTGCCGCTAGCGTCTTGTCCGAGCGGGTTTTCAGTGCAGCTGGTGGCATCATCACCGATAAGCGTGCACGCCTGTCGACTGACAGCGCTGACAGGCTGACGCTTATCAAGATGAATAAAGCATGGATTTCTCCTAATTTCCAATCTCCAGCAGGTGAAGGAAGCTCAACCTGAATAATTTATCCACTCCTCCTCCTCCTCCTCATTTTCCTCCTTCTCCTGCTCTTTGTACAGTAAAGCAGAGGAAACTGGCTATTTTTTGACAGGGCCCACTGGCTCTACCTATAGTACTTTATGCATTTAATTTTTCTGGAGGGCCACCGACCCGGTCCTCTGTTTTAAACAATTTTTGGGAGTGCCACATACAGGCACTCAATCTATTCAATTTTTCTGGAGGGCCACCTACCTGCTCCTCTGGTTTGAAAACTTTTTTGGACTGCCACATACAGGCACTCAATCTATTCCATTTTTCTGGAGGGCCACCTACCTGCTCCTCTGGTTTGAAAACTTTTTTGCACTGCCACATACAGGCACTCAATCTATTCCATTTTTCTGGAGGGCCACCTACCTGCTCCTCTGGTTTGAAAACTTTTTTGGACTGCCACATACAGGCACTCAATCTATTCCATTTTTCTGGAGGGCCACCTACCTGCTCCTCTGGTTTGAAAACTTTTTTGGACTGCCACATACAGGCACTCAATCTATTCCATTTTTCTGGAGGGCCACCTACCTGCTCCTCTGGTTTGAAAACTTTTTTGGACTGCCACATACAGGCACTCAATCTATTCCATTTTTCTGGAGGGCCACCTACCTGCTCCTCTGGTTTGAAAACTTTTTTGGACTGCCACATACAGGCACTCAATCTATTCCATTTTTCTGGAGGGCCACCTACCTGCTCCTCTGGTTTGAAAACTTTTTTGGACTGCCACATACAGGCACTCAATCTATTCCATTTTTCTGGAGGGCCACCTACCTGCTCCTCTGGTTTGAAAACTTTTTTGGACTGCCACATACAGGCACTATCCAAATTAAATTGTCTCCATAGCAGCCTCCACACGTTGTCTCCATTGCTTTCTCCAAAAGTCGTCCATATAGCTGCCTCCATACATCGTCCCTTTATCAAACGAGGTGTGTCAGGCAGAAATTTGGGTTGTTTTCATGGATTCCACATCAAAGTTGTTAACTTTGTCGCCACCCAGCTGTGTTATCCACAAAATACACTGGCAAACTTTTATCATTTACCAATATTATTTCAGCGCTTCTTGCGCTTCTGTTTACATTCCCCTCACCCGCCATATCCTAAACTTATAAGAACGCTACTACACTTGATCTTATACAAAAGGTTCTTAGAAGTGCTGTTTGGGGAGTAGCCTAGAGACACGGGCTTGGATTGGCGAAAGCTCGCCTGGCAGCGGAGCGCCAGCTCCATGCCAAGATCCAACTAACATAGTTTTAACTGCAGCACCTTTAATCTACTACTAGTTCACTGCCTCCATACATGGTCCCCTTATCAAACGAGCTTTGTCAGGCAGAATTTTGGGTTGTTTTCATGGCTTCCACAACAATCTTGTTAACTTTGTCGCCACCCTGCTGTGTTATCCACAAAATATACTGGCAAACTTTTATCATTTACCAATATTATTTCAGTGCTTCTTGCGCATCTGTTTACATTCCCCTCATCCCAAACTTATAAGAACGCTACTACACTTAACTTGGTGCACGCTGGGACCGAGTCTGACCCTGGGGCTGGTGATATACTGCCGACGCAGAGGATTGCGGGGCCTACCTCGGTCCAGGTCTCAAAGGCCTACTATACCTCCTCCTCCTCCCACCCCTCCTCCACCTCCTCCTCCTCCGAATTACCATCCGTGGCCATGGCGCCATCAGTCGGTAGCTCTAGGCACAGCAGCAGTGCCGTCGCTAAGCGACAGCAGGCGGTGCTCAAACTGCTGAGCCTAGCCGATAAAAGGCACACCGCCCAAGAGCTATTACAGGGCATTCCACATCAAACTTGTTAACTTTCTCGCCACCCTGCTGTGTAATCCAGAAAAGATACTGGCAAACTTTTATCATTTACCGATATTATTTCAGCGCTTCTCGCGCATCTGTTTACATTCCCCTCTCTCGCCATATCCCAAACTTATAAGAACGCTACTACACTTGATCTTATACAAAAGGTTCTTAGAAGTGCTGTTTGGGGAGTAGCCTAGAGACAGGGGCTTGGATTGGCGAAAGCTCGCCTGGAAGCGGAGCGCCAGCTCCATCCCAAGATACAACTAACATAGTTTTAAGTGCAGCACCTTTAATCTACTACTAGTTCACTGCCTCCATAATAATAATAATAATAATCTTTATTTATATAGCGCCATCATATTCCGTAGCGCTTTACAAATCATAGGAAACAAATACAAATGTAATGTAACAGAGCACAACATTTGTATGGAACAACAGGAGTGAGGTCCCTGCTCGCCAGAGCTTACGGTTTATGAAGATGATGGGGTAACACGAGGTAAAAGAATTTTTAATGGTCAAGCCATTCTTCTTAGGGAATAGAACAAAATATAATAAATGGAATTGCTGTCGCTTGAACCACTCAGCCGTCACCAGGTCCAGGGTGAATGGGACTGCATAGAAGTCTGGTGCTTGTTGGTTGATGGATAACAGATGGGAGGACGACACAGGACGGGTTAGTAGAAGAGTTAAAACTTCATGCAGTTAATGAGTGTTATAGGCTTGCCTAAAGAAATGGGTTTTAAGAGCACGTTTGAAACTTTGGAGGTTAGGTATTAGTCTGATAGTCCGGGGCAGAGCATTCCATAGAATTGGTGCAGCTCTAGAGAAGTCTTGGAGACGCGAGTGGGAGGTCCGCACTAGGGTAGAGGTTGATCTAAGATCACTGGCGGATCTAAGAGCACGGGTTGGGCGATAGACTGAGATAAGAGAGGAGAGGTAGGGGGGTGCAGCATTATACAGAGCTTTATGGATGAGGGTTATTATTTTAAACTGTATTCGAAAGGAGACTGGCAGCCAGAGCAGCGTCTGGCATGAACTGTAGGCATACATGGTCCCCTTATCAAACGAGCTGTGTCAGGCAGAATTTTGGGTTGTTTTCATGGCTTCCACAACAAACTTGTTAACTTTGTCGCCACCCTGCTGTGTAATCCACAAAATATACTGGCAAACTTTTATCATTTACCAATATTATTTCAGCGCTTCTTGCGCATCTGTTTCCATTCCCCTCACCCGCCATATCCTAAACTTATAAGAACGCTATTACACTTGATCTTATACAAAAGGTTCTTAGAAGTGCTGTTTGGGGAGTAGCCTAGAGACAGGGGCTTGGATTGGCGAAAGCTCGCCTGGCAGCGGAGCGCCAGCTCCATGCCAAGATCCAACTAACATAGTTTTAACTGCAGCACCTTTAATCTACTACTAGTTCACTGCCTCCATACATGGTCCCCTTATCAAACGAGCTGTGTCAGGCAGAATTTTGGGTTGTTTTCATGGCTTCCATGTTAACTTTGTCGCCACCCTGCTGTGTAATCCACAAAATATACTGGCAAACTTTTATCATGTACCGATATTATTTGAGCGCTTCTTGCTCACCTCCTTTGGTCCTCTCTGCCACCCATTAGTTTGAAGCCTGAGTCCATTTAGGGTATGTCGCCATGCCACTCTCTAGCCTGCCGCTGCCTCTGCATGAAGTCCCCTATAGTGTCAGGGTCAATTATTGGATGTTTTAGATGCTATCTAGCTTCATTCTGTCACTCTGTCATGGCCATGCTGTTGCCCATAATTTTGGCATAATGGTGCGATTAAGCAGCCTCAGAGGCATCCATGCATGCTGCCCCTGCTGTTTCCTGTCCATTTCCGTGGTGTTTCCATCCTTTTCTGAGGTTCCCAGGTGTTTGGCCAAGCTTCCCTGTGCAGAGCCTTGGTCCCCTTGAAAAATGCTCGAGTCTCCCATTGATTTCAATGGGGCTCGTTATTCGAGAGGAGCACTCGAGCATCGGGAAAAGTTCGTCTCGAATAACGAGTACCCGAGCATTTTAGTGCTCGCTCATCTCTAGTTTTAATACATTTTCCAAATTAAACGAATGTGTACAAATCATCTTCTGACGCTAATTTTTTTTTCATACTTTGGTGCACGGAGCTGGGGGAGGTGTCATTTTTTGCTAAATGAGCCAACGTTTTCATTGCTACCATTTTGAGGACTGTGCAACATTTTGGTCACTTTTTATTCTATTTTTTATGTGAAGTAAAATAGTGTAAAAGTTGCGTTATGGATATTTGGGCGCAATTTTCCATTATGGGGGTCACCGCCGGCAATAACCATTTTTATATTTTGATAGATCGGGCATTTTGGGATGCGGCAATACCTATTGTGTCTGTAACTTTTACTGTTTATTAAGTTTTATGTCAGTTCTAGGGAAAGGGGGTGATATGAACTTTTAGGTTTTTAACATTTTTAATTTTTTTTTACAGTTTTTTTAGACCCTCTAGGGTACATTTACCCTAGATGGTCTGATCATTCCTACTACTGTATTGCGGTATAAGGCATTTCCACGCAGTATACGTGCAGAAAACATGCAGCCTCGGGTCTAACGAAGACCCGAGGATGTCATATAGCAACCAATTGCTGTCCCCCGATGACGGGGGAGCGAAAATCAGATCCAAGATTGCGGCGCCCACACCAGAGGAGTTAACATCGGAGGAGTTAATAGCCGCGATCGGTGCAAGCAACGACCGCTGTAATTAGCTGTGGAGGTTTCTTGCAATATGCAACAACCCCCACCTGTGTATGAAGAGGACTCAGCCAGTGAGCGCTCTTCATACAACCCCCGCACCTCTGCACAGATTGTGCATTCAGATATTGTTGGAGATCATGAATGGAGGGCTATCCATCTCTAATATAATTGAATCTGAAAACAGTTTGGGCAGTGTAACATCAGAAAAGGTCCATGAAACAGGACTTACATGGACAAGGGCTCCAATGTAAATAAGCCCCCACCCATAGCACCCATATGTATAAACTGTGTATATGTGTATATACTGTGTATATGTGTATATACTGTGTATGTGTATATACTGTGTATATATGTATATACTGTGTATATGGGTATATACTGTGTATATGTGTGTATACTGTGTATATGTGTGTATATGTGTATATGTGTATATATGTATATACTGTTTATGTGTGTATATACTGTGTATGTGTGTATATACTGTGTATAATCACAAAAATAGGCAGCACTCCAAGACATCCAGCATTGGTGAAAAAAATGTTCATCTTTATTCCATGTTTAAAAAGTACAACAAAGTACAGCGACATTTTTTTCACCTAATGCTGGACGTCTTGGAGTGCTGTTTGTATATGTGATTATATATTGTGTGTGCTGTTTGTATTTTCCTTGAGTATATACTTTGTATATCTGTATATACTGTGTATATGTGTATATATGCATCTACTGTATTTATACACACACATATTTATATAAGCATATATATGTGCACATTTAAATATATGCACATATATGATGTATGTGTGTTTTTGCATATGCTGTGTATATGGTATGTATGTATATGCTCTGTATATATGTATATACTGAATGTGTGTGTGTGTATTTCCCATATGTGTGTATATGCTCTATATACTGAATGTGTGTGTGTATTTCCCGTATGTGTGTATATATGCTGTATATACTGTGAGACACTGAAGGGGTTAACTGTGGATGGGCGGTATGTTTCCCCTAGGTTTTGCTATTATGCAAGGCCTTAGTGCTGAGGTTGGGTGTCCAGCACCTTGGACACAGGTGATGGGAGCAGCCCAATCAGTCTTTTTTAAAACCGCTCAGCAGAGCTGGAAGTGTTGTCTCTCTCTGGAAGGAGGCTGGAGAGCACACAGCCCTGACCTCGGTGCCTGGAGCAGCCAAGTGATTTTGTATAGTGGTGAGTTAGTGAACACCTGTATAGTTAGCACCCTGACGGGTAGGATTTTTGTTTGTTTAATGCCTGAATGTAAAGGCTGTTTTATTTTGCTGCTACAATAAACGCAGGCGAGACCTGTTTTGGACTGTACTTTGGTGTCACTGTCTTGAACTGCATCACAGCACCCCGCTACCACGGTCTCTACTGGGCCAAATTCCCACATATGGTGCTTCGGATTGCGGGCAGTTCAAAAGACACACACCTGAAAGGCTCGCTACATCCTGCAACATTGCATGGCCTGGGTGAAAGCAGCAGGCAAATTGCAGGATAAAGCCAAGATGGAGGACTTTATTAAATACCTGCAAGAGGAGTCCCAGGCTAATCGACAGCTGCAGCAAGCCATGCTCCAGCAGCAGGAGGAGAGGTCCCGCCAGCAGCAAGCCATGTTTCAGCAACAGGAGGAGAGGTCCCGCCAGCAGCAGGAAGAGTCCCAGGCTAATCGACAGCTGCAGCAAGCCATGCTCCAGCAGCAGGAGTATATGTAACAAAATAGAAAAAGTTGGAGGGGGCCGGGAAAGTGCGCTTGTAACCAAACAGAAAACTCCAAGTATAGTAGTTAACACGATTTATTTGGTAGTAGTGATATCCAGAGGCAACGCGTTTCGGGGAGACCCCTTCGTCAGGCCAAAAATGGAGATGTTGGAATGACACTTAAAAGCAGTAGCGCTGAGAGAGAGCTCAGGCGGTCAGCTGCTCCTAACCTAAGTTTTAAATCTCCGCACCACCAAGGATCCTCCCCTACATTGGTTATTATTACCGCTTGTACCCAAGTGGTCACCAGGTGAGCAAACAACTTTTCTCACCTGTATCGTTACACTTGTCTCTACGTTATTACGCGAGGCGCCGTCCTCCTCCGTTGTTGCTTTTGTCTCTCTTCCTCCAGCAGCAGGAGGAGAGGTCCCGACAGCAGCAAGCCATGCTCCAGCAACAGCAGGAAGAGTCCCGAGCCATGTTCCAGCTGATGATGGAAAAGCTTTCTGGCGTTATGGCAGCACCACAAGCGACGACTACTGAGGGGTCCCATACTGGTTTGCAAGGGTACCCGGTTGTCCAGCATTCCGCGCGGGCTGCAGTGCAGAAGGCTTTACAAAAGATGACGGCGACCGACGACGTGGAGGCTTATCTCACTGTGTTCGAGCGAGTAGCTGAGCGAGAGGAGTTACCAGCTGAGCAGTGGGCAGATGTCCTGGCGCCGTTCCTGACAGGCGAATCGCAGAAGGCCTACTACGACCTGAGTGAAACGGAGGCCCGTGAGTACCACCAGCTAAAGGCGGAGATTCTGGCTCGTCTTGGGGTCACCGTTCAAGTTCGTTCCAGCCGGGTCCACCAGTGGGCATACTCTGAAAAACTACCCCCGCGCTCCCAAATGCATGACCTGATCCATCTTGTCCGGAAGTGGCTACAACCCGAGGACTGCACCCCAGCACAGATGGTCGAGAGAGTGGTTCTTGACAAGTTCACCCGTTCTCTGCCCTCTCGGCTCCAGCGGTGGGTTGGACAGGCCGGTCCCACAAATGCTGAGGAACTTGTGTCCCTAGTAGAGAGATATCGGGCTACGGAGGATCTTCTACTTATCCCTCCCACACGAAGCAGTGCAAGTGACAAGGCCATTAAACCATCTGGTAAGACTGCTACTGCAGAAAAAGGGAAACAGGTCAGGTTGGGAGGGGGTACACTGGGGGGCTTGGATACACAGAAACCCAGTGAGGCTCGTGACAGAGGTCATAGCCGTATCCAGTGCTGGCGATGCCATGAAATGGGCCATATTGCTGCCAACTGTCCCCTGTCAGTGGAGCCAATGGACTGCAACCAGACCCGGCGAATGTCACTGTTTGCCCGGCCGGTTCTGGGTGCCGAGTCAGTCACGGATGCAGAACCCCAAGTGTGTATGGTCACAATCGGTGGTCACACGGTGGAAGCCTTGCTGGACTCAGGGAGTCTGGTTACCCTGGTGCGGGGAACTTTGGTTGATCCTGGACTGTACAGTGGGCGTAAAGTGGGAGTGTTATGTATACATGGGGACACTCGCGAATATCCCACTGCTGTCATCAACCTACATACCCCTTGTGGTACTGTTACCTATGAAGTGGGGGTGGTGGGGACCCTGTTTCATGAGGCTATTATCGGCAGAGACTTACCGGTGTTTTGGGACCTCTGGAGACGAAGACCCACCTCAGGTGCTGTTGCAGATAATGGACATCAGGTATGTCCGGCCTTGGCCCCTGAACCCTTTGAGGCCAGCAGTAGGGGTGACCCCAGGTGATGAATTCTCTCCCCTAGAGGTCCTAGCTGGTGAGGTCGAGGGCCACGAGGAGGTGGCCGACATGCCGGACCTTGAGTTTTCCCGTGAGAATTTTGGGGCTGCCCAGCTACAGGACCCTACCTTGTTTAAAGCACGGGAGAATGTTAAGGTGATAAATGGGGTACTCCAAATACCAGGGGCTGACAAAATATACCCCCGAATGGTGATTGTTGGGGAGCTGTTGTACAGGGTCGACCAGATATGGGGTGAGGAGGTTGAGCAACTTGTAGTACCCCAATCTCACCGTAGGCTGGTGCTAGAGTTGGCACACAAACATGTGCTGGGAGGGCACTTAGGTGCTGAGAAGACCCGGGAGAGGATCCTGCAGAGATTTTTCTGGCCCGGGGTGTGGGAGGAGGTAAACCGGTATTGTAGCTCCTGCCCTGAGTGTCAACTTACTGCCCCGGTGTCCCACTTCAGGAGTCCTTTGGTCCCGCTACCAATCATAGAGGTGCCATTTGAACGGATTGCAATGGATCTGGTTGGCCCCATAGTCAAATCCTCAAGGGGGCACCAATACATCCTGGTTATCCTGGACTACGCTACGCGGTATCCCGAGGCGATTCCATTAAGGAACACCTCCTCCAAAAACATTGCTAGGGAGCTGTTCCAGGTATTCTCCCGTACCGGCCTCCCCAAGGAAATCTTGACTGACCAGGGTACCCCATTCATGTCTAGGGTAATGAAGGAGATGTGTAAGTTACTGCAGGTTAAACAGCTCCGCACCTCTGTGTATCATCCTCAGACAGATGGCCTAGTCGAGAGGTTTAACAAGACCTTGAAGGGGATGCTAAAGAGGGTGGTCAGCAAGGATGGGAAGGACTGGGATTGTTTGTTGCCCTATTTGATGTTTGCCATACGTGAAGTTCCCCAGTCCTCCACGGGTTTCTCACCCTTTGAGCTGTTATATGGCCGTTCCCCACGTGGGCTTTTGGATATAGCCAAGGAGACCTGGGAACAGGAGAGGACCCCCCACCGTAGTGTGATAGAACACGTCTCCCTTATGCAGGACCGCATAGCGGCGGTAATGCCCCTTGTAAAGGAGCACATGACAAGGGCACAAGAGGCCCAGTCTAGGGTCTACAATAGGTCAGACAGACTCAGGACCTTTAACCCAGGCGACAGAGTGCTAGTTCTGGTGCCCACCGTTGAGAGCAAGTTCTTGGCAAAATGGCAAGGACCATATGAGGTCATGGAGAAAGTAGGGGAGGTAACCTACAAGGTATCTCAGCCGGGGAGGAGGAAACCCGAACAGATATACCACATGAACCTCCTAAAGCCATGGAGGGAAAGAGAGTCCCTGATGGCCGTGGGAGTAGAAAAAGCGTCTGTCCCCAAGAAGGGGACACCGGAGGTAGGTGTACCCGATGCCAAGGTGCCTGAAGTACGGATCTCGGAGTCCCTCTCCAGGGCCCAGATTCAGGAAGCGAAGGAGTTTGTGCTCCGAAATGTGGATGTGTTCTCTAAGTTACCGGGACGTACTTCAGTCATCTAGCATGATATCATAACCGAACCCCACATCCGGGTACACCAAAAACCCTACCGGGTCCCTGAAGCGCGCCGGCTTGCCATATCCGAAGAAGTCAGGCAGATGTTAGACCTGGGGGTTATCGAGGAGTCTAAAAGTGACTGGTCGAGTCCTATTGTGTTGATTCCCAAACCTGATGGTTCCCTACGGTTCTGCAATGACTTTAGGAAGTTGAACGAGGTGTCCAAATTTGATTCTTATCCCATGCCCAGGGTTGACGAGTTGATAGAACGACTTGGACAGGCTAGATTCTTCTCCACCCTTGACCTGACGAAAGGGTATTGGCAGGTACCCCTTACTGACAGGGCCAAAGAGAAGACCGCTTTTGTTACTCCTGATGGGCTTTTTCAGTACGTGGTACTCCCCTTTGGGCTACATGGGGCTCCCGCCACATTCCAGAGGTTAATGGATCTCGTCCTAAAACCTCACCGGAGATATGCCTCGGCCTACCTGGATGACATCATAGTTTATAGTAACGATTGGGAGAGTCACCTGGCCAAGGTGCAAGCAGTGGTAGACTCCCTGAGGGCAGCAGGGTTGACAGCGAACCCCCAAAAATGTGCACTGGGTCTGGAAGAGGCCCGTTACCTGGGGTACCGTATTGGGCGAGGTGTCATCAAACCCCAAGTAAATAAAGTGGAGGCGATCCAGCAGTGGCCACGACCTATGAGCAAGAAGCAAGTGAGGGCTTTCCTAGGCATAGTGGGCTATTATCGCCGATTTATCCCCGATTTTGCTACCATAGCGGCACCCCTGACTGACCTGACCAAGGGTAGCAGGGCGGTGATGGTAAAGTGGAGTGAAGAGGCTGAGGGTGCGTTTCAGCGACTTAAGACGGTTTTGTGCGAGGGACCGGTACTGATCACCCCTGACTTCACCAAGACCTTTATTGTGCAAACTGACGCTTCTGACGTGGGCTTAGGGGCTGTCCTGTCCCAAGTAGTGGAGGGTGAGGAACATCCCGTGACCTTCCTGAGTCGCAAGCTCACACCTCCTGAGAAGAACTATAGCATAGTTGAGAGGGAGTGCTTGTCGAATCCCTGAGGTATTACTTGATAGGGCGACAGTTTACACTAGTGACCAATCACTCTCCCCTCACCTGGATGAGTCAGGCCAAAGAGAGGAACGCCAGGGTCACAAGGTGGTTCCTAATGTTGCAGAATTTCAAATTCACGGTAGAACATCGAGCAGGAAAGCTGCATGGGAATGCCCTGTCTCGTACCCACTGTCTGATGGCCAAAAGTGTTCGCCCCCACAGGGTCAAACAGAGGGGGGGGTATGTGAGACACTGAAGGGGTTAACTGTGGATGGGCGGTATGTTTCCCCTAGGTTTTGCTATTATGCAAGGCCTTAGTGCTGAGGTTGGGTGTCCAGCACCTTGGACACAGATGATGGGAGCAGCCCAATCAGTTTTTTTTAAAACCGCTCAGCAGAGCTGGAAGTGTTGTCTCTCTCTGGAAGGAGGCTGGAGAGCACACAGCCCTGACCTCTGTGCCTGGAGCAGCCAAGTGATTTTGTATAGTGGTGAGTTAGTGAACACCTGTATAGTTAGCACCCTGACGGGTAGGATTTTTGTTTGTTTAATGCCTGAATGTAAAGGCTGTTTTATTTTGCTGCTACAATAAACGCAGGCGAGACCTGTTTTGGACTGTACTTTGGTGTCACTGTCTTGAACTGCATCACAGCACCCCGCTACCACGGTCTCTACTGGGCCAAATTCCCACAATACTGAATGTGTGTGTATTTGCTGTATGTGTGTATATTCTGTATGTATATGCAGCATGTGTGTACATGGCGTTTTTATACTGCATGTATGTGTATATATGGTCAGCGTATACTGTATGTGAGTTTAATATATATATATGTATATATATATATGTATATAATGTGTAAGCAGTATATGTGATGTTTATATACAGTATGTGTGTATATACTTTATGAGCTTGTATATACAGTGTAACAGAGTGCATAAATGTGTGTGTATAAGTGTATACTTGTATGTATATAGGTGCGAGTATATGAGTGTAGAAATTTATGTGTGTGTGTATATAAGTATATAAATGTATGTATATAAGAGTGTAGAAATGTGTCTAATTGTATACACATGTCTGCATAAGAGTACATTCACAATAACGTGTGAGGGATGTATATCTGGCTACAAAACATCCAGCGAGCGGCAGTTCTGTGGGCGGAAATGCCTTGTTGATGCCAGAGGTCAGAGGAGAATGGGCAGACTGGTTCGAGCTGAAAGGCAACAGTGACTCAAATCGCCACCCGTTACAACCAAGGTAGGCAGAAGAGCATCTCTGAATGCACAGTACGTCGAACTTTGAGGCAGATGGGCTACAGCAGCAGAAGACCACACCGGGTGCCACTCCTTTCAGCTAAGAACAGGAAACTGTGGCTACAATTTGCACAAGCTCATCTAAATTGGACAGTAGAAGATTGGAAAAACGTTGCCTGGTCTGATGAGTCTCGATTTCTGCTGCGACATTCGGATGGTAGGGTCAGAATTTGGCGTCAACAACATGAAAGCATGGATCCATATTGCCTTGTATCAACGATTCAGGCTGGTGGTGGTGGTGTTATGGTGTGGGGAATATTTTCTTGGCACTCTTTGGCCCCTTGGTACCAATTGAGCATCGTTGCAACGCCACAGCCTACCTGAGTATTGTTGCTGACCATGTCCATCCCTTGACCACAATGTACCCAACATCTGATGGCTACTTTCAGCAGGATAATGCGCCATGTCATAAAGCTGGAATCATCTCAGACTGGTTTCTTGAACATGACAACGAGTTCACTGTACTCAAATGGCCTCCACAGTCACCAGATCTCAATCCAATAGAGCATCTTTGGGATGTGGTGGAACGGGAGATTCGCATCATGGATGTGCAGCCGACAAATCTGCGGCAACTGTGTGATGCCATCATGTCAATATGGACCAAAATCTCTGAGGAATGCTTCCAGCACCTTGTTGAATCTATGCCACGAAGAATTGAGGCAGTTCTGAAGGCAAAAGGGGGTCCAACCCGTTACTAGCATGGTGTACCTAATAAAGTGGCCGGTGAGTGTATGTCTTTCATTTTCCCGAAATCTTGGTTCTCTGAAGGTGCGTTCACATGTTGCAGTTACAAATGCATCACAATCAGTTTTGAGGTGGTTTATACTGCAGTTTTGTTATTTTAACACGTGAACAACAACATTTGCATTTAAACAAATATAAGACACCACACGCTCGTTATCCATCACATAACAATCACTGGAACCTCATGTAAGATCAAACCGAGACCCGTGCTACTTCCATGTGTGAACACGCCCCAAGAAATGTCCCCACAGCCCCCCAGTAGTGTCCTCACACAGCTCCCAGTAATGTCCCCCAAAAATCCCCCCAATAATGTCCCCCACACAGACCCCCAGTAATTTCCTCCACACACATCCCCTCTTTACTGTCCCTTAATAATGTCCCCCACATGCAGCCCTCCTGTAATGTCACATACACACAGCCCCCCTGTAAAGTCCCCACACACAGCCCTTCTGTAATGTCCCCCAACACAGCCCCCAGTAATGTCTCCCACAAATCCCCCTGTAAAGTCCCCCAGTAATTTCCTCCCCACACAGCCCCTCTTTAATGTCCCTCAGTAATGTCCCCCACACACAGCCTCCCTGTAATGTTCCCCACAAACAGCCCCCCTGTAATGTCCCCACACTAACGGCCCCCCTGTAATGTCCCTCCGTAATGTCCCCAGACATAGCCCCCATGTAATGTCCCCACACACAGCCCTCCTGTAATGTCCCCAGTAATGTCCCTAAACACAGCCCCCTGTAATGTCCCCAGTAATGTCTCCAAACACAGCCACCCTGCAATGGCCCTCAGTAATTTCCCCACACACAGTCCCCCTGTAATGTCCCTCAGTAATGTCCCCACACACAATCCCCCTGTAATGTCCACAAACACAGCCCCCCTGAAATGTCCCCAGTAACGTACCCACACATCCCCCCTGTAATGTCCCCTTTTATTGTGCCCCACACAGATCCCTCTATGTCAGTGATGGCGAACCTATGGCACGGGTGCCACAGGTGGCACTGGGAGCCTTCTCTGTGGGCACCCAGGCCATCACCCAACACAAAGACCAGTCACAGGAAGCCTAGGACATGCCACGTCCAGAGCTATTTTAAAGTGTCTTGAAGTGCAGGAGTAGCAAGTAGGTGTGGACAGAGCTGGATTATCATTTTTCTGGACCTGTGACTCATCCTGTAAAGGGTACCTTAAACTACAATAATAAAATTTCTCCTTCTTTCTACTGTATTGATGTCCACAGGATGCCAATTCATTTGAAACCTGTGAGTTACTTTATGTTGGCATTTGGCACTTTGTGAAAAATATGTGGCTTTTGCTTGTAGTTTCGGCACTCCGTCCCTAAAAGGTTCGCCATCACTGCTTTATGTTCTCCCTCTCACCTCACCATGCAGCTCTGTGCACTGCTTTCCCCTGTATGTCATGTGACATCATCACAGGTGAAGGAGAAAGCAGTGTGCACTGAGTACACAGATCAAGACGAGAGAGGGGAGGATGCCCGGGTAGTTGGACAGCTGTCCTGCTGACCCGGGGCTCTGGGCCAAAAGATAGTAAACTGCAATGTGAGCTAAGATAGGGGGTGGGGGCAAAATTTCCTGTTGGTGTCCCCATTTTTCATAAATAATAGTATACACTTGCTATTTTTTTCATATTATAAGCTGTTGCCCACTGGCGAACAGGTGAATCCACCAGTGGGCCCCTGAGCTTGGTGGGCCCCCGATCCTAACAATGGGCATATATTGCTGGATCACAGAGCTAAGAGGGCCTACCATAAAAGGCTGTCAGCAGGTTAGTGAGAGGCTCCTAGGTACACAACAGTCCAAGGTGATGAATAAAATGCAAGTTATGGGTTAGGAATTTGTACATGATATCAAGTAATATTGGCATGTCGGTGTATTGTGCCGTGTTCAAAGATTTTACTGGTTGGCCGTAGGCACTCCAGTCTGACACTGATTGGTTCTTCACCCTGTGGGCTAAGACATGCCTTGAAGTGATGATTTCCTTCTTATTTCTAAAACGTATCTAAAAAGTAGATAACCAGTTTTGAGAGATACTCTGGTGTATACTTAGTCGTTCTGTGGTGTGTCCAGCTGTGCGTAACAAATACATCTAAAATTTCTTCCTTGTCTTCAAAGCTATTGTCATTTTGTTGTTATACTACAGAAAAAAGAATTTATTAAGCATTGATATGTCGGGTTTACAATTCAACAATTGGAGCAGTGGACCAATGTAATCAACATTGGTAAATCAAATCGCAGAATTTACAAACATCTGCAAACTTGTCAAATCGATTTGAAACTGTCAGCAGTATTTCAGATGCACCATTCCAGCATTCACATTTAATTCAGCTGTCATATATTTACATTGATTCAACTGCATGTTATTAAAACAAATGTACTCATAAATTTTGTCATGTTGACCTTTAGAAACTAGATTTCGGTCCTTGGATACAATCATCCCCACACTCTTGTAGTGGTGGCCACACTTGCACTATTGATGTCAGCCTGACCACCTGGGAACATAAATCCCCTTGAGGAAGCATGAACACGCGAACGCACCTCTCCTCTATGGTCTTGTGACTAACACTAGGGGTAAAACTGGAGAAGAACAATGAGATATATATTAATGTTAACACTTGCTAGAGTTTGAGCACCTTTATTGGGACCAGCATTATACGCTTTCAATTCACATTTCATTTGAGGTGTTCATACTAAGGAGTTTTGAAGGCTACATATGGTTCCATTGTAAAATATCTAGATGAAATAATGTTGTGATCATAGTCATTAAATTGTTTGTTTTTAATAAGAAATGAACATGATGTGATTTGAGAACCTGATGGTAACTCCATTTTCTGATGGGTTTGCTGCATATTGCAGCAAACACCCACCTGTAACACCCACGGTCAGTGCTGGTGATCCCTATACAGAGCGTCATGCGATCCCGATCCACAACCAAGGACTTATTAACCATCTAGATCTCTCTCCCCTTTAGAGTCCCTCAGAAAATCTCATTATCACATAGACTGGTCTACTCCCCAAATTGACGGACGCAGAGTTGGTATATGAATTTATTGATTTTCAATATTTATTTATTGTCTAATATGAATTACTTTCAGCTAAGGTCCAATTTATTGGACCCATGTGATGAACTTTTACTCTGCATGCTACATATAAATATGTATATATATGACTCCTGCATTATATTTATGTTTTATATTTATGTTATATTATGTTTATATATTTATCTTATTATTTATGTTTTTTATCTCTTCTATGAATTCTTGTAACTATTGACACTTCAAATACAGAATTTTTAAGGTTTTTACTTTTTTGTATATATCTCTGTATACTTACAGTTACACTAATTGCGCCTGATGAAGTGAACAGTGTGCTTCAGAAACACATTGACCATTATATCTTTGCAAAAGAAAATAAAGTGATTACATTTATGAACAGTGCAAGTTGTCCGGGCCGGTCTTTTCCTTCTATATTCTGTTGCATTGAAGTTCAGATACACCTTACTAACCCGGCTTTCAGCCTGTGCTGACATTTGAGACTCCATATTAGTACCTTATATGTAGAGAGTGACATGCTGTGCTGTGTGTATTTTTATTAACTTTATTATCTTTGTTGGAGATACAATTAGAAGAACAAATAAGGGTTATAGATGTCTGTGTTCTTCCCAGAAAGAAGCTGCCAGGTACAGGAGATGAAAGAGGCGGTGCTGCAGTAGGTAAGTGTTTATTTTATTTTACAGGGGGCCTTATAAACTTTGTATTTAGTAATTAGGGGGATAGGAGTCTCCTGCCAAACTCTGCTTAGTAGTGTATATTTCAACCAGAGGGAAATGAAAGAATGGAAGTATA
Source organism: Engystomops pustulosus (assembly GCF_040894005.1). Taxonomy (NCBI): domain Eukaryota; kingdom Metazoa; phylum Chordata; class Amphibia; order Anura; family Leptodactylidae; genus Engystomops; species Engystomops pustulosus. Next base: position 55,358,133 of record NC_092420.1, on the reverse strand, counting down.
AATTAATACAGAGATTAAACATCTTGCACAGTGGTCTCCATTTACATGCTAGCTTCATGACCCCCTATCTCTGACCTCTTGTCATGCCTCACAGGTTTTTAGTCTGTTTGTTGCTATCCTGTTGTAAATAAGATGTCTCTGTGTAGATCAATCTGTTGTTTTAAGTTTTTTTTAAATGCTATGATGATCACTGCCTAGTGTGTATAAAATGCTTTGAATTTTTTGTTCATAGTTTTCATGCATAACATCATGTCTGACGAAGAGAACTAGGATTCTCGAAAGCTCATCATCAAATATACTCAGTTAGCCTCAAAAAGGTATCGCCTGATTTCTTCACTCTTTTTTGCTCCGCTGGGTCTTCCTTGGTAGAATCTTAACTTAATTACTTGCACTTGGCTGAATATATTTTGTAGTCAGCTTACCCTTCAGTTGGTTTCACTGCTTCATATGTCTGGGTAGACGCTTTGCAAAATTACTTGTATTTGGCTTAATATATTTTAGGTAACCTTACCCTTAAGTTGGTTACAGGTATTCTGCAGGACCTTCCTAGGTAGAACATATACCTTATTACATGCACTTAGCAGAAAATATAAGGAATGTAGCATGTTGTCTTCAAAGAGTACAGGATTTTTTTGTCAAGCCTGCAGGGGACCCTACTATGGCGATATGTAGAATCTGTAGCTAGAAGGTGAGATGTGGACATGGTGGTAATGTTTGCACTATGGCCCTGTGTCAACACATGCATCACCATCAAGTGGATTTGAAAAATCATGGCAAAAATATAGTGGCACATCCAGTGGCAGCACCTCCCAACAGCCACTAACCTTTAACTAGCAGTCAAGACTTGTCCACCTTAGCTAGCAAAAGATGTGCTTCTGTCCCTTCTGGTCCAGATCCTCCTCCTCTGGCTTCGCTTTAGTACAGTCACCAGCAATCACAGAGAAGATTGTAAGAAAACACTGTATGTACACAATGTCACAGAAGTTGAAATGCGCATTGCTAAGTTTCTGGTCCTGCAGTTCATGTGGTAACCTCTGAACCTTTCCAAGAAATGTAAAGCAAAAGTGGCCCAGTCACTATATTGCACAGTTCATGTCAGAGCAGACATGTGGAGCTGTAATTATGGCCAAGACAAGTATATGTCATTTACCATACATTGGGTTAATATGGCTGAAAAGGAGGTACACAGCAACCCATTCATGTGAAGGTATTGCTGTATTTGCATTCTTGTGTTGTGGTTTTAGCGTCAATATTCTACTGTCTCTATATCCTCCTGTCAGAACTCACAAATTGTACTAATGGGATATGGTTTAACGTTTCTTTGAACTTGTTTTGCCTGCAGCTGCGGTTTGAGTGAGTTGAGCCAGTCAGTGCTGGAGGCAGTGTCCATTACTGCCTTATATTCTGCCCAGCCCTTCATTGGTTGCTGGTTATTTCAATCTCCTGGGTCCTCTCGTGCTCCTGCTATTGCGGTATTCTGTGTATTGACTTCTGCTTTGCCTATTCCGGTTACCTGTCCGCTCCACCATCCAGCAGCTGCCAGACAAAGTAAGTCTTCCCTGTCATCTTGTAGGGTCGCTCAGGGACCATCAGTTAGCTTCCTGATTGTTGTGTTCGCCCTTGCCAGGGTGGTTTATCTGCTTAAGCCAAGGCCTTAGCCTGCAGGGATGTCGCAGGGTGAGTTCGCCACCACTTACCTAGTCTGTCAGCTAGCACCAAGCCTGGTTGTGGTTGCGCAGTTGCTAGACAGGTGCTGACAACTCCACTGTATCCTCAGCCTCCACCGTAGGACCTCTTGAAAATGCATTTCAGCCACACTTATTGTTCTAAACACACTGGCCCACATTTACTGAAGCCCATGCGCCAGTATTCTGTTTGACTTTGCATGTTCTTTTATGTGCAAACTGCTTGCACATGTATTTAAGAAGTGTCCGGGCCACATATGTATCGCACATGACTCATTTGTGTCACGGCTGCACTATTACCGATGCAACAAAAATTTCTGCACTAAAAGAAATGTATCATGCAAAGTCCGACAGAAGTTGGCTGCACGCCTTATGTTAAAAGATACACATAAACAAAAAAATTGGTGCACTCTGCCGAATCAGTACAGAATGCGCCAGATTCATGAAGAAAAAGTTCCACAATCTCTGAATCTGGCACCCTCTGCATTACCTGGCAAACTCCACAGTGTAGTTTACACTGTTTTAGTAAATGTTGCCTAATCTGTTTGACTGCAGAGCCAGAATGTCTGTTCCATTGTGACGGAATGTCCTGGAATGGATGTTGAAGAGCCATGCTGTCTGGGGAACATGGTGGATGGTCCTTTGGAAGCTGTATTGGCACAGGAGGATGAGGAGAATGAAGAGAACTGTTTTCACCCTGCTGGGACCTACCCAGCAGCATTAATGGTGAATACAGCCCCATCACAGAGATAGATTTAAGATTAACATTTGGGGTCCCCTTCAAATCCTTCAAAACAAACAGCTGGACATGCCTTATAGAATCTATACTTCTTATTGAAATAACCCTTCTGTAGTCTGTATTACACAGCCAGGACATTTTAAAAATTAGTTTGATGCCATTGGATCAGTATTCTGATTTCTATGGGTAGATGTAATGAAACTGTCCAACAACTGCACAACCAAAACCAGACTTAGAGCTAGCTGTCAGACTTGGTAAGTGGTGGTGAACTCACCCTGCAACATATCTGTGGGCTATGACCTTGCCTGCAGTAGATACATTGCCCTGACAAAGGCGAACCCACTATCAGGAACCTAACAGTCCCTGAATGACCGTACAAGGTGACAGAGAAGACTTACTTCATCAGGCAGATACTGGATGGTGGAGCAGACCTGTAAAAAGAATACTGAGATAGACCATTGTTCACACTAGTCTTCAGAAAAGTATCAAGCCAGAACAAAACAAACCTGAGAGGGGAAACACCAGGAGGTACATGGCACTGATGGACAAACAACAGATACAGACACACAAGCGGAGTCAGACAGAGCCATGTTGAAAACACGATGGCGGCAAAGGTACATATTCATATAGCAATAGAATAGTGTAGCAGAAGTCAAATACACAGAATACCAAACAACAAAATAGCATAAGCACTAGAGCAAAGAAAAGACTGAATAACCAGCCTCCTCTGAAGGAACTGGGAAAAATATAAAGGGAGCAATGGACACCGCCTTCAGCCCTGACTGGTTCAGCCGTCCATCACTCAAGCCACAGCTGCAGACAAAACCAACACAAACACACCCAGCTTTCCCAAATAAAGATCCTGAGGGCGCATTCACACAATGGGTTGCGTCGCGTTATGTGTTGCGTTTTTAACGCATTCGACTGGCTTCAACCCTTTTTTCTGTTGCGTTTTTGACTCATTCCAAAGACTTGAACCGTGATCACATGCTGAGGTTACATTGAGGTTTTAGCAAATGCAGTGGAAATGCAATGTAAACTTAGCATGTGATCAAGGCTGAAGCCTTTGCAATGCATTAAAAAAACGCAGCAAAAAAGTGACACAACGCATTATGTAAAAGCGTCCTGAACGTGCTGCAAAAGAAAGGAATCCAGTACTCCAAGGATCAGCTTCATAAAATAACTCTGTCCTTTTGTTGAAAGTTTCTGATACCATTTTGGAACCATTTATGTGAATTTAAATGCTTTTGAATGTATTAGCCATTTAACACTTCTCTGTTGACATTTTGGAATACAGTGTTTTGGGGAAGTTGAAATGTCCTTCTGCAGCCTGTATCGCACAACCATGAAATGTAACATTTGTGTGATGCCATTTTGGGACCAGTTGGGCTGGAATAACCCTTCTGACTGATGAATATTTGTCATGACTTTCCACAGTTTGGGGGTTGAAACAGCTGTTGTACTGCATACAGAAAATTTGTTAACCACATATTGAAGGCCCTGCCACATATTCTGTAGCAGAAAGCACTATCTTTGTCTATTGTAGCAATGCACTTTGATGGAAATGCAGATTCACTCCCTCTAAGTGCTTTAAAATGGCATTTTTAATGCTTTGTTGTTAATTAATGTGGTTATTGAATCAAATCAAATTTTTGAGGAATTTGCTCATCTCTAGTTACTATTAAATAACTGCAGTTGGAGTTCTCTAACTTTATAGTACTGGCTAAGAATGACAATGTGCAAGTTTTGTGCTGGGCAAAAAATCACTCCATAAATAGTCTTTAAATAGCACAACCTACTTGGACATAAGTCCTTAGGCTTCCTGCACATGAATACATGCAATATCAACTGGCACAGTACAGTGGAATAGTTACATCAACACCAGCTTGAGCTCACAGCCAAACCTCTGGTCCAGTGTCATAAAGACCAGATTGTAAAGCACACCAGATCGAGGACCAGCAGAACAGGAGTTACCGCAAAAACATCTGATTCAGAGGGGTGCCAGAGTCAGTTGCCCACAGGGCTTTTCCTAAAATGGAGACCTGAATTTTCATACAGCTTGTAAGAGAAGAGAGAATGGTGGAGGTCCGCATTGAGGGAATCCAGTGCATCATCAGGGCTAAAGCTACAAACCATCGGCATGATGTCATCTGAAGTGTGCTGTCATATATAAACACAACAGCCAAATTGAAAAGAGCAAAGGAAATCTCTTCTATTAATTATGAAACCTAAACGGAGGCTACTGAAGCCTCTTCTGTATAAACTGAGAAGATCCACTTTTGTTGGCTTTATCCCTTCAGGATTCTTCTCAAATACAAAGAAGGCAGCATCAGCATCCAGTCATATCCAGACCTAAAGATCGCATTCGAGAAGCTGGAGATTCCACCTCTCAACATACCCTCCAGACTACCTCTCTCACCAAAAGATGGCTTACAACTTCTTGCTAAGCTGACACTGGAATGTGTCAGGAAAATCCAAGTCTCCTAAAGCCAAGAAACAAAGGAAAAATCCCTTTCTCCCTGAATGCTCAGCCATTTCCTCATGTATTTGCTAGTCCATTAGGACTCTTTTGACCTTTTTTTCTAGGTTACAGGCATTCATATTGTTATTTGCCCAATTTTATTGTTTTATTTTTCATAAGCTGTTCTGTCTGTATGGTTTAGTGGACTGCCCAACCCTTTATTGGTTCAGTATACTGAGTCTCTGTAACAGCTTTTTAATCCCTTAACGCCGCAGCCCTTTTTCGTTTTTGCGTTTTAATTTTTCACACTCCACCTTCAAAAATCTGTAACTTTTTTATTTTTCCATGTACAGAGTTGTGTGATGGCTTATTTTCTGCATAATAAATTACGCTTCAAAATGTTGGTATTTAATATTCCATGGCATGTACTGGGAAGCGGGAAAAAAATTCCGAATGAAGTGAAATTGTTAAAAAAAACGCATTTGTGCCGTATTCTTGTGGGCTTGGATTTTACGGATTTCACTTAACGCCACAAATGACATGTCTACTTTATTCTTTGGGTCGGTATGATTACGGGGATAACAAATTTATATAGGTTTTATAATGTTTTCATACATTAAAAAAAATTAAAACCTCCTGTACAAAACTTTTTTTTGGATTTTGTCATCTTCTGGCGCGAATACATTTTTTATACTTTGGTGTATGGGTGGTGAGGTATTTTGCAGATTTTTATGACGTTTACAATGTTATTATTTTTAGGACTGTGTGACCTTTTGATCACTTTTTATAGAATTACATTTTTTTTTTAAATGGCAAAAAAGTGCCATTTTCGACTTTGGGCGCGATTTTCCGTTACGTGGTTAAACGCAGTGAAAAACCGTTATCATATTTTGATAGATCGGGAATTTTCGAACGCGGCGACACCTAATGTATTTATGATTTTTACTGTTTATTTATATTTATATCAGTTCTAGGGAAAGGGGGTTGATTTGAGTTTTTAGGTTTTTTTATTATATATTATTTTTAAACTTCTTTTTTTTATTTTTATTTTTACAATTTTTCAGACTCCCTAGGGTACTTTAACCCTAGGTGTTACCGCGAGTGTTACTGGTAAACCTTTGCTGCATTTAGGAAACATGGGGTACGTTTATGTTTCCATTTGCATCATACCCAGAAGTGATAGCTTCCCAGGACCTGATCTCCCTGCCTTCATGATGATGGCATACTGCCCTTGAATTTTTGCTAGCACTCCACCCATGTTAGCCCTCCTCATTCCTTCACTATCCTCAGAATTACAGTTATTGTCATTCAGTGTTGTCAGAAACATTTGAAGCAATGCAAAGCTGGGATTGCATAGCTTCAATAAACAGACCGAAACACTGACAAAATACCCAATTTTCCCAGAAATAACTTTAACAAGTGGGCAAATTTATATGCCCCAATTGTGAAGCAAATCCACGGCTCTTTGAGGTCCTCAATTTATGAGACTCTTTGTCTAAAGATGTGGAATCTTACACTTGCCAATCCGCTGCACCCCTGATGACTAACTGGATGTGACAGTTTCCTTTTCTCCCCATCCTCCTCCATGCAAGTCACCATAGATGTAGTTACAGTTGTTACCAATTCATGTTGGTCTGCAATCTATGAACATTTTGTTTGTCATAAGCTATAAAGTTCTTATATATCTTATATATTTTTTTAAAAAAACAATAAAACAGTTTGAAAACAAAAAAAAATGTATATTATAAATCAATCAAATTGATAAAGAGCCACTTGTTTTGGAGGCTAAAGCAGGTATTTTATATGAAAGTGTACAGTAATTGTAAAGCTAAAGTGATTTTACCAAATTATTATATGTGATTCCCCCTTTGAAAACAAACAAAAAATGTCTATTTTGTGCTGCTTATCCTTTTCCTTCCATGGCATTTTCTTCTTTCTCCAGAGCTGAAGTGGGCAAAGACTAATATCTGTCAGTCTATGTCCTCAAGGTGAGGCCAGTTAGCCTGCCCACAGATCACATGATGCCTTGTATTCTCTCTTAAAGTAATTTAGCATTAAATCCATTTAGTTTGCCACAAGTAAATCCACTCAACACTGCACAAGGCGCATACAGGATGTATATGGTGACCAGCCTGGCAGCTTCCATCACATGGAGGAGCAGCGAACATGTAATAAGTGGTAGAAATCATTAGTACATGCAGTCTATAGCCTGTGCTGTGTGGGCACTAAGGGTTAACAGCTTATCTGCACGGAGCTCATACTATCGATAACAAGGTAGGGGAAGGGAGCAGTGAGAAGAGCAGGAGACATCTGCATTCACTTGGACACTTCCATCTCTGCTACATTTACTGACACATGACCTCTTCCCCTATGAACAGGGAGCAGCAGCTCCTCCCCTCCCATGAAACCGACCAGAAACAAAGTATAAACAAGTAATGGTCTAAACTCATTGGGCTTATCAGCACATGGAAAGGATGGAGCCATTGCAGCACTGAGGTAATCTGAGGGGGATAACAAAGAAACTACTGCATATAGGTAACAAAGATAATAGACAAAGTTGTTTTACATCCCAAGAGCTATTCATTTGTGAAAACAAAACCTTTACAATTACTCTTTAATTTGGATTTGGAGTGACACTTCCCCTCTTTCCATTATTCTATGTTGTGGCTATACTGTAAAAGGTATATCATAATTTAGTATATGGTATGTATGAGAGATATCATGTTTCTCTATATTCCATTTTGTTCACTCGGGCGCCTTATTGTCCAGTCAGAAACCATTTTATTAAAAGTCTATTCATATCATAATTCAAACATAATTTTGTTTAATCTGCTGAGAGACAGTTCTGTCCTTGACTCTTGTCCTATATTTTTGCTTCAGCACCTGCTTATTTTGGCCTCACCTAGAAGCCATTAGAGTCTTCTTCTCAGGACCTTTAGTAAAAACATTCTGTATCCCTGGAGAAAGGGCTCTGTGTGAGAAATAATATGTAAAGTTCATCTGCATGTTTTGGGAAAGTGAATTTATGGGGGGATATTAAAGCTGGCCTATAGCATTGCAGTATTTTATCACCTTTTTTACGCCCCTATGCAGATTATATTCTGTGTTTTATATATGAGTCTGTGTGCTAATAAATATTGTGAGTCTGCATTTTCTAAGAGACTAGAGTGTATGTCTTGGTTTCTACTCTCATCCCGATAACGGTAGCCATTTTGGTTATAGCAATTTGGACGTCACCTTACAACTGTGAAGGGTCGTTGGAGTCCTAGATTAAAATCTCTAACAGTATGAAATTATATTTAAGATTTTTATATAATTTATTTAATAATTTGTAGTGTATTGGCAGAGGATATCTTACACAATTGGCAACTGATTTTTTAAGAAACATTTCTAACAAAAGCCTATTCACACTCAGTTTTTCTTATTTAAATGAATATTTTATCATGTTGTGTATTTTTACACAGCTACTCTTGGCCTGAAGAGGGTTAACTGGAACCATTTATGGAATTATGGTCACATTCATGATGATGGATCTGTGAGCAGCTTTTGCCCTCAGCAGTATATTACTGACTGTCTCTTTGATTTATAGATCAAACAATGTTTCCTAGGAGTTTCTTGGCTCTCCTTCATCATGGACAGTAATGTATGTACTTTACACAAGAACCATGTAGATCTTTATGCAATGCACCACGCTGATGCACAGGGCACACATTCTAAAACACCCCTTTTATTAGAGAATTTTATATCCAATGAATAGCTCTCAAAATCCAAACACACGTGTCAGTAATGTTTTCTTGACAGAGGCATGTCAGGTCATTATGCAGCATGGTCACTTGCAGCTGTGCAGGGAAGGGGTTAAAATATATAGTTAACTGCTATTAACAGTTCACAGTTTTGCAACTAAATTGACTAAATGGCATGCTGGTTTACTCCTATAACCTGCCTGTTTTGGGACTGAATATCTAAGCACTTTTTGTTCCAAAAGCTGTTACTTTTTAAATTGACCATTATCAAAGTCATATGAGGTCTGCCATGCCAAAATAGTGGCCAAAGAGCCAGTGATGTCACTGTCTCTTCCTCTCCAATTCTCATACTATGCACAAATATAGAGCTAGAGCTATGAGAATTGCAATGGGAGAGCCGGTGATGTCATAGACTCTCTTACCGCTGCACAGGCGGAGCCACCCAGAACGGGAGCCATAATTAAATTACTTAACGGGTGGAGCCACGATACACTCAGCAAACAGCCTCAAGCTCATTTGCATATTTTCAAAAGCTTTATTTCTACAAAACATGGCACTTCTAAGATATACTAAAAGAAGTTTACATGGAAATGTACAGTTAGGTAATCTGATGGTAGATGTCCTCAGGTTGTTCCAGGGAAATTGAGTTGAATTTTTTTTTTTTGAAGTTCCAGAAATATGGAGTTGAAAGATTTGAATTTGAAGTTCTGGGTTTGAGAATTGAAAAATTTTACAGTGATGTTCCGGGAATGCAGAATTAAAAAATGTTTAATTTTAAATTCCAGGAATATAGAATTGAAAAATGTTAAAATGAAGGTCTGGGAATGTGGAATTGAAACATTTTAAAATGAAATTCTGGGACTGCAAAACTCAGAAACTTGCAAAACCAAGTTAAGAGGGATCCAATCTCTGTTCATCTTAATGAACGTTAGGATGTCCACGATGGCTGTCCATGAAAGACAGTTCCTCTTGTCATTGATTACTCCACCAGCGGTGCTGAACACACTCTCTGACAGCACACTAACAGCACTGCAGGACAGCACCTGTAAGTTATAATTGGCATGCTCTGGCCCCTTGTCCAGTTTTACCACCCAGAAATTGAACTGGGATGATCCATCCTTCAGTGCCCCATCCAATGGTGGTGGAAGTTGAGCAGAAGTCAACATGGCATTCCACATTATGGTCATGGTGGCCTTCCTTCTGCATTGATGACTTCCTCCTCCTCCTTCTAGTACTACCACTGACCATTAAATGTGGGATGGGAACTGCGCCAGTACAGTGCCTGCACCAAAATGCGCTTGTAGTTCCTCATCTTATGCTATAATTGTAATGAAGGATGCTACTCTATTCTTGCAGTGTGGATCCAATGGGGTGGACACCCAGTATTTGACACTGTTGAGTATACAGACAACTCATAAGGCAGAGCACAGGTGCTGGAGCACACAGAGGATCGTGTTGCCCAGGCTGCCCAGAACCAAGGAACCAGCTGTCTTCTGAGGAAGGTGTCTTCTCCTCCTTTACATTTTCCCAGACACGTTTCAGTGAAGCCCATGATCTGCTGTTCCCTGGTTGGACAGTGCAGTAGCAGACCACTAGTCTTGGAACCCACTCTGCAAACCTTGTGTGGACTGGCACCTGTTCCTTCTATTCTTTCTCATCTGCCACCATTATATACTCTGCCATAGCCTGAAGAATCTTTTCAAGCTGGCAAAAGATAGGGATGTCCCCCAGACGTTGATGGACACTACATTGACTCACCCAGGTGTTTCGTAGGTGGAATTCCACAATTGTCTTCTGCTGCTGACACAACCTTTCCAGCACATGTAAAGTGGAATTCTGCCTAGTTGGTACATCACATATGAGGCGGTGGCTGGGCAGGCCAAAATTCCACTGCAGTGAAGATAGGCAAGCAGCTGTAGGCTACGAATGACAAAAAAGACAAAAATGACAACACATGTCATGTACTCTAAGCAGCAGCTTTGACAGGTCTGTATAGTTGGCCACCTTTGCACCACCAAGAGATTTTGTCTGTTGTGTTAACCAGAAGTCTAATTGATATGAATGTACATAAAACGCTGTCCTGTGCTCCACTGACTTCTATGAAAAATCCAAATTGCCATTCATCAAGGTCAGAACCAGGAAGTCCCTGAGCTATGGAGCAGGTTATGGGGATATATTTATTCCCTATCCTGTTAGCCGTTTAATGATGTTGGTTGTCTGTTTAGTGACTAAGATGGAGCATAAACATGCATATATTGTTACATTTGCATGATAGACATTTTTTTCTGTAATTGAGTTCCACATGGAAAACCTCTAGATTTTCTTAGACAAAATGACTATTTGTTGAATCAGTGCTACTTGTAATGATGTTTTCCTGCAATGCTTGAGGAAGAAATCATACTGTGAAATATATTTTTATCTTTGCAATCAGAAGTGATGTATTTCTTCTACGGAATGTTCTGGATTGGAGAATAAAATAAGGTTTCCTGTTCTTATAAAAACTATACGCTCCATAAACAGCTTCACATCCTGATACTTCTCGCTGTCTGAATGCTATTTGTTTCTAGGATGCGTACAGCAGAGGACTCATTTGTGAGACAGATATGGATGGAGGCCAGGGGCGGCTACTGAATTTATCAAACAAACAAGATAAAAGCTGGAGAAAGACAGGGTCAGAACCTGCGCAAGAGGCAAAAAAGAAACTCCAGCTTCAATCCTAATGCTAAAAGCTTCAGGCAGGAATTCAAAACTAAGACGTAGTGCGGTATTTTTACCACATAGGTAAATACTGACAGGGCTACAAAATGAAATGTACAGCAGCTGCTCCTTCAAAGCCAGACACTATTAGCATTTGTATTCTCTTAATGAAAAAATAAGGCTCATATTTACTGTAAATTGTATGTAAATTTTCTTATGTATAAATATACTCTAGGTTTCCTATGTGTAACTAATACTTTATCAAATCAATACTGTATCAAAGTACAAAGTACTAGCTGCACATAGGAAACCAAGAGTGTATTTATACATAAGAAAAAGTGGATACAATTTACCACAAACAATATGTATCAATGTCTAACATAAACAGTCAGTTGTTACAACTAGGAGAACATACAGAGCAAATCTTAATAAAGTACAGGCCGTCCCCTACTTAAGGACACCCGACTTACAGATGACCCCTAGTTACAGACGGACCCCTCTGCCCACTGTGACGTCTGGTGAAGCTCTCTGGATGCTTTCCTTTAGTCCCAGACTGCAATGATCAGCTGTAAGGTGTCTGTAATGAAGCTTTTTTGATAATCCTTGGTCCTATTACAGGAAAAAATTTTGAAACTCCAATTGTCACTGGGGCAAAAAAAAAAATTGTCTAGAACTTCAATTATAAAATATAGAGTTTCGACTTACATACAAATTCAACTTAAGAACAGACCTCCGGACCCTATCTTGTACGTAACCCGGGGACTGCCTGTAACAGTGTATTAGCATCATGAAAAGCCTGTGAAGAATACCATTACAGAGGCACCTCATAACATAGTGGCCAATTGTGTTCATGGATGTATCCAACAACACCAAAAAACAATGAATAACAATATAAAATAAAGAAAAAGACAAATGTGCATATAAACATTAAAGGCTACATTTTATCTACCACTGTCCCTTTCTGTAGATACATTGTTAGCAATAGGGAAAGGTTATTTGATTGGTGGTGAACTCCTGGTAGAATAGGTTTTCCCAGGATTTCTGGATATACAGTACGTGATGTTGTACACAATTCATCATAAATGTTCTGTTTTTAACGTTGCAATCTGACGGCCAGATGAGAAATGCGCTTATCATACAGACTGACTGTCATCAGTGGATTGCCCCAGCAGTCAATACATGCAAAGGGCGATAGAATCCCACTGACATGTGTATGTCCATAGAAATAAATAGGGATGTGTGCTTGCCACAAAAAAATTGGCTAGCATTCGTCTGCATGACCCCTAAGTCAGGGAGTGTAATAATTTAAAGAATTTTTGCAGGACAATAATTCCTTTATTTATATAGCACACACAGATTACACAGCGCTGCACAGAGCTTGCCAAGCCGGTCCCTATACATAAGTTAGGTCATCAATATCAGATGGGTAGGGGTTTTCTAGGACCTTCAACAATAAAATCTGACGGTTTCTAGATGCTGGGATAATAGAGAACAGAGCATGTATTTAGGTGTCCAGTGCAGTGGCCGGTGCTAGTAACTGCAGCTGAGCCATTATTCAAGTGTATAGGACCTAAGGTCAGTTCATTTCATGTAGCTCCACTCTTTGCTATTATACTTTGCTAATTAAAAGTTCCTTTTCCATCTTCTTTGCTGTGCCACACATTGCACCAGTCACAGAAACTGTGCCAAAACCAGAGAGCCTTTACCATTGGCCAGACTTTTTGGAGCCCATATTTTATGCAGCTCAATTAAAAAATCTAGCAAACAAACACACATTCACATACACAGGGCTGTAAGTAGAGAGTAAATGAAAGAGACAGTTCAGTGATCAGATGCCATGGCCCCTGAATCCCAGGATTGATTCATGCAAATGACTGTTTGCTAAGTGTGGAAATCAATTTGAATTAAGATGATGGACTGAAGAGCTGGAGGTCAGGAGAATGTATTTATGAGTAAATAGAGTGATGAGAATATAGCGCGACACAAAGCTAGGCACAACAGGATCCTAAAATACAACAAGTATATACAGCAAATCTGCCTTCTGTAGATAATACTATACATAGGTAAGAACTAATGCATATCAAGTGTGTTTATGTAGAAAATCTATTTAACAAAACTTTAAATTGAATCTACCATCAAAGTCAAGCTTAATCATAGATCCAGGTACCGGGGCCGTGCTAATCTTCTTATGTTTGTTATCCATGGCCTCCTTCTTTCTAAAGTTAACTTTTAAATTATGCTAATGAGCCTGAGTGACTGTTGTAGCCCTATGTGATCTGGCTTCAAAGGCTTCTACACTGTCTCATCCTCCCCCCTGCTCCCTCAGCACTTAGATTACAGCAGAAAGTGCTGTAGGGAGGGTGAGATAGCATAACCTTCTCTAAGGTCAGATCACAGAGAAGCTAGGGTAGTAACACCCATGAAAAGTTCTAGCACTGAATATGGGTATTAACTGTTTAAATGCTGCTGTCAAAGCCACCAGCTGCATTTCATTCACAGTGGCCGCACTTGGGTTGCCACTAACATGCCAGTGACACTTCTTGTCACCATTATGGAAAGGATCGTTCCTTCCGATTAATTCAGTGCCGGTGTACATGTCTGCAGCAATTTAACTCCTTAATAACAGGGCCCTTTTTCTTTTTTGCGTTTTTATTTTTCACTCCCCACCTTCAAAAATCGATCTTTTAACTTTTTTTTTACTTGTTCCATATAAAGAACTGTGAGGGCCTGTTTTCTGTGTAACAAATTGCAATTCATAATGACAGTATTTAATATTCCATGCCATGTACTGGGAAGGGGGGTGTACTGTATTAAATAGTAGATAATTTCTAAAACTGCTCTTTAGTAATCACACAGATTTGTCTAATTTTGTAATGAAAAACATTGTTTAACACAAAATACCATTGTTTGTATTAACTAAATGATAAATGTGTCTGCTGTGCTTAATGTTCTATACTAACTGCAACCGAGCAAATTATGAATACAGATGAGTTCTTATTTGACTGATAACATTGATGATATTTTTATGCATATCACATGTCTTTTTGTAGCTTTCTATTTTGAAAGTACATTAAAAAAACCCAACCAAACAATACTTGATCCAGCTCTGAATCAGTGCAGACCATCCATGGCTGGAAACACTAATAGAGATGGAGTGATGCTCCTCTGACAAAAGGCATGCTTCATTGGTTGACTATTTAATGTAAAGACACCAGAGTATGCCACATCAACCCCAGTTATCGAAATAATCTTCAGCGTGAAAGTGATGAGGCCAAAGGCAGAAGCATAATCACTGGAACAGAGAATTTATCTATAAGAAAAATATAGTTTCTAACTATACTTAGTTTATAACTAAGAATACTAATATATTAGTATTAAAATTGTTGTATTCAAATCAAATAATAATTTGGCATATAGGAGCCATGTAAAAATAATGTGCAAGTTTAGAAACAAGTATCAAGGTCATTATTTCATTATTTGACCACATTAGTAAGACTTCTAAAATCAACAATAGGAATGGACGGAATGGACGGATGACAAAGACAGTTGATCCTGACACCAAACCCACTACCCAGCTGCCCTATCTCATAGCCTCGAAGCCCTAATGTTAATGTACATTCCCTTCCTGTTCCATATATCATATACATATACCATACCATATACATATATCATACCATGTGTCATGTTTGGCAAACAAAACATGAAAAATTCTTTATTCTGGGCACATGTACCAGCCGGGGCAGGGATGTTCTAGCCAGACAAACTAAAAACTGGAACCGATTATACGTGAAACCTACCCCAGGTCCAATCTGGCATATATATTTCGTTTGCAGGAATTCTGCGCCAGAATGCTGGAGCCTCTTAGTAATTTAAGCATGTCGCCAGATTCACTGATAAATAAGACTGGCACACATTCTGCCAGTCATAATACACCGCACCTATGTGCAGGGCTGCCACTAGGAATTTTGGTTCACCTGACTGACAAATTTTGTGGGCACAATAGATTCCCATCTTATTTTTGCCTTATTGTATAGTACTAGTTTAAGTTCAAGACTTTCACGCTCCCCGGCCTGTACAGATTGTGGCCTCCCCAGTGGAGTAGCTTTTTTTAAATGTTGTGATGTTTAGGGTATGATAACAAAACTTGTTACACAGAAATTATAATACAACTAAATTACATGGGGACTGTATCCAAACCAATCTTACTATGCAGCGACAGCATGTAAACCAAAATTACTACTTAAATAAGTTACCAGAGACAAATTATTACATAAATACATTACTAGAAGACTACTACATACATACAGCACAGGAACCAAAATGACTACATACAGTAGATACAAGTACAGAACCAAGATTACTACACAGATACAGCATGGAAATCAAGCTTGCTGCGCAGAACCATATTGTCAACCACCCTCATATTGCAGCCTTTCATTTCCCCTTATATTGCTTACCCTCATCTCCCTCTCATATTGTGGCTTCTCTCATTTCTTCATCATATTGTGGCCTCTAATTTTCCCCTCATATCGTGGACCCTCATCTCCCCCTCACATTGTAAGCACCCTCTCATCTCCCTCTCATATTGTGGCTTCTCTCATCTCTCCCTCATATTTTGGCCCCTCTCATCTCCCCCTCACATTGTAAGCACCCTCTCATCTCCCCCTCATATTGTGGCTTTTTTCATCTCCCCCTCATATTTTGGACCCTCTCATGTCCTCCTCATATTGTGTACCCTCATCAACTCCTTCTCATATTGTGACCTCTCTCATCTCTCCCTTATATTATAGCCCACTCTCATACCTCCCAAATTGTGGGCCCCTCTCAAATGACCCATATCATACTGTGACTCATATTGTTGCCTCTCACCTCCTCTCCAAAAAGTTTCAAATGAATTAAAAAAAACACCACATACTAACCGGCTCCCGTTCCCCAGAAGCTCTTCTCTTTTTCTGTGCTGTGATCCCTACAGATGATAACATCATCACTCTGTGCCTGCTGGCATTGCAGCTTCAGGGAAACCGTGATGATGCAGAGTGCTAGCCTAGGTCCTTCAGAGTGTACAGATTGGGGAAGATAAACAGGTTTGTTCTGTATCACTCTGCTCATCAATAGCATCTAGATGCCATTGACATACCTCACATCTTACAGAGTTGCCAGTGGCAGGTCCATTTTTGTGATGGGCGATTCCGACAGCTGCCCAAATCCCCTTCCTCATGGCAGATGCAGTCCTGCTGCAGCATCTCAATCTCACAGGCTGCATAATGGCAGTCTGGGAGATAGATATAGAGTGAAGCAGAGAGCTGAAAGCTCTTGAGCACTACTGCTAAACTAAAATGTGGGATTAGGTGCCACCTTTTGCAGAAGTGATCTGGGAGAGGGGGCTAGAACTCTGAATGGAGCCCCACCAAACTCCCCCGATGGCAGCCCTGGATAAGTGCTCTAGTATTACCAGCGTCCCTTATTAAGATTTGGAGACAAGAGGGGATTTGGTGACTTATATATCAGCAGGCCTACATTGTGAAATGAATGCAAATAACACATGCTCTGCAGTCAACAAAAATACATACACTACTTCCAGAACATTAAATGGCTCTGTTTTATGTCAATACCACTCCAATCCTCTGAGACTCTCAGAGTCCCCAGCCACATTTCTCGATTACAATACATGTAATATACATAATGAATGTATTTGTAATATTGAACAACTAACAAAGTCCATCATATCACAAAGGTGAATCTATATTCTGCACATTGATTTATCATTTCTTTTCAGAGCTGGGTCCTGAGCTGTCAGCTGTCTTCCATTTAATGCATAAAATGAAGATGTTACATAATTCAGCAGACTAATATGAGGCCCTGTAAGTATTGTTAGGTAGCCTGGTATTGTCTTGAACAAAGGGACAGTTTTCAAGGAAATGCCAGATTAAATTAGCCAGTGCATTGCACTGGACCTTCTAAGCGAAGCCTGCGGCAAATAGCAAATCTCACCACAACCCGCCTGACACATTCAGCCAAAGCAGAGGAAAGCTCTTCCTACTATTCCCAGACCTCAACTCTGTCCTTGCTAGCCAAAAAGAAGGACAAATTAGATGTAGAAAATAATAATTCTCTTACACATTACAAATAACAACAGAATAGTACAATCTGATAGCAGCCGCTTGGCTGGGTAATTTCTAATGTACCGATTGCCAAGTTGCAAAAGTACAATATAATTATGTCTCCATACATTCACATTGTGCAGTTAGATTATCTCTTACAAGTGATATAAGAACATGTGGTAGTTAAAACAGGAAAATTGTTGTGAATTACAGTAAAATAGCTTCCACTATTTATTTCTTTGAATATTGTAGCAGAGAATCTTCTTATTGTTGCCCCCTAGGGCAACAATAGTCAAGTTTTATTTTAATTTTTTTGTGTTCCAAAGAATGACAAATCGTTTGCCAACATATAATAATGCTATCTCCTGCGAGGCAAGTTAGTGGCCCCCCGCAACTGGTAAGATAGCAACATGTAGATCCTCAGAACTTTCTAATGCATATAAGGCTTAAAAAGTATCATTCCAGAATCCAAATAAATGGGTCCAAATGCATGTTTTGTGTAAAAAGCAAAAAACACATTTGCTTAAAGGGGTATTCTGGGAATATGAATGTCTGATACAAAAACCCATAATGCTATACATAAATTAATGTAACAAAACGTAATGTCATTAGTCACAAAATGGAGCTTAAATAGTTTGGTTTTATGATTCACAAAATTTTATGGCCTCTCTAAAGTTATCACCAAGATGGCTGCCACTGGAAACTACAAGTCCCAAGATCCTTTAGTTCTCATTAACTCTTCCTACCTTTTATGCTCTGCTCCCATTGATGATCTAACAGGTCCTTGCTCTGTTACCATAGTAATGATGTGTAACTGCCATCACCACAACACTGGCCATACTGGATGCACTGCAACCAACCAGCTATAGCCAAACTTAGTGGTGATCACATGACCTGTCCAGCCAGGTGCAGGACATGTGATGTGGACATGTGACCAGCGGCCATCTTCTGTCCCGTGTATGCTCTGCAACGGACCGCGCGGAGAAAATTAACGGACTGGTTAAAGGGCCAGTAGCATTTTAATTCTTCATTACAGTCTATGTCACCAGCATTTTTCTGCTAACGGGAGAAAAATTTTAAATAGCAACTAATTACATATTAGCTTACATTTTAAGGACCCATTTGTATATGAATTATGCTGCTTCCTGGAATACCCCTTTAACTATAGGACATTAACACCAAAGCTATGAAATAATGAAGTAAAGCTGCAGTATTTACACTGCGGTGCCATCATCAGTTCTTTTCTTTCAGGAAGATTTTTGTACAGTACAGTGACAGTAATCACAACCCACTTGTTGATTCATTTATAAACTATTATACTGTATATATTACACTATTGTGTATTAGCATGTCATCAAGCTGCTATGCTACAATGTGTTATGGTCATTTATTGTCTTTTTTACACATCACACATACACATGTGTAGGAATTCATACCTTCCTAAAAAAAAGATTTCATCCAAGGCCTGATGCCAACATTTCATGACAGACTTATAATGTGGTCCTTATGTTCTTTTTTGTTCTCCCATCTATGGGAGGGCAGGGATCAATTTAGTTACTGCTCTGCCATTTACAACAGACTTGTGCGTTAAGGAGGGCTGACAACTTTGCTCTGGGCCCCCAAAATGGCAACTCTGTCCCTACAAAATGTATTCTTGATATACAGGATCTCAAAAATAGTAAACCCCTTACATTTTTCGAAATCATTTTATTATATCTCTTTATAGGGCAACAAGGAAGATATGACACGTTGACATAAGTGTGAATTTGAGGTACCTCAAAATAACTTAAAAGACCTCTACCAGCAGTTTTACTGATAGTAGACTAGTCCTACTAACCAGTTCCTTCGGAACTACGTCACTGGAGCACCCCTGAGCACCTTGTATTTTAATTTATTTGCTCCCCCTTTCCACTACCAGTCCCACCTGGTCCTGCTTGTCCGCAGTGCATAGAGCAGGTGATGTCAGGGATCAGGCGCTGCAGTGACGTAGCCTGAGTGCCCCAGACTGATAACCATATATAACCCTATATTGCCAAAATTGCATCGTTTGGAATTATAATAAAAGATGTCCATAGAAAATAGTTCCTCAGGAACTGGTTAGTAGAACTAGTCTACTATCCGTAAAGCTCATCAATGTCTAGTAGGTGTGAATAGTAGCTTTCTTTCAAGCTCTTACCTGACTTTATTGGTCATACATATTGGTCAGCAAACATAAACATATTGGTGGGGGTGAGCAGAGGGGCTTATCAGATTTTAGGATTAGTTCAACACTTTCTAGTACCTAACATATGATTATATAGATCAATTGACGTAATTGTCAAACTAATTGTAAAACCTGCCACATCTGGGAGTGTTGATTACTGATAGCAATGTTGTGAGGGAATTATTTGATACATAGGGTGGGATTTGTTTAGTCTCAAATTTACAGAAGTATCTGTCAAGGCATGTTGTGTCAAAGAATGAGCAGATGACAGCAAACAAGATGATGGTAGCTATTCTGGGGTGATGGAGTGATGGTCCTGAGGAAGTGCAACCTTGATATAGCTTTTTTGTACACATTGTTGCTGCTATTTGATCATTTGAGTTCGTCTTCAATGTGGACATCTAGATATTTTGGTGTCGGTGTTCTGTGGCCTGACCATTGATCTTGATTGCTTGTTCGAGAGTAATGAAAAAAAAAAACTAAAGGTAGCTGGAGGGGATTGCTTAAAAAAAAAGAAAGATCTACTTACCTTCCGGCGACCTCCGGTGTCTCACGCTGCTGTCGCTCTGGTCTGGGTGCCATGTAAACAAACATGGCTGCTATAGCTGCGCTGGACTCAGTTTCTGATTTTAGGACAATTGCTAGTCATATACTGCACTTATCATTATTCACTTTAATGGACTCATGTGCAAAACCATGGATTCCACAACCCATTCATGAGCTGACTATCTGGGATGCAACTGGTAGGTATTCCTACCCGCACATTATTTTGTAGTTTTCATGGACAAGTGAGTGGTATTCATCCACCAATGGTAAAAAGGCTGCAAACAATTGTCCAGGTAGCCTTATTAGGAGATAAGAACATTTAAATCATTTTGCCACCTGTTTAGACCCTGTATTTCAAAACACTGGGAAAAAAAACAACACTCCTACTTGTAAAGAGTGACTAACGTAAGTTGAAGACATTGGGGCACATTTACTTACCCATCCGAGTCGCAATCCCCGATCTGGACTCTCTGACGATGATGCACTGTGCGATCCACGTAGATCCTGCATGTGTCGGTCCCCGCTCAGGTCCGCTGGAGTTCAACTTTTTCTTCCCGATGCATGTAAGTGCTTGCCTTGTGACACCAATTGAAATGTGAAATCCCGCACTTAGTAAAAATCCGTCGTATCGTCTGATGGCCCGCCCCCGATTTGTGTCGCATGAAAGCTGGCGCGATTGGGACACAATCTGATCGCGTGCGACACAATCCCCGGCACGATCCCTGAAAAGTGAGGAAGCCTGCCAAAAATGCGGCCGCGGGACCCTTAGTAAATAAGCCCCATGTACATGGAAGAACTGACAGCAGCAATACCAGGCTCTAAAGAGAGATTCTCCTATTTTCAGCAATCTCCAGAATATAGAGGACTACTGATGTGACAGAGCCATTTTTAGCAATCTCCTCAGTATATAGTCATGGCCAAAAGTTTTGAGAATGATACAAATGTAATTTTTTACAAAGTCTACTGCATCAGGTTTTAGAATGGCAATTTGCATATACTCCAGAGTGTTATAAAGAGTGATCAGCTTAACAGCAAATAATTGCATAGTCAATATTTGCCTAGAAATTGAACTTTTCCCCCCAAAACACATTTCAACTTCATTGCAGCCCTGCCTTAAAAGGAGCAGCTAACATCATTTCAGTGATTGCTCCATTAACACAGGTGTGGGTGTTGAAGAGGACAGGGCTGGAGATCAATCTGTCATGATTAATTAAGAATCACACCACTCGACACTTTAAAAGGAGGCTGGAGCTTGGCATCATTGTTTCTCTTTTGTTAACCATGGTTATCGCTAAAGAAACATGTGCAGTCATCATTGCACTGCACAAAACTGGCCTAACAGGGAAGAGTATCACAGCTAGAAAGATTGCACCACAGTCAACAATCTATCGCATCATCAAGGAATGCAAGGAGAGAGGTTCCATTGTTGCCAAAAAGGCTCCAGGGTGCCCAAGAAGGACCAGCCAGGACCGTCTCTCAATAGTTTCAGCTTTGGGATCGGGCTACCAGCAGTGCAGAGCTTGCTCAGGAATGGCAGCAGGCAGGTGTGAGTGCATCTGCACGCACTGTGAGGCGGAGACTCTTGGAGCAAGGCCTAGTGTCAAGGATGGCAGCAAAGAAGCCACTCCTCTTCAGAAAAAAACATCAGGGACAGACTGATATTATGCAAAAGGTACAGGGAGTAGACTGCTGAGGACTGGGGTAAAGTCATTTTCTCTGATGAATCCCCTTTCTGATTGTTTGGAGCATCTGGAAAACAGCTTGTTCGGAGAAGACAAGGTGAGTGATACCACCAGTCTTGTCTCATGCCAACTGTAAAGCATTCTGTGTGGGGTTGCTTCTCAGCCAAGGGAATCGGCTCTCTCACAGTCTTGCCTAAAAACACATACATGAATAAAAATATTACCAGAATGTCCTCCAAGAGCAACTTCTTCCAACCTTCCAAGAGAAGATTGGTGATCAACAATGCCTTTTCAAGCATGATGGAGCACCTTGCCATAAAGCAAAGGTGATAACTATGTTTTGTTCCCTGAGCCATTTAGAGATTTTGGGTCCATGGCCTGGAAACTCCCCAGGTCATAATCCCATTGAGAACTTGTGGTCAATCATCAAGAGACAGGTGGACAAACAAAAAACAACAAATTGTGACAAAATGCAAGCATTGATTGTGCAAGAATGGACTGCTATCAGTTAGGATTTGGTCCAGAAGTTGATTGATAGCTGCCAGGGAGAATTGTAGAGGTCCTGAAGAAGAAGGGCCAACACTGCAAATATTGACTTGCCGCATTAACTCATTCTAACTGACAATAAAAGCTTTTGTTACTCATAATATGATTGCACTTGTATTTCTGTATGTGATAAAAACATCTGACAAACACACGTAAAAACCAGAGGGCAACAGATCATGTGAAAATATAATATTTGTCATATTTGTGTCATTTTCAAACCTTTTGGGCATGATTGTAAGGGACTTTTGATGCAATAGATTGTCCTATTTTCAGCATCTCCAGAATATAGGGGACTAGAGATGGGCGAATCGATTCTAACGCATCGTTATTAGCTTAGAATTCACGAAAACTTCGGTTTGGCACGAATTCAAAGTTTACTGTGATTCGTGGGAACAAATTTTTTTGTTTTGCATTTATTAGCAAAATGTCCACGAGCACAATGTGTTACATGGAGCAGAAAACTCTGGGAAGAAGAAAGGAACAACCTTGATCACATGTGCACATGTGATGTCACACAGCCCTATAAAAACAGACGCCCATTTGCAATCCTGTCATTTCACACTGCATGTGCTGTCTCTAGAGTCTAGCTGTTTGCACCCAGGAGTGATGTTTGCTCAAAGTCCAGGGTGTCCGTTTTGGAGAATCTGTATACCCCAGATTTCAATTCTTTTTTGTTGCTAACGTTTTATCAAGAAATCAGTGTCAAATCAACATAGTTGATTAACCAATATGTCAGACAGAGAGGTGGCAGGTGGAGCAGGCACAGGTCACAGCACAGTAAGGAGACGTTGCAGCAGGCATGTGAGGCCAGAACTGCTGGTGTCATCTAGCGGAAGTGTGTTGATGAACAACCCAGAGGTTCCTGATTGTTGACTAGGTCATCCACTTCCTCCCAAATCACCTCTTACAACCCCAGATAAGAGTCTGTGGGTTCGTCAGATACAACCCTTAGTTGGCATGGCCCAGGAGCAGGTCAGTGGTCCTCACCAGCCTCTGTCCTGCTCATTTCCCTCAGCAAGAGATCTACTAGGTGGTCTGGGCTCAGCGTTACAATATCCAGGGAGGACAAACTCTGTGAGGACAGTCAGCAGCTGCTTGGCAGTGAATAGCTGGGGCAGACATCCACTGCTTCATGCAGTAGGCGCGAAAGTAGAGATTTGGAGAGTGGCACGGGAGATTATGTTGCACTTGCAAGTAGTCAGGCTGTGTATACTGAGACTTTTGAGGAGAATAGCAGTGACACAAATTGATGATGATGTAGCCGATCGCACTAGGGAGCCAGGTGAAGCAAGGGCTTCATCATCATCGGGAGAAGAGGGTGTCAGCTTGCACGTTAGGCAGCTAAGCAAGCAGCAAGTAGCTACTGTGGCTGTGAGGGAGCCAAACGTCTGCGACGTACAAAACCGCATTCTCAGGTCTTAGTAAGCAGTGGCACCGGGCTCAGTGAGTCAGCGGCGTTATTAGTCACTCAGTGCAGAGTGTTGGCGGTAAAATCACCCACTTGGCGGTGTGTGTAAGACACCAGAGGAGTCGCGCTTGTGTATATATAGTATCTGCTGGCAGAAAGTGAGGTGTGGCCAGGGAGCTAATGTTGGCGACACACCCCTACGTCAACACATGTAGCGTCACCATCCAATGGCCTCGAAGAAATGTGGAACAGATGTGGAGGTCCCTCCTGCCGCCGCAGCAACAGCAGCAGCAGAGCCTAGTGGCACACATGCCATTTCAGCCAGTCAAGGCTCTAGTACCTCTGCCTAAGGGAGCTGTTTTTCTTTGACATCATCTCCCGGTCCAGATTCTCCTGCTCCTCGCTATGCATGGCTCCAGCAGTCGTTGAACGGGGCAATTACAAAGAGACAACTGTAAACGTCCAACTATCCTAAGGTGCAGAAACTGACCGTGCTCCTGTCCAAGTTGTTGGAACTGCAGTTGTTCCCTTTACAAGTCGTGGACTCTGCACCCTTCAGAGAATTAATGGCTTGTGCCGAACCGAAGTGGAGAGTTCCGGGCCAAAATTTCTTTTCCAAAATGGCAGTACCAGCCCTTCACAAATATGTAGAACACAAGGTGGGCAAGTCCTTGAGCTAATCGGTTTCTTCCAAGGTGCACGGCAGCGTGGATGTGTAGCTGTATCTACGGTCAGGGCCAGTACATGTCCTTTGTGGCCCACTGGGTGAATGTGCTTCCCACCCAGCCCCACCAACAACTTGAACAGGAGATGCCACTTTATCCTCCACGTTGTCAAACTGCTGCTCCTGCATCAATGTCCACCTCAGCCTCCACAAGTCTAAGTGTTGCTTCATCATACCACATGTGCAGGGTACAGCAGTGTCATGCAGTTCTACACCTAGTTTGCCTGGTCGAAGTCACACAGAGGAGGAATTGCTCCGCATCATGCAAGAAGAAATCAATGTGTGGCTTTCTCTGCGACAACTGCAAACCAGAACCAGGTGACATGGGAGGAAAATGGTGTCCGAGTAGGGATGGTCCATGTGTTCAATCTGGTTGTCAGGTTCCTGAAGTCTTCCACCATTCTGCAAGTAATTTTAAAAATGGCATGGAAACTGTACATGCACTTCAGCCATTCTTCCAAAGCCAAACACACCCTCCTCGAGTTGCAGCGGCAGTACAGCCTCCCCCAACAAAGGCTGATATGCGATGTTTCCATCCATTGGATTGCCAGCCTCCACATGTTAGACCGCCTGTATGAACAGAGAAAAGCCATAAATGATTTTTTGATGATGCAAGCGGGCAGGAGTACTCCCCTGTGTTTCTTTGATGTCAGCCATTGGCAGATCATGCGTGACACCTGCCATTTGCTCAAGCCCTTTGAAGAGGCCACATTATTTGTCTGTTGCCAGGACTATGGGATGAATAACGTCATTTCACTGCATGTCCTGGAACAGATGCTGCTCAATCTATCTGGTCAGGACACTGGAGAAGTGGCAACTACATCTCATGGCCACATGAGTCCGGTGGGGGCTGAACTGGAGGAGGAGGAGGACTAGTGACAGCCAAATAGTCAACATCTGGCACAGGGATGACTTTTGAATCTCCACCCTCTTGGACCCTCGCTACCGGTCCAAAATGGGTGCCTTTTTTTCCAGCTGCCGAGAGGAAGGAACAACTGTGCGAAATACAGTGCACACAGTTGGCCGCTGCCTATGTGCGCCATTGTCCATCCTCTGTCAGGTGTGACCAGGGGATTCCTGGCATTCATCGCTCACATATTACTGCCATGGCTGCTGTGGGGAGATGGGGGCTAGGAGCAGTACCAGCTCCATCAGCATCAGCTTAAGTCTGCCATCGATAATGAGCAGCTTCCTTCCCCCGCCTAGTAAGGAGGGTAGCACTACCACCCCCTGATAGAGGATCCTCTGGACTACTGGGCAGCCAAACTTGATGTGTGGCCGCAACTTGCAGAGTTGCAGTAGAGAAGCTGTCCTGCCTGGCCAATAGTGTGGCATCAGAGTGGGTGTTCATTGTTACTGCAAGGAGAACCCACTTGTTCACCTGTAATGTGGAGAGACTAGAAAAAAGAGAACAAAAAACAACAGCGGAAGAGGACGGCGCCTCGCGTGATAACGTCAGGGTAGGTCAGTATTGATAGAGGTGAGAAGGTGGGTGCTCACCTGATGACCACTTGTTAGTAAGCGGTATAAATAAATCCAATCGGAGGGAAAGAAGGTCCTTAATTGTAAACCAAGGTTACTGCAGCAACTCTTACGCTCTTCCAAAGAACCGGTAACCAAAGGCACCGTAACGTAAATGATACAGGATTGCGCAAAAGGGGAGGGAGAGCCAACAGAGTGCGCTTGTAACCGGAAACACAATCAAATCTCCAAATGTGATGGAATTCACACTATTTATTGACATAACATAAAAGTCCACCACTGGACTTTTATGTTATGTCAATAAATAGTGTGAATTCCATCACATTTGGAGATTTGATTGTGTTTCCGGTTACAAGCGCACTCTGTTGGCTCTCCCTCCCCTTTTGCGCAATCCTGTATCATGTGGAGAGACTGACCTTTGTCACGATGAATCAGGCGTGAATGCCTTATGCATAAAATTAGATCAGCCATTACGCCTCCCCCAAACGTTAAGAAATGAGTCTGGATTCTAACTACCTGCCCCAGCCACTATTCTGATGCTGCCATCGACCTGATGTCACACATCTGCTGCCAGTTGCTCCATCTGCCTCCCACCATCTTTACCAGGGACTGGATTTGTCACCCACCTCCACACTCTGTCATTGTGCCACTTTCTGACCTCCTGCTGCTGCTCCCCGCACCTCCACACTCTCACTGTCATTGTGCCACACTGTGGCCTACCATGTTCCTGCCACCACCAGAATTTGTCATTGTGCACTCTCTGGCCTCATGCTGCTGCTACTACTGCAACCCACACTGTGATTGTGCTAATCTCTGACCTCCTGATGCTGCCCCAACATCCACAATCTGTCATTCTGTGGCCACACTATGGCCTACGATGTTGCTGCCACCTCCATAATTTGTAATTGTGCAACTCTGCGGCCTACTCATGCTGCTGCCAACTGACCGCTGTCTGCCTGGAACACCCTGTGATTTCCATAATGCTGTTTTCCCCCTCCTCCACTCTATGACGTTGCCACTATGTTTGGTTTTCCCCTTCATTTCATCTGTCAGGAGGAATGAAAAGCTTCAGGATTGATAGCCAAAAGCAGAAGTAGATACAGAACACAGAGGACATGCAAATATCCCATTTACTGCTCATCTCTGTTTTGAATCATCTCCTGTTTGTTTTCAGGCTTAGCAATACTGACTAATTATTGACTAATTGAAAGCGGACACTGACGGATGAAAAGAAGGGCAAAAAGATCAGTGACGTCAATGCAAAATTACTGACGACACCCTTTCTACTCTTTTGGGGGGGTTCTACATGTATCAGTGTTTAACATAACGCTGTAATCTATGGAATCACCTCATTTCACTGTAAAAAGAGTGCAATCTTTGATGTTATAGTGGGATTTTAACCCTCAGCTCAGCCCTTTTCGAGCTGGCACAGATGTTACCCTGTCAGGCTGTGTTCTCACTTATTTTATTTGGTCAAGTTGGCACCTGTAAGTGCACATCTAAGAGCGTGGCTGTCATGTGCATGTACTAAATCACAGCATTGTTTGAAGACCAAACCACGCTCCCAATGCATATTTGAGCATGGCACAACTTTCTATAACACCCTACAGGCTCTCTGGAGCCAAGTAATACCTGTTTTTAATGTGTTTCCACATGATTGATTCGGGCCAAATAGAATTTTGTCAGAAAATTCGGCAAACTCGAAGAATTGATTTTTTGAAAAATTTGCCCATCTCTATTGGGGACTACTGATGTGAATGATAGACCCATTTTAGCAATCTCCTCGGTATAGGGGACTTTTGATGGATTTCAACAGTAAAGTTTTTTCAGTATGGAATGTTGAGTCAGTCTGTTTATACTGAATAGAATTCATTTTTTGTCCCTTTTTCTGGAGGGGGGGGGGGTTGGGAGAAAAACATTAAGACAACTCAAGTTTGTCAACTATGGAGACACATGCTGCAGATAAAAAAAAAAATTGAAAAACAAATTTGAAAATAAAATGCTATACAAGAAAACTGCTTCATATGAATATACCCTTATAGGTCTACCCGTGACTCCCTTGAAAGATGTGAACGTGAATAACATCTCATGACATTGCCAGAGAAGATTTTGTACTGCTTGTATATAGATTTACAAACTGCCAATATCCTGCACAAAATTGCTCACATCAGTTTTAATGCAAACTCTGATAAAGTGTCACTTATTTAGAATTATGAAGGTTTATTAGCCTTTATCTGTACTTATTTATTATTGTGCTGTCAATGTGATGTAAGGCAATGGGAAGAAAGCACTTGCCTAGAAGCATGTACAGATGTCCCTTCCATAACACCACGGTTTAGATCCCTGACATTATAGTGTATTTCATAACCTTCATGAATGCAATTTAAATGCACATTGAGCGCCGGAGAATTTAATGCTTGTGCCTTATTGTTATGAAGTATGGATTCCCAATGTAATGAATGCTCTATGATATGATCAAATCTTTTATAGTTCACGTTCTTTGCCAGTTTCACTCTTCCTATAAATCAGTCCTGCAGGACACAAATACATTTATATTCATATGTGAAAACTTCATTCTAATTAACTGTTATCACTGAAAAATGGAAAATTGTAATATTAGCTTCAAACTGTCCGTTCAGCTTTCAGCACAAATGTTACCACTGCAGTTAGCTCCTCACAAGCATATGGTTTGTAAGAATAAACTGTTATATAAATATTGGCTATTTCACATCAAATGTATCCATATGTGGTACAAACCATGATTGTAGACATCACATTTTTAAATTCTGGGCTGGGTTGAAGAAGTGTTTGAGGAGGACAGGGTGTTCTACTTCTCATGATGAATGTCTTACATACATTAATTATACTGAAACTAAAGATAGCACAGTGGTTAAAAGGGTTGTGCCGCTTCAGCAAATAAATATTGTTTGTACAATTAAAAGTTCTCCATGTTTCTCTAGATCTCTGCTTGCCCACATTCTTTAGGTTTTAGAATTTTATGGCATTCATTGTGATACATTAATGATACAGTACATCTCCTTTATTTTTTATTCAATTGTGTTTTAATTAATTTAAAACACTAAAACCTGTAAGAAATAAATTATTTGTATCGCCATTTTCTGATGCTCATAACTTTTTCATACTTTTGTGTATAGAGCTAAAGTGACACTGTAGAGTAAAGTGTCATTTTTTGCAAGATGAGCCAATGTTTTAATTTCATACCATTTTGGGGACTGTATGACCATTGGGGACTGTATAATAAAAAAGAGGCGTCAAGAGGCTCAACATCGAGAATAACTGTTTTTGATAGATCAGGACTTTTGGGACCCGACAATAACATGTTTATGATTTTATTTGTTTATTTACTTCCAGGAAAAGGGGGTTTGAGCGTTTAGGTTTAACTTTTAAAAAAAATTTTAAACTTTTTTTTCCTTTTACAATTTTTTACACCCCTAGAGTACTTTTCAAGATACTTTAATCCTAGGGAGTCTGATTGCTCCTACCATATACTGCATTACTACTGTATTGCAGTATATGGATAATTTTCTATAGATCTGCAAAAGTGTTCCACTGGCACACTGTCACAGATCCTCAGCTATGTCAGGACCTGGAGTTTTGTAAAGACAACTGAACATTGCTCCCCAAGACATCACAGGGATCGATGATTAAAGGAGATCTACCACCATGATGTTAATTGAGCTGTTAATTGAGACTGGAGCCCCACAGGAGGGTGGAGGTGTTGTAGAGAATAAATATAAAGGGACACATATTATTCAGGGAGGAAGAACCATAAGGCAATGAAATATAAGGTTCATATAAAAGGAATTCTCGAATAAACCCCTTGATGGAACAAGGCAGAATATTTTCAGAACTGGCTAATGTCCATGATCCAAATATTTTGAAAAGATTGGAGGTGAAGTATATCTCCTAATTGGTAGATGAAGGGAAGGCTGTTTCCTTTCCCAGGCTTCATGAAAATTATCCATTGAAAAGATGGGGACTATTTATAAAACTTCAAGATCACACAGACACTAAAATTAGTATATTAAAACATAGATAAAAATTAGGTCACATTGTTGTATTGAGGTAACACTTGTAAAGATAAAGTGATTTCAAGAATATATAACATTTTGGTAAAGGAGTATTTGGTTAATTTAAGGCACAGATCCCTGATGAAGGTGGAGAATATCACAGGAAATCTTTAAATGGAAATGTGGAAAAAAGTATATAAAGAAGGTTCAAATTGAGTCAATAAATGATAACTATTGACCGACAGATTTATGTAAAATCAGTGTCATGGGATCAAGAAGTTGTGGAACAAAATCTGTTTACGTAGCAGGAACTGGTTCTATCAGTCTAGGTTGCGATACTTGGGTTACTAGAACAGAAGGACAGTTCAGGCAGTCTTCTACTGAAGGAAACCCGACTTACAGACGACCCCTAGTTAAAGACAGACCCCTCTGCCCACTTTGACCTTTGGTGAAGCTCTCTTGATGCCTTTATGTCTACTTTATTGATAATCCTTGGTCCCATTACAGCTAAAAATTTTGGAACTCCAATTGTCACTGGGGCAAAACAAAATTTTGTCTTGAGCAACAATTATAAAATATACAGTTTCGACTTACATACAAATTCAACTTAAGAACAAACCTATGAAACCTATCTTGTACACAACCCTGGGAATGCCTGGCATTGAGATTTTTAACCGTGGCTAAGGTATATATTGCACTTGAGTAGGATAGTAGGAATACCCCTAATCAAGCAGAATTCCATAATATGTCACTAAAACATGGAGTACAGTATGAGAAATGGGCCAGAACCTGGCATTTATAGCCAGGAGTGGAGGGAGGAATGGGGCGGGAAAGGATTTTTTTAAAATGTGCCAGTATACACGTATACATAAAAATACAACAAAAGTGGAGAATATTATTGTGCTAGTTCTAAAAAAATTATTATAAAATACAATATTTATCGTAAAGGAAACCTGCCATGAGGCTGCTACCATGAGAAGTACATCTGATGCTAGATTCCTCCTGCCTGCCTCTGTCCTAATCTATAATTTAACAATCCTGGAACCTGGTCTCTGTATATTATGAACCTCGTTTTATGGATATGAAATAAAGCATCAAAATTTTTTAGCAGATTGGTCCGCCGATCCTATTTCTACTATTTTTAAATCCTGGAACCTAACCGGATAAAAAGCTTTATTATAGTAATAAGTAAATTAACTACAGAGTCTAGTAGGGCGTGTACTAGCATAGCGACACATGGAGCTAAGGCTAGTACACGCCCCAGTAGCTTCTCCAGTTTATTTACATATTACTAAAATAACATCTTTTAACGAGTTAGGTTAGGTTCCAGGATTATTAAAATATAGATTAGGGCATAGGCAGGAAGGTTGTCACAGCCTTCATAGAGGTAATTGGTTGTTGCACTCTAATCAAGCCGGGTGGTGTCATAGATAGAGCAGGTCCTATTTTTCACCTGATTTGCCACACAACTGTGGCTTTCTGTGGAGAAGGAAGGGATAAGGAGCACTAATCCCCCTCTTCTCCACACGGCTGTGTGCTTTGCCTGGGTTCTGGTCTGGGTGAAGCTCATGGCCGTCTGCATGAGACCTTAATATATGATGATTAGAGATGAGCGAGCACTAAAATGCTCGGGTACTCGTTATTCGAGACGAACTTTTCCCGATGCTCGAGTGCTCGTTTCGAGTAACGAGCCCCATTGAAGTCAATGGGAGACTCGAGCATTTTTCAAGGGGACCAAGGCTCTGCACAGGGAAGCTTGGCCAAACACCTGGGAACCTCAGAAAAGGATGGAAACACCACGGAAATGGACAGGAAACAGCAGGGGCAGCATGCATGGATGCCTCTGAGGCTGCTTAATCGCACCATTATGCCAAAATTATGGGCAACAGCATGGCCATGACAGAGTGACCGAATGAGGCTAGATAGCATCTAAAACATCCAATAATTGACCTTGACACTATAGGGGACGGCATGCAGAGGCAGCGGCAGCAGCGGCAGGCTAGAGAGTGGCATGGCGACATACCCTAAATGGACTCAGGCTTCAAACCAATGGGTGGCAGAGAGGAACCAAAGGAGGTGAGCAAGAAGCGCTCAAATAATATCGGTACATGATAAAAGTTTGCCAGTATATTTTGTGGATTACACAGCAGGGTGGCGACAAAGTTAACATGGAAGCCATGAAAACAATCCAAAATTCTGCCTGACACAGCTCGTTTGATAAGGGGACCATGTATGGAGGCAGTGAACTAGTAGTAGATTAAAGGTGCTGCAGTTAAAACTATGTTAGTTGGATCTTGGCATGGAGCTGGCGCTCCGCTGCCAGGCGAGCTTTTGCCAATCCAAGCCCCTGTCTCTAGGCTACTCCCCAAACAGCACTTCTAAGAACCTTTTGTATAAGATCAAGTGTAGTAGCGTTCTTATAAGTTTAGGATATGGCGGGTGAGGGGAATGTAAACAGATGCGCAAGAAGCGCTGAAATAATATCCGTAAATGGTAAAAGTTTGCCAGTGTATTTTGTGGATAACACAGCAGGGTGGCGACAAAGTTAACAACTTTGATGTGGAATCCATGAAAACAACCCAAATTTCGGCCTGACACACCTCGTTTGATAAAGGGACGATGTATGGAGGCAGCTATATGGACGACTTTTGGAGGTAGCAATGGAGACAACGTGTGGAGGCTGCTATGGAGACAATTCAATTTGGATAGTGCCTGTATGTGGCAGTCCAAAAAAGTTTTCAAACCAGAGGAGCAGGTAGGTGGCCCTCCAGAAAAATGGAATAGATTGAGTGCCTGTATGTGGCAGTCCAAAAAAGTTTTCAAACCAGAGGAGCAGGTAGGTGGCCCTCCATAAAAATGGAATAGATTGAGTGCCTGTATGTGGCAGTCCAAAAAAGTTTTCAAACCAGAGGAGCAGGTAGGTGGCCCTCCAGAAAAATGGAATAGATTGAGTGCCTGTATGTGGCAGTCCAAAAAAGTTTTCAAACCAGAGGAGCAGGTAGGTGGCCCTCCATAAAAATGGAATAGATTGAGTGCCTGTATGTGGCAGTCCAAAAAAGTTTTCAAACCAGAGGAGCAGGTAGGTGGCCCTCCATAAAAATGGAATAGATTGAGTGCCTGTATGTGGCAGTCCAAAAAAGTTTTCAAACCAGAGGAGCAGGTAGGTGGCCCTCCATAAAAATGGAATAGATTGAGTGCCTGTATGTGGCAGTCCAAAAAAGTTTTCAAACCAGAGGAGCAGGTAGGTGGCCCTCCATAAAAATGGAATAGATTGAGTGCCTGTATGTGGCAGTCCAAAAAAGTTTTCAAACCAGAGGAGCAGGTAGGTGGCCCTCCAGAAAAATTGAATAGATTGAGTGCCTGTATGTGGCACTCCCAAAAATTGTTTAAAACAGAGGACCGGGTCGGTGGCCCTCCATAAAAATTAAATGCATAAAGTACTATAGCTAGAGCCAGTGGGCCCTGTAAAAAAATAGCCAGTTTCCTCTGCTTTACTGTACAAAGAGGAGGAGAAGGAGGAAAATGAGGAGGAGGAGGAGTGGATAAATTATTCAGGTTGAGCTTCCTTCACCTGGTGGAGATTGGAAATTAGGAGAAATCCAGGCTTTATTCATCTTGATAAGCGTCAACCTGTCAGCGCTGTCAGTCGACAGGCGTGTACGCTTATCGGTGATGATGCCACCAGCTGCACTGAAAACCCGCTCGGACTAGACGCTAGCGGCATGGTAGGCAAGAACCTCCAAGGCGTACAGCGCCAGTTCGTGCCACATGTCAAGCTTTGAAACCCAGTAGTTGTAGGGAGCTGTGTGATCATTTAGGACGATGGTATGGTCAGCTACGTACTCCCTCACCATCTTTCTGTAAAGATCAGCCCTACTCTGCCGAGACTGGGGACAGGTGACAGTGTCTTGCTGGGGTGACATAAAGCTGGCAAAAGCCTTGTAAAGCGTACCCTTGCCAGTGCTGGACAAGCTGCCTGCTCGCCTACTCTCCCTCGCTACTTGTCCCGCAGAACTACGCACTCTGCCGCTAGCGCTGTCAGAAGGGAAATACTGTTTCAGCTTGTGCACCAGGGCCTGCTGGTATTCATGCATTCTCACACTCCTTTCCTCTCCAGGGATGAGAGTGGAAAGATTTTGCTTGTACCGTGGGTCCAGGAGAGTGAACACCCAGTAATCGGTGCTGGAATAAATTCTTTGAACGCGAGGGTCACGGGATAGGCAGCCTAGCATGAAATCTGCCATATGCGCCTGAGTACCAACGCGTAAGAATTCACTCCCCTCACTGGCCTGACTGTCCATTTCCTCCTCCTCCAACTCCTCCAACTCCTCTTCTTCTGCCCATACACGCTCAACAGTGAAGGACTCAACAATGGTCCCCTCTTGTGTCTCGCCAACATTCTCCTCCTCTTCCTCCTCATCTTCCTCCACCTCCTCCGATATGCGCTGAGAAACAGACCTAAGGGTGCTTTGGCTATCAACAAGGGAATCTTCTTCCCCCGTCTCTTGTGAGGAGCGCAAAGCTTCCGACTTCATGCTGACCAGAGAGTTTTTCAACAGGCCAAGCAGCGGGATGGTGAGGCTGATGATGGCGGCATCGCCACTGACCATCTGTGTTGACTCCTCAAAGTTACTCAGCACCTGACAGATATCAGACATCCACGTCCACTCCTCATTGTAGACTTGAGGAAGCTGACTGACCTGACTACCAGTTCTGGTGGAAGTTGACATCTGGCAGTCTACAATCGCTCGGCGCTGCTGGTAAACTCTGGATAACATGGTCAGTGTTGAATTCCACCTCATGGGCACGTCGCACAACAGTCGGTGAGCGGGCAGTTGGAGGCGGCGCTGCGCTGCCCTGAGAGTGGCAGCATCTGTGCTGGACTTCCTGAAATGCGCACAGATGCGGCGCACCTTCGTGAGCAAATCAGACAGATTGGGGTATGTCTTGAGGAAACGCTGAACTATCAGATTTAACACATGGGCCAGGCATGGCACATGTGTCAGTCTGCCGAGTTGCAGAGCCGCCACCAGGTTACGGCCGTTGTCACACACAACCATGCCTGGCTTCAGGTTCAGCGGTGCCAGCCACAGATCAGTCTGCGCCGTGATGCCCTGTAATAGTTCTTGGGCGGTGTGCCTTTTATCGCCTAGGCTCAGCAGTTTCAGCACCGCCTGCTGTCGCTTAGCGACGGCACTGCTGCTGTGCCTAGAGCTACCGACTGATGGCGCCATGCCCACGGATGGTCGTTCGGAGGAGGAGGTGGAGGAGGGGTGGGAGGAGGCATAGTAGGCCTGAAACACCTGGACCGAGGTAGGCCCCGCAATCCTCGGCGTCGGCAGTATATGACCAGCCGCAGGGTCAGACTCGGTCCCAGCCTCCACCAAGTTAACCCAATGTGCCGTCAGCGATATATAGTGGCCCTGCCCGGCAGCACTCGTCCACGTGTCCGTGGTCAGGTGGACCTTGTCAGAAACGGCATTGGTCAGGGCACGGATGATGTTGTCTGACACGTGCTGGTGCAGGGCTGGGACGGCACATCGGGAAAAGTAGTGGCGGCTGGGGACCGAATACCGAGGGGCGGCCGCCGCCATGAGGTTGCGAAAGGCCTCGGTCTCTACTAGCCTATAGGGCAGCATCTCCAGGCGGAGCAATCTGGAGATGTGGACATTAAGGGCTTGGGCGTGCGGGTGGGTTGCACTATATTTCCGTTTCCGCTCCAGCGTCTGGGGTATGGAGAGCTGAACGCTGGTGGATGCTGTGGAGGATCGTGGAGGCGACAATGGGGTTTTTGTGGCAGGGTCCTGGGCAGGGGGCTGACTATCAGCTGACACAGGGGAAGGAGCAGTGGTGTGCACGGCCGGAGGTGAACGCGCTTGTTGCCACTGAGTGGGGTGTTTAGCATTCATATGCCTGCGCATACTGGTGGTAGTTAAGCTAGTAGTGGTGGAACCCCTGCTGATCCTGGTTTGGCAAATGTGGCACACCACAGTCCGTCGGTCATCCGGTGTTTCCTTAAAGAACCTCCAGACTTCTGAAAATCTAGCCCTTGCCGCGGGAGCCCTCGCCACGGGAGCTTCACTAGTTGACACATTTGGCGCTGATGCACCAGCTCTGGCCCTGCCTCTCCGTCTGGCCCCACCACTGCCTCTTCCAACCTGTTCTGGTCGAGGACTCTCCTCCGTCTCAGAAGCACTGTGTTCACCCGGCCTCTCAACCCAGCTTGGGTCTGTCACCTCATCATCCTCCGATCCCTCAGTCTGCTCCCCCCTCGGACTTCCTGCCCTGACAACAACTTCCCCACTGTCTGACAACCGTGTCTCCTCATCGTCGGACACCTCTTTACACACTTCTTCCACTACGTCAACAAGGTCATCATCACCCACAGACTGCGACTGGTGGAAAACCTGGGCATCGGAAAATTGCTCATCAGCAACCGGACAAGTGGTTTGTGACTGTGGGAAGGGTCCAGAAAACAGTACCTCAGAGTATGCCGGTTCAAATGGCAAATTTTGCTGGGAGGGGGCAGACTGGGGGGGAGGAGGCTGAGGTGCAGGAGCTGGAGGAGTGCCGATTTCGGTGACATGGGTGGACTGCGTGGAAGACTGACTGGTGGACAAATTGCTCGAAGCATTGTCGGCAATCCACGACATCACCTGTTCGCACTGTTCTGGCCTCAACAGTGCTCTACCACGAGTCCCAGTAACTTCAGACATGAACCTAGGGAGTGTAGCTCTGCGGCGTTCCCCTGCTCCCTCATCAGCAGGTGGTGTCTCACCCCGCCCAGGACCACGGCCTCTGACCCCTGCAGTAGTTGGACGCCCACGTCCCCGCCCTCGTCCTCTACCCCTAGCCCTCGGGTTAAACATTTTGAAAATGAGAGTTATAACTTTAATTTTTTTTTTACCTTTTTTTTGTGTTTTTTTTTTTTGTGTGTTTTTTAGTTTTTAAAACCAAACGATGCTATCCTATTGCTATGGCTATTTTCTAGCCAAGTATGAAAGCACACTGCTATGCCAGATGAGATGACGCTGAGTTATGAAAAAAATAAACGTAAAATAAAAAAGGAAATGGCAGACTGTGCCTAATTGAAATCCAACCCCGGGCCCTAATAAATTTTCCCACTTCGGTCTTTGCGATGGATATGTGCGTCACTAAGCGCAAAACACAGTGGTCGCAAGTCTCACTCCAAATTGCTCACAATTTGCTAGTAGATGCACTGCAACAACTACAGCCACCAGCAGATCAACCAGAAATCAAATATATATAACGCTACTGTAGGCGTAAGTAAGCCGTTTGGATTCTCCTATGGCTATTTTCTAGCCAAGTATTAAAGCACACTACTATGCCAGATGAGATGACGCTGAGTTATGAAAAAAATAAACGTAAAATAAAAAAGGAAATGGCAGACTGTGCCTAATTGAAATCCAACCCCGGGCCCTAATAAATTTTCCCACTTCGGTCTTTAAGATGGATATGTGCGTCACTAAGCGCAAAACACAGTGGTCGCAAGTCTGACTCCAAATTGCTCACAATTTGCTAGTAGATGCACTGCAACAACTACAGCCACCAGCAGATCAACCAGAAATCAAATATATATAACGCTACTGTAGGCGTAAGTAAGCCGTTTGGATTCTCCTATGGCTATTTTCTAGCCAAGTATTAAAGCACACTACTATGCCAGATGAGATGACACTGAGTTATTAAAAAAATAAACGTAAAATAAAAAGAAACTGGCAGACTGTGCCTAATTGAAATCAAACCCCTAATAAATTTTCCCACTTTGGTGTTTGAGGTGGATATGTGTGTCACTAAGAGCTAAACACAACGGTAGCAAGTCCCCCTGCTAATTCCTCACAATATGGTACTAGCTGCACTACTAGTGCCAGCAAGCCCAGCCACAAGCAAATAAAAAAAAAAAGGATAACGTTATTGTAGCCCTAAGAAAGGCTGTTGTAGAATCACTCCTGCCTAACAGTAAGCTAATAGAACACCCTAACGCTTTCCCTGACCAGCAGCAGCTCTCTCCCTAGCGGCATCCAGACAGAGAATGATCCGAGCAGCGCGGGCAGCGGCTAGTCTATCCCAGGGTCACCTGATCTGGCCAGCCAACCACTGCTATCGACGTGTAAGGGTACCACGTCATGCTGGGTGGAGTGCAGAGTCTCCTGGCTTGTGATTGGCTCTGTTTCTGGCCGCCAAAAAGCAAAACGGCGGGAGCTGCCATTTTCTCGAGCGGGCGAAATACTCGTCCGAGCAACGAGCAGTTACGAGTACGCTAATGCTCGATCGAGCATCAAGCTCGGACGAGTATGTTCGCTCATCTCTAATGATGATGCTTTCTTATGGCTCATGATATTACTATATGGAAAGAAATTAGCCATCTTTGGATTGGTTGTTACTAGAGATGAGCAAACCAATTCGGATGAAAGGGAATCTACATGAAGACTTTGATTTGTTGTAAATGCAATTTCCTGCTTAATTGGTTAAACAGTTTTTCTAAAATGGAGACTTACACAAGGTTAGACACGGCAATGATGTCACTGGCTGACACTGCCTCTATATTGATGTATTGACTATTGGCTACTGGGTTGCAGAGTGACTATTGGCTACTGGGTTTTAGTGTCACTGCTAGCTACTGGGGGCTGCATGACGCTACATGTAGATGCATGACTATTGGCCAATAGTGGATCTGTCACTGTTTAAACCAATTAAAAGTTCTTCTTTGGGTCCATATAAAATAAAATGCCTCCTAATGTATCAGCTGAATCTCTATAATTGCTTAACCTTCTAATATATAAGCACTTCATAGCATGTTATACAACCCACAGGTAGTTCATCTGCATATAAACTGCTTTGTCAGTCATCCCTTAGACCTTTATTTTCCAAAGTCGTAAATCCAGAAACTAATTTATTAGGACAACAAAAGGATTCGTAAAGCTGTAAAATACCCAAACTAACCCAGCCATAAAGTGCTGTCAGATCATTTCCCTGCCTTCCTGTGTCAGCCTGAGATATCTGTCCTCTGTGGCTCCTTTTCCGAGTAAAGAAAGAGAACAAGCGATAAATATAAAGAGGATTTCCACCTCAAACGATACCTTTTTCCATACATAAAATACTGACACGCTTCAGCGCATTTGACAGAGTTTAGAATTTATAGTAATTGCATTTGAGAGACATCAACATTGTTCTCGTGTTTAGGGTTTTACTGTCAACTCTAGAGGAGGGAGATAAGTCTCTTAGACAACCCCTCCAGCACTATTTATGACTTCAGACTCCCATCTTTTAATATTCCTTCACAAAGTTCTTGTTAAGCAAATAAGTTCTCATAGCGCAGGTGTAGAACCTATTCCACATGTGAGATAAAGGTTAGAACGGAAATGCTTTGCAGAACCACATTTTCAACAATAATTCTAGTTGAAAGCAGAAGCCTTGTATACATAGGAAATAATAGAAAAGACAAATAGCGCTCATAGGGTAATATTGTTTGATTATGGATGTTTGATAGGTAAGGTAATTTGCTCACCTGATCGAGTTGTGCTCAAAACAGGGCACAACTCCAGTGTAGGTATGTAGTGGAAGAGGTCTGTGGCAGCCTGTGCTTCAAAGTGGTCTCCAAACTCGGGCGACTAGACCGGTTGGAGTTAGGCAGTAGAATCGAGAGTGGGATGGAAGCGGTGGGCGCACAACAAGACTCGATGTAGGTAATCGGTCTCCGGGGGTTAATGGAGAGCGTCCGGACGCTCTCCATTAACCCCCGGAGACCGATTACCTACATCGGGTCTTGTTGTGCGCCCACCGCTTCCATCCCACTCTCGATTCTATTGTATACATAGGGGCACATGTATCATAGTTTGGTCTCTCTGAGGAGAATTTTAGAGACTTTTGGCAGCTAGTTTTTGCACCTTATGTATGATCCTGTCTTTTTACTTGTGACACATGTTCAGTTTTTCCTATCCTGGCAGGTGCAAATTTTGGCTTCTTTTTGAGACTTTTTGTTGCAAATGTCTCAAATCCACATGGACATAAGCGAGCAAGCTGAGGGGGTTATATACAGGAAAGGACACAAGCCATGTGAGGGGGTTATATACAGGAGTGGACACAAGTCATGTGAGGGGGTTATATACAGGAGTGGACACAAGTCATGTGAGGGGGTTATATACAGGAGAGGATACAAGTCATGTGAGGGGGTTATATACAGGAGTGGACACAAGTCATGTGAGGGGTTATATACAGGAGTGGACACAAGTCATGTGAGGGGGTTATATACAGGAGTGGACACAAGTCATGTGAGGGGTTATATACAGGAGTGGACACAAGTCATGTGAGGGGGTTATATACAGGAGTGGACACAAGCCATGTGAGGGGGATATATACAGGAGAGGATACAAGTCATGTGAGGGGTTATATACAGGAGTGGACACAAGTCATGTGAGGGGGTTATATACAGGAGAGGATACAAGTCATGTGAGGGGGTTATATACAGGAGAGGATACAAGCCATGTGAGAGGTTATATACAGGAGTGGACACAAGTCATGTGAGGGGGTTATATACAGGAGAGGATACAAGTCATGTGAGGGGGTTATATACAGGAGTGGACACAAGTCACGTGAGGGGGTTATATACAGGAGTGGACACAAGTCATGTGAGGGGTTATATACAGGAGTGGACACAAGTCATGTGAGGGGGTTATATACAGGAGTGGACACAAGTCATGTGAGGGGGTTATATACAGGAGTGGACACAAGTCATGTGAGGGGTTATATACAGGAGTGGACACAAGTCATGTGAGGGGGTTATATACAGGAGTGGACACAAGTCACGTGAGGGGGTTATATACAGGAGTGGACACAAGTCATGTGAGGGGGTTATATACAGGAGTGGACACAAGTCATGTGAGGGGGTTATATACAGGAGTGGACACAAGACATGTGAGGGGGTTATATACAGGAGTTGACACAAGTCATGTGAGGGGGTTATATACAGGAGTGGACACAAGTCATGTGAGGGGTTATATACAGGAGTGGACACAAGTCATGTGAGGGGTTATATACAGGAGTGGACAGAAGTCACGTGAGGGGGTTATATACAGGAGTGGACACAAGTCATGTGAGGGGTTATATACAGGAGTGGACACAAGTCATGTGAGGGGGTTATATACAGGAGTGGACACAAGTCATGTGAGGGGGTTATATACAGGAGTGGACACAAGTCACGTGAGAGGGTTATATACAGGAGTGGACACAAGTCACGTGAGGGGGTTATATACAGGAGTGGACACAAGTCATGTGAGGGGGTTATATACAGGAGTGGACACAAGTCATGTGAGGGGGTTATATACAGGAGTGGACACAAGTCATGTGAGGGGGTTATATACAGGAGTGGACACAAGTCATGTGAGGGGGTTATATACAGGAGAGGATACAAGTCATGTGAGGGGTTATATACAGGAGTGGACACAAGTCATGTGAGGGGGTTATATACAGGAGTGGACACAAGTCATGTGAGGGGGTTATATACAGGAGTGGACACAAGTCATGTGAGGGGGTTATATACAGGAGTGGACACAAGTCATGTGAGGGGGTTATATACAGGAGTGGACACAAGTCATGTGAGGGGGTTATATACAGGAGAGGATACAAGTCATGTGAGGGGGTTATATACAGGAGTGGACACAAGTCACGTGAGGGGGTTATATACAGGAGTGGACACAAGTCATGTGAGGGGTTATATACAGGAGTGGACACAAGTCATGTGAGGGGGTTATATACAGGAGTGGACACAAGTCACGTGAGGGGGTTATATACAGGAGTGGACACAAGTCATGTGAGGGGGTTATATACAGGAGTGGACACAAGTCACGTGAGGGGTCATATACAGGAGTGGACACAAGTCATGTGAGGGGGTTATATACAGGAGTGGACACAAGTCATGTGAGGGGGTTATATACAGGAGTGGACACAAGTCACGTGAGGGGGTTATATACAGGAGTGGACACAAGTCATGTAAAGGGGGTTATATACAGGAGTGGACACAAGTCATGTGAGGGGGTTATATACAGGAGTGGACACAAGTCATGTGAGGGGGTTATATACAGGAGTGGACACAAGTCATGTGAGGGGGTTATATACAGGAGTGGACACAAATCATGTGAGGGGGTTATATACAGGAGTGGACACAAGTCATGTGAGGGGTCATATACAGGAGTGGACACAAGTCATGTGAGGGGGTTATATACAGGAGTGGACACAAGTCATGTGAGGGGGTTATATACAGGAGTGGACACAAGTCATGTGAGGGGGTTATATACAGGAGAGGATACAAGCCATGTGAGGGGGTTATATACAGGAGTGGACACAAGTCATGTGAGGGGGTTATATACAGGAGTGGACACTAGTCATGTGAGGGGCTATATACAGGAGTGGACACAAGTCATGTGAGGGGTTATATACAGGAGTGGACACAAGTCATGTGAGGGGGTTATATACAGGAGTGGACACAAGTCATGTGAGGGGGTTATATACAGGAGTGGACACAAGTCATGTGAGGGGTTATATACAGGAGTGGACACAAGTCATGTGAGGGGGTTATATACAGGAGTGGACACAAGTCATGTAAGGGGGTTATATACAGGAGTGGACACAAGTCATGTGAGGGGGTTATATACAGGAGTGGACACAAGTCATGTGAGGGGGTTATATACAGGAGTGGACACAAGTCATGTGAGGGGGTTATATACAGGAGTGGACACAAGTCATGTGAGGGGGTTATATACAGGAGTGGACACAAGACATGTGAGGGGGTTATATACAGGAGTGGACACAAGTCATGTGAGGGGTTATATACAGGAGTGGACACAAGTCATGTGAGGGGGTTATATACAGGAGTGGACACAAGTCACGTGAGGGGGTTATATACAGGAGTGGACACAAGTCATGTGAGGGGGTTATATACAGGAGTGGACACAAGTCACGTGAGGGGGTTATATACAGGAGTGGACACAAGTCATGTGAGGGGGTTATATACAGGAGTGGACACAAGTCATGTGAGGGGGTTATATACAGGAGAGGATACAAGTCATGTGAGGGGGTTATATACAGGAGTGGACACAAGTCACGTGAGGGGGTTATATACAGGAGTGGACACAAGTCATGTGAGGGGTTATATACAGGAGTGGACACAAGTCATGTGAGGGGGTTATATACAGGAGTGGACACAAGTCACGTGAGGGGGTTATATACAGGAGTGGACACAAGTCATGTGAGGGGGTTATATACAGGAGTGGACACAAGTCACGTGAGGGGGTTATATACAGGAGTGGACACAAGTCATGTGAGGGGGTTATATACAGGAGTGGACACAAGTCATGTGAGGGGGTTATATACAGGAGTGGACACAAGTCATGTGAGGGGGTTATATACAGGAGTGGACACAAGTCATGTGAGGGGGTTATATACAGGAGTGGACA
The DNA here is from genome assembly GCF_040894005.1 of Engystomops pustulosus. Classification (NCBI taxonomy): domain Eukaryota; kingdom Metazoa; phylum Chordata; class Amphibia; order Anura; family Leptodactylidae; genus Engystomops; species Engystomops pustulosus. The sequence continues at coordinate 55,314,616 of NC_092420.1, read as the reverse complement.
CAAGTCATGTGAGGGGGTTATATACAGGAGAGGATACAAGCCATGTGAGGGGGTTATATACAGGAGTGGACACAAGTCATGTGAGGGGGTTATATACAGGAGTGGACACTAGTCATGTGAGGGGCTATATACAGGAGTGGACACAAGTCATGTGAGGGGGTTATATACAGGAGTGGACACAAGTCACGTGAGGGGTTATATACAGGAGTGGACACAAGTCATGTGAGGGGGTTATATACAGGAGTGGACACAAATCATGTGAGGGGGTTATATACAGGAGTGGACACAAGTCATGTGAGGGGTTATATACAGGAGTGGACACAAGTCATGTGAGGGGGTTATATACAGGAGTGGACACAAGTCATGTGAGGGGGTTATATACAGGAGTGGACACAAGTCATGTGAGGGGGTTATATACAGGAGTGGACACAAGTCATGTGAGGGGGTTATATACAGGAGTGGACACAAGTCATGTGAGGGGGTTATATACAGGAGTGGACACAAGTCATGTGAGGGGGTTATATACAGGAGAGGACACAAGTCATGTGAGGGGCTATATACAGGAGTGGACACAAGTCATGTGAGGGGGTTATATACAGGAGTGGACACAAGTCACGTGAGGGGTTATATACAGAAGTGGACACAAGTCACGTGAGGGGGTTATATACAGGAGTGGACACAAGTCATGTGAGGGGGTTATATACAGGAGTGGACACAAGTCATGTGAGGGGGTTATATACAGGAGTGGACACAAGTCATGTGAGGGGGTTATATACAGGAGTGGACACAAGTCATGTGAGGGGGTTATATACAGGAGTGGACACAAGTCATGTGAGGGGGTTATATACAGGAGTGGACACAAGTCATGTGAGGGGGTTATATACAGGAGTGGACACAAGTCATGTGAGGGGGTTATATACAGGAGTGGACACAAGTCATGTGAGGGGGTTATATACAGGAGTGGACACAAGTCATGTGAGGGGGTTATATACAGGAGTGGACACAAGTCATGTGAGGGGGTTATATACAGGAGTGGACACAAGTCATGTGAGGGGGTTATATACAGGAGTGGACACAAGTCATGTGAGGGGGTTATATACAGGAGTGGACACAAGTCATGTGAGGGGGTTATATACAGGAGAGGATACAAGCCATGTGAGGGGGTTATATACAGGAGTGGACACAAGTCATGTGAGGGGGTTATATACAGGAGTGGACACTAGTCATGTGAGGGGCTATATACAGGAGTGGACACAAGTCATGTGAGGGGGTTATATACAGGAGTGGACACAAGTCACGTGAGGGGTTATATACAGGAGTGGACACAAGTCATGTGAGGGGGTTATATACAGGAGTGGACACAAATCATGTGAGGGGGTTATATACAGGAGTGGACACAAGTCATGTGAGGGGTTATATACAGGAGTGGACACAAGTCATGTGAGGGGGTTATATACAGGAGTGGACACAAGTCATGTGAGGGGGTTATATACAGGAGTGGACACAAGTCATGTGAGGGGGTTATATACAGGAGTGGACACAAGTCATGTGAGGGGGTTATATACAGGAGTGGACACAAGTCATGTGAGGGGGTTATATACAGGAGTGGACACAAGTCATGTGAGGGGGTTATATACAGGAGTGGACACAAGTCATGTGAGGGGGTTATATACAGGAGTGGACACAAGTCATGTGAGGGGGTTATATACAGGAGTGGACACAAGTCATGTAAAGGGGGTTATATACAGGAGTGGACACAAGTCATGTGAGGGGGTTATATACAGGAGTTGACACAAGTCATGTGAGGGGGTTATATACAGGAGTGGACACAAGTCATGTGAGGGGGTTATATACAGGAGTGGACACAAGTCATGTGAGGGGTCATATACAGGAGTGGACACAAGTCATGTGAGGGGGTTATATACAGGAGTGGACACAAGTCATGTGAGGGGGTTATATACAGGAGTGGACACAAGTCATGTGAGGGGCTATATACAGGAGTGGACACAAGTCATGTGAGGGGGTTATATACAGGAGTGGACACAAGTCACGTGAGGGGTTATATACAGGAGTGGACACAAGTCACGTGAGGGGGTTATATACAGGAGTGGACACAAGTCATGTGAGGGGGTTATATACAGGAGTGGACACAAGTCATGTGAGGGGGTTATATACAGGAGTGGACACAAGTCATGTGAGGGGGTTATATACAGGAGTGGACACAAGTCATGTGAGGGGGTTATATACAGGAGTGGACACAAGTCATGTGAGGGGGTTATATACAGGAGTGGACACAAGTCATGTGAGGGGGTTATATACAGGAGTGGACACAAGTCATGTGAGGGGGTTATATACAGGAGTGGACACAAGTCATGTGAGGGGGTTATATACAGGAGTGGACACAAGTCATGTGAGGGGGTTATATACAGGAGTGGACACAAGTCATGTGAGGGGGTTATATACAGGAGTGGACACAAGTCATGTGAGGGGTCATATACAAGAGTGGACACAAGTCATGTGAGGGGGTTATATACAGGAGTGGACACAAGTCATGTGAGGGGGTTATATACAGGAGTGGACACAAGTCATGTGAGGGGGTTATATACAGGAGTGGACACAAGTCACGTGAAAGGTTATATACAGGAGTGGACACAAGTCATGTGAGGGGGTTATATACAGGAGTGGACACAAGTCATGTGAGGGGGTTATATACAGGAGTGGACACAAGTCATGTGAGGGGTTATATACAGGAGTGGACACAAGTCATGTGAGGGGGTTATATACAGGAGTGGACACAAGTCATGTGAGGGGGTTATATACAGGAGTGGACACAAGTCATGTGAGGGGGTTATATACAGGAGTGGACACAAGTCATGTGAGGGGGTTATATACAGGAGTGGACACAAGTCATGTGAGGGGGTTATATACAGGAGTGGACACAAGTCATGTGAGGGGGTTATATACAGGAGTGGACACAAGACATGTGAGGGGGTTATATACAGGAGTGGACACAAGTCATGTGAGGGGGTTATATACAGGAGTGGACACAAGTCATGTGAGGGGGTTATATACAGGAGTGGACACAAGTCATGTGAGGGGGTTATATACAGGAGTGGACACAAGACATGTGAGGGGGTTATATACAGGAGTGGACACAAGTCATGTGAGGGGGTTATATACAGGAGTGGACACAAGTCATGTGAGGGGGTTATATACAGGAGTGGACACAAGTCATGTGAGGGGTCATATACAGGAGTGGACACAAGTCATGTGAGGGGGTTATATACAGGAGTGGACACAAGTCATGTGAGGGGGTTATATACAGGAGTGGACACAAGTCATGTGAGGGGTTATATACAGGAGTGGACACAAGTCATGTGAGGGGGTTATATACAGGAGTGGACACAAGTCACGTGAGGGGTTATATACAGGAGTGGACACAAGTCATGTGAGGGGGTTATATACAGGAGTGGACACAAGTCATGTGAGGGGGTTATATACAGGAGTGGACACAAGCCATGTGAGGGGGTTATATACAGGAGTGGACACAAGTCATGTGAGGGGGTTATATACAGGAGTGGACACAAGTCATGTGAGGGGGTTATATACAGGAGTGGACACAAGCCATGTGAGGGGGTTATATACAGGAGTGGACACAAGTCACGTGAGGGGGTTATATACAGGAGTGGACACAAGTCATGTGAGGGGGTTATATACAGGAGAGGATACAAGTCATGTGAGGGGTTATATACAGGAGTGGACACAAGTCATGTGAGGGGGTTATATACAGGAGTGGACACAAGTCATGTGAGGGGGTTATATACAGGAGTGGACACAAGTCATGTGAGGGGGTTATATACAGGAGTGGACACAAGTCATGTGAGGGGGTTATATACAGGAGTGGACACAAGTCATGTGAGGGGGTTATATACAGGAGTGGACACAAGTCATGTGAGGGGGTTATATACAGGAGTGGACACAAGTCATGTGAGGGGGTTATATACAGGAGTGGACACAAGTCATGTGAGGGGGTTATATACAGGAGTGGACACAAGACATGTGAGGGGGTTATATACAGGAGTGGACACAAGTCATGTGAGGGGGTTATATACAGGAGTGGACACAAGTCATGTGAGGGGGTTATATACAGGAGTGGACACAAGTCATGTGAGGGGGTTATATACAGGAGTGGACACAAGACATGTGAGGGGGTTATATACAGGAGTGGACACAAGTCATGTGAGGGGGTTATATACAGGAGTGGACACAAGTCATGTGAGGGGGTTATATACAGGAGTGGACACAAGTCACGTGAGGGGTTATATACAGGAGTGGACACAAGTCATGTGAGGGGGTTATATACAGGAGTGGACACAAGTCATGTGAGGGGGTTATATACAGGAGTGGACACAAGCCATGTGAGGGGGTTATATACAGGAGTGGACACAAGTCACGTGAGGGGGTTATATACAGGAGTGGACACAAGTCATGTGAGGGGGTTATATACAGGAGAGGATACAAGTCATGTGAGGGGTTATATACAGGAGTGGACACAAGTCATGTGAGGGGGTTATATACAGGAGTGGACACAAGTCATGTGAGGGGGTTATATACAGGAGTGGACACAAGTCATGTGAGGGGGTTATATACAGGAGTGGACACAAGTCATGTGAGGGGGTTATATACAGGAGTGGACACAAGTCATGTGAGGGGTTATATACAGGAGTGGACACAAGTCATGTGAGGGGTTATATACAGGAGTGGACACAAGTCATGTGAGGGGGTTATATACAGGAGTGGACACAAGTCACGTGAGGGGTTATATACAGGAGTGGACACAAGTCATGTGAGGGGGTTATATACAGGAGTGGACACAAGTCATGTGAGGGGGTTATATACAGGAGTGGACACAAGCCATGTGAGGGGGTTATATACAGGAGTGGACACAAGTCACGTGAGGGGGTTATATACAGGAGTGGACACAAGTCATGTGAGGGGGTTATATACAGGAGAGGATACAAGTCATGTGAGGGGTTATATACAGGAGTGGACACAAGTCATGTGAGGGGGTTATATACAGGAGTGGACACAAGTCATGTGAGGGGGTTATATACAGGAGTGGACACAAGTCATGTGAGGGGTTATATACAAGGGTGGACACAAGTCATGTGAGGGGGTTATATACAGGAGTGGACACAAGTCATGTGAGGGGGTTATATACAGGAGTGGACACAAGTCATGTGAGGGGGTTATATACAGGAGTGGACACAAGTCATGTGAGGGGGTTATATACAGGAGTGGACACAAGTCATGTGAGGAGGTTATATACAGGAGTGGACACAAGTCATGTGAGGGGGTTATATACAGGAGTGGACACAAGTCATGTGAGGGGGTTATATACAGGAGTGGACACAAGTCATGTGAGGAGGTTATATACAGGAGTGGACATTACTGTTCATTTGGGATTTAACATGTTGCATTTTTAATGCATTTTGAAACTAATTACAACAGCTGAGGAGAGGTGATTTGTCTTATTTCATTACTTTTAACATTTGTATTTACAAAACGCATAGTAAATGCAATGTTAACACATGCATTAAGGCAGCGTTTATATTGCGTTTTGTAAACACAAATGTAAACAGTAATGAAATAAGGCAAATCACCTCTCCTCAGCTGTTGTAATTAGTTTCAAAATGCATTAAAAACGCTATTAAACCTCTATGTGTGACCTCGCCCTTAGAAGTAACCAATAAAAAAAAAATGCAAAGATTTAAGATTTTTGACGAAAGAGGTTACTGTGCAAAATGTTAAACAGTTAAAGCATGTGAAATAATTCCAATTTACATGTTAAAAACTTCCTTTGCTTCCTGGACCAGGTGCAGATTTGCACCTAAAAAGTCACAAAAAAGGTGAAAAGTCGCACAGAACATCTGGAAAGTTAAGATACATGAGGCACACTGCAAACGGTGCAGACTGAGGTGCACTTGAAGAGCGCCAACAAAAGTCACAAAAAAAGTCGCAAAAACGAGAAAAGGCGCCAACAAAAAGACAATTTGCCTAGCTGAAACTATGATACATGTGCCCCATAGTTATTTGGTCAATTGAAAGCAATGTAATAGGACACAGATGTAGCTAAGGTGGCTGAGCTTTATGATCATCAAGTTAAAAAGTTAGTAAAATATTAACAAAACATAAAGGGCATAGGAAGTTAAGTAGAGGTAGTTTATTAGTTTAAAAATGGAGGAACATGAAGAAGACCACTTTGCTTTGCGGCAACTGATTTTTTTTTACCTACCTTTGCCTTAGTTTGTGCCTTAGTCCAGGTTTTTGTTAAAACATTGGAGCAGATTTATTAATCTACTTTGAGAGAATTTGCTCATAATTTTCATATGCAAACTTTCTTTAAAAAAAATTTACCATCAAAATCAAGTACAATAATCCAGGGACACTTTCTCATAGATCCAGGCACCATGACTGCTGTAATCTTCTTATTTCAGGTAGCTATGGCCTCTTTCATTCTAAAATCAACTTTTAATATAATGATAATAAGCTTAGGGTTCCGGGGGGTGTTACCAGTGCCCCTCTGACTTCATAGGCTGTTATCAAAGGTGTAGGACAGTTTATAGACCCCCAAAGTATGACTAGTCTATACTAATCAGATTTGTCTTCCAGCATTAGATGCTTTGATGCATGTGGCGCAGCAATAAATTGCTTAATGGAGCAATGTCCCATTCTCCATTCACATTGGATATTTTGGGACATCTGGGCTTGTTTTCACTTGGGATAAGGAATGAGTACAATTTGTGGAAAAATATCTTTTAGGTAATGGGGCGGAAAAGTCTAGGGTTTTTTGTAGCACACACCATGATTTTCCTCAAATCCAAAATGACAACCAGTTCATAAAAAAAAAAAGTTTAAAACAAAATGGATATTAGATTTATGATATGTAAAGGGAACCTGTCACTAGAGACTGTTTTTTAGCCTCCTCCATGTCCCCACAGACAATAAATAGCTTATCCCCAAGCTTATCCCTAGCAATACCTAGCATGCTTATGATTTTTATTTCTCTGTTTTTTTATATTTATATCAGTTCTAGTTAACCCCTTAAGGACGCAGCCATTTTGTAGCTTAAGGCTCAGCCCGATTTTTTGGATTCTGACTTGCGTCTCTTTATACGGTTATAACTTTTGAACACTGTTACTTATCAAAGCGATTCTGAGAATGTTTTTTCCCCACATGTTGTACTTCATTTTAGTGGTAAATTTTGGCAGATAAGTTTTGCATTTATTTACAAAAAAAAAGAAAATATGATAAATTTTTGGAAAAATTTGCCATTTTCGAAATTCAAAATCATTGCGTTTTCAGGCAGATCGATTTACCACCTAAATAAGTTGCTGAATAACATTTCCCATTTGTCTACTTTACATTTTCATAATTTCTGAAATGTCTGGATAATTTATTTTGATGTCACGCGGCTTGCAAATAGAATATCGCTTTTCCGTATTTTCAGAATTGACTATTTTGGGGATAAATACAGTTTTGAGTGAAATTTTACATATTTAGCATCAAAACCCCCTATATAACCAACCCATTTTCAAATCTGCACCCCTCAAGCTATCAGAAACAGCTTTTACGAAGATTGTTAACCCCTTGAGATCTTCATAGTAATTGAATCAAAATGGAGGTGAAATTTAGAATGGTCATATTGTTCCCTTATACGTTCATTTAGCCCTAAAATTTACACATTTCCAAAAGATAAAAAGAGAAAACCCACCATACAATTTGTTCTGCAATTTCTCCTGAGTACAAAGACCCCCCACATGTGGCTGTGACTTGTGTTATGGGGGCACAGCGAGGCGCAGAAGGGAAGGAGGGCGCTGCAGCTGCCAGGATTTTAGTTTCCTCATTGGCCCCTTTTGAAGGCTATAAAATTTTCGCTTTTTCGTTATTGGGGCCATGTGATGCCATTTTTTTTGCGGGATGAGATGCTTTTTCCAATGTTACCATTTTGGGGTTTGTATCACCTATTGTTGAAAATTAAGAACGTTTTTTGAGGACAGGAGTAGAAAAGCATCAATTCTGTACTGGATTTTTTACTTCTTTTTTTTTTGGTGTTCACCGTATAGACTAATAATCATGTTATCTTTATTCTATGGGTCGATACGATTACGGGGATACCAAACATGAATATATTTTCTTACGTTTTACTAAATTTGTCAAACAAAACCCTAATGTGGGGAAAAATCTATCATTTATGTATTGCCGTCTTCCAAGTGGCATAACTTTGTTACTTTTTTGGCTACGGAGCTGGTTGATGGCTTGTTTTTTGCGGGACATGTTGTACATTGCACCAGTATCATGTCGCAGTACATATGGTTTTTTGATCACATTTTATAGCATTTTTTGTGGGATTGAAAAGGTAAAAATCATAATTTTTGGAGGGTTTATAACAGTTTTTTTTTACGGCGTTTATCGTGCGGGTTCAATAATGATTTACTTTTATTCTACGGGTTGTTACGGACGCGGTGATACTATATATGTGGGGTTTGTGTTATGATTTAGACTTTTTTTTGAGTTATATGTCTCTTTATATGTTTTGGGGGTTTGGGGCATTTTTAGTGATTTATGACTTTATTTTTTTATTGAATAACTTTTTTTTTTACTTTTTCACTTTTATACCATGGGACATGAAGAAGCAATCTTATGATTGCTTCTTCATGATAATATTCTGCAATACTCATGTATTGCAGAGTATTATCAGTGTCAGCCTATGCACTTGCATAGGCTGGCACTGTGCCAGTAAGATGACGTCACAGACGCCATCTTACTGGCAATTCCTGCAGGTAACTCTGGGGTCCAGATCGGACCCCAGAGTTACTATAGCAACGATCGGCGCACCCCGAAAACGGTTCGGGGGGGCCGATCGTGGGGGAAAGATCCCCCAGATACATGTTAGATGCCGCGGTCGCGCTGACCGCGGCATTTAACGGGTTAAGCACCCGTGATCGGAGACAACTCCGATCGCGGGTGTTACACTGGGGTGCCGGCTATCAGTCACAGCCGGCACCCCGTCTTTCCCGATGCCGGTTCGGCTCAGATCTTGAGCTGAACCGGCATCAGCTCAGCGTCCGATATATCGGACGCTGAGCGCTAAGTCACTGCGCTCAGCGTCCGATATATCGGACGCTGAGCGTTAAGAGGTTAAAGGGGTTATTTGAATGTTTATGTTTTTTTATTTATTTTATTTTACTTTTTAAATTTTTTTGTTTACTATTTTTCAGACCCCCCTAAGGCTCTTTAACCCTAGGTTGTCTGATTGATCCTACCATATACTGTCAGTCCCGTTCCACACTTGCGAGTGTGATGCGATGAATTCGCATCACACTCGCAACGCATGCTGCCAGGAACGCACGGCCCGAACGCTGCACACCGGGAGTGAACTCAGCATGTCAATTCACTCCCGCGGTGCAGCGTTCGGGCCGTGCGTTCCCGGCAGCATGCGTTGCGAGTGTGATGCGAGTTCATCGCATCACACTCGCAAGTGTGGAACGGGCCTGCAGTATGCCAGTATATGGGGATCTATTACAATGTGCAAATCGCACATTGAAATACATAGGGGCACATTTACTAAGGGTCCAAATTGTGTTTTTCCACTGGGTTTTCTGAATTTTACCGCTTCGCGCCGAATTGCCCCGTTTTTTTTGGCGCACTTACATGCACCAGGAATAGGGGGCGTGGCCGTCGGAAAACCAGACAGATTTGGAAAAACCGCTGTATTTTTTTTTAAAAAGTGTTACTTGACACACACTTACATGCACCAGGAATAGGATGGTGAACTCCGGCGGACCTCGGCGCAGCAGCGACACCTGGTGGACATCGGACGCACGACCTTAGTGAATTGCCGGAAGATCCGAATCCTCGTTGAAGAACGCGCCGCTGGATCGCGACAGGACCAGGTAAGTAAATGAGACAGCCACCAGTAAATGAGACAGCCACCAGGACCATATTGTGAAATGAGACAGCCACCAGTCTTGTGTGAACCAAGATTGCCATAGAAATAGATCGCCGTTCCCCAATGATGTCACGGGGAGCAACGATTTCAGCCAACATGGCAACATGTGCAGCAAACACTGATCGGGTGTAGAGAGGGCTCAGCTAGTGGTTTATGGATGATGTTTTTCAGGATTATGAACAAAAAATATTCATTGGTTGCTAGGCAAACTCCATTTTGTTGGAGTTTACTTCATTCAGATGGGAGCTGATTTAGCCTAAGTACACGAGTGTTAATTCCGTCCATTTTGTCATGTTATACTACAACCTCGGCATGCCCTTATGGATTTACATAATGACACATGCAGCAAGCACATTTTTGTCTGATTTGTGTTTCACCATTCTGTGAATAGATTCATGATTACCAACCATTAAGATGCAGAGGTGAAGAGACATACTGGGTTTAGGACTGACTTTTGATAAAATTTTGCAATTAACAGGCAAATTGATTTATTCATCATATTCTATGGCCTGGCTATATATTATGGTTCATTTTTATGATGCAAGACACAGGCCTCTGGTAATTCTCCAAAACTGAACTAGGTCACCATACTGCATTATATTTAAATATTAATGTAGGAGATATTATAGCTATGAAATAGACATAATGCATTATTTCTGTAATTCAAATAATATAAATATTCAAAGTGTTTCCATGGTTATTAATGAAAAATGTAGAATTCTGATTTTCTTGAAGTACAGTTCACACCACCCTTAGTGGTGTCCTTTACCAAGTTCTGTTTATGGCAGAAATAAGGCTAAGCACCATCTTTGCCTTTATAAATAACTGGTGCATAACAGGATATGAATAGGAGTCATTGGAAATGGATGGTAAACAAAAGGACATGCATTCAAGATGTCCGTTATTCTAGTATATAACAAATAGCCACTACTGGTGTGAACTGGGCCTGTCCCATCTATTATAAACATTCTACTCATTCCTACTCACATATTTAAAAAAAAAAAAACCTGTATCCAATGTTACCAAACTCTGCCCCCTACTCCCTACCACCAATCCATGCCGAAATTCATTTCAGATTCGGATTCCACTGGTAAAATTACATTGATTTGACCTTTGTTTTTTCAATTTTCTTAATAGATGATGTTGTAATCGCCCAAAAACTTAAGTGTGTGCAAAAATGTTAAGAATTGCACATCAGATGCAAATTCTGAAAATAGACGTTTGCAATATTTTTCTAAAAGCTATCCAATATTGCCAAATTCAAGAACTTTATGTAGAGCTTTCAATATTTGACTCTACTCAACCATGACTGTTACTTTTTTTGCTTTAATGATTCACATGCTTTTTAAAATGTTTTAACTTTTTTTTTAAATTCCTGGCTGCACAGAATCTTGTTTTAAGCCTGGTAAATTTGTTGTCAGTGCTGACTTGGGGTCCATATTGTTTTATGTGTACATTTTTGAGTGATGCATGTTACATGTTAAACAATTCTACTTTTTTTTTCATTTAATATATTCACAACAAAATAAAATTTATACTAAATAATTATGCTAACCTTTTTGCAAAAAGTTTTAAAAGTTTTTCTTTTTAATATGACATGACACATTTACCACAAAAATATAGTTATCTTCTTTTACCGTAATATTATGTATTATCTTTTATATTACATCTTAGGCTAATTTTACACTACTGTTTAAATTGTTCCTTACCTCTGTTAGAAAAAGCAAAGAATGGAGGTGTAGCTGAGGTTTAACGTATCAATTAAAAATCCAATTGACATCAATATAAATTTTATGTCATCCGTTTGGGCAGGTATATTTACATTGTTGATAAGCAAATATCGTGCGGCTCACCTCTCCAGTAATTTCCAACGATCCGCCATTCGAGGAGTGTGATAGCGTGTAGGTCTGACACGTCTTAGGGTGTGCTCGCGTTGCCTGTTAGGACTGCAGGTGTAGTAGTACGTCTTCAATCAAGATGAACACGGCACTTCCTTAAAATATTTCTTCTTTATTGGTATCAAAGATTAAAACATGATGGGTAGAACAAAGTTACAGCTGACGCGTTTCGAGCTATGCTATGACTAAGAGCTGAAATAGCTCGAAACGCGTCAGCTGTAACTATGTTCTACCCATCATGTTATAATCTCTGATACCAATAAAGAAGAAATATTTTAAGGAAGTGCCGTGTTCATCTTGATTGAAGACATATTTACATTTTTGTCTATACGATTTTTAACTGATGCGTTAAACCTCCATTCTTTACCTTTTTAAAAAGGAAAGGAATGGAGATTTAAACAGTTGTGTGAAATTAGCCTTACCCTTTAAGCGGCAAATTTGAACTAAAAGACAACATTTTTGCTTGAGTGAAACATGTCAGGCGTGGGGGGTGGTTACCTATTTAGTGTTTTTAAATGCCTAACCACCAGCCATCTCCATTAGGCAGTGGTCTGCAGTCCACAGGTACATATAGAAATATACTTTACAGAGTTTCTGTATATCTCCAAATATAAGTCCCACACAGAAAATTTGTTCTAGCATGATATTTCAGATTTTTCAGAGTTGAATTTAAATATTAGCCCTGTCGTGAAAACATATTTTAGTTACAAACTTAACCTCCCAAAACATAAACCTAGTCCTGGTTTAATTTCAAAGATGAGAATCTCCCCTTTGTATCGGCTACACTTTTCTTCTTTTTTCACAACTTTTTGTGGCACGTGCACTTTTGGGATTTTTTCATCTAAGACAACCTGCTTTAAAAGTTTGCCATGGGCGAGTTTTGTGCAGTATTTCCACAGTCATTGTAGTTGTTATGTGAACATTTCTGAGCCTTGAAATTTTGAGGGGCAACCTCCACTAACCACCTTAATTCTGCACACTACCATTGAACCATGAGAATGGAGTTTCAGTTGTATAATAAAGCAACCATAAGCAATTGTTTTGGGGGCAGCACTATTTCGGTCATCATCATTCTATAACAGTACAGTGACCCAAAAGAATTACATAGTTTTATAATAAGGACTATCATGATACAGAGTGATAATCATGTCACTATTTCCTAGAACCATTTTGGTATTATATTACAGATTAGAAACTCATCTTTCAAATCACATATGAATTGTGGGCTACATGGTGCTGGAGAACCTAAGAAAAGGTAGACTGGAGTTATGCTCTCTCTGCAGCCTCTAAAAGTTACTCATCAGTGACAAAACGTGACTCATCTCATTTGCTTAAAGCAACTGTTTCAAAGGCTATAAAGTTTCATACCCTACACTATGGACCTGTCAGTTTAGTGGTGTTAGATGGTGACAGTGTCCCTTTTAACTTTCCGAATCTCCCTTGAAGCTTATAGAAATGCATTTTCTTTCCAACCTTTGCATGCCATGTAGTAATCTGCACAGTGCCGATCATTGATTATAAAGGCAATAAAACAGGGAGACTGCTGGCTGACACAAAAAACGTCACTTTCTGTGAGTTTCTATTCCAAAGAAATGATCATCATAATGCCTTTGCCAGTAATAGTAGTAGCTTCTGAATGCAAGAGTTAATAGTTACAATCCATTTTGTAATCCCAACACTTACATAACAGATAAAGCAATCAATAATGGTATTTTACCCATTAGGCACTGCATTAATCACTCCTAATGGTAATGTATCAACTTCTACAAGCATTCTATGCATTAAAGCCATAATCACAGGAAATTGATTGTATAAAACAGTGACAGAGAGCAATCAGGGAAAGGATAAAGTCACATGCAGTTTTTTGTTGAAGTTATTTATTTTATCTTTTCATTCTCTTTAAACCTAGTTTTGGCTTTGGCTCAAATCATTGACACAATAACTGCATTTGCAATAGAAAAAAAAAATGAAAAAAAAAAACGGGGTGGGGAGGCACTTACGGATATTTTCACCCATATCCAAACTTAAAATTGCCAATGCAACTCTGTTATAAAAAATGTCTATTCCAAAAAAAATAAATGGATTACAAAATGTGACATTCAAGTCATAATTGTCCGATGGTAGATGTTAGTGCTGTAACATGCAGAATAATAATTTTATCATCTTATTTCATTTTCAAATATGCTACCTATTATATTTTTAAAGTGAATACAATCCTTGAGGGCATCATAGATTTGGTGAGTAAAGTTCTCTAATGATTAGCATTTCTATGAATTTCTTCGTAACACCTGTTGTCCAAGTAAATTGATTCACGTAGCATTTTAATTAAAAAAAAAAGTTTTCCTAAGAATTGCATTTAAGCATCAAATTAAGTGTTTCCTCGCTTGCCGTGTAGAATCCTCTCCACTAAATTATTTTCAACGAGATGTTGCATCCTGAAATTAAACACAACTCATAAATATCAACTCCTGATGTATGTGTTCTCGCAATTACAGCCGCAATCAAGTGTGAACCATTAAAGTATAGATTTCTGTATCCTTGTAAAGAAACTTGTAGACTCCTCGACTCTAATCTTTATAACCCTGTGCAGTAAAAAAGACTAACATCAACCGAATTTGACCCACAAAAAAAGATTACAGGAAATGTCTTACAAGCATTTTAATATTGATGAATAATTGTTACAGAATTGCTTAAAATGTATATTAATAGATTCCATCTTCTGAAAAGATTCCATTACCGTCTGACTTCTGTCTCACAGCCACATCAACTGGCCACTGATTCTTGTGCCATTGCAGCCAATCACTGAATGTAGCTCCCAAATATTTTACCATCTTGGCATCATTTGACTAATTTGGCAAACTCTGTGCAGCGCTGCGTAATCTGTGTGCGCTATAAAAATAAAGGAATAATTAATCAATTATCAAGTAACTGTATTTTTCTCTCTATTGGCCGGTAATATGCAATATCTGATACATTATGGGTTTATGCACGTATCTGATAGATTTTCATCATCATGTCCTCCCAGGCCTATTATTCATTCTAAGTTTATGTACCATTGTCTTTTTTATATATATATATGTGTGTTTACATCTACTTACAATTTGCACATGGGAGCTATTGGCTTGTCCGTATGTGCACGTGAGGGCTTTTTAATTGTTTTTCAACTATGAATTGTTGAATAAAGATCACTTATATTGTTTACATCCTATCTTTTTGTGCTGTTTACATTAAGATAAATACAATTTGAGATGATGTGTGGAATGTGATTTTTTACTGAAAGAGATATGTCGGAAGCGGTAATAGAACCACTTTAAAGTTAACTGAACATGATGCAGAATGGCGGAGGAATTTACCGTAGTGGCAATTCCACAGCCATTATGAATGTATCAGAAACGGCAAGTTATCAGCGTCTCCATCAGTTATTGCTTCATATTCTACTTCTCCTCTAGTGAAATACCTAATCTTTTCACGTTTTACTTTTGCAATATTTACATCAGCAGCACAAACTCCATTAGAAACCATTTCCATCAAGATGTGTTTGTGTCTGTTAGCCTCCATTACAATTTCACTTTTACTGTTCTTATAATGGAATTCCCGATGGAGATATGCACATAGCACAAATTATATCAGATTATTTTTCTGTTGCAGTCATATTAGGCCTCTTTCACACTTGTGTTGCAGATCACGTCAGAGTCGGATCAGAGTGCGATCAGGGTTTGGTCAGTGAAACACAGACATTTTTCAATCAGTTTTCAGTCAGAGTTTGTTCAGTTTGTCAGTTTTTCACACGCGTTTTCAATGCATTCTCAATCCGTTTTTCAAGTGCAGCAGATAAGGCGCGGACTCAGGATTGTGGTCTATCTTTTCTATGGCAATTGATCAGGGAAAATCACATTGCACTTGCATGTGTCTCGGAGTGCAATGCGTTTTTGATGCATCTCCATAGACATGTATGGTACGTTTTTCACGTGTGTGACTTGCAAAAGTACAGCATGATGAGATTTAAATGCGCGTTAAAAAAATGCAAGTCTGAAAAAACTCAATGATTACAATGGGCCAGAGTGTAATGCATGTTCAGTGCATGTTCTTTGCATCAAAAGCAGGTGCAAACCTATGCCCATAAGTTTCAGGTTATAAGCTTCTGACTTTCCTTTTGCATTAAAATATTTGGTCCAGTGACACAATAATGAATGTGATCTATTATGCAATTTTTATCTAAAGAAGAAAGGTAACTTCTCCAGACCTTGCTATGCACACTTTTTTGTCCATGTGATTTTTATTTCTGCCGGATGTTGTCTAGTAAAAAAATAGGTAAAAAACTAGGAGAACTCTATAAAATGAAGCATATCTCCACCCCGGAGCACCACAGATGTCCACTGGGAATGCCCAGTCCTACAGGATTTCTGGATAGAGATCCTTTCCTTATTATCACTGGTATTATTATCACTCCGCATACTCCGGAGGTCTGCTTATTTGGCGGGCTAGATGAGTAGGTTTGGATGCACCATGACAGGATCTTTCTGCAAGAGACTCTGTTTCTGGCCTGGAAATCCATTGTGCTGCGGTGGATGGATCCCAGGTCTCCCACCTGCAGTATATGGAAGGGATTTGTCTAAACTATTATACCTTATGAAAAGGTGGTCTACAAGCATATGAAATGTCCTACAAAATTCCACAAGATATGGGACTGGTGGTGTGACTCATCAGCCACGGCCCCAGCGTCAGGGGACATCAGTGCTGCTATCAGAGATTTTCTTTAAATGATACGGATGATTTTGAGGGAAACGTTGAGTCCGCACTTGTCCCCTCACGGTCCCGTTAAGCTATGAAAGTGACCTACACCCCAGTGAACAACTAGGCATTCTAGTCTAGGCGATCAGTGACTACTCCACTTATCCCCTGGGAGTGGCTAATGTGTTTAAAAATGACACTTGGAGGAGCAGTTTCTCCCAACCCTTGGGAAACTGCTCCTCCATGTGTCGTTTTTAAATTTATAAAATCACCCCTCACATGGCATATCGACATCCCCTGCCTCATCCCCCCTGCGGATGTCATCAACTCTCACTGGCCACATCAGGCATTCTCACGCCTGCGTGTTCAGCATCCTGCAGAACGTGCAGCCAGACATGCACAGATGAAATGAAGCCAGCCGCTGGTCTCTGCATTCATCTGAACCTGCTCTACTCCACGCTGCCACTTAGACGAGGCAAGAGGGGTTGATATGCTGAGTGAGGGGCAGTTTTATAAATTTGAAAATGACACATGGAGAAGCGGTTTCCCGAGAATGGATGATATCCTGGTGGCAGATGTCCTTTAAGTTCTCCCACAAATTATGAAGGATATGTTAAATTATACTGTGAACATAGACATAGCAACTCAGAAATCCATAATACCATCATAACCTTTGACTTCTTATTTGTTTGCTGAAATACTGAATTCAACTACATGTCAGTTCAGTTTTGGTGATTCAAGGTTTGGTCCTGGGAATTCTGCAATTGCACGGAGCGAGTTTCTCAAACAAGACTCGTGTGTGGGTAAATGCCTAAATATCGAGAGAGATATTTTGTGGAAAGGTTGTCAAAGGGAATATGCATTGTGGATATTACCTTTATCTTGTTAGCTCACATACTTGAAGGAAGTGTAATTCCAGGATCAATGATTGTAAACCAAGCACACTTACATGCTGGTGTGTACCCCCTCTGGCAGGATTCATGGAGGGGCCCCAGACTCCATTAAAACCTATGGAGTCCACAAACCCTCAGGCTCATTTGCATGGCTGCAAAAAAGTTTTTTGTTTTGTAAAACCAGGGATTAAGAAGCGAAAAGAGCAGCAGATTCTGCCAGAGGAGGCACAAGCAAACAAGCTTGGTTTATAATCTTTGATCCTGGTGGTAGATGTAGTGTAACTTTGATTTTATAATGATATTTAACAAGTTGTCATATATGATTTCCCTTTTCAAAACAAACAGAACGAAGCCCATATTGTCTGTTCCCCTTTGGCTAAAGTTTGTTCAGTTATAAGCTTCCATATTTGTAAAAATGAAAGTAAATCCACCAAACACTGAATAGTGTGTAAATACAAGACTATATAGTGACTAGTCTTGCAGCTTTCATCACATGAAGAAGTATGGAACATGGAAAAAGTGGTAGAAACCAGCAGTAAAGTAGTTACATGAGATGTATAGTCTGTGCTGTGAAAGCAAAAAAGAAATAACAGTTTTCTGGTGAACCAGTAGGACTTGGCATAGAAATTAATGCTGTACGGCTGCCCCACCGTATAGCCTCTTGAAGTATCCGCCAAGGGGATTTTATCATACATTGTTATATCTGTGTTATATCAGTATCACCATTTTTTCACTGAAAAAATGGTAAATAACCCAGATCATGAGATTTTTGTAGATTGTGCCAGAGGGCAGTACATACTAAAGATATTCTGTTACTATAGGGAAAGAGGTAGTAAATCAATCCCCACTCCATTCTCATGATATAAATGGCTACATTTGTCAAAGCTAGTGCAAACTATTCTATGTGCAGCTTCAAAGTTCAGTTGTGACACAAAACTGGCGCAAACGCTTCACAAATATATGTGCAAGAAGTTTGCACAGAAAACTGGCCCAAACACTTTAATAAATGTGGGCCACTGACTCCAGTGTGTATGCTGGCAGAAGGTTAGACAGCAAATGAGTATACACACTCAAGATGCAGTTTTGGGATAGCCCATATGTATTGGGCCATCTGATTTAGTAAGACCTTCGGAGAATCATTGGGCAGACCAGTAAGGCATACACAACTAATTAACAAACTATACAAAGCATTGGCTTTACACAAGTATGTGGCTATAGTCAAGGTCAAAGCCAAACCAAGGAAACTTCAGCAAAATGTAATGAGAGAGCAGATGAAGCAGCTAAACCTGGGACATCCCTTTCACTCAAGGCACTTTTATCGACAATGTAGACACTGGAGGGAGCTGAACATTTGTCTTTGCTTTGTATTTAACAGGCTTAGGCATCGGAGACTAAAAGGTCATTGAGGGGAGATAAGAACGCAAGGAGGTGATAAAGGCATTTCTTGCATTGGAAGAACTGTCTAAATAAATATTATCATATATACTTGTGTATAAGCCAAGTTTTTCAGCACAAAAAATGTGCTGAAAAAACTCACCTCGGTTTATACACGAGTCAAGTAAAAAATAAAAAACTTAATACTCACTCCCCGGTGTCCGGATCGTTGGCGTGGGTCCTGATCTTCAGCGCGAGGCTCCCGATCTTCGGCGCGGATCCCCCTCTTCTCTCTTCTGTAGCAGGCAGATCACGTCCATGCGATCTGCCGGCGGGCGCGCACTATGATGCAGCGGTGTTGCCGAAGATCGGGAGCTTTTTGCTGAAGATCGGGACCCGCGCCAACGATCTGGACACTGGAGGGTGAGTATTAAGTTTTTTTATTTTTTATGCGCTTGGCAGGGGGCTGGTTGTATACTATGTGGGGGCTAGCTGTATACAACATTGAGGCTGGTTGTATACTACATGGGGGCTGGCTGTATACAACATGGGGGCTGGCTGTATACAACATGGGGGCTGGCTGTATACTACATGGGGGCTGGCTGTATACTACATGGGGGCTGGCTGTATACTACATGGGGTCTGGCTGTATACTATATGGGGTCTGGCTGTATACTACTTAGGGCTGGCTGTATACTACATGGAGGATGGCTAGCTGTATACTACACCCTGGCTTAAACTCGAGTCAATAGGTTTTCCCAGTTTTTGGTGGTAAAATTCGGGGTCTCGGGTTATACTTGATTGGCTTATACTCGAGTATATACAATAATTCATATTTGCTGTCTTGCAATGACGTCTTTCTCTCCATTTTTTTCTTGTCCTACATTAAGGCTATTGGCATTCTAGATGATCTTCAGAGACTTCACTTCCTAGTGACACATTTTGTTAAACGTACCATAATCTGTGGAGCTTTCAAAACCTCACGTGCATGACTTTCTGTCATGCATGAAGTCTGTATGATACACTCCCTGCGGTTTTGTGTTGCAGTAAAAAACTGTCCATCATGGTTTGAATGGGAAGAGGCCCCTGTAATATGGCATCAAGCAGAAAATCCCACAGGGTTTTTTTTTTTTTTAAATTTAAACACGTGACAAAGAAACATCTCTGCTGGGCTCCAATTGTAGAATACATGGCACAGTGCTCAATGTAATACAATGTACACAATAGGTGCTTTCTACAGTTTCCAAAACACATAACATACATTAATGCATATTGCAAGTTTTAGACCCAAAATAGTGTTGGCAAACAAATGCTAAAGAATGTGAACCAGTGAAAAAACTGCAAAATAGTTGATGTTATAAATAGTAAAAAAAAGCCATAAATTTCAAATTCTGGGTCTTTAATGCTCGTTTACAATAACTGCATACTGGAATGACTTACCATCCACATATCCAATAAAAATTGACTGGTAGATTATTGGTTGGTTTGCCATTTGTATAATTTCTTTGCTGTCCAATAAAAAAGAATCCAATTTTTTTTGTCATGTTCGATTGTCTGCAAAAGATCTCATTCCATTACTGTACAAGGTCATCTGCATTTCAGATCCTTGCAAGAAACGCTCGCTTCTGTTTTAATGAACTCTGAGCAATTCATCAATTAACTGCTTAGTGGTCATGGTCAGGACCCCACCGATACATTACTTAAATAAGAAATATAGCTATGGGGGACTGAAAACAAAGTTTAGCTTTAGCTGTAATGTGTGTAATTGGGAAGGGGGAGTTTCCTCTAGACTTTTGTTGCAAAAAACAACATTTCTACGTTAAGTCCAGCTACACAGTGGTATCAACAAAACAGAGGGAACTTTACCACTTTATATAAAACATGATAGCATTAATGCATAACATAGCATAACCATCCGTGTCACGCCTCCTGAAGAAGCAACAAGCGAAACACGCATCGGGGAGCAGGGTTTAATGGCAGCAGAGGGCACAAGTATTTATTTCTATACTACAAAAGCCATAAATGTGAAGGATATTGTGCAAAGTTTGACAGAGATATGTATAATTGATAATCAATGTAAAGACATAATATCTGATACTATTAGTGATTTACCATGTTGCACTGCCTGTTGCCACTGTCTGACTGTTCCCCTTATCATTTTTTAAACCAATTTTTAACTATTCTATGTATAGACTGGATGTCTTTTTAAACCATGTTATGCAATAAAATCTATCACGTTTTACATAAAAAAATGGTTAAGCTCGATCTGTTTTGGTGATATACTTGGAAGTGAGGACACCCATATAAAAATAGGACGAATATTATTTTGGTTCAGGTGCACCGCTGTGTATTCTTGCCACTAAAACAATAGATTTGAGGACAAAAAAAAAATGGATAGCACACAGCCCAGACATAAACCTCCACAGTGTATTGCCTTCGTGATCATTACTTTTAGATGTTTTGTCCTACTGTACACAGATTATGATCTCTCGCTGTTATTTCCCCCCTCTCTAGTACTGAAGTCAAGCTCTCCTCACCTCCAAAAGCCCCCCTCTGCTATGATTAAAGGGGAATATGATCGTCTGATACAAAAACCGATAATGCTATAAATAAAAGAATATAACAAAATTAAATGTAATTAGTCACAAAATTGAGCTTAAATAGTTTGGATTTTATGATTTACAAAATATATGGCCTCTCTAAAATAGGCTTAGTTATCACCAATATGGCCACCACTGGAAGCTACAAGTCCCATGATCCTTTAGTTCTCAGTAACTCCTCCTCCCTCTTATGCTCGGGTCCTAGTGATGATATAACGGACTGTCCTGCTCTGTTACCATAGTAATGATGTGTTACAGACATCACATCTCACCACAACACTGGCCATACTGGATGCACTGCAACCAACCCACTACAGCCAAACTTAGTGCTGATCACATGAATGGCCCAGGAAGGTACAGGACATGTGATGTGGACATATGACCAGTGGCCATCTTCTGTCCTGTGTCTGCTCTGCAATGAGGAAATCAATGGACTGATTAAAGGGCCAGTAGCATATTAATTCTCCATTACAGTCAATGTCACCAGCATTTTCTGCTAAGGGGAGCAAAATGTAAAATAACAACTAATTACATATTAGCTTATATTTTGATTACACATTTGTATATGAATTATGCTGATTCGTGGAATACCCCTTTATCATCAGATACCTGACTTTTTCATGTTTTTTATGTTTGTGTACCGCTGGGATGTCAGTTGCAGTGAGGGGGGATTTCCAATGTGGGCATTGCTAGACCTCAGTGCTAGACTCACGACTTTATATAACCAATTTACATCTCACTTGTAAAGATTATCTGGATGATGCCACTTTGCTGAGAATTTATCTGGTAAATTTCTTCTGACAGGTTCCCTTTGAAAAAAAAAGTAATAAGGAAAACTTTTCCACTAACATCAGATGCCCTACGAAGTAAAGTGAAATCAGCTGCAGATTTCCTTTAGAACATAAAAGGTCACTACAATGTATTTGCAAATAAAATCTAAAACGACTTTAAAAAACAACTTTTTAATTCGTTACCCAAGTAGAAGCTGACAAATGTATTAAAAATGCATTCAGTGTAACATATTGTCCAGTTAGGAGGAGGTTAATGAATTATATTAAGTTGTAGAAAATAGAGGATGCTAAACTTAATGAAATCAGCAGGAAATATGTACAGCACTTCAGTGCAAAGCCTAGCTGAATAATGCATGTAGGAAGTTCTTATGGTACAATTATTATTGACATTTTCAGACTTGATACTTCAAGCAAACAGTGTGCAATTTTTTTTTTAAGTTGCTTAAAACTGCTGCTCCGCAAGCAGAATCGTGCAGCCATTAAAAGTGAAGTAAAGAGCCAATGCGGATTTGATCTTCAGCATTCCTGTAGCTACAGCTAAAAGGAATTTTTTAAACCATTTTTTTGTTAAAAATAATTTCCAGGATTTGCTTAAAAATATTTTTTAATATCCGTATCATTTATATGTTTTTATATTCTAAACATATATCCTTTGCACCACTAGACCAAATAAAAGAAGAACTTCTATTTAAATAACTATATTTTTGCAGCAGTCACCTCATTCACATCACAGACAGGAAATCATTGTGTAGGGAAGTTATACTCGGTTGCCAAGGCCAATGAACACAGTTCAAATTCAAATACACTTCCACAGATGAGTCTGCGTACGCACTGATTGCAGGCTTTAAAGGGGTATTGCCATCTGGGCATTTTAATTTTATTAAGTTCATTTGCCATCTGTAAACATTTCTTTAATTGGAAGTTATTAAAAAAAATGTTCCTGTGTGAAGATAATTTCTAATAAATGTAGCCATCTTGTCCCTTAGAAGTGAGATAGCTTCCTCGGATATGACCCTCTCACATTTTGCCAGCAGTGGCGAGACGTGTGCTATTGAGCAGTAATTCCTGGACATGTAAATACAAAAAATGTTTTGTTTCTTTGTGAAATCCCTCCACAGAGGTGGTCGTATGTAGGGACACAGTCTTGTTTTTAAGGGACCATTTAACTACATTTTTGAGAAATTATTTTCTCATAGGAACAATTTTTGTAATGACATCTAATTGAAGAAATGTTTATATATGGTAGATTAATTAATCTGGATGTGAATGTTCAGATGAGAATACCCCTTTAAGACGGTTATCCATGAGTAAATGGAGTCTAAGAAACTCGCTCCGTGCACTGGCAGGAATAGGTTGTGGAAGTAGGGAACTGGAGATGTGTCCTCAACACATGGCTGCACTGTATAAACCAAAAGGCAAAGCCAATTCATGCACTAATCAATGAAGTAATCCGAGCATGACTGGCCAAACACACTTTATATTTTAATTAAAGCCCCCTGTTTCAGAAGTATATTTTACCTCATTACCCATTACGGCCATAAAATGGCAGGAGATGGAAGGTCCCGTCCTAAACATCCATGACTAATCCTTCATTCTCATTACTGTCAGTATTCTGTTCTCGAGACAAGGGACATCCAGTGACGTCCACCCTTCACAAGTTACCCTAACTCTGCCCTATTGCACGTACAGTAGATGTGGGCAGTGACTATGGGAGAAGAAAGGCAGAAACATTTTCCAGGATGGGATAAGGAAAACATTGCTTCTTTTTGCTACCATCAAAGGCAACTCCCTTAACATCAAACATGAATTTCAGGAAGCCTAATGACATAAGGCGTGATTAGAGCCAAACCAGTATATCTATTCCAGAAGGAACAGGTTCCCAACACATCACACACTGACTCACCATGCAGCCATTCTAAAGATGAGCTGATAGGATATGCTGAAGCATCATAAGGCCCTGGAAGGTAAAGCATGAAGACTGGTCATTAACATTTTAAATCACATGACCCTTTTCTTCATTTCCTGACAGTTTATACATATAGGAATGGCAGTTGATGAGGTAAAAGGGACTTGACTTTATCCATCAAGAACAGAACTTACAAATATATGTATATAGGTAAATTAATTAATATCCTGACCAGGGCAAAAAATTGTGGGGCCCTAAATCCGAAAGCCATTCAATCATTCTAGAAGGGAAAGTACTAAAGACTGCAGCAATAGTATCTAGAACTTTGAGAGGTGTAATGCCAATTCAGTTTAGTGCAGTCTGAATACAGGAGAGAAAGACATGACTGTGCATGTGCTGGATATGGGATCAGCAGTTAGTTAGGAAGTGCACCGTGGGCACTGCCAAGGGATCTCCTCCAGTACTCAACCTAGGCTGTTGCTCACTGAACTAATGTTGTGGATGAATAATAATAATCATAGTAATAATAAGTAGCACAGTGTTAAGTCCAGCACAGGAACAGTCATGTCATATAATATATAAAAAGATTAATCTGACAGGAGCCCTTGATCCTATGTAATGTCTCTTTATGTTGATAGAACTTCAGAACTTCAAAATCGATCCAGCATTCTTAAGGTTCTACACGACCAGAGAATCTTCATCAAGAATAAGTCACCATTTGCCCAGGGCCACTAGAAATATTCTGACTTTCAGACAGCTTGATTAATCTGCCCCGTTATCTTTTCCCTCTCTAGCTAATAATACAAACAAATGCAATGGCAGTCTTTACCTGAGGCTTGCTTCTCTCAGAGCATCATCTCTAGCTCTGGTCTGAGAGACCTTCCATGGTGCAGCTAGGGTTTATAAAGCCCTGGTCCCAGTCCGGGGTAACGAGCTGCATTAAAACAGCCCCAGAACCTGGATTAATCATCAATGGTCATCCCTTTACCAAGCATAGGTGAAAAACCTAGCTGGAATATAGATGCCATTGATTTCCAGCCACTGCCTTACAACACACAACATACATTTAGGTTACTGCCTGTAATAGAGATCACTAAAAGATGACATTTTATTAGAATTATTAAAAATATAGGTCTAATTGACACTAGATAAAAGCCCAAAATATCAATACAGGCTTAGGACCAGGATATCCACCCTCAAAATGTAGTGCAATATCTTGTTCAAAAATCATTGATGTTAATATGTTTCGAGTCAACAGTTGTGTGGAACTAGTGCTCTGCTATGTTCCTAATCCAAAGTCCTACACAATTCTCATGGTAGTCTGCTATTCACTATCCCAGCAAACAAATGATAGTTTTCTTCTATATTGACGATATATAGTGTGCGATTCACCATCTGAACAAACATGAGGGCATGTGCATCCAACACATTTCCCTGCCTAGAGATAAACTGGCGTTTGATCTAAGCACTGTCCAGGGGAGGCAATGAGCGGCTTAGCATGACGTAATTGGAAGACCCCTGCCCGTCATAAAGGTAGGAGTCGTCCTGGGGGCCAGAAACAATCCACCAATCAAGACATCAGTGGGTGTAGACGAGGCCCATCAGCATCCGGTAGGTCCCGCCTACAACATTTCCATAATAAAGGATCCATGTAAGTAATGGGGAAAGTTGAAGATATAATACCAGAATAAAAATAAGATGATTAGAGGAAGCAATTGAGGGTGTCGAGTTTTATTAAAACGAATACAACAATTCTCACTAAATGTAAAAAACTGAAATGCAAGAGTGGCCAAAAAAGGCCAAGGGTCTAACTAGACCCCTAGTCACCACTTTTTAAAATGCAAATTAAACACATACGTAATTACTATATACGTAAAGCAAATCCGACATTACAATATATAGATCAGTTAAAGCATTAGTCAACATTAGAGATGATAACCGACCATAATGCCTTAGTTCCTTAATGGTAACAAATCTTTGCAGGAAACATAAATACTGTATAGGATCATTAAGACCATTCTGTTGTAATGTATGCAAAAGGAATGTCCATCTGGATTCATTTTGCTAAATGAAATCACCTCCTCTCGGTGAGGGTTCAACCCCTTCGAAAATCTGGAATCTGACCACTCTCCGATCACCATCATGCTTTTCCCGAACATGAGAGGAGATTGTGTCCTTTTAATTTTTAATATCATTCACGTGTTCCCTAAATCTTCTTCTTGGTGCTCTGAAGGTTTTTCCCACATATTGCATATAGCAAATTCATGTCATCACATAAATAACCCCGATTGTTTTACAGTCTGCAAAACTCAGGTATTGTGTCCTAGTCACTGAAGTACAAAAGGTGTTGCCCGTCATTTACAGGGCTTACACATGTAGCATTTGAAAAGGCCTCTTGGTTCATCTGGAAGCCAAGTTTCTATTGTTAAAGGTTTAAGGTGACTATGGACTATGGAATCATGAATATTGCAACCTCTTTTGTATGTAATAGAATAAATTCCACAATGTCCAAAGCCATTTTTAAGATTCCCCAGTTGTCCTGCACGATTTGATGTATCTCATTGTGACATTCATCATATATGCCAAAGATAGATAACCTGTTATCTAGTGATTACCCCCATTTGGGAACTAAAGGTTCCTATCTCCATTTATTGAGAGCCAAATGCTGTGCCTCTTTTAATACAGAGACTAGATAACCTTTATCCAAAAGTATGGATCCTTTTCTGCCTCAAAACACACAACATACATGCTGTGCACTGGAGATTCTTACCCTGCCTGCTGCAGAGGTACATTGAAGTAAAATGGACAACTCCTTTAACAATCCCAGTAACAAACACATATTCAAGTAGACTAGTCACCCACCCGACAATTATTCTCTTCAGCAGCTGGGTGATGGAACTAGGACACTGCATATGCATGTATGTAATGTACATCTCTAACATAGTCTGAGCTTACATTGTATCAGAAGATGAAAGAAGTTTTACAGATATGTCCAATCTAACCTTTGCTAATTATCCAAGGACTATAAAAAATAGAGCTGCTGAGTGACATTATCACCTACTGTAACTTGTTTCCTCCTTCCTGGTTACTCCAGGTTTAGGGGGCTAAGAGAACAGTAAGAAGTGTCTCCACATTTCCTTATACTGATGCTAAGACTCAAGGTCACATGGCCTCCCCCCTCCCTAGAGTCAAAGCGCCATTCTATCATGTGACTGAATTCATGTTGCTGTAATAAGAAAACCCCAAGACCTTCCAGATGTTGGTAATTGATCAGGCCATGTCTGAATAACTCTATTAGTAACACATCTCAGCATTGAATAAATTGCAGAATTTTTATATTCCTCTGTAAGGAAACATTTTCAATTCACAGGCATTCCCCTACTTAAGAAAACCCGACTTACAGACAACCCCTAGTTACAGACAGACCTCTCTGCCAGATGTGACCTCTGGTGAAGCTCTCTGGATGCTTTAATTTAGTCCCAGGCTGCAGTGATCAGCTGTAAGGTGTCTGTAAATAAGCTTTATTGATAATCCTTGTTTCCATGACAGCAAAAATGATAAAATAAACAGTTCTGACTTACATACAAATTCAACTTAAGAACAAACCTAAATAACCTATCTTGTACGTAACTTGTAATAAGGCAACAAGGTTGGTTCGCACATCCAGCAACAACAAGCCTTGTTTTGGGCCACTATGTCATATTATCTTTTGTTATTTATATTATCCAGTTTTGGTACTGCAGGAGAATTTGAGCTCAATCTTAGCATTGCAAAGGTTGAATCCTGTGCCGAGATTCACAGCATGCCAGGATCATTCACCTCTAAATCCAAACCAATAATGAACATAGTCATATGAACCTTACTGATAAACTACTACTCTCATTTCAATATTAGCCAATAAAAGTTTTTAAAAATTTGTTTCATCATTTTTAACCCCTTAAGGACCAGGCCCTTTTTCGTTTTTGCGTTTTTATTTTTCACTCCCCACCTTCAAAAATCTATAACTTTTTTATTTTTCCATGTACAGAGCTGTGTGATGGCTTATTTTCTGCGTAACAAATTGCACTTCGTAGTGATGGTATTAAATATTCCATGCCGTGTACTGGGAAGCGGGAAAAAAATTCTAAATGCAGTGAAAATGATGAAAAAACACATTTGCGCCATTTCTTGTGGGCTTGGTTTTTACAGCTTTCACTGTGCACCCCAAATGACATGTCTATTTCATTCATTGGGTCAATACGATCACGGGGATACCAAATTTGTATAGGTTTTATAATGTTTTCATACATTTACAAAAATTAAAACCTCCTGTACAGAAAAAAAATTCTTCATTTTGCCGTGTTCTTGCGCTAATAACTTTTTCATACTTTGGTGTATGGAGCTGTGGGTGGTGTCATTTTTTGCGACTTCTGATGACGTTTTCAATGCTTCTATTTTTAGGACTGTTCGACATTTTGATCACTTTTTATAGAATTTTTTCTATTTTTCAAAATGGCAAAAAAATGCCATTTGCGACTTCGGGCGCTATTTTCCGCTACGGGGTTTAAAGCAGTGAAAAGCGGTTATTATATTTTGATAGATCGGGCATTTTTGGACACGGCGATACCTATTGTGTTTATGATTTTTACTGTTTATTTATATTTATATCAGTTCTAGGGAAAGGGGGGTGATTTGAATTTTTATGTTTTTTTAATATAATTTTTTTTTTTTTACTTTTTTTTATTTTTTTTTTTTTACTATTTTACAGACTCCCTAGGGTACTTTAACCCTAGGTTGTCTGATTGATCCTATCATATACTGCCATACTACAGTATGGCAGTATATGGGGATTTTGCATACCATCTATTATAATGTGCAGATCGCACATTATAATAGATAGCCTCGATCATGACAGCCTGGGATCTTTGTGTGATCCCAGGCTGTCATGGCAACGGATCGCCGCTCCCCGGTGACGTCACGGGGAGTGACGATCGGAGCCAAGATGGCGGCGCCCACGCGCCGCCGGCTCTTTAATGCCGGCGGCAAAGCTGCCGGCGGCAATCAAAGGGTTAACATGCGCGATCGGTGCAAGCACTGATCGCGGGTGTTAGCGATGGGCGTTTGCTTCATTATGACGCAAATGCCCGGTGAGTATGAAGAGGGCTCAGCCTGTGAGCCCTCTTCATACTCCCCCATGCGCAGTAAGACGTAAGGGTACGTCTTATTGCGCTATGGGGTTAAAATATATGTAAATATAATTTTCCACATATAAGGCTGAACTTGTGCACAATATGTGTGAGGTTTGGTTTGTGAACTGTGATACTGGAGTTCTATATAGTAAATATTTCAGTGGAAATTTTCTGTGATATAAAATGCAGTACTGTTGGGGGCTATTAACTTGGTAACATTACAGCCCTGTGTACAGGGGTTAGCCATTACATGAATGATGAAAAGGCAGTATATTGCACTTTGTGACTCTATAACTATTGTGTGATATTGTTAAGAAAGTTCCTACTGTAGGAATTGTAACTGCATAGAATTTATTGTCAATAAAAAAGTAGGGTTGAGTCTATACAAAGGCATGTAAAGTCCCTGTGGCTTTATCCCGTGCAGCCATATGTACTCTGTGTGCTGCCTTATAGTGACATGATATAGTGCTTTATCACATTCAATCAAAGACATGGCTATAAACAACCTGGGGCTATAGTGCCAATAGGTCCCTCTGCTGCATAAGAAAATACCAGTATGGATTCTACTTTTATCCATGTTTAGGACTCGGGCAGTCTTTTCTACTGTGATCTCCATGTAAGCTGATGGCATATGAGATGCAAACAATGAATCAGATGTTGGCAGCCTGTGAAATGTGTGATATTAGCCTACATGCAGAGATCCTAATACTATTGACAATAATTGTACAGTATGTTTGCCGTAATATGTGATATTTCTGCTTTCAAAACAAACATCCAGACGGCTCTTGAACATCAGCCATCACAACACAACATCTTGAGTTCCATAGATTCACTGCTATTATTTTAAAGAGTCCCTGTCTGTGGCAATGGTAAAACGGCCTCTCCTATAGCAGAGAAGATGCCCCTTTGCACCTGTGTATCATAGTATCATAGTATATAAGGCTGGAAAAAGACACAAGTCCATCAAGTCCAACCTTTAAGAATTAAATAAATGTTTTATCCCCATAACCCGTGATATTTTTTCTCTCCAGAAAGGCATCCAGGCCTCTCTTGAACATGTACATAGAGTCCGCCATAACAACCTCCTGCGGCAGAGAGTTCCATAGTCTCACTGCTCTTACAGTAAAGAACCTTTGTCTATGTTGATGGTAGAACCGCCTCTCCTCTAGGCGCAGAGGATGCCCCCTTGTCCTGGTCACAGGCCTAGGTATAAAAAGATCTTTGGAGAGATCCTTGTACTGCCTGTTCAGGTAATTGTACATTGTAATGAGTTCTCCCCTCAGTCTTTTTTCTAAACTGAATAATCCCAAATTTTGTAATCTGTCATTGTATTCTAATCCCCCCATTCCCCTAATAATCCTGGTTGCTCTTCTCTGCACCCGTTCCAGCTCTACTATATCCTTTTTATACACTGGTGCCCAAAACTGTACACAATATTCCATGTGTGGTCTGACCAGGGATTTGTATGAGGGCAAAACGATGTCTTTATCATGAGAATCTATTCCTCTCTTGATACATCCCATAATTTTATTTGCTTTAGCAGCAGCCGCCTGGCTCTGGTCACTAAAATTAAGTTTACCAACCACCAATACGCCCAAGTCCTTTTCAGCTCCAGTTTTACCAAGTAATTGACTGTTTAGAACATAATTATACTTTTTGTTTCCATGGCCCAAGTGCATAACTTTACATTTATCTACGTTAAACCTCATCAACCATTTCTCTGCCCACTCCTCAAGCTTCCACAAATCCCTCTTTAATGCTAAACTATCGACCTCAGTATTTATTACTGTACACAGCTTAGTATCATCTGCAAATATTGAAACTTGACTGTGTAAACCCACTACAAGGTCATTAATAAAAATATTAAAAAGAAGTGGCCCCAATACTGACCCCAGCAGTCTCATTTTATATACCAACCTTTTATGTGCATGCTTGTTGCACATTTATTCATGGGCTGTGCACATTTAAAAAATCAATTCAGTTCAATAGAGGGGTTCAAGATGGGTTGCCTAATCAAACAAGGCAGTATGCTATACAATCTGTCAGTTTTTTTATCTTCTACCCAAGCATTCAGTGCAAGGATCACTTACCTAAAATACTAACATACTCTGTGCTGCTTATAACATTTGCAAATCCCTTTTCTACTGTAGACCTTACAGATAGATCATGAGAGCTGCAATCAGAGGTGAGTTACAAGTATAATATGGGAAACCCTATTAGGGTCTTCTACTTACTCTGATAAAGTTTGTCATAAGTGGCCAATCCCTTTATTGACAGGGGCAGATTTGGAACTTACCAGCAGGAATCTACTTATTAAGGTAGATCCAATAGTAGGTTCTCCCTAACATCCTTAGGGTGCTGCCGGACGTCGCATTCTTGGACCGTTTTAAAGCGTGCGTTTTCAGTCCGTTTAAAAACAGTCCAAAAATGGTCCAAGAATGCAACTTAAGGCAGCACCCTAAGCCATAACCATCTTTATCTAATCCTTTTATATAGCCTAACCTGATCTAAACTGTGTATTTCTAATATGCAACTTTTCGGCAGAGCTATTGGGGGAGCTAAGGGGTTAAAGCCGTTTTCATATAAAACCCAATTCATTCAATAAGTAGCCCCATTATTCCGAAAATTATTTTCTGTTCTACAAAATGTGATTTAAGCCGAGTGGGGTGATAAACAAGCAAATTTCAGTATGGTGCAGGAGGTCTGGTAAGTTGGAGTTAAACTGGGCCATCTCCTTGCAGCAAACAAATGTCAATTACATTGACGAATTTATGTCCCAGAAGGAATAACATTTGTTTTTCCGTCAGTTTCTCGGTCTCGATGCTCTTGATTAAACAGATTTCCAGCCCAGTGAAAACCCACTCCACCTGTGTCTAGTAATGATGTGGATTAGCTCTGCAAGCCGTACGTGTCAAAGACTAAGTTCAGATCTAAATAAATATGCCTCCTTGCTTCCTCCTGCAAAGACTGTTTGTGCTGCATCCTCTGATATGACAATTATTTTAAGCCTAGATTGTTGTGCCCTGAAAGCCTTGCCTTTAGTCAATCAATTCTACCTCATCAGCCGAGCTGCATGCTATAGGTAGGAGTACTTGCCCCGCAATAGGTCTTATTGACACTA
This sequence comes from Engystomops pustulosus, assembly GCF_040894005.1. Taxonomy (NCBI): domain Eukaryota; kingdom Metazoa; phylum Chordata; class Amphibia; order Anura; family Leptodactylidae; genus Engystomops; species Engystomops pustulosus. Next base: position 55,282,122 of record NC_092420.1, on the reverse strand, counting down.
ATATGAAATCTGTCCTTTTTATGCAGCTGTGCTGTAAACAAACTAGTTAATGTTAATTTTATTAAATATCAGGAATTATGTTTCAATGCTGCTTAAGCAAAGTCCGATGATTATATTTAATGCTACTATTCAGTATGAGCTACATTTTTTTAATAAAGTTTTCAGTCCACAACAAGTTAGATGAATTATTAAAGTCAATCCAATAATTCCTGTCCAGGGACTTATGTAGAAAGCTGGTTGAATGCTATAATGTGTTAAACATAAGTTAAAACAAAAAAAAATTATAATATATATTATATATAAGCAAATTTTAATATAAGCAGTTTGAGTGGTCATCCTGGGTCTAAGTGTTTGGGGGAATCATGGCTAAATTGTACATCATCTTGAAAAGCTATTCGGACGTCAATAATGTCAATAACAGAATCATTTGTGTCTTTAAAAAGCATCTACCACCAGGATGAAAGACTGTATGCAAAGGAGTATGAGTGGCTCCAGGCTCGATAGGTTATTATGGAGCCTGGAGCCCCACAGGCTCATTAGCATACAGTCTTTCATCCTGGTGGTAGATGTACTTTAAGAGTAACATCAACATGGTTGCAGCCAGATGCTTCATAGTCGCTTGCTGCACTCACCCATTTGGAAAACATGTGTATATATATATATATATAGATGTTACATAATTCTCCTTTGATTTTGAACTGTATATATTTGTTCACTTGCACTTGTAAACAATATAAGAAAAAGACAGATGCTGCGACACACGGCACTCAATCACCATTAATCGAGTAGTGGTGTAATATGAGGTGCTTTATTCCAGGTCTCATGGACGACAATGCGTTTCAGGAGCGTATATATATATATATATATATATATATATATATATATATATATATATATATATATAGTATGTATTACTGTATTTTTCGGACTATAATATCAATAAATGCCTTCTAAAATGTCTGGGTTCATATATAAGGCGCACCTGATTATAAGGATGAATGACAAGCAGGTGGCAGACCTGTGCACAGTTAAAGGCAGCTGTTGTTTGTAAGTCTGGTTCATATATAAGGCGCACTGGACTATAAGGCGCTCCTTTGATTTCTGAGAAAATCAAAGGATTTTTTGTGCGTCCTATAGCCCGAAAAATACGGTATATAAAGGCGCTACTTTATAAATTAGTATGGTCTAATTGTCAAAATATTCTGTAACATCCGTGCCAAAACGTCCCTCTATTCACAGTTGGCAGAATTGGTTTTGTCTCTAGTGTGTGAACTGTGGATTAGGTTTCTCCTGTCTTTGGATTTATTGAGCCACACCCTGCTCTCTGCAGTGCATCTCTGTACTGCAAGGGTTGCTATACTGATCAAGTTCCAGTCCAGGAACTGCCTTATATGCCAGCCTAGTACTAGACCTTGGTGGTTATTCAGTCTCCTGTGCTCCCCAGTGTTCTTTCTATTGTGTTTTGTTTGTTATTCTGTGTATTTGACTTCTGCTACGCTTACCGACCATTCTATTTGCTATGGGTTTTTGTACCTTTGCCACCATCTTGGTTTTGACCTGGTTTTGTCCCTGCTTTCCCTGTCTCAGACTTGTGTTGGTTTTCTGGGTACCGATGTAAACACTGATCTATATGCGAAGTTCCTGTACCTGTCCGATCCACCATCCGGCAGCTGCCAGACAAAGTAAGTCTTCTCTGTCACCTTGTAGGGTCACTTAGTTAGGTTCCTGATAGCGGGTTCGCCCTTGTCAGGGTGGTGTATCTGCAGGCAGAGCTGTAGCCCGCAGGGACATTGCAGGGTGAGTTCACCACCACTTACCCAGTCTGACAGCTAGCGCCAAGTCTGGTTGTGGTTGCGCTTTTTCTGGACAGGTACATTACATAATAACTAGCCTTACTAGCTGAATATGGAGGCCATGGAAGCTGTTGTCAGTCAGTTGCTCAGAGGGTAGGCATCATCATGGGCTTGCTGTAGCAGTTTGACTGATGAAGTCTAAAGGGCCATTCCCATCTAGAGATGACTGTTGTGTGGTCTCAGAGAATGGGTAAGTTGTGGCATCTGCTGATTCTTCATGTACAGAAAAATGGATAATTTTGTAGGAGGTTGTGTTGAGAGTGGTTTCATACTACCTGGAGTTGTGGAGTGGATTTAATTATTCTTGGCACAAGTTATATGGAGAGTCTGTCTGGTTTCAGTTTGATTTATTACAGTGTCATTAGTGTCCTCATAGACCTTTCTAGTACTATTCGATATAGTGCCTTTTTTTTACCCCTATGCTGTGGTTTAAATAGACGCTTCCTTTCCTATTGTTATTATTCAATTTAAGTATGACCTCTTAATCTAGAAATTGTAATAGGGATGCCCATTTCATGTACAGACTTTGCTTAACCCCTACGGGACTCAGCCTATTTTGTCCTCTAGGACGCGGCCCCATTTTTCAAATCTGCCCTGTGTCACTATAAGTGCTTATAGCTTTGGAACGCTATTAGATATCCAGGGGATTTGTTTTCTCGTGACACATTGTACTTCAAATTAGTTTAAAAATTTGGATGAAATCTTTTGTTTTTAGTTATGAAAAAAACCAAAATTTGGAAAAATTTGGAAAAATTCGTTATTTTCAACTTTCTAAATTCTCTACTTTTGATGCAGATAGTCACAGCACCCAAATAAATTCATAACTTACATTTCCCAAATGTCTGCTTTATGTTGGCATGGTTTTTTAATATTCCACATATTTTACTAGAATATTATGAGGCTCAGAATTTGGGTGCCATTTTCACATTTTTTGTAAAATCACCAAAACCCGTATTTAGAGGGACCTGCTCAAGTTCTAATTGACTGTGAGAGGCCTAAATAATAGCTAGACTCATAACTTACTCCATTATGGAAACTACACCCCTCAATGTATGAAAAACCACTTATAAGAAGTTTTATAGGGGTTAAAACAAAATGGAGGTGCAGTCTACAAATTGTAATATTTTTTCACAATACACTCATTTGGGTTGAAAATGAAACATTTGCAATGGATTAAATGAAAAAAGGCTCCACAAAGTTTGGTAGCCAATTTATGTGGTGGTAAACTGCTGTATGGGCGCACGGCCAGGCATAGAATGAAATGAGGCACCATCCAGAGCAGATTTGCGTTGTCAAATTGTACAGGCTATAATTTTTTATCTCTCTTGCCACATGAGATGCACTTTTCTGGTATGTAATTTTGGGGCATCTATAGCTAATTGGTGAGATTGTATTAACTCTTTGTTGGTGGAGTAAATGAAAATCATCAATTTTTAGGAAGATTTTTTTGTGTTTTTTTTGGCCGTTAATCATACCGTAAAAATAGCATATTATTTTTATTCTATGGATCACCACGATTACGAAAATACCTCATTTATATAGATTTTTTATTTTTTTCCCATTTTAACTGAATAAAAAGTAATTTGGCAAAAAAAATGTAATTTAATAACCGCCTTTCATATGCATAACTTTTTTATTTTTCGCCTCAAAAATCTGTTTAAGGGCTTATTTTTTGCAAGAAGGATTGTTCTATTTAGTGTTCTTATTTTAGAGTGCATAACATTTTTGAATCACTTTTTAGAGCATTTTTTATAGGGTATTAATTAAAAATTATCTCCGGACCCGACAACTTCTCTCTCTTATTGAACACGAAGACCTTTCCAGATAGTAGTAGAGAAGGAGTAAAGGATTCTAGGGTCTAGTGTACTAAGTATGAGCTCCCCTCACAAAACGTTTGCTGCAAAAAAAACTTGGCAAACTAGCAATCCCAACATGCACACAAACACACACCCTGACTGAATACAGGGAAGAGGGCAATAGGTGACACAAATAGTGATGAAAACCAGAGCAGATCCACATAACACTCACTATTCAATAAACACAAAGAAGAACAGACAGGAAAGTGGTGAAGAGAAGAGAACAGACAAACTTCACAGAATCTCTCACCACAGACAAAGCTACTAGAAAGTATAGATGTTCCAACAGAATAGAGCCAGGGGTAAGCTGAAGATACAACAATACCTACAGTCACGTTTACAGCAAAATTACAGAATTACAAAATTACAGCAAGTGATGCAGAAACACCAGAACGAAGAAAACAATTAGGCTACATTGCACAGTTGTAGAGAACTGACTGGTAAGGCCAAAAGTTCAAATCCAGACAAATATTTTCTGCAGTAGGAGTTGGAACTCTCATACCACTACATGGCAGAGCTAATGCAAGTGGGATCAGAACCTTCTTCAACAACACGTGGTTCCCTCCTTGCTTTCTTCCCTCAATCAGCCAGCACAATGCCCTCGGTCGCAAAATGGGTAAAGCAGTTTCTTGAAACTGAAAACATGGAAACAATTAAATGGCCAGCCATCACGTTTTTGCGAAATAAAGCTTTTATGTCGATATACTTTGGTAATTTTGTAAAACAGTGTTCAAGTGATATGGTGTACCCCTTACAAAAAAAGCCATCAAATTTTGATCAATGGAAATTACATTACTTCTGAAAAAAATGATCATACATTGTTCACTAATTTTGATCTCCATTGTGGATATGTCAGGGAAGGACTTACTGTACATTCAGTGTATAGAATTCTAGAATATATGATATTATATATATTGTAGGGGTTCAGCTCAAACGTGGGGGTCGGCAATGACAAAGCTCTCTTGGACAGCAGGATTAAAGTTGAAACTGTGCATTTATTCCAGCAAAAACAGCAGTAACAAACAAAACATCAAATAAAAATCCTTGCCTGTCCGGCTCTAACTAAACACTTGGCGCTCCTCACTAGCCACTGGAGGGCTTCTCCCTGCCAGCATGAAACATACGTTCAGTAACCCAGTGTCACTCACGTGTGGCTCTCACACAGTCCAACCTCTGTGTCTCCAGGTAGAGAGCGTCTTCTGACTGCTCCACACCCTTCTTTAAGGGATTGCACACATGGTGCATTATTAGACTCATTAGAAACTGGATCCTTTGATCTGATTGCACTTCTGTCTCCACTCCAGCAATTAGAGTCCTGTACCAGGTCTTCCAAGAGACCAACACATGGAAAACAGCTTCCTTTTTGTCCTAATTCACACTGTGGTCGCTGTAATACAAAAGAACACTCTCCAATTCAATAGTGACCTTGTCACAATATATATATATATATATATATATATATATATATATATATATATATATATATATGATAATAGTGTCCAGGCAGCTTTTACAACATCCTGGAGTTATTACAACTCTGACCTGAAGAATTTTCTGTGATGACTTCAAAAGACATCTGGTCATCTTCTCTCCACACCTACCCCCGTCCCTGCATCAGGACTTGGAAACAAAGAAACTATTTGAACATTCCTGGACTCTCCCCCTTATTAACACGTTGTCCAATCCTGAATGACCCTGTGGACTAATTAATGAATGAGAGTTTCTGAAACCTGAACTTAACAGAGATCTTATAAAACAATAAGAAATGCAGGAAATAGTGTTTTGGGGGCTGCTTGACAAGCTGAGCATGTTCCATATACCTCCCATTTCTCTCCCTTTTTATATTATAACTGTTTTGCCGTGTTGTGTGTTATTTTATTTTGTAATTCTTTTGTTTTTAACATTTTTTTTTTATGCACTGATCATCTTTTGTAATTAAAGCCTTAACTTTAATTTTGGTCCCTGTATGCTCAGCAAACTCATAGCCTTGTAAAATGTGATTAGCTGTATGACTGCTAGAGTGCTGAGCGTGCATGTTTAGTGGTGTAACAAGGTGACTGCTTGAGAAGCAAGAGTGGATGTAGTGCGGGATACATATTGGTCCCAGTATAAATGCAATAAGTGGTGGCAGTGGATAATATCTGGTATGATTCATGCTCAATGTGTGTCCTGAGTGAAAGGTGAGCGCAAGTTTGAGTGGGCTAAATTAACCTGTACTCAAGTTGCACCCCAAATTAACCTTGTCAAGTTGCACCCCAACTCATGTGACAAGGCAGTGGCGTCCTTGCCGTGACAGTATGTGCATATATATATATTTTTTTTTACAGGCACACACACATGGATACGTAAAGTATTCAGGTCCCTTTAAATTTTTCACTCTTTGTTCCATTGCAGCAGGTTGGAAAGATGAAAAAGGTTTTTTTTTTTGCCCATTAATGACACTCTGCACCCCATCTTGAAAGAAAATAAAACTGAAATGTAGATATTTTTGCTAATTAATTAAACAAGAAAAACTGAAATATCATAAGTATTTATTATGGTCATAAGTGTTCAGACCCTTTGCTCAGTATTTAGTAGAAGCAGCTTTTGAGCTACTACAACCATGAGTCTTATTGGGAATGATGTAACAAGTTTTTCACTCCTGGATTTGGGTATCCTCTGCCATTCTTAATTGCAGATCCTCTCCAGTTCCCTCAGGCTGGATGGAAAACAATGGAAGCCATTTTCAAGTCTCTCCAGAGATGCTCAATTGGGTTTAGGTCAGGGCTCTGGCTGGGACAGTCAAGAATGGGTACAGAGTGTTTCTGAAGCCACTGCGCTTAGGGTCATTGTCTTCTTGGACCCAATCTGAGGTCCAGAGCACACTGAAAGAGGTTTTCATCCAAGCTAGCTCTGTACTTGGTACAGCATGGCATGATGCTGCCCCCATGTTAACTGTTGGGATTGTATTTATCAGGTGATGAACAGTGCCTTGTTTTCTCCACACATACTGCTGAGAATTAACTCCAAAAAGTAAAAACTTTTCATCAGACCAGAGAATCTTATTTCTAATAGTCTGTGAGTCATTCATGTGTTTTTGCAAACTGTATGTGGACATTCATATGTCTTGCACTGAGGAGAAGCTTCCATTGGCAGACTCTGCCAGAAAGCTTCAACTGGTGGAGTTGAAGCTTAGATAGATGACTTTGTGGAACTTTCTCCCATCTCCTTACTGCATCACTGGATGCCACAGTGATCTTGGGGTTATTCTTTACCTCTCTCACGATTCTTCATTTGACTGGACAGCCAAGTCAAGAAAGTTGTGGTCTTCCAAAATTCTTCCATTTAAGGATTATGGAGGGAACTGTGCTCTGAGTAACCTTGAGTGCTGCAGAAATTCTTTTGTTACCTTTGCCAGATCTGTGCCTTGCCACAGTTCTGTCTCTGAACTCCATTGGCAGTTCCTTAGTCCTCATGATTCACATGTGCTCTGACATGCACTGTGAGGTCTTATATATACGCAGGTGTGTGCCTTTCTGAAAATGGACAGCATGTAAGTTACATATAAGTGTCACAGCAAAGGGTCTGAATATTTATGACTATGTGATTTTTCAGTTTTTCTTGTTTAATAAATTAGCAAAAATATGTACAATTCTGTTTTTTAAGGTGCAATTGGTAAGATTGAAAAATTACTTTTTCAATCTTACCAATTGACTGCAATGAAACCAAGTGAAAAGTTTAAAGGGGTCTGAAAACTTTCCATGTCCACTATAATATATATATATATATATATATATATATATATATATATATACTCACCGGCCACTTTATTAGGTACACCATGCTAGTAACGGGTTGGACCCCCTTTTGCCTTCAGAACTGCCTCAATTCTTTGTGGCATAGATTCCCCATGCTGACCATGTCCATCCCTTTATGACCACAATGTACCCAACATCTGATGGCTACTTTCAGCAGGATAATGCACCATGTCATAAAGCTGGAATCATCTCAGACTGGTTTCTTGAACATGACAATGAGTTCACTGTACTCAAATGGCCTCCACAGTCCCCAGATCTCCATCCAATAGAGCATCTTTGGGATGTGGTGGAACAGGAGATTCGCATCATGGATGTGCAGCCGACAAATCTGCGGCAACTGTGTGATGCCATCATGTCAATATGGACCAAAATCTCTGAGGAATGCTTCCAGCACCTTGTTGAATCTATGCCACGAAGAATTGAGGCAGTTCTGAAGGCAAAAGGGGGTCAAACCGGTTACTAGCATGGAGTACCTAATAAAGTGGCCGGTGAGTGTATATATATATATATATATATATATATATATATATATATATATATATATCTCAAGGTGAAGTATATATCCATGTAATATGAGTATTGAGTTCCTGAGTATTTGACTACCCTTCAAATTGGGTACTTGCTACAGGATGTAAAATGGTAGTAAGAATTTTAATAAGTATTATATACTGGAACATGTAGACATAGGAGGGGATTTATCAATCATGCCAGATACACTAAGAGGTTGCGGCATCTTAGTATATCCAGCTCTTAAAGGCATACCAGCATACACCAGTATAAGTCATGATAAATACCCTCCATAGATTGTGTCTTCATTTGATTTCCGTTAGATCGTATCCTTAATCCAGCTTATAAACTCCTTTATATCTGTGCCCTACTATTTGAAATTACCAAGACTCTATTATTTTCAATATATGAAACAAAGCATATGTTATATTTACCACAATAAATACACTAATTCCACAATAACAATATTATTTGCTCTGCTGAAGATGAACAAGAAAGTGTTAAGACATCATCATATATTTCTATTATCCAAAATCATTTTAAGGCTGCATTTTCCAGATTGAATTTTGTCTCTAATGCACAATGTATTCATTAGCTCTGTATTAAAAAATTTTTCCGCACTATAGTCTGAATCAGTAAACAATGAGGACCAATTCTATATTCTTCTTGTCATTATTTTAGGTTATTGTTGCCATTATCTCGCTCTGTTGTGTTCTGTGCAATGTGTTGGCTTCTTATTCTTATGCACTAATGTAAAAATAAACAGAAACTACACGGGGCTAATATCATAAGGGGATTATGCTTTTTAGACAACAAAGTCATATAACTCCAGTGACTCAGAAATTGTTTGTGTATTGAAAAATAAACATATTGTTGCTGTAGTTTTTTTTTTTTTTATTATAACAAGTCTGCAAAAGAATTCATTTCTCCCTCTGTGCGCAGTGTAATAAGAACAAGTCTCTCATTAAAAGTTTTATTTGCAGGCTGTGAATTAATGATAACCAGATAAAAAACCAACATGGTTATGTTATTGGTAAAGTAGTTGGTACAGTTTAGAAATATTGATAAATCTTTTTTTTAAATTTAATTCTATTTTAATTTACAAACATACAAACAATACATACTTACATTAACCTACAAATAATTCATGCCAAACAAGCAAATAAATATCAATTCACATTTTTATTAAATTCATAATAAAAATTCATTAACAGAAGTAAGAAAAAGGGGAGTTCATTAAAATACAACACAAATATAGGGAAACTATACAGGGGACAATTAATATGGTAAAAAAGTATACAATTTATCATGCAGGGTATACTGGATACAATAGAGAAGTACTCAATCGGTGCAATGAGTTAAAGTGTAGTATCAAATGTAGTCAAAAATAACATATGCATCCATAGAGTATATATCAAAGTCAGATATTACATGAAAAGAGTATATAGTTTAATAGAGTAAGATCCAGTATACAAAGCGTCCGCCTGCTGCCCCAAGCCCAACGCACGTTTTGGCAAACGCAATGCCTTCATCTGGGGATTCATCCCTCTGCTTGGCCGACCGTGTTACCCCTTGTCACACTCCACTGGCTTGAAGGTGGTATGTTGGGGTGAATAATCGCAAGTGCTAGCAATAAGCTAAGAGGCCCTGATGAATATGCCCCATAATTTGTTGTCATACAGCACAGGTATAATAGCATTTATGAAGGTTATGTAAAAAGTGAATATCAAGCCAATCAAAGGTGATTAAAAGTTTTAAGGCAATATTCATCTTCATAAGGAATAGGGAGTCAGCCTATAATCTTTAGAAAAAGAAATATAAATTAGCTCCCTCCCAGAAGAAAGAAAGCGGTCTCTGTAGTCCATTTTTGTGCACTAATATCATTACTCATGTTGTAAGTCATGCCCTTTGATACAGGTAGACACTGACTACTATCTACTGTAGTAGTTATGTTCACACAGGCAACAAGCAGACTCTTGGCTCTTCCAAGAGGATAGGTAGTAGAAAAAAGGTTGATAAAGGTAGGAGAAATAGCAGCAGAGGAAAAGGAGTTGACAGTAGTCACAGCAACAGGCTACATCTGCCAATCTCTTTGAGAGGTCTTTTCTGGGCAACTAGTTTTGCAGTTGTAGACTGGTTGGCTTGGTTTTCCACATAATCTCAAATAACATCTGAGCAAGGAAGCTAGTAAACTGTGGGTTCTTAGACACCATACCTGCTTGGTCTGGGGAAGGAAATGTTTCTGGGCTCACACCTCTCCTCAAACTGCCTCTTAATATGTTACTCCTTCTATGCAGTAAGTAATGGCTGCCACCGACACCAACTGCTTTACAGTCAGGACAAACCCAGATTTGTAGAAGAGGTCTGCAGTGTCCTCCATTATGGCATAATCTATTGTCAGTCACATTGGAGCTGGTGTTCAGGGACATTGCCACGACTGAGGGTGAAAGTGATGAGACATTTGTGGAATCACACGTGGTAGCTATCCACACGTGGACTTGCTCTCTTCATAATCAGGGGGTGTGGGTGGCAGAACACGAATCAGCCAGATGGGTGGAAGAACTGGAGTCAAAGTACCTGGAATTAAACCATCTACTATGTCAGAGCCTACCCTGACTAACTGAGCAGGGCATTTGTGCCATTCCTCTTTCCTGCTTTTTCTTTTGCAGTCAGTTTTATGTTACCATACAAGTATTAGTAATATCTGAATTATAATCTACAAATTTACAGTACCGGTGTTAGTAATGTTTGCATTATAAAGTACTGTTACAGTACTAGTTGTTTTACCATTGATGGTTATGTTATATAGAATTGTTTCCCCTAAATCCCTTCCTCATCCAATCCCTTCCTCATACAGTACTAATTGTAGTACCAATGTTTTTACTAATTTCACAGATATCTTCACATGGTACTGCAGTTGTTTTAAATTGAGGAAAGCAGGAATTGACTTCATGCTCTGCGATATATCGGACGCTGAGCACAGTGACTTAGCACTCAGCATCCGATATATCGGATAGGATCACATCCTGCTTCTCTGACATCAGCCCGTCAGGGTGATGTGTGTATTGGGCGGTTGGTATTGTAAGGCAACACCCACCTGCTGACATCACAGGACTAGAGATGAGCGAACATACTCGTCCGAGCTTGATGCTCGTTCGAGCATTAGCGTACTCGAAACTGCTCGTTGCTCGGACGAATACTTCGCCCGCTCGAGAAAATGGCAGCTCCCGCCGTTTTGCTTTTTGGCGGCCAGAAACAGAGCCAATCACAAGCCAGGAGACTCTGCACTCCACCCAGCATGACGTGGTACCCTTACACGTCGATAGCAGTGGTTGGCTGGCCAGATCAGGTGACCCTGGAATAGACTAGCCCCTGCCTGCGCTGCTCGGATCATTCTGTGTCTGGATGCCGCTAGGGAGAGAGCTGCTGCTGGTCAGGGAAAGCGTTAGGCTGTTCAAATAGGCTACAATAACGTTATACTTTTTTTTTTTTTTATTTGCAGCTAGTACCATATTGTGAAGAATTAGCAGGGGGACTTGCTACCGTTGTGTTTAGCTCTTAGTGACACACATATCCACCTCAAACACCAAAGTGGGAAAATTTATTAGGGGTTTGATTTCAATTAGGCACAGTCTGCCATTTCCTTTTTATTTTACGTTTATTTTTTCATAACTCAGCGTCATCTCATCTGGCATAGCAGTGTGCTTTCATACTTGGCTAGAAAATAGCCAAAGGAGAATCCAAACGGCTTACTTACGCCTACAATAGCGTTATATATATTTTATTTCTGGTTGATCTGCTGGTGGCTGTCCTTGCTGCAGTGCATCTACTACCAAATTGTGAGGAATTTGTAGTGAGACTTGCGACCTTTGTGTTTAGCGCTTAGTGACGCACATATCCATCGCAAAGACCGAAGTGGGAAAATTTATTAGGGGTTGGATTTCAATTAGGCACAGTCTGCCATTTCCTTTTTATTTTACGTTTATTTTTTCATAACTCAGCGTCATCTCATCTGGCATAGCAGTGTGCTTTCATACTTGGCTAGAAAATAGCCATAGCAATAGGATAGCATCGTTTGGTTTTAAAAACTAAAAAACACAAAAAAAAAAAACACAAAAAAAACACAAAAAAAAGTAAAAAAAAAATTAAAGTTATAACTTTCATTTTCAAAATGTTTAACCCGAGGGCTAGGGGTAGAGGACGAGGGCGGGGACGTGGCCGTCCAACTACTGCAGGGGTCAGAGGCCGTGGTCCTGGGCGGGGTGAGACACCACCTTCTGATGAGGGAGCAGGGGAACGCTGCAGAGCTACACTCCCTAGGTTCATGTCTGAAGTTACTGGGACTCGTGGTAGAGCACTGTTGAGGCCAGAACAGTGCAAACAGGTGATGTCGTGGATTGCCGACAATGCTTCGAGCAATTTGTCCACCAGTCAGTCTTCCACGCAGTCCACCCATGTCACCGAAATCGGCACTCCTCCAGCTCCTGCACCTCAGCCTCCTCCCCCCCAGTCTGCCCCCTCCCAGGAAAATTTGGCATTTGAACCGGCATACTCTGAGGAACTGTTTTCTGGACCCTTCCCACAGTCACAAACCACTTGTCCGGTTGCTGCTGAGCAATTTTCCGATGCCCAGGTTTTCCACCAGTCACAGTCTGTGGGTGATGATGACCTTCTTGACGTAGTGGAAGAAGTGTGTAAAGAGGTGTCCGACGATGAGGAGACACGGTTGTCAGACAGTGGGGAAGTTGTTGTCAGGGCAGGAAGTCCGAGGGGGGAGCAGACTGAGGTATCGGAGGATGATGAGGTGACAGACCCAAGCTGGGTTGATAGGCCGGGTGAACACACTGCTTCTGAGACGGAGGAGAGTCCTCGACCAGAACAGGTTGGAAGAGGCAGTGGTGGGGCCAGACGGAGAGGCAGGGCCAGAGCAGGTGCATCAGCGCCAAATGTGTCACGTAGTGAAGCTCCCGTGGCGAGGGCTCCCGCGGCGAGGGCTAGATTTTCAGAAGTCTGGAGGTTCTTTAAGGAAACACCGGATGACCGACGGACTGTGGTGTGCAACCTTTGCCAAACCAGGATCAGCAGGGGTTCCACCACTACTAGCTTAACTACCACCAGTATGCGCAGGCATATGAATGCTAAACACCCCACTCAGTGGCACCAAGCCCGTTCACCTCCGGCCGTGCACACCACTGCTTCTTCCCCTGTGTCAGCTGATAGTCAGCCCCCTGCCCAGGACCCTGCCACAAAAACCCCATCGTCGCCTCCACGATCCTCCACAGCATCCACCAGCGTTCAGCTCTCCATACCGCAGACGCTGGAGCGGAAACGGAAATATAGTGCAACTCACCCGCACGCCCAAGCCCTTAATGTCCACATCTCCAGATTGCTTAGCCTGGAGATGCTGCCCTATAGGCTAGATGTGCTGTCCCAGCCCTGCACCAGCACGTGTCAGACAACATCATCCGTGCCCTGACCAACGACGTTTCTGACAAGGTCCACCTGACCACGGACACGTGGACGAGTGCTGCTGGGCAGGGACACTATATATCGCTGACGGCACATTGGGTTAACTTGGTGGAGGCTGGGACCGAGTCTGACCCTGCAGCTGGTCATATACTGCCGACGCCGAGGATTGCGGGGCCTACCTCGGTCCAGGTCTTTCAGGCATACTATGCCTCCTCCTCCTCCCACCCCTCCTCCACCTCCTCCTCCGAACTACCATCCGTGGGCATGGCGCCATCAGTCGCTAGCTCTAGGCACAGCAGCAGTGCCATCGCTAAGAGACAGCAGGCGGTGCTCAAACTGCTGAGCCTAGGCGATAAAAGGCACACCGCCCAAGAACTATTACAGGGCATCACGGCGCAGACTGATCTGTGGCTGGCACCGCTGAACCTGAAGCCAGGCATGGTTGTGTGTGACAACAGCCGTAACCTGGTGGCGGCTCTGCAACTCGGCAGACTGACACATGTGCCATGCCTGGCCCATGTGTTAAATCTGATAGTTCAGCATTTCCTCAAGACATACCCCAATCTGTCTGATTTGCTCACGAAGGTGCGCCGCATCTGTGCGCATTTCAGGAAGTCCAGCACAGATGCTGCCACTCTCAGGGCAGCGCAGCGCCGCCTCCAACTGCCCGCTCACCAACTGTTGTGCGACGTGCCCACGAGGTGGAATTCAACATTAACCATGTTATCCAGAGTTTACCAGCAGTGCAGAGCGATTGTAGACTGCCAGATGTCAACTTCCACCAGAACTGGTAGTCAGGTCAGTCAGCTTCCTCAAGTCTACAATGAGGAGTGGACGTGGATGTCTGATATCTGTCAGGTGCTGAGTAACTTCGAGGAGTCAACACAGATGGTCAGTGGCGATGCCGCCATCATCAGCCTCACCATCCCGCTGCTTGGCCTGTTGAAAAACTCTCTGATCAGCATGAAGTCGGAAGCTTTGCGCTCGTCACAAGAGACGGGGGAAGAAGATTCCCTTGTTGATAGCCAAAGCACACTTAGGTCTGTTTCTTAGCGCATATCGGAGGAGGTGGAGGTGGAGGAGGATGAGGAGGAAGAGGAGGAGAATGTTGGCGAGACACAAGAGGGGACCATTGTTCAGTCCTTCACTGTTCAGCGTGTATGGGCAGAAGAAGAGGAGTTGGAGGAGTTGGAGGAGGAGGAAATGGACAGTCAGGCCAGTGAGGGGAGTGAATTCTTACGTGTTGGTACTCTGGCGCATATGGCAGATTTCATGCTAGGCTGCCTATCCCGTGACCCTCGCGTTCAAAGAATTTATTCCAGCACCGATTACTGGGTATTCACTCTCCTGGACCCACGGTACAAGCAAAATCTTTCCACTCTCATCCCTGGAGAGGAAAGGAGTGTGAGAATGCATGAATACCAGCAGGCCCTGGTGCACAAGCTGAAACAGTATTTCCCTTCTGACAGCGCTAGCGGCAGAGTGCGTAGTTCTGCGGGACAAGTAGCGAGGGAGAGTAGGCGAGCAGGCATCTTGTCCAGCACTGGCAAGGGTACGCTTTACAAGGCTTTTGCCAGCTTTATGTCACCCCAGCAAGACACTGTCACCTGTCCCCAGTCTCGGCAGAGTAGGGCTGATCTTTACAGAAAGATGGTGAGGGAGTACGTAGCTGACCATACCATCGTCCTAAATGATCACACAGCTCCCTACAACTACTGGGTTTCAAAGCTAGACATGTGGCACGAACTGGCGCTGTACGCCTTGGAGGTTCTTGCCTGCCCTGCCGCTAGCGTGTTGTCCGAGCGGGTTTTCAGTGCAGCTGGTGGCATCATCACCGATAAGCGTACACGCCTGTCGACTGACAGCGCTGACAGGCTGGCGCTTATTAAGATGAATAAAGCCTGGATTTCTCATAATTTTCAATCTCCACCAGGTGAAGGAAGCTCAACCTGAATAATTTATCCACTCCTCCTCCTCCTCATTTTCCTCCTTCTCCTCCTCTTTGTACACTAAAGCAGAGGAAACTGGCTATTTTTTGACAGGGCCCACTGGCTCTAGCTATAGTACTTTATGCATTTAATTTTTCTGGAGGGCCACCTACCCGGTCCTCTGTTTTAAACAATTTTTGGGAGTGCCACATACAGGCACTCAATCTATTCAATTTTTCGGGAGGGCCACCTACCTGCTCCTCTGGTTTGAAAACTTTTTTAGACTGCCACATACAGGCACTCAATCTATTTCATTTTTCTGGAGGGCCACCTACCTGCTCCTCTGGTTTGAAAACTTTTTTGGACTGCCACATACAGGCACTCAATCTAATTCATTTTTCTGGAGGGCCACCTACCTGCTCCTCTGGTTTCAAAACTTTTTTGGACTGCCACATACAGGCACTCAATCTATTTCATTTTTCTGGAGGGCCACCTACCTGCTCCTCTGGTTTGAAAACTTTTTTGGACTGCCACATACAGGCACTATCCAAATTAAATTGTCTCCATAGCAGCCTCCACACGTTGTCTCCATTGCTACCTCCAAAAGTCGTCCATATAGCTGCCTCCATACATCGTCCCCTTATCAAACGAGGTGTGTCAGGCAGAAATTTGGGTAGTTTTCATGGATTCCACATCAAAGTTGTTAACTTTGTCGCCACCCTGCTGTGTTATCCACAAAATATACTGGCAAACTTTTACCATTTACGGATATTATTTCAGCGCTTCTTGCGCATCTGTTTACATTCCCCTCACCCGCCATATCCCAAACTTATAAGAACGCTACTACACTTAACTTGGTGCAGGCTGGGACCGAGTCTGACCCTGGGGCTGGTCATATACTGCCGACGCAGAGGATTGCGGGGCCTACCTCGGTCCAGGTCTCAAAGGCCTACTATACCTCCTCCTCCTCCCACCCCTCCTCCACCTCCTCCTCCTCCGAATTACCATCCGTGGCCATGGCGCCATTAGTCGGTAGCTCTAGGCACAGCAGCAGTGCCGTCGCTAAGCGACAGCAGGCGGTGCTCAAACTGCTGAGCCTAGGCGATAAAAGGCACACCGCCCAAGAGCTATTACAGGGCATTCCACATCAAACTTGTTAACTTTGTCGCCACCCTGCTGTGTAATCCACAAAATATACTGGCAAACTTTTATCATTTACCGATATTATTTCAGCGCTTCTTGCGCATCTGTTTACATTCCCCTCACCCGCCATATCCCAAACTTATAAGAACGCTACTATACTTGATCTTATACAAAAGGTTCTTAGAAGTGCTGTTTGGGGAGTAGCCCAGAGACAGGGGCTTGGATTGGCGAAAGCTCACCTGGAAGCGGAGCGCCAGCTCCATCCCAAGATCCAACTAACATAGTTTTAACTGCAGCACCTTTAATCTACTACTAGTTCACTGCCTCCATAATAATAAAAATAATCTTTATTTATATAGCGCCATCATATTCCGTAGCGCTTTACAAATCATAGGAAACAAATACAAATGTAATGTAACAGAGCACAACATTTGTATGGAACAACAGGAGTGAGGTCCCTGCTCGCCAGAGCTTACGGTTTATGAAGATGATGGGGTAACACAAGGTAAAAGAATATTTAATGGTCAAGCCATTCTTCTTAGGGAATAGAACAAAATATAATAAATGGAATTGCTGTCGCTTGAACCACTCAGCCGTCATCTTATATACCAGGTCCAGGGTGAATGGGACTGCAGAGAAGTCTGGTGCCTGTTGGTTGCTGGATAACAGATGGGAGGACGACACAGGACGGGTTAGTAGAAGAGTTAAAACTTCATGCAGTTAATGAGTGTTATAGGCTTGCCTAAAGAAATGGGTTTTAAGAGCACGTTTGAAACTTTGGAGGTTAGGTATTAGTCTGATAGTCCGGGGCAGAGCATTCCATAGAATTGGTGCAGCTCTAGAGAAATCTTGGAGACGCGAGTGGGAGGTCCGCACTAGGGTAGAGGTTAATCTAAGATCACTGGCGGATCTAAGAGCACGGGTTGGGCGATAGACTGAGATAAGAGAGGAGAGGTAGGGGGGTGCAGCATTATACAGAGCTTTATGGATGAGGGTTATTATTTTAAACTGTATTCGAAAGGAGACTGGCAGCCAGTGCAGCGACTGGCATGAACTGTAGGCATACATGGTCCCCTTATCAAACGAGCTGTGTCAGGTAGAATTTTGGGTTGTTTTCATGGCTTCCACAACAAACTTGTTAACTTTGTCGCCACCCTGCTGTGTAATCCACAAAATATACTGGCAAACTTTTATCATTTACCAATATTATTTCAGCGCTTCTTGCGCATCTGTTTACATTCCCCTCACCCGCCATATCCTAAACTTATAAGAACGCTACTACACTTGATCTTATACAAAAGGTTCTTAGAAGTGCTGTTTGGGGAGTAGCCTAGAGACAGGGGCTTGGATTGGCGAAAGCTCGCCTGGCAGCGGAGCGCCAGCTCCATGCCAAGATCCAACTAACATAGTTTTAACTGCAGCACCTTTAATCTACTACTAGTTCACTGCCTCCATACATGGTCCCCTTATCAAACGAGCTGTGTCAGGCAGAATTTTGGATTGTTTTCATGGCTTCCATGTTAACTTTGTCGCCACCCTGCTGTGTAATCCACAAAATATACTGGCAAACTTTTATCATGTACCGATATTATTTGAGCGCTTCTTGCTCACCTCCTTTGGTTCCTCTCTGCCACCCATTGGTTTGAAGCATGAGTCCATTTAGGGTATGTCGCCATGCCACTCTCTAGCCTGCTGCTGCTGCCGCTGCCTCTGCATGCCGTCCCCTATAGTGTCAGGGTCAATTATTGGATGTTTTAGATGCTATCTAGCTTCATTCTGTCACTCTGTCATGGCCATGCTGTTGCCCATAATTTTGGCATAATGGTGCATTTAAGCAGCCTCAGAGGCATCCATGCATGCTGCCCCTGCTGTTTCCTGTCCATTTCCGTGGTGTTTCCATCCTTTTCTGAGGTTCCCAGGTGTTTGGCCAAGCTTCCCTGTGCAGAGCCTTGGTCCCCTTGAAAAATGCTCGAGTCTCCCATTGACTTCAATGGGGCTCGTTATTTGAGACGAGCACTCGAGCATCGGGAAAAGTTCGTCTCGAATAACGAGTACCCGAGCATTTTAGTGCTCGCTCATCTCTACACAGGACCAATTTGATTGGTTTTGATATGTTGATTACTGAAACTGGCCAGTCAATACAAACTGGCCAGTGCTCGTGATGTAATTCATAACAGATCATGTTATGACTGATCTCAGTCATGACAGATCGTGTCATGACTGATTTATGTCATTTCTTGACATATTCAAGTCAGGACAGAACCGCCACTCTCCAACGCCACCAATCTGCATTTGGTGGTGTTGGAGAGACACGTGTGACCTGTCCTCTAGGTTCTGTTTCACAATCACTATTACACCCCCGCCAATCATACTTTTTTCCTTGCATTTTTCCCACCACCATCCATTTTTCCTTGTGTTATTCCACCATTGTCTGTCCCCCCCCCCCAACCCCACTTGTAAGTGGGTTGTGATAGTAGAAGTAGTGCACACGGTGTGTGGAGGAGGTACTAGTGCACACGGTATGTGGAAGATGTAGTAGTGCTTGTGGTGGTCAAAAGATGCAGTAGTGCATACCGTATGTGGAGGTGCTGGTACTGCACACTTATTAGGAGGAAGTAGTGGTGCACGCAATTTGAGAACTTACCACTAAAACTATAAACCGAAGATTTGTAAAAAAAAAAAAATAAGCAAACGTAAAAAAAAAATATGGAAATAGAAAGAAGACAAATGGCTAAAGTTTTCTACAAAAGAAATTTGTTGTATGACATTTGAAAGTTAGAAAATTGTAATTTTTGTTCATATTTTTCCTAAAATGTTGAATTTTTACCCCCCAAAAAATGACCAATCAGCAAAATTATAATACTAATATAAACTACACTGTGTCACGAGAAAACAATCTCAAAATCAGTTTGACAAGTAAAAATGTTAGAAAGTTATTATGACACAAAGAGACACTGGTCAGATTAAAAAAAACGGGCTGAGCCTTAACTTGGCTCTGGTGCTTCTGCTGTTGTTGGGGATGGAGCTAATGTTGCAGGGAGAGGACATGCTCTGTCTATGCCTGCAAAAACTCCATAAGGCGTAAGCAGGTGCCATGGTGGGGGGAGGGCCCCAGTAGACCACACAGAGGCATTCATCAATCACATGGCAGGCAGTTCACCAACTTCTATTAGATTATCTATTCCATGATCTACCTCTGTTGGAAGTGAGAGCCTTCCACCTCACCCCACTACAAAACAGTAAAGTTGTCTCAGCCACAAGTCTTACTCATGCTGTATTATAACTTTATCACTCTCCTAGCTGGCATTCCATGGCCCATCCACCTGCCCCTGCTTCTCGACATAGGGGCACATGTATCATAGTTTTTCGCCTTCCAATCTTTCAAGTTTCCTGAAGTTGGCCTATTTAATTATTACAATGTATCATGTTTTTTTCCCTTTAGTCTCACTTTTGTGACTTTTTGAGGTGTGCGACTTTTTTAGTCCCGATTAGTAGTTTACCAAAAGTAAGTCTGGGTGGTCTAGCATGCTCTGTTTTGTGACTCATTAGGCCCAAAAATGGGACAATTCCAAGCCCAAAAGTTTCACGAGTTGATCAAACATCAGGGCTACACAGATAAATAAGGCACAGTGCATTTAATTCCTTGAGGTAGCTAACTTTTGGCTAGCCTACATGGTGTCCTCAGCATGGCAAGTACAGGAGACACCCAGATCATCTCTAATGACATTAAACGCATTTTAATTTAAAAAAATATTTTTTATTATTAATATTTTTATATCTTATTATTTAAGGCGCTTTCCCTGGCCCATTCTTCGCAGGGCAACTGCCATGTTATTATCACAATTTTTCAGCCATATACTTCTTACCACAACCACACAATTTGAGTCCCCATTGATTTCAAGGCCCTGTTTGGGTCAAGGCAGGAGCACGAACCAACATTTTTAAATGAAGTTCATCTAAAGTTGATAAACGAGTTTGTTGAAATTCCGGTTCATCACTAGTGATGAGCATCTTGGATGATTTTGCAAAAAAAGAAAGGATCATACATATCATAAAATAAGTATCTTCTCTATAATAGCTTAGAAATGCAAATGCAATGCAAATGTATTTTTCTCAAGTTTTGTGGTGATATCTTAGATTTGTTTTTGATCTCCTGATATCATTCAACATATTTTATGTTAACCAGCTTCATCTTGCCAGTATTAAAACAAAGATGAACTGAAATAAAGCTGTTGTGCACTGTGGATGTTCTACCAAACATTTATAGCAAAACAGAGAGAAAATAAAACCTACTTAGTAATCAAATATATTCCCATTTAAGGAGAACCGTAATGTCTTATTGCACTTTGACAAATGGAGAAAAAAATTACTTCTCTCTTCATCTCAGTCACATTTAGTGAGAACATGTTTCTGGAATATTGAAAAGCATTCCTTGTAAAATAGGGTTTCTTAATAAAGAAGTAATTCTGCCGCCATTACCGAAGCTGTTCTGTCTATTTTCCATCAAGACATGCATTTTGGAAACACTGGAACTTAACTTCTCCTCTTTATAAAAAGCCATTCTTTTCGTACTGAATATTACTAAGGCAATGTGTGAAGAATAACAAAGTGAATAAACAATTGAGTAAACAATGTTGAGTAGACAACAAAATGCATTTTTTAAAAAGTTTGGAAGTTCAATAAGGTATGTTAAACTTAAAGCAGCCAAGCCATTATAGCTACTGCAGGGCCCTGATTGGAGGTATAAGACACATGGTTCAATTTCTGGTGTTTTTTTACAACAACCCCTTTTCATTTAAAAGGAACCTGCCATCTATTGCTTTTAAACAATTAACTAGTAGCTCCCTCAGGTGGAATATGAAATATCCATTCTAGCAGTCCTCCATTTATGTTAAATCTGAACCGATCACCTCTAAAAAGAAAAAAAAATCATCCCAATAGTCATATGCAAATGAGACACTTTTAACTTAAGATTAGTCAGTCACTTATAAAGTTACTGAAGCAAGACAGAAAAAAAAGACACAGGTGCTTCCTGGTGCAAATAAATGTGCTTTTCAAAATGTTTGTATATTGTGAACATATTCTGCTCACCTTCGGTGGTTGTGCGGACAGGCACAACACTGTTAGATCGCGTATGGGATGCTGCCTTGTCCTTGCCGGTGGAATTCTCCCCGTTGTAGAAATGCCAGGAATATAGCCAAAGAAAACTAAATTTGAATTTCCTTGATGGATACCAAGTAAAACAAAAGGACTTACTGAGGCGCAACCCAAGTGATGGAAGCTGTATAGGTCAATACTAAATGATATGACTAAAGTTAAAAGACATATAAATAGTAATAAAATAATAAAAAAGAACAACGCGTTTCGCTCCAGCTACTGGGCACTTCGAAACTTCAATTTCTTCTTTTTTGGATATATTTCTGCCACTTATAAAGGTAGAATGGGGAGTGTCACTTCCTACATCATCTTTTCTATAGTGCCTAGGACCATCTAGAGTCATATTAAAGATAAGAATCTCATCTCGCATACTACATCGGAACCTGGAGATTAAATTAAGCCCGATTCCTGACTTTTCCTTTAACTGTTGGTTTTGTAGCTCACAGAACCACAAACCAGGTGATTTAAAAAAGATAATATTCTTATCCAATATGATACTAAAATGAGGACACGTGAAATCTCTAAGCATGATTCTTCTCAGGCTTTCTTCAGTTCTTATCAACTCTTTTACATGTGACTTTGGAGGTTATTATTTTTGTTTAGGAAAATGGGAAAGTTTTAACATGAAAGGGGGAATTCTAGAAATGATATTTCATAGCTTACCTGATGGGGCTGGTAGTTTAGTGGGATAAAAACTGGTTATAGTGTCTCTTTAAAGGAACCATTCAGCTGGGGTTACCAAGAAAACCAGTACCATTACCTTACCTCTTCCGGCAAGTGTACATACACTATGGCATGGCGGGGTTGTGGCTGTTTGACGTCATAGTGTTTCATGCGGCCATAAGAGGAGAAGATGAAACTGCGGAGAGAAGAAGCTAGAAGCTAGTATAGTCGGGACTCTAATGTGGACATTTCATTAAAGGGGTGCCTTGCTATGGAGCTTTTTGGAAGGCCCTGTTGTGGCAATTTCATTAAAGGAGGGCCCTGCTTTGGGCATTTCACTATAGGGGGGTCTCAAATGGGGTGAGGGTTGTGCTTAGCAAATTTCTTTTAAGGGAAGTCTGTAGTGGCCATTTCTGTAAATGGCAGTTCGGCTGTGGACGTTTCATTAAAGGGGGGCTAGTAAAGGCTGTGGTAGTGTCGTCAGGCAGAGGAGATTAGGCCTCGGTTCTGCTATACACATGTGAGAGACACAAGTACCTGACATGCTCGGTTCTCTCATACGCATGGTTTCATCTTGGAACAGTTGCATACACACACAGGCTGCAGGGAGCACCAGCACCACAAGCACATAGAGGAGCCAGCACCAGGAGTGTCACATCAATATACAGGCTGTTAGTCAAATACTGGGGGTGTGGCTTTACCTCCCACTCATGAATAAGCTGGACAGCTGAATATGATAATATTTCATTGGACATCTCTCAGGTCATTTGCATACAGCTTTAGTACCTGATTGCTTAATTTTAACAGGCATGTAGAGGGACAGTGAAGGGATAGGGGCAATGCTTTCTAATGGCAGTTTAGGAAAATAATTTAGGTGCAGGGGTTAATTTGTCTGACAGATTCTCTTTAATCCACCTCTGATTGGGTCAACATAGAAAAGGTGTGAAACGCATTAGTTGACAACATTTTATGTATTTCTGTATACCAGTAACGCTTTAATCCAGGACCAATAAAGAATAATCTCGCTTTTATATTAAAGAGAGAGTGCTGGTCAAAATCTGCATTTGAGTTTGAACCTAAGGAGATCATATTGTAGTTGTGAGGATTTCATATTAGAAATGGAACACCAGGCTGGGTAACAGATCTCTGGTACATACATTACTTTCCATGGCCTCCTGCCGCCAAGCAGGTAGATTGATGGAACCATCCATCATGTGAAGCTCAAATGAAATTGGGTCATGCAGCAAGACACCAATATACACTGGATACTCCTTTTAATGGATTAGATGAGAAAGCATGTTTTAGAGTAAGCCAATTAGAGTCCTGATTTGAACCCCATTGGGATGTTGTGACAGTACTATAGCAGGCCAGTTCATGCACAACAGCTGAAGTTACAATAGCTACAGTAACTGATGATCTATCAAGGCGTAATTGCATTCCTAATGCACAACAGACAACACAGTGAGAACTAGGAAATTATTAGAAAGTGATGTGCCAATATATATATATGTATATATATATATATATATATATATATATATATATATATATATATATATACTGCCAATTATAAGGAAAACAATGAGAAAACCAAGACTCCTCCAAAATAACAATATGGACAAGGCCTTTATAATCAGCGTACATTTATTTTCCTCCAAGCATAAAGCATTAAACCTGCTCTGCATGCAACATACCCTACAATATCTTTAGTGTTATCTTCAAGATCATATCTGAATTATTTACCCTATGGCAATATAGAAAATCATTTCATCCCTTAATTTTCTTGATGAAGAGAAAGTCAAGATGTCAAGACAGTGGCTCACATTGACTGAAATCAATGAGATATTTCTCTGGTTTTGCTTATATTTGGAGCAGAATTCTCTGGAGGTCGGGTCACAATCGTAAGTGGTGGTTCATGGTACCCGGATCATTTGAAAAAAGGGAGACAGAAGAAGAGAGAGCATATTCAAATGTACAGTGATAACACAGGCAGACGTCCAGATAGCTGTTGAACCACAGCTGCCGGCAGGGGCGTCGCTATGTCAAAAGATCCGGGGCACGAGCCGGATCTCCCCAGATTAGCAATTTACTGGTCTCGCTGACCAGGAAGTTTTCCCCACTCACATCCCTATCTGTGTCGTCAGGACACAGAAAGAGATGAGTAGTGTAGTGGAGCACAGAGCAGGAGATGCGATAACTACATTGCATCTCCTGCTTGGAGCAGCTTGAGCCCGGGAGCAGGAGACGCAATGTGATGACATCACTGCTGATCGTCCTGCACCGAAGACTGAAAGGATAAGGATGGAAGACAGGTGAGTAGCAGTGTATTTTTTTTTTGTTTATTATTAGACTGTGTGGGCATAATTATGGACTGGGGGAATTACTTTATAAAGGAGTCATTACAGTGCACTGGAACCATGACTTTGTAAAAGGGGAATTACTATGGACTAAAGGCATTCCTTTATAAAAGGGGCATTGCTGTGGACTGGGGGCATTGCTTTATAAAGTGGGCATTACTGAGGGCTGGGGGCATTATTTTATAAAAGGGGCATTACTGTGGGATCAGGGCATTATTTTATAAGGGGAGCACCTCTAGGGACTGGAAGCATTACTTTACAAAGGGGTCATTACTGTGTACTGGAACCATTACTTTATAAAGGGGGCATTGCTATGGGCTGGGGGCTGTAAAAACAAAGCCCATTGGAATATGGCGTAACTGAGTTTTTTTTTGCCAATTCCACCACATTTGGAATTTTTGTCCAGCTTTTTATTACATGTCACAGAATATTACATAAAGCCATTAGAAAGAACAATAATAAGCCTTATCTTGAAAAATCTAAATGATATGGTTTGTATATTGACCGGAATGAGAAATGGAACACAGAAAACATTAAAAAAATCTTGTCCTGAAAGGGGTTAAAAAAAACTCCACCTAAAGTCACATCAAAATGGAATGTAATCCTTTATGTTTCAGTTGCAATGTCTTAAATAAAATAGATCCAAATCACCAGAGTGGGGATTTGTACAAATGGGTATCAGAGGGATAATTAAAATAGAGATAACACTCACACCCGAATTAATGCTTCCTTAATACTACCAATGACATCACCAAATCCCAGCCCAGCATACCCGGCCAAAAGATAATTACAAGACACTGGAAAGACTTACAAGTTTCTTCAATCTTTGAAAAGATAAATAAGAGTAAGGGCTCTTTCACATTGGCGTTGATGTTCAGCTTCATTTGTGCATGCGTTCCATTTTGTCTCCGTGTCCGTAAAAAAAAATATGATGGTTTAACATTGCTTTGTAAACATCACATCTGATTTTTCAGCTTCATAAGTGAAAAAAAATGGATGTTTCATCAATATTTTTTTTACGGACTCATAGACTTCTATTGTGAAGCCAGTGTGAAAACACCCATATCAATCAATGGCTTTGTGACGCATCTGTTGAAATCACAGATGTGAAAAACAAAACACCAAAAAAAGAAAGAGCCCTGAGGATGCTTACAAACCGCCAACAACCTATTATCCATAATAATAACAGGATCCTAACGACAACTGGTCCTTTATAGTCAAATTGGCTCAATTTAGACAACCACAATGGGCAACTAGCATAAACATAAGACTAAAGACATGTACTGTATCCCAATAGACCAACATATAATATGGTCATAAATTTTTATACATAGATTATTTTTCATTTAATTGATCCATTGATCCATTGTTCTATTGTGATTAGATCCCCCTTCTTCTGCATAATCCAAATTTACTGAAATTTTGCAATAAAGCCTTCTTCCTTTCTGTTTCTTGGTCCATTTAACTTCTAAATAAGTTTAACCTAAAAGGAACTTCAAATACATTTTCTGATGGATGGGAAAGTCCTATTCATTTGAAAAAAAAAGCATTGCTGAAAGGGAGGCAGATTTGCAATAAAATTTATAGATAAATGTGTCCACAGTTTAGCAAGGGCCATGTGATTTCACATGACATTCTCTAGGGACCTTTTTCTTAGCACAAACATCACACATTTCAATATATTTCTCCACTGCATGCCACCAGTAACATTCAGAAATCAACTGTCTAGTAGAAGGCACTCCAGAATTTTCAGCATTACCATAAAATTCCTCCATAACTTTTACCCTGTAATGAGTAGGTTAAAATAATTTTTCTTCCGGAGTGCTATCAGGAGCCAGATGTTGCTTTCTACAGATGACAATAAAACAAATCTAGCAGACACATCAACTTCAGGAGGCAAACTAGTTATAGGTTCACAATTTAGAAAACCTCATAAAACAACACTGAGGGAGTTGATGTCTTTGGCCCCTCAATCAAAAATGATCTGACACCTTTTTTGAGACTCATCTGGGGTTTCCAGAAATACCTGGATGCATAAGTGATCTCCTTGAGGTGCTGATGCTCTTTCACTGAAGGTCTGGTAGAACAGGACTGAATGAAATGTCGATGCACAATGGGCTTCTAGTTATGTAGCTCCCTCTGCATTTCAGAGATGACATAGCTCTCACTTCAATTTGCATGACTTGATATGACTCTACTTTTGGCATGACAGGAATGGAAGGTTCAGAAGAATAAGACAGAGAAGTCTGAGGAAGATTAGAAAGAGAGTGTTGCTTGTGTTCCTTGCTTGTTTTAATGTCCATGGTATCCATTTGCATAGGTTCAGGTCTAAGGAGAGATTATTTAGGAGATAAAGAGGGTAACACAGGAGACTAATTAGAGTCTGTTCTAGCCTTGCATTTATCTGTGAGTCAGCACTCAATATGGACTGCCATTGCTATAGTAAGTTATAAGGAACTGGGATCAGGGTGACCAACCCAAGTCTAAAATTCCTGTTTTAAAGATAGTCTTCAAAAAGGTTCACATCAGTTAAGTATTTCATTGTGCTTACTTCTCCACAGTGCCTTTGCCTTGTTGGAGGGTTGGGAGTTGGGATTCTGCAAGCGCAATATGATCTGGTTTGATATAAATGAACCCAAAAGGATCAAAAAAATGTATCCAAGGATGACCATTCATCCACTCCTAGAGGAAGCTTCAGGGCCCAGGAATGGAGGTTTCCCTGTAAAAGGGATCTATCCAAAAGTACAGAAGACACAACTCCTGGTAAGTTTCACATTTATCATGGTCACCAGTGAAACAATCTGGGAAAAACATTTTACCTTTTGCTGTTGAGCAGCAATAGATCCTGCAGCAGCTTCAGCCTGACATCGGGAGAGGGCCTGAACTTGAATACCTAAGTCTGATACTATGCCTGCTTAGCACTCCTTGTGGTTCACAAGTTGTGGAGTGGAATCCATACTAAACTGGATCTCGAAGAAACTAACTGCAATTAATTTTTCTTTCACAATAGAATAAGGAGTGCAGGCAATCCCTACTTTGAGTAAGTACTCAGAAAAGATGGCAAAAGAATGCAGAGACACAGACAGACAAAAGAGTGATCAGGATAGCCGGGTCAAACCAAAAGTCAAATACACGGCTGAAAAAATAGCAATATGAAAGCAAAAGGACAACAAATGCCAGTAGACTAGTAAAACCAATAACCTGTAATGAAAACTGGACATATATTAAACAGTTCCTGGATGCTGCTCCCAGCAGTTAACAGGTTCAGCCGTCAATCAATAAATCCATAGCTGATACTTACACAGATCCAGATGCCACCAACCAGCTTTCCAGAGGAACACACACCCAGCTTTCTAGAGGAACATGCCCAGCTCAGCCAAGGAAACTGACTCTGAAGGCAGCTGTCAATTGACAATCATAGGGACAAGGGATGTTGACTAATGAAATCAGGAGAAAATGACATTCATTTGCTATTATAACATTTTTCCTTTTAAAAGATTCCCTAATGTTCCCTGTATTGTATTCATAGTAGTATATTTTTTGGACAATAAGGGGCAATATGGATTTTTGTCTGGAAAGTCACTATAGTGTGAAGATACCTGTTTTGAAATGATATGACATAAGCAGCCTTCTTTCTGATCGAGCTCATTTTTACTTCCAAGGTTTCCTTAGCTATTACCACTGTATGTAATCATTCTGCAAGGCATAGACTGTAATCTCAACAGTTAAGATTCTCATTTTAGCATTCGGGCCATACTTGATTCTTCGGTAAAATATCTGTTGCAAAAACTGATATGAGACCTTTTATTATTAAAGAGCTGATGATGATAGTAGTGGATTTCTTTGCATGAGTATAATCTATATTTTGAGAATACTTCTTATACCAAATGTATGATTTACTCATTTTCTAGATTTGCTGAAATCTTGATCCCTATATTTTACTTTGACTTTGAATTTGACAGTATTTTGCAGATCCTTTAGCCAATAATGCCCAATATGTAAATCTGGTAGCATCAAAGATTAAAAACAAAGAAGAACCTTTCCAACACTCCAGGATTGTTCTAAAAAGTCAAAAAAATGTATGATTGAAGCATTAAAATTGGTGTACATCCAAGTGAAAAAAGTAAGAGGCCTACTGTTTTTCACTTTAATGCACACCAATTTTAATGTTTCAATAAAAGTTTTTCCCACTTTTTAGAACAATCCTGGAGTGCTGGAAAGGTTCTTTGTTTTTGATCCTTGCGATTATCTGGACCATAACTGGTGCGGTTTCTCCCTGCACCATGACTGTCTACTCTCCTTCCGTGTACCATTTTTATGAACATGAAGCTACAAAATCATTGGAATTTGGTGAATTGACTATTTCTTCTTTTTTCTATTTTACGGCATCAAAGATTCGTTATTACTGCTGGATCTAAAACATATTATAGACCAAGAAAAAATAATGTATTATTGCATGTTGGTAATTCAAATAAAAGCTAGCATTGTATATATATATAGGCATCACAGGTCTGTCACAGCAAATTATGCTCTTTTTAGTGGATTTTTATTCTGTTACCCTCTTCTATGATGTCCATATGTCCTAACGTAAGGAAAGGACATTTGCTAGTACAGATAAGAGAAAGTAAAAAAGTGAAACTTTTTGGATTTAGATAAGACTGCTTATGTGCTTTTGATGGGTTGTTGTCAAAGAGTGCAGTGGGGGTTACATTGTTCAAAGAGGACATTCATTACAACACATGATGACATGTATGCAAAGGTGATTAGCTGCAAGTCAGAGTAGTAATCTGGATGATGATATAATACTCTATGACAGATAGAGGTGAAACAGTAAGGGAAAGGGATAAGGATTTCTAAGAACTCATTGATAAACTAGAAAGCTGATTCATTTGCAATTATTAAGTGGGGACGAAACAGGATTGTAGTTCTTTGTTGAAAACACTCCTCTCACGTAGTTCAAACATTTGATTGCAGCAATACCCCCTTTGCATGGAGTGATGTGATGCTGCATACTGCAAATTTTTTCTCATTAGTTCCTTAATTCATTCTTACTAGTAGAGGATAATGTCACATGCTTTGTGTTGTGATGTGATGGTGTTGGTTGGTTAAAAAAAAGTTTTAAAAGCTTTTTAAATGTAATAGTATGGATGTTCTTGATCATAAGCACAATACAGGCTGTGCATTCTACAGACTGGGACTATTCTTCTTTAAGCATTCTTCAATTCATCTGTAATTAATGTTTTATGGCATGTCTGTTTAAGTAAATACAGTCATGGCCAAAAGTTTAGAGAATGATACAAATGTTAATTTTTACAAATTCTACTGCATCAGGTTTAATAATGACAATTTGCATGTTATAAAGAGTGATCAGCTTAACAGCAATTAATTGCAAAGTCAATATTTGCCTAGAAAATTAACTTTTTCCCCCAAAACACATTTCAACTTCATTGCAGCCCTGCCATAGAAGTAGCAGTTAATATCATTTCAGTGACTGCTCCATTAACACAGGTGTTGGTGTTGATGAGGACAGGGCTGGAGATCAATCATGTCATCAGTCATGATTAAGTAAGAATCACACCACTGGACACTTTAAAAGGAGGCTGGTGTTTGGCATCATTGTTTCTCTTCTGTTAACCATGGTTATCTCTAAAGAAACACATGCAATCATCATTGCACTGCACAAAACTGGCCTAACAGGGAAGAGTATCGCAGCTAGAAAGATTGCACCTCAGTCAACAATCTATCTCATCATCAAGGAATTCAAGGAGAGAGGTTCCATTGTTGCCAAAAAGGCCCCAGGGCGCCCAAGAAGGACCAGCAAGCGCCAGGACCGTCTCTTAAAAGTGTTTCAGCTTCGGGATCGGGCTACCAGCAGTGCAAAGCTTGTGCAGGAATGGTGGCAGGCAGGTGTGAGTGCATCTGTGTGAGGCGGAGACACTTGGGGCAAGGCCTGGTGTCAAGGAGGGCAGCAAAGAAAGCACTTCTCTTCAGAAAAAACACCAGGGACAGTCTGATATTCTGTAAAAGGTACAGGGAGTGGACTGCTAAGGGGTAAAGTAATTTTCTCTGATTAATCCCCTTTCCGATTGTTTGCAACATCTGGAAAATAGCTCGTTCGGAGAAGACAAGGTGAGCGATACCACCAGACTTGTCTCATGCCAACTGTAAAGCATCCTGCAACAATTCATGTGTGGGGTTACTTCTCAGCCAAGGGAATCGGCTCTCTTACAGTCTTGCCTAAAAACACATCCATGAATAAAGAATGGTACCAGAATGTCCTCCAAGAGCAACTTCTCCCAACTGTCCAAGAGCAGTTTGGTGATCAACAATGCCTTTTCCATGATGGAGCACTTTGCCATAAAGCAAAGTTGATAACTAAATGGCCCAGGGAACAAAACATAGAGATTTTGGGTCCATGGCTTGGAAAGTCCCCAGAAAATCCCATTGAGAAATTGTGGTCAATCATCAAGAGACGGGTGGACAAACAAAAACCAACAAATTGTGACAAAATGCGAGCATTGTTTGTGCAAGAATGGACTGCTATCAGTTAGGATTTGGTCCAGAAGTTGATTGAGAGCTGCCAGGGAGAATTGCAGAGGTCCTGAAGAAGAAGGGTCAACACTGCAAATATTGACTTGCTGCATTAACTCATTCTTAAAGTCAATAAAAGCTTTTGTTACTCATAATATGATTGTACTTGTATTTCTGTATGTGATAAAAACATCTGACAACCACCCATAAAAACCAGAGGGCAACAGATCATGTGAAAATATAATATTTGTGTCATTCTCAAAACTTTTGGCCATGACTTTATTGTATTTCCCATAATTTACCAAATCTGGAGCATCTTAACTGTATTTGTCTCTGAAACTTATTTTAGAAATAAATTTATAACTTTTTAAACCAGGTGTTACCCTTACACTGTTACAGTGTCTATGCTGCTGTTCAACCAGCAGGCTGAAACTCCTTGCATCATATTTCACAATAATGCATGGACTCCCATCCCCGTCTCTGTGTTTGGTCTATGGAATTCGACCAGCACACAGTATCATCTTAATGAACCGAGTATGTTCATGTTCAACTGGCCTTCATATGTGCTCTTTTTTCCATTTTTCTTCTTATTTTAATAATCTAATAAAAAGAATCTATCTGTGTTTTAAACAAAAAAAATATGGAATGTTCCATTTTGCCAGGTGCATTTATTTAGGTAAAACAAAACTAAATAAGTTAAGGTATTTAACATAAAAGATAAGAAATGTGCTTAACCTTTGATCAGTTGACTGTCTTCATTACGTTGCTATGTAGTTATGAATCCCCCATGAACAGCTAAAGACAAGCCAAGAGATTTGTCAAATCTTCTTAGTTAAATTCGGCTCACTTTGGGAAGTTAATACTAAAAAATCTCCTATAAAGTCATTGATGAAACTATTTGTTTCCTCTTCCAATGGGATTGTTAATTTTGGTAAGAAATGATTGAGTTCCCTAGCAGAATACAATAACATAACTAGAACACTTGCAGCTTTGCAGAAGGAATTATCTCTAAGAGACTTCAGATTTAGGTTCATGGTAATGAATATAAATCTGGTTACACAAAGAAATCAGCTTATCAAGTCTTTGGTGGAAGACTGCTCTCTTTAAGCTTGTCCTTTATTTGTTCTGAAAGACCTTGTCAAAATGCAGGCTGAAGATCCTCATTATTTCAGCCACGCTGAGAGGCTAGTATAGCATGTGCAACTATGGACATGTCCATGGGTGTTAATGTCTGCACCCCTAATGAACATGTAATAAAAGTTCCAGAATTTGTAAAATACTACAAATACATTTAAAGTCCTTCCTACCAAAGGATCTAATGATGACAGGCTGTTTTTCGGACAGGGGTATAAATAAGAGAGGGTCGAAACTTTATGAAAACTATTAACTCCAGCGTATCTACTGATTGTTGCTATGAATTACAGTTAAGTTTTGGTTACCATCTTAGCTTGCCCATGTTTAATATGTATATTATATATACATATATACTGTATATATACTGCTGCAATGATTCCGAGAATCATTGTTGTTGCTTAACCTCTTGCCAACGATGCCCTTTTTCATTTTTGTGCATCCCTTGTTTACTCCCCCCCTTAAAAATCCATAACATTTTTATTTTTCTGCATAAAAATGTATTTGTGTGTGGTAGTATTTCATTTTCATGTCATTTACTAGAAAGCAGGAAGAAAAATTCCAAATAGGTAGGAGTTAGATAGGTGCATCGGTAGTCCTCATCACCATGTCCCCAAGTATATACAGCACAGACCAAAACTTTGGACACACCTTCTCATTCGAAGAGTTTTCAGTATTTTCCTGACTATACAAATTGTAGAATCTCACTGAAGGTGTGGAAACTATGAATTAATACGTGTGGAATTATATACTTAAGAGTACATTTACACAGCCGTATGCCCACCCGGTGCTGGAGAGGAGTAACCCCTCCATAGAGAAAAGCTGTGCATGCTCTTTTCCCCGTGTACGGCCGCATGTACGTCCCCATAGACGGGTGTCTGAATGTACCCTAACAAAAAAGTGTGAAAGTACTAAAAATATATCTTATATTCTAGGTTCTTCTAAGTAGCCACTTTTTGCTTTGATTTCTTCTTTGCACACTCTTGGCATTCTCTTGATGAGCTACAAGAGGTAGTCACCAGAAAAGGTTTTCACATCATAGGTGTGCCCATCAGGTTTAATTAGTTCACTGCTCCCCCAGTATATAGGTATCCAACACACTGACCCCCAGTATATAGGTAGTCACAGCACACACAAGTACAGTATATACAGCACAGACCAAAACTTTGGACACACCTTCTCATTCAAAGAGTTTTCTGTATTTTCCTGAGTATACAAATTGTAGATTGACACTGAAGGCATCAAAACTATGAATGAACACATGTGGAATTATATCCTTAACCCCTTAGGGATGTGGCCCTTTTTTTGTTTTTGCATTTTCATTTTTCACTCCTCACCTTCAAAAATCTGTAAGTTTTTTATTTTTCCGTGTAAAGAGCTCTGTTTGAGCTTGTTTTCTGCGTAACAAATTGCACTTCATAGTGATGGTATTTATGATTCCATGTCATGTACTAGGAAGCAGAAAAAAATTCAGAATGCAATAAAAATAAAGAAGAAACGCATTTGCGCCATTTTCTTGTGGGCTTGGATTTTACAGCATTCACCGAGCGCCACAAATCCCATGTCTACTTTATTCTTTGGTTTGCTATGATCACGAGGATACCAAATTTGTATATGTTTCATAATGTTTTCATACATTTAAAAAAATTAAAACCTTCTGTACAAAAAAAATTTCTTCATTTTGCAATGTTCTGGCACTAATAACTTTTTCATACTTCAGTGCATGGAGCTGTGGGTGGTGCCAGCACCGACCGCGGCAGTAACTGGCGGGTGTTATCTGTATTATACAGCCATCACCCACTGTGTATGGAGAGAGCTCAGCTCATGGTGACCACCCGACCCTAGGGTCGTGTCTAGGGGAAACTGAAATTGTTTACACCACAACTGATAGAGACAGGTTGGACTTATATCTGTGAAATGCTGCATTTTTGTTAATAACAATGAATTAGAGAATGTGTTATTATTAGAGATGAGCGAACATACTCGTCCGAGCTTGATGCTCGTTCGAGCATTAGCATACTCGAAACTGCTTGTTGCTCGGACGAATACTTCGCCTGCTCGAGAAAATGGCATCTCCCGCCGTTTTGCTTTCAGAGTCACAGGAGACTCTGCACTCCACCCAGCATGACGTGGTACCCTTACACGTCGATAGCAGTGGTTGGCTGGCCAGATCAGGTGACCCTGGAATAGACTAGCCCCTGCCTGCGCTACTCGGATCATTCTGTGTCTGGATGCCGCTAGGGAGAGAGCTGCTGCTGGTCAGGGAAAGCGTTAGGGTGTTCTATTAGAATAGTATTAGGCAGGAGTGATTCTACAAGAACCCAACAGCCCTTCTTAGGGCTACAATAACGTTATACAATTTTTTTTTTTATTTGCAGCTAGTACCATATTGTGAGGAATTTGCAGGGGGACTTGCTACCGTTGTGTTTAGCTCTTAGTGACACACATATCCACCTCAAACACCAAAGTGGGACAATTTATTAGGGGTTTGATTTCAATTAGGCACAGTCTGCCAGTTTCTTTTTATTTTACGTTTATTTTTTCATAACTCAGCGTCATCTCATCTGGCATAGCAGTGTGCTTTCATACTTGGCTAGAAAATAGCCATAGGAGAATCCAAACGGCTTACTTAGGCCTACAATAGCGTTATATATTTTATTTCTGGTTGATCTGCTGGTGGCTGGCCTTGCTGTAGTGCATCTACTACCATATTGTGAGGAATTTGCAGTGAGACTTGCGACCGTTGTGTTTAGCGCTTAGTGACGCACATATCCATCGCAAAGACCGAAGTGGGACAATTTATTAGGGGTTGGATTTCAATTAGGCACAGTCTGCCACTTACTTTTTATTTTACGTTTATTTTTTCATAACTCAGCGTCATCATCTCATCTGGCATAGCAGTGTGCTTTCATACTTGGCTAGAAAATAGCCATAGGAGAATCCAAACGGCTTACTTAGGCCTACAATAGCGTTATATATTTTATTTCTGGTTGATCTGCTGGTGGCTGGCCTTGCTGTAGTGCATCTACTACCATATTGTGAGGAATTTGCAGTGAGACTTGCGACCGTTGTGTTTAGCGCTTAGTGACGCACATATCCATCGCAAAGACCGAAGTGGGACAATTTATTAGGGGTTGGATTTCAATTAGGCACAGTCTGCCACTTACTTTTTATTTTACATTTATTTTTTCATAACTCAGCGTCATCATCTCATCTGGCATAGCAGTGTGCTTTCATACTTGGCTAGAAAATAGCCATAGGAGAATCCAAACGGCTTACTTAGGCCTACAATAGTGTTATATATTTTATTTCTGGTTGAGCTGCTGGTGGCTGGCCTTGCTGTAGTGCATCTACTACCATATTGTGAGGAATTTGCAGGGAGACTTGCGACCGTTGTGTTTAGCGCTTAGTGACGCACATATCCATCGCAAAGACCGAAGTGGGACAATTTATTAGGGGTTGGATTGAAATTAGGCACAGTCTGCCATTTACTTTTTATTTTACGTTTATTTTTTCATAACTCAGCGTCATCTCATCTGGCATAGCAGTGTGCTTTCATAGTTGGCTAGAAAATAGCCATAGCAATAGGATAGCATCGTTTGGTTTTAAAAACTAAAAAACACAAAAAAAAAAAAAAAACACAAAAAAAAGAAAAAAAAATTAAAGTTATAACTTTCATTTTCAAAATGTTTAACCCGAGGGCTAGGGGTAGAGGACGAGGGCGGGGTCGTGGGCGTCCAACTGCTGCAGGGGTCAGAGGCCGTGGTCCTGGGCGGGGTGAGACACCACCTGCTGATGAGGGAGCAGGGGAACGCCGCAGAGCTACACTCCCTATGTTCATGTCTGAAGTTACTGGGACTCGTGGTAGAGCACTGTTGAGGCCAGAACAGTGCGAACAGTTGATGTCGTGGATTGCCGACAATGCTTCAAGCAATTTGTCCACCAGTCAGTCTTCCACGCAGTCCACCCATGTCACCGAAATCGGCACTCCTCCAGCTCCTGCACCTCAGCCTCCTCCCCCCCAGTCTGCCCCCTCCCAGGAAAATTTGGCATTTGAACCGGCATGCTCTGAGGAACTGTTTTCTGGACCCTTCCCACAGTCACAAACCACTTGTCCGGTTGCTGATGAGCAATTTTCCGATGCCCAGGTTTTCCACCAGTCGCAGTCTGTGGGTGATGATGACCTTCTTGACGTAGTGGAAGAAGTGTGTAAAGAGGTGTCGGACGATGAGGAGACACGGTTGTCAGACAGTGGTGAAGTTGTTGTCAGGGCAGGAAGTCCGAGGGGGGAGCAGACTGAGGGATCGGAGGATGATGAGGTGACAGACCCAAGCTGGGTTGAGAGGCCGGGTGAACACAGTGCTTCTGAGACGGAGGAGAGTCCTCGACCAGAACAGGTTGGAAGAGGCAGTGGTGGGGCCAGACGGAGAGGCAGGGCCAGAGCTGGTGCATCAGCGCCAAATGTGTCACGTAGTGAAGCTCCCGTGGCAAGGGCTCCCGCGGCGAGGGCTAGATTTTCAGAAGTCTGGAGGTTCTTTAAGGAAACACCGGATGACCGACGGACTGTGGTGTGCAACCTTTGCCAAACCAGGATCAGCAGGGGTTCCACCACTACTAGCTTAACTACCACCAGTATGCGCAGGCATATGAATGCTAAACACCCCACTCAGTGGCACCAAGCCCGTTCATGCACACCGGCCGTGCACACCACTGCTTCTTCCCCTGTGTCAGCTGATAGTCAGCCCCCTGCCCAGGACCCTGGCACAAAAACCCCATCGTCGCCTCCACGATCCTCCACAGCATCCACCAGCGTTCAGCTCTCCATACCCCAGACGCTGGAGCGGAAACGGAAATATAGTGCAACCCACCCGCACGCCCAAGCCCTTAATGTCCACATCTCCAGATTGCTTAGCCTGGGGATGCTGCCCTATAGGCTAGTAGAGACCGAGGCCTTTCGCAACCTCATGGCGGCGGCCGCCCCTCGGTATTCGGTCCCCAGCCGTCACTACGTTTCCCGATGTGCCGTCCCAGCCCTGCACCAGCACGTGTCAGACAACATCATCCGTGCCCTGACCAACGCCGTTTCTGACAAGGTCCACCTGACCACAGACACGTGGACGAGTGCTGCCGGGCAGGGCCACTATATATCGCTGAC
This sequence comes from Engystomops pustulosus, assembly GCF_040894005.1. Lineage (NCBI taxonomy): Eukaryota > Metazoa > Chordata > Amphibia > Anura > Leptodactylidae > Engystomops > Engystomops pustulosus. The sequence continues at coordinate 55,244,575 of NC_092420.1, read as the reverse complement.
GGCACATTGGGTTAACTTGGTGGAGGCTGGGACCGAGTCTGACCCTGCGGCTGGTCATATACTGCCGACGCCGAGGATTGCGGGGCCTACCTCGGTCCAGGTCTTTCAGGCCTACTATGCCTCCTCCCACCCCTCCTCCACCTCCTCCTCCGAACTACCATCCGTGGGCATGGCGCCATCAGTCGCTAGCTCTAGGCACAGCAGCAGTGCCGTCGCTAAGCGACAGCAGGCGGTGCTCAAACTGCTGAGCCTAGGCGATAAAAGGCACACCGCCCAAGAGCTATTACAGGGCATCACGGCGCAGACTGATCTGTGGCTGGCACCGCTGAACCTGAAGCCAGGCATGGTTGTGTGTGACAACGGCCGTAACCTGGTGGCGGCTCTGCAACTCGGCAGACTGACACATGTGCCATGCCTGGCGCATGTGTTAAATCTGATAGTTCAGCGTTTCCTCAAGACATACCCCAATCTGTCTGATTTGCTCACGAAGGTGCGCCGCATCTGTGCGCATTTCAGGAATTCCAGCACAGATGCTGCCACTCTCAGGGCAGCGCAGCGCCGCCTCCAACTGCCCGCTCACCGACTGTTGTGCGACGTGCCCACGAGGTGGAATTCAACATTAACCATGTTATCCAGAGTTTACCAGCAGCGCAGAGCGATTGTAGACTGCCAGATGTCAACTTCCACCAGAACTGGTAGTCAGGTCAGTCAGCTTCCTCAAGTCTACAATGAGGAGTGGACGTGGATGTCTGATATCTGTCAGGTGCTGAGTAACTTTGAGGAGTCAACACAGATGGTCAGTGGCGATGCCGCCATCATCAGCCTCACCATCCCGCTGCTTGGCCTGTTGAAAAATTCTCATGATCAGCATGAAGTCGGAAGCTTTGCGCTCGTCACAAGAGACGGGGGAAGAAGATTCCCTTGTTGATAGCCAAAGCACCCTCAGGTCTGTTTCTCAGCGCATATCGGAGGAGGTGGAGGAGGATGAGGAGGAAGAGGAGGAGAATGTTGGCGAGACACAAGAGGGGACCATTGTTCAGTCCTTCACTGTTCAGCGTGTATGGGCAGAAGAAGAGGAGTTGGAGGAGTTGGAGGAGGAGGAAATGGGCAGTCAGGCCAGTGAGGGGAGTGAATTCTTGCGCGTTGGGACTCTGGCACATATGGCAGATTTCATGCTAGGCTGCCTATCCCGTGACCCTCGCGTTCAAAGAATTTATTCCAGCACCGATTACTGGGTAATCACTCTCCTGGACCCACGGTACAAGCAAAATCTTTCCACTCTCATCCCTGGAGAGGAAAGGAGTGTGAGAATGCATGAATACCAGCAGGCCCTGGTGCACAAGCTGAAACAGTATTTCCCTTCTGACAGCGCTAGCGGCAGAGTGCGTAGTTCTGCGGGACAAGTAGCGAGGGAGAGTAGGCGAGCAGGCAGCTTGTCCAGCGCTGGCAAGGGTATGCTTTACAAGGCTTTTGCCAGCTTTATGTCACCCCAGCAAGACACTGTCACCTATCCCCAGTCTCGGCAGAGTAGGGCTGATCTTTACAGAAAGATGGTGAGGGAGTACGTAGCTGACCATACCATCGTCCTAAATGATCACACAGCTCCCTACAACTACTGGGTTTCAAAGCTGGACATGTGGCACGAACTGGCGCTGTACACCTTGGAGGTTCTTGCCTGCCCTGCCGCTAGCGTGTTGTCCGAGCGGGTTTTCAGTGCAGCTGGTGGCATCATCACCGATAAGCGTACACGCCTGTCGACTGACAGCGCTGACAGGCTGACGCTTATTAAGATGAATAAAGCCTGGATTTCTCATAATTTCCAATCTCCACCAGGTGAAGGAAGCTCAACCTGAATAATTTATGCACTCCTCCTCCTCATTTTCCTCCTTCTCCTCCTCTTTGTACACTAAAGCAGAGGAAACTGGCTATTTTTAGACAGGGCCCACTGGCTCTAGCTATAGTACTTTATGCATTTAATTTTTCTGGAGGGCCACCTACCCGGTCCTCTGTTTTAAACAATTTTTGGGACTGCCACATACAGGCACTCAATCTATTACATTTTTCTGGAGGGCCACCTACCTGCTCCTGTGGTTTGAAAACTTTTTTGGACTGCCACATACAGGCACTATCCAAATTAAATTGTCTCCATAGCAGCCTCCACACGTTGTCTCCATTGCTACCTCCAAAAGTCGTCCATATAGCTGCCTCCATACATCGTCCCCTTATCAAACGAGGTGTGTCAGGCAGAAATTTGGGTTGTTTTCATGGATTCCACATCAAAGTTGTTAACTTTGTCGCCACCCTGCTGTGTTATCCAGAAAATATACTGGCAAACTTTTATGATTAACCGATATTATTTCAGCGCTTCTTGCGCATCTGTTGATTACACTGCTGTGTAATCCACAAAATATACTGCCAAACTTTTACCATTTACGGATATTATTTCAGCGCTTCTTTCGCATCTGTTTACATTCCCCTCACCCGCCACATCCCAAACTTATAAGAACGCTACTACACTTAACTTGGTGGAGGCTGGGACCGAGTCTGACCCTGGGGCTGGCGACGCCAAGGATTGCGGGGCCTACCTCGGTCCAGGTCTCAAAGGCGTACTATACCTCCTCCTCCTCCCACCCCTCCTCCACCTCCTCCTCCTCCGAATTACCATCCGTGGGCATGGCGCCATCAGTCGGTAGCTCTAGGCACAGCAGCAGTGCCGTCGCTAAGCGACAGCGGGCGGTGCTCAAACTGCTGAGCCTAGGCGATAAAAGGCACACTGCCCAAGAGCTATTACAGGGCATTCCACATCAAACTTGTTAACTTTGTCGCCACCCTGCTGTGTAATCCACAAAATATACTGGCAAACTTTTATCATTTACCGATATTATTTCAGCGCTTCTTGCGCATCTGTTTACATTCCCCTCACCCGCCATATCCCAAACTTATAAGAACGCTACTACACTTGATCTTATACAAAAGGTTCTTAGAAGTGCTGTTTGGGGAGTAGCCTAGAGACAGGGGCTTGGATTGGCGAAAGCTAGCCTGGCAGCGGAGCGCCAGCTCCATGCCAAGATCCAACTAACATAGTTTTAACTGCAGCACCTTTAATCTACTACTAATTCACTGCCTCCATAATAATAATAATAATAATAATAATAATAATAGTAATCTTTATTTATATAGCGCCATCATATTCCGTAGCGCTTTACAAATCATAGGAAACAAATACAAATGTAATATAACAGAGCACAACATTTGTATGGAACAACAGGAGTGAGGTCCCTGCTCGCCAGAGCTTACGGTTTATGAAGATGATGGGGTAACACGAGGTAAAAGAATATTTAATGGTCAAGCCATTCTTCTTAGGGAATAGAACAAAATATAATAAATGGAATTGCTGTCGCTTGAACCACTCAGCCGCCACCAGGTCCAGGGTGAATGGGACTGCAGAGAAGTCTGGTGCCTGTTGGTTGCTGGATAACAGATGGGAGGATGACACAGGACGGGTTAGTAGAAGAGTTAAAACTTCATGCAGTTAATGAGTGTTATAGGCTTGCCTAAAGAAATGGGTTTTAAGAGCACGTTTGAAACTTTGGAGGTTAGGTATTAGTCTGATAGTCCGGGGCAGAGCATTCCATAGAATTGGTGCAGCACTAGAGAAGTCTTGGAGACGCGAGTGGGAGGTCCGCACTAGGGTAGAGGTTAATCTAAGATCACTGGCGGATCTAAGAGCACGGGTTGGGCGATAGACTGAGATAAGAGAGGAGAGATAGGGGGGTGCAGCATTATACAGGGCTTTATGGATGAGGGTTATTATTTTAAACTGTATTCGAAAGGAGACTGGCAGCCAATGCAGCGACTGGCATGAACTGTAGGCATACATGGTCCCCTTATCAAACGAGCTGTGTCAGGCAGAATTTTGGGTTGTTTTCATGGCTTCCACAACAAACTTGTTAACTTTGTCGCCACCCTGCTGTGTAATCCACAAAATATACTGGCAAACTTTTATCATTTACCAATATTATTTCAGCGCTTCTTGCGCATCTGTTTCCATTCCCCTCACCCGCCATATCCTAAACTTATAAGAACGCTACTACACTTGATCTTATACAAAAGGTTCTTAGAAGTGCTGTTTGGGGAGTAGCCTAGAGACAGGGGCTTGGATTGGCGAAAGCTCGCCTGGCAGCGGAGCGCCAGCTCCATGCCAAGATCCAACTAACATAGTTTTAACTGCAGCACCTTTAATCTACTACTAGTTCACTGCCTCCATACATGGTCCCCTTATCAAACGAGCTGTGTCAGGCAGAATTTTGGATTGTTTTCATGGCTTCCATGTTAACTTTGTCGCCACCCTGCTGTGTAATCCACAAAATATACTGGCAAACTTTTATCATGTACCGATATTATTTGAGCGCTTCTTGCTCACCTCCTTTGGTTCCTCTCTGCCACCCATTGGTTTGAAGCCTGAGTCCATTTAGGGTATGTCGCCATGCCACTCTCTAGCCTGCCGCTGCTGCCGCTGCCTCTGCATGCCGTCCCCTATAGTGTCAGGGTCAATTATTGGATGTTTTAGATGCTATCTAGCTTCATTCTGTCACTCTGTCATGGCCATGCTGTTGCCCATAATTTTGGCATAATGGTGCGATTAAGCAGCCTCAGAGGCATCCATGCATGCTGCCCCTGCTGTTTCCTGTCCATTTCCGTGGTGTTTCCATCCTTTTCTGAGGTTCCCAGGTGTTTGGCCAAGCTTCCCTGTGCAGAGCCTTGGTCCCCTTGAAAAATGCTCGAGTCTCCCATTGACTTCAATGGGGCTCGTTATTCGAGACAAGCACTCGAGCATCGGGAAAAGTTTGTCTCGAATAACGAGTACCCGAGCATTTTTGTGCTCGCTCATCTCTAGTTATTATGTTATCCTGAGTACATATAAGGAAATTGTCTTCGTGGAAATACCCCTTTAACAAAAAAGTGTGAAACAACTGAAAATATCTTTTATATTCTATGTTCTTCAAAGTAGCCGCCTTTTTCTTTGATTACTGCTTCAAGAGATAGTCAACAGAAAGGTTTTTCACATCACATGTACCCTGTCAGGTTTAATAAATGGGATTTCTTGCCTTATAAATGGGGTTTGTGAAGAAGTCAAGTTGTGTTGTGAAGAAGTCAAGTGGATACACAGCTGATAGTCCTACTGAATAGACTGTTAGAATGAATATTGTGGCTAGAAAAAAGCAGCTAAGTAAAGAAAAAGAGTGGCCATCATTACTTTAAGAAATGAAGGTCAGTCCAAACAATTTTAAAGTGTAATCAAGTACAGTTGCAATAAACAGCTAAAAATCCAGCTTAGTTGGACCATCATTTATTTTTCAACAGGACAATGACCCCAAACACACCTCCAGGCTGTGTAAGGGCTATTTGACCAAGAAGAAGAAGAGATGATCTGGCCTCCACAGTCACCAGACCAAAACCCAATTAAGATGGTTTGGGGGAGCTGGACCGCAGATTGAAGGAAAAAGGGCCAACAAGACCATTTCAGGTGGCTACCTCTTGAAGCTCACCAAGAGTGTGCAAAGCAGTTATCAAAGCAAAAGTTAGCTACTTTGAAGAATCTAAAATATAAGATATATTTTCAGTTGTTTCACACTTTTTTGTTAAGTATATTATTCCACATGTGCTATTTCATAGTTTTGATGATTTCAGTGTGAATATACATTTTAATACAGAAAACTCTTTGAATGAGAAGGTGTGTGCAAACTTTTGGTCTGTATAGTAGGTAGTCCCAGTGCACGGTCCGCCAATATATAGTTAGTCCTCAACACACTGCCCCCCCCCCCAGTATATAGCACACTCAAACAAGAATATAGGTATACAGTCCCCAGTATATAGGTATCCAGCACACTCAACCCAGTATATATGTACTTCTCAGCACACTGCCCGTCAGTATATAGGTAGTCCTAACACACTGTCCCAAGCCCAGTATATATGTAACCAGCAAACTGCCCCTAGTATACTAACACACTTCCCCAAAGTATAAAGGAATCCTGCACACTGCCCCCATTATATCAGTAGTCCCCAGAACACTTCCCCCAGTATATAAGTATCCATCCCACTGCTCCCCTAGTATATATGTATACAGCACACTGCCCCCAATATACAGGTAGTCCCCAACATGCTGCCCCAGGTATATAGGAAGTCCAAAGCATAGTGCCCCACCAGTATATAGGTAGTCCCCAGCACACTGTCCCCCAGTTTATAGGTAGCTTTTAGCACACTGTCCCCCAGTATATAGGTATCCAGCACACTGCCCCCAGTACATAGGTAGTCCCCAGCACACCTGTCCCCCAGTATAAAGGTATCCAACACACTGCCCCCCAGTATATAGGTAGTCCCTGTACACTGTCTCAACACATTAAAAAAATAAACTCATTGCTCACCTTCTAGCGCTCTCTGCGGCTCCTTTTCTCTTTGGCATTCTACTGTTGTAGTGCGGGCAAAGCCATCTCTGTACCCTTAGCCTGGACGCAGACATCATGAGGTGGCGACCCACTACTACAGAAGAATTCTAAGGAGAAGAGGAGCCAAAGGTAGTAATGAGTTTGTTTTTTTTCTTGTGTTGGGGGCAGTGGATGGCTTCTGGTGTCCTCAATTTTCTACACCTGGTGGTGCCTGGGGTAATCTGACAATATATAGTAACTTATTGGAGAAAATGGTAATTTTGGTATCCTAAATAGTTGTGTTATCCTCTTCATGTACAGGGTTAGGATTTAGGTTTTTCGATTATTCTGATCCATTTTGATACTTCCATGTCATTCTATCCATGACTGTCTATGATTGTTTGCAACTTACACATATATATTTAACTCGGAATGCTTACATATAAAATCCTGAAATTCCCAGAACGCACTAGTAATTTGCAGAAATACCTCTCCTTCAAAGCATCGAGAATTTAATAGCAAACACCCCTGCGTCAAGAGATGGCTAGTTAAAAACATGGGAGCAATGTCGAAATGGAATGCTCTTTGTAAATAGTTTTGGTTTTTCGAACAAAAGTTTTTATTTATATTTTTGTAAATAGTTTCTGTTGATCCAGGAATTTACTCAGCCCAACGAATTCCTGCCTTGGAACCAGCCACCACTACATTGACCGAATCAGAAGTTGTAACGTCCATGCCCATGCTTACTTTTCCACATCAGTTGTGATGTGCACCTTGTGACTGATGGCATTATGCAGTGCACACCTTACCTCCTCCCCACCCTGTTGCTGCATGGCAGGAGTGGTCTGCCAAGAAATGTAGTGGCAGCTGGGAAGGACCTGTGGGATATCTATTGCTTTACGATTTTTAAAGTTCCCCACCTCCACCAACCAGATTTGTAGCTTTTCAAATGCCAGCAATTTTGCAATGCTCCCTGTCAGGACAAGGAACAAACTTCCACTATTTCATCATAGAACATTTGTGACTGTTTCATGACCTGTGGCTGAGATGGCCTTGCTGTTTTGAATGGGGGTGAGGTAAGGGGCTGTGAAGCACCAGAGGTGGAGTGAGTTGAAGATAATGAAACTTGATGCACTTGTCGTAATGTGATATACTGATGCCTCAACTTCACCTGGCTTGTATGTTCATATATCCATATTGGATCCCTGGCTGGGAGGAGGAGGTAGAGAGGTGAGAGCTCTTCACCTCTCCTCCCTCCTTAGGCAAACAAGCGGTGCCTGTGGTGACACACTGCACCGCCCCGTTACCGGGAGACATAGAAGGCTATAGGGGTTCGCGATCTGGCTGCAAATCATGCAACCGGATCACGGCCCCCATAATGGGCGTGTTAATGAGCCCTAACCTTGATAACGAAATACAAGCTGTTTTATGGTTTTCCTGATGTCAACATTGCAATACAGCAGACTCCAGGCTTATCAGTAAGGCCCAAACTCTGTTGATGAATCTGTCAAAGAGGAGAACAATGCAATGTCAGAACTTGTATTATTTTTCAAGTTTTCAGTTAGAAAAGTGTCAGAAATCTTTGCTGCACAAGACATAACTCTGAAGGCTCTGCCACAATCACTTGTTATATTTATAGCAGTAAACCAGTAGACCTGTTCCCTGACCTGGTACATAACTTTCCTTCTACTAAACCCTAATATTGTTTCCAAAATATTTCCACTATTATCTGAAATCTATGCAGTGGTCTCCACACAGTGATGTCACAGTACAGGGGTAATACACAAAGTGATATTACTGTACAGGGATAATACAAACAGTGATCTCACAGTACAAAGATAATGTACACAGTGATGTCACAACACATGGATAATACACATAGTGATGTCACAGTACAGGCAAAAAGCATAGTCATGTGTACAGGCATAATATACAAATTTATGTCACAGGATGGGATAATACACATTATGATGTCACAGTACATGGAGAATTTCTCCAATTTTTGCTCCTAAAAGGTCATAAAATAGAGCATGTTAGACTTAATTTCAAGAAAAAAATAAAATGTCAGCAAAAATAAAAGGAAACACATGTTTAGCCTACAATGGCCTATATAAATATATATATAAAAATATATAAAAAAAAGATAAACGTTGTGAATAATTCCAACACTATTTTGCTTTTAGGCCATTTGAATTCAAAAAATTAAATCAAAAAGCATTTGTTGGACCCATGCAAAAACTGCACACCCTTTCACACACGCTGGAAATTAAACATGTCTCGGCAGACTTGACAATGCCCTCTTTTGGACACCACAATTAAATGCTCATTTTGTCTCCAAATCAGATTTCTCAAATCCTTCAACAGGGGGCTGTGCAGAAGGAAGATTTTTCCGAAACCAAATATGATTTCTGGCTAGAAGAGGCTCTCTAAGGGTGCGTTCACACATTCAGTTTTTCAGATGCCGTGTTTAATGTCAAAACCAGGAGTGGAAGAGGATGAGTAGCGTCTCTCAACTATATGTTCTCAACCATTATGATCCACACCTGCCTTTGGCTTCATAAACTACATGTGTGGATGCTCCCTCAGCTGTCTGACCAAGCCTGTATTCCCTGAACTCTGAGGGGGATCCTTGTTTAACCAGTTAAAAACCGGGCCCATTCCTGTTTTTTCATTTCCATTTTTCACTGCCCACCTTCAAAAATCTATAACTTCTTTTATTTTTACACGTAAAGAGCTGTGTGATGGCTTGTTTTCTGCATAACAAAATGCACTTCATAGAGATGGTATTGAATATTTCATGCCATGTACTGGGAAACGGCAAAAAAATTCCAAATGCAGTGAAAATGGTGAAAAAACGCATTTACGCATTTGCTTGGATATTACGGCTTTCTCTGAGCGCCCCAAATGACATGTCTGCTTTATTCTTTGGGTCGGTGCGATTACGGGAATAGCAAATTTGTATAGGTTTTATAATGTTTTCATACATTTACAAAAGTTAAAACCTCCTGTACAAATTATTTTTTTTTAATTTTGCCATCATCTGGCGCTAATAAGTTTTTTATACTTTGTTTTACGGAGCTGTGGGTGGTGTCATCTTTTTGCGACATTTGATAATATTTTCAATGATATTGCAATTTTCGACTTTGGGCGCTTTCTGTTATGGGGTTATACGCACTGAAAAATCATTAATATATTTTGATAAATTGGGCATTTTCGGATGCATCCATACCTAATGTGTTTATGATTTTTACTGTTTTTTATATTTAGGTCAGTTCTAGGGAAAGGGGGGGTGATTAGAATTTTTAGGTTTTTTTATTATAATATTTTTTTTACTTTTTTTTATTTTTCTTTTTACTATTTTTCAGACTCCCTAGGGTACTTTAACTCTAGGTTGTATGATCGATCCTATCATATACTGCCATACCACAGTATGGCAGTATATGGGGATTTTCCTCCTCATTCATTACAAAGTGCTATCAGCACATTGTAATGAAGGGGTTAAAACGAAATCTTCGGAAGACCCGAGGCTACCATGGAGACGGATCGCCGCTCTCCGATGACGTCATGGGGAGCAACGATCCTAGGCAAGATGGCGGCGCCCTGTGATAACCCCAATATGCAGCAAACACGCAATATGAAGCAAAGACTTACCGGATATGGAGAGGGCTCAGCCCGTGAGCCTTCTCCATGCAGCGGGACCCGACCGCCGCCGTGAATACATGGCGGGTGGACGTGAACCAGTTGAACATTGCCATGCTTTAGTGCTTGTCTTTAAATGTTGTTTGGAGTCTTATTGATGGCAGGTGATGTTGAATAACTATGATACATGTGTACCATAGTGCATATATTGTACACAAATTACACAGCCTCTCCCCTCAGTGTACACAGCCTCTCCCCTCCAGTATACACAGCATCTCCCCTCAGGGTACATAGCCTCTTCCCCCCAGTATACACAGCCCCCCCAGTATACACAGCTCCCCCCAGTATACACAGCTCCCCCCATTATGCACAGCTTCTTCCCCAGTGTACACTGCCTCTCCCATCCAGTATACACAGCCTCTCCCATCCAGTATACACAGCCTCTCCCATCCAGTATACACAGCCTCTCCCCCATCATATACAGCCCCCCCAGTATACATAGCCTGTCGCCTCCAGTAGTATCAGTATACACAACCTTCCCCCAGTATACATAGTCTCTCCTCACCAGTATACACAGCCTCTCCCCCCAATAGTAGCAGTACATATAGCCTCCCTCCCCAGTATACATAGCCTTCCCCACCCCAAGTATACACAGCCTCCCCCCAGTAGTAGCAGTATACACAGTTATGACACCCATAAAAATAATAAATCTTGTACTTACCTGCAGCCTTAGCACTGCCCTGCATCTCCTCTCCTGCTGATGCCATCACACACACCGACCTGTGTTATGCAGAGCAGGGCACACAGGTGCGCTTTGCTGCACCGCTCTGCCTATCAATTACACCAATGGCACCAATGTAATACATTTTTCATGTAGTAAGGACTTGCCAGCATTTGGTGAGTCCATTACTTCATCCCAACCCATGACAGATGCAGCTCTGATGTCATATCATATTGATTACATACAGAACATATCTAGATACCAAGATATCATAGCTTGGGATTTCAAAAATTGCTGTAGTCAAGTAATGCATTACAACAACAGTTAATAGAAATGTTACATTTTGTATGCAATATTCCATTCTTGTCACAAACTTCTCCATGGGTTAAAAAATAAGCCCTCTTTATTCTGGGGCTCAATAGCAGCTGCCATGTCTGATACGGTGGTTCATACCCATGCACCTAGGCCTTTTATCATGTCTTGAGGAAATACGTTTTCTCCACAATATTAGAAAGATTACAGGCAGTCCCCGGGTTACATACAAGATAGGGTCTGTAGGTTTGTTCTTAAGTTGAATTTGTATGTAAGTCGGAACTGTATACTTTATAATTGTAACCCCAGCCAGAACTTTTTTGGTCTCTGCGACAATCAGATTTTAAAAATGTTGGGTTGTCATAAGAATCAGGATTACCAATAAAGCTTCATTACATACACCTTTGATAACTGTTACAGCTGATCATTGTAGCCTAGGACTAAAGTACAATAAATTGCCAATATCCAGAGGTCCATTTGTAACTAGGGGTCATATGTAAGTTGAGTGTTCTTAAGTAGGGGACCGCCTGTATTTAAAGGTAGACCTCACCCAAACCATATAGGGTAATTTGGATCTTTTTATTTTTATTTTTTTTTGGTCTTCCTCTGTATTAACATAGTGTAATCAAACACAAGTGTCAAACACAAGGCCCACAGACCAGATCCAGTCCGTGGCCTTGTGTTATCTGGCCAATTTCCCTACCCCAATGCTGTGCTAATCAGGAAAGCAGCATAGGGACAGGATACACAAATGCTCACCTTTCCCCACTCCTCCAAAGCTATAGCAGTTTTCTTCTTCTTAAAGGGAACCTGTCAGCAGAAATTGACCTTATAAACTACTAACAGTGTGTTGTCATGAACACCTTCCAGATCATGTATCTTTCATGGCCCAGTGTGGAGGCATCTCCAAGAAAATCTACTTTGAAGTGAGATGTAAGTTGGTTGTATTAAGTCTAACATTAACATTAACATCAAGCTCTGTCTTCCTCAGAAAGCCCCCTTTATTGTAATTGATGGTCTTGCATCCAGAGACATCACTAAACAGATCTCCTGAAGTTCGATGTATGAGGTCAATCACAGTGGAGGAGGCATTCAGAACTCCCCCTGGACTTCAGTGTTAAACTCTCCCCCTCCTTGAATTTTTACAACCAATTTATAGCTCAGTTCAAAGATGATTTTCTAGATGATGCCACCTCACTGGCCGTGAAAGAAACAGAAAGTAGACGGTGTTACGCTGCTAGACAATATTCTGGTGGAGGTTTACAAGGCCAATTGCTGATAACAGGTTTCCTTTTAGTCCCGTGTGTGGCAGCTGTACACATTCATGTCTGCTGGCTTCTAAGCCACCGTGTTCATCCATCACTCACAGGACTAAAGAAGTAGACAGCTGTAGCATTAGGGGAGAGGGAAAAGCTGGGTTAAAGGTTTTTTTTTCACAGCACACTGGCTGTTAATGAGGGGCACTGTGGCTGCTTATGGGGGGCACACAGTATGTGAGAGTATACTTGCCATGGCAGTATCTCAGGTCATCTAACCCTATGTTCAGTTTTGTGGTTGCCCTCGAAGGGCTGATTGTGATGGTAGTAGTGTATAAATGTAACTACTATATTTATACAGTAATGAAATAACATTCATTCCCTTTAAGGAAGGCACAAAGCTTATGTGTCCCTGGGGGAAATGAGTTTGACACCCCTGGTGTAGATTACAGGTGGGACTTGTAGGGCCCATGCCTTATTATTAATATCATCAGCTATATAGATATTTAAACATTTGATATTTTTCTTGTAGTGAATGACTCTACCTACTGTGCAAGGCAAGGCTATTGTTTCCTGGGCTGTGTGACTGAATAAATTAAATGAACTGGACTGCCACTTTATGACAAATGAATTATAGCAATGTGTGTGCACTGAACCTATGAAAGACAAAGTTCAAGGTAGGGCCAAGAACCTTGATGAATCGATTCTGGGAGAAGTATATCACAATAGTGTTATTTGAATAAAATTAATAGCGTTTCTGCCCTTGCTCCCAAAATCCCATGGAGTTGTCATCTCGTAGACTTGGCAGCCAATTAAACTGATGCACAAATTACATGCAAAAGAAATTATACTGATTTCTTTTCTTGTTAATGAATGCAAAATCTTTCTTAGAATTGGCAAGGGTATGGCCATAATTACAGAGTGCCCATAGTATATGCCATGCATGCTTTTCTACTCTTTCTTTTCATGTGGAGAAGAATACAGTTCATATAGACTTATCTTTTTCATTTTTTGTTTTGAGGTTTATTTCATTTTCTGGGATATTTTCTGGAATTAATTGGAGGTGCTATATATTCCTTATCATAATTTAAAAAAAAAATAAAGCAACATCAAATTTTGTGCACTCATATAAAGCATGAATAAGATATGTAGCTTAACTGGTTTCGGACCAGGCACTATAAATTTACAGTAGTAATTGAACATCTGAATGTTGGGTACCCCACTACATGCAGCTACAGGGGAAAGTTGAGGCTTGTCTGTCGCCACTATGAATCCCAGCAATCACAAGTTCAGTCACAGGTACTAAAAGAATTGCTGCTAGGTCTGTCTAGAAGCAGCACAGCAAAGATAGTGACAATCGGCACTGTTAAGGTTTCCCTTTTCAACTGTAAATGGGATGCACAATCAAGTAGCTACCCCAAGATATGAAAAGGTTACAGCCATTAAAAGTACAAGTGCAAAAATGGTTCATAAGTGGCAAATTAACCTGGTACTGGATTCTAAAAATCAACAGGTTGGCCAGGGCTGGGTTAGGCAAAACATGCCCAGAGTCCCAGTTCCAGTATTCCAGTGGTTGTCTGTCCCGCATCACTCCCTTTTTGCCACTTTATTATAATTTTTTTCCTTCCTCTTCTTTTGCCCACATAATTTGCTAATTTCCAATAGGGTATTATTACCAGTGGTGTATTACTATATAGGCAGTTTGGGCAGTAGCCCCATGCCCAAGTCTTCTAGAGGGCCCATGTGACCCAAATCAGCCACCAAATTTTATAATGAAAAGGACCTTAACCCATGCAATCCTTGTAATCTGTTTATGCTCCGAAGACACATATACACAATAGCCATTTCAGGACCTTTGAAGGTTCTCCAATGGTACTGAAACCGCAAACTGAAAAATGTCTGCTTTCTGAAGGGACACATCCTACATTCCCCAAGCTGATTCTAGTAACATATGTAATAAGTGATTTCAGACTTGTAGGTGAAATAATATTCATACAGTCCAGGGCCAATGGCTTAATCTGCCCCCGATTATTATTCAATAAAAATCTATACAATGCCTAAGGTAACCCAAAAGTCATAAGCTCAAACATTATATCTGGGCCTCCCACTCTCTCTATGTGGAGGAAATTGGTGAATCCGGTCCTCTCATTTAATCATTTGGTGTATAAAGTTAGAGGCTGCCTGATACATTTTAGGAAATGTAGGGGCTGTGGTGTGATTCTCATGTAATCCCATATACTTTAGTTCTTGTAACCCAGGCCCAGTCTTTTGCTATCTAAATGGTCATCGCGGTGAATGGTGTGTTTTGGGAGTTCAATCATTCAACAAGAGACCTATCGTATTGCTGTGAAAGAAATCTTTACTTACCACCTGAATATACCGCTATGTATTCGGATACGCCATGGTACTACATTGCATTGTTTGACTGTACCCTGTATTGTATTGTTAACGTAATCACAATAAAACAAGTTAGAAAAATGTGAGTAACTATAAAAAAAGCTTTCCAAAGGAGTCTCCCAAGGGTAGTGGTAGTCTTTCGGAGGAGCAATTGAACAAAAGCTGTCAAGATAAACGCTCTAGACATATATTATAAACAGACAATGCTCAACTCCTTAAAGCAAGCAGTAAGATAGTTTGAAAGTCACTCTCACCACACCAGTATGGTCAGGGATACATCATTTCCTAGTGGTGTTTAATGTATTTCATGCACTTATAGTTAATGCATGGTCTCTCTGCTATCAGCAATAGGCTCAATGTTCGTAGCTTGTCTTGAAACCTATATGTACGGTGACAACTGCATAGTGCAGATCACAGTAGTATAAAGTAAAGGATTTTTGTTTTTGATATTCTCACAAAAAGAGTTAGAACATGTGCATAGTAAAAAAACATCAGACATCTCGCCTACATTAGGACAGAGATGTGATCTCTGACAACAGCTGCCGCATGGCGTCTAGGTAGTCTTAGACACACCCTCTATGTCTGCAAACTACTCTATATTGTCTTTGATTGGCGTCTGTGTATATAAACACATCTACAACAGCCTTGGAAAAACCTTGAGTTGTTTCCTCGAATCATGTTCCACACTTGCTTTCTATATAGTTTTTCATCTATATAATATTCAGCAGAGTTGAAAAGTTCACTATTAATGGGTTCTCTTGTGTACCCCAACTATAGGTTTATTTTAGAACTGGGTTCAACTTAATTCACAGAGCAAATCTGATTTGTACAAATACAGCTGTTATATGAGCTTATTACAAGTAGAACTTTCTACATATTGATTTTTATAGAACCATAGGGTTTGTGATTTGCGCATCCTATCTTCTATCTGCCATTTCCTTTTTCTTTTCTAAAGTCACTTGGGAATATTGTTTCCATTCTTTTATAGAAGACTTGATACATTAATCTGCATTGTTAAACAAAGCTTCAGAAAACAGGAAGCATCAGATAATCCTTCTTAGCATTGAATTATCTGTGGAAGATATTTCAGTTCTTGGTCATCTGCCAAATCTGCCTTTTTGTGATTCACTTAGAAGAGTTTGATGAAGGAAATCAAGTTTATTGTAATGTCTAAATCTGGTCTAAAATCTGTAGCATATATCAATGGATTCCCTAAAAAACCTTAGTTTCAGTTCATGGCTGATTCTAGCATATTTGCTGCCTAAGGCGAATATTAAAATGCTGCCCCCCCCCCCCCACACACACTCCTATTCCATTGTCCGCTCCCTGTTCAATAAATGCTAACTTTACTAACAAATTAACATCCCCACAGGCAGCTCCCTGACACTGTGTGACTGACTACAGGTTCTGAGAGTCATTGGTGGCATCTAGTACCTTATAGATGACAATCTATTCCATCAGGAGAACTTTATTCCGGGTTCTCCAATCCATGACATATCGATGCTGAATTCACGGCCAGATGTCTTCAGCTCTGTGCAGCACATCTCCACCCAGCGTCCCTAAAAATACCACAGTCACTTAGGGTATAAAGTCTCCTGGATAACAACACTGGGCTCCTAAAAATATATACCCTTCACAACACAACTGACCTCACTCTCCCACACATATAAAACATCCCTTCGTTCATTTACTGCCCCCCAGTTCATTTATATACAGCTTCACTTATAGCCACCCTCAGTTTAGTTATATATATATATATATATATATATATATATATATATATATATATATACACTCACCGGCCACTTTATTAGGTACACCATGCTAGTAATGGGTTGGACCCCCTTTTGCCTTCAGAACTGCCTCAATTCTTCGTGGCATAGATTCAACAAGGTGCTGGAAGCATTCCTCAGAGATTTTGGTCCATATTGACATGATGGCATCACACAGTTGCTGCAGATTTGTCGGCTGCACATCCATGATGCGAATCTCCCGTTCCACCACATCCCAAAGATGCTCTATTGGATTGAGATCTGGTGACTGTGGAGGCCATTTGAGTACAGTGAACTCATTGTCATGTTCAAGAAACCAGTCTGAGATGATTCCAGCTTTATGACATGGCGCATTATCCTGCTGAAAGTAGCCATCAGATGTTGGGTTCATTGTGGTCATAAAGGGATGGACATGGTCAGCAACAATACTCAGGTAGGCTGTGGCGTTGCAACGATGCTCAATTGGTACCAAGGGGCCCAAAGAGTGCCAAGAAAATATTCCCCACACCATGACACTACCACCACCAGCCTGAACCATTGATACAAGGCAGGATGGATCCATGCTTTCATGTTGTTGATGCCAAATTCTGACCCTACCATCCGCATGTTGCAGCAGAAAATGAGACTCATCAGACCAGGCAACGTTTTTCCAATCTTCTACTGTCCAATTTCGATGAGCTTGTGTAAATTGTAGCCTCAGTTTCCTGTTCTTAGCTGAAACGAGTGGCACCCGGTGTGGTCTTCTGCTGCTGTAGCCCATCTGCCTCAAAGTTCGACATACTGTGCGTTCAGAGTTGCTCTTCTGTCTACATTGGTTGTAACGGGTGGCGATTTGATTCACTGTTGCCTTTCTATCAGCTCGAACCAGTCTGCCCATTCTCCTCTGACCTCTGGCATCAACAAGGCATTTCCGCCCACAGAACTGCCGCTCACTGGATGTTTTTTCTTTTTCGGACCATTCTCTGCAAACCCTAGAGATGGTTGTGCGTGAAAATCCCAGTAGATCAGCAGTTTCTGAAATACTCAGACCAGCCCTTCTGGCACCAACAACCATGCCACGTTCAAAGGCACTCAAATCACCTTTCTGCCCCATAGTGATGCTAGGTTTGCACTGCAGGAGATTGTCTTGACCATGTCTACATGCCGCCATGTGATTGGCTGATTAGAAATTAAGCGTTAACGAGCAGTTGGAGAGGTGTACCTAATAAAGTGTCCGGTGAGTGTATATATATATATATAGCTATATATATATTAAGCTTAGTTACATACAGACCCCCTCCCCCCCCCCCCCAGTATAAACAGTGTCCGTCCTAATAAAATGATATACAGACACACCTCGTATATTAGTATCCGGCCCCATATAAATAAATACAGACCCCCCCCAGTTTAAACAGTATATCCGTCCCAATATATAATTATATACAGACAACCCTAGTATATTAGTATCTGGCCTCATATAAATAAATACAGACACCCCCCTCCCCCCGAGTATAAACAGTATCCGGTCCCATATAAATGTAAATGGGGCCCCCAAGTATAAACAGTATCTGGCCCCATATAAATATATACAGCCCCTGCCCCCTCCCCCAAGAATCTGGTCGCATATAAATGCAAAGGAGAAAACGCAAAGTTAAGACACTTTATCCAAAAACCCATTTAATAAGCCAATATGCAAAACTGCTTTAAAGGATGCAAAAATACAATGAACAAAACGCACCAGAAGCGCCACCTGTGTCACCGGCCTAATACAAATCAGATTAGCCCAAAACCAACCCAAAAAAACCCAAATCCTAGACACACATTTCCAGACTTAAGACAAATTTACACCACATAGCATGACTGTACCTCTGTATCACCTGGCATTAAACAACTGCAGGCTGTAACCCCAGCACACCCTCTGCTCAGGGTTTGCACACTGAGGCAAGATGCAGGTAATGATGAGTGGTGAAAGCGGAATCAGTTTGTTTGTTAAAATAATAGTAGATAGCAAAAAAGGTTATAGATACACGCACACAAACAGACAACTAGATTACTATTCACCGATCAACACGTGGTTTAGGGAACAACACCCACTTGAGGACCATTATTTAGGGTGGTCCCAGGGAGGTGACTAGGAAAGGCTGGCCCCATAAGAGATTTATCATTGGGGTCCCCTCAAATAATACCAAAACAAATACATGTTAATATAGACATTTATTGGCACACAACAGTAGTGGCATCTAGGTAAACACAGAGGTAATGTCTTCTACATTGGTTCAAGAACTGCATAAAAACTTCTGGCAGTGACTTATATATGTAGAATTAGCAGCCAGATGTCTTCAGCTCCATGCATTTAGCACCCAGATGTCTTTACACTCTACCCCTAAAGATAGCTGTCAGGATTCGGGATGCGTGAATCCATTGGCCAACCGCGGGAGGTGGTACTAGCCGTCACCTGAGACCAGAGACTAAGTGACACCTGGTCTTCACCAGAGCCCGCCGCAAAGCGGGTTGGACTTGCTGCGGCAGGGTACCACCAGGTCATTCCACAGGTGCGGCTAGCCCGCGGTGGCAGCCGAGGTACCTTAGCAGGAGACAGACTCATAGTCTGGTCCAGGCACAAGGTCAGGGTAAGTGGCAGAGATGCAACATCAAGTCCAATCCGTGGTCAGCAACTGGAGGTCCAGACAGAAGGGTACGGGAACAAGGCACACAGGACACACCAACATGGAGGAACTCTGGTAACACAGGCACACGGAGGGACTCTGGTAACACAGGAACGCAGAAGACACAGGAATGCAGGAGACACAGGAATGCAGGATAATCACAATGAAGCTTTCTCTAAGGCTGTGAGGAACAAAGATCTGGCAGGGGACACAGGAAGGGGCTGGAATTTAAACAGTATGGATGGACGGCCAGCGGCCCTTTAAATTTCTTGAAGCTGCCGCACATGCGCCCTAGGAGGTGAAGGTGCACGTGCCGCGGTGCCGGACTCATCGCTGGATCCTGGCGAGGTACGTGGAATTCTGGGGGCTGAGAGCAGCGGAGGAGGGGGGGGGGGGACCGGGTGCCCCTGCGCCCCGGGTGATGGGTTGCAGGAGCACCTGTGACAATAGCACAGTTACTTACTTCATAATGTTACCTGGATAACAACACTGTAACCCTAAACTTCTTATACCCTTCACGAAACATAACTGTGTAATAGTACTCAAGTGCCCTCCCAGGCCCCCTGAACTTGCAGGTCCCATAGCATCCACTGTACGTGCCACGGTAGCTGTTTTGCCCCTGGGTGGTAGGGTACCACTGTTTGGTGGGTTCACTGCTAGGGCTCACTAACCCTTTTTCAATTGGTGTAAATAAAGGGATGCTACATGGGCTCATTCATAGAAAAAAATATTTGTTATTTTTACAAATCAAAAAAACTGAAAACTTGTTTTGAAACTTTTCTCATAAATTGTGTATTCTGAAGCCTCTCTTACCATAGACCATCTGAGGATGTAGCTCACATTTAAGCAAATGCATAAATGTATATGTTGCCTTACAAAATCACATTAATGAGGAATGCACTTCCTTTCACCTCAAACATTCTGATCATTTTATTGACTAAAGTGTTCTTCACTTTGCCAGATGCACATTAATACAAATTTAAAGCAATGCAGAACTTGCATAGTATTCAGTGGTTTTCCCAGGGTAACAGCACCTGACCTGAATGCCAGTGCTGACCAACTATACATGTTACCGCAAAAGTTGATGGAAATGCTTTTTAACCTAATCGCTGTCAGGAGTTTTTGGAAATTTTGCACCTAGATTTTCCAAATCAATTTTTACAATTTTTACATGTACTCATACCGGAATTACAACATAAAGAATCATATTAAACCTCAAAGAACCATAAGGTAAGTAACATTATACAGTCATGGCCAAAAGTTTTGAGAATGACACAAATATTATATTTTCACATGATCTGTTGCCCTCTGGTTTTTATGTTGTTTGTCAGATGTTTTTACATACAGAAATACATATACATATTATATGAATATACAAATACATATTATGAGTAACAAAAGCTTTTATTGACTGTAACAATGAGTTAATGCAGCAAGTCAATATTTTGAGTGTTGACTCTTCTTCTTCAGGACCTCTGCAATTCTCCCTGGCAGCTCTCAATCAACTTCTGGACCAAATCCTGACTGAGAGCAGTCCATTCTTGCACAATCAATGCTTGCATTTTGTCATAATTTGTTGGTTTTTGTTTGTCCACCCGTCTCTTGATGATTGACCACAAGTTCTCAATGGGATTAAGATCTGGGGAGTTTCTAGACCATAAACCCAAAATCTCTATGTTTTGTTCCCTGAGCCATTTAGTTATCACCTTTGCTTTATGGCAAGGTGCTCCATCATGCTGGAAAAGGCATTGTTGATCACCAAACTGCTCTTGGACAGTTGGGAGTAGTTGCTCTTGGAGGACATTCTGGTACCATTCTTTATTCATGGATGTGTTTTTAGGCAACACTGTAAGAGAGCCGATTACCTTGGCTGAGAAGCCGCCCCACACATGAATGGTTACAGGATGCTTTACAGTTGGCATGAGACAAGACTGGTGGTATCGCTCACCTGGTCTTCTCCGAACAAGCTGTTTTCCAGATGTTCCAAACAATTGGAAAGGGGATTCATCAGAGAAAATGACTTTACCCCAGTCCTCTGCAGTCCACTCCCTGTACCTTTTGCAGAATATCAGTCTCTCCCTGATGTTTTCTCTGGAGAGAAGTGGCTTCTTTGCTGCCCTCCTTTTCTCCGCCTCACAGTGCCTGCAGATGCACTCACACCTGCCTACTGCCATTCCTGAGCAGGCTCTGCACTGCTGGTAGCCCGATCCTGAAGCTGAAACACTTTTAAGAGACAGTCCTTGCGTTTGCTGGTTCTTCTTGGGCACCCTGGAGCCTTTTTTTGGCAACAATGGAACCTCTCTCCTTGAATTCCTTGATGATGTGAAAGATTGTTAACTGAGGTGCAATCTTTCTAGCTGCGATACTCTTCCCTGCTAGGCCAGTTTTGTGCAGTGCAATGATGACTGCACGTGTTTCTTTAGAGATAACCATGGTTAACAGAGGAGAAACAATGATGCCAAGCACCAGCCTCCTTTTAAAGTGTCCAGTGGTGTGATTCTTACTTAACTGGTTCACGACCGCCTGCCATGTATTCACGGCAGCAGTCAGGTCCCGCTGCATGGAGAGGGCTAACGGGCTGAGCCCTCTCCATAGCCGGTAAGTCTTTGCTGCATATTGCATCAATTTTCCCTCTTCCCAATACATGAAATAATAAATACCATTACTGCAAAGTGAAATTTATTACACAGAAATAAGCCCTCATACAGCTCTGTACAGGGAAAAATGTAAATGTTATAGATTTTTGAAGGAGGTGAGCAAAAAGGCTGTGTCCTTACCCCACAGATACGAGAAGGGGGGTGTTATGGGGTCTGAGGTACCTCCGTTGGACGCCTCATCATACCCTTAGATGAATGGAGCAGAGTGGACGAATGCGGCTGTCTGCTCTGCTCATCTTGGGGAACGATGAGGTGTCAAACGGAGGTGCCTCAAACATCCCCCCCCCCCCCCCGTTCTTGTGGTCTTTGGGGGTCTCATTGCTTTGAACCCCACGGATCAGCAAGCTAGTGCCTGTGGATAGGGCCTAATTTGTTTAGTGGGAAAACCCCTTTAAGTAACAATATGGGTTTTGTCTTTTAACATTGTTAACATTAGTTATAAGGATGAACAAATTAATGCACATAGTCCTACTAATAAAACACATTACTGTATGCATTTGATGATGCACTTTTCCTAATGATTTTTAAACACAAAAGAAACGCATCACCCACCACCACAGTCTACATACAGTAGTTTCAACAGTACAATTTGAGTGCACATACTAAATATTTTTTTCATTCTATAAAATTTAAATGGATCTGGGAACTGATATAAGGGAGTAAGTCTGCAGGCTCCGGTTACATAGAATTTGTTTGTAGTCTGTTGCTATGGAGATGCAGAACTCTGTGAAAGAGCTGTAAAGATTGATGAATAAAGATTTCCTATCCAGTAATCAATTTTGACACATGCAGCATACTGTACACAGGAGCTGAAGATGAAGGTGGCAGATGGAGCACAGACTCAAGGATGGGGTTGGTTTAATCAAAATCATTATAATCAGCTTTGCACTTAAATCTGCAAGTACAGACATCTCTCTATCTCTCTCCAGTCCCTCATCTCTTACTCCCCAATCCTGTTCTCAGCTCCAAAACACTAACCAGATTTATTTCAAAAAGTGTGAGATTCACCTGTAAAGAGGGATTTCATTTTCTGTATATTTAAATGAATACAAAACACTCCTACAGTCAAAGGTCTCAGGGAATGTCATGACACACAGATTCATAGAACACCAATGAAATAAACCCTCCTCTTACTATCCTCTTGATTATACGGTATTGCTCACCATTATTGCCATTTTATTGTACAGTACTTTTTTTTTAATAGATCTTTAGAATATATAGAAATAAAAGGTAAACATACCAAAGTAATAACATCGGGATTTTTTCATTAGTGGTCGAAAGTAATAGAACAATAAAGTTTTAAAACTTACATGTTGAAATTTCACATAATAAACAGAACATACAGCATATGCCTCAATAAAGGTCCCTCATGGTTAAAGGGGTTTTCCCATGAAGGCAAGTTAGGCCCTATCCACAGGATAGGGCCTAACTCGCTGATCAGTGGGGCTCTCAGTGCTGAGACCCCCTCAGATTGAGGTCCAACTGACCTCTCGCCGCTCCTCAGACTAATGGAAAGCCTACCCCTGTAAAATGTAAAAGTTTCAGACATGGACTAATATAGGGAATAAATTGCTGATCAAACTATTGGGACCCTGAATTCTTGTGAGTTTTGCCCTCATCTCAATGCAATGATAGCCACACAGGGGCGCTGCCACTCCATTCATGTCTAGAAGACTACATTTCCTTCGCCATAGTCCTGAACCTCAGTGCTACTTATGAGTTTGTCAAATGTCAGTGCTAGCTTACAACATCAGCTCAGTGTATGCACTATATTCTAGTGTGGCAAGCGGAGCCTTAGGGAAGGAGAAGTTAATGAAGTCAGACTTCTGCCATAAATCCTGCATTCTGATTTGGTCTTGTTTCCTACTAAGTATTTTGCAATGTGAAAGTGAATAAAATAACTGCAAAAAAAAAAAAAAGAATTTTATTGAGATGAGATCAATCATTTAGACAATCAACAGATTCTATCAACTTCTCTATACTTCTCTTTCACAGAAATATCCTGACCTACTGAGAAATGACTGTAAGGGAATAATCTTATATCTACCTCTTTGAGAAACTAAAATGCTTTTATTTATTGATTTTTACTGTTATAATGATTTGTAGAGTATCTCCACAGGACAGGGAATAACTTGCTAATCAGAGAGGGGCCCAGTGGTGGGAACCACACAGATCAAGGGAATGGGGGACCATTGTACCCCAATGAAGGGGGCATCAGGTTGGACATGCCGGCTGGTGCTCCATTCATTGTCTATGGCACTGATGGAGATAGCCGAGTAAAACACTCTATCTAACACGCTATCACTGCCATAGGGATAAGAAAAGTAGCAGGGAGCATGTGCAACTGGCTTCTTTTTCAATTTGCTCTACAATGGACGCCTATTTTTATGATCCAAAGGTACCCCAATTGAATACCAGCACGGAGCATAGTATTTAACTATTTGCCGGATGTAGGATTCCGAAATTTAAAGTTAGGGTCTGCTCATCTCTATCCAACAGAAATGTGATGACTGCTCTCAGCTGCTCAGGTTCCAATTCTTACTGGAGTCAATATTATATCATGGCCAGTGATTGGCTATACAGGCATTTACAGCATGCTGAGATGAGACCACCAGGGACCTGGAAAGCATCAGAACAGGGGTACGAGAGGATTAGCTTACTTTATTCTTGTTACTATTTTGAAGACATTTATTCTGGCTTACAACCCTTTACTCCTATATGCATTCAAAAACTTTTTTATCCCATACACTATAGAAGGAAAGCAAATGCTTACAGATTTACAATGCTGTCTGAGGGTAAGAAGTCCCAGAATAGCCATGAAGATATAGCTTCAGTCAGGTAGTAAATACACTTTATACCAACAGGTCTCCTGAAGGATAGTTAGCACCTTCCTGAGACTTGTCTGTAAAACTTTACACCTCCAGAATATTCCAGTACCAGAGCTATAACGCTTACTGTAAATGGTGATCATCAGCAGTCAGATTAGTTATTGCAGTAATCTAAGAGTTTATGGTCATTTTGAGCCTGTTTACATGTCGTAAGTCTGTTGTAATGGAATTCAGTTATATGTCTCAGCAATGCAACACCTGCTAGGGGCATCCTGATGGACGACTACTGTATATGGTAGAAAAGGAAAACCTGGTCAGAGACATTAGCACTGACCACACATGAACACTTAGACTTTTATCTTAATTAGAAAACAAACACCTCCTTTTGTAACTTTGAATCTTTGAGGTAAATAGGACTTATTAAATAACTTTTTTTGTCAATTGTGCTGAATGTGGATTTTTGTTTCTGGTTCCTAGTTCATTAAATTGAATATTAAATGCTGCTGCTAGGAGGTACAACCTGCAGAAAACAAGCCCTCACATGCCATAACTGTCCAAAATAAAAACGTTTGGAATGCACCTAGTAAAAAGCGGTAATGCAAAAACACAAAAGTGCTAGTCTTTTTTCCCTGGGAAATCAAATTTATGAAGCACCTGATATTTACTGTATGGGGGGAATTTATCATAAACCGCCAGTTGTGCGGCATAGACCTCTTGATGTGTCAGTCTGGCAGCAGAGCCGTAGTGCAAAACTAGTTTTGGGTAAAAACCTGCAAACAGGAAAGTATAAAGGAATTGGGCAATAACGTCCCATGTCTACCCACTGCACTGGCAACTGAGCCCCTCCACGGCCACACAGCAAGGAGGTGGCGTAGCCACAAAAATAATCAAAATTTCTTGCAGTGCACAAGAAATTGTGATTATTCCAGTGCTGCTCCGACGGAAACTGGTGAAGTAGCACTGATAAGTGTCCCCCAATGTTGTTTCTTTGTTCCTCCACATAGTGATAGAGTTTATCAGTGCATAGTTAGTAAAATGGGTGTTACCCATTGGATGATAAGTCAAATACGGAATGCACTGATTGGACAGTATAAGACTGCGCAGGAGCAACGCCCTCCCCCTAAATGGTAAAGCCATTCAGCTGAACTAGTCATAAATATCTACAGAAAATAACATAGAAACTGCAAAACCAAGAAATTAATGAACTAGGATTGTGATTTCATGAGAAATACAAGTATGAAATTTAGAAATAGTAAAAAAGTTGGCATTTTTTTAAAAGGAGCCAAAAAAACAGATTATAATATTGTGTAGTCACTAATATGACACATTATACTATTCTGGGTGCAATAACTAATAACATGATATCATAACCTCTACTGCGGTGGTCACCAGTTTTAGTTTTATAAATATGTGGAACATAGAAATGTGCACTGACATACTCCCAGCTACAGTAACTCTTAAAAACCACTTTGCTTGCACAATTCATTTAATGAACCAGGTGGCTCAGGATGAACAACACAGATACTCCCCAATAGGTGAGAGCAGGAATGCATAGAATTGTATTTGAGCACAGAGATTTATAGGTATCTAAGTAATTAATGTGTCAAACCAATAATTACAGTACAAGGGAGATTTCTTAGAAACCTGTCTTATGATGTGACTGATGCATTGTAAAATGAACACAGTGTAAACTTTCAGAAATTGTGTCAATGTTATCACAGATAAATGTTCTATATTTGCATGAATACAGACGTTTCTTTGTGCATAAATTTAAACATCTACATTTATATTAAAATATTCACATATCTCTGCACATAAATATGGAAAGGGTTTTATACAACAACCCAATGCCACATCCATAAGCTTGGATTTAGGGAGTGACATTCATATTGCTTTGGGTACATGTGCAGCTTTGTTATTTATTAAGATTTGGACAATCCCTGTATAATGTCTAAATGCAGCAATAGCCACATCCTATAGACAGATAATACAGATGCACGCAGTCTTTTCCCTCTGCCATTACATCTCAGGTGTCCTGAACAGAATGAGTGGAACATCTGTGCAGCATCAGGCAGTAGTCTAACAGGTTGTAGGTTAGTGTGGTTATTGTATCTCCTTAGGGTGTCTTCTCTCAGCCTGGTCTCTCATTGTGCTCTGCCTGTCTGTCCCACCTCCCTTTGACTGCACAAGCACCAAAGAAACTGAGCAATCACTCATCCAGCACATCTAAACAGCAAGTGCTCCTGCCATTAACTCCTTCAGTGGCAGAGCTGGAATGACCAAGCACTGATCTGCAGTGGGTTATGTGACACCCTGGAGACATCCTCCCTCTGTTAAGTACCTTAGTGTAATGTAGTGGCTGAGACAATCCCCAGCACAAGGGAAGAGCCGCTCTCAGCAGATTGTCAGAGCCCTGGATCCAGAGACGAGCTGGGGACATGCACTTCAGAGGGTGCAGCATGAAGAGAGCATGAGCTTGGTGCCATCACCCTACTTGAAGATACACCCAAAATGAATGTAAGCAGGGCCCCCCAGAGTTTTTGTGATGTCACATCCGTTGCCCAGGTCTGAGCACCTCTTGTAGAAGCTTCTCCTCCTCCTCCTTCTCCAGAGCCTTGCAGCTTCTCGCCTTCTGCTGGGCTCCAAACTTTGGCTGCAGGATCAGCACCAGGACAGCGCAGGATGTGGAGCAGGGAGCAGTGCTGATGCCTTGGCCAGACAGGGGAGCAGCACCATGCAGACTCCTTCAAGCCTTCTCCTCATCCTCACCAGCCTGGCTCTGCTGGAACCTTCTCAGGTACAGTACACTACATGTCATTGTGCATGCCCCATCCATCTCTGCCCCTGGGAAGGTGCCCATGTTACACATCATTGCATGTACTGGTGGGACAGGCGCAGGCTGCACCTGGCTTCAGTTTGGGGCAGAAGAAGGGTCTGTGATCAGAATGCACTGCAGAGAGAGCCAGGGAGGGAGGCTACAAGAACTTTATATTGAGGCTTTGCATTGTAAGGATCCAGCCTGTACAACTTCCCAGTGAAAGCAATAGATAGCTGAGGAAAACTGCTTCTGACAACAGCATTACCATGCTCTAATCTGTTTACTGCTCCAGGCTGGAGGCTGGCCAGACCTTGCTGAATTTCACACCAAAGCTGAATGCCAACTAATCCATGATCTCAGCCTCTATAGACTTTAGAGAAACCCCATGTATTGTGGGCTATAGCCAGCATTGGGTGCATAGATGCAAAAGGCAATCCACAGAGGTATAAATATGCGCAGTTCTTCCTTGTGATGTGTCTAATTACATCTTAATGAAGTGTAATGGGCTTGGCATTTGAAGTCAAGGATTCTCTCCTTAATGTCTAAGTAAAGCCATAGTGGTCATGGGAAGGGAAACAAAATGAGTTGGTAACTAAAGTGATGCAGCATTTGGGTAAACAGCTAATTCCTGCCCCTGGTGCCTGTGAAATCCAATTAGACTCCAGCACCATTTTTTAGCCAGATACATGAATATCCTGTCCTAGCTCACATAGTCCCTGGTGTATTGTCTTACAGACAGCGTGATGAATGGATATGGTTGTTTAATGTGGCTGCGTGTCTATATTTCCATGATTACTTGTAAATGTTAATGTCTGTATACTACATACATATTTATATTTCATGCAGGTTATGAAATACTTTGCACTCATAGAATGACGGATAATAAAATCCGATTTTTGAATGGTTGACGTGACAAAAATATGATTTCTCTAGTAATTTTATATTTCTATTTGGTTTATTTGTTTGGAATATCAGTAATAGAAATATTATAGAGATGTCTTTAACGTTTTGGAGCAGTTATGGATCAGCATAGTTTGGGGGGCTGCTGCCGTTCTGTTTTTATTTGTTATTGTTTTGACAGTGAGGAATTGGGGATAAAGAGGCTGCTGTTTAAAGGATTGGAGTGTGACAATGTATGTGTTTTCTGAACAATTATAGGAAACTATTTTAATCTCTGTATTATGTCCAACCCGTGTTATTGGATATCCCTTTATATTGATGCCACCTTATCATACTCATACCTGTGACAGTATGCAATCTATAATGCTTTCAACAAAAACATGGGTTGGGTTTATCATTCATGAAATTAAGATATAGTAGATGCATTTATATAGAACTATGGACAGTTATAGTAGAGCCCCAAGAGGTAAACAACACATCCAAATCTGCTACATCTGTTTACAATCCATTATTGATAGGGAACTATGCTATAAATAAGAATAAAATGATAAAATGTTATGTTACTGTCTATTCAAGACCTTTGTATTCTCTCAAAAAAGTCCAATTGAGTGTCACTAATTTCACCTGTATTGTATCGGTATTGTATTGGAAAAGAATAGTCTGTAGAAGACAGCAAGGACATCCTGCAGTGAGTGCTAGTTATTGCAGTCCTACATAAAAAAATGATCGAAAAATGTAACTTCCATCAAATCACACAAGACACACAATGCTAGCCTAAAGAAACAAGATCAATCTGCAGGTTTTTATAGATTTTGTAATTTGTTTTTGGAAATATTGTACTTTGTATCATGTTGTCTTGTGGCTCAGGAGTAGAATGCACAACTGCTTTGTGTAAGCCTTCACATTCAGGATATCACCTAGTGATCCATGAAATATACAGTATTTTCAATATCTTAACCTTCAGATCTCTTTGAACATTGACATTGGAAACCTCTGCAAATGAAAACATTACAATGGGGATCTGCTATAATTCAGTATGAAGTGTTTCCAATACCTTTTAAAAGATACTCCTAAAATCAAAGTAATAAAAAGCATAGCTGTGAAGGTAACTTGTAATATGTATACATTTCCATATACAGATCTATACCGTATGGAGCCATAGTTTCTGGTAGATGTCAACTCTTCAGAGTTATATAGTTGGAAAATAATTAATAGCCATTCATAAAGTGCATGATCATACCCCCAATTTGTCTCCAGGCCTGAGCCATCTGTCTAGTAAACCGAGCTTTGCTTTTATAGGTTTATTGTTTCTTTCATGTTTATTGTAGCCGATCTAGCCTTAGGTTTACATCCAGGGAACCCTCACTATGGCCATGAGTCAAAGAAACCTGTAGAGTTTCTAATAAGCTAAATTATTTCTAACCGTTAGTGATTGGTGATTGTAGGTATGCAATGGTGAAGTAGCAATGGTGGCATCAGAAGTTGGAAGGGTTTCAATGGCTCCTTTACAGAAAACTGTATGTCCTTCCTTACCTTTTCCCCCTTCTTCAGTTCATTGTGGAAATTTAGCACAACTTCTCTTCCAGTTTTCTGGTGTAGAAGCAGTGAAAGAATTAAGGTAGTCACTACGCCTCCTCCACACCATACTGCTTACAAGGGGCTTAGAGGAGCATAGTGATGGAGCAGGTTCCCACGTCATGCCTACGTGATTTTGAAAAACATCCAAACTATCGTTCACTAGTTTTTACACAAAACTACGCCAGGTCGGACCTGGTGTACTTTTGCCATGTGGGCGCTCAGCCCACCAAATATATCAAGAGGCTCAAGCCTCTTGATATATCCAGCAGGACATGGGGGGGAAGGCGTGGGCGCATGATAAATCTTCACTCACTAAAGCTGAGCTCCTATTTAGTTCCATGTTCTCTAAATTATTTTTCTAAAAAAGGGCAGGCCTTTGAACACTGATCATGGAGGTTTACTAGCATACTGCAATGTGTAGTATTAAACTGGTATAAAAATTAATCTTTATTTGGCTGATAATAAATGGGCTGTCCAGTTAAAACATGATATTTTCTATTCACAGGATAGGGGATAACTTGCTGATCGATGGGGTCCCTGTGGTTGGTGGGACCCGATTGGATTACAAGAATGGGGGTCTATTGTACCCAAAATGAATGAAGCTGCATGCCAGACTTGCGTCATGCCACTTCATTTACTGTCTATGGAACTGTCATGGATAGCCGCTATTAAGATGAAAAGAGCAGTGGGACACATGTGCACCTGTACTGTTCATTATGGGGTCCAACAGACCATGTTCTCTTCATCTATGTGCGTATCACCACTGGGATCCCCACCAATCAGAGGGTTATACTTTATCCTTAGGATAAGAAAAAAATTATCTTTCATTTGCCCTTTGATTTGCCTGTTGTATCTCAAAAGTAACCAATCTTGTTGCCCCTGTGTTATGTAGAACCCCAAAACAGAACTCATGGACCACATGGGCTAATGGGAAACTTTAGCATCTAGACTTTAGAATCTATAAGAATAATTTGTAATAGTTTTTGAAGGTTAATTTTCAGCGCTTGTCCAGGTACTGTATATAGAAACTCACACCTTGTTCAGGAATAAGGTGCATTAGACAGGTCTACCTGGTATCTAAATAATTATAGATTCTGCTTCACTTGTGGTTCAATGAAGCTTAGATTGATGTGTATTTGAAACAAAGGCATTTGGGAATTATACATCTTGGGCAGCCAAATATAAAACCAGAGACCAAATCTATGCAAAAATGACAAAAGGAAACATAACCCCAGGCATAAAACAGAGTAAATATACAGATAACACAATACTATGCATTGTTTGTTAAATGTTAGATTCTCCTTCTCCTTCAGACTTTGTAGCACAAGAAGCTATTGGAGCTTGGGGGCCCCCATGAGTTTCCAGCATGACTGTGCCTGTCTAAACAAGCCTGGGCTCTTCTCGTATACAACACTTTCATTCTGATCTCATTGTTTTCATTACAGGCCAAGCATTTTTAATCCACTTATTCCATTATCTTGTATTACGTCTTCTGTGAATTTACAGCACTTTCTGTAAATAAGGTCTAATGTGACATTTTACCACAATACCCTTCAACATTTACTAGCAGCTCCCTTCTATTACAAGGGAGTGATTGTTTTGGCTGTGGAAATGCAAGACTGCACAACTTTGCATTAGGCTTGGCAAAGGATACAGCAGATTCCCAGTTGTGCTAATACAGAAGTGAATAGGTAAGAGACACAATTATATTGATTCAGTCCTGAATGGCTGATAGCAGGTCAGGTATCCTGCTGAGAGTCAATTACATAGTCTACGACTATAGCTGTTTGACAGGTGAGAAACTGATGCAGGGAAGTAGCCTGTGTTAGTTTTCTTCATTGTTTGGTGCTTTTTTATCTCATTTCTGCATTTTCTAAAAATATCTTCTAGGCTGGTTTTATAAAAGGAAGTAGTAAGGCTGTCACTTGGAATTACGTTATCTTTTTCTTCCATTGAAAGAAACCTTCTTCTATTGGAAGTCTGAACCCCTTTTCATCTGTATTAGTCTATATAAATCTGCAATGTTTGGGCCTTTCTCCACTTGTTTTAATTTGCATTGCCAACATATGTCAATCACAAATAATCTGGCTCACCTTTGCCCACTGCTACTTTACAATTCTGATTTTCAGGGCTAAGGATAGATGTAAAGTACAGCAGAAGATGCACAGCTTACTGTGATTTTGTACATAGTTTGCGTTCTGTCCTGCACTTGTCTGAGCACTGCCCTAATTCATTCCTAGTTGTCTTAATTGATATCTACCACACCCATCTGTCTCCTGTTAACTGTCTGCAGCCCAGAACAAAGCGACATAAGCTGTGATGGACAGATGTCTCCTCCCCTCACTTTCCTTCCCAGCTAGTCTGGTTTGTCTGGGTATCAGGAGACCTGTCCAATCACTCTCTGGTCCAGGACTTTGATATCTCATAAGTGGATGTCTAGCTACTTCCCAGTGGTTGTTATAAGTCTATTTGAAGCTTGCTATCATTTTCTGGTTTTCTGTCACTTTTGATCTTCTGATCCTTGGTTGTTTTCTGACCATACATTTGTCTTTTGAATCTGTACTTGTCTCTTTGCTTTGCCCATGGTTGCATGAAAATTCTTCTGTGTTTGTCCCATTTTTTTTTTCTCTTGGATGTTTGATGTTTGTTGACCCGTTGTCATATAGGGTAGAATAGGAAAGGAGTTACAGACATCTCAATGGGTATAGCTTTAGGACTCACTGTTCATGTCTGACCTTTTCTTTTCCATCCTATTGTTCTTTCCCAACAACAAAATTATATGCGTCCTCAAGATTTAAAACATGCACAAAGGATAAAAGGGGGTGGCTTCTTTGCCCAATTATTATTTTAGGGTGCATCATTCAAAGGGTTTTACTATTTTTTTTAATACATAGTGGGAACTATCAGGAACCTAACTGATGGTCCCTGAGCGATCCTACAACATGATAGGAAAACCTACTTCGTCTGGCAGCTGCTGGATGGTGGAGCGGACAGGTAACCGGAATACAGGTATAGACCAGTGATCACACTGGTACACAGACAGGTAACTGGAATACAGGAATAGACCAGTGATCACACTGGTACACAGAATACAAACACAGGACTGAGACAGGGACAAAACAACAGATATATACAGGTCTTCAGGCAGATAATCACAGGTCAGATCCAGATACAGGTACAGCCGGGAAATACACAGGTCTGGTCAAGATCAAACGGGTTATTTAAAGGTCAGGTCGAGATCAAGTTCAAGTTCAAGCGAGTAATATACAGATCAGGTAAAGATACAGGCAGACAAACGGAGACAGGTAAAACTGAACTAGAAACACAGGGAAGACAAGACTCAAAATAACCAGCAAGGTAAGACGGGAATGAGCAGGTATTTAAGGCCGATACCGTACATGCCCCCAGTACACTGGGGGAACTGTCCATCAGGCTAGTAACTGCTGGGCAGGACAAAAATGCAAGGAGCAGGGTGTGCCTCAGTTAATCCAAACACAAGCAATAAGCCACAGTTCACACACAAATAAACGTCATCTATTCTGCCAACTGCAGATTTGTGCAACATTTTGGCACGGACGTTAAAACCTCATTTTCTTTCAAAAGACCCCATCAGGGTATCATTACCCTGGAAATTTAAAAGTGTTGTTTGGTTTTAACATATTGATCACCAATTTTAAGTACCGACCATAAACAAGCAGGCCTACCAATCAGCCAATGTGCTTAATGGAAATCTACCACCAGGATGAAGGATTGTAAACCAAGTACACTTTCATGCAGGTGTGTGCTTCTCTGGCAAGATCCGCTCTTCTTTTACCTCCTTATGAAAAAAGGCTTCAAAAAATATGTAATTGACTCTGAGGGGTTCTAGGCCTAATTAGCAGCCATGGATCAGGCTCATTTGCATAATTGTTAAAGCCTTTTTCATTAAAAAAGGGCACAAAAAGCTAAAAGTAGAGCAGATCCTGTCAGAGGGGGCACACACCAGCATGTTAGTGTGCTTGGTTTACAATCCTGGTTCCTAGCAGCAGATTTCCTTTAAAGCAATCCATGTGCTCATGTAAGTATCAAGAGCCCATCATATTCAGTTACGTGCTAATGGGGTTGAGCTGCAATAACAAGCAATGCTGCTGTACATCTATCTACATGGACCGAGCTAGATGTATCAAGAAGCTAATAAATTTCCCACAATGTCTTCAAATTAGCAGACTAGGTATGCCATAGTGAGAGACATCAATTATCAAATATTCTGAAAGGCCATAACTGATTATGCCCCTCCCCATTATGAATTCCATGTAACTTAGTACCTATGGTAGAAGAGCCAAGGGTACACCGAAACTTTCCACTGCCTGATGGTGCTCCCTCTGTCCCATCCTGTAGTAATATATCAGGTGAGTTTTGTAGTAAGTGGATTCTCCATGCAGAGTATCGCACTCATACTGAAGAGATGCTATTTTTATGAGTCAAATGCTGCTTTGTAGTGACTGCGCCTCTGATGCTGCCCCCATTTTGCTGCAGGTGGTGCTTCCGGAGGCAAGATGCTCAACTTACCTCATGGTTGGTGCACCCCTTTTGGGTCACTTCCTAATTTTGGCTTCCATTAATTTGTCTCTTTAAGCTCATCAATGGAGTTTATCACTTCCACGTTCCCTTTTATATGCCATAGTTTACTGTAAAGTCTGAAATTACCAGAGGTTTCTGGTTTAGTTTTTTTGCTCTTTTCAAATTGCTTTTACATGTTTATTGTTATTGTTTTGTAAAAAACAAAAAGCATCGGAAACAACACAAATCCCGGCTCTGTGCAGAGAATCTGGGTTCAGGAGAAGCTGAGCACTGGTAATAATGCAGCTTGCGAGGTACGCCATGCTGATCTTATGGATATTTATGCGTCATCTTGTGAAGTTTTAAGTGTCTTCACTTCATATAACTGCTCATTCAGCCTGCATTCAGAGCGCTGGCTGTCAGTATCACAGTAATATTAGTCTCACGCCTCCTGATTACTTGTCTTCTTTGCATTCGGTAGCAGTAATAAATCCAAAATATGATCACAATAAAATCCCTGTTTTTCCCTGTTCGCACACAGGTCTGGAATATTGATGAGGTTTTTTTCCCCCTTTTTCTGAGGCGCAGACTTTAATAATCACAATGTAGTTAAAAATTCTGTGTTGATGAGTAACTTATTATTTATATATTTTGCTGAATTTAAAATAATTGGTTTTTCGGCAAATCTGCACAAGGTGATAGGTAGAGCCGGAGATTTATGTCTCCGAGAGCAAAGCAAGAAGCTGCGAAATAGAATGCGAGAGGAATTGTACCTGACAGGTATTGATGTAGCAGCTGTAGACAAGGGAAAGGTTACCACACACAGGCACATACACACATACACACAGCTCTACCACTTTAACAATATGGAAGAGGGTAATTGAATTTCTGATTGAGGATTGCCTGATCAGCCATTACACGGTCACATCCAGAATGCAAAGCATACATTACCTGCATTGACACCTCACATTAGTATCAAATGTCTGCATTGTTTACCAAGCGATTCCTCGCTGCCTCGTACAACACAAATCACACAAATGATGGTTTGATTGATTGACACAAAGGGAGTGATTTATCATACGCGCGTATAATAGCCACACTCAGACCTCGTGATGTGTCCGGCAGGTGGCTGTACCACGTTTTATTTCTTCGCCAGATCCAGCCTGTGCACTTATATGCTAGGATTGTAGCTGGACACACTTGCTCTTCTGCTATGAGTCTCTGCTGTAGCAGACTTCTGTCTGAATGCTACAGAAATGAGTCAAGGGGGAGGAACTGTGTACTCTGGTGCTCTGGTGATTGTGATCTCTCTGCTGAACACAACTCAACTTCCCCCACTAGGTTATTTCTTTAGCATGTACTCTGGTGCCTGCTACAGCAGTGTTTCATATCAGAAGGGAGGGGAAGAGATGTAGATTTCATACACCAGTGCACCTGAGTGCTCCAAGTCCAGCTACAATCCTGGAATAATGATGCAATTTTTTCATAGCAACTAACAAGACACACATAGACATGAGCATGCAGCTCCAGAACCAATAGCTAACACTACTTGTTACTTTGCATGGTCAGATTCCCTTTAAATGATTTATTTCATAGTCATAAATAATGATTAAATGCAGACAGTTTGCTCCACTTACCTTAAATCTGTCTGTCCACATTCAACAGGTGGTGGAATAATAATTTGGCAACAGGTATTGCTTTTACCCTTCCCATAGACATGAACTTTCAGTTTGGCCAAATGTGCATATGTTCTCAATGGGCAGAGAGACCAAGCCTATAGTTTTATCTAGTAATGTCCCAGTAGCAAACATGGCCCAATGAAGCTGAGCTGTACCATAATGTACTGTAATGGAGAGGCATCTTACTGCCCATCATATGGACTGGATACAATCACAAATTTAGAGTATAGTAATAACCAAAGTGATTTGCAGCGGGAAAAAATTAATTTTGTAATTAATTTTATTAATTTGTATTGTTCATGGACTATAGGAAGCAGCAGAAAATGCATTATGTATCCGGCAGCGCCACCACATTTAATACCAGAAAATAGTGTCAGCTCCTTTGTTTTATGTCTTTCAGCTCGATTTTTCAAATTGTTGTATGAGCGGCAAAGCTACTTTCTACAGGCAGGTGGCGGTGGTGAGCTGTGAAAGTTTGGGTTCCTACAAGCTTGTGACTTTGTAACAGATCTAGGTGATTTTGGTATAAATATGCAGTTTTTCACACTTTTGCTGACAGATGTTTTCCGCAATGCTGTACAACTAGGGAGCAATAAATATGCAATTATCATGTACATATCTAGAGGTGCACACCTTGCAGAGATTCACAGTCCTGCTTCCAAGAGTTTATATCATCAAAAAATTGCAGTTTCACTTCATTTTATATTTTATATGTAATCTGCATAAAGTAAATAACTTTTTTGCATATGTCAGGATTCCTGTACTTCCACACTTCTGTGCATGCAGAGAATAGAGTAGGAGCAGCTGAGGTTGAGGATGGCCATGACCCCCCCCCAAGGTTCATCAGGGTTTGGACATGAGAATGTAATAAAATGATCATCAGATTTTTTTTATAAATACGTCACATGAACATTGTTATCATAGATTCTGCATGATAAAGCCACATAATGGTTTTGAATCAGAGAAGCAGAAGGGGTGAATTTGGAAAGATTTGGGATATGTAAGCACATACTGGGGGGTTGATGACAACAAAACCTTATGCAGTCAATAAAAATATAAAAATAAACACAAGCAAAAAAAATTGACCTCTCAAAAAATCATGGAATTAAATTCTGAAGACTGTTTGAAGTATTGGCTTTAGAGATCTGTATAACCATAACTTTTTGGAGGTTGTTAGTTGCAGCAGGACTGTGAAAAATACATTTCTATTTCTGGATTGTAGTTGGACTCAGATCAATGTGGTAAATTCTAGTATGAGATATTACAGCTGCTCCCCTCTGTTTTGAGTAAGAGCAATATGAGGGGATAAACTCCTTAACGCATAATGACGTACATCATGTACATCATGTTGTTAAGGATTTATACATGGCTCTTACGTGGTGGGTGTTGGCTGCATTATACTGACATGTGATCGGTGCTAATAGTGTTACCTGTTACCATTTACCTGATGCATCTGGCTTTGCATGTAAAAATTAAAAAATAGTAAAAATGTAAAAAATAAAAAACCTGAAAATGTCAATGAAACCCCTTTAATTAACAAACAAAATCATAAACATATTAAGTATCCAATAAGTTCTGATTTATCATCATACAACAGAAAAATTTTATAAAATACCACTGTTTTGCCACACATAAAAAATTCGGTGATCAAAATGTCAAATAATTCCCAAAATAACAGCAATGAACATCATCACGTCCAGCAAAAAGACTTTTCACACAGCTCTGCACGCCGAAGCATGAAAAAGGGATTGGTGTCAGAATAAGAAGAATGAAGAATTTTTTTATAAGGTTTCAATTTTTTTAAATCTATTCAAACATAAAAAACCTATATAAAAATATGAACCTATATTTTTTCTACAATTTCATCAGGTGTGGAATTTTTTTTCTAGCTTGCTGCCGGTAGTATCTGTCATGGAATATGAAATGCTGTCACTAGGTAGTACAGCCCTCATACAGCTCTGTTAATAGAAAAATAAACCCTCATATACAAGTTATGGATTTTTAAAGGTGGGGAGTGAAAATACAAATGCAATAAACAAAAATGGTCTGGTCCTTAGAGGGTTAAAACAGAAGGGAGAGGCTGAGGAGCGGTTTAAATCAAATAAAGACCCCAGTACACAGTTAGGCCCCAAGCACATGTACTGTTCGCTTAAATGGGCCGACAGGGTGAGGTTTGTGGACCACTTCAGCCAGATGGGAGGGGAGAGCAACAGCAAACATAGGAAGCTGGGACATCTATTGCGTCGCTTTCCCCCGACTCAGCCATGATGTCTTGTGTCTCACCTTGCACAATAGACTTCAATGGCAGCCATGAGCTAGATGACATTCTTGCGGATTGCTCATGGCTTACTGTCCTAAGGTATAATTACAAACCTCAAAGGAAAGCTCCCCTGTTCTCCTGAATCCCCATCCAGGATGACTCCTATTATTTCACAGAATTTCTCTCCTTAATATGCTGAACAATTTCCTCACATCCCAGGGCCCCCACCAGTGATCAGGGGGGGAGGGGGACCCCTAGCATCTGCCTGCCCTGACACATGGTGGATAGGCACTCTGTGTGTGTTATAGCTCAGATGTAGCAGATCTAACAGTTTTTGTTATAGCTCTAATGTAGCAGAGGTGACAGTGTCATTGTGTGTTTTGTGCATTTCATGGGTCTCATCATCTCTCATCTCTGATCTGGCAAATTTCTCTTTTCTCTTTGTCAGATACTAGTGAATGTTCACAAGCTAAATAAAATTCTAGATACCCTGTTAATCTAAGCATATTGCGAGCACATGGCATCTCACAGCACTAGACGGATCATGAAGTGTCTGCTTACAGAGTGAAGAATCTTCACACATATTATTCTTCACATACTATTGTGAAGAACACCGTTCTGCACTCATGTCTTCTGATAAGTTTGCAGATGTACGGAAACATCTGCAATGTATTCTTCAGTGAAGAACACATTGCAGATGTTTCCATACATCTGCTAACTTATCAGAAGACATGAGTGCAGAAAGGTGTTCTTCACAATAGTATGTAAAGAACAATATGAGTGAAGAACACATTGCAAATGTTTAACATGGGTCATTCTTCTTTTTGAAGTTCCACGAATATTCCATTGAATAAAAAAAAAACAAAGAAACAGGCCTGACTTCCTTATTTCCCAATAAAATGACACATTTTATTGGTCCCCTTGAAAAATGCTCGAGTCTCCCATTGACTTCAATTGGGTTCGTTATTCGAAATGAGCACTCGAGCATTTTAGTGCTCGCTCAACTCTAATAAATATACGTGCAAGAATATTGCACGTTCTTTCTAGTGCAAAGTCAGACAGAAAACTTGGGCAAACACTTTCATAAATCTGGGCCAATGTCTTGTTGTAGCTTATGTCATCACTTGAGCTTTAGTCCATTAATGCTGCTCCTACATTCTCTTTTAAAATGTTTTGATAGACCTCTGATTCTTTGTTGTTTTATCCTCTATAATACATCCAGGTCATGAGGCAGGAAAGCAGCACAAAACAAAGCATCACCCTTCACCATTTTACAGATGAGGGATAAGACTATGCTGTTGTTGTGAATCATTTTTTTCTTTCAACCAAAGCATTTTACTGGGCAGGATAAAAGAGGCCATGCCCAACCGCCCCCATATCCCAGCGCCTAATACAGAGCTAGGAATGGTGTCAAGTGGGCGTGACCTTGGCTGGCCGGAAGCTCGACTGAATGCAGCTTCCGGGCCCCTGTAAACGAACCAGGGCATGACCAAGAGAGACCATTGTCTTTACCATTATCTACGTTTTTTGCTTTCAAGATGGGGTTCAGAATGTACATTAATGAGCAACAAAAAGAACTTTTTTGGTATTACCAACTGGCTTTAATGAAACAAAGAGTGAAAAATGTAAAATTTAAAGGGGTTTGAATATTTTCCGTACCCACTGTACATAGTTTTTGATTTTGTATTTGCGTATACTTGGATAACATTGGATAACATTCAGATCAAATGTTTTTCAGGGAATCAGTGCAGAAGCCTGTAAACTTTTCATAGGTTCACTTACTAATTTTTTTATTTTATTTTATATTTTTTTTGTGTTGGTGTCTGAATGGCTTCATATTCATTTAAAAATGACATGAAACAAATATCTTCAGGATTATGTCAAGGATCTCTACCTGGTCACTGCTACACAAGCTTTATGTGGAGCTTTGGTGTATCCACTTCGTATCTCTATTGTGTATGCATTGCTTTTGTGCAATATACTTTCCTACAGTCATTATCTGACAGAGGCAGGGACAATGAATAACATATTAAAATACAGGATTTACACATAGCAGTGAAGATGACAAAACACCAGGATGATTACAGCATTGACATTATGCAAGCGATCTTTGTTTAAGTCTATATGGTACTAGAAATGTGAAAGGAATTGATAAGATAACATCTGAAGCAGTCAGTTAAATTACTATCTAAGTGTGTTGTGTATGTACATGTATGGAAATGTTTTACAGTGCTGATATGTAGTACTGCGCCTTACAGCAAAGCTGTCAATCACATACCCACATTCAGCTGCTCGGCATCATAAATAGAGAGGAGTGAATCAATTTGTTGGATAAGGATCTGCGCCAAAAAATTGAGATTTGCTTCAGACAAGCCTAAGTTGATCCAGTTGTCCTGAAAGTTGGTATATAATCCCCTTTAGCCCTATAAAATACATCTTGTTCCTTCATTTTAGACATTTTTTTTTCCTTACGGTTATGGTTAAGGTTAGCGTTAGGGTTTAGTTTGTAGAAAATTAATGAAATGAATAAAATTTTTAATGAAAAGAATATTTGTGTTTTAGAGGACGAGAGAGGGATACATGTACTGTAAGACCCGAACACACAACAGGCTAGAGAGGTTAAAGAGGACCTGTCACACAAAAAAAACGGACCGTTCTCAAAGCAGTCTGGCGTATTCATGAGTGGGCATGACACTCGGCATTCACCGCCTGCCTATGGTGTGGGCGGGGTGGTCAAGGGAAGAGGTAGCACCTCGGACCGCCCCGTCATGAATACGCCGGACCGCTTTGAGAGTGGTCTGGTGTTTCTAGTGTACATCGCGGCAGTGTCTGCTAGTGTTATTGGAGGTGTACGATAACGCTAGCAGTGTAAAACTACTGGAACTCTTGTAGCATTAGGAGCTGGTTACTTTAGTAAGCAGCTCCTAGTGCTGTTTTTAAGGCTGAAAGGTCTTTTTTAATATCGCATCGTATAATTTATTGTAAGGAACACAATAAAGTCAAGAATGTTCTTCAGTTGAATAATGCATTTACTTCCCATCACTAATCATTTTTCCTAATGAATTAGTTAA
The DNA here is from genome assembly GCF_040894005.1 of Engystomops pustulosus. NCBI lineage: Eukaryota > Metazoa > Chordata > Amphibia > Anura > Leptodactylidae > Engystomops > Engystomops pustulosus. The sequence continues at coordinate 55,203,078 of NC_092420.1, read as the reverse complement.
GACCTAAGTCTCCCTTTTGAGGGTCATAAAATCTTCCCAATATTCTTATCACCTTCACCAAATGAGTTCAGAGTCCCTGCGGTCTGATCTACAATTCATTGCTGTCTTTCCTCTGCATCGATTCTTGTCACTAAACATTTGCACAAGCTGTCACATGAGTGACAGCAAACATGTGTGTGAGCGCGTTGTGGGGGGAGACAAACAGCTTAATTGTTTTGGGAATGGGAGGACATGTGCAGTGGAAGGTTTGGCTGTGTTACATCCATCACTCATATTCTCCCTGGGTGGATAATAAACAGATGCTGCCTATTCCCACCTGTAGATGCCGAATATATTGCTTCCTTTTCATTATCGCACGGCTTACCATAGACAATAAAGACAGTTTCACTTTCCAAAGCCATGGACATATCACCAGCATACTCTCTAAAGGGATCTATTCATTGACAAAGTGCATCATTTAGTACTGGCAGTGGAGTTAAATTTAGGAAACTCATCCATCAAAGCCTAGATATTTGACACAGATCAAATTCGGGAGAATTGTAACGTAATGACACAGGAGTGAAAGAATAGCACAATCTAATCAATCATTGTATCCTCTTCTTATAACTCATCTCTATAATTCTGTGTTTACTGTTACCCTGGTGTATTGTTCTTTTCTATTCTGATTGTTCTATTCTATTCTGATAGTCAGCATGCCTAAAGACACATAGGACATGTATTCTTGTAGATGCTGGGGATCTAATCAGGTCAACCTCTACCTAGAAGATAGATAACACCCACCCTTAGAAAAATTACCATTTAAAGTGCACCGCTCCCTTTAACAAACTTTACATAACTCTGTAGTCGGTGTCTGGATGAGTCATATTGTTTCTGGGCATTATACAACATGTAATCTTAAAGAGTATTTGTAAATGTTTTTTTCCACAAATCTTGGGATGTAAAACAACTTTGCTATTATCTTTGTTACCCATATTCAGTAGTTTCTTTGCTATACCCCTCATATTACCTCAGTGCTGCAATAGCTGCTTCTTCTCCGTGTTGATAAGCTCTGTGAATTCGTACAATGTTTATAGTTTGTTTCTCAGTCGGTTTCATGGGAAGAGAGAGGCTGCTACTCCATGCTCACAGGGGTGGAGGTCATGTGACAGAGCTCTCTCTGTGTATTTAGCAGAGCTGGATGTTTCCAGGACAGTGAAAACAGATGCCTCTTGCACAGAATAGTGAGGTACAAGATCTCCCTGTATCAGTCCCTCCATCTCAGTCGGTGATTCTACAGAACTCTTTCAGTCTCTCTCCTCTCCTCATGCTTCTCCTTTCCCTACCTTGTCATCGGCAGTATCAGCTCTGTGCGGATTAGCTATTAACCCTTAGTGCTCACACAACACAGGCATATAATTCATGTACTTATGATTTCTACCACTTGTTACTTGTTCACTGTTCCTCCATGTGATGGAAGCTGCCAGGCTGGTCACCATATACATCCTGTATGTGCTCTGTGCATGTTCCCTGCTCCTCCATGTGATGGAAGCTGCCAGCTTAGTCACCATATACACCATTATGTCTTCTGATACCAAAGTGAGATTCTGTCTTGTTGTTATTTAGATGAAATATGAGAGTAAAAAGCAGGTGAGGAGGAATGGAGGGAGGCAATGTTGAAAAAGAAGAACTTTGCCCTGATCAAATATATTACAATTTTTTTACTTCAATTGTACTATTGATTTATACAGTTTTTAAGGGAGTTGAGACAGTCCTCAATTCTGTAACAAGATTTCTGTGTATCCAGGCCCATTCCGGGTAATACCGAATAGTCAGAATGGAGCTCTTTCTTCACAAATAAAAATAATAACAGGTTAATGCTTCACTTTCTAATACATCTGTAAAGTACAATACTACATAAAGATTTTTGTACTTATCCAATGATGAGCTACTCCTTTAGGTGGCAGTTACACATTGTACTATAAAGTACGCTTAATGAGCTCTTGTTTTCAATGTAGAAAGAGGCAGATACAGAAAGTACAAATATTCCAATCTAGTAAACACTTATTTTAGGCTTTAAACAGGTTGTACCAAGTTTGATTGTTATCTCCTATCCATACAATGTCATTGGTGGGAGTCTAACTGCTTGGACCCCCCCGAAATGGTCACTGAAATGGGTCCATTTTGGCACTAATTGATTGACGCTTGCTCAACCTTAAATGGGATTGCCCATGAAAGAAAATTCTCAAATCTCATAAAAATCATTTTAACCCCTTACTTTACAATTTTACTCAGTTTTATTACTGTTTTAGCACCTGTCACTCAGTGATGGTCAGTGCTAAATTCCAGAGTGTGAGCAAGGACTCTCTAAGCAGACGCTTCATAATCCCTCTACTGCTGTGTGCTGACAATGTTGTTAGATTATCAGGGTAAAGGTTTATATACACTTTCACTACACCTCTGAAAATTCACTAGTATCTTACACATAGAAAGAGAGATGAGACAGATCAGAGATGAGAGATGATGATATCTATGAGATGTATATAACACATGACATTCTCAGCTTTACTATCGATAACATACACAGTTCTGTTATATACCTCCCTCCCCGTCCCCTGGATAAAAACCTTATCTATCTGTAGCTTGTAGCTTAACTCTCCTCACGCTGTGCTGTTATTTGCTGGTAGGAAGTCAGTGTGTGTGTGTATGTGAGCTCGTCCTGGAATGCAAGGGTGGGGACAAGAGGCAGAGAGTAGCTCAGTGCAGCATCAGAAGAGTAATATGTCTGCCGACCCTAATCTCAGAAGATCCAGGGTCAGGTCCAGGGGCAACCAAAATTGTGTTGAATGTCCTAACTGTATATAAAAAAAGGCCAGCCTGCTATTGTATGCATCAGTGTTATAGTTACGGTCATCATATTTCCTTTTTTTGTCTACCATGTGACACAAGTCAGTTGGTGTTTGATATATCCCCAAGGTACACATTTGAAAATGGAAGACATCCAGGGACGGAGTGAATTACTTTCTACCTGGTTCACAATTGTGTACACCAGGACAGCTTGGAATTATATCTGCAAAATGCTATATTTTTATTAATAACATTTGAATTTGAGAATTTGTTATTTTGTTATCCTGACTATATTTAAGAATTTAATTTAAGGATTGTCTTTGGGGAAATACTCCTTTAACAATTCATGGAGGCCACAATCTATTTCATCAATATCAATATACCATGGAAATTACTTATGTTTAAGTAGAACTTTTTGTTTTTAACATATCACAAATTAAATAAATTGAAATTTAAAAATAACTTGGTATATTTTCCATCTTTACATTATACTGAATAACCACCACATACATAAGCTCTAGGGAGCACCATTGTCTGTTTATTTTTATGGGAATTATGAGAGTGATAGAAACAAATCCATAAATTAATGGCCCATCAGTTTATCTATGTAAAAATTGGACTTCCCAAAGCTAAATTAAACATATACATTGCAGGTACTTCGCTTATACTTACTGCACTGTATAATATAGGTAAAAAGGAGCAAAGTAAAACATTTTAATATTAATATGTGAATCTACTTTATTTATATATAGGACGTAGATTTGTAAATATAGTTTTTTTCTCTTATACATGTGTCATAGGAATAAAATCCTGTAATGAATACAGTACTGTATAGCTAAACTAAAAGCCATTAATATTTTAAATTGCTAATCTACTTTATAGATAAAGGACCTGATTGTTTTAATAATAGTGATATGAATATGCACAAATAAATATTCTGTGCACTAAACGCCAAATGTTAAATGATGTCATAAAATAATTCCACAGCCTCGGTAATAAGTCCAGTGCACGCCTTAGTATTCAGCCAGGATGTTTATCTGATTCAATTACATTCTGTTACAAAACTTAATTAGGTTTTCAGATATCATTTTGTAATTAAGTGCTGAGGGACCCTTCATACAAGCTCGTAACATCACATTAACCCTATGGAACAGAAGGCAGCACAGGTACGAATTTATTGTATAGATAGTGTCTGTCTCATTCAAGGAACTATTTTCCTCTTTGCTGTAAAACCTAAAAACCTTCTTGAACCTTCATGTTCTTTTTTAATGCTGATTAATTACCTCCAGTTTTCCGCTCTGGCACCACTCATAGTGTATTCATGAAGATATACCAAAAGAACTTTACAATTTAATGAAAAATAATGAATTTTAATAATCAATATTTTCTATAGCTTAAAGTTTGTCAACAACCATTCACCTCCAGTGTTGTCTGTTCACGTTCAGAAAAATAAGTTGAAAATTGCATAGGAGGTCAACAGATTCAGAAATTGTTAAAGGAATAGCAATGATCATTTTTCATTGTTACATACAGTAGCTATGAAAAAAGACTAGCCTGATCAAAGCATGAATGCCATGGCGGTCCAGTTTAGCTTGGTTTAGCTTGCCTTTCATTTCAATTGTTTAGCTCCTTCAGAACTCAACCTATCTTGCATGTGCATGTGAACACTTTAAAGGAAACCTACCACTTGAAGTGGCAGGTTTCCGATGGCAATACCGAGCACCAGCTCAGGGTGAGCTGGTGCCGGAGCTTATTTTAGTTAGTGTTTTAAACTGCGGTATCGCGGTTTAAAACACTTTTTAAACTTTATAGCCGGCACAGGCAGGTACGCGCTCGGCGCTTACCGTGCGCGCGGCTACATAGGAAGTGAATGAGAGCCGTGCGCATGGTAAGCGCCGAGCGCGTACCTGCCTGCGCCGGCTATACAGTTTAAAAAGTGTTTTAAACCGCGATACCGCGGTTTAAAACACTAACTAAAATAAGCTCCGGCACCAGCTCACCCTGAGCTGGTGCCCGGTATTGCCGTCGGAAACCTGCCACTTCAAGTGGTAGGTTTCCTTTAAGGGTACATTCACATGACCGGCCAGGTGGGCACATATCAGCACGCTACATTGGAGGAAGGATGAGCACTGCTCACCCCACCCCTCTCCTTAGAGCAGCACAAGGCCTGTGCTGTTACATGGCAAAATATACTGCAGAGTAACCGGGTGCCATAGACGTCAATGTGGACTGATATGCAGCCGCATATCGGCTCCCATTACGTTTTTGTGTGAATAAGCTCAAACATATCCATAAAATTTTGAGACCATTTTTTTTTGTGACACATTGTGGCAGATTTACTTACCCAGCCCATTTGCGATCCAGCGGCGCATTCTCTGCTCTGGATTCGGGTCCGGTTGGGATTCACTAAGGTAGTTCCTCCGCTGTCCACCAGGTGGCGCTGCTGCGCTGAATAGCATCGGAACGCACTGGAATTCACCGAGCCGGGCTGAGTGAAGGTAAGTGCAATTTTCGCAACACATTTTTTTTAAAAAATGCGGCGGTATTTCCGAATCCGTCGGGTTTTCGTTCGGCCATGCCCCCCCCCACCGATTTCCGCCGTGTGCATGCTGGCGCCGATGCACCACAATCCGATCATGTGCGCCAAAATCCTGGGGCAATTCAGGGGAAATCGGTGCAAATGCAAATCGGAAATATTCGGGTAACATATTAGGGACAAAGATTCTTATAAAGCTCAATAATACCATCCATCTGACATGATAAAACATGGTAATAATAACACTCAACTTTATGGTGCCCAGAAGACAGGAGATGGGCACACTATGGACAAAGAATAAAAACCTCTAGTAATAGGACTTGTGGCTACTGGATCATCAGTGCACAGGAAATAGCGGAAAGAACCATCCCAAGGGATCTGCAATGTGACAAAGTCCAAACATTACACATCCTTCCTCATAAATTGCCATTGTTTTCCAGACAGTTAGTTTGGACCAGAGAACCTCTTTAAACTGCTGCTCAATGAACCTTCATTTATATCATAAATTAATTACAGTAAGAGGACATTAAAGTCATTCTCACAGTTTCATGTCTCACATGCACTTTCCTTTTTTATCCTAGTAATTTGGCACAGGACCCATTGACTGGATAGGTAAAAACAGAGTCTCGATGAACGAACTGCGTGAACAGATCTTCATTTTATAACCCCAAGAGACTTAGTCATAAAGTTTATAATTATACATCATTCATTTTATTACCTAATTTACTGATATAATGACCAATGATTAACTTATTTTACAAACAAAACACTAAAAGCTCTTTAACCCCTTAGCGCTCTGCGAACAGCCGACCCCCCAGTGTAACACCCGCGGATGGAGTGGGCTCTGATCGCGGGTGTTTAACTCGCTAAATGATGCAGTCAGCACAACCATGGCATTTAAACTGCCTGTAAGGGGTCTTTCCCCCACTTCTTCGGGGGCGCCGATCATTTCTATGGCATCCCTGAGGTCCGAACAGGACCCCAGGACGGTCTGCAGGCAGTGCCTGTAAGATGTCGTCTATGCATGAGCATAGGCTGACACAGCTAATATTCTGCAATACATCAGTATTTCAGGGTATTATCATGAACAAGCAATCAGATGATTGCTTGGTGATGCCCCATGGTGGAACTAGTAAAAGAGTTAAAAAAAATTGTTATTCAATAAAAAATAAATTAATAAAAATGCCCATAAGCCCCAAGACATTTAAAGAGACATATTATGCACAAAATATCCACATAGTATAGTATCACTGCGTCTGCAGCAAGCTGTAGAATAAAAGTAAATAATTATTGAACCCACACGATGAACGCCATAAAAAGAATTGATGCTTTTCTAGTCCTGCCCATAAAAAAAGGTTCATAAATGTTCAACAATGGGGGATACCAACCCCAAAATTGTAACATTGGAAAAAGCAGCTCTTCCCCCAAAATAATGCCATTAAATGGCCCCAATAACACAAAAGCTAAAATTTTATAACCTACAAAAGGGGCCAATGAGGAAACTAAAATCCTGCCAGCTGCAGGGCGCTCCTTCCCTTCTGCGACTTTCTGTGCACCCATAAAACAAGTAACGGCCACATGTGTACTGTACTTGGGAGAAATTCCATAACAAATTGAATGAATAGCAAATTTTAGGGCTAAATGAAGGTATAACTGACAAAATTTGACCATTCTAAATTTCACCTCCATTTTGATCTCAAGTGGTTAACGATATTCCTAAAAGCTGTTTGAGGGGTGCAGATTTGAAAATGGGTTGATTATATAAGTGGGGTTTAATGCTAAATGTTTAAATTTTCATTCAAAAGTATTTATTCCCAAAAAGGTCAATTCTGAAAATATGGAAAAGTGATATTCAATTTGTAGGCATCAAAATAAATTATCTTGAAATTTCCAAAATGATGAAAATGTAAAGTATGGGAAATTGTTATTCAGTAACTTATTTAGGTGGCAAATCTATCTGCCTGAAAGCGCAATGCTTTCCATTTTTGAAAATGGTAAATTTTTCTAAATATTCATCATTTTTTCTTTTTTTTTGTAAATAAACTCAAAACTTATCAGCCAAAATTTATCACTAAAATGAAGTACATTGTGTGGGGGGAAACTATCTCATAATCACTTAGATAGGAAACAGTGTTCAAAAGTTATAACCATATAAAGAGACGCAGGTCAGAATCCAAAAAACGGGGCTGAACCTTAAGCTACAAAATGGCTGCATCCTTAAGGGGTTAATTGTTCCACCACACTTTATGTCCCAAATATCTCTGGGCTCCATTCTATCAAGCTCAAGTCTTCAACCATTAAAGTGAACCTGTTATCAGTATTTCACATTTTTACCTAATAAAGGGTACATATGGCAAAGGCAGTCTCCGGGTTACATACAAGATAGGTTCTGTCACTTTGCACTTAAGTTGAATTTGTATGTAAGTCAGAACTGTATATTTTATAATTGTAACCCCAGCCAAATCTTTTTTTGGTCTCTCTGACAATTGGATTTTTAAAATGTTGAATTGTGATAAGAACCAGTATTAACAATAAAGCTTCATTTCAGAGCATAGGATCAGCTATTGGCTGCATGAGGGAACGAGGGAGAGAGCGAGCAGAGCAGAGAGCAGATAAAGATGATGATTGCAGCCTTGTAACAGTGCAAGGCTACAATTGGTGATCATTTCTAGGCAGGTGGTAGGCCCTATCTTAGAAATATTTGCCGTGCTATTGCAACATCTAGGGGCCCTGGCCTCTTGATATATCTTACCCCGGAGTGGCAGGGACTGTGTCATATGCCAGTGCAGGTATGCCTGATATGATAAATGGCACCCATAGTTTGTATAGTGTATATACAAATAATCCAGGTATGCATAGTTTTCCTATGGGCATAGTAACATTGTCTGGACATTTTAATTGAAAAACTTCAGTTTATCTTCCCAACATCCTAACAACTTCCGTTTCCATTTAAGAGAAAGCTGTATAAAATCTCTTCCTGGCTGTTGATAGATGAAGTTAATGGATTTGGTTAAGTGCAGGGAGAGGCCTGATTTATTCTCAGTAATTATTTTATTGCTTTAGGACAGATTGAGAAGCCCAGTCCAGGATGAGCTGAGAACATACACATTAAATAGTCAGGTTTATTAATAATTGAAAACAAACTCCATTTTTGTTTATGTGTGTTAGTGATTATTTGTCACAGGAGGGAGAGGACTTGTACAAACATGTGCCACATACCGTGCTCTGCCAGATTGAGGCGCTAACAAAAGTTTTAGAAATGATTCTAATTTTTTAGTAGTAATATATGTATAGGCAAAAATATTAAATGTGTAATTCTGTTAGGAGCCTAAAGGGATATAAACCTGAAGACAAGATTTTTAAATATGCTCAGGATAACAAAATAACCTATTCTCTAATTCACTGTTATTAACAAAAATACAGCATTTCACAGATATAATACCAACCTGTCTCTATCAGTCCTACAATTTTGGTTGCCCAGGGATCCGACTATAAATCTTCAGATTTTTATGGTGTGGCAGGGCAGATTCTTCTCATGAATAGCATCTCTTGTCTGCTTGATGCCGTGATCTCTGCCCCTCCCACCTTCATTAGGAGACCAGCTCAAAAACAGACACTTCCTGCCAGCAAGCAGCATTGTGCACATACTTACTCTACAAGCTACAAATAAGATAAGATCTTTATCCAAGAGGGGGAGGGACTCTGTGTTTTATAGTTCAGATATAGCAGGGCTGACAGTGTTATAGCTCAGATGTAGCAGCGCCGCAGTGTGTCATTGTGTGTTATCTCATGGATCTCATCATCTCTTATCTCTAATCTGTCACATCTCTCTTGTTCTATATGTCAGATACTAGTAGAATATTCAGAAGCTAAATAAAAGCATAGATGAACCTGTAAACATACAATCTAAGCACAATGTCAGCACACAGCTCCTATTATAACCTCTCATCTCTCCCTTATATTGTGACCCCCTATCACCTTCCCTCATATTGTGGCCTCTCATCTCCCCCTCATATTGTGGCCTCTCATTTCCACTTTATATTATATACCCTTTCATCTCCTCCTCATACTGTGGACCCTCTCACCTCCTCCCATATTGTGGACCCTCTCATGTCCTCCTTGTATTGTGACCCCTCATCTCTTCCTTATATTGTGGCCCCTAACATTTCTCCCTCATATTTTGATTTCTGATCTCCTCCTTATATTGTGAACAGTATTATCTACACCTCATATTGTGAACATTCTCTTCTCCTCCTCATATTGTGGCCTCACATACCCCCCATATTGTGGGCCCTCTCTCATACCCAGCATATTGTGGGTGGGGTCATCACCCGGCAGGAGGCAGAGCTAAAATGTGTCAGGCCCACCAGCGCTTTCATCTGTACACCAGTGGGCCAGTCTGACCCTGCATAGGTATGCTTATGATCCGTCTTTGAAAAGCGCATTTAACAAACTGACTAAACGGGACTGCACATTATAGTTATATTAGATGAAAGGATTCAATAGTTCTCGATAAAATTGTTTAGTTGTGTATTAACGTGATACACAGAGCACTGTCCTTGGCACTTTGGCCTATGAATTTGATCCAGCGCATGGACATTTTAGCAAACTGATTATTGTGGAGAAAACTAGACTATAATGCAAGGAGTTCCTAAGTCTCCACTGAACTGTTTAGCAGGGTAGAAGAGACTCCTTGCATCATATATCACCATTATACACGTAGACCCATTGCCAGCAGTGTGGTAGCCTTCAGCCTAATAGTTTTTCTTGTAAAATTGAAGATAGCATTTACCAATAAAATTATATATAGAACTAAGACAATCTGCAGTACTGTACAGTCCATCAGAGTATAGGAGGAAGTCCATACAAACACAAGGAGAACATATGGGGGGCCACATTTATCTGAAAACTGGCATAAAAGCCCTTAAATAGACACAATTCCTGTTGCACGTCCAGGAATTGTGCCTAATTCTACCATTACTCCACCTCCCCTATATGTGGGCATGGAGGTATGTGAATTAGGGTGCGGCCGGAGGCTCATTCAGCCACGGGCACTGCCTATAGGTCAGAACTGGCGTAGAACTGTGCAGTGCTGCTGCCCAATGTATTTGTTAGAAGGCTGAAGCCTGATGGGTCCTGGGTCTGCTGTGGGGTGGGGGGGGACCCTCACACACACTCACACACTTATCGCCAGCATATGATAAATGTGCCATATGAACTTTAGCCAAGTGTTGCCTTAGATTGGAATCCATCACTACAGTGACAGCCACTCCGCCATCCTGCAAACCTCAAATTCTGTTTAGATAATGTAGGTGTCTTCTAATATGCTGTAGAATTACCTGAGGTTCTAACAAAGAACTTGCTTTTCGCAGGCTGGACGAAGATACAATGTGTCAGTGTGTTTGGTGTTTGGAAGGACATTCTTTATTGTAGCGACATGTGCTTATTGTTCCCTTCATATTCTTAAGCAATGACCAGAAATGGATTACAACAAATTATCAAAGAGACTTGACACAAAATCAGTAAAGTGGTCTTCTCCATTCATGATCATCTATCTGATATCCCGCAAATACAAGATAAAAAATAGAACAATAAAATCCATGGCCTATACAAGGGATCCCACCTTCATCAGCCGCCACTATGAAATGTGTTTTTCTGCCACTGGTTTAATTGCCTCTGAAGTTGCCGCGGTTGCAGGTTCTAAGCAGTGGCTGCAAATCCTGACACATTAAAAGCATAGTAAAAAATATTTACATAAATGAATGCAAACATTAAACCTTTCACAGATGCATTATTGAACCCTTCTTTTCAATGTCATTTTTCACATGTCCATTCTTTTCAATGGATTTGTTGTCCATTTAAAACATTTTAGAACCTGTCCTAGAAATCTATGGGTCAGCAAAATAAATAAAAACTGATGATATTTGTGTTTTTTTCACTGATGATGGTGCATAACCAGGTGTTTTGCCTTCTAATGAATGTAAATCATCAGATTTACAGATGTTAAAAAACAAATGGAACAATGGATGCAAAACGGATGTGAAAAAACAAAATGCTAATGTTCTAATTACCCCTTAATGATAAGATCAACTATTTGTACCTGTCATACTACTATGGCTATAATGGATAAAATTGGGTACTCCCTTAATAAGGTCCTTAGTTGTCTTAGAGTGACAACTCCTATTTATTTTTATAAGGGTTCTATTTATTAGTTGACTGTTGAAAGTTTAATATTTACCTTAATGGAAACTGTTTCTAAATATTCCTCCAAATAAATCCAAACAAGAATCCATCAGTCACTACATAAAATTGCAAAACTAATTGCCTCCTTAAAGCCTTTGCAGATTTGTTTCAAGCTTGGCTGACGAGATGCTAATGGCTCTTCTCAAAGCACCTGGTACTTGGTATCTATTAAATTAGGTAAACAGTATATATTGTCGCCTCTCTAGTCATTTATAATCTCATAAATCTTGTCATTAGACATAAAAGAGATAAAGAAATATTATTCTGAATATGTTAATACTGGAATGTGTACTAAAACTATTTTGGAGACCGTTTAATTGTGTTTTTGACAGAAGTAGTAACCCATTTTCTTATGTAAAATTGACACTTCTACCTTTTAATCCAGGCGTAAATTATAGCTCTTTTAGCAGTACACAAACAATAAGGGTATAAAAATCTAACTAATGGACTGTGCTGGTTTTTGATGTATTATTATTAAAAAGTAAACATGCAATTGTGACATTAAAATGCTATATTTTTGTTTGAAAATTGCATTTCCATTTTTCTTCATATAAAACGTGCCCTATATTGTAATAAATGTAAATCCTTAGTGACATTTGGAACATTCCTTTTCTCCCTTTTTTCTTCCTTTTTATATCGGGTATGTGACATCATGGTTAATCTGGTTTGTTTAACTTGTATCTTTTGTAGTCCCCTGGTGCAATGCAGGTTGTGTGATTGGATGGTTTCCTGACCCAAAACATACACCAGCAGTGCCCCAATGTGAACCTTGCTACCTCATGGCCCCCTCTGTCTCTTCTTGCTTAACCTTGTGGGCTCTCACGGGTCTGGAAGAGGAATGTGCTATTGCAAGGCAGCAACCAACCAATCAATCATCTCCTGGTTTACCTCTGTCCACGTACACTATTAGGATTTGGTGGAGATGTTGCAAGTGGAGCCAACGTATCCCTGCTGCCTTCTATATTCCCATATTCTTCATTTATTGTCTCTTCCACCAGAACAGCTACATGAGTCACCATACAGCCACAATGTAATGTAAGTTTCTACAGTATAGAATGTAGCCTTAGAGGAACATCCAGCAGTCTTCTGCTCCCTTCCAGATCCTTACATGACTGTGACCAGGGCAGCTACCCCTGCGTCCAGAGTAGGAGCCCAAGCATCTCATGATAGGTAGGCAACGGACCCCTTAGATGCTGTGGTCAATACTGACTGCAACAGCTAAGGTGTCCTGAGTGGCAATTTCATCACATCAGCATCCCCTGTGCCCCGGTGTGAAGACCCAATATACTTGCTGTCAGTTTTATGGCTTACTTAAAGGGGTGTTCTCATCAGGACATTTACATTTAATTAAATGCATTTGCCATATGTAAACATTTCTTCAACTGGATGTTAATAAAAAAAATGTTCCTGTGTGAAGATAATTTCTCATAAATGTAGTCATGTTGAGCCTTAGAAACGAGATAGCTTCCTCGGATACGACCACCTCACACTCTGGCTACAGTGGCCAGACTTGCGCTATAGAGTCCTGCTGGACCACCAGGATTCAACAGCAGAGTTATGCATCTGTTATGTATAACAGTAAAAATATTGGTGCAGCCCATGTTATTTTAGCTGCATAAATATTGGAAACATTGCATTGGGCACTAAACCTAAAAAAGGTTAAACTTAAATCAATTATCTTTCTCTGACTTCCTGTCATGGGTGATCCTGCGATCCCGGTCTGGTATCGTGGCGTGGGTGCCCCCGTGATCCATGTTGCGGATCGCAGATACACCCGTGCTCCACCACTGCTGCCGCTGCTCCCGCTCTTCAGGACGATGCTTACCTCTCCGGGTTCCTGACTTCTGACTCCGGACCCCGGCTCCTCCTCGTGGACTAGGCCGCACGTGCCCCTGCCCTCTAGGCTCTCTAAGAATTTAAATGGCCAGCGTCCTCCTTATTGGCGCTGGCATTCCCGGCTCGTCTATATAGCCTGGCGACTCCCAGCATCCCCTGCTGGATCTTCAGGTCAGTCTACTGAAGAGAAAGCCTCCCTGAGAGTTTCCAGACGCCTCTGAGTTCCTGTTGTATTCCCGTGTTCATGTGGTATTCCCCTGTTACTGTGGTATTCCCTTGTTCCTGTGGCGTTCCTGTGGAGTTCCCGTGTTCCTGTGGCGTTCCCGTGTTCCTGTGGCGGTCCTGTGTTCCTGAGCCGGTCCCGTATTCCTGTGGCGGTCCCATATTCCTGTGGCGGTCCCGTATTCCTGTGGCGGTCCTGTATTCCTGTGGCGGTTCGGTTATCCTGTGGCGGTCCTGTAATCCTGTGGCAGTCCGGTTATCCTGTGGCGGTCCGGTATACTAGTGGTCTTCCGAGGTCCTGCTGTCAGGTTCGCTAGGGAGAATGCTGGGACTTCTGGTGGTGCCAGCAGCGTTCTCCGAACCCCGGCGCGTGTCCGCGCAAACTCCACCTCTCGTCCTGGGCAGCGGCTGCTAAGATCTCGCGCTGTCTAGGAGTGGCTGGGACTTTGAACCTCTGCTTGGTGCCTGTTGTTCTGCACCGTGAGGGGTGAATTCCCAGATGCTGTCCAGCTCCTATCAGGTTCTGGAGGTGGAGTTCTGGCTGCATAAATTGCAGCTTCACTAGTCACCTGTGCCAGTGTTTGAAATCTCTTTCTCCACTTGCTTGCTGCACTAGGTTGTATTGCTCTGTATCTGTATTGTTGTTACCTCAGCTAGTTTTTGACATTGACTATTTGCTTACTGACTTTGCTATTGACGTACCCTCCCGTTGCGACTCCGGCTAGTTTACGATTCTTTTGTGTTTTATGTTCGTCAGTCTGTTTGTATTTCCCTTCCCCCACTTAAACCAGTGTATTCCGAGTCTTCAAGTAGTCGCCCCACGGTTTAGCGTGGGGGGGCTATAGGAAGGGACAGAGGCTGGGGCAAGCTCAGGGCACACTATCCCCTGTCTTTTGTGTACCCAATCCTAACAGAAACACTGGCCACTCACAGGTCTGCATCCTGTATCCGACCTGCTACATTCTCTCCTTCCATGGAGCCTTTGTCAGCTGTGGTCGCTCAGGTCCAGACCCTAACTCAGCTTGTTCAGGATCTAGCTTCCCGTCTCCAAATTCAGGAATCTATGCAGGTTCCACGACAGATATCACCGCAGGATCCACTGCCACCCACGACTGAACCTAAGGTTCCTCTCCCTGACGTGTTTTTTGGTGACCGTAAGAAATTTTTTTCATTTCGGGAGGGCTGTAAACTTTACTTTTCTTTACGCCCTCGTTCATCGGGCACAGAGATTCAAAGGGTGGGCGTGGTAATTTCCCTGTTGCGTGGGGATCCGCAAAATTGGGCTTTTTCTCTCCCACCTGACTCTCCATCCCGTTCTTCTCTTGACGCTTTTTTTTTCTGCTTTAGGCCAGATTTATGACGAACCTGACCGCCGAGCACTTGCAGTTTCCCACCTTAGATCTCTGTGTCAGGGAAAACGGACAGCAGAAGATTATTGTGCCCAGTTCAGACAGTATGTGACTGACTCGCAATGGAATGACTGCGCCCTAAAAGACCAATTTATGTCCGGACTGTCAGACCGAGTACAGGACTTAGTCTTAGCTTATGCCGAGCCTCAGACATTAGATGATGCTATGACTCTGGTCATCCGAGTTGATTGTCGCCTAAGATCCAGGCGATCACCTCGGGTGTCCTCTGAATGTCAGCCAGCGGCCAATCTGTCTCCGGGTAGTCCAGAATTGGAATCCATGGAGCTGGATAGCATCTCTCCTGCACAGCGGAAGCAACATCGAATGAGACGTCATCTTTGTTTCTACTGTGGAAGTCCTGATCATCAGGTCAACACCTGTTCCAAGAGGCAGCAGCAGGAAAACTTCCGCTCCTAAGCAGTAGTCGGGGGGACTGCTTAGGAGCTCAGGTACTCCCAATTGTGTCTAGAATGTATTTACCTTGTACTATTAAGTTTCAGTCTGTTTCCTGCACTGGTCGCGCCTTTTTGGATTCAGGTGCTGCGTCTAATTTAATTGATTATAGTTTTGTCTCTCAGTTTCGCATGTCATTGATTCCATTGTCCACTCCTATCCAGATGTCGGGTGCGGATTTGACCCCTCTACAGGCAGGGTTGATTAAATTCCGAACCCCGCAGATAAAACTTATGGTAGGAGCTATGCATGTAGAATGGTGTTCTTTCCTAGTTATGGAAAACCTGTCTGAAAATGTCATTCTTGGTCTACCCTGGCTCCGGATCCATAATCCGGTAATTAATTGGGAAACTCTGGAGCTGGTTCATTGGGGTCCTCACTGTAAGGATCACCAGTCCAGAGTTTCATTATGTACAGTAGTGGCGGAAGATCAGAGTCTTCCAGGTTTTCTCTCTGATTACTCAGATGTGTTTTCAAAACCCTTATCCCAAGTACTTCCTCCTCACAGGGAGTTTGATTGTAAAATTGACCTTCTTCCTGATGCTAGATTGCCAAAGGGTCGTATATATAACCTGTCGGTACCTGAACGGGAGGCACTGAAGAGTTATATTGATGAGAGTTTGGCAATCGGACATATCCGTCCTTCTGAGTCGCCCACTGGGGCCGGGTTCTTTTTTGTTGAGAAAAAAGACGGTGGTTTACGGCCGTGTATTGATTATCGAGAATTAAACAAGATAACGGTAAAAAACTCAGGTCCTCTCCCCTTGATCCCGGATCTCTTAAATCAGGTTTCTGGGGCCCAAGTTTTCTCTAAATTAGATCTCAGAGG
Organism: Engystomops pustulosus; assembly: GCF_040894005.1. Classification (NCBI taxonomy): domain Eukaryota; kingdom Metazoa; phylum Chordata; class Amphibia; order Anura; family Leptodactylidae; genus Engystomops; species Engystomops pustulosus. The sequence goes on along the minus strand of NC_092420.1, from coordinate 55,186,727 downwards.
GGCTTATAACCTGATTCGGATCCGGGAAGGGGATGAGTGGAAAACCGCATTTAATACACCTTTGGGACACTTTGAATACCTGGTTATGCCCTTTGGTTTGAGTAATGCCCCAGCGGTTTTTCAAGGGTTTATGAACTCCATCTTTCATGATTACATCGGTGTGTTTATGGTGGTTTATCTAGACGATATTTTGATTTTCTCTCCTGATATGGTTTCTCACCAGCAACACCTCCGCCAAGTACTTACCAGGTTGCGCAAAAACCACCTCTTCGCTAAGCTGGAAAAGTGTGTTTTTTGCGTCCAGAAGGTTTCCTTCTTAGGTTATGTTGTGACTCCCTCTGATGTACAGATGGATCCGAGTAAGGTTCAGGCGCTCACGGACTGGGTTCGGCCTACCAATCTTAAGGCCCTACAACGTTTTTTAGGTTTCGCTAACTATTATCGGAACTTTATAAAGAACTTTTCCGTGATCGCCAAACCCCTCACGGATCTAACCCGTAAGGGTGCTGATCCGAACAATTGGTCCCCTGCCGCTTGCTCAGCGTTTGAAACTTTAAAAGCGGCATTCTCGTCAGCCCCAGTCTTGGTTCAACCTGACCTCTCTCTACCGTTTGTTGTGGAGGTGGATGCCTCCGAGGTAGGAGTTGGTGCAGTGTTGTCTCAGGGGTCCTCCACTCTCACCAGACTTAGGCCCTGTGCATATTTCTCTAGAAAGTTCTCCTCTTGTGAGAGGAATTATGATATTGGCAATCGAGAGCTCCTTGCCATTAAGTGGGCATTTGAAGTCTGGCGACACTTTTTGGAGGGAGCTCTTCATCCGATCACTGTGCTCACGGATCATAAGAACTTAGTATATTTGGATACTGCTAAACTTTGAACTCACGTCAGGCTAGGTGGGCCTTGTTTTTCTCTCGCTTCAATTTTGTGGTCACCTACCGACCTGGGTCAAAAAATGTGAAGGCTGATGCCTTGTCCCGTAGCTTCGGGACTCCTGAGCTTCCAGAGGCTACTGACAGTAATATTTTGTCTCCAGGGGTTGTGCTGGCAGCTGTCTCCTCCCACCTCTCCTCTCAAATTTTAGCAGGACAAAGATCTGCACCTAAAGACCTTCCGGAAGGCAAATTATTTGTTCCTCTTTCTTGTCGTTTGAGAGTGTTGGAGGAGACGCATTGCTCGGTGTTGGCAGGTCATCCGGGAATGCGGAGTACCTTGGATCTCTTGAAGAGAAGTTACTGGTGGCCTCACATGACTAATGATGTGCACGCATTTGTCCAAGCCTGTCAGGTCTGTGCGCGAGGAAAGACTCCCAGGAGACGTCCTGAGGGGCCTCTTCTTCCGCTTCCAGTTCCCACCAGGCCGTGGTCTAAAGTGTCTATGGACTTTGTCACTGATCTGCCAGCGTCTCAAGGCTGTACAGTGGTTTGGGTAGTAGTGGACCGTTTCTCTAAAATGGGACACTTTGTTCCATTAAAAAAGTTACCTTCAGCTGAAGAATTAGCTGAATTGTTTATACAGAATATTGTACGCCTCCATGGTATACCAGATGATATTGTGTCAGATAGGGGCGTACAATTTGTTTCCAAATTTTGGCGAGCATTTTGTTCTAGACTGGAAGTTAATTTATCGTTCTCATCGGCGTTTCACCCTGAGTCTAATGGTCAGTCCGAGAGAATGAATCAGGAGATGATTCAATATCTGCGACTCTTTGTCTCGGACAGTCAGGACCAGTGGGTGAAATTCCTTCCGTTGGCAGAATTTGCTATTAATAACCACAGTAGTTCGTCCACACAGGTATCTCCGTTTTTCTGCAATTATGGTTTTCATCCTCGTTTCTCTTTTTCATCTGTGCCTGTCTCTAATATTCCTCGAGCGGAAGCTATTACATCCAAGTTGCGCTCACTCTGGTCACAGGTTCGGGGGAATATTCAGAGGGCACAAAATTCTATGGTCCAACAAACTGAAAGAAGGCGCACTAACTCCGATACGTTTGTGGTGGGGGATAAAGTGTGGTTATCCACGAAAAACCTTAAATTGAAGGTCCCCTCTTTGAAGTTTGCGCCCAGGTTTGTGGGTCCGTTTGTTGTTACGCATATTGTTAACCCGGTTTCCTTCAAGATTACACTTCCAGCAGGGTGGCGGGTCCATAACACCTTCCATAAGAGTCTTCTGAAGCGCTATGTTGAGCCTGTTTTGCCTCTTTCTGACCCTCCTTCTCCATCTATTGTGGAGGGGAATCTGGAATTTGAGGTAGAAAAAATTGTGAATTCCAGATGGGTAGGTAACTCCCTGCAGTACCTGGTCCATTGGAAAGGTTTTGGTCCTGAGGATAGGTCTTGGGTTCCGGCTAGAGATGTTCATGCTCCACGGTTACTCAGGTTGTTTCATCAGACCTACCCTCAGAAGCCATCTTTAAGATCTAGGGGTCCGAAGGCCCCCCGTCTGGGGGGGGGTACTGTCAGGTTCACTAGGGAGAATGCTGGGACTTCTGGTGGTGCCAGCAGCGTTCTCCGAACCCCGGCGCGTGTCCGCGCAAACTCCACCTCTCGTCCTGGGCAGCGGCTGCTAAGATCTCGCGCTGTCTAGGAGTAGCTGGGACTTTGAACCTCTGCTTGGTGCCTGTTGTTCTGCACCGTGAGGGGTTAATTCCCAGATGCTGTCCAGCTCCTATCAGGTTCTGGAGGTGGAGTTCTGGCTGCATAAATTGCAGCTTCACTAGTCACCTGTGCCAGTGTTTGAAATCTCTTTCTCCACTTGCTTGCTGCACTAGGTTGTATTGCTCTGTATCTGTATTGTTGTTACCTCGGCTAGTTTTTGACATTGACTATTTGCATACTGACTTTGCTATTGACGTACCCTCCCGTTGTGACTCCGGCTAGTTTACGATTCTTTTGTGTTTTATGTTCGTCAGTCTGTTTGTATTTCCCTTCCCCCACTTAAACCAGTGTATTCCGAGTCTTCAAGTAGTCGCCCCACGGTCTAGCGTGGGGGGGCTATAGGAAGGGACAGAGGCTGGGGCAAGCTCAGGGCACACTATCCCCTGTCTTTTGTGTACCCAATCCTAACACCTGCCAGCCATCCTGCCGAGGTCCTGCCAGCCGTTCTGCCTTCACGTGGTCCTGCCTGCCCTGTGTCCCTACCTCAGCTGCCACCGCAGGTCTAGTTGCACCCGTGGAGCGACCTGGTGGCTCCCCGCTGCAACAAGGCCATCCCGCTTTGCGGCGGGCTCTGGCGAAGGGAATATTCAGAGGGCACAAAATTCTATGGTCCAACAAACTGAAAGAAGGCGCACTAACTCCGATACGTTTGTGGTGGGGGATAAAGTGTGGTTATCCACGAAAAACCTTAAATTGAAGGTCCCCTCTTTGAAGTTTGCGCCCAGGTTTGTGGGTCCGTTTGTTGTTACGCATATTGTTAACCCGGTTTCCTTCAAGATTACACTTCCAGCAGGGTGGCGGGTCCATAACACCTTCCATAAGAGTCTTCTGAAGCGCTATGTTGAGCCTGTTTTGCCTCTTTCTGACCCTCCTTCTCCATCTATTGTGGAGGGGAATCTGGAATTTGAGGTAGAAAAAATTGTGAATTCCAGATGGGTAGGTAACTCCCTGCAGTACCTGGTCCATTGGAAAGGTTTTGGTCCTGAGGATAGGTCTTGGGTTCCGGCTAGAGATGTTCATGCTCCACGGTTACTCAGGTTGTTTCATCAGACCTACCCTCAGAAGCCATCTTTAAGATCTAGGGGTCCGAAGGCCCCCCGTCTGGGGGGGGGTACTGTCAGGTTCACTAGGGAGAATGCTGGGACTTCTGGTGGTGCCAGCAGCGTTCTCCGAACCCCGGCGCGTGTCCGCGCAAACTCCACCTCTCGTCCTGGGCAGCGGCTGCTAAGATCTCGCGCTGTCTAGGAGTAGCTGGGACTTTGAACCTCTGCTTGGTGCCTGTTGTTCTGCACCGTGAGGGGTTAATTCCCAGATGCTGTCCAGCTCCTATCAGGTTCTGGAGGTGGAGTTCTGGCTGCATAAATTGCAGCTTCACTAGTCACCTGTGCCAGTGTTTGAAATCTCTTTCTCCACTTGCTTGCTGCACTAGGTTGTATTGCTCTGTATCTGTATTGTTGTTACCTCGGCTAGTTTTTGACATTGACTATTTGCATACTGACTTTGCTATTGACGTACCCTCCCGTTGTGACTCCGGCTAGTTTACGATTCTTTTGTGTTTTATGTTCGTCAGTCTGTTTGTATTTCCCTTCCCCCACTTAAACCAGTGTATTCCGAGTCTTCAAGTAGTCGCCCCACGGTCTAGCGTGGGGGGGCTATAGGAAGGGACAGAGGCTGGGGCAAGCTCAGGGCACACTATCCCCTGTCTTTTGTGTACCCAATCCTAACACCTGCCAGCCATCCTGCCGAGGTCCTGCCAGCCGTTCTGCCTTCACGTGGTCCTGCCTGCCCTGTGTCCCTACCTCAGCTGCCACCGCAGGTCTAGTTGCACCCGTGGAGCGACCTGGTGGCTCCCCGCTGCAACAAGGCCATCCCGCTTTGCGGCGGGCTCTGGCGAAGACCAGGAGTCCACTTAGACTCCGCTCCCGGGTTGCGGCTGGCATCTTTATCCCCCACGGTGATCCAGGGAGTCCACTGACTCTGACAGACTGTGACACTTCCCCTTTCTGCATTTTTTTACATTTTATCTTTAACCCCTTAAGGACGCAGCCATTTTGTAGCTTAAGGCTCAGCCCGATTTTTTGGATTCTGACCTGCGTCGCTTTATATGGTTATAACTTTTGAACACTGTTACTTATCAAAATGATTCTGAGATTGTTTTTTCCCCACATGTTGTACTTCATTTTAGTTGTAAATTTTGGCTGATAAGTTTTGCGTTTATTTACAAAAAAAAAGAAAATATGATAAATTTTTTGAAAAATTTGCCATTTTCGAAATTCAAAATCATTGCGTTTTCAGGCAGATAGATTTACCACCTAAATAAGTTGCTGAATAACATTTCCCATTTGTCTACTTTACATTTTCATAATTTCTGAAATGTCTGGATAATTTATTTTGATGTCACGCGGCTTACAAATCGAATAGCGCTTTTCCAGATTTTCAGAATTGACTATTCTGGGGATAAATACAGTTTTGAATGAAATTTTACATATTTAGCATCAAAACCCCCTATATAACCAACCCATTTTCAAATCTGCACCCCTCAAACTATCAGAAACAGCTTTTACGAAGATCGTTAACCCCTTGAGATCTTCATAGTAATTGAATCAAAATGGAGGTGAAATTTAGAATGGTCAAATTGTTCCCTTATACGTTCATTTAGAACTAAAATTTACACATTTCCAAAATATAAAAAGAGAAAACCCACCATACAATTTGTTCTGCAATTTCTCCTGAGTACAAAGACCCCCCACATGTGGCCGTGACTTGTGTTATGGGGGCACAGCGAGGCGCAGAAGGGAAGGGGCTTCCTGCAGCTGCCAGGATTTTAGTTTCCTCATTGGCCCCTTTTGAAGGCTATAAAATTTTCGCTTTTTCGTTATTTGGGCCATGTGATGCCATTTTTTTTGCGCGATGAGATGCTTTTTCCATTGTTACCATTTTGGGGTTGGTATCACCTATTGTTGAAAATTTAGGAACTTTTTTTGAGGGCAGGAGTAGAAAAGCATCAATTCTGTACTGGATTTTTTACTCTTTTTTTTTTTGGTGTTCACCGTATAGACTAATAATCCTGTTATCTTTATTCTATGGGTCGATACGATTACGGGGATACCAAACTTGAATATATTTTCTTACGTTTTACTAAATTTGTCAAACAAAACTCTAATGTGGGGAAAATTCTATCATTTATGTATTGCCGTCTTCCAAGTGGCATAGCATTGTTACTTTTTTGGCTACGGAGCTGGTTGATGGCATATTTTTTGCGGGACATGTTGTACTTTACACCAGTATCATGTCGGAGTACACATGGTTTTTTGATCACATTTTATTGCATTTTTTGTGGGATTGAATAGCTAAAAATCATAATTTTTGGAAGGTTTATAGCAGTTTTTTTTACGGCGTTTATCGTGGGGGTTCAATAATGATTTACTTTTATTCTATGGGATGTTACGGACGCGGTGATACTATATATGTGGGGTTTGTGTTATGATTTAGACTTTTTTTTTAGTTATATGTCTCTTTATATGTTTTGGGGGTTTTGGGCATTTTTAGTGATTTATTACTTTATTTTTTTATTGAATAACATTTTTTTTTTTACTTTTTCACTTTTATACCATGGGACATGAAGAAGCAATCTTCTGATTGCTTCTTCATGATAATATTCTGCAATACTCATGTATTGCAGAGTATTATCAGTGTCAGCCTATACACTTGCATAGGCTGGCACTGTGCCAGTAAGATGACGTCACAGACGCCATCTTACCGGCAATTCTTGCAGGTAACTCTGGGGTCCAGATCGGACCCCAGAGTTGCTATAGCAACGATCGGCGCCCCCCGAAAACGGTTTGGGGGGCCGATCGTGGAGGAAAGACCCCCCCAGAGGCATTTTAGATGCCGCGGTCGCGCTGACCGCGGCATTTAACGGGTTAAGCACCCGCGATCGGAGTCAACTCCGATCGCGGGTGTTACACTGGGGTGCCGGCTATCAGTCACAGCCAGCACCCCGTGTTTCCCGATGCCGGTTCGGCTCAGATCTTGAGCTGAACCGGCATGGGCTCAGCGTCCGATATATCGGACGCTGAGCGCTAAGTCATTGAGCTCAGCGTCCGATATATCGGACGCTGAGCGTTAAGGGGTTAATAATTTAATTTAAATAAAAAACGTTGACACAATGATCCAGTGCTCCCCGCACAGTTGCTCAGTGAATCCGGCATGCTACACACAGCTTCACTGAGAATGCGCAAAGAGCCCGGGCTGTATACCAGTGTACACACTGTGTGGGGAGCAAGAGAAAAGGGTCCAATGCGCCTTATGGTACGTATAAAGTTTTTTCTACCTTGATAGTGGCCACGGAGGGACTTCGTAAATGCTGATGAAACCACAGTTCTAAAAGGACCTCTGGGTGCTTTAGTGTCTCAAATCAGCCCTAACAGGCTTTCTTTAAAGGAAATAATTAATATTGTTTGTATAATGAAAAGTTATACAATTTCCCAATACAGGCAGTTCTTAAGTTGAATTTGTATGTAGGCTGGAACTGTAAATTTTAAAATTGTAACCCCAGTAAAAATTTTTGGGGTCTCTGTGACAATTGGATTTTAAAAATGTTGGATTGTCATAAGAACCTGGATTAACAATAAAATTTAATTGCAGACACATTTAATAACTGTTATAGCTGGTTATTGTTAAGTAAATTACCAACATCCAAAGGGCCGTTTGTAACTAGGAGTCGTCTGTAAGTCGGATGTTCTTAAGTAGGGGACTGCCTGTATACATTCTGTATCAAGTCCTCACAGTTTTGTAGATCTCTACTTTCTGTCATTCTATAACAAACTTCTATAATCATGTAATATCACAAAGGCGCATGACGCGTTACTGTCACAGCACAGTGATCAAAGCTCTGTGTGATAACGAGCCCTGCACCTGTGTTGCTGAAAGTGGACATCCCCTTAAACTCTGCCTCATAGTGTTCTTAGATGCCACAGTCATTATTACCAATGTATCTAAGGAGTTAACAGTGACCTATCAAGCTTTCTGCCCTCTGCTAGTATAATACTAGTGCCCTTCTTAGCTTTTGCCTAGAAAATTAGGATGTGAAAAGACAAGCAAGTGGTTAAAAACAGATTATCTAGTCTTTCCGCAAATATATTCTAGAGTATATATTCATAAAATGATGAAAGTATTCATAAAACCAACTTACAATCTTATATCTGATGCCCATAAACAAAATAAACATTTCACTCATTTACCATTTCCATTAACATCTGGAAGACAGATCATCTCCTTGCTTTTGATAGACAGACTCTTTGTACATCTGTGATTCTCTGACTGATATACTGGGAGAGCTAAATAGGTCTCTGTGAGATCCTTAGAAAATGCTTTGAAGGCTCAGCCTCAAAAGAATATTACAGTCTTTCATGCAGATGAGGATGTTTATCAAATGTTATTGAAAAGGAAACAACAATTTCCTCCGAGTTGTGTAAAAAATAAAGAACACTTATGAGTTCTGCGCACAGACATGCAAATGAGAGCATTCACATTCCAATCATTATAGAATTCTGTCATTTGCATTCACAGTGATAGCATAGCCCTTCTGTCTAATCCTGCCGCACAGTTACATTAAAGCAAATACACTATTTATGAAGTATTGTTAGGTTAACACATAAAAGAGAACCTTCAGTGTTTATGAAGGGAAGGTGTTCCATGCAGTTCTTCAAATGTTTTACCACCATGAAGCAAAACAAATCTTAACCCCCACCATGACTTACATTAACAATTAGGGAGATTTATCATGGTTTGTACCCCAGTAATTGTGATTATTTCCCCCAAATGGATGTGGAGGGGCATAAAAAGAAGTTGCAATGGAGTGAGCGTTCCTGCCCCGTGCCGGCGCACTTGGTATAGCCTGCAAACGTTCATGATTGAATGTTCACAGGACCAGGTGTAGCTGCCCGCTGCCCAAGTCAGGAGGACAGAGCCGGCACAGAAGCCACCATGTATGATAAATATGAGAGCATTAGATATGGTTTTAAATTATGCCAACAAATCCATACAAAACCAGCAGAGCCAGAACCTACAAATTAGTTATATATATATACATAACAGCTCAATTAACTTAAAGGGGGGAATTTATTAGTTTGTGCTGCTAGGTCTGTTTTCTGGCTCCCAACTTTAGTATTTTTTTGGACTGTGGAGCATAGCCGTAATGTATTTGGCACATTTTAAAAAGAAAAAATGGCTTGCCTTCTGTTGGTCTAAATCTGCACCAAAAATTGGTGTCGGGAAACAAAGGTGGTCATTTATTATGGCCTTTCAAACAGAAAACTGGCGGTGGCGTTTTTTTCCTCTCTGCCCCTGTTGCATCTGAATTTATGAAGTGTCAGCGACACAATATTGGTATTTAGCGACACTTGTGAATCAGTTGAAACAGTTTTCTTGTGCTTCAATTTTTTGATGCATTTTTTGGTCAATTTCTGGTGCAAAAAGAGAGCAGTTAAAAGCTGTTTTACGGACATGTAAACCTTTGAGGCTGACCGCCAATTCAATAGTCCCTTGCGCCACAAACTTACATCCCACTGAAAAATATTGCACAGTTCCAGTGCTACACTGCACCAAAACTAATAACTGTCCCTCTTAAAGTGCAGGAAAAGTGTCAAGAACAAAATGGGGGCTATAAGAAAAACCTGTCCAGGCTTACAACCCCCTATTTTTTCTGTTCGATAAACTTTATTGAAAATAGTAAGTATCAATAAGCATGGAATTGTCAGTGTGTCAGAACAGAGTTTCAGTATACAGGCTTTAAAGCATATAGACACAAGTTAGCGTATCAGTATTACAGCTGGGTTGTAAAAGACAGTCCACATTATGCTAAAAGCGATATCAATGTCAAAATGAAGGCTGACTCCTTTAGTGCACGTATAAAGGAACTTGAGAACAAATCTAAGTTATTACTAAACAAATATTAACAACACTAACCACATTAAACATTTACAACATGGGGAACCGAGGGAAAACACATAGGGGTATACAAAGGAATAGGGAAGGGAGGGAGGAGAGAAACACACCGGGTGCGAGGGAAAGGAAGAAGAATAAAATAAACTTCTTACTTAGACCAAGTCAACCACCACTTGTTTCTATCCAAGAGGCAAATTCTGTCGAACTTTGTTAGTCAATCCACGGGGACCAGACCTTGGAACCCCCTATTTTTTGAATATAGCCCCTTTTCTAAATTAAGAAGCAAGTATTTTTAGCCACAAGCTCTGATCTGGTGGGGGGGATTTATGAATGTGTTAGGCCCCTTTCGCACTTGCATTTCCACGCGCGTGTTCCGCACGTGCTTTTGATGCACAGAACTTGTATTGCACTCGGACCCATTGTAATCAACGGACTTTTTCAGACTTGAATTTTTTTTCACGCACACATGCACGTTTTTTTTTTACGCGTATTTAAATCTCATGCTCTACTTTTGCAAGTCACGCGCGTGAAAAACGCCCCATACAAGTCTATGGAGATGCATCAAAAACACATTGCACTCTGAGACACATGCAAGTCCAATGCAAGTGCAATGTGTTTTTCACGCATCAATTACCATAGAAAAGATAGAGCTCAGTCCTGAGTCCTTTTCACGTGCGTTATCTGCGCGTGTAAAGCGCATTTAAATTGCATTGAAACGTGTGTGAAAAACTGAGACACTGAACAACCTCTGACTGAAAACGGATTAAACTCTGATGCAAAATGTCAGTTTTTCACTGACCAAACCCCGATCGCACCCTGATCAAACTCTGACATGATCTGCAACGCAAGTGTGAAAGGGGGTTTACATGGTCTGATAGAGTGCAGAGTTTGACAACACAAGTGTTTTGCTGCTCCAGAATCATCATTGTTATCATGAATCTGCCACAGTTTAAGACTGTCGGGTTCTAATTTTAGACCTTCTTTTAGTTGTGACTCTCCCAAATTTTTGACCCACAAGCTATTTCCTGCCTGGACATGCCTCATTTTCACAAGACCAATGCCCTTTCCTGAGGAAATGCCCACTTTGTCGAGCAAGTTGGAAATGTGCCAAAAAATGGTCTGAAAGCCTTGATAAAATCTGTCTAGACAGTTGTTTTGGTGCAAATATGCAGTTAATAAATTACCCCCAATATGTCTACTTGGCTGCTATGGCTGCTACCGCTGTAGGGACGCCCCCTGTTACAGTATTCGCTATGTGGATTCCCATTGTAAAAAAAATTCAACTATTAATTGCTGTTTAAACATTTATTAGGTAAACTGGGGCCATTAATCATAAAAATACTGTCACATGTGATAAATAAGATAAGATAAGATAATCCTTTATTAGTCCCACAGTGGGGAAATTCACAGCGTTACAGCAGCAGAGAGGGTACAGAGAGTGAAGTTCAAACTATGACAACAACAATATTAGGGATAAATGAACAAAAAGAAAAGGGGGATAAAAAGACAAAAAAGAGACAAGCAATGATCGGCAGTTTGATGTTTAGTCTGTGGATGGGACCTGCAGGGACTGGTTAGGTGGGGGGCGCAGGTTACTTCTGTTTGGGCCTTGTTTGTTGAACAGCCTGATGGCAGCGTAAATGTACAGGCAGTCCCCGGGTTACATACAAGATAGGGTCTGTAGGTTTGTTCTTAAGTTGAGTTTGTATGTAAGTCGGAACTGTATATTTTATCATTGTAATCCCAGCCAGAACTTTTTTGGTCTCTGTGACAATTGGATTTTAAAAATGTTGGGTTGTCATAAGAATCAATATTAACACTAAAGCTTCATTACAGACACCTCTGATAACTGTTACAGCTGCTTATTGTAACCTAGGACTAAAGTACAATAAATTACCAATATCCAGAGGTCCATTTGTAACTAGGGGTCGTATGTTAGTCGAGTGTTCTTAAGTAGGGGACCGCCTGTATAGAGATTTATAGTGGAACAGAAGGTTGTATGATTCATAGCAATTTATTCAGCAAAAACTAGAGGTGATATTGAGCATAACAATTCTCTATTGTGTTACAGCAAAATTTCATTTTTCAGACAGGAAATTATGACTATTATATAGTCAATGAGTTTCTAATAATAAAATATTATGATAACTCCAAAAGCTATGAAATTTCAAATAACAAAAGTTTTTATGATGAGTTTACTTGGTAATGTTCATATGTAGTAATACTGCCCAAGCTGTGGAGACGACTTATCAATGTGTTCCATCTTTAAAGGAAACCTGCCACATGGACAAGGTAATGCAATTTGAGGGCCACGACTTGCAGGACAACAAATAGTTTTAAAGGGTTTTCCCCATGAAAGAAAGTTCTCAAATTTGAAACCCCTTATGACTTTACAATTTTACCCAGTTCTATTGCTGTTTTAGCTCCTATAACTCAGTGATGTTTAGTATAAAACATTTTATGCTGCTCAATCTAGTGCTGTGAGATGCAGTTTGCTCACAATGTACTTAGATTATCAGGGAACAGGGTTTATATACACTTTCAGGTAGCTTCTGAACAGTCTAATATTATCTGCAACATAGTAAAAGAGAGATGCGACAGATCATGAGATGAATATGACACACAATGACATCTGCTACATCTGAGCTATAAAACACACAGTCCCCTGCTATAAAGATCTTATCTTGCCTTTAGCTTGTAGATTTAGTCTCCTCACGCTTCTTGCCTACAGCCAGGATGGAGAGTCTTGAGTGCAGTCAGCAGAAAGGAGAAGCCTAGACAGAAGAAGATTTATGGTTGGAACCTGGGGCAACCAAAATTCTATACACCAGGACTGATAGAGACAGGTTGGAATTATATCTGTGAAATGCTGTATTTTCATTAATAACAGTGAATTAGAGAATGTGTTATTTTGTTATCCTGGGAATTTTAAAATCTTTTCTTTGTGGGAATACCCCCTTAAGGGAACAGATTTCTTGTAACATATTTTCATTTTAATGTCTGATCATAAGGCCTCAGGAGGTAGCTACTAAGTAGAACCTACAAAAACAAGGTCTTAGTGCCAGTTTTCCTTCAGTCTTTCCCCTTTTTTATGTGCAATCTGCTTACACATGTATTTAAGTCGTGTCTGTGCCACATAAGTGTCGCATGAGACCCTTTTGTGTCACGGCTGCACTATTCTTCACACAACACAAATTTCATCATTGAAATGGACGTTCCGCTACACAGTTGGACCATGCACCACATTTAACATGCAAAGTCCGACAGAAGTGTGTCACAAACCCCTTGTTAAAGGTGCACCAAAAAAAGTTGGTGCACTCTGTTGGGGCAGTGCGGGGAGCACCAGATTCATGAAGAAGGGGCACCAGAAATCCTGAATCTGGCGCACTCTGCACACATAGTTTAGTTTGCAATTTTTTATTGAAGACTAGTGCAGTTGCACCACAAAAAGGTTGAATACAATACAAATGTGGTGCAGACACTTTTTAAATACATTTGCAGTCAGTTTTCACTAGAACAAATTTACAAAGTCCAACAGAAAACTGGCGCAGGGCCCTTAGTAAATGTGCCCCTACGTACTACTCGCTTAGTTCCTCCTGCTGTATAACATGCTGTCTGCGGATAGGACATTATGTACAATCTGTTCAACTCTTTCTATTCCATGGGGCAAGGAGAAGAAGCCAAAGGTAAGTATAGATTTTTTTTCAAGAGGGTCCTGCTGCCTGTGGACATTTATGTAAAGGTGGGCATGTGCTATAGATATGTTATTAAATTAGGACATCTGCTGTGGATATTTCTTTAAAGAGGACGCCTGCTGTAGACATTTCATTAAAGGGGCTCTGCTCTGGACATTTCAGTAAAGGGGGACTCTTCTGTGGACATTTTAGTAAAGGGGGGCTCTGCTGTGGACATTTTTATTAAGGGGGCTCTGCTGTGGACATTTTTATTAAGGGAGGCTCTGCTGTGGACATATCTGTAAAGGGGGGCTCCGCTGTTATTATTTCTGTGAAGGGTGGACCTGCTGTGGATTTTCTGTAAAGGGGGGCTTTGCTGTAGAAAGTTCTTTGAAGGAGGACTCTGCTATGGACATTTCTGTATAGTGGGGCTCGGCTGTGGAAAATTCATTAAAGGGGGACTCTGCTGTGGACATTTCAGTACAGGGGAACTCTGCTGTGGATAATTCAATAAAGGGGGACTCTACTGTGGACATTTCATTAATGAGGTGCGGCTACATTTCCTACTGTAGGGCTTATACTTCAGTCAATAATTTTTCCCATTTTTTTGTGGTAAAATTAGGAGCCCCGGCTTATACACAAGTATTTACAGTGTAAGGGGGAGTTCAGCTGCAGGGCACAGAGGCCGGACCAGCGAGGGGTAGCAGCCACATCTGCTACACTGTCAGGGAGATCTCGTCTAGACGGTAGTCGGGGTAGGTTGTTTCATGCAGTTAGGGAATGTGATTGGCTTTCCTAGATAGATGGGTTATAAGAGCAGGCTTTAAGTTCATCATTAAATTTGTGTTAAGAACAGGACAAAATTAAGGATATAGAGTATATACAGTAGTACTTAAGTCCTAACATCCAAACACATGTTGGTTTGCACACTGGTTGGGCCCTAGTGGTGTGAACAGCTGGGGGACAGTGGTGGATTAAGGGCTCCATGGGCCCAGGGCAGTATAAAGATTGGGGGCCCTCCATCAGTTAAAATAATCTACTGCTTAGAACAATAAGATACCAATACAGTACAGGAAACAATCCTACAATATAAATGTATTACCAGTGCTGATATCATGACCATAGCAGGCACCCGAGACACAGCCTGCATCCAGACCCTGGAGCGGGAGAAACCAATCAGTGCTCAGTTTTCATTTTCTCACAATTAAAGCTGGGCTCTTATTGGTTGCCATGGGAAACAACTTTGCTCGCAGACACTTCTGATAAATCTCCCCAAAAGTATCAGACACTGTGATGGTTATGGCACAGTATAAGAATAGCTAGTCTCACTGTGCACTCTCGATTTTAAAAAATGTTCTGGATCATTTCTAGAAACATACCGAAAACCAGCCCATTATTGCCTGTTTTAAGTACTTGTTTCTGATCTAGAATTTTCTAATTGATCTAAAAACACAGACCGTACATCGAGAACGGTCACTGGAGTATAGAATCACACGTTCTGCCTGGCTGCCCAATTCCTAAAGAAGAACCTGGCAGGATCCATACTGCTGTGGAGCGGCGCCAGCTCAATCTCACATCTCCAGTCCTGTAGGACTCTTTGTCAGTCGCTCTGGCTGTCCCACGGCTCTGAGTGTCTATTGTGTATGCATGAAAAGCTCCATAAAATGAGCATCAAGCCACCTGTTCAACACCGCACAGCACACGTCTGAGAGCTTGTCACTTTAATTGAATTATTGCAAAGAAGTATCAAATTAACCCGTGTGTTACATCAACTCAGCAATACTGTACCAGATTATATTATTATTACAATTAATTAATATTGGCAACCCTTCCTCTATTTCTTGCCTTATAATATTCTACATTAAAACTTCTTTAAGGCTTAGAAACTTCTTTAAAAAACATAGAAATTGCGACAGAATGAAAGTGACCCATTTTAATATCTGCTAAGTCTTTTGGGGAACCACTCCTCACTGGGCACTCCCAGGAGACTAGGGACACAGCTCTGCATACAGAAATGTAAACTTTGATTTTACTTATCTTTTTTTTCAGAAAAAGCCTGTGAAACTATAAAAACTGTTTGGCAATGTGTATACTATTCTCTAAGGGAACATGGGGAGCCTGAGAAAGGGCTCCCAATCATAGATCCCCTTTAAATGGTGACCTCTACACACATGGCATGTCATTGCTGAAGACAGAAAGTGACCTGTTGGGTGTCTAGAGGTCAATGCCAGGGCTACTGACTGAAGTGGGAACATTCATGGCTTCAAAATTGTGAACGTATTTCTAGCAAATTACAACCCTAGAAAAGAGGATAATTGAGAGAACATCCAGCTACATTACACAATTTGGATACTAAGCACATGTGGACATTGGTATCATATTTTACCATTTTCAGACTTTTGTCTCTATCATTTTTAGCATTATAAAAACTATAAATATACAAAAGCTTTTAAAAGCAGTTTACATGAAGTAGAAGTTCAGTGATTTAATGCTTGTAAACAATTGCAGGCAAAGTAAAGAGAACCTTCATAAAATATGCATAACACATTCATAAAGTACCCCTTAAAGAATGGACAAAGGGTCAACAAAGTTTGCAAAAGCAATTTGCTTGAGATTCTAAAGCTACAAATTCCACTGCCCAATGTTCAAAAGTAAGTGTAAGCTACCGACATAAAAACCTTCCTAATAATGTCATGTGCTGCTGCACTGTATATCATGATATAACGTGTATATATTGAGCAGTAGTGTGGCATTGTTGCCCTTCAATTTTCCCATTCCATTACCATGCGGATTGGAGATAGCTTTTGTTCATAGAAACACTCCTTTAATCTATTAGTCTAGATAAATGTATTTGTCGGTTTGTAGATTCAGGACGGAAGTGCCATTTTTGAGACACTAAAGCTAAAATGGTGGTTAGCAACATCTTTCTGAGATTTGGAGACTTTCTAAAAATCACTGCCAGTTGCGCTGTGTTGGTGCAGTAAAAAACTGTTTCTACCTGCACAGATCAACTATAATTGAATTGTAATTGCTATAATGTTCTGTCACCATCAGTCAAGAGGAAAATTTTAGGAAGAAATTTCAGGAAGAAATTTTTTAGATGGATTTTTTTTTCTAAGCTTGGTCCAAAGAAGCCAAATCTTCCAAATTCTGTTCTACCAGCACAGCCTTTGCATCATTTTTTGAGGATTCATCCTCTTTTTCTTACCATTATTTCTGTCTGCTTTCATTTAAACCAAATGTCTTATTTATGGAGGTTTGGTCCCTCACCAAGCATTATTTTTCAAACCGTGTGTGTTTAAATCTCCATCTGGACCTTCGGAAGGACCTTCATGTGTATTGAGTACATGAGCAGATGTACAATGAGATCAAGGGTGAAGGCTCCTCTCAGTATAGAATTTGGTGGGTGGTTTTGGTAGCCATGGGCTCCCCCAAACTGCCTATATTATAATCCACTGCTGTGTGGCACAATGTTTTTTCAACATGCACATTTTTGACAACTTCAAACATATCTCCATACAAAGCTGTGTGTTAGTGTCACAATTTTCTACCTCTGTTATTCATCCAAGTGCTTAGAGAACGGGATAGATAAGGGGAAATTTAAAAAAATAAAATTTTGTAGTAATAAATTTAACAAAATGAGATATGAGCTTTTAATGAAAAACCCACACTAGAGAGAGTTAAAATACCAACAGAATAAACAGATTTGGAACTGAACCAAATTTTTGGAAAATTCACTGAAGCCTCAGAGAAGCGCTTTTCAGATATGTTGTTCATCTATAAAAATTACAAAACTATAATATGAAAGGAAATAAAAGGGGCTCAGGAAACTTCAATTCTGGTGTACATGAAATGTATATAAAGCTATCTCTATTTGATTACCTGAGGGTAACATTTTTGTCACACTGACCCCTGTAAGCCCCTATGGCATGTACATCATTACGAGTTATCATCCTTTCTATGTATTTCTGTATATAATTTATGTAAACAAATATGATGCAAAATTATGATTTTTATTTATATAACAGGGAAGAGTATGGCCACATTCACTATATGGTGACAGTACAGATTTATTATAGTGATCCGAGTGCTTATTTCAATTTTCAGGGAGCATGTTTAATTGGCTATATAAGTATTAGCAATAAAACCTTAGTGTTCTAATTCCCTCCGTCTGCCGTTAATTTATAGATGTGGCAAATTCTCTGTGATCCATTAATATGTTTTCTATAAGCTTTTGAATCCCTGTGTGGCTGCATATTTTAATATAGTAAGACCATACTTAATATTCAGCTAATATATCTATATAAAAATGCTGCATCCTTCACTGGCAAAGATTGGGTTAATATGGGTCATCATGCACAGTATTTCTGGCCTTGTGGTAATGGGATTTTTATTGGGAAGCTACCTCATTACGTCTGGAGTACTCAGAGCAGTGCAGTAAAACGCTCATTAAGGTCCAGTCTACAGACACATTATCCGAGGAACATCTCTCAGACAATAAACACAAATGGCCCATTGCCGCTAATGTACAGCACAAATGTGGAGCTGCTCTTCCTTCACTTCCAAATGCAGTGAGAAATGATCAGGGACCATTGCTGTCATATAAGAGTCGTTCTATAGAACATGATACAGAGAATCTTTTAAGACCTGTCTGGACGCTTCTGCTTTTATTTTGTGGGTGAGTTTTTGTGATGTACTGATGGATGCATAAAGGGGCTCAACCATCCCCTTCCCCCCAGTGAAGAAGACGATGCTATTGGCACATATGAGGCTCTGCCTGTAAGGCTATCTGCACATGTTGTGAGTTGTCGTGCAGAACATACACATGAAAATCCGCATGAAATGAGCCTCAAATATGCACTTTTTATAGGATATAAATCATCTTAAAATAACCAACTGAGAAGATTCTAAAAAGACCGGTTTATGTAGATACAATCCATTTGACAGAGAGAACATAGAGTGGGGACTCTACGAAGTTGGGACTCATTTGTGTTTTGGGATCTTAACTTTTGGTGGAAAGGAAAATGACAAACTTCTGGCGAGTCCTGTACCCAAAAGCAGGCACATCTTTGGTGGGATAGTGACGTGGCATTTTGCACACTCAATGAAGTGCGATCGGTGGATTCTTATCTCTGGCAACTGTCTTGGTCACTGTGGCCTTGAGCTTCTCTCTCTTGTTCCTCTCAATCCCTGCAAACATTGCAGATCGGGAACATTTTCAGCTGTCACTGGTATGGTGCTTTCAGACCTTCTTCTTAGCCTGTTCTCATGCCCTTTTGACTGAGAGGAAAAGGCATATGCACAATTTTTATACATGTTTTTGACCATTTTTGGTATCAGACACTCTGATAATTCTTATGCCTCCTTATGATTATGTAGAAGAAGGTATATATAAAGTTAAGCAACTGAGGCTACACAGAAAGATGGAGTATTTTCCTTACATTCCATTTTTTATTACATTAAAACAGCACTGGATGTCTGTGATGTGTAATCAATTCATTCCGTGTGCAGCCGATATTTTGTGTAGCTGTATCTAGGCTGCCATGAGATAGTCTTTATAGGCACCCAGCTGCAGGATCTAAGCCACCTTGTAAGGGGGCAATTATTGGCTGTAGTAATGATGAGTATATGAATATCTCCATGCTGCAACCATGTGAACAAATCCTGTAGAGAGATGATGGTAAGTATTTTTGCAGTAAAATACATTTTCAAATAACTAGAGAAAAGATTGACAAAACAGTAGTAGACAATTAAACAAAAGAAAAGGGTAGTGATGAGGGATTGGTGGAAGAAGATCTGAGGGGTGATGACAAGGTCCTAGAGCCAACATGGCTCAAAGTCAATGGGGCAGATTTATCAAGCTGTCTGAAAGTCAGAATATTTCTAGTTGCCCATGGCAACCAATCACAGCTCAGCTTTCATTTTACCAGTGCTCATGAATTTTTTAAAGGGGAGCTGTGATTGGTTGCCATGGGCAACTAGAAATATTCTGACTTTCAGACAGCTTGATAAATCTGCCCCAATGAGTTTGGAGGAAGAAGCAGTGGTCACAAAGTCCTAGGTAGCCAGTGCCTAAGGTGCATTAGGCAACCAGTAGCCGCAATGTAGCCTGCTATCGCCAACCCTACCCAGGGCTTAGCCTAAAGGATTTTCCTGGTGGGGCATTTTTTAAAGCAATGTGGAAAGGACAAAACATGTGCACGATGTGCTGCAGGTCCCTGAAGTGTGCAACAAAAAATACCCCAAAAAATATGGGAACACATGAGGCACCCGCTGCTGCTCTTCAAAGGGAGGATGCGACACCACAACCATCGCCAAGCTGGTTCACCATCCCAGGGAAGCATTCAGCTATCTTTGCCACCAAACAATGGGAAAAAAACCTTTGGCATATCTCGACTAAGAGCCCTGGTTCTGAGTGGGACAGTTGCAAAATTGCTGGCCTTTAAAAAAACAACCATTCTAGACATAAAACTTATTTCCATTGGATTTTTTAAGGCAGAAAGAGCAAGGGCCACTTTTCCCATTGCACCATCCAATGAAATAATATCCTTGATAGCTCATGAGAGAATGCACTAGTGATTTCCCATTTGACATTGAGGGCTTAGCGGCAGCACAAGGTCAAGGAGGAAAAACTCACCAAATCAGTTAAAAAGAAAGTCAAAACTTATGGCTTTGTTCATTTTGATTGTGATATAATGAAATAATATTTCAGATTTTGATGGACCAGCAAACTATACAGCAACCACGCCTTTGTGATTTGGATGCAACTGAGAAGTATATGAGATTGTGCCTTAAAGATTTTCTGGGAATGCTGATAGTCCTATGTCTGATCCTTTAGTAGCTCAATGTAGTTGTTCAATGGTGCACTAAAAAAGCTATTATTTCAGATTTCCACTTATCCCTGACCACAGCAGCTTACTGTCACTACCTAGGTGGCCTGAAGTCCCAGAAGGCCCTGCCTCTGTCTAACCCTATAACAGCAGCAAATTCACCCTAGCTCTGTCTCCTGTGAGTAATAGTGGTCTGGACATGTACCCCATCTCTTATACTGTAGAGTAACATGTCCCACATAGGCAATCACAGCATGACCACAGAGGACTTGCCTGTAGGGCTGCAAGGTGGTTGATTCTCTGCTCAGCATTCAATGAACCTGCTTGAACATGATCCTGAAGCATGAACAGTGGCGTCTGTTTGGCTTCAGGGGTTGTGGGTGCCAAACCAGCCAAATTTGAAAAGTTTGGTATTTCCAGATAGAAAGAAAAAGCTAATAAAGGTAATACTGGCTAGATTATATATGCTTAATATGTATGTGTTTGTATATACAGACTATATATTACTTTATAGAGTGAAAGTAATGGAAGTAATTTTTATCTTCTATAGTTGTACACCATTTGTACATTACATGATTTTGTGCATAGTTGTGACCTTGTAGGTTACATACTGTACTTTCATTCCAATGTATTCTGTATAATCTAAAGCAAGGTCCTTGATTCCTTGGGGGTAGAGACTGATGCTGGCTTATCGATTGAATCAGAATCTCCATATTGGGACCTGAAGCCGCTAATCCCTTTCCTCATGGGGAGATTAGAATCTCTCTATTCCTTGCTGCTCTGTGGGTGACAGATTTCCATTTACAGATTCCGTTTATTGGAATCACTTGTTTGAAGTTGAGTTCTCAGCGTTTTCAAGGACAAAATGAACTAGATTATAAGAGTTTGGCTACTTAGCTGGAAATATTACATTTTTTTATATATAGTTGTCCGTCTTGTAAACTCATCACCTACATAAAATACTTATATCAACGGGATTTCTCTTTGGAATACAATGTTAAAGTGTATGGCCATTTGTAGAAAACTTTAACATAAGGGTACATTCACATGGGCGTCTGGGGGGATGTATAAGCGTCCACAAATTTGCGGCTCCATATACGTCCGGCAACAGCACGGTGCCACACATGTGTGCCACCGTTCCGCGACCAACAAGAGGAAAAGATAGAACATGCTCCATCTTTCCCTGTGTTCGCGGTCCGTGCACCACTTTTCTCTGTGGAGGGGGTCACCTCCTCCTCCTCTCCTGCTTACAGTGGTATACTGTGTGAATGTACCCTAAGCCTGATAGTGTCACCCATGTTTTTTTTTTGCTCAATTTTTTTAAAGGGACTTTCTCATACTGTGGTGGATCCCTCTACATTATACATATACTCTAATTGGGCATATTAAAAGAATTACATGAGACATACCATTGAAGGAAGCCTCAGGCAGAAGTCAATGTAAGTGTAATACAGCAGTTATTTTAGCTCAGCAGTAACTTTTTGTAAATTATGACTATGATTGATCCAATTTAATAGTGCAAGGATATAAAATCACGCAACTATCGCTTCCAAGAAAAGTTTTGCAGCAGAAGTGCTGTCTAGCCAGGTCATATACTCCAGCAATTGGATTAGTCAGGACAGAGCTGCATGTAGCAGAAGGAGTTTTATGATGTGGAAAGCCAATAAAATGAAGTAGAAAACACAGTTTAATACCTAGTGCCGAGAATCTGTGATATGAAGATGCTTACAAGTACATTCAACTTTTTCATAAAATCTTTCTTAGATTTTTCAGGTTAAATTGAAATTTTCTTTAGAATTCAAAAATCATAATATGTACGTCCCGGATCACAAGCGCACCTGTGCCCCTCTCTGCTGCCCCAGACCCCTGTTTATACCACTCCGCAACAAGTCCAACCTGCTTTGTGGCGGGCTCTGGTGAAAACAGCTTACCACTTAGACTTAGGTCCCAGGTGTCAGCCTACGTCATTGTCCGCGGTGGTCCAGAGGATGCACTATCACTGCTCCTGACATGTACAGCACATTGGGAGATATTTATCAGGGCTGGTACAACAGCTTTTTGGCATAATAGCACCAGAAGTTCCTGGTGCAATGCGTGGAACTGAGTGAAAAGGGCATGCCCGACGTTGGAGTGGGCAGGCAAAGGGAGTTCCTGCACCGCACCTGCTCACTAGCTATAGCCTGCACCCCTTCATGCCTGCATGGGTGCATCTTAAGGCGTACTTCTCTTACAAAATATATATTGCGTGCCAGAGGGGTGGGGGAACTGCATATGCCGGCATACCATGCACCAGCAAATGATAAATAACCCTCATTGTGTATATAAAATAAGCATTACTGAGTCTACTTACAATACAATGAAAAATAAATGAGTAAATTTTCTTGAACATATAATGCTTCCAGCTTGGTTTGGTAGTCAAGATGTTAAATTGGCTGGGTGTCACATGGTACAGTCAGTCTGTCATTATGATGTGCCAGGAGTCATTCTTATTCAGCACCTGCTACAGATCCATCCAGGGGTGGCAGGGCATTGTGAATTGGCACCCAGGGCCACCTCATATTATTAAGGCACATAATGCAGTGATAATGGATTATTCTACACTTAGGAGTGATGATCATCATGCTGGAGAAAGCTGTTAAGAAGGAGGTGATTTCCTGGCAGCTAGGATATGAATCAGCTCTTTGACCTGAAGGTCCTTCCTGTGAGTCCTTCATCAAGCACTCGGAGCAATGTTCTGACAGTGTCATTATGGATATACACAGCAACACCTGTTACTACTCTAGCAACTGCTTACTACAAGTACTTGTGTTCTGCTGCTGCCAGCCATATTAAAGAAACTTACTTTAGCACTGAACTAATCTAAAAATACCCTGCTCTTTTTACCTCATTGCGTGATTTGATTAATTTTTTTCGATTGCTCTTATTGGGAAAAACAAAAAAAGTATTAAAAATCATAGATGGTTTTTCATTGGGGTAATGAACATGCAGTTTCTATAGAAACCAAGAATAATTTATGACATTGAGTCTTAAAACAAAGTTATGTACAATGTTTTAATTGTGATTTTGCCATAGCAATGCAGTCAAGAACTAAATTATAATTTGCAATATGTCAGAGGTCAGAACAAATCTTTATGTTTTTTTTAACAATTAAATATTCATTTTTTGGTGTACAAAATACAAACACAAAATGTCATATACTACACACAAAATTACTGTATGATTCTCCTCTATGGCACATTCATATTTGTTGAAAGGGTCTCTTTTAAAAACAATGCTAGGATATCAACTCTAATCGGTAGGGAGAGTTTTCAGGAAGTATTGAATTTTCTGTAATGCCACTAGAGATGAGAAAATTATCCAAGTTTTGATTGGTAGAAGGTCCATTAAATTTTTTAAAAGATTAGGTACTATGGGGCTCATTTACTAAGGGTCCGTTGACCGCATTTTCCCGGGGTACCTGCCGATTTCTGTTTTGCGTCGCATTTAACAGGGGATTTTAGTGCACACGATCGTATTTTGGCGCATCGGCGGCGCCTTCCACGTGTCACAAATCGGGTGGCGGTCCGTCAAACAACCTGACAGATTCGTACTATGCGGGGGATTTAACATTTTGAATTGTGTTACAAGCACCGGGAAGAAGTAGGTGAACTCCGGCAGCCCTTGGCGGGGAAGCAACGGATGCAGGAAATCGGGAAAACAAACTGATTTGTTTGCAGTTGTCCTGGAAATTGCCGCATAACCCCCTCTAGTCCTCTAAAACACACATTTTGTTAATTTTTTAATGAATTTTATAAATTTCCTTAGTCTATGTCGGCTCCCAAAGATTTGGCAAGAATGACATTAGTAGCTAACCATGATTTTGAAAGATTTGTTAGAATCAAATTTGAATCAAAAATTATATCTGATTTAGTGCCTGAAAAGAAGAATTTAAGTATTACACAGTGTACAGTTCAGGACACCACAGCCAGATCAACTCTTTATAACCTTTCTTCATTCTGGTTTAAACAGTAAATCTTTGAACTGCTGACTATAGTTTTAATTTCAGAATGGAGAGTACTTAAATCGTAACTCCAATGATTTTTACCAAATTGTGATATGTGATTCCACCTTTACATACAGGATCTATATGGTGACTCTCCTCGCAGCTTTTTTCATATGGATGAATATACAGCATGTCATAAATAGTGGAAACCAGTAGTGAAATAGTTACATTCAGTCTGTAATGTGTGAGCACTAAGGGTTAGCAGCTCCTTGCTGTGTAGAAAATGTCTAGAGAGCAGAGGGGGAAGGGGCTGCAGAGGAGTGTATGACACAGCATGTAATGCAGAGAGAGATAGGGATCACAGACTGGGATTGAGGGACTGATAGGGAACAGTTTTGATGTTTTACCTTGTTTTACTATTCTGTGTATGAGACTTCTGCATTTACAGAGAAAGACTCTCAGCTCTGCTACACACAGAGGGCACTGGTCAAATGACTTCACCCTCCTGTGTGAGCAAGGGGCAGAAGCCCCCCCCCACCCCCTCATGTGCATCCATATATATCTAATCAACTCATTGGAGCACTAGTGATCAGACACTTATTCCTTTCCCTTTTTGTGCTAAAAGAGTATTGACCAAAATAATTTGAATGCACATACTATATCAATATATTGTACAGCTAGCTCTCCGTTAGCATGTTCCCTGTTTGGAGATTTGTGTTATACCATAAGCAGTAATCACACACAGTATTCTTGTGAGGATACACATACTATACTTTTCTCTGTGACCTGCAATGATCCAGACCTTTATTTCATGTGGAATTTTTAAATAGTTCCTCTATGTGTCATTTTTTGTTGGAAGTGTGACAAGCAGGTGAAATGCCATTAGCTAAACTACAAATCTTAACTCTACAAACTGCTCCATGGAGAATTCCTCTGCTCCACACTTCATTTGTGTCATACTGTATCGATGACATAAGGCACCACTCCGTATATTCACAGCGCCCAGGGGTATACTACTTGCTCTCAGATTGGCCAGGAGACATTTTTGCCCTAGCAATTTGTGGTGTTTTTCCATTTAGCAACACACTAAACCAGAATGAATGTGATGGAATATACCAGGCTTATTCTTAAAGGGATACATTCTACTCTAAGGAATAGAACCAGCAATGTATTATTGGGAAAAACACACAGAACCAAAATGTATTTCAATGGCGTATTCCATTTTTCATTGATCCTTATAATGAATAATTGTATTAATAAGCAGTCATCTGCTGGTTCTTTAATGGAGGAGGGCACCTATACCAATATAGGAAAATAGATAATTCTGATCAGCTGTTTTGTTTTTGAAACATCTTGATCACTCTAGGTCGGTGGTGGTGAACCTATGGCCAGGGGTGGCACTCAGAGTCCTCCCTGTGGGCAAGTTGGCTGTTTTCCAGGCGCAGAGTTTGCCAGACATGGCATCTTCCTGCAGTCTGCGTTATTTTAGAGACCCATCGTAGGCTGCTTGGCACTGTAGGAATAGTGAGAAGGGTCAGTTTAGATCAATTAGAGAACTTGATCCAGGTCAACTAATTCTTCCTGTTCAGGGGGCCCTAATGTCTTTGAACGGTATTGGGGCACTCAGGAAGTTATGTTACTGCCATGTTGACACTTTGGAAAAATTTTTGGGTTTTGGGTCACATTTTGCAAACGTGATCTCAAAAATGTTCGCCACCACTGCTCTAGGTCCTTGCAGTAAGTCTACCATTCTTTGCTGGACAGATATATGTGTCACAATATGATTAGCTTCTCTATCATAATTTTTAGAATTTGATACAATATATTTATTCATGCATTTACTATATTAATGTGTTGGTGGAGGTTAACCACACACGTATTACACCACAAAACATCTAGGTAAGAGTTCCCGGGACTCTCACACTATGGGGCAGATTTATCAAGTGTCTGAAAGTCAGAATATTTCTAGTTGCCCATGGCAACCAATCACAGCTCAGCTTTCATTTTATCAGTGCTCATGAATATTTGAAAGGGGAGCTGTGATTGGTTACCATGGGCAACTAGAAATATTCTGACTTTCAGACCCTTGATAAATCTGGCCCTATATGATTTCTCTGAAACTGCCATTTATTAAGTGATAAGCAAACAGAATTCCATAATCCACAAAAGTCCAGGGATTATAACCAAAGTCCTGTCATTCATGTTAGAGTACAGAAATAATAAAGCACACAGTAATATCACAGCAAAGGTAGGCACAGTGCCGAAAACATATGTAGTCTACCAGAATGCAATTCATGGCTTCCGTGCACAAGTGGCATTTTTCATGTTTTTATGTAAAGCAGGTTATGTCTTCCTTGTATCATTGTAACTGACAGACAGAAAATAGGTTGCATTGTCACTATACTACACACACAAAGTAGAAACAGTGACACCCGCAGTCTGGGGTGAGAACGGCTTTAGGTAGTATGATTACTCTGCTGCCTTAGGTAGGCAGGGCATTCCGATGTGGGCCAGCCGAAACCCCTTCCAGTAACAGAAGAGCATGAGGGGTTGTTTAGCTGGTAGGTCGGTTTAGACCCATTCTGGTCCTTTAATCCAGGAACCCTTATCAAGTAAACTTGAGTATATTGGGTGGCAGAGTAAAATTACTCCTTGCACCATATCTTTCTGGGACTCAAAGGGGAAGATAAACAAGGACATTTCATTTATTTTAGGAACCACAAGTAGTAGCTTTTGCTTCGGCCCAGATATTAAAGCAGAAAGTCCCTTAGCTTACAGGGAGATAAAAGAATCAAGCACCATTGTGAAAACCCGGATCACTAGATCATAGTGCCTGCCTACCAGCATCCTACAGTAGTGATAAACTGGGGTTTCAGAAAGCCATCTATCTCTCCAGCCACAAGCACAGTACTGATTCAAAGCTGCCAGTGTTAAGAACTATATATAACTGGACTGTACAAGTGCCTTTACGGTATCCTTGTTTCTTTTTCTCAGTCCACCTGCACATCATCATCAAGCGCTTGCTGGACAGCAGTATCAGGGGTTGGCCCTGGGGGAACTAAAGGTCCGAACTGCAGACTGCTACAAACACTGGTGCAGCCCCCCTTAAAACCTCCTCAGCGACCCCCCAGAAGAGCGAGAGAGATTACATGGGAAGAGCCAGAGAGTAGTTTGTTCCTGTGGAAGCTCTCATGTCCACCCTGAAAAAACTGATGTTTTATTCCATTCTTTATAGTCTGGCAGTCGTAAAAAATGGACTATGCACAATTAGACTACAATGGGGCAGATTTACTTACCCGGTCCGTTCGCGATCCAGCGGCGCGTTCTCTGCACTGGATTCGGGTCCGGCCGGGATTCATCAAAGCAGTTCCTCCGCCGTCCACCAGGTGGCGCTGCTGCGCTGAAGTCCGCTGGAATGCCTCGAAATACACCGGCCTATCCAGGATGAAGGTGAGTGAAATTTTTGCGACACAATTTTTTTTTTAAATGCGGCGGTTTTTCCGAATACGTCGGGTTTTCGTTCCGCCACGCCCCCCCGATTTCTGTCGCGCGCATGCCGGCGCCGATGCGCCACAATCCGATCGCGTGCGCCAAAAACCCGGGGCAATTCAGGTACAATCGGCGCAAATCAGAAATATTCGGGTAACACGTCGGGAAAACGCGAATCGGGCCCTTAGTAAATGGCCCCCAATGTGTCAAATGTTCAAAGAGGGAGGATTCATTAAGACAGGTGTTTTGAATGCCAATCTTAAAGGTTTCCTCACTGGCTTTCTGGCGCCCATATCCACTAAGAGGCCACAGGCCAGACCAGATTTAAACTTGCACAGTTTTTTGCCTTAGTCTCCATCCGTTTTCTAGAAGTTAATATATTACATCTGCCAGACTGGTCAAGTAAACAGAGGCATAATAAATCTCCATCGAAGTGTCTCATGCTGAATCTGGCATAGTGTAAGACTGCCTTTACTAACTTCTTTTATTTGGGTTAGTTTTATGAACAAAAATGTAACATATTTTGTCACACTTTTATTGCATATTATCAACACACACCTTTTCAATAAACTGCACCTTATTTTCAAAACAGTGATAAAACATCTAAAAAGTCTCTAAAATGCTTAACCCCTTAGTGCTCTGCGCCGTAGCTGTACTGCGCTGAGTCCCGCGATTAGCGCTCAGCGCAGTACAGCTACTGCGCAGAGCCGATGCCGGTTCAGCGCTGCATAGCACCCGTTAAATGTCTTTACCCCACGATCGCACCCCCCCCCCCGCACCGTTTTCGGGGGGGGGGGCGATCGCTGTTTTGGCTCCTCTGGGGTCCGATCGGGAGTGCAGAGTATTATCAAGAAC
This sequence comes from Engystomops pustulosus, assembly GCF_040894005.1. Classification (NCBI taxonomy): domain Eukaryota; kingdom Metazoa; phylum Chordata; class Amphibia; order Anura; family Leptodactylidae; genus Engystomops; species Engystomops pustulosus. The sequence goes on along the minus strand of NC_092420.1, from coordinate 55,158,295 downwards.
AAGCAATCAGATGATTGCTTGTTCATATCCCATGGTGGATCATGTAAAAAATGTACAAAATAATGTTTTTCAATAAAAAATTACTTTATAAATCACTAAAAATGCCCCAAAACATATAAAGAGACATATAACGCTCAAAAAAGTCTAAATCATAACACAAACCCCACATATATAGTATCACCGCGTCCGTAACAATCCATAGAATAAAACTAAATAACTATTGAACCCATATGATTAACGCCGTAAAAAAACGTCAAAAACCCGCCAAAAATTATGATTTTTACCTATTATATCCCACTAAAAATGCAATAAAAAGTGATCAACAAAACATATGTACTCCAAAATGATATTGTTGCAAAGAACAACATGTCCCGCAAAAAACAAGCCATCAACCAGCTCTGTAGCCAAAAACGTAACAATGTTATGCCACTTGGAAGAAAGCGATGCAAAAATGATAGATTTTTCCCCACATTGGGGCTTTATTTGGCAAATTTAGTAAAACATAAGAAAAAATATTCATGTCTGGTATCCCCGTAATCGTATCGACCCATAGAATAAAGATAACAGGATTATTAGGCTATACGGTGAACACGAAAAAAAAAAAAGTAAAAAATCCAGAATTGATGCTTTTCTACTCATGACCTCAAAAAAAGTTCCAAAATTTTCAACAATAGGTGATACCAACCCCAAAATGGTAACACTGGAAAAAGCATCTTGTCCCGCAAAAAAAATGCCGTCACATGGCCCAAATAACGGAAAAGCGAAAATTTTATAGCCTTCAAAAGGGGGCAACGAGAAAACTAAAATCCTGGCAGCTGCAGGGTGCTCCTTCCCTTCTGCGCCTCGCTGTGCCCCCATAACACAAGTAATGTCCACATGTGGGGGGTCGCTGCACTCAGGAGAAATTGTAGAACAAATTTTATGGTGAGTTTTCTCTTTTTATCTTTTGGAAATGTGTAAATTTTAGGGCTAAATGAACGTATAACCGACAAAATTTGACCATTCTAAATTTCACCGCCATTTTGATTCAATTACTATGAAGATCTCAAGGGGTTAACAATCTTTGTAAATGCTGTTTCTGATAGTTTGAGGGGTGCAGATTTGAAAATGGGTTGGTTATATAGGGAGTTTTGTTGCTAAATATGTAAAATTTGATTTCAAACAGTATTTATCCCCAAAATAGTCAATTCCGAAAATACGGAAAAACGCTATTCGATTTGTAGGCCACGTGACGTCAAAATAAATTATCCAAACATTTCAAAAATTATGAAAATGTAAAGTAGACAAATGGGAAATGTTATTCTGCAAGTTATTTAGGTGGTAAATCGATCTGCCTGAAAACACGGTGATTTTGAATTTCGAAAATGGCAAATTTTTCTAAAAATTCATCATTTTTTTCTTTTTTTTGTAAATATACGCAAAACTTATCAGCCAAAATTTACCACTAAAATGAAGTACAACATGTGGGGAAAAAACAATCTCAGAATCGCTTTGATAAGTAACAGTGTTCAAAAGTTATTACCACAGGAAGAGACACTGGTCAAATTAAAAAAAAAAGTTGCGAGCCTTAACCTGCAAACAGGCTGCGTCCTTAAGGGGTTAAAGGGAACCTGTCACCACATTTTCACATAAACAGCTACTGACATGTTCCTATAGAGCTCTATTAACAACCTTCGTTTAGCTAAAACTTTTTTTTCCCTTAGGGTGCTGTCACACGTTAGAGTTTTAAAGGGAACCTGTCACCAGGGACCTCATTTTCACTAAAGACAGGTTACAGAAACCCATCACACCTGCATTCCAAAGATGTCTTTCTGCCTTCTCTAAGCATTTACATTACAATTACAATATAATTGTGTGTTATAACTTACCTTGCACCCTGACAGAATCATATGTGTAGTCCCAGGGGTTGGGCTTTGGTTTAGATGCATTTCAAAATACAGCTCCTCCCTCCTCCTCCTTCATAGAGTTCACAGTCTTGTGAGCTGACATCAGTGTGAAGGGGAGGAGCTATACAGGAGAACAAAGGTGGAGGTCAAGAGCTGAGCAATCCGCAGTATAGACAAGTCACATGTGGTTTTTTAAAATGCATCCAAATCAAAGCCCAACCCCTGTGACTACAAAGAGAATTCTTTCAGGGTGCAAGGTAGGTTATGAGACACAATTATATTTTAATGCACATGCTTAAAGAAAGCAGAAAGGCATATTTACACTGCAGGTGTGCTGGGCTTTTGCAACCTGTCTTCAGGTTGTCCCTGGTGGCAGGTTCCCTTTAAATTCTGTTTTGTAACTGAATCAAAATGCACTGGGCTGTATGCAAATGCATATGCACGGCAATCGGCACCCGGTGTCTTACACTTAGAGACCAAATGCTGATTACGGTCAGCTGCAGACCGGCCCAGTGCGTTTTGAGTCCATTACAAAACGGAATCAAAACGCTAATATGTGACAGTACCCCTTAAATACACATAAATCAACTTTATGTTATATTCCCTGGCATCAGAGAAGTCACGTCCTGCTCAGCCAGACCCTCCCATCTACTCCTCTTGATGTCTCAGCATGTCATGTGCCAAAGTGACATCATCACAGATCCTTTAGCCTCCTAACTTTAGCAAATTGTACACCATGTATTATCTCATCTCATGAAATAACAACAGCCTCCACTTACTTCTACTCCTCCCGATCCTCCATGGAGGCTGCTGTGATTTCATGTGATCAGATACCTATATGTGTATATCGTGGCAGATAGAACAGGACCTTTAATGATGTCATCCAGGTCACATAACTTTAAGTTCCCAATGATATAACAGAGCTCTCCATACAGCAGAATATCATCAGGAACACAGAGGCAGGGCAATGCCAATAAATTTTAATAATCAGGTGAGCTGCATATAAACTGATTTTTGTTATATTGCAGCCATGGAAAGGAACCATTTAGAGACAAGGCCAATGCTTTTGATCATAGTTTTTAATGCAGCCTTTATTTTAGGTGGGATAGTTTGCATGACAGGTTCTCTTTAAAAAATGTGGAGCAAAGAATATTTTTTTGCTGTAAATTATGTTATAATTTAGACTCTCAGATTATCTTCCCCAGTGATGTCACAATACAGAGCTAATATGCACTCGTACCTGTGTCTCACATGTTGGCTAAGGATGTATGATGAGGTGTAATGGGCTGAGCCTGCTTCATATACAGCAGGTTTCAGCAGCATTAAGCACTTGAACACTTAAGTGATGCTGCAACACCCTCGCCGATGCAAGGCAGAGGAGTGGTTGCGAATACGTCCCACCATGTAGCTTGCAGCCTGTGAAGGGTCTGATCAACCCCACAGCAGGTCACTACATAACAAATACCTCACATAGATGGGCATTGCAGTGGTAGATCCTGCCTGGTAAGGCAGGAGTTAATTCTTTGATGTGATGTAAGATGTGTCATCCAATCACATGTGTTATCCTAATGTCTGTAAGCTGAGAGGTAATTGGAGGAGTAGCCACCACCTGACCAGTGGGAGTAACAAAACCCCTGGACAGGAAAGTTCTAAAGAACACTTCTAGAGTGCAGCTAGCACACCAGCCCAAAAGCAGGTGAGCCCAGCTCCCTGCCTGAAGAGTGGAGCTAATAGCTAGTAGTGAGGAAAGGGGTATCATCCTACCTTCAAGAGTGATACCTGAAGCAATCCAGGATAAAGCTGAAGCATCCTACTAGGACACAGCTACCTCCCAGCCTGCCATTGCATCCAGGCTGATGATCCTGTGGCTCCCTCCAACTGCATCTCAGCAATCCACCATTCTGTTAAGGCACGTTGCTGCAGTTCCTGTCGGTTCCAATAAAGAACTGTAAGTTGTTTTTGTTCAACCTCTGCCTCCGCCTGGTCCCTGCTACTACTGCTGCCATCATCACAGGCACCCTGTCCACCACACAGAGACTCATACTCTAGACACCAAAGGGTTGCCCCAAGGAGAACCGCTATAGCAGCCTCTCCCTCATCATTTCTTGCCAATACCACCCTGCTGGAGACCTGCCAGGCTGTAGGACAGCCCTCCGGTTCCCCATACCAAGCACCGTGACACTAGCGTGCCTAGGCCGCAACCGCCAGCCACTCAGGTACTGCGGGCCCTGGCTGACTCCAGGCCCCGAGAAAAGGCTAGGCCCTGGTGGGGGATGTTGCAATGCCGTCAAAATTGAATTTACAATAAAGTACAGTATAGTAGTATAAGTGATCAGACCCCATAGTGTTTAAATACCTTTAGATGGTCCTAAAAGTTAAAAGCTAAAAGTTTAAATTACTGCCTTTTTGTAGAAAACTAATATAAATTGAAAAATCATAAACATGTTGAGTATCGCCAGATCCCAATAAAAACAGCTCCATCAAAATATAAAATTGGTTATTCCCAGTAGTGAACCCTGTAATGGAAAATAGCTCCCAAATGTCCAAATTGCCACTTTTTAACCACTTCACATATAACACATAAAAATGTTAATGAAAAAGTGATCATATGCTCATTCAGTTCCAAAAATAAATGTCAGCATGTGTCACAAAAAATGACATCTTACACAGGTCCGTAAACCAAAGTATGAAAAAGTTTTTCGCATCAAAATATGGCGAAATGAAGACATTTTCTCTGTAAAAAATTTGTCAGGAGCCGTAGAACAAGTGCCCAGTGGGCAGCAGGACTTGGGATTTCCAGTAACCTTCTGTGTCTTGTTGACTCCCAACAGATGGAGGGGGCTGTGCAGTCAATACTGTATTCATCTCGCCTCCATCATAACCACACTCATCAGTAGTTGGAGGGGCATTCTGAAGTCCTTGGCACACCCCTTCAACTATTAACGTAGAGGGGGGAGGGGGTGTGAAGCAAAACATCACAGGAAGTCCTACAACTGGTGGGTAATGTGAGCCATAGGTTAGCATAATAGGGGAGATCCTATTAGGATCTTTTACTTGACCTGTTAAAATTTGTTATGGCCAACCCCTTTAATTATTTCCTAGTTTGTGCCATGATTTTTTTATTTCTTCTATTTAAATCACAAATGAGAGGATAATATGTCAATTGTCCCTTTCCAGCATATCAGTTTCAGACGTGCCAGCGCTTCCTCTTATTATTCATCTTGAGTGTGGAATTTATTCTTCTTGCTTCAGGCCCTCTGGAAAAAGTCAGAGCCAATAAGACTCCCGGATTTATAACTGTCTGTGTTTCTTTTGCTAAATCAATAAGCTGCGGTGTGACTCGCTGAGAATCTCATATCTTTTCCATGTGGAGGGGGTTCAGAGGAAGGTAATTTTGACGGCAAGAGGCCTGCCGGGGGCAGCGAGTGGTTCTGCTTATACTTGTAAAGTTGATTACTGCTCCAAATATCTAACTAACTAGTTTACTGGATCATTATGAGTACCAGCACCTAAAGGGAATGCAGAAAGTTTCAGGAACTGCTTAAATTAGTGGAAACAACAAGCAAAAGTGAAATGAACAGTGCAAGTAAGCTAAACAATAAACTAAAACATTGAGGTCATAAAAGGCAAAATTTCCTATTTTTCGAAAACAATCAGACTGCAAGATCAGTCAAATAGGATGACATAACTGCACTCGGTCTGATAACTCTGTTCAGTATTTTACTACATTTGATGCACAATGTATAAAGATACCGTATATATGCTCAAGTATAAACTGACGAAAACATAAGCCAAAGCCTCTACTTTCGCCCCAAAAACTGGGAAAATTTCAGTTCAGTATAATCCTCCGTTGGGAAATATATCTGAAAAGCCCAGCAGACCCCACTCATCAATAAAATGCCCATCAGAGTCGCCCTCAGTAATAAAATGCCCAGCAGAGCCCCCCTCAGTAATAAAATGCCCAACATAACTCCCCTTAGCAATAAAATGGCCAGCACAGCCCCCCTCAGTAAAAATATGCCCAGCACAGCTCCTAGCAGTTTGGTCAGGGGCACATCAGTACGGGCAGAGCGCATGGAGGTGCATCTACACTGGGTCTGAAAACTCTGTACAGTATTTTTCTACATTTGCATAATATATAAACAATGTATAACGATACAGTATACAAGTCGACCATATTTTACTTTCATCACACAAAAACTGGGAAAATGCATTGACAGCCCCCCTCAGCAATAAAATGCACAGCCCCCTCAGTAAAAAGATGGCCAACACAGCCCCCTCAGTGATAAAATGCCTAGCACAGCCCTGTCAGTAATAAGATACCCAGCACAGCCCCAACCAGTAATAATATGCCCAGCACAGCCCCCTTCAGTAATATGACGCCCAGCACAGCCCCCCTCAGTAATATAATGCCCAGCACAGCCCCCCTCAGAAAAAGATGCCCAGCACATACCCCCCTCAGAAAAATATGTCCAGCACAGCTCCCTTAAAAATAGTAAACTTAGTACTTACCTTTGGAGCTCCCTGCAACTCCTCTTCTCCTTGCTTTCCCCAGTTTCTTCTTCTCGCTGCTACCAGCATCTTCCTAGCAGTGTGGGCAGAGGCAAGTCTATGCGCTCTGCCCGCACACATACTATGGAGCTGCTGTGTAGCTGCTGCATGTGTGGGCTGACCACATAGACAGGTTTCTGCCCACACAGCTCGGAAGACACAATGAGCAGGTGGAAGAAGTAGCTGGAAGAAGCAAGAAGAAAAGCTGCAGATAGCGCCGGAGATAACTGCTACATTTTTTTATATACACTCAAGTATAAGCCGAGTTGGGATTTTTCAACACCAAAAATATAAATGGGAGTTTAAAATAAATACATTTGTTTTAATTTAATTTCCCACCTCCCTCGGCATACTTGCCGCAGAGTTTGTATGAGGGGGCCTGGTCATGCACTCTAATTCCTGCTCTTAAGTGCCTTAGGGTGAAGCAATGTGCAACATATTTGTTCCCTTCCTAAGATATAATTGATTTTTCAATTAAGATATTTCCATCTTCAGTCTGTCTGCCACAGCTTCAGACAGGGAATAACTTTATTCTCTGTCTAGTGGCCAAGCTTGGTAACTGCATCACAGTCATTTCATAGAGAACAGAGCTCTTTTATCTCAGTCTTTAAGTATTAGACCCCACTCATCCCTGGAAAACTCCTTTACTAATTTAAGGCTTTGAATTTAATTACAAAAAAGTTTACATAATTAAAGAGAAACGATCCACAAGAGTCTCTCTGAAATCTTGCTAATCCCTATGGTACCTAGAAATCACCGCCCCATAGATATGAGCATTGACAAAAATAAATTGCCATCAGACAGCCATGAATTAACATGGAGTAAGTTAATTTTAGCATTAATAAAAAGTTACAACTCATTTAATAGCACTTTAAAGCTGGAATCAGCCACACTGAAAAAAGTAATTTCTGAAATGTAACTTTTATGAAAGTACATAAAATTCAGTGCTGCTAACCTAAAGCAGGACATTCAGCATTGATATGATCCAAAGAAAACCAACCTATTTGATTTTTATAGAACATCCATAAAAGATAAAATTTATATGGTCATATTTTTCTGTGTCTGGATATGTCACCCTCCTTATATCATTCTACTAGGTTTCAGAAAAAGAGACAAAGAAAAAGACACAATGGGCACATTTACCTTTGTTTGGCTTCTTTTTCTTTTTTTGTGATATTCTGTGACACATGCACTTTTGCGACTTTCTCAGTCCTTCATAGTCTGCCATGAGCAAGTTTATCACCTGATTCCACATGGTAAAGTTGCAACTTTTTGTATAAAGTCAGAAGAACAGTCACAAAGTTGGTTAAAATCCATATTTGCTGTTTGCTGGCATAAGGAATAGTTACAAGATGATTGCGACCTCTAGGGACTTTTTCGATTTTTGTTTAGATTTATTAAAAAGGAAAGAATCCTTAGAGTCTAGACAATTCTGACTAGCAAAAAAAGCAGAAGAAAAGAAAATCTGCCACACAAAGCCAAAATTTAGATACATTTGCCACAATTTGCCACATATTTATCATGAATGTAACAATCTGGCAATTCTATTTGTTTTTGTATTTCCATTTTTCACTCCCCACCTTCAAAAATCAATGTTTTTTTTTATTTTTACATGTACAGAGCTGTGTGATGACTTGTTTTCTGCGTAACAAATTGTACTTCATAGTGACGGTATTTAATATTCCATGCTGTGTACTGGGAAGCAGAAAAAAAATTCCAAATGCAATGAATTCGGTTAAAAAATGCATTTTCGCCATTTTCTTGTATTTTATGACTTTCACTGTGTGCCCCAAATAACATGTCTACTTTATTCTTTGGTTCGGTTAAAAAACGCATTTTCGTCATTTTCTTGGATTTTATGACTTTCATTGTGTGCCCCAAATAACATGTCTACTTTATTCTTTGGTTCGGTATGACCACGGGTATAACAAATTTGTATAGGTTTTATAATGTTTTCATACATTTACAAAAATGAAAACCTACTGTACAAAAAAAAAAATTCATTTTACCATCTTCTGGCGCTTACAACTTTTTCATACTTCAGTGTACGGAGCTTTAGGTAGTGTCATGTTTTGCAACTTTTGATGACGTTTTCAAAGCTACCATTATAAGGACTGTACGGCCTTTTGATCACGTTTTATTGGATTTTTAATATTTTTCAGAATGCCAAAAAATTGGCATTTTGGACTTTGGGCGCAATTTTCCATTACAGGGTTACATGCTGGGAAAAATATTATTATATTTTGATAGATTGGACATGTTAATGATTTTTACTTTTTATTTATATAAATTCTAGGGAAAGGGGGGTGATTTGAGGTTTTTATAATTCATTTTTTAAACTTTTTTTTTACTATTTTTCAGACCTCTAGGGTACTTTAACCTTAGGTTGTCCGAGTGATTCTACCATATACTGCCAAACTACAGTATGGAAGTATATGGGGATTTTCCTCATCATCAAGGGTTAAATTCAGACAGCCCTCGGTCTTCATATGACTGTCATGTGACCAGATATTGCCACTCCCTGATGATGTCACGGGGAGCGGCGACCTTCATCAAGTTGGCAGCTAAATCAAAGTATAGTTCCCCGGGATTGAAAATTTTCTTGGGAATTTTTTTTTTTTTTTTTTTTTGAGTTTGTTAAATTAAGATAATTATATGAGAAAAGCAATAAAGATTTTTTTTAAAAATGAGGTCTGTCCTGCACATAAACATATGCCAAAAAAACAATGTCCCAATATATGAAAGCTGATGCAATCTGCCCTAGTGCAATCGGCCTCACTAATGTGCAGTTTGCTTCAGATAATCCAATAATGGCGCACGATCATAGTAAATCTGGTCTGTTTTAAGGGTGTGACACAGCGGCACCTTTTTTTTCTTGGTGCACTTTGCTTCATGCAGTTGCAACACAATTGTGGCGCAGCTCAGTGTTAACTGTGTCGCAAACTCCGACTGAGCACTAGGGGCGTCTTTAGGTGCAAAGTTTTCTAAAGTGTCAGATAAAGTCGGATAAAGTGCAGTATCAACACAAAAGTGGTGCAAACACTTAAGAAGTACATGTGCAAGCACCAAAGATGTTCTTTTTTGTGCAAAGATAGACAAAAAACTGGAACTGACACTGGCACTTAAAGGGAAAAAAAGTTGAGCTTCTTCAGTGTGCTGCTACATCGATTTCAGGCTCAACCAATATTTGATCACAAATTCACTTAATTCACAAAGTATCGAATAATGAACTACGTGTTTCGGGGGCGGACCCCTCCCTTCGTCAGGTTCTTAATTACTCTACAAATACATAATAAGAAAATGGCAATAAAAACAGTGATAGAAAGTAAACATTTATCAAAAAATGAATGGGAATAGGTAGTGGTGTGTCTAGGACTGAACTACTGTTGAAGAGACAACTAATAAACATAAACACATATAGATACGCCTATATATAGCAAAGTTGCAGTAAAATTGTCAATAACTTTTTGTGTATCAGTGTACTCTAATGGCGATGCATGAGGTGGGAAGTGTCTATACACGATGTATACATGCAGGAAACTAATACTTACGTTGTGTGGTGTACATGTCTACTATTTGTATTAAGTGTTTTTGTCCTTACCGTGATCTAGTTGGAGGGGGAATAGTTAATGAATAATGAAAGTAAATTAATATGTGGGAGACACAAGATAAATAGAAGAAATACATGCATAAAAAATATTCGTATTAGATCAAACACATCATATGTTTAAACAGATCACGGGCCATTGACTTGAAGCAACATTCAAAAGAAATTACCGTATATACCGGCGTATAAGACGACTTTTGAAGACTGAAAAATCTTCAGTCTGGTCTGGGGTCGTCCTATACGCCGGTAATGTTTCTTCTCACCTTTTCCGCGATCCACCGAAGCTCCGCTGCTACGCTCCGGCCGCCGGTGACAGCTCCGTGGGTGCCGGCGTCGCAGAGAATATGACGTCGGCACGCGGCTGACGTCATATTCTGTGAGCCGCCAGCGCTCAATGAGCTGTCACCGCCGGCCGGAGTGTAGCAGCGGAGCTTTGGTGGATCGCGGGAAAGGTGAGAAGCTGTTGTATTATTAATGTGCCAAGCAGGCTGGCTATATAGAGGGGGAGGCGGCAGGATGCAAACTGGGGGGCCGGCATTCTGCACAATTGGGGGGCTGCCAGGCTGTATAATAGCTGGCTGTATACTGGGGGTACAGGCTGGCAGTATACTAGGGGGGGGCAGTTTGGCTATATACAGGGGGGCTGGCTGTATACTGGGGGTACAGGCTGGCAATATACAGGGGTAGCTGGCTGTTGGAAAAGGGGTAGTCTTATACGGCGAATATATCTTAAACTCTATATTTTTAACAGGAAAGTAGGGGGGTCGTCTTATACACCAGGTCATCTTATACACCGGAATATACGGTACTTCTGGTTCGTCTTGCCAAATGATGTTCTACACACTAATAGGTTGTACTTAACTTTCACAGGTGGTTTTTCCATCTTGGCTTCATTTTTGGTAAATGATAGTAGAATCTGTGATGCTTTTGTATTATTTTTTCATAGTATGACGTGTAACATGGTATGGTTGTGACAAATAATAACAACACCATACTCTAGTACTTTTTCTGCATAGCTTTACACTGCACAGTACTACTACTCATATCCCATATATCTAATCATACTACATTATTAATACTATCCTTCATACCCGGACACTGTACTACTATTGCTATCCTGTATATATAAACACAACATAGTACTACTGCTCCTATTCTGTATATATGGGCACAGCACAGTACTACTTTTCTTATACTGTCTACTACTCATATACTCCATATATGAACACAGTACAGTACTAATACTTCTATCCTTCATACCTAGGCCCACTACTGCTCCCATCCTGTAGAAATGGGCACAGCACAGTACTACTACTACTTCTACTACTACTTCTACTATGCTGTAGATTTGTAGCCTAAACACAGTACTGATACCCCCATCCTACATATATGGAAACAACACAGTACTACTGTTCCTATCCCACAGGAAGTATAAATGAATACAGGAAGAGAAAGCACTACATTTGTATGTACTGTGATTATTATACAATATGCTAAAACCAGTAATCTACTACAATATCATTTTAATATTAGTATACCTGGGTTCGGAGCCCACTCTAGGGAGTTTTGCCCCCTCTTTGCTGAAACCATTAGCTATAGCGGTGTTAAGCTTGTATTGTGTTTATTAGGCCACCTGGTATTGGTTTATTGGGTCAATTTCCCATGACAGGTTCCCTTTAATAGTCAAAATAATGGTTTCTATCCTAGTGTAAATGAGGAACTGGAAACATTAAAGACATATTTCATAAAAGCCGACACTTTCAGGCTTCAGATAGGATAATGAGCTCCTCAGTGAATCACTGATAATAGTTTTGCTTGATCTAATTATATTTTATGTAATAATGGCTTCAGGTAGGTATATGCTTGTGAGCTTTTGAGTCATCGTCCAGCCATATCCTGGAGGGAGGGGAAAGTTTCATTTCATTATAGAAGTTATGCAGCATTTTGATTTTTGCATTTTGCATATTTTGCATTCTAACAAAACTACTCTAAATTAATATGTAGTATTTTTAAAGGCCAATTCATAAATCATTTTTTAAGTTATTTAACGGGTAATGTTCTACCCGTTAACCACTGATCCACCTCATCTAGAAGCTATGATTTGGAAAACACTGTAAAACAGTGTTGTCCTACAGCATGGAGAGCATCATTGGTAGAGAAGAAAGTAAAGGGAACCTGTCAGCAGATTCATTGGAGATAGAATAGAAATTAGAATAGAAATATTGATCAGCTCCTCATTATAACTATGTATAGCTCTGAGATGTTGCCGTGTTTCAACTGGGAGATTTACAACAGCTGGGCTCGAAGAGAAGATTCTCTCTCATTACACACACATACTAAGAGACCTGTCAATCATTGCTGATAAGCAAACATGCTAGAATCTACTGAGAGGATCTATTAAATGTAATCACCACTAATGGTAAGCAATGGGTTTATTGGCATATTTTTGAATTTGGTACCTGATGTCCTCTGTAAGGACAGCAGGCACTGAGTACAAAGATCCTCTTTATTTAGGGGATCTGAATTGGCCTTACAACCCTGCCCCCTAAATTCTGCCCTCAGGTGTACTCTTCTTCAATTTAGCTATGCCAATAGTCTTCACACACCCTTCTATACATAGATATTGTACCCTGGTGACAAAGGGCCTAAAAAAGGGAAGATCACATGTAGAAGTAGACTTTCCTTGAATAATCTGTGTTGGTGATGTAATCACAGGTCCTTCTACCACAACAAATGCTTATAGTTTTTTTGGTAATTTCATAGTTTTACAACTATGCCATTAAACTATGCCCCCTCCCCCAACTTGAGAGGCAGGGTGTAACCTTTTGTAGCTATCCATTCTTGTCGACCCCTTATCCTGGACCTGTATGTAGACCCTTAAAATCATCAGGTTTTTTATGAAGCACCTATATACCTTGCAGTACTGCACATACTCTTGATGGGAACTTATGAATAGATCTTCACCACAGTTGAGGATAGTTTTGAGGTGAAGACTTTATGGGGTCATTGACTGACATTTGCAGATGCACTAAGCTTGACTGAAAGTAAATTTGACAAAAAATGGTTATAAAAAGTTAACATGTGCTGAATTTATCACATGTAATATTTCAGATTTCGCTACACTAGGTTTCACAAATGTTCCCTCCCTGTCCTGCGTAACAAAGGCACAATTCCTCATCAACATTTCATGTAACATTTTGTATGACGTTTTGGCACAATTTTTGAACAATTCCATCAACAACATCAAGAATCAACAACAATCGACAACAATCCCACAAGGCACAGAAAGCCTTGAATGCCGTTTTATTCTGTGAGTAACTTTCCATTGAGCACCATATTCTACAATCAGTTTTCAACATTTTTAGAAAAGATTTGCAAATTCTATTTAAACTTCAAAATGTTGCATAGGTGAAAAAAATTACTCCCAAAGCACATCAAGTATATACTTTTCCGTTAATGTTGTGGATAGGCTTTTAGGCACTAAATGAACATTAAAATATTTCCATATACAGACACTGTATGTTGTATTTGTATGTAAGTCGGAACTGTATATTTTATAATTGTAACTCCAGACAAATGTTTTTTGGTCTCTGTGACAATCGGATTTTAAAAATATTGGATTGTCATAAGAACCAGGATTAAAAATAAAGCTGAATTGCAGACACCTTTCATAACTGTTACAGCTGTTTATTGTAGCCTAAGGCTAAAGTACAGTAAATTACCAACATCCAGAGGTCCGTTTGTAACAAGGGGTCGGGTGTTCTTAAGTCAGGGACCGCCTGTACTTAGAAATAAACAGTAAGTAAAAAAACTGTAATCCTCATTGAATGAGCAGTATATGGTAGAATAGTTATGAACAGTATATCTTAGTCCTTAATATTAATTTCTTTAACATCTGGTAACATTGCCGGGATGTATTACAGAGAGTGAATATTTTTGACAAAATGCAGGGGGAACGTGTGCTGAGCTTCCAGGGAGACTGTACAATCCGGAGCAGACTTTCCTGTTGGACGCTGTTTGTGGCTCTCTGCAGTTACTCCTCCCTTTTCTTTCCATCTCTGGTGCTGATCAGTCACTATGAAAACTCATTAGCTTCCCCAGGATGGACTCTCCGCTTGTAACACTTGGTGCTCTTCTTAGCACTATGGCAATGATCTCTAACTGGATGTCCCAGACCCTCCCCTCCCTGGCTGGGCTTAATACAACACGTATTCCCACCAGCAACTCCCTGGTAAGTGCATGCACAGCATGGCTCTCCTATCCCATACCTGAAATCCTTTCCCACTATAATATCCTTGAATGTATAATTATTAACCCTATAGCTGCTTGAACAGATCTGATTGAACAGTTACATTTCAGATTCTACTCTTCTTTTTAATCTGTACAAAAAATGTGTTTCAACTAAATTATTGAAGAGAACTCAGGGAGGGATAATAGAGAACGCTTGTTGATTAAAATGGTAAAACACTATTTCCCAATGAAAACGAAAAACATGTTACGAAATATCAAGGGATCCTTTCACTCTAACCGTAATCTATCTCACCCATCTTCTGTAGATCTCGTATAGTTTACACTACGGTAATTGTCTTACGTACTATTCTGTTGAACATGTTGTGACAAAAATAATTGCTGGATGACATGTATCGTATTGAGTAGAGAAAGGGTTAATTCACGCATATGATTGCCAAATTAAAGATGGAGCAGCGGCTCCAATTTCTCAATGTGAGATTTTAAAGTAGCTTCATTAAGTATTTAACGATGGATGTTTCAGCGGTGGATAAATTTCAGCTGTTGGAAGTGCAGTAAGAATATTTTCAAATCTCTCTAGACTGTGGAATCCACATTATATTGTTATTTCATGCATCCAGGCGTTCAAGAAGTAGATATCCGATCATTCTGCCCAGCTAACCCCTACTGTAAATCATAGCACAGCATAGTGAGCCATTTATCTTTATAGGATGTCTCTGACTGTTACATCTTGACTTAAAACTGCAGCTGCAGATGAAAAGTTGAACAGAAATGTAACTTTGCCAGTGAATTAACACCTGAGGTCTGAGAACAGAGATCCCATTTGTCTCCGTTTTCCAAAGACATCGCTGCTTTGTACCTGCAGGTGACTTCTGCTCAGACTAAATGATATGCCGAAGTTTATGTGGATTTAGACTTAGAAGAAAGAACTGCATCAAGAATAGAAGCAAGCTTAAGATACTTCATAAAGCCTAAACCCCCCCCCCCCTCATAGACTTCTTAAGAAGATAAACATCGGAGGGTCATTGACCAGCAATGCAAAACTCGCATTTCTAAAGAAAATGATTTGTCACATCAGTCTTAACCTTAAGTTAAGTCATTCTTACAAAATGAAAGGATTTCTCATGGAAATGACTTTGTTGTCCTAATGAGCATCCTGGGTTTTGTAGCTTAGCAACATTTAGAGAGTTAAAGGATGTCTACATTATCTGATTTTTTTGTGTATCAGAATTTCATCTATTTTTTATAAGTTTTTCATTAAGGTAAGAGCCAACTAATTGATAGTATTGTGTGGTATATGACTGTAAAGATATTGAAGAGCTCAACCTCTGCAATTGTACACCGCACCGGTAAGCAGAAACGTCACTCAGTCTTGTTTTATCTATTTGCAATTGACCTTTATGGTCAGTTTTATCAAGTACAATAACTTTTTTCAACTTTATGACCATGAAAGTGGCCGAGTGATTGAGTGGCTATCTTGAAGCATGACCTGTGTGCTGGACTTAAGGAAGTAGAAAGCAGGAGGTTAGAGTGTAAATTCGATCACCAAGGGATCAGGGAGGAGGTAGTACTTTTTTAGAGCTCTGCTTTAACCTCCTCTATATTCTGTAGCCTTAATAGGATTCAGGTGGGCTAAAAGAGAGCATCCATATGTAATATTCACAAAAGTGCTGGCCTATAATCCTGGGTTTTCTAATTTTGTTCAATGATGAGTTTACAGTGAAGTCCTGCAGGTGAGAAAACTCATTGAGGTGCAATAAGTCATTGAGGTGCACCCCATGGATGGAGCGAGCAGCAAACAGCTCCATCCATAGTAAAACAACCATCCAATTGCAGTAAATGGGAATGACATTTGCAGTGATCCGCGAGTCTAGTCCAACAACAGAGCTGTTTTCTTATGTTTCAGTCTGATCCGGGAATAACTTATTTTGGATGTATTATTAAAGCAATTAGTGTGACTATTCTTGAAAGTTCAGAACATTAGAAAAGGTAACTTACATTTGGTAAAAAAAAATCTTTACGGAAATGCATTTTTTTAGGCATTTTGGTGGCCTGACGGTGGGGGTTAAAGTGAAACTAAACTTTTGACAAAATTGTATAAATCTTTAGTGCAGATGATAATAGTAAACTTTGTAATATACTTTATTAAAGAAAAATGTTCTCTGTCCTTCTTTTTCTCCTGCCTTTCTTACTTATATAAGCAGTTTGTATAAATCAGCTTTCTGTCCTGTATCCACTAACAGCTCAGAGATAAATTAACCTGATAATGTTCTTAATGACTTAACTCTTTACAAACACCACAGAAAGTTTAATCATCAAAAAACATGATCTGGTTATAAAAAGAGTCAATCATTAGCCTCCTTATCTCTGTGAAGGGTATAGACCTCAGAATGATTTCAGATACCCTGCTCACTATAGGAGGAAGAGCAGAATAAGGTACAGAGAAGATGCTTAATGAAGTATATTACAAAGTTCACTATTATTAGATGCGCTATTCATTTCTAAAATGTAAAAAATTGCATCAAAGGTTTAGGAATACTATTCACTCTTAAAATCCAGCTGACATGTTCATATATATTATCAAATAATCCTAACTGCAAAAAAGTATTACATTCCAAAATAAACTATTTTTTCCATCTACAACTAGATTTTTTAAATCAATAATTTTATTTTACATTTTAGGCCTTTCAAACCTTCTTTGGTTACTTAGCTACAGAAAGACTTCATTAAAAGTTTCTGTCATCTTCTCTCCATTACTAAGATGACGGCATTGGCAGGTACAGGGTCAGTATGATCCTGAGATTCTTGCACTTACGGTAGTTTTGTTACACTGACTTTTGTGCAATGAAAATTTTTTTATTTGCTTTTATCTGTCAGTTTCTGTCTTGCACAAGTCGATATGAGCTTAGCAATCTTGGTAAGAATGAAAAAAAATAGAAAAAACATTGGTAAAGAGAATGTAATAGACAGGCCTTTCTTATTAAACACTTCAGGCAAAGTTCCTTAGATATCTGGAGTTAGATGTTTCACTGAAATCATCATTTATTTAACCCGTCAGATTCCTAGTAACAAAAAAAGCATCTAAGAAACGTGTTTGGCCTGTTATCGGAAACATTGTCTGCAGGTCCCCATATATTGACAAACAGCTGCGGTGGAATACTTCTAAATTTGCTCCGGGAATTCTCAGATTTTATTACTGGTGACCGGAGATTAGAGCTGTCAAACTAATGGATTCTTGGAGAGGATTAGTTAGCTGAGACTATGCACACCACAAGTGAGCATTAAGCCACTAGGCTGAGCTTTACTTTTACAGATAATGGTTTAGCATAAATTATGTAAAGAGCTATGAGCAATAAAAGCGGATGCATTAACCATTGGTTTTGTTTGGTCAGTTTTATGAATGAAAAGGAAGTGGTCAAATGGCAGATATTAAAGGGGAAGTCTAAACTGAAAAATCTGAATTCTGGTAAGGATTGTTTAGAATTCTTACCAATTGAAAAAATTTACAAAGACAATCTTCATTTGTCGGGTTGTGTTAAACATGAGTCTTCATTGAATTGGAAATGTGTCATGCTTTATTTTCTTGGTGATGGGGCTGCAGGAATACTTACAGTACTGCAAGATTTCCTCACAGATTGCTGGTGACTGTTTGGAGGCTTAGGGGTGGGTCATGTTATTATCATTTTCATCCAACAGACTCTTCCAATAAGTAGAAATTGACAAATAGAGACGAGGCAGTAAATCCTTTAAATTGTACACAAGTGAAAATTAACATAGCAACAAATTACTGACCCATCTCTCATACTGTGCACCTCCGTTACAAAACTACCTGGCTCACTGCAGTGCTCAACTTCGCAGTGTCGCACAACATAGAAAAAACTTTCAGATATTCACTCAGCAATTTACTGACATGACCATCTTTTACTGGTGTAATATAGTAACTGATCCAACTGATGTGTAATGGGGCATCCCAATAAAAAAATAGCTTCAGCTGTTATAGGGAAAATACGTATCTATGATGTGTGTCTGGCACAGGTTTCTTCCCTTACTGTAAATGCATGCTCAGCCAGGAATGTACATACATAGAGATTGACGGAATGTGCATTAAGTCAACAGATATCTAATGTGAATGACTAGTCTTACACTGAAATTATTCAGTTTTCCATCAGTACCCAGTACCATTAGGGTCAATAAAATTAAATAAAGATGCTGTTCCATCAAGTCCAAACTGTGATAATCTAGAGAAAACCAAATACCCCGTAAGATCCATAAATAGCAATGAGATGTGTTCAGTTACCTTTGCTTCTGATTCTAAAAGGGTCACCCAAATGTAATCATTTCACTGCTGTCCATAGGCTCCGTGGGTCACATGATGCTACACTAGTGACTTCCAAGACCTTCTGTGACATCACATGTCCTGCAGACTTAAAGGACATCTACCACCAGGATGAACAATTGTAAACCTAGCACACTCACATGTTTGTGTGTGCCCCCCCCCCCCTGACAGAAACCACTCTTCTTTTAGCTTCTTAAGCCCTTGTTTTTGAGAAAGAAAGGTTTAAAAAATTATGCAAATGAGCCTGAGAAGCTCCAGGGGCCATTTGCATCAATGGGACCCAGAGTCCTTTGGGCTAATTTGCATAATTTTTAAACCTTTTTTCATAAAAACAATGGCTTAAAAGCTAACAGAACAGTGGATCATGCCAGAGGAGGCACACACCAATATGCCAATGTGCTTGGTTTGCAATCCTTCATCCTGGTGGTAGATGTCCTTTAAGGCGGATCAGGGGCCCATGCACTCATAACTGAATGCACTCTCAATAAACACCACTAAGTCACTGGAGTAAGGCGTGTACCAAGGGCATCCCTATTTACCTTTAACCACTTTAAACCCCTTCCACGGTGGCTTAGTGGTTAGCATTACAGCCTTGCAGCGCTGGGGACCTGAGTTCAAGTCCCAGGGTCAACATCTGCAAAGAGTTTATATGTTCTCTCTATGTCTTTGCCTGGGTTACCTCCGGGTACTTCATTTTCCTCCCACACTCCTAAAACATACTGGTCGGTTAATTCATTTGTCATCCCCATTCGGACAGGTACTGATTTGGCAAGCTCTGTGAAGTGTAAATACTGCCTGAAGATTAGAACATTTAAAACCAATTTTTATTCAATAACCTTTAAAAATTGGTTTTACATGTCCTAATCTACAGGCAGTATTTAGGTTATAATTTTTTAGACATTGCAACGATTGCATGACAATATTTGGTTAAGCTCTGTGCAGCTCTGCGGAATCAGTGTGCGCTATATAAATATAGGAATTAAAATAAAGGAATTAACCCCTTTAACCCTTAAGGGCAATTTGGGACCTATGGTTTAGTGGTCCCTACATGGTCACATAAAAAAAAAAATTATACCTACCTGCATCCAGTGCCCCAGGCGCCTGTGCATTGTGGATATCGTCCCGGGTTCACTGGCTGCAATGTGATAGGAGGCACCCACAGGATCTGCTGATGTGATTGCAATGGTCCTGTAGTTTGTTTGGGTCCCAAATCGACCTGACAAACCCCTTTAAACATAAGATCTATTTAAGTGTCTTTGCTTCCACATTAAAAGTTTTATATGCAGGCAAGTAGCAGCTTCTATTCTAGTTATAGAGGTAATTATCAATGTATGAAACAATTCCGTTACATGACACAATATCAGTGTTTACTCCTCTCACCCTGAGTATGAGATTTGCCCAGCTAGAATATTTTACATTTATTCCTATGTGAAACAGAAATGGGCTAATTTGCAATTCTGACAACATTTGCATTACAAAGTGTAATATTCATTTTGATCAGCTAATTTATCAAGGCTACAGACATCCCCTTCCCTTCATTACCAATTCTGTTGAAAGATCAATAGATAAACTTAGTTAAAATTACAATTGATCTCTGACAAAAATCAAAGAACATTGTTGATTTTTAGTTGTTGAACCCACTATTGTATCGTGGCAGAATTTTACTATAAAAATTCATGAACTGTCCTCAGGAACAAATTCAGACAACATCATCCCACCAATCGGATTCTTAAAGCTGTCAAAACACACCAGAAAGTCACAATCTAATATCATCACTAATATCATCACGTGATTGGTGCTGAGCTTCAATACCGACCACAGTTGCTCTTTAGTGTAGGGAATTGTTACGAAGTGAAAGAAGTAAAGTGCAACAGTCTCTTCAATGGGTATGGCCCGAATAATTACTTTTAAAAAGACAATGTACTCACTCGCATGTTTCTAGCACCGAATGCTTCTCTGTTTAAGGTTTCTGGGAAATCTGCAAATACGTTTTCTAGGATGGGACAAAGAAAAGCTTCCATCTTTTGCAACCTTCTAAGGCAGTCCTTTTTAACATCAGGTGTATCTATTCCAGGAGGAACAGAAGATGTTGCCAATTAAGGCTGCCTTATAGGTATATGGAGCCATTGATGCTCCACTAGGGGATTCTTGGAAATATACAAATATGTTTTACTGGATTGGACAATGAAAACCACACCTCTTTTGCTACCTCTTAAGGCAGCCCCCTTACCAGAATCCTCTAGTAGAGCATCAATAGCTATAAGTCTCCGCCATTATTGGCAATGTGTCTGTGAGGAGAACTCTTACGCACTGACCCTGTAACGTTTGCAGTCATTTGCCATTTGTAGTGAGGTAAACACTTGGGCCTGTGACCAACTATAGCAGTTATCTAAGGTCAGCCATGATCTGATGTCTGTGCCCCTTCTCTGCATCACATTAGGAAGGAAAGAAAAAAAATAGCAAACCTTTTTAATACATTTCATAAACCTCTTTTCTTTTCCGTTACACACATTTTTAAGGAAATCTACCACTTAACCTCTGCGAAGCACCAACATTGCTTTGTAGAGATTAGAATGCTGAATCCTGGCATAACTTTACCACAGACATTGATAAAAGCAGTTTCTAATATAAGGCTAATTTCTATGATAAAGGTTTGCTGGCATTCAGTATTTTAACCGGTGGTGCTTTGTAGAGGTTACATTTCTAGTAAGTTTCGCTTGATATTGAATACATGTTATCTGGAAACCATGAAAAGCTGTTGTTGTTAGACATTTTATTATATTTCTGCTTTGAGTCCATTGTTGAACAGCTATGCTTACATTGAATAGACACTTGGATTTCAGAATTTGTAGTTATTACAGGGAAATCCTGCAGTGTGGCCAGGAACTGTAAAGCAAAAATAGCATGCTGTCTTTTTGTAGATACTCCCTGAATGTGAGGGGTCCCAGGAGACTCAAAAAGGGAGGGCCACACAACCTCCGGTATGCACATCAATTGCCCACAATATTGACGGCTCAAAGTCCCTGCCAGCAACTTCTCAGCTGCTCGTTTTATACAAGCCCCGTCCACAGGATTATATTGGTTCAGGAAGCTGGTATAAAACCGAGACACGGATGTGGGGAACATCGCAGATTAAATTTTATATTCAATTGCCTTAAGGGCACACTCAACAAAACCACTATATACACTAGAGATATATACAGTTAACAGAGTACAAGGGGAGCACTACAAGTATAAGATATTTGTGAGTCATTTACCTTGTGCTGGACTTATTGGGGAAAGAGGTTACTCCACACTTGAGGATCCTTTCTGCTCTTGATGTGATGGTAAATATTTCCCCCAAAGACAATGGGAAGAAGATGTGATGTACCTATATTCGTTGTAGACACAGCCATTAACACTCCCTAGGTGGCTCACAGAACATCCCACCTTGTATCAGGTCTCGGACCTCGGATGAGTTTTAGCTTCTCAATGGGAAATAATAGGGTCAAGATTCCATTCTCATCAGATCTCCAGCTTGTCTTCCTGACTTAATTTCTTTATTCCAATAAAGCTGGAGGACGTGAGTGACATGTACTAAGAATGATGAACATAATGCCCCCTCCCCATGGATGTATGTTCTATCTTTTCATCACAGGAACACGTGTATATTTACACATAAATTTGTGACTTTTACCATTTGCCTAGCAAGGTTAGCCGCGCAAAATTTTTTCAGTGTTGCACATCATATAGCTTTAAAATCCAGATGTGGACGTATGAAAAAGTTGCAGTTTTGGTGCAAATCGTGGTTAAAAAGTTGCAAATAACTCCAGGCCAGATCAGGTTTAACCCCTTAATGACCGCCCTATCGGGTTTTTACGGCGGTCATTAAGGGTACTTCTTCTGATGCGACGCCTTTCTACGGCGGCGCATCAGAAGAAGTTTTCGGGACACCGGGTTATTATCGTGCCGGTGTCGGGCTGTGATATCACAGCCCAGACACGGCACTAACACCCGGGATCGGAAAAACTCCGATCCCGGGTGTTTAACCCCTTGCACGCCGCGGTCAAGCATGACCGCGGCGTGCAAGTGTGTCCCCCGTGGATCGGACCCCCCCGCTGTGCTTACCGGGGGATCCGATCCCTCCTGCCGCTGCCCCGGGTTCCGACGAGTGACCCGGGGCTGTCGGCTCCTCTTCTCACCGGGTCCTGCCTTCCTGGCAGGACCCGGCTGTAAGTAACTGAGCATGCGCAGCATGCTCAGTTACTTACACTATACACTGCAATACAAGTGTATTGCAGTGTAAAGGCTTGAATAAGCGATCGGATGATCGCTTATTCAAGCCAAGAAGTAGAAAATGTAAAAAAGTAAAAAAAAAAAAAATAAATCTTTTTATAATATAATTAAATAAATAAATAAAATAAAAGTCCCATAATCTCCCCAGTAACACATAAAATGCAAATAAAGTATATAAAACACAAAACACGTACATATTTGGTATCACCGCGTCCGTATTAATCTGTACAATAAATCTAAATCAATATTGAACCCGCTCGGTGAACTAGGTAAAAAAAAAACTCGAAAAACTTCCCATAATATACAATTTTTCATCAAACACCATCACAAAAAATGTTCTAAAAAGTGATCAAAAAAAGTTACGGTACCTAATATGATACGACTGAAAAGAACAACTGTTTTCGCAAAAAATAAGCCCTCAACCAGATCTGACAACAGAAAAATACAGAAGTTATGGCCCTGAAAAGTTGTCAATAGTAAAAACAATGCGATTTTCTCCAATATTGGTGTTGCTCAGGAAAATTGAGCAAAATAAGAAAAACTATATAAATGAGGTATCACCGCGTCCGTATTAATCTGTACAATATATCTAAATCAATATTGAACCCGCTCGGTGAACTACGTAAAAGAAAAACTCGAAAAACTTCCCATAATATACAATTTTTCATCAAACACCATCACAAAAAATGTTCTAAAAAGTGATCAAAAAAAGTTACGGTACCTAATATGATACGACTGAAAAGAACAACTGTTTTCGCAAAAAATAAGCCCTCAACCAGATCTGACAACAGAAAAATACAGAAGTTATGGCCCTGAAAAGTTGTCAATAGTAAAAACAATGCGATTTTCTCCAATATTGGTTTTGCTCAGGAAAATTGAGCAAAATAAGAAAAACTATATAAATGAGGTATCACCGCAATGGTAGTGAACCAGAGAATAAAGATAAAATATTATTTTTACGTTACGGTGAGCGGGGGAGGGGGGAAATGCTCACAATCCAAAATAAAAATTGATGATTTTGTTTGTGTCCCCCTTGAAATAGTTAATAAAATCTCATGAATAAGCTTTAGACTCCCAAAATAAATTATTTATACATTGTATCTCATCCCATAAAAAATAAGCCCTCATATGTTTGCATTACCAAAAAAAATAAAAATTTATAGGTCGTACAATGTGACAATACAAATCTGCAGTGAATGGCGCCTCCATTCATTCTATACTCGGCCGTGCGCCCGTACAGCAGTTTACCACCACATATGTGGTATCAGTACACTCGGGAGGAATTGGGCATCAAGCGTTGCAGTGCGTTTCATCATTTAATTTATTCTGAAAATGTCAGTTTTGGCCTAAATGAATGTATTTCCAAAAAAATTCCATAGTTTCTAAATCGCAGGTCCATATTTTTTAACCCATGTGAAACACTTAAAGGGTTAATGGACTTAATAGAAGTTGTTTTACATACGTTGAGGGGTGAAGTTTCTATAGTGGGGTAATTTATGAGGTTTTACTATTATTTAGGCCTCTCAAAGTCACTTGGAAGCCGAGTTGTCCCTCAAAATGTGAGTTATGGCAATTTTCATGAAAATAAGAAAAATCGCACCTAAAGTTCTGCACCTCATAACATCCTAGAAAAATGACCAGAAGCATAAAATATCATCCCAACATAAAGCAGATATTCTGTAAATGTTAATTATCAAACTTTTTGGGTAGTTTTACTTCCTGTCTGGAAACCAGAACATTTCAAACTTGGAAAATGAAGAATTTTTACAAACTTTTGCCAAATTTTCACTTTTTTTCAGAACGAAACACAAAACTTATCACTTAAATTTTATAACTAACATGAAGTACAATGTGTCACGAGAAAACATTCTCAAAATCACCAGGATATGTTAAAGCGTTCCGAAGTTATAACCAATTATCGTGAGACATGTCAGATTTGAAAAATCGAGTCTGGTCATTGAGCTGAAAACTAGTGTCGGTGATAAGGGATTAAAACTTTAGAAGGGAGTTACAGAAGAGTTTGCGACTTTTGTGCGACTTACTCACAAAAACCCCACAGACGCTATTTCCTATGGAGAGGGAATCGGTGTGCAGCGTCTGATATAGCACGGGTGAGCACACGTCACTGTGAATGTACCCTAATGCCAGAGAACTAAGATATCCCCAGAGCATTCTAATTCTGGGAGCATCAAAAGGCGAGTATGTAAGTTTATTTTTTATACACGTGGGTATGAGCCGAGTTGTAATTTTTCGGCATGTACAAGAGTATATACTGTATATTCTATTCCTCTTCTATAATCTTCATTCAGAAAATGACCTTTAAAACTACCCATGCAGAGAATCAAGGAGCATCGAAAGGTGGGTATGTATGCATATTTTTTTATACCCTGAGGAGCTGTATCAAGCACTTCATTCTTAAGGGGCTGCATTGGGCATTTCATTATAAGGGGGATTGCAAGGGAATTTAATTCTTATGGGTCTGCATCAGGCATTGTCTTATTAGGGGGTTTCAGGGCATTTTATTCTTAGGGGGGCTGCATAGGGAATTTCATTCTTAGGGGGACTGGATCAGGCATTGCATTACTAGGGGGTTTCATCGGGCATTGTATTATTAGGGGGACTGCATCAGGAATTTCATAATTAGAGGGGCAGCATCAGGCATTTTATTACTAGGGGGGCTGCATCAGACATTTTATCACTGGGAGAGGCAGTACATTACTAGGGGAGACAATGACCAGTGCATTTCACACCCTATGCTATACTCCAGTAAAAAAGTTTTCCCAGTTATTTGTGGTAACATTAGGTGCCTTGGTTTATACTTGGGTCGACATATACTTGAGTATATACAGTACTATGAAGTGATCAGGTTCATTTCTGATGGCAGATTTCCTTTTACCAAAGGGGCGGTGTTAGGTTGCATGGTACGTTAGGCTGCATTTTACAAAGTAAAAAGAACCTGAAAGATCAATTTGGGACCCTAATCCAACTACAGGTCTGTATGGACCTTTCATTGATGGTCCCAAATTGACCTGTATGAGGACTGTAGGTGGGTTTAAAAAAAATAACTTTTTTAGTTACCTAGATGTGAGTCCATCAAGGGCCTGTGGGTGGTTTATTGTCCCCACTCGCCCTGAAAGATTCCATTTAAATGCTGATGATTAGGCAGCATCTTTTTGGAAGGGTTTGTATTAATGAGTGGTGACTTGCTATACTGGTTTGCCTTCCCATGGTAGAAAAACCACACAACATAGAGACAGAATAATAGAATGTACTTTGAGTATTTTCCAAAGATTTCTTGGCTCAGACCTAAAGTAATGTCATGGAGAGCATCCAAAAGATGTGCCGTCTCTTTAGAAAAGTGGCAGATGACAGACGTAACTGACATTCATCATGACAGTGTGTAGCTTCCAGAAGACAGATTTTTATTTATCTGTGTAATATAATCTTCAGAGTTTCAAGTTTTTAAAGTCATTGATGATTATAGAGCAGCTTTAAGGTGACAGCTGCTTTACCATAGAGTCGGCGCCCTCCCTGAAGTATAGATCTAAAAAAGTTAGCAGGATCTAGACTTCACAGGTTCTGACGTTGTTGATGTTGGATATTAACATGTCTTACCTTCCGTTCAACGAAAAATAAAGTTCAACGAGAAGTATCTAGAAGCCGCCAATCCTCCTATCACTATAGAAGAAAACAATAATAACTCACCACTGGATTACAGACAGGAGAAAGCTTCAACTCATATTAATAAATAACACAATTGAAGAAAGTTCTGTCACTTTATGATGCCTTCATGTATAACCAAGCATATATTAATTAGATAAAGCTCACACAAGAATACACATATTACACTTACCTCTCTCCATTATTCTGTGGCAACACCTGGCACAGTTGCCTTCTGTTTGCATATAGACGCCAGCGGTGCCATCCCAACCACCATGACTTTCAGTGCTGTAGCAGGACAGTGGCACATGTAGACAAAAGTCACCACCCGCCTTCATATACAGTACAAACAGAAACTGGCAATGACAAGCCCTTTAATCAAATTAAATAGAGTGACACATCCAGGGCTTCCTCTACTATATACAGTGCCCCTTCCCGCTCTGGGGAGGATATATCCGCCACTGAGTGCGGTGACTTAGCCGAACTGGCATCAGGATACACGGGGTGCAGGCTGTAACTAACAGGCGACACCCCAGTGTAACACCCACGGTTGGAGTGGGCTCTGATCGCAGGTGTTTAACTCGTTAAATGCTGCGGTCAGAGCAGTCTGACCACAGCATTTAACCTGCCTTCTGGGGGTCTTTCCCTCACGATCATCCGCCCACGGACATATGGGAAATGTCATTCAGCAACTTATTTAGGTGGTAAATCTATCTGCCTGAAAACGCAATAACTTAGTGCAACACCCTCGCCGATGCAAGGCAGAGGAGTGGTTGCGAATACGTCCCACCATATAGCAGGTCACTACATAACAACTATACCTCACACAGATAAGCACTGCAGCGGTAGAGCCTGCCTGGTAAGGCAGGAGTTAATTGCTTTATGTGATGTAAAATGTGTCATACAATCACATGTATTATCCTAATGTATTGTAAGCTGGGATGTAATTGGAGGAGTAACCACCACATGACCAAGAGCTGAGAAAAAGTGACTGTTGGAGATTTCCAACAGTCAGTTCAGTCAGAGAAGTGAGTCTGACAGGATTCAGTCAGAAAGACTAGCCAGTCAGACCAAGCAGTGAGACAGTAGAGTGTAGTGAGTTAGACAGAGAGAGGAAAGGGGTATCATCCTACCTTCCAGGGTGATACCTGAAGCAACCCAGGACAAGCTGAAGCATCCTTCCAGGACACAGCTATCTCCCAGCCTGCCATTGCATCCAGGCTGATGATCCCTCCTGTGTCTCCCTCCAACTGCATCTCAGCACTCCACCATTCTGTTAAGGCACGTTGCTGCGGTTCCTGTCGGTTCCAATAAAGAACTGTAAGTTGTTTTTGTTCAACCTCTGCCTCCTTCTGGTCCCTGCTACTACGGCTGCCATCATCACAGGCACCCTGTCCACCACTTAGAGACTCATACTCTAGACACCAAAGGGTTGCCCCAGGGAGAACCGCTATAGCAGCCTCTCCCTCATCATTTCTTGCCAACACCACCCTGCTGGAGACCTGCCAGACTGTAGGACAGCCCTCCGGTTCCCCCATACCAAGCACCGTGACACTAGCGTGCCTAGGCCGCAACCGCCAGCCACTTAGGTACTGTGGCCCCGGCTGACTCCAGGCCCTGAGAAAAGGCTAGGCCCCGGTGGGGGATGTTACATTAGAATTTCAAAAGCTGCAAATTTTCAAAAAAACTCTAAATTTTTTTTTTGTAAATAAACGCAAAACTTATCAGCCACAATTTACCACTAAAATGAAGTACAACATGTGAGGAAAAAACAGTCTCAGAATCGTTTAGTAACAGTGTTCAAAAGTTACCATATAAAGCGACGCAAGTCAGTATACAAAAAATTAGCTATAAACTGGCTGTGTCCTTAAGGGGTTAATCACGTGCCACCTTATTAGTTGTTTTAGATTCAACACTCCCATTATATCCTATATTTTGCCCCACCATAATTAATTATATTACATATGATGCCCCCTATAAATTATAATATAAATAGAGACACTCCTTAATCAATTAATTAATTATTATTTATTACAAAGTGGTGTACTCCAAAAAGAATTGTTATATTGTATTTCTTACACCACTCCTTTCATAAAAGTTTTAGAAGGCAAAGTAACCGTTTCATTATTTTATGCTAAATATTGTGTTCCTTTTATTGTACAAATAATTACATGTTATTTGTAGTTTCAGATGTTTCATTAATAAACAGGGATTCTGCATGTAGACAAGTAGGCAATGTTTACTTGCCTAAAGGTTTTTGTATCATACTCAACTTTTTTTTTCTAAATCTCAAAAGTTGAAGATTGTATTTTCTTTAATTACTCATGTAAACCGCTATAGTTATAGTTTATTCTAGTGTATGACATGTAAAATTGGAACTCTTATAGGCTACCTATTGCTTGTCAGTGGTATATACCACTACTTTGTTGCTTCCATCACTGCTCAGTAACACAAGGATTGGCCAGCATTACCACTTCATCTACCCACCACAATGTACTATGCAGAATGGGTACATTTTTTAAAAATGTCATGTCTTGTATTTTTACAAACTGTGTAACACTGTAACAGATATTTCCAGTTAGACTGCTTGCAATTTTTATATATCTCTTTGATGAATAGCCTACTTCTATTTCCTCAGTGGGTACAACTTTCAGACTGGTATTTCACTGTGAGGGATAGGCGCAGACAAATGTCTGTAAGCAAACTTATGTAAGCAGGCGAGGAACTGATTATTTATCATTGTCTTCTTAGAGTTTAATGTGGAATACTAAGCAGAACTTGATAAATGTGCTACTACATGGGCAGATGTTAAATTAGAAAAGACTGATAACCCTTATCATTTAGTGTGGTTTAAAGATCAGCACTAACAGTACAATCTCGGCTGCCCTTCCCTTACTTCACCATAAACCCCTATGGCTCATGATGTTCCACTCAAACTCTGCTTGCATAACATATTGCTGACATGCCAGGGGGCCCAATATCCTTGTGCTGTCTGAGTTTTAGTATTTATCCGCATTGTGTCTTCTAATTCTTCTCCTGTGAACCTTGTTGTCTGCCTCCTTGGTGA
Source organism: Engystomops pustulosus (assembly GCF_040894005.1). NCBI lineage: Eukaryota > Metazoa > Chordata > Amphibia > Anura > Leptodactylidae > Engystomops > Engystomops pustulosus. The sequence goes on along the minus strand of NC_092420.1, from coordinate 55,128,665 downwards.
CTTCCCTCTTTTATCTAACTGGTTGGTTCTATTTTGTTCCATTTCTTTTCCTTCAGGTTTGACATTTTGCATCAAAATGAAAAGAATAAATGACTATAAGTATGACATAAGTCGTATTTCACTCTAGTACTGGCAAAACTTTTAATTTATGTCTTACAAAAATGCTGCATTTACAATGTATGAGTAGTAGAGGAAAGGAACTGTGGGATTTTCTTCATTCCAGATTCATGAGTTGATATAATAGGTCTATAAACCCAGACTGCTTTCTATTCTGCACCATGCCCATCCCTTATATCATTTTAGTTTGGGTTCTAATCTCTATAACACTTACAATATCCAGGCACAAATCTTAATACTCTCAAAGGAAATTTCCACGAAATTAAAGATATATTTGAAAGTTCTCAGCTTTCTTGTATACAACACACTGTATACAAAAGAATAAGAAGCAGATTTTTAGGCTGCATTCACACGAACGTTGAGGGGACTTATATCTGGCAGCAAGATTGAGGACAGATATACGTCCCCATAGACCCCTATGGTACCCAGGTGCGTTACAACTATCTTGTGGCACAAGAACGGCCGTCCGGCACTGTTTCCTATGGAGAGCGCACTGCCACATGCTAGCCAGGCGAGTACACGTCCATGTGAATCTGGTCTTACTCTTTTTACAGCTCTGCCTGGTTCCCTTCCATTCACAGTTATTGCATATACAATGTATTGCAGCTTATGATTGTGTAATATGAAACAATGAGTTATGGATAGTTTCCTTATGTCAATTATTCATTTCTATTATATCTTTATTCACTTGTTATATTTTTATATGTATAAAATGTTAATACTGTTTGGTATGTTATTATTATTCAAGTTATGTATAGAAGTACAGTTTATATATTGATACAACATCACTCTCCAATTCTTCTTTCCTTGTCCAGAGCAATTAATGCAGAAACATACACTAGGGCAGAACACACGTGGTATTAGTTTGTACCATTTTGTGGGGCTACAGCTCAATGGACGGCCCAGTGCCTATGATACACCTTGGGAATATGTCAGTCCAGGCAGTATCAGGAAGACAGGGAAAAGTCATCTAGTATTACTTTTTTTAATATACACCAGGCTAAGCAATTTTTAAGGGAAAAAAACATGTAACAGGTCAAGAGTTGTGATTATCAAGTTGTATTGCATTGCAAAATAAGAGAACTAAGCCTAGTGAATGGATTTGATTAAAGAACCAAGGTTACCACATCAGATCCAAGCCTACTGAATAGATTCAGTACCAGGACCAAGCTTACTGCATAGATTCCGTACCAGGACCAAGCCTACTGCATATATTCAGTACAAGGTCCAAACCTACTTCTTAGATTCAGTACAAGGACCAAGCCTACTGCATAGATTCAGTACATGGACCAAGCCTACTGTATAGATCCAGAACCAGGACCAAGCCTACTCCATAGATTCTGTACCAGAACAAAGCTTCATAGTACCTAATGGATATAGTACTAGAAACAATCTTGTTACCTTGATAAGTAACCAGAATCGAACTTGCCACATGGTCAAATAGATACAGGTCATTTTTTTCAATTTACAGATGATATTTAATCATCTTTAATTAATGCTTTATTTATTCAATTTTTCCAACAGCTCATGTTAGCCTGCTTGTTTTAATCTGCTGGACTTGCAGTTTAATGGTGATGACATGACTAGGATATGCCTTTACTTTTTACTTTACATCTCATTTAAACCTAAGGCTGCTTTCTGCCAAAATTAGTGCCACACCTGCCCATGTACCAATATTACAACTTGGCTGCATAGAAATGAAAGGAGCTTGGCTGCAATACTAGGCACTATCCACGGTCAGGAGAGGAGCTGTTTTTTTGGAGAAAAGCCGCAATATTTTTCAACCACCAAACAACCCCCCTAAGCAGCATTGACACATATACAAATATGTTAACTCCAATAATATAATCCCTTATACAGGGTATAACTGTGATAAAAAGTGTTTCACATCCACTTGTAGACTTGAGTTTTCATATACAGACAAGGGTTAACTTGTTTCTCAATATTGCACTTTTTAAATTTGATTTTATCAACTATTCAAATGTAATTTGCAATGCTCCCTGAAGCTCATATTTTCTTTCAACGTTATTGCTTTTTTTTTCCTCTTTTTTGTTGAAAGTGAGAACTTGTAAAAAAAAAAGTGGCACCAGACTGAAAGATTTGTTACGACATAAGTGACAACTTCTGCAATTTGTTTCTGGCAGCTGGCCATGAAGAGAATGTTCAGGATGTAGAGAAATCTAGGAGGGATAGTAGAAATGAAACAATGCCCGGCGCCAGAAGCACTGCACATCACAGCCATTACGCATCGGTTGTTCGGTGATCTTCACTAAAACAGGAAATAATGGTACACACTGATCCAAATTAAAACTGGGCTCCAGTTTATGCCATCAGGATTTGTAGGAAAGTTTTGACTTTTTAAACTTCTTCAAAAATGTTTCTCTATAAGTGCAGAAATTAGGTCAGGTTCACACTTCGTTTTAGGTATATTGTCGGTGTATACATCGGAAAAGCTACTGACGCAAATAAATGCTGGGACAAATAAAACAGTCATTAATAAAACAATAAAAGTCCCAAAATCCCCAATCCAATGTTAAAACACATATAACATGTTAAAGTGAAAATCACCACAAAAATGCTACATAATTTGTATTTACGTGTGTAACAATCCAAACAATAGAATAAAAAACAGGATACAGAAGTAATCAAAAAGTAAATTATTCCTACCTAAGTTGCTTCCTTCCTCTTTCACTGTTATCCTACGCTTCTGGACAAGACAAAACTGCTTATTTTATGAAAAGTCTGATACGGAGAGCAGTGGTTTAAGTAGGAATAGCAGTGATCAGGATCTTGAAATTGGCTTTTGCAGATTTTAAAATATCAACGTGTGAACTCCAAAGATAAATCAAGCACTAGAAAATTCAGTTGTGGTAGTTGGATGAAAAAGTTCACAAATATAACAGAAAATGGTAAAGATTTAACAAAAGTGTTGTAAGTCAAGACAGTCCACAACCATCAGTGTCTTATTCTGAATAAAAACAGGTTCTGCTTTTTTTTCTAGAAACAGTTACATGTCTGTTTTTGGGCTAGAGCTCATTGTCATTTACCATGAATATGCCATCTTGGAAAATACTGCCAAAGAGTCTCTCAAAGACCTTATAACCCACATTGAACATGACAGATATACTTTAAGTCAATACAGATGAGACAGAATACAAGAAATGTGACCCATAACAAGCATGACCTCTTCGCATGCCTGCATGTTCTATGTAGCTGTAAATATTTGTACGTAGCCTACACTGTTGTTGTGGTAGCATTAACTAACTCTTTTGTGTATGACAATGTCCTGTGACCCCTGTATATTTTAGGAGTGAATGATACATAATATAGTATGCATACAGAGCTGGGTTATGTTGATGCTGATAACTACCCCAGTACAAGCTGTAATGTAAGCAGTATTTTGAAAATGAAGTCTTTTCATTCAATTCAGTTCACAGTTATAAAACTACACGTAAAGTCTACTCACTTCTTACTGTCCTTCATCCTTAAAATGAAAAGTCATTTCTGTAAAAGAGCAGAACATTGCTTCATGATAAAATGACGGTATTACCAGGGAAAATGACTGAGTTGTACCCAGGAAACCTCATCATCCGGGTCGTACAATGACTCCTCTCCAATATATACCAATATGGGGAGTTTGTCAAATTTAAAAATAAATCACCAAAAAAAATGCATGTCTCCCAACAAGATGAATGGGTATTATCACTGAACTCGTGAGCAGGCCACTGAGAAGCTTACAAGCAAAAGACATGTAGGAGAATACTATTCATATGGCAGGCACAAGCTCACGTTGACTTCAGAGTAATTTGTCTTAGTCTTAGTTTATAGTATACTCTGAGGATTTCTTAAAAAAAGCAGTCCTCTGTATATTGGTATTATACACATAGGCTATATATCAGTCAGAAGTAAGACTGGTGGTTTTGTAGTCAACTGTTTAAAAATAGACCCTATTGGGAATAATAATAAATATTTATGTAACGCCATCATATTGTGCAGTTCTGTACAGGTCATGGGGTACATATACAAATAAAACAAGACATTACAGAGCAATAACATGATCAGATGAAACAACTGGAGGAGGACTCATCAGAGTTTACAATCTATGAGGAAGAAGGGGTGACACAGAAGGCGGCTTTTACCATGATCCAGCCATTCTTTAGGGGGTAAAATAACTACCATATATACTCGAGTATAAGCCTAGCTTTTCAGCACAAAAAATGTGCTGAAAACCCAAGCTCGGCTTATACTCGAGTAAAAAAATATAGATTTTACAAGGTTTTGTGGTAAAATTAGGGGCCTCGGCTTATACTTGGGTCGGCTTATACTCGAGTATATACGGGTAATTAAATAAAAAAATAATAATGCTGAATAAGTCGCCAGCGGCTAACGACATGCACTGAAACCAGAGTGCATCAGTCTGCAGAGAAACCAGTGGAGGATTGGAGAAAAGAAAGTGAAAGTTACATGCAGTTACTAAAGTGAAAGACTGGCTTAAAAAGATGGGTTGTTAGGGTATGTTTGAAAGTCTGGCAGTTAGGTGTTAACACAGAGTAAAGGTATCTATATAGCCTTCTGGCTGCTGCATTAAGATTAGATTGTAGAAGAGAGAGTTTAGTAAGTGGAAGACCTATTAGTAGGAAGTTACAGTAGTCGAGACGAGACGCAATCAGTGAGAAAATTACGGTTTTAGAGGTTTCCATGGTCAAGAAAGGATGGATTCTAGAAATGTTTTTTAGGTGCAAGTGGCAAGAGCGTGCAAGTAATTGTATGTAAGGCTCAAACCAAATGTCAGAGCACAGCAAAATCCAAAAAAAGAAGGTCTGCTTCCTTGGAGTTATGGTGTTTTCCCCAATGGAAATAGAGATGCCAGGGTTAGGTTGATTAGTAGATGGTGGAAAGACAAGAATTTCACTTTTACAAAGATTGAGCTTCAGGTAGAGAGAGATCAAGGACCATGGAGACAATCACTGGGATTCTGAAGTAATTGGCTCTAAGGTCCACACAGAATGAAGATGTCTGCTGGCCTTTTGAGGCTCAAGGAGTTTTTAGTGGATGAGTGACAAGAAGAACCATGTTGGACCAGAGCAAACAACAGAGGTAAATTTCAGTAGAATGAAGGAGTTAAGTGCCAGATTATGTATGAGTGCAATATAATATAAAGTTTCCTAAAAACAAATTTTATATGTCTGGTAAAGTGGATACTTTTATTTCATATCTGAAAAATTGTACTTACATGTTAAAGTATTGTTTTTTTCCAGTTTACTGGTTCCTTTATCCTAACTGCTTAAAATGAATATGTCATTGGACCTGTCAATCCACTTTAAAATTTTTAATTAAAAAAAATATTTATATATTTAAATATTTAAATATTTACAGGATATGTGTGTATCCTGTAAAAAAAAATATTCTGGAGCAGGCTTTCTTATATTTTAAGTATACTTTTTAATTGTAGCAGATTATAGAGCAGTAGGTCGATTGATGTGCAAATTCAGCTGACCAACAAAACTAATTTATTCCTTTACCTACAAGATAGGGGTCCGAAAAAAGTGCACTAGTACAGATGCATGACTGGCATTCCATTCACTTCTATGGAACTTTGTAAGATTATGATTGGCAGCTTAATAGAAGTAAGTGTTGGCCATGTGCATGGGTGTTCCATTCATTACAGGACCATTGGTCCCATTTACTGTTGATAGCTTGGTGGCCCGGAAATTGGACCCTAGAAATTTGTAACTTATTCCCTAGTATGTGGATAGTAAACAGAGTGGGCTTACAGCGTGAATCAGCCTTATTCAAAAGGACAGTGATCCCTAACTTTAGGAGTCTACTGTGGGTGCAGAATGAGTTGGGGGACCACTCTATTTGTGAATGCTGCATACTTAGATGTAAGCTCTGTTTTAGATGTTTTTAACAAAACAGAAGTTGAGTCTGAAAGCTCAGTGAACCTGTCATTATAATAAGCTGTTGTTATGGTGACAGATCTGCATGGAGAATTACTATATACAGCACTATTATACTTTAAATTTAATATCTTAATACCTAATGTAAGGATATAAACCTTGAAGCAATGGAATATACTGACAATTTTAAAGATGCTATTCCTCTCCGGGACTAAGACCCATTAAGCCTGTGTTCTTATTTGTAAGCTGATTTTTTAGTGTCCAAATCCTAAAAGGCAGAGGGTAGCCTAAAACAGTGTCTACTATTTGTAAAGATGATCACAGCATGGTAACCAATGTCTTCCGGCTAGTGAGGGTACAATATTGCCGCTTCTGTCTTTGAACCATTATAAGTCTGTTTGTAGCCTCAGGGAGGCTTGTGTTCAGACATATGCAGAAAACCACAAGAAAAGACGATTCCCAGATGAGTCCTCTCATAACATATGCTAAAATGAATTACAACTTCATAGTGTTTAATAACAAAATGATTAGAATTAGGAAGGAAATAGAACCAAGAGAGGTTTACCACCATCATTTATTCATGCTATGCCAAAGACTTACATATTCATAGGTTTCTCTGCATGTTCATGTCTGTCAAATTTTAATTTTTAGATCTTTTTTTAGCAAATATTTCAAAAAAATCTTGTTTACACTGGTGGCCCATAGAGAGCAGCTCTGTATGTGAGCATCTGTCGCCAAATATTGCAGAGGGCCTGTCACCAGCGGCTGACGTGAGAGCCTATTCAGGGATTATTCCTATTGTATCTATGATATCAATATTGTCAGGATTCAGTCCTGACAGGGGTCTGTGGACCCTCTGGACCACCGCTGGAGATGGTACTAGGTGACACCTGGGACTGGAGTCTAAGTGGCATCTGGTCTTCACCAGAGCCCACTGCAAAGCGGGATGGTCTTGCTGTGTGGGGTACTACTAGGTCGTTCCACGGTGGCACCCAAGGTAGCAATGCAGGAGACCCGAGCCCAGGGTGACAGCAGGAGAACAGTGCTGGAAGGAACTCTAGGACTCACAGCAGGAATACAGAAGCTGGCATGAGGAACAGGAATGCAAGAACGGACTGGCACACAGAACAGGAATGCAGTAGCAGGATCATGGGAACACAGGAGGAGGAACTGAAATGCAGGATACACAGGAACGGAACATGGGATCACACCTGAGACACAGGAACGCTGGAGACACAGGAACGCTGGAGACACAGAAACGCTGTAGACACAGAAACGCTGTAGACACAGGAAGGCTTTCTCTACACAGGAGTGGCTTGAAGATTCGGCAGGGAATGATGGGAGCCGCCAGATTAAATGCAGACCCAGAAGGGGCCAGCGCCAATCACCTGTACGCTGGCCCTTTAAATCTCTGAGTACCACTGCTTGCGTGACCTATGTAGTGGGACACACGCAGTGCCTAGTACGGATGGGAGCAGGAGCTTGGAGAGGTAAGTCCGGGGCCGGGGGCGATCACCACAGAGAGGGGCACGGGTGCCCGTGACAAATATTCTTATAGGTATCAGGATCTTACTGATGTACTACTCACAAAACTTAAGGGACATTTGGCTTTCTGGAAAAATGTATGGAAAATGTAAAAATGTAACACTGCTATACTAATATACTGTTATTTCATTAAGGTAGTGTATTTAAGTTGAAGTATGTATTAATGATTTTTGAGATCTCATTAAAGCAAGAGTGAACAACACTGGTGGGAATACCCCCAACAAAACAACAATGGTGACAACAATGGCTGATTCATCCTTAAAGTCTCCGGCAGTGTTGGTGGCCATCATTTCTGCTCTGAGTGAATTTACTTTCATCAACCGTACAACACTGAGGTCCTCTTTTGACCAGCGTAGATGGTCCCATGCAAGATGATGATTCCCTGTTGTGTGCCTAGCACACAGACCACACTGATAATATTGGTTTTGTATGGTCTAACATTAAATTTACATGCCTCTCACCTGCCTATGAGTGGAGTTGTGTCTGGCATTGTGTGACATTCATCATCCAATTCTGCAGGTCATTGACCACAATGAAGCAGTTATCTGTGTTGACGTGGCCAAAGGACAACCACTACTATGCTTTTCTGTGACTGTTACTATATCTTTGTATCTCTGCTGCAACCAGCTAATGACACTCTGTGCCACTCTAATTAGTGGCCATTTCTGTCTGAGAACATCATGCTTGAAGGGATGTAATGTAATGTTAATCAATTACTAGTGAACAGTATGGCCTGTATTTATACCTTCTAATAGAGGCAGGAAATTTATTGGGCGATTTATGGATCAAACACCTGTTTCAAATTTTGCTATTAAGCTCCTTGTTAATTGTGCTAAAAGTAATGAAACATTGAACAGTTGGTCTTCTGCGTTCAAAGTTTACAGAAGGTTACATTAAGTTCCCCTGTAAAGTATAGATTGCATTTTGTAGGTTCATCCTGAAATTTTACCCACAAGCCAAATATCATATATCCCAAATATTCATACATAACAAGTCCAGGGCCATGTCAAGTCTGTCTTTTGGTCATTCAGGTCGGTGACATGTTATCTAAGAGTGGAATTTCAGGCTGCCAACCACTGTCACAATCACAATAACAAAAATTAATTTACTGTTCACATTCATGATGCTCCATGTGTGACTGGTTCTATAAACCCCATACTGTAGCAATATCACTGTTATGCAGGTTAAAAAAAAGCATATTATCACAAAAAAAGCAGTCATTAAACATTTTTATTCAACAATTTTTGTACAGAAATAATCAAATCCAGCACAAATACGCAGGTGACTGTTTTAGGTTCTCATTGAGCACATGTCCACCATGTGATTGATCAGCTGTCTGGTCCGTACTTGTCATGTCTATGCTGGTAGCTTTCTATAAAATACAGAAGCCATCATTTTAGTCAGACAGTAAACACTCTGGGAGATAGAAGCCGTCTCTTGAGAAAGCCTGGGATTACCATTACAAGTTGTTATTAATAATAGCTGGAGCTCAAAGGGTTCCGTGATCCTCAATCATATCATTATTATTGTTGCACAGTACTAAATTCTCACTCTGCAAGTGTCACATGTCACCTGCTGCCCAATAATGGCATATCCAGCTGTTCTGAGACCAAAAAGGAAAATGGAATTGTGAGCTAAGAATCACAATCTTTTCTAGACATGAGACAGTACAAATTCTTTAGACCATAATAATTCCAATTGATCTGTCTGATATACAATATAAGTCTGTCTTTGAAGGAAGTAGTTTATACACAGTTACGGAGCAGCTGCAGGCACGTACAAATCTTTATACATCAATACAATTGACCATAGACACCATTGTACGTCAGGATTTATTAATCACCAAACTTTCAATTCTTGAAACCTGAGCAGATCCTCTAGCAATTTATAGGAGATTTGTCAACCATTATAGATCAGTATGGCACAATGGCAGATTATAATATGGGCGGTATAGATGTTTGCCCAGGGCCCAATGGTTCACAGGGCCCAGGGCCACTCACACCAATCCTTTTAGTAAAATACCTGACTAGAAGAAAGACCTGCAACCCCACTGTGTCCTGAGAGTCAGGCTCCTCTTACAGTACGGAGGGATGAGGCTACTGGGCAGCGGTAATAGCAACTTCCAGATGCAGTTCTGTCTGGTTCTGTGCAGAGGTCCCTTACTGCTGCTGCCGTGTGCTGGTGCTCTGTACGTCTGTCAGTCACTGCAGCCATGCAGGGAATGAAACATCCTCTAAAGCCCTGCTCCTGCTGCCAAAGTGCAGGAGAGTGCCCTCGGCACTGAAGACAAGCTTGGAATCATCAATAGCTCACTCTACATTCCCCCTCTCATCCTCCGCTATGGAATTCACTATGGGCACATTAATACCCCCCAATCCCCTGCCTTAGCTTATCTCCCTGTGGTCCTCTCTTCTGACCTGCATTAGCAGGCCGGGAGGAGTTTTGGGTTCTTCTGTATTTCAAGCTATTGATCACCTACTGTGTATAGTGTGTGTAATGTGAACTTATTTATGTGTTGTGTATATTTGTGCTTATGTAGATATATATGATATGTATATTCTTGTTGTTTTTTTTCTGTTGTAATAAAACTAGGTTCAAATCTACACTAGGGCCTCTGTCAGGGTCCTCTGCTGCAGATTATGTCAAACATGCTGACACAAGTCTTTAGTCAATAACGGGCACCATGACTTAGACCAAAAAAACCTGGTGTCCATGATGTCGCTTCTTGTTTTTTCCTTTTGATGAGTACCCTTAAGGCCCCATTCACACCTCTGTTAGCACCCATCTGTTCTCCTGTTTCATTGTTTATAATGGTGAAATTATTGCTGCAGCCAGTGTCATTTCCTCCGTTTTAATTGACGGAAGGAGGCCTTCTGAACTGAAGGTGAACAGAAGACATGTATAAAGTTTCTTTTATACTCTTCTAAAATGAAATAGCATAATGGAAAATAAAGCGCCAATGTGAACTTAGCCTAAACGTTGCAGGATAACCACAGCTGTATTGTGGCTCTATAGTTATGTAGAAAGCTTGTTTCTGGTATTGTCTCAATGTAGTAAGTCTGGTCCTGGCATTTTATTTATGTAGTGAGTTGGGCTTTGGCGTTCTATCAACTGTATGTAGTAAACTTGGTTCTGGTTGTATCTATTGAGTAAACTTGGTTTTGCTTCCATATCTATGTAGTCATCGTTCTAGTACTGTATGTAAGTATTTAGCTTGGCTCTGAATGTAACTATATAGCAAGCTTAGTTCTGGTACAATATATTTGTAGTAATCCTGGTTCTGGATCCATAGTGTATATATAGTACACAGCTTCTAACCACAGCTGTTAGAAAACTATGAATTACAGTACAAGCTTAGACTGTCATGCACACACTTTACTCCTAAGACTGAAGTGGCTCGAAGGATCAGCGATTCTTGGAAATAAAGGCTCATGGGGTTATCCTCCTATATAATAAATGGCACTAAAGTCTTTCTGATGAAAACTAGATTTTACTTTGTATCAGATCTCAGCAAGCCCTTTCAAATTTCTATTACTATATATATCTTCTCAGATGCAGGTATAGGTTACTGTCTGTTGATGTCTGTTGACTGCTACATCACATTATACTGTATATAACCACCATCAGGTAGTGCGGACTTGCCAGCCATTGACGAGTCCATACTACCAGCGGCAAAATGCAGCCTCATCAGGGGTGGTGGAGTATTTAAACTAGGATCAGGGGAGGACAGGTCAGAGAGGAAATGCCTGTTTTCTAATGCGATTCATCATGATTCGATTCTGGTCGAATCTAATTTTTTCTAAAAATTCAGCGAGCTTGGTAGAATCGAATTTCAACAAATTCGCCCATCTCTAAAATTTATAAATAGTCCATACAAAAAATATGGTGGTTTAGTGTTTCAGATTAAATCAAATCAAAAGACAGGTCGCTGTCTCCATCTAGAGAACACAAGGTTTAATCACCGGAGGCGACAGGCCTTTTTTACTATTAGAACTGTCAATCTGTGGAAAAGCCTGCCTGAGGCGCTGATCACAGTAGGGACAGCAGAGAGCTTCAAGAAGGTTGTAGATGCCTTTTTACACCTAAATAACATTGATGGTTATGTTATATAGAATTATTTCCCATGAATCCCTTCCTCATCCAATCCCTTTCCTTCTTTGGTTGAACTTAATGGACATGTGTCTTTTGTCAACCTTATAAACTATGATACAATGACTTCACCCCACCTCATGGCAGATGCAGCCCTACGTCCATACCTCTAAATAAACAGAGGCCGCAAGTGCCCTACCTACCCACCTGCTACTGCATTTGTTTCAGGCTCTGGTTGGGATGGCACAGACAGCCTCTGCATGCAAAAAGAGATCCGGCATTGACGAGCTTTAGCATGGCTTAAAGGGAACCCCAGAGGAGGTGAGTATAAGCTCTTTTTTATTTTTAATGCCTCACTTCACCTGGCCATATAAAAAAATGTCTCCTTGAAATCCCCTTTAAGAAAGGTATGACTCTTGTAGCTTATTTCATTCTGCAAAGAACTCATTCTAGATATAAATAATTTGTTGTAAGATAACACAGTTGATTTTATAGATATGTAAGGGAAACATTTTTTAACTACAAGAAGGATGTCAGTTAGTTAATAGGGCTCTGTCACTAGCTAAATTTGTAAATAAAAATGTGGTCACAGGTTCCCTATAATGCACCAATAAAACAAATAAAACAAATAAAACAAACTAATACATGGTCAAAACTTAACATATACAGTCTAACAATGCACCAGATGTATCTTCTAGTAACAGACAGTGGCCCAGCTTTTTCTCTAAGTTTCAATGAATAAAAGTGTCTTTTGAGCTCGACCCCCCCACATCAATATTTTTGTTTGATAATTAGCAAGCGTACATACTTTTTTAAAGGCATACTGTATACCCAGCTAGAATTATGCTTAACATGAAAAGAAGAAAGATATTATTAAAGTGCCTGGACTTCTAAACTTCACTTCTTTTGAAGTCAGTGCTGTATGTTCAAGACATTACAATGTGTCATGTGAACATACCCTTAGACCCTTCATAATGACAGCGAGCTCTCAGCTCATTATTGATCTTGTGTTGGCTCTGAATGACACAATTCATAAGCAGATGCTTTAATCAGAGTTGATTTCCATTAACCTCTTGTACAACAATCTCTTTTGTTCTCAATGTCAAGCTCATTAAACTTGTTTATAACTTATTCCGTCTTTTGCTTGACTAGATGGGTCAGATAGTGTTGCTGTGTTAATTCTTATACGTATTTTTGAAAAGTCATGGTGATACAATGTAAATTTCTTGTTAGAAGCACAAGTTACCTGTTAACATACTGGATATATTGGTGCTGGTTAGCCACCAGGGAATTCTAGCCAAAAAAACTTTGAGAATTATGTTCCATGGGCGCTAAGCTTGAAAAGGGGAAAAAACACAATTTAAAGGGAATCCATCACCACATTTTACCTACTCAAACTAACTGCTATGTCCCCTAGAGCTATGCCCATACATGCCTCCCATACCTTGGTTTTTATTTTCCTGTTGCTACTTCAATGCCTAAAGTTAACTTATAAAATATGCAAATGCAGCTGATGTGCTTGTGAGGGCATTAGCAGAGCACCTTAGGGTTCAGGCTCCACAGCAATAACAATTCCCCCTGCTACACATCCATCATGAAATGCCTTCTCTCATTCTTTCCCCTTCAGGTATGTTGCTCCTGGATCTAGCATGAGCCAAAGCCTTGAGCTGCTGTGTCGAAGCACTTTAGCCTAATTTGCATATTTATAAAGTGAGGTTTTTGTGCAGACCAAGCAGCTGGTCAATTTTAAAAAGTTATGGGCTACTTGTGTGGTCATCGATTTCTGACCTGCATTAGCAGGCCGGGGAGGAGTTTTGGGTTCTTCTGTGTTTCGAGCTTTTGATCACCTACTGTGTATAATGTGAATAATGTGTGCTAATTATGTTTTGTGTATTTTTGTGCTTATGTAGATATGTACAATGGGGCATATTTATCAGAACCTCTGTGCAACGCCAGGGGCGCAGAGTCCCTGAAGTAATCGCAAATGCTAGCTTATTGCTAGCTTTTGCAATTATATGCCCTGATCTGCCACCTTCACGCCTGTGGGGCATGAAGGGGCAAGAAGGGGGGGCGTGGCCGGCCGAACATGCAGTGGCGGGGCTATCATATGTATGATAAATATGCCCCATTATGTTTATTCTTGTAGTTTTTTTTCTGCTGTAATAAAACTAGGTTCAAATCTTTTGTGGTGAGGAATGCATGTGGTGAGGAATTAATACCACAAGCATTTAGGAGAAACGCATATACAATTGAGAGGAACTCTACTTGGGGTTAGTGGGGTAGGTTTAGTTGGGTAAGGGTTAGTGGACACATTTAGCTTCCTAGTGTTTGTATTTACACAGTGTGCTTGAATTGCATTTAGGAACGCCAGTGGGGAGTAGTTTCCATGGGGAGTAGTTTCAGTTGGGATCGCATCTACATTCACACTAAAACACTTGTGATTGGGGAAAAGGATCTTGGTGGACGTTCTTAATCACCAGGTTTTTAGTGTAAATCTAGGTGTGATCGGGAAAAACTCCTCCCACTATGCTTGAAGTAAAAATGCATTGGGCAAAACACCTCTACATGTGATGATGCATTTTTTCCAATGTGTTTCAAAACTAAAGCAAACAAAAACTTGACTACACCAGTATCTATGGCAGCATCCATACTGTATAATGGCTTAACCCATTTTGTGTTATAACTAAATGAGTTTACTCACTTTTAGTCATGTTAAATAGTGCTGCATCTGTATGGACAATATGGGCACTGATTTGGGGAGAAAGTGTCAGAAAATCTGTGTAGCGTAAAAAAGAAGAGAAGCTCATGAGAAAAATTTCTTATGGCCAAGGACAGATAAGACGCAATCCAGAAACAGTTGATTTCTGCTATGGTCTTAAGCAGCAATTCCGCTGCATCAGAAGATCTTATGCTTCACCTAATGATATTAGGACTTAAAACCTATTAGATTACATTTTATTAAACATTTGTTTTTATTGGGGGCTTTATCTCCTTCCCCACCACTCTAGTAGCTCGTCAGTTCCATGTTATGGTCAGTACAATCCATATGTACTTCTACATAGTTATATAGTAATATGTCATTCTTCATCTATTCAATCTAATATATTATCCATTTTGAGATCAATATGAGCATTAGACTCACATAATCTTATTTCTTTTCAGTCAGGTAGCTGCACTTTGCCCAGAATCCTCTTCGGCATCCCGTGATCTGCATTGGCCCAAAATGCTGTCATTCTGAATTTTTGGCCTTTTCCTACTTGTATAGCCGATACTGCATACTTCATGCATGAGATAACTTTACAAAGCGTCTTCCTTTCCTTATGTAACACTTACCTTTAATAGTAGGGTAGAAGAGTTGTGTGATGGGGCAGTATTAGGTGGTCCTATTCATGGAGTATGTGCTTTTCCAAGTGAATCAGCCTTACTCTTAGGAGAAGTGACCTGCTTTATTTTCTCTTGGGTGGTGACTTAACTTATTTAATAGTCTGTGTTTAAAACTCCCAAATTATCATCACATAAAAGAGAAAGAAAGTTGGCACTCACCGATTCTTTTAAAAACTCTTTTTTATTAATTTAATCTTTAAAATTGGCAAACAATACAGGGGGGAGAGGGAGAGTTCGTTCTAGGGAAAAATCGTTTTGCGTAAGATGAAGCTCTAGGACTGGTGCAAAATGATTTGTCCCCAGAACAAGCTCCGATTGCTCACCCTCTCCTCTGTATTGTTCACCAATTTTAAAGATGAAATGAATAACGTAGCGTTTTTAAAAGAATTGGTGACTACTTACATATAATACTTTGCCCCGATGTGTCATATACAGTATTTGAATCTATATTATCTCACTGTATAGGATCTCTATATACATTTATTTTATTTACCATATACAGTATATAATGATGGATATGCTGCAGATCTTTACATCTTAGATTATTTATGCAGTATATGGAAAGGAAATAAATCCCATCCACAATGTTATTACTGAAAGTGGCTGTGGGTAAGCAATGGAAATTTCCTCTAAGACTAACCCGAAGTGATTTTCTATGAGTGTTAATTACCTAATCCTACTCTGTTAAACATTAAAAAAAAGAAAAACAAAGTGCCTTTCATTTTTTCTTTATTACTTATTATTTTTACTCTCCTTTATTGCAGACACAGATAAGCCCTCGGGAAGGATGGCAGGTTTACAGCTCAGCTCAAGACCCAGACGGCCGCTGCATCTGCACTGTGGTGGCTCCAGAGCAGAACCTGTGTTCCAGAGATGCCAAAAGCAAACAGCTACGCCAGCTTTTAGAAAAGGTTTGTGACTACCGTCATTTATTATTGCAGGGAGCCATGGGCATTGTGGTTTTATAAGGAACAATTCTAGGTAATAATATTAGGAGGCACCATATCATTCAGATTATGTAGTGTAACATCTGTGTCAACATTATCCCCGGTTTGTGGAGTGTGGTTGAGGAGGCGCTGATTGTATCCCTGTACCTCCCTTGTTCTAATGTGTGTGAACACATTGTTCTTATTGTGTTATTTGGATTGATCAGCACCTCACCCGTCTCCTTCAGGAAGCTTAGCTTTGGTCCAGCGTAAGTTAACCTGCTGTAAATGACAATTTTGCACACTAATCATCTTCCCCAGCGTTGTTTGGATCTCTGAGTTCTGGTTCAATCACTATTGTGACTGGGTTCTGAGATCACATTTTAGTCCTGCCTTGCCTTCATTCCCTGCTGGTTAAAGAAGTTCTTGGCAAGATCCAAACTTTGTTAGTCTTTGTTCATTGCATTCCTAGAATCCTGATCTTGGCTGCTGTTCAGATTCCCTTCTGTATTTTTGATTTTGCTCTTTGTTTGTTCTCTGTGTTGTCACCCGAATTAGGAAATGTCTCAGCTGGAAGTTAAACTTTGATAAATATCCCTTAGTAAATATGTTTTAACACTGGCAGATTATTATGGGGGATATTTATCTGTAGTCTTATTTTTTTTGGGGGGGTGTTGGTTGGGTTTGTGTGTTAGATCTGAACTTCTAGGTTTTTTTGGTGACTTTTTGTGCAACCCATTCAGTTTTTTTTTCTAATACTAACAAGGGAGACGAGGGATTGTGCTGCTTTTTGGGACTTTCCAAAATGAGAGCATCTGGAGATAATGGGGCCCATGTACTAAGGGTTGCGCTGCTCACTTTCGTCGGACTGTTCGCCTTTTTCAGGAATTAAAGGGGTTGTGTCACCATAGCACATGGCTGTAATTGGGTCCAGTGCATTGTGACAAGTACTTTCACCATTTACACTTATTACAAAATCTGCAGCCTTACTGAGATAACTCCTTTTGTTCTGGCTGCTGTCGCCCCCTGGTGGTAGCTGTGTCCCGTCCTGAGCTACAGCTGATCTGGCCGAGTCTGCACACAAGGAGTCAGCCAGCTGCTGCGTATTCCTCCACAGGCTCACAGCTCCTCTCCACACTGAGAGATCAGCTGACACACTGCAGCCAATAGGAAGTGAGAGAGGAGGAGGGGCAGAGAGCTTAGCTGTATACACGAGTGATGCCTGTGATCTCCACTGCTTACTGCAAGCCTCAGCTTCACAGGTGCTTACTGTGCACATCCAAGGTAACTGCAGCCTATACAGAGGACAGTCCTCCTCTAACAATATGGCTGTAACCTCATTACTGTGCACATCCAGGTACCTGCAGCCTACTATACAGAGGGCAGTCCTCCCCTAACAACATGGCTGTAACCTCATTGCTATGTAACAGCCCTTTCCTTCCCCCTAAGTATCCATCATTAGATCACACAGGAGGCTGCAGAGATAAAAAAAAAAAAGCATCAGGCTGAACTGTGATATCCCCTGAAACCTCCTGCCATCCTCCTTCCACAGGTGGAAGGTGACTCTAAAGTCAGTGAAACCCAATGAAAGTGTGGCGTTCGGACCCTTAGTAAATGAGCCCCAGTCTTTTCCACTGGTTTGCTTTTGTAGCAACTTTTGTATAATTTTTGTGTTACCATGCCTGAATTATCAGCAATAATCTTTTATAAATATATATATTCTCATTACTGCACAGGAATCTCGGTCGGACTGTACGACATACAATATAATCAATATTATACATATACAATAAAATTGGAATAAAAAGTAGAAAATAAAAAGATATCAGAGGCTAGGCTTATGGTAACTCGACAATGAAGTGTCCTAATGTTGGTTAAACCAGATGGTAGTAGCAAAAGTGGTGAAAGAAAAATACAAAGTCATGAGGGTTCTGTATCTTAGGGTAACTATAACATTGTAGATTGCTTAATGCTTGTAAATTACTTTATGTTGCAATATACCCCAAATGAAGCCACCGTGCTTGATATATTATATCTCAGATCGTATTCACCATATATCAGAATATGTCTTGACCAGAGGGTCTCAATTGTATACAATACAAATGCATATGATGTTCATTTAAACGATACTGCATCTATTTAGCAGCTTGTAGTCTTATATTCTTAAGATTGTTGCAGTTACTCACTATTTAGTACACACTTAAATATTCGCACAATGTCAAATTTGATATATGGAAACGTGTGAGTGTAGTAATGGTTACTCGCATATTCCGTGTCTCAACGTGCGCAATATGCATGCATGTGCTTTGCTTTGGGGACATACGGACAAAAGCTTGTAGCACATCTAATACAATTTCTTTCACACTCAGATAGTAAGGTTTAGAGCTGTTATGTTTTTTTCTTATGTATCATGTACTTAACTTTGTAAACATGATATGATTCTGTTTTTCCAGCAGTTTCCGGGGGCCCCGGCATCCAAGCTGACACACTAAAGAATGGAGGATATGTACCATTCTATACATATTATGCTGCACATTGTACAGCAGATATGTATATAACAGGGCACATCTTCCACAGTACACAGCAACAATTGGTAGTTCAGATAAGAAATGTGAGAGGAGATGGAGGGGAGATCAGAACCACAGGACTAGGAGTCTCTCATCTCTAATCCCTGCTGTGTACTTCCCCCATGTGGTCAGCAGCTACTGGGCCAGGTCTGTGTAAGTGTATAAATGTATATATCAGTACATAAATGTGTATAAGAGTGTATAAATGTGGTATGTGTGTAAGATTGTATAAATGTGTGAGTGTGCAAATATATATATTTTTTTTCTTTTTTGAGGGGGTAGGGGGTTCTATTCACAAAGCTGCTATGGGGCACTATCAGGGGCGTAACTTTAGAGGGTGCAGAGGTTGCGGTCGGTTATGGTGACACTTTCCCATATGAGAAGGCTATTACTATAAACCATACATTATAGTCGGGGGCCTGACACAGACTTTGCACTTGGGCCCATCAGTTTCTAGTTATGCCACTGGGCACTGCCTCTCCTAGTTACATTTTATAGAAATAACTGATATATACACACATCGGATACAACACCCTGTGCACAGCAGAGAAAAGTCGAAGTATGTGTAGAGTGAGAAAGCAGAAGATGGATAACACAGGATGAAACCAGTATATCTGTGCGGATAAAACTGGTGACTGGACCTTTACTGACAACGCACAATGAAGCAGCAGTGTTGATGAGCTGCCGCTGTGGAATAAAGATAGTTATAGATTTTTTATTACATGGCTTATGTACGGCATCCAATTTCTACAAGAGATGAGTATAAGCTACCATAAAGCACTGCTGCGAGGGCTGTGGAAAATATCCATCAATCTTTAAACTATTGGTGTGGCAAGCCTCTCATATTCCATCCCTTCAGACAGCCCCCTGTGCTTACTGCAGACTGTCTCTTTCTGCAGACAGAAATTGGTGTAATAGAGCAGTGTAGGAGCATGTAACATCTCAGCTGCCAGACTGTCTGAAGTGCAAGGTTGTAAAGCAGCCAGCTTTGCATATTCATGAAATGTGCCTTCAGTTTATTCTTACACAAACTGCCCCACATTTACAGTGTGAGTATCCTTCTGCTTGCTCAAAGCAAAATAAAACATTGGGGCAAATTTACTTTGTAAGCTCTACTAAAGGGCTGGTATAGAAGAGGTAGTAATATTTAGTGCACACAAGAAAAACGTTTCAATGTATCAGTGCCCATGGCCATTATGTAAATGAACATGGGAACGGTAGGTTAAAAAGTAGTGCATGTCCCAGTCAGAACTGTTTTTTAACAGATCAGTCATATTGGGAACTTATACAGCTTTATTCTATATAGAATGGTTAAAAGCATTTAAAATGACCAAAGTAGATAAATACACATAATGTACATAATAGGTAATGCTGCAACAACCAGATATATCAGTGGATGAAATGATTGGTCACAGGTGCATCAAAATATGATCCCATCATGATAAAACCATTGATCTAAACAGCCAAACACATGTTATGCAAGCCATTGGATATGGTAACAGTATCAATCAGCTTAAGTTGCAAAAAATACTGAGTCCATTAGTAACCTAATAGTCAAGCTAACCAAAAATTAAACCGGTGGTGGTGCGGTGATAAATTGGGACTGGGGTGTAGAAGCTTAAAGCAACTTCCTCAAAAGTATGTAGCTTGCCTTTATATGCCTCTCTCCCCCACCTCCCTAATTCTTCAACACGTGTGGTCCAAGATGGCCCGGTGCTGGAAGTACTATGAGATATCACGAAAGTTCAATATTCATAACAAGAGAGTCCTAAGATGACGCAGGAGGACACACGGAATAAACTAGAGTTCAAAGTAAAAGGATACTAGAGCACCAAAATGGTGCCAACACCCAAACAATAAGAAAAAAAACACAACAAAAATGGCAACCGACCTAAGAACCCACCCAAATTATGTAAATCAATATTGCAATAGAATGCATGTGCTACCTCACCTAAGCATTTTGTAAAATTGATACAGATAACCACATGAAATTCATTTTTATATACATATCCCTCAATAAAATGCAAAAATGTGCATTAAGTGCTCAACATTTATCTGGATCTCTAAATCCCTATTTATCCCAAATAAAGGAATTGAACAAAGTGCAGGGCAGACACCTGTAAAAATATCTATATAATCTATAAGTAAATCCCACAAGGATAAAAAAGGGGTGTGGAGGAGCTTGAAGGAGAGAGACAAATAAAAATCACACAATTCACTCTTGTATTGTTAGTGCAATTGTGACATCCTGTAAAAAAATGACAAAATATAATGGACCCAAAAAGTGTCAACTTCAAATGACATGCATTATATACTGTTTATCTGGATGTCAAAAATTATTATTGTCTTTAGAATAGTAGTGGTCTGCAAACGGGATCAAGTCCAGTTGCCCATGTTCACACCAAGTCCACACCAAGAAAGTCTACACCAAGGGAATTAAAGTCCATACCAAGAGGAGAAAATTCAAATCATCTTAATGTTAATATCATGGTCCCCATAAATATCCAGGTCATAGTAGACTTTTATATTTAGATAAACATTTGTCCAGAGGAGAGAGAAGGTGATCCATTGAAGGAATCTCTTCGTTGGCGAGGCAAATCTGTAGTGTTTGAGACTGTAAACTTTAATATACTTACATCACAAGGTTCATATATTCTCCAGGTAAGGTGAAAAAAGACAAAAAAAACTACTGTGCTATAAAAATTTGTGTTACATATAGAAGTATATATATACATCTATATGTCATATACATCATGGTCTTGAAAATACTATAGATACGAGAGGGTAATTTATCATAGTGAGGACACTCTTTTGTTTGTTTTGGCTCTTATTTATCAAAAGGGGCACACATTTTAAGATGGCACAATTTGCACTTTTTATGTAAAGTACTATGATCAAAAAGTCATAATTTGCACCTTTTTTGCTCCTTTTTTCCTTCCTTCCTTGAAAGAACCCTCCATTAATCAAAATGTCATAGTTTTACACCTATTTTTGGTGCAATTGAGCTTATTTGTACCAAAAAATGGATCAAATTAAACAAGAACATCGACCCTGCCTAATAGAGCAAACCTAACACAGAAAAATCTTATCCAACTTTGTCCAACCATTGGAATAGGCACAAAAAAGCAAAACATTAAGAAAATGAAAGAATAATAACTATGATAAATGAACTCCTCAGAGTATGTTTTTTGGAACAAACTAACTTGTTAGTAACTGGCCTTATAGTCATGACAATGTAACTATAAATGCCTGAACCAAAACAAGGAAACCTTTTAACAAATATATTGTTACATTTGGGTCTTCTGCAGTTTATAGAAGATGCTGAATTCCTTCTGGTTCATTTCAGTCCGAACAGTGCTCTAGTAGCTGCCTGCTGATTGAAACAATTTTGCCCGGCTCTCTGCAAATTTAGTTCTGAACCAGCAAGGATTACCATGTTCACACTTTATTCTCCTCTTACCTGGAGCAAAGCTCATATTCTGATAAAAAGCAATGTGTGTGCTAGCCTCCATTGCTGGTTAAAATGATTCTGCTAGCTCTACCATACGTGCTCAGTTTGGCTTTCTCCGTATTCCTGGTTTATGATATTTGGCTCTTGTGCTTGACTATCCTTCATATCTGTGATTTTGTGCCTGATTACCTATCTCTGTTGTGACCGGGATTGTCAACCTCCTTTTTTGTCTTATTTGTCTTGTTACATGTGCACACTTTGGTGCAGGGAGAGACCATCTTCATGGTTGTCCCTTATTGCCTAGGAAACACAGAGGAAAGCAGGCAGGGCTGTTGGGGAACTAGTGTTTTAGGGCTCACTGCCCTGTCTGTTGTCCCTGAGTCCAGTGTCCCACTTGCATAAACACTCCTACAAAATGATAGGAAATCCCTCAGAAAGCTGTATATAAAATAAGAGGGTTTTTTTTATCAAAGAGAGAGAAAAATATAATAATATTTATGTTCAAATAAGTAAAATAGAATACCCTCAAAAAATACAAAAGTAAAACATGTGTATAGTCGGTACATACCCTTAGACATTGTGTTGGTCTGTTTAAGTGAGAAGATCAGGTAACTTGACACTATTATAGTCATGCTAAGTTCATCAAATGTTGTACATTTCATAAATTTGGCACACTTAAGTAAACTGACTTCTAAGGATAAATTGACCCTATGGTTCACAACATCACTCCAGTAAAGGGGAGGTAGAAAGTGAAATAAATTTATCCTCACTTATATTCATCTTTAAATCCATACAGTCTCCAGAAAATGTCAAAAACTCCTATGACAATAAATTCTCCCAACAGTCTGCGGCTACCTCCACAATCTCTTACACCCACACACAGCGACTAATTTGTGAAAAACAACATATTACAAATTTATCAAAGCAATTTTTGTAAATTACTGGGGAAGTTCCAATTTCAAGATGTGCCCATACAGTGCTGTCTACTACGCACTAGACAGACAGTCATGCACGTTATGATCAAAGTAAAAAATCATAATAAAATCAATAATGTGTTGGAGGTACATAAGAGCAAATATATTACTGGCTGCTATGGTTTTATAAAAATATATCAAACTGAATTTTTAAATTAAAAAAATACATTTTCATTATTTGGGAGATCAAAGGCGAAAAACAAATTCAGTAAACCTCACTGTTAAATTGTTTCCAAATATGTACCAAAGATTTTCATTGTCCTTTAGGAAGTGTAGATTGAAAAAATGCTAATCTATATGTCCCGAAGGAAGACAATTTAGTCTTCTTATCCTGTTCTTGCAAGAAGCATTTGTTTTCTCTAGTGCATTGCAGCACTAACAATGTGTTCATTATTACAAGTGTGAGATTACTAAAATCTCCCAAATAAAAAAATATAGATTTTAATTTTACACTTGATTTACCTTTATTTGGATAGTTTGGAAAGGAAGTATTCTCCCCAGTTAGTCAATGCCAGAGTTTGCAAACATGAGCCCCTGGCTAGATCAGGTAGTTTAAAAATTACCATTCCAAGAGGGTCATTTATCTTTATTTTTCTTTTTGAAATGTGCAATGAAGTCCGCCAGACATTTATCGTCAGTAAGACAAATTTATCTCCTATTCCAGATGTGCTAAATGTTGCAAATGACATCTAAAATTTGCAACATTTTTTGGAGCAAAAAACTCCAGGCAAAACCAAACTTAAGGAAAACTCAAAACATAGAGAGAAGATTGATAAATTATCAAAGTAACAAGCAAAATCAATTCACTGTGGGGACTATGAGAGTATAACTAGTGGTTAAAACATAACCTTTATTAATATATACTGATAAAACGATAAGGAATCCTAAACTATATTTGTGTTTAAAGAATCAAAATCCGACCCCAACAACAGACTGATGAGCGTCGATATCTGCTGGGAACTGACAGGTAATATTGGGAGGCTTAAACGGCAATTCAATGAGATAGAGACACTGGCCTATTCTAGCGTAGGTGCCTAAGTCAAGCACTCTAACCACTAGGCTAATGTGATAAGTTCTCTATCTAAGGCTAGCACTCCTCTAGATATAAGTGCGATCCGACGCGTTTCCTGATACCATTCATCAGGGATCTGATAGTTAGTGTTGTGATCAACATATTCATCCACATATTGTAGATTCAATTATTGTGGTTGACCACATTGTTAGTGTTACACATATAGATAGCGTGTCCCCGCATAGATATCAACGGCAGCCGCCTGCGGGGAACGCCGGATATTTAATGCTTAAATCCCACCCCCCTTGTGTCGTCACTGCGCGATCTCTGACTAATGCGGGGGCACCAAAGAAACGGGCCTCCCCGCATTAGTATGTCACCCATACTGAGGCCGAGACACAGGCGGTGCAAAATCCGGTCATGTGATCGCACGTCAGCGGTAAGTCCAGAAGGACCGCCCCGACCGCGCGAAAATCACTATTAGCTGCTCGGGGATGAAGATGTAAACAAAGATAAGAAACCGCTCCTGCCCAGATGATTCGGGCAAAAGGGGAAGGGTGCAAAATTACAATAGGGGAATCAGGAGTACACTCATCTTTAAGTGTACCCGGCCGGTAGGTATTGCGTACATCTGTTTTGAAAAACATTAATCAGGGATATAAAAAAGGGACGATAAAAGCTGGTTGGAGGTAAAATCCACCAGATGGATACTCCAGTATGTATAAGGAGCGGGGTACATATGTGGAGCAGAAAGGGGAGATGGATAGAGGGAAACGGCGCTACAGAGGGGATCAATGGGAGAATTACTCATCGCAAAATAATATGTGATTCCCACTGTTGCAAGCACACTGGTCATAGAAAGCTAACAAAAGACAAACTTTCATTAAGTCCTTTGGGGTCAACCGTGTCCAGAGTAAAGATCCATTTGGTCTCCTTTTGTTGGATTAACCTGTCCCAGTTGCTCCATACTCCCCCCCCCCCCCCCCCGTTTGGGTGGTCTCACTTTTTCTATGACTTGGAACCGTAGCAGTTTAGGATTGCTATTATGGCAGCTGGCAAAATGTCTAGCCACCGTAGTAGTACGTTGGTTCCTGATGTCACCGGCATGCTCTTGAATTCTGACTTTGATAGGGCGGTAGGTTTTGTCCACATAATTTAAAGGACATCGGCATGTAAGCATGTAAACAGCTCCCTCCGTCCTACAATTCGCATGGTGCCATATGGAAAACCTTCTCCCATTGCTAGCGCTTTGGAAAGTGTTCCCCCCCAGGACCAGCGAGCACACACTACAGTTGCCACAATTGAACAACAAGCCAAAACAAATACAGGCGGTCCCCTACTTAAGAACACCCAACTAACAGCTGACCCCTAGTTAAATACGGACCCCTCTGCCCCCTGTGACCTCTGGTGAAGCTCTCTGGATGCTTTACTATAGTCCCAGATTGCAATAATTAGCTGTAAAGTGTCTGTAATGAAGTTTTATTGATAATCCTTGGTCCCATTACAGCATAAAATTTTGAAACTCCAATTGTCACAGGCACAAAAAAAAATATCTAGATCTACAATTATAAAATATACAGTCTCGACTTACATACAAATTCAACAAACCTATGGATTCTATCTTGTACGTAACCCAGGGACCGCCTGTAGAGATAAAAATAAATTAAGTCCCATAGAGCATGCCCCCCAATCTTGGGCAGATTGTTGTGTCCCCCCTTCCCACCACCAGCCCTCATTTGCCATAGTTTTCGTGGAAGTTGTTCATGTAGTTTATTTTCTGTAAAACCTGGTGCAACATCGACCTGTGTTTTAGACATACCGGATTCCATGGCAGTTTAAAATAAAGGAGGTAAAAAAATAACTTTTCAAAAAATACTCAAAAACATCACAAAAGCTATATAGATTTGGTTTATAAATAATGTAGTGAGCCAGAGAGTAAAGCTACATGAACACTGCCCCGTGCTGTGCCGTGATCTGTAGTCAATGGAGGCCAGATACTCTGGGGTGAGCACGTTGAGGCACATGTATCAAACTGTTGGCTTGCCTTTTTCTTAAATTTTATCAACTTTTCATGGCAATTGTGCTCATTTGCGACTTTTTTTCTGCAGTGTTTCCTGAGCTATCAACACACCAGCTCACCTGTCTCGCAAACGTGTTCAGTGAGGCACGGGCCACCTTTCTGCATAGGCAAATATCCAAGAGAAAATATTCACGGGCCAGCCAGACTGCAAACACGAATAGTCTTTATTTTGGTAACATTACCAATAAAATGCCACTGTGGTGTATTAAAAAGGTCAATACGTTTCAAGCAGAAAAGCAAGATTCTTTCATTTAAGTTTTTGTTTTGAACAGAAAGGAAGGCAACACACTACCCAATGTTTGTCCCTGATGGGACAAAACTCTACAACAAGATTTTTTCCAGAAAAAGGTACTGAGGGTAGTTTTGAATCATACATTACCCCTCCCATGTGATTTTGTGCTACTAAGGCCAATGGCAGATAGATTGCATAAAGTTGTGGAATTATAATTTATGAATTGTGGTCCCTTACAAGGAGTTGTATATACAATGTGCCTCCTTACAGAGAGATCTATATATTGTGTTCATATATATATATATATATATATATATATATATATATATATATATATATATTGTAAGGGATTAGCTCCGGGGATCGTCGTCTCCTAAGCAGACGAACAGCACACACAGGGAATTCACACAATGTGAGTAAGGTTAAAACTGGCCTCAGCCAGCTTTATTTGGCAGTACACAAACTCAAAACATAAAAATAACACCTAAGCCTCTCCGGCACTAACTACACATCGAGGTTCCCTACCTCACCAGGTGCTGCCAGCCACCCCAAAAACACAGCAACAGTTCACTGCCACCGCTCCACAGGCCTTTGCCGTAGCCTGTCTCTTCCCCAGGGTGGAGCCCAGTGTGAAGTCTGCCCCATGTATTAGTGCAGCCCCTCCAGCTGAAAACTAATCAACTTAATTAGACAGACCCAACTTTTCCAGGTCTGTCTTCTACTCAGCTTTTCATAAGGCAAAATGCACATTTTATGCCCAAAAGCTTCTCTAGTGGCAGCCACCCTGCCACAATATATATATATATATATATATATATATATATATATATATATATATATGGTCCATTTAAAAATAATAAACACACTTCTCCCACACTCCCACAGCGTCTTACTCCTGAGGAGTAGGTGCTATAGATTCTTGTGCAATCTGGAGGAGAAGGTGGAGGATGCAGACGCCCCTCAAATTGTCAATAGGCCAAACCAGTTGCTCCTTACTGGTTTAACTCTTTCTAGGATTCCATCTGCAATCTTAACAGCATCTTCCTGAATCTTTGGGATTGAGTAGTTGGTAGGTGGGTAACAGACAGACCCCATACACGCTTAAACTTGTCATTTTTGCAAACAAATGTTGTATTTTTACAATATTGATTCATACTAAAGAATTTTCTTGACCTGTGGCCTCCACTGGCTCCATGTAAGTGTATTAGGGACACGCTCACGTAGAACCGAAACGTATGAGCTGTGAATAAAGTTAGATTTATTTGCTCAGACATTTCTGGATGCAGGTTGCCTGATTTTTGTATTGTTTTTTTTTTTATCTGCAAAATAGAGACAGCTGTTAAATGTTGAATACACAGCACAGAACTTACAAACGCATTCAGTTCTGATTGTAGCCTATTTGTTATAGATGTTCTAGGATAATGTAATCTGCAATGCAATATATAATTAACAATTGCAAAGGCCCATTCAGGAGAGGAAGAAAAATTAAGCTCATAAACAAAATATAAACAAAAAGTCTTTTCATCTTTTTTTACATTTAATTATTTTAGATCTACAATTACTCTACAATACAAAGTCCTTATACCAAAGACATTTACTAAGGTAGTCAATTTATTTGGAGATACAGTTATAAAATGGTTAAAAACTCTCGCTGATCAGGTGCTTCTCTGGCACAGCTGTGGTACAAACAATTGGGTGATAATAAATTGGAATTTGTCTGCCCCTAGAAATTAGGGAACAGGTGAAGAAATATCACATTATTTACAGCAGATGAATAAAGACTAAACAGAGTTGATTATATTGACTGCTAGTATTCACATTACACTAAGCATTCTCTCGCCGTATGGAGGAGTAAGGATGACCTTCAATTCAGTCCGTCACCTTTCATTGATTAGTCAGAATGAACATTCATGCCATACAAGCGAATGTTCTTTCATCTTGTCAATCATAGGCCTTTTATTCATCAATGTATGGGATGAAATATACAGGGATATTTATGGACATTTAAACCTGGTCTAATCATGTGAAGATGTTTTATAAGATGACCAATGTGTAGTAATCACAACACAACCTGGTGATTAGACATAATATACCTAATAGACCAGTGGACCTTATTATACTTTTATAACACCCATTATCAAGCAACCTAGCAAGTGGAGACTGTGAAGGAAACCATGACGTTTTAGACCCCTGAAGGGTATGCAAGGGCACTTAGTTATAATTTTTAGACACTCCCAGAATGCACAGGTTCTGAGAGGCGCAGGAAGTGATTTAAAGTTGTCCACACAACCTCCGGATATGGCAAAAAAAAAAATCACAACCCTAAATGGCTTTAAGACTCCTTTCACTAGCCTCATTGAAACAGAACCTTATCAAGCCAATTTAAGCTGCCACCAGTTCTCCTTTAATATAAGCCCGGTCCGTAACAGGATTATATAGGGTGAGGAACCAACCCGGTAGCATGTATATGACCAAGACATGGACATTTAGGTATGTGGATCGAGATAAATCAGCAACAAATATTAGAATTTATATTTAATTGCCTCAAGGGCACACTAGACAAAACAATATATACATCAGAGATATATACAGTTAAACAGAGTACAAAATACAAGGTAGCACTACAAGTATCAGCAGTTCAGTAAGTTAGTTACCTTGTGTAATGGAACCTGATAGTCCACACCTTAAGATCTTCCTCTGCACTTGATGGTATAATGGGTTCCCAGACAAAGACAATGGGGATTCAGAGGTGTCTGAATATATCAGGTGGCACACCTCTGCCACCCCCAGGAGGGGTCATGGGTCCCTCTTACCTGGTATTACGTCCAGAACATTGGAGAAGTCAAAGCTTCTCAAGGTGAAATTGCAGATCTCATTGATACCAAACCTGACCCATTTGCTATGGTCCTATCCAGAGATATTTATATCTCTGAACCCAAGGATGCTAGAGCCCCATGAATTGGGCCACTGTGATTTCCTGACAATAATTAATCCAAAAATGTAGTTGCCTTTGGGCTGAGATGGACCATAACTCCATAACTGTCCCTATTCAACGTAATAGTTTAAAAGTTTTTATGACTCTTTGTCTCCTGTTTGAAAATGGGGGGAGAATCCATGGGGACGATTTGGCTGCGGGAATCCTTTGAAGCTACCCCTCCTGGAGTGCAGGTAGTGCCAGATTCATGAAGAAAGGGCACCAGAAATCCTGGTAGTTATTATTGGTACGTGGGAACAGGTGTCTCAATAGTAGCACATGTGCACCAGCAATGGAGAGTTGGTCACAGGGACTCTCAATGTAGTTTAATAAGTTATAATCTAATAAATGAATGATTAGGTAGGCAGAAGAGCATCTCTGAACGCACAGTACGTCGAACTTTGAGGAAGATGGGCTACAGCAGTAGAAGACCACATCGGGTGCCACTCCTTTCAGCTAAGAACAGGAAACTGATGCTACAATTTGCACAAGCTCATCGAAATTGGACAGTAGAAGATTGGAAAAACGTTGCCTGATCTGATGAGTCTCGATTTCTGCTGCGACATTCGGATGGTAGGGTCAGAATTTGGTGTCAACAACATGAAAGCATGGATCCATCCTGCCTTGTATCAACGGTTCAGGCTGGTGTTGGTGGTGTCATGGTGTGGGGAATATTTTCTTGGCACTCTTTGGGCCCCTTGGTACCAATTGAGCATCATTGCAACGCAACAGCCTACCTGAGTATTGTTGCTGACCATGTCCATCCCTTTATGACCACAATGTACCCAACAGCTGATGGCTACTTTCAGCAGGATAATGCGCCATGTCATAAAGCTGGAATCATCTCAGACTGGTTTCTTGAACATGACAATGAGTTCACTGTACTCAAATGGCATCCACAGTCACCAGATCTCAATCCAATAGAGCATCTTTGGGATGTGGTGGAACGGGAGATTCGCATCATGGATGTGCAGCCGACAAATCTGTGGCAACTGTGTGATGCCATCATGTCAATATGGACCAAAATCTCTGAGGAATGCTTCCAGCACCTTGTTGAATCTATGCCACGAAGAATTGAGGCAGTTCTGAAGGCAAGAGGGGGGTCCAACCCGTTACTAGCATGGTGTACCTAATAAAGTGTCCGGTGAGTGTATATATATATGGCATATATATATATATATATATATATATATATATATATATATATATATATATATATGCACTTTACATATCATTGGTTAGATATACATACAAAGTAAGACATTACAGCATGGACAATTCCTGCCTTTTTGCTGCCTGTTTCCCCTGATTCTCACACATCCTCACACAGTGACACCCAATCCCAGACATTAGTGGCATCTAGTACCTTACAGGTGATGATCTGCTCCATCAAGAAGTGGACTTCATCACAATTTCTTGCTGCCATATTTTTTCCCTGTTGAATTCACTGCCAAATGTCTTCAGCGTGCAACTAATATTAATTAAAAAGGTGAAAACTCACCAAAATGACATCTCTAGAAAAGCACAACATATGAATGTATATGCAGACCCAGCAGTCAAGCTCCCCCCCTGGACAATGACCATAGAAACAGTGAATGAATGAACAATTTTGCAGAATTTGTCAAAGCATTCATGGGATAGTAAATTATTCACATAGTGCTGGTGCTCAAGAAAGCACAAGATATTAATACTCAATCCACCATTTACGATGAAGGCCCTGAACAATACAAATACTTGATGCAGTAAGTGGTCTGTCCAAGTTGGGGAGCTAGGCGGAAACCCCAACATAGTTTAATGGATCATGTTCCTAAATATATATTATCCTCACAACACAACTGAACACACTATTCCTCACAAAAAACATCTTTTATATAGCCCCCCGAATAAATAATAGTACATAGAGCACCCAGAGCTGCGGGCACATTGTAACAGATCTTCTATAATTAAACAGCAGTTTGTCAAGGAGACTGAAGGTTGTTCCACATCAAAAGGAGCGACTATTGAATCCAATATGGAGGCGCCCACGCAGTGACGGCAGTTTTGCCGGGGGCAAAAAACGGTTAACCAATCGCGGTTGTTACTGGTGGGTGTTTGCTGCAATATATAATAACCCAGCGACACATACATGATTAATCAACCATTCTTACTTAGATTAAGGCACCATGAATAAATTTATCTTTTTATATTTTTTATACATGGCCTCCTTTCTTCTAAAATCAACTTTTAAAGTACTTTTAAAATGATGCTAATGAGTGTTACCTGAGTCCTTCCATATTGTAGCTTACACTGTGCAGGGCGCACTTGCTGAGGGAGCACAGGTGGAGGGTGAGACATTGTAACAGCCTGTGAATCTGAAGCACGGAGGGGCTCTGGCCATGCCCCCTCAGAGCCCTTGTGGATGATTACCATAATTTTAAAAGTTGATTTTAGGAGATCACCACAGTCACAATGTCTGGATCTATGAGTAAGTGTCCCTGGTTTATCATGATGGACTTTCGTGGTAGATTTCTCTTAAGGATTCCAATTTATGTTTAATACAATTCAATGCAATGTTATACAATATATCACTTAACAAATTATAATGATACAATATTGTCTTGAAAACCTGCTTTCTCCATTACCTTGTAACCACCCTAAATCATGACCTAACTCTGTAAATGGCTTTATTTCAAGTAATATTTTTTGCCAAGTTGTCTCACTCTGTGTTGCCTGCATTACATTTCATAATCTAAAAGGTAAATCTGCCATTAAAATATAATTACTTGTTGTGATGTCCCAATTGCACAGGTACAAAACATGTCACAATCAATAGAAGTGTTGAACTTGCGCACACAGAGGGACTTCCAGTATGTGCAGAAAATGGAGACGCAGATGAAGGGCCTCCGGTCCAAATTTAGGCAAATCGAAGAAGATCGTAAAACACTTCTGACACGCCACTTTCAGGTAAGACTGAGGCAGGGAGGGAGGGTTATAATCATTATTCTATTATAATTACTCCTGTCTACAGGTAACTCATATCCACATTTGTAATATGATCGAGTTTGCAATTACAAAGTCATCCATTGAGGCTTCATGTACACAATCGTTTTTATACGGCTGTACTGTACCATTTCAGTATGGGTAGAAAACGGCCACGTTCATTTTAATGAGAAATACAGCCATCCTCTATATATAAGAGAGAAAGAGAGAGAAATGAAAAAAAAGGCAGCACCCCATAAATTGTAGTGAAAAATACATTAGTGGATTTATTCCATGTGAAAGAGAAACATTTCGGCTCCAAATGCAAAGGTCTACTCAGTGCTGTTTAGAGGGATTTCTAGAACAACTTAGGTTATGTTCCATACCAGATGAAAGTCCACCCCCTAATTTGTGTTGCATGAAAGCCGGCGCGAGTGCGCCAAAATCCGATCGCGTGCGACACATTCGCCTGCTGAATACCTGTCCCAGCGGCGCGATCCAGACGGAAATGCGATCCACGGACCCTTAGTAAATAAGCCCCATAAAGTTCTTACTAAATAGAAATCAATGTCAATGTTTTCTGCCCCTGTTATTAATTTACTGTCAGCTGGACCTTTAAATGAAAAAAAACTAAGTGTCAGCAGCCCCAAAATTGTGTAGTGGAAAGTGAAAGAGGAGCCAGATCTTCTTTTTTCCATGTATTCAATTTTTGAGTGTTTGGCTCTATATCAATTTCTTTTGTATGGGTGAGCAAGGAGAATCTATGTTCATGGGGTCTATGCTGCCATAATGGGTTTTTTTTCCCTTTCTTATCTTTGAAATATGATAAGTAATATAACCCATGTTTTCGTTTCATGTTTCCACTGATCTGTTTCTCACAGGATCTAAAAGAGAAAATGGATGAACTACAGCCGCTGATTCCAGTCTTGGAGCAGTATAAGACAGACGCTCGGCTGATCACACAGTTCAAGGAAGAGATCCGAAATCTAACCGGCATTCTAACTACCATTCAGCAGGAGATTGGAGCATTTGATTATGAGGAACTGCACCAACGCGTTCTGGGCCTGGAAACTCGTCTAAGAGAGTGCATGAAAAAGCTCAGTAAGGCTTTTCTAACATGTTTTATGCAAAATGCCGCTACTTGAAAGTTCACAGAATATTTAAGCATGTTTTCTCTAGAGTTTAATTTAAATTGTTCAATTGATGTAAGTTTGTTTCAGTATCTTTTATGAAGGCAGGTTAAAATGGCATCCGAAAACCCAGCTCTCATTAACTTAACAACTGTGGAAAACTGAAATATGGAATCGCCATGGTCACTAGTCATAAAAATGCCTAAAGCTGTCTTCAAGGAAATCTACCATAAAAATCCTGCATTATGAACCAGGAGCACGTACGCATACATACAGGCACAGTAACTGTGGTAATCTTCTTATATTTGTATCTATGGCCTCCAAATATATGAAAGTTACCACACTCACAGTGCCTGGATCTATGAGTATGTGTCTCTGAAAGAGATGAACAGACCCAAACTGTTGGTAGATTTCCTTTAACCCCTTCCTGGGCTGAGCCCTCTCCATAGCCGGTAAGTCTTATCCCGTTGATCGGTCAAAGGGATGGCGGGTGCCGCCATCTTGGTGATGATTGTCTCTCCCTGTGACCTCATTGGGGAGCAGCGATCGGTCGCCATGACAGTTTCGGGTCTTCCGAAGACCTGAGACTGTTTGTTTTAACCCATTCATTACAATGTGCGATTGTAGAAAATCCCTATATACTGCCATTGTGTAGTATGCCAGTATATAGTAGGATCATTCAGACAACCTAAGGCAGTGATGGCAAACCTTTTAGAGACGGAGTGCCCAAAGTACAACCAAAATCAACTTATTTATCATGAAGTGCCAACATGGCATTTCAAGCAGTAACTTACTGCTACCTGCTCTTCATAATCATTCAATTGTATTGGCTCTCCTAAGGCCACCAACGCAGTTGAAAGAAGGTGGGCAAATTCAGACCATCATTGTAGCTTCTCTCCAGGAAGAATGGTGGGTCCAGCAGGATGACCTCCAAAGACAATGCAGTTCAGTCAACACCTTCACTAAAAGCAGCATCCCTTAAGTGTCCTGGGACTGCAGGAAGATTTGGTAGATGTGGTCCTGTTTGGTGAAATTGGGGCAATGGCCTGAGTGCCCACAGAAAGGGCTCCGAGTGCCATCTCTGGCACCCGTGCCATAGGTTCGCCACCACTGACCTAGGGTTAAAATACCCTAGGGGTTCTGAAAACTAGAAAAAATAAAAAAAAAGTTAAAAAAAATAAATAATAAAAACACATAAAAATTCTAATGTCCCTCATAAGCACATTAGGTATTGCTGTGTCTTAAAATGCCCGATCTAGCAAAATACAATAACGGTTTTTCACTGTGTTTAACTCTGTAACAAAAAACAGCACCCAAAGTGGAAAATGGCACTTTTTTGCCATTTTGAAAAATATAAACAATTCAATAAAAAGTGCTACCAACAACTTGAACAACAAGTGATATTACACTCAGAAAAATTATTTACACCAATAATAAACCTTTATTGTAAAAATATTTTGTTGATACAATTATATACATAATCAAGCGGACAATAGGACGGACTACAATGAATTAAAACTTTGTGCGTCCAAGATAACGGTTATTGGACACCGGCATCGGCAACCCGGGACCTCAGAACATCGCGGGATCGCGTGTGTAGTGGTAAATATATGCGCCTGCGCAGAAGAGCCACACCTCCTACATATCGAGTCCGGTACTTCAAGCGCATGCAATGTAAGGTAGAAATGAAAAGTGCATAGTGCATAACAAGTATTCAGGTATTCAATAAAAAGTGATCAAAAGGTCGTACAGTCCTAAAAATGGTAGCATTGAAAACTACATCAAAGGTCGCACAAAATGACACTACCCACAGCTCCGTACAGTACATACAGTACAGTATGAAAAAGTTACTAGTGTCAGAATATGGCAAAATAAAAAAAAATTGTTTTCATTTTTATAAATGTATGAGAACATTTTATAACCTATACAAATTCGGTATCCCCGTCACCACACACCGACCCAAACAATAAAGTAGACATGTCACAGTGAAAGCCGTAAAATCCAACCCCACAAGAAATACATTCAGTGAAAAATCACGGATGCGGCCGGAATTGAAATCTACGGCAGGTCTGACTTGGCACAGATTTCAGCTATAAAGGAGCCAATTTTTCTGCTCCGCTGTTGTCTCAGAACCCTGCAACAAAGGCTGATGCTCCTAGTAGAAAACAACGTTATCAGCATGATATCCCAAGAAAACAAACATTTAATGCCAGTATTCCCAATAAACCTACTTTATGCACTTTACCGAAGAGAACACTTATCTGTTTCCAGACGTCATGTTGCTAAATTCACTTTTACATTTAGCACCAGGAAACATGAAGAGAAACATGGCTAAACACTTCATTTATTGTCTCTGCTGAACAGTTATGATTTCTCTAGTATAAAATTGCATTAACACTTTGGCACATCTACTAAAGACTCAGGAGAGGCAGAAATCTCGCTGTAATAAAATAGACATGCCTGCTTAATTTCTACACACAGCAGGAGGTTAGGTGTTTAATGGTTGAAGGAAATTGGCTGAAAGACATATATTTTCTAAATATCCCTTGTTATAACTAAAGGTAGAAC
The DNA here is from genome assembly GCF_040894005.1 of Engystomops pustulosus. NCBI lineage: Eukaryota > Metazoa > Chordata > Amphibia > Anura > Leptodactylidae > Engystomops > Engystomops pustulosus. Next base: position 55,092,758 of record NC_092420.1, on the reverse strand, counting down.
ATAATTTTGTAGGAAGGGAAGGGGTGGGGTATCACTCTAACTCAGTTTTGATTAGGTCCAAATAAATTGTATTAAAAAGCTGCAATTTAATCATTAAAGTCTTGTACTGCTGCGCTCAACCTGCCTGCGTGTTCGGAGAGCTTTGTGGGGAGTCTCTGCTGTAAATGAAAGCAGCTACAAGATAATCGGGGTTATTTTATGCACATTATTCTCTATTACCGATGGCCTGTTGGGAAAGGGACAAACAATATGCAATGGCGGGCTTGACGTGCTGCCTGTGGCGATGATTTTGAGCAGCCACAACAGTAAGGATGTAGGAGTGTAAAGCCACATCTTCAAGATGCTTTTGATGACATTTTTTATTTTTTAGCAAGTAATAATGTGAGGTTATGTAAATGTCTATATTTTTATTCAAGCAGCACCTCTGTGTGACCAGCCAGTTGTTGTGAGTTGCGGTATTTCAAGGGTTTTACCAGCATGTTGTGAATGTTTTACTGGATAGTGTGCATTATACAATGAAATCCTGGGCCACAGTATACATGGGCTCCACATTAAAGGGTTATAGGGTATATTGTTGGACAAACTATACTGGGCTGGAGCTGCAATTTAAAAGATGAAATTCCTATCTTTAGAAGCTTCTATTCACCCTCACCTATTTAGTTTCTGTGTTACTCTTCTATAATGGAAGTATTATGGAAACCAATAGTGTGGTTGTGAACTGGGCCTTAGTTTCATGTGTTCATAATGTTATATGTTGCTATGTTTTTGTTTTCTAGCATGTGGAAAGCTTATGAAGATTACTGGACCTATTACAGTGAAGGCATCTGGGCCACGATTTGGAGCCTGGATGACAGATCCTGTAGCATCTGAGAAAAACAATCGTGTATGTATTAGATTGTTAATAATTCCTGAAAATGATGAATTAGAAACTTGACACACTACACAATATATCTTATACCTCCAAGTGTTGTCATCATGAGCACATATTTCTTTGCACCAACGCTTCTCTTACCTATAAATCTAGAATAGACTCAATAATAGAAAGCATCTGGCATTTTTTAATTATTTAAACCTTATAAATCATGTATTTTTGCTAATCTGTATAAAGGTAAGGTAGGAAAAATTGGAATAGATATGAATTAACTCATGAAGTAATTAGAAAAGTATCTATGTTCCTAACAGGTCTGGTATATGGAAGGATTCACAACAAGCAAAATAGTTCGGGAGTACAAATCACTGGCAGATTTCATCACAGGTGCCGAATCCAGGACTTACACTTTACCAGTAAAATGGGCTGGTACCAGTCACCTGGTTTATAATGGTTCCCTCTTCTTCAACAAGTATCAAAGCAACATCATCATTAAGTACAGCTTCAATTCCGGAAAAATCTTAGCCCAACGTAGCTTGGACAATGCTGGTTTCAACAATGTTTATCCTTACACTTGGGGTGGTTTTTCTGACATTGACTTGATGGCGGATGAGTTTGGACTGTGGGCCGTCTATGCTACCAACCAGAATGCCGGAAATATTGTTATCAGCCAGCTTCGACAAGACACACTAGAAGTTGTTAAGAGCTGGAGTACAGGATACCCCAAAAGGAGTGCTGGAGAATCCTTCATGATTTGTGGTACATTGTATGTAACCAACAACCATCTCACAGGTGCCAAGGTCTACTACTCATACTCAACCAAGTCCTCTTCATACGAATACATGGACATCCCTTTCCACAATCAGTACTTTCATATATCAATGCTGGATTATAATGCGCGGGACCGTGCCCTCTATGCCTGGAACAATGGACACCAGGTGCTCTTCAATGTCACACTCTTTCACATCATTAAGACGGACGTTGATGTGTGAATTTCCACTTAACTTGCCTTCCATACAGGGTCCCTCACTCATCTTTCAACAATCTGTTGCTCACTTCTTGAATTTGCTTACTTTCTTAATGTTACCTATTGGTCAATGGTGTCTACTTTTTTCTTTTATACCCTCTGTTTGTCAACTGATTCTTTCTTGTGTGCTTTGTGGTTAAATATGTAGTCAGCATAATGTATATAGTGCCTGGGAGATCTATAATTTCCATGACAGTCTGACAGTCACAGGAAGCCTATTTTCGAGCGGGTTAATCACACAAGTATAAGATGGGTTGAAAAAAATGGAAGAGAATGATTTGCATTCACTGTAGTGTTGTGAAGCATAAGTAAAGTGGTTCACACAGAACAATATAGGTGATAAATGCATATAGGTCAATTCATCTTACAGTTATACTGAAAGAACAGTGCCCTAAATAGAAAACTTAGTGAACACTATGGATGTTGAACCCTTATTGCAACTTTGCTATGATAGTGAGCAGCAAGATAATATAATTCAACTTCACTTCTACTAATATCACTTCAGATAGATAGACCACAAAAGACAGTAAACCAGATCTTAAGTGTTGGAAAAGAAGCTAATTTGTGGTGCAGACAAATGAGGTGCACATGGTGACCGGCAAAAAACTTGTCAGAAATCTGTAATAACTGACCCCCAGAAATCTTCATGCTAGACATGCTTCCCCATTCGGAGCAAGGGATCAACAACTTATCCCATATAAATCCACAGGATAAAGGATGACTTTAATTTCTGTGACACTCCCTTTAAAAGCATCTGCAGCCCATATGTGAGGTGCTGGCTGTAGGACCCTCACCAATCTGATATTAATAACTAATCCTAATGATAGGTCATCACTATGAAAGCCTTAGAAACCCCCCTAAAAATGAGCAGTGGATATGTAAAATATTAAATATATGAAGTATCTGTTTTTATTCAAATTGCAATTATATTATATTATAATTTATTATAGGTAGACAATTTTATGAAATATAAATATATTTGATAGCTTTTAATAGATTACACATCCCCTATAAAAGTCTATATAATATATAGTTTTAAATATTTGAAGTCTGAGATGTTAGATGAAGGAAATCTACATCGAAATCCATCATGATAAACCAGGGACACTTCCTTATAGATCCAAGCACAGTGAATGTGGTTATCTTCTTATGTTTGTTATTAATAACCTCCTTCCTTCTAAAATAACTTACAATTATGTTAATGAGCCATAGCCTCTCCATGCTGTAGCTTCACAGGCTGTTATCCTGTGCAGGAGTACTTCCCTCCTCCATCTGTGTGATATTACATCACATCACACATAGGGAAGGGAGAAGTTCAGAGGGAATAGGGGATAGGGGGAGACAGTATATCAGCCTTTGAAGCTAATGCATGACAGCTCTGATTATGCCCAGCCCAGGAGCCCTTTGGCTCATTAGCATAATTTTAACACAGGACTCTCAAAGGAAAGAGGCCATGGACAACAAATATAAGAATATTTCCACGGTCACTGTGCCTGGATCTATGAGTAAGTGGGCTTGGTTTATCATGCTGGATTTTTATGGTCGAACACAACATGTGAATAAGAACAAAAATACTAGTTAATGTCTTTAACTACCAGTAAATATTTGACTAATAACATCCTTGTGTTATATACTGTACATATGTAATATATCCTGTACATACAGAAATAAATCATCTATAGAGGAGGGTCCACAGTTTATGTGGCCCAGCGAGTTCGATTTTTGGCGGTGTGAGTGGAGGTGTGCAATCTTGTATTATACTAATTACCGCCATTAGAATGATCAAAGGGTTAATAGGCTGAGTTGTCCCCTTACTCCTTCATCATATCACTGAATAGCTAGCTGGCAGGTCTAATTATCTGTAATTATTAAACCCCAGAGCAACCTCTACTAATAAGTCATAACGATGGACAATTATTTGGTCTATTAATCACGCAGACTCGATTAATGCATTGAGCCTATGAGCAAGTAACCAGTTTGGGATATTAATTTGCTGACTACAAAAGAGATATCATTTACAAGAAAAAAACATCAGGTTCTAAAGACTCATTGATTGAGGTCACTTACAGTGGTTTCTAGTTGGGGGTTCACATACGCAAGCACATTTTTATCTGGTATTTTTAGGTTATTGTGATGCAGTCTTTTTAAAGCCAAAGCCAGGAGTGGATTCCAGAGGAAAGTCTTTTCAATTTTCTTTTTTTTTTATATTGTACTCTTGGCTTTAGTTTCAATAACTGCAGCAAAAATAAAAATTAGCAAAGTAGAACAAAACCTAAACATGCAGGAAGTCTTTATGTAACCGTTGTATGTTCCCTTCTTAAAGAAGCTTTCCAGCCTTACAGGAATATTCTCATCTGGGCATCGACATAAAATGTAATTAATCTGCCATATACATACATTTCTTCAATTGGATGTTATTTAAAGAATGTTTGAAGAGAATTTCCCATAAATGTAAGCGTATAGTCCCTTAAAATGGAAGACTTTGAATACGACCACTGTTGCTGGAGTGATTGCACAAAGAAACAAATTATTTTTTCACATGAAACATTCAGCGTTACGTTCAGCGGTTCTGAGGTCAGGCCTCAAAAGCACATGTGTGGTCACATCTGGAAGAGTGTGGTAGTGGTAGTATTTAAGGATGACTATTGTGTTTCCAAAGGACAATATGGCTACATGTACGGGAAATGATCTTCACTAGGGTAGATTATATTTAACAACATGCAAATGAGGAAATGTATATATAAGGCAGATTAATTCATTGTAATGTGCTATCTATAGGTTGTGGCTTGTACAATACATTGGGCGTGGCTGAAAGCAAACTGTTTCAGCTATATTGTATCGAAGGAGAAGGGTGACTGTGGAATTAGCGCTGCTGAAATTTAATGTCTGCTGAGAAGACAGCAAACAGCTGATCGGTAAGGGTCAAGTTGTCACACCACCACTGATCTCTTAATAAAGCACACAAACAAGCAGAACTTCGTGGCATGGAATATTTATTCACAAGTGGAAATGCAACTTTCAGCTAACTCAATGTAGCCATTCTCAAGCTTGAGAATGGCTACATTGAGTTAGCTGAAATGTTGCATTTCCACTTGTGAATAAATATTCCACGTCAAGGAGTGCTGCTCGTTTGAGAATGGCTACATTGAGTTAGCTGAAAGTTGCATTTCCTCTTGTGAATAAATATACTACGCCACGGAGTGCTGCTCGTTTGTGTGCTTTATTTGGATTCCTAGGATTGTGAGCCGAACCCCTACGTGCCTGTACCCACCCTTGGATGTTAATCCGTTCTTCACTGTGCCGCCCTTTATCTTCTATATTGCCCACTGATCTCTTATTAATAACCTATACCCTGGAAAGGTTATTAATACATTTAGCTTGGAAAGACCCTGTACAGTGTTTCTAAGTAAACAGATGCAGATCTGAGACTTATGCCGGTATCTATTTGTAATCATGTAGATTTTACACGCTCCATGTTATAATTCTATGCCTTACTTTATTGTATATGGTCAGGCAGCACTCTATGTGTAATACTTTTTTCCATTGTACCATAGTTTCAATACTATCTTACGGTACCGCCTTACAGACGAAAGATTAGGATTTCGATTTGTATGAGATACCCAGCACTGAAATGATTTTCTGAATACTTTGCTGAGAGATGTTAATGGTCTAGGATGTTTTAAGAATTATACTCTACTTTTAGGAATCTCAGCCTTTATTGATGTGGCGTAAGTGGTAGACTACTACCTCAGCATACAGCAACACACATTTAGAGTACTTGTTATAGTGGAAATTGTATCAAATTGTAGAAACCTATATTCTCCTACAATTGATACTATTGGCCTGTTTTCAGGATAGCTTGTCAGCGTATGATTTGTGGGCGGATGAAACATAGCCCCAGCATCAGCTGTTAAGCCCAGCACATACTATGGAGTTTGTAGTGTCTGGAAGAGACAACTTTAACTGAATTCACTTAATAGAGCATACTGAGAAATAATGCTATAAAATAAATGAATATAAAAAAATCAACGTCATTAATCCCAGAACAGAGCTGAAATAGTTTGCTTTTATAATTTACAACATTTTGTGTGCTTTCTAAAATATGCTGAGTTATCTTAAGATGGCTGCCACAGGATACTAGAACTCCCATAATCCCACAGTTCTCTTATGCTCTAATCCCAGTGATGATCTAACAGATTGTCCTGTTACTATAGTAATGATTTGTGTGTAACTTTCACTGCACATTGCCCCACTGAAATACAACTGAATACAGCCAAACTTAGTGATGATCACATGATCTGCGCAGGCAGGGGCAGGACATATGATGTGTGACCAGCGATCAGATCAGATAATGATTGCCTATCCTAAGAAAGCTCTAGAAGCTGTTAATTTTCAGTATAGAAACAGTAGACCATCTACAACAGAAACTTGCTTCTAATCGTGAGACGTGAGACTAAAAACATTGTGCCTTCTGCACATACAGTAGCAGAGCAGTTTTTAATACATTTCTATAGAAGCACATGACATCACAATCTCTATACTATGATGCTCTAGGCCAGTGGTGGTGAACCTATGGCACAAGTGGCAGAGGTAGCACTCAAAGCCCTCTCTGTGGACATCCAGACAGTCACCCCACCGCAGAGTTCACCAGACAGGATGTCCTCCTGCAATCCCAGGCAGTCCAGGAGGTTTTCATCTTATCCTTGGCTGCCTATAACTGCAAGAGAAGTCAGGAAGTGTGGATAGAGCTGGATTATAATTGGGGCTCCTGCTCCAGGCCCACTATTCTACTCATTAAGAGGACCTTGTAGCAAAGCTACATTGATAATGTAATTTCCTTCTTTGTGTCCTCTGGCAACCGATACAATAGAGAGTGGTGACAGAGCAGGGAGCAATATGTTCCAGCTTAAATTGTTGTGAGGACAATTTGGAAAAACGTTAGTGGATTTTGGTTGTAGTTTGGGCACAGGGTTCAGCAGAGATTGTGGCCATCGGGTTCACTGCTTTAGGAACTGTGTGCTGCATTTTGTAAAACATCATATTTCAGAAGTTATATTTTTCCACAAAGCAATTCTTCTAGGAGAGAAAAGCTCTATAATATGACATTTTGTGGCAAGACATGGTCAGCTGTACAGATTTCAAAGATATACTGTTCTTTTACTAAATGAATGTATAACTGGTTGCATGAATCATCTTTGTTACTCCAAAACACATGCAAAACTCAAGTTGTGTGAATAGATCTTATAAGCACTAACCTGTAAGGAGATCATTACTTCATGTATAGTAATAATAACTATTGCTGTAATGTAAAACATGGGACTATTGTGGAACATTAGTGGTTGATCTGAGCTGTTTGCCTTACCCTGTTGTTTTAAAGACAATTTTACAATTGATGCAGAATACTCTGTAGGACTCGTAAGACATGGACAAATGAACTATAAATATGTAATTTCTTACAACATTGCAAATATGAGATACTGATGTCTGAGAGGTGTTTAAGACAGAAGGAGGTCAATATTTCCACAAATGATGGTTATTGCACAGTTCAGAACATATTTATTATATTAGAAATTTGTTACCAGTTACTTTTTATCTAGCTGGTATAGTAGCATTATCCTGTGACAAAACAGGACCATTATTGTACAGATTGTCTATAACCTAATGAAAGACAAAAGAAACGTGTTACATTACTTTTTTCACACTAAAGAACCATCAAGGAACTGAAAAAAGAACCTGGTCAAGAAGAAGGAAGCGGCATGAGATGTCATAAGGAGAAGACTAGCATTATAAATTGTATACAAGCAGGTGCCATCACTGGGTTAGATGGATACAAATCTATTTTAGTTAGGCATACCTGTAGAGTATGGGGTGTCCCAAAACTTTTCTAGGTCACCTCCAAATGCTACATATTATAGGGAATGTCCCTTTGATTAATAATAATAATAATTCTTTATTTATATAGCGCACACAAATTACGCAGCGCTGCACAAAGCATGTCAAATTGATGATGCTTAATAAAAGGGAAAAGCTTAATAATAAAAATAATAATTCCTTTATTTATATAGCGCACACAGATTATGCAGCAATGCACAGAGCTTGCATCAGTCCCTGTCCCCACGGGGCTCACAGTCTAATCAATCTACCAGTATGTTTTGGAGTGTGGGAGAAAACCAGATGACCCAGAGGAAACCCATGTAAAAAAAAACATGGAGCGAACATACAACTCTTTGCAGATGTTGACTTAAATATATGGGAAAAAATGTTGTTACACTGATTCTAGAAATCCTGTAATGCTAAATATCCAAAACTGTATCTATAATTGTGAAAAGCTAGGTAGCTCCATAAATGGGCAGAGGTGTAAATGGGGTCCAAATAATCTTCGTTAATTTGTGTATCTCCACTGTATGTAAATAAGATCTCATCTAGAATTTAAAAAAACATTAAAATATGTCTAATAATGCATTATTCTGCAATATTAAATACTTTAGTATAAAAATACAAGAGTGCTTGAAGATTTATACCTCTACTGGCTAACCCGAAAATTATATTAGCAAATAAAGGTATCATTCCTTATCATTCCACTTTTGTATTTTTTACACTAAAGTATTTAACACTGCAGAATAATTTTATTTTTCTTGGCTAACGCAGTACTTCTACACTTTTCTCAACATACTAATGCATTAGAGAGACAGATTTCCATTACTCTTCATAGTTTTTTTTTTTTACCAGGGAACATTGAAGTGTCTCTACTTCATTCCAGTGTCTGTAATTAATAATAATAATTCTTTATTTATATATAGCGCACACAGATTACGCAGCGCTGCACAATGCATGTCAAATTGGTGAGAAACACTTTATTACCCTGCTTTAGCAAAGTTTTAACTTAAAGGGGTATTCCGGGAATATGAACGTCTGACACAAAAACCCATGATGATATAAATAAATGAGTACAACAATACTCAATGTAATTACTCACAAAACTAAGCTTAAATAGTTTGATGATTTTATGATTTACAAAATTTATGGCCTTTCTATAGTAGGTGGAGTTATCACTAAGATGGCCGCCACTGGAAACTACAAGTTCCATGATCCTTTAGTTCTCAGTAACTCCTCCTCCCTCTTATCCTCTGCTCCCAGTGATGATCTAACAGACTGTACTGCTCCGTTTCCATAGTAATGATGTATAACTGCCATCGTGGTGTCTCACCAAGACACTAGTCGTACTGGATGCACTTCAACCAACCGACTACACCCAAACGTAGTGGTGATCACATGACCTGCCCAGGCAGGTGCAGGACATGTGATGTGGACATGTGACCAGCGGCCATCTTCTGTCCTGTGTTTCTTTGCAAAGGACCGCGCAGAGGAAATTAACGGACTGATTAAAGGGACAGTAGCATTTTAATTTTCCGTTACATTGTATTTCATCAACATTTTTCTGCTAAGGGAAGCAACATTTTAAATAACAACTAATTACATATTAGCTTATATTTTGAGTACCCATTTGTATATGAATTATGCTGATTCCTGGAATACCCCTTTAACTGATTTTTTTACCATGCACATAGTCACAAAAAATTACTTTATTTTAATGAAACATTCAGAATCAAAATCTTATGAGTTGGTAACAAACATTTAGAATATCATTTTGTTGTGGTATTTTTCCTTTAATAACTGACACCTCATATAGAAAGTAGTGCACTATGTGCAGTTTGCCTCACTAATGTGCAGAGTGGGCCTGATTATTGTATATTGGTGCATGGTCATAATAATCTGGTGCACCCTGCAGGAAGTGTCCGGGAAGTGCGCACCAAATTTATTCATAAGTATTCTTTATTAGACATTATAAATTATCCACAGCACCTGACAATTTTGGTGGGATGAGCTAACCAAGTAATATGTAGCTGGGTTTCCCATAACAGAACAGAACAGTGGGCAGTTAGAATTCAAAGTGCTCAACACATGAAAGTCAGGTTGAACAAACCATCTAAAGTCTGTGGCCAGGTTTTTTTATATTTTTAAATATTTAGAAGTAAACTCACGTTGTTTTAAATATTGCTGCTCATTGTCTATGGGTTTTGTGTGGTACCACTTTTCTGCCCCATTTAAAGGTACAGTATGTTTTTTTCTAATCTTTTTTAATCTGTTGCAGAAGTAAATAAGTAAAGTTAAGGTACAGCTTCATGTTCTGATCATGTTTAATTTTATAAAAAGTAAAATATGTGTAAAAATAACTTGTCCTCTATTTGGGGCTGTTCTTGTTATTAGGTAATTGCTAGGTATACATGGCTTACTAGCAACTTTGTATCTCAGACACTACATTATCTTATACAATCAAATCTCGAGAAGACTGTTCTTGCACTTATGGCTCTGTTTCTGAATAACACATATATAAGTGTGCCAATATTTGACTGGTTCCAATGTCATCTGTCTCCATCTTGCTTTATTCTTTTCTATGCTCCACAAAAAAAGCTGGAAGTATTTTGTAAAAATCGAATTAAGTGTACATTTGCCTTAACCCTAATCCTGGGCCTGGTGCTTCTGTATTGTTGCACATTTTTAACTCACGCAAGCATATTTTGGGCCTTTGTAAGTTGTAATTGTAATCAACATTGTTCAAATGTATTTCTTCACTTCTGTGGAAATCAGTAGTGCTCTTTTTTATAAATTCATTATTGACAGTTCTCTGTGTTTGCATGTAAAATATTATGAAATAACCATTAATCGCAGTATGGATATTTCTAAATCGTCATTTACCTAGATGAAAATTATGGCATCAACACAATATACGACATAATTTCAGATGGTGGTACAAGTGAGAAATCTATTTATTTTGAGATCCTGGTCATAAAGGGTTACAAGTACTTTAAGTGCAACTAAACTTCTAAGGGAATTTTGTTTAAGTTTCACTACAGATGATACTAGAAAAATTTGTATATAATATATTAAAGAAAAATGTTTCCTTGTCCTATTTTTATCTTAACTCTTCTCCTGGTGTGTGAAGTGTCTCTGAAAGCAGTGCCAAAATCTATACACAACAGACTGATAAGGAGAAGTGGGTAAAATTAAACTCCTTACATACCTGGAGAATATTACTCAGACCTATAAGGAGATACATATATCCAGTAGCTGTGTATATAGTGTTTAACTTTAGCCATTTATTCTTTATCACTCTGCTTCCTATTTTAGTATGGAAGAAAGTTAATTTAGGAAGTGTAAGAAAAAAAGGGAATAAAATAAGAGACAGGAGCATCTTCCTTTAAAATAGATTATTACTAGCTTTACAATTATCATCTGTACTATTAATACCTGAAAGGAAAAAAAATACACCTTTTATTATGCTTTGACTTCAAAAGTTCCTAAATCAAAATGAATTTAGCCAGAAAGATTAAAGAAAGTTATACATCTTTTAAAATGCTGTTTTTAAAAAATAGTCAAATAGCCTTCTAAAAATATTTTTCACAAACTCTGTGAAATCAAACCCAGACAATAATGAATAAATTTACTTTTCAAATTACTTTTTGTGCCCTTTAGACTTTATTCATAGTCTTATATTCCCATAAGCCACTTGTTTAATTATATTTTCATAGTTTTAGACGAGACATGGGGTAATTGAGAAGAGTTTGCTGGTTTAATTTCTTTTCCAATGTCATATTTATAGTGGTCAACGCTAGTAGAGTAATTACTACAAGCATTTTCTTCCATGTTGTGGTTTTATGCTGGACTCAGTGGACGTGCACAATGAAACAAGCTATCATCAACATGTGCAAAATGTTTACATATTAATGGAGAGTTGCAAAACATTCATCAAATCTTCCTAACCTTATTAGGATCTAAAATTCAACATCTGTTTGGAATCACATATTTTATGTTTAGTCAGTAATTGGTACAAGTCTCAAGCATATAGGCTGTGAATTTCACAAAAAAATAAGTTCAAAAAGAAAAGAGACCATGGTGGCGCTGTTGAAATTTTAGATTATGCTCATTTTCTTCTTTGTAGTACATTTATAAGTTGTGCCATTTACAATCTGTTCAAGGACTTGTTCAGGAATTATCATTGATGGCTTGCTAGTTTCCCTCCATTGATAGCTGCACAATAGGCTAGAAATGTCTTATGCCAAAACCCAGCCCCCGCACTGATCAGAAACAGAGCAATTGGCTCTTTGCTCTATGTAGAGGCTCAAACAGTTAATCGCATCCACTACTGTTTAAATCTAAATTTTATAACTGCAATGTGAAAGAATTGTAGAAAATGCTGGAATAAAACTGGATCCAAGAACTGAATTGATCCTTCAACACACATTTTGACAACCACAGAAAGTTAATAGAGCCTACACCTGTTTCCAAAAGGAAAAGTGCCATGAATTTAAAGAGTTTTGGTAGTTGCCATGACTCCAAAGCCTTCAAGTAAATGCCAACCTTCCACAAGCATGGCACATTGGGGGACAACTACAATACCTTGTCCCTCACCTGTTTAAGGGCAAAAAAAAAGCAATATTTCCAGAATTCTTACCTGCTATCGCACACCACTTTTTCCATAGTGGGGGAATGAATATAAAACCTGCAGAGACAATAACTGAAATCTCTGCCAGGTCAGATTGCTTGCCAATGCTTGTACTCAGCGACAGATTCACTAAATATGCTGTTAAAGTGTGCTGGACACAGGAATATTCTCCCCACTGGCTCAATGCCAGTAATTTTGTCATATGAATACTTCACACTAATAATCTAGAAAGCAACGTAAAAAAATCTAATGAATGGAAAAATCTTCTTTGGTGGAAAAAGAGCACAAAAAATTCACCTTCCTAACAACATTCCCTGCTACCAGGGGTGAAAACACTAAATATATTATCATACTTATCACTGCCATTCTGACCTATACATAGTGCCAGTGGTGGAGGTTAGTCAGCAATAGCTCCACCACACATTTGAAAAAAATCATGATATATACACTCACTGGCCACTTTATTAGGTACACCTGTCCAACTGCTCGTTAACACTTAATTTCTAATCAGCCAATCACATGGTGGCAACTCATGTAGACATGGTCAAGACAATCTCCTGCAGTTCAAACTGAGCATCAGTATGGGGAAGAAAGGTGATTTGAGTGCCTTTGAACGTGGCATGGTTGTTGGTGCCAGAAGGGCTGGTCTGAGTATTTCAGAAATTGCTGATCTACTGGGATTTTCACGCACAATCATCTCTAGGGTTTACAGAGAATGGTCCAAAAAAGAAAAAACATCCAGTGAGCGGCAGTTCTGTGGGCGGAAATGCCTTGTTGATGCCAGAGGTCAGAGGAGAATGGGCAGACTGGTTCGAGCTGATAGAAAGGCAACAGTGACTCAAATCGCCACCCGTTACAACCAAGGTAGGCAGAGGAGCATCTCTGAATGCACAGTACGTCAAACTTTGAGGCAGATGGGCTACAGCAGCAGAAGACCTCACCGGGTGCCACTCCTTTCAGCTAAGAACAGGAAACTGAGGCTACAATTTGCACAAGCTCATCGAAATTGGACAGTAGAAGATTGGAAAAACGTTGCCTGGTCTGATGAGTCTCGATTTCTGCTGCGACCTTCGGATGGTAGGGTCAGAATTTGGCGTCAACAACATGAAAGCATGGATCCATCCTGCCTTGTATCAAGGGTTCAGGCTGGTGGTGCTGGTGTCATGGTGTGGGGAATATTTTCTTTGCACTCTTTGGGCCCCAATTGAGCATCGTTGCAACGCCACAGCCTACCTGAGTATTGTTGCTGACCATGTCCATCCCTTTATGACCCCAATGTACCCAACATCTGATGGCTACTTTCAGCAGGATAATGCACCATGTCATAAAGCTGGAATCATCTCAGACTGGTTTCTTGAACATGACAATGAGTTCACTGTACTCAAATGGCCTCCACAGTCACCAGATCTCAATCCAATAGAGCATCTTTGGGATGTAGTGGAACGGGAGAATCGCATCATGGATGTGCAGCCGACAAATCTGCGGCAACTGTGTGATGCCATCATATCAATATGGACCAAAATCTCTGAGGAATGCTTCCAGCACCTTGTTGAATCTATGCCATGAAGAATTGAGGCAGTTCTGAAGCCAAAAGGGGGTCCAACCCGTTACTAGCATGGTGTACCTAATGGTGGCCGGTGAGTGTATATATTCATATTTGATAAAGGTGTAGCACCGAAACCTTGCCTTAATGGAATAAAGCTTCACTCCTTTCACCATACCAAGGAGTGCTCCCTCTTCACTGAATATATTTTGGGGACCCTTACCAAGGGATCATCGGCTTCTGCACCCACCGTTAGCTGTGCTGCTCTGGATTTCCTATATATATATATATATATATATATATATATATATATATATATATATATATATTTATAGTGTTCCATGCTTTAGGCTATTGTCATAAACCATCTTATTGCTTTATTATATCTCATTATATCATTTATATCTTCAGTACTGAAATCATGAAATTTAACTCTATTCATTCAAAATACCAGAAAACACATAAAACATTAAAAACCTATAAATACTCACCCCCCCCCTCCTCTTGATGTTTATACTGGCACTGTCTGTTGCTAAGCTTGACATGCCCGGATCACCTATAAAAGGAAGCAGCACAGAGAAGTCCGGCACACTGGGCAGGTAATTATGCACACCCCACACCTCCTCTCTCATACTGGGAGCAGGGGAAAGCGAGTTGATGTCACATGAGAGGCTTGAATTCATGCTTCTTGTGTGATGTCACCTCAATCTCCCAGCATGGGAGAGGGAGGTGTGCGGGTGTGCATGTTTAGCAGCCCGGAGCGCTGGATATCTCTGTGTTGCTAATTGTAAGTCTCTTTTCTAGGTGATCACGGCATGTGAAGCTTAGCGAAGGACAGCACCGGGATGAACACCACGAGGAGCAGAGGTGAGTATTTGTAGGTTTACATGATGAATAACCACATGCTTGTAATGAAACAGATGCAAATGACACTACCACTGACACTACCTCAAACTCAGCGTAATTAATTCTAAATAATAATTGAGATTACAAAAAACATAGACAATGACTCGGATATTATCATATTGGGGCAGATTTACTTACCCGGTCCGTTCGCGATCCAGCTGCGCGTTCTCTGCGGTGCATTCGGGTCCGGCCGGGATTCATCAAGGCAGTTCCTCCGCCGTCCCCCAGGTGGCGCTGCTGCGCTGAAAAGCATCTGAACGCACTGGAATTCACCGAGGTGGACCAAGTGAAGGTAAGCACGTCCCAAGCGACACTTTTATTGTTTTAAATGTTTTACCAAATCCGTCGGGTTTTCGATCGGCCACGTCCCCCGATTTCCGTCGCGTGCATGCCAGCGCCGATGCGCCACAATCCGTTCGCGTGTGCCAAAATCCCGGAGCAATACAGGGAAAATCGGCGCAAATCAGAAATATTCGGGTAACACGTTGGGAAAACGCGAATCGGGCCCTTAGTAAATGACCCCCATTATCTCCATTCCAGTGAAATATATGCGGCACAAGTCAAGTACAGCATTAGCCACAGAATTAACTGCACTTCAATACAAATTAATAATAACTTATAATATATACTACTACTATAATATATATAATACTCTACAAATCAAAGAAAATGTGAGGGAAAAAAAGACACAAATCTTTGTTTCAGAGGGGTGATACGGATGTTCATGTAAAAAATGCAAATTAGTGATTTATTTTTCCCAAAAGATGTTTTAATAATTCCAGGGACAGAACATTAAGCAGTGTAGCAATACAAATATGTGAGGAAGTTAGAAAACAGATTTATTTTATATCACCAAAGGTTACTAGGCTCACCCAACATTGCATTCTGATTTATCGCTACCATAATTCTCGCCAAAGATGGCACTCTGTAATAGCGATGTAGAATGTGCAGATATTGAAACACATATATCAATACATTATAAAACAGGTAGCAATTAGAGATGAGCGAGCACTAAAATGCTCGAGTGCTCGTTACTCGAGTCAAACTTTCCCGATGCTCGTATTGAATAACGAACCCCATTGAAGTCAATGGGAGACTCAAGCATTTTTAAAGGGGACAAAGGCTCTTTAATAAAATGTGTAATTTTATTGAGAAATAAGGAAGTCAGGCCTGTTTCTTTGTTTTTTTTATTCAATGGAATATTTGTGGAACTTCAAAATGGAAACATCTGCAATGTGTTCTTCACACATATTGTTCTTCACATACTATTGTGAAGAACACCGTTCGGCACTAATGTCTTCTGATAAGTTAGCAGATGTACGGAAACATCTGCAATGTGTTCTTCACTGTGTTCTTCACTTAAATGATCCTGTGTTCACTGTGTTCACTGTTCTTTACTGTGTTTCCTAAAGTAAAAGCTCGATATTGAGCAGGTGAAATACTCGTCCGAGCATCAAGCTTGGACGAGTATGCTTGCTCATCTCTAGTAGCAATTCATAAAATAAAGAATTATAGGACCCACTTGAGTATAGCCATTCCATAGACTAATGGAGATAATGTAAGCAAAAAATAAGAAATCCAAAAGGCAGTAAAGTTCTTAAACCTGGTCAAACACATTTGATGTTGAATTTCTTACATGCACTGGGACCTCCTGACACTACCTCAAAGTCAGATGTTGGGGGAGATAATGTTTAGTCACTCGAATTTTAACTAACTAATCATTATAAATAACCCGAGAAAAATTCCCAAGAGTAATAATGTGTCTAAAATCAATAATTATTTATTAAATCACATTAAAATCTGCAGAGGAGGGGGGTATATGGGCCAAAGGGGGTTAAAGTAAACCTATACAAAATTAGGGTGGGCTGAAGCAGCTCTTTCAACTGCTGAGAGTTGTTGTTCTTAGATGGGAAGTTATTTATGTGAAGTGCAGTGCAGTTCTATTTTTTTTTAAATACCTATTGCTCTGTACAGGAGGCCACCATACAGATACAAGGAGAGGGAACAACTCTTCAGCACACCGCGCACATAAGGGCAGGTCGTGCTAAGGCATCAGAGTGGTGATGCTTCAGCTACTAGCTGCCTTCTCATTGGTGGCCCCAGATGCCTGTGAAGATCAGGAGGTGGGCCCCCTGTCAAATCTAGTGAGCCCATGTCCGCTATAACATTGGCTGGTCAGCAGCTCCTGTGCTGGAAATGCTTTCTGCCTGGCTGCTCAATGCAACAGTGACACTACAATAAATGCTTTGCCAGGAGTTTTTCGTCTTCCCCCAGCACTCGGGGAATAAATTCATAGCTCAGATTTAGTTAAAGTCACTTTTAAAAAAGTACCTGACACCTTGCTCATAAAGAGCATGTCCTATGTGACACCGTCACTATGGGACTAAGGCAAAGACTCCAATAACTCCCTCATAACCCCTCTCTCAGGAATTCTCTTCATCCAAGCCAACCAACAACTCCTCATTCTCCTCTTCCTCAGAAATGAGGGATGATGAAAACTTGATAGGTTCCCTATAATTCCCTCAACTGTTTAGTTCATTTGATTTAGGATCTGCAACATATTTTTATGAATTTTGTATGTATACTTATTTATATATACACAGCACTTATTACTCAGGACATGTTCATACAACAAACAATCCTACTCAGTAAACATAAGCTAGAAAATTTGTGCACACCAGGAAAATGTGCAGAACCAGTGGGAAGCTGCAAGGTAAAAAGGAGCAAACATCTCTGAAGAAGGCCCCAGGTTAGTAAACTGGGATTCAATCTCTGCTTCAGATCTGTGTGCGCTGTGAAAGACAGAGGCTGCTATGTATCACATAAGCAGAGGAAGATATTAAGGATAATTTTTGCAAATAATTTTGAATAGATGCAGGAAAGAAGGTTTGGGGAATTGAGCCAGAGATACAGGGCACCGGTCCAGGGTCTAGATTCCTACCGACACCCAGATAGCTATAGCTTTAAAATAATTTTAAGGAAAGGGGAATTAGATATAAATTACTTAAGGAGTCTTTACCGACATCATTTCACAGGTTAGGGAAAGTAATTATGAATTATTCAATAAAGGAGTAATTTTTTGCAAATATATAAAATATACTTTCTGCTATTCTAATAATTACTAATGTATATTCACATTTTATGCAAATGATGTTATATAATCATACAGATTATGAAAAATTAATGAACTTTCTCATAAGTTTACTTAACTGTGGCAGATTTAATATTTATTTTACATGGTTTTAGAGCTTTGAAAAAAAGCTCTAACTACAGAAAAAGAATAGCTGTGTTTTTTTATTGTTTAATCATAGCCTTAGAGTGAACCTGTCAGAAGATTTTCTAAGCAGATTTTCTGTCCAAAATCATCTGCTGTACATTTGCATATCACAAAGTTTTTCTCATTCTGTGTTATCTTGCTGTCAGATAGGACAGTGGTTCCCAACTTTTTATAACCACAGCCTGACTGTACAGCAAACATGTTTGTGTTTATGGGGAGGTTTATGGAGATTTAACTTTGCAAGCCCAGACCTTATTCTTTACTTGGTACCTAATGTCAACCTAAAGGCCTTAAGCTATATAATGCCCACTATATTTATAGGACCCCATAGTATATAATGACCACAGTGTGACACTCCTCTCTTATAATGTGCCCATTTCGCTGACTCCCTCTGACCTCCTCAGTGCCACTTTTTTGAAGCTCCCTCTGTAAAATGTCCCCTTCCGTGTTGCCACCTCCTTTTAGTAAGCCCCTTTCTGTAGCCCCCTCCTTTTAGTACCCACTTTTTGAAGTTCCTTGTGTATAATGCGCCCATTCTGTGACCCGTCACAAAAAAGAGTTGGGCTTCAGGGCATTATAATGCCCCTTTTCTCTATCCCCTCCATCAAAAATACCCCTCTGTCTGTAGCCGCATGGTTTATGCTCCCTTTGCATCGGGCCATAACATACCCTCCCTCCTTTTCACTGTGAAAAAAATATCCAGTGCTACCATGCCTGTTTCCCAAAGATCTTTGACGGCATTCAGTAGTAGATAATAAAATATAATATAATATAGATACACAGATGTCTAATCAAATCTTTGTGCATTCCCCAATATTTTGTTTGTGTCTCTATATTTGGCCGATGCATTTATTCAATTAATTACTCTACTGAAAAACTACTGAAAAGTGTCTTTTTGTCAACATGAATCTGGAAATACCCTTTGGTGCTTTGGTGGGTAGAAAAGGAGGGCATAAATATCCCACTTCAGCTCCTGGTTCCTGTGTTGCTCCATTATTTCTGATTTTCAGGCCAGTACTCAGCTGGAAGTTCCTGGAGGTCAGGGGCCTAATTTCAGCCTATGACTGGCCTCAAGATTTTATAGATTTTAGACAGGTGCAAAACCTGAAGTACAAGAGACATACAGGAAATAGGACCCGGAACAGAATGAGTGCCTTTGCTGCACTGGTTGCCTGTCTCCTTCCAAATACAGTTTAAAATAATCACCCTCATCCACAAAGCTCTGCACGATGTTGTACCTCCCTACCTTTCTTCTCTCATCTCAGTCTATCGCCTCAACCCACGGTCTTCGATCTGCCAGTGATCTTAGATTATTCTTCCATAATTTGAAACTCCCATTCCCGTCTCCAGGACTTCTCCCTAGCTGCTCCAATTCTCTGGAATGGCCTATTTCAGACTAATACCAAACCTCCAAATGTTTAAACATGCTCTTAAAGGGAACCTGTCATCAGAAATTGACCTAATAAACCACTACCAGTATGTTGTTAAGCGGTTGAACAGCTTCTAGATCATGTTTCTTTCATGACCCAGCTTGGTGGTATCATCCAGAAAATCAACTTTGAAGTTGGATGTATAAAGTCATGGAAGTGGAGAGTTTAACACTGAAGTCAAGCTCTCCCTGCCTCTGAATACCTCCTCCCTGATTGACTTCAGAAAATCTGATCAATGATGTTCCTGGATGCAGGACCATCAATTACAGTAAATGGGACATTTTAAGGCAGGGAAAGATTGACTTCAGTGTTAAACTCTCCACCTTGACTTCATAAAACGAATTTACTCCTCACTTCAAAGTTGATTCTCTGGATGATGCCACCACACTGGGTCATGAAAGAAACATCATCTAGAAGCTGCTAAGCTGCTTGACAACATACTTCTTGTGGTTTATTAGGCCTATTTCTGATGACAGGTTCCCTTTAAAACCCATGTCTTTATACAAGCCTATCACATTCTCTAACTGCATGAAATTTTATCTCTCTCTTTGCTTATCCATCCTGGGTACTCCTCCCTTCTGTTATTCGGGAAGCACCAAAGCTACAGGCCTCTCTACAGTTTTACTGATCTTGGACTCTGTATACAAAAATGATGGCTGATGGCAGGTTTAAGCAGCAGCATTTTTATTTATTAAATTATTTTTAGTCTGTCTGCTTGTAAAGAGTGGCTGGACCATTATACAAGCTCTTATACCTCTTGAATCACACCCTCATCCTTATAGACTGTAAGCTCTCATGAGCAGGGCCCTCACTCCTATTGTGACATATGACTGTATCTTTACTCTTTATTGTCATATTTTATTTGTATATGTCCCCCATGATTTTTAAAGGGCTACGGAATATGATGGCGCTATATAAATAAAGATCATTATTATTAGTATGCTTTTTTACCACCTGACCTCTTTAAGTACTGAAAAGGTTTTTCATGGGGGCTATTGATGGTGCTAAGCAGTTAATAAGACCTACAACCAGTTCACAGCAGGACACTTTTTTATCATTCAAACAAAGAGATATATCATATTTTTTAGGCTGCAATAAAATTATAATAATAGCATCAAAATTAATTAATATCCATAACAGTTTGTTCAGGGTAGAAGCCAGAAATAAGTGAAAACAGAAAATAATTTAATATAAAATGTATTCCCTCAGTTGCTGAAATGCAGAACAATAAATGTTTCATTGGCATTAACAATTTACATGGGTTAGTGTGCGGATGAAAAGCAATCGCTTATTCATTTCTTTTTGTTCTCGCACTCAGTTATTTATTTGTCCTGTTGCACGTTCACTTCTCCGCAGTGAAAATGTCAAATATTTTTCAAAGTCAATTACACTCTTTTTATATTCCTCGCTGAGGCCATTTAAAGAAGGAAAATAAAATCGCAGAGCAAATAAGTTTTGATAATGGAATTCAGAATGTAATTATGTGGACTCGGAATCTGACAAGTTCTGTCAGTGATGTCAGATTGTACTGTGAATAAAATGGGTTATTCCTTAACCGAGTTTCACTAAATGCAAATTTACTGTAAGAGGGCATTTTTTTAGGATCAGAGCACCAGTCTAAGAATATCGATCAGAGCCTCCCAGAGAATAAAGCCACTTCCTAAGCAGTACTAATAAGCCTCGAGCCGAGTGCTCAACAACTCTGCACTTTGCTATTGGATCCTTTTATTTACTATATGACAAAACCACAGGAGAAGAATCCAATGACAATGTCATAATAGGACACTATTTATTATGGACAGGAAATATACAATCAACCTGCCAGGAAACAAGGTATTTTCTGTACCAAGGTGTTTTCTGTACCATACGGATCAACAAAGGATGACCTGTTTATTGCAGTCCATGCTATATTCTGCAATCCACTTTGGATTCGAAGGAAACGCCCAATGGTTTTATGATAATTCTTTGAGCACTCAAAATTTAAGTGCTGTAGTAAACCAGAAACTGTGTTCTGCGGGCAATTACTAAAAAAATCAAAAATAATAATGAGAGTTGAAAACGTATTGTACTTGATGACTTACTTCTTATCCAGTGCAACTCTGTCTCTGTAATGACCCCTCTATTACCCATCAGGCTTAACCTGAAGTGGTTTTGTTGGGCTATTATTTTTCATGACCATTCCAGCTAAAGCCACACATGATCACGGATGTCAGTGGTAGTCTGAAGAAGTTCCACAAATTTCGATAAGGAGGATTAAGCCAAATTGCTACCTACCGGTTATGCAGGACAGTATCAGGATCACATTGATGCCTTTATTTTTTCCAGGAGGTTCATCATCACACAGAAGTAAATATTTGACTTCTGTTGCCTCAACTCAAAATACAGCCACTGGGAGGCTGCACTCAACCACATATAGAATATCACTGCTTAATATAGATATTATGAAACTGGAAAGTTTTGAAAAGCTAATAAAAGATAATTGTTAGAAGTAATATATGTGCATATATGTTAAAGTCATGGAGGCAAAAAAGCACTGCAGGACCTCCGATAATGCCTCCTTTCCTGCAATTGGCCACTTTTATAATGCCCCTTTATAATGTATCCTTTGCTGCTGTCTCCCCCTTTTATAATGTGCTCTTTCCTGAATGCCCCTTATAATTCCCGCAGTCTCCTTCTTTTAATATTAAAGCCCCTTTGTCGGTTTTCTGTCAGACTTTGCACATTCTTTTTAGTACAAACTGCTTGCACATGTGTTTAAGAAGTGTCACTGCCACATATGTGTCACGGCTGCATTATTCCCGACAGGACACAAATTTCTGCACTGAAAGGGGCATTCGGGTGAATGGTCAGACCGAGCGACACATTAATCATTCAGTATCATACAGAATTGTGTCACAAACTCTATGTTAACGGTGCACCAAAAACAAGTTGTTGCACTCTGTCAGAGCAGTGCAAGGAGCACCAGATTCATGAAGAACGTGCGCCACAATTCATGAATCTAGTGCACTCTGCATTAAGGAGGTTCTTAAGCCACATACAAGTTCGCCGATACCCACAGATTAGTGGGTATTAGTGGATAACCCTAAAAAATGTCCTAAATATTTGCCAATAATTGTCAGATTTCGTTTTGGAAAGAAATTATTTTTCACTAGGAAATCTAAAAACATTTTGAGGTTTTTGTTGACATGTGTATTGAGGTATCTGCACAATTCCAATATTTTCTTTTCACTAATGAATGGGAAAAAAAACAACTTTACCTATTATTTGGTTTCCTGTGACCTGTAGTTTCTTTGCTATCTACTAACTGTATCCCTGTGAGACTGTATCTTCTATACCCAAATACAGCTATGGGTTGCTGCTCCCTGCTCACTCTAAAGGGAAGAGGAAGTCATAAAGCTACAATATGTCTGTGCAGATGTGTGGATGAGTTAAAACGTCTCTACTCTTCTCTATCAGTCCCAACATCCCAGTATGTGATTCTGAACTTACAGCTCCATGTGACGAAAGCTGCCAGGTTACTCACAATATAGATCCTGTAGGTTCACTGCTGCAGAGAAAGATGTCATAATAAATAGCACAATATGGGGATCATTCTGTTGGATTTTGAAGGAGTAATCATTTATGATAATTTTTTTAAATAATAATGAAATACTGTACTTAAAGGATAGCTTCAGACAAGTGTATTGAACCAGATCCAGACCCATTTTTACGACAATACGATCCTACAATGATCTTGGTTCATTTCAGTAGAATAATTGTTGTCCATCTACATTTTCTGTAATACAACACATCTATAAATGTTTGTGAAACAGTTTGTGAAGTACATTTTTTTAGTGGAGGGATTGTTCAAAAAGAACATCATAGAAGTGCCATGCATCCATTTGACTGTGTTTGGAAAAAATATCTAACATATTTATTGACATGGCTTTAATGTTTCATTTAGGGATAGTGAACAGAAATATAAAAAGTGTTGGATGCAACCACTATTTCTGTAATATGCAGGTTACAGCAGAATGTCCCCTGTAAAAGTGGGTCTATCACTGCAGAAACAGCCAAATAAAAAGTGGCTCTTTTCCAAGAGTGATTTTGCTACGTCATCTGGGGGCTGACTGCAGTGTGAGGGCAGCTGGAATCCCAGGGACTTGAGTGGCTGCAGTATGGCCTAGTGCCAGAATGTGTCAGGGTGACTTGCTTCATAGGAACAGGTCCACGCCCGTCAGGGCCAGCTAGAAGACACAAGAAAAGGAGGAGACTGCAATGTATATAAAGGATCCCTTGGGGCACTCTGGATGTAAGCATGCTAACAGATCCCGGGCAATGGTGAAGGGGGTGACTGGGTGACTATAATCTCTGTATCTTCTGTGTAACCTCACAGTTCTTTATTGGCACACAGTCCAGAACCGCAAACTCAATAGGCTGATAACAACCCTTCCTGCAGGCAAAATCCTTGGTGGGCTTGCTGGCTAATTGATTCCAGTTGTGGCTAGCAATTAGCAGTACTGACAGTAGGAGCTAGGTTGATCCTGCTGCTTGGGCAGCAATTTGTGTCAGGAAGTACAGCAGAAATGGGACTTTAAACTAACTCACAAGATTAAAACCCAGAACAAACTAAAAAAGGCCAGCCAAACAGCCTAGCATTTTTAGCCCCAGTCATAAACGTACATTCCCATATTTCACAGAGTATTCCCACTCAGCCTGGATAGCTAGGCAGATAGATTAACTGTACATAAAAATAATGGGGAAGATGGCTCTGAAAAAGGCACCAAAGAAATGAGTAAGGACCCAATTGCAGGTTGCTATAATTGCACCACAGGCAGTGCTGAAAACGTGCTCTGACAGCACACTTGCAGCAGGCCAAGACAGCACTTCCATTGTATAAAGGCCAAACTCTGGCCATATGTCCAACTTTCCCACACAGTAATTAAACCCTTTCTCCAGTACCAGGAGACTTGTGGACAGATACATTTCCACCAGTCACAGTCTGTTGGTAATACGTGCAGTATCTGATGGTGGTGGAGATTGTGTAGCATTGAACATGGAGTTCCACATTGAGGCCATGCTCACTCTCCCTTCCAACATTTTGCTGGTGTTCCTGTGTTGTTGGCGACTTCCTCCTCCTACACCTTGTACTGCCGGTAAGTTCTCAATGTCACATTGGAAATCCACCAGTAGTTTCTCCATCAATATGCCCCTGTATCTCACACCCTAATCGGGGAATTAAGGATACATTATTCTTGTAGTATGAATCCAGCAGGGTGGCCACCCAGTAATCTGAACTGGAATTATCCGGGCAATTTGGATGTCACAGCACTGACACTGGAGCACAATAGTGGCTCATGTGGGCCAGGCTGCGCAAAGGCAATGACGTGGGATGTGTCTCTTCCACCTCTTCTGCATCTCCCTCTTGACACCCGTGAGCTGCTCTGGGTATCACCCTGCTGTGGTGAAAAATCCTTCTACTCATCTTCCTGCAAAAGTGTCCCCTGTCTGGACAGTGCAGTACCAGAACATTGGTCCAGCAACCCACCCTGTGAACCATATTTGGACTGGACTGATATGTGTTCCTCCTATTCTTCCTTCTGTACCACCATAAAATCCTCTGTCAGAGCCTGAAGATGTGAGCACTGATGATGCCGTTGTCAGCTCTGATCATATTGGTAGCATATTGCAAGTATTGCAACACTGGACAAATATTTCTCATGGATGCCCAGTCATTGGTGGTGAAGTGCTGCTGGTCACTACTTTGACTTGCCAGTGCCTTCTGGAGCTAAAACTCAACAATTTTGTGTGACTGCTCACATTCCCTTTAAAACATATGCAAAGTTGAATACCATTGAGTTGGCATATCATATATGAGGCAGTGGATGTGAGGACCAAAGATTCTTTGCAGTAGATGAGCAGCAGAAGGATGTGAACATATGCCATTCACATTCAGCAGCAGCACTGGGAGGTCTGGGTAGTTGGCTAGAAAGCTTTGCACCACCAAGTTCTACACACGTGCAAAGCCAGGTATGTGCATCAACCTGGCTCTGCCTAAAACTTCTACAAGGTTTTGGCCGTTGTCGCACACCACTTTGTCTGGCTTAACATACAGTGGCAGAACCACTTATCTGTCTGCTCCTGGATTCCAGTCCACAGCTCTTTGGCGGTGTGTGTTTTGCCACCGAGAAAGATGAGCGCCTCCTGCCTTGGGACTACTACATTAACCCACTGGGTAGTTAAGGAGGTGTAATGTCCCTGCCCATGCTTACTCACCCATGTGTCAGTTGTGAGGTGCACCTTAGGACTAATGGCAGTGCACACCTGATTTTGCCAACAACCTGTTCGTGAAGGGTGGGGATGCCCTTCTGGGAAAAGTAGTGGTGACTGGGTACTTCATACTGTGGGACCATCAAATGTTTATAGCTGTCCGTCTCAACCAGCCTGAATGAGAGCATTTAAAAGGCCAGCAAATTGGAAATGCTTGGTGTATAATTTCTTATTTCTCTCCATTATTTGGGGGATATAAAGCTAAATGTATAGTGGGGATAGACTTGGTGATGGTGACTATGGTGCTGTTGGTGGTGGTAGTGCTGGTAGCATCACATCCGCACTTTGCAAATTGCCTAGTCGAGAGGTGGTGGTACAGGCTGAGCCAACCAAGTTGTCTGCAAGATTTCACATCCACTGCAACTCATGGGTCCACTGCGTCTAGGTACCATTTCACTTGTTCTGCAGGCTGTCTGGGGTTTCCTGACCACCACCCCTGTCCGATCTATCACTGCATTCCACTCATGCAGAGTCTAGAACCAGAACATCATTTCTAACAGTGATACCTTACTGCTTCCCTTCTTTTCTACCTACACATCGCAGAAAGATAAGCAGTTGTCATCTCCGCAGTTCTCTTTTCATGGTCTGCCATTCTCAGCATCATCCTCCAACACAATTTTTTTGGTAATCTTGCAACTATATGCCTGGGGCAGGAGCAAGAGGATCGGCTGCAGAATCCCAGCTATGAGAGTCACCATACAGCATGAGTGGCTGCTCCATTACTTTTCTCTGAGATGATTTTGTCTTGTCTCTGTTTTCTGTTTTGAAGGGGGGGTGAGGTGGACGACTCTACACCTTAACAGAGATTGAGCATGAAATAAACAATCCCATGGAAGTTGTAGCAATGTCTGCCATGAAATTGACCAATGGCTAAACATTGGGTGGCCTAATGGGGCCTACCAGTATATGGTGCACACCCTGGCACCTGCTTGCACCAGAGGAACTTGAAGCAGGCAAAGATGGATCACGTCCTCTCCCTGCAGCACCAGCTCCATCACCACCATTAGCAGCAGCAGCAACACACCCTGTCCCTTAATTCCTGTCCCTTAATAGCCACATGCTATTCTTCAGGGTGCCATAAATATGGCAATTATTTCAGATTCACACCTATCACAGCAGCCTCCTCTACCTACTTAATTGCCCTGAAAAGTGTAATTGTTAGTATTTGGTAAGGCCCTGCCTGTCTGACTCTCCCTAGCACTGTTCTCTGTCCCATCTAAATAATCACTGTCATATTCAAATTGCGGCATGTATGTGGTTGTTAATCAGTCAATCAACCAGATTGACACATTTTCCCTGAAAACAAACCCAAAGCCTGAATGTCAGCCTGTCAATCAGCTTCTGAGATGTGGTTGCTAATTTCAGTACAGACCAAATATGGTGGTTATCTCACCACTATTTACAAGGCTTCCTGAGAGTTGGGTATTGACCAACCAGGGGAGAATCATAAAACTGTCTAAAAAACAATTATCTTTGTTGCAATCAATTACTGCACAACTGTATAATAGCTAATATTATGATTTTTAGCTTTCAAATCATAATCATATACATTATATGTTTCCTGATTAATGTTCAGTAGACCCAACCCAAAACATCCTTGAAGGGATGAAACTCACATAAATGGCTATTTGTAGCACATCCGACTTGTTAACGCCGACACTTTTGAGCAGCTAAAGAGAGTTAAAGAGCTTCATGGAACATGGATCCAAACAGATCTTTAAAATTCCAAGTTCTGCCGGAACCCGGATTTTCACTAGTCTGATCATCACTAGTCCTGATTTATAATAATGATTCTTCCCATCTTAACAGATAATTAAACCTCCTCCATTCACTAAAGCAACTGACATTTCATGTCACTCAGTTCACCAGGAAAATCCCACATAATTAGGAAAATCACACATTATATTTGTCTCTAGCAGAAGATGTATTTTGCTGGATTGATCGGCCTGACAGATAAACTCCACAAAATATCTTGAATTGCTTCTAGTATAAAGTGGGTGATCTTATGACACATCATAATGGAGGGCTATGATTTACACTGACAGATGTAAGATTAAGTCCCAGTTTTATTGAAAGTCTCAGACATGTCCACAAATATACTGCGCATTAACAACTGCACATCATGTCACAATTTTTAATGGAAATAGAAAAACATAGTTACATTGATAGGTATTGGAAAATTTGTGACCATCAAAGTAAATTGCACATAGCTCAAGGTCACATACACAAGGCCATAGAAGCTTCTTGGGGACAATACCACATTTTTTTAGTAATAAAAATAAGTCAATATGAAAGTGCAGGTATAGGAAGGGCTCCATGCAAAACAAGGGCATCATTAAGAATATAATATACATCTTGATAGACAGGCCCGGCGCCAGCACCCGGCCAACCCGGGCAAGTGCCGGGGCCCCGGGGTACTGGAGGGGCCCACTCGGGCCCCCAGATCAATTGTACCAGTGTCTCTAGGAGACACTGGTACAATTGATCACCATCCGGATCGATCATTTTTCTGCCTCTATGCTGCGCTGGTCAAGAATACTTCAAGAATACTTCACTGAAGTATTCTTGGACATTTGAGCTGGATGTTCCAATATTGTTCAGCCATCATATGTGTATCCCATTGGCCATGATGCCATTCTTCAGAAGTACTTATTTCTTGATGGAAACTCTCAACATTTCATGAACTAGAGCTGCTAGAGAGAAATGGAATTAGCAGTTCAAACATACACAGAATCAGCTGATCCAGGTACCATGAAACCATTTTTTTCTTTAGTATTCTCATTGAAATAGAAAATTACAAATTGCATTAAAGGGAACCTGTCACCAGGGAACTCATTTTCACTAAATCCAGGTTACAGAAGCCTATCACACCTGCATTGCATGGATGCCCTTCACTAAGCATTTGCATTACAATAAAATTCTGTGTTATATCTTAACTTGCACCCTGACAGAGTCCTCTATGTATTCCCAGGGTTTGGTATTTGGTTTGGATACATTTAAAAAGACAACATGTGACTTTTCTGAGCTCCAGACTGCTCAGGTCTTGGCACCCACCCTTGTGTTCCTGTACAGCTCCTCCCTCCTGTTCCTTCACAGAGCTAACAGCCCTATGAGCTGACATTGTGGAAGAGGGAGGATCTGTACAGGAGCACAAAGATGTGGGCTGAGAGCTGAGCAGGCTGCAGCACAGGCAAGTCATGCATTGTTTTTTTAAATGCATCCACACTAAAGCCCAACCCCTGTGGCTACACAGAGGATTCTGTAATGATGCAAGGTAAGTTATAACACATAATTATATTATAATGTAAATGCTTACAGAAAGCAGCAAGGCATATTTTCAATGCAGCTGTCATGGGCTTCTGTGACAATTTGGGCTTCTTGTGAAAATGAGTCCCTGGTGACAAGTTCTCTTTAACACAATAGAAAATTACATGTGAGTAGATGCTTTATTCTTTATATTTAATATTCTTCCAACCTCCTATATAACTTCTTGGGTCCTAAATCCTACCAAATATCATCTCTACTTGCATTTGCATTTGCAAATTATGTATTATGCAGATTATCAGCAAAGTAATAAAAAGAATACAGTTCTTGTAAATATGCTCTTCCTAAAAAACTATTTTTAATAATACCGCAGTGCTTCAGGTAAATCCAGTCTAATGAAAAGTTGCACAAGTTCTGGGAAACACAAATAAGAATCCTAAGGGGCAAGAAATAGAAACAAGGACTTGGACATCTGCAAACATTTTCTGCTACATCTACTATACTGGTAGAATATTGATTCTTTTTCAGCAATGTGTTAGTGTGCCTAAGGGTAATACTCAGTACATTTAGTAAGAACTTCACAGAATGACCTTCAGAATGAGAGACCCAGTGCTAAGAAAACAAGAACATTAATGGCTACTTAGAAATACAGGGGGTGCATTTGAAACTTCTGGAATGAAGAACAAGAATATAGTAGATATCTCTGGCGAGCTTATTAAAATCCTTTGACTTGTAAATTTGTGTGAGGGTGATTTCTTAGGACTAGTGTTTCATACTGGCACATTCAACTTCTTTGTTCTGAAGTGAGATCTGACCAATGTTTTTAAAAAGCACATGGCAGCCATTTGAGGAAATCTTCCATCAACATCAAATATGGATAAACCATAAAGGTTTAAGGTTTAAAACACTAACTCATAGATTCAGGCACTGTGACTATAGTTATCTTCTTATATTTGTTATCCTTAGCCTTCTTCCTTTTAAAATCCTTCAAAATTATGCTAATGAGCTCTTGGGGCTACTGGGGTGGTTCCCAGAGCCCCTCCGTGTTGAAGATTCACAGGCTGTTGGACTGTCTTTCCTCTGTTTCGTCTCGGCACTCTCCTTCCCTCTGCCTTATGTAATCTCACTACAGCAAAACAAGCTTTGCCACACAGTAGAGGGGGAAGTGCTCTTACATTGTAAGTGCTCTTACAATGTAAGAGCATGTGAACCTGCAGCACAGAGGGGTACTGGGAACCACCAGGCTTATTAACATACATACTTTTAAAAGATCATTTTAGAAAAAAGGAGTTCAATGTATA
Organism: Engystomops pustulosus; assembly: GCF_040894005.1. Lineage (NCBI taxonomy): Eukaryota > Metazoa > Chordata > Amphibia > Anura > Leptodactylidae > Engystomops > Engystomops pustulosus. The sequence continues at coordinate 55,062,329 of NC_092420.1, read as the reverse complement.
ACAAAGATATGATTATGTTATATAGAATTGTTTCCCCTAAATCCCTTCCTTATCCAATCTCTTCCTTGTTTGAACTTGATGGATATGTGTCTTCTTTCAACCGTATAAACTATGACTAAGATTCCCAAAGTCACGGTGGGTGGATCTGTAAAGTAAATTCTGCTGATAAATGTTGCTTTATCCATGATTAATTTTGGTGGTAGATTTCCTTTAAAAATAAAGGCTACACTTTTGATAAAAATGTTTTTTTTTTTTTGCCAAAGATAAATTTGCCAAACGAGATGTACAGTATTTAAAATATCTTAACCTCTCATATTTTTCTAAGGGCTCACACACATAGCTGTTATTTCCCCAGACCTGTGTAGCCTAAAGCCCTAGAGAAGAAAATCATACATGTCCTATTCTTGGCTGCGTTTGTGGCTATTGGAACATAAAAAATACACATTCAATACAGACGTTTGGAGGGATTTATCACTGCTTCTACACCACATTTCTGGCATAGAAGCAGTGGAATAATCGTAATTCTTGTGCTGTGCGCCCAAGTGGGCGTGGACTGGTGGGCATGGGTTGTTCCCACCCCATGCCTACATTCCAGCAAAACTTTCATTTGTTGGTTTTTACACATATCTACACCAGGGCCAACCTGGTGCAGTTTTTCTTGCTGACCGAACCGACCACCAGATATATCTTGAGACCTAAGCCTCCTGATGTATCCAGTGCAGGGGGGGCATTGGTGTATGATAAATCTCCCCCGTTGTGTGTATGCCGCCAATATTTGTAAATCACTTGCTAGGCAAAACAACCTAGGGGTGAGGACAGGCTACTGACATAATTTACCAGCCTACTGTCTTTTGTGGATCAGCAAAAGTTAGAATGTGGAGAGTTAGATAAGACAGTTTTAAGCAGAACAAAGTTCATATAAGTGTTTGGTGCTGGATAAAAAAATCTGTCATAGTTTAAGGCGTAGTCATACTTTGCACCTCCTATTAGTTGTCTTATTTCATGTCAGAAAACTGGGACTAAGTTCTGTTGGGTCCGCAGTATTTTTGGTGCAAGGGCTTTTTGGCACAAAGCCACATCCTTTTTTCATAGACCAAGATCCATTTTGTTGCATCAGCCATAGGTGCCTAAAACCTGTCTAAAGCCCTTTATAAATGTGGTGCAGACAGTTTTTTAGTAGTAGTTTGCAACTGGAGGAAAGCTATAAGTCTATGTGCAGGTAGCCTAACACAGAGGAGAAAGGAAGAAGAGTGCAGAATTTTGTAGCTTTATCCATGTACTTACTAGTGAATTGAGAAGGGTCCAAGCAGAACAAAATTTGTGCTTGTTCATGTGAAAAAAAATAAAAAAATACTCATTTATTAAAAGTGGTTGGCAAAAATGCACAACTTCTAATGGGGATAAGGTGATTTATAGTGGGTCATTTAAAAGTGACAAATATCTACTTGCTTAATGGGTTCCTTTATGGGGTAGGCGGCCCCTGGGGTAGATATTTTGACACAAAGCCACGTGCCCTTTTCATAGACCATGCTCCTTTTGTTGCATCAGTCATGGGTCCCTAAAAACTGTCTATTTTGTTGCGGCTGGAGGACAACACATCCGTGTGCAGGTAGCCTAACACAGAGGGGAAAGGGGAAAGGAGTGCAGAATATTGGACCTTTATCCATTTACTTACTGGCCAAGCAAAGTGAATGGACAAGGGTGCAAGGAGAACAGAATTTGTGCCAGTTCATGTGTAATCGAAAAATAGAAAATATTGTGTGACCAATGCTAGGGAACAACCCGATAGTCTGAGTGTAGAGGCTACAATTTGGAAATGTCGATCATTGAATGTACAAAAAAAAAAGAAAAGAGCAAAAACAGCTGCTCTTTATTTTATTATAGAAAGTTTATAACATATGTATACATTAACTTTTTTTTGGACAACGTATTCCATCGCCTTTAAATATATGCCAGCTCCTAAGCTATAATTGTTGCCAGTTTTTGGCTAAATGCTAGTAATTCCCCCAGGTATGCCGGAGCCCTGATTCTTGTTGTAAAGCCCTGCCTACTTTTCAGAAGCAAGTTTTCTCAAAAAGTTGCTATTATTTTGAGCACCAGAAAACTGTCATGGGGAAGGTGGTTTATATACCCCATAAGGGAAACTTGCAGAAATTATTCATGTACATCTCATGGAAAAATGAGAGCAACCACACATTTGTAAAAATATTTTTAATGGAATGTCTTTCAGATATCAGAATTTAAACCTGTTCTGAATCATTAGCAGTTCCTGCGGTATCTACAAAAGCCCTGTGCTCACAAACTCATTTACAAAGGGGTTGTTAAAAATGGATAACCCCTTTAATGGGGATAGGGTAATTTATAGTGGCTCATTTAAAAGTGTTCTACACCTTAGAGTGGTGTCACACATGGCGTTTTTAGGCCGTCTTTAGTTTTTAAAACCGCATGCATTTTTGTCCATTTTTAATTGCGCAAATTTGGAAAACCGGACAAAACGCATGCGTTTTCAAAAACGAATGTGTTTTTTAACGCATGTGTTTTTTAAGATCTGAAAACACACTAAAAACGGCCCAAAAACGGCCTAAAAACGCCATATGTGACATCAACCTTAGACAAATATCTATTTGCTTAATGGGTTCCTCTAAGGCAGTGGTTGCGAACCTATGGCACGGGTGCCAGCGGTGGCACTCAGAGCCATTTCTGTGGGCACTCAGACCATCACCTCAGGATAGAGTTCACCAAATAGGACCAAATCCACCAAGTCCCAGGCAACTTAAGAGATGCTGCTCTCAGCGCTATTTTAAAGCAACACTTCATTGGCTGTTAGGAACTGTGGGAAAAGTGAGAAGGTGTTGACAGAACCTCTTTGGAGGTCATCCTGCTGGACCAACCATTTTTCCTCTGCAGAGAGACCCTGGAGAAAAGCTACAACGAGAGTCTGAATTTGCCCTCCTTCTTTCAACTGTATTGGTTGCCTCAGGGGGGCGATACAATTGAAAGATGTGGAAGAACAGGTAGCAATAAGTTACTGCTTAAAATGCCATGTTGGCACTTCACGGGAAAATAAGTGGATTTTGGTTGTAGTTTGGGCACTCGGTCTCCAAAAGGTTTGCCATCACTGCTCTAAAGGGTAGTTGTCCCCTGGGGTGGACAGGGACTTTTGTGAGACACAGAAATGACCCAGTCCATTCGATACAACAGTATTGAACAGTGTTGTTTTCTTTAAAAACAACAGAAAAAAAAGTCCTAGGCTGTCTGGCCACTAACTTAAAAACAGGATCTTCCTACTGCACAGCCTCTCAAACGACATACAACAACAACACAAAGTAGTTTGGCCCAGAGAGAGCAAACATGTCTGCACAGCTGTGGACTAAGCAATAAGGACAGGCCAAAACCTGGACTGTCCAGATGGAGTGTGGCCCATCCTCTCTCCCCCACTCCAGCAACACAGGCCCATAGTAGATTATATGCCAAAGCCTGAGGGCACGTTCACACGTTGCGTTTTCATTGCGTTTTAAAACGCATTACAACTGCTGGGGAGAGTTGATTTGCATAATTACATTACCGTTAACATTTCAATTCACAAAACACGTTAAAGCATGCACTTTGTTAACATACGTGTTAACATTGTGTTAACAAATGTAAACGATTATGTAACTAGCCAAATCACCTCTCATCAGCTGTTTTAATGCGTTTCAAATGCAATGAAAACGCAACCAAAACCCAACATGTGAACGCACCCTAAGGCTGCGGTCACACATTTCACCAGTGTTGCATTCATAATGAGACTCTAGCGCACATGGGGCAGGCCTTGACCTGATTGCATATGCGTTTCCAAAGAAACGCATGTGATCGGGTTATCTCCAGACACTATATCACTATACATAAATACATGACATTAACAAACACATGTACTAATGTAAATGTTAACACGTGACTTTTGTAAACACTGTTTCAGGCATATCACGTCTAAGCTGTTGTGATGCATTTGAAAACGCAATAATAAATGTGTTAATGCCATGTGTGAACGCTCCCTTACAGAATTGGAGATGCTCAAAATGCATTAGCCTCAGTGTTTTGCAACCTCACATATTTTCCAGTGTAAACTTTGCTAAGTTTTAAATTACTGGTTATCTTTTTCCCAGAGAGGACATAGGAGGATGATAGGAAAATGGCTCTGCTTTAATAGCACACCTTATTGGGTTTTTATATGCCAAAGAATATGCCTTTTACATGTGCCAGTCCCTTATTTCCTGACTCCATCAAACAGTGGCCTGGTATATGAGGCAGCGCTAGTCTGAACACTGACCTTGGCTATATATCGCTGTAACAAACCATAATGAATGCAGAGCGCTACTTATACCGCATGTTCCCAGATCATTCCTTCAGTGTAAAGTTGTTTCATTACAATAATCCTCAAACTGCACCAAGTAGCCAAAGGTGTTAAAAAGAAAAAGGATAGATAGAACATCAGATGCATTTTCTCAAACTTTCACATGGTGACCTTGTCAGGAAAGTAAATGTTTGTGTACTTTCCTTCAAGTTCACACATAACTATGATGAATGACACCAACATTGAAAGTAAAAGATTTATTATTATAGCCATTACTTCTACAACATATTCAGTGAAACTATGATTATCGAATCATCTGCTTGATAAACATGTCAACATATAACTTTTTATAATCTATTTCTATTCTGCATCATTTTTCCATTTCATTGAATGATAACCTTGAAAGTAAAGTTATCTTTATGGCTCTCACCGCTTTATATACTAACCTATGTACAAATGTAATAGTTTATAACTTGAATCTGATAACATGCTGTACCATAATATAACACAACAAAAGCCATTAAAATCCATGGAAAAAGTTATGATGACTGCAACTGTTTACTTAACTCTTTAGCTGTCATGTTAAACCTGGCTAGGTATAAAGACTGTATGTATACCACTAGAGATGAGCGAACATGCTCGTCCGAGCTTGATGCTCCGTCGAGCATTAGCGTACTCGAAACTGCTCGTTGCTCGGACGAATACTTCGCCCGCTCGAGAAAATGGCAGCTCCCGCCGTTTTGCTTTTTGGCGGCCAGAAACAGAGCCAATCACAAGCCAGGAGACTCTGCACTCCACCCAGCATGACGTGCTACCCTTACACGTCGATAGCAGTGGTTGGCTGGCCAGATCAGGTGACCCTGGGATAGACTAGCCGCTGCCCGCGCTGCTCGGATCATTCTGTGTCTGGATGCCGCTAGGGAGAGAGCTGCTGCTGGTCAGGGAAAGCGTTAGGGTGTTCTATTAGCTTACTGTTAGGCAGGAGTGATTGTACAACAACCCAACAGCCCTTCTTAGGGCTACAATAACGTTATACTTTTTTTTTTTTTATTTGCAGCTAGTACCATATTGTGAGGAATTTGCAGGGGGACTTGCTACCGTTGTGTTTAGCTCTTAGTGACACACATATCCACCTCAAACACCAAAGTGGGAAAATTTATTAGGGGTTTGATTTCAATTAGGCACAGTCTGCCAGTTTCTTTTTATTTTACGTTTATTTTTTTAATAACTCAGTGTCATCTCATCTTGCATAGTAGTGCGCTTTCATACTTGGCTAGAAAATAGCCATAGGAGAATCCAAACGGCTTACTTACGCCTACAGTAGCGTTATATATATTTGATTTCTGGTTGATCTGCTGGTGGCTGTACTTGCTGCAGTGCATCTACTAGCAAATTGTGAGCAATTTGTAGTGAGACTTGCGACCGCTGTGTTTTGCGCTTAGTGACGCACATATCCATCGCAAAGACCGAAGTGGGAAAATTTATTAGGGGTTGGATTTCAATTAGGCACAGTCTGCCATTTCCTTTTTTATTTTACGTTTATTTTTTTAATAACTCAGCGTCATCTCATCTGGCATAGTAGTGTGCTTTCATACTTGGCTAGAAAATAGCCATAGGAGAATCCAAACGGCTTACTTACGCCTACAGTAGCGTTATATATATTTGATTTCTGGTTGATCTGCTGGTGGCTGTACTTGCTGCAGTGCATCTACTAGCAAATTGTGAGCAATTTGTAGTGAGACTTGCGACCGCTGTGTTTTGCGCTTAGTGACGCACATATCCATCGCAAAGACCGAAGTGGGAAAATTTATTAGGGGTTGGATTTCAATTAGGCACAGTCTGCCATTTCCTTTTTTATTTTACGTTTATTTTTTTAATAACTCAGCGTCATCTCATCTGGCATAGCAGTGTGCTTTCATACTTGGCTAGAAAATAGCCATAGCAATAGGATAGCATCGTTTGGTTTTAAAAGCTAAAAAACACAAAAAAAAGTTAAAAAAAAAATTCAAGTTATAACTCTCATTTTCAAAATGTTTAACCCGAGGGCTAGGGGTAGAGGACGAGGGCGGGGACGTGGGCGTCCAACTACTGCAGGGGTCAGAGGCCGTGGTCCTGGGCGGGGTGAGACACCACCTGCTTATGAGGGAGCAGGGGAACGCCGCAGAGCTACACTCCCTAGGTTCATGTCTAAAGTTACTGGGACTCGTGGTAGAGCACTGTTGAGGCCAGAACAGTGCGAACAGGTGATGTCGTGGATTGCCGACAATGATTCGAGCAATTTGTCCACCAGTCAGTCTTCCACGCAGTCCACCCATGTCACCGAAATCGCCACTCCTCCAGCTCCTGCACCTCAGCCTCCTCCCCCCCAGTCTGCCCCCTCCCAGGAAAATTTGGCATTTGAACCGGCATACTCTGAGGAACTGTTTTCTGAACCCTTCCCACAGTCACAAACCACTTGTCCGGTTGCTGCTGAGCAATTTTCCGATGCCCAGGTTTTCCACTAGTCGCAGTCTGTGGGTGATGATGACCTTCTTGACGTAGTGGAAGAAGTGTGTAAAGAGGTGTCCGACGATGAGGAGACACGGTTGTCAGACAGTGGGGAAGTTGTTGTCAGGGCAGGAAGTCCGAGGGGGGAGCAGACTGAGGGATCGGAGGATGATGAGGTGACAGACCCAAGCTGGGTTGATAGGCCGGGTGAACACAGTGCTTCTGAGACGGAGGAGAGTCCTCGACCAGAACAGGTTGGAAGAGGCAGTGGTGGGGCCAGACGGAGAGGCAGGGCCAGACCTGGTGCATCAGCGCCAAATGTGTCAACTAGTGAAGCTCCCGTGGCGAGGGCTCCTGCGGCGAGGGCTAGATTTTCAGAAGTCTGGAGGTTCTTTAAGGAAACACCGGATGACCGACGGACTGTGGTGTGCAACATTTGCCAAACCAGGATCAGCAGGGGTTCCACCACTAATAGCTTAACTACCACCAGTATGCACAGGCATATGAATGCTAAACACCCCACTCAGTGGCAACAAGCCCGTTCACCTCCGGCCGTGCACACCACTGCTCCTTCCCCTGTGTCAGCTGATAGTCAGCCCCCTGCCCAGGACCCTGCCACAAAAACCCCATCGTCGCCTCCACGATCCTCCACAGCATCCACCAGCGTTCAGCTCTCCATACCCCAGACGCTGGAGCGGAAACGCAAATATAGTGCAACCCACCCGCACGCCCAAGCCCTTAATGTCCACATCTCCAGATTGCTTAGCCTGGAGATGCTGCCCTATAGGCTAGTAGAGACCGAGGCCTTTCGCAACCTCATGGCGGCGGCCGCCCCTCGGTATTCGGTCCCCAGTCGCCACTACTTTTCCCGATGTGCCGTCCCAGCCCTGCACCAGCACGTGTCAGACAACATCATCCGTGCCCTGACCAACGCCGTTTCTGACAAGGTCCATCTGACCACGGACACGTGGACGAGTGCTGCCGGGCAGGGCCACTATGTATCGCTGACGGCACATTGGGTTAACTTGGTGGAGGCTGGGACCGAGTCTGACCCTGCGGCTGGTCATATACTGCCGACGCCGAGGATTGCGGGGCCTACCTCGGTCCAGGTGTTTCAGGCCTACTATGCCTCCTCCTCCTCCCACCCCTCCTCCACCTCCTCCTCCGAACTACCATCCGTGGGCATGGCGCCATCAGTCGGTAGCTCTAGGCACAGCAGCAGTGCCGTCGCTAAGCGACAGCAGGCGGTGCTCAAACTGCTGAGCCTAGGCGATAAAAGGCACACCGCCCAAGAACTATTACAGGGCATCACGGCGCAGACTGATCTGTGGCTGGCACCGCTGAACCTGAAGCCAGGCATGGTTGTGTGTGACAACGGCCGTAACCTGGTGGCGGCTCTGCAACTCGGCAGACTGACACATGTGCCATGCCTGGCCCATGTGTTAAATCTGATAGTTCAGCGTTTCCTCAAGACATACCCCAATCTGTCTGATTTGCTCACGAAGGTGCGCCGCATCTGTGCGCATTTCAGGAAGTCCAGCACAGATGCTGCCACTCTCAGGGCAGCGCAGCGCCGCCTCCAACTGCCCACTCACCGACTGTTGTGCGACGTGCCCACGAGGTGGAATTCAACACTGACCATGTTATCCAGAGTTTACCAGCAGCGCCGAGCGATGTAGACTGCCAGATGTCAACTTCCACCAGAACTGGTAGTCAGGTCAGTCAGCTTCCTCAAGTCTACAATGAGGAGTGGACGTGGATGTCTGATATCTGTCAGGTGCTGAGTAACTTTGAGGAGTCAACACAGATGGTCAGTGGCGATGCCGCCATCATCAGCCTCACCATCCCACTGCTTGGCCTGTTGAAAGACTCTCTGATCAGCATGAAGTCGGAAGCTTTGCGCTCGTCACAAGAGACGGGGGAAGAAGATTCCCTTGTTGATAGCCAAAGCACCCTTAGGTCTGTTTCTCAGCGCATATCGGAGGAGGTGGAGGTGGAGGAGGATGAGGAGGAAGAGGAGGAGAATGTTGGCGAGACACAAGAGGGGACCGTTGCTGAGTCCTTCACTGTTCAGCGTGTATGGGCAGAAGAAGAGGAGTTGGAGGAGTTGGAGGAGGAGGAAATGGACAGTCAGGCCAGTGAGGGGAGTGAATTCTTACGCGTTGGTACTCTGGCGCATATGGCAGATTTCATGCTAGGCTGCCTATCCCGTGACCCTCGCGTTCAAAGAATTTATTCCAGCACCAATTACTGGGTGTTCACTCTCCTGGACCCACGGTACAAGCAAAATCTTTCCACTCTCATCCCTGGAGAGGAAAGGAGTGTGAGAATGCATGAATACCAGCAGGCCCTGGTGCACAAGCTGAAACAGTATTTCCCTTCTGACAGCGCTAGCGGCAGAGTGCGTAGTTCTGCGGGACAAGTAGCGAGGGAGAGTAGGCGAGCAGGCAGCTTGTCCAGCACTGGCAAGGGTACGCTTTACAAGGCTTTTGCCAGCTTTATGTCACCCCAGCAAGACACTGTCACCTGTCCCCAGTCTCGGCAGAGTAGGGCTGATCTTTACAGAAAGATGGTGAGGGAGTACGTAGCTGACCAAACCATCGTCCTAAATGATCACACAGCTCCCTACAACTACTGGGTTTCAAAGCTGGACATGTGGCACGAACTGGCGCTGTACGCCTTGGAGGTTCTTGCCTGCCCTGCCGCTAGCGTCTTGTCCGAGCGGGTTTTCAGTGCAGCTGGTGGCATCATCACCGATAAGCGTACACGCCTGTCGACTGACAGCGCTGACAGGCTGACGCTTATTAAGATGAATAAAGCTTGGATTTCTCATAATTTCCAATCTCCACCAGGTGAAGGAAGCTCAACCTGAATAATTTATCCACTCCTCCTCCTCCTCCTCATTTTCCTCCTTCTCCTCCTCTTTGTACAGTAAAGCAGAGGAAACTGGCTATTTTTTGACAGGGCCCACTGGCTCTAGCTATAGTACTTTATGCATTTAATTTTTCTGGAGGGCCACTGACCCGGTCCTCTGTTTTAAACAATTTTTGGGAGTGCCACATACAGGCACTCAATCTATTCCATTTTTCTGGAGGGCCACCTACCTGCTCCTCTGGTTTGAAAACTTTTTTGGACTGCCACATACAGGCACTCAATCTATTCCATTTTTCTGGAGGGCCACCTACCTGCTCCTCTGGTTTGAAAACTTTTTTGGACTGCCACATACAGGCACTCAATCTATTTCATTTTTCTGGAGGGCCACCTACCGGCTCCTCTGGTTTGAAAACTTTTTTGGACTGCCACATACAGGCACTCAATCTATTTCATTTTTCTGGAGGGCCACCTACCTGCTCCTCTGGTTTGAAAACTTTTTTGGACTGCCACATACAGGCACTATCCAAATTAAATTGTCTCCATAGCAGCCTCCACACGTTGTCTCCATTGCTACCTCCAAAAGTCGTCCATATAGCTGCCTCCATACATCGTCCCTTTATCAAACGAGGTGTGTCAGGCAGAAATTTGGGTTGTTTTCATGGATTCCACATCAAAGTTGTTAACTTTGTCGCCACCCAGCTGTGTTATCCACAAAATATACTGGCAAACTTTTATCATTTACCAATATTATTTCAGCGCTTCTTGCGCTTCTGTTTACATTCCCCTCACCCGCCATATCCTAAACTTATAAGAACGCTACTACACTTGATCTTATACAAAAGGTTCTTAGAAGTGCTGTTTGGGGAGTAGCCTAGAGACACGGGCTTGGATTGGCGAAAGCTCGCCTGGCAGCGGAGCGCCAGCTCCATGCCAAGAACCAACTAACATAGTTTTAACTGCAGCACCTTTAATCTACTACTAGTTCACTGCCTCCATACATGGTCCCCTTATCAAACGGGCTGTGTCAGGCAGAATTTTGGGTTGTTTTCATGGCTTCCATGTTAACTTTGTCGCCACCCTGCTGTGTAATCCACAAAATATACTGGCAAACTTTTATCATGTACCGATATTATTTGAGCGCTTCTTGCTCACCTCCTTTGGTTCCTCTCTGCCACCCATTGGTTTGAAGCCTGAGTCCATTTAGGGTATGTCGCCATGTCACTCTCTAGCCTGCCGCTGCTGCCGCTGCCTCTGCATGCCGTCCCCTATAGTGTCAGGGTCAATTATTGGATGTTTTAGATGCTATCTAGCTTCATTCTGTCACTCTGTCATGGCCATGCTGTTGCCCATAGTTTTGGCATAATGGTGCGATTAAGCAGCCTCAGAGGCATCCATGCATGCTGCCCCTGCTGTTTCCTGTCCATTTCCGTGGTGTTTCCATCCTTTTCTGAGGTTCCCAGGTGTTTGGCCAAGCTTCCCTGTGCAGAGCCTTGGTCCCCTTGAAAAATGCTCGAGTCTCCCATTGACTTCAATGGGGCTCGTTATTCGAGACGAGCACTCGAGCATCGGGAAAAGTTCGTCTCGAATAACGAGTACCCGAGCATTTTAGTGCTCGCTCATCTCTATATACCACCTATACTACACGTTATGCAGTGTAAGGGAACAGTCTAAATGGGGTGGAAGGAAAGGCAAGGACAGTATGCTCTAAGGCTAAAACCCCCTTCACAGCTGTCCCTACCTAATTGCCCTGCCTACCCTAAGTGGTGATAACTGGTCAACATTCTCTTCCTGCACCAAAGTGCAAACATGGAGTCAAAGACAGGACTGTATAAACACCAAAGAATAGTTTACAAAATTTCGGTCAGAACCAAAAGGACAAATGCAGTACAGAATTAATAGGTAAAGGGTCATGGAATCCAAAATAGTTAAGTCAAGAAGAATGCTAGCTAGTATAAAAATAATACTTATCAAGGGGAATATCAAAAGGGTAGAAATGTGAGTAAAGGAGGGTTCTGTCCATCTCAGCTTAACTGCTTGCAACCCAGAGGAAAATCCACAGGAGAGAGAAGAATGAGGTAGAAATCAATTTAGACATCTAGGAAAGGAATAAACCACTCTTACTAAAAAGCATAGAATGAAACCAAATCACACTTATCAGCGTGTTATCAGCCACACTATGGAAACAGGAGGGTGCTGAACCGAGAATGGGCACTGATGTTACTCTATGTGTATAAAACATACAGTATATGAAATGCATTTCTCCAGGTTTACACCACATACACCTTAGGCCATAGGATTTCAACTTGTGATACAAGCGTCCCAGGGTATGTGTACAATGGGGCACAAGTGGGAAGCTCATGCTGGCGTATAATTGTACCTGCCCTAACCTGCAAACTTTCAGTCATGATAATTTGCAATCTATCGGGAGTGCATGGGGAAGACCCACTATGCCACTGGCTGTGTCCCTCTTCACCACATGGTGTGGAGGTGGCATAAAGGGTAAATAATTGCAATTATTGTTGGTTTGCTAGTAATAACAATTATTTCAGAGCTTGTACACCAAATAATTTACCAACAAGCCCTGATAAATCTCCCCCTATGTCTCCGTGGGATACTCTGCAACTTGGTAGCAAAGTGTACAAGCATAAAGGACATGACATTTTTAAAGGATTTTTATTCCTTTTTAACAAATCAAAAGTGAGATACAATGCTTAAAACTTTCATGATAAGCAAGAAAAACACTTTGTATGCAATAATGTGTAAATGTATTATTTACAAGAGGTGTTTGGCTAAGGAAGAAGGATTTGCAAAGCAATTGTATAATGATGATCTATGTGGATTTTACAGCTAGTTTTGGAACATTTGCAGCAGAATAATAAAAAGAAAACTGGTTATAGGTACTGGAGATAATGATTAACTTGGAATGGTTATTGATTAGAGATGAGCGAGCACTAAAATGCTCGGGTACTCGTTATTCGAAACGAACTTTTCCCGATGCTCGAGTGCTCGTCTCGAATAACGAGCCCCATTGAAGTCAATGGGAGACTCGAGCATTTTTCAAGGGGACCAAGGCTCTGCACAGGGAAGCTTGGCCAAACACCTGGGAACCTCAGAAAAGGATGGAAACACCATGGAAATGGACAGGAAACAGCAGGGGCAGCATGCATGGATGCCTCTGAGGCTGCTTAATCGCACCATTATGCCAAAATTATGGGCAACAGCATGGCCATGACAGAGTGACAGAATGAAGCTAGATAGCATCTAAAACATCCAATAATTGACCCTGACACTATAGGGGACGGCATGCAGAGGCAGCGGCAGCAGCGGCAGGCTAGAGAGTGGCATGGCGACATACCCTAAATGGACTCAGGCTTCAAACCAATGGGTGGCAGAGAGGAACCAAAGGAGGTGAGCAAGAAGCGCTCAAATAATATCGGTACATGATAAAAGTTTGCCAGTATATTTTGTGGATTACACAGCAGGGTGGCGACAAAGTTAACATGGAAGCCATGAAAACAACCCAAAATTCTGCCTGACACAGCTCATTTGATAAGGGGACCATGTATGGAGGCAGTGAACTAGTAGTAGATTAAAGGTGCTGCAGTTAAAACTATGTTAGTTGGATCTTGGCATGGAGCTGGCGCTCCGCTGCCAGGCGAGCTTTCGCCAATCCAAGCCCCTGTCTCTAGGCTACTCCCCAAACAGCACTTCTAAGAACCTTTTGTATAAGATCAAGTGTAGTAGCGTTCTTATAAGTTTAGGATATGGCGGGTGAGGGGAATGTAAACAGATGCGCAAGAAGCGCTGAAATAATATTGGTAAATGATAAAAGTTTGCCAGTATATTTTGTGGATAACACAGCAGGGTGGCGACAAAGTTAACAACTTTGATGTGGAATCCATGAAAACAACCCAAATTTCTGCCTGACACACCTCGTTTGATAAGGGGACGATGTATGGAGGCAGCTATATGGACGACTTTTGGAGGTAGCAATGGAGACAACGTGTGGAGGCTGCTATGGAGACAATTTAATTTGGATAGTGCCTGTATGTGGCAGTCCAAAAAAGTTTTCAAACCAGAGGAGCAGGTAGGTGGCCCTCCAGAAAAATGAAATAGATTGAGTGCCTGTATGTGGCAGTCCAAAAAAGTTTTCAAACCAAAGGAGCAGGTAGGTGGCCCTCCAGAAAAATGGAATAGATTGAGTGCCTGTATGTGGCAGTCCAAAAAAGTTTTCAAACCAGAGGAGCAGGTAGGTGGCCCTCCAGAAAAATTGAATAGATTGAGTGCCTGTATGTGGCACTCCCAAAAATTGTTTAAAACAGAGGACCGGGTCGGTGGCCCTCCAGAAAAATTAAATGCATAAAGTACTATAGCTAGAGCCACTGGGCCCTGTCAAAAAATAGCCAGTTTCCTCTGCTTTACTGTACAAAGAGGAGGAGAAGGAGGAAAATGAGGAGGAGGAGGAGGAGTGGATAAATTATTCAGGTTGAGCTTCCTTCACCTGGTGGAGATTGGAAATTATGAGAAATCCAGGCTTTATTCATCTTAATAAGCGTCAGCCTGTCAGCGCTGTCAGTCGACAGGCGTGTACGCTTATCGGTGATGATGCCACCAGCTGCACTGAAAACCCGCTCGGACAAGACGCTAGCGGCAGGGCAGGCAAGAACCTCCAAGGCGTACAGCGCCAGTTCGTGCCACATGTCCAGCTTTGAAACCCAGTAGTTGTAGGGAGCTGTGTGATCATTTAGGACGATGGTTTGGTCAGCTATGTACTCCCTCACCATCTTTCTGTAAAGATCAGCCCTACTCTGCCGAGACTGGGGACAGGTGACAGTGTCTTGCTGGGGTGACATAAAGCTGGCAAAAGCCTTGTAAAGCGTACCCTTGCCAGTGCTGGACAAGCTGCCTGCTCGCCTACTCTCCCTCGCTACTTGTCCCGCAGAACTACGCACTCTGCCGCTAGCGCTGTCAGAAGGGAAATACTGTTTCAGCTTGTGCACCAGGGCCTGCTGGTATTCATGCATTCTCACACTCCTTTCCTCTCCAGGGATGAGAGTGGAAAGATTTTGCTTGTACCGTGGGTCCAGGAGAGTGAACACCCAGTAATCGGTGCTGGAATAAATTCTTTGAACGCGAGGGTCACGGGATAGGCAGCCTAGCATGAAATCTGCCATATGCGCCAGAGTACCAACGCGTAAGAATTCACTCCCCTCACTGGCCTGACTGTCCATTTCCTCCTCCTCCAACTCCTCTTCTTCTGCCCATACACGCTGAACAGTGAAGGACTCAACAATGGTCCCCTCTTGTGTCTCGCCCACATTCTCCTCCTCTTCCTCCTCATCCTCCTCCACCTCCACCTCCTCCGATATGCGCTGAGAAACAGACCTAAGGGTGCTTTGGCTATCAACAAGGGAATCTTCTTCCCCCGTCTCTTGTGACGAGCGCAAAGCTTCCGACTTCATGCTGATCAGAGATTTTTTCAACAGGCCAAGCAGCGGGATGGTGAGGCTGATGATGGCGGCATCGCCACTGACCATCTGTGTTGACTCCTCAAAGTTACTCAGCACCTGACAGATATCAGACATCCACGTCCACTCCTCATTGTAGACTTGAGGAAGCTGACTGACCTGACTACCAGTTCTGGTGGAAGTTGACATCTGGCAGTCTACAATCGCTCGGCGCTGCTGGTAAACTCTGGATAACATGGTCAATGTTGAATTCCACCTCGTGGGCACGTCACACAACAGTCGGTGAGCGGGCAGTTGGAGGCGGCGCTGCGCTGCCCTGAGAGTGGCAGCATCTGTGCTGGACTTCCTGAAATGCGCACAGATGCGGCGCACCTTCGTGAGCAAATCAGACAGATTGGGGTATGTCTTGAGGAAACGCTGAACTATCAGATTTAACACATGGGCCAGGCATGGCACATGTGTCAGTCTGCCGAGTTGCAGAGCCGCCACCAGGTTACGGCCGTTGTCACACACAACCATGCCTGGCTTCAGGTTCAGCGGTGCCAGCCACAGATTAGTCTGCGCCGTGATGCCCTGTAATAGTTCTTGGGCGGTGTGCCTTTTATCGCCTAGGCTCAGCAGTTTGAGCACCGCCTGCTGTCGCTTAGCGACGGCACTGCTGCTGTGCCTAGAGCTACCGACTGATGGCGCCATGCCCACGGATGGTAGTTCGGAGGAGGAGGTGGAGGAGGGATGGGAGGAGGAGGAGGCATAGTAGGCCTGAAACACCTGGACCGAGGTAGGCCCCGCAATCCTCGGCGTCGGCAGTATATGACCAGCCGCAGGGTCAGACTCGGTCCCAGCCTCCACCAAGTTAACCCAATGTGCCGTCAGCGATACATAGTGGCCCTGCCCGGCAGCACTCGTCCACGTGTCCGTGGTCAGGTGGACCTTGTCAGAAACGGCGTTGGTCAGGGCACGGATGATGTTGTCTGACACGTGCTGGTGCAGGGCTGGGACGGCACATCGGGAAAAGTAGTGGCGGCTGGGGACCGAATACCGAGGGGCGGCCGCCGCCATGAGGTTGCGAAAGGCCTCGGTCTCTACTAGCCTATAGGGCAGCATCTCCAGGCGGAGCAATCTGGAGATGTGGACATTAAGGGCTTGGGCGTGCGGGTGGGTTGCACTATATTTGCGTTTCCGCTCCAGCGTCTGGGGTATGGAGAGCTGAACGCTGGTGGATGCTGTGGAGGATCGTGGAGGCGACGATGGGGTTTTTGTGGCAGGGTCCTGGGCAGGGGGCTGACTATCAGCTGACACAGGGGAAGGAGCAGTGGTGTGCACGGCCGGAGGTGAACGGGCTTGTTGCCACTGAGTGGGGTGTTTAGCATTCATATGCCTGCGCATACTGGTGGTAGTTAAGCTATTAGTGGTGGAACCCCTGCTGATCCTGGTTTGGCAAATGTTGCACACCACAGTCCGTCGGTCATCCGGTGTTTCCTTAAAGAACCTCCAGACTTCTGAAAATCTAGCCCTCGCCGCAGGAGCCCTCGCCACGGGAGCTTCACTAGTTGACACATTTGGCGCTGATGCACCAGGTCTGGCCCTGCCTCTCCGTCTGGCCCCACCACTGCCTCTTCCAACCTGTTCTGGTCGAGGACTCTCCTCCGTCTCAGAAGCACTGTGTTCACCCGGCCTATCAACCCAGCTTGGGTCTGTCACCTCATCATCCTCCGATCCCTCAGTCTGCTCCCCCCTCGGACTTCCTGCCCTGACAACAACTTCCCCACTGTCTGACAACCGTGTCTCCTCATCGTCGGACACCTCTTTACACACTTCTTCCACTACGTCAAGAAGGTCATCATCACCCACAGACTGCGACTGGTGGAAAACCTGGGCATCGGAAAATTGCTCAGCAGCAACCGGACAAGTGGTTTGTGACTGTGGGAAGGGTCCAGAAAACAGTTCCTCAGAGTATGCCGGTTCAAATGCCAAATTTTCCTGGGAGGGGGCAGACTGGGGGGGAGGAGGCTGAGGTGCAGGAGCTGGAGGAGTGGCGATTTCGGTGACATGGGTGGACTGCGTGGAAGACTGACTGGTGGACAAATTGCTCGAAGCATTGTCGGCAATCCACGACATCACCTGTCCCAGTAACTTCAGACATGAACCTAGGGAGTGTAGCTCTGCGGCGTTCCCCTGCTCCCTCATAAGCAGGTGGTGTCTCACCCCGCCCAGGACCACGGCCTCTGACCCCTGCAGTAGTTGGACGCCCACGTCCCCGCCCTCGTCCTCTACCCCTAACCCTCGGGTTAAACATTTTGAAAATGAGAGTTATAACTTGAATTTTTTTTTTTACTTTTTTTTGTTTTTTTTGTTTTTTTTTGTGTTTTTTAGTTTTTAAAACCAAACGATGCTATCCTATTGCTATGGCTATTTTCTAGCCAAGTATGAAAGCACACTGCTATGCCAGATGAGATGACGCTGAGTTATGAAAAAAATAAACGTAAAATAAAAAAGGAAATGGCAGACTGTGCCTAATTGAAATACAACCCCGGGCCCTAATAAATTTTCCCACTTCGGTCTTTGCGATGGATATGTGCGTCACTAAGCGCAAAACACAGCGGTCGCAAGTCTCACTCCAAATTGCTCACAATTTGCTAGTAGATGCACTGCAGCAAGTACAGCCACCAGCAGATCAACCAGAAATCAAATATATATAACGCTACTGTAGGCGTAAGTAAGCCGTTTGGATTCTCCTATGGCTATTTTCTAGCCAAGTATGAAAGCACACTACTATGCCAGATGAGATGACGCTGAGTTATTAAAAAAATAAACGTAAAATAAAAAAGGAAATGGCAGACTGTGCCTAATTGAAATACAACCCCGGGCCCTAATAAATTTTCCCACTTCGGTCTTTGCGATGGATATGTGCGTCACTAAGCGCAAAACACAGCGGTCGCAAGTCTCACTCCAAATTGCTCACAATTTGCTAGTAGATGCACTGCAGCAAGTACAGCCACCAGCAGATCAACCAGAAATCAAATATATATAACGCTACTGTAGGCGTAAGTAAGCCGTTTGGATTCTCCTATGGCTATTTTCTAGCCAAGTATGAAAGCACACTACTATGCCAGATGAGATGACGCTGAGTTATTAAAAAAATAAACGTAAAATAAAAAAGGAAATGGCAGACTGTGCCTAATTGAAATACAACCCCGGGCCCTAATAAATTTTCCCACTTCGGTCTTTGCGATGGATATGTGCGTCACTAAGCGCAAAACACAGCGGTCGCAAGTCTCACTCCAAATTGCTCACAATTTGCTAGTAGATGCACTGCAGCAAGTACAGCCACCAGCAGATCAACCAGAAATCAAATATATATAACGCTACTGTAGGCGTAAGTAAGCCGTTTGGATTCTTCTATGGCTATTTTCTAGCCAAGTATGAAAGCACACTACTATGCCAGATGAGATGACGCTGAGTTATTAAAAAAATAAACGTAAAATAAAAAAGGAAATGGCAGACTGTGCCTAATTGAAATACAACCCCGGGCCCTAATAAATTTTCCCACTTCGGTCTTTGCGATGGATATGTGCGTCACTAAGCGCAAAACACAGCGGTCGCAAGTCTCACTCCAAATTGCTCACAATTTGCTAGTAGATGCACTGCAGCAAGTACAGCCACCAGCAGATCAACCAGAAATCAAATATATATAACGCTACTGTAGGCGTAAGTAAGCCGTTTGGATTCTCCTATGGCTATTTTCTAGCCAAGTATGAAAGCACACTACTATGCCAGATGAGATGACGCTGAGTTATTAAAAAAATAAACGTAAAATAAAAAAGGAAATGGCAGACTGTGCCTAATTGAAATACAACCCCGGGCCCTAATAAATTTTCCCACTTCGGTCTTTGCGATGGATATGTGCGTCACTAAGCGCAAAACACAGCGGTCGCAAGTCTCACTCCAAATTGCTCACAATTTGCTAGTAGATGCACTGCAGCAAGTACAGCCATTAGCAGATCAACCAGAAATCAAATATATATAACGCTACTGTAGGCGTAAGTAAGCCGTTTGGATTCTCCTATGGCTATTTTCTAGCCAAGTATGAAAGCACACTACTATGCAAGATGAGATGACACTGAGTTATTAAAAAAATAAACGTAAAATAAAAAGAAACTGGCAGACTGTGCCTAATTGAAATCAAACCCCTAATAAATTTTCCCACTTTGGTGTTTGAGGTGGATATGTGTGTCACTAAGAGCTAAACACAACGGTAGCAAGTCCCCCTGCAAATTCCTCACAATATGGTACTAGCTGCCAGCAAGCCCAGCCACAAGCAAATAAAAAAAAAAGTATAACGTTATTGTAGCCCTAAGAAGGGCTGTTGGGTTCTTTTAGAATCACTCCTGCCTAACAGTAAGCTAATAGAACACCCTAACGCTTTCCCTGACCAGCAGCAGCTCTCTCCCTAGCGGCATCCAGACAGAGAATGATCCGAGCAGCGCGGGCAGCGGCTAGTCTATCCCAGGGTCACCTGATCTGGCCAGCCAACCACTGCTATCTACGTGTAAGGGTACCACGTCATGCTGGGTGGAGTGCATAGTCTCCTGGCTTGTGATTGGCTCTGTTTCTGGCCGCCAAAAAGCAAAACGGCGGGAGCTGCCATTTTCTCGAGCGGGCGAAGTATTCGTCCGAGCAACGAGCAGTTACGAGTACGCTAATGCTCGATCGAGCATCAAGCTCGGACGAGTATGTTCGCTCATCTCTATTATTGATGAAAGTAGTCCTCTTGTGTTCCTGTGTACCTAGGTACCAAGGGTTTTTCCATTGTCTATATAGGATCAACATTGCAGCCCTGTGTAAGTGGAAGATCACTGCTCTATGAATATGAATCATATATATCTATATTAGTTAAAAGAATAACTGTGGACTTGAATCCAAAAAAGACATGTCCAATCTAAAAATATAGCAGTTATTTAATCCCAAAAGGTTTTCCTCATGAGGCACGTCCAAAATGTATGGAGTACAGTACCTTCATGGCCATATAGTGTAATAACCATATAAAATTGTAAATAATTAAAAATAATTTTTTGTCCACCAATTTAAGTTAGCTAGAATACACAAGATCAATTGTACAAGTTGTAGAAAGTCATTTGTCATGTTTGCATAGACAGTTGGCATCACTTGCTGTTCTGTGCTAATTAAAAGAAGTCAACTTTTAGCTGAGAAAAATGTGGAAATATCTGTATAATTTAGAAGGGAATTCTAAGGCAACTTCATCAGTATCATTCATGGTTTTGGCAGGGCATAAATAGCTGATGTATAGTAAATTAATCAAGAAAGCCATTGTTTGGGGGGGAAATAAGCCATCAAACAAACGTCCACAGTTAACCAAAATTTGGCTTGCATTCCTGGCACTGTATAAGCCATATTAATCATTTTATGAGAGGTAAATGTATTACAGGAAACCAGCATTGATAAATTCATTTGAACAGTTTTTCATGGCTGTTTATTTGACATAAAAAAAACTTTGCGTGTTGTTAAGACATAAATAAGAGAATAACAATCAATCTATAACATATGGTGTACACATTAATATATACCTGCAGTAAATATAGCACACTAATAAATATAGTTCAAAGTATTTGATCTGCATGATTTTTAACCTAATAAACTGGATTGTCAAAATGAGAAAACATACAGTGAAAAAAGAAATCTGTCAAAATTAATCTATTGTTCTGCAAAAACACCTAAACAAGAATTGTCCTTTAGAAGTTCAAGATTTGGTTCACATGGTTAACACATAAACTTGTAGAGGAACCAATGAAAACCTTATCAGTGTTTACAAGACATTAAGAAGTAATATGGTTGTAAGAAATAAGCACTGCTTAGCACATTGCATAATAAAATGCCTAAAAAACAGTAAAGGCAAAGCTTTCCTAGAAAATAATTATCTTGAATGTAAAATATAACACAAAAGAATTATTTGGGTTAGGAAAAAGAATGAACTAATAAACCAGTGTGTGGTATGCAGATGTGTTTTACATGTGTATACACAACTCGTGGATGCCCTTTATACACAGATATCTTGTTGTGCCATCTGTTTCATGCATATTGAACATGGGCAAAATAATCATCTTAATTTTTTTTGTGATACAATGCCCAGGGACTTGGGGAAATAAAGCATCACATCTGGCAAACCTGAATAATTTAACCACTTTGCTATTATAGAATCAGAAGGAAAACCATAAGAAAATTAAAAAATGAAAGAAACTGTGCATGATCTGAGGGTCTGTAACAAAAGTGAACAATTCTGCCACCTTTTCTATCCCAATACTATGATAGGGAGCAGAATGGAGCAGACATATTCTGAACTTGTAATTTCCTTACCACCATATTTTCAGCTGGTATGGTTTGAAAAGGAAAAGATAGCTCACAATTATAATGACAGCATCCCTATTCCTGAGATGGGTGCTAGTCCCAAAGGTGTATGGTTTATGTAGTGTATTTGTTTCAGTGGACTAGTACATGGCTCGTACTCCAAAGGGCTAAAACACACTTACCATGTTCAGTCCATGATCACAGAACATGAAAAATAATGTACCACAAAGTTCCTACCTCCCCAATATGATGCAGCATTGCAGTGTTAATTCTTCTGCTTATCTGAAAAGCTGGAACCTCATCAGAGTTTCATCCCTGGCAGTGTGGTCAGTCTGTGACACAGTGGGGCACATTTACTTACCCGGTCCTGTCGCGATCCCGCGGTGCATTGTCCGTCAAGGATCCGGGTCCGGCACGATTCACTAAGGTCGTGCGTCCAATTTATTGCAGTTGTCGCTGCTGCGCCAAGGTCCGCCGGAGTTCACCTGCTTCTTCCCGGTGCATGATGCTGATCTTGCGATACATTTAGTTTTTTAAATTCCGCAGTTTGTCCGAATCCGTCGGGTTGTCCGACGGCCACGCCCCCGCCCCCATTTCTGATCACGTGCGCCAAAATACCAGGGCAATTCGGCGCAAAACGGAAATATTCGGGAAACCCAGATGAAAGTGCAGCATTCGGACCTTTAGTAAATGAGCCCCAGTGTTTTTCATGTTCTGTGATCACAGGCTCATCATGGCAAGTGTGTTTTGGCCCTTACATGGATGTTCTGGGGGTAGGAATTTTATGCTCACTTGTGAATTTCATAGACATAGGTTCACATACTTTTTACCCCCCAAATGCATACAGTTCTTTTTAGTTTTTGCATATCTGTCCAAACACTGTGAACACATTCAGTTCAGGATATGGAATTGACCCAGAAGACAAATTCCATCAAAATCAATGGGACCCAAATTTTAACAAACTAAAAATGGCTGTAAAATGGAGGTGGTACAGGGTAGAGGGCTGAAAAATGAAGGTAATAACAGGGCATCTGCCTTGACAAGAGTCGGCTGGGAAACGTGCTTAAAGGTAATCTACCACCAGGATGATGAATTGTAAACCAAGCACAATGACATACTGGTGTGTGGCCCTTTTTAAAAATAAAATGCTTTAAAAATTATACAAATAAGAAGCTCTAGGCTCCATAAAAAACATATTTGTAACCCCTTAACGCATTAGGACGTACACATACATTGGGAAATGTGGTCACTTGGCGCATCCCGAGGTACATGTATGTCTTGGCGATTGCACAGGCTCTGTTACTGAGGGATGTGACAGCCGGGCTCCCGCAGTAACAGCTGGGATTGCGATACTTGCAATCCCGCTGTTTAACCCCAAGGATGCCGTTGTCATATTAACTACGGCATCTATAGAGCAGAGCTTAGTACTCATCCGGTGGGTCCATCCGACCCGAGTGCTTCCATGGCAGCCCTGAAGGTCCCCTGGACTGCTGGCAGTAGGTGCCTGTTAGCTTTCAGCACGATCTAACACAGTGCAGAATTCATAGGCTGACTATGTAATATGTGTAAATAAAAATAAAATAAATGAATGAAGATCCCCTATTGCCCCATTACACATAAAAATCTAATTTTACATTTAAAAAAGTGAAAATCACCATAAACAATACATACTGGCTATCACCACATCTGTAGCAGCCCATAGAATAAAATAAAATTGTTACAGAACCTGTGCGGTGAACACAGTTAAAAATTTGTTAAGAAAGGCACAAAAATTACGATATTTTCACATCCAACCTCCTAAAAAAAAGGATAAAATGTGATCAAAAAGTAACATTTACCCAAAATAATACCAATAAAAAGCACAGCATGTCCCGCAAAAAATAAGCCTTAATACAGCTTCGTATATAAAAAAAATAAAAATGTTATGCCTTTTAGAACATGGTGATGCAGAAACAAGCACATTTCTCAACAAATGAGTTCTATATTGTTCAAAACAAGGCAACCATAAAAAAGCTATATAATTGGGGTATTGCAGTAATCATGGTGACCTATAGAATAAAGATAATATAGTATAATAACTGCCTACAAAGAAAAAACTAAAAACCCTAAACCAGATTTAATGATTTTCTTATTCTTCTTATCTTATTCTTAATCTCATCAAATAGCTATTGAAATGATTCATCTCAAAAGTGGATCTCATCCCAGAAATAATAAGCCCCAATATGTCCACGTTACAATAAAATGAACATTTTATGGCCTGTAAAATGTGACAATGCTCTGAATGGCGCCCCTTCCATTCTATGTCCGGTTGTATGCCCATACAGCAGTTTACCACTACATAAGGGGGAGAAATTGGGTATTTTAACTTTGTGGAGCTTTTTGTCTTTTAATCTATTGTGAATTTTTAATTTTGGGCCAAAATTAATGTACTGTCCAAAAAAGTTACAAATTGTAAATTTCACCTCCACTTTGTTTTTACCCCTGTAAAACACCTATAGGGTTATCAAACTTCTTATTAATGTAATTAATTTATGTGGTTTTACTATTATTAGGCCTCTCAAAGTCACTTGCAGACTGATCAGGTGCCTTAAAATGTCGATTTTCGATTTTCATAAAAATGTCTAAAATTGCATCTACAATTGTAAGCCCATAACAACCTAGGAAAATGAACAACGCATAAAAAGCCATGCCAACATAAAGTGGACATTAAGGAAATGTTATTTATAAAGTTATTTTAGTGCTATGACTAGCTACTTAAAAAACATATTTTCTAAATTTTTGACAAATTTCTAATTTTTTCATAATTAAACGCAAAATATATCATCCAAATATAAAAAGATTTGAGAATCCAGCGAGGATACAAATAATTTTTCAAAAAATGGAGAAAAACATTTGTATCCTCGCTGGAATCTCCAATCTTTTTGTACATGAATCTCAGAGCGGCCCATCTCCCACACTCTGTGCGATTGAGCTCCGTCCAGCATTTAAATGTTTGGTGAGCTGAAAAAACCTTTTTCTATTTTCTTTTGTTATATCATCCAAATATTTCCACTAATTTAAAGTACAATCTCAAAATTATCTGGCTATA
Source organism: Engystomops pustulosus (assembly GCF_040894005.1). NCBI lineage: Eukaryota > Metazoa > Chordata > Amphibia > Anura > Leptodactylidae > Engystomops > Engystomops pustulosus. The sequence goes on along the minus strand of NC_092420.1, from coordinate 55,037,716 downwards.
TTAAAGCATTTAAAGGCTATAACCACTTAGGCTACATTCACATGACCGTATGATTCCTCCAGTCCCGTATTTACGGGCCGTATGAGCCCGTAAATACGTGACGTTTTTCATCCGTATGCAGCACGTATTTAACCTGTATTTTATACGTCACCCATAGACTTCTAGGGCATACGGAACTGAAATACGGGAGAAAATAGGACATGCTACGGTGTCAAAAACGACAATATAAATAATTGGACGTATTGTCCATTGAAATGAATATGGCCGTATGTAACCCGTAAAAAAAACGGTACGGTACGGATACGGCTGTTTTCAAACGTCCGTGTGAATGTGGTAGCCTTATAGTGACACAGGGCAGATTTTTTTTAAATTGCCCTTTGTCCGGATGCCCTAAGGTGGCTTGGTCCTTAAGGGGTTAAAATCCCTTTTTTTGTAACACACAGGGAGTACAAATCTAAAAGCAGATCTTACCAGAGGAGCACACACAAGTATGTCAGTGTACTTGGTTTACAATCCTTCATCCTGGTGGTAGATGTCCTTTAAAACTGATGTACAAAGCTGTGAAAGGTGTAATTTTTTGCTGTGTAAAATAAAGGAAAAGATAGGATACAATATATCATAGTTACATTTACTCTACATTGTATTTTTGTATTTTTCAGCTAGTGGCCCTTTTACTCTTCTATCCAAGAAAAACATTTTCAGTCTTTTCTGTGCAGTAAAAACGATAATACAAAGTATGCCATTTGGTCAGCAGGTTAAGCTTTTGGAGGTGTCACGATGAATTGGCCTATGATAACATCTCAGCCAAAGGCAAAGGACTTGAAATTGTCCTGTCAGAGTGAAATATGTGGCCTCTTGCAGGCAGAAAGAAATAGATTTTAGAAGAAAGGTGAACTAAAGATGGGGACTATGTCATAATTGTAGCAATAAGAAGTGACAAATTCCTGGAATATTCCAGCATGACTCTTAATAGGAAATGTTTGCATGTCAGGGAGAAGATGAATGATAACGGGTGAATTCTGTTCCGAGTGCTGAGAGGTGGATTGTGACAAGCTGATATGTTTCTTTCTGTGCATCATATTGACCTTGAAATGTCAATGTCCTGATAAGAGTTTTGGATAAGGATGAGGCTGAATTTTTTAATTTGATATCAACGTCTACCTGTCCTGCTATGAAACCTCAGCCATTCAAGTGAAGTTGATCCCTCGGAGAGGATTTGAAGACATGTTTAAAGTGGATGCAGATTATTGCTCTAGATAAGCCCTTATCAGGGCACAAGTGGCTCTCAGCTTTGTCTCGCCTAGACAGACCGGACAATAACTGCTGTCTGTAATTTTTTTAGCAATAGAATATTTTTTATCTGCTAGTAAGTATAAATGTGATAGCAGGGAAGAAGAATTTAAAATACTATTGATCTAATATTTAAATCTTCCAAGATAAAGCTTATGGCATCAACTTCTTACATTACTGAAATAAGATGGCACCTGGCCATAAAAATCATTTCATCTAGAATATAAATATCATACTGCAGTTTGTCCATCTGGTTTAGCTGTTTTTCTAAAATATATATTTTCCTCATCAAAGTTTCCAGCATACAAATATATGAAAATAATCCCCTAGGTCAGTGTCCTACAATATCTTCAGTAATCAACCATTCATAAAGTTTTTACACTATAGGAAAGCATTTAGGACCATTTTGTACAGATTAAATTAAGTTGCAAGGAGATGATAAGGATGAGGCTAGTACTTACACCCAATGAAACAACCTCTTAAACAGTCTGCTTGAAAAAGAAGGAGCAGCAATGATTAACTGAAGTTAAGCTCTCCATAACTGAGAATACACCCTCAGCTGTCCTAATAGATGCAAGGCTCACGGCACAGGGGACATGCCATACAGTTATGCTGTGGTGTGGCTATAGATTAATCATCTATTTTTAAAAATTGACACAAAAAGAAAACAATCATAAAAACAGAGAAAGGGGTAGTAAACAATCCAGGTCACATCTGACTAACAACATAGAATAGTCAGAAAAACAAGCCAAGAATCAATTACCAAAAAACAGTAAAGATGAACTGTAGAGGAGCTGGTAATAGAGCTAGCTAATGAATTTGACCAGCACTGCATAAACTGCATGCATTATTCTTATAATAAGGAAGAACTCTTTTCCAGGCAGCAGTGGTCAGGCATGCTCTACAGAGTCCTGCTATTTCATATGGAAAACAATTAGTTTCCTTGTGCAATTTCTTCATAGAAACTAGATGGCTGTTCTTGTATACGACTACTATGGTTCTCTGCCAGCACTGGCCAGACATGTGCTATTCAGTCCTGCCCAACTACCTGGATTCCGAATTTATTACCACAGAATGGCTGTGAAACATGAGGTAACTAAAGGCTATTTTGTAAGAAGAACAGGCTATTCTGTAAGAAGAACAATTTGTTTCCTTGTGCAATCTCAATCTCAATCGCAATCACAGCTGTCCTCCATTTTTACGGGACACGTGACTACATTTATTGGAAATTTTTCTCACACATGGATTTTTTTTGTTTAATTCACATCAAAGTGGAGCAAAAAATTGACCTGTTTGGCACTGCAAAATACATAAAAAAATGGAAAAAATTTTATTCAATCATTAAAATTGGTATATATTCAAGTAGACAAAAAGTATGCAGATCTACGCGTTTTGAGCAATTACATCCTGCTCCTAGTCATGGACCAAAGGTTTTTCCTCTTTTTATGTATTTTGGAGAGCTGGAAATGTGTCTTTTTTTGCTCCACGTTGATGTGAATACTAGGACCATTACCAGTGCAGTAATCTCTTGTTAATCTCTTGTTTATTGTTATCATTTTTGGGACTGTATGACCCTTTGATGACTTTTTATTCAAACTTTTATGTGTAACGAAATGGTAAAAGAGTGGCAATTCAGACAATCAGACATAATTTTCTGTTATGGGATTCCACACTGGGAAAAATTGTTTTGATATTTTGTTATTTGTAACCAGTTTATGATTATGTTTGTTTATTTTTATTCCAGATTTTTTTAACTTTGATTTTAATTATTTTGCTTCACTTTTTTTGGAGGCCCCTAGGGTACTTGAGTGGATCTACTTGCAACTTACAATATACTGCAATACAACAATTTTTTGGTATATTGTGATTTTAGATCCTGCCATCATGCAATGATATGCCTGAGAGACTTGGGAAGCAAGATTGCAGCAAACTATGTATGAAGAGGATTTATGCAGAGGTTGACACTTTGTGTGTACATCCTGTGTGCATGTAGTTAGAGGGGTCACTGCCACTTTAACCCCTTAACGGCCCGTGCCGTAACAGTATGGCGCGCGTTGGGTGCCGGTGCATGGAGAAGGCTCACGGGCTGAGCCCTCTCCTTAGCCGGTAAGTCTTTGCTGCATATCACCGCTATCTTGCTAAAGATTGTTGCTCCCCCTGACGTCATCAAGGGGCGGCAATCCATCCATGACAGCCTCGGGTCTTCCGAGGAACCAAGGCTGTCTCGTTTTAACCCTTTCATTACAATGTGCACATTGTAACGAATGAGGAGGAAAATCCCCATATGCTGCCATACTGTATTATGGCATTATATGATAGGATCAGACAACCTAGGGTTAAAATACCCTAGGGAGTCTGAAAAGTAGTGTAAGTAAAAAAAAAAAATTATAATAAAAAAACCTGAAAACTTAAATCACGCACTTTCCCTAGAACTGACAGTAATAAACAGTAAAAATCATAAGAAGTAAACAAATACATTTTCCAAGGTGTTTCATGGAGAACAATACCTCCTTTTGTTACCTTGAAAGGCAGCCCCCTTAACATCAAGCATGACCTACAAGAAGTCTAAAGATATGGTGTGGGATTGAGCCAAACCAGTATATCTATTCCAGAAGGAACAAACACCCAACTGTAGACAGCACTGTTTCCAACAGGTTGCGTCTTCTCAGTACAGCATAGGGAACTGGATTGGCTGTGTGAGAGGCTATTGACTAGGGTCAGACAGTAAGTGTTGGAGAAATGGAGAAATTGCCAATTAAGGCCACCTTAAAGGCATGTGGAGACTCAAAGCCATAAATGCTCCACTAGGGAATTCTGGGAAGTATGCAAAAATGTCTTCCAAGGTGTTAAATGGAAAACAATGCCCTTTTTGCTACCTTGAAAGGCAGCCCTCCCTTTCCTTCGCAGGTTCGGGTTGGAACTCTTGTCCTGGAAAACGAGGTGTTGCCCATACTCCAGTATGCGGCACAGCCGCGGCCACCCCCATCTGCAAGGCTGTGTGTTAGGAAAAACTTACATCTGGAATACTGTACACTAAACTACCACACAGTCTGAGTGCAGGCTGACAGAACAGAGCAAGAGGGCGAACTAACCCTGCGCTGTTCTACCAACTAGACCCTACCAAGGCAGACACCCCCTTGAAGGTAGGGAGCCTCTGCCGCAGGAACCTCCTCTCTACCCTGCAAGGCCCTGGGAGGTGAGAAGAACCCAAATAGGTCTGTCAGCCGCAGTGAGGTGGTACAGACAGAAAACTGCAATGTGGGAGTTAGGACAGTATTCAGACAGGGGGAAAAAACAGGACGAACAAGGATGAAACAAGCGGGGTTCAAGACAGCATAAGAAACCAAAGCAGACACGAGGAAAGAGAACTAAAGATATAAAAACACTGAACGTAGAAAGGAAAGCAAAACCGCCGGGTCACACCAGAGGGTACGTCAAGGTCAAACCACTAGACAAGGGATCGTAACCTAACTGGTGAATACAATACCAGGGTGAAGCAAACAATGCTACAGGAGACCAGGAATCCAGCTAGGCTGTAAGTTCCAGAAGGACAAACACTGGCACAGGTGGAAGGTCCAGATCCAATTTATGCAGCCTGAGATCCGCCCCCAGAATCCCATAGGAGCAGGAATCCAGGCTGACTCAGAAGACAGACAGCTTTAATTTCCCTAAAGCACACGCATCCTGAATGCCCGCTGCCCCGCGCGTGCAGCAGGGTTAACTCGCTGCGGACCGGGGGCGGAACCAGCGCGGAAACTTGGGGAGGTCCACTAGCATTGTCCGCATGGAGGGTAGAAGGACCAGCAGATGCGGTGTCCCTTCCAGCATATCTGACACTGTGTTACCAGGATCATTTTCCATTTTGTTTGTGGCTCGAAGATGGACTGGGTCAAGTGAACAGTCATGTTCAAGGAGCCAAGCAAGGGGCAAAGGTGTCCCAGACATCTCCACTTTGCTTTGCAAGATCTGGGGGAAAGTCCATGTCTTGCTATTTCCTTCAGCCCTTCTGGAGGGGGCTTGGCTGGGACAAGTGGGACAGCTCCATCCCTTACAACTGGGACATGCCCTGGTACTACGGCCAGGCCGTCCGCTTCGTGAGGGAGCACCAACTGGAAGGACTCAAGCCCGACCTGTGGAAACCAAAGACCGTGCACAAGCTCATCCGAGCCAAAGATTTGTTGGAATTTGTCCCAGGAGTCACCCAGGACACGGCCCAGACCATCTGGGCCAACGTGTCCTGGGCCAGACTGCTCAACAGGCACAAGGACATATCGTGGATGGCCATCCAAGGGGGGCTGCCCCTGCGGGCCTTCACGTATGCCCGAAGACTGAGCAACACCCCCTATTGCCCCAGGTGCCCCTGTTTGGAGGAGACCCCTCTGCACCTGTTTTGGGGGTGCCCCTTTGCCCAGAGCCTGTTGGACACCCTGGAGCCCCATTTCCAAGACTCTGTGCCAAGGAGCTCCATGACGCACCACGCAGTGTTTTACCGGCTGTTCCAGGGCACTCATGCCATAGAGGATATCCAGGCCACCTGGCTCCTTATAAATTGCTTTAAGGACGCCATCTGGTACGCCAGGAGACTCCTCACTTGGCACAAGACAGCCTTGACGACGCCAGATTGCTACAGACTTGTCCTCAACAGCCTGCTGGATTATTCACTAGCAGGGAGACAGTGAGACAAGAAGGAGAAGCTCCACTCAAGAAGCTCCTCCCCCCTCTGCTAGGTTTACCGAGTGGCGGCGACGAAGACAGCACTGCAAATGCCTAAGCAGGAGTCTATGTCTTATCTGTGAGGACACAATAAGAGCAAGCCAGGCTAACGCAAAAAATTTTTAAAAAGTATTAAAAAAGTGATGGAAAGGTTGTACAGTTCAAAAATTGTAGCATTGGAAATGTCATCAAAAGTCGCAAAAAATGATATAACCCACAGCTCCATACAGTGAAGTATGAAAAAGTCATTAGCACCAAAAGATCACAAAATTAAAAAATAATTGTTCAGGTGGTTTTTATTTTTGTAAATGTATAAAAACATTATAAAACCTATACAAACTTGGTATCCACGTGATCGCACCAATCCAAAGAATAGAGTAGACATGTTGTTTGGGGTGCACAGTGAAAGCCGTAAAATCCAAGCCCACAAGAAAACGGCGCAAATGCAGTTTTCACCATTTTCACTGCATTTGGAAAATTAGATACCATCACTTCAAAGTGCAATTTTCTATGCAGAAAACAAGCGATCAAAGAGCTCTTTATGTGTAAAAATAAAAAAGTTATAAACTTTTAAGGTGGGGAGATAAAAATGTAAATGAAAATACAAAAAAGGGCCAAGTCGTACTTCACACAACCTCTGTCCCTGCCTATTTGCAGGCATGCACTAAACCGCACGCAAAACTGCATTCTAGTCAGCTGTCCATTTCCTGGATAAGACAAACAAACAAAGACAGAAAACAAGCACAGTCTAACTAACTGGGGTAAAACCAAGGATATTGTGAGGTATAAGATCATGAAGCAGAAAATATAGTCAATCACAAAAGAGGAAGAGAGACAAAGTCAATAACAGACCCACGTCTACAAAACTGGTCGGTTTAAATAGAGAAAAAGAATGCTGCCCCTGGATTGGATTGGTCACCATACATTGACTTGCTGCAGGTCCATTTGTGCAGTGTTGTTGTTTCTGCTTCATATGGATGAAATTTGATGCTATGGGGTTCATGTACTAAGGGCCGCACGGCATACTTTTGTCGGACTGTGCACCTTTTTCATGGCTAAAATGGCTTGCACAGGAATTCGAGTGCCGTATTTAACTTTTAAATCATGTCGCAAGCCCAATGTTTAAGACACAAAAATGGTGATTTGTGTTGGACCTGAGAGGCGAAGCAACACATTCATGATTTCAGGCGAGCAATCTAAATGAATAGCCGTACGCTGCATTATAGATGGACAATGCACTTTCAGTGAACTCCAGTGACCTGGTAAGTAAATGTGCCCCTATATGTTACAATTGAGCAATGTTGCAGATTAGCCTGCGGTAAGTTCATGGTGGGTAACCTATTGTGAATACATTGTAACCTGACCTTATTATTATTTCATTGCTGTCCTCTGGAAATCAGAATTTCCTTTAATCCAATCCATCTTTCCCTAGGTGAACCATAAAATGTCCAGTATATGGTTCAACCAGGAGAAGATGGATGTGATAAATGTATACCTTTACATAACCTTATCTCTTTACTATACAAGATACAGCCAACATAATTCAAACGGAAGCACACTTTGGTACTTATGGTACTGCATGCTACGAAGGGACAATAACTTGTCTATTAGATTGTAATTAGGGATGGGTGAATTTTTCAAAAATTCAATTCGCCGAGTTCACTGAATTTTACTACAAAATTCAATTCAACCCAAATCGAATCATGGCGAATAACGTTAAAAAACCGATATTTCCTGACTGCAGAAAGCCTTGTAGAATGTTGTGCCGTGCTCAAATATGCACAGGGAGCTTGGTTTGGTCTTCAAATAATGCTGTGTTTTAGTATGACACGCACATGACAGCCGCCACTCTTAGAATCGCTTTACTCTTCAATTCCACGGACACCTACAGGGGTCAACTTCACCAAATAAGTGAAGCGGGAACGCAGCCTGACAAGGTAAAATCTGTGCCAGCTCGAAAGGACTGAGCTGAGGGCCAAGATCCCACTATAGGGTCCATACAAAAAGAAAAATGGGAAACTTCCACTTGGTAGGCTATTGCTACATTTTACAAAAAGGGGCTATCTAGCCCTAAGGCACCATAACCAGGAAATAAAACTTAACCTTTATTGGTGTTAATGTTAAATGTGCTACGAACATAAATTTAAGGTTAAAAACATGGAGTATTCTAACTGCCAAGTATCTAGATAACCTAGTACTGGTCTCCGGATTGACCAGGCTAGGACTTAGGTTATATTACATATATATCTGTGGGGCAGGTATCAGCAATGGGTGTGAATTTGATATCACAGGTGAGACCAATAGTGATGGAATAGATGTGTTTTTGGACTGTAGAGGAAATGTAACCAGGAGGGTTGTTCTCACCTCCTGGTTAAATCAGTGGAGTATGTCCACTGTTTTATCTCAGTATGTTATTAGGTAGTTGTTACTCCTATAATATTATGTCCCTACATGGGATCAGAGTGAGTTGGTGCCACCGTATTTCTCACTTAGTTGGTGGAAACTAATACCCCAAGTGCCTCAATTCAGTTCAAAGATCCATTAGTCTCTTGCACCTGACAGGGTAGCATTCACACTGCAGAAACTGCTCTAGTGCTAGTCTGCCTCCTAGGTAAGTTATTATTCTATACTAGACTGGCATAAGATACTCCGCTATTTAAAAATTGCTGCTCAAGCCCCCCAACATGTTTCGCCGAGTACACGGCTTCATCAGGGGTAATGGGCTTACCTCGCGAGCGGCGTGCGTTATGTATATTTATACCCCTACCCAGAATACCATAGGTAGGGGGTGTGCCCAATCAGGAATCCAGAAGTAAGGAGAGGCGTGTCAGCCTCGCTGTTATTGTGTCCGCCCATGAATGTGTATGGGCGGGCACCTATCACATGATCCTCTACCTACGATGCATATGCCTGGAAAATTACCAACATTATGAGACGATATTGGCCTATTTTGAAGGCGGACCGAGACCTATCAGAACGGTTACCAGACTACCCCTCGATCACGTACCGTAGAGGTAGGAACCTACGAGACTATTTGGTCCATAGCCATTTTGCCCCCTCTAAAGAAATAACGAACAGAAGAAATGAAAAAACGGTTGGCTCATTCCCCTGTGGCTCCTGTACCTTCTGCCGCTACTTGCCAAGAACCCTGAATTTCATAAATCCTCACAATCAGGAATTTTTTTGCCATACAGGATTTTTACAATTGTAAAAGTGTGGATATAGTATACGTAGCCTCATGCCCCTGCCCCAAACTATATGTGGGGAAGACCATTCAGGAGCTGAGAAGGTGAATATCGGGACATTTGAGTTCTATCAACACAAAGAAGGACACGCCAATCTCGCGGCATATTTGGACATATCATGGAGGTAATCCCACAGTTTTGAAATTTTAGGGGAAAGACTGCATCAAACGGGGCCCAAGAATGGGAGATCAAAATCAGAAACTTTTACAGATAGAGGCGAGGTGGATACACCGCTTTAAGAGCCTCAGCCCCATTGGACTTAATGAGGGTTTTACTTTTACCCCATTTTTATAAAATAGATACCCACATCATGTACGCTTCTGAATCTGGACCCCCCCCCCTCATACTGGATCGTAAAAAAGTTCCAATGTGAACCATTATTCCTCGTATTTTGTCTGGCTATGATTGACAGATCTTTCCCATTACTGACCATAGTGATATATGGCTCTCGATTCACAGTGTAAAGTCGACCTATCAGAATTCTCACTACTGTATCTGTATTTGACTATTCTCATCATGAAATACACGATATATATTAATTGAACATGTGATTAAAAGCAAGCGTGCATAATATAGAACAATCCCCTTTTAGGTCTGGATCAAATGTCAGAACCTAGTTTAATATACCTACCTGTGCCCAATATCCATTACAGGATGAGTCGTCTCCTCCTTTCACCCCTTGTACCCCCTTTTGTAGAAGGGGCACTTAGTTGATCCTTTGAGTTAACGTCCCTGCTTTGGACCGGTTTCCATGGCGACTAACGTCGCAATCTCGAGTCACGTGACAACATCACGTGACGAACAGGGGATCATGTGACGACTCCTCCCGTAGCTGGGCGCCCCCCTCACCGCCACCACGCGTCACTGAGTAGGTGACGCGATGTGGGCGGTGCGTTGGGACGCACCCTGCAGGATACACATGACGGCTCCATCGAGGATCACGTGATAGGTGCCCGCCCATACACATTCATGGGCGGACACAATAACAGCGAGGCTGACACGCCTCTCCTTACTTCTGGATTCCTGATTGGGCACACCCCCTACCTATGATATTCTGGGTAGGGGTATAAATATACATAACGCACGCCGCTCGCGAGTTAAGCCCATTACCCCTGATGAAGCCGTGTACTCGGCGAAACATGTTGGGGGGCTTGAGCAGCAATTTTTAAATAGCGGAGTATCTTATGCCAGTCTAGTATAGAATAATAACTTACCTAGGAGGCAGACTACCACTAGAGCAGTTTCTGCAGTGTGAATGCTACCCTGTCAGGTGCAAGAGACTAATGGATCTTTGAACTGAATTGAGGCATTTGGGGTATTAGTTTCCACCAACTAAGTGAGAAATACGGTGGCACCAACTCACTCTGATCCCATGTAGGGACATAATATTATAGGAGTAACAACTACCTAATAACATACTGAGATAAAACAGTGGACATACCCCACTGATTTAACCAGGAGGTGAGAACAACCCTCCTGGTTACATTTCCTCTACAGTCCAAAGACACATCTATTCCATCACTATTGGTCTCACCTGTGATATCAAATTCACACCCATTGCTGATACCTGCCCCACAGACATATATGTGATATAACCTAAGTCCTAGCCTGGTCAATCCGGAGACCAGTACTAGGTTATCTTGATACTTGTCAGTTAGAATACTCCATGTTTTTAACCTTAAATTTATGTTCGTAGCACATTTAACATTAACACCAATAAAGGTTAAGTTTTATTCCCTGGTTATGGTGCCTTAGGGCTAGATAGCCCCTTTTTGTAAAATGTAAAGATCCCACTATAACATCAAAGACTGCACTCTTTTTATACTGACATCAGACGATTCCATAGATTACGACAGAACCTATTCTGTTAAACACTGATACATGTAGAAACCCCCCCAAAAGAGTGGAGAGGGTGCCGGCAGTAATTTTGCATTGATTTCACTTATCATTTTGCCCTTCTTTTCATCCGTCAGTGTCCACTTTCAATAGTTTAAGAATGCATCAGTATTGCTAAAGCCAAAAACAAACAGGAGTTGATCCATAACAAAGATGACCAGTAAATGGGATAATTGCATGTCCTATGTGTTCTGTATCCACTCCTGTTTTTGGCCACCAATCCTGAAGCTTTTCATTCCTCCTGACAGATGAAATGAAGGGGAAAACCAAACATAGTGGCAACGTCATAGAGTGGTGGAGGGTGAAAACAGCATTACGTAAATCATGGTAGGCCACAGTGTGCCACAATGACAGAGTGTGGAGGTGGCGGCAGCAGCAGGAGGAGGTCAGAGAGTGACACAATGACAAATTATGGAGGTGGCAGCAACATGGTAGGCCACAGAGTGGCACAATCACAGTATGTGTTGGTGGGTGGCAGCAGTAGCAGCAGCTTGAGGCCAGAGAGTGGCACAATGGCAAATTCTGGTGGTGGCAACAACATGGTAGGCCACAGTGTGGCACAATGAGTGTGGAGGTGCCGGCTTACATGTCTGCACATGTTATCAACGGTGTTCCTTTCTTCTTCCCAGAGTTCTCTGTACCATGTAACACGGTGTGCTCACAGCCATTTTGCTAATAAAGGGGTAAAAATCACGAATCACTGTAAACTCCGGATTCATTCCAAACCAAAGTTTTCCTGAAATTATAAACGAATTCCACTTCATTAGAATCGATTCACCCATCTCTAATTGTAATGTGAGAGCAACCTCATTTACAAAGATAGAATATATGTTACAAAGTAAGAACCAGCAGTTGATGAGAAAAGGAAATTCTGTCTTTGAATACTGAAGTGTAGAAGGCAATACCCAGCTGTTCATAGCGTAAGGAAAAGGAGTGGAGAGAAGGACGAAAGTGTGAACAGATTGCAGGATATAAACAACAGGTGAGGAACGCTCAGGAGAATAAAATGAGATAAAATTATGGGGAATCGGATAAAGATGGAAAAAAACCTCAGAACAACACATAGAATAGAACAGTAGAGCGGAGAGCAGGTGTGGGGGCACTCATGTACTGTCAGCTGAAGGTTTGTCTTCCTCATCACTGAAGTATTGTCATTCTGTCTCCCCACTCAAGTCTTGTCCCAGAAAAACCCAGTGGTCGAGGTACAATTTTATTTAACGCCATAATAGCCAGGATACCACATATAAGATGCTCTATTGAATAGCTGAATGCACTACTGCATATTTCATTGGCAACCACATTGAAGGTACAGTATATAGTATTTTTAAATATATAGGGTATTCATGAATATTTCTTTTACCAGGCTCTTTACTAAATACTGTAGAACAAATTAGAGGACAATGTATGATAACATGATTTTTTCAGAAAGAATCTACATTAATAAATATAAGATGGTTTTTGTAAGGGCTATGTCGCTACAAAAGTGTTTTACAAAATTAAGTATATCGACATAAATCCTTTATTTTGCCAATTACTTTAAGATAATTATGGAACAGTGATGACTGTGGCACAGCTAAATATTATAACTACATTTTTTGGCAGTTAAAAGAGTCACAAGTAGGACTAGTATAGGCCATTTCCTTACCGACATGTGACGTAATACTACGTCACATGCCGGGTGCGGGTGCATGGAGAGGGCTCACGGGCGGAGCCATCTCTATAGCCAATAAGTTTTTACTGCGGATCCTTCGCCATGGCAGCCTCGGGTCTTCAGAAGGCTGCTTAGAATAAACCTATTCATTACATATTAAATACATTATAATGAATGAGGAGTAAAATCCCCATATACTGCCATACTGTAGTATGGCAGTATATGATAGGATCATACAGACAACCTAGGGTTAAAGTACCCTAGGGAGTCTGAAAAATAGTAAAAATAAAAATGTAAAAAAATGTTTAAAAAAATTATAATTTAAAAAAACCTAAAAACTCAAATCACCCCTCCTTCCCTAGAACTGATATAAATATAAATAAACAGTAAAAATCATAAACACATTAGGTATCAACACGTCCTAAAGTGCACAATCTATTAAAATATTTCACTGCGTTTAACCCTGTAACGGAAAATCACGCCCAAAGTCGAAAATGGCACTTTTTTGACATTTTTTAAAAAATTAAAAATTCTATAAAAAGTGATCAATAGGTTGTACAGTCCTAAAATTGATAACATTGTAAAGGTCATCAAAACTGCAAAAATCGACACCACCCAAAGCTCCATGCACTAAAGTATAAAAACGTTATTAACGCCAAAAGACAGCAAAATCCCCCCAAAAAGTTTTGTACATGAGGTTTTAATGTAATGCAATAAGTGACAAGAGCGAAATCATAATCCCCATAATCCCGAAATCATAATCACCGCACTTAAAGGAAACCCTTCCAATCCCCCAACTACAAAGTGAAGGACAAAGTGTCCACTCCAGAGTTTCTCTTGAGTTCCCTGGACAGTCCTCCAATCCTTCCAAGTGCATGGGTAATGGATCCATAAGGGGCGATGTCATCCGGGATGTACATGCAACAAGCCACTCCCACCATCTTATAGACTCCTCCCTTCTCAGCAAGGATCATGTCCAAAGCCATGCGGTTCTGGAAAGCATCTCCGATATAATTCACAAATCTCTGTTGATTACAATAAAAACAGTTAACCCAACCAACATCTTTGCTCATAGCTTTCTGGGGAATAATGGACTCTAGACCTGCCCATATCTGATTGTGGGCCTTGTACTCATCTGGGACCCCCCTTGGTGCTCCCACTGTATCTATATAAACGTTATCATCTAGGTGCTTCTCTCAGACCTTCAGAATCCTTTTGGATTCTCTACCTTTTCTTTATGTGTCTGATCAAACTCATCCCTGGGGATCACGAGGAAGGAATGCACAAACTTTATCACAGCACACTCACCTTCCCAGCCTCTAGGCCTGACCTGACTCTCCCATCCCCACAAATCCAGTACACATCAGACACTGCTAATACAGGGTTACCTGTGCTGTCAATGTTAAAGAAGATCATTTCCTGCACCAACCGTAGGTAAAGTCTCCTACCCTGGGGGCATCCTGGTCAGCCCTATAGTTACAGTGATAGTCGTGGTTGGGGTGTCCCTGAGAATACAGTCAGTCAGGAGAGACCAGCTTGCAAGAAGAATAAGTAAGTTTGCAATAGTAAGCGTGGAAGCATGCTGACTTCCCTCTAGCTCCACAGACGTGGCACTGGTCAGCAGGACTTGGAAAGGACCGTCGTAGCGAGGCTCCAGACTCTCTCTCTCTGGTGTCTCTTTACCACCACGTAGTCTCCGGGCTTCAGGTTATGCATCCTGAGGTCTCTGTCTGGATCTGAAAAAGGAATCAGAAACACTTTTGCGGACCTTTTCCAAGGCCTGGCTCAACTGTGTGGCATGTTCCACCTGGTTTCCTGCCATTAGATATAGGGTATAGAAAGTAGGGGCCTAGTCTGGGTGCATAGCCAAAAAGTACTTCAAAGGGGGACAATCCCATCTTTCTGTTAAGGGTGGTCCTAACTGAATGGTGGGAAGCAGGAAAGCACTCCTGCTGTGTGTGTCCGTGGGCTACTTGACTTACTGTTGGGTGCAGGGCTCTGGGCAGGCACACTCTATCTCCCAGCATCCAGGTCCCATTGGCATCTGGGCTACAGCTTTCCTCCACACTTCCTTCACTTCTGGTGACACTCAGACTGGAACACCTGTGGATCAAACTTTTAAGCTCAGAACCCACCGTTGAGACTTCAGGACAGTCTCTGGGTTGCATCTGTACAGATCCCTTCGCCATCCCCTCAGTCACATACTTGCCCTTGGCTTGTGGAGTTACCAAATTGTGTGTGCTTTTACTTTTATCATCCCCACCTCTTGTGGAACTAAGAGAGCATCCATGAGTTCTTTAACCAGCGTGCCATGCTTAAAGGGGGTCCCTGCAGAGGTGAAGAAATCTCTAGCCTTCCATATGGGTTCATAGTCGTGTTTAGACCCCAGAACTATACCTTGAGTATAGATGTTTGCCCATTTACCTTCCACCAGCTGTAGCGCTTCCCTGAGTGCCGTCACTTCACCTCCTGCGCTGACCTGTGTGGAGGGAGTGGTTCTGCTTGTACTACCTTATGTGCGCCACAGACCACTGTATATCCAGTGTAGAACCGTCTATCTTCTCCTGCAGACCTGGAGCCATCTATGAGAAAAAAACTCAACATCTGGGTTAATCACCCTTCTCTCCCCCCTCTCTGAATCCTAGAAGACTGGCGATAGAATGAAGGATTCAGAGCTGTGCACCTTATCAGTGTATCCTGGGGTATCAGGAGTGCACACTGGAGTCTGAGCTGTCTGGCCTTTGCTCAGATGCTTGGGCTGTACTTGGGTGAGGACACTGTGCAAGGTATGTGGGGTTTGCACTGTTACTGAGTGATCTAGGGTCTAGGATCAACTCATTGGCCTTGCTAAGCAGATTGCTAGCTGAAACTACTGACACATGAGGAGCTCCCCTCATGACTGAGTCTAACCGGGCCTAATAGTGGGCCACTGGGGAGGCCACCACGTTCCTGGGCTAAGACACCTGTGGCCTAGATACCCGGTGCAAAATAAAATAAAAGGTTTGGTTCAGTGGGATGTGCCTACAGCCGGGACATACAGGATTTGCAAGCTTAAGGCTATGGAATGCATCAATTGCCTCCTGACTAAGGGCAAATGGGGAAAGGGCAATTCAGTTATCAAGGGGCAACATCAGGCTGGAGGCAGCAGATCTTATCCCAGACCTGCAGGAGCTGGCCAGTCCTAGAAACATGTGAAGAGACTTAGGGCCTCAGGGCAGGGGCACATTCTGGACTGCCAGATATCTTTCCTCTGTCAGGTGTTTGCCTGTGGCTGAGAAGCAGTGGCCTAGGAAGATCACCTTCTCCTGGCAGTACTGGAGTTTGTCTCTGGAAACTTTGCAACCCTTCTGGAACAGAAAACACATAAGATCAATAAATGCTTCCTGGCAAACAAAAACAGTAGGTCCTCCGCATACTGAAAAGGAGAACATCCAGTAAGGGGCTAGTCTGCCAGTCTAAACTGAACTGGTAAAAGCAAATAGGTACTGGCAATCTTCATGTAGGGGCACAAAGAGGAAAACATTTTCCAAATCAATAACAGTGAATAATATGTCACTCCCAGGGACTGTTACCAGTTTGGGCTAGGGACCACTGGGCTTCAGTACACTCATTGGCAGCTTGGAGGTCATGGACCATCCTACATGTATCCAGCCGTTCTTTCTGGGTCTTTTTCTTGACCAGGAATGGGTTAAAATCATCATCGGGATAGCAGCGGAGAGTTCTACAATGAAAGGCCCTAACTCTGTTTGGGGGGGCCGTTCAGAAGGGGGATTGTTCTTGCTGACATCCTCGTTCGCCTCCCCCCCTTGTCCTGCCCTGTTGGGGCTGTCAATCACTACAGTAATGTCTCCTCCCCGCAACGCCCGCTTGGGTTGGTTGGTTGAGACTTCCGGAAATGTTGTCGGTCTCAATTTGGCGTGGTCTGTGAAACTACTGACCCTGGTCTCTCTTCCCTCTGTACGTCAATCTGTCAGAGTCCCTCCACTACATCTCCAGCCCAGTGTTCTGTGCTTTCTATAAAGTTCTGGCCAGACTGCAACGTCTCAAACAGAAGTCAGGTACACTTGTGTTGGTTTTTAATCAAAAAGGAACAAAAGTCAGTCATAGGCTCTGTAATACAGTTGGGGGTTTTGTTCTTGCTTAGTCTGTTCGTGGGTTACACAGGAGAACATCACATCATACTGTATTCTTGTTCCACAAGCAAAATCCTTCAAGCCTCTTTTTTCAGCAAAAGGAGCATCACCATGCCCCCACCATTCATAAACAAGTTCAGCATGCTGTGAGCGTCAAGGTCAGAATAGAACACAGCATTCAGGCAAAGCCCTAGACTTTTGAAGAACTTGCATGTCAGTTCTTCACATAACAAAACGCAGACTTCTTCCCCCACGATCTGACCCTTTTGTTAACCCCTTAAATGCTAGAAAACAGGTACCAAAGACATTGCAACACTTTTTATAGTAATTTTTCTCTAATCATCAGGAGCAAATAAGTTTTAAGTAGACCACCCAAACAAACAACGTCCCACACTCCAAGACCCCTAGCAAACGTTTGAAATTGGTGAAATATCACCTTAGCCAGCGTTTTATTTCAAATGTCTGTCAGGACGCTTCAAGCATGCTCAGCTGATATCCTACAAGAAACCCCCACAACCAGCCTTTATGGCTGCCAACAGAGTAGGGTCATAGGCAATTAAATTTCAGGGACTTGAAGGGAATATAACTTAAGATGGCCGCCACTGAAAAATAAACAGAAAAATAAACTAAGATGGCTGCCACTGAAGGATGGTAGGGTGTGTCATCTTTTCTAACCACCAGATACAGGGGTGGAGTCTGCATTCCAGGGGCCATCTTTCCTTCCCAAGGAAAATATAATAAAATCTCTTTCTCAAATTCTCTCCACATCATAAACTTTGAAATGCCCTTATCGCCTGTCTCTTTCTTCAATGGGCACTCTGAAGGATTCCTGTCACTCTGTTCTGGTCTGTCCGTCAAAGCCAGAAGCTCTAAGTGTCTGTTTGCAAATCTGATCAAGTTTTCTCACTTGTAGAATCATCAGATCCTCTAACACATCCCAAAACTTTCAAACCTTCACTATTACTTTTCATTTCAGCACAAAGCTACCAGCCCTTATGTCCGATCATATCAACTTGCACTTTTCCAACAGTCCTACTTAACTCAACAACCTTCTGCCAACTTACATCAGGTCAATCTTCTGTCTACCTACATATCTTTGGTTCAATTCCAATTCACAACTCATCATAAATGCCTACTACTGCAACACTGCCAGGAGTCTCACCAACACTGGCAACTCTATAAAGGGCACATTCACATTTCACTTTTTGTTGGATGTTTTATGATTGTGATTCATATTGTAAGAATTAACATGAACTTCATAGATGCACATTTTTTACATAAAAAACAATAATTTAATGGGCCCATCTTTAGAGCCCAGGGCAGCACTTTTCTGACCCATTCATTTACATTAATGTGCCTTGTCAAAATCAAGACTGATAAAGTTTGACGTGGGCCAATATATTCTGGCATCAATACTTGGCAGCAATTCCTTTTTTGGAAAATAAAATGCAATTGTAGTGCAAAGCAACCATTGTTCTTCATCTTGAAAAGCAAATAAAAACATTATAAAAAAGCAAAAGGAAAGCCATTGTTTTCAGCATGCCTGCACAAGAGATGGTTGAAATCTCAGGTTTCACATTCATTCGTTTCATTGCCTGAGCTGGCTTATTTACAATATACAGCATATATTTTAGAGTGCTCAAATAGATATTCCTATAATTTTCAACATTTTACAAGTAGCCATGGGCACAGTTTTGATAGATATACTAAGGTCAATTTGGAATAGACAAATAAATGACTAAAAGAAACAAAACACCAAATTGACTTTAATTTGTACACCATCCCCTACCCTGCAAGAAATTGGACATATTTTTATACTGAAATTATATATATCCACATGCATATATAATATATATATATATATAATCTCCACCCACCAGTGACATCCTATTTTCCCTACAGCAGAGCTACCTGCTGTTTTCAGTAAAGAATCCCTATGATAATGGTGAAACCATCTCTCTCCTAGTCATAGATGTGGTCCCTATGCCATTGTTACCTGCAAAAGAGTAAAACAAAAGGTTCAATAGAAAGATCTAAAAGATCTATGTATTGTCCATTCCAGTAGTTGTAAATTGTAATTAGGTCAACTTGTAAACATCTTTTTGTTGAACAATTCCAAGTTTAATAATTTGTCTTTACATTGGTCGCCCTCCTTTCAAGCCTCTCTACTTAAGCATTAAGTCCTTCTTATTTTATGCTGCCTATAATTGTATGCAACACTCCATAAGCGGTTTGACTACTGATTTGTATAAGGATAAAATTATATCCTTACCTTGAGTGTTTATATTTCTCCAGATACTGTAAAGTTGGTATTTTATTTGCCTTGGGAGCAGCTGCCTGGCACTGATCAGTAAAATTAGGATTGCTTTCCCAAGTCTTTTGCAGCTGTAGTGTTACCCAGTGTTTTAACATTTAATAATTATACTGTTGTAGAATGGTATTAATTATTTTATGGTTTAGTGTTAGGCTACATTCACACACACATGTATGGGGGATGTATATACGGCCGACGTATATACGGCCGATATATGTCCCCCATACACTTCTATGGGCTCACGTGTGCCACCGTACCGCTCCGTAGCCCGGGAAAAGATAGGACGTGTCCTATATTTTCCCGTAATACAGCGCACGTCGCCGTATCTTCCTATGGAGAGGGACGGGGGTGAGCAGCTCTCATCCCCTGCTCCTCTTCGCAGCGCCGATGTATACCCGCCGTACTACGGTACGGTGGGCATACATCGTGTGAATGTAGCCTTAGCAGGACAAAACATAAATCTGGGATCAGCCATGGAACATAGGATGGCAGGGCAATAGAAATAGCCAGAAAGAGCAACAACTACACCCAGGCTCTGAATAAATCCAAGATTGTGCCAGAAGTGGTGACCAATAGCAGAACTCCAGGAGTACCAGGGAACCAAGGAGTGGCAACAGCGAGAAGGTCTTAGATAAATTGAAGGTTTCAAGCAGCGGAACCAATTTACTGGTTATTCACCCCAAACCTTCTTTTTATAATCAGGATCTACTTCCTGCAAACCAGAGGACGCAGCAGCTTCATAAATATATATCTCTGCAGGAGTATTATCCACTGCTTCCCAGAGAAACTTATATCCTACTACTATCCACAGATCCTTCTCACTCCCATGGAGTGCGGTGTAACCCTTTAGAAAACTATGAGATAAATCAAGACATATTATATAGTATTTTTGGGTAAAGACTACAAGGATCAAATTGCATTCAGACAACTGGGAAATCTAAGTTCAGTCTTCATCGCCACGACACCAGTTACAATTTACTTTTACAATTATCCAATTTTCTACAAAACTCACGGACAAATGTGACAAGATGGAGTCCTACCCTAAATCTGGGAAAGTGTGGGGTCAAATTTTTCCCAAAATTCTTAGGGCATCCATCTTCAACAAATGTTGTGAGGTTTTCCAGGATTCCTGGAAAAAACCTTTAAGAGCTGATGTAAAATATTGTAGTCTACAGCTTCATTGTATGGCAACAGATGTATAAACTTTTTTTATGTTGTTTTCTGAACTGTAGTAATCACAGGACAAACAGGACAAACATCGCCTCCAGCACATCTCCTGTTAGAGAAAACAAGTCATTGCGGAAGAGTTAACTGAAAAATTAATGGTACAAGTAAAGAGAAGATAAACTTGTTTAGGAGCTGTGCAAGTCCTTCAAAATATTAATATTTTCTTATAGACAGGACTTGGCATACTGTTAAAATACTACAACTGGTGTGATAATGGGGCAAGCAGCTGATTTGGCTGTGGGTTGCCAGGATTAGGCAGGCATTTCCATTGATGTATTACATGAGAACCATTAAGGTAAATGGGCATCCATGTGATCCAATGATAGCTCCTTGCATTTTAGAAAAGCCTTCTGTCTTGGCACAAAGAGGGAGCCATTGATAGAGGATTCTTCCACTTTTATGTAATAGGAGGGATTAACAGGAAAAGTTGATCAGAGATGATGGTTTTGTGGTATAAACGGAAATCAATTCAGGCATGATAAACCAGGGGCACTTGCTTATAAATCCAGGCACCATGTCTGTGGTAATCTTCTAGTATTTGTCATCCGTACCTTCCTGATCAGAGATGATGTTTTTTTGGAATGAAAGGAAATCAACCATCAAAATCCAGCCAGGTAAGCCAGGCCACTTACTCATCTATCCAGGGCACTGTGACTGTGGTAATCTTCTGGATTCCTGCTTGTGTTACCAGAGCCCCTTTTTATGGTCGATTTAAAGTCTTTTACAGTGTTCAAGGAGCACTTCCCCCTGGTCGGCCATGCTTGATTTTGATGGAGGTTTTTTAATGTTCTATTATGCACTTTTTTTGCTATGCACTACCTGCGCATACCTATTACCATTTTTGCCATTACTGAACCTCTAGTACCATTGTCCATAAGGATATTTTACTTAATCCAATCTGATTCTGATTTACATGTGCAATTACTTTTCCCTTGTGGAATTAAAAAAAAAACATCTTTTTAATGTTGAAATCCTTGTTCTGCCAATAAAATCCACTTACACACTGTTTTGTGTTGTGTCTGTAACAGATCTGAGCCACTGTGAACACTCAGCTTCACCAGACTCTTCTACAGTAGATCCAAAACAAAGTGGAAATACTATAGGAAGGGGGACAGACATTCGCCTACAGCATCTCATATATGGTATTTCTTTAAAGGTCTACCACCAGGATCATGGATTGTAAACCAAGCACACTGACATACTGGTATGTGCCACCTCAGGCAGGGTTTGCTCTTGTTTTAGCATGTGATGCTAAGGATTTTACAAAAAAGGTTATTTAAAATTTAGCAAATAAGCCTGAAGGTCTCCATGCTCCATTAACACCTATGGAGGTGTATCATTTGCATACTTTTTAAAACCTTTTCTCTTGAAAAACAAGAGCATAAGAAGCTTAAAGAAGAGCAGATTCTGCCAGAGGGCGCACACACCAGTATGTCAGTGTGCTTGGTTTACAATCCTTCACCCTGGTGGTAGATTTCCCATAACAGTATCTTGAATTTAAGACCAATGTAGTTAGTTTAGGATACAATCTATACTACTATTTAACCTTATAATAGTTAAAGAGGAGCCTTCATTTATCCTGGACAGAATAAAATGGTAAAAACAAGATACAGGATATTTATGAAATGTCCTTCTATTCTTCAAGAGCTCTCATGGAAATAAAGACAAAGCATTTCTGTAACTTTTACTGCAGAGATGTATTTTCTGTTACAGAGTATTACATTGTACTACTGGGTAATATTAAATACTCATGGGGACTGTTTAAGTGGGTAATAAAAAAATAATTAGACTGAAACAAAACAGCTATTAAAATTTAAATAGAAAAAGCAGAATTACAATTTTGTTTCAAAATCAATCCACCATCTGATGTCTGTGCAGCAACTGAACAATAAATGATATGAATGACTGTATAGAACATATGTACTGTTTATCCAAAGTCACTTGAAAAAGTAAGTATGTCCTATGTAAAGTGTTTATTATTTGACACATATATGTGTTGGCATTGGCTGTTTTCAATGGGAAACACTACATTTCTTTTTTCAGCCTCAACTTTTATTGACATACTTATGGTCATTGTCATTTTAATGGTTCAATTTCCACTAAAATTTAATCTTCACAGACTGTTCAACTGTCTCACCCTTCCCCCTGCTTCTTCAGCACTTTCCCCATCCCTCTTTCTGATGTACTATCACTGCTGAAGAGGAAGTTTCAGCACACTGAGGGATGGGGAAGTGCATCTTTAATATAACCCACACCACGGCAGATCCACCAAGAGGCTCCATCAGGCTACAGTTAGCTTACTGAGGTGGGACAGGAATACCCCCTGCTGACGCACTTTGCGGCTGGGCACACCACCTTTCACAACCCTGAGAAAATAATGCACAGCTGTAAGATGATTATACCTACAAATATAGGGATGGATGGCTAGCTCTGAACAAAGTTTGAACAATCTTGGAGGATTTTAACTAAACAAAACTGTACAATTTTCAAAATGGTTTGTGTGCAACTGGCTTTGGCCTACCTGCACCCAACAGTTGTCAAAATTACCAGTGAAAAATGAACATTAAAGTGTAACCGACATTTCAAAAAACGTTTGATATGTTTTAGGGCAGTTAATTTTAAGCCCTTTTGCAATTGTATTAGTTACCCAAATCCTGCTCCTTCCTCCTGTATTCTGCAAACTTCCCCTAGATGGCAGTGACTGCTCAGATAGCTGTTACATTCCTTCTTCAGAAGGAAGCTGAGACTACGGTGGGAGAGACACGCCCCCATCCCCCTCCCTGCTCACAGCTGATTACCTCATGTCTGCAGCAGTCATGTGCTGACAGGAACACTGACTAGTGTAATAACAAAACACCTACACTTATCTTTCCCTCAGCTTTCCCTACACCTGTATACGGTATAAACAAATAATCCACACAGACAGAAACTGCAGCTCCCCCAAGCTGTGCCCTCATGTGCTGTGCTGAAGTTTTACTTAGAAAGTAGGTACATAAATAGACAGACAGATAGATATGTAGATAGATAGATAGATAGATTTGGATGGATGGATGGATGGATGGATATATAGATGGTAGATAGATAGATAGATAGATAGATAGATTTGATATGCATTTATAGATAGGTCTGGTGTCATTGGTCAGCACCATGCACTTGTGATGAGGTGACAGGAGGCAGACTCCACCCCTCCATCTTGCTGATTGTAGGTTTTTTGAGAGCTGGAAACCCTGGTTGCTATGGGCCAAAAAAGGTCCTAAATGAGGACCGAGAGGCAAAATATTTTGAGGAATAATTCCCAGGGCCACCGAGAGAAGAATTATGTATTTTAGTTTGTTTTTTTTTTGCTCAGAATGACGGTTACACTTTAACGTCTGTATTTTCACCACTGATTTGCATTAGCCTAGCACCTGTCCTTATGAACTATCATTTATGGGGTCATGTATCTTATTTGCTGTCTCTATTTTTCCTTATTACATATATGATGACACTGCTTCATCTGCTGCTCTGTGCTTCGGTGGTTTGCAATTCTCTCATTCATCCAAACCTGACAAGAAGGCAGGGAAAGGGGTAGGCATACTCCTCTCCCACAGTGCACCTTCCAGGTTATTCCTTCTGTACCCTCTGTCATCTTCCCTTCTATTTAGGTCTACACCCTAAGGATATTTCGCCCATTCTCCCTTCATGTCGCTGTAATATATCATCCTCCTGGCTCACCTTACCAATTACGTGACCACTTTGCTTCTTGGCTTCCTCATTTTCTATCCTGTGATATTCCAACCCTCATCATGGGAGACTTTAACATTCCTATTAACAAACCCATCTCCTCTTCAGCCTCTCAACTTCTATCACTATCTTCTTCCACAACTCTCTTCAGTCTCTGACTTCATTAATAATGCATTTCTACTTTCTGACCTTAACATTATTTCTTTTACTGTGAATAGCTTCTCTCCTTTACAGAACCTGCCCACCTATCACACTTATTGGACCCCCGTGCCATTGACACTCACCATTTCCCATCTCCTCACTCTCCTCTCCTAACCTTGCCACTAACCATTATAACCATAACCTCAAAAGTGCCCTGGATGTGGTGGCAACTCCTTTTGTCTGAACATTTCAACACAGTCAGCAACCTTGGCGCACACCCCAAACCCATTTCCTTCAGAGTGCCGAACATCTGTCGAGAAAATTGCGTACATCTGCAGAATTTCTGTACTTTATGCTTAGAACATTGGTCTCCATTTCACCAAACAAGTCTATTTCAATTATCTAATACCCTCTCTCTCTCTTTAACAATCCTAAAAGGCTTTTCAAAACTCTTCATTCCTAAGTTCACCTTAGGCCCTAGAAACAAAGGAGGCTTTATTAGTATTTCCATCTCTCTCCTTCTTCCATGGGTATATTCATTTATTCACCACCCCTGCTTGCTTAGTGGGCATATTCCTTTGTTTAGTTTTTCTTTCTTAATAACATTTATTACTCTTTTCTGATCTTCTAGAATTTAGTGATCTTTCTTTCTGAAACTTTTTCTTGTTAATCTTGTCCATCCTCTCATGTGTCCTGTGTTGTAGTTAAAGGGGTATTCTCGTCTGGGTATTCACATTCAGTTTCATTAATCTGCCATGTATATACATTTCTTCAATTAGATGTTAAAAATGTTTGAAGATAAATTCTCATAAATGTAGTCATATGGTCCCTTAGAAACAAGACTGAGTCCTCGGATACGGCCACCTCTGCTGGAGTGATTGCACAAAGAAACAAAAAGTTTTTATATAAGAAATGTACAGGAGTTGCTGAGTGTCCCACAGCCGTCCTGTGGTTATATACGCTGAATCCATGTGGTCAGACAGAGCTCAATAGTGCATGTCTGGCAACTGCTGCTAATGTGTGAGGTGGTTGTATCCGAGAAAGCTATCTCGTTTCTAAGGGACCATATCACTACATTTATGAGAAATTATCTTCACACAGGAACATTTTTTTTTAATAATGTCCAATTGAAGAAATGTTAACATATAGCAAATGAATTAAATGAAATGTAAAGGCCCAAATGGGAATACCCCTTTAATTGTTTTACGATCTAAATTTGGTCTCACCGCTCATCTTTAAATGTTGTTGTACCTAGGCTCCCTAAACCTTAGGCTGCTTAAGGCATAGTGCTCTACGCATGAATGTTATATTACAGTATAAGGCAATTATAAAATGGCAATTAGAAAGGGCAAGAGATTGTTAAGTTTGCAAAGAAAAACAAAGAAATCCTCTCCATTATCAATCTTTTTAGCTAATTTAAAGGGATATTCACACAAACACAAGTTTCTTAAAAGTATTCAGGAAAAAAACAACACATTCTCCAATTCACTGTTATGAAAAAAAATACAGCTTTTCACAGATATAAGTCCAACCTGTCTTTTTCAGTTCTGGTGTACACAATTTCAGTTTCCCTTAGACACAACCCTGTAACTTCTGACTTATGCTCGGCGACACCATCTTGGATTTCTGTGAGACGACTGTGCCTCTGAGTTTCTCCCTCTCTGCACTCTAGCCCTGCCCCTTGCAGTCCAGGACAAAGCTCATTCCCTGATGAACACTGATACACAGACACTGAGTTCCTGCTGGCAGCAGCAGCCTGAGGGGAAATACAAGCTACGGACAGATAAGTTATTTATCTTGGGAGGCACAGCAGAAAAGTACAGCAGATCTTTTATATTACTGTACCATTAAAATCTGTTTTTAAGCTCACCTGCCGTCCATCTATCTACTCAGTGTTCTCCATTCACATCAGCTCTTCCATCACCACTGTACTACTTTCATGCACTCTATGCTTTATCTATCCACTCTAATACATCATGTTTTGCTGTAAAGGTGTGTAAACCATTAAAGTCCCTTAATCATCTCCTTTCTTTGCCTACTCTCCTCCTACTAACAGCAGGTGATAGCTCTACTTCTCCTGGTCCCACTTCTTTCAGTTCCAAATATTCCACTACTCATAGAAACCCATTCTCTCCTCCTCCTACAATTCCTTTCAAATGTGTCCTCTATAATGTCAGCTCTTTGTGCAATAAACTTAAAATCATCCATGACCTGCTGAACAACATTGAAACATGGACCCAGCAGGATGACACTGCTTCGCCTTCTGCTCGGTGCTTCGGTGGTTTGCAATTCTATCACTCATCCAAACCTGACAACAGGCAATGCAGGGAGGAGCTATAGGCATACTCCTCTCCCACGGTGCACCTTCCAGGTCATTCCTCCTGTACCTTCTCTCATCTTCCCTTCTATTAAGGTCCAAACCTTTAGGATATTCTGCCCATTCTCTGTTCATGTGGCTGCAGTATATCATCCTCTTGACTCACCTCACCAGTTCCACGATCATTTTGCTTCTTGGTATCCTTGCTTCCTCATATCCTGTGATATTCCAACACTCATCATGGGAGACTTTGACATTCCTATTAAAAACCCATCGCCCCTTTAGCCTCTCAACTTCTATCACTAATTTCCTCTTTAGGACTGTCAAAACTCTCTGATTCTCCTACTCACCAGAAGGGAAACATCCTGGACTTGGTCTTTGATCAACGCTCTTTAATCTCTGACTTCACTAATAATGCCTTTCTACTTTCTGACCATAACTTTTTCTTTTACTGTAAATAGGTTCTGTCCTTTACAGGACCTCCTTTACAGTAAGTAAATTGTGTGTGGCGGAAGCTTTTGTGTGGGTGCTGAAAGCTATAAGGACTAGATTTTAACGTAAATGAGCCATTTTGGATAGTTGGGTGGGATTTATGTTGTAAATTGTGAGGCTCCCTAGCCCGTGACTGAACTCGAGAGTTACCCATTTACCCTGTGGATCTGTTTATACAGGACGCTGACTGAAGTGATTATGTATTAAGATTTATGAATAGCTCAGTTTTTTTGAGATGCTTTAATTAAGAAAAACTGAAAAGAATTTCTAAATGTGGCAAAGGATGAGAATAAAGAAATACAGCATTTCCTGATCATTCTTGCAGTGTAAAAGCTATCAGTCATTCTTGTCAACTCACATCTGAAGAAGACAAGTTTTCGGCAAGTTGTGCTTTGTGCAGCGGCCTCTCTGACACCTTATCCATCCATTGTAGCATCGTTAAACCAAGCTCAAACTTCTAAAGGTTGAAATCCCATCTTTCTAACAATTCTTTGCCTTTTGACAGTTAAGTCTTTTTGGTGATTTTCCAATCTCCAAAGTCTACAATAAAAGTATGTGACCATAATATTATCTCACGCTCAATATGATTAATTTTCTTTTCTGTTAAAAAAATAAAACGGAGACGCTTGAGTGGTTCTGTTGCATGGAAGGTGAAAGAGGTTGATTTGAATTAAATGTTGTTTAAATAGCTTTCGCTTGGCTTGGTCAAACTTTATTAAATAAAACATTCCACCTAAAATCTCATTTCATTATCTTGCAGCGTTAAATTAACTTTGCTAAAATAACACATTGGAAAAATGGTGTAAAATGTCACATCTGCAAGAACATTAAATGCCCCATGTCACTGTATGCTGCAGTTTTATATAGAACATTAAGATGAATAATATGGAGAGGTGATATGAAGCAAGGGAGAAGGCATTGTCAGAGATGGTTTATAGGGTAATACTCTTCTTCTAGGCACGCTTTACTTCCCCAATTATCGTCTATCGACCACAATCTGAATTTAAAAACTGTGATGAAATGTAAATGTAGTGTAACAATATAAAATCTATGGCCCATTTTAGTAAAACTATCTACCACAAAGATGATGATGACATAACGTGTTATTTTTAATAAACTTCTGCTTATCATCAAAGAATAGAATTGTTCACATTCAGCACATTATTAACATGGGCACTGACACTCTACTGGATTGGGATTCTTAGTTTCAATATTTACAAGGCCAGAGCCTATACCGCCTACGGTATGGATAGAAATCCAAGGATTCATTGAAAGGGTTCAACCAAGTTCACAGGACAGATAACAAGCTACCTGATGCAGGTCCAACTGCTGGGACCCCCACTGATCAAGACAACAGAACCCCAACAATTCAGAGTCCTGTTCTCAATAATGGATGGAATGGCAGGGAGAGAATCCGTCCTGCTACTCGATGTAACAGTATGGGGGTATTGAAAATTGCTAAGCACAGCTATCTTGCCTATTTCCTACACTCCCATTTCATAAGGTAGTGCCAGGGGTAACCAAGTGCTATGAAAATTCCAATACACTCAAACAACTGAAGATAGTGACTGAATGCATGCTTGGAAACTCATTAGTGATGATGGGTCCCTCCTTCCTATTGCTGGGGTACTATTGTTGGGATTGATTTGATTTGTTTGTTATTTTTGCTTGTAATAGTTTTAAAGCTGAATAAAGCTCCTGCATTATTGTTTTGACGCTCAGCACCACAAAAGTCGCCTGTAAGGTCCAGAAGCTTCTACCTTTGATGCTAAGTTACCCCCAAATGCCACAAAAGGGAAAAACATTTAAAATGAATAAACTAAAAAATAAAATACAAAGTTAAAATCCCACAAATATTACATTCCCATATAGAAACCTAATAAAATATATAAAAAAACACAAATACACAAAAATTTGTTGCCGAGTCCGTAACAATCTGCATAATAAAACAATCTTTACCAGACCTACACAGTGAATGCCATTCAAAAAAAACTCAAAAAACTTTCAGAAAATATGATTATTCATCAATACCCTTAAAAGAAATGCTCTTAAAAGTGATCAAAAAATGTTACACACACATCACAAAATAAGACAGCTAAAATAGTTATGCCTCTGAAATGATGGTGATAATAAAATTAACAAAATTTTCTCCAAATTGGTTTTTATTCAGTAAAATTGGTGATAAATAACAAAAAAAAAGCTGTATAAATGAGGTATTGCTGTAATCGTGCTGGCCAAAAAGCTAAAAAAAAGCTTAATAAAAATTGATGATTTTCATTTCTTTCACCAAGTCAGTTGATAAAGTCTCATCAATTAGCTGTAGATCTCAAAATTATCAAAAGGGCATCTCATCCGGCAAAAAATAACTCCTATATGTACCCATTAAAAAAATAATTTATAGCCTTTAAAATATGAGAATGCAAATCTGCTCTGAATGGTGCTCTTACCTTGTACCCAGCATACCATATATACTTGAGTACATAAGCCGAGTTTTTCTGCACAAAAATGTGTTGAAAAACCTCATCTCGGCTTATACATGAGTGGATTAAAAAATAAATGTACATACTCACCTTCCGATGCTCCCTGCGGCTCCTTCTTCTTCTCTTCCCACGCAGAATGCATGGATGCATCTCTGCCTGTTCTGTTACTAGTAAATAGAAGGAGGAAGAGGAGCCATGGGTAGCATCATAACAAAGTTTGTTAAACTTTTTATAATTTATCCATTGTGAATGTTACATTTTGGGCAAAAATGAATATATTGTCAAAAAAACTGTCTCAAAATCCCTTGCATATGTTAAAGCTTGCCAAAGCTATCACCATTTATAGTGACACTGGGAAGATTAGAAAAATGGGGCTGTGTCCTTGAGTCCTTAAGGGGTTCAGCTGTTTTAGACAGATGTATTATTTAAAGGAAATCAAGCACTGCTATACAGTGGTTTTGAGCATCGCTCACTTACACACTGCTGCCTTGCTGCAGATGAAGCATCTGTAAAGCTGAAGCTTCTTGCCACCTCCTCTCGCTCAATTCCATGTATGAGGCCGAGCTTAAGCTGCCAGAGTCATACATAATTATGCATATAGTGAGCGCCCAAGCTGTTTTCCTCTTCCCTTGGGCTCTCCAGGGCTACCGGGTCCATGGATTTTAAAAGACTTTCTCCACAAACAGAACGTTCCTGGGCTTCAGCTTTACAGATGCCTCATCTGCAGCAGAGCAGCAGTGTGTATGTTAGCAATGCTCAAAAGCACTATGTAGCAGTGCCTGTTTTCCCTGAAATGAATTTGGCCTTATAATAAAGCATTGTGCCTTTGAGGAAAAGTGGAAGTGGTCTACATTTCACCCAATAATTTCCCGGTGCTTCAAAACCTTTTGCACTCTCCATTACCTGTGAAGGTTTAGACCAGTTTTAAATATCTGAACTTGTTTTACCAGGGCCTGACTTTTAACTATTTACTTGCCATATTTGCCATTAGGCATTGAAAAGCCTGTGCCTAGGGAATCCAGTTAAGCAGCATATCAGCAGCATGTTTTCCCCCCCAGTGCTTTCTTTATTTTTATTTTATAAAAGTTGTCGTTCCAGGCATTACCCAAGATAGTAAATAATTGCTCTTAGTTATAACAAAATAGAATGGGTATACATTCGGTCTTCGAGTGTCTGTCTTTGACTGTTTCTCTCTCTGTCTTGGACTGTCTCTCTTGGTCTTTGACCATCTCTCCCTGTCTGACTTTGACAGTCTCTCTCTGTCTGTCTTTGTCTATCTTTGAATGTCTCTCTCTGTCTAAGTCCATCTTTGAATGTCTCTCTCTGTTTGTCTCTATCCATATTACCTCACACATAAGCTGTCCTATACTCATTGCCTATTGTAACCAATCAAAGCTCAGAGCTCATGTTAATGAGCTGTGGCAAAATAGCAACCAATCACAGCTCAGATTCTAACTGCCACAGCAGTAAACAGACAATGGCTCCTGTATACGGTGGTAAATAAGTGTATTTTGGAAAAGGTGGTGTAAAAATGTCAGTACAAAACCTAGTTTATGATGGTGCCTAGGTCAAAGAAAGCGGCTTTGCAAATTTGGTGATTGTAAACGAGACGGTGCAGATTATTTTATTGGACATAAATACACACATACACTCAGCTTTGTATATTAGATTAGGTCATTTTATTACCAGAGACTGAATAAGTCATAAACTAACGAAGAGTTGGCCAAAATGAGTTGAGGGGTGTTATATTGTTTAGAAACTCAGGCCCCTTCCACACTTGCGTTGCAGATCACATCAGTGTTTGGTCAGTGAAAAACGCACATTTTGCATCAGAGTGCAATCAGTCAGAGTTTGTTCAGTGTCTCAGTTTTTCATGCGCGTTTTCAATGCAATTTCAATGCAATTTCAATGCGTTTTTCACGTGCAGAAAATGCGCGTGAAATGGACTCAGGACTGAGCTCTATCTTTTCTATGGCAATTGATGCGTGAAAAACGCATTGCACTTGCATTGCACTTGCAAGTGTCTCAGAGTGCAATGCGCTTTTGATGCGTCTCCATAGACTTGTATGGTGCATTTTTCACGCGCGTGAATTGCAAAAGTAGAGTATTGTGCGTGAAAAAAATGCAAGTCTGAAAAGACCCATTGGTTACAATGGGGGTCATTTACTAAGGGCCCGATTCGCGTTTTCACGACGTGTTACCCGAATATTTCCGATTTGCGCCGATTTTCCCTGAATTGCCCCGGGATTTTGGCGCACACGATTGGATTGTGGCGCATCGGCGCCAGCATGCGCGACGGAAATCGGGGGGTGTGGCCGAACGAAAACCCGACATATTCGGAAAAAACGCCGCATTTAAGAACGGAAAATGTGTCGCTCGGGACGTGCTTATCTTCACTCAGCCCGAGCCAGTGAACTCCAGCGGGTTCAGATGCTTTTCAGCGCAGCAGCGCCACCTGGTGGACGGCGGAGGAACTATCTTATTAAATCCCGGCCGGACCCAAATCCAGCGCAGAGAACGCGCCGCTGGATCGCGAATGGACCGGGTAAGTAAATTTGCCCCAATGGGTCAGAGTGCAATGCAAGTTCTGCGCGTCAAAAGCACGCACAGAAAACGCGCGTGAAAAACGCAAGTGTGAAAGGGGCCTTAGGGGAGAGGAAATCAAAAGACAGCTTCAAAAGAGTTTATGAAAAATAGTAATCTTTATTACAAATGAAAATGATAAAATATATAAAATAGTAACATCTCAGGGAGAGACATATACAATGCACACCAGGCAATAGAACCAAAAATGACCAGGAATAGAAAGGTGTAACAAAATAGTAGGATGAAATATGATGTGGCCAAAAGGATATACACTGAGATAGTAGATTAAGCTACCTTACAAATATAAGTGCCAAAGTGGCAGTAATGTAAGCAGTGTGAATAGCACCAAAAAATAAGGGCCCCAAATCACAGAAGCGAAAACACATACAGTGGTAAGAAACGCCAATGGGCG
This sequence comes from Engystomops pustulosus, assembly GCF_040894005.1. NCBI lineage: Eukaryota > Metazoa > Chordata > Amphibia > Anura > Leptodactylidae > Engystomops > Engystomops pustulosus. The sequence goes on along the minus strand of NC_092420.1, from coordinate 55,005,096 downwards.
AAAGGGAGCGCTAAAGTGAAAGGGAAAGAAAGGTCTATAACCTGGTGTGCATGCAGTTGTAGTCTATAAAATTGTGGATAAAGGGGTTAATGCACTATTGGAGGGCATACTGATGTCATAATGGATGTAAGTGGAGGTAATGTGGGTGTCAGTGTCGAAGATTGGGAACACAGTTGGTCATTTTACTGAAGTTGGGGGGGGGGGTTGAGTCACACAAAAGAAATCCAATGGTCCAGCTGCTAACACTAAACTGCAGACACTGTTGCTTTAATAATTTAATAATGGTTACAATTTTCATAGTTGAATTCAAGTATAGGCGGTCCCCTACTTAAGAACACTCAACTTACATACAACCCCTAGTTACAAACGGACCTCTGGATATTGGTAATTTATTGTACTTTAGTCCTAGGCTACAATGATCAGCTGTAACAGTTATCACAGGCGTCTGTAATGAAGCTTTAGTGTTAATATTGATTCTAATGACAACCCAACATTTTTAAAATCCAATTGTCATAGAGATCAAAAAAGTTCTGGCTGGGATTACAATGATAAAATATACAGTTCCGACTTACATACAAACTCAACTTAAAAACAAACCTACAGACCCTATCTTGTATGTAACCCGGGGACTGACTATACAAGGCCTATGTGTTTCTCGCCCAATCTGATCATGGCTATCATCATAATATAATTACAAAAACAAGTAAATCATGAGAATATTATAAATTGGCTATTAATTGGAGTATGTCCAGTGCTAAGGTAGCCCGTACATGGTTATTATTTTTCCAAAATAGTAGGATGAAATATGATGTGGCCAAAAGGATATACACTGAGATAGTAGATTAAGCTACCTTACAAATATAAGTGCCAAAGTGGCAGTAATGTAAGCAGTGTGAATAGCACCGAAAAATAAGGGCCCCAAATCACAGAAGCGAAAACACATACAGTGGTAAGAAACGCCAATGGGCGAAAGGGAGCGCTAAAGTGAAAGGGAAAGAAAGGTCTATAACCTGGTGTGCATGGAGTTGTAGTCTATAAAATTGTGGATAAAGGGGTTAATGCACTATTGGAGGGCATCAGGATGTCATAATGGATGTAAGTGGAGGTAAAGTGGGTGTCAGTGTTGAAGATTGGGAACACAGTTGGTCATTCAACTGAAGTTTTGGGGAGGGTTGAGTCATACAAAAGAAATCCAATGGTCCAGCTGCAAACACTAAACTGTAAACACTGTTGCTTTAATAATTTAATTATGGTTACAATTTTCATAGTTGAATTCAAGTACAAGGCCAATGTGTTTCTTGTCCGATCTTGATCATGACTCATGGGAGTGGGTCATAGTCTTCTTTTATTGTTAACACTGGCCAACTATCATCATAATATAATTACAGAAACAAGTAAATCATGAGAATATTTTGGTGTAAATGGGCTATTAATCGGGGTATGTCCAATGCTAAGTTAGCTGTATATGGTTATTATTCTGGCTTCACTTGCCGCAACACAAGAGGAGGTGTCACCTCGGGCTATGAAGTGTTGTGTCTGATGTGCCTCATTGGACTCACATCTAGTTTAGTATACATGTTTATTTTTTTCTCCACTTGTAGACAGCAATGAAGTTCATAAGGACCTGTAGTTGGTTTAGGGTCCCAAATGAACCTTGCATGTCTTATTTAATTGTCATTTAAGGCAGTCAAGGTTGTTAGCTATCAAAAACAGTATAATGTTATAATATTTTGTTTGTCTGTGACAATAAATATGTAATGAAATATACAAAGCAACTGCAAAGTCAAAAGAAAAATACATCTACCACTAACATGAGAATGAAGATAATCACTCTATGATTGATTGTCTTCCACACCTGGCTCCCTTTAACATTTGGTAAATTTATAGTTCTCTAGCATTTAACCTTAAAACTATCCAATTTAGGATGAGGTAAAACTCAAAATTTCTAATTCATGTGAGGTCCACCATTATTGTCACCTACTGATCTCCTTGTCTCTTTCTGTTAACCTTGTGCTTCTCATTATATTGTAAGAGCTTATCTCTGTACATGCTCTGAATACAAGGACTTGATGGAAACCCTTTAGCTAATGGGGTTCTGCCACTAGATTTAATGAGGCATAATGTACCTTTAGAGTAAGGTTATTAGACATGTGGCCAGAAGTGCGGCCTCATTTTTCAAAAACAAAAATGTTTGATAAAAAACATTGTATCACTGCATAGAATAAATGGAATATTCATAGTAGATGTTATTTTAATAGTACTTAATGAATTCAGTTCTAAAGCCCTGAATATACATTAGATCTATTTAGAATTTAAGATTTTTTTTCACTTGTGTCAATGTTTTAATTTCTAAATTTTGTTATTGCATACTTAAACTTATTGCATCTTATTTGATTCTGCTATTGTGTCTCTCTTGAATACTGTCAGTGTGAACAGAGGTTTAGGGTTGCTGGCTGTTTGCATCACACCCATCACTCTTCTTCAGATTGACTCTGGTTCATAGTTGAACCACTGTTATTGACAGGTTCACCCTCAACTCACTTGCTTCTCATTTTTTCCATTCTATCCAATCACTGTTTGGGGCTGGGATTCTGAAATCTCATAACAGTTCTCCCCACAATGTTAAGGGTGTCTGCTATAGAGATTATTTTAATAAACTCCAGCTTTTCTTGTGATTCTGATCTTTCTCCTGGTATGTATACTTTTGGCTTGTGTTTTGACTATTCTCTGCTCTTGTGATTTTGTACTGTCTTTGTCCTTTTGGTTCCAACCCAGCTTCTTTGTATTGTTTTGTCCTTTGAATACACTTTGGCGCAAGGAGGGGACACCTCCTAGTTGTCACTTGCCACTAGGCTTTGGGAGACAATCAGGCAGGAACAGCTGAAAGTTTGGTCCCTAACGGTAAAACCCTGTCTTTGCCTATTGTTCTATTCCGTACTCAGAGCATGCAATATGCTGTGACTTAGTAAATCTTACTTACTAGCTCAGTTTGTGATTGGTGTATGCAACATGTGTGTTCTTAGAGCATAATGTTTGTTGGGAGTATGTATATGTTTATAGGTATCTTTACATTGCTTCTTTGCCATTGCTTCCAAATAAGCATAAATAGCATCAACATCTGGGACTGTTAGGCCTTCATTGGGGTGAAGGTGGCAGCCGGTAGTTGACAAATGGACCATTATCTGGAATGGAAACAAGAATATGCTTACTCACTGCTTGCAAGCAGAGGAAAAGTAAAGTTTACACTATTTACATATAATTTTATAATATAAAACTCTTAGAACTCTTTATAATACTGAAAACTCTTAAATAAATATACTCTGCAAATGAATTTGAGTAAAGCTTTGATTAACAGTTTGACATGATACACATGCAACATATAAATCGTATACAAATCTAGATGCATCATTTCTGCTGCTATAGCACATTTTGGACTACTGTACTTATAAATTGCCCAAATTTAGCAAAATGTGCCAGCTACAGGTTAACCAGTATGATAATTCCATCTTTATGTGAACATTGTCAAGACCTGATGTACTGCCAGGCATAATATACAGAGTCAAACTGAAATTTATACTAAATTGAGGTTACAGAATTTACATGTTTTAACAATGCATTTTAGCAGGTTTTGGAATAGCTTCATGCTGAATTTCTTAAGTTAATCAAGAATAGAATAAAATAGGCGAACAAGCCAGCTTTTAGAAGTTTCTTGAGGGTCATGCAGTCAATTCCTCCAAGCACTAAGACATGTGTGTGTACAGAGTGTGTCTGCAGCAAACATTTCCAAAAAGTGATATCTAGTAGTTGCTAAGGATTTCTAATTTATATTTAACTTAATTTTGTTCAGATAACTGTTTTAGAGGTGTTTACTAATAGCTAAAATAAAGACCATCCAACATTCAAGTTATTGGAAGAATGTCACATTTAATATGATCATGTGGTCTCACACGAAGTTGGCCCCTCACCTTAGATTAAAACCCATCAGTCATGGAACCAACAGCAGCCAATTTACTCAGCACAGACAGGTGTTACAGTTACCCCCGGATTATTTCTCTTCCCAAATATCTAAACGAAATGTAGTGTCTTTGAATACTAGTAAATTCCAGCACAGAGATTCCCTTCATATTCTGATCATTTTAAATACCTTCTCTTGAGATTTACAAGCTAATTACAAATTATATCCTCTCTCAACGAATATATTGGATAATTCCTCTGTAAATCCAATCTATTCTGATAACTAGAGCTCTGGGGAGTAAAGAAATGGATAACATACTAGAAGATTTATTGTGAGAAATAAACCCTTCAGTGACCAAGCTCATTTAGGCCTCAATGACCAAGCATTTTTATACACTTTCCAAAAAAAAATCATAATTAGAGATGAGCGAACATGCTCGTCCGAGCTTGATGCTCGGTCGAGCATTAGGGTACTCGAAACTGCTCGTTACTCGGACGAATACTTCGCCCGCTCGAGAAAATGGCAGCTCCCGCCGTTTTGCTTTTTGGCGGCCAGAAACAGAGCCAATCACAAGCCAGGAGACTCTGCACTCCACCCAGCATGACGTGGTACCCTTACACGTCGATAGCAGTGGTTGGCTGGCCAGATCAGGTGACCCTGGGATAGACTAGCCGCTGGCCGCGCTGCTCGGATCATTCTGTCTCTGGATGCCGCTAGGGAGAGAGCTGCTGCTGGTCAGGGAAAGCGTTAGGGTGTTCTATTAGCTTACTGTTAGGCAGGAGTGATTCTCAAAGAACCCAACAGCCCTTCTTAGGGCTACAATAACGTTCTACTTTTTTTATTTTAATTTGCATCTTTTACCATTTTGTGAGGAATTAGCAGGGGGACTTGCTACCGTTGTGTTTAGCTCTTAGTGGCACACATATCCATAGCAAAGACCGAAGTGGGAAAATTCAGTAGGGGTTGGATTTCTATTAGGCAATAACTCAGTGTCATCTCATCTGGCATAGTACTGTGCTTCCTTTGATACTTGGCTAGAAAATAGCCATAGGAGAATACAAACAGCTTCTTGAAGCCTACAGTAGCGTTCTATATATTTGATTTCTGGTTGATCTGCTGGTGGCTGTAGTTTCTGCAGTGCATGTACTTGCCAATTCTGAGCAATTTGTAGTGAGACTTGCGACCGCTGTGTTCTGCGCTTAGTGGCGCACATATCCATAGCAAAGGCCGAAGTGGCAAAATTCAGTATGGGTTGGATTTCTATTAGGCAATAACTCAGTGTCATCTCATCTGGCATAGTACTGTGCTTCCTTTGATACTTGGCTAGAAAATAGCCATAGGAGAATACAAACAGCTTCTTGAAGCCTACAGTAGCGTTCTATATATTTGATTTCTGGTTGATCTGCTGGTGGCTGTAGTTTCTGCAGTGCATGTACTTGCCAATTCTGAGCAATTTGTAGTGAGACTTGCGACCGCTGTGTTCTGCGCTTAGTGGCGCACATATCCATAGCAAAGGCCGAAGTGGCAAAATTCAGTAGGGGTTGGATTTCTATTAGGCAATAACTCAGTGTCATCTCATCTGGCATAGTACTGTGCTTCCTTTGATACTTGGCTAGAAAATAGCCATAGGAGAATACAAACAGCTTCTTGAAGCCTACAGTAGCGTTCTATATATTTGATTTCTGGTTGATCTGCTGGTGGCTGTAGTTTCTGCAGTGCATGTACTTGCCAATTCTGAGCAATTTGTAGTGAGACTTGCGACCGCTGTGTTCTGCGCTTAGTGGCGCACATATCCATAGCAAAGGCCAAAGTGGCAAAATTCAGTAGGGGTTGGATTTCTATTAGGCAATAACTCAGTGTCATCTCATCTGGCATAGTACTGTGCTTCCTTTGATACTTGGCTAGAAAATAGCCATAGGAGAATACAAACAGCTTCTTGAAGCCTACAGTAGCGTTCTATATATTTGATTTCTGGTTGATCTGCTGGTGGCTGTAGTTTCTGCAGTGCATGTACTTGCCAATTCTGAGCAATTTGTAGTGAGACTTGCGACCGCTGTGTTCTGCGCTTAGTGGCGCACATATCCATAGCAAAGGCCGAAGTGGCAAAATTCAGTAGGGGTTGGATTTCTATTAGCCAATAACTCAGTGTCATCTCATCTGGCATAGTAGTGTGCTTTGATACTTGGCTAGAAAATAGCCATAGCAATAGGATAGCATTGTTTGGTTTTAAAAACTCAAAAAAAAACAAAAAACACAAAAAAAAAAAAAAACACAAAAAAAAACAAAAAAAAGTAAAAAAAAAAAAATAAAGTTATAACTCTCATTTTAAAAATGTTTAACCCGAGGGCTAGGGGTAGAGGACGAGGGCGGGGACGTGGGCGTCCAACTACTGCAGGGGTCAGAGGCCGTGGTCCTGGGCGGGGTGAGACACCACCTGCTGATGAGGGAGCAGGGGAACGCCGCAGAGCTACACTCCCTAGGTTCATGTCTGAAGTTACTGGGACTCGTGGTAGAGCACTGTTGAGGCCAGAACAGTGCGAACAGGTGATGTCGTGGATTGCTGACAATGCTTCGAGCAATTTGTCCACCACCAGTCAGTCTTCCACGCAGTCCACCCATGTCACCGAAATCGCCACTCCTCCAGCTCCTGCACCTCAGCCTCCTCCCCCCCAGTCTGCCCCCTCCCAGGAAAATTTGGCATTTGAACCGGCATACTCTGAGGAACTGTTTTCTGGACCCTTCCCACAGTCACAAACCACTTGTCCGGTTGCTGCTGAGCAATTTTCCGATGCCCAGGTTTTCCACCAGTCACAGTCTGTGGGTGATGATGACCTTCTTGACGTAGTGGAAGTGTGTAAAGAGGTGTCCGACGATGAGGAGACACGGTTGTCAGACAGTGGGGAAGTTGTTGTCAGGGCAGGAAGTCCGAGGGGGGAGCAGACTGAGGGATCGGAGGATGATGAGGTGACAGACCCAAGCTGGGTTGAGAGGCCGGGTGAACACAGTGCTTCTGAGACGGAGGAGAGTCCTCGACCTGAACAGGTTGGAAGAGGCAGTGGTGGGGCCAGACGGAGAGGCAGGGCCAGAGCTGGTGCATCAGCGCCACTGTCAACTAGTGAAGCTCCCGTGGTGAGGGCTCTTGCGGCGAGGGCTAGATCTTCAGAAGTGTGGAGGTTCTTTAAGGAAACACCGGATGACCGACGGACTGTGGTGTGCAACATTTGCCAAACCAGGCTCAGCAGGGGTTCCACCACTACTAGCTTAACTACCACCAGTATGCGCAGGCATATGAATGCTAAGCACCCCACTCAGTGGCAACAAGCCCGTTCACCTCCGGCCGTGCACACCACTGCTCCTTCCCCTGTGTCAGCTGCTAGTCAGCCCCCTGCCCAGGACCCTGGCACAAAAACCCCATCGTCGCCTCCACGATCCTCCACAGCATCCACCAGCGTTCAGCTCTCCATACCCCAGACGCTGGAGCGGAAACGCAAATATAGTGCAACCCACCCGCACGCCCAAGCCCTTAATGTGCACATCTCCAGATTGCTTAGCCTGGAGATGCTGCCCTATAGGCTAGTAGAGACCGAGGCCTTTCGCAACCTCATGGCGGCGGCCGCCCCTCGGTATTCGGTGCCCAGCCGCCACTACTTTTCCCGATGTGCCGTCCCAGCCCTGCACCAGCACGTGTCAGACAACATCATCCGTGCCCTGACCAACGCCGTTTCTGACAAGGTCCACCTGACCACGGACACGTGGACGAGTGCTGCCGGGCAGGGCCACTATATATCGCTGACGGCACATTGGGTTAACTTGGTGGAGGCTGGGACCGAGTCTGACCCTGGGGCTGCTCATATACTGCCGACGCCGAGGATTGCGGGGCCTACCTCGGTCCAGGTGTTTCAGGCCTACTATGCCTCCTCCTCCTCCCACCCCTCCTCCACCTCCTCCTCCGAACTACCATCCGTGGGCACGGCGCCATCAGTCGGTAGCTCTAGGCACAGCAGCAGTGCCGTCGCTAAGCGACAGCAGGCGGTGCTCAAACTGCTGAGCCTAGGCGACAAAAGGCACACCGCCCAAGAGCTATTACAGGGCATCACGGCGCAGACTGATCTGTGGCTGGCACCGCTGAACCTCAAGCCGGGAATGGTTGTGTGTGACAACGGCCGTAACCTGGTGGCGGCTCTGCAACTCGGCAGACTGACACATGTGCCATGCCTGGCCCATGTGTTAAATCTGATAGTGCAGCGTTTCCTCAAGACATACCCCAATCTGTCTGATTTGCTCACGAAGGTGCGCCGCATCTGTGCGCATTTCAGGAAGTCCAGCCCAGATGCTGCCACTCTCAGGGCAGCGCAGCGCCGCCTCCAACTGCCCGCTCACCGACTGTTGTGCGACGTGCCCACGAGGTGGAATTCAACACTGACCATGTTATCCAGAGTTTACCAGCAGCGCAGAGCGATTGTAGACTGCCAGATGTCAACTTCCACCAGAACTGGTAGTCAGGTCAGTCAGCTTCCTCAAATCTACAATGAGGAGTGGACGTGGATGTCTGATATCTGTCAGGTGCTGAGTAACTTTGAGGAGTCAACACAGATGGTCAGTGGCGATGCCGCCATCATCAGCCTCACCATCCCGCTGCTTGGCCTGTTGAAAAACTCTCTGGTCAGCATGAAGTCGGAAGCTTTGCGCTCGTCACAAGAGACGGGGGAAGAATATTCCCTTGTTGATAGCCAAAGCACCCTGAGGTCTGTTTCTCAGCGCATATCGGAGGAGGTGGAGGTGGAGGAGGATGAGGAGGAAGAGGAGGAGAATGTTGGCGAGACACAAGAGGGGACCATTGTTGAGTCCTTCACTGTTCAGCGTGTATGGGCAGAAGAAGAGGAGTTGGAGGAGTTGGAGGAGGAGGAAATGGACAGTCAGGCCAGTGAGGGGAGTGAATTCTTACGCGTTGGTACTCTGGCGCATATGGCAGATTTCATGCTAGGCTGCCTATCCCGTGACCCTCGCGTTCAAAGAATTTATTCCAGCACCGATTACTGGGTGTTCACTCTCCTGGACCCACGGTACAAGCAAAATCTTCCCACTCTCATCCCTGGAGAGGAAAGGAGTGTGAGAATGCATGAATACCAGCAGGCCCTGGTGCACAAGCTGAAACAGTATTTCCCTTCTGACAGCGCTAGCGGCAGAGTGCGTAGTTCTGCGGGACAAGTAGCGAGGGAGAGTAGGCGAGCAGGCAGCTTGTCCAGCACTGGCAAGGGTACGCTTTACAAGGCTTTTGCCAGCTTTATGTCACCCCAGCAAGACACTGTCACCTGTCCCCAGTCTCGGCAGAGTAGGGCTGATCTTTACAGAAAGATGGTGAGGGAGTACGTAGCTGACCATACCATCGTCCTAAATGATCACACAGCTCCCTACAACTACTGGGTTTCAAAGCTGGACATGTGGCACGAACTGGCGCTCTACGCCTTGGAGGTTCTTGCCTGCCCTGCCGCTAGCGTCTTGTCCGAGCGGGTTTTCAGTGCAGCTGGTGGCATCATCACCGATAAGCGTACACGCCTGTCGACTGACAGCGCTGACAGGCTGACGCTTATTAAAATGAATAAAGGCTGGATTTCTCAGAATTTCCAATCTCCACCAGGTGAAGGAAGCTCAACCTGAATAATTGATCCACTCCTCCTCCTCCTCCTCATTTTCCTCCTTCTCCTCCTCTTTGTACAGTAAAGCAGAGGAAACTGGCTATTTTTTGACAGGGCCCACTGGCTCTTGCTATAGTACTTCATGCATTTAATTTTTCTGGAGGGCCACCTACCCGGTCCTCTGTTTGAAACAATTTTTGTGAGTGCCACATACAGGCACTCAATCTATTCCATTTTACTGCAGGGCCACCTACCTGCTCCTCTGGTTTGAAACATTTTTGTGAGTGCCACATACAGGCACTCAATCTATTCCATTTTACTGCAGGGCCACCTACCTGCTCCTCTGGTTTGAAACATTTTTGGGACTGCCACATACAGGCACTCAATCTATTCCATTTTACTGCAGGGCCACCTACCTGCTCCTCTGGTTTGAACAATTTTTGGGACTGCCACATACAGGCACTCAATCTATTCCATTTTACTGCAGGGCCACCTACCTGCTCCTCTGGTTTGAACAATTTTTGGGACTGCCACATACAGGCACTCAATCTATTCCATTTTACTGCAGGGCCACCTACCTGCTCCTCTGGTTTGAACAATTTTTGGGACTGCCACATACAGGCACTCAATCTATTCCATTTTACTGCAGGGCCACCTACCTGCTCCTCTGGTTTGAACAATTTTTGGGACTGCCACATACAGGCACTCAATCTATTCCATTTTACTGCAGGGCCACCTACCTGCTCCTCTGGTTTGAACAATTTTTGGGACTGCCACATACAGGCACTCAATCTATTCCATTTTACTGCAGGGCCACCTACCTGCTCCTCTGGTTTGAACAATTTTTGGGACTGCCACATACAGGCACTCAATCTATTCCATTTTACTGGAGGGCCACCTACCTGCTCCTCTGGTTTGAAACATTTTTGGGACTGCCACATACAGGCACTCAATCTATTCCATTTTACTGCAGGGCCACCTACCTGCTCCTCTGGTTTGAACAATTTTTGGGACTGCCACATACAGGCACTCAATCTATTCCATTTTACTGCAGGGCCACCTACCTGCTCCTCTGGTTTGAACAATTTTTGGGACTGCCACATACAGGCACTCAATCTATTCCATTTTACTGCAGGGCCACCTACCTGCTCCTCTGGTTTGAACAATTTTTGGGACTGCCACATACAGGCACTCAATCTATTCCATTTTACTGGAGGGCCACCTACCTGCTCCTCTGGTTTGAAACATTTTTGGGACTGCCACATACAGGCACTCAATCTATTCCATTTTACTGCAGGGCCACCTACCTGCTCCTCTGGTTTGAACAATTTTTGGGACTGCCACATACAGGCACTCAATCTATTCCATTTTACTGCAGGGCCACCTACCTGCTCCTCTGGTTTGAAACATTTTTGGGACTGCCACATACAGGCACTCAATCTATTCCATTTTACTGCAGGGCCACCTACCTGCTCCTCTGGTTTGAACAATTTTTGGGACTGCCACATACAGGCACTCAATCTATTCCATTTTACTGCAGGGCCACCTACCTGCTCCTCTGGTTTGAACAATTTTTGGGACTGCCACATACAGGCACTCAATCTATTCCATTTTACTGGAGGGCCACCTACCTGCTCCTCTGGTTTGAAACATTTTTGGGACTGCCACATACAGGCACTCAATCTATCCCATTTTACTGGAGGGCCACCTACCTGCTCCTCTGGTTTGAAACATTTTTGGGACTGCCACATACAGGCACTCAATCTATTCCATTTTACTGCAGGGCCACCTACCTGCTCCTCTGGTTTGAACAATTTTTGGGACTGCCACATACAGGCACTCAATCTATTCCATTTTACTGCAGGGCCACCTACCTGCTCCTCTGGTTTGAACAATTTTTGGGACTGCCACATACAGGCACTCAATCTATTCCATTTTACTGGAGGGCCACCTACCTGCTCCTCTGGTTTGAAACATTTTTGGGACTGCCACATACAGGCACTCAATCTATCCCATTTTACTGGAGGGCCACCTACCTGCTCCTCTGGTTTGAAAAATGTTTGGGACTGCCACATACAGGCACTATCCAAATTAAATTGTCTCCATAGCAGCCTCCACACGTTGTCTCCATTGCTACCTCCAAAAGTCGTCCATATAGCTGCCTCCATACATCGTCCCTTTATCAAACGAGGTGTGTCAGGCAGAAATTTGGGTTGTTTTCATGGATTCCACATCAAAGTTGTTAACTTTGTCGCCACCCTGCTGTGTTATCCACAAAATATACTGGCAAACTTTTACCATTTAGGGATATTATTTCAGCGCTTCTTGCGCATCTGTTTACATTCCCCTCACCCGGCATATCCCAAACTTATGAGAACGCTACTACACTTAACTTGGTGCAGGCTGGGACCGAGTCTGACCCTGGGGCTGGTCATATACTGCCGACGCACAGAATTGCGGGGCCTACCTCGGTCCAGGTCTCAAAGGCCTACTATACCTCCTCCCACCCCTCCTCCACCTCCTCCTTCTCCGAATTACCATCCGTGGGCATGGCGCCATCAGTCGGTAGCTCTAGGCACAGCAGCAGTGCCGTCGCTAAGCGACAGCAGGCGGTGCTGAAACTGCTGAGCCTAGGCGATAAAAGGCACACCGCCCAAGAGCTATTACAGGGCATTCCACATCAAAGTTGTTAACTTTGTCGCCACCCTGCTGTGTAATCCCCAAAATATACTTGCAAACTTTTACCATTTAGGGATATTATTTCAGCGCTTCTTGCGCATCTGTTTACATTCCCCTCACCCGCCATATCCTAAACTTATAAGAACGCTACTACACTTGATCTTATACAAAAGGTTCTTAGAAGTGCTGTTTGGGGAGTAGCCTATAGACAGGGGCTTGGATTGGCGAAAGCTCGCCTGGCAGCGGAGCGCCAGCTCCATGCCAAGATCCAACTAACATAGTTTTAACTGCAGCACCTTTAATCTACTACTAGTTCACTGCCTCCATACATCGTCCCCTTATCAAACGAGCTGTGTCAGGCAGAATTTTGGGTTGTTTTCATGGCTTCCATGTTAACTTTGTTGCCACCCTGCTGTGTAATCCACAAAATATACTGGCAAACTTTTATCATGTACCGATATTATTTGAGCGCTTCTTGCTCACCTCCTTTGGTTCCTCTCTGCCACCCATTGGTTTGAAGCCTGAGTCCATTTAGGGTATGTCGCCATGACACTCTCTAGCCTGCTGCCGCTGCCTCTGCATGCCGTCCCCTATAGTGTCAGGGTCAATTATTGGATGTTTTAGATGCTATCTAGCTTCATTCTGTCACTCTGTCATGGCCATGCTGTTGCCCATAATTTTGGCATAATGGTGCGATTATGCAGCCTCAGAGGCATCCATGCATGCTGCCCCTGCTGTTTCCTGTCCATTTCCGTGGTGTTTCCATCCTTTTCTGAGGTTCCCAGGTGTTTGGCCAAGCTTCCCTGTGCAGAGCCTTGGTCCCCTTGAAAAATGCTCGAGTCTCCCATTGACTTCAATGGGGTTCGTTATTCGAGACGAGCACTCGAGCATCGGGAAAAGTTCGTCTCGAATAACGAGTACCCGAGCATTTTAGTGTTCGCTCATCTCTAATCATAATCAATATCATATTTTAGGGACCTTTTTAAATTCTTCAGAGAGGGGTTTTGGAAGTCCTATTATTAGAAACCCCCTATAATTTTTTCAGCAGCTAAGGGAGGACCTTAAAGGTATTGTTTAAAATGTACTTAAAAACAAAAGCACTCAAAAACGTAACATTTTCACAAATATTCTAAAAAAGTCCTGTTAAAAATATAGCAAACAAGAAAAAGCTAATGTGGTTAACTAGTACTGTAAGACATCAATAAATGAGAAATAAAAGGTGTTTAAGTTGCTAAAATGAGAAGGTAATGATGAGGTGTTACTGGATTATAGAGATAAAAATTAATTCTGTAAAAAACAGACAGCAAAAATAGAGCCTGAGAGAAATATTGACAATGAAAGTAAAAAGAATCCTAAATTATTTTAAGTGTATAAATGATTAAAAAAATAAAAACGGAGAGTGTGGGTCCTCTGAGGAATAACCTGGGTTCATGGTGGAAGGAGATGAGGAATAAAACCCATGGTGGAAGACATGATGAAGAATAATGTTAATTCTCTTTTGAATGTGAACAGTTTACCCTGGAAGAGGTGCGGTATCACCTCAAAACCACCAAAAATACAAATCAACAGGTCTTGTTTCTATACACCCCCTGAATTATGCACCGTGATAGACAGATCATTATTTTTAATATTTGAAGATTCTTAGAAGACAGGTTCGGTTCCACAGGACTGACGGATTCCAAATGTGGTGCCAATATAAGGATCAAAAAACCATCCTGGAATCTACAGACCTGTGAGTATAACTTCTGTTATACCATCAACACAGGTTTATGAGAGATCGGTCATGACAGCCTTATCTGATCAGCTGCTATGCAAGGTCTAGTCTGGTATGTACTATTACTGTGATATCCCATTTATATAGGTTGAAGTAAATACTATATTATTCCATTTTTTATGTGTTGCAAGATAAACATAAATTATTACTTTTGGCATTTTTATAGTTTTTACAGTGTTACTTATATGGGTTCAATAAGGATTTATTTTTATTGAAAGAATTGTTACAGATGCGGCGATACCTAATATGTTGTTATTTTTTACAGATTTCTGTTTATATTATTTATGTTGCTTTAGGGGCATTTTAAATAATTGTATTATTTATTTTTTTAATGGTTTTTAACTATTGTTTTTAGTCATCTAATAGTTCTTGAACAAGTAATCATCTGATCATTTGCAATACATGGTTTTTGCAGTGCATTAGTAATGTCAGTCTATGCACTTACAGACAGACTTCTAGGTCAAACTTCAGACAAATGCTCAGGACAGCCTCGGGGACCTTCATTAGTGTTCACAAAAGGGTTAAAGTCACTTTTTTAAAGATGTAATTAGAACAAATATTATAGAACATTGAATAATTGTAACATTTTTTATGAACTATATGTAACTGAAGCCTTAGAAAAGGAGTTTGGACTGCCCATAAGGTGGACAGCCCTGCATTAAGTGTTTAAAAGGATACTTGTCATGAAGTCTATATAACAATTTCTGTCACCACTACCACAAGGATTCCATCCCAGCACTTATCCAGTCAATTCACTCATACATTAATAATTCTAAAAGCATATTTTCTTTATTATATAAATGAGGCCGGGCACATGGAGAGAGACTGATGTCACACCTGTTCCCCCTCCCCTCTCCTCCCCCGCTCATGTCTGTGTGTACTGTATAGTAAAGCATTGCTGGTGCTTGTGCTTTACCTGCTGACATGCTGTCTTCTCCCATACACATGTGTGAGACACAGACATTAGCTACACAAGTACCTGACATGCTGTTTTCTCCCATACACATGGCTGCATCCTGGAGCAGTTGTATCTCTCACACACACACACACGCTTCAGGGGTCGTGGTCGGAAACATATAGAGACGCCAGCATCAGGAGTGTCACATCATTATACAGGCTGTCAGTCATGTGTATAGCGGCATCTCATACACACACAGGTTGCAGGGGGCGCCAGCACCAGGAAGCACATAGAGGAGCCAGCATCAGGAATATGATAATGATTTATTGGACCTCTCTTATGTAATTTGCATACAGCTTAAGTACCTGATAGTTGAAGTCTAAAGGTATGTAAAGGGACAATGTAGGAATAGGAACAATTAGAGATGAGCGAGTATACTCGTCCGAGTATACTGCTCGGTCAAGTATTAGCATACTCGGACCGGCTCGTTGCTCGGATGAGTATGAGTATCTCGCTGGCTCAAGATTGAGCATTAAATTAATAAAAGACAGTGAAGAACAGTGTTTACAGTGAAGAATAACACATTACACATGTTTACAGATGTTTTCCTTGTAAGAACACATTGAAATAACACAATTCTTCACTTTGCCGGTGTTTGTGCATGTCTTCTGCTAAGTTAGGAGATTTGCGCGGACATCTGGAATGTGAAGAATAGTGTTCTTTCAATGTGTTCTGCACTTAAATGGTCCTGTGTTCACTGTTTTTATTCTATTCTTCACTTTGCAGATGTGCGCTCACATCTCCGAACTTATCGGAAGGCACGCACGAACACCTGCAATGTGAAGAATAGAATAAAAACTGTGAAAACAGTGAACACAGAACCAGTTAGGGATATTTGGCTTTTGGGCAAAATTTACAGAAAACCCTGTGAAAGGGCCTTTATGTTGCTTGTGCATAAGCAGGTGAAGAAAAGACTGGGACTGGGTTCCAGAATGATGTTGTACTGGGAACTCTGGGCTCAGACATGGCAGTGAGCCATAAACCCCAGCCTGCTTGCCTTTGCGTATGCCATTTATGCAGGAAAAACACAATCCCTCCCTAGGCTACAGTGCAGACACCTATTGAAACAATTGAAAAAACACAATAAGGAATAGTAAACAGTCCAGGCCAAAACTGAGAGATGCATACACCAGAACAGAATCGCAAACACCAAACAATTGTCTCAAACAAAACAAGCCAAAAATCATATAGAAGTGAACTACAGCAGAGCAGAAAATAAGCTAGAAAAGAATTTGACCGGCAAGGAATGAGCTGTGCAGGATATTCATAACAAGGAGGAACTCTGCCCCAGGTCGGTTGGACCCGGTACTCAAAGTCACATGGTGTTAACTCTTGCTGGTCCAGAGCCTGGCTGCTGAGAAATGGGTGTGGTAAACAAAGTTCACACTGTGATTCCTTCACCTATTAGTGCGAGTCAAGACACAGACATAGACACAGAAGCAGTGACCTTTTATGATTACCACCTGCTTTTGGCCGTAAGAAGTGAATTAAAACTGATTATTATTATTATTATTATTAAAACCTGGTCAAAATCTGCATTTTATACTAACACCCAAGAAACATGTACAGGTTTTGTGATGCAGTTATTAAAGCCAAAACCAGTCGTAGATTATTTGATCTCTCACTTTCTAAAGGGCAGATGACATCGTTTATTTCGATATACCATGAGCCACTTTTGACTTTAAAGCTTCAAATGCAAAAACACCCTGATTTCCAATATGGCAATATGGTACTTTTGATTTGTGAATTACAAAGGAATGCTCCTTGATACAAATGCACAATAATACATTATTGCTACAGTGTATGCATGACCTTTAAATGCTCATGAATGATAATATAATGGCATTTGCTGGTCCAATGCATCACTGGCATTTTAGTAAATGAATTTCACTGATGTTTGGGTTGGATGACTTGCGACTATGGCTCAGATATTTTCCTCTGCTGTGGGGTGTATTTTGCATGTGATTTAAACAATTCGTTTATTGTCACACACTGTTAATAAGTCTTTCCATTTCAAAATCTATGTCATAACATTTATAGTGGTGGCCAAAAATATTGCCACCCCTGCAATTCTGTCAAATAATACTCAATTTTTTCCAAAAAATGATTGCAATCAGAAATTCTGCGGTATTATTATCGTCATTTAATTTGTCTTCAATGGAAAACCAAAAAAGGAATTGTCAAAAAGCAAAATAGGATAGATTTCCACACCAAACATAAAAAGGGGGTGGATAAGAGTATTGGCACTGTTTGAAAAATCATGTGATGCTTCTCTAATTTATGCACTTAACAGCATCTGTAACTTACCTGTAGCACCTAACAGGTGGTGGCAAGAATTAAATCATAGTTGCAGCCAGTTGAAATGGATTAAAGTTGATTTGTGTACCACATTGAGCATGGAGACTTGAGAATCAGTTGTGATGAAGCCTGAGCAATCTCAAGGCTACAAGTCCATCTCCAGAGACCTGAATGTTTCTGTGTCTACCGTGGGCTGTGTCATCAAGAGGTTTAAACCCCATGGCACTGTGGCTAACCTCCCTAGATGTGTATGGAAAAGAAAAATTGACGAGAGATTTCAATGCAAAATTGTGAGGATGGTGGATTAAGAACTTCGACTAACATTCAAACAAGTTCAAGCTGCCCTGCAGTCTGAGGGTATAACAGTGTCAACCCGTACTATCCATTGGCGTCTGAATGAAACAGGACTGTATGGTAGGATACCCAGGTCGACCCCACTTCTTATACAGAAACAAATAAAAGCCAGGCTGGAGTTTACCAAAACTTTGCCAAACCTTACCTGAGAAAGCTTAAGTTTTGGGAGAATGTTCTCTGGGCAAATGAGACAAAAGAAGAGCTTTTTGGGAAAAGGCATCAGAGTTTACAGGAAAAAAAAAAGCCTTCAAAGAAAAAAACAGTCCCTACAGTTAAGCATGGCGGAGGTTCCCTGACGTTCTGGCATTGCTTTGCTGCCTCTGGCACTGGACTGCTTAACCGTGTGCATGGCATTATGAAGTCTGAAAATTTTGCAGCATAATGTAGGGCGCAGTGTGAGAAAGCTGGGTCTCCGTCAGAGGTCATGGGTCTTCCAGCAGGACAATGACCCAAAACACACTTCAAAATGCACTAGAAAATGGTTTGAGAGAAAGCACTGGAGACTTCTAAAGTGGCCAGCAATGAGACCAGACCTGAATCCCAAAGAACACCTGTGGAGAGATCTAACAATGTCAGTTTGGAGAATGTGCCTTCAAATCTCAGGGACCTGGAGCAGTTTACCAAAGAAGAATGGTCTAAAATACCAGCAGGGGCATTGTAAGAAACTCATTGATGGTACTGGTAGCGCCTGTTCGCAGTTATTTTGTCTAAAGGTTGTGCTACCAAGTATAAGGCTGAGGGTGCCAATACTTTTGTCCTGCCCATTTTTGGAGTTTTTTGTAAAATGTTCAATCATTAGATTTTTTTTTTCATTCTCTTTTGTGTTTTTTTATTGTAAGCAAAATAATTGAAGATATCAATACCAAAGAATTTGTGGTTGCAATCATTTTCTGGAAGAAAACGAGTATTATCTGACAGAATTGCAAGGGTGCCAATACTTTTGGCCACCACTGTAATAAACAAAACCATACAGTACACACCATGTCACATATTCATTTGAAGGGAGTTTATCAGATTATTATGCTGGGTCGGGAAAACGTGCTCAAAGCAATATTGCCACAGATTTCACTGTAAAACAAATAAAGAAAAAAATTGTTCATATATGCAAATGAGCTCACACTTACTCTGTGGGCAGTCACATGTTAACTGAGGGAGATATTTACTGCATTTGCGGCCCTAGGTTTAACCCCTTCAGGAGACTATTTTAACCTCAAGTAGCGTGGCCCCATTTTTCAAATCTGCCCTGTGTCACTATAAGTGGTTATAGCTTTGGATCGCTTTAACATATCCAGGGGATTTTGAGATTGTTTTCTCTTAAAAAATTTGGATGATATCTTTTGTATTTAGTTATGAAAAAAATGGAAATTTATCAAAAATTTTGAAAAATTCTTCATTTTCAGAGTTCTAAATTCTCTACTTTAGAAGCAGATAATCATAGCACCCAAATTAATTAACAACTTACATTTCCCAAATTTCTGCTTGCCATGGTTTTACTATAATATTATGAGGCTTAGAATTTGGGTGCCATTTTAAAAAATTTTTTGGGAAAAACAAAATTGCCCAAACCTATATGTATAGGGACCTGCTCAGCTTTCAATTGACCATGAGAGGCCATAATAATAGTAATATTCATAAATTACCCTATTATGGAAACTACACCCCTCAATGTATGAAAAGCATTTGTAAGAGGTTTATAACTGTTTTATAAGGGTTAAAACAAAATGGAGGTGCAGTCTACAAATTGTAATATTTTTGGACAATACATTCATTTTCGTCAGAAAATGAAACATTCGCACTGGATTAAATGACAAAAACCTCCACAAAGTTTGATACCCAATTTCTTCTGAGCGTTCCAATACCCCATATGTGGTGGTAACCTGCTGTATGGGCACATGGCTGGGCATAGAATGGAAGCAGCACCATTCAGAGCAGATTTGCATTATTAAATTGTACAGGCTATAATTTTTCTCTTTTTTTAATGTGGATATATAGGGGATTATTTTTTTGTCTGATTAGATTTACTTTTTCTGGTACATACTTTGGGGGTATCTATAGCTAATTGATGAGATTTTATTAACTCTGTTGGTGGATGAAATGAAAATCATCCTTTTTTGGTAAGATTTTTTTGCTTCTTTTTTCAGCCATTCACCATACCATAAAAATAATTTGTTATTTTTATTGTACGGGTTGTCACGATTACAGAAATACCTAATTTATATGGATTTTTTATTTTTTCCCAATTTTACTGAATAAAAACTAATTTAGAGAGAATCTTGTAAATTTTAGCATCACCATATTTTTATTTTTCAGCTGACAAATATGGTTATTTTTTGCGAGTTTGCAAGTTTTTTTTAACTCTTATTTTGGAGTGCATAACATTTTTAAATCAGTTTTAAGAGCATTTTTTTTAAAGGTATTAATAATGCCCAGAAGAGGATAGGATTCCCCGGTAAGCAGCCTGAGGGATCCGATTCCTACAGGGAAATCCCTTACACTCCACGGTCATACTCAACCCCCGATCACGTATGTTAGAGCGCTGTGTCAGCTGTAATGTATGTGAATTATTTGTGGCCTACGACGATACATGCGGACACATACATGCTTCATCTAGCCATCTAGACTGCTATCTGCCCCTTAGTTACAGTGTTACTTCTACATTGATATGGAAAATTTTTCTACAGGACTGAAGACAGGTCTCTTTCTCCTCTCTTCTCCTACTGTTTGCTCTTCCTGCTCTCTCGCTCTCGCTGTAGTATGCTATGAGCACTATATTGAAACATCAAGTCGAAAATAAACATGCTGTATAAACACACACAAAGATTAGATGTGAGTTCAAGCAGCCTTCATTGACACACATTGTACAGCCTATTTTTACCAAGGCTACATTCACACTGCCATATGGAGGGACGTATACAAGCTGTATATTCGTCCCCCACAGATGGCAATGGGCGCACAGCGCCGTACTGGAGCAGTACATGTGTGGCACCGTAGCCGGGAGAAAGATAGGACATGTCCTTTCTTTCCCCACCATACGCCAAATATATCACTGTGGAGAGCGGTGGGGGTGAACAGTGCTCTACCCCCCTCCTCTCCCGGGCGCCAATATGCGCCCTCTGTGCTACGGTACGGTGGGCTCATTGTCGTGTGAATGTAGCCTTATCAGAATTTGTTAATGAAGTATATTAGAAAAATGTTCCCCACATCCCCCCCCACACACACACACACAATATAAAAATGACGGTTACACTTTAAAGATACTGGCCCAAGTGTAGCTAACTAACTAACTACCTGAGAGTCTGTTCACTAGGGCTCAAACGTATTATAAGAATAAAAAATATAGTTTAAACCCTAAAAGAAGCCGTAGGTTGGGCAGGTGTAGTGCCATTCCATTTGAAAGGGCCCCAGCAAAGGGCCCCAGTGTTTGCACGCTCAGTGATTTCCAGGGAAGGTTAATTACATTATGCAGTGATTAACTCTGGAAACCCCCATTAACTTTTACAAATATATATACAAATTGTTTATCCAAAAATATAGTGCAACTATCTTTCTTGTACAGTCCCCTTTAAATGACAAGGGGTACCTCATCTAACTGGTTAAAAAGGATCTCATAGCTGACCGATGCACAAAAGACTTAGATGACTTCTCACAACAAAATTACTTTTTTGATAATGTCATTTTATACAAATATTTTTCCCACTACTGTTCCTGGTGGCCATATCCTTTCTGACGCTTGATTAGCCTTGATCGGCAATTTTTAACCCTTTAACTATTGTGGGGAATTGCTCTGGTGGATGCCTTGTAGTAGTGCAGGAAGCAGGGACAGACACGCAGAGTTAAAGTCTAAATCAAGTGTTTTATTCACACTTCATCAGAACACAAACTTAGCCTTTACTTAGGCACATACAAAATAAACCCTGCCTGTCTGGCCACTGCCTAATACAATAACAGCACCTAACTTTACATGTACCAGGCTGCTTGGCACACGCTCTTGGCCAGCAGAATATCAGGAGGCACTCAGTTACCTTTGCTATGTGAACACAGTCCAGCCTTCAGCTCTCCAGGTAGGGCATCTCTTACTGCTTCTGGCCTGCAGTCTAAATCAGGCTCTAACGAGGTCTGTAACCCGCACCTGTGGGCTATACAGAAACCCAGGAGCGAAGCCCGGATGGAGTAGGAGTCCCCCTAGCAGCCTACCCCTACTCCATGATAAGCAGGCCCAGTACGGACATTACAAAGGTGTCTACGCTAGCTAGGCCAACATAGAGCAAACTGACTACTCCTGCTTACCACATTTCTGGATTAACCCTTGGGTTACTGCAGACAAATCCAGGGCTTTTACCATATACCTTTTATCTGCCTGTAGGACAGAAAGTGGTTCTCCCAAACGACACCTCTCACTTTCTCACACTATGTAATAACTGTATGTAAGAATTCATACAATGTATAATTCATATCAGATTATACTATAACCCTTTACTTTCCAGCATACCGATAATACCCTAAAACGTTAATATATACATTTTTTAATAATTCTCGCATTGTGCCTCTATGATATACTATCTGGCATTCTTATTTATTGGATTTTGGTCCAGCCTATAGGTCACTGCCTTGTGAAATAAATATATTCATATGTTCTGTCTCATGTTATTTCACCTAATCTAATTTTCTCCCCTCACTATCTATTTTTCATTTTCACATATTTCTCCATTGCCAGCGTCTCCTACTCAGTTTTCTATTATTTCTTTTAGAATCCCCTCTCCTCAGATTGATGCATTCTTTCCCTCCTCCAGCTTTCTCTATTCCATCTTCCATCATTTCATTCCAGATCACACAATCTTCAATTTCCCTTTTACCATCTCTCCCTCTCCATTAGTGAAAAGAGAATACAGTCATAAAATGGAAGGATACAAGTCAGAAGTACAGGACGTGAACTAGGCTGAACCACGTTTTTAGATGCTTGAAGCAAAAAGTCATTAGATTTCAGCTGGTTTTCTTCCCTTGAGGAACATTTGCTCATAATTTCCGAATACTCCCTATAAGTGGTCCCATATCTTCAGCTGAGGGGACAGACTGTTGAATCCAAAGCAATTATGCGAATGTACTGCTACAGGAGAAGAGGAGAAGTGGAAGAAGAATGAGATGATTTCAGAAAATAAGAGCCTGAGTAATTAATGAATGAAATATATATAAAGACAGAAGAAAGAGAAGGAGCGGACAACAATAATTATGTGTGGAATTCTAGATAGAGCAGTAAGGGGGAAATGTACAACAGAACTCTTAAAATTAATGAGGGTTTCATCTATATATGGGGGGGCAATATGATGGATAAGAGTGATGACACGCTAAACACATCATTCCTACGTAAACTACCTAAACACAATAAGCGGCAGACATCTTAGCTAGATGGAAAGTTTTTAAAGCTGCAGCATTATTAAAAGGTTTTTTCCATGATCATCAGGTTAATTGTCTAACTTTAAAGAGGACCAGTCACCCGAAATAAACCCTTTAGGAGCACTTACTAAAGTGAGCACCCCTACCTCAGTAATAGCAATGTTAAATCGCTAGCTTTATCGGAACATACCGATAAAGCTATCAAACACTGCACTAAATAACCACGCGAATATTTATGAGAGGGCCGTCCAAGGAGGCAGTGACTGCAGCAAGGAGCCTCGCAGGCACCGCCAGCATCACATGTAAGAGTGACTGTCCGGGGCAGAATCTGAAGAGAGTGGAGTACCTCGCTGTAAGCTTGGTCCGGCGTTGAGGTGGCTATGTAGTGCATAACGGCGGCAGCGCCTCTTGCTGGCCAAGGGGGTGGCATCATGCTAGTCACTCACTGACTCGCTTGGCCTCTTCATTTGTGACCGCTTGGACGGCTCCGTCTATATGTGTGCATGTCTATATGCTATATGTATGTACACGCAGTATGTATTTATCATTATCACTTGTTAAAAGTCACCGACTGCATTTATTTCTTCGCCAGGCAGGGCCTGGCATAGGATGAGCGCTGCACAACACCCTGCCGGAGCCTCTTGATGTATCGCACTGCAAAAATGCAGTGGCGGGGTTATCAGCAAGAATGCCAGCATAAATCCCAGCATAAATCCCAGCATATACATACATATAGCATATATAGACTCACCGGCCACTTTATTAGATACACCTGTCCAACTGCTCGTTAACACTTAATTTCTAATCAGCCAATCACATGGCGACAACTCAGTGCATTTAGGCATGTAGACATGGTCAAGACAATCTCCTGCAGTTCAAACCGAGCATCAGTATGGGGAAGAAAGGTGATTTGAGTGCCTTTGAACGTGGCATGGTTGTTGGTGCCAGAAGAGCTGGTCTGAGTATTTCAGAAACTGCTGATCTACTGGGATTCTCACGCACAACCATCTCTAGGGTTTACAGAGAATGGTCCGAAAAAGAAAAAACATCCAGTGAGCGGCAGTTCTGTGGGCGAAAATGCCTTGTTGATGCCAGAGGCTCATATCGCCACCCGTTACAACCAAGGTAGGCAGAAGAGCATCTCTGAACGCACAGTACATCGAACTTTGAGGCAGATGGGCTACAGCAGCAGAAGACCACATCGGGTGCCACTCCTTTCAGCTAAGAACAGGAAACTGAGGCTACAATTTGCACAAGTTTATCGAAATTGGACAGTAGAAGATTGGAAAAACGTTGCCTGGTCTGATGAGTCTCGATTTCTGCTGAGACATTCGGATGGTAGGGTCAGAATTTGGCGTCAACAACATGAAAGCATGGATCCATCCTGCCTTGTATCAATGGTTCAGGCTGGTGGTGGTGGTGTTATGGTGTGGGAAATATTTTCTTGGCACTCTTTGGGCCCCTTGGTACCAATTAAGTATCGTTGCAATGCCACAGCCTACCTGAGTATTGTTGCTGACCATGTCCATCCCTTTATGACCACAATGTACCCAACATCTGATGGCTACTTTCAGCAGGATAATGCGCAATGTCATAAAGCTGGAATCATCTCAGACTGGTTTCTTGAACATGACAATGAGTTCACTGTACTCAAATGGCCTCCACAGTCACCAGATCTCAATCCAATAGGGCATCTTTGGGATGTGGTGGAACGGGAGATTCGCATCATGGATGTGCAGCCGACAAATCTGCGGCAACTGTATGATGCCATCATGTCAATATGGACCAAAATCTCTGAGGAATGCTTCCAGCACCTTGTTGAATCTATGCCACGAAGAATTGAGGCAGTTCTGAAGGCAAAAGGGGGTCCAACCCGTTACTAGCATGGTGTACCTAATAAAGTGGCCAGTGAGTGTAAATACAGACATCATACCCCGCACTCCCCCTTCAAGCCCCACTGGTGTGAAGATGGCGGATTAGGGAAAATAATTGCAAGTGCTTGCAATAAGAAATAACCTAGCATTTGCGATTATTTCTGGGCCTCTACACCACTGACATGGCGCCAAGGACCTGATAAATATGCCCCAATGTATTTCTTTTATGTTAAAAGGTAGAAAGATGTATGTATTATATACTATATGGCAGCACACTGTATGTGTTATATACTATATGGCAGCACGCTGTGTGTATTATATATACTATATGGCGGAACGCTGTATGTATTATATGGTATATGGCGTCACGCTGTATGTATTATATGGTATATGGCAGCACGCTGTATGTATTATATGGTATATGGCAGCACGCTGTATGTATTATATATTATATGGAGGCACGCTGTATGTATTATATATTATATGGCAGAACGCTGTATGTATTATTTACTATATGGCAGCACACTGTATTGATTTTATACTATATGGCAGATTGTTGTATGTATTTTGTGCTTTGTGGTAACTCGCTTTATTTTTTATATAGTACATGGAGGGATGCTCTATGTATTTTGCATTGCTTTATTTTCACATCAACCAATATGATTGGGTCTGGTCCTGACACTCCTTGATATATTACATATATGGAGTAGGGCGGGGCGTCTTCCTATAGCTTCCCCCAGTTAGCAGAAATGCTAGGTTCACCCCTGGCTATAACTGGGGTAGGGCTAGGGAGCTGCTTACTTTAATAAGTTCTCCCAGAGGGTTTTTCAGGTGACAGTTCCTCTTTAACATTGTCAAATACACAAAACAGGCTGCCATGTATATAAGCAACACAAACACATCAAAATAGGATTACCAATAAAATAAAAAGGAAGCAAATGTACTTATTCTCATGCTGTACCCACAGGCCAACTGTATGTATATATACATGTATATAATGCGCACCGGAGTATAAGGCACACCATTAATAAATGCCTGCTAAAACATCTAGGTTCATATATAAGGCGCACCGGAGTATAAGGTGCACCTGACTATAAGGGTTAATGACCAGCAGGTGGCAGACCTGTGCACAGTTCAAGTCAGCTGTTGTCTGTAAGTACGGTTCATATATAAGGCGCACTGGACTATAAGGCGCACCTTTGATTTCTGAGAAAATCAAAGGATTTTTAGTGGGCCTTATAGTCCGAAAAATATGGTACGTTTAAGCTTTTCTAAAAACAAATGCAGGATTTTTTGGAATATGTTCCCTTATGATTTAGAATGTCCCAATGATTTTTATTATTCTTTTATGGCTTGCTCCTCCCATTTGCTAACGTATAGATTCACATAGCACAGGGCAAACTTGGTCCCCATAGCCGTTCCCCATGTCTGTAGGTAAAATTCCTCATTGTATATAAAATAATTATGGGACAATATAAAAGAAATACATTCCCCCATAAACTGAATTGGTTCGACTGGGAGATTTTGGTTCTGTTTTAAAAAATGCACACCCGCGTCTCTAACTTTGTTGTTTTCAATAATTGTGTACAGAGAGGTAACGTCTAGTGTACCTATTAGGTAGTCTGCTCTCCAAGTAGTTTTCTTTTTTTTTTTTTTTTTTAATTTTAAAATTTTATTAATAGTAATGAAAGAAGTCGTACATACAGCATTATATAATCAGCAGTTTACATGTTTTCCATAAGAACTTGTTGGTTATTAGTTATGCTGGTTAGTAAAGTTAGAGCATGTATTATGATACTTCTTCGACTACTTAAAACTTTGGACTAACTTAGACCGGTTTGTACTCCAGGAGTCCGGTACCTTAAGTTGTCCGGCAACTTATTTTAAAAGTAACAAACAAATAAGACTTAACTTATTTTGGAACAGTCCTTGTATTGTCCAATAACAGTCTTGCCATATGACTTTATTATGGTAATTAGAGTAGAGTTACTCTACGTAGAGTTGAGAATTAGTCCAGATCTTCCACTGGGCTTCAAAGAGAGATACTTTGCCATTTTGAGTAGCTATGGCTTTCTCATAAGCACACGTGGTGTTTAGCTGTCTTGTTACTTCATCCATTGGGGGGCACCTAGGATTTTTCCAATACCTTGTTATTGTAAGCTTAGTAGACATTAAAAGTTGAGCTGGTACTGTAGGATATTTTTTGTCAATGTTTGATATGTCTATCAACAACAGAGCTTGATGGGGGGTTAATCTTATTGGCTTTTTGTAGATGTGGGTAAGAATGTTAGAGATAGTGTTCCATAATGGTGATATAATAGGACAATCCCACAAGATGTGAAGCAAAGTTCCTCGGTGTCCGCATCCCCTCCAGCATTCAGGAGAGGTTCCTGGGTAAATAACGCTTAGTTTGGAGGGCGTGAAATACCACCTTTGATGGGTTTTAATTATTGCCTCCTGGTGCGAGACACAGCGAAATGTAGAATGGATAATAGATATAGCCTTCTTCCATTGTGCTGATGTAAATGACTTTTTTAGGTCTCTCTCCCATTTTGATATATATGTAGGTTTCTCTTGTTTTGTATTTTCTTGCAGTTTTTTATAGAAGAAGGATATACCTTGATGTTTTGAATTGGTTTTGTCAAGGTAGTTTAATACTTCTTGATCCATCTGGGGACCTTGTTGGTTAGTGTCTTTTAGTATGCTGCGGATTCTTAAATATAGGTGAATGTCACCCTCCGATAAATTATATTTTGAGGATAATTCTTGGAATGTTAGTATTTGTTTATTCCCCCATATATCTTGCAAGTTTCTGATACCTTTAGACTTCCATGTTGCTAGGTTTAGATTTTCTGTGTTGAAGCTAAGGAATTCCATAGGGATCTTGCTAAGAGGAAAGGGGGTCCCTTTCGATTTATATTTGCCGAGAAGTGCATCCCATGCCTGGTCTGCTGCCTTTAGTATTGTTGTCATTGGCGGGGTATTGGGTAAGCTCCATATCCTATTATATAGTCTAAATATCACTGGTGAATTACCGTTTAAGTGTTCTTCTTGCTGGTACCAATTTTTGGTTGTTGTTCCCCACCAATGGCTTGATTGGTCCAGTATTGCTGCGTAATAATAATTTTTTAGGTCCGGTAGACCCAATCCTCCAGTTGGTTTACTTTTTGTCATTATCCCTCGGGCTATTCTCGGTTTTTTGCCTGCCCATATGAATTTTGATAGTTGTGAGTGGGCTTTTTTAAAGAAGCTATCGGGTACTGGAATGTTTAGGGTTCTGAATAAAAAGAGGTACCTAGGCAGGACCATCATCTTATAGGCCGCTATCCTACCACACCAGGATAAAATTGTTTTAGAATATGCCTCTAAATCTTTTTCTATAGCTATTAGTAGTGGGTTATAGTTGTGTTGTATTAGTAGGTTAGTTGGGTATGTCAATTTGACCCCTAGATATGTAATCCCCTTATCTTGCCAATCTAGATCATATTTAGTTTTAAGTTGTCTTAGTGTGGAATGGGATATATTAATAGGAAGGGCTTGTGATTTTGAATTGTTGATTTTATAGTATGAGATTTTGCTAAATTCTTCTATGGTTTTTAAGGTTTCTGGAAGTGATTTTATTGGGTCTCTTAGTGTGAGTATTATGTCATCTGCAAATAATGAAATGACGTTATTAATTTGTCCCATTTGGATACCCTGTATTTGCTGATTTTTCCTGATGAGTTCGGCTAATGGTTCAATCGATAGATTGAAAAATAATGGTGAAAGGGGACATCCCTGACGAGTGCCGTTAGTCAATTTGAATGGTAGGGATAGTATGCCATTTGTGAATACTTGCGCCACAGGATTTGAGTAGAGTGCCCTTATGGCCTTGTTTATTTCACCCTTTATTCCAAATTTATCTAGTACTGTAAAAGCATAATCCCAGTTCACTCTGTCGAACGCCTTTTCGGCGTCGACCGTTAGAACTAAAGCACTTGTTTTTTTGGACTCACAGAATTGGAGAATATTGATGATTCTTCTTGTATTATCGGGGACTTGCCTACCATGTGTAAAACCTGCTTGGTCCGGGTGGATTAATGTTGGGATAATGGGTTTCAATCTATTTGCTAATATTTTAGCGTATATTTTTATGTCATGGTTTAGGAGAGATATTGGTCTGTAATTGGCTGTTATGTCGGCGGGTTTGCCTGGTTTCGGCAGGGTAACTATCAATGCTGATAGCATATCCCTTGGAAGTTCTCCTTTGTCCATTGCCAGATTAAATAACCTAGTTAAGTGGGGGGTAAGTGAAGTAATAAATTTTTTATAATATTCCCCTGGTAGCCCATCTGGACCAGGTGTTTTAGCTGATGGAAAGGATTTAATTGTTTTTGTTATTTCTTCTGGAGTTATTGTTTTATTTAGGGAGTTGAGTTGTTCAGGCGAGATTTTTGGAAGCGAGATTTTTTGGAGAAAGGAATCTATCGCTTCTTTGGTTGGCACTGGGTTATTAGTGTCATTATTAATATTGTAAAGTTTTTCATAGTATGCTGCAAATGCTTCAGCTATACCTCTAGGTGACATAATTTTTTCTTTAGTGTGGGGGTGATGAATTAGAGGGATTTTAGATTTGAAGACTCTCTGTTTTAATTTGTTAGCAAGAACTGCACCTGCTTTTTGGTCTTGTGAGTAGTATTTCGTCTTTGTTTTTTTTAGAGCATAGGAGTAATTGTCAAGATACAAGTTTCTCAGATGATCTCTTGCCTCATATAGTTTTTTGTGTATGTCATATTGGTGATTTCTTTTATGCTGTGCTTCTAATATTGCTATTTTATTTATTGTTTCTTTTATTACCTTATTTCTTTGTATGTTGGCTTTAATACCTATCTTAATGAGTTCTCCCCTTATATATCCTTTGTGTGTAATCCACACTAAAAAGAAATCTGTATTTTCTTTGGTATTAAATTCCATGAATTCTTTTGACGCTTTTTCTAGAAAATCTACGTGTTTGGTGTTAGAAAAGACCGTAGTGTTAGCTCTCCATACAAAGTCATTTATGTTTGATAGTTGATCTGTTATTGTTAGCGTAATTGGCGCATGATCTGACCAATGTATTGACCCTATAGAGGTGTTTTCTGTTCTATCTAGTAGATTTTTGCTGATTAAAAACATATCAATTCTTGAGTATGTTTTATGCCTATTAGAGTAAAAGGAGAAGTCTTTTTCAGATGCATGCTGTACTCTCCATACATCGAAGAGTTGGTTGCGCCATAACCAAGAGTTCAATATAAATTCTCTTTTGGGAGATTTTGTTGTAGTGTCAAGTTCGACTTGATTAATTGTATTGAAGTCCCCGCAGAGGATTAACTCTCCTTGTTTATGTTTATTAATTTTTTTCAGTAGTTTCCTTAGAAACGTTCCCTGTCCTGTGTTAGGGGCATATAAGTTTACTAGTGTATATGGTAAATTGTTTATTTTACATACTATTATTATATATCGACTTTGTGGGTCAATGATTTGTTCCTGTATCATCACCGCCAATGATGATCGAAACCCTATTAATACTCCCCTTTTCTTTTGAGAATATGAGGAAAATAGCATTGTGGGGAAGTTGGGGTTTGATATTTTGGGTGGATTTTTTGTACTTATGTGGGTTTCTTGTATACAGATGATATCTGCTTTTTGTGTTTGTGTTTCCTTCCATAGGATTGATCTTTTGTATGGGCTGTTGAGTCCTTTTACATTTAAAGATAATATTTTTATACCCATTTTTATATATAAGGTGTAATGCTGTCAAATCTTCTTGTGTCTGTGAGAAAAACCATTAACTGTCTACTCTTTGTTTGCATTAGTGTCATTGGCAATATACTACAATCATTTATAATAAGTATTACATTTCCTGTAACATAAAATTTAGAACAGGTAACTAGAAATATAAAAAACATTTTTGTACTAATCTTATATCGTAGTACTTGCATGGGGTATATCCACGTGGATACGTGATCAGGTAGTCAGTCCATCTTGCATCCCTTGCTTAGTTAAGATGCCTTGGGGTTAACGTTAGCCCGCAGATTGCCATTCAGGATCCAGTCTTTTGGGTTCGCGCCTTTCTTTGGGTTGCGTTGTTTCATCATACGGTATCTCCCACTTCTTCAAGATGGAGTATCCTTCTATAAGATTTTTTATTACTATTGTAGAATTTTGGTGTCTTACTAGTATCTTGGTGGGGAAGCCCCATCTGTATTGAATGCTCTGTTTCCTTAATGCTGTTGTTATTGGAGCTAGTTCACGTCTTGCTTGTAGCGTTGCAGCCGAGAGGTCTACATAAAGTTTTATAGCATTGTACGGTGATGGTAAGCTTTGTAAATTTCTGGATTTTGACATTAATTGCTCCTTGACATGAAAAAATGTGAACCTAGCTAAAACGTCTCTGGGTATAGAGTCTGGGAGAGAGCTAGGCTTTGGGATTCTGTGAGCTCGATCAATGCTCAATTCATAATCCGCTAAGTTAGGCAGTAGTGATTTTGTGAGTTCTTGTACATAGTTACGTAATTGCATATTTGTCACACTTTCTGGTATTCCCCTTAATTTCACATTATTTCTTCTGTCTCTGTCTTCAGAGTCCACCAGTTTTGCTTGAATATTTGCGATCTTTACATCTATTTCGTTGTGTGAATCTACTATTTCGTTGTGCGCTTCCGTGAGCGACGCCATTTTTTCTTCCACATGAGATACTCTCTCTCCTAAGCTATTGACAGTATATTGCAATGGAGAAATTAGTTTGGAGAGATCCTTTTGCAATGATATTTTAAAAGCCTCCAACATAGCTTTAAGCTTTGACTCTGACACAGTTTTCTCTGATGCCTGAAATAATGCAAAGCTGTCTGGTGTGTTAGGTGCCTGGTGTGAAGCTTGAGAAGATGGGCTTACCTCCAGGTTTACATTGAAGTCTTGTTTGCGCATCTTATATTTCACTGGGCTGATGCCTGGTGAGTTAGAGTCACTAATTTCTTTTTGTGAGAGAGCTGATGCCGAGTTTGAGCTCTCTGGCAGGTGCAGCTGCAGCGGAGACATGCTTCTTTCTCCCTCTATGTGATCCAGAGAAGACTCTGCGCTGGAGTAGTCCGCCTTATTCCTGTGTCTACTTTTAGTAGGTAAGCTGTTTTCTATTGGGGATTTACCCAGTCTCGGGAGTTTGGAGGCAGAATATCTAGTTGTTTTGTCTGTCTCTGTGCATGTGCTGTGGCGCGCTGTGGTGGCCGCGAGCGTACCTGATTCGGCGCCATCTTTTTTTTTCAGCGGGTCTGCTGGGAAGTAATGTCCGATAGATTTATTCGGCGGTTCTTTGTTGTTTCGCCGCTTTGCGGCTGTGCCTGAGTTATTCCCCGGCATTGTGGTGCTGTTTACGCTCCTCTCATGCAATCTTGCCGCTGTAGATACGCTGTGTGGGGATGGAGATGGACGGAGCTCCCCTAACACGCGGCCATCTTCTTCAGCAGCCAAGCCACGCCCCCTCCAAGTAGTTTTCTCAAGGATTTGGAGAATATGTTTCTTGTTAAAGGAGAAGGAAAAAAACATAACAGATGAAATAAAAATACCATTCATTGTAAATCATACTGCAGATGCGAACACCTTTTAAAGAATAATAAAAAATCATTAGGACATTCTAAAACAGGATAAAATCATATGGGAACATATTCCAGAAAATCCTGCATTTGTTTTAAGAAAAGCTAAAAATATTGGGTATTGGGTAGCACCGACAGTTAAAAGGAACAAGAAAGTTGCATCATCTTCAACATACCCGTCCCTAACACCAGGCTTCTTCCCTTGTAAAAATTGCAAAGTATGTAGAACACTCAAACCAAAAAACCCTACCTTCAAGATAAATACCAGGGCATGTGAAGAGATATTTACATTAGGGATCATATGGGCTGTCACACAAAAGGTGTGATTTACGGCATAAAATGCCCTTGCAATAAGAACAAAGCAGAACAAAGAGTACACTGGCCTGTAGAATAAAAGAACATCTAAGGAATATCGACAAAAAAGTAAAAGGACATTGATTGTCCAGGCACTTTATAGAAAAACGTGCAGGGGAGTGACAGGTTCATCTTTCTTTGGTATAAAAAAGAGTTAAGCCAGACTGGAGAGGGGAGATTTTATTAGTAAAATGTCCCAGATGGAAAGCAAATGGATTTGCAATCTGAACAGTTTAATCCCCAATGGACTCAATAGCGAGATGGAAACCTTTGCATTTAGGTAGACTCACTGTCAAAGAGGTATGGAGTTCCAGTCCATCAAAAGCTATAAAAGGAATCGACGGCTCAGGAGACGGCATCCCTGAAGAAGGAAGACGGTCTTCTTCCGAAACGCGTTGGATGTTTTTTGTCCTAAACAGCGATCTGTAGCTAAGTAGGTGACGTCACTGCTAGTGGACTGAGTACCATTATATGGAACCTTTTTTTGTCAGCACCCGGAAGTAGCTACCGGTCGGAGCTACATCGGGACGAAGACGCAGTAGAAGGAGCTTGCTCGGGTCCAGAGAAGATTATCAACGGACCAGTCACTGTAAGGAGGAAAACTGAAGGTATTTGCAATTTTATTGCTCTGGACACTGTTGAGATCTCCAATTACAAGGGAGCGCGGTTAACACAAATTGATTGTTTTGTTTGATGCATCCTTATTGTACCTAGATAGGGAGGTACAGGTTAACTAGCAGCACCAATTTAAATTTTTATTAGACACCAGGGCCAGTGAACGTTTGATACTATATACAAAATCATGACATTTCTCATCTCTTCGGATAAGACACCATTTACAGCTTTCATAAGTATGGGGAGTTCTTTAGGTTATAAAATACCGAAAATGTATGGCTATGTTTATGTTTTAGTTACAGTATATAAAATGTTGAGAGATAGCCCAGTAATATAACAATTTTATGTCTTACTGACCAACTTGTATATTTAAAAGGAATTTAGAATCGGTTTTTCTTATGTTAAAGGGGTTGGTCAACTTTCAGCAAATAATTGATTGGTAATTGATAAGTTTTGTATAATGTATAATGAAAAGTTATACAATTTTTCAATATACCTTCTGTAGCAAATCCTCACAGATTTCTAGATCTCTGATTGCTGTCCTGCTATAGAAAGCTTCTATGTTTACTTCTAGTGGAAAGAAATCTGTCCATGGTGTTGTGATGGACAGGAGGGTGCACGAGCCATTATTATCACACTGATTACTGTCTATGTTACTAATGGCTCGTGCACCTTCTTGTCCATCACAGCACCATAGACACATTTCCATCCAGTGGAAGCAGAGATCTAGAAAACCATGAGGAATTGATACAGAAAGTATATTGGGGAATTGTAGAACATACCATTACGCAAACAATAACAATTTTTTGCTGAAAGTGGACATCTCCATTAACTGTTTAGAGCGGCATGACATTATGGTACATTGTGATTGGCAGGGATTTTTGTAATGTACTGCTCCCATTCATCTCCATACAGCCTTAACAGCACCATAATATGCAGGTACATCATGGTTAGTTAAGGGGTTAAACACCTCCATGCCATCATGAGTGATAGACATGATGGTGTCCTTTATGTAAGAAAAAAGAAAAACCTTACTACATAGATACAGTACCTGAACCAATTTACCACATAAATTTACCACATGAACCACATATATACTGTCCCAGAACCAGGACAGAACCAGGATATCAACAAATATACAGTTCTAGAACCAAGCCTCTAACACACAGTACTGGAACCGAGCTTACTACATAGAAACAGTTAGCTTGGTTCTGGGGCTATATTCATGTAGTAAGCTTGTTTCTGGTACTATATCAATTAAAGGGGTTTGGCCATGAAACAAAGTTATTAAATGTTAATCCCCTATTAATGTTTACACAAAAAAAAGATAATTTTACCCCTTAATTTGCAATTTAAGTCAGTTTTATTGTTGTTTTGGTCAGCGATGGTCAGTGTAAAATTAAAATTCTGCAGTGTGGGCGGGCACTAGCTGAGCAGATTCTTCTGTGCTATGAGATGCTGTGTGCTGACAGTGTACTTAGATTACCATGGTACAGGGTTTAGCTACACTTTCAGCTGATGTCTCCTCTACACTGTACTGCTGGACAGGAAGTGTCTGTGTCAGTAGTGCTGTCTGCCTCCTGCCCCTCCCCCTGCAGTACAAGAGAAGCTAAAGGAATCTGCCCAACCACAGTCAGGAATTTATGTTCGTATCCAGGGACAATCAAAATGTAAACACCAGGAGAGAGTTGGAATTATATGTGTGAAATGCTGTATTTTTGTTAATAACATTGAATTAAAAAGTTTTTTTATTTGTTACCCTGAGTATAGTTAAGAATTCTGTTTCATGGGAATACCCTTTTAAGAAAGCTTGTTTTTAGGACTAGAATTTAAGATATTGCCCCCTTAGTCTTCATAGAAACCAAGTTATTATGAATCTTTACTTACCCAACCCCAATCCCTGCTGTCACCCAAATGGATGAGGAACAGGTGTGATCAATGCCGATGCCCCTTTATGGTTTTGATCTTTACTAGAGATGAGCGAGCACTAAAATGCTCGGGTACTCGTTATTCGAGACGAACTTTTCCCGATGCTCGAGTGCTCGTTTCGAGTAACGAGCCCCATTGAAGTCAATGGGAGACTCGAGCATTTTTCAAGGGGACCAAGGCTCTGCTCAGGGAAGCTTGGCCAAACACCTGGGAACCTCAGAAAAGGATGGAAACACCACGGAAATGGACAGGAAACAGCAGGGGCAGCATGCATGGATGCCTCTGAGGCTGCTTAAATGCACCATTATGCCAAAATTATGGGCAACAGCATGGCCATGACAGAGTGACAGAATGAAGCTAGATAGCATCTAAAACATCCAATAATTGACCCTGACACTATAGGGGACGGCATGCAGAGGCAGCGGCAGCAGCGGAAGGCTAGAGAGTGGCATGGCGACATACCCTAAATGGACTCAGGCTTCAAACCAATGGGTAGCAGAGAGGAACCAAAGGAGGTGAGCAAGAAGCGCTCAAATAATATTGGTACATGATAAAAGTTTGCCAGTATATTTTGTGGATTACACAGCAGGGTGGCGACAAAGTTAACATGGAAGCCATGAAAACAATCCAAAATTCTGCCTGACACAGCTCGTTTGATAAGGGGACGATGTATGGAGGCAGTGAACTAGTAGTAGATTAAAGGTGCTGCAGTTAAAACTATGTTAGTTGGTTCTTGGCATGGAGCTGGCGCTCCGCTGCCAGGCGAGCTTTCGCCAATCCAAGCCCCTGTCTCTAGGCTACTCCCCAAACAGCACTTCTAAAAACCTTTCGGATAAGATCAAGTGTAGTAGCGTTCTTATAAGTTTGGGATATGGCGGGTGAGGGGAATGTAAACATCTGCGCAAGAAGCGCTGAAATAATATCCGTAAATGAAAAAAGTTTTCCAGTATATTTTGTGGCTTACACAGCAGGGTGGCGACAAAGTTAACAAGTTTGATGTGGAATGCCCTGCAATAGCTCTTGGGCGGTGTGCCTTTTATCACCTAGGCTCAGCAGTTTGAGCACCGCCTGCTGTCGCTTAGCAACGGCACTGCTGCTGTGCCTAGAGCTACCGACTGATGGCGCCATGCCCACGGATGGTAATTCGGAGGAGGAGGAGGTGGAGGAGGGGTGGGAGGATTTGGAGGTATAGTAGGCCTTTGAGACCTGGACCGAGGTAGGCCCCGCAATCCTCTGCGTCGGCAGTATATGACCAGCCCCAGGGTCAGACTCGGTCCCAGCCTGCACCAAGTTAAGTGTAGTAGCGTTCTTATAAGTTTGGGATATGGCGGGTGAGGGGAATGTAAACAGATGCGCAAGAAGCGCATGATGCGCATGGAGCTGGCGCTCCGCTGCTAGGCGAGCTTTCGTCAATCCAAGCCCCTGTCTCTAGGCTACTCCCCAAACAGCACTTCTAAGAACCTTTTGTATAAGATCAAGTGTAGTAGCGTTCTTATAAGTTTAGGATATGGCGGGTGAGGGGAATGTAAACAGATGCGCAAGAAGCGCATGATGCGCATGGAGCTGGCGCTCCGCTGCTAGGCGAGCTTTCGCCAATCCAAGCCCCTGTCTCTAGGCTACTCCCCAAACAGCACTTCTAAGAACCTTTTGTATAAGATCAAGTGTAGTAGCGTTCTTATAAGTTTAGGATATGGCGGGTGAGGGGAATGTAAACAGATGCGCAAGGAGCGCTGAAATAATATCCGTAAATGGTAAAAGTTTGCCAGTGTATTTTGTGGATAACACAGCAGGGTGGCGACAAAGTTAACAACTTTGATGTGGAATCCATGAAAACAACCCAAATTTCGGCCTGACAAACCTCGTTTGATAAAGGGACGATGTATGGAGGCAGCTATATGGACGACTTTTGGAGGTAGCAATGGAGACAACGTGTGGAGGCTGCTATGGAGACAATTCAATTTGGATAGTGCCTGTATGTGGCAGTCCAAAAAATTTTTCAAACCAGAGGAGCAGGTAGGTGGCCCTCCAGAAAAATGGAATAGATTGAGTGCCTGTATGTGGCAGTCCAAAAAATTTTTCAAACCAGAGGAGCAGGTAGGTGGCCCTCCAGAAAAATGGAATAGATTGAGTGCCTGTATGTGGCAGTCCAAAAAAGTTTTTAAACCAGAGGAGCAGGTAGGTGGCCCTCCAGAAAAATGGAATAGATTGAGTGCCTGTATGTGGCAGTCCAAAAAATTTTTCAAACCAGAGGAGCAGGTAGGTGGCCCTCCAGAAAAATGGAATAGATTGAGTGCCTGTATGTGGCAGTCCCAAAAAATTGTTTAAAACAGAGGACCGGAAAGGTGGCCCTCCAGAAAAATTGAATAGATTGAGTGCCTGTATGTGGCACTCCCAAAAATTGTTTAAAACAGAGGACCGTGTCGGTGGCCCTCCAGAAAAATTAAATGCATAAAGTACTATACCTAGAGCCAGTGGGCCCTGTCAAAAAACAGCCAGTTTCCTCTGCTTTACTGTAGAAAGAGGAGGAGAAGGAGGAAAATGAGGAGGAGGAGGAGTGGATAAATTATTCAGGTTGAGCTTCCTTCACCTGCTGGAGATTTGAAATTAGGAGAAATCCATGCTTTATTCATCTTGATAAGCGTCAGCCTGTCAGCGCTGTCAGTCGACAGGCGTGTACGCTTATCGGTGATGATGCCACCAGCTGCACTGAAAACCCGCTCTGACAAGACGCTAGCGGCAGGGCAGGCAAGAACCTCCAAGGCGTAGAGCGCCAGTTCGTGCCACATGTCCAGCTTTGAAACCCAGTAGTTGTAGGGAGCTGTGTGATCATTTAGGACGATGGTATGGTCAGCTACGTACTCCCTCACCATCTTTCTGTAAAGATCAGCCCTACTCTGCCGAGACTGGGGACAGGTGACAGTGTCTTGCTGGGGTGACATAAAGCTGGCAAAAGCCTTGTAAAGCGTACCCTTGCCAGTGCTGGACAAGCTGCCTGCTCGCCTACTCTCCCTCGCTACTTGTCCCGCAGAACTACGCACTCTGCCGCTAGCGCTGTCAGAAGGGAAATACTGTTTCAGCTTGTGCACCAGGGCCTGCTGGTATTCATGCATTCTCACACTCCTTTCCTCTCCAGGGATGAGAGTGGAAAGATTTTGCTTGTACCGTGGGTCCAGGAGAGTGAACACCCAGTAATCGGTGCTGGAATAAATTCTTTGAACGCGAGGGTCACGGGATAGGCAGCCTAACATGAAATCTGCCATATGCGCCAGAGTACCAACGCGTAAGAATTCACTCCCCTCACTGGCCTGACTGTCCATTTCCTCCTCCTCCAACTCCTCCAACTCCTCTTCTTCTGCCCATACACGCTCAACAGTGTAGGACTCATCAATGGTCCCCTCTTGTGTCTCGCCAACATTCTCCTCCTCTTCCTCCTCATCCTCCTCTACCTCCACCTCCTCCGATATGCGCTGAGAAACAGACCTAAGGGTGCTTTGGCTATCAACAAGGGAATCTTCTTCCCCTGTCTCTTGTGAGGAGCGCAAAGCTTCCGACTTCATGCTGACCAGAGAGTTTTTCAACAGGCCAAGCAGCGGGATGGTGAGGCTGATGATGGCGGCATCGCCACTGACCATCTGTGTTGACTCCTCAAAGTTACTCAGCACCTGACAGATATCAGACATCCACGTCCACTCCTCATTGTAGACTTGAGGAAGCTGACTGACCTGACTACCAGTTCTGGTGGAAGTTGACATCTGGCAGTCTACAATCGCTCGGCGCTGCTGGTAAACTCTGGATAACATGGTCAGTGTTGAATTCCACCTCGTGGGCACGTCGCACAACAG
Organism: Engystomops pustulosus; assembly: GCF_040894005.1. NCBI lineage: Eukaryota > Metazoa > Chordata > Amphibia > Anura > Leptodactylidae > Engystomops > Engystomops pustulosus. The sequence goes on along the minus strand of NC_092420.1, from coordinate 54,965,830 downwards.
TCGGTGAGCGGGCAGTTGGAGGCGGCGCTGCGCTGCCCTGAGAGTGGCAGCATCTGTGCTGGACTTCCTGAAATGCGCACAGATGCGGCGCACCTTCGTGAGCAAATCAGACAGATTTGGGTATGTCTTGAGGAAACGCTGAACTATCAGATTTAACACATGGGCCAGGCATGGCACATGTGTCAGTCTGCCCAGTTGCAGAGCCGCCACCAGGTTACGGCCGTTGTCACACACAACCATGCCTGGCTTCAGGTTCAGCGGTGCCAGCCACAGATCAGTCTGCGCCGTGATGCCCTGTAATAGTTCTTGGGCGGTGTGCCTTTTATCGCCTAGGCTCAGCAGTTTGAGCACCGCCTGCTGTCGCTTAGCGACGGCACTGCTGCTGTGCCTAGAGCTACCGACTGATGGCGCCATGCCCACGGATGGTCGTTCGGAGGAGGAGGTGGAGGAGGGGTGGGAGGAGGAGGAGGCATAGTAGGCCTCAAACACCTGGACCGAGGTAGGCCCCGCAATCCTCGGCGTCGGCAGTATATGACCAGCCGCAGGGTCACACTCGGTCCCAGCCTCCACCAAGTTAACCCAATGTGCCGTCAGAGATATATAGTGGCCCTGCCCGGCAGCACTCGTCCACGTGTCCGTGGTCAGGTGGACCTTGTCAGAAATGGCGTTGGTCAGGGCACGGATTATGTTGTCTGACACGTGCTGGTGCAGGGCTGGGACGGCACATCGGGAAAAGTAGTGGCGGCTGGGGACCGAATACCGAGGGGCGGCCGCCGCCATGAGGCTGCGAAAGGCCTCGGTCTCTACTAGCCTATAGGGCAGCATCTCCAGGCTTAGCAATCTGGAAATGTGCACATTAAGGGCTTGGGCGTGCGGGTGGGTTGCACTATATTTGCGTTTCCGCTCCAGCGTCTGGGGTATGGAGAGCTGAACGCTGGTGGATGCTGTGGAGGATCGTGGAGGTGACGATGGGGTTTTTGTGGCAGGGTCCTGGGCAGGGGGCTGACTATCAGCTGACACAGGGGAAGGAGCAGTGGTGTGCACGGCCGGAGGTGAACGCGCTTGTTGCCACTGAGTGGGGTGTTTAGCATTCATATGCCTGCGCATACTGGTGGTAGTTAAGCTAGTAGTGGTGGAACTTCTGCTGATCCTGGTTTGGCAAATGTGGCACACCACAGTCCGTCGGTCATCCGGTGTTTCCTTAAAGAACCTCCAGACTTCTGAAAATCTAGCCCTCGCCGCAGGAGCCCTCGCCACGGGAGCTTCACTAGTTGACACATTTGGCGCTGATGCACCAGCTCTGGCCCTGCCTCTCCGTCTGGCCCCACCACTGCCTCTTCCAACCTGTTCTGGTCGAGGACTCTCCTCCGTCTCAGAAGCACTGTGTTCACCCGGCCTCTCAACCCAGCTTGGGTCTGTCACCTCACCATCCTCCGATCCCTCAGTCTGCTCCCCCCTCGGACTTCCTGCCCTGACAACAACTTCCCCACTGTCTGACAACCGTGTCTCCTCATCGTCGGACACCTCTTTACACACTTCTTCCACTACGTCAACAAGGTCATCATCACCCACAGACTGCGACTGGTGGAAAACCTGGGCATCGGAAAATTGCTCATCAGCAACCGGACAAGTGGTTTGTGACTGTGGGAAGGGTCCAGAAAACAGTTCCTCAGAGTATGCTGGTTCAAATGGCAAATTTTGCTGGGAGGGGGCAGACTGGGGGGGAGGAGGCTGAGGTGCAGGAGCTGGAGGAGTGCCGATTTTGGTGACATGGGTGGACTGCGTGGAAGACTGACTGGTGGACAAATTGCTCGAAGCATTGTCGGCAATCCACGACATCACCTGTTCGCACTGTTCTGGCCTCAACAGTGCTCTACCACGAGTCCCAGTAACTTCAGACATGAACCTAGGGAGTGTAGCTCTGCGGCGTTCCCCTGCTCCCTCATAAGCAGGTGGTGTCTCACCCCGCCCAGGACCACGGCCTCTGACCCCTGCAGTAGTTGGACGCCCACGTCCCCGCCCTCGTCCTCTACCCCTAGCCCTCGGGTTAAACATTTTGAAAATGAGAGTTATAACTTGTATTTTTTTTTTAACTTTTTTTTTTTTTTGTTTTTTTGTTTTTTTGTGTTTTTTAGTTTTTAAAACCAAACGATGCTATCCTATTGCTATGGCTATTTTCTAGCCAAGTATTACAGCACACTACTATGCCAGATGAGATGACGCTGAGTTATGAAAAAAATAAACGTAAAATAAAAAAGGAAATGGCAGACTGTGCCTAGTTGAAATACAACCCCGGGCCCTAATAAATTTTCCCACTTCGGTCTTTGCGATGGATATGTGCGTCACTAAAACACAGTGGTCGCAAGTCTGACTCCAAATTGCTCCCAATTTGATAGTAGATGCACTGCAGCAAGTACAGCCACCAGCAGATCAACCAGAAATCAAATATATCTAACGCTACTGTAGGCGTAATTAAGACGTTTGTATTCTCCTATGGCTATTTTCTAGCCAAGTATTACAGCACACTACTATGCCAGATGAGATGACGCTGAGTTATGAAAAAAATAAACGTAAAATAAAAAGAAACTGGCAGACTGTGCCTAATTGAAATACAACCCCGGGCCCTAATAAATTTTCCCACTTCGGTCTTTGCGATGGATATGTGCGTCACTAAAACACAGTGGTCGCAAGTCTGACTCCAAATTGCTCCCAATTTGATAGTAGATGCACTGCAGCAAGTACAGCCACCAGCAGATCAACCAGAAATCAAATATATCTAACGCTACTGTAGGCGTAATTAAGACGTTTGTATTCTCCTATGGCTATTTTCTAGCCAAGTATTACAGCACACTACTATGCCAGATGAGATGACGCTGAGTTATGAAAAAAATAAACGTAAAATAAAAAGAAACTGGCAGACTCTGCCTAATTGAAATACAACCCCGGGCCCTAATAAATTTTCCCACTTCGGTCTTTGCGATGGATATGTGCGTCACTAAAACACAGTGGTCGCAAGTCTGACTCCAAATTGCTCCCAATTTGATAGTAGATGCACTGCAGCAAGTACAGCCACCAGCAGATCAACCAGAAATCAAATATATCTAACGCTACTGTAGGCGTAATTAAGACGTTTGTATTCTCCTATGGCTATTTTCTAGCCAAGTATTACAGCACACTACTATGCCAGATGAGATGACGCTGAGTTATGAAAAAAATAAACGTAAAATAAAAAGAAACTGGCAGACTGTGCCTAATTGAAATACAACCCCGGGCCCTAATAAATTTTCCCACTTCGGTCTTTGCGATGGATATGTGCGTCACTAAAACACAGTGGTCGCAAGTCTGACTCCAAATTGCTCCCAATTTGATAGTAGATGCACTGCAGCAAGTACAGCTACCAGCAGATCAACCAGAAATCAAACATATCTAACGCTACTGTAGGCGTAATTAAGACGTTTGTATTCTCCTATGGCTATTTTCTAGCCAAGTATTACAGCACACTACTATGCCAGATGAGATGACGCTGAGTTATGAAAAAAATAAACGTAAAATAAAAAGAAACTGGCAGACTGTGCCTAATTGAAATACAACCCCGGGCCCTAATAAATTTTCCCACTTCGGTCTTTGCGATGGATATGTGCGTCACTAAAACACAGTGGTCGCAAGTCTGACTCCAAATTGCTCCCAATTTGATAGTAGATGCACTGCAGCAAGTACAGCCACCAGCAGATCAACCAGAAATCAAATATATCTAACGCTACTGTAGGCGTAATTAAGACGTTTGTATTCTCCTATGGCTATTTTCTAGCCAAGTATTACAGCACACTACTATGCCAGATGAGATGACGCTGAGTTATGAAAAAAATAAACGTAAAATAAAAAGAAACTGGCAGACTGTGCCTAATTGAAATACAACCCCGGGCCCTAATAAATTTTCCCACTTCGGTCTTTGCGATGGATATGTGCGTCACTAAAACACAGTGGTCGCAAGTCTGACTCCAAATTGCTCCCAATTTGATAGTAGATGCACTGCAGCAAGTACAGCCACCAGCAGATCAACCAGAAATCAAATATATATAACGCTACTGTAGGCGTAATTAAGACGTTTATATTCTCCTATGGCTATTTTCTAGCCAAGTATTACAGCACACTACTATGCCAGATGAGATGACGCTGAGTTATGAAAAAAATAAACGTAAAATAAAAAGAAACTGGCAGACTCTGCCTAATTGAAATACAACCCCGGGCCCTAATAAATTTTCCCACTTCGGTCTTTGCGATGGATATGTGCGTCACTAAAACACAGTGGTCGCAAGTCTGACTCCAAATTGCTCCCAATTTGATAGTAGATGCACTGCAGCAAGTACAGCCACCAGCAGATCAACCAGAAATCAAATATATCTAACGCTACTGTAGGCGTAATTAAGACGTTTGTATTCTCCTATGGCTATTTTCTAGCCAAGTATTACAGCACACTACTATGCCAGATGAGATGACGCTGAGTTATGAAAAAAATAAACGTAAAATAAAAAGAAACTGGCAGACTCTGCCTAATTGAAATACAACCCCGGGCCCTAATAAATTTTCCCACTTCGGTCTTTGCGATGGATATGTGCGTCACTAAAACACAGTGGTCGCAAGTCTGACTCCAAATTGCTCCCAATTTGATAGTAGATGCACTGCAGCAAGTACAGCCACCAGCAGATCAACCAGAAATCAAATATATATAACGCTACTGTAGGCGTAATTAAGACGTTTGTATTCTCCTATGGCTATTTTCTAGCCAAGTATTACAGCACACTACTATGCCAGATGAGATGACGCTGAGTTATGAAAAAAATAAACGTAAAATAAAAAGAAACTGGCAGACTCTGCCTAATTGAAATACAACCCTGGGCCCTAATAAATTTTCCCACTTCGGTCTTTGCGATGGATATGTGCGTCACTAAAACACAGTGGTCGCAAGTCTGACTCCAAATTGCTCCCAATTTGATAGTAGATGCACTGCAGCAAGTACAGCCACCAGCAGATCAACCAGAAATCAAATATATATAACGCTACTGTAGGCGTAATTAAGACGTTTGTATTCTCCTATGGCTATTTTCTAGCCAAGTATTACAGCACACTACTATGCCAGATGAGATGACGCTGAGTTATGAAAAAAATAAACGTAAAATAAAAAGAAACTGGCAGACTCTGCCTAATTGAAATACAACCCCGGGCCCTAATAAATTTTCCCACTTCGGTCTTTGCGATGGATATGTGCGTCACTAAAACACAGTGGTCGCAAGTCTGACTCCAAATTGCTCCCAATTTGATAGTAGATGCACTGCAGCAAGTACAGCCACCAGCAGATCAACCAGAAATCAAATATATCTAACGCTACTGTAGGCGTAATTAAGACGTTTGTATTCTCCTATGGCTATTTTCTAGCCAAGTATTACAGCACACTACTATGCCAGATGAGATGACGCTGAGTTATGAAAAAAATAAACGTAAAATAAAAAGAAACTGGCAGACTGTGCCTAATTGAAATACAACCCCGGGCCCTAATAAATTTTCCCACTTCGGTCTTTGCGATGGATATGTGCGTCACTAAAACACAGTGGTCGCAAGTCTGACTCCAAATTGCTCCCAATTTGATAGTAGATGCACTGCAGCAAGTACAGCCACCAGCAGATCAACCAGAAATCAAATATATATAACGCTACTGTAGGCGTAATTAAGACGTTTGTATTCTCCTATGGCTATTTTCTAGCCAAGTATTACAGCACACTACTATGCCAGATGAGATGACGCTGAGTTATGAAAAAAATAAACGTAAAATAAAAAGAAACTGGCAGACTCTGCCTAATTGAAATACAACCCTGGGCCCTAATAAATTTTCCCACTTCGGTCTTTGCGATGGATATGTGCGTCACTAAAACACAGTGGTCGCAAGTCTGACTCCAAATTGCTCCCAATTTGATAGTAGATGCACTGCAGCAAGTACAGCCACCAGCAGATCAACCAGAAATCAAATATATATAACGCTACTGTAGGCGTAATTAAGACGTTTGTATTCTCCTATGGCTATTTTCTAGCCAAGTATTACAGCACACTACTATGCCAGATGAGATGACGCTGAGTTATGAAAAAAATAAACGTAAAATAAAAAGAAACTGGCAGACTCTGCCTAATTGAAATACAACCCCGGGCCCTAATAAATTTTCCCACTTCGGTCTTTGCGATGGATATGTGCGTCACTAAAACACAGTGGTCGCAAGTCTGACTCCAAATTGCTCCCAATTTGATAGTAGATGCACTGCAGCAAGTACAGCCACCAGCAGATCAACCAGAAATCAAATATATATAACGCTACTGTAGGCGTAATTAAGACGTTTGTATTCTCCTATGGCTATTTTCTAGCCAAGTATTACAGCACACTACTATGCCAGATGAGATGACGCTGAGTTATGAAAAAAATAAACGTAAAATTAAAAGAAACTGGCAGACTCTGCCTAATTCTACTCAAACCCCTAATAAATTTTCCCACTTTGGTGTTTGAGGTGGATATGTGTGTCACTAAGAGCTAAACACAACGGTAGCAAGTCCCCCTGCTAATTCCTCACAATATGGTACTAGCTGCAAATAAAAAAAAAAAAAAGTATAACGTTATTGTAGCCCTAAGAAGGGCTGTTGGGTTCTTTAAGAATCACTCCTGCCTAACAGTAAGCTAATAGAACACCCTAACGCTTTCCCTGAGCAGCAGCAGCTCTCTCCCTAGCGGCATCCAGACAGAGAATGATCCGAGCAGCGCGGGCAGCGGCTAGTCTATCCCAGGGTCACCTGATCTGGCCAGCCAACCACTGCTATCTACGTGTAAGGGTACCACGTCATGCTGGGTGGAGTGCAGAGTCTCCTGGCTTGTGATTGGCTCTGTTTCTGGCCGCCAAAAAGCAAAACGGCGGGAGCTGCCATTTTCTCGAGCGGGCGAAATACTCGTCCGAGCAACGAGCAGTTACGAGTACGCTAATGCTCGATCGAGCATCAAGCTCGGACGAGTATGTTCGCTCATCTCTAATCTTTACCATCAACTTATGTGTCTTTGTGTTTTGCAGTGGAATATTGCACAACAATTAACAGTGACCTGTTTACTGCTATCTCCATGCCATGAGCAAAGCTACAGAGGAATGCAAAGCAGCCATATAAAAAATGCACTATTTGGGGCTTATGGTAGGTTGGAGTTTACTACAGATGCGTTATTGGGGCCCGAGAGCATGTATCCCCTCTGCAAGGGTTAAAGCATAACTATCAATCTATGCAGAATAAATATACAGTCATATACACAACATTCCATAAACTATTCAGCTGAGTATAGGTAATGTGACATACTTTACTTTTCAGTTTACTGCAATTATCCCCCTGGAATCCTGATAAGTATTTCTGCATGTGAGCAGTGTGATGTGAGATGCTACGGATCCATAAAAATGGAAATATATAAAGAAAGAAATGAAGTTTAATGTTAATGCTTTGCCTGTTTGGTGACAATTTATTTTACACCCAGCTAAATCCAGTTCTGCCTGCAAACATGTAATTATTCACTAATTGATTGTGCGCCTGTCAAATTAACCTTTACACTCTTTGAACACCCCACACAGAATATATTTTGCACCAGCTGTAAAAAGTACATCATATTCACGCATTGTTAATAAGCTTTGAATATCTAAAACCTCAAAATTTATTGAAGACAGAGGTAAAGAGGAGTGTTCATTAGCGCTGCCACTAGTCCCAGTGTTGGAATGTCACAGCGCTTGTGACAGCTAATTACTGGGAGCAGATATCAGTGTAAAGCCGAGCACCATCAATCTTCTACTCTTTCATGTGGGTGGTAGAAAAAGACAATTTCTAAGCATTCTCCAAACTCCCTCCCCTGCCGCGATCTCAATGTCATCACAGGGGGATGGTAAATAAGAGTTGACTTCTAAAATATTTTACATGCTGAATCAAAAACAATCTAAAAGACATTTCTATTTTCTATTATAGATGGCAGGGACCATAAGCCCTTTTCTTAACCCCAAATGGGTTAATTCTTATGGATTTCTAGATCTCTGCTTGCTGTCTTTCGACAGGAAGCTTCATTGTTTACTTCCTGTGGTTAAAGACTGTATGTAACAGCCATAGGGATAGCTGGGGCGAGTTGTTTTAGGATTCTGAGGGTGTGTAGTTCAGGGGATATACAGTCTCTTTGAAAGTTTTTTTCTCAACAGTATGAGCACTTCAGTACCTAATGTATGAGGCTGAGGTGTCTCTGTGCTCCAGTTTCTGTAGATGTCTCTGGATCTTCTGGTAAAGGATCTTCTACAGTTACATATATTCTTTCTCTCTGTCCTGTTCTGTTCAAAAAGGTCTTGTCCTTAGAGTTTTTTTATTGTGCAAACTCCCTCTTTCCAGCTTTTGGTGGATTTGGTCTAAGCATCTCTTAAGAAATGTAACATTTTAGTGTGATGTCACCGAATACAGCCAGCTCTGATTAGTTTAAGGGAACCTACCACCACGATTCTACCTATAAAGGTAGATCGGGTGGTAGGTGGATGAATAGGACGTGAGGATAGCCCGGACATGCCCCGGTAGCCTCTTTTCTCCGCATACCATGTCAACTTCGGCGCGCAGCTCTTCATAGCTGCACGCCCTCCTCCGAATACCTGACGTTCAGCGCACGGCTTCGAGGCCGGAGCTACTGCGCATGCGCAGATGCCAGGTACTCGGACGAGGGCGCGCAGTTATAAAGAGCTGCGTGCCAAAGATGCAATGGTAGGCGGAGAAAAGAGGCTACTGGGGCATGGAGTAGCCACGACGTGTAGCCTCATGTCCAGCTACTCCCCGCCCCAGTAGCCGCTTTAAAAAATTTACATATCCCCCGATTAAAGTTTTCTTAAGAATAGCCAGGACGTGAGGATTAGCCCAAAAAAGGGCTATCCTCACATCCCATTCATCCACCTACCACCCGTTCTACCTTTATAGGTAGAATCGTGGTGGTAGGTTCCCTTTAACTCTACAACTACTATGTTTTAGTGTGAAACATACTGTATGTATATGTCCACAATTTAAGGCTGGCTTCACACGAACATATGCCCACCAGGCTGGGGTAATCACTCCCCTCTCCATGTCCTATCTTTTTCCCGTGTACGGAGCGGTATGGTGCCCCATGTGCAAACACATTCCACTGGGGGATACGAGTGTAAAGACTTTCTACGTCTTTGGAGGCTAATTGTTATGTTTCTTGGTAACTTTCTATCACCTTCAAAAATGAATTCATATCCCATGTTAAGGTATGAAGGTTTGTTCTGAAGGAGTGGGCAGAGTAAACAGTCGGAATATTGTGACAGGTTCAAACAGAGAACCATTCCCTGCCACAATCGTGTGTCCTGGCGGATAAGAAAGTGTCTCCCCCTTTGGGGAGAAAATACCAACAATGATACTTGAGGTTGAGGGGAAACAAACAATCTAGTAGCTATGTTGTCAGATAGAATCGGATTTTCAATACTCCACCTCAAGAAAGATCTGAATTTATTTTGATATTTTTATGTTGGATTACCTGCAAGAGGGGTGTACGTATCCACGTCTCTCAACTGTTGCATTGCTTCCAACACGTAATATTCCCTAGTCATCAGTACCACATTACCCCCATTGTCGGCAGGCTTAACAACTATGTCATTACGAGAACGTTATTCCTTAAGGGCACGCTTTTCATCAACAGTCAAATTAAAGGGAGCTTTTGGATAAATAAGTGCCTTTACCTCCTCAGTGATATGCTCCATGAAGACATCAATGGGGGAACCTCCTGCCGGCAAGGGAGGAAAATGTGGACTGAACCCCACCTCTGAAATTTGTCATTTCCATTACTGTTTCATGTTGACTTTCCAACCCCAGAGTGTCCCCCACTAACTACAAAAGTAAATTAATATCAGATTCATCAACGGGGATGGGAATAGAAGGTGGAAAGAATCCAAGGGGACCTACAGTGACTGGAACCTCTCCTTGTTTTCAAACATGACAAGACCTTGGTTTATCATGAAAAAATTTACGGAAACATAGCTGCCGGACACTCATTATAGTCATTATAGATACAACTAATAAGATTAAAAACATTAGACCTCCAATTATCATTAAAACATAGAGTGTTGGTATGTAACGGGTTAATGAAGACATGGGGACAATACAATCAACAGGGATGTTAGTGTAGGGAGGAAGATTAGTTGTCATGTCCAAGTGATCACCTTTTCTCTCGGATCATCTATCGCCAGGAGACATGCTTCCTTTTCTTGCTGAAGCGTCCTCCCCTTCCCTGTGCCCCTCCTGATCTTTCACCTAAAGGGGTTACCAATGTCATGGAACTTTGCGAAAAACCAATTTGTAAGGGAACATTCACATAACATCAGGGCTTTCCTGATTCACGTTCAATCCCCCCACACATAGAACCTCTGAAGTGCTGGAATCGGATTCAATGCTCCAGAAGTCAGTGGACCTCATCTTTCGGTTTGGAAAGTCCTTGCGTCTCTATTTTTTCAAAGCCATCATACTCCAATCAAAGATTTTCTCCATCATAAAGTCTGCCTTGTCACTCAAAAACATATCTCTTTTCTTTTATTTCACATTCACTTGTACTAGTGTTAATTTTTCTCTAGTTTCTAGAAAATATGGCAATTATCAGTCAATCTGATTCCCAACTCTGTTTTTGCTTTGCACAAGTCCACAGTTACTCTGCTATATTCCTCTTTATTACGTTTTAACACCAAATGCATGATGTTGAGGGAATGCTGCAAGTGCAGCTCCTTCCATTCCCGTATAATGTCTGCATCTTGCTTGTATTCTGCAACCTCATTGTATACTCTGAAGTCCCTAGCAACTCTGTTGTTATAGCTGTATAATCTAAGGGAATGGTTAGTCCAAAACAAACGTATCTCCTTGTCTGCAACACTGGCAACCCGACGTTCCAGGGCTTTTTTGCCGAGCATCTGTAAGGAGTCTTTCTGGTTACATTGCTTAAAAAAGTCACCTGCATTTTCACTCCCTGAACAAAGGTAATCATAACTCTTATGTGTCATGCTACTAGTTTCCATCTCCATATTGTCCACAGTATATAGAGAACAGTGGGGCCGATTTACTTACCCAGCCCATTCGCGATCCGGCGGCGCGTTCTCTGCACAGGATTCAGATCCAGACGGGATTTATGTAGGTAGTTCCTCCGCCGTCCACCAGGTGGCGCTACTGCGCTGAAAATCATCTGAACGCGCCGGAATACACCGAGCTGGACCAGGTGAAGGTAAGTGCGTCCCGAGCGACACATTTTCGGTTTTAAAATGCGGAGGTTTTTCCGAATACGCCGGGTTTTCGTTCGGCCACGCCCCCCAATTTCCGTCGCGCACATGCCGGTGCCAATGCGCCACAATCCGATCGCGTGCGCCAAAATCCCGGGGCAATTCAGGTACAATCGGCGCAAATCGGAAATATTCGGGTAAAACGTCGGGAAAACGCGAATCGGGCACTTAGTAAATGACCCCCAGTGTGTCTCAGGACGATCACGGATGGAGGCACAACCAGCAGACACAGATCTGAATCCACATAGCGTGAGGTGCTCAGCAGAAAATCCAAGTGCATATTTCATATAGAAAAAGAATCGCGACACTCACCAGCTTCTTTGTGGAAACGCTTCTTTATTTAGTAAAGTGACAAGTACAGAGAACGTGCACGATGTGGCCATGGGGCCATGAATAGCGCTTTCTCAAGCCAATGGTGCCGCCCCTCAGACTGCCACCACACCTCAAAAGTTTTAAACATGCTCTTAAAATCCATCTCCTTAGGCAAGCCTATAACACTTGTAAAATGCATGAAGTTTTAATTTTCTTTACTGTGTCTTACTGTTATCCAGCAACCACAAGACACCAAACTTCAGGCTTCTCTGCAGTCCCATTCACCTTGGATTTGTATATAAGATGATGGCTGATTACTGGGTCAACCAGCAGCTCCTCTATTTATTGTATTATATTATATTTTGTTGTATTGCCTTATGAAGAATGGCTGGATCAGAATGTCTGATCTTGTGTCATTCTTCCTCATAGACTGTAAGACTGTGAGCAGGGCCCTCACTCCTTTTGCTCCATGAATGTTTGTGCTCTGTCATGTTTTATTTTATTTGTCCCCTATGATCTGTAAAGTGCTGCAGAATATGAAGGCACTATACAAATGAAGATTATTATTATTGTTTTTCCTAAAAAAATAGTTAACATAAATGCATGGAATAATTACTTTGATCACTGCCCATATTTGTTAACAGAGTCCATCCAGACGTTTTCATTGCACTTGTTAAAGATATTTCTTTGAAGCCCAGCTGTCAGGAGACCTCAGAGACACCTGAATTAGGAGCTAGAGCAGCTCACATTTTTTGGTTAGCTCTAACCCAGTACCCAGAAGAAAACATCTGCATCCAGGCAATTTAAAGACAACTTGTCAGGTCAATTTGGGATCCTAAACAAACTACAGTTAGGACCTGTAGTTCAGCAACTGAAGACAGAATAATGCCCAGGCTCCATGTGCTGTCCCTATGGGACTTTTCCACAATGCACAGGTGTCAAGCAGAACAAGTAATGAAGTGAGTATAATTTTTTTTAATGCACCCATGTAAAAAACTTGTACATTGCAATTTGGGACAATAAACCATCAGTCCATACCTGTGGATGGTTTAGTGTCCCAAATAATCATAGAGATGCACAGAATTGGGAATAATATATGCACAAGGGTGAAAAATTAGTTGTGGGATAGAAAACAGTCGTAATTAAAACATACTCAAGATGGACTAAAGTCAAAGATGAGGTAACACAAGGATCTGTGTCAGTTCCCAATCTCTTTATAAATGACCTTGTGGATGGACTCAGATAAGCTGGCACCATGTAATAAAATTTAAAGGGAGTCTACCATCTCCATCAATCTTTAATATCTGCTGCCAAAACTGATGAAGAAACCATGTGTCCAGGAAGGAGTTGTATTGCTGAAGACAAGCTGTCTCATTAGCATAAGGATTAAACTGGGGATTTCTCAGAAATGGCATGACAGACAGTAATAATAAATATTTATTATTCTTTTTAAGTACATTTCTCTACAACTCGCTGCCTGCAGATTAAATGAGTCCCAACTGGCCATACCAGATATGCTGACTTTGTACAACAAAGTGACCCTTTACCAACCCCCCACATCCCCACACCTTTAACAGTGGAGAACAGATGAGCGTAGAGATAAAGCATCGTAATATCTAGTAATAATAAAATAGGCTCCCAGCATCATAACACAAAATGTAAAAAATTCAGTGTGCTATCTGCCACCCATCATTAAGAAAGTCCAGCTTCCCAACCAGCTATTTCTCAACCAAATGCTAAAATACCACTAAATACCACTAGCTATGAATTGAAATTTCAAAACTGGAAAATAAAGAAATGCTAAAAACTAAAACTCAAAAAGACACCAGTGAAGAAGGGAGTGAAATCACTTACTGTGAAAGAGGGAGCAGGGAGGTAGGACCAACTATTTTATACTGCCACTTCCCACCAGTATCAGGTGAAGGAGGGGGCCATACTGATTCAGCCATAATCCTTTAGGGGGTGTACTAAGCCCTGCATGATACATCATCAAGATGTTAACACAAAACTAGAGATGAGCGAGCACTAAAATGCTCAAGTGCTCATTATTCGAGTTGAACTTTTTCCGATGCTCGAGTGCTTGTTTCGAATAACGAACCCCATTGAAGTCAATGGGAGACTCGAGCATTTTTCAAGGGGACCTAGGCTCTGCACAAGGAAGCTTGGCAAAAATACCAAAAAGAACCAGAGCGGCAATAAACTTCAATATATAAAAAAATATGTAATAGTCTTTATTGAAAGTACATAAATACAACATATATAACCCTCAAATGGAAAAAAAATTATAGATACAGTATATAGGGGACACAAGTTGCCCCAGATGGAAAAAGGGCAACACAGGAGACCAGTGGCTACCCCTGTTAGTCCAGAGTCCAAATAGTATAGTAAAAAATAAACATAATATGGTCAAAGTATTAGACTCAAATACATTGGGCAAAAAAGTGGCAGTAGTGCAGTAAAAAATATGTGAACCATACACAACACTGGAGGTACCGTCCAGTGTTAGTAAAAAATATGTCAAAATACTATTGCACACTCACCCGAAAACATAATGGACAGACACTGGGCAGTTCAGGGGAAAGCCAAAGGATGCACCCCGACGCGCGTTTCGCACGAATGCTTCGTCAGGAGGTGATGACATAATGCTGCATCTAACATTTTATAGTTACCCACGGCATCCCTGCATGTAGACGCGCCAACCACGTGACGCGCGCGTAGCCCTGAGGTCGCGCACCGGAAATACGTCAACCGGAAACGCCAACCCGCATCACATGATCGGGGAGATGTTACTACGGAGACGCATCCCGTAACTGTGCACTTCCCCATGCCCGCGCGCGGCACATGCGCATAGGCGCGTCAGCAGGACATGATCATGGGTAAGTATATAGTGATAGTTTAGTTATAATATACCGAACACAAATTAACATAACTTGACACACAATGTTAAAAATTAAGCCAACGGACCGCACATATGAAATATAGACATAGCATGTAACATGATCGTAGACAGTGATAATCATCGGCATGAGGATATAACATAATCTTAAACGATAGTAATCATTCAGTGCAAACATGATCTGAAAACATTTCAGTGCAAACATGATCTGAAGACATTTCATAAGGTCAACCACACTTCATCTATACTCATATAGTCTCCATAAGTCATATAGTCGATTTACAAACATGTTGGTGAGACAAAACCCCACATTGAAACTTCACAGATCATAATACAATGCATATACATCTACATTAACAAACATCTCTAAAATAAACAAATATCCCCCCCAATCCATATATGTCAAAATAGTATAAAAATAAATGAAGCATATAATCATATATACCCATATATACTTGATAAGCTAACCCAATAATATAAATGTAAATTGTTGCTCATACGTAAAGTATACGCTATGAAGTGGATATAGGAATACGAACATGTGTACGCTAGAGTAGGACGCCCTAGTGAAAGTGTCATGAGTGCATAAAGTGCCAAATGCTTCAAAGTGAATAGTAACAATAACCAGCCAGACCGGCAATAGGGTGTTCATATCAAAGATTGGAAAATACAATCTTATCCTAAAAAAGTGTGTAAAATATAAACAGAAAAGGGGAATGATAGAAAATGAGTGACAAGGGCTGGGTGTAAAATGCATATCCAAGACTACCCGCTATTGATCTATGTTTAAGGATATGTATGTGCAAATATACAGTGTATGCATTCTTACAAAATCACATAATAATAATTCATGACACCAAAGTGTTTAGCAAAACAAAACAAAGAAGTGTATACAAAAGTGAAAAAACAAAAAATATTAAAAATATTAAAAATCACGTATAAAGAAAAATACTGAACGCCTCCAATTTCGACCAGTTCATATAGTGCTTCTTATTGCATGGGGAATGTAATATCTTGAAACTTGATGGATTAAAAGGAATTCAGATACTGAATAACTATCGAAGATGTGTCGAAGATGTATCTATCTGTCAGCATGATTATTCTATGAGAGGTCCGAAGAAAAAAAATATAAATTAGACACAACACCAAAAGAACAGTAATACTAAAAATAGAATTTTATAAAAAAAAGGTTTGAAGCTAGTGGCCTCATTGAGGCCTTTAGGCTGTATAGTATCCAGAAGGGTAATCCACCTCAGTTCCTTTTGTAGTAACCTTTTCTTCCCGTCACCACCCCTAGAACCCAAAAGGACCCTATCTATTCCCCGTACTGTGAGTCCTTTGGGATTACAGCCATGTACATCACGAAAATGCTTCGGAATAGGCTGTAATTTTAAGTCGTTCAAAGGGCCAGAGGCCACATCATTCCTGGCTGCTCTTATGCTCCGAATATGTTCCAGTACTCGTACCTTTAAAGGCCTAGTTGTCATGCCGATATAAATTTTGTTACATGGGCAGCGTAGATAGTAGACCACCGACTCTGTATTACAATTAATGTGATGTACAATTTTGTAATCTTTTTCTGAATTGGAGTCGGTGAAATTCTGTGCACGCTCCATGTATTGGCATGCCTTACACCTGCCACAGCAAAAGGAGCCCCAAGGGGGGCCTCCCCTACCCAACCAACTCTTTTCTACATTAGGTAGAAAAGCTTGGCCAAAAACCTAGAAACCTCAGAAAATAATGGAAACACCACGGAAATGGACAGGAAAAAGCAGGGGCAGCGTGCATGGATGCCTCTGAGGCTACCTAATTGCACCATTATGCCAAAATTATGGGCAACAGCATGGCCATGACACTAATGTAAACAAAAAACCGTATTAGATTACGCCACACGTGACTTACAGTACGCTTCACCGGCAGAGAGAATGTGGATTGGGATTTCTGGAGACTAGCTTGCTAAACAGTCGCAGGCAGTCTAAGCTAGATGAAATTGCATTTGCACCACTGACAGCACACAAAAGGATTTTGTGCTGACTTTCACTTTTGAAAAAAAAATAAAAAATCGTCGGACTGTGCCTAATTGAATCAAACCCACAATAAATTGTCCTACTTAGCTGTTTGAAATGGATATGTGTGTCACTAAGAGCCAAAAATAACGTTCGCAAGTCTCCCTGCAAATTCGTCACAATATGGTAGTAGCTGCACTACTAGTGCCAGCAAGGCCAGCCACAAGCAAATAAAGAAAAAATAAAATAACGCTATTGTAGCCCTAACAAGGGCTGTTGGGTTCTTGTAGAATCACTCCTGCCTAACAATAATCTAATAGAACAGCCTAACCCTATCCCTGACCAGCAGCAGCTCTATCCCTAACGGCATCCAGACAGAGAATGATCCGAGCAGCACGGGCAGTGGCTAGTCTATTCCAGGGTCACCTGATCAGGCCAGCCAACCACTGCTATCGACGTGTAAGGGTACCACGTCATGCTGGGTGGAGTGCAGAGTCTCCTGGCTTGTGATTGGCTCTGTTTCTGGCCGCCAAAAATCAAAACGGCGGGAGATGCCATTTTCTCGAGCTGGCAAAATATTCGTCCGAGCAACGAGCAGTTACGAGTACGCTAATGCTCGAACGAGCATCAAGCTCGGACGAGTATGTTCGCTCATCTCTACACAAGACAATTGTATTTTGAGTTGTGTGTTTCCCCATTGTGTCTGCAAGGTTTCAAATGTTCTACTTTTTATAAAAAAGTCACACCTCATTTTTTTTCCGTAAAAACCTTCTGCCATTGGTCTTCTTTTTATTTCCATACTTTTTTTACGTTTCCATTTTTTTTCGGATGTCAGAAGATTTCAAGTTTTAGTAGATACTTCTCCGATTTTCAAGAGATTTGAAAAATGCTTCTTTTTTGGAAGTACCCTCTAACGTCTTATTTACTTTACACCCTTACAAGTAACATCATTTTATGAACCTAACATCTTAAACTATTCAAATCAGCATTTGAGAAGTCTGTTAACCCTTTAATTCTTTCTCTGGAAGCAAACGTAAATGGATTGGAAATTTTGAAATTTAAATTTTGGTATAAGATTATTCTCATTTAGCCCTAAAATGTACACATTTAGAAAGAATTTGAGGCAAATATACATCCTTATATACATCAATACCTGACATGTGGATATCAACTGCTGTTTCGCCACACAGCGTTGTCCCGAACAGGGTTTTTGGCAGGCCAATTTGGCTACAAATGTTTTGTGGTGCCACAGCATACTTGAAGAGCCCATAAAGTACCAGTACAATAGAAAACCCCTGAATATGGGGGGGCATTCCGGGGGCACTATTCTGGAGTCATTTCTTTCATATACCCTGAACCTATAAGTGTACCCTGATGCACTGTTACACAGCTTATATATCTCCATGCCATACCGCGCCCTCTTATTAGGCAGGTACTGGGGAAGTGAAGTCTCCCTTTGAAATTTGCCAGGCACTCGTCTATCGATATGTGCCTCTCTGGAGTATACACTTCCATAAATCGACCTTTTTGGCAACAAAAACCTCTCTACTTGAATTCCTTGATGATGCAATAGATTGTTGACCGAGGTGCAATCTTTCTAGATGTGATACTCTTCCCTGTTAGGCCAGTTCTGTGCAGTGCAATGATGACTGCACGTGTTTCTTTAGAGATAACCATGGTAAACAGAAGAGAAACAATGATGCCAAGCACCAGCCTTCTTTTAAAGTGTCCAGTGTTGTGATACTTACTTAATCATGACAGATTGATCTCCAGCCCTGTCCTCATCAACACCCACACCTGTGTTAATGGAGCACTGAAACGATGTTAGCTGCTCCTTTTAAGACAGGCCTGCAATAAAGTTGAAATGTGTTTTGGGGAAAAGTTCATTTTCTAGGCAAATATTAACTTTGCAATTAATTACTGTTAAGCTGATCACTCTTTATAACATCCTGGAGTATATGCAAATTGCCATTATAAAACCTGATGCAGTAGACTTTGTAAAGAATTAACATTTGTATCATTCTCAAAACTTATGACCATGACTGTACAACACTACTACCATTACTCCTAACAGATCACACTTAATGTAGGGGATAGGGAAAATGGACAAGGGGGGGGGGGGGGATAGTGTGTTTTAGGGTACAATAAAGGGTCATATTGCTAGAACAACTCTCTCCAACACCACCAAACACAAAATGGCGATGTGCCCCCCATTATCGCAGATCACTGTCATTGGCCAGTCACTGTGCTCAGCATCCAATATATTCCAATATATACACTCTCATCTCCCCATCATATTGTGGCCCCTCTCATTACCCCCTTATATTGTGGCCCCTCTCATCTCGCCCTCATATAGTGGCCCCCCTCATATTGCACCCTTCCCCCATCTCCACTCATATTGTGCCCCAACAAATCTCCTCTCATATTGTGTCTACCTTTATATTGTGGCCCCCTACCATCTCAAATTGTGACCCTCTCTCATCTCCCCTTCAAACTTTGTAAATGACAACCCCAGATTTTGAGAATACAATTGCCATAGGGACTAACATTTTTTTGACTGCAGTTATAAATGCAAAATATACCTATTCTTGCATACAATTTCATCTTAGGGACAAAACCTAACTTGAAACTAACCTTGGACTGCCTATATGTGTTTTTTGCTTTATGTCACCTTTCTTTGTCTTTGGGTTTAACATTTTACTGTTGAAGCTGAACGACAGACTTCTGATCTGGGGGCTATCTCTTTCTTTCTTTTTCTATGCATAGCTCGGTTATGTATGTGTGTACTTTTTTAATAGTAAAATATTAAAATGCATGTTATGTCACCCACTTTGGATTACTTTTTATATTTAGGTTGAGAACATTTGAAACACAAAATTTCAAGTTTGCTTTTTGTATTTGTGCAATTAATTTTGTAAATGAAAACTAGAAGCTATTATATGACCAATAATACTGCCCATACCATGATTCTATAGTGTAAACTATAAAGCACAGCATTGATCAGACAGAACAGACTAAATAAATAATGAGGACCTGACTGTCCTGACATGTCTGTTTTAGTAAATACTTGTATGTTCTAGGAAATAATTTTCAAGCACTTTTTCTCATAGTTTTGGATTGTATCCCTCTTTTATCAATGGAGGACTTTATATCTTAGCTGTAAATTCCCAATAGCTTACCAATCAATTCTTCATTTTCAATAATCAGTAAAAGTATAAATAAGTTTAAAGTATATAGAACCCATGTTTCTACATCTTAAAATAGGTCAAACAAGACAGGTGAGTGTGAAATTGGCAAAACAAGAAATTTTGTGCATTTCCCCATCTTCTGCAATTGTAAAACATTTAATGTTTGTTAATCCTTGTTACAGAAAAAAATCTTCAGTGGATGCCTAATGCTTAATGGATACTAATGTGAATACACAACATATAGAAAATTGTACCAACTGTACAGTTAAGTCCATTAGAACTTTTTAGAGCATTAATGATATCCGTCCATTATCTACAAAATTGATGTATATACTAGAAAAAAATGCAGCACAGACATTTTAACGAAATATTGTATCCTAAAGCAAGTAGTTTTGAAACTTAAAGAGACCTGTAGTTCCGACTGGCAGGAGGAGGAAGTTTACCAAAGTAAGTACAATATGGGTGACCTTATAACAGTGGTGGCTAACCTATGGCACGGGTGCCAGGGGTGGCACGAGAGCCCTTTCTGTGGGCACTCAGGTTGTCACCCCAGGACAGAGTTCACCAGACAGGAACAAATCCACCAAATCTTTCTGCAGTCCCAGGCAACTTAAGAGATGCTGCTCTCATTGCTATTTTACTTCATTGGCTGTTTGGAAATGCGGGAAAAGTGAGAAGGTGTGGACAGGGCTGCATTATCTTTGGAGGTCCTCCTGCTGGACTCACCATTCTTCCTCTACAGAGAGACCCTGGGGAGAAGCTACAACGAGAGTCTGAATTAGCTCTCCTTCTTTCAACTGTATTGGTTGTCTCAGGGGTTGATGCAATTGAAAGATGTGGATGAAAAAATAGCAATAAGTTACTGCTTAAAATGCCATGTTGGCGCTTCAAGGTTAATAAGTGGATACTAGTTGTAGCTTGGGCACTCGGTTTCTAAAAGGTTTGCCATCACTGCCCTATAAGCTGGATATTAGCCAATTTACATCTATTAAAAGTTACACATCACTTTCATTAAATGTTAAATCAAGATCCCTCAAAAATTACTTTTACCTCATCAGTCAGACATTTCTATCCATAAAATGAAGGATGAGAAATGGAGGGTCATGTCATCCTAAGTGTCCTTGACCAATCTACACATGCTGTATCTTCCAGGACCTTATGATACCGTGTTTCCCCGATAGTAAGACACCCCCGATAGTAAGACGTAGTGGGTGTTTTCAGGGCCGGATTAAGGTTGGTGGGGGCCCCTGGGCGCAAAATCTGGTGGAGGCCCCCACTGTGTGCAGCGTGCATACACGTCTTCCTGCTCACTATCCACGCAGTAACACCGCTACATACAGCCGCCTGATCCCAAGTAATACATCTATATACAGCCGCCTCGCCCCCAGTAACACAGCTACATACAGCCGCCTGATCCCCAGTAATACATCCATATACAGCCGCCTCGCCCCCAGTAACACAGCTACATACAGCCGCCTCGCCCCCAGTAACACAGCTACATACAGCCACCTTATTCCCAGTAACAGCTACATACAGCCGCCTCACCCCCAGTAACACAGCTACATACAGCCGCACATCATCCCCAGAGCCAGTCACAGAGGAAGAAGTGTCCCGGCTCCTTTCCTCTGCTCGCCCCACTACCTGCATCAGTGACCCCATCCCCTCACATCTGGTACAGTCTCTCTCCCCAGCAGTCACTTCTCACCTAACTAAAATTTTCAATCTCTCTCTCTCTTCTGGTGTCGTCCCCTCTTCTTTCAAGCATGCTATTGTTACCCCTTTACTAAAGAAACCTTCACTGGACCCATCCAATGCTACTAACTACCGACCAGTTTCTAACCTCCCTTTCATCTCCAAACTCCTGGAACGCTTGGTCTATTCTCGACTAACCCGCTATCTCTCAGCTAACTCCCTCCTTGACCCCCTACAATCTGGTTTCCGCTCTATGTATTCCACTGAAACTGCTCTTTCTAAAGTCTCCAATGATCTCCTCACTGCAAAATCCAAAGGTGACTATTCTCTCCTCATTCTCCTGGATCTATCGGCAGCGTTCGATACTGTGGACCACCAGCTCCTCCTTAGGATGCTTCACTCTATTGGCCTAAAGGACACTGCACTCTCTTGGTTTTCTTCCTATCTCTCTGACCGCACTTTCAGTGTCTCCTTTTCTGGATCTTTCTCTTCTCATCTTCCTCTCAGTGTCGGGGTTCCTCAGGGATCAGTCCTAGGTCCTCTTCTCTTCTCTCTCTATACTGCCCCCATTGGACAAACCATCAGCAGATTTGGTTTCCAGTATCATCTTTATGCTGATGACACCCAGCTGTATACTTCTGCACGTAACATCACCCCTGCCTTAATCCAGAACACTAGTGAATGTCTCTCTGCTGTCTCTAACATCATGTCCTCTCTCTTCTTGAAACTTAATCTTTCTAAGACTGAACTTCTTGTCTTTCCACCATCTACTAACCTAACCACCCCTGATCTCTCCATCTCGGTCTGTGGGATCACTATAGCACCGAGGCAGCAGGCCCGCTGTCTTGAGGTTGTGCTGGACTCTGACCTCTCTTTTTCACCATATATTCAATCTATTGCTCGCTCTTGCCGGATGCATCTCAGAAACATCTCCAGAATCCGTCCGTTTCTGACATTTGAAACTTCTAAAATGCTAATTGTTGCACTTATTCACTCTCGACTAGACTACTGTAACTCCCTACTAATTGGTCTTCCACTCTCTAAACTCTCTCCTCTTCAGTCTATTCTTAATGCAGCAGCCAGGCTCGTCTTTCAGGCCAAACGCTACACAGATGCCTCCAGTTTGTGCCAATCACTGCACTGGCTACCTGTCTCCTTCCGTATTCACTTTAAAATAATAACCCTCATCCACAAATCTCTGAATAATGCTGCACCTCCCTATCTCTCTTCTCTCATCTCAGTCTATCGCCCTTCCCGTGCTCTTCGATCTGCCAGTGACATTAGATTAATCTCTACCTTAATCGAACCTCCCATGCACGTCTCCAGGACTTCTCCCGAGTTGCACCAATTCTCTGGAATGCCCTTCCCCAGACTCTGAGACTAATACCCACCCTCCAAAGCTTCAAACGTGCTCTTAAAACCCATCTCTTTAGGCAAGCCTATCACACTCGCTAACTGCATGAAATGTCAACTCTCCCTTTACTAATCCATCCTATGTCCTCCTCCCATCTGTTATGTGGCAAACAGCAGATATATACCAAGCTCCAGGCTTCTCTGCAGTCTTTTTCACCTAGGACCCTGTAAATAAGATGGCGGCTGATGGCTGGTTCAAGCAGCAACATCGTTGTTTAGTAAATTATTTATTAAATTATTTTATATTGTTCCCTTATAAAGAATGGCTGGACCATTATACAACCTCTTGTGTCACCCCCTCATCCTCATAGTCTGTAAGCTCTTGTGAGCAGGGCCCTCACTCCTATTGTTCCATATGACTGTTTGTTCTTTGTAGTGTAATATAGTTGTATATGTCCCCTATGATTTGTAAAGCGCTACGTAATTTGATGGCGCTATATAAATAAAGATTATTATTATTATTATTATTATAACACAGCTACTTACAGCCGTATCATGCCCAGTAACACACCTACATACAGCTGCCTCACCCCCAGTAACACAGCTACATACAGCTGCCTTGCCAGTAACACAGCTACATACAGCTGCCTCACCCCCAGTAACACAGCTACAAACAGCCGCCTCACCCCCAGTAACACAGCTACATACAGCCGCCTCATCCATAGTAACACAGCTACATACAGCCGCTTCATCCGTAGTAACACATCTACAAACAGCCGCCTCACCCCCAGTAACACAGCTACATACAGCCGCCTCGCCCCCAGTAACACAGCTACATACAGCCACCTGATCCCCAGTAATACATCTACATACAGCTGCCTCGCCCCCAGTAACACAGCTACATACAGCCGCCTCGCCCCCAGTAACACAGCTACATACAGCCACCTTATTCCCAGTAACAGCTACATACAGCCGCCTCACCCCCAGTAACACAGCTACATACAGCCGCACATCATCCCCAGTAACACAGCTACTTACAGCCGTATCATCCCCAGTAACACAGCTACATACAGCCGCCTCACCAGTAACACAGCTACATACAGCTGCCTCACCCCCAGTAACACAGCTACATACAGCCGCCTTGCCAGTAACACAGCTACATACAGCTGCCTCACCCCCAGTAACACAGCTACATACAGCCGTCTCATCCATATTAACACAGCTACATACAGCCGCCTCATCCGTAGTAACACAGCTACATACAGCCGCCTCATCCTCAGTAACACAGCTGCATACAGCCGCCTCATCCCAAGTAACACAGCAACATACAGCCGCCTCATCCATAGTAACACAGCTACATACAGCCGCTTCATCCGTAGTAACACATCTACATACAGCCGCCTCACCCCCAGTAACACAGCTACATACAGCCGCCTCACCCCAGTAACACAGCTAAATACAGACGCAACGCCCCCAGTAACACAGCTACATACAGCCGCCTCACCCCGAGTAACACAGCTACATACAGCCGCATCACCCCCAGTAACACAGCTACATACAGCCGCCTCGCCCCCAGTAACACAGCTACATACAGCTACCTCGCCCCCAGTAACACACCTACATACAGCCGCCTCATCCCCAGTAACACAGCTTCATACAGCCGCCTCGCCCCCAGTAACACAGCTACATACAGCCGCCTTGCCCCCAGTAACACAGCTACATACAGCCGCATCACCAGTAACACAGCTACATACAGCCGCCTCATCCCCAGTAACACAGCTACATACAGCTGCCTCGCCCCCAGTAACACAGCTACATTACAGCCGCCTCACCAGTAACACAGCTACATACAGCCGCCTCGCTCACAGTAACACAGCTACATACAGCCGCCTCGCCCCCAGTAACACAGCTACATATGGCCCCCTCACCCCCAGTAACACAGCTACATACAGCCGCCTCACCCCCAGTATTACAGCTACATACAGCCGCCTCGCCCCCAGTAACACACCTACATACAGCCGCCTCATCCCCAGTAACACCGCTACATACACATGCCTCTCCAGTAACACAGCTACATACAGCCGCCTCATCCCCAGTAACACCGCTACATACACATTTGTCCGAGCGGAGGACGTCCGCTTGTTCCGCCGGGGGGGGTTAAGGAGCGGAGGGCAGCCGCTTGTTTCGCTGGGGGAGGGGGGAGGAGCGGAGGATGAA
The DNA here is from genome assembly GCF_040894005.1 of Engystomops pustulosus. Taxonomy (NCBI): domain Eukaryota; kingdom Metazoa; phylum Chordata; class Amphibia; order Anura; family Leptodactylidae; genus Engystomops; species Engystomops pustulosus. The sequence goes on along the minus strand of NC_092420.1, from coordinate 54,940,806 downwards.
CGCGTCTTATAGCGGGCGGGGGGGATGCGAGCGGAGGAAGGCTGCTTGATCCGCCGGTGGAGGGGGGGGTGCGAGGAGCGGAGGACGCTTTTCGGGCGTTGTAGGGGAGCGGAGGAAGGCCGATTGTTCGGGCCGGGGTGGGGGGTTATGGGGGTTTGGAGCGGAGGACGGGTGCTTGTTCGGGCTGGGGTGGGGGGTTTGGAGCGGAGGAAGGGCGCTTGTTCCGCTGGTGTGGGGGGGGGGAGCGGAGGACAGCCGCATTTTTTGGGGGGTTGGGGAGCGGAGGACGGCCACATTTCTGGTAGGGTTGGGGAGCGGAGGGCGACCGTTTGTTCAGGCGGGGGAGGGGGTGTTGCGGAGGGCGGCCGCTTGTTCGGGCTGGGGAGGACGAGCGCGAGCGGGGTTACGAGCGGGCGGGGAGGCCTAGCCATGCAGCGAGTTGGGCGGGCAGGGAGGTGGGAACCTGTGTGGGGGGCGGACGCCTCGGCCATGCAGGGGGATATGCGGGGAGGCGGTCACCGGTGCCGTGGTCGGGCGGACAGCTCTGGGAGGTGGCAGCTGAGGAGCCACGGCCCAGGGGGCGTGATCTGGTGGGGGCCCCCTGGGGGGGGGCAAGATGGTGGGGGCCCCAGGGCTCGAGTCCCAGGAGCCCCGCCTATAATCCGGCCCTGGGTGTTTTAGTGGGGTAGGCTAATGTAAGACGTACCCCAAAAGTAAGACATAGTTAGAGCCGGGTGCTGCAGCCTCTTTATGTCACTGCTGTAGCTCCCAGCCAATAGAAGATTATGTGACCGGAGCTCAGCTACTCCGTGCAGGCTCCGATCACATGAGGAGAGAGGAGACAGCACTGCACACTTTGGACTCTGCAGCATGGAGCCGAGGGAGAAGCTTCCTGCTGTGTGCTGCTGCCGTCTGTGTTACTGGAGCAGCTCCTCCCCCTCCTGTGTAGCTGCTAAACTCTGCTACATCAGTCGGAACAGGAGGGGGGGAGCAGGGGAGCACATGTCAGCCTGGACCAGCCTCTACTCAGCCCTTCAGTCAGTGACACTGAAAAGTATGTATGTTCTGTGTAGTGTGTATGTAGGTGTGATGTCTGGTCTATATGTGAACATTGTGTGCATGTTTATTTACATGTATAATGTATGAATGTAGTGTGTGTCAGTGTGTTTGCTTGCACAGTTCTATGGTTTGTGTTAAAACACCCATCCCCCCTCTGCACTGTATAATGCCTTTACTCACAATGTATAACCTCCCACACTGTATAATGCCCCCCCTTACACTGTATAACCTCCCACACTGTATAATGCCCCCCCTACACTGTATAACCTCCCACACTGTATAATGCCCCCCCCCTTAAACTGTATAACCTCCCAAACTGTATAATTCCCCCCCTTACACTGTATAACCTACCACACTGTATAATGCCCCGCCCCCTCCTCACACTGTATAACCTCCCACACTGTATAATGCCCCCCCTTACACTGTATAACCTCCCACACCGTATAATGCCCCCCCTTACACTGTATAACCTCCCACACTGTATAATGCCCCCCCTTACACTGTATAACCTCCCACACTGTATAATTCCCCCCCTTACACTGTATAACCTACCACACTGTATAATGCCCCGCCTCCCCTCACACTGTATAACGTCCCATACTGTATAATGACCCGCCCCCCCTCACACTGTATAACCTCCCACACTGTATAATGCCCCGCCTCCCCTCACACTGTATAACGTCCCATACTGTATAATGACCCGCCCCCCCTCACACTGTATAACCTCCCACACTGTATAATTCCCCCCCTTACACTGTATAACCTCCCACACTGTATAATGCCCCGCCCCCCTCACAATGTATAACCTCCCACACTGTATAATTCCCCCCCTTACACTGTATAACCTCCCACACTGTATAATGCCCCGCCCCCCCTCACACTGTATAACCTCCCACACTGTATAATTCCCCCCCTTACACTGTATAACCTACCACACTGTATAATGCCCCGCCCCCCCCTCACACTGTATAACCACCCATTACACTGTATAATTCTTGGCACTTGCTTTTATAAAACTGTTTGGAAAAATTTACAATTTTTTTCCAATATAAGACATACCCCGAAAGTAAGACATAGTGGGACTTTTGGGGGTAAAAAGAATGTAAGACACTGTCTTACTTTCGGGGAAACACAGTAGTATTCAGTCTCATTACTGTCACTATCATGGGCGTGACTTGAGGGGGTGCAGAGGGTGTGATTGTAACTGGCCCCAGAAAATTAGGGAGACATAAGGTGTCACTTTCCCATATGATAAGTGTGTGTGTGGGCGTGTCTGTCTGTTTCTATCTTCATTACACAAAATTTAAACACCATTACACCTATCCTACACTACAATAAGGTGCAGCACTTCTACACAGTACTCCTATCCTGTATATATGGACACAGCACTGTACTACTACTGCCACCCTAATATATTTATAGCACTACACTTCTACTCCCATCCTCTATATATAGGTACAGCACTGTAGTACTACTAACATCCTGTATATATATGGTCACAGCACTGTACTACTACTCCCATCCTGTATATATATGGATACAGCATTCCATTACTACCACTACCCTGCATTTATATAGGCACAGCACTGTACTACTACTCCCATCCTATATATATATATATATATATATATATATATATATATATATATATATATATATCGTACAGACTGAAAGTTTGGACATTCCTTCTCACTCAAAGATTTTTCAGTATTTTCGTAACAATAAGGCACTGAAGGCATCAAAACTCTGAATGAACACATGTGGAATTATATACTTAACAACAAAGTGTGAATCAACTGAAAATATATATTATTTTCTAGGTTCTTCTAAGTAGCCACCTTTTGATTTGATTACTGCTTTGCACACTCTTGGTATTCTCTTGATGAGCTTCAAGAGGTAGTCACCAGAAAAGGTTTTCACATCACAGCTGTGCCTGTCAGGTTTAGGTGGGATTTCTTGCCTTATAAATGTGGTTGGGATTATGCAAATTTCCTAAAGAGGCTACAGGGGCATGGAGTAGAGCTGAGGCTGCAAGGGCGCTAGCCTCTTGTGTTCTGCCTACCAATGCATCTTTAGCACGCAACTACTAGGAGCTGCGCACACTCGTCTGCGAAGCTGGGATCTGCACATGCGCAGATGCTCTGAAGTCGAGACGAGTGCGTGCAGATGAGTGCCCACAGCTCCTTGTAGCTGTACGCTGAAGATGCATTGGTAGGCAGAACGCAAGAGGCTACTGGAGGAGAAGCCCTGCTGTATAGCCTCAGCTCTGGCTACTCAACGCCCCAGTAGCCCCTTTAGGAAATTTGCATATTGGGAGAATTAAAATTTGTAAAAGTTCTGGGCCACAAAATAATTATATACTACTATACTACTATAAATTAGAGGAACCTGCCACCGGATCTAACTTAATAGGTAGATCCGTGGTGATAGGTTTCCTTTACATGGGTGCAGTGCTTCTAAACCAAGCACACTTACATGCAGGGATGTGCCTCCTGAAACAGTATGGGGCACATTTACTTACCCCGCCCTAGGAGTTCACAGAAAGTGCATTGTCCGACAATAATGCACTCTGCTGCGATTCACTAAGATCATGCGCCCGATATCCTGCATGTATCGCTTCCCCGCTCAGGTCCAGCGGAGTTCACCTCCTTCTTCCTGGTGTGTGTAAGTGCATTGTCTTGCGAGACAATTTGAATCTTAAATCCCACACTCAGCCCCCTTTTCTGTCACATGAACCCCAGTGCAGCTGCACCAAAATCGGATCGCGTGCAACACAATCCCAGAGCAGACACCTGTTAAATATCTGTCAAAGCTGCGCAAATCCCAAAACGGTCCAACGAAAGTGCAACGAAAGTGTGATTCGCGACCCTTAGTAAATGAGCCCCTATATGTTCTTTTTGCTTCTAATAGCTTAGTTTTTGAGAAAAAAAGGAAGCCCCTTCTGGTCGTCCACTTCATGCCTACATTCCATCCATAGCTCTCTTTCTAGGCTGAGGAGGGAAGAGGTGGGAACAAAAGCCAAATGGAGGCATGAATAATTAGCCCGTGATGGAGCCAGAAGGGTCTTCTGTGATGTAGCCAGGAGCCACTAAGGCTCATCTACATAATTTTAAAAGACGATTTTCTCAAAAACTAAGCTATTAGAAACAAGAAGAACAATGCATTCTGTTTCAGAAGGCACACACCAACATGTAAGTGTACTTGGTTTAGAAGCACTGCACCCATATGGTAGATTTTCTCTAACCCATATTGGCTGAGGTTGTGCTTTTCCCTATCAATAGCAATTATAAGTTAAGCTCTTTTCTAGTAACATAGGTTACCAAGGACAACATTTTGGCAGTGCCTTTTGTGGAATAGAAGATAACTGTATTCCCTCTTATTTCATCTAAGTAATAACAATGTAGAAATGTGGTTATTGCCCTGTAATATAGAACTATTGACTTGTTAATATCAGGGAAACTGGCTGCCATTTATATGCAAAATATTTCACACACAAGATGCTCACATAGACTATGGAAGCAATAATAACCCGCCTGCTATACACCCCTAGGAACGCTTCAGTCATCATCAATAATGCATAGCGTCACCCTCCATCAGGTAAAAATAAATTCACTTTGAAAATCATAATTGCAGTGGAGCCGTGAGCATTAATAATGTGTTAATTAGGTGGTGTGTCTCCGCAATATGGTTGGAGGGGTTAATAAAAACCAGTTTAGTTTCAAAGCTTTAAGGATCCGCTCAAAAATGACATTTTACAGATAAGGGAAAAAAACAAGTATAATTTGCATATGCATTACCGCAAAAACCGCCTCTTACAGCAAGGCCTCCGAGTCACGTGACACAGAGATTTACAGAGAGAAAATGAAAAAGGTTTTATTGAGAGCACGGAGGCGTCACCTTTCAAATCTGACTTGAAATTACAAGTTATTGGGCCGTGAAGGAATGGTTTTCATATGCTCAAATGGTTTTGTACACCCGGCACATCTGTGTCATTTACTTCCAAAATCAGAGGCGCTCATTCAGTTTAGTGCTAGTGATCGAGATTATTACTAATACCGGCCATTAATTTGGCTGATGTCTACTCTGTTACTGCCACCTGCTGGACATCAAGGTATTAACTAGTGCATGAATACAACACGACATATGTTTCCAGCTATTACAAATTATTGTCTGTCTGTAAGTCTAATAAGCCAAGCAATATCACAGATCCTTATGATTCTCCTCCTCTGAATGTAGAAATTGAAAATGACCTGTCACCAGACCAGACTTTTGTACTTAACACTTTCATGAACAAAGGTCATGGTACCCAAAACTCCAGTACATTTCTTGTAGGTTAGTTACACTCTTCTTTAAATAATGATATCTTTGTTACAGCTTTACATTTCATGAAAAAAATGCGATGAGAAGTAAAATCTTAACTTCTAATGTGGGACCTAAAAAAAACAGTTCTGGCGTAATTTTAAAGAGGCCAAATGCTCTAAGATTGTGTTTCTAGGTGCCACAGAACTGGTTATATCCCCTGTTTAAGTTAGGTTCTCTGGCACATAATCCTGACGAATATTAAAGGGGAGGTATTATGGATGAATAGATATTTTTATACTCACCAAATTGCCCCACGTAGCATTTATTTACTGGCTGTATATCCCGGCGTTGCCCGGGATAGGGAATACCATATATATTCAAGTATAAGCCGACCCGAGTATAAATCGAGACCCATAATTTCAACACAAAAAACTGGGAAAACCTATTGACTCAAGTATAAGCTGAGGGTGGGAAATGCCTTGGTCACAGCCTCCCAGTATATAGTCAGCAAGACCCCAGTACTATATACACTCACCGGCCACTTTATTAGGTACACCTGTCCAACTGCTTGTTAACACTTAATTTCTAATCAGCTAATCACATGGCGGCAACTCAGTGCATGTAGACATGGTCAAGACAATCTCCTGCAGTTCAAACCGAGCATCAGTATGGGGAAGAAAGGTGATTTGAGTGCCTTTGAACGTGGCATGGTTGTTGGTGCCAGAAGGGCTGGTCTGAGTATTTCAGAAACTGCTGATCTTCTGGGATTTTCACACACAACCATCTCTAGGGTTTACAGAGAATGGTCCGAAAAAGAAAAAACATCCAGTGAGCGGCAGTTCTGTGGGCGGAAATGCCTTGTTGATGCCAGAGGTCAGAGGAGAAAGGGCAGACTGGTTCGAGCTGATAGAAAGGCAACATTGACTCAAATCGCCACCCGTTACAACCAAGGAAGGCAGAAGAGCATCTCTGAACGCACAGTACGTTGAACTTTGAGGCAGATGGGCTACAGCAGCAGAAGACCACACCGGGTGCCACTCCTTTCAGCTAAGAACAGGAAACTGAGGCTACCATTTGCACAAGCTCATCGAAATTGGACAGTAGAAGATTGGAAAAACGTTGCCTGGTCTGATAAATCTCGATTTCTGCTGCGACATTTGGATGGTAGGGTCAGAATTTGGCGTCAACAACATGAAAGAATGGATCCATCCTGCCTTGTATCAACGGTTCAGGCGGGTGGTGGTGGTGTCATGGTGTGGGGAATATTTTCTTGGCACTCTTTGGGCCCCTTGGTACCAATTGAGCATCGTTGCAACGCCACAGCCTACCTGAGTATTGTTGCTGACCATGTCCATCCCTTTATGACCACAATGTACCCTGTAACATCTGATGGCTACTTTCAGCAGGATAATGCGCCATGTCATAAAGCTCGAATCATCTCAGACTGGTTTCTTGAACATGACAATGAGGTCACTGTACTCAAATGGCCTCCACAGTCACCAGATCTCAATCCAATAGAACATCTTTGGGATGTGGTGGAACGGGAGATTCGCATCATGGCTGTGCAGCCGACAAATCTGCGGCAACTGTGTGATGCCATCATGTCAATATGGACCAAAATCTCTGAGGAATGCTTCCAGCACCTTGTTGAATCTATGCCACGAAGAATTGAGGCAGTTCTGAAGGCAAAAGGGGGTTCAACCCGTTACTAGCATGGTATACCTAATAAAGTGGCCGGTGAGTGTAGATTGCCAGAGCCTGTAGTGAATAGCCTGCCAGACCCCTGTAGTATACAGCCTGCCCAGCCCCTGTAGTATATGGCCTGCCCAGTCTGTCTCTGATGCTGCCTCAGGTCCTTTGGTCCTCTTCGGATTCTTCCGCTTCTCTTCGGGTCTTCGCGCTCGGCCGGCACACAGAATTACGTCAGCTGCTTGCCAATCTCATTGTTTGTGAGCTGCCGGCATCGCGACCCGAAGAGGATCCGAAGGACCTGCGGCGGAACCAGAGCATGGAAACAAGCATAGGACCTACGGGTGACTTTGGAAAGGTGAGTTTTGACTATTTTTTTTCTTCACTCGAGTATAAGGCAAGTTAGAGTTTTTGAGAACAAATGTTGTGCTGAAATACTAGGCTTGTACTCGAGTATATATGTATATAACTATTCTTAACTATAACAAGTTAGAATGAGTTAAACAAAAAATATTTTATATGTATCAATCTCTCTCTCTGACTCTCTCTCTTTCTGACTCTCTCTGTTTCTCTGTTTCTGACTGACTGTCTCCAACCGTCTCTGTCTACGACTGTCTCTGTTTGGTCGTCTCTTTCAGTGACTGTCTCTGGTAGTCTCTTTCAGTGACTGTCTCTGGCAGCCTCTTTCATTGACTGTCACTGACCGTCTCTGTCAAAGACCATCTCTTTCAAAAATCGTCTCTTTCAGTGACCGTCTCTGATGGTCTCTTTAAGTGACTGTTACTGACCGTCTCTGACCGTCTCTTTCAGTGACTGTCAGAGACAGAGAGATGGCCAGTGACAGTCACTGAAAGAGATGGTCAGAGACAGAGAGATGGCCAGTAACAGTCTCTTTCAGTGACTGTCTCTAGCAGTCTCTTTCAGTGACCATCTTTGGCAGTCTCTGTATTTGTCTTTGACTGTCTCTGTCTCCGACTCTCTCTGACTGTGACCGTCTCTGATTTTCACTTTGTCTATGGGTAGATTTATCAGAAGTGTCTGAGAGCAGAACTGTTCTAGTTGCCCAACCAATCAGAGCTCAAGGTTTTTTTTGTAGGTCAATTACACTCTTCTTTAAATAAGGATATCTTTGTATCAGCTTTACATTTCATTTTTAAAAAATGCCCTAATATGATGAGAACTAAAATAATATGAACCGAACAGCTATAACTTCTAACGTTGGACCTAGAAATACAGTTCTGGCGTAATTTTAAAGAGGCCAATCACACTAGGATTGTGTTTCTAGGTGTCACAGATCTGGTTATATCCTCTGTTAGGTTAAGTTAAGTTAGGTTCTGTGGCACCTAGAAACATAATTCTGGTGCAATATTAAAGGGGAGGTATTATGGATGAATAGATATTCTTATACTCACCAAATTGCCCCACTTAGCATCTGTTTTCTACTGGCTGTAGATCCTGGCATTGCCTGGGATAGGAAATAACTGCTCTTAGCTATAACAAAATAGAATGAGTTAACAAAAAATATTTTATATGTATGTATCTCTCTCTGACTCTCTCTCTCTGACTCTCTCTGTCTCTGACTATCTCTGACCGTCTCTTTCAGTGACTGTCTCTGACCCTCTTTCAGTGACTGTCTCTGACCCTTTCTTTCAGTGACTGTCTCTGACCGTCTCTTTCAATGACTGTCTCTGACCACCTCTTTCAGTGACTGTCTCTGGCAGTCGCTTTCATTGACTGTCTCTGGCCATCTCTCTGTCTCTGACAGTCTCTTTCAGGGACTGTCTATGGAAGTCTCTTTTAGTGCTGTCTCTGGCAGTCTCTGTATTTGTCTCTCACTGTCTCTGTCTCCGACTCTCTCTGACTGTCTTTGTCTCTGATTGTCACTTTGTCTATGCAGAGATTTATCAGAAGTGTCTGAGAGCAGAACTGTTCTAGTTGCCCAAGGCAACCAATCAGAGCTCAAGTTTTTTTTAGCACGTGAATTACACTGTTCTTGGCAAAAAATCTTCCGTGACCGTCTCTGGCAGTCTCTTTCCGTGACCATGTCTGGCAGTCTCTTTCTGTGACCGTCTCTGGCAGTCTCTTTCCATGACTGTCTCTGGCCGTCTCTTTCAGTGACCGTCTCTGTATTTTTCTCTGACTGTCTCCGACTCTTTGTCTATTGGGAGATTTATCAGAAGTGTCTGAGAGCAGAACTGTTCTAGTGGCCCATGGCAACCAATCAGAGCTCAAGTTTCCTTTTCCCACAGCTGTCGATAAAATTACAGCAGGTCACTGATTGGTTTCCATGGGCAACCGGAACAGTTTTACCTTAACATTTCTGATAAATCTCCCCTATCTCTATCCATCTTACTTCACATATAAGCTATTCTTATACTCATTGGGATAGATTTATCAAGCTGCCCATGGCAACCAATCCCAGCTCCCCTTTAAATTTTTCATGATCACTGCAGAAAATGAAAGCTGAGCTGTGATTGGTTGCTTTATAAATCTGCCACGTTGCCTATAGTAACCAATCAAAGCTTTGAGCTAGCATTAATGACATGTGTGAGAATAGCAACCAATCACAGCTCAGCTTCTAACTGCCACAGCAGTAGACAATGCCACTTCTATATGTTGATTAATAAGTGTATTTTGGAAAGCCCGGGATGAAAGTTTTGTCTCAAAACCAAGTCTATGACATTCCCTGAGTCACGGAGAGCAAAATTCGGTGATTTTAAAAGCGACGGTGCAGATTCCTTTAGCAGACATACATATACACACATACACACAATCAGCTGTATATTAGATTACATTAGATGCAATAAAAAGAGAGGTACTGCTCCCTTATTAAATGGATGCTGTATATACCATGTGGTTGAGAAATTTGATACAAACTTCAGATCCCTGCACATTAAGCAGGAAGAACAGATAAAGAGAAGGGGTTTCCCTAAAACAGATATGTGCACCCGTCTAGTTATTGGAATAATTTATTTCCTCTACATGATGTAATTTATATGTTGTCTAATTCTAATCCTAATCGTTATCACAATTAACATAAGTTGCATGTGCAGTATAGCACACAGATAACACTGCAAGTTGTGTAGTTTATGTGCTCCGCTATGATGTGGCTTTTAACTTTGTAATCTTCAAAGGATTTTTTTCTTTATCAGTACTTGGCAGACTACAGGGGTGAAGCCTGGGTACACCTGTATCTTTTTGTTTCTCATGTGAAATATGGCTTCTGATCAGTGTGTTACCAACTGCATATATCTTTCTGTAACCACTAGAGACTTTAGGCTTAGGTATTTCTATATTCTGGTCTGAAAGAAGTATCTCCCAATGGCAATTCCATATCTGGATTAGTGCCAACCAACGACTATATTAAAGGAGATTCTTCTCTTTAAAAGGACACTAGAACTGTGACTCTGTATATAAACAGAGGCCCGGCAGTGACGAAAAAAACAGAAATTTCAGAAAACTGAGGCCCCTTCCACACTAGCGTTGCATTTCACGTCAGGGTGCAATGCGTGAAAAACTGACGTTTTTGGCTGCGTTTTTGTTCCATTTTTCCTTGGAGTAATTAGCATTTTTGCGTTTTTCACGCGCGTGTTGTTAGCGCTTTTTTTGCGTTTTCGGCGCATTTTTCACGCGCGAGTCAATGGGAGACTCGAGCATTTTTCAAAGGGACCATGGTTTGGGATTAAAATGTGTTATTTAATTGAAAAATAATGTCTTCTGATAAGTTGCAAACATCTGCGATCTATTCTTCACTGTTCCCCGTGTATATTATCTCCCGACAAGTTAGCAGATGTGAAGAACAGTGAAGAATAGAATAAAAACAGTGAACACAGTGAACACAGTGAACACAGGATCATTTAAGAGAAACACACAGTGCAGAACACAGTGCAGAATAGATTACAGATGTTCGGCACATCTGCTTACTTGTCGGGAGATACGCGCGGAACGGTGCGCCCAAAATAGCATGTGAAGAACAATATATATGTGTGTGAAGAACAAATTGCAGACGTTTAAATACATCTGCAATGTGTTCTTCACACATATATATTGTTCTTCACATACTATTTTGTTCGCACCGTTCCGCGCGTATCTCCCGACAAGTAAGCAGATGTGCCGAACATCTGTAATCTATTCTGCACTGTGTTCTGCACTGTGTTTTTCTCTTAAATGATCCTGTGTTCACTGTGTTCACTGTTTTTATTCTATTCTTCACTGTTCTTCATTGTGTTTTTTTAATTAAATGATCGTTCTCGAGCAGGGGAAATACTGTTATTCTGGTCACCTAGCAACCCTTACGTTTAAAACGCATTGCACTCGCATTGCACTTGCAATGATTGCGAGTGCAATGCGTTCTTGATGCATCTCCATAGACTTGAATGGGGCGTGAAAAACGCGCGTGAATCGCAAAAGTAGAGCATGCTGCGATTTTGACGCGTGTGAAAACGAACGCAAGCACGCGCGTGAAAACCAACGCTAATGAAGAAAGACCCATTGAATACAATGGGACAGAGTGCAATGCAAGTTCTGCGCGTCAAATGCACGCGCAGAACTCGCGCGTGAAAAACACCAGTGTGGAAGGGGCTTAACTTCTTAATTTAACAGCAGTTTTCCAGATATTAAAAGTAATTTTAATTTAGCAGCAATTTTTGTGAATTATTTCTAAGATTAGTACAAAAGAAATTACAGCAAAATGAAAACAAAAATGCAAAATAATTTCATGCAGCCATTCTGACTTAAGAATGACCCATAGTTCTGAACAGGGATCCAGTTCATATGATTTCTCTTTCTTCCTGCACAGCGGCTTATGTTTCTTCCTCCGTTATAAGCTGTTGGTTCGTATTGTTGTTGTTCCTACAAGGGAATCCTCTCTGAGAAAATGTCCTGCAGAGGAGAGCCAGGGAATCCTTTGAGTAGACTTTTTGGCCACACCAACCCCATAAGGAAAATCCCATCACCTATCCATATATGGTATTTTTACACCTATGAGGGCCTCTCCTGACACAAGGGGGTCAAGTATGAGGGCTTTTACGCAAGTTTGCTGTAAAAGCACTAAAATAATTACAATTTCTTGTGCACTTCAAGAGATTGCGATTATTCTTGTGCCTAGGCCACCTCCACGACATGTGGGTATGGAGGGGTCATAAAGGGGTGCGGACACTTTCTAAAAGCCTGCAAACATTCATACATATGTTCATACCCAAAATTAAGCTGCAGTAGCCTGACAGATCTATGCGCGGAGTATGATAAATTTCAGTTTAAGTCTCTAAATTATTTAATGTTATCCCATTAATTAGTTTTTGGTCAGAAAGGATTTAACCCTAACAACCTTGACTCTCTTGCAGGCAATAACATTACACCAAGCTTAACATCTGATCTCTAGATTCACCTGCTGTTAATGAAAAACTTTTATCTAACTGTGAGCTTAGAGATGTATCTTTTTTTTAAAGTATATCATTAATACAATTAAATTTAAGTAACAAAAATCAGAGATCACAGGTAACCATCTTGTATCACAGTATCATAGTTTATACGGTTGAAAAAAGACACATGTCCATCAAGTTCAATCAAGTAAGGGAAGGGATTGGATGAGGAAGGGATTTAGGGGAAACAATTACATAACCTTCAATGTTATTTAGGTGTAAAAAGGCATCTAGACCCTTCTTCAAGCTCTCTGCTGTCCCTGCTGTGACCAGCGCCTGAGGCAGGCTATTCCACAGATTGAAAGTTCTCATAATAAAAAAGCCCTGTCGCTTCTGGCGATTAAACCTTGATTTCTCCAGACGGAGACAGTGCCCCCTTGTCTTTTGATTTGATTTAATCTGAAGCAACTTACTACGATATTTTTTGTAATTTATTGAAAATAATCATGTCCTCTAGTTGTTGTTTTTCAGACGAAATAAATCTAGTTGTTTTAATCTTTCCTCATAACTGAGACCCTCCATAGCCCTTATCATTTTTGTGGCTCTACGTTGAACCCTCTCCAGCTCCAGGGCATCCTTTTTATGGACCGGTGCCCAGAACTGGACAGCATATTCCAGGTGAGGCCAGAACAATGCCTTGTACAGTGGTAATATTACATCCCTATCACGAGAGTCTATACCACTTTTGATACATGACAAGATCCTACTGGCTTTAGAGGCATCTGATTGACATTGCATGCCATTATTTATGATCTACTAGTACCCTCAGGTCCTTCTCAACAAGGGACTCTCCCAGATTTACTCCCCCAAGGACATATTTTGCCTTTGAATTATTAGCCCCCAGGTGCATAACCTTACATTTATCCACATTAAACCTCATTTGCCAAGTGGATGACCAAACACTCTGTTTGTCCAAGTCCTCCTGCAGCCTATGAACATCATCCCTAGACTGTATTACACTACACAGTTTGGTGTCATCTGCAAAAATAGACCTATATCATTAATAAATATATTAAATAGTAGTGGGCCAAGCACAGAACCCTGGGCTACACCTCTCATAACTGGTGACCATTCCGAGTAGGAATCATTGACCACAACTCTCTGGATAAGATGCTTCAGCCAGTTGTCAATCCAATTGCAAATGATATCTGCCAAACCAATAGCCCTAATTTTACCCATCAGGCTTCTATGAGGTACAGTGTCAAATGCTTTTACAAAGTCCAAGAGCACAATATCCACAGCTGCTCCTCCATCCAGGCATCTGCTCACCACTACATAGATGCAGATAAGGTTAGTTTGATAACTTCTATTCTTAGTAAACCCATGCTGGCTGTCACTTATTATACTTATATGATGTCAAATACTCCAGTATATAGTCTTTTACTAACCCTGCCAGTATTTTCCCCACAATGGAAGTTAAGCTTACAGGCCTGTAATTGCCTGGCGAAGTTCTAGAGCCCTTTTTATATATTGGCACCACATTTGCCTTGCACCAGTCACTTGGCACCAGACCAGACATTACAGAATCCCTGAAGATTTTAGTCAGCAGTACAGCAATAACAGAACTCTGGGGTGTAACCCATCTGGTCCAGGAGCCTTGTACACATTGATTTTATTGAGCTTGATCCCAAACAGCATGGAATAGGTCTAGGGAGGTTGTAAGGACAAAACTGGTTATTTTAGGTGCCATTTTATATGCATACCAACTTTTAAAGCTTGCAGACTCTTTACGCATTTCACAAGAATTAAAACATATGGAGGTTCTATTTGGAATTTTCCAATTTTGCTTTAAAATGTACATATCCATGCAAAATAAACAAAATTTGTTGTTCCTTTTCTCTTATGAGTATGAGCTAAAAGAAAATTTATGGTTAGTATACACAGTTTACCCCTTTAGGACGCAGGGTTTTTCGGCTGATTTCTCGCTCTCCAACTTCAAAAATCCATAACTTTTTCATTTTAACGTGTACAGACCTGTGTGAGGGCTTATTTTGCGAAATGAGGCGACGTTTTCATTGCTATCATTTTGAGGTCTGTGCGACATTTTGATCATTTTTTATTTCATTTTTTATGTTATGTAAAAAGGTGTAAAAGTCGCATTTCGGACATTTGGGCGCCATTTCCCGCCTCGGAGGTCACCGCCGGCCGTAACCGTTTTTATATTTTGATAGATCGGGCATTTTGGGACGCGGCGATACCTAATATGTCTGTGATTTTTACTGTTTGTTATGTTTTATATCCGTTCTAGGGAAAGGGGGGTGATTTGAACTTTTAATATTTTATTAATTTTTTTTATTTTTTAAACTTTTTTTTTCTTTTTTTTTCACTATTTTTTAGACCATCTAGGGTACATTAACCCTAGATGGTCAGATCGCTCCTACCATATACTGCAATACTACAGTATTGCAATATATGGCATTTTTGCAGGTCATACATTACAATGAGCCACTGGCTCATTGTAACGAACCTGCATAAACCATGTAGCCTCGTGTCAAAAGAAGACCCGAGGCTACCATGGTAACCGATCGCCGCCCCCCGATGACGTTCGGGGGCGTGGCGATCGAAAAAAAGATGGCGGCGCCCGCGTTTAGAGGGTTAATAGTTATTAGCGGTGGGGGTTTTGTGCAAAATGCAAAAACCCCCACCTCTGTATGAAGAAGACTCAGCCCGTGAGCCCTCTTCATACATCCCTTATACCTCTGCGCCGTAGCTCTACGGCGCAGAGCGTTAAGGGGTTAATAAAGACAAACTTACTTTGGGCGTATTTTCGAGAGTAACCTAAGCCAGTTAATAGAAAGCAAAAGATTAGACAAATGTTTCACTGAACCTTGTCTAAAAGTTGTACGGTATGAAGTTTGACTAGACAGGCTCTGAGCCTGAAACGCAAAGGCCTGTGAAGTGTGCAGAGGGCGCCAGATTCATTAAAAGTGGCACACAGTCTTCATTAATCTGGTGCACTGCTTGGGAATTGTCCACCAACTTTATTTTGGTGCACCTCCTGTTAGTGGAATAATATCTCACAATAGCCCTCTATCCTTTATGTGCTGCTCAACATAGGAGTTTTATTATTGGCTGCAGATATAATACCCACATTTCATTTCTTCTCTTATGTAAAGTTTAAGTTTTTTTAAAAAAGCACTCAGTATTGTCTAAATCAAATATATGGATCTGGTTTGTCCCTAATTAACATACCAAGTCTTACTGTTAAGCACTTGTTTAATTAAAAGTCCCAGAATACACCACCAGCCATTGGTATGATTAAAAAGGAACTATGGCCTACGGATACATTCTTCCTTGTTAACCCATTCAGACAAGGAGGAGGAACTCTCATCCCCGATACCATTATATTTGCTAGAATTTGGCTCCTGAAATTTAAATTCTCCTGCCAGTAATATCTGAATCAGTCAAAATGTAATTGAATCAGTACATTTACACAAATTAACTGAATTGGTGATGCCACCCCAGGCTCTCCAGGTCCAGCAGAAGCAATTTAATCAATGAACACATCTAACAAGACAAGTTCCAAACACATTTGCATTCTCTACACAAGATGGAGCTGAATCATAAAAGCTTCTTAGATTGGGGACAATTAATAAACAGGCATAGGGGGGCATTTATCAGGACTTCTACACCGCAAAAGTGGCGTAAAAACCCTGAGATAATCGCAAATGCTAGTACTTGCGATTATTTTCCCTATTCCGCCACCTCCCTGTCAGGGATAACTAACAATAAATTTGTTATATATTATATTCAATTTATTTGTTATCATCCACAATACAAACTAACATTCAGTAAGCCTTGTTTTCAGGCCTGAGTCTCTATGGACTGATTGACAGATTGGTAGAGGGGTCTATCACAGGTCTGACAGTCGTCTCTCTAACCAGCTCAGCAACTGCACTGTATGCACTTTAGGGGGACTATGTGAATAGACAGATCAATCTACCTGTCTCTCTCACTAATCCTGGGGCCTGCTCTTTGACTTTGACTGATTGTGTAAGGTAACACACATTATTTTGGTGGTAGCATGCTAAGCTAGTTCACAGAACAGGAGCAGAAAAATAGTACTAAAACTTAAGAAAACAAAAATGCTGTTTATACAGATAAACATATCGCATCAAAAAACATCTACTACCCCTATACACTCAAATATAAAAATGACAAAAAGCCCTTCTAAATGCGGCGCACAGCGTAAATCGACGGATATTCCGACAATAGTGCGGTCCGCAGACCCTTAGTAAATGAGCCCCATCATTCCAAAGTCAAATGCACACATTTTTCCAGAGTCTTCTATACTTGATGAATTCGGAAGGGTGCTGAATCAGCCAAGAAACTAATGTACATCACAAGTCTCTACGATAATTGTGTCGCAACTTACACCCTTTAAAATGGGTTTGTTTTGGCATTATAAAAATAATGGGAGGTGTGTGATCTCTTTTCTTTTTCTAAGAAACTAAAGGCATCCAATGGATAAGGCATATCATTTATGAGGTGGGTGATCATCAATATTGTGCGCCAGCATATGATGTGAATCCCGCCCCTCCATTGCAGCGGATATATCAGAAGGCTCCACCCTATAAATGTATCTGGCATTGGCTGTTCTGGTGGACAATTTTACACCAGACCTCGGTTGCTAGTGTGAGGGGGAAAATAAACATATATTCCTGGTGGTTTGCAAGAATTTGTGATTATTTCAGCTTGGCGCCAGAAAACTAGTGTACAAGCCTTTATTCAACAGTTTAATGTTCAAAACCATGAGTTTTGTACAAGTAAAAGTAGCTTTGTTGAATGTCAAGCCATTAATTGTTTAATAAATTGCTTTCCTTTTTATATTCCTGTAAAGAAAAAGGTCACAGTCTAGTCCCCTAGACACAAGTAAATAAAAAGCTTCCATGTGACAGTAAAAATAAGCTCAACCAGATGATTCCCACAAACACCATAATTAACCTAAATGGGAATAGCATACATGCAAAATATATTACATTATTGTAATGTAAAAGGATTAAAATTACAATAAAGAAAATAGAAACAAAAAGCATTATTGTGTTTCCATAAATACTATTTAACCTTTGCATAACTGAACATCATGATGGGGCACAAAGTCTGACTCTGCAAACCCCTTTATGTGCAAAATTTTGTGGCGCAGTAGACACAATGCAGCAGCTCCACAAAACTGGCACAAAGACTTCAAAAAACATTATTTTACGTGTAAAGAACGACTGAAAACTGTGGCTGCTAGTTTAATAGATCTGGCCCTATGTGTGGAGGAAAGACAACACTGCAAATCACCCTGAACACACAATCCCCACTATGAAGCATGGTGGTGGCAACATCATACTGTTGGGATGCTTCAGCAGAATAATGTGAAGCAGTTCAGGGTTGGATGGAACTTTAATACAGAGCAATTGAGGATGAAAACCTGTTAGAGTCTATAAAAGACTTGAGACTGGGGATTGGTCCAGCTTTTAACAGGACAACAATCACAAACATACTGCAAAGCTACAAAGGAATGGTTTAACACAAAGCATCTCCGTGAGTTAAAATGGCTCACTTAAAGGTAACCTGTCATCAGCAATTGACCTAATAAACCACTACCGCTGTATTATCAGGCAGTGTAATACCTACTAGATTTGTTTCTTTCCTGAGTGGTGGCATAATCCTAAAAATCAACTTTGAAGTGAGCTGTAAATTGGTTGTATAAAGTCAAGGAGGCGGAGATTTTAGCTCTGAACACCTCCTCCTCTGTGATTGACATCATGCATCAGACTTCAGTAGATTTGGTTAGTGATGTCTCTGGATGTAGGACCAGTCAATACAATGAAGGAGACTTTCCCGAGGAAGAGCAAGCTTGATTTCACTGTTAAAATCTCCACCTCCTTTACTTGCAACCAACTTGCATCTCACTTTAATGTAGATTTCTGGATAATGCCACCACACATGATCTGGAAGATATTCAGCTGCTTGACAACATACTGGTGGTGGTTTATTAGGTCAATTAGGTCACTCAGAATGATCCAAATACAATAAGTACTTGTGATCAGTGGTAACAGTAACCAAATGTTTGGCTCCTACAAGGAAGTGCCTCATCTCCTCAAACACTTATTGGATGACCAGAAGTTCACAATTACCAACATCATAGTTGCGTTCAGAGGTGGAAAACTTGCTTGAAAAGAAGGCCACCGGCTGCAGATGACTCCGGACTCTGACACAAAACAGCTCCCACTTCTACCTAAGAAGTGTCAACCTTCACCACAAACAAACAATTTAAATCAGGTTGAATCAGGACGGGAGCATTAACAAAATATTTCTTTATCTTCACAAATTTTTATTCAGCTTCCGCAGTCCAATTGTTTAAATCAGATAGGCGAATAGATGCGAATGAAGTGGAATGCGGACCGAATCTCAGGGAAAATTTGATTTGCCACAAATCCGAAGTTTACGGTGATTCGTGGAAACGAAGTTTTTTTTTCTCCTTTATTACCAAAATGGGCGTGTTTCTAATCACAGTATTTCACACTGCATGTGCTGTCTCCAGCGTCTAGCTGCTTGCACTGTACTGTGCTGTAACGATTTCTGTACCAATCCCAGGGTGTCGGTTTTGGGGGATCTGTATACCCCAAGTAGCAGTTCTTTTTTGTTGCTTAAATGAATACGAAGAAATCTGTGTAAAATCCACATAGTTTCTGGAGTGATTTATGCTCCAATACTAGGGTGTCCGTTTTGGGGGATCTGTATGATAAAGCATTACTGTGGTGTTGTCCTGGCTTCAATGGCCGCCTTGTGCAGGTGATGAACACTTCAGATACAGGCAATGTGGCCACAGACAGCTGTCATACAGGGGGATTTGGGACACTAAACCACAAGTATGTATAGTTGGTTTAGTGTCACCTGCCAGGACCTCTGTAAGTGTGCACATGTGTGTGAGCAGCCCCAGCAGCTCCTGACCTCGTATCACTGCTCTGCTCTGCTCTGCTCTGCTGCTGTCAGCTCCGTTCTGTGAGTTGCCTTACTCCGTTCTCTTCCCACTGTTTCCCGGGCTGAAGAGGAGAAGAGGCGGGCACTGACACTGATCGGCTGCTCTTGTCTCACTAAGGCATTACTAGTGAGAGCAGAGCTGATCAGCTTCAGGCTGCCGGAGTTCTGACTTTGATGAGACCAGGGAGATGGTACGCGTGCCGGCAGTGAGGGCTCTGCGTGCCCTCTCTGGCATGCGTGCCATAGGTTCGCCACCGCTGCTCTAGTGGCTGGGCAGCTGATTGAGCTTTGCCCTGGTCTAGCAAGAGTTAACATGTGTGCTATACTCTCTGCTGTTTATATTTTCTTGCTAGCTCTATTGTTCTCATTTGACTTCTGACATTTGGATCCCATTCTGTGACTATCCTTTTGTGTATGCGATTCTGTACCTTATATGCTATCTCAGTTGTGATTGTTTACCGCCCTCATTGTGTTTATCTGTCTGTTTGTCTTGATGCAAGCAGTCTGGGCTGAGGCGCTGAAGTTTTAGGGTAAGCTATTGTATCTGTCATCCTTGAGCCCTGTGTCCCCAGTACACAACAGAGAGGAATTGCTAATTGTCATGTTGGAAGAATAGTGTGTTGTGATATATTTTGTAGGCAGTCTTGGAGAAATGGAGGCTGATATAAACTGCCTATGCTCTTCAGTGATGAGTTACAGTTGTGGCTAGGATGCAATGAGAGCTGGAGATTGGCCTTGAGAACATTTGCGGAACTCCATGAAGAAGATGTTACAAGGTAACTTGACACTGTTCCTACACAATGGATTACAGTGAATCTTGATAGTTGTCATTGCAGGTATGCTTTTTGTGGCCTATTGTGTACCCTAAAAGTCATACCAATTGCCTTCAGGTTAGTAAATATTGTGTTTCCTTTTTTATTATTTACATAGCATTAACCGCTCTAAGATTACTATAATTTCCATAATTTAATTTACTTAAATGATCTGCACAATGAGAACTTATGGTCATTAAAAGAATCAATATCTTAAAAAGTGTAAAAAGTATTGCCGGATGGGATACAAGTTTGTCCTTGGGAACAGCATATTTAGAAGTTTTTATTTGTTTTCAGGGGACATATTTCTGCGTTTACAACCGTTTAATGATGACTGTGTAAAAATAACACTTTAAGAGTTGTTGACAGCCTTCGTTATATTCCCAGGCTGCACATATTGTAAACTGAACAATTCCTTCTGTTTCCCTGTAGATTTAAGACACTAAAACTTATATTCCTGCTTAATTACCCATGGATACCATGACCAAGCTATTCTACAGAAAACACATCTGTAATCAAATGCTGCAAGAAAAGCAGTTAATCAATTACTCTTTTAGTATATTTATTAGAATTTTATGTCGTATGTAATGTAATTAGTGTCCCAATATTGAATATACATTCAAATAGAGATGAGCGAGCACTAAAATGCTCGGGTGCTCGTTATTTGAGACAAACTTTATCTGATGCTCGAGTGCTCGTCTCGAATAACGAACCCCATTGAAGTCAATGGGAAACTCGAGCATTTTTCAAGGGGGACAAGGGTCTGCACAGGGAAGCTTGGCCAAACACCTTGAAAACTCAGAAAATGATGAAACACATGCATGGATGCCTCTGAGGCTGCTTAATCGCACCATTATGCCAAAATTATGGGCAACAGCATGGCCATGACAGAGTGACCGAATGAGGCTAGATAGCATCTAAAACATCCAATAATTGACCCTGACACTATAGAAGACGGCATGCAGAGGCAGCGGCAGCAGCGGCAGGCTAGAGAGTGGCATGGCGACATACCACAAATGGACTCAGGCTTCAGACCAATGGGTGGCAGAGAGGAACCAAAGGAGGTGAGCAAGAAGCGCTGAAATGATTTCCTATGTGAACAAAAGGTTGACAGTATATTTAGTCGATAACACAGCATGGTGGCGACATAGTGACCAAGTTCCATAACCTATCTGGTGAAACACCCGAAAAATGAGCCTGACACAGCTCGTTTGATAAGGGGACGACATGTGGACGCAGCCATGGAGATGACTTCCATGATTAAGAGCTTCTTGCTCACCTCCTTTGGTTCCTCTCTGGGGTATAGAGAGTTGAAAGTTGCGCATGGAGACATTGGTGGACGCTGTGGAGGATCGTGGAGATGAAATGGACAGGAAACAGCAGCTATATGGATGACTTTGGGAGGCAGTTATGGAGATGATGTGTGGAGGTAGCAATGGAGACAACGTGTGGAGGCAGCTATAAAGACGACATGTGGAGGCTGCTATGGAGACAATTGAATTTGGATAGTGCCTGTATGTGGCAGTCCAAAAAAGTTTTCAAACCAGAGGAGCAGGTATGTGGTCCTCCAGAAAAATTTAAAAGATTGAGTGCCTGTATGTGGCACTCCCAAACATTGTTTAAAACAGAGGACCAGTTAGGTGGCCCTCCAGAAAAATTAAATACATAGATTACTATAGCTAGAGCCAGTTGGCCCTGGCAAAAAATAGACAGTTTCCTCTGCTTTAGTGTACAAAGAGGATGAGAAGGAGAAAAATGAGGAGGAGGAGTGCATACATTATTCAGGTTGAGCTTCTTTCACCTGGTGGAGAATGGAAATCCTGAGAAATCCAGGCTTTATTCATCTTGATAAGCGTCAGCCTGTCATCGCTGTCAGTCGACAGGCGTGTACGCTTATCAGTGATGATGCCACCAGCTGCACTGAAAACCTGCTCAGACAACATGCTAGCGGCAGGGCAGGCAAGAACCTCCAAGGCGTACAGCGCCAGTTCGTGACACATGTCTAGCTTTGAAACCCAGTAGTTGTAGGGAGCTGTGTGATCATTTAGGACGATGGTATGGTCAGCTACGTACTCCCTGTAAAGATCATCCCTACTCTGCCGAGACTGGGGACAGGTGACAGTGTCTTGCTGGGGTGACATAAAACTGGCAAAGGCCTTGTAAAGCGTACCCCTGCCAGTGCTGGACAAGCTGCCTGCTCGCCTACTCTTCCTCGCTACTTGTCCCGCAGAAGTACGCCCTCTGCGGCTAGCGCTGTCAGAAGGGAAATACTGTTTCAGCTTGTGCACCAGGGCCTGCTGGTATTCATGCATTCTCACACTCCTTTCCTCTCCAGGGATGAGAGTGGAAAGATTTTGCTTGTACCGTGGGTCCAGGAGAGTGAATACCCAGTAATCGGTGCTGGAATAAATTTTTGGAACGCGAGGGTCACGGGATAGGCAGCCTAGCATGAAATCTGCCATATGCAAGAATTCACTCCCCTCTCTGGCCTGACTGTCCATTTCCTCCTCCTCCAACTCCTCTTCTTCTGCCCATACACGCTGAACAGTGAAGGACTGAGCAATGCTCCCCTCTTCTGTCTCGCCAACATTCTCCTCCTCTTCCTTTTCATCCTCCTCCACCTCCTTCGATATGCGCTGAGAAACAGACCTGAGGGTGCTTTGGCTATGAACAAGGGAATCTTCTTCCGCCGTCTCTTGTGACGAGCGCAAAGCTGCTGACTTCATGCTGACCAGAGAGTTTTTCAACAGGCCAAGCAGCGGGATGGTGAGGCTGATGATGGCGGCATCGCCACTGACCATCTGTGTTGACTCCTCAAAGTTACTCAGCACCTGACATATATCAGACATCCACGTCCACTCCTCATTGTAGACTTGAGGAAGCTGACTGACCTGACTACCAGTTCTGGTGGAAGTTGACATCTGGCAGTCTACAATCGCTCTGCGCTGCTGGTAAACTCTGGATAACATGGTTAATGTTGAATTCCACCTCGTGGGCACGTCGCACAACAGTCGGTGAGCGGGCAGTTGGAGGCGGCGCTGTGCTGCCCTGAGAGTGGCAGCATCTGTGATGGACTTCCTGAAATGCGCACAGATGCGGCGCACCTTCGTGAGCAAATCAGACAGATTGGGGTATGTCTTGAGGAACCGCTGAACTATGAGATTTAACACATGGGCCAGGCATGGCGCATGTGTCAGTCTACCAAGTTGCAGAGCCGCCACCAGGTTACGGCCGTTGTCACACACAACCATGCCTGGCTTCAGGTTCAGCGGTGCCAGCCACAGATCAGTCTGCGCAGTGATGCCCTGTAATAGCTCTTGGGCGGTGTGCCTTTTATCGCCTAGGCTCAGCAGTTTGAGCACCGCCTGCTGTCGCTTAGCGACGGCACTGCTGCAGTGCCTAGAGCTACCGACTTATGGCGCCATGCCCACGGATGGTAATTCGGAGGAGGAGGTGGAGGAGGGGTGGGAGGATCAAGAGGCATAGTAGGCCTGAGAGACCTGGACCGAGGTAGGCCCCGCAATCCTCGGTGTCAGCAGTGTATGAGCAGCCCCAGGGTCAGACTCGGTCCCAGCCTCCACCAAGTTAACCCAATGTGCCGTCAGTGATATATAGTGGCCCTGCCCGGCAGCACTCATCCACATGTCCGTGGTCAGGTGGACCTTGTCAGAAATGGCGTTGGTCAGGGCACGGATGATGTTGTCTGACACGTGCTGGTGCAGGGCTGGGACGGCACATCGGGCTTGGGCATGTGGGTGGGTTGCACTGTACTTCCTCTTGAGCTCCAGCGTCTGGGGTATGGAGAGCTGAATGCTACGCATGGAGACGTTGGTGGATGCTGTGGAGGATCTTGGAGGCGAAGGTGTGGTTTTCACACGGGAGGTGTTTGGGCCAGGGTCCTGGGCAGGGGGCTGACTAGCAGAGGCAGCAGATGACACAGGGAAAGGAGCAGTGGTGAGCCCGGCCGGAGGTGAACGGCCTTGGTTCCATTGAGTGGGGTGTTTAGCATTCATATGCCTGCGCATACTGGTGGTGGTTAAGCTGGTAGTGGTGGAACCTGCTGATCCTGGTGTGGCACAGGTTGCACACCACAGTCCGTCGGTCATCCGGTGTTTCTTTAAAGAACCTCCAGACTTCCGAAAATCTAGCCCTTGCCACGGGAGCTTCACTACGTGAAACATTTGGCGCTGATGGCCCCACCACTGCCTCTTCCAACCTGTTCTCGTCGAGGACTTGCCTCCCTCTCAGAAGCACTATGTTCACCCGGCGTATCAACCAAGCTTGGGTCTGTCATCCTTCGATCCCTCAGTCTGCTCCCCCCTCGGACTTCCTGCCCTGACAACAACTTCACCACTGCAGCTCTGGGGTAGCAATGCTGCAGAAAGACGTGGCCGCTAGCAACCAGGGGAATGTCTGCTCCAGTAAGAAGGGTAATGGGAGCACAGGCAAGGTCAGACAGGTGCTGGTAGTGGGAGATTCCATTATTAGGGGAACACACAGGGCAATCTGTCACAAAGACCGTGCATACCGAACAGTGTGTTGTTTGCCGGGTGCTCGGGTTCGGCATGTTGCGGATCGGGTTGACGGATTACTGGGAGGGGCTGGTGAGGAACCAGCGGTCATGGTCCACATTGGCACTAATGACAAAGTAACAGGTAGGTGGAAGGTCCTTAAAAATGATTTCAGAGATTTAGGCCATAAGCTTAGGGCAAGGACCTCAAAGATAATTTTCTCCGAAATACTGCCTGTACCATGTGCCACACCAGAAAGGCAGCGGGAGATCAAGGAGGTAAATAAGTGGCTCAAAAGTTGGTGTAGGAAGGAGGGGTTTGGGTTCATGGAGAACTGGGCTGACTTTTCTGTGGGCTACAGGCTCTACAGTAGGGATGGGCTGCACCTCAATGGGGAGGGGGCCGCTGTTTTAGGGGAAAAAATGGCTAGAAGGCTGGAGGAGTGTTTAAACTAGAGACCTGGGGGGAGGGCAATTACACTTGTGCAGGGCAAATAGACGGTGTACATAGAGAGCTGGGAAGAGTCATAGTCCATGGGGGAGGAAGGGGGGCTGGAATGAGATTGGGGAATAAGGACAAAAGGAATACGGACAGGGAAAACCATATAAAGTGTATGTACACAAATGCCAGAAGCCTCACAAACAAAATGGAGGAACTGGAACTCTTGATGTTGGAACGGAAATATGATATAGTGGGTATCAGCGAGACATGGCTGGACAGCAGCTATGACTGGACTGTTACTATAGATGGTTATAGTCTTTTTAGAAAGGATCGTATAAATAAAAAAGGGGGAGGGGTTTGTTTATATGTGAATTCTTGCCTCAAGCCCGTCCTGCGAGATGACATCAGTAACGCAAATGTGGAGTCCCTATGGGTGGAGATAAGAGGAGGGAAAAAGAATAATAAAATATTACTAGGGGTTTGTTATAAGGCTCCAAATATAATGGAGGTAGCAGAGGAAATGCTGATAAGTGAAATGGATGTGGCTTCAATGCATGGTGAATTATGGGGGACTTCAATTACCCAGATATTGACTGGGGGGCAGAAACCTGCAGGTCCTTCAAAGGTAGCAGGTTCTTGTCAACAACAAAAGACAATTACCTGTCGCAACTAGTCCTGGAGCCAACAAGAGGGGGGGCACTGCTGGACCTTATCCTTACCAACAGACCTGATAGGGTATCAAAACTACAGGTTGGGGGGAACCTGGGGAATAGTGATCATAATATCATTGATTTTGTATTACGCTTTACTAAGCATGTTAGTGAAGGGGCAACCAACACTCTAAACTTCAGGAGGGCAAATTTTCATCAACTAAGGGAAGAACTTAAAGGCATAGACTGGGATAATGCTCTCAAGGACAAAAGCCCCCCCCCCCCAAAAAAAAAATGGGACTTTTTCTCATATATTCTGAAAAAGTCCTGTGAGAAACACATACCTTATGGGAAAAAGCATAAAAGGAACAAGAAAAACCCTATGTGGCTAACTAGTCTTGTAAGGAAAGCAATAAGCGAGAAAGATAAAGCGTTTAAGGTGCTAAAACGTGAAGGTAGCGATGAGGCATTACAGGATTATAGAGAGAAAAATAAATCCTGTAAAAAGCAGATAAAGGCCGCAAAAATAGAGACTGAGAGAAATATTGCCAGGGAGAGCAAAAATAATCCCAAATTATTTTTTAAGTATATAAATGATAAGAAACTAAAAACAGAGAGCGTGGGTCCCCTTAGAAATAACATGGGGGTCATGGTGGAAGGAGATGAGGAAAGGGCCAATCTACTGAATGTCGCCTTCTCAACTGTCTTTACCCAGGAAAATCCCCTGGTGGAAGACACAATGAGGAATAATGTAAATTCTTTTTATAATGTCAACAGTTTAACCCAGGAAGAGGTACGGCGCCGCCTCGCAACCACTAAGATAGATAAATCACCTGGGCCAGATGGCATACACCCCCGGGTTCTGCATGAATTATGTACGGTGATAGACAGACCGTTATTTTTAATATTTGAAGATTCACTGAGGACTGGTTATGTTCCACAGGAATGGCGCATAGCAAATGTGGTACCAATATACAAAAAAGGATCAAATAGCGATCCTGGAAACTACAGACCCGTAAGTCTAACTGCTGTGGTGGGGAAAATATTTGAGGGGTTTATTAGAGATGCTATCCTGGAGTATCTCATTGTGCACAATCTTATAACCCAGCGTCAGCATGGGTTTATGAGAGATCGGTCCTGTCAGACTAATCTGATTGGTTTCTACGAGGAGGTAAGTTCAAGACTGGATCTGGGAGACGCTGTGGATGTTGTATATCTGGACTTCTCAAAGGCATTTGACACCGTGCCACATAAAAGGTTGGTATACAAAATGAGACTGCTGGGAATAGGAGAAAATCTGTGTATCTGGGTAAGTAATTGGCTTAGTGATAGAAAACAGAGGGTGGTCATTAATGGCACATTCTCAGATTGGGTTGATGTTACCAGTGGAGTGCCACAGGGGTCAGTATTGGGGCCACTTCTTTTTAATATTTTTATTAATGACCTTGTAGTGGGTTTACACAGTCAAGTTTCAATATTTGCAGATGATACTAAGCTGTGTAAAGTAATAAATACTGAGGTCGATAGTTTAGCATTACAGAGGGATTTGTGGAAGCTTGAGGGATGGGCAGAGAAATGGTTGATGAGGTTTAATGTAGATAAATGTAAAGTTATGCACTTGGGCCATGGAAACAAAAAGTATAATTATGTTCTAAACGGTCAATTACTTAGTAAAACTGAAGCTGAAAAGGACTTGGGCGTATTGTGGATGGTAAACTTAATTTTAGTGACCAGAGCCAGGCGGCTGCTGCTAAAGCAAATAAAATAATGGGATGTATCAAGAGAGGAATAGATTCTCATGATAAAGACATAGTTCTGCCCTTATACAAATCCCTGGTCAGACCACACATGGAATATTGTGTACAGTTTTGGGCACCAGTGTATAAAAAGGATATAGTAGAGCTGGAACGGGTGCAGAGGAGAGCAACCAGGATTATTAGGGGAATGGGGGGACTAGAATACAATGACAGATTACAAAATTTGGGATTATTCAGTTTAGAAAAAAGACGACTGAGGGGAGACCTCATTACAATGTACAAATACCTGAACGGACAGTACAAGGATCTGTCCAAAGATCTTTTTATACCTAGGCCTGTGACCAGGACAAGGGGGCATCCTCTACGCCTAGAGGAGAGGCGATTCTACCATCACCATAGACAAAGGTTCTTTACTGTAAGAGCAGTGAGACTATGGAACTCTCTGCCGCAGGAGGTTGTTATGGCCGACTCTATGTACATGTTCAAGAGAGGCCTGGATGACTTTCTGGAGAGAAAAAATATCACGGGTTATGGGGATAAAACATTTATTTAATTCTTGAAGGTTGGACTTGATGGACTTGCGTCTCCTTCCAGCCTTATATACTATGATACTATGATACTGTCTGACAACCATGTCTCCTCATCGTCCGACACCTCTTTACACACTTCTTCCACTACGTCCACAATGTCATCATCACCCACAGCCTGCGACCGGTGAAAAACCTGGGCAACCGGACAAGTGGTTTGTGACTCTGGGAAGGGTCCAGAAAACAGTTCCTCAGAGTATGCCGTTCAAATGCCAAATTTTCCTGGGAGGGGGCAGACTGGGGGGAAGGAGGCTGAGGTGGAGGAGCTGGAGGAGTGCTGATTTCGGTGACATGGGTGGACTGCGTGCAAGACTGACTGGTGGACAAATGGCTAGAAGCATTGTCGGCAATCCACGACATCACCTGTTCGCACTGTTCTGGCCTCAACAGTGCTCTACCACGAGTCCCAATAACTTGAGACATGAACCTAGGGAGTGTAACTCTGCGGCGTTCCCCTGCTCCCTCATCAGCAGGTGGTGTCTCACACCGCCCAGGACCATGGCCTCTGACCCCTGCAGTAGTTGGACGCCAACGCCCTCGTCCTCTACCCCTAGCCCTCGGGTTCAACATTTTCAAAATTAAAGTGTAAACTGTAAATTTTTGTGTTTTTTTTTGTGTTTTTTGTGTTTTTGTTTTTTTAACAAAACTATGCTATCCTATTGCTTTGGCTAGTTTCTAACCTACACTGACAGCACACAACTGGATTTTGTGCTGTGCCTGATGACTTTTAGTTTTGAAAAAAAAAAAAGAAAAGAAAAAGCAGACTGTGCCTAATTCAATCAAACCCCTAATAGCTAAGAGCTAAACAGAACGTTCGCAAGACTCCCTGCAAATTTGTCACAATATGGTACTAGCTGCATTACTAGTGCCAGCAAGGCCAGCCACAAGCATATCAACAAAAAATAAAATATTTAACGCTATTGTAGGGCTAAGAAGGCCTGTTGGGTTCTCATATGGCTAGTTTCTAGCCTACACTGACAGCACACAACTGGATTTTGTGCTGTGCCTGATGACTTTTAGTTTTGAAAAAAAAAAAAAATAGGCAGACTGTGCCTAATTCAATCAAACCCCTAATAAATTGTCCCACTTAGGTGTTTGAGATGGATATGTGTGTCACTAAGAGCTAAATAGAACGTTCGCAAGTCTCCCTGCAAATCCGTCACAATATGGTACTAGCTGCACTACTAGTTCCAGCAAGGCCAGCCACAAGCAAATCAACAAAAAAATAAATAAATATATATATATATATATAACGCTATTTTAGCCCTAAGAAAGCCGGTTGGGTTCTTGTATGCCTAGTTTCTAACCTACACTGACAGCACACAACTGGATTTTGTGTTGTGCCTGTCACTTTAAGGTTTGAAAAAAAAAATAAAAAATCGGCAGACTGTGCCTAATTCAATCAAACACCTAATAAATTGTCCCACTTAGGTGTTTGAGATGGATTTTCTCGAGCTGGCGAAATATTCGTCCGAGCAACGAGCAGTTTCGAGTACGCTAATGCTCGAACAAGCATCAAGCTCGGACGAGTGTGTTCACTCATCTCTACATTTAAATAGTATATTCAGTGGGGCAGATTTACTTACCCGATTGTGTCACGATCCAGCGGAGGATTCGGGTCTTCCGGCGATTCACTAAGGCAGCGATGGCGAACCTATGGCACAGGTGCCAGAGATGGCGCTCGAAGTCTTTTCTGTGGGCACCCAGGATGTCACCTCAGGACAAAGTTCACCAGACAGGACTTGAATCTTCCTGCAGTTCTAGAGAACTTGAGATGGTGCTCTCAATGCTCTATTAAGGTGACACATCCTTCACTGATTGGAACTCCAGGAAGAGTGAGAAGGTGTGAACAGGGCCAGAATATCTTTTGAGGTCCCCTTGCTGGCCCCATGATTCTTCCTGTACAAAGAGACCCTGGCAAGAAGTTTAGAATGATGTCTGAATTTGCCCTCCAGCTTTCAACTTTATTGGTGTCCTCAAGGGGCTGATACGATTGTATTTTGTGGAAAAACAGGGGGGGGCAATAATTTACTGTTTAAATTGTCATATTGGCACTTGATGGTAAATAATTAGGTTCGCCATCACTGCACTAAGATAGTGCGCCCAATGTCCACCAGGTATCGCTGATGAGCTGAATTCCATCAGAGTTCACTGAAGTTCACGAAGCTATGCTGGGTGCAGGTAAGTGCGTGTCAAGCGACAATTTTTTTTTTTCTAAATACAGCGTTTTTTCCGGATCCATCAGGTTTTCTTACGGCCACGTCCCCCGATTTCCGTCGCGAGCATGCCGGCGCCGATGCGCCACAATCCAATTGCGTGCGCCAAAATCACGGGGCAATTCAGGGAAAATCAGCGCAAATCAGAAAAATTAGGGTAACGCAACGGAAAAACGCGATTCGGGCTCTTAGTAAATGACCCCCAGTGTCTTGAAAAAGACAAAATTTTGATTTCAGGGAACTCAAATTATTTCTACAGTATTCTTAAAGTCGCTTTTTGGGATGATGATGTTAAAAATCTTAAGTATCCACAGGGTAGGTCAACCATATCAGATCTGTGGGGATTAATAATAAGTAGAACAGAGCAAGTCCGGGTTGGCCCAAGTTTGGCCAAACCCAAACTTGAAAACCCAGTTGATGTACAAACCTGGACCTGGATCCGAACCCCCACCAGTAACACCCCTGATCTGTCCTGGCACCGGTGTTAATTTATCCACTTTCAGTAAATAATTGATATTGTTTGCGTAATGAAAAAGTTTTACAATTTTATACATACTTTCTGTCTCAATTCCTCATGGTTTTCTAGATTTCAGTTTTCTAGATTACTCTGCAGAGTAATCAGAGCTGTCCACCTGAGTATCCATCACATACCCATGGACAGATTTTTTATCCAGTTATATATAAGTTTTCTATAGAATAAAAGCAAGCAGAGATCTAGAAAAAAGAAATCTGCTTTATTCTTTGGTTCGGTACAGTCACGATAATACCAAGAAAACGAATGTGTACAAAAAAGAGAAAAAAATTTTGCCATCATGTGACGCTAATAACTTTTTCATGCTTTGGTGCACGGAGCTGTGTGATGTGTCATTGTTTGTAAAATGAGCCAACGTTTTCATTGCTACCATTTTGAGGACTGTGCAACATTTTGATCACTTTTTATTACATTTTCTATGCCATGTAAAATGGTGTAAAAGTCACATTATGGAGGTCAATGCCGGCAATAACTGTTTTTATATTTTGATAGATCAGGCATTTTGGGTTTGTGATTTATACATTATATTATGTTTTATATCAGTTCTAGGGAAGGGAGGTGATTTGAATTTTTAATATTTTATAAATTTTTTACATTTGTAAAATGTTTACATTTGTTACATTAACCCTGGATGGTCTGATTGTTCCTACCATATACTGCAATACTACTGTATTCCAGTATATGGTGTTTTTGGATAGGATTCATTACAATGAGCCACTGGTCTGACGAAGACCCGAGGCTGTCATGGCAACCGATCTCAAGAAAGATGGCGACGCCCATGCATTCAAGAGGTTAACACCCGCGATCGGTGCAAGCACCAACAGCGGGTTTTGGTGATGGGTCTTTGCTCAGCCTGAGAGCCCTCTTCATACACCCTTCATAGCTCTGCAGCAGAGCGTGAAGGGGTTAAGATTCAAGAAAAATACAAAAACCCTTTCTTTAGCTTAGAAACAAATCTTCATGGAAAACAAATACAAATGGAATGTCTTCAGAGCAGCAGTGAAGTGCTCCCTGGAACTCTGAGACTACTCTCCTCCCACAGCACACGGAGGACACCAACTTGATCTAACACAGCTGTCTTTTTGATAGTTGGAAATGCCTGGACTGGCATATGGGAACGACGTTCCCACGCAGACTCTTTGGTCGCTCCATAACTACAGCAGGAAAAATTACTCATTACCATAAGGTTACTGGCATACAGCTACTGGGTTTTCTACATCACCAAGGCCAAACACCTTGGTGACACATAACTGCCATCAATAATTATACCTCCTGTCCTCTTACAGGGGATAGGTCATTAACCCCATAGCGCAATAAAACGTACCAGTACGTTTTATTGCGCATGGGGGAGTATGAAGAGGACTCACAGGCTGAGCCCTCTTCATACTCACCGGATTCTTGTTTCAAAATTAAGCAAACACCTGTCGCTGGTAGGATCAGTCAGACAACCTAGGGTTAAACTACCCTAGTTTAGTTTTTTAGTAAAAACTAAAAACAAAAAAGTAAAAAATAAAAAATTATATTTAAAAAACCTCAAAATTCAAATTATCCCCCTTTCCCTAGAAGTCATATAAATATAAATAAACAGTAAAAATCATAAGCGCATTAGGTATCGCCATGTCTGAAAATGCGTAATTTATCAAAATATAATAATGCTTTTTTTACTGTTTAATCCCGTGACGGAAAATAGCGCCCAAATTCGTAAATGGCATTTTTTTTGCTATTTTGAAAAATATTTTTAAAAAATCGATTAAAAGCAATCAAAAGGTTGTACAATCCTAAAAATAAAAGCATTGAAAGCATCATCAAAAATGACACCGCCCCCAGGGCTCTGTACACTAAAGTATGAAAAAGTTATTAGCGCAAGAAGACGGCAAAATGAAGAATTTTTTTGTAAATGTATGAAAACATTATAAAACCTATACAAATTTGGTATCCACATGATCGTATTGACCCAATGAATGAAGTAGACCTGTCATTTAGGACGCACAGTGAAAGATGTAAAATCCAAGCCCACAAGAAATTGCGCAAATGTGTTTTTTCATTATTTTCACTACATTCAGAATTTTTTTCCCGCTTCCCAGTATATGGCATAGAATATTAAATACCATCACTATGAAGTGAAATTTGTTACGCAGCAAACAAGCCATCAAAGAGCTCTGTACATGGAGTAATAAAAGTTATAGATTTTTGAAGGTTGGGAGTGAAAAATAAAGACGGAAAAACGAAAAAGGGCCTGGTACTTAAGGGGTTAATATCGTTATATCAAAAAAAAAAAGTTTAACCCCTTAATACTGCACCTGTTGCCAACGTTAATAGCCAGGCCATTTTTTCATTTTTTCCATCAATGCCTTCAACAAGCTATAACATTTTTATTTTCTGTCACAATAATTGTATGGGTCTTGTTTTTTTTTTTTTGACAAAATGTAGTTTTTAATAGTACAGTTTTGGGTTTCATATATCCTATTGGCAGGGCTGAACCTAGCCTTTGTGCTTCCCGAGGCGAGCTATAAAAAGATGCCCCCCCCCCCCCAACTCCATATATGTATTGTATCAAGGAGTGTCAGGACCAGACCCAATCATATTGTTTTAATGTGAAAATAAAGTAATGCAAAATACATAGAGCATCCCTCCATGTATAAAAAAACACAGTGAGCTACCATAAAGAACAAAATACATACAACAATCCGCCATACATTATAAAATTAATACAGCGTGCCACCATATACCATATAATACCTGCAGTGTGCCTCCATATACCATATAATACATACAGCGTGCCCCCATATACCATATAATACATACAGCGTGACGCCATATACCATATAATACATACAGTGTGCTGCCATATACCATATAATACATGCAGTGTGCCTCCATATACCATATAATACATACAGCGTGCCCCCATATACCATATAATACATGCAATGTGCCACCATACACCATATAATACATACAGCATGCCACCATATACCATATAATACATACAGCGTGCCGCCATATACCATACAATACATATAGCGTGCCGCCATATACCATACAATACATACAGCGTGCCGCCATATACCATAAAATATATACAGTGTGCTGCCATATACCATATAATACATACAGCGTGCCGCCATATACCATAAAATATATACAGTGTGCTGCCATATACCATATAATACATACAGCGTGCCGCCATATACCATATAATACATACAGGGTGCCGCCACATACCATATAATACATACAGGGTGCCACCATATACCATATAATACATACAGCGTGCCGCCATATACCATACAATACATACAGCGTGCCGCCATATACCATACAATACATATAGCGTGCCGCCATATACCATACAATACATACAGCGTGCCGCCATATACCATAAAATATATACAGTGTGCCGCCATATACCATACAATACATACAGCGTGCCGCCATATACCATAAAATATATACAGTGTGCTGCCATATACCATATAATACATACAGCGTGCCGCCATATACCATATAATACATACAGGGTGCCGCCATATACCATACAATACATATAGCGTGACGCCATATACCATACAATACATACAGCGTGCCGCCATATACCATAAAATATATACAGTGTGCTGCCATATACCATATAATACATACAGCGTGCCGCCATATACCATAAAATATATACAGTGTGCTGCCATATACCATGTAATACATACAGCGTGCCGCCATATACCATATAATACATACAGGGTGCCGCCACATACCATATAATACATATAGGGTGCCGCCATATGAATGTACACACTTACATACTGAGTATACATACAGCAAATACACATATATAAACAGTATGTACAGCAAATATACACACATTTACCATTTACAGAATATACATATATACAAATATATACAAACACACATCTATACATACATTCATACATACCTATATACTTACATATTCAAACATACATAGAAGTTACCTTACCTTTTTTCTTCTTTCATCATCGGCCTTCTCCTCCAGGGGGTGAAGGGGGGGTTGCCGGGGAGGTGGGAATTGGTCCTGGAGGGGAGGTGTGAATCGGAGCCTGGGGGGAACCAGCGTGGACTTTGGGCTGGTGCAGGTAACTGTGCCGGCAGGTGGATGTGCCTGGGGGCGTTTGGAGGGCGGGGGACTATGGGCTGGGGCAAGTACCTGTGCCGGCGGGCGGGGGAAAGTGATGGCAGGCAGGTGTATGTGAAGGGCGGGCCACAGGGCAATGTGCGGGCGGGTGGAAGTGTTGGGGGTGGGCCGCGAGGGGAAGTGCCGGCATGCGGGGAGATGTGATGGGTGGGCCGGGAGGGGAAGTGCCGGCATGCGTGGAGATGTGAGGGGCGGGCCGGGAGGGGAAGTGCCGGCATGCAGGGAAATGTGATGGGTGGGCCACGGGGGGAAGTGCCGGCATGCTGGTGAATGTGATGGGCGAGCCGCGGGGCGATGTGCGGGCGGGTGGATGTGATGGGCGGGGATGCGGGGGAGTGTGCCAGCCAGCGGGTGGTTTGCTGCTATGGGCAGGTCCATGTGCCGGCCGAAGGACATTCCGGCAGACGGGAGCCCGACGCCGCCCCCTCATCTAGCAGGAGGCGCGCCGCCTGAGGCGAGAATCTCAACTCGCCTCATGGCAGGTGCGCCCCTGCCTATTGGTAGAATTTTATTAACTCTTTTTGTACATCATAATTAAAAAATATATCTGACTTTTTTAATAATAATTTTCGCCCCTTATCATTGAACCTAAATTACATAAAAAGAAAATTTCTGGTTAAATACGCATATAGCAATACCAAATTTATTTGGTATTTTTTAAATTATCATAGTATCATAGAAAATAAGGTTGGAAAAAAGATGCAAGTCCATCAAGTCCAACCTTTAAGAATTAAACAAATGTTTTTTCCCCACAACCCGCAATATTTTTACTCTCCAGAAAGGCATCCAGGCCTCTCTTGATCATGTACATAGAGTCCGCCATAACAACCTCCTGCAGCAGAGAGTCCCACAGTCTCACTCCTCTTACAGTAAAGAACCTTTGTGTCTATGGAGATGATAGAATCACAGGTCACAGGCCTAGGTATGAATAGATCTTCGGAGAGATCCTTCTACTGCCCATTCAGGTATTTGTACATTGTAATACAGTCTCCCATCAGCCGTCTTTTTTCTAAACTGAATAACCCCAAATTTCGTAATCTTTCATTGTATTGTAGTCCCCCATTCCCTT
The DNA here is from genome assembly GCF_040894005.1 of Engystomops pustulosus. Lineage (NCBI taxonomy): Eukaryota > Metazoa > Chordata > Amphibia > Anura > Leptodactylidae > Engystomops > Engystomops pustulosus. The sequence goes on along the minus strand of NC_092420.1, from coordinate 54,904,621 downwards.
AATTAATTACACAATATTCCATGTCTGACCAGTAATTTGTACTAGGGCTAAACTATTTCCTTATCATGAGAATCTATTCCTCCCTTAATGCATCACATACATTTATTTTCTTTAGCTCCCTGGCTCTGGACACTAAAATTAGGTTTACATTTATCTACATTAAACCTCATCAACCATTACTCCCCCCATTCCTGCAGCTTCCACAAATCCCTCTCTAATGCTATACTATCTGCCTCAGTATTAATTTACACAGCTTAGTATTATCTGCAAATATTGAAATGTGACTGTGTAAACCCACTACAAGGTCATTAATAAAAATATTAAAAAAAAGGGGCCCCAATACTGCACCCATGGCACTCCACTGGTAACGTTAACCCAATCTGAGAATGTGATATTAATTGCAATGGCAATGTACAGTGAGATACTCCAAGATAGTATCTCCTCTCAAATATTTTCCCCACAGCAGAAGTTAGATTCACAGGTCTGTAGTTTCCAGGATCGCTTTTTGATCCTTTTTTTATATTGGCACCACATTTGCTATGCACCAGTACTGTGGAACAGAACCAAATATTAGAACCTTCAAATATTAAAAATAATGGTCTGTCTATCACCGTACATAGTATATGGGTTAAACTGTATATATTCCAAAAAGAATTTATATTAATCCTCATCATGTCTTCTATTATGGGATTTTCCTGGGTAAAGACAGTTAAGAAGGCAACATTCAATAGATTGGCCTCATCTCCCTCCACCATGACCCCCAAGTTATTCTTGAGAGAGCCCACATTCTCTATTTTTAGTTTTCTATCATTTATAGAATTTAAAAATAATTTGGGATTGTTTTCGCTCTCCCTGGCAATATTTCTCTCAGTCTCTATTTTGCTGCCTTTGTCTGCTTTTTACAGGATTTGTTTTTCTCTCTATAATCCTGTAAACCTCATCCCTACCTTTGCGTTTTAGCACCTTAAATGGCATCTACCAACAGGATGAAGGACTATATGCATATAGTGTTAATAGAGCCCGGAGCCCCTCAGGCTCATTTGCATGCAGTCCTTCATCCTGGTGGTAGATGTCCTTTAAACTGTTTATCTATCTCACTTATTGCTTCCCTTACAGTACTAGTTAACCACATTGACATGTTCTTGTTTCTCTTGTGCTATTTCCTTTATCCTATGTGTTTTTCATAGGCATTTTAAAAAATGTTTGTGAAAATGTCCAATTTTTGGTTGCTTTTTTTTATGAGAACATTGTCCCAGTTTCTGCCTATTAGGTACTCCCTTAGCTGCTGAAAAGCTCTCCTGAATTTTAGCGTATTTGTTGCCCCTCTTAGTAACGCATAATATAAAATCAATTATATTGTGGTGACTATTATCCACGTTCCCCTCAACATGTTATTTTGTCAGGTCTGTTGGTTAGGATAAGGTCCAGCAGTGCCCCCGCTCTTGTTGGCTCCAGGACTAGTTGCGACAGGTAATTGTCTTTTGTTGTTGACAAAAACCTGCTGCCTTTGAAGGACCTGCAGGTTTCTGAACCCCCAGTGAATTTGGGGTTAATTGAAGTCCCCCATAATTCCCCATGCATTGAAGCCACATCCATTTGACTTATCAGCAGTTCCTCTGTTGCCTCCATTATATTTGGAACCTTATAACAAACCCCTAGTAATATTTTATTATTCTTCTTCCCTCCCCTTATCTCCACCCATAGGGACTCCACATTTTCGTCACCGATGTCATCTCGCAGGACAAGCTTGAGGAAAGATTTCACAAATAAACAAACCCCTCCCCCTTTTGTATTTATACGATACTTTCTAAAAGGACTATAACCATCTATAGTAACAGCCCAGTCATAGCTACTGTTCAGCCATGTCTCGCTGATACCCACTATATCATATTTGCACTCCAACAATAAGAGTTTCATTTCCTCCATTTTGTGAGGCTTCTGGCATTTGAGTACATGCACTTTATATGGTTGTCTCTATCCCTATTCCTTTGGTTCTTATTCTCTAATCTTATTCCAGCCGCGCTAATCCCCCTTGTACCATTACTCTTCCGAGTTCCCTGTCTATACTGCCTTCTTTCTCTATACAAGTGTAGTTGCCCTCGTTTTCTCGATCTGTGGGGGTCTCAGCACTAAAACCCCCACTAATCAGCAAGTAAGGCCCTATCCCATGGAATCGGCCTAACTTTAGTTGATGGGAAAACCCCTTTAACAGCTCTGGAATTGTTTTTACAATTTTCATGATTTCATGTTGTGCCATCCAAAGGCGCTATTGGCAGGGGGTACAAATTCTGTGCTAGCATATGTTACCAGTTGGGATCAAGGTTCAAAGAGGTACCCAGACCCAAAGAGGTGAAAACTGGGTACCACTTACACTCCATTCCAGGTGTCAACTTACGTCATCGTCCGCAGTGGTCCAGTGGGTCCACTACCCCTGAATTCTGACAGAAATCAGTTTTACTTCAGAGTTTGCTTTAAAGACAGCGTTATTCATTACATAAAAAACACCTGCAAGCTTGCAAAGAATGATACACTAAATTAGTATGTAAACCCACTAATCCTTTCATTGAAGCGTAAAATGTGGTTACATTTGATAGCAATGTGAATTACTGTGAAACTGCTGTATAGTTGTATTTTTCTTAGGCAGGGGTCTTTTCAAAAGAAACCTTGCTTGAGATCAAGCTGCAGCCTTAATCTATGCATTTTAGTATAGAGAACATCAAAACACAAAATTTTACAACAGGGCAACCTATGACTTAATTATATGAAAATGGCAAAGTAACATTTTATTTCTCTGAAATGTCTGTGGGAGTGCCGATTTACAGCACAAAAGAAATAACCGCCACTAAGACCACTGGAAATTGCTCCAATTCCTATATAATTTGCAGCAATTGAACTCTTTTCTGAGAGGGCGGCAAGAAAAGAAAAAGTTTGAGAGCACTTAAAAGATGAACCAGGGAGGGAGAACTCGATGGAAAGTAGAGCTTGAATGTTAATTACAGGTTGTAATGGGCCTTCGGGCTCCACCTGGAACATTTAGGGCTTATGCACACATCCGTTTTTATCTCAGTATACTATTCGGAACAGCACACTGACTCTTCTACAGTTGCACATTTTGTGTCAGTTTGGTTTTTGGATAATTATTTTTCACATGTTGTTCTGTTTTTTTGTCACATCTGCAAAAAAAATGTATGGTTTTAAACAATTAAAAAGCAAAAAAACAGGTTCCCCAGCATCATCAGTTAAAAAATCTTAGTTCACACAAATGTCATCAACAAGAAAAAAAAAACAAAATGTGAAAAAGTACATAGAAAATAAAGGGTCATTATGCTGTCTTTTAAAATCATGAATAGCATACAGAGAAAGAAACAATTGTGTGGATAAGCCCTAACTAAGTCAAAAGTATCAGAGTAGCCATTAGACCCCATTTGACTCATTGGGAGCATTTATTATTTTGGGGCTATTATTATTATTTCGATGTTGTTTGCACTGTGATGTTATATTGTGTTTCACGGCCTTAAAGTATTTGGCACTCTGCAAGAAGAACAAATAAGCATCATAAATGACTTTCATAAAGATTTGTTGGTCTCATTTTGCGTCCAAAAAGTGTTGGGAATAGAGATGAGCGAACATGCTCGTCCGAGCTTGATGCTCGGTCGAGCATTAGGGTACTCGAAACTGCTCGTTGCTCGGACGAATACTTCGCCCGCTCGAGAAAATGGCAGCTCCCGCCGTTTTGCTTTTTGGCGGCCAGAAACAGAGCCAATCACAAGCCAGGAGACTCTGCACTCCACCCAGCATGACGTGGTACCCTTACACGTCGATAGCAGTGGTTGGCTGGCCAGATCAGGTGACCCTGGGATAGACTAGCCGCTGCCCGCGCTGCTCGGATCATTCTGTGTCTGGATGCCGCTAGGGAGAGAGCTGCTGCTGGTCAGGGAAAGCGTTAGGGTGTTCTATTAGCTTACTGTTAGGCAGGAGTGATTCTCAAAGAACCCAACAGCCCTTCTTAGGGCTACAATAACGTTCTACTTTTTTTATTTTAATTTGCATCTAGTACCATTTTGTGAGGAATTAGCAGGGGGACTTGCTACCGTTGTGTTTAGCTCTTAGTGGCACACATATCCATAGCAAAGACCGAAGTGGGAAAATTTAGTAGGGGTTGGATTTCAATTAGGCACTAACTCAGTGTCATCTCATCTGGCATAGTAGTGTGCTTTGATACTTGGCTAGAAAATAGCCATAGGAGAATACAAAGAGCTTACTTACGCATACAGTAGCGTTCTATATATTTGATTTCTGGTTGATCTGCTGGTGGCTGTACTTTCTGCAGTGCATGTACTAGCCAATTCTGAGCAATTTGTAGTGAGACTTGCGACCGCTGTGTTCTGCGCTTAGTGACGCACATATCCATAGCAAAGACCGAAGTGGGAAAATTTAGTAGGGGTTGGATTTCAATTAGGCACTAACTCAGTGTCATCTCATCTGGCATAGTAGTGTGCTTTGATACTTGGCTAGAAAATAGCCATAGGAGAATACAAAGAGCTTACTTACGCATACAGTAGCGTTCTATATATTTGATTTCTGGTTGATCTGCTGGTGGCTGTACTTTCTGCAGTGCATGTACTAGCCAATTCTGAGCAATTTGTAGTGAGACTTGCGACCGCTGTGTTCTGCGCTTAGTGACGCACATATCCATAGCAAAGACCGAAGTGGGAAAATTTAGTAGGGGTTGGATTTCAATTAGGCACTAACTCAGTGTCATCTCATCTGGCATAGTAGTGTGCTTTGATACTTGGCTAGAAAATAGCCATAGGAGAATACAAAGAGCTTACTTACGCATACAGTAGCGTTCTATATATTTGATTTCTGGTTGATCTGCTGGTGGCTGTACTTTCTGCAGTGCATGTACTAGCCAATTCTGAGCAATTTGTAGTGAGACTTGCGACCGCTGTGTTCTGCGCTTAGTGACGCACATATCCATAGCAAAGACCGAAGTGGGAAAATTTAGTAGGGGTTGGATTTCAATTAGGCACTAACTCAGTGTCATCTCATCTGGCATAGTAGTGTGCTTTGATACTTGGCTAGAAAATAGCCATAGGAGAATACAAAGAGCTTACTTACGCATACAGTAGCGTTCTATATATTTGATTTCTGGTTGATCTGCTGGTGGCTGTACTTTCTGCAGTGCATGTACTAGCCAATTCTGAGCAATTTGTAGTGAGACTTGCGACCGCTGTGTTCTGCGCTTAGTGACGCACATATCCATAGCAAAGACCGAAGTGGGAAAATTTAGTAGGGGTTGGATTTCAATTAGGCACTAACTCAGTGTCATCTCATCTGGCATAGTAGTGTGCTTTGATACTTGGCTAGAAAATAGCCATAGGAGAATACAAAGAGCTTACTTACGCATACAGTAGCGTTCTATATATTTGATTTCTGGTTGATCTGCTGGTGGCTGTACTTTCTGCAGTGCATGTACTAGCCAATTCTGAGCAATTTGTAGTGAGACTTGCGACCGCTGTGTTCTGCGCTTAGTGACGCACATATCCATAGCAAAGACCGAAGTGGGAAAATTTAGTAGGGGTTGGATTTCAATTAGGCACTAACTCAGTGTCATCTCATCTGGCATAGTAGTGTGCTTTGATACTTGGCTAGAAAATAGCCATAGCAATAGGATAGCATTGTTTGGTTTTAAAAACTCAAAAAAAAACAAAAAACACAAAAAAAAAAAAAAAACACAAAAAAAAACAAAAAAAAGTAAAAAAAAAAATAAAGTTATAACTCTCATTTTAAAAATGTTTAACCCGAGGGCTAGGGGTAGAGGACGAGGGCGGGGACGTGGGCGTCCAACTACTGCAGGGGTCAGAGGCCGTGGTCCTGGGCGGGGTGAGACACCACCTGCTGATGAGGGAGCAGGGGAACGCCGCAGAGCTACACTCCCTAGGTTCATGTCTGAAGTTACTGGGACTCGTGGTAGAGCACTGTTGAGGCCAGAACAGTGCGAACAGGTGATGTCGTGGATTGCTGACAATGCTTCGAGCAATTTGTCCACCACCAGTCAGTCTTCCACGCAGTCCACCCATGTCACCGAAATCGCCACTCCTCCAGCTCCTGCACCTCAGCCTCCTCCCCCCCAGTCTGCCCCCTCCCAGGAAAATTTGGCATTTGAACCGGCATACTCTGAGGAACTGTTTTCTGGACCCTTCCCACAGTCACAAACCACTTGTCCGGTTGCTGCTGAGCAATTTTCCGATGCCCAGGTTTTCCAACAGTCACAGTCTGTGGGTGATGATGACCTTCTTGACGTAGTGGAAGTGTGTAAAGAGGTGTCCGACGATGAGGAGACACGGTTGTCAGACAGTGGGGAAGTTGTTGTCAGGGCAGGAAGTCCGAGGGGGGAGCAGACTGAGGGATCGGAGGATGATGAGGTGACAGACCCAAGCTGGGTTGAGAGGCCGGGTGAACACAGTGCTTCTGAGACGGAGGAGAGTCCTCGACCAGAACAGGTTGGAAGAGGCAGTGGTGGGGCCAGACGGAGAGGCAGGGCCAGAGCTGGTGCATCAGCGCCAAATGTGTCAACTAGTGAAGCTCCCGTGGCGAGGGCTCCTGCGGCGAGGGCTAGATCTTCAGAAGTCTGGAGGTTCTTTAAGGAAACACCGGATGACCGACGGACTGTGGTGTGCAACATTTGCCAAACCAGGCTCAGCAGGGGTTCCACCACTACTAGCTTAACTACCACCAGTATGCGCAGGCATATGAATGCTAAACACCCCACTCAGTGGCAACAAGCCCGTTCACCTCCGGCCGTGCACACCACTGCTCCTTCCCCTGTGTCAGCTGCTAGTCAGCCCCCTGCCCAGGACCCTGCCACAAAAACCCCATCGTCGCCTCCACGATCCTCCACAGCATCCACCAGCGTTCAGCTCTCCATACCTCAGACGCTGGAGCGGAAACGCAAATATAGTGCAACCCACCCGCACGCCCAAGCCCTTAATGTGCACATCTCCAGATTGCTTAGCCTGGAGATGCTGCCCTATAGGCTAGTAGAGACCGAGGCCTTTCGCAACCTCATGGCGGCGGCCGCCCCTCGGTATTCGGTCCCCAGCCGCCACTACTTTTCCCGATGTGCCGTCCCAGCCCTGCACCAGCACGTGTCAGACAACATCATCCGTGCCCTGACCAACGCCGTTTCTGACAAGGTCCACCTGACCACGGACACGTGGACGAGTGCTGCCGGGCAGGGCCACTATATATCGCTGACGGCACATTGGGTTAACTTGGTGGAGGCTGGGACCGAGTCTGACACTGGGGCCGCTCATATACTGCCGACGCCGAGGATTGCGGGGCCTACCTCGGTCCAGGTGTTTCAGGCCTACTATGCCTCCTCCTCCTCCCACCCCTCCTCCACCTCCTCCTCCGAACTACCATCCGTGGGCACGGCGCCATCAGTCGGTAGCTCTAGGCACAGCAGCAGTGCCGTCGCTAAGCGACAGCAGGCGGTGCTCAAACTGCTGAGCCTAGGCGACAAAAGGCACACCGCCCAAGAGCTATTACAGGGCATCACGGCGCAGACTGATCTGTGGCTGGCACCGCTGAACCTCAAGCCGGGAATGGTTGTGTGTGACAACGGCCGTAACCTGGTGGCGGCTCTGCAACTCGGCAGACTGACACATGTGCCATGCCTGGCCCATGTGTTAAATCTGATAGTTCAGCATTTCCTCAAGACATACCCCAATCTGTCTGATTTGCTCACGAAGGTGCGCCGCATCTGTGCGCATTTCAGGAAGTCCAGCCCAGATGCTGCCACTCTCAGGGCAGCGCAGCGCCGCCTCCAACTGCCCGCTCACCGACTGTTGTGCGACGTGCCCACGAGGTGGAATTCAACACTGACCATGTTATCCAGAGTTTACCAGCAGCGCAGAGCGATTGTAGACTGCCAGATGTCAACTTCCACCAGAACTGGTAGTCAGGTCAGTCAGCTTCCTCAAGTCTACAATGAGGAGTGGACGTGGATGTCTGATATCTGTCAGGTGCTGAGTAACTTTGAGGAGTCAACACAGATGGTCAGTGGCGATGCCGCCATCATCAGCCTCACCATCCCGCTGCTTGGCCTGTTGAAAAACTCTCTGGTCAGCATGAAGTCGGAAGCTTTGCGCTCGTCACAAGAGACAGGGGAAGAATATTCCCTTGTTGATAGCCAAAGCACCCTCAGGTCTGTTTCTCAGCGCATATCGGAGGAGGTGGAGGTGGAGGAGGATGAGGAGGAAGAGGAGGAGAATGTTGGTGAGACACAAGAGGGGACCATTGTTGAGTCCTTTACTGTTCAGCGTGTATGGGCAGAAGAAGAGGAGTTGGAGGAGTTGGAGGAGGAGGAAATGGACAGTCAGGCCAGTGAGGGGAGTGAATTCTTACGCGTTGGTACTCTGGCACATATGGCAGATTTCATGCTAGGCTGCCTATCCCGTGACCCTCGCGTTCAAAGAATTTATTCCAGCACCGATTACTGGGTGTTCACTCTCCTGGACCCACGGTACAAGCAAAATCTTTCCACTCTCATCCCTGCAGAGGAAAGGAGTGTGAGAATGCATGAATACCAGCAGGCCCTGGTGCACAAGCTGAACCAGTATTTCCCTTCTGACAGCGCTAGCGGCAGAGTGCGTAGTTCTGCGGGACAAGTAGCGAGGGAGAGTAGGCGAGCAGGCAGCTTGTCCAGCACTGGCAAGGGTACGCTTTACAAGGCTTTTGCCAGCTTTATGTCACCCCAGCAAGACACTGTCACCTGTCCCCAGTCTCGGCAGAGTAGGGCTGATCTTTACAGAAAGATGGTGAGGGAGTACGTAGCTGACCATACCATCGTCCTAAATGATCACACAGCTCCCTACAACTACTGGGTTTCAAAGCTGGACATGTGGCACGAACTGGCGCTGTACGCCTTGGAGGTTCTTGCCTGCCCTGCCGCTAGCGTCTTGTCCGAGCGGGTTTTCAGTGCAGCTGGTGGCATCATCACCGATAAGCGTACACGCCTGTCGACTGACAGCGCTGACAGGCTGACGCTTATTAAAATGAATAAAGGCTGGATTTCTCAGAATTTCCAATCTCCACCAGGTGAAGGAAGCTCAACCTGAATAATTGATCCACTCCTCCTCCTCCTCATTTTCCTCCTTCTCCTCCTCTTTGTACAGTAAAGCAGAGGAAAATGGCTATTTTTTGACAGGGCCCACTGGCTCTTGCTATAGTACTTCATGCATTTAATTTTTCTGGAGGGCCACCTACCCGGTCCTCTGTTTGAAACAATTTTTGTGAGTGCCACATACAGGCACTCAATCTATTCCATTTTACTGCAGGGCCACCTACCTGCTCCTCTGGTTTGAAACATTTTTGGGACTGCCACATACAGGCACTCAATCTATTCCATTTTACTGGAGGGCCACCTACCTGCTCCTCTGGTTTGAAAAATTTTTGGGACTGCCACATACAGGCACTCAATCTATTCCATTTTACTGCAGGGCCACCTACCTGCTCCTCTGGTTTGAAACATTTTTGGGACTGCCACATACAGGCACTCAATCTATTCCATTTTACTGGAGGGCCACCTACCTGCTCCTCTGGTTTGAAAAATGTTTGGGACTGCCACATACAGGCACTATCCAAATTAAATTGTCTCCATAGCAGCCTCCACACGTTGTCTCCATTGCTACCTCCAAAAGTCGTCCATATAGCTGCCTCCATACATCGTCCCTTTATCAAACGAGGTGTGTCAGGCAGAAATTTGGGTTGTTTTCATGGATTCCACATCAAAGTTGTTAACTTTGTCGCCACCCTGCTGTGTTATCCACAAAATATACTGGCAAACTTTTACCATTTAGGGATATTATTTCAGCGCTTCTTGCGCATCTGTTTACATTCCCCTCACCCGGCATATCCTAAACTTATAAGGACGCTACTACACTTGATCTTATACAAAAGGTTCTTAGAAGTGCTGTTTGGGGAGTAGCCTAGAGACAGGGGCTTGAATTGGCGAAAGCTCGCCTGGCAGCGGAGCGCCAGCTCCATGCGCATCATGCGCTTCTTGCGCATCTGTTTACATTCCCCTCACCCGGCATATCCTAAACTTATAAGAACGCTACTACACTTGATCTTATACAAAAGGTTCTTAGAAGTGCTGTTTGGGGAGTAGCCTAGAGACAGGGGCTTGAATTGGCGAAAGCTCGCCTGGCAGCGGAGCGCCAGCTCCATGCGCATCATGCGCTTCTTGCGCATCTGTTTACATTCCCCTCACCCGGCATATCCTAAACTTATAAGAACGCTACTACACTTGATCTTATACAAAAGGTTCTTAGAAGTGCTGTTTGGGGAGTAGCCTAGAGACAGGGGCTTGAATTGGCGAAAGCTCGCCTGGCAGCGGAGCGCCAGCTCCATGCGCATCATGCGCTTCTTGCGCATCTGTTTACATTCCCCTCACCCGCCATATCCCAAACTTATAAGAACGCTACTACACTTAACTTGGTGCAGGCTGGGACCGAGTCTGACCCTGGGGCTGGTCATATACTGCCGACGCAGAGAATTGCGGGGCCTACCTCGGTCCAGGTCTCAAAGGCCTACTATACCTCCTCCCACCCCTCCTCCACCTCCTCCTCCTCCGAATTACCATCCGTGGGCATGGCGCCATCAGTCGGTAGCTCTAGGCACAGCAGCAGTGCCGTCGCTAAGCGACAGCAGGCGGTGCTGAAACTGCTGAGCCTAGGCGATAAAAGGCACACCGCCCAAGAGCTATTACAGGGCATTCCACATCAAAGTTGTTAACTTTGTCGCCACCCTGCTGTGTAATCCACAAAATATACTTGCAAACTTTTACCATTTAGGGATATTATTTCAGCGCTTCTTGCGCATCTGTTTACATTCCCCTCACCCGCCATATCCGAAACTTATAAGAACGCTACTACACTTGATCTTATACAAAAGGTTCTTAGAAGTGCTGTTTGGGGAGTAGCCTAGAGACAGGGGCTTGGATTGGCAAAAGCTCGCCTGGCTGCAGAGCGCCAGCTCCATCCCAAGATCCAACTAACATAGTTGCAGCACCTTTAATCTACTACTAGTTCACTGCCTCCATAATAATAATAATAATAATCTTTATTTATATAGCGTCATCATATTCTGTAGCGCTTTACAAATCATAGGAAACAAATACAAATGTAATGTAACAGAGCACAACATTTGTATGGAACAACAGGAGTGAGGTCCCTGCTCGCCAGAGCTTACGGTTTATGAAGATGATGGGGTAACACGAGGTAAAAGAATATTTAATGGTCAAGCCATTCTTCTTAGGGAATAGAAAAAAATATAATAAATGGAATTGCTGTCGCTTGAACCACTCAGCCGTCATCTTATATACCAGGTCCAGGGTGAATGGGACTGCAGAGAAGTCTGGTGCCTGTTGGTTGCTGGATAACAGATGGGAGGACGACACAGGACGGGTTAGTAGAAGAGTTAAAACTTCATGCAGTTAATGAGTGTTATAGGCTTGCCTAAAGAAATGGGTTTTAAGAGCACGTTTGAAACTTTGGAGGTTAGGTATTAGTCTGATAGTCCAGGGCAGAGCATTCCATAGAATTGGTGCAGCTCTAGAGAAGTCTTGGAGACGCGAGTGGGAGGTCCGCACTAGGGTAGAGGTTAATCTAAGATCACTGGCGGATCTAAGAGCACGGGTTGGGCGATAGACTGAGATAAGAGAGGAGAGGTAGGGGGGTGCAGCATTATACAGAGCTTTATGGATGAGGGTTATTATTATTTTAAACTGTATTCGAAAGGAGACTGGCAGCCAGTGCAGCGACTGGCATGAACTGTAAGCATACATGGTCCCCTTATCAAACGAGCTGTGTCAGGCAGAATTTTGGGTTGTTTTCATGGCTTCCATGTTAACTTTGTCGCCACCCTGCTGTGTAATCCACAAAATATACTGGCAAACTTTTATCATGTACCGATATTATTTGAGCGCTTCTTGCTCACCTCCTTTGGTTCCTCTCTGACACCCATTGGTTTGAAGCCTGAGTCCAATTAGGGTATGTCGCCATGCCACTCTCTAGCCTGCTGCCGCTGCCTCTGCCTCTGCATGCCGTCCCCTATAGTGTCAGGGTCAATTATTGGATGTTTTACATGCTATCTAGCTTCATTCTGTCACTCTGTCATGGCCATGCTGTTGCCCATAATTTCGGCATAATGGTGCGATTAAGCAGCCTCAGAGGCATCCATGCATGCTGCCCCTGCTGTTTCCTGTCCATTTCCGTGGTGTTTCCATCCTTTTCTGAGGTTCCCAGGTGTTTGGCCAAGCTTCCCTGTGCAGAGCCTTGGTCCCCTTGAAAAATGCTCGAGTCTCCCATTGACTTCAATGGGGTTCGTTATTCGAGACGAGCACTCGAGCATCGGGAAAAGTTCGTCTCGAATAACGAGTACCCGAGCATTTTAGTGTTCGCTCATCTCTAGTTGGGAATCTAGAAATGCAGGAAAAGTGTGAGAATTGACGAGCTGCACCCAAATTGTGCAAAAAAAAATAAAAATTGTGAGTGTCGGAAAAGAAGCAAAATGTGGCAACGACATATAATAAATTCATGACCCCCATTCTCAGAGGCCTGCCTCTTCCTTTCCATACCCCATCTACAGTCGTGTGAATGTGATGGTAGATTTACTTTAAAGGGGTATTCCCATTTCGGCAAATTGATGTTATTGTTTGTATGGTGAGAAATTGAACAGTTTTCCTATATAATTTCTGTATTAATTCCTCATGGATCTCTGCTTGCTGTCATTGTATAGAAAGCTTCTATGTTTGCTTCCAGTGGACACAAATCTGACCATGGTCACACAGGTGTACAGCTCAGTAGTATCACAGAGAGTAATCAGAGCTGTGTGATATTACGAGCTTTGAACCTGTGTGACCACGGTCAGATTTCTGTCCACTGGAAGTAAACATAGAAGCTTTCTACTGAAAGACAGCAAGCAGAGATCTAAGAAAAACCACAAGGAATTGATACAGAAAGTATATTGGCTTTAGAGGAAATTCATGTTTTATGTTTGTACAAATTAGTTTAAGTGTGTTGGGTCCCTAATAAGGTTAAGCTAAAAAAAACCTTGAAGTGGTGAAGAGAGCATGAAAAAGGCACTACACATAAAACAGAGACATTAAAAGAAAATAAATCTGTTAGTAGAAAAATTACAACGGAAGGAGTCAGTAAAAGTCCAAGTTGAAAAAAAGACCAAGAGACATAGCAGAATAAGTGTCAGAACGATTGTGTTGGGTATGGGGGTTATTGTGGGTAAGCCTGGTGATCACCACAAGTTGTAACATATAGGTAATGGCTATTTGCTTATGAACGTATGCCCGCCCAGGAAGCACACTGCGCTCCTTTCCCCTTTCTATTGGGTAACACGGCGCATGGCCATGCACACAGAGAAAGATAGAACATGTTCTATATTTTCCATGTGTATAGTGCGGTACCGCCACAGGGAGCCTATTGTCGTCTATGGGGACATATATGCAGCCACAAGCTTGAGGTCCCTATACGTCCCCATGATGTTCATGGGAATGTAGCCTAAGGCTGTCTTATAAGTGATGTACTTTTCTTCTACATAAATAAGAAAGTGGGGCAGTCTATGGCTGTGGCATAATACATATAATACATGATATTATAATACTTGGACATGATTGTTTCTGGTGACTTCACCAGAAATGGATATGGTGTAATTTTGTGGAATGAAATTTTTAACAACTCATGACTTCTGGTAGTAAGAATGTATTCTGGGTGGAATTACTGTTTAATAAGACTTCCTTTCATCCTAGGTCAGCTGTGATGTGAAATGTCTCTATTACAGTACCACAAACCATAACTACTTCATACCTATGTGGTACGCCAAGGGCAAATACTCTATTTGCCATTAGTTAAAATAGCTCTGTCAACACTGAAGATGAAATGTGCAATTCCCTGATCTCCCTATTAGTTTACTTGCCCCATTTTTCAGAATCATTGTGATGTTTTGGTGATATAGCAGACAATGAGCCAGCAATGCTGTTAGAAAAGTGCCTTTGGCTTATAATGGAATTACATAGCTCTTGGTCCTCTTCCCATTGCCAATGTTCTCCACTGGGTGTCATTGACACTCCTTGTATTGTTGTCTTGAAGTTGATGCGATGAGAACCTTCTGACATTATACACTGTTTTTTCCCTTAGTTTTCTGGATAAAAGAAGCACTTGTGATGAGCGTTGGCAGGTTTTATTGTCTCCAGTGAATCATTCATAAAGTGCATGGTCTTTGGAACAAATCCTTCATTTTCCAGCTGCCAAACTGATAATTTCAAAAGAAACACATAGATCTTAAGAGGCTTTAAATAATTCACAGCTTTGAGTGTCAGACCTCTCCACTGTGTATCTCTATGACTGTGTATTTCTGCAGTGTATGTGTGAGGCCATTATTTTATCTGAATATGCTTCTATGTATATTGTAATTGTTCTGATGTTACATGAACAAAATACTCAAGGGCCCACAGGGATAGAAAAGTGGCCCTGGGAAATAATATATTTGGACAAAGGTGCAAAGGTTGCACAAGAGGTACATGTGGTAATAATAAAAGAATAGTTTGTTTATTATATAGTACATTATAATACTCGTATCCCAATTCAAAAAGTAAAACAGAACACGTTCACATTAGCCCTTGAACAATTCTTAGAATTTACTTTGGAATAAGAAAAAAATCTAATTTAAAAAAATAACCAAAAGTAGTAAAACGGACTTTACTGTATTAGCAAGAACAACAATAGGTGAAGACTTGATTTGATGTTTTGGGTTTTAATCAAAAGAAACTAGATATTTTAATCACTGAAAACAAAAATAGTTTGTCGTGACAAAGAGACCAATTCATATTGATATAAAACAAAAAAAGCTACTGCAAGGTACAGAAATTGAGTACAATAAGTTATGCTCATGCATCACAACTACATCGAATGTATTTGTGCCTACCTCATACAGTGCTAAAGTTGATAACCACACAAACAGTGCACTGTACTTAAAGAATACAATATAGAATTGTAGGATGTAGGTCATCAGTAGAATATGTGAAAGACTATGACAAGTATCATACATCCTCAGGAGGATATCCAAAAAGTACCTGGCAAACCCTTTAAGATGCTGTTGAATATGGACAATATATAGCATGAACATTTGTAGAAGTTATGGCACTGTACACACATCTAGAGGAAGATCCTGCTAGAAAATAAGCATGTGGCTAACAAAAGATGGAAAAGACTATCTAGAAAATGTGAAAAAAAAAGAAAATGTGAAAAAATGAGCAGCGAGACAACAATTCAATTTAGACCATAGTGGCCCAAGATACACCAGAAGAAGAACATGGGATTCACAGCTTCATTTTCTGAGGCTTTTATAAATCATCAAAACAGTTGATAATTTACTTAGAGATGAATCCCCAAAATACTTTTCAGACTTAAAGGGAACCTGTCATCAGGTGACCCATTTTTAGCATTCCACCAGTCCCTACAGAGCATAGTACATACACTGCCAGAGAGTTTTTGTATAAAAAATAGGTTTTACAGAAAAAAAGATAAGTTATATAGGACCTTTCAATGCCATGTGCTCTGTGGCTAGGCACTAGGCACCTGGGAGTGGCTATAGAGGAGCAGCCCCCCACCCACCCTTGGGAAACTGCTCCTCCATGTGTCCTATTCAAATATAAGAATAACTCCCATCACTCGGGAGTGGCTATAGAGGAGCAGGGGGCGTTGCTAAGCCAAGTGATGGGTGTTTTTATATATTTGAAAAGGACACACAGAGGAGCAGTTTTCAAAGGGTGGAGGGGGGGCTGCTTCTCTATAGCCACTCCCAGGTGCCTAGTGCCTAGTCACACAGAACATGACATTGAAAGGTACTGTACAACATAACTAAAAGATAAGATATTGAACTTAAATTGTAAAGTTCAAAAGGTCAACCAGCCGCTATTGTTTTTAAGATATTAATAAAAGTTATCCATTGGTCATCAGAGGCCAACCTGCCCCCCACATTACCCAAATCAAGAAAAACTGGTGCCAATCAATTCTGCTACATTTGTGCTGGTTTGTGCTGCTCAAGTGCTGCTTTTGTTTTGAAAATATTAACTAAATTGTAAAGTTCAAAGGGTCAGCCAGCCCATCCACACACACATTAACCGAATCAAACAAAAGTGGTGTCAAACTACGGTTTTGCTGGTTTGTGCAGAAAAATTTTTTGCTTGTGTCGCTATTGTTTTTAAGGTATGTTTAGGTTTTTACATAAGTTAAGGTGTTTAGAATGAACTGCTAAAAAAAGCTAATCTGACTCTTCTCCGGTTTGATCACAAGAGGGAGCTAGCAAACACATAGTACTTTGGAAGGATTGAACGCTGATGACCTTTGGAAAAATGATCAACACATTAAAAACGACAGCGGCACAAACAAAAAATTTTGCTGCACAAACCAGCACAAACGTAGCACCAATTTTTGTTTGATTCGATGAATGTATGGGGGCTGAACTGTTGAACTTAGTGTCCACTTGCAATCCTTCCAAAATACTTCCATTATGAGAGATTGAAAAAATCGTACAATATTCCTCTCAAATAATGACGGCACAAATAGAAACTGAAGCCATTAAGTCCATTAGACTTCTGTTATTATTTATGTAACAGATGATAATAGCTATGGTCCAAGTACAGGTGTGAACTGGGCCTAATACCCAGGGAACCAGAAAACTAGGAAAATTGTCCGCCACTGTCAGGTCAGGAGAATAATTTATGTGGCCAGTATGCGGCTGAGGACGGGTGTCACTATTTTAGCCCCTGACGGCCTCTCAGCTTCAGATTCAATGGGGCAGATTTATCAAGCAGTCTGAAAGTAAGAATATTTCTAGTTGCCCATGGCAACCAATCACAGCTCAGCTTTCATTTTACCAGTTCTCATGAATATTTTAAAGGGAGCTGTGATTGGTTGCCATGGGCAACTAGAAATATTCTGACTTTCAAACAGCTTGATAAATCTGCCCCCATACCTTTATGCCCTGCATATTGAGAAAAACAAAAACACTTTGGTCCTTTGAGCTCAAATATTTCTGTCTTTGAAAGGTTAAGAAGGGCAGGAATTTTATCCAATGTTGTATTTGCTCCTTTTCCTTTATGCCACTGCTTGACCCTATTTTTATTTGTCAGCTAACCCCATTAGATTTTGGTGTATGCCCCCACAATTTATTCACTGTAAAATCTGTTACTCTATATCTTGTATAGATCTATGGTCCTAGAATCCATTTGTGCCCGCATCATTTTCCAACAGCTGTAAAAATGCAATCAAATCGATGAATAAATGAGATGTTTCATCACGCTCTTCATAAACAAATTTATTAATGCAACTTCTTGCTACAGTAAATTAACACAACATCGTTCTCTAAAATGAGATAATGATTTGCCTCCCGGGTAATATTTAACTCTTCCAAAGACAGAGACAAAATTAATTCCTGGTCCGATCTTATACGGCGATAATAGCTACAACCATAAAATACCGCTTGCTAGCTAATAGGCTCAATTTAAAGATAATGAGATACATCATAATGAGTCTATTAATATATAGTTCAATATTGGTTTTCTTATATATAATGCTTTACGGTGTTATGTTTATGAACAAACAGCCATATCTCCTAGTTTCAGGAGGCAAAAGTGTGCTACGTGCTAACTTATCTACATTCAGGGATAAGACAAGTGTGTAGGAGAAGCAATTACCAGGGTTGCACTGAGGTCTTGCAATTCTTTTCAAGACCTGCGTCTTGGAAGCTTTGTAGGCTACATAGCTTGCATTCACCTGCCCTAGTTTTCGTAGTTAGGCTGTTTTCAAAGGACACTTTTACTGTGAATTGGGTTGAGTTTAGAACAGATTTCAAAGAAAACCAGAAGCAATAATTTTTATGACATTTAGTGACATATCACAAGCTATGTGTTGCTGTGTTTATATACATCAGATAGTAATAGTATTATTGAGCAGTATTACATTATATTGGAGTAGTAATGCTGTCAAATGGCCATATACAGGTTTGGACTAGCCCACCAGTATACTGGTGAATACACTGGTGGGCCCCAACAACTTCTGACTCTGCCCCCGCCGCCACTGACTCCAACTCTATCTGCATCCTCAGACACAGAGTTTATAACATGGATGTTGCAGAGATCTGTCAGTGCCCCACAACTTCAATGTGCTCCTCTGCTGCTATGAGCAGCAGGCACTATATTGTGATGTCATCACCTGCCGACCTGTTGTACACAGCAACAGAAAAAGAAGAAGAGAGGAGAGCTGCAGGGGAACATCTAGTGTTTATTATTTTCCACTGCCTAGCTCAGAAAGGGTCACAGTATGAGGGATAAAGGGGCCCAAAATAACAAGGGGGGCACAATGAGAGGTTACTCTCAATAAGAAAGTAGAGAGGAGAAGGGCCACAATATGAGGTGGAGATGAGGGGCTACAATATGAGGGAGAGATTAGGGGGTCAACAATATGAGTAGCAGATGAGGGGCCTCAGTACGATGAGGATGTAACAGTGGACCACAATATGATGGAGAGATGATGGGCCACAAGAAGAGGGTGGATAAGGAGCCCTAAAATGATAAAGATATGAGGGGGTCCACAATATGAGGTGGGATGAGGGGACACAATATTAGAAAGAGATATAAGGGACCACGATATGAGGGGGGAATGAGAGGGGTCACAATATGAGGGGGACATTAGAGGGCTAAAATATGAGGGGGGGATAATGACCCAAAATACCACAACTAATAGGAGGGGGAGATAAGAGGGGGGCATAAAATGAGAGGGGAATAAAGGGGGCACAAAATGAGGGAAAGTTGAGTGTGCACAATATTAGCAAGAGATTATGAGAGACACAAGGATAAGAGGTGCCAAAATGAGCTAGGCCACAATATTAGAAAGACATAAGAGGGTGTCACAATATGAGGGAAAGATTAGAGAACTATTAAGAGGAGATGAAAGGGCTCACAATATGAGGGGGGGTTGTGGGGCCACAATTTGAGTGAGAGTTTAGGGGCCACAGTAGCAAGGGAAGATGAAAATGTCACAATATGAGATGTTGGGGCCACAAAATAAGGGGAGTATGAGGGGGCACAATATGAGAGAGAGATGACAGGGTCCACAATATGAGAGGGAGATGGAGCCATAATATTAGAAAGAGATCAGAGGGACTATTATATAAGGAGGGGACAATATAAAGGGGTAGATGAGAGGGATCACAATATGAGGGGAAGATAAGAGGGGACCCATAATGAAAGGGGCTCACATTATAAGGGGGGGAGATGGGGCATCATGATACGAGGGGGAGATAAGAGGTCAAAATATGAAGGGTAGATGAGGGGGTCCCATTATAATAATGAGGGAGATCATAATACCACATACCTACTATATGTCCTTCCCTGCTAAGGACCTTTATCAAACGTCCTTGAAAATGTATAGTATACACAGGGGCAGATTAAGGCTACCATGGGCCATGAACTGTATAAATATTTTGAGGACCCATCCTTTCCAAGTTTTTCTGTTATATAAGAGAAATGGTAAAATGGAGGAAAAAAGTGCCAATAGTGTAGCTGCTTAGGTAAGTATTAGAATGTATTAAAACCAGAATATACAGAGCGCCAGTTTACACATTTCTATCATGAAATACATGCTGTTCATTTCTTCATGGGTCTCCGGTGGGATGTAAGGATAACTGAGGTTTACCTGCCATTTCACTGCTTTACATGCATTTTCCTGCCACAATGGAATATGGGAAGTGTAACGATACAACCTGGAGAACACCAGAAGCTGAACACATAACTGAATATATCACTGAATGACCAGAGTGGACTGTTATCCATAGTCTAGTATGCTCTTGACCTTTTATGTTATCATCAAATTCATTAAAATTTAAATTAGATTTGTAACTACACTTAGCGATAATAAGAAAATATCTTGTAAGGTGATGAAGTCCACCCCATATGTCAAGCTGTCTTAACCTTTTCAATGTTTGCTTTTTTTAGTTTTAGGCAGCTATGGCTACAGCAGCTAAGTAGATACATTTTAACATTGCCCAATTACTAGACATCTACAAGATACATTGTGGCATATGCTAAAAAAATGCAATGAGGCAGCACTCCGGTAAGTATAAAGGTGATCCTTATCCACCCATGGAAAAATACGGTGCAACGTTTCAGCTCATCCATAGAGACATTGTGGCATATGCTTGTATTCAGCAGGGGATGGGGCACAGTATTCTCAGGTATGATTGTTTGCATACATGCTAATAGATGCTTATTTAAAAAGAACAGTTTGAATTCACCTTATAAAGTGAATAAATACTGGCAGCATACAATATACAAAACTATGATATGTCATAATGCCCTAATAAAATTACACCATTAAAGGTGTTAGACACTCTTTTACATAAGTTGCCCATGTGCCTTTACTGCCTTTTGGATAATCCTTGACAGTTCATCAAGTGATTAAGCAGTTGCACTGCTTACTTTTGTACTGCATGCAGACCCTCCATGCTTCTTTCTTTTTATATGCTGGCGCTCTGCTGAGGTGAAGTATAAGAGTATGACTCATGCTGCTCCCTGGGAAAAGAGCCAGAGTACAATCTGTGCTTCAAATATCATAAAATATAAAACTTTTAATAGTAAAATCATAAAAAATAACTAGCCAGTGGCACAGGCAACCTGATGCTCCATCAGACAATCACCAGTGAATCCACATACCTGGAGGACTATGTTCAATGTTGCCAATACATGTTCACGAGGCCAGGAATGCAAGTCTATGGCAATGCTCTCTAGTGAAAATGTGGATGAGATGCGGAAAGAAATCAGGTAGAATAGGATAAAAGAGACAGGACAGTGGGGTGCATAGTGTGTGAGCTCCAGGATGCATAGGAGGAACAAATAGTACTGGGCAGAAACCTAAGCAGGACCTATGGTTGTGACATGGGCCTAGGTCACCCTAAAGTCCTCACCTCGGAGCTGCAGCCCTAACAGACTGCCACCCCGACCGCAACCTATCCCTAACACGGGCAGACTGTCCCTAGGATAAAAGACCAAAGAGACAGAGATGGCAACTTGCCCATATAGGGATCAGAAATTTGGAATATCAAGGTCAATTGTACCAAGATATGTAAGATCAAGGTCAGTACGTACCCTACATGCCATGTTTTGCCTACACAGGCTCATCATCGGTGTGATAAATGAACAAGAAATATAGTACATTAAATTAGATTAAAACTCTTGCCATCAGAGCCCAATGAATAAAGGTAATTACATAGATGTTACCCTTACCACTAGATCTCATAGCAATAATGAGAATAGAATGTGACAGATAGTGAATGTACAGGGATACAGGGGGTGATACCATGAGGATGGCCTAGAGCAGAGACAGAAAGGGCAGCTGTGTATAAATGCAGAGGCCAGCAAAGACACATGCACATGCAGAGACTTGTCTAATGGAAGACATTTTTTGAAAAATGGCCCGCCCCTTTAAAGAGAATCTGTCAGTTAAACTAACCCAAACTTATTAAATATAATTAAACCATTTAGCTATAAGGGATTTGCTGGAAAAAAATTAGCTCCCTCATTCCTCTCTCAGGAATCCTCTTTCATGAGTGACACATAGACAGCCTCTCTCTCTCTCATTCCTGAGGGAAGGGGGAATAAGGTAGTTGAGCCAAATCACACCGTGACTCAGCTGAAAAGAACACTCCTTGTCAATAAGGCCTCTTGCACACTAGCGTTGCGTTTCACGTCAGGGTGCAATGCGTGAAAAACTGACGTTTTTGCTGCGTTTTTGTTTCATTTTTGTTCGCGTTTTTTTGCGTTTTCGGTGCGTTTTTCACGCGCGTTTTTTTAAGTCAATGGGACTTTTTCAAAGGGACCATGGTTCGGGAATAAAATGTTTTATTTAATTGAAAAATAATGTCTTCTGATAAGTTGCAAACATCTGCGATCTATTCTTCACTGTTCCGCGCGCGTATATTATCTCCCGACAAGTTAGCAGATGTGAAGAACAGTGAAGAATAGAATAAAAACAGTGAACACAGTGAACACAGTGAACACAGGATCATTTAAGATAAAAACACAGTGCAGAACACAGTGCAGAATAGATTACAGATGTTCGGCACATCTGCTTACTTGTCGGGAGATACGCGCGGAGCGGTGCAAACAAAATAGCATGTGAAGAACAATATATATGTGTGTAAAGAACAAATTGCAGATGTTTCCATACATCTGCAATGTCTTCTTCACACATATATATTGTTCTTCACATGCTATTTTGTTCGCACCGCTCCGCGCGTATCTCCCGACAAGTAAGCAGATGTGCCGAACATCTGTAATCTATTCTGCACTGTGTTCTGCACTGTGTTTTTATCTTAAATGATCCTGTGTTCACTGTGTTCACTGTGTTCACTGTTTTTATTCTATTCTTCACTGTTCTTCATTGTGTTTTTTTAATTATTTGATCGTTCGCGAACAGGGGAAATACTGTTATTCTGGTCACCTAGCAACCCTTACGTTTAAAACGCATTGCACTCGCATTGCACTTGCAATGTTTGCGAGTGCAATGCGTTTTTGATACGTCCCCATAGACTTGAATGGGGCGTGAAAAATGCGCGTGAATCGCAAAAATAGAGCATGCTGCGATTTTGACGCGCGTGCAAACGAACGCAAGCACGCGCGTTGAAAACCACGCAAATGGAGAAAGACCCATTGAATACAATGGGACAGAGTGCAATGCGAGTTCTGAGCGTCAAATGCACGCGCAGAACTCGCGCATGAAAAACGCCAGTGGAGAAGGGGCCTAAGGAAGCTGGAGGTGCAGCTGGAAGAACATGAATATTCTGAAAGACAGGCTTTTCACCTAAAATGGCACCTGAATACTCCCCCGTTTCCTTTCCCTCCATGGCAAACCAATCTTCTTCTCTGTCTTGGTTACCTCCATACTGTCTTATGCTGCACACCCCCACCCAATACTGCACCTTGGGCACAGCTATTTTTCTGCCTCATAGGACTCATAGGGTTCATGTATCAATCCTATTACTTTCTTTTTTTGTGCAACTTTGTGAGACTTTTCGCAGTTTGAGACTTTTTAGGTGTAGAATCAAGCAGCATACCAAAGTACAGATGGAATGCAGTGTTGCCATATTTATCTTTGTAGCCCAGATGCTTGTTGAACTTGAGAGACTTTTGTGCTCTGAAATTGTCCCAATCTTGCACCCATAAGTCCCAAAACAGAGCATGCGAGACACAGACTTACTTTTGGTAAACTACTATTTGGGACTAAAAAGTCACACACCACAAAAAGTCGCAAAAGTGAGTCTAAACAGGCAACTCCTCACATGTATCACCAAGGGAGAAAACGTAAGATACATTGCAATGATTAAGTAGGCCAACTTCCGGAGACTTGAAAAAGTGGCAGCCGAAAAACTGTGATACATGTGCCCCATAGGTTTGCATATTCTACTCTCCATTAATGGAAATTTCTACAGTTTTTAGGGAATCTTGTTTAAATGTTTAAACCCAATTATTACATTAACATTCTGCCGTAAATCAATGTTTCAGCAGTGAACATTTTAGGTCAATAATGAAGTTTAACCCCTTCCCGTTGCGGGCCGAGCCCTCTCCATAGCCGATAAGTCTTTGCTGCATATTGCATATTGCAGCAAAGGCTTACCGGTAACACCCGCGATCGGTGGTAGCACCGATCGTGGGTGTTTTCACCTCGATCGCCGCCGGCAATGCTGCCGGCGGCTTCAAAGAGATGACGCCGCATGGGTGCCGCCATCTTGTCGCGGATCGCCATGGTAGCCTCGGGTGTTCCAAATACCCGAGGCTACATCGTTTTAACCCATGCATTACAACGTGCTAATTGCACATTGTAATGCATGGTGAGTAAAATCCAGTAGTATGGCAGTATATGATAGGATGAACCAGACTACCTAGGGTTAGAGTACCTTAGGGAGTCTGAAAAATAGTAAAAGTAAAAATAAAAATAAGTTTAAAAAAAAAATTTATAATATAAAAACCTAAAAATTCAAATCACCCCCCTTTCCCTAGAACTGATATAAATATAAATAAACAGTAAAAATCCTAAACACATTAGGTATCGCCGCATCCGAAAATACCTGATCTATCAAAATATAATAAAGTTTTTTCACTGCGTTTAACCCCGTAACGGAAAATAGCGTTCAAAGTCGAAAATGCCATTGTGAAAAATATAAAAAAATTCATTAAAAGTGATCAAAAGGTCGCACAGTCCCAAAAATTATAGCAATGAAAACGCCATCAAAATTTGCAAAAGCTCCGTACAGCTCCGTACACCAAAGTATGAAAAAGTTACAGGAGGTTTTAATTTTTTTAAATGTATGGAAACATTATAAAACTTATACAAATTTGGTATCCACGTGATCGTACCGACCCAAAGAATAAAGTAGACATGTCATTTGGGACGCAGAGTGAAAGCTGTAAAATCCAAGCCCACAAGAAAACGTTGCAAATGTGTTTTTTCACCATTTTCACTGCATTTGGAATTTTTTTCCCGCTTCCCAGTACATGCCATGGAATATTAAATACCGTCACTATGAAGTGCAATTTGTTACGCAGAAAATAAGCCATAACACAGCTCTTTATGTGGAAAAATAAAAAAGTTATAGATTTTTGAAGTTGGTGAGTGAAAAATGGAAGTGAAAAAACTAAAAAAGGCCAAGTCGTTAAAGGACACCTGTCATCAGGTCTCTGCCACTAGTCCTGTCACCTCTTCCTGTTGGAGCAGCTCACAAGGATCCCATCCCAGCCTTTATCTAGTTATTTCATACATTATTCATTGTAAAATAATCTATTCTTTATCATGTAAATGAGGCTGGTCACATGGTCAGAGGCAGTGATGTCACCCCTGTTACCCCTCCCCTCTCCTCCCCCTGCTCATGTCTGTGTGTAATGTATAGTAAAGCATGGCTAGTGTGTTTGCTGCATCTGCTGACATGCTGCCTCCTCCTAATATTCAGAGACACAAACATCAGCTACACATGAATCTGACATGTTCTGCTGTAACATGGCTGCCTGGAGCTGCTGTATCTCTCCTATACACACACACATACACACACAGGCTGCAGGGGGCGTGGCCACCAGCACCAGGAAGCACATCATTATACAGCCTCACATCATTATACAGTCTGTCAGTCATGCACTGGGGGTGTGGCTGTGCCTCCCACTCATGAATAGAGTGGACAGCTTGAATATGCTAATGCTTCATTGGACATTTCACAGGTCATTTGCATACAGCTTTAGGACCTCATTGCTTAGGTTTACAGGCATGTAGAGGGACAATGAAGGGATAGAGGCAATGCTCTCTAATGGCAGTTTATGAAAATATATTTAGTTTAGGGGGTTATTTTGCATGACGGGTTCTCTTTAAGGGGTTAAAAACTGATAAGAGATCAAGACACTTTTTGATTATGCAAATATCTTGTCAGCATAGACTGCAGGTTTGTACATGTGGCCAACAAGGAGAAAGCAATATTCGGAGAGCCAATTAATTAGGCAATATTAAGTATCAAAGTCAGTACTAAACCAATTAACCAAAACACACAAGACATTACTGTGGGAGATACTGGGATTAGATAATTACTATGCAAAACATTGACGGGAGACATATTAACTTTTGTTAAATGTCTCTTGTATCTGTTATCTTTTTTCTTATTTTGTTCTGATTGCATTAATATTATCCAAATATTTACTCTCATGTGGTTAACCACCAAGTCACCCCTGATACAGTACAAGAACCCTTTAAGAATATGTTTCTGACAAAGAAACACCACTTATGAGTTTGAAGAGGTCATAAATCGGATTTTCCATAGCTCTTAAAAGAAATTCCAGTTTTTTAAAATGTGAATTACAGACAGAACTGAATATCTAGAACAGCAGCGAGGTACATCACAGTAACCAGACTTGCACAGTGCAATGTTCGGTTTCCTGTGTTTTTTTTTCTGGTAAAATAAGAACAGGAACCTCACTCTACCCAATAATGAGACCAAAAAAGGTACTTTACCATGTAAAAATATTTATATTCTGTGCCTTGAATTGGTACAATACATACATTATGCTCTCTCTAGTGGCCAATAGTAGTATAAACATTATTTTTTATATTTACGGAAACAAGGAAACATAAATCCTTTCTTTTTGTACAATGAATGTACAATAGGGGATACCCACACAACACCCTGGACCGATATAAAGCATGACACCCCATCAGAGATGGAGAGAACAATCGCGCATTCCATTCGTTCACTCTTATCACCCTTTTGCATACAAAATTCATCAATCCATCAGAAAACACTGGCCCATTCTTCACAAAGGACACCCCTCAATAAGAGAATTCCAGCAGCCATTCTTACCTTGCTTTAAAAGGGCACCTAATTTAAAAGACAAACTCGTAAAGGCACCACAACATTGGCACCACAAACCCCGACAAACATTTCTACATACACGAAAAAACACATTCCCCTGCCTACATTGTGCTCAATGTACCAATGTCCAACGAGGTGATTCTTTCACTCATCCGTTATCAGGAAAACGATACCCCATTAATGGTTACTATACTTGTGACTCAGAATTTTCATCTTTCTCATAACTGTCCATGCGGCCTAGACTATATAGGCGAGACCACACAACAAATTCATGACCGCATATCAAAACACATGTCTACCATTTACCTCAGTAAAACACTACTTCCCGTAACCGCTCATTTCAAAGAAGCTGGACATTCCATTAACCAACTCAAATTTCAGGTGATCGAACACATAGGGCTACTAAGAAGAGGAGGGGATTGAGTTGTGTTGTTGAAGAAACGTGAATACTACTGGATTCTCTACAAACACTACAACCAGATTATAATATACAAAGTTTTTGTTGATTTTGCTTGCCTTCACTCAGAGCTTTATTCATTTTGCTTTCATCAACATATTCTAACACGTCACATTCCTTTACAGAGACAATAAGAAAGCCAGGATGTGAATACCCGGACACCATGATTCATAATGGGTATAATCCCCATCCATCATGTGTCAATACCCTCTTTTCCTTCCCATCCTTATATGTCCTGTTTTTTTACCTTTATGTTCATTTTGTTAATTTTTTTAATTTGTTTAAATTTTTCATTTTTTCCATTGTTTCATCAATTTTTGTATATCTGTCTGTCCATTAATCCCAATTTAATTTTTAATTTTTTCATTATTTTTTCTTGTTGTCCTCTTTTTTGTTTTTCCATCATTGCATACTTGACCAAGCGCCACATTGCTATATGTAACCTTTAATCCTGTACTCCTTTACAAACTGGTAAGCCATGTTTCACATTTTGTTCAGGTTCTAACCACATATTGCCTCACACGATCCGACCTTCACCATCTGTAATATTGGGCATGATGTGATACTATCTATTTCATTGGGCTTACTGCAAAACTACTTACTAGATGAATCAGGTCTACTCAACTAATATGCTACTTGTACTATTATTTGACTAGTTCTTTTTCACACATCTACATGTAAGCTTGATAATCCTCATGTCGACAGAGTATCATTACTAATCTAACCCTCAATATGATGTGATATATCAGCTCCTCGGTGCTTTGTTTATGTAACTTTGTATATGTGTAAATAGGCTATGATTATCTATATGATTTTCTAATTCAAATCTATACCATGTATTTACAGGGTCTGAAAAAAACAGAATTTGCAACACAACATTGTGATTAGAGTTTACAAATTTCCTATGCCTCAAGGGATTAGGACCCTCTTCAGAGAACCTGCGCAATACTTTTAATTGTAGTGTGCAGCAGAAGTCCTATTTGTATAATCTGTACTCAATCACACTTTTATTCAGGGTGCACAGCTGTGTATATGGAAAACAGAAAAGCTTTGCATAGGGTGTGAAAAAGTAATAGGATACTGAAATTCTATAGGTTAGTTTGAATATACTTTGAGCAACTCATAGAACCCCCCTTTTGTGCTTTTCCCAAATGAACTCTATATTCCGTTTCTTTTAAACAGCACTGTTCTAAAAGGAACAGGATCTTATCACTAAATGCACTGTGAAGACTCCCCACTAGTCAAAACATGACCTTCAGACAGCTGCCAAGAAAGACAGGAGTCAAGGACAAGCAAGCAGATTACACAAGATGGTGTCTGAATCATGAGATGGCTGACAGTGAACAAGATGGCGTCTGGAGAGAAATATAATATCTCTCACAGTGGTATCTTCTGCAACATCAACTTTGAAGTGATTTGTACTGTAAATAGGTTGTATAAAGTTTGGCTGCATAGAACACTGAAGTTCCTATGTTTTTTTCACCCTCATCAGTGAAAAAAAAACCTTTTTTTTTGCAGACCCACCGTCATTTATTGCCTTCTGTAATGCACATCAGTGAAAAAAATAGGACATGTGAAAAACAAAGTCAATGTGAAAGAGCCCTTAGAGTAGTATATTTATACAATCCTCTCACCTTACAGGTGCTGCTGTCATTAGTGGGGAGTGATGTGCTACATAATAATTTATGGGAGGCAGTGCTTCTGTGCTACCATTAATAAATGGGGGGATACTGCTGTGCTACATAATAAAGAAGGGGTGCTGGCTCTGCACATGCATTGATGAGAAGGTGTCCGTACATTGTACTGTTAGTGACTGTAAAATCTTTAGCAGTGCATTGTGGAGATGTGCTGTAAGGAGCAGAAGATATATGGGCAGCAAATTCATCAGCTATAAATAATTTCTCTGATAAGTAGTTATTTTATACCTAATGGAGAAGAATTATCACCTGTTAGGACTACGCCAGGTTAAAGACCAAGACGTACCAGGCCAGCACGAATCATGAGATGGCTGACAGTGAACAAGATGGCGTCTGGAGAGAAATATAATATCTCTCACAGTGGTATCTTCTGCAACATCAACTTTGAAGTGATTTGTACTGTAAATAGGTTGTATAAAGTTTGGCTGCATAGAACACTGAAGTCAAGTTCTCCTTTTCCTCAATTAGTTAACTGTAATTGACATTTCTATGTCCAGGGACATGACTACAAAGCTCTTCTGAAGTCTGGTGCATGATGTCAATCAAAACAGGTAAGGCATTAAGTTCTAGGCAGTTCTAAACAGTTCTAAACTCTCCACCTCCTCGACTTTAGACAATCAATTTACATCTTAGTTCAAAGTAGATTTTCTGGATGTGGCCATCAGACTGGAACATGAAAGAAACATGATCAGAAAGGTCTCACACAAAAGTGGCTCACACCTTCTGAAAGTTTGGATGCAACTGTCTTAGGGCTCTTTCACATTGGTGTTGTTTTTCACATCCGTGGCTCAGTGATTTCCACGGATGTCTCACAAAGCCATTGTTTTAAATGTTTTCACATTGGCTTATTTTTTCACTGATCGTTGTCGATGGAAATGAATTATGAAACTTGTCATATTTTTTTCACAGATGCAGATCATGAAAAATAGTCCCAATAGTAATATGGGTGATAGTAGAACCGCACTCACCAAGTTGTTCCTTCTTAATCCATTTAATGGTTAATACTCCCAAAAGTTTTACAACAAACAATTTAATGTTGGGGAGGAAGAGACGTAGAGACTCACAAAAACACAAGATTCAGCTGTTTTGCGCTCGTGGCGCATCATCTGGCTTGCTGGTATGGCAGATCACGAAAGACAATAGACTTCCATGGGTCCATGAAATAAATTATAAAACATAATTTTTTTTTCACTGATGAAGCTGAAAAACCAGGTCTTATGTTTTCAAAGCAATGTTAAACCTTCAGGTTTTTTTGAGAGCATCTTAGAGACAAAATGTAAGCAAAACTGAAAAAAAATGTAACAGACGCGCAACAGTGAAAATATCTTTCACATTGGCATTGATGTTCAGTTTCTTTACTCAATTGGTTGCGTTTTGTATCTGTTTTTCTTTTGTTTTGTCTCCGTATCTGCAAGAAATGGTTTAACATTGCTTTAAAAGCATCACACCTGGTTTTTCACCCTCATCAGTGAAAAAAAAACATTTTTTTTTTGCAGACCCACCGTCATTTATTGCCTTCTGTAATGCACATCAGTGAAAAAAATAGGACATGTGAAAAACAAAGTCAATGTGAAAGAGCCCTTAGAGTAGTATATTTATACAATCCTCTCACCTTACAGGTGCTGCTGTCATTAGTGGGGAGTGATGTGCTACATAATAATTTATGGGAGGCAGTGCTTCTGTGCTACCATTAATAAATGGGGGGATACTGCTGTGCTACATAATAAAGAAGGGGTGCTGGCTCTGCACATGCATTGATGAGAAGGTGTCCGTACATTGTACTGTTAGTGACTGTAAAATCTTTAGCAGTGCATAGTGGAGATGTGCTGTAAGGAGCAGTAGATATATGGGCAGCAAATTCATCAGCTATAAATAATTTCTCTGATAAGTAGTTATTTTATACCTAATGGAGAAGAATTATCACCTGTTAGGAGTACGCCAGGTTAAAGACCAAGACGTACCAGGCCAGCACTGTGATCATATAGGTTTATGTGAAGTATATTCATTGCCGGTATATTTACAGTATTGTACAAGTATGTCAGTATTGTATAGAGGGTGAGGAGATAAATATTTATATTTGATATATATTGGGGGGTCTTTAGCATATACACTCACCGGCCACTTTATTAGGTACACCATGCTAGTAATGGGTTGGACCCCCTTTTGCTTTCAGAACTGCCTCAATTATTCGTGGCATAGATACAACAAGGTACTGGAAGCATTCCTCAGAGATTTTGGTCCATATTCACATGATGGCATCACACAGTTGCCGCAGATTTGTCGGCTGCACATCCATGATGCGAATCTCCCGTTCCACCACATCCCAAAGATGCTCTATTGCATTGAGATCTGGTGACTGTGGAGGCCATTTGAGTACAGTGACCTCATTGTCATGTTCAAGAAACCAGTCTGAGATGATTCCAGCTTTATGACATGGCGCATTATCCTGCTGAAAGTAGCCATCAGATGTTGGGTACATTGTGGTCATAAAGGGATGGACATGGTCAGCAACAATACTCAGGTAGGCTGTGGCGTTGCAACGATGCACAATTGGTACCAAGGGGCCCAAAGAGTGGCAAGAAAATATTCCCCACACCATGACACCACCACCACCAGCCTGAACCGTTGATACAAGGCAGGATGGATCCATGCTTTCATGTTGTTGACGCCAAATTCTGACCCTACCATCCGAATGTCGCAGCAGAAATCGAGACTCATCAGACTAGGCAATGTTTTTACAATCTTCTACTGTCCAATTTCGATGAGCTTGTGCAAATTGTAGCCTCAGTTTCCTGTTCTTAGCTGAAAGGAGTGGCACCCGGTGTGGTCTTCTGCTGCTGTAGCCCATCTGCCTCAAAGTTTGACGTACTGTGCATTCAGAGATGCTCTTCTGCCTACCTTGGTTGTAACGGGTGGCGATTTGAGTCACTGTTGCCTTTCTATCAGCTCGAACCAGTCTGCCCATTCTCCTCTGACCTCTGGCATCAACAAGGCATTTCCGCCCACAGAACTGCCGCTCACTGGATGTTTTTTCTTTTTCGGAGCATTCTCTGTAAACCCTAGAGATGGTTGTGCGTGAAAATCACAGTAGATCAGCAGTTTCTGAAATACTCAGACCAGCCCTTCTGGCACCAACAACCATGCCACGTTCAAAGGCCTCAAATCACCTTTCTTCCCCATACTGATGCTCGGTTTGAACTGCAGGAGATTGTCTTGACCATGTCTACATGCCTAAATGCACTGAGTTGCCGCCATGTGATTGGCTGATTAGAAATGAACTGTGAACGAGCAGTTGGACAGGTGTACCTAATAAAGTGGCCGGTGAGTGTATATTGTATGTGTAAATGTGTGTAGCATGTATATGATGTGTGTATAATTGTAGCATATAAATGGTGTATGTATACACAAAGCATGTGCTGCAATGCATATATATATATATATATGGAGTATTATCATATGATAGCGGCTATGCCCCTCTTTGTTGGGGGCTTAGGTGGGTGGCATGGCTGGCGAGCAAAAAAAGGCCAGGTCCATTCTGGCGTAGTTTTGCATAAAATCCAACAAACGAAAGTAGTCAAAAATCCATAGAAGGAATGGTTGTAGCAGCACTCACCATAACAGGTCCAGTGTCCTTTTTTTAGTAAACTTACAAGAAACAAGTTAGTACATCACAGAGGGAGGGGAGGACACACAGGACACCACAAAAACAGCAACATACTTTTCTCTTTACAACATTCTTCAGACTTGTGTGTGCAACTTTGGACCTGTTATGGTGAGTGACGCTTTCTTTTCGATGGATTTTTTGGCTTGAACTTGCATCACTGTTTGTGGATCAGGGCACAACCTAAGGTCAGTTGTTAAACTCCTCTGTTACCTATGGACAAAAAAAGACTATATGGGTGTATAAATGCTGGCAGGGGCCACTCTGCTTTCTTCCCAGGTTTAAGAAAGTTTGCTTGTCACCACGCTCCTCTTTATGCCCCCTCCACGCCCACAAGCCATGGAGGTGCCGTATTCCCTAAAAATCTTGCACTGTGCAGTAATATGTGATTATTTCATTGCTTCTACACCAGAAAACTGGAATAGAATCAGTGATAAATCATAATGATTGTGTATATGTCTGTAATATATATGTGTAGATTCTGAAGTGTAATGTGCAGGATGGAGACAACAGTGAGGATTTAGGTATATGGGGCCCTATCCTAAGTTTGTAACATATATCAGTGTGTGTTTCACACGTATGGCAAACTTTATGTCATGGCAAAACAGCGAGTCACCTCCCAATCTTGCAAATCCACAGTCAATACAAGCAATTAGTACCACTGATTCACATTTTCTCTGCTTTCCACAGGTAAATACTCTAATTTTGTGCAAATTTTTTTTTCCATCAAACACTTTCATCTTGCAAACAGCAAATACATGGTGAAAAACTTTAGGGTACTCATCTTAGTCCATACGTCCATAAATGTTAAAGCGCCATACCAGACGCAATAGCAGGCTGTTTCACCGAGCGCTCTTTATGCATCCTAAGTTTGCATTTGGGCCCATTGGAGTCTTGATACCAGTATGTACCCAACCAGTTAATTTATTTTAATAGTTTTTATTGGGGGGGGGGCTTTAAAAGGACTCAAAATTGTTTCATCTGCAAATTTACCACTTTTTTTAGCCAACCCACTCAATGTTTTAGTTTAAATATCTTATTGTAGACTTTTTGAAAGGTGCAAATTTAGGTCCACATGTACTTCAGTTCCCAAGAAAGAGTTAGGGTCACAGCTGAGACCTTCATGCAGCTTTTTTTTACAAAAAGTCCAAAATCCACTCCAGTCTTAGCCACTATTATACATCTGTTCAAAAGGGTTGTAAAGAATAAAAAAAAGTAACTGCAAAAATACAGAAGAAGCTGCATAATAGATTCATCTCCCCCACTGTTCCCAAGCAGCAGACATAACATCGTACTTTGTCAGCCTCTAGTGTTCAAATATGGAATTACAAGCACAGAAATTACTTGCAATTGAGCTCCATCCAACCATTGTGTTGATGCACTGCTAAACACTACGTTATAAAAAATCAAAATGGAATTATGACACAAAGATTATTAGTATTTTTAACTGCTTAAGGACTAGGTCATTTTCGGGTTTTTTTACATTTTCATTTTCACTCCCCCTCTTTAAAAATCCATAACTTTTTATATTTACGTCTACAGAGCTGGATGAGGGCTTGTTTTCTGCCCAACAATTTGTCCTTCCCTGTGATGCTATTTAATATTCCATGCCTTGTATTGGGAAGCTGGAAAAAAATTCAAATGCAATTAAATTATAGAAACTGTTTTTCACTGTGCACTTGAAATGACACCTCTCATATATTCTTCAGGTAGGTCCAATCTAAGGATACCAAATTTGTATCAGTTTTAATTTATTTTTTAAAATATTCAAACCTTTTGTACAAGAAAAAATGTTCTTTATTTTGCCCTATTCTGACGCTACTAACTTTTTCATACTTCAATGTAAGGAGCTGTGTAAGGTATCATTTTTTGTGGGACGTGCCAACATTTTCACTGCTACCATTTTTGGGACTGTATGACTTTTTGAATCACTTCTTATTTTAAATGTTTGAGTTGTAAAATAGAGAAAAAGTGGCGATTTGGACATTTTAGCGCTATTTTCCATTATGGGATTCGCCGCTAGGAATAAGTGTTTTATATATTTTGATTAATCAGGATTTTTGGGATGCAGTGATACCTGACATGTTTATGATTTTATTTATTTCATATGTGTTCCAGGGAAAAGGGGAGTAATTAAATTTTTACAGTATTTTTTCATTTTTGAATATTATTTTAAGTTTTTTTCATTTTTTTATTTACTACATTTTTAAGACCCCTTGGATGTTAGAACTTTTGCAATATACTGCAATACAACTGTATAGCAAAACAATTTGATATACAAACCTTTTATTACAGCTATTACTAATGGCTACATGGGGCATAACTGTGACCATTGCCACAGAGGCATAGTTGTGATCTCTAGGGGAGCAACAGTACACTATGAAATTTGTCAAATGAGGTATTGGAGAGGGTGGCAAGAAAACAAAATTTTTTGTGTTTCTAAGTCTTCAAAGCCAAGTTCTGGTAGGAAGAATCTGACATATCCTCCAGATAGAAGAAGATAATGAACTAAAGATGTCACGTGTAGGCTGCTGGATTTACAGTAAGTACTCATATTACCCATAAGCTTACAATTCTTCATTCAATACTCAACACTAAGCTTGGTTTTGGTTCTGTTTGCAAGTACTCATACATGTCTGTGGGCAGTGACAGACTGGCAATTAACTGCACTGGAGGAAATGCCGGTGGGCCGACCCAACTGAGAGATCCAAGTAAGTGCAGGAGAATCTGCACTACTAGCACGGAGAGTAGCCTCACCTACACTACAGGCAGCCCCTGCACTGTCCTGGTTACTAACAAATCCTAGTGTCAGCAGTAGACAGTCCAATGCAAGCTGTTGCCTCTGTGAAAAGCCGACAGCAGTGCTCAGTACAGCTCCTGATAGGGGGGCATTGAGGTCAGTCACAGCCCCTCCTCCCACAACCAGGAAGCAGATTCCAAAAAGCAGAATGCTGCAAGACAGGACGGAGAGAGCTTGATAGGATTTCTAAAGCTATTAAATTTGTCATAAGAGGTAGAGGAGATGATGACAAAATGAGGAACCTGAATTTTTTTTCTGTTTCTAAGTCTTGAATCGTATTAGCCTGACCCCTGATGAAGCCAGGTCACTGGCGAAACATGTCGGGGGGCTAATCTCTATCTTTATTTTAATTTGCAGTGTACCCAGGCTGGGGGGCGACTTTCATTCATTTGGCTGGTTGAATTTAGGGTTACATCCTAGGGAGGAGCAATAGGTTTCTGTATAAGGCTGGGATCGGATTGATCCCATACCACAGAAATCAATGCATGGGTTTAAATGATAATAACTCATTGCGTTCAGGTTTGTATTTTTCTAGCACTAGCAAATATTTTCTACCAGCTATTGATACACCATATTCATAACCCTAACATCCGCATTGGTTAGGACGTTAACCCTTCCCCCCTCCTCGTACAGGGGGCTGTTTTTCCAGCCAATTTTGACATATTGACATAGCCTCAAGTTACGACCTCACACTTGAAGGCCACCCTGCCTGGGGCATCTGTGTTTTTAATACATATCTTTTGAATTGAGCACTAAGTGGTCACCCCATAAATTATTTTATATAACAATAAAAGCTAACTTTTAGTTACCACTTTCTATTGCCCGGATATGGGCTCTTCTATGCCGTCTCAAGACGGTTTTTGTAACTATAATCTAAAAAAAACCCTGCCTGATAATTGGTCCAACCTTTGTAATAATTACCAGTATAAAATACACCTGTCCACAACCTCTTTAATAGTTTAAGTCTACCTATGATGTAAATTACAAGCCTCTCTCATCTTTTTAAGTGGAAGAACTTGCACAATTGCCAGTTGACTAAATATTTTCCCCCAGTGTATAGGCTTTGGCCATTTTCATAAAAATGGGAAAAATTTTACCCAAAATTCTGAGCCTCATAACATCATAGAAAAGGAGAGGATGCATAAAAAACCATGCCAACTAGAGATGAGCGAGTATACTCGTCCGAGCTTGATGCTCGGTTGAGTATTAGCATACTCAGACCGGCTCGTTGCCCGGACGAGTATTTCCCCTGCTCGCGATCTGGCATTTAATTATGAAAAGACAGTGAAGAATAGAATAAAAACAGTGAACACAGGATCATTTAAGTGAAGAACACATTGAAATAACACAGAGCAGAACAGATTACAGATGTTCCGAACATCTGTAATCTATTCCGAAGACACGCGTGCAGAACGGTGTTCTCCGCAATAGTATCTGAGAACAATGTGTGAAGAACATCTTCCAGATGTATGGGAACATCTGGAAGGTGTTCTTCACACATATTGTTCTTTATATGCGTTTATTTAGTGAAAACATCTGCAAACATCTTGAATTTGTTCTTCTTCACTGTTCTTTCAATGTGTTCGTTCAGTAAAAAATGCTCGAGTCTCCCATTGACTTCAATGGGGCTCGTTATTCGATACAAGCACTCGAGCATCTGGAAAAGTTCATCTCAAATAACGAGCACTCGAGCATTTTAGTGCTCGCTCATCTCTAATGCCAACATAAACATAAAAAATGTTTCCTCCGAACAGAATTCTTGGTTGCATGTGACCCAGTATCCAAGCAAAAGAATATTAAAAAAGCTGTAAAAGACCTTTAGTCTTCAATGGGAAGGAAACTAGATGTAAAAATAGCAAAGTACCTGAGAAAACAAAGTGGAGACTTAAGCTAGAATGTACAAATATAGGGGCTAGAAAACAGAAAAAACATTTGTCCAGGGGCAGATTCCGCTTGGGCAGCATGATCTAGAACTTGTATTTCAAAATAAATTATGTGGCCTCCGTTGTCTCGAAAATAAAAGTTTAATACTATACAAATTAAGTGGGGCTAGTGGGGGCATTCCATAACCTCTGTGAGCATCAGGGGCTATGGTTACAGGTCCCTCAGAGCTCTGCAAAGACACACCTTGCGCATCTTCAGTGTCTCCTATGGGAATTTAAAGGGCCCTCACATGCATAGTAGCTTCATAGTATATTATAACACTTTAATTTTAGAGACAAAAGAGGCCATACAGTGCAGTATCTATCACTGGATGTACTTGTACGTGTAAGTAGATTCCAGATGGTAGATTTACATTACCAACATTGTTACAGGCAATCATTTAGAAACATGCATACAGGAATACGAAATGTACACTAAAAAACTCATTAAGTAATGAAGTAATACATCTTGGTGATGTTTATTGTAAACAGGAACCCGTAGGTCAGAACCACAGAGATAATCAAACCCCCAAAACAATTAAATACTTAAACTTTACCAACTTCTGCACTGTAAAACTTTTATTTGTTTGTAAAGTATTCTGTCATCATGATCCTGCGTGAAAACTAGACAAAATATTACTATGTCAAAGGGACAGAAGGTGGTTTATTTTTCAAGTTTGTGTTTTTTATTTCTTAAAAGATTAAGAAAATTGGAGTGAAATGGAAAAAATATATTGCAACATCTCAAAGCATGGTAGAGACTGAGGCACCAATGGCTTCATTGGATATACATACGTCTATGTTATTAGTATTGTAATTAGATAACCAACCAATCTATAAATGGAATAAAACATAAAAGTTAGAAAGATCAATTTGGTTTCGTGTAATGAGACTTCAAAACATGTTGCTTATTTCTTCTTCTTTGATGCTTTCAAGGTTTTGAGTAATGACAAAAAGTAAACCCTGTTTGAATCCAAATTTAGGGGTATCCTGTTATTTTGTTGTTGAACAGACAGAATATACCTAACAATTGTGGTATTCACCACCTTCACAGTAAAAAAAAATTACTTCCATGACTAGTAATTTCTGGTTATTGCTATATTTCTGCACTATTTTATATACAGATATAAACAAAAAAAATAATGATACTATAGGGAAAGTACAAGGGAAATCTGAGGAATGTTGTAAGGTTAATTAATTATAATCCTTTCCACGTGTCATAAGTGACAACCAAATAGATCTTGAATGTTGTTAATGTTATAGAATGTAATAGCACATAAAGTTGTCTTTAGCTGCAATACATTACATAAACCTCATTTTCTACAGCTACATAATGCACATGGAATCTCTGACTAACCAATGACAGTTTAAGGGGAAATTATCTTGCCTGCATGGTAAAGCGAAGACCACATTGTTATGTGTACTGGTTCTACTTTCTTGCTGGTCCATTTAACATGGACGGAAGACCAACAGTCTGCTTCATAATAAAATACTACAGAAGTACATATGCATAGGGTTAACTTTTAAAGTGAGAAACCAGCATAGGGCAACACTCATGAATTAGACTACGTAGAAGGCAATTACTCAGAGTTGTAGGAGAGGTGAAAGGTTCCCTTACTCTTTGCACTCTTCAATGATTCTGTTGCAGGTCCAATTTTTGTATAGCCATCACTGTGGCCTGAACAACTGGTGTCATTAGGCCAATTCTTAAATTGTGTACAAAAAATTAACGCCAATGATTGCTCGAGAGTAGTAAGGATCAATGCAATAGAAAGGAAGTGAAGGAAATCATGAAATGAAAAAAGAAATAATAAGTTGAAACTGGTAGAGGTGGTAAAATGGGGTTAAAGAAATGATGAGAATGTGGTTAAAGAATGAAAAGTAGGCTGTGATATCTTTATACACTTAGATATATATTAATGTAACTTGACATATAGCATAATCAAGCAATGAGACTGGAGTAGGTCCACCAACTGTTATAAGTAATGATCCTTATTTAGCTCACTTTTTTTCGATTTCGAGTGACCGGTTGGGCTGTTGCACACCTACCATTAGGAGATCTTTTCTACAGGTTTTTAATTATACATAATAAAAAGAATCATTTCATGGGATACAGTTCATTAAATGGGTTTTCAATTGACCCTTTGGGGTTAAATAGTTACACAATTTATTGTACTCGCACTATCCTAGTATGGCCTTGGTTGTTTGGTTTGACTCCTGACACCCTGTATCTTAGCTGGTGATCATGTGCAAACAAAGTTGCACTTTAATGGTTATACTGTGCCATCAATATCTCTGCCACAAACCAGACAAAGCTGCAATACGATGAATCACCACTTCAAGGGAGGGAATGAAGAGAAATCGTCAAGGGGTGCAACTCCTTCCACTAGCTGATATGTATGGATTTTCATCCTCTGGAAACCAGAAAAAATACTTTTTTTATTTTAACCCAGAAGACTTTTAACACGTAAAATTGATTCTAATGTTACAATTAGTTTTGTGACTGAGCTACGATTTTACAAAATATTTTTACTGGGTATAAAATGTTATCAGAAGCTAGGAGACTTCACGTATAAGTATATGTGTGTGAGATTGTTTTTGGAGTGTACAATTTGGATTACCTACAATTTTGCCCATATATTTTTTTATTCCATTATTTTTAACATATCTTACTTAGTAGCAGGTGTCTTTTTTGGCAATATCTAATAGGTATTGCAATTTTCCCACATGTTAATATAATTGAATATATTTTATAACATACCCAAAAAAATACAAAGTATATAAAACCAAACCCCTTAAACATATAGAAAAGAAAAAAATATTTGGTTTCAAAAGTTTGCAGAATCTTTAAAAAAATTGTCTGACACAAAAAGTGACCAGCTCCAATAACACAAGCTGCCATAAAATGATATGGACTGGGAATGGCTCATTAAGTCCAGAGGTTCTCATTGTGTAGAAATATGGCAGCAGCCAATTCATATTCTGCTCTTCACCAAGGAATTCACACAGGCATACGTATCCACACACACTGGAGTTCCTGAGTGGAAATTTTGGCAGGTTAATGCTCCTAAATCCGAAGTTGTTCTTTCATCTTCTCATAAACAACATAGCTGATACTGACTGCAGGAAGTACTTTTAAGAAATTTGGAGCAATTCCTCTGTACAGACCAAAGAAACCTTCCTTGGCTACAATCTTACGGAAGAGACCTCCCATGCTTAGCTGAGGAGCACCTTCTACTGAAGCTGGAAGAGAACGAAGATATGACTGGTTGTTAAAAATCGCCAATCATTTTCAACATTACAGGTAAATATGTACAACATGTAAGTTCTACTAACACAGCAAGGCGTCCTTGGGATATTCAATCTCTTCGAGTCCACTGCCCCTTCTTATTAAAGGAGCAGATTTACCAACATGGAGTGTTTGTCAAATTTCCAAAATACAACTTCTCTTGTGGCTGCTCCTTTAGAAATGCCAAGCAAGGTTGATGGGCACTAGTGATGTCACCTCTAGAGTTATCCAACTCTACCATAGTGTACC
The DNA here is from genome assembly GCF_040894005.1 of Engystomops pustulosus. Classification (NCBI taxonomy): domain Eukaryota; kingdom Metazoa; phylum Chordata; class Amphibia; order Anura; family Leptodactylidae; genus Engystomops; species Engystomops pustulosus. Next base: position 54,864,062 of record NC_092420.1, on the reverse strand, counting down.
TCTTTAGACCTTTGATAAGACTTTGGAATGCTGTGTTACTTAACCAAAGCCTCAACATTGGTTCCATCTTAACTGGTTAAGGACATAGATTGTCCTAATTAGTGGGCCATTTCCGCATTAGGATGATCTGTATCGCTCTGCTGATCACACTGGCACACTGACACTGTGGCACACTGACGCACACTGACTATTACATACAGCCTGGACCCATCTGTGTGTCCCCGGCAGGAAGATCTCTCTTTGCCAGGCAGTTTAACCCCTCAGCTGTCGAGATGAGAGGAGAGAGGCGGATAGGGAACAATTTAAAAAATTATTTAAAATTGCTATTTTAGTGCTTCCTTCCTCATAAAAAAAATGTAATAGATAGCAACCAAAAAGGTCAGATGTACCCAATAAAAGTACCAATCTAAATATTAGTTCCTAATATTTAGGAATAAAAAAAGTTATAGCACTCAGAATAGAGAGATACACAGGCAAATGCAGTTTCCTTACAAAGGAGTTTTTAATTTGATAAAATAGTAATACAAGAATTGAGCAGGGGAAAACATATAAAAAGCCTGTGTCCTGAAGGCCATGTCCTTAAGGTGTTAAAGGGAACCTGTCACCAGGGACCTCATTTTCCCTATAGAAGTCTATTACACCTGCATTGCAAATATGTCTTTCTGCTTTCTCTAAGCATTTGCATGACAATATAATTGTATGTTATAACTTACCTTGCATGCTGACAGAATCCTCTGTGTAGTCCTAGGGGTTGGCTTTAATTTGGATGCATTTCACAAAACAACATGTGACTTGTCTGTGCGGCTTACTCCTCAGCTCCCAGCCACCACCTTTGTGCACCTGTACAGATCCTCCCTCTCCCACTGATGTCAGCTCACCAGGCTGTGACCTCTGTGAAGGAGCAAGAGGGAGAAGCTGTACAGGAGCACAAAGGTGGTGGCTGAGAGCCTGAGGAGTGAGCAGCACAGACAAGTCACATGTTGTTTTATGAAATGCATCAAAACCAAAGAACAACTCCTAGAATTACACAGAGGATTGTGTCAGGGTGCAAGGTAAGTTATACCATACAATTGTAATGTAATGCAAATCCTTAGAAAAGGCAGAAAGGCAGATTTGCAATACAGTTGTGATGGGCTTCTGTAATCTATCTTTAGGGGAAATGAGGTCCCTGGTGACAGGTTCCATTTAAAGCAGTACTTTTATTTTAGAAATCAATAGGCTTAAGGAGAACGTTTCACTTGGTAATTCCGGTCTGTAAGAAAATAAGTCACTAGATACTTTAACAACTGCTCCTTATCTGTGCAGCTAAATTAAACACACTAATAAGTTCAGGGGGAAATTGGGACAACTATTATAAATTAACTTTTAATTTCCAATAGAAATAAACGGTTTAAATATCTATTTTGGATTTGCTATCCAACAGATGTAACGCTGGTAACAAGGGAGTCTAAATCTGTGACATTGAATTATTCCAATGATTTCAACTCTACTACCCCACATATCCACAGCCCTGCTTCTCCACATTACATCTATGATCTGCCACATAAAAGCATTTTGGTAAAATTATGATACAGAAGCTTGGAGGTCCATGTGAATATAACTCCATATGTAATTTAATCATATAATAGAACAGAGGCGTTCATACATATTATAGAGCAGATGTAAACAAACAAGCCCTCATGGCCACTAAGAACATAGAATTTCTATAATTAATTCTAATACACGTTTAGTGTGATGTTGCTTACCTTGAGCTTGCATTCTAGTTCTGATTAGTGCTAATGGATAACTGGCCAGCTGACCACAGGTACTGGAAACTGTCCCACAACCTAGAAGGACCAGCACTCCTGGGTTGGCAGAGTCTGTAGCATATTTCTGAAGCCAGGCATTCTTCAGAGTCTGCCAGAAGAGGATAAAGTATTAAAAAACTGTTACTTTCTAGCAAAATCCCCTTTACCTTGAGCATCATAACAAGGTTATGTAAAACATATGCAACTAACCCAAAAGACCACAAAATACCACACACAAAATGCCTTGCATTTATATGAGATAATTCACCACAACCCGTTTTTTTCATTATGGGGATGCATACAGAAACTTGAAGTGCAAAGCACAGTGACAAGTCAATCTTGGTAACATTGTACTGCTGTATCAATCAGCGATATATTTTGGTGAAAGAATGTTCTACAATATCCAATTATTTGCCTTAGATGTGATCTCAGCATGATGGATCTAGTTGCTGCTTATGCTGGTTATGGTTTGTTATACACAGTCTGTTGTCTTTTGGACGTCAAAGAGCCATAAGTGAATCTGCACATGTTGTGCATAACGCATGGAATTTGCTGCAGAAAAACTGCAATGTAATAGAGTTGTATTAAAGTGAATCTACATTAGAAAAAGTACGAAACAGTAGTAGACAATGGATTATTTTTAGAGCAGAAACTGAAATGAAAAAATATAAATTAAAATGATCACTTTTATGACTTTGCTTTGCCATTTTCACATGTGTTTTTTGGTTACTTTGAAGGCTATGAGGCTTGTGAAAATTTATATAAAAACCAGAAGCAATATATGTTTTGATGCACATTTTTCCTGGAAATTATATCAGATCAGGTGGGGATAAAAAAAAAAAAATAAAATAAAAAAAAAAAAAAAAAAAAAGTTAAAAAACTACTGCAGAAAAACAAAACTACACATTCCACAAACCTGTATAAAAACACATGCAAATCATGGGTAAACCGTTACATAGACGGATACCCCAGATGACTGAATAGATCTTAAAGGAAATCTACCCTAAAAATCAAGAATAAATAAACGAGAAACACTTACTCATATATCCAGGCACCGGGACGGTGTTAATCTTCTTATTTTTGTAATCCACAGCCTCCTTCCTTCCACAGAAACTTTTAAACCTATGCTAATAAGCCTGAGGGGCTCTGGGTGTTTTCAGTGCCCTTCAATGCTACAGATTTACAGGCTGTTACAATAAGCAGAACATGTAAGCAGGGAGACCCGCCCTGCTCTTTTTTTTAACAGCCTGTGAAAAGACTGTGAAGGACTCTGTTAAACACCCATCAGAGCCCCACAGGCTCATTACCATAATTTAAAAGGTTTATTTTAGAGTAAAGGAGGCCATGAATAACAAAAGTAAGAAGATTATCCCAGTCAGTGTGCCTTGGTCTATTTGTAAGTGTCCGTGGTTTCTCAAGCTTGGTTTTGATGGTATCTTTTCTTTAAGTTTTTGTTTCATCAGAAACAGTGCCGTAAAAAAGGACAACAGAAAAAATTACCTCATAGATGGCGAGGTCAATGCCAGCATACGGAATGATGCCCAGTATGTTGGGCACATATCCTTTATAAAAAGCCCGCACACCCTCTTTTTTCAGAATCTGTTTAGCACAGTCAAACATTCCAGTATATTGTCCAGTCTTTGCTACAGCCAAACGAGTCTTCATAACCTGCAGAACACACAATAAAGTACAAGCTAAAAGACTCAATAGAGAACATTTAAATAAAAAAAGAAAAAATATATATATAATTGCCATGTACTGCAATTAACCACTATATGTACGAAAGTTAACAAGAAGTTGAAAAGTTAAAAAGAAGTTGGAAAAAAAAATCTGACATTCAGTGGGACTCCTGCTGGTATATTATAGCGGATGTCTACTTTCATCAAATAGTTGCTATTGTTTGTAGAATGAAAACCTATACAAATTTTCCAATTCCCAACAGTTTTCTAGATCTGCCTACAATCATTGAACAAGAAGCTTCATTGTGGATAAAAACCAGTCCATGTCCAGAGCCTGGCAGGTCTCCAGCAGGTGGTGTGTTCAAGAAAACGGAGGGAGAGGCTGATAGAATAGGTTTCATCCCTAGAACAAGGGTAATGTGTAGATAGGTATCCCTGGGTGATGGAGGATGGGGAGCCTGTGTTGGTGAACAGCCTGGTCCAGGAATCACACAGAGGCACGTTGGTGCAGAATCACTAACAGTTCTTTATTGGAACTTTAAACAGCAGACAACAGCTTTACTATCAGCAGAACTTCAGCTGGAAGGAGATAGCTGATCGGAGTGCAGGTCCGCAGGAAGATCGTTGCTCTCAGCCTGGATAATAGCTTCAAGCTGGGCTGGTAATAGATGGAGCAGAGTCTAAAGCTCAGAGCAGAGGTCCACCATCTAGTTTCCTAACTGCCCAAGACGACACCTCTGCTTCCTGATCTGGAATACCCTTGACCCCTGAGGAAGCCGCGGTCTGCGGCGATACGTGTGGGGCCTTGTCTGGGCTCCCTTCAGACCTCCACTACACTTTGGTAATATCTTGTCTCTAGTCTTGTATGCAGTTATTTGGGTCACGTGCTCTATCTGGATAGTCAGTGGGACATTCACATCTCTTATTGTTACAGTAAGGATTGTCTCATCTATCACTTGCCCCAGGGGGCGTCTTTGAATTTGTACATACTCTGTATTCTCTGCTTAGACCCCTGCATTGTGTAGTTAATTTCTGCTGCAACTAGAGTACATTTTGTAACTTTTGTATGCATTTTTGTGGAGTGTCCTGGGGGGGCCCTGCAGCAGGCTGTTTGTCACTACCATATGACATTACCTGCTATGTTCTATCACAAAGGCAATTGATCTGCCTCTTCGTGTTTTAATTGGTTTTATATTTTTTCTGTCCTTTTGAGTCTCCTGTTTTTGTATGAATTTCAATAAAATATTTTCTATTATTATAGCTACTCGAGCTACTTTTTGTTTCCCCTTGTACATTTTTCATGTGTGTAGCATCAAAAGATTTGGTTCCCAATAGGGATTAGATTCCGTTCTTGATAACTCAGTGATCTGGAATACCGACTTCTGCAGCACTGTCCTGCACACTAGACTGACCACGTGCTCCCACCCACAATGGGTTTTATGACTACCCCTTATGATGTGGCAAGCACTTGTCCAACCAGAACACTCCTTCTTCCTACTGGGCATACAGCTGTATAGAGATGTTAACTCTTAACCTTCAAGGCAGAGGCAAGGAGAGGGACACTTTAGCAACACCTACCTGCCATTTGCATTGTCAGGATTGCTGCAGGTGCACAGCTCGTCAGTATCAGAAAGTAATCAGACCTGTGTGTTATAAGAGCCGTGCACCTGTGTGACATCACATGACCAGGGACTGGTTCTATCCACTGGAAGTAAACATAGAAGCTTCCTATAGAATAACAGCAAGCAGAGATCTAGAAAACTCTATTGGTTTATGAAATTGAACTTTGGTACCGTTTTAGAATTCCACCATTGATACAAGTTTTTGAAATACACTCAGTCCTAATTATTCCACAATCTACTGTGAATGGAACCATAGCAACTCAGCCGTGAAATGGAAGGCCACATCAATTTACAGTAGGGGCGGGTCACTGATTCATAAAGTTTATAAAAGTTGCCAATTTTTTGCTAAATGCTGAACTACTCTAGAAATAACATGAATAGAAATCCAAGCAATGTACAAATATAGTGAGCGATATGAATAAGGGGAGGATCCCATAATTAAAAAGTAAAAGAGGCCCCACTAGTACAGACTGCAGGAAAATTATTGCAATAGGAGTGATGTGTCCTCCATATATTTGCTTATTTTTTTCTGGAATTTTTTGTGAGACTTTTCACAGTTTGAGACTTTTTAGGTGCAGAATCAAGCAGTGTATCAAAGTTAGCTGCCTCAAGGATGTAATGCAGTGTTGCCGGATTTATCTTTGTAGTCCAGATGTTTGGGCCCTAAATTGTCCCATTCTTGAACCTAATAAGTCCCAAAATAGAGCATGCTAGACACAGGGGGACATGTATCACTCCTATTGCTTCCTTTTTATTTTTTTGTGCGACCTTTTGCAGTTTGCGGCTTTTTAGGCGCAGAATCAAGCAGTGTACCGAAGTTATCTGTCTCAAGGATTTGATGCAGTATGCCATATTTATCTTTGTAGCCCAGATGTTTGTTCAACTTGTGCAACTTTTGGGCTTGGAACTGTCCAATTCTTGCGCCTAATAAGTCGCAAAACAAAGCATGCTAGCCTTACTTTTGGGAGCTACTATTTAGGAAAAGTCGCAAAAGTGTGATACATGTGATGAGTTGCCCGTTTAAGACTCAAAAGGGAAAAAAACTTAAGATACATTGCAATGATTAAGTAGGCCAGCTTCAGGAAATTTCAAAAAGTGGCAGCCAAAAATTATGATACATGTGCCCCAATGCTTGCAAGTAGGAGAAGATGATCAGCGCCAGACTTCTTTCACCCCACAGGCTCCATACCACTGCATGGTCCGCCTAAATGGTAGGAGTGCTACTGATCATCCTGCAAGATTTAGGAGTTATTTACATTTATTGCAATTATGACGGATGAAAAAACTAGTTGCTGATCTATAAATCTAATAGTAATACAGGCAGTCCCTAGGTTGAGTAAAAGATAGGTTCTTTAGGTTTGTACTTAAGTTGAATTTGTGTGCAAGTCAGAACTGGTATATTTTATAACTGTAAATCCAGAATTTTTTTTTGTCCCCATGGCAATAGGATTTTAAAAAATTTGTGATGTCATAGAAACAAGGATTATCAATAAAGCTTCATTACAGACACGTTGCAGCTGATCATTGTAGCCAGGGACTAAAGTAAAGCATCCAGAACTTCCCCATATGTCAGAGCGGACAGAGAGGTCTGTCTGTAACTAGGGGTCGTCTGTAAGTCAGGTGTCCTTAAGTAGGGGACTGCCTGTACAAGCAACAATAGTAACAACTATCATCGTGTCTAGGTTTTATCGTTGACTTCTAGCCTTGTCTAAATTAGACCTGGAGTAAATAAAGACAAATTATAACAAGAAATTCCAATACCTCCATAGGGTATATTGAAGTCTGCGCTGTTGCTCCAGCCATAGACCCAGCAATAAATCGTTCTGCTGTGCCCAATTTTCCACTCTCAGAGGTGAACATCCTCTTATACTGAAATAGAGATAAAACATTACATTATCCAGTTGTCTTGCAATTGCAAATCAGTTGTACAGTAAAAAAAAAATATTAGTAACAGAAATTATATGGCCCAGAGACAAGAAGCATATGGATCACCAGCTGCTAGTGTATCTGCAGCATAAAGTACAATGAAAGGCCAAAAACACAGAAAAATATATGTGATCTAGAATTCCATTAATCCAGCAACCCCACGAACCAAACAGATGCAGAGCTATAAAAACACTAAAAATAAACCCCGGTTCATGATAAAAGCTATAATATCACCTTTGCTTTTATTTTTCACCTTTGCTTTTAAGTACATTGTGAAAACAAAGCATCAGTGGTAAGATGGTAAGATAGTGGTGTCAATAGTTTTGGCCAGTCCAATGCACAATCCAGAAACCATGGTCCCTGTGGTTTCTCAATCCCAAAAAAATCCTGGTAAAGCAGTTCTGAAACTCACCTGCTGTGATAGATAGACGAAAGGGTGTGCCAGGTCCTATCAATAAACTACTTGGAAAAAAGGTGCAGAAGTAGCTACTAACCGAAGAAGCATAAATGTTCCCCATGGCCATATAAGAATAGTAGCTGTACATTTGAGGAACCACAAGGTCTTACACAGAAGTTATGTAAGAGTTCAGAAGCATCATCCATGTAAGGAACCCTATTAAAGTATTGCAAAATAATATGTGAAATGCCCATTGTATTTTACATTCTGCAATGAAGAAATCTATTACCTGTTCGTATGCCCAGAATTTCATGGCGGTCTCTGGGGCAATTTTGATGACATTCACTCCATTTCCTCTCCACAGGGACCGGACGCCTCCTTCTTTCACCATTTGTTTCAGACCACCTAGTATATTTGAGTTTCCTTTAGAGCCATGAACCTGACAAATGAAAGAAATGAGTCATTAGGGCACAAGCAGAAAATACCGTACTTCGAACCATTATTATTAACCATGTAAAAGCCAAGGCAAATAGAAAATATCTACAAGCAATCTTTGCTGTTAAAATGTATCTGTAAGAACTACATTCGTTACGTAAGCCCTCTATATATTTATAGCTGAAATGGTACCTGCATCATGACTTTCAGACGATCGAGGGGAGCAGTTCCTGTACGGGACACAGCACCAGCCATCCCACCAGCCAAGAGCTGCTTCCACCACTGACCAGTCTTCTTCTCTTCTTCTGTGAACTCATCAGGGATTGTGAGGCTGTCACCGATATCCAAAACCTGGTAAAAGTATGTTACATGCATCATATAGGAGAAGTAAATCACACTCTACCTTCTCTTTAGTATGATTGAATACTGCAGAACAAGTACAAATTACAAGTACCTATATGCTCGAGTATAAGCCGAGACCCCTAATTTTACCACCAAAAAACTGTGAAAACCTATTGACTCGAGTACAAGCCGAGGGTGAGAAATGCATTGGTCACAGACCCCCCCCCCCCCAGTATATAGCAAGCCAGCCCCCAGTAGTATATAGCCAGACAGCTCCCAGTAGTATATAGCCAGCAAGCCCCCAGTAGTATATAGCCTGCCCAACCTGCCCCCAGTAGTATACAGCCAGCCCCCCTGTAGTATACAGCCAGCCCAGCCTGCCCCGTGTAGTATACAGCCAGCCCACACTAGTATACTGCCAGCCCAGCCTGCCCCTTATATACTCACCCTCCGGCGGCCCCGATGTGCAGCGCTGCTCCCCCAATGTCCGCACGGCTCCTGTGTCTTCCACAACGTCTTCTTTCTTCTATATCAGGCTGCGGCCATGTTTCTTCCTGGACGGCAGGCGCATACTATGACGCGGCCACTGCTGACGTCATACTACATGCCGTCCAGGAAGAAACATGGCCGCGCCCTGCAGCCTGATGCAGAAGAAAGAAGACCGGCACAGAAGACAGAAGAGGAGCTGTGCGGACATTGGGGGAACGGCGCGGACATTGGGGGGAGCAGCGCTGCGCATCGGGGCCGCCGGTGGGTGAGTATATAAGGTTTTTTTGTTTTTTTAGTACTGGGCTCGTTTGTTGACTCGTGTATAAGCTGAGTTGAGTATTTTCACACATTTTTTGTGCTGAAAAACTCTGCTTATACACGAGTATATACGGTTAATCTCAACACTATGGAGAAGATTTATCAATCTGTCGACACCAGAAAACTGGAGTCATTTGTACCCGAAATACTATGCACCACATTTACTAAAGGTTTTTGACCAATTTTAGGCTGTCTTCAAAAAAGGGAAACGTCTTGAGTAAAAGAGAGTGCGCCAGAAAATTCAATATCGTGGTGCAGGAAACTAGACCTAAAAGGAGGTGCAAAGTAGAACTTGCCGCTCTTATACTGCACCAGATTGATCTTACGGCATCAGTCACAGTAATTCATCTGGAGCAGCACAGAACGAACTAACTGTATAGTTCTACTATACACTGATCTAAAGACCGACACATTAATACATATTCCCCTATGGCTGTGCAGCTTTTACATCCTTAATAACATGAGATTACCGTTGAATGCTTCCAATATCGGATAATTTCTTCAATGTTATCAGCTGGGTTAAATAGAAAATGATCCCTCCATTCATTCCAGTCAACAGTAAGGGTTCCATCTGCATCCATGCTGTAATTCAAAAAAAAAAAAGATTACAGTTACGTACATTAAAAGTAAACATCAAATTTATTAAAGAGCTGCTATTTTACTAATCTTTTGACATACTTAAGGTTTAGGTTGGTAGTGATCTGGATTCCAAGATTTCTAATGATTGCTAGACAAAGATGTGGTGATCAGTGCTCGATTGTCCTTGGACTGAAGATCAGAAATGAAGGGGCACAATATTCTGCCCTTAAGTTCAGGGATTATTGGGGTGTCTTAAATCATAACTTGTGATATAAAAAGTCAAAAAACTTTCTAAAGATCTTTCTTACATCACTACATAATAATAGTGATAAACTTTACTTTTTAATATTTGTGCAAAAACTAACCACACATGCAACCCATTTAAGACGTAATTCTTAACCGTGCTATTTCCCACATATTTCTTCTGCAAGCAGCGGAGGTGTCTGGCCTGGGGCTATCCTAGCCTGAACGGACGCGGACTAGGGAGCAATTCTATGCCGAATCACGCATTGTATTAAAGTTCCCCGCCGATGCAGCGCATTGCTGGGATTTATTAGGAGGTCGGAGAGTCTGGCCGATGCTGGGGGCACCATCATACGCTGGTGCACTTAGTGCCAACATATGATAAATGTGCTCCATAATTCCTTTTGTACATGATTTTTTCCAGATTTTTGCCACAGTTATTCCTTATAGACATAGCCACATTACTTTCATTGGCTCCTGCCCACAGCCGATGCATGCACCGCACCCTTGACGAGCAGCTCCGATCCCTGCTTCCATAATTCCAGCCTGGGGAGACATTTTCTATAGCCATTGGCATCGTGAGCTGCGCTCACCCACCGATGACAAACTGGGTGCAAACAAGGGATCACTTTCCAATTTTTGTGGCCAACATGAGACCTTAGAGTTAGAATTCTGGTGCAATATTCCCCAAAAAATATAATCTCTATTTTTTTTTCTTGCTGACCTTTTGAGGATTTTCTCTGCATGATCCTTTGGAATGTTAATGCCCAAAGTCTTAAGTGAGTTCATGATCTCAGAAGCTTCAATCTTCCCTGAAATGCAAAAAGAAACAATATTTTAACTGGAGAACAAAATAACATACTTCTACCTGCTCAGTACGCTTCTTGATTGGGCTTAAAAATCTACAGCTGTTTAAGCAACATCACGCCCCTTTTAAAGACACCTAAAAGCCATCTAGCAAGGTGCAAAAATGCCTAAAATAGATGATAAATGTCATGCGCAACATTTGAAATAGAATTATGCCAATGTTTATTGGAGAGAATATAAGGGTCTCACCATCTGCATTTTTGTCCAGACTGGTAAATGCAATTTTCATCTTTTTTTCATGATCTTCTAAATATTTCATAAATTCTGCAAAATCCAATTGTCCATCCTTATTTGTATCACCAGCAGCAACTATTTTCTATGGAGATAAATTAAGTAATGTTTGTAGACCTTTTAATATACAAAAATGGCATTAAAAGGATTGAGGTACATTTTACATTACATATTCTCACCACGGAGCTATTCTATGAAGAGTTTCATATATGAAGGTGTCAACTATAGCAACTAATCTAATCCCTGCTTTCATGTTTAAACTTGCTAGCCAAAAATAAAAGATGAACTCTTATTGGTAGCTATAGATCACATCACTGGTTCTTGTATGAAAACTGGTCTCAGCTGTCCTGTAGAGATTCATCCATAATAACACAGACATATGTGACCAACATTAAATTCTTCCATACGGATAGAGGACCCTTCCCAGGAGATTGGCGAGGATCCCAGCGGTTGGGCCTCCATTGATCATACACTTGTCCTTTATCTTGTAGATGGGTGGATTAGTATCTTTACAATTTATACCAATGGAGGTCAACAGTGATGGAAAGCAAGGAAATAATAATGATCTTTATATAGCGCCATCCTATTCTGCAGCGCTTTACAAATCAAGTATACATTTTTTTTCTATTAACAGCATCCGGAACAGTCCTTAGGAAGGAATTCAATCTCACTATGGAGATGGCCTTTGTATGCCACTTGAAACAAAAGGTCCCATAACTGCATAAATGAATGCAGCACATCCATACATTTCAACCAACGAGGACCCAGTGGATCTACGTTACAGCTGAAATATCCCGACACATTGGAACAGATTTATCAAGTGTCTGAAAGTCAGAATATTTCCAGTTGCCCATGGCAACCAATCACAGCTCCCCTTTAAAATATTCATGAGCACTTGTAAAATAAAAACTGAGCTGTGATTGGTTGCCATGGGCAACTAGAAGTATTCTGACTTTCAGACAGCTTAATAAATCTGCCCCAATGTCTCTTTATCCTGGGTGCTTTATGGAGCAAAGCCAGCAGGCACAATGATATGACTTCATCCTGCCTGCCGGCTTCAGTGCTTCTTACAGCAGGCAGGAGAGGAGAGGAAGGCAGACACAAGTACCTAGGGGTTTAGTTATCTTTCTAAGCAGCAGCATGCAACAGAAGGGACCACAGTATGAAGATGAGCTGCTTGGGGGGGAACAATATCCGAGTGACCCAAATATGAGGGGGCCACAATGTGATGGGGAGATGGGGGCACTAAGGAGGAAACATACAAGATAGGTTCCATAGGTTTGTTCTCAAGTCGAATTTGTATGTAAGTTTGAACTGTATATTTTATCATTGTAGACCCCGAACAATTGGAGTTTCAAAAAGTTTTGCTGTAATTGGAGCAAGGATTAATCACTAAAACTTTACTACAGACACAGCTGATCATTGCTGTCTGGGACTATAGTAAAGCATCCAGAGAGCTTCACCGGAGGTCACAGTGGGCAGAGGGGTCCGTCTGAATGGTGGGTGTCCTTAAGTAGGGGACCGCCTGTACCTACAGGAAAAGGGTCTGCAAAAAACATACAAGCGTCCAAGTCACTGTGAATAAGGTATAAATGGAATAAGAGCTACATAAAATTTTCTGCATTCAACTCATTACTTATACCTATTCATGGACAGAACCGCACTACAGTTACATGGAACCACACACACACACACACACACACACTTCTGTGACGATCTAAGCAACAAGCTCAGTTTTATAAGGATTTATACAGATAATGAAGAATAACAGTGATAACATTAACAGTTTTCCGCACAGTAGTGTTACTCCTCAGGAGGACTTGGATCACATGAACTCGCCCCTACAGTTCAGAATAGGTCATGTACATAACAGTGATAACAGCTGCATTTGTCAGATGAATGCAGCTGTCACATATTATAGACCTATACATGACAAAAGATTATTGTAGATACTGGCTGAAGTACAAGCACCAGCTTTACAACTCAGGACCACGCCTAACACATAAATAGATTCAACCACGCCGCTGTTTGTATGTTCTTAGGGCCTTTTCACACAGCAGTTTTTTTTCTTTTTTTTTTCTTGGTGTGTGCTGCACGTGTTTTTAACTGACCGTTAATCACATATATTACAAATGGATTTTTAAAATTTACAATGCAAGTTATAAAAATCCCATACACAGGCTGCATACAAAATTCAAAGTCAACCTTTGCATGGGCTTTGGCAAACTTTTTCAATTTTGTATGGTTTGTTTTACGTTGAAATGGCTGCACAATTATCAGTGAATACATTTTGCAGCCATTTTGTGACACGTTCAGGTGGCTTTAGGCTTTCACAGTTTGTTCTGTGTGTTTGCAAGATTTGCCAACCCAAATGTGTAACTTCTGAGCTGTATCCTGCATGTCAGTCCCACAGTTCTGCGTTTGGGGAGGTTCAATCCTCACACGCTGTGGGAGATGTATCAGTGCTTCTACACCTGTTTTCTGGCAGAGAAGCACTGAAATAATCCCAATTTCTTGCACACTTCAAAATGTATGATTAGTCTTGCCTGGAAGGGTTGCAAGCGCTGGTGGAGCGTTCCTGCCCTGTGTTGGCGCACTCGCTAAAGCCTGTGTTGGTTTTCACACAAAACTATACCACATCCAAGTCTCTTGATGTATCCACCACAACAGGGCTTGCATCATACGCAGGCGCACGGGCGAGTATGTGCAAAGTATCGGTCCACATTTCAGGGCTCCTTTATGATAGAATTCAGAGAAAATCTGATGATTGATTTTATCCATTCTTGGGTACTCAGGTCAATGGGTCAGGGAACACCATCTAAAAACACTCAATGTTTCCCTGAACCATTGCTATAGAAAACATAGTCCACAGTCATGTTTTAAATGTGCATTAGAAATGGATGGATCCGATGTGAAAAACTGATACACTAAACAAAATCTCGCAGAAATGGATTAAAATCTAATAAAAAATCATTCGTTTTTCAGTGACGAATGTGACTTTTTTTTTGCAACAGATGAGTAAAACCAGGCTTATTGTGCAACCGTTTGCACATGGCAAACAAGCATCACACAGCAGTGACCTACAAAACACTTCTGAATGGACAATATAAAGTGCTGCAGAAAAAGCAGACACACTGATATGTATCCTATCCAATAGTAAACAGAAGTCTGACATAACTAATACATGGTTTATCATTCAATGAGTAGAAAGGGGCCCCATTACGAAGCCTGTCCAACTAAAAAAAAAAAAAAACTGTGCTGTGTTAGTCAATAACACTGTGCCCATAGCACAGTGATGGCAAACCTTTTAGAGACCGAGTGCCCAAATTGCAGCAAAGACCCGCTTATTTATCGCAAAGTGCCATCACAGAAATTGAATTTGTGATTTATACTCCCTTCTCTGTCACAGTTTTCATTGATACCAGCCCCTGAGGACACCAATAAAGCAGAAATTAGTCCCAGGTAGAGCTGTCACTTTAAAATATCTCTGTGCACAGCAAGTCCTGGGCTGCCTGGGACTGTAGGAAGATACCTGGAGTCATCTCTGGTGATGGCCTGAGTGCCCACAGAAAGGGCTCCAAGTGCCCCCTCTGGCACCAGTGCCATAGGTTAGCCATCACTGCCATAGCACCATGAGACAAAACTTCACTACTTAACTGTACAGGGTCCCTATGGGAACCATATAATGCCAGAGACTATATTTCAGGACCTACCCCATCTACTACCACCAACTGTTAAATTTACTAGAAAAAGTTACCCTGGAACTTTCCAACTAATGCAAATAAAAGGAGACATTGCCACAATAAGGATAATTTTTTTCCCCTAATATAAAGCAATTGCAACGTCCCTGCCAATGCGCATGGCAGAGGAATTTGCGAATAAGCCCTTTTCCTATACAATACATATAAAGGTAATTGTGCAGCGGTAGATTCTGTCTGGATAGGCAAGGGTTAAAGCAATGTTATGTCATCATCCAATGATGTTCCACTGTTTGTAACTGAAGTGTGATTGGAGGAGGAGACCACCTAACAAGGGAGTAACTATCAGGGCGGCACGGTGGCTGAGTGAGTAGCACATCTGCCTTGCAGCACTGGGGTCCTGGGTTCGAATCCCACCCAGGTCAACATCTGCAAAGAGTTTGTATGTTCTCTCCGTGTTTGCGTGGGTTTCCTCCGGGTACTCCGGTTTCTTCCCACACTTCAAAAACATACTGTTAGGTTGTTTAGATTGTGAGCCCCATGGGGACAGGGACCAATTTGACATGCCTGTGCAGCGCTGCGTAATCTGTGTGCGCTATATAAATAAAGAATTATTATTATTATAAACCCCTAGTCAGGGGAGGAGTTAGTCAGTCTCAGAGAGTGTTCCAGAAGCTTCTGACAGGGAAGCATCTTTGAGAGCACCTGCTTTGCTCACAGGCCTCAGCTCATCAACCTGACACAGAGTGACACAGAACCACAAACAGGACAAAGCTGCAGCTTCCAGGATTGGACACAGCTACATCCCAGCCTGCCCCTGCATCCAGGCTGGTGAGACAACTCCTGAGGTTCCTCTCCAAGATCACTCCAGTACTGCATTTGTACAGAATCGTTTGGCGTGTTGTTACCGTTGATTGAATAAAGAACTGTAAGTTACTTTTATGCACAACATTGCCTACGTCTGGTCCCTGCTACTGCTGTATCACCACCAAGGGTGCCCCATCTATCTACCAGGGACACACACTACAGACTCTAAGGGCTGTCCCAGGGAGAACCAGTACTACAGCCTCTCCCTCATCTAATTTCTTGCACACACCACCTGCTGGACACCTGCCAGGCTGTAGGACAACCCTCCGGTCCCCATACCAAGCACCGTGACACTAACGTGCCTAGGCCGCAACCGCCAGCCACTCCGGTATTCTGGGCCCCGGCTGTCTCCAGGCCCCGAGAAAAGGCTAGGCCCCGGTGGGGGATGTTGCACAATGTTCACCAATCAGTGGCTTATAGGTCATGTGGATCTCAGAATTCCTACATGTACCTTCTCAGGCAACTCTAATTTATATTGTGTCTTAGTGGTCACATATATAAAAGTGTACTTCATGTCATGCTTTAGATATTTATGGTGGAAGAAAATAGTACAGGCTGCTGTGCTATTTTTTACCCCTTCATCATAAATAACTGGACACATGATGGAAGGTAGCCCTTCATGCATGGAATTCAAAGGTAAGTGAGAGATTTAACTGCATGGCTTTAGTTTGTATCCATATTTGGTTTCTGTTGGACATGTTGGTAGTGAGAACCCGGTTGAATATGGTTATAATTAAAGGGGTTGCCCACTTGTAATTAAAATTTATATAGTTTCTGTATCAATTCCTCGCAGTTTTCTAGATCTCTTATTGCTGTCTTTCAACAGGAAGCTTCATCGTATACTTCCTGTGGATAAAAACTGGTCCATAGTCCTGTGTTGTCAGGTGCACAGCTCATTAGTAACTGATGGAAAAGTCCCAGATTTCAGCCTCTGTCCTGCCATCCCAGGTATCTGCTCGGCTGTAATGGATGAAGAAAAGAACTGTATACCAGCAGTATTTTTTTTAAATATAGAGCCACAATAGGAGGAGAGGGGGCCACAATCTGTTAATTAGGGGGAAGCATAACGTATTTAGTGGGGCACGATGTATGGAGTAGGAGGAGGGGCGGAGTAAGGCGTGGAACCTAGAAGAAAAAAAGAATGCACAGTGAAGCCTTCTATAAAACAGCAGTTCTCAACCTGTAGGTTGTGACCCTTTTGGGGGTCAAATAAACCTTTCCCAGGCGTTGCCCAAGACCATTGTAAAACACAGATTTCAGATTTTTTTTAGAAAATGAGATACCGTTCCAGAGCCACAGCGAAACCAGGAGACCAGGAGGGGTGGGGTGATCAGCTTCCTCCTGCTGTCTCCCATGGTCTGCTTCCTGTCTGTAGCTCCTCCCCTTTCCCTTGGTCCATCCCCAATGTAAGACAGTACATTATTGATGACTCTCATACATAAGAGGAGACGATCTTCACAAAGATATAGTGCTAGAAAGCACCAGAACAGTGGAGTCAAATTTCGGCCACTTCAAGAAGGCAGGCACACTTTGCAAAAATGAAAACCTTAGTTTTGGCAGGTTATTTATTGCCCAGTAATTTTGGGAATGTGCTTTTTATAGAGGAACCAGTTTTTTTTGTTTCTTTTTTATATAATTCGATGCGTCACAATGCCATCATAAGGGACCTAGTGGGACCCTGCACTCCCCTCCCTCTGTTTTGCAATTAAAGGGCACATGCCCCCCCTCCTTTTTTACGGCATTCACCGCACAGGTTCAGTAACTATTTTATTGTATAGGTTGTTATGGATGTGGTGATACCCCATGTGTAGTGTTTTTGTGGAGTTATTCACTTTTTTATGTTGTGCATGTTATTTTTGAATATGGTAGGATATGGGCTTTAGAGGACTTTCTTTTTTTAATAATTAGGTTTTTTTTCCAATATGGGACATAAATAAATAATCGTTTGATCACTGTAATATACTGCATTACTGATGTATTGTAGCATATTAGGCTGACAGACACAATATTACATTGTGCTGAAATCTAACAAGCATTTTCTGAAGGCAGCTCTGGGGACCTTCATTGTACCCTTGGGCTGCCGTATTTTGAAAAAAGGCTTATGTTACTGGAAATTCGTTACTTGGACATAATATTTTAATTTTGGTTTTATGATATCGAAACATATATATTTTTATACACCATACTTTTTGTAAATTTAATTCAGATATTGTCTGATCTGATAAACTTTTAGGAGTGGACAACTAAAGCACCATGAGTGCTCATTTTTCACCACAATCCTTTTGCGTTTCTACAGGCCCCTTGTAGTATATACCTTTTTTTGAGCTCCGGGAGCTGCTTCTCACATTCCTAATTTTGGTTCAATGTTCCATCAGGACCCAAAAGGATTTAGCAAAAGCATAGACATCAGGGTCTCTCCCTGAACTACCTCATCAGTAACATGAGTAGTAAACTAAACAGTACTCCAGAGTACTTCACAACAATAGCAATAGTATCGTTTTATTGGAATCTGCTCATCCTACTTCGAGCAAGTCTGTTTACAGAGATGCAAAACTACTATCCAAGTGCTACTTTGTGTTTCTTCTTTGAAAGATCCGGAAATCATCCTGCCTAACTGATAAGGAGGTTGCCAGGACATAAGTGAATTATAAAGACTGATTACCCAAAATGAAGATGAAGAAGAGCTTTAAGTGGACCTACTGGGACGTATTTACTAAAGGTCGAGGATCGCACTTTCGTCGGACTGTTCACGGTTTTCACGGCTGTGACAGGTATTTAACAGGGGTTTTCAGTGGGATTGTGTTGCAGGCGATCAGATTGTGGTGCAGCTGCGCTGGATTCCATGTGGCACAAATTGGGGGGGGATTTAACTTTCAAATTGTGTCACAAGAAAATGCACTTACATACACCAGAACGAAGAACGTGAACTCCGGCGGACCTGAGCAGGGAAGCGACACATGCAGGATATCGGGTGCACGATCTTAGTGAAAAGCGGCAGAGTGCATTATCTTCGGACAATGTACTTTTACTTACCGGGTCCTGCGGAGTTCACAAATGTTCCTCATTGTATTTAAGGCTTCTCTTTACTAGAAAAGGATGTAAAGAGCCCGGACTGTAGTGAGGGATTCCAATGGGATTATAGTGATACCATGGGTTAAGGTTTAGTAGTTTGGGCGGGAAAGATTTTCTCAACAAAACCGTGTTGCCATCCTGGGGAGGACTTGCAGGGATGGCTACAAAAGGTGATTGTTCGGGTAGTCATGACTATGGGTTTCCACAGGGTTGGATTTGAGGCAAACACAATGGGGCAGATTTACTTACCCGGCCCATTCGCGATCCAGTGGCGCGTTCTCTGCGCTGGATTCGGGTCCGGCCGGGATTTATTAAGGCAGTTCCTTTGATGTCCACCAGGTGACGCTGCTGCGCTGAAGAGCATCGGAACGCACTGGAATACACCGAGCCGGGCTGAGTGAAGGTAAGTGCAATTTTCGTGACACATTTTTTTAAAAAAAAATGCGGCGGTTTTTCCGAATCCGTCGGGTTTTTGTTCGGCCACGCCCCCTCCGATTTCCGTCGTGTGCATGCCAATGCGCCACAATCCGATCGCGCGTGCCAAAATCCCGGGCCAATTCAGGGGAAATCAGCGCAAATCGGAAATATTCGGGTAACACGTCGGGAAAACGTGAATCGGGCCCTTAGTAAATGACCCCCAATAAGTGTTGCGCAATGGATTCTAGTCTTCCCTCATAAAACTTCTAGACCTGAACCAATCAAGACCCTGTCATCGCCACCACCCCCTCCCATTCTTCTATGTATTTTATATAGAAGAATGTATGTTTGGTTTACAATCTTTGATCTGGTGATAGAAGTCATTTAAGCTATATTGTGAATTTATGATTTATTATGCTTTTCTTGTGTCTGAACGTAAGCAATAGCTTGTGCGTTTCCTAACTATACAGATCGCCATGAGTAAACTCAGCACAACTAAAGTCACAAGCTTCCTCACATTATTAATATTAATTCAGCACTGTAGCAATTAAAGGATCACACCATTAAAAGTATCGGTTTGCTCATGTGAAACATAAATGCTAACAAAGTCACTGTGCAACTTCATGCTCTGCCGTGGAGAAACTTTCTATTATATAAAACCCAATCACACAGAAAGGTGAAGCACAGAGAATTATTTAATAAATTCAATTGTGCATTTTTGATTCTTAGCATTCTTATTCTATACTTGATCAGAGAGCTGGGCCTTAAATAAAAGAAACCCAAATAATAGCATGTGATATTTTATAAACTTACATAGAGAAGGACTGGATTATCCTGCAATGTACTCAGGGAACGTGTTTATTTAAAGGTGTGCACTGCAAGTCAGTGCTTGCAGGTGCACACGACTTATCTCTGGAAGCAGGGGGCTGAGCATAGATAATGGGAGTGATTTATTACAAGGGGAGTCAGTATTGCTAGTACCAGTACTGCAATCATCTCCATCCAAATGTTTAACACTGGCGTGTTTCAGCTACCCAGGCTCATTACTGTAAGTGAGGTCAATGGCATAAAAATGTAAAATCTTTGAAATCTTTGCACAACTCATCCCACAAAAAAAAAAAACTGGGGCGGAGAGAAGGCTGGGACAAAAAGAAGTCAGTTGATCTAGTAAGCAGCCATCATCTAGATTATAAGGCCAGTTTAACATTTGAATTACTGTACAAATATGAATCTAATCAACTGATCACAAAATGAATAAACCATTAAATATTATTGATAATGGATTAACCACTTCTCATCACTGCTCCGCCAAGCAGCAAAATAATTTGAGAAGACAATGCTGTATTGTCCCCCAAATCACAATCCCAGGGTGAATCCTCTCCTACCCCTCAGCTCTTTCAGCTACTACCACTTAGAGGCTATAGCAGCACAGAGCTTGGTAGAAGCTTCCTGCTAAGATGTGGTATTTTTAATCTTTTCTATTTACTAGTCCTGCAAAAAACAACCTCTTTCCCAATATTCTTGGCAGGAAAATAAATTATGGGTCTTGAGACAGGAGAACAGAATATTTCTTAAGTGCTCTACAGATCAGATTCATAGTGACCTGTAGAATAAGGTTATCATGTTATTCATGCCACAACATGAACAGCATAACTTTGGAAGGCAAAAGAAAGTTTTGGGATATCATTATCCCCCCCCCCCATAAAAAAAAAATTCATAGGCGTTTAAGCTACTAAAGAACACAATGGGGCACATTTACTAAGGGTCCACGGACCGTATTTCTGTCAGGTTTCTTGACTATTTCCGATTTGCACCGCATTTAACAGGGGTTTTTGGCGGGCGTGCTGACTTTTATGCGACACAAATCAGGGGGCGTGGCCGTCAGACAACCCGACTGATTTGGAAATTGATTAAAAAATCTAACTGTGTTGAAAGCCATGCACTTAGATGCACCAGGAAGAAGAAGGTGAACTCCGGCGGACCTGAGCGTGGAAGCGACACATGCAGGATATCGGGCGCACAATCTTGGTGAATCGCGCCGGACTTCATCCTCGTCAGGCAATCTTGATGGGGGATCACGACAGGACCGGGCAAGTAAATCTGCCCCAATGCCTTTTATGCCTGAGAAGACAACTACCTGTTTCAGCCTTACTACTTGATCAACAATGGCCACAATATGGTTGTATATGTCTGATTAGGCAGATCACAGTGGGGCACATTTTCTTACACGGTCCCTGCGTGATCCCCGATCCGGACTGTCCGACGAGAATGCACAGCTGCCGCGATTCATGAGGATCTTGCGCCCGATATCCTGCATGTGTCGCTTCCCCGATCAGGTCCGCTGGAGATCACCTTCTTCTTCCCGGTGTAAGTGCATAAATGTAAATGTTAAATCCCCCCCCCCCCCCCCGATTTGTGTTGCGTGAAAGCCAGCGCGATTGTGACACAATAAGATCGCACCACAATCCCCGGCGCGATCTCCTAAAAGTCGGGAAACCTCACAAAATTCTTCCATTAAACCCATAGTAAATAAGCACCAATGTGTTTTACAGAACCCTGCCCCAGGGAAGATTTATCAGAAATGTGAGGTGCAACTGTTCTAGTTACCCATGGAAACCAATCAGAGATCTGCTGTAATTTTATCAATAACTGTGGGAAAATGAAACTTGAGCTCTGATTGCCATTGGCAACTAGAACAGTTCTGTTCTCAGAGACTTCTGATAAAACCCCACATAGATAAAGTGACAGTAAGAGACAAATACAGAGACAGTCAGAGACCAAGACTGTCAGAGAAACTGGAGTCAGAGACAGAGAAACTGAGACAGACACAATCAAAGACGGTCAGTGCTAAAGACAGATTGACACAGAAAGAGACAGTCAGAGACAGTCAGAGACAGTCAGAGACAGTCAGAGACAGTCAGAGACAGTCAGAGACAGTCAGAGACAGTCAGAGACAGTCAGAGACAGTCAGAGACAGTCAGAGACAGTCAGAGACAGTCAGAGACAGTCAGAGACAGTCAGAGACAGTCAGAGACAGTCAGAGACAGTCAGAGATATACAATATTTTTTTGTTAACCCACTCTATGTTGTTATAGCTAAGCCTGGGGATACAGCTAGTAGATTAATAAAGTGCAGGCCTGGTTTATAGTGGGAAAGGTTCAATACAGAGAGCAAAGTAACAAATGTGTCATCCTGATGACAAGCCTCACCACTCCCTGTAGGTATTGATCCTGCAGAGGAGAAACCAACTGCCACAGATCTAACCAGGGGTCATAGCAAGGCTTAAGAAACTACTGCAAGGTGTAAATCACACAAACAAAACCTAAAAAAAAAAAAAAAAATTATGACCCAGGCAAGTTCCTCCCAGTGCAGATACTAGTCCGGGCGCACTAGGGTCATAGTTACCATTCCTAAAATGCTATTGAAGCAGATATGTTGCTGAATTGTCTATTAATTATTGTATCATTAGGTTGACAGTAATCTTCTGTGGATCTGTATAACAATTTTAGGATCCTAATTTTAAGTAGTTAATATCTACTGTCTCCCTAGATCTTTACTAGTACAAATCATTAATGCACCATTTTTACAACTACAATTCTGTAGAACTATAGCAGCTTCTGCTGCGGTTGTACAGCTTAGGCTAGGGTTAGATTATGTCTGTGGATGTAAGCAGCGCTGTGCATCCATGATGTCCCGGCCAGCAACAATTGACTTAATTCTGGTGCAGTTTTAATCAATGAATATTATATAGTAACATTTAGGCTTTATGCTCTGGACTGTGTGCAGTTTGTGGCCTGTAGGACATTGACATGTAAGCTCGCACCAATGTGCATTAGAAATGCCTGGCCCGGTCAGCGCAGTGAAACACGAAGTAGTCAAAAATATACGTTTGTGTGCATGAGGCCTTATAACGACTACCAAATAAAGAAAAGCTTAGTTCCAGCACAGTCTTAGGAATTTAAGAAGCGGGACACCCCTAAGTATTGCACGTGATGACTGCAGTGCAGTACTATGGGTAGTCTATAAGAAGAATAATGAATGTACAAATAATTAACTGCAGAACTGTAAAATAGACAAGTTTGTACTAAAAACAGTGAAGCCATAACGACTACTCACAGAAGATAAAGACCAAAGTATCGGATGTCTGTACTAGTGTTCCTCAGAGCTTACAATCTCTCATCACACATGATCTTACCTCTTCAGCTCCTGTTGCAACTGCCATGCCCATAGCTTTGAGGCCCTGCTGCAGCTCCAAGATGTCCACCTTTCCATCCTTATTGACATCTAGTTTATTGAAGAGCTCTCCGTACTTTGCTCTCGTGTCGGATCCCTCGCAGACAGCTCGGCTCAGCATCAGTTTCTTCATGTGCTCATACATTGTGGCGGCTGCAGAAGTGCTGGGCTTGGAAGACAAAGCAGATGTTAAGGAAAGAGAGCAGGATACTAAAGGCCAAAATAAAAAATGTAGCAAAGCAAGTAATATAGCTGTCACAGGAAAACGCCCAGACACAGGGAGGACTCAGCTACCTCAGGGAGGGCCTTAGAGGGAATTCCCTGCACTGAAGGAAGGGGAGGGAGGGGGATACCTCTGCTTGTCTCCACCCTGCCCTGCTGTCTTCTCTACACAACCCTCTCCACCCCCTGGACTTTTTCTTACTTCACCCATTAACCCTTCATTTACCACTGATGCTGATCGTATAGAAAAAAAAATGTGTTGCAGATGAGTGTTGAGAAAACAATGTTACAATGTTTTGACCTATTATTCCACCATTATAACAGCATCAATGCACATCCGTATAATGTGAAAGATCCCTTTATGGTAAGGAGCAGCGGTGGGCAATAGAATCCAGTCTGTTTCTAGGCTTCTTAAATCCTGATGTAAAAACAGATACATAAAATGTATATAATATTTTCAATTCAGTTGTAACTGTAATAAGCATAGCATACTATAAAATGGTCCTGCAGGAGTAAGTTTCATAGGCTAGTTTGGTCAAAGAATACAGGCGGTCCCCTACTTAAGAACACCTGACTTACATACGACCCCTAGTTACAAACGGACCTCTGGATTTTGGTAATTTGCTGTACTTTAGTCCCAGGCTACAATAAACAGCTTTAACAGTTATTAATGGTGGCTGTAATTAAGATTTATTGTTAATCCTGGTTCTTATTACAATCCAACATTTTTAAAATCCCATTGTCACAGAGACCAAAAACATTTTGACTGGGGATACAATAATAAAGTATACGGTTCCGACTTACATACAAACTCAATTTAAGAACAAACCTACAGACCCTATCTTGTATGTAACCTCGGGACTGCCTGTACACATTATTTATATATTCAACCTGAAACCAGAACAGCTCCTTAACAGTGGGCCAACCACAGTGCCTGAGACAGGATAGTTATATATGATGCAAGGAGTCCTTACCTTGTAACAGCAAGGCCAAACTAATCATGATCGGGCTCTTTCAGACCAGCATGTCCATTGCGCATCAGTAAAAAAAAAGGGGGTTTTCATTTGCAGTCTGCGTGGTGTCCCCACATTTATTTTCACATCTGTATGGCATCCTTTTTTCACAGCCACAAAAAGAAAGGATGGTTGGCTAAAATTAGATGGCAAAAAACTGGCTCCCTAGAATCATCTAAACAAAAGAAAATTGGGGAAATGTATTAAGAGCTGGCTCGTCCTGCACATGTCATGTTATATACTAAAAAGCTATGCCAGGGACTAATGGTGGTGTGAGGGCGGTGTGGTGCTGGTTGTGAAAACCACATACAAATGAGGAATTTATTAATTGACATTTACATCTAACCCGATTGCATGCGTTTCTGTGGAAACGCATATGTGATCAGGCAGAGGCCAGCCCCCTGTGCGCTAGCGTCGCGTTATGAACGGACTACTAGCGGAACGTGTGACCGTGGCCTAAAGGGCATGGCATCTGGAAAGGGGAATGGTCATTCAAAAAAATAGTCTGTGCCCCAAAATAAAGCCAGTGGTCCACATTTATTACACTGTACTACATGCAGTTTGCCTCACCATAGTGCAGAGTGCACCCCATTCATTAAGACCGGAGCAAGGTCTTCAGGTACCCGATGCACCCTGCGTGCAATCAAAGTGTATGAACTGTTTAACGGGCATGCACCATAATTATGTTGCACTTCCGACATAAATGTGCAGGCCACTGCGAATACGCACCGGAATGCCCCTTTAGTGGCACATTATAGTGTTGTGGCATGCCAAACACTAGTCCAAAAGAGCCCTTACAATTTAGAGCGACTGTTCTTCAGGGCGCGTTCACACGTTACGCTTTGGTTGCATGTTCATTGCGTTTTAAAATGCATTACAACAGCTGAGGAGAGGTGATTTGCCTAATTACATTACTATTTACATTGTTTATGCTATGTTAAAGCATGTGTCAACAAAACGCATTAGTTAACACTATGTTAACAGATTCGCTAACATCGCGTTTACAATGCGTTTTGTAAATGCAAATGTTAACAGTAATGTAATTAGGCAAATCACCTCTCCTCAGCTATTGCTGAAAACGCAATGAAAACGCAACCAAAGTGCAACGTGGGAATGCGCCCTCAGGGCGCGTTCACACGTTGCGCTTTCGTCGCGTTCATAACGCAACGCAAGCGCACAGGGGGCGGAGTTTGGGGCGATCGCATATGCGTTTCCCGGGAAACGCATGCGATTGATAACCCGATCGCATGCGTTTCTCTGGAAACGCATATGCGATCGCCCCAAACTCCGCCCCCTGTGCGCTTGCGTCGCGTTATGAACGCGACGAAAGCGCAACGTGGGAATGCGCCCTCAGGGATGAAATGAGGTCCTTTACACACACGTGAAGCAGACATTTTCAGAGTTAGATCAGATTTCAATCTGTTTTCTTTTACATTTTGTAATTGTTGTCATGCATGATTGTGATTTATATCCTATTGCAATGGATCATGGAAAAACTTGGACTTGTAAAGTGCAAGTTTCACATAAAAAAAATGAAAAAAATGAAAATCCATTCAATACAATGGGTTAAGATCCAATGCAAATCCCACTGAATATGTGTGTGAAAAATGCTTGCGTGAAAGGGCCCTGTATCCCATGATACACATCCTCTGATCTGTGGTCTGTCTGTGAAACAGCCGACCTCCTGCACGTGAGCATATTTTTCCTATGGCCCCACATACACACTACATTACCTTATTCTGAGCAATATGGCTGCAAAGACGGTCCAGCTTTTCAAAACATACTGTATGATTGGCTGTGTATTCACACTGGGGCTACACACAGACAGGATAAAAACATATTTGCATATTTCTCAGAATTCCCTATTGGAGCATCAATGGCTATAAGTCTCCACATGGCTGTAAGGTGGCCATAACTGGCAAAGCCTCTGTAAGGAAAACTCTTACTAACTGACCAAAGGCAAGAAAAGTAGTCTGTGCGAGCCATAATACAACGCTAAGCAATGGCATTTGTACTGGAGAACATGTCCAGAACCTTGCATCGTGGCAATAAACTATTTCCAGTCCACAGCAACCTCTGTCCTCTAGATGTCGCTATGCTCACACTCCAAGCTTCATAATTACCCCATACAGTACTAAGGCTCCTTATTAGTACTCTGCATTACCCAAAGAACGTCACTAGGTGTCACTGTATGACAGGAATGCGACACGGCAAAGAAAATTACATAGATTCGGATACTGCAAACCCCACATCTATTCGCTAGAGGTCACTAGTGAGACAACGCCTTCTACATGACACACAGACAGCTACGGAAGCCGAGAAAAGACAGAAAGAGATGAGGGCGATCCGGGCGGGACACGGAGGAAACGACTTGTGCAACGACAGGGGCAGTGCACGGAATATAACATCTAGGGGTGAGCTACGGGACTCCACGTGCAGGGGATATCTGGAGACGAGACAGGTCAGATGTCTGCGGGACAATACTGCATGTAAACACACGTCCACAGCTGGAGCCTGTGCAGATCCCTGGGCTGTATGGCTAAAAATACATGGACACTGCTCCTGCATATAGATACTAGTCAGCTCTGCATATCCGCCAGCCCTGCACCATGCAGGAAATATTGGGGGGTCACCACACCCTATTATCAATGGGGCTTTCTGCACAGTCACCTATAGGATAGGAGTCCAGGCCAGAATGGGTTAATGAGTTCTGTAATTGATGTGACATTCTTGGGGAGACAGATTTTTGGGGAGATGCACGGAATGTAGGGTGATGCTAAAATTTTGTACGTTTTCCCCCTGTACAGGACTGTATTCACATCTATGAGACGCTGCAGGGTGATGCCTGTAAATGTATCTGGAAAATAGAGACGATCAGAATGACATCAGCTCCTGGATCCTCCGGCCAGAGAAGGGCGGATAAAGGAAAGCGGACAGCGCAGGCGGGATGGCAGATCTGAACTGGTAACACAGGTATTTTCCTGGGAAAGAAGTGGAATCTCCAGAACCCTTTGAACTTTTCCCCTTTTTTTGGATTTCCTTCCCTGCCGTCCCTGGAATGTACTTTGCATTACACAGCACATCAGTAAGTCATATATTTGGTTCACAGTGACTGAAAAACCCATCAAGAGCAGGATTTCTTTTATTGTATTGAGCATCAGCACTCATATCCTCACCCTGTGGCCTCCCGAGCCCAGTTTATGGCTTTCATGATGATGAAAAAGAAGAAATTTAAGTTTCGGGTGGATTTTGAGCTGGACGAACTTTCATCCGTTCCGTTTGTAAATGGGATTTTGTTCTGTAAGATCCGCTTGCTGGATGGCGGCAGCTTCAGTGTTGAGTCCACCAGGTAAGTGGCTCTATAAGTGATGGTAAGGAGCAGCAGGTGTGGCTGGATCATCCTCATGTTATTTTATAGTGTTCCTCATATATCTAAAGGAATGACTATCCTGTAATGGTGTCAGCATTAAGATTCAGTTGTCTCCAGAAAGTTGTTATGGGGTTAATAAGAACCTGAAATCACCTCTAGGGTTTCACAGATTAGGATGTGGCAGAAGTCTGTGTAACACCTCCATACAACTATTTAGCTGCTGTTATTTAACTTTTTTATCATTTTTACTATAGTTTTTTTGACATTTTACACATTGCTTAGATATTAACCTTTTATATGGTTTACAAAAACCCCTGTTTTATATATTTATTTTAAGTTTGAAGCAGCACTTAAGACTTCTTAGCTTCTTTTTTTTTTGTTCATTGAATGTTTTTATGTTAGACATGATGGGGCTGGGGCATGTGATCGCTTGCACAATATATTGAAATACAGTTTTGCAGTATAGTGTACTTTTTCAGCATTAGCTTATTAGGTAATTCCTTAGGTCTTTGTCAGACCTTTGACTGCTGGGTCAAACACTCTGGAGGGAATTTATTAAGACTGGTGTTTTACTGGCCAGTCTTAAAATCTCCATCCCCAGCGCCAGCCCAGATCTACTAAGAGCTGTGGGTGTTAGATGTGGGCGCACTTTCTGCCCTGCTTAAACCAGGTGTGATCTTGTGAAGATTTCTGCTATAGTATCCTCCAGCATTTATCTAAAATAAATGTTGTGGCCGAGGCGCTCACAGCCCTGTCACACCTAAGGCCAGCAGCACACGTAGCGTTTTGAACCCGTTTTTGGGCCGTTTTTTTAGCAATCTTGTTTGAAAAGCATGCGTTAAAAAACGGTGCGTTTTTTAACGGACTGCTTAAAACGGGCCAAAAACAGGTTCAAAACGCCAAGTGTGGCATCACCCTAAAGTGGAGTGCTGGGTGGAAAACTTTCCAAAGTGGTAGAAAGATTTAGGGTGATGCCACACATGGCGTTTTTAGTCCATTTTTCCCAACTATCTTAAGAGATAAACAGGTTGTAAGCAGCCAAATGCATGGTAAACTGCCAAAAACAGACTGAAAACGGATGTTTAAAAACAGACCAAAAACGCCATGTGTGATATCGGCCTTAAGTGGAAACACATCTGTGATTAGGCAAAGCCTCTCCCTGAGACATTTGCATTGCATTTCAAATCACAGACGCAGTGTGTGAACAAGGTCTGAGAGTCCAGAATACCCTGTTCACATGCAATTTCTAGCTAATACTCTTTGTTGTTGCTTCTTTTGGTAAAACTACACATGTATCTTAGAGGTAATTACTTGCATATCTTTCTTACATACTTTATAGTCCAGCAATGACAAAACAGATTTGTACTTGTTAGATCCTCTCTGCCTTAACCAGTGCAAGTCTGTGGGTGCCCCTATACCCACAATATATGCACCTCGTACATGTACAGAAGCCTCTGTACTTGGTTAATGGCAAGCAGTGAATTCAGAAGCATTCTGGCTGTATGGCTGGCACAGTACTTAGAAAGTCTGTACATGGATCACTGATCTCTATTACATCCATGACACAATGATTATAACCTATACGCAGTTTAATGACCCGGGACACTGTTATTGTTCTGTACGGCTCGGTACGGGGGAGTCTTGAGATCTATTTTAGATTGATATTGTAATGGTGATATACAGGGGTGAAGTATTTTCCTCTGATGCCAGTTTAGATAAAGATGTCAGCCATTTGCAGATCACTTGGGGTGCATTCACACATGGCTTTTGCATTGCGTTTACAATCGGAATGCAGCCACCCTGAAATGGGGCTTGGCCCAGTTGAATATGCATTTTCAGTGAAACGCATGAAATCAGTAAGTGTTTTTTTATGTACACAAAGGCAAAACACCGGGTGCTTTTTGCCTATCGCATGCATTTCACTTGAATAACAGATGCGATTGGACCGAGCTCCGTCCCCCAGTGTTTGCATTAAGTTTGTAGATGCAATGCAACCGCTTCTTCTGAACGCACCCTCATATAAGGGACATCTTGATCTCCACAATTGGAGTCACATCATGAACACAAGCACTTTGGGCTGCAGATATGTGTATTTTTAGGGTGATTAGTCACGAGCCTTGAACATACAATTTAATCGATCTTTGCCTTTATATGTGACGCGCTTGAGGAAGCGATGAGTCAAATCTTAGGAAGCGATGTCCTACATCAACCATGTGGTCAGCATTTTGTTTTGTTGGCATTGGCAACCAGAGCTGCCCAAACCACATCTGCCTGCAGTGTGTGTGGAAGAGGGAAAATCCCACACAGTCCATTATTACTCACCCCGTAACTAGAACACAGAAGTTATTATTATGGTGTCGGCAGGAAGTTCACAAAAAGAAGTATCACTTGCTCACAAAATCTGACTGGCAATACCTGGGCCATGTGCTGTACAAATTTCATGTAAGGCTCAGTTCACATCTCGGTTATTTCTTTCAGTTATTGTGAGACAAATTCAGTAGTAGTGGGACTCACAGTACACGTGTTTTAAGTCTTTTCATTGTACCTTATCTCTCTATGGAGCTGATGAAGATCACAAAGTACGGTGTTCGGCAATCTCCATCAGTTCCATAGAGATGAACGCTGTAGCCCGGCCATACACGAAAACCTGCTCCAGTCATCTCGGGTAGCAAGGAGGTTTCGGATGGGGGTACATCGATCTTCAAACTGTGTGGATCCCGTCAGAGACCCCCAACGATCAGCAAGTTGGGCCCTATTCTGTGGAGAAGGGTGGGGGGGGGGGGGGGTTGGCAACAGTTTTCTTAAAATTATTTCAACCACCTGAGAATAGAAAATAAATGCTCTGCTTTATTCCCAGAACCATTCACAGCACTTGTTTTATTATTATTGCGTGGCCTTATATTGCAGTGTAGCCCTATTTAATGTGCAAACCATTTTACATGCCAGCTTGCTGCTTCTTATATTATTTACTCTTCATATTTTGGCAGAGAGGTTGTTCAAGCTAACAGTGTCCACTGGAAAAAATGCTTTTCCTTCATGTGCAAGATGAGCGCAAGTGCAGCCTCCGGTATCCTGGACCCGTGTATCTGTAGAGTATCTGTACGAAAGGTAAGACTGCCTCCTCTGCTCTATGAGATGAAGCAGGAATGGAAGTGCTCTGTTCTTGCTGCCTCATCTGTTTATAACAGAAATCATTAAAGATTTTGACGGATCTGCCTTACAATGGATTGAAACAGCAACTAATGGACTTCGTTGACTGGTGGTGTTCGGCGTGGTTTGGTTGTGAAGTCAATAAATCTAATAACAATTGTCCTTCAAATTCTTGCTTTATGACAAGTGGTGAATTTTCTAAATTGTCTGGCCTTTGTGTAAATAAAGATTTATGACATGAAGATTGTTCTCATCTACTATTTTGTGGCCAACATTTAATGTGTCCCCCAGTGGCAGATGATGAGGATCTGACATTTTGGAGCTCATATGTCTGATCCATTTGATTTCTTGGGATATAAGTTTCTGGCTTTGGCACTTATTCTCCTGTCCCCACTGTGTATGACAAGTATTTATATGAATAGGTATAGACCGGGGGATAGCTATGGGTCAGCAGCCATTTAAGTTGTGTAAAGCTTTAGAATCCATTGCTGTTTATTGAGGTTTCTCATTACATGGAAAAATGTAAGTTCACTAATATTTACCTCTTACCTATTTTAGGAGCTAAAAGGTGGAAAGGCATACGCAAAGGTAAAAATGTATTTACACATTTTTTTTGCAGATTCACTTTACTCTGTGTTTGTAATGATAAATTGATATAAAACAGATTGATATCTCTGTGTAAGTACAGGCATGTATCTATAGTAGGGGCAGAGGGCACAGACACACCTGGAGCCTAAGGGGGGGTTTATAAGGTTCCTCTTCCCCATATGAAGAATCCAGCAGTACAACTTATGTCTGACTGTCTACAATAACATGTATAATCATTGGTAGTTTATCTCTGTGTTGCCCAAAGCTGTTTTTTTTAATTTGATCTTTTACTGTAAAATGTGTTGATAGGTTTTGCCCATACATTGTGTTTGTTTTCCTATAGCTTGGATTTGCAGACTTGAACCTTGCAGAGTTTGCTGGCTCTGGCAACACTGTACGGCGATGCCTCTTAGAAGGATATGACACCAAAAACACAAGACAAGATAACTCTATATTAAAGGTGAGTATAGTTAATATTACATCTTTTTTTGTTGTGATGTTGAACTGACGGAGAACTGGACAGATTCCAGGGGACCTCTTGCCTGTGCACCATGAAGGACTAATTGTGTTGCGTCCATTAAATGGCGTCTACGGGGGCATCACGTAACTCTCTTGACAACTATGCGTTACATGTGCAGTCACACGATACCCCTGTAATTGCACTGCAGCAGATAAGGTTTCAACTAGCAGTGGGAGGGGGAAGTTCTCCCTTCACAATGTAACATCCTGTGAAGCTACAGCACGGATGGGCTCTGGTAACACCCCAGGAGCCTTTTAGGGGCATAATTTTATAAGTTGATTTTAGAAGGAAGGAGGCCTGGGATAACACATATAAGAAGATACCACAGTCACAGTGCCTGGATCTATGAGTATATGACCCTGGGTAATCATGCAGTGAAATTCATCTCTTTTTGGCTTATTTTCACGTGACTTTGTGGAAGAGGTAAAATTTCACATAAATGAGGGAACTCTAAAAAGAACATTTCTTACCCTAGTAGAGGGGACTAGTCTAGTAGGGAGCCAGGTTCCCTTCAAAGAAATTACACATGTTTGGGATTATTCTACAATTTATTGTTTGGTATAAGATTATTTGTTAATGGAGAACATTTTTTTTTTTTTTTAAATCATTTGTTTGTTTTCTCATTATAAATCTTACAATTAAATAATGCTCATCCTGTTCTGGTACAAATTAAAATTTGTAAATTAAAAAAGATAAAGTGTCTTTCCAAACTCATTAGCCATTAAAATATATTTATTTATTTATTTTGAAGAAATTTAATGCAGATTTTTGGTCCCTTTAGTAATGAAAAGATAAGTAGAGCAGACCTTGCATGTTCCCCCGCAAATTCTTCTGTTAGAGTAATTTTATTTAGGGAGTTACTGGGGCACATTTAGTTACCCAGTCCAGTGAGATCCCTGAATGTGCATTATCTGACGATAATTCACTAAGATCCTGCGCCCAATATCCTGCATGTGTCGCTTCCCCGCTCTGGTCCGCCGGAGTTCACCTTCTTCTTCCAAGTGCATTGTCTTGCGTAACAATTTGAAAGTTTAATCCTGACCTTATTACACAGGGGGCGTGAATAAATTATGAGCCCTCGGAGCCAGCGTATCCAGATCGC
Organism: Engystomops pustulosus; assembly: GCF_040894005.1. Lineage (NCBI taxonomy): Eukaryota > Metazoa > Chordata > Amphibia > Anura > Leptodactylidae > Engystomops > Engystomops pustulosus. Next base: position 54,830,895 of record NC_092420.1, on the reverse strand, counting down.
CTCTGTCTCATTAGCATATAAAGTTTATATTCTTACAATAAGGATACGCAGGACTGTTTTATATAGCTATAACAATGTCAGACATGGGAGTTATAGGAGTCTATTATCAGTATATCTGATGGTAGATGTCCTGTAATGTCCTATAAAGTTCATTGTGAATAACCAATCCGCTTCCAGTATGTGCCTACACAAGTTTTTTATTTTAAAAAAAAAAACGGGATTTCACAGAGCTGATAAATATTCAGGTGTACATAATAGTTGTTTTTAGATAAAAAACCATGTTTTTAGCTTATGTATACAAATACTTTGTAATAGCTAAATCTGTGTATCCTGCAGCGCAGAACTCATCTAGAAGCTCTGTCATGGTTACATAGTTTTGTAGGAGATGATTGTGAATTATTAAATATTCTCCTTCCCGGCTAATGCACTTTCAGCTCTGGGATCTAAACACTTTTGCTGTCTCTCTTGCTCTTGTTGCCATTATAGATTTCAAGCACTGCCGGGAGGGATTGGATCAGAATTTATTATTCCTAAAAGCTTCAGGCAGATATTTCAGTGAGAGAGAGAATAGTGGTTTTCCATTGTTCCATCAGCTTGTTTTTATTACATTTACTAGGAGAATAACAGGATGTGAGCCCAGGCTTTTTGTGATAATTGTAAAAAGTTTATTTAGGTTTTTTTTTTCCCTAGCTTTGCATTTTGGGCTTAATTTTTTTTCTAGAACCGATTGAACATCAAAAGAGAAATATTCCTACCAAATGCTTGGTACGTCACTTACAGACTTGTGGCCATTGACTTTTTTTTGTGTTCTTGATATTTTATTTACAAAGAAAAATAAAGTAATTTAATATGTTTTTTGTTTTTATTTAACAAGTACCACAACGCACTGGCAAATATTTTAGCTTCGGGGCCAAGCAAAGGATTTAAGTTCAGCTTAAGTTTGAACAGCATAAGACTACACAGCTTATTTAGAGTCCGCTACACGGAAATGCATAAGTCTTTTATGTCGATTTTTATATAGGTTGGAATCAGTATGCAGCTCATGTCTGGAGACCCGTGTTTCAAAACGTGAGTTACTCTTGTATTAAAAAAAAAACTTTTTTTTTTTTTAATTTGAAAATTGTTTTCTTATTTCTTATCAGCCTCCCTCTTTCCTTCCTGCCTTTTTTAACCTAGGCTTAATTCTCTCTTGCTAATAAGATGGACAGATTTCATAGTTTATTTAGAAGGGATGGGGAAGGAGCGAGTCACAGCAGCTATGTCTACTCTGAGAGGACTGCAAATCTACAGAGGCTGTTAGAAAAAGAAGATTGCAAGCTACATAAGTTCCCATAGATACAATCTCTACCCACTGATCATGGTATTCCTCTCTAATTTTAAATCTCTCATATACAGGCGGTCCCCTATTTAAGGATACCCCGTAGTTACAGACGAACCTCTCTGCCCACTGTGACCTTTGGTGAAGCTCTGTGGATGCTTTCCTTTAGTCCCAGGCTGTAATGATCAGCTGTCAGGGGTCTAATGAAGTTTTATTGAAGACCCTTGTCCCATTACAGCAAAACAATTTGAAAACCTAATTGTCACTAGGGCAAAAAAAATTTGTCTGGAGCTACAATTATAAAATATACAGTTCAGACTTACATACAAATTAAACTTAAGTACAAACCCAAGGAACAGTTCTAGTGTGTAACCTGGGGACTGCCTGTATATAGTATTGTAGACATTACACTTAAGTAGATGAGAATAGATTAGATTAGTAGAAATAGTTACTACTAGACTGTTTGTTTTCTAGATTGGTCTATCCCTAATTCTATTGTACATTCACGATCAATGAAAAAATCTCCTTTTGCCTCCAGGGCACCTTCCACCGCCACCTCAATTGCTATTACTGGAGACTCTGACTCTCTGCATGAAGACCGGAAAGGACGAGAGACTGTGAAATTGCACTTGGGTGTTGCCGGTAAGTTTATAGTTTCCCTATATACGTTACATGACGTGATACTTGTGTGCATGCTCTTGGTTGTGAAGTAATGTATTTCTGTATTATTTTGAGACCTTTCATCTAAGAGCGCCTCCGTCCCTGATGAACTTGGAGCGTGTGGACATTCCAGGACATCGAGTTACGCCAGTCAGCAGTCTAAAGCATCAGGTACTATCCCCTTACTGGGGACACGAACAATGGAGGGTTTGTCTTTAAGCTGAAGTGTTAGCTCGGCCTGCTTAACCTGCTGCTTCTCCTGTTTTTATTACTTTTAGCAATCTGGATGAGAGCCACTTTATAACTCAGTTATCTTTTACTGAATGGGTTATTGTGAACCAAAACTAGGATTGAATAAGCAGTATTGTGTGAAGGAAATATCACTACTTGTTCTCTGTGTTCAACCACTACCTAAGGTTGTCTCACTATAACGGATTAAAAAAGCGCAAATTACTCTTACTGTAGTACTATAGGCACACTGTCTCTTTATATGTGTGAATGGAGAACTAGCGGACTTTGGTAGGTCCATACACCCATCTAATCTGCATTTATCCCTCTTGACACTTCCCTTATGGCCACTATTATAGGATTGGCCACCAACATCCAAAGTTTATAAGTATAATCCTTGGGTTACGTGACCTGGCACCAGACTCTTTTGAGTTGTTAAACCTACAGTCACTACTATATCCATGCCTCTTCCCTGAACACTAGAGTCCACTATCATGAAGACCCTGGTTGGTGGAGAGTGTGGTTGACATATAGTAATTCATGTAAGTTGTTCAGGGCCCTGGTCACGTTACTAGAGGATTTTGCTGGCAGAAGACCAATGTTGATTAGTTTGAGAACAATATGGATGAACCTATTGGGGATTCTTACAGTGATAAGCTTTGATATTTGTGGTCAAGGGAGAAGAGTGTTAGGAAGACTGAATTTGATCTTGCCAGATACATGTGTTGTAGGGGGTTGTCTGGCAGCAGCTTACATTTTTCTCCCTGTTAAACGGAGCTTGCATGTGGTTGTTGAGAGAAATTGCTCTCAATCTATTGACGCTTTAGCCAACAGCTAACTAATGGGAAGCTATGCGAAAGCTAAACTTAGCCCAAGAAACGCACACTCTTGAGAATTTGATGTTTAGATTGTGTATGCTGCTGTCTAGTGTGCGCAGTTGGCATGATTAGGCCTAAACCTTTGCACAGGACATGTACTGTGGGTATATGAGGAATATGAGCTTGGTCTCTTTTGCCACAGAAGCTTCATACAACCCCTTTAACGGTAACAAGCTGATCAGTGAGGGTCTGACTGCTGGACCCACAGCAATGCGGTGAACGGGTCGCTGTTCTTACTAATGGATGGAGTATGGACCTCATGACACCCAATTGAATTGTACGGGAGTGTCTGTAAGCTCTATCGAGCAGGGCCCTCGCTCCTATTGTTCCATATGACTGCATGTAATTTACTATTTTATTTGAAAGAGACTCCCTTATCTGGTTTCCTGGGGGTCCGGTTCTCCTGATCGGAGGAGTTCCCAGCAGTCAGAAATCACTGATCAGTGTGTAATCCCTGTACTTTGTGATATGGCACGACTTAAATAGTTGCTACAACCAATTTAGTTTTGTTATCAGTGGGCAGAGTGAATCATTTGAAGAATAACACCATACATTTTCACTACAGAGCAATTGAGCCTGGGTGGTATTGGAGAGACGTAAAGTGACTATTTTATATGGAAGATGTGGAAAAGACGTTACGTAGCAAACATTTATAAAGAGAATTTTTTTTTTGGGGGGGGTATATTGATGTTTGATTTTTATCAGATCTCCCTGAATATCAGAGATTTGACATATGCTATGAAGAGTAAACTGTACTAAAGGTCATTGCTATACATTTTTAAGGAAATACACTTCAACCTTCTAGTGATTCATTGCTGTTACCTGAGAAAATCTTTTCATAGGTTACTATTGAGACATAATCTTACAATGTTTCTGTATTCCATAGACAGGACTGAGCTGAGACTCCAGTATAGAAGGTTTGCTTTTATGAGTGTAATATATGAATTTGTACAAATGTGCTGCAAGGCTTTCCTGTGGTCCGATAGTTGCTGGAGGAGTTGTGTCTTTGGTCTCTGGTGTTCTATAAAACAATTGCCTGGAGCTTATACAGATGACGCATAACATATGTACACAGTTCATGGCTGGTGGCAGCTGCCATCTACAGTCCAGCTTATGGCCTATAGCAATTTTTAAATAGCCCAAAAAAGGGCCAATGTGTTTACAACACTTTCTCTTGTAGGTCTTGAACCCTCCTGCTTATTCATGTACAAGCTGGTTCCAATATCACTGGGTTGTTACGGCTTTGAAATATATCCTTGCAGGTGAAGTCCACCTATTTATAGAGACCCAGAATTATCAAACTTTTATTTTTTTTAATTTACATCATCCTTAGTGCAGCTTCAAACCATAGAAATCTGAACGGTAACATTGTGATCCACAGCAAAATGATTTGTGCTACAATGTGTCCATGTACCATCCATGTATAGCACGTGAAATACACTCATCTAAATGAGGCATTAAGCTGGTAATAGACCTTGGTCAGCCAAGTGCATTATTCTTCCAGTTGTGTATCTTATCAAAGGCATTTGACACTGTGCCGCATAAGGTTGGTTTTCTAAAATGAGACTGCTTGGACTAGGGGAAAATCTGTGTATTTGGGTAAGTAATTGGCTTAGTGATAGAAAACAGAGGGTCGTCCTTAATGGCACATTCTCAGATTAGGTTGACGCTACCAGTGGAGTGCCACAGGGGTCAGTATTGGGGCCACTGGCCACTTTTTAATATTTTTATTAATGACCTTGTAGTCGGTTTACAGTCAAGTTTCAATATTTGCGGATGATACTAAGCTGTGTAAAGTAATAAATACTGAGGCCGATAGTTTAGCATTACAGAGGGATTTGTGGAAGCTTGAGGAGTGGGCAGAGAAATAGTTGATGAGGTTTCATGTAGATAAATGTAAAGTTATGCACTTGGGCCATGGAAACAAAAAGTATAATTATGTTCTAAACAGTCAATTACTTGGTAAAACTGGAGCTGAAAAGGACTTGGGCGTATTGGTGGATGGTAAACTTAATTTTAGTGACCAGAGCCAGGCGGCTGCTGCTAAAGCAAATAAAATTATGGGATGTATCAAGAGAGGAATAGATTCTCATGATAAAGACATAGTTTTGCCCTTATACAAATCCCTGGTCAGACCACACATGGAATATTGTGTACAGTTTTGGGCACCGATGTAGAAAATGGACATAGTAGAACTGGAACGGGTTCAGAGGAGAGCAACCAAGATTATTAGGGGAATGGGGGAACTAGAATACAATGACAGATTACAAAATTTGGGATTATTCAGTTTAGAAAAAAGACGACTGAGGGGAGACCTCATTACAATGTACAAATACCTGAACGGACAGTACAAGGATCTCTCCAAAGATCTTTTTATACCTCGGCCTGTGACCAGGACAAGGGGCATCCTCTACGCCTAGAGGAGAGGCGATTCTACCATCAACATAGACAAAGGTTCTTTACTGTAAGAGCAGTGAGACTATGGAACTCTCTGCTGCAGGAGGTTGTTATGGCCGACTCTATGTACATGTTCAAGAGAGGCCTGGATGCCTTTCTGGAGAGAAAAAATATCACGGGTTATGAGGATAAAACATTTATTTAACTCTTAAAGGTTGGACTTGCGTCTCCTTCCAGCCTTATATACTATGATACTTCCAGTACACATGAACACAACTCACAGGCGCTTAGACACCTGGAACAAAAGTTTTGGGTGTTTTAAAATCCAGCTGCCCTGCCCTTCCTACTACCTCACACACTAGTAGATGTTCATCCATTCCTACCAAAATCGGTAGGAGCGGAAAACAATTATATAATGTGTAAATCTGGAAAATATATTAGATCGCTACCTAAGGGAAATCTTCTGCTTAATTTAACCTCTACAAAGTACCACTAGTGCTAAAATCTTTACTGCAGGGAGGCCTTTATTGGGTATATTAGCCAAAAATTTCTCTGGGGGCGTTACAGAGCCGCACCAGGCTTCACGTGCCATGGAGAATTTCGACACCCCTTTTGCCTCCTCCAGCGCTGCCCCCTTCTGATGACATTGCCGCTCTTGTGCATACATGCTATGCCCTTGCAATGCAGTGCTGTCTGCTACTTTCAGCGGCTGCCACTTTTTTGCAGCCCCAGGATGGGGTTGATGGAGGCTGCAGGCATTGTTGAACTGCCCAGGGGGGGCCTGATCCCCAAACCCAGAGGGGCACATAAATATAAAAGTAATTATTACAATGAACAAGCCAGTTAATATTGCTTACAAAGGTATTGCTGCAGTAAAAATGTTAACCTTTTTTTAAACCGCCAGTGCTTTGTAAAAATGTAATTACACTTTAGATGAAACCCACCATGGGGCCATGTTACTAGCAAATGTGTTAGGTGGGGTCCTGTCTCTTCTCCTACATATGAGAAGCATCAGGTTTTTGGGCTATAACACACCCCGTGTTTATGTTCTTGGGAGAGATAAGCCACTGCCTGAGGATTCTGCCATGAGTTTTCTTCCCTCTGTGTATGGGGGGGTGTTGGGAGGATTATGTGTCCACTGAATAAGCATTTCCCTGATATCTGTCTAATCTGCACGGCCAGCTTAACTTTCTGCAAAGAAGTTGGCTGAAACTTGACTAAAAAGATCCATACCTGAGCACCCGCCCTATTTGGCTTGTCATCGCCCTGCAGGTCTCCATACATGGCCTCGCCTACAGCTAGTCTCCAGACAATGACTTGTGTGAGGACATTTAGGAATGAGGACAATCCTGTCGTCTTAAGTAGTGGGCTGTTTCAGTGAATTTTAAGAATGTCACTCCCTGTCCAGGTAATGTGTCGATCCTTTCTTTCCCATTGTGTTTATCTCTTTGTAGCAGTTCCTTTTTTTTCTCTTACTATTTGTATATGGCGGAAAGCAAATATTTGCCAATGACTTTATACACATCAGGAAGGGAATTGATTCTGGTGTAAACCTTCTTAAAAGCAGAAACAAAAAGACTTGTATGAACACAGATTTCTCATAATGGGTGAGAACATATAATTGAAAGGTGCTACTCCTGCTCTTTTCCCATCCTGGTTTGGACATCAAAAACAGCGGCTGAAAAATTCACACGTTGCGTTTACATTGAGTTTTTAAACGCATTACATCATCTGAAGAGAGGTGATTTGCCTAATTACATTATTGTTAACCTTTGCTTTTCCAAACGCAATGTAATCGCACCAGAAATGCTAATGAGATCGGGCTAGCATTGCATTTGTAAACACAGCCCTAGCGGTATATTTAGATCACCCCGAGCCCCGTACCCTGTGCGCTAGCGTCGCGTTATAAACGTGTGAACGTGCCCTCAGAGTTTCCTTTAGTGGAAAATGGGGCTTCTCTACGGTCACGTTCACACACTGCTTTTCAATTACCAGTATGTTTGAAAACGAAATTCAAAGGCAGGAGGGAAGGAGCTTGGCCCAATCACATAGGGGTTTACACTGAAGCGATTGAACACCACTTTTTTTTTTATCATTGTTTCCTGATTTATCATTTATCTTGATGCTTGTTCCCAATTGCTCATCCCCACTTCTTTTGCGGTTCAAAATCCAATTGAAGCGCAGTGTGTGAACATGTACTTATGTCTCATGAACAGGAACTTGTAATGGGGCTGTGAGCTAGCCATTTTTCAGCAGCGAGCACATAGCCCACTGTTGGCCTTCTATGGGCTCATGCACATGAACATTGAATCCACGTGCGCCATGGCCAAGCTGACTTCTTGTATTGCATATTAGGGCTCATTCAAATGGCCATTTTGATATCCGTATGCTGGCTGTATTTTCTATTTTCCCATATAATATGGACCCATTGATTTTTATTTTTATTTTATTTATTTATTTTTTAATGGGTCTTTTCACATGTCCATTTTTTTGCAGACTGTGAGAAAAAAAATAGCAGCATGCTCTGCTCCATAGAAGTCAGTGGATCTGCAAAAAAACGGATGGTAAACAGATGACATCCATTTGCAGTACGATTTTTCTGAAAAATACTGCTAGGCAACCAAGTGGGCTGGGCAGGAACTAATTTAGAAACCCAGTGTGTGTTTTGTTTTCGGACGTAAAAAAACAGAAGTGGAAAATTGATTTGGATACATTTTTGACTACACGGACACGCTCATCCGAATGAGCCCTATTATGGTCTTTGAGCGTGTATGTTGAGGGTTCACGGGCTGAGCCTGTGCAGGTGCCTACTGTATTGACACCTTGGCAGCACTGATGTTAACCATTTATGTGCTGCATACTTTCCCTACTCTCCTATGGGCTGTATTCTGTTTTCATTGACACTGTACATAGCTGAAGCTCCCACTAGTGGCCAGTAGTGGGAAATATTACAAATGATTTGTATCATTTTTATAATCCCTTAAATATAATAAGAAAGAAAAAAGGCCCCCAAAAATGAGTGAATAACATGAATTTTATGTTATTGTGCATGAAAGCAAAACAATTTGTGTACCTGGCAGAGGAAGGTTTGGCATCATGTTCAGAATTTTGGTGACCATGTTCTGGAGGTCTGAGATTTTGAGGTGTGTGTGAGGGGCGTTGGGTACCAAGTCTGATCTGTGGAGCACACAATGGTAAGAAAAAATGTGCGGGCACATGATCATCAAACCTGGAGCATAGAACATTGCAGAAGATGTCTGGGGTTAGTGGTTTGCATTTTGTGTCCTCCCACACTCCAAAACATACTGGTAGGTGATTAGATTGTGAGCCCCATAGGGGACAGGGACTGATGTGGCAAGCTCTGTGCAGCGCTGCGGAATCTGTGTGCGCCATATAAATAAAGGAAGTATTATTATTATTATTTTGTGTTCTATCTTATGGGTTTCTTGCTTTATGTGGGTCGCTTAGCTGACATTGAGGTGGCATCAAAGTGCACTTCGGAAAGATGCCAAGTCTGTGCGATGTTCTGCTGGAAAGTGACTGTATTTTCTAGGTGGACACCTTAGCAATGATATCCCTATTACTAGCTAATGCCTGTATTGTAAGGTATTTAGGCCTTTATATCTGCCTTTTTTATTATCTCCAGCTGTTGACAGCCATAGAGATCACAGTGTAGGAGACATGTCCGCTAGACCCTAGCTCCGCAGATGCTACACCCTTGTCCCTCTGTGCTGTCATGTAGTAAGCTCCATGTTATTCATGGGCAGCGATGCATCTAGACTTGTTTACCTGTGTCTTGATCCCTGCTTTACATATAGCTTTGACTATAACCCGGCCTGCAAAATAAACATACATCTTGGTGACCTCTCGAAAAAAGATGATTGAATAGTCGCTTAACCTCTTAATGACCTGAACAGCTTTATTGACCCAATGCTTTTTTTTTTTTTTCCTTTTTGTTTTTATTTTGCATTATTTTAAGTTGCTGGAAAAGATCTTTGCTTTATTTTTATGGCACATTGGGCTGCTTATTATAACGTTTAAAGATAGACGGAACTTATCCGAGTCTGTCTACATTTAATGGCTCTTTCATTCACTCCTGCAGGCCCCTGGCAATCCCTAAATAAAATTATTCTATCACGTTAGTCTCACATGCCACAAAAAAGTAAAAATTAAAGCAATTCCAAATATCTTGTCATTTAAAGAAGAACAGAACTGTGAAAATCATAACCATTTTATATAACTTGCCATTTTTCTTGAGATGTATATCTTTTTTTTTTACTTAAGAAAATTGTTTAATTACATATTTTTGTTAATAGACAAATTGTAAAAAAAAAAAAAAACATGTTTTTTTGTCATTTTTACCAGTAACTGTGTTTTATAAATGTAAAATGATACCTCTACCAAAATATGTAAAACATATGTACCTTGTCAATACATCACCTTTCCCCAAGTTCAACTACAAATGCAGTACTTCTCTACCATGGCAGCTAGAAGCAGTTCTGATCTCATTTTAAAAAGGAGAATCTTCCCTACCGCCCACTTTTAATAGAAGATACATTTCATTCTGTGACACCTAGATATCTTGGTCAGATATTAATGGGGAGATTTTCCACTTTAAAATGGCACCAGATGTGTGTTTCTAGGTGCCACAGTTCAGAATATAACCATTTTGAAGTGTGCTCCCTGCCATGGTGTTGAGCACATTTAGGACATCGGTGTAAGAAAAAGGTCAGGACAGTGGAATATCTTGGGAAATATATATTGGATAAAATATATGTTTTAAATATTTTTCAAAAATCCACACTCTAACTCCTGCTCCCCACTCCCTGGGGTGGGGGCAGGGAGCAACTTAACTCCCATTTTTTTTTATTGCAGATTTGAATTCCCAAAATCTAAATGTGAACAGGGTTAAACTTTGAAAAGGGGGATATTTCGATAAATCCGATACATCAGATCCAAAATCTGAAAATGGATTTATGGAATATTTTTCTAAAAGCTCTGCAATGTTACCAAATTCGAGTACTTAATGTAGAGCATTCAATGTTTGAAAACTTTGGAGGCAACAAGAGAAATCCCCATCTTCAGAGGGGAGGAGACTTGCGTTAATCACGTTCTCCGATGTGTGACAGAAAAGGGGACTCCCATTAAACCAGCCACCAAAGAGAACAAAAACCTCTAGTATGTCCACATTGTTGTTCCTGGATTACACTGAATGTAGTTTCTACATTTTAAAAAATTGATTCTACCTAAGGGGGTGAAAATACAGGGTAAACTTTAGTATTATTTAATAATTTTTTTTTGTATTTTGATCCCATGTGTAGTTCTCGAAAGATCCCCATTTTTGAACAAATTTTACCCATTTTAATTTTCGGCGATTTTAGTGCAATCTGTTAATAAAAAAATACTATACTGATTCAATGTCATTTTTTTCTGGGGTATCAGAAACTGCAATAAGATTTTAAAGTTGCCCCACCCCTCGTAGCCGGCCAAGTTTGGTATCATTGGATAGATTTTTGAAAAGTATTTGACATGTATATTTTTTAGTTTTTGGATCCTATGTGTATTGCCTTTTTGTTACATCCGGTATATGGAAGTCATGAAGGGGTTAAAGGAAACCCGCTTTTTACACCACTACCACAGTTTTACTAAACTTAACAGGTGTGACCCATAGTTTTTGAAAAAAAAAAAATGTTTTTAAATAGTAGTATTTCAAAATACATAAAAACGATAAGGATAGTATAAATTATTAAATTGCATGTCTTCCCTATTCAGGATACAGCACGGGCCACTCACGGTCTTCCAGTTTGTCAGAGCTGAGCCATCGGAGGAATACATCAGTAGGTAGCGCCTCCACTGGGATCGGGAGTATTCCAGAACCCAATGAAGATGACGGTAACAAAGTCGTGGCATTCAACCAGGATATTAAGGAAGAAGGGTCTTCTTCTGAAAAGCTTAGCAGGTACAGTATGAACCAATGTGATATCATATGTAAAATGTTTTTCCTTAGGGGGAACGCCATGAAGGTATCCAGAGTCATATAGTTCATGTAGTACTTCCCTGCTTTTTTAATTTGCTAAAAGAGACATTAATGGGGGAGATTTTCAGAATTTTCTAAGAGCTGAACTGTTCTAGTTGGCCACGATAACCAATCGGAGCTCAGCTTAAATTTTCTCACAGCTGTTTTTAAAATGAAAGCTGAGCTCTGATGAGTTTCCATTGACATCTAGAAGAGGCACTCGGACACTTCTGACGGAGATTTATCACAAGTGTCCAAAATTAAAATTATCCCAGTTGCCATGAGCAACTAGAACAGTTTAGCTCTGACACTAATAATACATTTCCCCCATTATAATTCTAGTATAACGCTTTCATTTCCCATAGGATTCCAGTGAAACAGGACTCTGTGGAGTCCCAGTTAAAAAGAGTGGACGCGACTCGAGTTGATGCAGATGATGTCATTGAAACGATTCTCCAAAGCCAGGACTTTACCCTTGACTCAAGTGCAGAAGGTAAGATCAAGAAAAAGTGACCTGGCTTTTCTGTACCCGCAAAAATCCCCCCTTTTTTTTTTTTTGCCTGATGTTAGACTTTCCGCAAAATAAATGTCTTAAAAGGGTATTCCCATCTGGGCATTTACATTTAATTAAATTAATTTGCCATATGTAAACATTTCTTCAATTGGATGTTATTAAAAAAAATGTTCCCGTGTGAAGATAATTTCTCATAAATGTAGTCATGTTGTCCCTTAGAAACGAGATACTTTCCTCAGATACGACCACGTCATACTCTGGCAGCGGTGGCCAGACTTGCGCTATAGAGTCCTGCCAAACCACCAGGATTCAGCGATCGTTACCACAGGACGGCTGTGCGACATGTAGTAACTCCTGGACATTTTATATACAATAACCTTTTGTTTCTTTGTGCACTCAATCTATGAGACGTGGCCGTATCTGAGGAAGCTATCTCGTTTCTAAGGGACAACATGGCAACATTTATTAGAAATTATCTTCACACAGGAACATTTTTTTTAATAACATCCAATTGAAGAAATGTTTATATATGGCAGATTAATGAAACTGAATGTAAGTGCCCAGATGAGAATACCCCTTTAAGGAATCTTTTCTGTGTGTCCACAACCATGGTCTAATGTGAGGCGGTAAGAAAACCATCTACATCAGGAGCCTCTGCTTTAGACCCCTTTCAGATGACCGTATACGGTGCCATATTCTAGCTGTATGAATGACCCAGCGTGCAGCCCCCATAGAAGTGCACGGTGCAGTGAGTACATAGTGTGCTCTATCTTCAGCTGTACCTAATGGCCCAGTAGAACGCCTCCCTATGCAGAGAGAAGGGGTGAAGTGCACTTACCCCTCCAGGCAAAAATATGCTACGCAGCCTTACTATTCCTCACTATGTGTATAGTCAGACACACATAATGTTAAAGGGGGTGCTCATTAAAAAACTATGGCTGCTTTTTTTTTTTTTTTTTACCACTAAATCTGCACCACACCATGGCAAGGTTTGTTTCTGATACTTCAGCTTTGCCCCTTCAAAGAACAGGCAGATGAACAATAATGCCACACACAACCTGTGATTCTCTATTTGGAGTAAAATTCTTTTTTTTTCTTAACCCCATCCTATTTTTGAAGCAGTTAAAATGGTTTTCCTGTTTCTATTTGCTGTTGCATGGATCCCTGGCATTCTCTTCCTCAGGCTACATTCATACTACCGTAGCACGGCGGGCACACGGCAGCTCACCCCGCCCCTCTCCATAGCCTAACATAGAGCTGGCGCCGTATTCCATTGACAAATAGGGCATGTCCTATCTTTCTACGGGGTACGGTGCCGCACTTGTGCTGCACCATACCGCTCCTGTACGGCGCCGTGGGGCCATTGCGATGTATGGGGGACATACATATGTCAGCCGTATATACGTCCCCCATATGTTCGTGTGATTGTAGCCTCAGTCGATCTCCGTAGGCAGGGAATGCCCACTCATTGCCCATATGGCAGTACTTACCCCAGTCAGTGTGGTGTTGATAAGGTACCTGGTACTAGAGAGAAGTAAGGACCATGCAACATTGGAATGGAAATTTTTCAGACCAGTGCGATTGTATTGGTTCTTTTATTTATTTATTTTTTAAACTATCGGAGCCAATTGATACAATTTTTATACATTGAAAACCATTTTAAGTTTTAATGCAATTTTTCTTTTTTTATAGAGGAAGGTCTAAGGCTGTTTGTAGGTCCTGGAGGGAGCACAGCTCTTGGCAGTCACCACTTACCAAACAGGTAAAAGTCCTTATTTATAGAGGAACTATCCCAACCCCCTCCACTTTAAGTACATAACAGCTAATAATTAATATTGTTTCTGTAATGAAAAGTTCTAAAGTTTTCCAATATACTTTCTGTATCAATTCTTCCTGTAGATAGACAGCGGTCTGTGGTCATGTGATATCACACGGGTGTACAGCTTTGATTGCCCAGTGTGTTATAACGAGCTGCCCACCTGAGATCACATGACCGTGGACCGGCTTTTATCTTCAGGAAGTACATGGTGACACTTATTGATCTCAGAAAGATCTGGATCTGGAAAGCACAAAGAATTGATACAGAAAGTATATTGTAAAATGTAAGCATGTTCCAGCAAATGATTATGTAATGTAAAGTCATGAAAGTGGACAAGCGACGTGTGACATCTCAGTAGGTCACATGTCTGCTGCAGGTGTTTGGAGAGGGCTATGGAGATGGATCACAGGCTGAGCCTTTTCCATAAAATGTATGGTGTTTGCTGCGAGCAGTCAAAAGTTCCCTGTGATTGGCGCTACCTGTGATGTCATCTGTCGCCATGACAGACTTTGGTTTTGGCACATTGTAATAGATCTGTAAAATCCTTATATATTGCCATACTGTAGTATCACAGTAGTTGGTTGGCTCAACCAGACATAACCTAGGGTTAAAGTACCCTAGTAGGCCTGAAAAATGGTAATAGTAATATAAAAATTAAATAAAAAACAAATTCATATCAACCCCCCTATCACTAGAGCTGATATAAAAATAAACAGTAAAAATCATAAACATGTCAGTTATCGACCTGTCCCAAAGTGTCCGATCTACCAAATGGTTATTTGCAATGTTAAGCCTGTTAACAGGAAAAAAAGAATTTTTTTATATAAGTATTAAAACACAATAAAACCTATATAAATTTGGTATCACGGTGATCGTACCGACCCAAAGAATAAAAGATGGGTGTCATCTTGAGCGCACAGTGAAACCCGTAAAGACTAAGCCTGCAAGAAAATGGTGCGAATGGTTTTGTTTTTTTTTTAACCCCTTACCGCCATGTGACGTAGTATTACATCACATGCCGGGTCCCGGTGCATGGAGAGGGCTCACGGGCCAAGCCCTTTCCATAGCCGGTAAGTCTTTGCTGCATATTGCCAGCACCGATCGCTGGTGTTTTCCTGCTGTCATCGGGGAGCGGCGATCCGTCGCCATGGTAGCCTTGAGTCTCACGAAGACCCGAGGATACTTCGGGTTAACCCATGCATTACAATGTGCTATCAGCACATTGTATTGAATGAGGAGTAAAATCCCCATATACTGCTATACAGGCAGTCCCAGGGTTACGTACAAGATAGGGTCCGGAGGTTTGTTCTTAAGTTGAATTTGTATGTAAGTCGAAACTGTATATTTTATAATTGTAGATCCAGACCAAAAAAATTTTGGCCCCAGTGACAATTGGAGTTTAAACATTTTTTGCTGTAATGGGACCAAGGATTATCAATAAAGCTTCATTACAGACACTTTACAGCTGATTATTGCAATCTGGGACTATAGTAAAGCATTCAGAGAGCTTCACCAAAGGTCACAGGGGGCAGAGGGGTCTGTCTGTAACTATGGGTTGTCTGTAAGTCGGGTGTCCTTAAGTAGGGGACTGCCTGTATGGCAGTATATGATAGTATCTTACAGACAATCTAGGGTTAAAGTACCCTAGGGAGTCTGATAAAAAAATAGTAAAAATAAAAATTAAAAAAAAGTTAATTATATAATTTAAAAAAAAAACCTAAAAACTCAAATCGCCCCCCTTTCCCTAGAACTGATATAAATTAACAGTAAAAATCATAAACACATTAGGTATCGATGCGTCTGAAAATGCCTGATCTGTCAAAGTATGATAACGTTTTTTTCACTGCGTTTAACCCCGTAACCAAAAAGTCGAAAATGGCACTTTTTTTGCCATTTAAAAAAAAAAAAAGTTATCATTTTTAGGACTGTACGACCTTTTTATAACTTTGTAAATGTCATCAAAATCTGCAAAAAAGACACCTCCCAAAGCTCCTTACACCGATGTATAAAAAAGCACCAGAAGACGGCAAAATCCCGAAAATGAAATTTTTTGTACAGGAGGTTTTAATTTTTTTAAATGTATGAAAACATTATAAAACCTATATACATTTGGTATCCCCGTAATCGTACCAACCCAAAGAATAAAGTAGACATGTCATTTGGGGCGTACAGTGAAATCCGTAAAATCCAAGTCCACAAGAATATGGCACAAATGTGTTTTTTTTACCAATTTCACTTCATTAGGAATTTTTTTTCCCGCTTCCCAGTACACAGCATGGAATATTAAATATCACTATGAAGTGCAATTTGTTATGCAGAAAATAAGCCGTCACACAGCTCTGTACATGGAAAAATAAAAAAGTCACAGATTTTTGAAGGTGGGGAGTGAAAAATGAAAACACAAAAATGAAAAAGGGCTGCGGTGTTAAGGGGTTAAACTGTCAATATTAAATACTGTCACTATGAAGTGAAATTTGTTACACAAAAAAGAAAAAAGTTTCGACGGTGGGGAGCAAAAAATGGCCTGGTCACAAGGCAATGTACAGCAATCCCTCTCACTCTGCTGCATGCTACAGAGCAATGCAATGTATATAGCACTTGGCTCGGGTGAAGAGGAAAATCTGTGATGCCCCCTAAATAACTTTTAGCTCTTTGTGTTTGTCATTGTCTCACCTCCTCCTGTACGTTCTTTTTAGGGTTGGCGCAGGAGCATATGAACAGGTTGTCATCAAACGCTGAGAAGATAGGAGGAGTCCCTATCCAGCCTATGTGGTTTTATACTTTGCAGACTTTTTCTGGAAGGAATAAACCGCTTCCCGGTGGGAGATGCACGCTGGTCAGGGATGGTGATGTTCTCCATCCCTCATTGTTTTCCTGGCAGAGATCAACTCTTCACCACATCCTGCAACATCCGAATTACCAGCGATCAGATCAGCCACAAACTAATCTCCAGGACATGGACTGGTAGTTGCACATGAATTGCTGTCATCCTCTTTATGACATTATCTGCATTCGGTACAGACAATCACTGCAGATGACATAAGGGTATTAGGCTATCACATGGATTTTCTGGTATCGGTTCCACAGGTAACATTGTATCGGGGACATTATATATTGTAGACATTTATCAGATTTGGATATTACTACCAGCTAATGGGTGGAGAGCAGATCACAAGCAGTTCATATCAGCAGGGAAATATAATAGAATGGAGATGGCCTCATCGGTGCAAAGTTATATTGAGTTTCCCACAAAGCCTAAAATCTATATGTGGCTTCTTTACGAGAGGTGGTTGACTGATCTGTAGTCAGTAGGTTGCACATGAAGCTTTAGGTATTTTAGTGCACAGAACAATCACATTTCAAGACACTTAAATGTGTGAGAAGAAATTGATTTTGCCATTGCCAAAGAGCTGACTGCAGAGCCGTGTTCACAAAGCCTTCTGACTCCCTAGTAGAGAACCGCCTGATGCTGCGGAGCCACATGGTATAGGCGCTAACCAGAAGTCATTTTAATTTTCCATTTGGGGAGTGATAACCCATCCGCTGTATAACAACAAATCTGTAGAAATTCAATATATACGCCAGATTTTATTGTGTATGCCCCGTCCTAACGCTCCTTGTGCAGCCTCCACATGGTCTGATGGAGTATTATTTATCGGATTTCTGTAGGCTGCCTATAGTATACACCTTTGCATTACTATACTCTGGGAGCATATTTATAGCTCCGCAAGAAAATAAGCTGTAATAAAGGCCTGAAGTTATTGTTCTTAAAAGTAAGTTTCTTTATCCAGATTATTTTTACTGGCACTTTACGAGCGATCGATGTGCCGGCTGACCGGGAGAATGGGTAATGCGCTATACAGGATAGTACTGCTGTTATTAGTCAGAGAAAAACTGATCTATTATTATATAAACATTAATTAAGGAAATGAATTAGAATGGGTTATATAAGTAAAACAATCTTCACTGATCCCTCACCTGAGGGACCAAGCAGGAATGACAGCCCAATGAATGTATGGCTGCACAGGTGACCCCTAGTATTTTCTCTATGTTGAGCATAAAAAGTGGAGGCAACAAGGGTTAGCAACCCAACATTAGTGACCGGACACAATCGTGAGGTGAGGTGGGTATTGGTCCTTTAACTTTTATCACCCGTTTAAAGCCATTTGTCAAAAACTTTTCCCAGGCAAACAACCCTCATAAGCTTGGTAGAACGTGCCATGGACAGGCATGATATACTGTATACATTCAACATCTAGAAAAGGCAGCATTTAGTTTTTTTATTTGCATACTCTGCTCTGGACCTTACACTAAGAGCAAAACATTTCAGAGTCCCATATGGTTACATAATGGAGATGGGTCTCTTGATTGAGTAATATATAAGCTAGTCCCAAGGGGCATTAGATGTCGTACCCAAGAACATTAATATCAAATTACACCAAATCTTCGATAGACTTCTTGTCTGATACAATCCGTGGAGCGTCCAGAAATCTCCCTTCTGTCCAGCCATAAGCATCAGCCTACAATGATGCTGCCATCATACTATTTACTTCCCTCTAATTTACCAGCAAAATTAGATTTATAGCCTATATTTCACATAGTCAAATTAAAAGTATGCAATGTCTAAGCATATCATGTACCAACTATATCCATGTGTAGTAATGGAGCTCACCAATATATTCCTTCTTTTCCAACCCATTACAACTGCACATTTCCATACTTCCCAGTGGCATCCTTATCCACTATCAATCCAGAATGTAATCCAAAAACAAAGGGCCAAGAAAGGTCTTCCAGTAACTCTGCTACACTACATATACTGTAACCTGGAGCCGCCCTGTCCACAGCTCGTATTCCCAGGTTTCTGTAATGTATAACAGTGCTGACCACTTGACTGGCTGATGTTTACACTATGATATTAGGCAGGGGGGGGGTCTGTGTTTTGGGACTTTATGGTTAAGACTATCACATAGTTTCTTACATGTTGTATTGTTTAATATGTATAGTAAATAAATAGACTTCTTATGGGAAATATTGAGAAGCATTAACTATAATATACAGGGAAATTACTTATTTTGATGAAAAATGCAACATTTCTTTTATGGTGCAATTCTGAATTTGGTTTGTAAAATAGTATTTTTATATATAGCATTTGTTGTTGTTATTATATCTGTTTATTTTATGACCTTTCTGAAAAGTGGGACTGACGTGCGAGGGTGTCTGACTGGCACCAGTGACATTGCAGTAAATATTTGTACTAACTGATCCAAAATAAATCATTCTTTTGGGATATATATATTATAGTCTGTACTGTAGCATAGCAAAGTTATAAATAGCATGGGAAATCAAGTTCCATTTTATGATAAACTACATAATAAATATAATTACCCTAATGAAATTATTTGAGAACAGTCACATCAGGTTCACACAATGGGGTAGATTTATCAATATTCTTAAAGGGGACCTTTCACATAGCTTTTCCACCCCATACTCTGAATGTGCAGGGCCAAGAAAAAAGCCCTTTTTAAGGTCAATTCATATTTGGAAAATTTAAAGTGCAACTAAATGTTCCACAGACTTGTGTAAATTAATAGTGCAGAGGATAGTAAATTTTGTTATATAGCTAAAGAAATATGTTCCTGTGTTTCTTTTTCTCCTGCCTTCACTCCTTATTTAAGCAGTTGGTGTAAATCGGCTTTCTATCCTGTATCCACTGAGAGCTTATAGATAAAGGAGCCTTATGTCTTAACTCTTTGCAGTCAGCCTCTAGATTGTCTAATCGCCTCATACAGCTGAATCGAGGAACTATTCTCTAGGCTTGGAAAGGGTTCATCACATTAGCCTCCTTATCTGCCTGAACTGGAGAATCCTCAGAAGATATGCTGCTCACTGCAGGAGAAAGCAGGAACATGGCACATAGAAGCTGCTTTATTTAAAGGGAATATGGTGGAAGTGTGATTTGTGATGCTAAACCACCTACAGGTCTTTATGGACTAGAGGAGGATTAGAATCTCAAATCCCCCTGTAGTTTTTCCTCTTGTACTGGCAAAAAAAAAAAAAACCTGTATACTCCCTTTGCATCATGGAGCAGACGCTCCAGACCAATGAAGCAGGTTGTGTTAATTTGGTGCAGCTTTGCCACATAGTTGAGTGGTTGGTGCACGGCTAAAGTGACTGTAGTAACTACTGCAAAAATGGTCCTTGATAAAAGGAATTGCAAGAACTGCTTTAGGTGTTGTACAGCAGCCATGTCTGATACCACATTTCATTCCAGTAGAATCTAGGGAGACAGAAGCAGCAGACGTTTTTAATTTAAGTGCCAGATTATATGTTTTTCTGGAAAATAAGTGCTTCCACAAAGGCTTACTGCTCTCTGACCACAGTGGTAATCCGTTTTCCAGGATGGGACGAGGAAAACCATGCCTCTTTTGCTACCTTACAAGGCTGGTATATCTATTCCAAAACTATTGTAACCAGCATATCTATTCCAAAACTCACTGATCCCAACTGTAGACAGCACTGTTTCTATGTGTTTGCTTCTCTTCAGTACAGTGTAGGGATCTGGTTTGGCTGAGTGAGAGGCTTTTGATTAGGTCAGAACAATTTGACATAATTCTCCCTATTACTGTGCACGGGGAGGAATCTGTCAAACAGCAGAGGTGGGGCAAGTGATCTCATTAATACCAAGGACTCCACACAATTGGATTGAATTTGTACATTGTGCAAAGTGAAATTTACAATCTCAGCACTACATTACCTGTGTCTCCCCTCAGAGAGACTGGCGTAAAGGTGATGACAGATTTATATTAAACTAAACTAATACACTATAAATACATGTGTACTAGTTATATAAAAAAAAAATTCTTTGTAAAATCCTAATCTAAAGGTTGTGCTAAATGACATTGTATATAGCAGGCTATGTACATGGACACATTGAGCCACTATGACTCTATTCTATAGAGGCAGAGCCACCCTGTATAGTCCCATTAAAGGGCATCTACCACCAGGATGAAGGACTAAATATAAATGAGCCTGAGGGGCTTCATATGTGTTAGAGACAAGAGCCCCTCAGGCTCATTTGCATACAGTCTTTCATCCTGGTGGTAGATGTTCTGCCCTAGGGGAAACTGACTTTGCAATATGGCCCCTTTGTAACAAGACTAACAAAACAATAAATACATGGGTTCTGTTTGGCTCATATACTACTTTAGGTATCCTGTTAAACTGAAAATTATGTATGGAGCCATATAGTTTATGTAATAATATTGCTGACACTGTTATCGCAGTGTATAATAAGCTCCCGGTCATATGTGTAACACATTTATCTGCAGAACATGTATAGCTTAGATACCTATGGTTACATTATATATGTCCTTATTACTATTCACAATATCCTGAATATTTTACAAGTGACCAGATTGATTTTTTAGAAATGTTAGAAAGCTGATGAATGGGACGTTAGCCGACAGTGATGACTTCTTGTACTTCATAATCCAACCTACCTTAATATAATAATATAATCTATAATCGTTTTGCTTTGGGCAGCACATTGAGGGTTTTCTTTCATTTGTTTTTGTAAATCTCCTTCACATACAGCCAGATTCACGAATGCCTTAAACATTTTTTAAAATCAACGCGAGAAATTTCTGAAACCCTGTTTGAAGCTTTTCATTACAGATTCGATCAACAATGCCAGTAAATATATCAGATCTCCATAGATTCATTATACGTGATCCAGGCTGTATGGAATCCAACATTCACCCAGTTTCATTGTCCTATTCCTACAATCTAGTTTTAGGAAGCCAGATGTGAACAGAGCCTTATCCGAAATTCTATATGACTGTATAGAATGCAGCACTATTTACCATGGAAACAATAGGAAAGTGGATTGTGCTTGGGATTGACATTTCATGGAAAAGTTGCTCTAATGTCTTTATCCTTGGCTATCTTCAGTTTAAGGGGTCACTTTTATACAAAGGTTTTTGTATTCTTAATCTTCTTGTAAAGTATTTGTAAATGTGAGGTCTTCCCTTCTGAATGCAAATAAAGTCTTCTTCACACACTTCACTTCTGTGCCTTTGCTCTTTATTGCTTATACTAGAATTTTTCATAAATCGAAAATTTTTAAAAAATGTCTCCATTCCCGTAGACTTTGAATCTGTTTTCCAGCTCAGAAAATAGATTTTTGATCCCCAAATATTTTTTTTCTTTTTGTAAATAGCTTGATAGACTTTATGTGTACCACATTCAGATGCATTCTAGTCAAGTCACAGCCATCAAATACGAATCTCCTTATGCCACAGTAACACGTTCCGCTAGGGGTCTGTTCATAACGCGACGCTAGTGCACAGGGGGCGTTCCTCGGTCCGAACGCACGTGTTTCCAGGGAAATGCATGTGATCGTCTTACCAATCGCATGCGTATCCCTGGAAATGCATATGCGTTCGCCCCCCTGTGCGCCAGCGTCGCGTTATGAACGGACGTCTAGCAGAACGTGTGACCGCTGCCTTAGGATCTTCATCTCCCATAGGGAAGGGAAGTTTTAAAGGATGTCACCCTCTCTTCAGGACCTGTTCTGCCCTTCATACAGCTTATTGATTTCAATAGACAGTACATAGCGATTTCTGTTGTTCCCATTCACCTCCATAGAAGCAACAGAAACATTTCAGTCATCATGATTGGCTGAAATGGGAATATTCATTTAGGTTGGAGTTAGTCTTTTTGTAGCAATGTATGCTATTTTTGTAGAACACACAATAGTACACACATATAAGATTACAGGGTTCACACTTTATACATTTATACTTCCTTTTGACCACAACAAGAAGGTGGAGATAAGGATGGGCTCGATGTGTGTGGGAACTGTGAGATAAACTTCGCCCTAGTCCATCTTGAAGACTCTTGGAACTGGGGGAGGCAAAGATTGCTTTTATGTGTTCACTCAATTGTGTTTGCATTGCAGACACATTGGGAAAAATCAACTAAAATGCTTGTGCTTTTCTCCATCATTCAGTTATACATTTTGCCCAAAGAATTTGCTGTGCAAATAGAAGACCCCACATCTGAGCTTAGGATACTTCTTGTATGGTTCATCCATTATAGCAAAGCCGGCAGGAACGAACTTACAAAACAGTGGCACCCAGGCCTCCTACTATTTTGGTGCCTAGGCAGACCAGCTCTGAAGTGTTGTGTTTCACAGGCCCTTGCCTCTTCACGCCTCCAGACTGCGTTATATAGTTAGGGGGTTTTCCCACGAAAGAAAATTCTCAAATCTCTGTAACCTAGTGATGTTTACACAATTAAGATCATTTGAACCCGTCACTTTACAATTTTACAAAGTGATAGTCAGTGCAAAATTACTGATGTAGGCGGGGACTCTAAGCAGACACATTATAATCCATTTAGTTCTGTGGGGTGACAATGTGGTTACAGGTGTGTATATACACTTTCATCTGACTTCTGACATTGTACTAACCCATAGAAAGAGAGATGTGATGCTTATTACACAGAGGCATGACCGACAGAGGCCGGCGGCACACGTGGCACTTTCGGTCGTTCTTAAGCAGTGTGTTGAAAAACGCATGCTTTTTTCGAAAATGCATCCATTTTTGAGCCGTTTTAATCTAGATAATTGGTAAAACCGGTCAAAAAAAGGATGCGCTTTTTTAAACAGACTGCTTAAAAACAGCCCAAAAACGGGTTCAAAAAGCCACGTGTGCCACCGGCCATAGGATGACAGACTTACACTGTCAGCTCTGTTCTCACAGATGTATCCCTACCTTCCCTTTCCCCTTCCCTCAGATAACTTACGTGCTTGTAGCTTATAGTTTGCAGCTTCTCTCCGCTCAGGATGTGTTTCCTGAGGCCGCGGTCACACGTACCACTAGGCGTCCGTTCATAACGCGACACTAGCGCACAGGGGGGCGGTTCTTGGCCCGAACGCACATGCGTTCCCATTCTGACTGATGACTAACGGAGTTTTCAATGGACTTGTAATGGTGTGTTAGTATCTGTTTCTATCTCTTCCATTTATTTTGATAGTAAGACGTGAACCGTAGCACTATTTTTCATCTGCAGTAACTGAAGGCTAACGGAATACACCTAGTTTTTTTCAATGGATGACGGATGGTCTTTATTTGTATCAGTTTGCACAGTTAATCCATTTGTGTTTTTATAATGCGCATACTCAGATTTTAAAATGAAAGAGTTTCCATGTGACCTGTAGTGCTCAAAGCTGGAGGAATGAAAGCAACAGGTGGCTATAAAATAATGAAAAACAAACAGATACCAATGGAATAAAAGTAATAAAAGTATCAGTTTTAAAAAAAAAAAAAAATAAAGAAAGAAACTTCAAAATGAAAGCCTGAACACAGAGGCCAGTTCACATAATATAGGTTCTCTAGGTTGTATGTCTGGTTGTCTTTCGGCCTTTGAATCCTACAGGCTTGAGCATGTTCCTCTGTATAGGAGGCTATAGAGTATAATGGCAGTATTATCCAACTGCCAGTGACCAGGAGAAAAAACTAGACAGCTCCCAGGTCTTTTCACCATGGGCTTGTCCTTTCATGTTTGGCCTCATGCGCACATAATGTGTGCACAAACAGGGAAGTTTGTAGCCCATTTCGGCCAGGTGGAGATTGGAGGGGTGAGCGTTCCTCAACCCCCCCATCTTCATAGGAAAAAGAGACGCCATGCTGAAAATAAAAGATCTGCTTTGTCTTGTACAGTGGTGCCATCTTGCTTGATCAGGTTGTGGTGAAACGTGGTCATGTACACAGGCCTAAAGGGGAAGGATATCACTGTCAGGTGACCTGAACAATAAGGGTGATGGCACACGTTCAGTTTTTCAGATGCAGTTTTTGATGCCCAAACCTGGAATGGAGTAAAAGTAAGAGGTGGAGCAACACCTTTCACTTATATGTCTCAACCTTTTATCATCAACACCTGCTTTTGGCATCAAAAACTGCATTTGAAAAACTGAACGTGTGCCATCACACTAACAGAATAGCACTCAACGGGGGTGGGTTGTTTGTGTTGGGGAGGTGCGGCTATTTTGTCTCTTGTATTTAACAGGCCGACCTGCGCTGCCATTACTGTGTGTTCTTCCTTTGTTTGATACAAGTCTATTTGTGGAAAAACTAAACATTAAAAAATGTTCTAATAAAAATTATCTGACTAAATAACAAGAAAAAAAAAGAAAAACAAGAGAATAGAATCATTCAAATGTTAATATCTTGACATCATGTAACAAGCAGCTATTACCCATGTAATGGTGGTAGAACCTTTTTTTTAACACTGCCTTGATCTGTAGTAGTTCCATTCTGGGTCATTGATCCCAAGTAGTGTAAAGCCCCGTCAGGACACACCGGGAATGGGTATAGGTAGCGATTTCCAGTATGCAGGAACAAGGGCACAGCTCTGAATAAAGCCAAGCGGATGCAGTACGTGGGGGCCATTTCCACTCCATCTAGTGCAGAGTCCCCTCTCCTCCTCCACACATACAAGCATTTATCAGCCTCGATGCTTCAGGCTGACCACAACCTAAGCTGACAAAAGTGTGTCAAACAATTCAAAGGACATGGCCTTTACTAAATATTCATTAAAATGCTATGGTAACCACAGAGAATATGTTGTCCTATAGTGTCCTAGAAGACCTTGTAAACGGCAGTTCACATGAAATTCACAAAGCTCCCAAAAAATCTTTACAGCAAAGGTTTAAATTACATGTGGGGAAAAATTAGGTGTACAGTTTGATTCAAATTATTTTTTCCCCAGTCAGAATCTGGGGATGTGTGAATTATGTTAAAGGGCTATTCCTATCTCGGCATTTACATTTAATTTAATTCATTTGCCACATGCAAACATTTCTTCAATTGGATGTTATTAAAAAAAATGTTCCTGTGTGAAGACAATCTCTCATACATGTAGCCATGTTGTCCCTTAGAAACCAGACAGCTTCCTCGGATATGACCACCTCAGATTTTGGCAGCGGTGGCCAGACATGCGCTATAGAGTCCTGCTGGACCGCCTGGATTCATGGATCATTACTACAGGGTGGCTGTGGGACCTGCAGTAACTTCCAGACATTTCATATACAAGAACCTTTGTGTCTTTGTGCAATCCCTCCAGCAGGGGTGGCCGTATCCGAGGAAGCTATCTCGTTTCTAAGGGACCATATGACTACATTTATGAAAAATTATCTTCACACGGGTAAATTTTTTTAAATAACATCTAATTGAAGAAATGTTTATATATGGCAGATTAATGAGACTGGATGTGAATGCCCAGACGAGAATACCCCTTTAAAAGTTAGTTTTTTAATAAAAATCTAAAATTCAAGAAAGTTTAAAATAAACGCAAAAAAAAGTCTGAGATGTTGAGCATTGTACTTTACTGTAAATTTCTGACTATATAAAAGGCTATTTACAACAGTCATATGTATAGTACAGCAGCATTACATAAACATTTTCTTTTTTTGCTGTAATTAACAGCGTTATACTTTTGAGATGATAAAATGGTGGCTTCCAATATACATTTATAAAAAATTTTTTACAAATCGGTATGAATTAATTTCCAGGATCCACAGATGATGAGGCTCAAATAGGCATTCCAAAGGTCAACATCACCATCTGAATGGCTTTCAAGGGGTTGACCACCTCCCTCATGTTGTCTTTTGTCAGCACCCAGTCAGGCTTTATCCTGTTAAGAGGTTTGGAAAAACAAATTTATAAGCAAGAAAACAATTTTGGGAAAAAGAAAATATAGTTAACTCCATATACTTTGGAGTGACCAGCTGAGAGTTGTACTGGTTGAAATCACTGAAGCGCTCAGAGACAGGTTCATTATTCCCCCAAGGTCGGAGGTGTTCCCAGGACTCTGTATCCACGTTACAATGTGGAGAGGAGGGAGACCTACAGGGTGAGCCAGCGACTCGGGAGACCTACAAGGTGAAGGGGATCCGGGGGAGGCACAGATTGCTCTGGGGGATGTCCCGCCTAATGGAGGACCTGAAGGCTCCTTTCATTCTGGCCTTGTGACATACTGTGCACATGGAAAAGATAGAACATCTTACCTTGTACTGCCGGCAGTGTGAAAGAAGCCTACGGCTGTGTTGAGTATGATGTGCTTGAATTGCATTTTAAGATTCATTTCAAGCACAACTGGAGTATCTCCACCTTAAACGCATGTGTTTAGACCTAAATGTTTGTGTTTTTTTTCTAACCCATCAAAACACAACACAACCTATGTGACTACTTGCCAAATGCATACATTTAGGTCCAAACACCTATGCGTCTGGGGACAAGTTAGTCTTGTTGTGCGAACAAGACCTTCGGCTGCGTTCACGATTATGTGAACCCTGCTCCTCCAGTACATCAGATCTAATAAGAAGGCTCCAGTATCCTGAGGTATCTGCATCTGCCGGGCAGCTACCCAGGAAGACTATTCAAATTGAAAATAGCCTTGGGCAGAGCAGGCACAGGTTATACATAGCTAGTGCATAGTTGTGGGGCATGAATGCCCTGCACTGGCCACTTTGCCGACTGGCGTGGTCAATTATTTCATGGCTTGTACGTCAGAAAACTTGTATATCGTATATATCTCCCAAATGTGTTTACATTGCACTGCATTTCTAGCATAAACTAAGTCAACTAATAGAAGGTGCCCAGAATGACTAGACAGTCTTACACTACAACAGATTTATCATCCAGGGCCAGACACTGTGATAAATAGGATGCAGCACAAGACTGTCTAGTCCAATTCTGCACTGCACCTTACAATGCTTTTGATAAATTTTCCCCAAAGTAAGTACTATACATTTATTGGGAATTTATTGTGAACTGGAGATTTACTTTATGTCACTTTATACTGTTAAAAGCACTAAAAATGGTGATGAGTCTAATGCAAAAGTGTCAATGGAAAAAAAAAATAAAAAAAGGACTTTACCTTGAAACAATTCTTGTGCGCACGGGTGTTGCTTGGAACGGGACATTTCCAAGGTTTTGAGAGCTGCCCATCAGTGCCTGCCTTATATTCCTTGCAGTGTCCATCTTGTGTTTTCGTGTAGTCAATTTGTAGATGCTGCAGATCCGGTCTATGGTTTTTGGTATGGCACGGATCTCCTGAGAATAAAGACAGATCTGTGCAGTCAAAGAATTTGAAAGCTTCCTAAGATTTTATGTCACCCACTTTGTGATCCATGCACAGAAAATAATACCATCACTCTACATCGAGCACCTACCCGAGCTCTCTGGGAGTTCAAAGCAAAGATTGCCAGAAGACAGCAGGCCTTTGTAAATATACTGCCCCCTTTATCCGATACTTTGTCTCCAGGTTTCTCTCTGTAAATCTGCATCAAATCGAGTAGAATTTCCACAGAATTCTCCACTTCATAGACAGCAGATACTGTTCTTTCATACTGTATATAAAATAAAAGCAGAATTTTAGGTTTGGTCTTTGGAACCAGTCCATAGATTTTCTGTACAGTAGAGTTCACAAAGTCTTATGCAAACAAACTGATGGGAGTCAATTTTAGGGGCTGCGTCACTTCAGATTTCCATATCTTGGGCTCTATAGCATTATAGGATTCAGTGGTAAAATATAAAACATAAGAACCTCACCCTATCTCCACAAATTGCTTGTGGCTCTGCGTTCATAGTTGGAAACGTGAGCTGCAGATACAGATCAAAATCACCTATTTCTTTAACTGTGTGTAACTTTATTCTTTAGCTCACAAGCGAAAAGCATGGGCTCTGTACTGTAGAAACCAAGAAATGGACATCTGAAAAGACTCTTCTGTTAAGAAGACTCTCACTCATCTAAAAAATAAAAAAAGTGGCTCTTCTCAGTTGTTCAGTTACAAGAGGTTATTCTAGAAGAGATATTTCATAATGACAGGGCTAGTGGTTTAGTGAGATAAAGGGACACTGTCACCAGATTTTAAGTCTACACCACTACAGAATGAGTAATTTGAGTTGCTAGGTCTGCAAAATCTGCTACACATGCCTGTGCATTAAAGACAGGCGATCCTGTCCTCTTATAGGCTCGGGTATACAGGAGGAGACCCGTGACTATGCTGTAGAACATTGTATCCAAAAGTTGGTTAATATGCCAGATATAGGAGCAAAGTAGACAAAACCAGGACAATTGGTCTGAATGCACTATAAGGAGACCTACGTATATCACTGTTAGCACATGAGGTTACTAAAGGTCAAATAAGTATTGCACACACTCCTGCACAAATATTGGCTCTGTGGAATAGGGGGTATACTTGTTAGGTCATATGTTTTGATCAACACGTATCCAATTGTTGTTGGAGTCAAGATTCAAGCAGCGACCCGCTTACTTTTTTTTTAGAAAATTCAATAAGAGCATTCAGGTTTGGGGCAGATGTATTCGTACAGTTTTTCCTGCACTAAATTTGATCTTTGAGAGAAATGATTGCCATTTACAACACACACTAAAGTATTGGAGAAATCGGTAGGCCGTGGAGTCTTGCCAAAACACACAAGCTTTCTAATCATTTCTATGCTTATAAATGGGGCATATACTGCAGCAGTCACATGATGCACCAGTATATGTGCCCAATCCCCAGCTCATGCCATACATCCCAGGTCTATGTTCTTACCTTGGACAGGTTGAGCAGCACTTGTATAGACAGCTTGATCACTTCCATGCAGGGAATGCTTCGGTTGCAGCTCCGTATCAGGGTGAATATGACCTTTACAGCTCCACTCTGTGCCATGTTCTCACAGCAAACAGAGGAAAGTCTGGTGGCAACTTCTATAGGAGAATCGGGGAAAACATGCAGCCTGTGAGTATAACAAGATCCTAATAACATATACATTACCATGCATAATTTTTACGCAAGTACAAATCTCACCGAGATGTTCCAGAGCCGCCAGTATAAACGAGAGGTGCTTGTGGGTCAGCAAGTAATTCAGTGCAACAAACGTCCTGTTACAGAGTCTGTCTTCATCTTTTATCTGTTCATTTACCTCCCGGAGACGCATCCGCAACTTTTTCATTACTTTGGTATCATGCGTCTTCCTCCACTGATGACCCCTCCAGAGAGCCTTCCAGTAAAATAAAAGACTCATGATTGATGGGTAATTTATATGTCAGACAAATATTAGCACAACCATTCACATTACATTGACCTTAATACAGAAACGTCTACAGAACTGCAGGATACTTTCTATGTCCATTTGACAAAAAATAGGATTGTAGTTTTGCAAGTTAAGATTGATGTCCCTCAGCGAGTCCATCTATAGCATTTTTTTTTAACCTTCCTAGTGTCATGACCCTTTTATACAGTTCATCATGCTGTGGTGACCCCCAACAGAAAAATAATTTTTATTGCTACTGTTATGAATCATGCCCGCAGTCCCAGGGAGGGCCCGCAGTAGCCAGCAGTCCCAGGGAGGGCCCGCAGTAGCCAGCAGTCCCAGGGAGGGCCCGCAGTAGCCAGCAGTCCCAGGGAGGGCCCGCAGTAGCCAGCAGTCCCAGGGAGGGCCCGCAGTAGCCAGCAGTCCCAGGGAGGGCCCGCAGTAGCCAGCAGTCCCAGGGAGGGCCCGCAGTAGCCAGCAGTCCCAGGGAGGGCCCGCAGTAGCCAGCAGTCCCAGGGAGGGCCCGCAGTAGCCAGCAGTCCCAGGGAGGGCCCGCAGTAGCCAGCAGTCCCAGGGATGGCCCGCAGTAGCGTCAAAAGCACTTACTTGCCTGCGCTCCCATAGCCTCTCTGGTCGTCTGTGCCTCTCCATTCTCCCAAGTAAGGACGCTGCCAGTGTCTGGGCTATGTATGTAACTGTGCAGCGCTGCTTTCCTCATTAAATGTACTTGCATCTTGATTAATTATGGGAAGAATGGTCATGAAGCAGGCCAAGATGTATAGGTGAGCAGTCTAGGTCCCTACATACATATTTACGATGGTCTTCACCAACCCCTGTGAAATTGTCGCTTGACCCCCCAAAGGGGACGAGACCCACTGATATACAAGTTTATGTACAAATCAAGAGAATGATATGATGAAGATGTTATAAGTACCTGGAATTTTACTATCCCATTTCTGACTTTATTAAGTTTTCGATGTTGAAGGAAAACCCTGAAATTTCTCTGTATTTTAATGGCAGCTTCATGACGTCGCTGTAGCCATGCTCGTACAACATGCTGTACAGTGATTATCTTATTCCGTGTGATGTGGAAGTTTCTTTGCTGTACTCTTGAGCGATACCACCTCTGCAGAAGCAACCAGGAGCCATTAAATCTACAACATCCACTTGTAATTCAACACACACACACCTCATCTGCAAACTATAAGAATTACTTGACATTCATAACTCACTGTCCACATAAGCTACATACCTGTATGTAAATGACATAGGTAACTTGTTCCTGTGCTTTTCTAAGAATCAGACGATTTCGGAAAAACCTCTGAATTTTCATGGCACAGAGATGGAGATGAACAGCTGAACTGAACCGCAGAAGTTGCCTCTCTCGCTTTAGACGCGCAACCTAGAAGATGTGTAATAAGGTATCAATGCAGATTATTTTTTTCTTTTTTTAAAAAGCCAATGCTATACTATTGGGAACAAATAGCAAACAAGTGAACCGTGTGAGAATAGTAAAGTAAATTGTTAGAACAATCCTCAAAAGAGTTTATGGATTTTTATTATGGAAGGGAATGATGGAAATATTAGTGCAGATATGAGCTGCACCTTAGTTGATCTCAGTTTATTATTAGAAGTCACCAAGAGGACCTTATCCTAAAATTGAGCATGGACAACAAATCACCCATCCATAAGACAAATCTCACAAGGACATGAATAGTATAAATTGTGTGTCTGCAGTAGTTACCTGCTTTCTGACCAGCCAGCCTCGGGCACAGGCTTGCAATCTGATGACAGAATTCTTCAGTTGCAGGTAATGAAGTTGTTCACATCTTCTTTGTTGCAAAGCCCTAAAATGTCTCTGTACAGTTACTGCTGCAGCTTTCATCCTGAGAAACTGCTGCCGATGCCAGAAGCCCCTGAATGCTGCTTGTATGATGCCAGCCGCATGCCGCTTCTAGAGACAAAGAGCAAAAATAAAAATGAAGTCAACCTTGAGTTTATGGTTCTCAGCAGGTTACAAATGGTAAATATGTCCTGTTTAAAGGTTAAAAAAAAAATCTATAGAATCCCCCAAACAACCCCAGTAAGGATGCAGGTTTTGGAACCATTTTTTGTTTTGGCAGAATACTAAATGCAAAAAAAATGGGTCACAATAATGCTGTGAGCAAGTGACCCTTATTATATTAAGGCTTAAATCATATATATGTGTGCGGAAACCTACCTTGTGAATCTCTGCCCTAACAACATGTCCTCTGTATGCAGACTGAAGTATTTGCACGGCTGCTTTTTTCTGTAGAAACTCTTTGCGGATATTCCTTGAAGTTAGAGTCTCTCGCCGCCTTCTCTGAATGCACACAGCAGCTTTTCGAATCTTTAGAAATCTGACACCACAGAGAGAAATAGACTATTAAAAACTAAAACGCTATGTGATCATCTGCACCACAGGCTACATTAGATGCCCCTCATTTCTGATTCAGTTAAGAAATCCCCTTAGCAATTACAATGGATCCAATTACGGTCAATAGGATCTTTTGGAGTCCATTCGGGGAGATAAGGCCCTGCCTCCCAGTATACAGCCCACAGCCCCTGCCCACCACCCAGTATACAGCCGTATACAGCCCGCAGCCCCTGACCACCCCTCCCAGTATACAGCCTGCAGCTCCTGATGCCCCCGCTGACATTGTAGTGTGTGCGCCACCATTGGAAGGGGAGTACACTTTTTTTTAATACACTTGAGTATAAGCCGCGTTAGGGTTTTTCAGCACATCTTTTGTGCTGAAAAACTCTGCTTATACTCGAGTATATACAGTACCTCAAAGTAGGGTATGATGCTTACAAATGTGTAGTACCCGCTTACCTTGCCCTTTCCTGCTTGGCTCGAACGCATCTTTGAAGGCTCTTAACAGTCCTGATCAGAGTAATGAAGTTTCTATGAATAGTGTAGGATCGGTAAAATCGCTGGATCACGCAAGCAGCTTTATCTCTCCTTAATAATGTCCTGGTTTGTGATCCTCTGAAGGCAGCCTAAATTTGGAAAAATAATGGCAGTAGTGTTTTAATCATTAAAACATAGATATATTTCTTAAATAATCATTTGGAAGATTATGCGCAACATAATCATTAGGGGAAAAAAAAAAAGTATATGAGGTGAATAAAGTCCCACTCAAGAGGCGGTTTATCAGAATGCAGTCTGCATGTTAGTGGTTCATTCAATGCCAGAGATTCATAAATCTAAATCAAATCTAAAATTGTAATTACAATACACAAGCTGCAATATGTGCATCCACGCCCTGATGTCAACTAAAAACTAAATTTTCTTAAGGGATTATTCGCATGAAGACAAGTTTCTTAAATGAACTCCGGATAAAAAAAAAAATAATAACATTCTATGAAATGCTGTATTTTTCTTAATAACAGATATAAGTCCCAGTCCAGGTGCTTACAATTTGGTTGTCCCTGGATCCGACCATAAATCTTGGTCAGACAATTCCCTGTAGATTAACTTACATTGCAGGAGGGACACTTTTTGGTTATACTGTGCTTCTAGCAGCGTGCGGAGGACACAGTAGCAGCTGCTCTACAAACAAGATAATCTCCCAGGGGAGGGCATAATAATAATACTAATTCTGCTACACAGGGCTTTCCATATCTCTCTTTTTCTATGTGGCAGATACAAGTAGACCGTTCAGAGGCTAAATGAAAGTGTAGATAAACCCTGTAGCCTGATAATCTAAGCACATTGTCAGCGCACTGCATCTCATAGCACAGAGGAATCTGGAAGTGTCTTCTGTCTGCCTACCCACCCACACTCTGACCATCACCAAGTTATAGGAGCAATATAACTGAGTACATTTAATCTTTATAGTGTAAACCTCACTACGGGATTAAAATTTGAGAACTTTCGTTCACGGGCAAATCCTTTTAAAAGATATAGTTAAAAAATACCTGTAAGACGAGAGTAGCTGCTCTGACATTGCAGTAATAATGACGATGGAGCATCTGGAGACGGCGTGCCCGATATCTTTCTTGTATGACTATGGCTGCCAGTTTATACTGCATGAAGATCCTTCTCTGCGCATATCTGCGCCATTGGGCCTATTACAACAAAATGGAGATTAAAACCTTTTTTTCTCTTAAGAAGCTAAAACAAGATACATTATTCAACACCATGACATGTTATACATGACAGGTCCAACAAATAAGTCTCTATTAAATCTACAAAAAAAGTCCTGCTGCAAATAATCACAAAGGTTATGTTAGATGGATCCACTCGGCCCATACTTAACACTGTCTGCAGCTTTGAATGGTGAAAACTACTGAAAAAATTCATTAGTGAAAGGGTTTGTCTGGAGGTTGAAAAATATGGCTGCTTTCTTCCAAATTGCTACTCAGCTGCTTAGAGATTAAAAGGACCAAAGTTGCAATATCAGCACAAACCAGGGTCAGGTTTGGCGCTGTTTTTGGAAGAAATCAGCCATGTTTTTTAACCTCCAGGCAAAACCCTTTTGATGCCCCAAGTTTTATTTACACATTAAGTAACATTTATATATGTCACAGATAATGGGAGAATAGGAGCATCTCAGATTCCGCTAATAACAACATGCTTTGATAGTCAGAATCTGGGGATTATTGTACAGAAATTAAGACATAACTAAAGCAACCGCACTGGACAATTTTCTAAAGGAATACCTTGGATTTCTGATTTATGCATTACCAATTATTTCAAATATAGTATAACCATAAATACACACCTGAATTATTACTGCAGCACACTGAGCCTTTATGAACTTCCTTTGAGCACAATATCTCCTTATTGCTGACTGCAGACTGATGACGTGTCTCCGTACATCCAGGTACGCCATTCTCTGCCGTCTCATAATAATAAGAGATCTGTACCGCTGCTGAAGGAGGACTGCCGCGTCCCTCTGCTTATTATACAGGGTCTTCATTCTCTGCATCCTGTATATGGACTGCAACTTTACAGCCGATTTTCTGAGCATTAAAAACCTTCTCCGAATCACAACCATCCGTAGATAAGCCTGTAGTTTTCTTGCGGCTTTCTCTTGGCGCACAATCCTGCGTGCCAGCAACCCTCGGAAAGCAGCCTGGATTACTATAGCAGATTGTCTCATTGATAGATACTCGGCTCTCTGCAAACGAGTTTGGCGACAACTCCTAAACCAATTTTGGATGCAGCAAGCCGATACTTCCATGTCCTTTATCCTTTTCCTAACCAGATAGGCTCGGATGGCTGCTTGGAGAAGCATTGCTGCAGACTTGATCCGTGAGAAGGCTTTCCTCTTCTGATGCATCTTCCATGTTGCCTGGATCACAAGTGCAGCTGCCACACGCCTCCATTCGCGTCTCTTTTTCATAGCGCGGAAAGCAGACTGTATGCATGTGGCGGCTTTCTTTAGCGTGATAAACTGCTTGACTGCCTCATTTCTGTACAAATTTGCTCTAAAACGTAGCTGTATTTTTCTTGCCGCCTCTTGCAAGGCCATATAGGATTTTCTCTGTTTGTACATACGATAAGATGCTTGGATCACCGTTGCCGCTCTGTTTTCCGCCTTGAGTCTTTCCTTGGCTTTATGTGATCTCCATGAGGATTGGATGCAAGCGGCGGCCCTCTGCAGTCGGAGATAGTCTGTGCGCACAGCCCTGGCAAGCACCAGTGCCCGGTATCTTCTCTGGAGACAAATTGCTGCAGACCTCAGTCTTACATACTTTGTTCTTTGTAGATTGCCTTTAAAACACTTTTGGATGCTCGTGGCTGCACAGTGCAATCTTTTTAGGCGTCTTCTTACTTGTGCTCCTCTAAAGGCAGCTTGTAGTAAAATAGCAGATTTTCTGGTTGTTTGGTACATACACAAATCTCTGTCCCTTGCCTTCCTTTCTCTGTATCGCTGCTGTATTGTTATGGTGGCTTTAATAAGGTTTTTGTAGTATGTACGATGGACGTGCATGTGATAACTGGATTGAATTACAGCAGCTGCTTTATTCATGGTACTGATTTGTCTGCGTACCCTCATTCCCCTAAACCCTGCCTGAATAATGATAGCAGATCTATATAATCGTAGAAATCTACTTCGTATCAGTCTATATTTGACTACTGAGCGATACCACATCTGAATCTTACAGACGGCCTCACGCTGTCTTCTATACAACACTATGGCTCGATGCATCCTGAAGCAGGCTTGTATCCTGGTTGCCATTTTGTGCTTCAAATCCAGATCTTTCCTTACTTTATATCCTCTGTATGAAGCCTGAATGAGAGATGCAGCTTTTCGCATTGTTTGATAGCGGCAATAATCCTGGTGGCTTACAACAGCCGACCTATACAGTCTCTGAATGCGAATAGCGGCTTTCTTTAATGTGAGGTATTGCTTATGTTCAATGTATGTTCTAAATTGTCTTTGGATGAGTATGGCTGCTCTATTTTGGTTTCTTAGCTCTTTTCTAACCCTCCAGCCTCTATAAGCAGCTTGGATGCAGATGGAAGCCTCCTTAATAAAAGAGTAGCGCAAAACTTCAAAGTCTCTCATCTTCTTTGCTCGATATCTTTCCTGCATCACACAGATGGCCCAGTGAAATTTTTTATAATTATTTTTGCATATATACATTCGGTACGTGGCTTGGATTTTAGAAGCAGCTTGGTGCATTTTAATTAGTTCCTGCCTCACCTTTGCACCCCGGTAAGCACACTGAATTGTTATGGCTGCTTTACGCAACTTTAAGAAAGTCTCTCTTTCACATACAGCTGATCTATATGACCTGTAAGAGCGCTGTATGAGGATTGTTGCACATTTTAGATTCTGATACTGATCACGTACCTTATGCATTCTGAACACTGATTGGATGACTGTGGCAGCAGAGTGTATGCTTCGCAGCTCTTTTCTAGCTCGGTGTCCCCTATATGCAGCTTGTAAAACAAGGACGGCCTTTCTTAATTTGATGAACTCTTGTCTTTGATGGTCCCGGAGTCTTTTTAATTTATATCTTTTCTGAACAATAAGGGCCACACTTCGCAATGTTAGAAACCGGCGTCTTTCTATAAAGGACTTGAAATACCTCTGAATGACCCGGGCAGCTCTGCACTTTGCCTTGAATTCACGTCGCTGCTTCATTGTCCGGAAAGAGGATTGGATGCACAGAGTGGCACGTCTCATATCACAGTACAGCTGCTTATGTCCATTTCTCTCCTGACAAGCACGATAGCGCCGCTGAACTGCTATGGTAACTTTTTTTAACTTGTTAAAGCAACTTCGCTGCTTAAACATTCTATATTGTGACTGTATCACAGTTGCAGCAGCGTGCATGCGACCAATCTGCTTCCTGAGGTTTCTCCCTCTCCATGTGGCTTGAATAGTGCATGCAGCTTTTTTAAGGTTAATGTATTGACCCTGCACCATCCTGCGTTTTAGCACAGATCTGTATTGTTGCTGGATCACAATAGCCGCCCGCCTCATTTTCTGATATTCCGCTCTCTGCTTGTGCATTCGGACAACAGACTGGATCCGTGTTGCAGACTGGTGCATCTGAAGGAGCTTTCGTCTTGTCATCGCTCCTCTGTACAGAGACTGGATTTTTATAACACTTCTCTTGAGATGAACATATTCTGCTCTCTGCACCCGAGCAGCTATGGTAGTGCGGTACCACCGCTGTATTGTGGTTGTGCTCTTCTTTAATTTAAGGTATTGTTTTCTGACTCTGTAACAACGGTAACAGGCCTGAATAGTGCTGCCTGCTTTATGAAGATCCGAGATATTCTTCCTGGCCTTCCACCCCCTATATGCAGCCTGAAGGACTGTTGCAGCAACTTTTATTTTTAGATAACGGGATCGTTGACACTTTTGTAAAGCATAAGCTCTGTAGTGACTCTGAATGAGCTGAGCAGACTGCTTTATTGTCTTATACTGTGTCTGGCAGACATGCATTCTGTAATAGGACTGGATTACACTGGCTGCTGTGTGCAATCTCAAAAGCTCCCTCCTAATTTCTCTACCCCTCCATATAGCTTGTATCCTGCACACCAGCAAACGCTTATGAAGGTAGTCACGCCTTTGGTTCCTACCAGTCACTACAGCCCGGTAGCGCCACTGGAGAATTAATGCAGACTTCTTTATTTCTTCAAACCTTTTTTGAGCGAGAAGCCTTCTGACAGCAGACTGAAGAATAACTGCAGCGGTATTCTGCTTGTAAAGGTCTCTCCTTACTTGAAGGCCGCGCCATGCAGATTGTATCACAGTAATTGCCCTTTTAGCTTTTATAAAATGTTCCATTCCTTGTTTCCTTTCTTTGTGATCTCGGTACCAACTTTGAATAGTCATTGCAGACCATCTCATCTTCAGATATTTCCTCCTTGCTATATAACATCGGAAGTTGGCCTGGATGGTAATTGCCGCAGTGCGTTGTAGTCTCAGACTTTTACGTTGCATGTACCCACGGTAGGTTGCTTGCAATCGAACCGCAGACTCTTTCATTACCAGGAAAGTTGTCCTATGACGAATATAATCCGTGTGTGCCCGAAATCTCCTCTGTATGATGACAGCAGCTCTGTAAATGATTAAATACTTCTTTCTTTCCCTATACATTTTGTACCAAGCTTGTAGCGTTGTTGCAGCATTATTCCACGCTGCTATCTGCTTTCTCACCAGGTATCCTCTAACAGCAGACTGTATTTTAATACAGGATGCCCTTTTCCTGACGAAGAATTCTCTCTCTTGAATCATCAAGTTATTACCACGAATCAATCTTTGTATGAAGATCACGGTTTCCTTCAAGACATGATAATTCTTTCTTTGCTGCCTCATTTTAAACTGGGATTGTAGCTGTACTGCAGCTGACCGCAAGCTCAAGTATCTACGCCTTGCCTTAAGCATGCGATACTGTGACTGTATTGTAATGGCTGCATTAGTCCTGGCTTGCAGCTTGCGCTCCTGCCATCTCCTGTAGGTTTTCTGAAGCACCATCGCAGCTGCACGTTCCCTTATAATCTTGTCACCTTTCCATCTCCTATAAGACGACTGGATAACAGCGGCTGCAGATTTTAGTTGGAGATAGCGGTTGCGCTGCTTTATAGCTATTAACCACGAGCGAACATAAGCTTGAATGGTTCTCACAGCATACATTGTCCTTTTATATGAAGAAACCGCAATCTTTGATCTGACTCTTGCTTGCATGAGAACAACATAGACTTTTAAGGATCTGTAGTATTTCAGAGCAGCAAATCCTCTCCAATGTTTCTGTAAAGCAGAATGAAAAAGGAGTTAGTTATGCCATTAATAAGTAATATTCACCCTTCCCCAATACTTGCCACCCCACTCCAATGCTAAACAGGGCCGTCACCAGTCCCTGCACCCCATTTGGATTTGATATACAGAACTGATGTGGTCATTAACTGGTTAAGAGTTCATTTTCACAGGGGGACCAAAGCAGTGTCAAATCAGGGAAATCAGTGAGAAAGGTAATTTATTTCAATCTGGTTAAGAATTGTTTACCCTCTTTTTGTTGCTCTTTTACATTGAGGTTTTAAAAACAAAAATAAAATTAAAGTTGATCATTCCTACACACCTGAATAATGACCGCTGCACAAGTCTCAATCTCTTTTTTTCTGATTGTTTTTAGTTGCACCAACGTCTTGTAGGCCAAGAATCTTCTCCAATGCTTTTGTATTAAAAGGGCAGACGATACTCTCCTCTCAATTCTTCGTCTTGATAGAAACTTGCGCACTGCACGCTGAATGACATAAGCAGCCGTGTGTTTCTTCTAAAAGAGGAAAATAGGCAAATTAAACCAGAGGCTAAACCCTTCCAAAGATCAGTGTGGGGGTAGGGGGGCTACGTCATGTGACAGCATTATCCAAGTAATATGCCAACACTTTAAAAGATGTTAAGATAATCCCAACTCACATCTACTATGTGGTAGTACACAAAGCAGCTCTACTAATGAGTTACACAGAATTGTTACTGTGGGATAATTATTACATACATTGCATACATGCCTTTTTAGGTATTGAAAGAAATGCATAGATATCTCATGGAAAACCTCACCTTTAACAACTGTTCCTCTGCTGACAGTCTGTGTCTTCTCCAAGCTGTCTGTATCACTCTGGCTGCCCGAGCTTCCTTGCGAATGTCCAATAGCCGGGCACAAAGGAATGAGAGATAAATTATCACAACCTAAAGGGGGAAAAAAAATATATATAATAGTCAACAAAAAAACCTTACAAATAGTTACGATTAAATTTAATATAATGGCAGATTGGGATTTTAAAAAGTCGGGGGCATTCCTGTTGAAACCCTTCCTTACCTTTTCATCTGGTATTGTATTAGACATGTCAGAGTGATGGATCATTGCAGGGATTCCTCCCAGATCAGCAGCAGCTTTCTGCACTAGACTGAAGTTTGCCTTCTCATTCTCCAGCAACTCCGCAAACACCGACGAAGACGTCAAACCTAGTGAAAGAGTTGTGATAAATATCCATCCTTGCAGTTATGTATACCCAGGTTCACGGCATATGAAAAAATTTTCATGAATTTAGCCTCATTTTAACTACATGCACATCTTTTAGGACAACACACAGGTGCATAGTAAAAAAGTGGCTAAAATGTTGATTGGTCTGTTGCCAGCCATCTAGCACTGGGTTCTGGGAATAAGGCTTCATGCACACAACCGATTTGTATGTGCCATTAGCAGCCGAGAGCTATGACATCTTGTCCCCGCGCTCCAGCCGGCTAATTAAAAGAAGTATTTTTTCCAGATGATCCTAGCGTGTCAAGATTAAAGAAGAGCACCCCCCGGGATTGTGATGGAGAAGAGTAGGCAAGTAAATTTACTGTAGTTTGTTTTTTATTCATCTTAATGCTAGTTTTCCTTTAAGGACGTCCAAGGTAAGGTTCAGCTAGCCATGCCTCCCTGTATCATGAATGTGTTGACTGTCCACGTCATAAACTATAAAGCAAGTCCCATTCCTGCTTGGATTTGTTGAGTGACCAGACATATTTCAGACATCGATGAGTTTAGCAGCAATCACCCACCATTTTCAAACATGTTTTAGCATGGAAATTGCACACGTCGTGTGCCTAAAGCCTAAATCTGACCAATAAACACATTAAATTGAGCTTGTGTGTTCTCTGCTTTATTCTGTGGGTTGTCCCAGTAATTCCAAAAAGCGTCTCAGGCACTCTAACAGCCTGTAAATCTACAACACAGAGGGGTTCTGGTAACACCCCCAGGAACACATAAATGAAACCCATCATCACAGATCTAATCAATTCAATCAGTATAATTAGTTAAAAACCTAATGTTATTATGCAAATTAGCGTCCGAGGCTGCTGGGTCGTGGAGCGGGAGTAAAGGCTACTCCACGCCCGGGTGAAGGGCACTGAAGACAAAACTGTAGGCGACATTGACTCCCTTTACTCCCGCACCACGGCGCCGGCTACTCCACGCCCCTCTAGGGATTAGGGTTGGAGCATCAACCTACCATCAGATCTACCTTATTATTAATTTAAAAATGTGTTTTAAGACGGAAGAAGGCCATGGATAAGAAATAGAAGATGATATATCCATGCAAATATAGCACTCATTTTCTGCTTTTTACGCTGCCTAGCACTGAGAGGTGTCATCCCTTTGCACAATAATTGACAAACAAATGCAAAAAGAATGGTTAGAAACATGACAGATAGCAGGCAACACCCCGTGAGAAAATTGGGAGGTGGAAGAACCTTTAAGGACAGTGATGGAATTCCTCATTTGTTGCCAAGTTTCCTCATTAACAAACACAATAATAGTCTTATTGATATCATGGCTCACCTTGATCACACATTCCCGGCCAAGTATCCAAAGAACTGTCAGAGTCAGAGGAAGAATTGAGTCCTATTGTTCCAGTTTGGCTACACTCTGTGGTCTGAGTTGTCCGCTGACAGATTGCATTTAGTGGCACGTAACTTGGATGGTAATGATTAATAAGGTAGCAGAGTACTCGACCATCAG
Source organism: Engystomops pustulosus (assembly GCF_040894005.1). Lineage (NCBI taxonomy): Eukaryota > Metazoa > Chordata > Amphibia > Anura > Leptodactylidae > Engystomops > Engystomops pustulosus. The sequence continues at coordinate 54,788,965 of NC_092420.1, read as the reverse complement.
AAAAGGATACCGTGAAGTTTTCAGCCTGTGTGAGAAGAATAAATCAGTCCTATTTTTGGAAATTAAAATTTTTTTTATTGATTTCCAAAGGTTATAAGTATATAACATAATATTAAATCAGTATTTACATTTATCCAATGGTTTACATAGTAACAGTTTGATTTGTAGAACATACTAGTACAGTAACATTTATAACAGGAGTATAGGGTATCTGACACCATATGAGATCTTACCTTTGTATTATAGAAGGCACAAACTGCATTAACCCATTCCATCAGCAGCAGGACCTGCTCACTGTAATTGTCAGGGGTAAAAGGGTCGCTGTCACGTTTCTTAGAAATTGCTGGAGCAGACAAAGCCCGAAGGTTGGCAAGCTTTTTCTGGACGCCATAACTGTGCCTTAGAAACTTGATTTCCTCCTTCAGATGATCAATATTGAGCAAGACGTCCACCTATAAGATTAATACCATAATATAGTTTTCCATTTTATGCACAAAACAATTGTTTCATGATGTCACAAATATTTAATGGAAGGGTTTTCTATCTGGTAATAATCTCTTTATCATAATAACCTGCATTAAAATGAACCTGTCATGAGGATTTATGCCCAAAAGCTGTCACCAATAGGATAAGAATGAAGAACTTCTATAATTTGGGGAGCTCAGCTTCAAGCACAGCAGAGACTATCGGAATGAGCAAGATCTAGAAACTGTTCAGGTGCTTGACAACATACAGTACTGGCAGCGGTTTATTAGGCCGCATTTTAATGACAGATTCCCTTTAAGGGTGTTCAACATGCCCAACTTACTAATAGTAGTGGTTCTAAGAAACACTAGAACGGTTCTTGAGGAAACTGTGATTGAGGTCTTTACAAGTGGATTTGCCACTGTGTTTTCACAAATGTTAATAAAATTTGAGCATTTATACCTGAAATGTAAATACAATGTGCCACAACAACGCCAGCGTACGCTCACGATGTCTGTCTACAATGTCCTTAGAAGCGATGGCAACACCTGCAAAACAACACATATAACTTACATACAGTGAATTTACAAGCTTAGCAAAAGGAATGGACCAAAAAGGATTTAGCTAAAAATATATATTAAAAAAATAAATAATAATAATAATCATCATCCTCATACATATGTTATATCAAAGTGAGTTTGTCCAAATTGTGATCAAACACCCGCCACTACAACAGAGATAATAGATTATGTGCAAAATCCCCATATACTGCCATACTGTGTCAGATCAAAATAGAATAGCGTTTTTCCTCATAACATTAGCAAGGTTTACACCATGGATAGATCTGATCACATGGCAATATCATGTTCACAGCATGCCTCTTAGGACTCCACTTCTATCCATCCTCCATGGAGGATGCTGTGATTTCATATGATCAGATACATACATGGGGTAGACTGTGCAAATGTAACAGGGCCTTAGATTATGTCATCAGGACCTAGATAGCAGAGCAATGAAAGCAACTCATGAATATACATGGCTTCATTGAACTCAAGAAGTGACATTTGATTCACATCAGGTGAACTGCATATAAGTTTACAAAACTGATTTTTTTAAAACATTGCAGCCATGCAAAGGTATTAAGACAATGCTTTTAATCATAGTTTTTAATGAAGAATTTATTTTGGGTGGATTAATTTGCACAACAGGTTCTCTTTTAAATGCACACTTAATATGCAATATGGTCAGATATCCAAATGGCACCACTCACAAGCAGCATGTATGAAAGTACAGAGAAGTACCTCTGCCTTCTCTAAACAGACCTCTACTGGGAATTGTAATGTAATAGTTCGGAAAGTTGATAGTTTGTCTTGGACAACCAAGGGTCTGTCAGGTTCTTGAGAACCATGGATATGTTGGAATAAACTCTATAGGGACAGGCCAGCCAGTCCCATCAATCTAGGAAAAAACTGCTGTTAAAAAGGGTCCCACATACCAAATAATCTAAGGTCTTACAGATATTTTCCCTCATTCATTTATATTATATTCTTACTATAAAAAGATCATAACTTACCACGTTCATCTTTTATCTGCACCCCCCTATCTGTCAAAACTTGAAAAGCAACTTCCACATTGTGCATTTTCTGCAAGCGACTTATTGCTGGAACTCTCAGCTTTTTTGATAGACTCCAGTTTTGAGTTAGAAGCTCCATTGTTCTCCTAAATACAGAAAAGAGCAGTATAAATACTATGTGCATATACACAAAGGTTTGCCACAATGAACAGTTTGTAAACTGTTTGTAAACTGCTGCTAGGCCAAAATAGTCATAAGTAAGGAAGTCTGACACGCTCCAATGTCCAGTGTCCTCTACAAAGCAAAAACTTTGTGACACGTTTCTCATTTTTCGATTGAACTAGTATTGGGATTTTATAGTAGTCAAATTGCAGATTAACAGAACCATAAAAAGGCCCAGTGCACACAAACATGTGTGTGCATGATGGCCATTTGGGTTGGTGGACGTAGGTAGGGGGGTTAGTTAGATGCACTGCTTGCCCTCACAGTGGTCCATTAAAAAATGCCCCATGTTCCCCAGTGCATACACCAGAACCGTGTACAATAGAGGTCTATGGAGCCGTGAGGCAAACTTGGTAAAAAGAAAATAAAACACAACAAACTACTCACACTAGACGAACACCACACTGCAAATCCACAGCCAGATTTGTCACTGCAAAGTCAAATTCGTCTAATGGGGTTTGGACATGGCCAACTGTTAAACCCAAATAGCTAAGATGGCGTGATAGATCTCCTTCTCCACTCAAGAAATCACGTGAGAATGCCAACAGAAGATCCTTGCTAGTCTGCAAAGAGAAAAAAAAACAAAAAAAGAGAAAATCAGGTCATTCTTTGTCTAAACCAGACCCATAATTGAAAAATATATATGGACTTTAATAGAATTGCAGTTTTTTTTTATACCACCCCAAAAACTAATTTGACCAATACATCCTTTGGCTATTATCAATAAATGGCACAAACCTAAAAATACAAACCTTGAACTCTGCATCTTTACAGAATAAGCAGGGATCGTGATCGATGAGCCTAGACTGCTTGGCATGATCAAGAAAGAAAACCAACAACAAGAGCTTCTTCAAGGTGAACTTTGACAAAGCCTCTTCATGACCTGAAAACACATAGAAAAAGCCCATAAAACTTAGTATGGCATTACAGAAGGAAAATAAAATTATAGGAGACAATCAGTGGAGATATCTGAAGTTTGCTAGCCATAAGTGAACTTATGGTCTCTGTAAATTCTACTGGCTGGGCTGCTATAAAGGACCATCCTGCCCATGGAAGATTCCAGCTCGCTCACAATATTTTGCCCACTGCTACAGTCCATCAATTAAGCACTAAACTGTGCTAAAACTAAAGTTAGTGCTCTACTCCTTATGGTATTATCAACGTTGGAAAACTCTCACCACCTTCTTGTAGATTGAAAATAAAAGATATCCCCGACTCCTTGCATCACCATACGTCCTCCTGTGCTAGGTTCAAGCGCGATCTCTGTCCCGTTACCGTGTCCGTGATACGTTCTTGATCTTATTGAGTACATCAATAAATACAATTTCCCTTTGTACCTGGCAATCTGCACTATTCTTTTGCAACCTCCTGACATAGGATCAAGAACGTATCACGGACACGGTAACGGGACAGAGATCGCGCTTGAACCTAGCACAGGAGGACGTATGGTGATGCAAGGAGTCGGGGATATCTTTTATTTTCAATCTACAAGAAGGTGGTGAGAGTTTCCCATCGTTGATAATACCATAAGGAGTAGAGCACTAACTTTACAATTTTGGACTTTTCTGGCTTATATGGGAGTATGCCGTGTTAGTGGCTCCTCCAATTTTTATAAGTATTTCTAGTTCTCCCACTTTTCCGGACTTTATCTATTTTGTGCTGACTAAACTGTGATAACCTTATATGATAATAAACTTACCATCATGATAAAGGTGTGGAACTGAAGGGTGTCTGTATTCTGCTGCAATGTCTGGATTCCACAGCAAGCGATTCAAGATGAACAAAGCTAGGCCGGTCACATCACTATTACTTTCCAAAGAGATTAGCTCTCCATATATAGTCTGACAAACAAACAAATGTAAAAGTCAACCATTAAACTCAGAACATGAATAAAAAGACCTACTGAAAAGAATTTGAACCCCCCAAAAAACTTGTAGTCCTATGTCCCTGGTAAGAAGAACTCTCTATACAAGGAATAAGTTCTTTGAGTGACAGTAACATCGGGTGTGCGGCAGTATAAAAAGTTATGGCACATCCAAAATCTTAGCTTGATGGGCGTCAATCCAACTAGACGGAAAGTCAGCCTTTCTAATTTCCACCATAATCTTCGGCTATAGAAAAGTGAGGAACACAAAGTAGAAGATACCCATAGGCAGATTCAAATTTTATCCTCCAGGAAATCACCATGAGCAAATCAATGGGTTATTGAAGCTATACTAGAGGTACCGTATTTTTCGGACTACAAGGCGCACCATCCATAAATGCCTGCTAAAACATCTAGGTTCATATATAAGGCGCACCGGATTATAAGGATGAATGACCAGAAGGTGGCAGACCTGTGCACAGATCAAGGCAGCTGTTATCTGTAAGTATAGTTCATATATAATCATCAACGGAAGGAGAGAAGTAAACGGCACTCACCAACGTATGTGAAGATTCTTTATTGTGTTAAAGTGCAGTGACAGAGCGGGGCCTAGCTTGGTCACTGCACTTAAATAAAGGATATTCGCATACGTTGGTGAGTGCCGCTTACTTCTCTCCTTCCGTTGATGATTTTATGGACTTTACGCTCCAGCTGAGCACCACCATTTGTGCTTTTTCGTGAAGAGGTTGCGCCACGCCTGCTACATTCCTGCCCGATACGAGAGCACCTCTATGTTGGTGGATGGTGCCAAGAGCTCCATCTCCATTGTGTATATTGTTCATATATAAGGCGCACTGGACTATAAGGCGCACTTTTAATTTCTGAGAAAAATCAAAGGATTTGGTGTGCGCATTGTACTCCTAAAAATACAGTACATTTTTTATTTCTTTTGCAAAAATCCCTGGTGACCTTGCACATCTCTGTAGAGCAACAGGAAGGACAAAACAAATGTAGTCACAGATGCTGTCAAAATCTATGAATTGTGAAAAGATGTATAATCTCAAATAAAACATATTTTATGCTGAAGATATTACCTCAAGCCCAACACGAAGCCACAGAGGATTGTAGGAAAGCAGCCAGTTCAGGATTTTCTGACGTTCACCTATACAATAAATCCACTAGTGAATATCCTTTGCAGTATGCAAATTACTTAGAAGAACATATATAAATTCAGTCAATATGCCATAAATGTGTGAAAGACAATAGAGTGCTTGACACTTATTTCAGCCATTCTGTCAGTGGATAGTGGTAAATGCTGGTATACTCAGACAGAAGCGACCAAGTCTGAATATATGTGACTGAATATACAACAGGGTCACACATGCCTCATTACGTATTAAAGAGCAAATAATATAAAGAAGTTTTCACTGTACCAATGTCCTTCCACAGGTGTCTGTCTTTCCTCACAAGAAGACGACGAGCCTCTATCTCTATTTCTAGTCTCCGTATTGCTCTCACCACAGGTTCTGAGGTAAAAAGGCGGCAGGCAGATCTCCTCAATTTATTCAACCTGCATCGGGCTGTGTAGGCCTTGAGGGAGACCTCTTCCTTGGTCGGTGCTTTTGGCACACTGACTTTATGATTGTTCTCAGCCCCAAGGATCAAAACTGCTGCATTAACTATTAAGGAAATAACAAAATGAGACATCCATAAATAATAGTATCATGTTCTAAGAAACATGGCACAGTCAGAACTGGTATATTAAAGCAGATCTAAATATAGTTTTGTGGCTTAATATTAAATTATCCTAATGTTGACTCATGGCGAGGGGTGACTGACCCCCATCTCTATATATACTTCTATACACAAGGCTTACAATCATTGAGTACAACAACTCATTGACCCCCTGAAACTAAGGGATTTGAATGAGTTAATTTTTTTCTCCACAAACCTATAATCAATCCTGCATTATGAAATTCAACATAGAGAACAGACAGAATATTTAACTTTGCTAAAACTCCAACGCGCACAGATTTTACTTTACTGACTCACCTTTCATTAAATCTATTTTCACAGCAAATTCGTCAGGTGTAAGAATGAAGTTCAGCCACCAAGTGAAACCACGTTCCTGTTTTGCCATCCATCGTTCATCATAAAACATATTTTTGGCAGCGAACGGCATCGGGTGGCGGGGTATGACTAAACGATAAACATTCCTCTATGAACAATACAGATATTTATACAGCAGAGTAATGATCAATCTATAGACCCCCACATTGTTCAGGCCATTTTCATACGTTGTATTTGAATTGCGTTTAGTACGTAAATCAGGCGCAGTGGGGAGAAGCTTCTCCCTAGGTCTAAACACATCTGATTGATTATCCAGGAGGGAGAATGATCAGAGCCAAAGTTGGTGGACAAGCCTAACTACATGCTGTAACATCTCTTACCAGTTTTGGGTGGCTTCATAAACGTCAGCTTTGACTGTGCAACTGCAACAACTCTGTTAGAACTCTTAAAAGAAAGGGCAGACTTTGGTGCTGGTATCCCGGTGTTTTCTGACAAAGACAAAAAGTAAAATTGATCTACTTTAATTTTCAAGTGTTTTTCCGTGATTTTTTTCTTTCCTGTGGATTTCCCATAAATAACTTAGATGTGAGTTCCTCTGTCAACACGGTTTGTAAAGCTTTCTTACACTTCTATAGGAGTTATGAAAACACTAATTCAGATCTACATCCTTTATGTAAATTCTGGACCACCACAGACTGTCTGCAGAGATGGGAAGATGGGAAGCTGCTCCCAGAGGTTTGACTTGCATCCATCAGACATATATAACACATCATGCATATACATGCAATAATGGTCATTTTTGTGAAACCGCTTTAAATATAAAATGTGTTTTACAATCGTATACAGTCCAACTTGACAGATCTCCCGAAGACAGTACATAGTGGGGCACATTTACTTACCCGGTCCAGTCGCGATCCAGCGGCGGGTACTCCGACGCTGATTCGGGTTCTGCCGGGATTCACTAAGGTCCGGGCGCCGATATTCACCAGGTGTCGCTGCTGCGCCGAGGTCTGCCGGAGTTCACCTGCTTTTTTCTGGTGTATGTGAGTGCTTGATCTTGCGACACAAATGGCTTTTTAAATTCTGCGGTTTTTCCGAATCCTTTGGGTTGTCCAGTGGCCACGCCCCCCGATGTCTGTCGCGTGCGCCAGAATTCCGTGAAATACAGCGCAAAGAGGAAATATTCGGGAAAAACCCGACGGATTCGCGGCTGCGGACCCTTAGTAAATGTGCCCCAATGTGCTGCCCAAAATAGACGACATAATAAACAGTGCCTTATCCTACATCTAGTATAGAACCGCTTTTATATTTCCATACCTTTCTGGTTAGCTTTTGTCAAAGCCGGTTTGATTTTGATAGTTTCAGCTTTGACCTTTTGTATTCTTCCATTGCTTTTTGATACTAAATTGGCTGAAAAACAGCAAAAACAAATGGCATTAGTTGCTTGAAAAGAAGTTACTTATATAGACCGATGTTTCTAAACATTTATACCTTGCAAGCCAATGACTGTAAATGTGCGCATGTGAAGACACATCGTTTTCTCCTCTTCTTAAAGTATGCAAGACTTTTAAGGTATTCGTTATTTTACATGCAGAATTTTTTTTATGATTATTAGCCATCGCAATGCATACAGTGGGTGAAGGTGTAGCCACCCCACAGCAAGGTATGCATGGAAGACGAGCAAATCTGCAGTGCTGTGTGGACACGTCCCTACACTTTTCTTAAAGAGCTAATGGTGGGTTATTGCGATATCCACCAATTTACTTTATATTGCCAAGCATTGGATCCCTACCCGTCTGATATTAATGGCCTAACCTAAAAGGTGCTGTCACATCAGCGATTTTTCACCAAATCCATTTTGGCTTATGGACACATACAGATTGGTCTCGTCTTCCTGGCTTCAGTGATTTTGCACTGATGCATTACTGACCCATTATTTTCAATGGGCTTTTCACTGATCAGTTTAGAACCTGTTATTTTTGAGTTCACTGACGGCTGTTTCACATTAGTTCGTGATCACGGACGTGTTGGGGACCACTGAGGTGGGGGTTGAACTCCACAGTCATATCGGGGAAACAAGAACTCCATCCATCATATATTAATATCATGCACAGAGTTCAATCCCCAACATAGAGATCAGTCTGTGGAACAGCCCTTAGTGAACTCAAAAAGAACAGGTTCTAAACTGATCACTGATCAGTGAAAAGCCCATTGAAAATAATGGGTCAGTAAGGCATCAGTTCAAAATCACTAAATCTAGGAAGACGAGACCAATCTGTATGTGTCCATAAGGCAAAATGGGTTCAGTGAAAAGTCACTGATGTGAAAAATAACGCCAACGTGGAGCCACCCTAAGGCTCAGCCATCAATTGCAATAAACAAGGAACCCCCTTTAAACAAGACAGATTTACCTGATCGGGTTTGTTGCGTTTGCTTGCCACCCTGCTGTGAAAGAGAAGTTTTGGAGAAGTGTACTCTTTTGGATTGGGCAGAAACATTCTGTAGGGAGTCACTGCAGGCCACAGAATCATCTCTAGTCATTTCCTCGCTCCTTCTTTTGTGACCACAGATGGATTTGGCTTTGGATACTCTCGCTAAGGATTCAGTACTGCTGACTGAACTAGATGCACTCGCTGTACAGTCAGAAACATGTATCACAGGCAAATCTGGAAGCTGAACGTCCCCATCAGATTCAATATTCTTCAGTCTTCTGCGGGCCTTTCGCTCGAGTTTCTGTCCCATATCAACACGATCCACTGCCTTGACTTTTACTACAGTTGCCGATGCTATGGGCGGCTTCACAGAAACCTCTGATGAGGAGTGGAGAGGCTGGAACCCTGGATCATCCTTAGGATGGGCATCAGTATCTGATATTATAGGAAGTTTTGTGAGATCCTTCATGTCAGGAACATCATTTCGTTGAGACTGAAGTCCAGGCTGCTTTTCATGTCCGTCTTCTACTGTTGTAACAGTGGATGGTATTATAGGTGGTGTTAAAGGGTTTGGGATACCAGTGGCATCATTGAGCGATGGAGATTGAGATCTAATGTGCTTTGTGCCACCATGCCCGGCCTTCACTTTTGTAACAGTGGATGTGATGATGGGCGGTTTTGCAGAGCCTTTTGAAAAATGTCTGTCATTTCTTAAGAGACCATAGCTTCCTTTTGGCTTTTTGACACAGAACGTTAACCTAGAGGCAACTGGTTCAAAATCCTCTGGTGTTCTGTCTGTCAACTTCTGGTCTATACTTGCAAATTGTGATATCTTAACCTCTTCTTTGATAGCAGAAGATGTACAAGGGGGTGTATTTAAGGAGAACACACCCAAATGTTCTGAATCAACTTGTGTTAGGAAGTTGTCCTTCACAAACTGATCAGGTGACAGAATTGGAGTTGAAGGAGCGGTCATCAGGTACTCATCCGACACCACAAAGCTGTTATTTACAAAGGAGTCAGGACTTAAGATGTTTCTTTGTGGTGTCTGCAAGACGGAGGGGGGAGTCTGGTTTTCTCCGCTGTGCTTATGTGAATACTCTTGAAAAGAGTGAGAAGTCTGGGAATGTTTAATTTTAACCTCAGTTTTACAGAACTCAGAGGGAGACAAGGCAGGGTAACCAGAGTATTCATGGATTACACTTGGTGTACAAATAAAGTTACCCTGCTGATTATGTACAGGGTTAATTGGGGACATGGACACTTTATTCACCATCTGTTCACTTAGGGTCCACTCTTCCTCAATAAGCACATCTCTCTGTATAGTGGATGTAGTGGTCACTTCTTCAATGGTCTCACTGTACTCTGTAGTACACAGAACCGAATAGGTTTTGGAGCGCCTAAGTGACCCAGGAGTAAATGCTTGTAGCTGGCTGGCAAGAGGGCTGATGTGGCCGACTGGAAGTCTATTCTCTGTACTTCTTCTGGACTCTCTGAGTGGGGAGGGACTGGTCATTGGTGTGGACAGATTCTCACAGGACTGAAGAGGACTTCTTGCCCTTGGTAATGTGCCATGACCACTCTTGCTTGTTAAGCTGAAAGTTTTATTTTTACTACAAGTAGAAACTTTGGTCTTCATCTGAGGAGCTTTGGATCCCAACGGAGAATATTTCTTTCTTACAGTATTCCATCTGCTTCTCTGGAAGGATATGGAACAAATGAATAAAAGAGGAATAGCACAAGATAGAGTTCTCACAATAAACTCTCCAGGATTTATATACAATTAGACTTGTCCTGTGCAACATATATTAGAACCTTGTAGGAAAAGCATTCTCCTGCCCAATAAAAACATCCACAAGATATGAAATAAATGACCAATAGAACAATAGATGGGAGTCCAAATATCCCAGCAACTGCATACAAGTTAACGGAGAATCACTCACACAAACACAGTGGCGCTAAACTCAAAAATCGTGAGAGGAAAAATACATTTTGAATTGTTTGCTTTTCAGACAGATAGCTCTACTACCCAAATCACTTGGCATAAAATCACAGTCCACCCTCTGGCTGCTGTAATCCCAATGCAGTAGAGGAAGTTCCAGCACACAATTGGAGGAGGGAGGGGTAGTGCGCACTGTAACAGCCAGTGAAGCTACAGCAGGGAGGGGCTTTGGTAACCCCTTCTGGAGCCCTTCTGACTTATTAGCATCCTTTTAGAAGTTTATTTTAGAAGGAAGCCATGGATAACACATGTAAGTCACTATACCTGGATCTGTGATGGCCAGAATGCAACAAAGCCACTCCCCATAGCTGCGCACCCTGGTCCGACAAGCCTCGTAGCTGCGCTCCCTCGTCCGACAAGCCCCGTAGCTGCGCGCCTGCGTCCGACATGCTGCCGTTCTGCGCATGGGCAGAACGCAGCCCCGCGGCTGAGCAGCCACAGCTCCGAGGCTTGCCGCACACAACGGGGTTGGAGGAGTAACGTGGCTACTGGGGCGTGGAGTAGCCGCGCCGCGTAGCCTCGTGCCCGGCTACTCCACGCCCCAGTAGCCGCATAACTATATTTACATATTAGGAACCATAACTGATTTTATGAGCCATTCGCTGTTTCACCGTAAAGAATAGTTGCATAAATTTACATATTAGATGTCCAGCACTCCAAGCTGCTAATTATGCACGTCCCCGTACCTCCCTCTTGCGTGAGGTCACTTCCTATTTCTAGGTTTTTTGTGTTTTCTTAACTGGTTAATTTCCTTTAAGTCTAGTGTAATCTGCAGCAGAACAGAAGAACACTGCAGACAAATTTATTAAAAGGGCCAAAGCCACCAAGACAGCCAAAGAACAGCGGAACAGGGCCTGCCTCATGATAAATGTTGCCATAGACTTATCAGTCACTATTAAATTTATCAATGCATCAGTAACATTAGTGTGAACAAAGGATTAAAGGTGTTGCCCAAACCATTTAAAAAAAAAAAAAAAAAAAAAAAAAAAGTCTACCAGGGCAGAAAAAGTGTTTAGTGCAGCTAATCCCTTGGCCTTCGCAGTGACCTGCACAGAACTTCTAAATATATACTACATAAAATGCCTTCTTAAACGTCCACTTTTTTAGACAGTCAGCATCATGAGCATGTCACGTTTATATTTAGACACGTACCTTCTTTTTTACTGGAAGCTCAGCACGTCCCAACAACACAGCCTGGTGCTTGACTACATCATTCAGCAAAAACGTGACCAGCTCCCTGATCCCTCCTTCCTCTGAGGGAGTCCATGTGATGGTCAGCGGATGAGTTTCATAAGGCTGCAAATATTGAATAAATCACAGAAATGTATAAAAATGTCTACGTTATAGGGGGACTCCAACAATACTTTAAAGGGAACCTGTCAGCACAGGTTGCCCTACTACACCAGTAAGTTGTCAAGCAGCTAAACACCTTCCAGATCCCATTTCTTTCATGACCCTGTATAATGACATCATCCAGAAAATCAACTGTGGGATGTAAATGTGTTGTATAAGGTCAGGGATGTGGAGAGCTCAGCACTGAAGTCAAGCTCTCTCCTCTTTGGAATGCGGCCCTTCCCTGGTATTATTGGTGCTGTAGACAGACACATCATAACTGGCTCTTCCATAAGTCTGTTGCTTGATGTCCATTATAGCAGAGATGATGTTCTGAGGTAGGACAAATGTGACTTAATTGCTGAACTCTCCGGCTCAGTGACATCTCACAACACAAAGTAAAATTTCTGGATGATGTCTTAATGCTGGTTCATCTAAGGAGCATGATCTAGAAGGGGCCAAAGTGTCAGCTTCACAACATACCCAAATTTATACCAATATAATCTTTATTATAATAAACTAAAGATAAAAGACTAAAAATATAAAAGTATGGTAAGAAATGACTAATTCGACAGTGTTACAGAAGTCCTCACAAGTGATTCTAGAATAGCAGACGGCAAACTCTGCTGAACAAAGTACATTCAGCAAGAAAACAAAATGTACGGTGGGACACATAAATAACCCCTTAATATGTATAAATAAGCATCAAAAACATCAGACCAGATAAATAAATAGCACGTGCTAATAAATAAGTCAAATTAAGAATATTTATTTATTACAGATAGTAGTGACCACAGCTTATATCCCTAAAGTAATACATAATCATACAAGCAAGTGCAAAGGACATCCTGTAGCATGCCCCCCATGTCCCGTCTCTCTCCTCCCATTTCCCCTGTGTTAAAAAAAAAATCCAATACTCACCTTCCCCATTCCCCTGCATTTGTCTTCTTATCGTCACTTCTGCGTTAATCCACGACTCTATTGCTGACAGACATGATGTGATAACAGCGTCATGTTCTCCGTCAATAGAGCCGTGCATTAATGCAGAAGCAAAGTGAAGATGAGAAGACAATTTCAGGGGAACAGAGAAGGTGAGTATTGGACTTTCTTCTTTTCAGTGTTTGTCCGTGGCCCGGGACCAGGTGCTCCACAGGTCCTTAGAGTTTGGTGGTCTGCCTGTACTCTTCATGCATGTTTCTAGCACTCTAGCCATGAAAAAATGAAGATATCATACTGCTCCATTTCATGGGGCTGTACTTGTAAGGAGCACCCTAGTTGCACCCACAAAGCGGGGGCGTCCACACTGGGGACCCCATAGCGGGGGAGCTCCATCAGTGAGGACAGCCCTCAATGGTTCGTGTCGGGCAGCCCTGGTGCAGGCAGCGGTGGCCTCCAGGAGCCCGGTTACACTACAGCCGGTGCGGCGTCCCCTCTCTCTCCACGTACCGGCACGATGAGCTCAGTCTCAGTAACGGCGAAGCCTCGATGCTGCGGCAGCTTATGTACAGTCACTTGTGCCGGGTCCGCTGACGGATTCTGCAGGAGAAGAACCGCTTTGCGGGCCGAGCCGGGGCGGACACATCCGAAGCTCACGAAGGGCGGCCTGCAGAAATGTGTAAGGAGCAGCACCGGTACATCCTCCGGAGGCAGCCTGTGCCCCGCCGCTGCCGGGGGAGAGATACTCAGCATGTCTTCCGTGTCCCCGCCGCTATCACACCGGCCATGTACTCGTCTACCTACTATTCCGTGCATCCACACATTCAAAACTACAGAAGCCGCTGATAGGTCCAACGTCAAAGTTATCTCCGCCTACTACTTCATGTCATCCAATGGTTACCCAAAGCAACTATATGTTTTAGCCATTCAGAGCACATACCACTGCGGATAGGGCGGAGACAGAACTAAGAACCAATCAGAGGCCAGAGATTTATTTAAAACGTTGTCTGCGGCAAGTCTGCGGTCACGTTATGGCAACGGGGAAAACAAAACAGTGGCAGCATTACAGCAGTGTCAGGGGGTGTGTGACCGTGCAGTATAGCCCAGCACTGCCGCCGCACATTCTACAATGGTAATGGATAATGTCAGAGGGGAAGTCATTCAAATCCCCCCTCTCGTCTGAACAGGGCTCAGCCACACACCCGCTTCAGTATCAGTTTGTCTGCAGAAGGAAAAATGTAAAATTCAAATTATTTATAACATAAAAATAGGATGCACTACAAAATGCTATTCTGTCTGACAAACAAATATTTTGTACAATAAAACTGCAACTGTGTGACAAAATAACATTGTGTGCTGCCAAACAAATAAAATAGTTTTCTGTGTTAGAGAAGTGCCTTTTGTATAACAAAATGCCATTCCATGAAACCAACCACCTGCATACAGTTAAAGGGAACCTACCACCACATATCTACCTATAAATGTAGATCGGGTGGGAGGTACATCTATAGGATGTGAGGATAGCCTTTTTAAGGGCTAATCCTAACTTCCCCTGTATCTTTTGCTAACTTTTATTACTGAAATATGTAAATTTTCTTATGCTGCTACTGGGGCCTGGAGTAGCCAGAGCTGAGGCTACACGTCGCGGCTACTCCACGCCCCAGTAGCCTCTTTGTTCCTTCAACAAAAGTCCACCTCCTCATAGCTGCGCGCCCTCATCCGAGAATCCTGCTGTATACGCATGCGCAGAACAGCAGGCCCGAAGCCGGATGAGGACAGCAGGATTCTTGGATGAGGATTTTTGGTTGGAGTAACAACGAGGCTACTGGGGCCGTGTAACCTCAGCTCCGGCTTCTCCACTCCCCAGTAGCCACTTAAGAAAATGTACATATTTCAGTAATAAAAGTTAGCAAAAGGTACAGGGGAAGTTAGAATTAGCCCTTAAAAGGGCTATCCTATTGTCCTATAGATGTACCTACCACCCGATCTACATTTATAGGTAGATATGTGGTGGTGGGTTCTCTTTAATGGGAACCTATCACCACATTTGCACATATTCAGCCACTGATAGGTTCCTATAGAGCCCCGTTAACTGACTGGCACCCTTATTTTAGCTAAAAATACACATAAATCACCTTTTATCTTTTATTATCTGGCATCAGAGGGGGCGTGCCCTGCTCACCTAGCCCCTCCCATTTACTCCTGCTTATGCGAGCTTACTGGTCTTAGGTCCTATAGCCACTTTGCCCTCCCTGACTAACAGTGCCTGCTAATAAAGGGTTACAAGTCCTCCCCATCACCTAAAATTAGTTGGCAGTCCGGCACTGTACCTTAATTACAGATGTGTTTCTGATATGCAAATTACCTTTTCTGACTTCCTGAGAGAGGAGAAGATATAATCGCAGGTCCTTCTAATAAAAGCAAACTGTACACCATGTATGTGATTACATGAAATCGCAACAGCCTCCATGTAGGATGGAGAGAAGTAGAAGTCCATGGAGGCTGCTGTGACTTGATGTGGTCAGATACATGCATGGAGTACAGTTTGCTATTGTTAACGATAACCCGTCAGGCAAATTAACCCCCAAAACAAAATATATTTTCAGAAACTGCCATTAGAAAGCATTGCCTCTATCCTTTCATTGTCTCTACATCCTTGTAAACTTAAGCAATCAGATACTAAAGCTGCATGCAAATGACCCGAGAGATGTCCAATGATGTCATTATCATATTTAGCTGTCCAGCTTATTCATGAGTGGGAGGCACAGCCACACCCCCAGTGCTTGACTGACAGCCTATATAATGGTGTGAGGTGTAATGGTTTAATGGCTACTCCATGTGCTTCCTGGTGCTGCCCCCATCCCTCAGCCTATGTGTATGAGATACACCTATACACATGACTCACAGCCTGTATAATAGTGTGAGGTATAATGGTGTAATGGCTCCTCTATGTGCTTCCTGGTGATGGCGGCCATGCCCCCTGCAGCCTGTGTGTATGAGATACTCCTATACACATGACTGACTGCCTGTATAATGATGTGATGTATAATGGTGTAATGTCTCCTCCATGTGCTTCCTGGTGATGGCGGCCATGCCCCCTGCAGCCTGTGTGTATGTGAGATACTCCTTTACACATGACTGACAGCTTGTATAATGGTGTGATGTATAATGGTGTAAAGTCTCCTCCATGTGCTTCCTGGTGATGGCGGCCATGCCCCCTGCAGCCTGTGTGTATGAGATACTCCTATACACATGACTGACTGCCTGTATAATGATGTGATGTATAATGGTGTAATGTCTCCTCCATGTGCTTCCTGGTGATGGCGGCCATGCCCCCTGCAGCCTGTGTGTATGTGAGATACTCCTTTACACATGACTGACAGCTTGTATAATGGTGTGATGTATAATGGTGTAATGTCTCCTCCATGTGCTTCCTGGTGATGGCGTCCATGCCCCCTGCAGCCTGTGTGTATGTGAGATACTCGTATACCACATGACTGACAGCTTGTATAATGGTGTGATGTATAATGGTGTAATGTCTCCTCCATGTGCTTCCTTGTTGCTGGCGCCCCCTGCAGCCTGTGTGTATAGGAGATGCTCCTATACACATGACTGACAGCCTGTATAATGATGTGAGGTATAATGGTGTAATGGCTCCTCCATGTGTTTCCTGGTGCTGGCGCCCCCTGCAGCCTGTGTGTGTGTAAAGGAGGGATACAACAGCTCCAGGCAGCCATGTTATAGCAGAACATGTCAGGCACTTGTGTAGCTGAAGTCTGTGTCTCACACATGTGTATTAGGAGGATGCAGCATGTCAGCAGGTAAAGCACAAGCAACAGCAATGCTTTACTATACGATACACACAGACAGGAGCGGGGGAGGAGAGGGGAGGGGTACCAGGAGTGACATCACTGCCTCTGACCATGTGATCAGCCTCATTTACATAATAAAGAAAAGATGATTTTATAATGATTAATGTAAGAATTGAATAGATAAATGCTGGGATGGATCCTTGTGATCTGCTCCAAAGGGTAGTGGTGACAGAAATAGTGACAGACCCCTGATGACAGGTGTCCTTTAACACTTTCAGGACCTGGCCCTTTTTTGTTTTTTTCATTTCCATTTTTCACTCCCCATGATCCATGTCCATAGCTGTGTGACAACTTGTTTTCTGCGTAACAAAAATTCCAAATGCAGTGAAATTGGTAAAAAAACGCATTTGTGCCGTTTTCTTGTGGACTTGGATCTTACAGATTTCACTGTGCACCCCAAGTGACATGTCTACTTTATTCTTTGGGTCGGTACGATTACGGGGATACCAAATGTATATAGGTTTTATAATGTTATCATACATTTAAAAAAATTAAAACCTCCTGTATAAAAATTTCTTTGGGGATTTTGCCATCTTCTGGCGCTAATAACTTTTTTATACTTTGGTGTACAGAGCTGTGTGTGGTGTTGTTTTTTGCGGATTTTGATGGCGTTTACAATGTTATCAATTTTAGGACTGTACGACCTTGTGATCACTTTTTTTAGAATTTAAATTTTTTTTTTAAAATGACAAAAAAGTGCCATTTTTGGCTTTTGTTCGCGATTTTCTGTTACGGGATGAAAAAAACGCAGTGAAAAACCATTATCATATTTTGATAGATCGGGCATTTTCGGACGCGGCAATACCTAATGTTTTACTATTTTTCAGACTCCCTAGGGTACTTTAACACTAGGTTCTCTGTACGATCCTATCATATACTGCCATACTACAGTATGGCAGTATATGGAGATTTTACTCCTCATACATTACAATGTGCTGATAGCACATTGTAATGCATGGGTTAACCAGAAGTAGCCTCGGGTCTTCGTGAGACCCGGGGCTACCTTGGCGACGGATCGCCGCTCCCCGATGACGTCCCAGGGAGTGGCGATCCTCGAAAAGATGGCGGCGCAATGTATCCAGGAGACAGGGGCGTAACTAGTGGAGGCTGACCCCCATAGCAGATCTTTGAATTGGACCCCCCTTCCCCCTAAAAAAAATATACATATTATACAAACATATAAACACACATTAATATACTTATATATACAGAATACAAACAAACATTATATACTCTCCAAATAAACCCAATACACACCCAATGCCCCAGATGCTGGGGCCCCCTTACACTGTGGGCCCCATAGCAGCTGCTACTACTGTAGTTACGCCCCTACTAGAAGATGTAGAGATGTAGCTTGTTATGTCTTTCCATTCTGTCTTTTATACCGGAAACAACTGTTTCTCTGTGTGCCAGTATATGTCAATAGGTACGGTCCGACGGATCCCTTGTTCTCGTGATCTATGGAACAGCAGTGAAGGGCCCTGTAAACAACCCCCCATTAGCACAATTATAAAAGTTGATTTTAGAAGGAAGGAGGCCATAGTGTTCCTGGTTTATCATGCTTGATTTTGATGGTTGATTTCCTTTAAGGAAGATTTTACACTACCTCCATCCTTTATAAAGTGCTGCTCCACTGATTGTGGCACAATTGGAATTTTCTCTCTTGTCTCCACCATTGCTGAGCAATCAATCAGTGTTGTTGAATTCTGATATCTATAGTCAGATGGGTAGAGCCAGTCTTTCTTCTCCAGCCTAGAACCACCCGTTTGACAGCAATGAGCATTAATAGCATATCATGTACTCAAACTATGCTAATTAGGTTCTGTATCAGATGGGCATTTATGGGCTAGAGCAGACTTCCTGGCTCCGCCCATCTGACAATACAGAGTTTAAGATAATGATATAGATGCTTGTAAATGGCTAAAGACAAAAAAAACATTTAAATGTTCCAGAATCATTGGGACAATGCCTATTGAAGTATTCGAGGAACTGGGAGTAGAGGAGGGTGATAAAGATTGCACCCAAAAATGCTAAATTGGTGTAAAAATCTGACATGTTGGTGTAATGGAATACACTAAAACACAAGACTCTTATTTGCCTGACATTTTTCCAGAAAAAAATAAACAGATGTTCCATACAACAGGGACACTATAACCAGTCAATTGGTGGGTACTAGTTTGGAGGGGACATCATTACATACAACTCTCCTCCACCCATGTGACTATTTGAAGGTCAAAGGTAAATTTACCAGAATCCAAAAGAAAATCTTTGCGATCCTGTCACTGACCTGTATTACAGTTTGGTGGATGTTTGTGCACCAAAATTCATAAAACAGGTTCCGTTTAATGATCACTCCTGTCCTCTGGGGTCTAACTTACACATATATTTTAGCTTTAGTAAAAAAAATAAAGGAAAAGAAAGTCATACCGTGCAGTCTGAACAGGTCAACGTTTGCATCATAAATTGTCCATTGTATAAATGCTATTCACTCACCCATCAGCAATTACGCAGTTACTTACTGCAAACTCTGTATATCCCAAAATTGAGTCTTTATACTACAGCAGACACCTCCCCTGTATGGAGAGGGCTTTGTCTGTATACCCTCTACTTGCTACATCAGTTCTGGCTCCCTTCCTCTTTACATTGTACACAGCAGACTTCAAGTACAATTCAGGTAGCTGCTCCCTTCAGAAGTTCTCTGATGACTCTGCTATAGTAGGCCTCATTACTGGGACCGAGAGAGAGTACAAAGAACTGATCTGGAAATTTGTGGACTGGTGCCAGCAAAACCACCTTAGGATTAATGCTGGGAAGACCAAGAAAAAGGTGGTGGACTTCTGTAAGCGCCGTCCTCCTTCTCAACCAGTGGTCATCCAGAGGATGGACATTGAGATAGTGAAGTCTTATAAGTACTTGGGTGTCCTCCTCAACAATAAACTGGATTGGGCAGAGAACATAAACGCACCTCACGGGAAGGGTCAGAGCAGGCTCTTCTTGAAAAAGACCTTCTTCACCTCTGTAGTGGCACCAGCCATCTTGTTTGGTGTAGTCTGTAGGGAAAGCAGCACCTCAGCTAGGGAGAGGAGCAGACTGGACAAACTGATTAGGAAAGCCAGTTCTGTCCTGGGGGTCCTCAGACACTGTGCAGGTGGTGGCATAGAGGAGGACACTGTGTAGGGGGAAATCTATTCTGGAGAATAGCTCCCATCCCATGCATGAGACTGTGGTGGCATTGGGGAGCACCTTCAGTGACCGACTGCTTCACCCCAAGAGTGAGAGGGAGCGTTATCAGAAGTCATTCCTCCCCACTGAGATCAAACAAACAAACAGGCCCAAACGGAAGTTACCTGTGCCCCGCCCCCCCCTAATCAGACACACTAGCCCCTCTGGGATCTGGCATTACAGACTATTACACTGTCACATCACCCCCCTGCTCCCTCAGCACTTGTGAAGTGAGCAGGACATTAGAACATCCTGTAAAATTAGATGATAAAAGGACTAAGGTTGTAACCCAGGCTCATTAGCATACTTAGGAAAGTAGATTTTTAGAAGTAAGGAGGCCATGCATAACACATACAAGAAGATTACCACAGTCATAGCCCCTGGTTTATTATGTTTCATGTTGATGGTAAATTGCAGTTGACAATTCACTTTGACAAGACAAAAACAAATTTTTTTAAATAAACTTTAATTACATTTTTTGCCTCTAATTATAAACTGTTAGTAACTTATAGGGCAATCATTGACACCCCACAAACGCCGATGGAGGATGAGCCCCCCTACCATTTAGATACTGCTGACACAGAACTGACAGTAGCAACTAAATGGTTAAATAGCCTTTACAGTGGTTAGGTTTGTCCAGAAGAGTAAAAATACTGTCCGAGGCTACTTTCGAGTGTGGGACTCCCATTGAGCGATGACCCATTAGATCCAATGGCATTTGGATCAGTATTCTTTAAAGAGAACAAGTCATGCAAAATAACCCCCCTAAACTAAATATATTTTCATAAACTGCCATTAGAGAGCATTGCCTCTATCCCTTCATTGTCCCTCTACATGCCTGTAAACCTAAGCAATGAGTTCCTAAAGCTGTATGCAAATGACCTGTGAAATGTCCAATGAAGCATTAGCATATTCAAGCTGTCCAGCTTATTCATGAGTGGGAGGCACAGCCACACTCCCAGTGCATGACTGACAGCCTGTATAATGGAGTGAGGCTGTATAATGATGTGCTTCCTGGTGCTGGTGGCCACACCCCCTGCAGCCTGTGTGTGCATGTGTGTGTGTATAGGAGAGATACAGCAGCTCCAGGCAGCCATGTTACAGCAGAACATGTCAGATTCATGTGTAGCTGATGTCTGTGTCTCTCACATGTATATTAGGAGGATGCAGCATGTCAGCAGATGCAGCACACACACTAGCCATGCTTTACTATACATTACACACAGACATGAGCAGGGGGAGGAGAGGGGAGGGGTAACAGGGGTCACATCACTGCCTCTGACCATGTGCAACACCCTCGCCGATGCAATGGCGAGGGAGGGTTTGCGAATACGTCCCACCTGCATGTAATCACCTTACACTACATGGTCCTGATAGGACATAGGGGTATTGCAGTGGTGAATCCTGCCTGGCAAGGCAGAGGTTAAGTATTTTGTATGATGCAAGATGCTGTTGTCCAATGATATGTGTTACATCCTGTGCTCTGTAAACTGAGATGTGATTGGAGGAGCAGCCACCACCTGACCAAAGGAAGGTAATAAAACTCCCTGGCCAGGAATGTTCTGGAGATCTTTTCAGAGAGAAAGAGAGAAGTCCCAGGTCTCAGATTCTGGAGATCTTCTTTCAGAGATTATTCTAGTATGGAATTCTAGTAGATCAGTGAGTGAGTGAGTAATCTCAGTCTAGCCCATACCAGAGCAGGAAGAGCCTAGCCCCTGCCTCTGAAGAGTGGAGCATCAGACTAGAGTTAGTGTAGTGAGGAAAAGGGGTATCATCTTACCTTTAAAGGTGATACCTGAAGCCCTACAGGACAAGCTGAAGCTTCCTACCAGGATACAGCTGCCTCCCAGCCTGCCCTCTACATCCAGGCTGGTGAACTATCTCCTGAGGCTCCCTCCAACTCACATCTCAGCACTCCATCTACCTGTTAAAGGCACGTTGCTGCGGTTCCTGCCGGTTCAAATAAAGAACTGTAAGTTGTTTTCTTCAACTTCTGTCTCCGTCTGGTCCCTGCTAATACGGCTGCCTTCATCACCGGCACCCTGTCCACCACACAGAGACTCACACTCGGGACATTAAGGGGTTGCCCCAGGGAGATCCGCTATAGCAGCCTCTCCCTCATCATTTCTTGCCAACACCACCCTGCTGGAGACCTGCCAGGCTGTAGGACAGCCCCCCCGGTTCCCCCGTACCAAGCACCGTGACCATAGCGTGCTTAGGCCGCAACCGCCAGCCACTCCGGTACCGCGGGCCCCGGCTGTCTCCAGGCCTCACCTCAAGGGCTAGGCCCCGGTGGGGGATGTTGCAAGTGGCGTCACGAACAGGATTGATACTTCTGTGCCTTATCACGGCATTAAAGACTTTCCTTTATTAAAAAGACTGTGCTGCCTAACCCTGCTGCCATCCGGGTTTAGGCCCAAGTATTTGTGTGCTTCTGGATTGAACTGTGTTAATGCTGCCACGTGCTGTCGAGCGCCGCTCCAGCACTCAAGAGGTTAATCCTTGCAAGAACTGTACCAGCTCTGCTACATCCGGCGCTGCCGCACCTGAAGATTTTACCTCAGAAACTGTGGCGCAGCAAATAATTCAAGCCCGCCAAAACCTTCACTGGCGGGAAACCCAGATGACTCACCAAACTCCGCCCACGCGCGAATGGCGCGAACCCCGCCTCCTGTGGCGCAGGAAAAATTAGAGCCCGCCACAGCTCTTGGCGGGAAGGACTTGGACTCCTCCCACTGGCTTGAGGCGGACTTCCTGCCCCGTCTCAGAGAAACGCCAGAACTCGTGCGGATTTTGGACAGTGAGGACAGCATCATGTGGGGTCCTCCGCCATTCCCTCCTGTGGAGCGTCCCGAGTTCTTTGAAGTGTTGGAGACCATGGTGGTGGTCTCTGCGCAGCCGGTCCGGAGGCCCTTTGCTGGGCACCGGCTGCATCGAGGACTGACCCGAGCGTTCGTCACCCGGAGGTATGTCCAGACGGTGACGGAGTACCAAGTACCACCCGGGCGGTTCCTCGTGCCTATCCCGGTTACCATACCGGTACCGCAGGCCCAGGTGGAGGCGCCACGTGGGGAGGCCCCAACTCTTGTTGAGCCAACGCCTGGGCCTACTGCTGCCGTGCCACCTGCTC
Organism: Engystomops pustulosus; assembly: GCF_040894005.1. Lineage (NCBI taxonomy): Eukaryota > Metazoa > Chordata > Amphibia > Anura > Leptodactylidae > Engystomops > Engystomops pustulosus. Next base: position 54,765,845 of record NC_092420.1, on the reverse strand, counting down.
CGAGGCCTACTGTCCCTGCTGTTCGGCCTGCTAGCCCTGCTGTGACGGTTCCTGATCCTCCGGCTGCTCCCGCTCATGTTCCGGCACCTGCCCGACCATCACGGAGATCCGAGCCTGCACTGGAGCCACGAGCCCCAGCACCGGCACCTCCGCAGCCTCGAGACCGAGGTGAGGCCGCCCGCCAGCGACTCCGGGACGCTGTCTCGGAGCAGAGACGCCGCGAGAAGGAGGCTCAACGCTACATGGCCGGCCGGTCTACAGCTGGAGCCTGGGTGGAAAAGAACCGCACCACCGGTATGGTCCGGTTCTTCGACAAACAACGTGGCTATGGCTTCGCCACTCAAGACTACACCGGACGGGAGGTATTTATTCCCCGCCGGTCTGTCAAGAGGCCTGATCTGCCGGAGAGCCAGCACAACCTGAAGCCAGGCGAGTGCATTGAATTCTCCCTGCAGGAGGGGCCCCGAGGACCCTGGGTGGCTGGTGTGATCCGGATCCCCGACTCCGATGAGGACCGCTACCCACCGTATGACGACCTGTATGAGGACGACGAGTGGCCGGAATCTCCGAACACCTCTTCTTCCTCGGCTGCGAGTCTCCGGGCGGTGACCCACGTGAATGCTCCATCCACGGTGATTGTGAGTACGGGTCCCATTGCCATCCATGGGCCGGGCATGATTCAGGGCGCCACCCCCACCGTCTCCCCTGCCGGGAGTATTGCCCGATCCCGCGGCTCTTCTGTGGGAGAAGACATCCCGGCTAGCGAGCCTTGTCCGGAGGTTCCGTCTAGGCCCACATCTCCCCTTGCCGGTTACCAATGGGGTGATGACCCGGCCCCGGAAGAACCGGAGCTGGAGGGAGCGGCGGCGCTGCCGCAGGTCCCTGTTTATTTCTTTCTGGACCCCTCCGTGGTCCCTGGCTCAGTTGAGCCCCCGGCTGGAACAGCCGACACCCCGGGCGACAGCGCTCCTCCCCCTGAAGGTCCGGAGGATGTTGCTGCACCTGCAGTACCCGCTACTGCCACCGGGTGTCCCCAGCCGGCACCTACTCCCGCTGAGGATGCACAGGATTCCCTACTGACTTTGGATCCTGTCCCTGCTGAACCCAGCGAAGGTGCATCTGACTAACCCCTGAAGGGCTGTAGCCCTCTCCAGGTACTATGTCCATTGTGCATATTGTATATTTCTGTCCTTTCCCCAAAGAGCCAGAAACTGTCCTGAGACTCTTACCCTATTTATCTCAGTCAAGAGACATACCTTGAACTGATTATTGCCCTGTGCTATGATAGCACCCCTTCCTCTGCCACAGCAGAGATTCCTACCAAAGGACTCTGTCCCTCTACACAAAGAGGAGACCCTTTGCTTCTCAGTGCACTTTTCCCCACATCAAGGGCTGTACCCAGAAGATGGACTTTGTCATTAGAGACCTTCTGTGAGACTTTTGCCAGATACTACCAGGAAAAGTTGCCATGTAAATTATTATTTTGCACTTAATGCCTTCCTTTTTAGGTATGGACATTCTGCTTGCACTCTTTATGCCTTTTCTTTGCAGGAAAAGAGACATTTACTATCGTGCTACCCTGAGTAGCCTATCTACTTCTGTAACGTTTGTAACGTTCAAGATGTGTACCCATTGGGCTCCTAAGCCAATGTGATCTTAACCTGTTTGCACACTGTCATATATGCCAGTAGTCTGCATTAACCCTTTCATAGGCTTTTCAGGTTGTAGTGTGGCTGTGTCGGACCGTCTTTCTATGTAAAACACTGACCGCTACCTGATCCCTCAAACTGAGGTTTGCACGTGGGGGTAGTCCGTAAACTGCGGGTCCTACGGGGACCGGGGGTGTTACAGAGATAGCACCTGGATGCCACCCATACATGGGTAAGGATGGCAGTCAGGAGGTACTTGTGTCGCATATGCTAACGCAATGCAGATATACACACTATATAATTGCCGCCAGGGAAGAAGCGTTGATATAACAAATATACAGGCCTTGGTGCAAGGAGTGGATTACAGGACATGACACCACACCTTTCCTACTGTACAGTTCGGTTTAATGGCGTCAGCGACCAACTGTCATACAGCTACATGTTTTTGTCTTAGTCCGACACCAACCCAGGTGCCTGTCTCCAGGACCATGGGCGGTTTGTCCCTACACCTCACATAGCCTGCACTTCCTAGAAGTGCCCTTAGCCCCCTCTGTGCCCCAAACCATCTGTAGTCGAGCCGAGGGCGGCTCTTTCAATTGCCCCCGGGGTATGCAACACCCTCGCCGATGCAATGGCGAGGGAGGGTTTGCGAATACGTCCCACCTGCATGTAATCACCTTACACTACATGGTCCTGATAGGACATAGGGGTATTGCAGTGGTGAATCCTGCCTGGCAAGGCAGAGGTTAAGTATTTTGTATGATGCAAGATGCTGTTGTCCAATGATATGTGTTACATCCTGTGCTCTGTAAGCTGAGATGTGATTGGAGGAGCAGCCACCACCTGACCAAAGGAAGGTAATAAAACTCCCTGGCCAGGAATGTTCTGGAGATCTTTTCAGAGAGAAAGAGAGAAGTCCCAGGTCTCAGATTCTGGAGATCTTCTTTCAGAGATTATTCTAGTATGGAATTCTAGTAGATCAGTGAGTGAGTGAGTAATCTCAGTCTAGCCCATACCAGAGCAGGAAGAGCCTAGCCCCTGCCTCTGAAGAGTGGAGCATCAGACTAGAGTTAGTGTAGTGAGGAAAAGGGGTATCATCTTACCTTTAAAGGTGATACCTGAAGCCCTACAGGACAAGCTGAAGCTTCCTACCAGGACACAGCTGCCTCCCAGCCTGCCCTCTACATCCAGGCTGGTGAACTCTCTCCTGAGGCTCCCTCCAACTCACATCTCAGCACTCCATCTACCTGTTAAAGGCACGTTGCTGCGGTTCCTGCCGGTTCAAATAAAGAACTGTAAGTTGTTTTCTTCAACTTCTGTCTCCGTCTGGTCCCTGCTAATACGGCTGCCTTCATCACCGGCACCCTGTCCACCACACAGAGACTCACACTCGGGACATTAAGGGGTTGCCCCAGGGAGATCCGCTATAGCAGCCTCTCCCTCATCATTTCTTGCCAACACCACCCTGCTGGAGACCTGCCAGGCTGTAGGACAGCCCCCCCGGTTCCCCCGTACCAAGCACCGTGACCATAGCGTGCTTAGGCCGCAACCGCCAGCCACTCCGGTACCGCGGGCCCCGGCTGTCTCCAGGCCTCACCTCAAGGGCTAGGCCCCGGTGGGGGATGTTGCAAGTGGCGTCACGAACAGGATTGATACTTCTGTGCCTTATCACGGCATTAAAGACTTTCCTTTATTAAAAAGACTGTGCTGCCTAACCCTGCTGCCATCCGGGTTTAGGCCCAAGTATTTGTGTGCTTCTGGATTGAACTGTGTTAATGCTGCCACGTGCTGTCGAGCGCCGCTCCAGCACTCAAGAGGTTAATCCTTGCAAGAACTGTACCAGCTCTGCTACATCCGGCGCTGCCGCACCTGAAGATTTTACCTCAGAAACTGTGGCGCAGCAAATAATTCAAGCCCGCCAAAACCTTCACTGGCGGGAAACCCAGATGACTCACCAAACTCCGCCCACGCGCGAATGGCGCGAACCCCGCCTCCTGTGGCGCAGGAAAAATTAGAGCCCGCCACAGCTCTTGGCGGGAAGGACTTGGACTCCTCCCACTGGCTTGAGGCGGACTTCCTGCCCCGTCTCAGAGAAACGCCAGAACTCGTGCGGATTTTGGACAGTGAGGACAGCATCATGTGGGGTCCTCCGCCATTCCCTCCTGTGGAGCGTCCCGAGTTCTTTGAAGTGTTGGAGACCATGGTGGTGGTCTCTGCGCAGCCGGTCCGGAGGCCCTTTGCTGGGCACCGGCTGCATCGAGGACTGACCCGAGCGTTCGTCACCCGGAGGTATGTCCAGACGGTGACGGAGTACCAAGTACCACCCGGGCGGTTCCTCGTGCCTATCCCGGTTACCATACCGGTACCGCAGGCCCAGGTGGAGGCGCCACGTGGGGAGGCCCCAACTCTTGTTGAGCCAACGCCTGGGCCTACTGCTGCCGTGCCACCTGCTCCGAGGCCTACTGTCCCTGCTGTTCGGCCTGCTAGCCCTGCTGTGACGGTTCCTGATCCTCCGGCTGCTCCCGCTCCTGTTCCGGCACCTGCCCGACCATCACGGAGATCCGAGCCTGCACTGGAGCCACGAGCCCCAGCACCGGCACCTCCGCAGCCTCGAGACCGAGGTGAGGCCGCCCGCCAGCGACTCCGGGACGCTGTCTCGGAGCAGAGACGCCGCGAGAAGGAGGCTCAACGCTACATGGCCGGCCGGTCTACAGCTGGAGCCTGGGTGGAAAAGAACCGCACCACCGGTATGGTCCGGTTCTTCGACAAACAACGTGGCTATGGCTTCGCCACTCAAGACTACACCGGACGGGAGGTATTTATTCCCCGCCGGTCTGTCAAGAGGCCTGATCTGCCGGAGAGCCAGCACAACCTGAAGCCAGGCGAGTGCATTGAATTCTCCCTGCAGGAGGGGCCCCGAGGACCCTGGGTGGCTGGTGTGATCCGGATCCCCGACTCCGATGAGGACCGCTACCCACCGTATGACGACCTGTATGAGGACGACGAGTGGCCGGAATCTCCGAACACCTCTTCTTCCTCGGCTGCGAGTCTCCGGGCGGTGACCCACGTGAATGCTCCATCCACGGTGATTGTGAGTACGGGTCCCATTGCCATCCATGGGCCGGGCATGATTCAGGGCGCCACCCCCACCGTCTCCCCTGCCGGGAGTATTGCCCGATCCCGCGGCTCTTCTGTGGGAGAAGACATCCCGGCTAGCGAGCCTTGTCCGGAGGTTCCGTCTAGGCCCACATCTCCCCTTGCCGGTTACCAATGGGGTGATGACCCGGCCCCGGAAGAACCGGAGCTGGAGGGAGCGGCGGCGCTGCCGCAGGTCCCTGTTTATTTCTTTCTGGACCCCTCCGTGGTCCCTGGCTCAGTTGAGCCCCCGGCTGGAACAGCCGACACCCCGGGCGACAGCGCTCCTCCCCCTGAAGGTCCGGAGGATGTTGCTGCACCTGCAGTACCCGCTACTGCCACCGGGTGTCCCCAGCCGGCACCTACTCCCGCTGAGGATGCACAGGATTCCCTACTGACTTTGGATCCTGTCCCTGCTGAACCCAGCGAAGGTGCATCTGACTAACCCCTGAAGGGCTGTAGCCCTCTCCAGGTACTATGTCCATTGTGCATATTGTATATTTCTGTCCTTTCCCCAAAGAGCCAGAAACTGTCCTGAGACTCTTACCCTATTTATCTCAGTCAAGAGACATACCTTGAACTGATTATTGCCCTGTGCTATGATAGCACCCCTTCCTCTGCCACAGCAGAGATTCCTACCAAAGGACTCTGTCCCTCTACACAAAGAGGAGACCCTTTGCTTCTCAGTGCACTTTTCCCCACATCAAGGGCTGTACCCAGAAGATGGACTTTGTCATTAGAGACCTTCTGTGAGACTTTTGCCAGATACTACCAGGAAAAGTTGCCATGTAAATTATTATTTTGCACTTAATGCCTTCCTTTTTAGGTATGGACATTCTGCTTGCACTCTTTATGCCTTTTCTTTGCAGGAAAAGAGACATTTACTATCGTGCTACCCTGAGTAGCCTATCTACTTCTGTAACGTTTGTAACGTTCAAGATGTGTACCCATTGGGCTCCTAAGCCAATGTGATCTTAACCTGTTTGCACACTGTCATATATGCCAGTAGTCTGCATTAACCCTTTCATAGGCTTTTCAGGTTGTAGTGTGGCTGTGTCGGACCGTCTTTCTATGTAAAACACTGACCGCTACCTGATCCCTCAAACTGAGGTTTGCACGTGGGGGTAGTCCGTAAACTGCGGGTCCTACGGGGACCGGGGGTGTTACAGAGATAGCACCTGGATGCCACCCATACATGGGTAAGGATGGCAGTCAGGAGGTACTTGTGTCGCATATGCTAACGCAATGCAGATATACACACTATATAATTGCCGCCAGGGAAGAAGCGTTGATATAACAAATATACAGGCCTTGGTGCAAGGAGTGGATTACAGGACATGACACCACACCTTTCCTACTGTACAGTTCGGTTTAATGGCGTCAGCGACCAACTGTCATACAGCTACATGTTTTTGTCTTAGTCCGACACCAACCCAGGTGCCTGTCTCCAGGACCATGGGCGGTTTGTCCCTACACCTCACATAGCCTGCACTTCCTAGAAGTGCCCTTAGCCCCCTCTGTGCCCCAAACCATCTGTAGTCGAGCCGAGGGCGGCTCTTTCAATTGCCCCCGGGGTATGCAACACCCTCGCCGATGCAATGGCGAGGGAGGGTTTGCGAATACGTCCCACCTGCATGTAATCACCTTACACTACATGGTCCTGATAGGACATAGGGGTATTGCAGTGGTGAATCCTGCCTGGCAAGGCAGAGGTTAAGTATTTTGTATGATGCAAGATGCTGTTGTCCAATGATATGTGTTACATCCTGTGCTCTGTAAGCTGAGATGTGATTGGAGGAGCAGCCACCACCTGACCAAAGGAAGGTAATAAAACTCCCTGGCCAGGAATGTTCTGGAGATCTTTTCAGAGAGAAAGAGAGAAGTCCCAGGTCTCAGATTCTGGAGATCTTCTTTCAGAGATTATTCTAGTATGGAATTCTAGTAGATCAGTGAGTGAGTGAGTAATCTCAGTCTAGCCCATACCAGAGCAGGAAGAGCCTAGCCCCTGCCTCTGAAGAGTGGAGCATCAGACTAGAGTTAGTGTAGTGAGGAAAAGGGGTATCATCTTACCTTTAAAGGTGATACCTGAAGCCCTACAGGACAAGCTGAAGCTTCCTACCAGGACACAGCTGCCTCCCAGCCTGCCCTCTACATCCAGGCTGGTGAACTCTCTCCTGAGGCTCCCTCCAACTCACATCTCAGCACTCCATCTACCTGTTAAAGGCACGTTGCTGCGGTTCCTGCCGGTTCAAATAAAGAACTGTAAGTTGTTTTCTTCAACTTCTGTCTCCGTCTGGTCCCTGCTAATACGGCTGCCTTCATCACCGGCACCCTGTCCACCACACAGAGACTCACACTCGGGACATTAAGGGGTTGCCCCAGGGAGATCCGCTATAGCAGCCTCTCCCTCATCATTTCTTGCCAACACCACCCTGCTGGAGACCTGCCAGGCTGTAGGACAGCCCCCCCGGTTCCCCCGTACCAAGCACCGTGACCATAGCGTGCTTAGGCCGCAACCGCCAGCCACTCCGGTACCGCGGGCCCCGGCTGTCTCCAGGCCTCACCTCAAGGGCTAGGCCCCGGTGGGGGATGTTGCACATGTGACCAGCCTCATTTACATGATAAAAAAATAGATGATGTTACAATGAATAATGTATGAATTGACTAGAAAGAGTCTGGGATGGGATCCTTGTGAGTTGCTCCAACATGTAGTAATGACAAGACTAGTGACACAGACCTGATGACAGGCGTCCTTTAACACACATGCTTGCATATTTTTATAAGTCTAAGTTCACACTTGCGGTGTTTTCCGTTCCCTTTAAACAGTGAAAACAATAGTGCAGCACGCCACATGTTTTATTTCTATTAGTAACGGATTTGTAATGTAAGGTACGTTAAAGTCTATGAGAAAGATACTCTCCATTTAGAAAAGATGACAGAAGAAAAGAGAGCTGGCGTGAACTTGCCGTGATACTTGCAGTGTGTTTTGCAAATGACATGGGAAAAATGACATCAAGAAGCTTTTTTCTTAATCTTAATTCTAGATTGTAATGTGCCAAGTGTCTGTAACCTAAATCACATCTAATAAAGATCTTTCATTAACTTTTAAAACCCATTTAATAGATTGTAATGATTACAACGGATTTATTACTTCTAAAACAATAAACTAAAATTTCATTCACAACTGATCTTTGGTATCATAGTTTTTTTTCATTAATACACTAAAAAGTAGGTGACAGTCTATTGTATAATCATCAATAACAATATTCTATTAGAGATAAAAGAAACTTGCTATAGTAAGGTCAGGACTACCGTTTATCACCATTCACAGATTTTACAGAGAAAATGGAGCAAGTTAATTGTACAGCAGTGTAAAAACTCTATATACAGTCTAGACAAACAGAGCTGGAAGTGTTTCCCCCAGGGTGGTGCCTGCCCTGATCCCCTGTAGTGCAGCCCCTACTTTCTTAATAACTAATGTGGGATGGCTCCCCTCTGTTAGCGATGCTCAGTGCTGGAAACAGCTTGCACAGGAGGCTGAGGGTCCAGCCCGAGCAATGTCCCCAAATATGAATGTTCTCTGGTTTCCATGATTTGCTCTGGTCGGACAGGATGTAAAAGGGTTGCAGGCTGTGGGTTTATAGTGTATTTTTCCAAAAAAGCCAAGTCTGGGGGCCGCTGATAATCAGTTGGTTGTGACAGCACAGAAGGATCAGCATGCGTCTCCAGTTCATCTTCATTTTCTCCCATTTCAACAGGTACCAAAGTTATTGGGACACAGATATCAGGATCTGAGCTCTGAGTGGTATCTGGGTAGGTCTTTGTCTCCTGTCTTGCCGTGTCCTCCTCTGCTTTAGAGCCATGAACGTGGTCAATGTGGTACTTGAGCTTGTCCTTCCGCTTGAATGTTGCATTGCAGTGCTGGCAATTGAATGGTCGTGCATCAGAATGGATGACCAAATGTTTAGTCAGGGTCTTTTTAATGCAAAATGACTGATTGCAGATGTGACATGTGTATGGCTTCTCACCTAAGGGTTTAAAAAAGAAAAACTTGTTTACCTACCATCAACCTTTTTATCTTTTAAAAGGGGCTCTCCAAGACCCCAGTGTTTTTATTGGATATAAATAAGACTTGTAAATAACAATGGGCCTTTTTTTCACTTTGCGCGTTTATTGCTCCCAACTATAACATTTTTATTTTTCCATTTACAGAGCTATGGCCTGACCCAAGATGATGCCTTTCGGCATTTGTTAGAGAAGGGTGTTCACTACATTAATCTATAACATGACACCCAGTACTAGTGCCAGTGACATCATGTACCCAACTCCTGGCAGGACAACAAGAAACCAGAGGTTTGTAAAAAAAAAAAAAAATTGTGTTAGAGAGTAGTACTACTAGTAGTAGTGTGAATGTTTTTGTATACACAGCACAACTGGACAAAGTAAAAGCACTATACAGGCAGTCCCCGGGTTACATACAAGATAGGTTCCAAAAATTTGTTCTTAAACTGAATTTGTATGTAAGTCGAAAATGTATATTTTATAATTGTAGATCAAGACAAAAAATATTTTTGCCCCTGTGACAATTGGAGTTCCAAAATTTTTTACTGTAATGGGACCAAGGATTATCAATAAAGCTTCATTACAGACACTTACAGCTGATTATTGCAGCCTGGGACTATAGTAAAGCATTCAGAGAGCTTCATCAAAGGTCACATTGGACAGCGGTGTCTGTTTTTAAATAGGGTCTGTCTGTAAGTCGGGTGTCCTTAAGTAGGGGACCGCCAGTATATACATACTGAACACCGTTACTTTAGAAAAGGCCAAGCCACCAGAATGATTTGGTGGAATGTCACATTTGGTTTGATGGTTGATTAGCGTTACCAGAATGTGTCCTGAAGTGCATTTCAAGACTTGATTTTCCTTTAAAGACTTTCTTGCATACTTCGCATTGATGAAATGTGGCTTTGTATCTGCAAAGTGGAGAAGGTGACATACTAAGAAGATATGGAAAAGCTGTAGCAGACATATCAGTAGGAGATAAAAATAATCTATATTAGGAATCGGTGAAAGCAGCAGCAATGGTGATTATACTGACATCAAAATTCATACAGGGGAGGTCAAAGATGTGATGGCAAATTACACTTCAAGTTGACAAGAGAAAGAACAGTTCTCATTGAGCTTTTACTCTCACAACATCTGGAAACCAGCGACCTACCAATACAATATATACCAGCAGGATCAAAAGTATAAAGAAGAAAAAAAAAATAAATAAATAAATTTAAAAAATGAAAAATAAAAAAAAAAGTGGACAATAGATTTTCTTGTATTCTTTAATTATACTACATTACTTAAGATTTGGGAACATCAATTTTACAAGGTCAAACTGCCCACCATCAATATTTGGTAACAAGATATCTGTGTGGGTATATGTATATCTTTATGACCCTGCTCTTGTAATTTTTTCTAAAAGATAAAAACTTATTAAAAAAAAAACTGTAATGCTACTTGCTCTGGGGGTTCATTGTGTGGCAGGTACAGCACCTGTGCAGGCGGCTCGTATATGAAATAAAATGTATACTGCACATCTGTACAAACCAAGTTATTCATAGAAAACTTACTTCTGCCAAACCTTCTCTCCTAGATGAACGCTCTTGTAATGAACAGTCAGATGATCCCGACGACCAAAACATTTTCCACATTCTTCACACTGATGGGCTTTCTCTCCTTCAGAAACATAAAGGAAATCCATAAGTGTACATTCTCATTATCTATCAATATATTACATGCACATACAAGTGAATAATGCACATTTCTGTATACATCATGTGTTATCCCAGACCAGTGTTAAAGGTCAGAATGCTGATTGGTGTTGCTGTTGGGAACCTGAGTGATCATGTGAACAAAGGGTCCATAAGTCTGCTTGGTGTATATATGCTACCACCTCTCCACCCCCTTTTATAGGACTTAGTGCAATTTAATTGGCTACTTCCATTAGTCCCATAGAAATGAAAGGAAGGGTTGTCCCACCGGCTCAGTACTGTAGACTTGTGATTCCCAACGGTCATACATTTATTGCCTATTAATGGGGTAGATGATACATATTATTGTGGGATAACCCATTTAAATAGAACCGGTCACCAGATTTTGACCACCCCAAATAACAATGCCTGCTGATAAAAGGTTACAAGTCCTCCCCATATCACCTGAAATTAGCTGCCAGTGAGGCACTGTACCTTAATTACAGATGTTTTTCTGATATGCAAATTAGCTTTTGGGACTCATGTCTGGTGTTTGTGACTCATCTCTCTCTCTCAGGCTGGCAGCGAACCATGCCCAATTATTGTGACAGACAGCTCTAAGTGTCTTCAAATCCCTGCCCTGCCTCCCTGTACTTAGGGACCGTCTGCTAATATTCAACTACAGACATACAAGACTATGTACAGATGGGAAATATTGTGTACATTTTTTTACATGGTTCCTCGTGTTACAATCATGACATGTGACCAGAGTGACATAATCGCAGGTCCTTAAGCCTTCTAATAGCAATATGTACTCCATGTATTAGATTACATGAAATCATGGCAGCCTCTATGGAGGATGGAGAGGAGAAGACCATGGAGGCTGGAGTCACTTCATGTGGTCAGATACATGCATGGGGTACAGTTTGCTATTGTTAAGAGTCTAAATGACCTGAGATGATGTCACTCTGGCCACATGACATGAACTGTGAGCAGTAAGGAGGCATAAGGCATGGGGAGGGGTCTGGTCGAGCAGGATGCCAGGTAATATAAGATAAAAGGTGAGTTATGTGGATGTAAGCGAAACTATTTTGTAGCTAAAAGAAGGTGTCAGTCAGTTTATAGAGCTCTATAGGAATAAGAAATGCTTTTGAACTTCACAAATAAGAGATTTATCTGTCAGTTCCTATATCTGAAGTTCCGCTGTACTGTAAATCCAGTGCATATTATTTTACATATGCCCTACAAAGCTGAATTTATACATAATTATATGTAAGAAAAGGTTGTAAATTTTGGAGATCTCACATTTACATACGATTTAAACATCTAGGCAAGTTCTACTTACCAGTATGTATGTTCTTGTGTTTAGTGAGGTGATCGTGACGTATGAAAGTTTTCCCACATTCTTCACACTTGTAGCGTTTATCATCATGATGGACACGAAGATGGAGTCTACGAGACAGAGACATGTTTTTGCCAGCTTTCACATTACAGTAATATCCTGATTCACATTCACATGTTGGATTTCTTATAGAAAAGTGAAAATTTTAAACAATCCAAAGGAGAAATCTGCGGCTGAATCTCATATTTCTGCCGTGCATGTGCCAGCAGACCTGGGTAAGCCCGAATTGTAATTCAATCAGACCAATCTATGGCAATTATTAGGATCATGTGGATTTTAAACTACATTGCACATTCCTCATTTTCCATGGATTTTTACTCTCCAGCCTGTAAAATAAAATAACACCCTGACTTGCATAAACCGTATAGTTAGGTAATGTAATCACGATTTAGATACAGAACCCGTTTCTTAGTTTCTGAATGTGTGCACATAATATGTTCATTATTATTGGCTGAACAAATGCTTATTCTTTTTACCTGTATGAGCTACCATGTCGAAAGTTTTGCCCACAGATACTGCAAAGGTGTGGTTTTTCCCCACTGTGAATTCTTAAATGTTCCTTCAGTGTTGTCCTAGTACAAATAAAAATAAAATGAAAAATTGCTGTAACTGTCAGGTGTATTACATCACAATCCATCACAGTGCTGAGGGTCTGGAGAAATTATGAAAGGCCTTAGTGAGTGGTCTTTGATCTCATGATCACGACTGGTGCCACCAGCTGTTTCTGTAGCTTTCTCTCTATGCTCATGGACAAACTGCCAAAAACAGCAGATGTTTTTAACTGTGTTGTTATCTCAGGGGCTATTGCAAACATGTTACAGCACCTAAAACTATCCCATCAAGTTTTTAAAAATGTCCGATTTGGTGATTGGGTGAAATAGAAATAAAATGGTCCCTAAAGTAACTGATTATTACATTTTCTTGAAAATTAAAAAAAAAACCCCCACTGTTCAATTGGTAATCTTACTAATATTGCAATAAACCAAAAGAACACAAAACAGATATGGTAAATGTATGTTAACTAATTTGGGTAATAAGACTATGGGGTAATTTATTAAGAGGGGCGTTTCCAACGCCACCAGCGTTCTGACACCAGTATCTATTAACCCCTACGGGACTCAGCATCTTTTGGCCTAAAGGACGCGGACCCATTTTTCAAATCTGCCCTGTGTCACTATAAGTGGTTATAGCGTGGGAACGCTATGAGAAATCCAGGGGATTTTGAGATTGTTTTCTCGTGACACATTGTACTTCAAATTAGTTTAAAAATTTGGATGAAATCTTTTGTGTTTAGTTATGAAAAAAAACAAAATTTGGCAAAAAATTGGAAAAATTCTATATTTTCAACGTTCTAAATTCTCTACTTTTGATGCAGATAGTCATAGCACCCAAATAAATTCATAACTTACATTTCCCAAATGTCTGCTTTATGTTGGCATGGTTTTTTAAGATTCCACATATTTTACTAGAATGTTATGAGGCTCAGAATTTGGGTGCCATTTTTCACATTTTTTGTAAAATCACCAAAACCCGTATTTAGATGAACCTGCTCAACTTCTAATTGACACTGAGAGGCCTAAATAATAGCGAGACTCATAAATTACCCCATTGTGGAAACTACACCCCTCAACGTATGAAAAACCGCTTTTAAGAAGTTTGTTAACCCTTTAGGTGTTTTATAGGGGTAAAAACAAAACGGAGGTGCAGTCTGCAAATTGTAATATTTTTTCACAATACATTCATTTTGTGTGGAAAATTAAACATTTACAATGGATTAAATGAATAAAGGCTCCACAAAGTTTGATACCCAATTTCTCCCGAGTACACGGATACCCTATATGTGGTGGTAACCTGCTGTATGGGCGCACGGCCGGGCATAGGAGGGAAGGAGGCGCCATCCAGAGCAGATTTGCTATGTCACATGGTACAGGCTATAATTTTTTTCTTTTTTTATTGTGCACCTATAGGGGCTTATTTCTTTTGCCACATGAGATGCACTTTTCTGGTATGTAATTTTGGGGGAATCTATAGCTAATTGGTGAGATTTAATTAACTCTTTGTTGGTGGAGGAAATGAAAATCGTCAATTTTTAGGAACATTTTTATGTGTTTTTTTTTTGCCCGTTAACCATACCATAAAAATAGTATATTATTTTTATTCTATGAGTCGCAACGATTACAAAAATACTTCATTTATATATATTTTTTATTTTTTCAAATTTTTACTGAATAAAAAGTAATTTGGCGAAATTGTTGTTAATTTTAGCATCACCGTCTTTCATATGCATAACTTTTTTATTTTTCACCTCACAAATCTGTTTAAGGGCTTATTTTTTGCGAGAATGATTGTTCTTTTTAGTGGTCTTATTTTAGATTGCGTAACTTTTTAAAATCACTTTTTAGAGCATTTTTAAAGGGCATTAATAAAAATCATCTTTTTTTCAGAGAGAGTTTTTTGAGGTTGTTTTTTACGGGGTTCACTTTGCGGATCTAATAACGATTCTGTTTTATTATGCAGATTGTTACGGACGCAGGGATACCTAATATGTGGGGGTTTTGTGTATTTTATTCAATTGTACTGAATAAAAACTAATTTGGAGAAAATCTTATTCATTTTAGCATCACCATCTTTTCATATGCATAACTTTTTTATTTTTCGTCTGACAAATCTGGTTAGGGGCTTATTTTTTGCGAGAACAGTTGTTCTTTTTAGTGGGCTTATTTTAGAGTGCATAAAATTTTTTAAATCACTTTTTAGAGCATTTTTTATAGGGTATTAATTAAAAATTATCTTTTTTTCGGAACGTTTTTTGCGTTTTTTTCCTCCGGCGTTTACCGTGCGGGTCCAGTAATGATTCTGTTTTATTATGCAGATTGTTACGGACGCGGCAATACCAAACATGCGGGGTTTTTTTGTGTTTTTAATACTTTATTAAGTGTTTTTATGGGAAAGTGACATTTTAGGGGCTTATATTTTTATGTATTTATTTTTTATTTATTATAATGTGTAGTGTTAAGTGTTTTTGCATAATTTTACTTCTACATACTTGAACTTAAACCAGTGATACTCTGATCTCTGGTTTAAGTTCAATACACTGCTCTACAATACTATTTTATTGTAGAGCAGTGTAAACTGTCTAAGCATGCTTGCGCATGCTCAGACAGTTTACAGTCAGACCCGGAAGGGTTCTGGCTGCCATGGAGACCGGGCAGCTCCGGGGCACATGCCAGTCCTCGGAGCTGCCCAGGAGAGGATCGGATCCCCCGGTAAGCGGCACGGGGGATCCGATCCATAGGGGGAAGACCCTTACACGCCGCGGTCATGCTTGACCGCGGCGTGTAAGGGGTTAACACCCGCGATCGGAGTCGGCTCCGATCGCGGGTGTTAGCGCAGGCTGTCAGCTGTACTAGACAGCTGACAGCCGCTGCTTCTGGTACCGGCTCCGTTCGTGAGCCGGTGCCAGAAGCAGGACGTTATAGTGCGTCCTGGTGCGCTAAGTATCTAGCCACCGGGACGTACTATAACGTCCTGGTGCGCCTAGGGGTTAAGAGGTTCGGCCTCTCAGTAGATGAGGGTGCAGTCTCCACCAGGTCAGACCAGTGGAGTTTTCTGATATAGTCTCTGCCCGTTTTCCAGCAGAGTATAGTAAATCCAGTGGGCTGGCCGTTTACCAGGATAGCTGAATTTTGTGCTCTGCCATTTCCAACACTTCTATACTATTGAATGGAGCGACAGAATGCATCAACCTGCAACTCCAGCTGGTGTTCCTACAGTCAGACCCTCACTGATCACCTTGTTATCCCCCATCCTGTGGATGGTAATAAAGGAGTTGTACCAACCTTGCATGTTAACACATTATACAATTGCTTCCGGACCCACACTTTTTGCTTACCATATTCCTTACCTTTCTCTTACTGATTTCCCACAGATGCGACAAGTCCACTTCCTCTTTCCTCCATGTGTATACTCAATATGGCGCCTGAGATTTCCAGAGTCATTAAACTGCCTTCCACAAATAGGACAAGGGAAAGGTCCTAGGAAGCAAATAAACCCCCCAAAATTATGCAAATGGTACTTACATGTTTCCTTATACTATGTACATCTATGAGCAAAAACCCAAAAGGTTCTGAAATGTTGCTTCTG
Source organism: Engystomops pustulosus (assembly GCF_040894005.1). Lineage (NCBI taxonomy): Eukaryota > Metazoa > Chordata > Amphibia > Anura > Leptodactylidae > Engystomops > Engystomops pustulosus. Next base: position 54,749,775 of record NC_092420.1, on the reverse strand, counting down.
TCTGACATCACTAATTGTTTTTATGTTGCCCCATGTTACCTCATGGCCCGTAGATGAGTGCTGCCAACATGTGCACTGGGAGAGTGGAAGCCGACTTTTACATTATTCAAATAGGCATCATAGTCAAATTATGTGGCCTAGCAGTGATTAACATGCCATGACCAGAATGTGGAAAACATTAAAGGGGTTATCCAGCTGTTAAAAATTACTGAGGGCCGGACTGGGGTGGGCTAGTTAAACATAATAAACATGTACTTACCTCCTCCGGCGCTGCCGATGTCACTCGCCGCAGTCCATTTTATCCGTGCCCCTGTTTGTTTACAGGGGCACAGAAGCCGCGCACAGGGAGCTCCGGTCCGGGATGTGGCCGGCTCCTCCCATCCGTCCCCATCTCTCAGTGTTGTAAGAGCTGGGAGATGGTGTCGGATGGGAGCTTCCGATGGGAGCCCCTGTAAACAAACTAGCACACAGAGGAGAAGGGGCTGCGGCGCGGGACATCGGCAGCACCGGACGAGGCAAGTACATGTTTATCTTGTTTAACTAGCCCACCTCAGCCCGGCCCTCAGTAATTTTTAACACCCGGATAACCCCTTTAATACAGGCAAGTGAATAGAAGGTTATGGCAAGTGCCAAATCATATTTTAGGAAAATGACAAGCAAATTATGGTAACATTTACAAAATATTCATACCCAGGTGATATTTTTCTTGATGCTTTAACCTTTTAAACCGAGATTTAAACTGTTCATCACAATAAGTGCATTTAAATGGCTTGTCCTGTGAATGGAGGAGCATGTGCTCCTGTAAATGGAGCTGTCGCATGAAGGATTTATTGCAGATCTGAAGGAGAGAAGATAGAAAAACATAAGCCATCTGCAAGCAATGAAACCAACAGAAAATACTCCATTCAACTGGGCCAAAGCTTTTTTCTTAATTTTTATTTTAGGAGCCCACTTTTTAAAAATATACAGATAGTGAACAATTTGGAGGAGTCACAAATTCTTCAAAACTATATTCAACGTTTCTGGAATGAAGTAAAGCGCAGTGTGTTTCTGGCACGAAACATTCCATCTACTTTCAGGCAATTTTATCTGACTTGCTAGGCAAAGTGGATATTGCTTAGCGAATGGTCTGTAGACATTTGGTGTCAAATATTCAACTAACAATATTGGGTGTAATATTCACTAAACTACCTTATATACACTTGGTATAAGCCGAGACCCCTAATTTTAAGGGGGGGGGGGGGGATGCATTGGTCACAGCCTCTGTAGTATATAGCCAGGCAGCCCCCTGTAGCATATAGCCAGCCCCCTGAAATCATATAGCCTGCAAGCCAGCCCCCTCAAATCATATAGCCTGCCAGCCAGCCCCCTCAAATCATATAGCCTGCCAGCCAGCCCCCTCAAATCATATAGCCTGCCAGCCAGCCCCCTCAAATCATATAGCCTGCCAGCCAGCCCCCTCAAATCATATAGCCTGCCAGCCAGCCCCCTGAAAGCATATAGCCTGCCAGCCAGCCCCCTGAAAGGATATAGCCAGCCAGCCCACTGAAAGCATATAGCCAGCCAGCCCCCTGTAGTATATAGCCAGCCAGCCCCCTGTAGCATATAGCCAGCCAGCCCCCTGTAACATATAGCCAGCAAGCCCCCTGTAGCGTATAGCCAGCAAGCCCCCTGTAGCATATAGCCAGCAAGCCCCCTGTAGCATATAGCCAGCCCCCTGTGATGCAAGCCAGCCCCCTGTAGCATATAGCCAGTCAGCCCCCTGTAGCATATAGCCAGTCAGCCCCCTGTAGCATATAGCCAGTCAGCCCCCTGTAGCATATAGCCAGTCAGCCCCCTGTAGCATATAGCCAGTCAGCCCCCTGTAGCATATAGCCAGTCAGCCCCCTGTAGCATATAGCCAGTCAGCCCCCTGTAGCATATAGCCAGTCAGCCCCCTGTAGCGTATAGCCAGTCAGCCCCCTGTAGCGTATAGCCAGTCAGCCCCCTGTAGCGTATAGCCAGTCAGCCCCCTGTAGCGTATAGCCAGCCAGCCCCCTGTAGCGTATAGCCAGCCAGCCCCCTGTAGCGTATAGCCAGCCAGCCCCCTGTAGCGTAAAGCCAGCCAGCCCCCTGTAGCGTAAAGCCAGCCAGCCCCCTGTAGCGTATAGCCAGCCAGCCCCCTGTAGCGTATAGCCAGCCAGCCCCCTGTAGCGTATAGCCAGCCAGCCCCCTGTAGCGTATAGCCAGCCAGCCCCCTGTAGCGTATAGCCAGCCAGCCCCCTGTAGCGTATAGCCAGCCAGCCCCCTGTAGCGTATAGCCAGCCAGCCCCCTGTAGCGTATAGCCAGCCAGCCCCCTGTAGCGTATAGCCAGCCAGCCCCCTGTAGCGTATAGCCAGCCAGCCCCCTGTAGCGTATAGCCAGCCAGCCCCCTGTAGCGTATAGCCAGCCAGCCCCCTGTAGCGTACAGCCAGCCAGCCCCCTGTAGCGTACAGCCAGCCAGCCCCCTGTAGCGTACAGCCAGCCAGCCCCCTGTAGCGTACAGCCAGCCAGCCCCCTGTAGCGTACAGCCAGCCAGCCCCCTGTAGCGTACAGCCAGCCAGCCCCCTGTAGCGTACAGCCAGCCAGCCCCCTGTAGCGTACAGCCAGCCAGCCCCCTGTAGCGTATAGCCAGCAAGCCCCCTGTAGCGTATAGCCAGCCAGCCCCCTGTAGCGTATAGCCAGCCAGCCCCCTGTTGCATATAGCCAGCCAGCTCCCTGTTGCATATAGCCAGCCAGTTCCCTGTAGCATATAGCCAGCCAGCCCCCTGTAGCATATAGCCAGCCACCTTTAGCATTCACTCACCTTCCGACGCCCCCCGGCAGGTCCTCTTCTATAAATCGATGCTCCGGCATCGGCTCCGTGTCCCGGTCTGTCGCAGGCATCGAGACGTCAGCCACTCGCTGGCATCATAGTATGTGCCGATGCCGGGGCACACTTTAGAATGTCAGCGTGTGGACCGGGACATGGAGCCGATGGCGGGACCGCGATGTATGGAAGAGGACCTGCTGGGGGCGGGGTGTATACGGTAGACAGGCGATGTGCGCTAAAATTGAACACATTGAGAAGTCTGATGCAAAAGCAAATAGACGACCTAGGTTTACAGTAAGAATGGGCCAGTAAGAGTTTGTATTTCAGGACTCCAAAATTAGGAACATATTTTAATTTTTACTTTGTGCATAAAAGGATGTTATTGATCAACTGTTATTGAACTTACATCACATTTCCATCCATCATTTTTTATTCTTTTGATGGTGACAAACTCTTGAGCATTTTCAGCATGGAACCTACAAGACATCATGAGACATCATTTATGAGACGTGCCTTACAAAGTATGTAAAAAGCAATAAACAATTATATGCAAAATTAATTAAAAATAAATTGAATTTCTGCCAAGAGAAGTGTAACCTATAGGGGAAAACCAAGGAGACAGATCACTCATCATTTCCATCTGAATAAAATGTATGCAACTGGAAAAATGAATGTGATGTCATCACATTTTGAAAAATTTGGAATTGCAGTGACCTGTCGGTCTCTTGCATTTGGGACTCTGCTTTATTGAAAATAAAATAAAATGATGCGACTAAGCGAAGTGCATTGCCTAAGCTGCGTTCACACCACATTCATTTGTCTTGTGTCATCTATTGCCACTAAAATGTAAAATATATATATATATATATATAATGTATTTTTATACCTTTTTAATGCCCTAAGTAATATAAGTACATACAAGTCTAGAGGACTTCAAATTTAACCATTTAACCACATAAAAAGTGACAACAGCAGCTGCGTACTACTACCACTATCCCTAGCAGTAAAGTGATAAACACAGCTTTGTGATCATTGTTGACAAGGCAAAAATACTACTGTGTGAGAATGGCCTTACACTAATTCTTCGCCTCTTACCTCCAAAAAGGTTAACACCGATAAAAAAGGAACTCACCTCCTGACATGTTTAACAAGTGTCTTCCTACTTGCATGGAGCTTACTACAAAAGGGACACTTATGGTCCTTCCGTGGTAGGTCAGTCTCGCTGCTGTGCTTCTTACGGTGGACTGTTAGGTAGGATTTGGTCGAGTATCTCATATTGCAGATGTCACACTCAAAAGGCTTTTCTCCTGTGTGAACACGAGTGTGACTTTCATATTTACCTTGGAAATAAATGAGACATGAGAAGATCACTACACTCCGATTAAATCAATCCATACAAGATGACACCTGTAAAGATTAATATAAGCCCCTATTCACATCGCCATTAGCTCAGTTATTGTGATCCAAAATGCTCAAAAACCCAAGAAGTCTTTGCAGCAACTACAGAGAGGTGTGCTACACAATAACTGAAGGAAATAACTAAAGACCTATTGGAGATGTGAACTGGGCCTCATATAGTATACATACCTACTCGGTCAAAGACTTTATCACATTTTGGGCACTGAAGACTCTTTTTACTGTTTTCCTCTAACACAATAGGGGCAAGTCCATCAGGGAAGTTCCCAAGAGAACCAGGATTGCCGTTCTTTTCTTCTGGTTTGACCAAGTTCTCACTTAGTTCATGATCAACTTCTGATACCTCTTCCCCATTCTCTTCGAGTACAGACTGGTCCCCTTCCTCCACTCCATTACCCTCAGCATTTACCTCACTGCCAGAGTCTTCATAATCCGATGCATCCTGACTGCTTTTGTAAGATTCACTACTTGAAGTACTGTCACTCTCTACATCATCCTGGTCTTCAAACTTAGACGGACTCTTTTTCTGTCGGGTTGACTTCCTGGTGGAAGAGTCGGGATCCTTCAGCACATCTGTTTTCTCAGACCGATGTGCTCTGTCCAGGTGATTCTCAAAACTTTTTCTATAAGAGAAATTGCGCATGCACAAAGGACACTTGTGACTATTTTCCAGTTTATTACCAGGGTCAAGGGTCACCTTTGGAGACTTATTTTCAACCAGACATGAAATATCATCGTCCCGAGCCAACAAATTTACTGCATCTATAATATCAAGAAACTTTGCAGCTTCCAAGACCATTCCGATCTCTTCTTCCAGAACCAAAAACTCTGACGTGTACAAAAAGTTAAGCAGATGTTGGAAAACAGTACAAGTAACGTGCTCCAAAGTAACCACCTTCACACTGCGGTCCTTACTCAGACAGGCATGAAAATAACTACTCCCCACGGCCACCACCACCTTGTGCACCGGAAATTGCTCCCCCTCCACCACAATGACCAGGTCACAGAAGGAGCCCTGTCGCTGACGGTCATCATTCAGATATTTCAGGAGATTTTTGTTGTAGTTCATGGAGCTTAGGACTTTCCTCTGATCAGCGGTACAATTATTAGGTTCCCCACCGATACAGTGCATATCCTCAGTCACCTCATTCTCCTTCGCTTCTGGGGAAGGAAGGTTTTTCCGCCCCACTTTTCTCCTTTTCTTCATTGTTAAAAAAAAATTCTAAAATGCTGATTTCCAGCAAAAGGCTAAAAAGTTCATTTAAAATCCTTTAAAACTCTGCAGAAAGCTGTCTATAGACTATTAAACATAGTGCATGATATGGGCACAGGATCATATGCCAGGGGCCAGCAATCACAAGTGCCCCCAGACACAACATCCTTGAGGCAGCCAGTGACTGTGCCAGCTGTCCCCTTCTACACTACAGGGCGCGGCATTAATACTATCACAATAAAGAAACGCGCCCCCCCATAATGACGAGGGAGCGACCCTCTGCCATCCCAAGTGTCACCGGGTCCTCCTAGCCGCACAGTCTCACTGATAGCACAAAACGCATCCGGGGACGTCACTTCCTCTCAGCGGCCGCCATTTTACCGGAGACCAGGAGTCTCTCAGACGCTTACATTATACATTTGTCTCCTCCAAAATGGTTTCATGACGAAAAATAAATATTAAAGGTCTCTCGTTTAGCAGCGACGAATAGAGGCAGATAAGGAGTCGTATGTGTGACGGCCACATATAAACACTGGTCGCTAGGAGAAGCTGCAGTGTTACTAGGGGCTTTTTGGCAATTTTGGACTAAACTTCATCGCAGTTTTAGACATGAAGTGATGTACATGGACGGGGTCTTGTTGCAGCTGTGATTTGAAAACAAATTGGGTTCAGGTTTTTTTTTTTGGGGGGGGGGGGGACTCCATGACTCCGCGGAGGGAAACTGATCTTTACATTATGATGGTTACGTTATGGCCACAGTCCCAGCTTAAAAGGCCAATTGTAGAGCAGTAAGTTTGTTCCAACACATAAGAAACATATAAGAATGTTTGTAAGGGGCACAGAGCGAAGTTGTTGGAACAAACTTATTCGCGTACAACCAACATTAGGGTGCGTTCATACGTTCCGCTTGCGTATGGGGCGGGTTTCGGCACCATCGCACATGCCTTTCTATGGAAATGCAAGCCATCGGTAACCACAACCTGTCTGGCTTTGTATTAATGTAAGACACCACATTCTGGATGCCAATCCCATGCGTTTCCATAGAAATGCATAAGCCATTGGGCTGTGTCACACGTGATGTTTTGAACCGGTTTCAGTCATGCTTTTTCAGTCCATTAAAAGCACATGCGCTGTTAACATGCATCTTGTTTTTATCCAGTTTTCCCAATTATCTTAATTAAAAATGGATGCATTCTTTAACGGACTGAAAATTCACACCCTTAGGTTGGTGGCACATGTGGCACATGTTTTGATAAATGCCTTTATTGTCCATGTTGATCCCTGTACACTGCCGGAAAAATCCACAATGGGCATATGACCATCTGAAGAGAGATGAAGCATAAAATAATTTCTTTAGTGTGCACGTTCGGGTATTTGTGTCACATACCTGGAGAAATGTCACCAGGATGCCAAAAATACATCTCACCTGCGCTCCTATTCATCTTGATTCAGGAGCTGGGAGCATGGGAGAGGGAGGTGACCTTGCACGAGAGGCATGAATTTACGCCTCTTGACGTCGCCTCTCTCTCCCAGTTTGGGCGAGTGAGCTGCGGGGCGAGCATAATTAGCAGCTTGGAGTGCCGGACATCTTGTCACCGCGCTCTGGTCTGCTAATTTTTTTTCTAGGTGATCCCAAGGTGTCAAGACTAGCAAAGAGTGAGTATCTGTAGTAATGTGTATGCAAGTTGGAACTGATATATTTTGTAATTCTAGATCCAGACAAATTTTTTTATTGACTATTGGATTTTCAACACTTTTTGCTGTCATGGAAACGAGGATTATCAATAAAACTTTATCACAGTCACCCTACAGTTGAACATTGCAACCTGGGACTGTAGTAAAGCATCCAGGGACGTCATCGGGAGAGGGGTGTGCCAATGGAACAGGGAGACAGTGTAGAAGTGACATTGAGGAGCATGAAAAAGCCAGATAACCCAGAAGGGGTTAGTAATACCCCTCAAAGCACTTTGCTTCATTAACATATATATTATATTATATAATAGAAAGGCTCAGCCATCATCTATATAATATATTGATGCAGTCTGAAGGGTTACATCTACATGTTAACAATAACATTTAATACATTTTAAATTGAATGCTTCCCTTTTTAACACCATACTGGGACCATTACCAATATGGAGTGCCCCAGGGGATCTTTACAGCCATGTGGCTCTCCTTCTTGCTTCATCCCTGTCCGAACTGAAGTGGGAAAGAGTCATCTGCCGGGAGAGGGCCACCGTGACCACCTAACTAGGACCAGCACTGATGCCATTCGTCCCCTGAACTGTTAGTGACCATTCCCTACCAGACACTGGTGGGCATATTGCTTGCGTCATAATGAGACCAGTGATCCTCAGGTACCAGGACAAACAGATCACTGGGGTAAAGGGTATTGGCAAACAGGTGAGTTCTGACAAGAAACACTAATCATGTACCAGTACTAAGACACAGTGGGCATCCAGTTGATGCCATTCTGCCTTTTCCTATCTTTAGGAAACTTTTTGTCTTTTCCATCAAAAGAACTTGGCATGCTCAGCTTTCTGACCAGCCACCTTGATGGATAAGATTTTAGCCATTGTATTCTCTACAATATTAATTTGCTGTAATACAGGAAAATCATGTGTTTCACTTCTCCCTGAGAACATGTGATGTGTCATTTTGATCCCTAAAATGAACCCAGCATGCAGTTATTAGATGTGCCCATGCTGTTACCTTATTATATGCCGAAACAACACAATAATTTGTGCAGTCTGGCACAGCATGTTTTTAACTATTTGTTATCCACACAAATCCCTGATATGACTGGTTCACACATGTAATCCATATAATGTGTAAGTAGGTGGAGAACAAGTGCCGGAAATACCATTCTTTTTCCTGGGCCACCCCTTAAGACTCCTGGGCCAATAAGGGCCATAAGATTCCTGGGTAACCCCCAGAGCGGGCCGTAAGATACTTGCATAATTAAATTAAATTAAAAGCCTTTTGGGGGGGAAAAACAAGGGATAAGAAGCTAAAGGAAGGGCAGATCCTACCAGAGAGGCACAAACCAGTATGTACATGTGCTAGGTTTACAATCCCCAATCCTGATGGTAGATGTACTTTAAGAGGGGCTTAATAAATCTGGCACTTCTCCTGCACCTGATACCCAAACATTTGCCAGCCATATGCTGGTGAGCTATAAATGATAGCACTTCTAGTGTAGCAATAATTCTGTCAGGGTTATGCTATGCTGCATACTCCTGGGACATGTGTGGGGGCTACCTATATACTGCTGGCTATGTGTGAGGAAACCTATATAATGCTGGGCATGTGTGGGGCTACCTATATACTGCTGGGCATGTGTGGATCTGCCTATATACTGCTGGGCATGTGTGGGGTCTACCTATAGGCGTAGGGGCTACCTATATATTAATGGAAAATATGTGGTGGCTACCTATATACTGATGGGGCATGTGTGGGGCTACATATATATAGATGGGGCATGTGTGGGGTCTACCTATATACTGCTGGGCATGTATGGGGAATATCTATATACTGCTGGGTATGTGTGGGGGCTTACTATATACTGCTGGGCATGAATGGGGGATATCTATATACTGATGGGGCATGTGTGGGGGCTACATATATACTGAAGGGGCAAGTGTGAGGTCTACCTATATACTGCTTTGCATGTATGGGGGCTACCTATATACTGATGGGGCATGTTCTGGGGCTACCTATATACTGATGGGGCATGTTCGGGGGCTACCTATATACTGATGGGGCATATGTGGGAGATACCAATGTACTGACGGGGCATGTGTGCGGACTACCTATATATACTGATGTGCATGTGCTGAGCGCCTGGGACTACTTATATACTGGGGGCATGTGACGGGGCTACCTATATACTAGAGTCATGTATCAGGAAATCCAAAGTTACCCCTCAGAAAGAAGGGAAAGAAGGCACTAATACAATCACAATTGGTTTGTCATAATCTTTATTAATGCTACAATACATGATAAAATTCAAGAACCATGGAGACAAAATTGTGGCCCCAATGTTGAGGATATCCACAAGATACAACACAGTACTGGGTGGTAAAACAGAGAGACCAAAAGGACGGTCCAACACCGGGCGAGGTGGAGCTGATACATATGTGTATGCAATATAATAAACTGGGCACTTGAAGGAATGGACCCTATAAGAGCTGTCTGAAGTATGCACTGGGTGCACAGCGTGGAGATGGTCACTGGGATGTGGATAAGATACACCAGGACCTCTCAGGTTAAGCTGCCAGTTCTTACCTAATGTGCGTAGTGTTGCTCCACTGTCCGAGAGGCGGGAGGCTTAACCTGAGAGGTCCTGGTGTATCTTATCCACATCCCAGTGACCATCTCCACGCTGTGGAATCATTCATTTTTGCTACAATTTAACGGAGAGGGCGCAATTTTGCTTGTCTGCCTAGAGCACCAAAATGCAACCAAAAAACAAAACACCATGCAAGCAGATCAATTTCTTATTTCTCTTAGTGAAATTTGTCATATAATACAAATATTTTCTTTTACTTCTTCTTATGTTTCAATTTTTCAATTATTTACAAAATAATCCATAATCCTTTTGAGTCATACATCCAAGAAGCAGTCACACAGGAACGCAGGACACGGGAACTCAGGAGCAGGAACACACGGAAGCAGGAACGCAGGATACACGGGAACACACAGGAACGCAGGAGACACAGGAACGCAGGATAATCACTAGGGAGCTTTCTCAAAGGCTGTGAGGCACATAGATCCGTCAGCAGGCACAGAAAGGGGCTGGAAATTTAAAGGGGTATTCTCATCTCGGCATTTACATTTAGTTTCCTTAATCTGCCATATATAAACATTTCTTCAATTGGATGTTATAAAAAAAAAATGTTCCTGTGTGAAGATAATTTCTCATAAATGTAGCCATGTTTTCCCTCAGAAACGAGATAGCTACCTCGGATACGACCACCCCACACTCTGGCAGCGTTGGCCAGACATGTGCTATAGAGCCCAGCCTGACCACCTGGATTCAGTGATCATTACCACAGGACGACTGCGGGACATGCAGTAACTCCCGGACATTTCATATACAAAAACTGTTTGTTTCTTTGTGCAATCCCTCCAGCAGAGGTGGCCGTATCCAGGGACACAGTCAGGTTTCTAAGGGACCGAATGACTACATTTATGAGAAATTATCTTCACACGGGAACATTCTTTTTAAAAACATCTAATGGAAGGAATGTTTATACATGGCAGATTAATGAAACTGGATGTGAATGCCAAGACTAGAATACCCCTTTAAGCAGTATGGCTGGGCATCCAGCACCAATTATCGGCGCGCTGGCCCTTTAAATTTCTTGATCTGCCGCGTGCGCGCCCTAGGAGGCAGTGCCGCGCTGCCAGAGTCATCGCTGGATCGTGGGGAGGTGAGTGGGACCCGGAGCAGCGGAGAGGGGCACGGGTGCGCCTGGGAGATTGGTCGCAGGAGCACCCTTGACAATAGGCAGGCAAATGGACCTCTACGTCTTACACACAGAAAGGTTTGTTTAGTAGGTTTATCTTTATTAATTTCTGCACAAATTATTCGGTCAGCTACTGATTTACCTTTCCTGTATGCAAAGCTCGGGGGCTCCCTGAATAGCGTGCAATATTGTGGTTCAAAACGAAGCAAATTTCAGTGTTTTAAAATTGTTTTTCTAATCATTGTGGCATGATGATCATATGTAAATATAAACAGACTCTTATTATCATTTTTATTTATGGGATGATTTTAGAGCACCAAAATGCCCATCGCTGGTACTATGGGGTCACCTCCCATTCACTTCCTGAGCCCGTAGTAATTGTGAATGATCACTACACAGAACGTGGAGCCATCTCACTGATCACTGCATTAATAAAATATTATGCTCAACTCCTTTAAAGGGTTGTCCAGGATTTGAATTGTTTTTATATATGGCTATGAGGTTTCTAAAAATAAAAAAAAAACTCATGCTCTGCCCCTACTCCCTTTCTCTCACGGTGGAGCCCGTCTCTATCAGCTTGTTTGTTTATAGAGTTTGCTACTACATGCGTTTCAGTGACGGATGCAAAAGTAAGTATGAGTCCTTTCTTGTTGTTAGAGAACCCCCAGCCATATATAAAAAATGTATAATTCCAGTCAACTCCTTTAAGATTACATATTAAGTATATAATCTACAACGCAATATTGTCTCAATGTATTTGTGTTCTGAGTTTTATATCTTGATTAATTTTCCATACTTGATCTTGTATAATCATCTACAGTAGCATGTGGGATTTCATAGCACGTCACTGAAGAAACAAAGAATCTAGAGACCATTTGTGATGAGACCTTGAGATAATTCAAAATTCAAGTGGCAGAAGCACAGGAAGAGGGACATCTCTATGGTTACACAGCCGGGTGAAATATTAATCCATTCATTGCCAGACAAAGCAGGAGGACATATTTAATAGTGTTAGCATGTTAATCTGTTACATCCCAATTCTGTTGTCAGCACCTAAATTTCCCAAGCCAGTTCAACTCTATGCAGAGCATTGAAACTTAGAAGTATGTAAAATTGTCCTAATTCTACAGTTGAATTCAACTTTGCGTTAATAATAAGGCCGACCAATTTGCTAAAACTAATGTGTCATTGATGTAATAAAATATTTTTAAAAACATATGTTTAACATTAAATTATGCTTCAAATGGAGGGACTTTTTATTATTACACATTCACTTTCATTTGTACCCGATTGCTAAAGCCAATCAGATTTGTTATATTTGTGTAGAGATCACTACCGAGAATGTTGTAACCTGTCCCTCAATGGCTCTTCACAGGAATACATCAGAATTGGTTAGAGAGCTTCTTTAACCCCTTGTTAACAATGGCCTTTTTCCCATTTTGTTTTTTACTCCCTACCTTGAAAAATCCTTGTTTTCTGCATAAAAAATTGTACTTCCTAGTAGCTGTATTTTTAATTCCACGCTGTGTAATGGGAAGCTGGAAAAATATCCCAAATGCTGTAAAATTGATTATAAAAAACGTATTTACAGGGTTTATTTTTAAGGCTTTCACTGTGCACCTCTAATTTATTTTTTGGATCGGTAAGATTTAGGGGATGCCAAATTTATATAGGTTTCAATAGATTTTGTACAAAAAATGTAATTGTTTAGCCATAACTACGGCAATAACTTTTTCTTACTAAAGTGTATGGTTTCATGGAGACACTGCTGTACCACTAGCAAAAGGCAGCCATCAAGTTTCGTTAACAGAGACTTCTCTGAGGATACTCCATAGCATGTACTATGTTCCTGCACGTCTTGCCAATATGTACCCCCCTGCCCAACAGTTTCTTCTGAGGCTGCAATGCCCTGGGCGATATGGCCCATATATGGTGGCACTGCCCCATAGTTTCCTACTTTTGGAATTGTGTGAAAATCCTCATCCGCTCTCTGTTAGGTAACGCAACACCTGTAACCCCAGCAGCACTCCTACTAGGGGATAAACCAGCAAAGGTTAAAAACAGGGCCCATCGCTTAGTCCAATTTATAGCTCTAGTGACTAGAATTTACATAGCAGCCAAATGGAAATCTCCGGACCTATCCGAAAAGAATCAACCTACTGATACTCTTTGAGAGAATTGAGGCAACTAGGACAGACACCTTCCCCCTGTTTGAAGGGATCTGGAACCCCTGGATGGCTTCACATGGCTCTCCCACCCTCGAGAGAGCTCTATCCCTGTCCCCTTAATGGTCCATTATGCATCAACACGCCCAGCATTTCTCCACACATAGTCTTGGTCTATCCATATTCTACACTATACAGTTCTTATGATCTTGTTACCTGTATGCTTTTATCCTTCCCCCTGTGTCCCCTTCCCCACCCTGGTTCCCCTATGTTTTATTGTTTTGAATGATACAGAAGCTGGCTAAGTATCAAAAAAATCCTGTTTTCATTACTAATCCCCCTACACGGGGTACACCTTGCACCTTGACCTATTGTAAGGCAATTTCCTATGTTTTTCAAACAATAAAACCTTATTGAAACTAAAGTGTATTGTTTAATTTTTTGGGGGAAACGAGCTGAAGTTTTAATTTCTACTATTATAGAAACTGTACGACCCTTTGATCACTTTTTATTAATTATTTATATGTTGTAAAATGGATGAAAAAAGTGGCAACTCGAACATTTGGGCACTATTTTTTGTTACCAGATTCACCACTGGGAATTACCCTTTTTATATTTTGGTAGACTTTTTGGACATGGCGATACCTAACATGTTTATGCCTTATTTGTTTTCATTTCTTTAAACTTTTTTCTCTTTTTATTACTGCTTTCTAGACACCCTATGATACTTGACTCCTAGGTGGTCTGATCGCTTATACAATACTACAGTATTGCAGTATATAATAAAATCACCAGATCTGTAAAAGAGGCTGCTGAGCCTATTTCCTGTGGATATGTCATAAATAGTCTGGGAAAACTCCTTTAACTATTAGATCTCAAGTTAACCTTGCTAAATCTGTTATATTCTACTTCCATTGAGTAACATATTCTAACAGGCCATTTCTTGCATCCTAAAAGACAGGCTAGAAGGCACTTCTGACTCAGGTCGTTTAGTGTCCGAAATTGCCCTTTACCAATTCCCTCTGCGACCACAATGGAAAAAAATGTTATACTTACCTCTTGTGTTCCCCACACTGTCACAGTTCTTCAATGAAGCCAGAGCGCTACACCCTGGGTTCATTAAACAAGTGCTGTAACTACGGTGCATGTGCAGTGAAGCCAAGCTGTAGCACTCTGGCTTCACTGCGCCACTGCGCAGGTGCATGGAGAACCGGACCAAGGTAAGTATAACATTTTTTTATTTTACTAGTGGCCACACATCACTATGACAGGTACTCTTTAAAGGGGTTTGCCCATGAAAGAAAATTCTCAATTTTCAATCCCTTAGTCATGTTTTATTACTACATCCGAAAAGTATACAAACAAATAAATGATACATTCACAAAATATTTCTGAGTATTCAATAAACTTTATTAATTCATTGCAAAAATAGTGATCATCACAAAAATGAGAAGGTAGCCACAGAATGGGAACCCTTAATTAAAAACAGTGCATAACCAATAAACAAGAAAAATATCAAGACAAGGCAAAGAAACGGTATGGGGCCCATGGTAAAATGACCAATATATAGAGCAACTGAGTATAAGCCTTAGCTAGTAAGCAGGAAGCCAAATGGAGTCAGAAGTATGGTTACCATACCGAGGACAAAGGTATACACTGCACTGTTTTAGCTTTTATCACTCAGTGATGGTCAGTGATTCCAGAGTGTGGGTGGGAACTCTCTAAGCAGACACTTCATAATTCATCTAGTGCTATGAGATGCTGTGTGCTGACAATGTGGTTAGATTATCATGGTACAGGTTAATATACACTTTCATTTACTTTCTGAACATTGTACTAGTATCTGACACATAGAAAGATGAGACAGATCAGAGATGAGATGATGAGTATACCAGTTCTGGTATATACCTCCCTCCCCTGATATAAAGATTGTATCTGTCTATCTAGCTTGTAGCTTTAATTATATAGTTGAAATACTGTATTTTTGTTAATAACATGGAATTAGAGAATGTGTCTTCATGAGAATATCCCTTTAAGGAAAGAAATGCTATCAGAATCCCCCAACCCTTCCACATTTAATATGTAAAACAATGACCTGTGTCCAACTGGGGTAACATGGGCCCACCAGAAGTGGTGATCTTGAGCTCCCAACCTCCATCCATAAATCCATTAAATCCCCATGTAGGATGTATCATTAAGATCTAATAATTCATATCATCCTATATGAAAAAGATCTTAGTTTCAATTAATTGTCCCAATCACCTCCAAAGGGTTTCATTTCTTATTCTTATGCTTTAAAGAGACAGTTCAGTGCTTTGTTCTCCTATTTTATATTCCCAGTCCCCAGTATGTTAATGAATGTTAACGCATGTAGTCATTTTCTTCCTTTGTAGCAGTTCCTGGGACTCATTTAGTACGCTAGGTCATGTGTCAATAACATCATAGAGAAAGGGAAATCTTATAGTCATGATGGTGTCTGATGAGAGCAGACAGGAGGCTGCACTACAGGGAAATGTGTATCTCCACTGCTTAATTATACTCAGCAATCAGATAAGGGGGGGGGGGGGGAGAAGGGAAAATGGGATTTCCTGAAGTGCCGCTTTAAGTCTTCCACTCTGCTTCTCTGCTTCGCTCTTCTGCATGTAACTGATCTCATGCTCATAACAGTATGTAAGGTGTTTCACAGGATTCATAGGACTTTTCATAAGCTTCCTCTTGTGCAAGGACTGACCATTGCCCATTTGATGATATCATTTAACAATGTGTCATATGTTCTGCCAGTTTCTAGTTGGAAAACACTTGTCGCCAGATTTATCACTGTGATGATGAATTCTGGTGCAGTATAAGACTGTTGGTTCCTACTATAGACCTACTTTTAGTTGGTCTAAACTGTGTGCCCGAATTTTGGGCGCATGGACAATTTCCTGCAAGCCACATCCTTCTTCGTGAGGCTACGCCCATCTCTCGAATGCCACGCCCCCTTAATCGGAAAAGTGACAGAAAAGGTCTAAAAGCCTTGATAACTGTGGTGCAAGGTATTTTAGACAGTGTTTTTGGCGCAAAACCATGAGTTACTTAATACTGCTTTGCATTTGCCATTTACACAGGCTAAGGCAATGTATATAAAGATGGAATGAGTATTACAATAGTTGTTCTTCATAAATCAGATGCGTCCTGCAGGATGTGTTGCTTTTAACCCCTTATTGACTGGCTTCTACGGCGCTGCATCAGAAAAAGATTGCAGAACATCGAGTCATGCTAGCATTCACAATTAGAAAAGCTCCGATACCAAGTATTTAACCCCTTAGACTCTGTGGTCAGAGAGAACGTGCTCATCTCCATTACCACAGGACGCCAATGGTGTCGCACTGGATAGCCTATTAGGTCAGACCAGAGGCCTAAGGCCTACAACCCATGAGCAAGTCTGATGTGGCAAACTTGCATTATTTGCTTGCCAGAATGTCTGGTCCAAACGCTCTGAAACCGGAACAGAATTTAGCATTCCGGCAAGCACAGAGTCGCTCTTGGGTTGCAGGCCTAATACATGCCTGAAAGCGACATATAAACCACTGCATTACATAAGTACATACGCAATAAACAGATTTGTGATTTTTTTAAAATATGCTGCATAAAAGGAGTTCATAAAAGTTCAGTAGTAAGATGTAAGTATAGCAAAATTCTGCTATTAATGCTCACTGATGGATACATCTGGCTGTTAAGGATGTATGAAGAGGGCTCATCATACAGACATGGGGTTTTATGCACATTGCAGCAAACACCTATCACTAAGAAGAGGTGTTAACCCCTTGATTGATGCTGGAAAAGACACGGGCGGCATTTAAAAGGGTACACGGGTAAACCCGAGGCTGTATGTTTTCTGCAGATTCGTTACAATGTTCCAGTGGTACGTTGTAATGATTCCTATGTAAAAACGTCATATACTGTACTGCAATACTGTAGTATTGCAGTATATGGTAGGAACAAGCAGACTCCTATGTAAAAACGTCATATACTGTACTGCAATACTGTAGTATTGCAGTATATGGTAGGAACAAGCAGACCATCTGTGTTAAAGTACCCTAGAGGGTCTAAAAATAGTTAACATTGTTTTAAAAAAAGAGATAAAACAATAAAAAAAAATTCAAATCACCCCCCTTTCCCTAGAACTGATATAAAACTAAATGAACAGTAAAAAACCCAATCCCAAAATGTCCAATCTATCAAAATATAAAAAGGGTTAAAAAAAATAACATAAAAAATGTCATAAAAAGAGACCAAAAGGTCGGACAGTCCTCATAGTAGTAGCAACGAAAACATCATCTCATCTTGCAAAAAATGATGTGATGATGACACAGCTCTGAAGTATGAAAAAGTTATTAGGGTCAGAAGAAGGTGAAACTAAATTTCTTTTTTTGTACACATGGTTTTAATTTTTGAAAATGTGTTAGAACACCATAAAATAAATAAATGTGGTATCTCCGTGATCTTACTGACCCAAAGAATAAAGTAGACATATCATTGCACACTGAAAGTCCTAAAAACTGAGCCCACAAGAAAGTGACGCAAATGCGTTTCTTTTGCCAATTTCAGTACATTTGGAATTGTTTTCCAGCTTCCCAGTACATGGCATGGAATAATAAATAATGTCACTGAGAAGTAAAATTTGTTATGTAGAATATAAGCCCACACACAGCTCTGTACACGGGAAAAATTAAAAATGTATACCTTTTTGAAGATGGAGAACAAAAAAGAGATGCAACGCAAAGGGGTTAAAAACAACATTATGATTTAATGGAAATGGATTTATCAGTGCTTCTATGTGAGTTTTTGGTATAGTAGCACAGAAATAATCACAATTTCTTTTTCTCTAAATTGCTATTAATCCTCTGACTACGCCACCTCCACGTCTTGTGCCTGCACACTTCAGATAGCCTATGAACATTCAGGCCTGAATGTTCGCTGGTTTTTACGCAAAACTATGCCAAGCCGGCCCGGTAGTTTTGTCCACCAGCAGAGCGCGGGAGTCTTAGCCTTCTACCGTATATATACGCTGGGGGGCTTCATCAAAAGCCAGCACACAGAGCACAGGTATATGATAAATTGCCCCCCCCCCCTGTTCATTTGTGGACATATGTTGCTGATGGTGCAGTTTCATGTGACATTTAAATTGCAAATGCCCAGGGTCAAGGCTTGGCCTGATTGAATATACACTCACCGGCCACTTTATTAGGTACACCATGCTAGTAACGGGTTGGACCCCCTTTTGCCTTCAGAACTGCCTCAATTCTTCGTGGCATAGATTCAACAAGGTGCTGGAAGCATTCCTTAGAGATTTTGGTCCATATTGACATGATGGCATTACACAGTTGCCGCAGATTTGTCGGCTGCACATCCATGATGCGAATCTCCCGCTCCACCACATCCCAAAGATGCTCTATTGGATTGAGATCTGGTGACTGTGGAGGCCATTTGAGTACAGTGAACTCATTGTCATGTTCAAGAAACCAGTCTGAGATGATTCCAGCTTTATGACATGGCGCATTACCCTGCTGAAAGTAGCCATCAGATGTTGGGTACATTGTGGTCATAAAGGGATGGACATGGTAAGCAACAATACTCAGGTAGGCTGTGGCGTTGCAACGATGCTCAATTGGTACCAAGGGGCCCAAAGAGTGCCAAGAGAATATTCCCCACACCAAAGCACCACCACCACCAGCCTGAACCGTTGATACAAGGCAGGATGGATCCATGCTTTCATGTTGTTGACGCCAAATTCTGACCCTACCATCCGAATGTCGGAGCAGAAATCGAGACTCATCAGACCAGGCAACGTTTTTCCAATCTTCTACTGTCCAATTTCGATGAGCTTGTGCAAATTGTAGCCTCAGTTTCCTGTTCTTAGCTGAAAGGAGTGACACCCGATGTGGTCTTCTGCTGCTGTAGCCCATCTGCCTCAAAGTTTGACGTACTGTGCGTTCAGAGATGCTCTTCTGCCTACCTTGGTTGTAACGGGTGGCGATTTGAGTCACTGTTGCCTTTCTATCAGCTCGAACCAGTCTGCCCATTCTTCTCTGACCTCTGGCATCAACAAGGCATTTCCACCCACAGAACTGCCGCTCACTGGATGTTTTTTCTTTTTCGGACCATTCTCTGTAAACCCTAGAGATGGTTGTGCATGAAAATCCTAGTAGATCAGCAGTTTCTGAAATACTCAGACCAGCCCTTCTGGCACCAACAACCATGCCACGTTCAAAGGCACTCAAATCACCTTTCTTCTCCATACTGATGCTCGGTTTGAACTGCAGGAGATTGTCTTGACCATGTCTACATGCCTAAATGCACTGAGTTGCTGCCATGTGATTGGCTGATTAGAAATTAAGTGTTAACGAGCAGTTGGACAGGTGTACCTAATAAAGTGGCCGGTGAGTGTATGTTTCTATTGAAACAAATTTACCCGGTGTATTACATTATCTTAATGCAAGACACTGGAGCGGGTGCATATATTTTAAGGCTACATTCACACCATGATTGCCCGCCTTACTGTAGCACGATGGGCACAGGTCCGCGCTGGGGAGAGGTGGAGCTCACCCTCGCTCCT
The DNA here is from genome assembly GCF_040894005.1 of Engystomops pustulosus. Taxonomy (NCBI): domain Eukaryota; kingdom Metazoa; phylum Chordata; class Amphibia; order Anura; family Leptodactylidae; genus Engystomops; species Engystomops pustulosus. Next base: position 54,730,081 of record NC_092420.1, on the reverse strand, counting down.
CTCCATAGTAATATATGGCGCACGGCACCGTATTCCGGGGAAAGATAGGACAGTTCCGGTTTTGGAACTGTACGGCTGTTGCGCCCTGCGCCTATTGCCGTATATGGGGGATGTATATACGGTGTACATACATTGGCCCTATAGACGTCACCCATACGTACATGTGAATGTAGCCTTAGTCTAGAAATGTGTCTAGCTTTTTGGATTTTTTGTAATGTTTTGGGCTTGCCTGGTTTATCTTAGTGGTTGATAAATGAGGCATGTGAAGTCTTGGTGTTTTGAGACTTTTATCAGAAAAGTCACACAAAAGTCTAAAATGTTTTAGAACTCCTTGACGCCTGCTCTGAACTGAGGGTTAATTGCACAAAAAATAGCAACTTTTTTCAGATGTCCACATCAGGCGCTCCACTGAAAAAAACAACATGATGAAACTGCAACATAAGTAGCAAAAAAAAAAATGCTAACAAGTTGCAAAAAAGAGAGAGAAAAAAAAGTTCTAATGCTTTTGCATTACTTGTAAATGCAATAACAAAGCACATCTTTGGCCACACCCACATTATGACTCAGATTTTGTCCAAAAACATTGGGGCACATTTATTAAACCCTTTGCCACCAATTCTGTATCTAACTTTGCATGTTATTTTCATTGCAAGCTGTTTGCACATGTGTTTATAAATGTTCTGCGACATATTTGTGTCGCAGCTGCACTACACCCGACACAACACAAATTTCTTCAGTGAAAGGGGCGTTCCGGTGCAGCCACATTTATCATGCAGTGTCGGACAGAAATGTGTCTCACGCTCTGTGTTAAAAGTAGGTGCCTTCTTTTGGAGAAGTGCACGGGGCACCAGAATCATGAAGAATGTGTGCCACAATACATGAATCTTGCACACTACACAGGCAAACTGCACCTAGTACCGTTTTCACTATATTTGATAAATGTGGGCCATTTAAGGGGTCTTAAAATTAGGTTGTTTATAACTTATACTTTATTACACAACAGTTAATTCTTGTTTAAATAAAATCTAAACCCCTTCATGGGGATTTCAATCCACATCAGGGCCACACAGGTAGCTCTTGGTTTGAGTATTCACAATTACGGTCCTTTATAGTAGGGTCGAGCAACGTGGCGGCCTTTGCCGATTCCCTTACTGCCTTTGAAGGGTTATTCCGACTGGACTCAGTCCCACTACACGTAATTTCCCAAATTTACACCATCCTGACGGGCGACTCTTAGACTTCAGAACTCCCATTCGTCAGAAGCTGGGAAAGCGAGCTAGGGCCCCCTTGACACAGGAAGAGTGGGACAAAACTTTCCTCTTCACGCACAAGATGTCCTCCGCTTGCTCAGCACAGGAAAAGGGGTATAAGATAGTGTCACGGTGGTACCGGTTGCCGACAGTGTTACATTTGGCTTTCCCTTTGGTTTCAGACGTCTGCTGGCGCTGTGGATCCGATAAAGGGGATATGTTGCATGCCTGGTGGTGTTCTTCCTGGCCAAATTGGAGCTCAAAAGAAGGACATATTGCGTTTTTGCCTAATTGCAGCTAGGGCGGTAATACCACGCCACTGGCGGTCCACCACATGTCCGTCCATGGCCGAATGGGCCAAAGAAATGTCTCACCTGTTCCGCATGGAGGAGCTGGCTATATTAACACCAGAGGCCCATGAAAAGTTTCTCCATGTATGGTCTCCTTGGATGAGCTTTAGGGATTCCCCGGACTTTAAGGCTCTCTTTGAAGTTCAGGCTTCTGGATAGAGTTCCATGCATTTCCTTCAGGGGCATGAACAGCCTAGCCAAGGGAGGTGGGAAACCCCTGAAGCCTTCCTCTCATCCTTCAGCACACGCTCCATAGGACCCCCCTCCCTTCCTTTTGTACTCCATCCTTTTTGTATCTGTCTAAATTTCTGTTTAGTCTTGTGTTGTGTTTTTACCTTCTCAGCATGCTCATTCCAGGGGCACAACTTACTGTGATCTGTGGAACTAAGCCTTGTGCTATTTTGTAAGGCAGAGGGTAACATGCCTCCAGGGGAAGGGATAAGGAGGTTAAATGATATACTCTCTTCAGAGTTTTGTTGTGGAGCCTGCTCTCCTATCCACTCGGAAGGTTTTTCTACTCATTTAGGGCCTCAGTGAAGGTTAAGTGTATGTCCTGGATATACGTTTACCATACATTGTATGTTATGTGTTGACTAATGTAAGATTTTTCTAATGTATTGTGAGTTTTCGTTTTACAATGTTCAATAAAATTGATTCAACATAAATAAAAACTAAAGGGGTCTTTGCACTAGAGTCACCTATTCCCTATCAACAGGATTAGGAATAAGTAAGTGTTCAAACTTCAGGGCCCACTAATGTAGTATGTGGATGGAGCGCTGATGTCTACATGTGGGTCCATTCACTTATGTGGTTTGTCAGTCCCATAGAAGTAAATGGAGTTGTGGCTACACGTCCAGAACTTTGCATTACACTTTTTTGCTTTGTACAATTTTTTGCTCCCTGTATAATATTTGAGGGGAACATGAACTATCATAAAGTTTATATGCATATCCATGGTAAGAGCAATACAAACTCTCATATAAATATCTTGCCAACAAATCAATCATTCCAGACGACAAGACCTTGCCAATGTCCGATGGGCAAATAACTAAATGTAATTTTATTGTTTTGTAATTGTCACATTTCCTGCAACTTTTGTCTCTTCATCTGTTTTTTCTGGTAGAAATATTGTTAGGAGCATTTAGCTACAAACAAGGATTCAGATACAATTCAGATAATCCAGCAATATATTAGTTACCGGTAACTATAGTGTCTGCAGGCTGCAGCATTCCCTCCCCTCCAGTCACTCCACGCATCCACCCCAGGTTTTCCCCGTCACCCATGCCACTTGTTCAGCATCCTAGCTGTTCTGTCACTGAGAGCAGACTTTGTCTATGCTCTTGTGCTCCTGATGAAGAACTGATGCTTTGTGTATATGGACGAGGTATGGTTCTGAGCATCCCGCCTGTGAATGGAGTGATGTGGACAGAACCGTAGAGCAAAGCTGGATCATGGAACAGCTGCGGATGTCATGGACTTACAGTCTCTGTTTAGCTGTCCTGATGTATCTCCATATGACTTGTGAGTTATATTGATTTCTCATCAAGCTCCGCCAACCGCATTGATTTATCTATAATTGCTTTATATATTAGCTGTGATAGACGTATTTGTAGCTGTTGTCTGGCATTTTCTATAGCCACAAGTTCTTTTCTACTTTTCTCCAGCCAGATACTTTTCCTTAATTATTTTATTTCTCTGTATAATAATGACAACCACAGACATAATTTGTTTGCATCATTAGATATGACCAACTTACACTCTGCATCAGTCATTGTGTAGAAGCAGTGTATTCATTTATATACTCAACACACTGACATGTTAGGAGCCATTATTTTTTAGTACTGTGCAATGAAATCCAATATTTATATGCTACCTGTAGCCTGAACTTGGTTTAAGAACAGATATAGAGACAACTAAGAAGGAATTATTCAATTAATGTTTTTTAACAATGTTATAAGGTTCTTTGTTTAAACGTTATACATCCTGTGTCTACTGCAAATTATATATTCTTAAATAGCGAAGAGTTTCAATGCATAACTGATTAAAGAAAATATTACATTTTATCAAGGCTTAATGACTTTAAATATAAAGTAGCACCCACTGAACTCCTAAGCATAGGAATAACAGAGATGTAAAGATAGAAAATACAAAAGTTTACACTGAATCTTCCTTCTGCTACCACATATAGATATAAACGTTTAAAATGTGAGAAACTCTTTGGGTTTGTATGTTACTGGTATGTGACTTTTGAAAAATTACTTATTTGCTATTAATAATGTATCGTTACAAAAGTCTAAAGCAGCACTGCCTGATACTTGCCAAAAATGGGTGCATGTTGTCAAATTGTGGAAACAATCCCATGTAATACACAGACAATATAAAGACAGGCAGCACTCCCAAATACAGTGAATTAAAGGTGGATTTATTCTAATGCACAACTACTTTCCAGCCTTCATATGTGAAGCCTTTGTCAAGCTTTGGATCATTTAAAAAGTCATTATTATTAGAAGGTATCAATGATGGATAACAAGAAGCTCTCTGTCTTATGGTTTAAAGGAATTGTCCAGCACGTGAATGTTATTTTCCAATTGTGCACTGTATTTTCTGAATAGATGCCTCTTTACTTTCTAGATCTCTGCTTGCTGTTTTTATTTGCTTACTTCCAGTAGATAAAAACCAGCCCATGGTCATGTGATGGACACACAGGAACATGACTAATAACAGTCACAACACAGTTAGAATATTGTATTACTTTTCATCGTACAAACAATATTTTGGTCAAATACTGGGTTGATACTGGGCTAATACTGGGCAAATACTGGATTTGACCAAATATGCCCTATTTTACAAAAGTCATCTGCTCAGATTCCACTTGTCTGCAGAAATAATAAGCCCTTGGAAGAGCAACTTTGCCATGAATTTTCCAGATGGAATAACTGTGGCTAAAGAACCCTGTGTGAACTACAAAGGCCCCTTTCACACACACATATACGTATATGGCGGCTGTATGCTAGTCGTACGAACAGCAGCGAGCCGACAGTCACCATAGAAGTACAATGCGCACGGCTTGGTACAGTGGGCACATGTGTGTCTCCGTACATGCTCTATCTTTTGCCATATGTGTAGCCCAGAAGCACCGCTTCCTGTGAAGAGTGAAGTGGTAAGAAGCACTCACCCCTCCACCTCTCAGGCTGAAATTGTGCTGCACCAGGGTACTGGCCTGGGGCATAGCATGTGTGTGTAAGTAGCCTAAGGCCCTTTACACGTGAACCTGAGTGTGACGGAGATGCGATCACTTCTCTATGGAGAGGGGAGGGGTGAGAAGTGATCTCTCCTGCATGCAGCTGAGCATACGTTCATGTGCAGGGGGCCTAAGAGTAGTGGTACTAATAACCTCTGTACTTCCTTATGATGAGTTAGAGGCCAATAGTCACACAAGCAGTAAGATGATGACCACGTGGGCATAGTTTGACTCTGTGTGATCAGAAACATAAGTCCCTAAATACTTTTCAGCATCTACTGGCCTGAACATTTTTTTTACTTTCTACTGAATCAGGTAATTAAATAATTTAATGCGTTGACCTAAAATACATGTGAATTAAGACACAAGACAAATGTTACATCTTTGATTTTTGTATTGCCTTAGCATTTCATTGGAGTAGCCAAAAATCATAACTACACAAAAAAAACAAAAAAGGGAAACAAAACTGTTCTTTATTTGAAATATAATATCCTAGCAGCTGGAATCCAGCCTATCTTGACATGTCTGTTTGATACAGTTTAAAAACATCCTGATGGCTGTAGTTAAAGGGAACATGTTACATGGAACATGCATCGGGCTAAGGCCTCTCCATTCAAGGAAAACACTCATAATGCAGCAAACACACACTAGTAACACCTACACATTGTAATAGACGATCTGTAAAATCCCCATATACTGCTATACTGTAGTTTGGCAGTATATGGTAGGATCAATCAGACAACCTTGGATTAAAGTACCCTAGGGGGTCGTAAAACACAAAAAACTATATAAATTTTGTATCACCGTGATCCTGCCGACCCAAAGAATAAAGGTGACATGTCATTTGGGGTGCACAATAAAAACTGTAAAAAACCAAGCCCACAGAAAATGGCGTAATGTGTTTTTTCACCAATTTCACAGCATTTTGAATTTTTTTCCACTTCCCAGTACATGGCATGGAATATTAAATACTGTCACTATGAGGTGCAATTTGTTACACAGAAAACAAGCCCTCATACAGCTCTTTACATGGAAAAATAAAAAAAAAGTTATATATGTTTGAAGGTGCGGAGTAGAGAATGGAAGCTCAAAAATGAAAAAGGTCCTGGCAGTTAAGAGGTTAAACTCCAATTTTGTGATATTGATGTCCAAACTAACATTTCTGCCTTCCACAATTCGCGGGAGTTTAAGAGCCAATTACATACTGTGTGGCACTAGCTCTATACATTGATGGTATGCTGTGAGCTCTTTGAGGGGATTTACAGCACAGGGGACAGTAATTTAATAGAAGAATTCTGCCATGACCCCCTTTAGCCGGCAACTGACTAAGCAGACTGCCAATGATGTTTTCTGTGGTCTCAGAAGACACCCTGAAATCCAGTGCGAAGTGTACTAGATGGCAGTAGGTAAAATTTTAATGTTATTGACAGCAAGTAGAGTGGTCAGAAGATCCTTCCTCCAAAGGGTGGAGCTGCTAGAGATTTCTGGTATACCATCTTTGCAGTCAGGGCTGCTGTAGAATCGGAGTAGTGATAAAATGAACCGACTCAGACTTCACAAATATATCATAAATTGGTAGATTTTGATCAATGCAATGGGGCACATTGACTTACCCGTCCGGAGGAGTTTACAGAAAGTGCATTGTCCGAGGATCATGCACTGTGCCGCGATTCACTAAAATCGTTTGCCCGATATCCAGCATGTGTTGCTTCTCCGCTCAGGTCCAACGGAGTTCACCATCTTCCTCCTGTGCATGTAAGTGCATTGGATCGCGATTGAATGTTAAGTCTGGTGCTCAGTCCGAATCAGTCGTATCGTCCGACAGCCCGTCCCCCAATTTTTGTCGCATGGAATCCAGCACAGCTGCGCCACAATCTGATCGTGTGCGACACAATCCCCTGCTTAATACCTGTCATAGCCGTGCAATCCCCGAAAATGACAGAAAATCAGTTGAAAATGCGGCTACGGACCCTTAGTAATCAACCCCAATATGTGTTAAATATGTTTTTTCATAAGGATTTGGGAAATGCTGCTCAGTTTTAAGCGGCTGCAAAAGTAACCAGCACCAACAACCACAGTACAGCACAAATGCAACCCCAGATATTATTAATACCATATTATTGCAATAAATACCACCCCAGAAACCAAATACTGCGTTCAGAGCAGGGAATAATAGTAGAGACCCTAGTGCAGATAAAAATAATACCAAAACTCCAGAACAGATACTGATAATAATGGAGAGTCCAGAACAGATACTGATAATAATGGAGAGTCCACAGTAGACAGGAGACCCACTGAGAAGACAAAAACTGCAGAACCCCAGAGCAAACAGAAAATAAAGTAGATATACAGTATAAGCATAGCAGGTTTATAAATGCCCCATATTTATGAAAAGTAGTGCACTAGGTGCAGTTTTCCTCACTAATGTGCAGGTTGCAGCAGATTATTGAATACTGGTACATGGTTTCCTTAATCTGCTTGGGAAGTCTGCACCCTTAGCATACAGCAGGGCAAATTCACTAAGGGTCCACGGATCGAATTTCCGTTTGGTTTCCCGACTTTTTCCGTTTTACGCCGCATTTAACTGGTGTTTTTGGCGCATGCAATCGGATTCATGCAACACAAATAGAGGGGCGTGGCCGTCGGACAACTCGACTGATTCGGACTAAGCGCGGGATTTAAGATTCAAAATTGAGATGGAAGCCAAGCACTTACATGCATCGGGAAGAAGAAGGTGAACTCCGGCGGACCTGAGCGGGAAGTGACACATGCAGGAACTCGGGCGCACGATCTTAGTGAGTTGCGGCAGCTCCGAATCCTCGTCGGACAACACACCTCAGGGATCGCGACGGGTAAGTAAATGTGCCCCAGCGTGTCTCACAATTCTGTCAAGTTGATATAAGAAATGTGGTGCATGGTCTGAACGCCCCTTTAGGTGCAGAATTTTGTGGTGCAGAGCAGCTGACCTTTTTACTATTATTTATCTTCAGTTCAAATGCTCAAATGTTTTACTACTGAGAATATCTTAGTTTATAGGTATCAGTTCCAATACAAGTACGGACAATGGACAATCCAGTACTTCTGCTCCGAGCCATCTGATCATATGAAGAGGGACATGAGCCTTCTTGAATTATAGCCAGGCAATCACAGAGTTAAGACCAGGACAAAGAAACTCTAAAAGGCTGATATAATCTAGGTCACCGTCTGTCGCTGTTACTTACACCACAAACATTTAGCATTTTATAATGTCATATTTTTGCATCTACTGATTATTTCCCAGTTATTATAACAAAATACCAATATGTACTGTAGAATCATTTTATAATAAATAAAATGCAAGCCCTGTACCACATATAGAACAGATTTACACACAATAAAATAGGGAACGGTGGCAAGCCATATAATCCTTCAGTGTTTCAGATGTAAATCCCTTTTATTACCATTACATTTTATACAGATTTGCCTGGTTTTATTCCTCATTAAGACTTTGCACTGTAATACCATATGCATGATGAGGTTGTAAGTGCTGGACTACAGTCTATTCATTTATTCTATGTCTATGGTTGTAGAAAACAGAATGGTGCCATCTATAGAGCAACTCATTTACATCCCTCCAGAAAATCTCCCAACAATGAGCCTATCTCCCAGTAAATATGAAACGTGTATAAGAATCTCCATGGGATCTAATGGAAACAAAATGGGGCTGATCTATCATACCTTGAGGACTCTTTTTTTCTGCCATGCAAGGCATGAAAAAGTCTTGAATTGTGGAGTATAACTTTGCAATTGCAACTTTTTAACAATTTAGAGCCCCACTCACCACTGGTGTGGATTTCAGTTCTGGCAAGCGAGCAATAATTGTGACGAGTTTGGATTATTAACATGAACGCATCTTACGTTCCTTCATCATTTTGGTTTGTAATGTGACATTTACCCACGCCACAGACAGAATAATGCCAGGGCATATGTAAATGCACCTATAGAAGGTACACTACTGCTCAAAAGTTTGGGGTCACTTAGAAATTTACTTTTTTTTGAAAGAAAAAGCACATTTTCTTTCAATGAAGCTAACATTAAATGAATCATAAATACTATTGACTATGACTATTCTAGCTGCAAACGTCTGGTTTCTATTGCAATATCTACATAGGTGTATATAGTCCCATTTCCAATAACTACCTCTTCAGTGGTTTAATGGTACATTGTTTGCTAGCACAGCTCAAAAAAGTTTGGCTGATTGGAGACGCTATAAAACTGACCTTGCTTTGAGCTGGTTGAGAATCTGGAGCATCACATTTGTTTGTTCTATGAAACTCTCACAATGGCCAGAAAAAAACAACTTTCATGTAAATCTGGACAGTCTATTCTTGTTCTTAGAAATGAAGGCCATTCCATGCGACAAAATGCCAAGAAACTGAAGATTTCCTACAACAGTGTGTACTACTCCCTTCAGCGGAAAGCACAAACAGGCTCTAACCAGAGTAGAAAGAGAAGTGGGAGGTCCCGCTGCACAACTAAGACAACAAGACAAGTACATTAGTCTCTAGTTTAAGAAACCGACGGCTCACATGTCCTCAACTGGCAACTTCATTAATTGGTACCCGTTAAATGCCAGTGTCAACCTCTACAGTAAGGAGCCGACTCTAGGATGCGGACCCAAGGCAGAGTAGCAAAGGAAAAACCATATCTGAGACTGGCTAACGAAAGGAAAAGATTAATATTGGCAAAAGAACACAAACATTGGACAGAGTAAGATTGGAGAAAAGTGTTATGGACAGATGAATATAAATTGGAGGTGTTTGGATCACACAGAAGAACATTTGTGAGACACAAACCACTGAAAAGATGCTGGAAGATGCCTGACGCCACCTGTCAAGCATGGTGGTGGTAATGTGATGGTCTGGGGTTGCTTTGTTGCTGGTAAAGTGAGAGATTTGTACAGGGTCAAATGATTTTGAATAAGGAAGGGTAGCACTCTATTTTGCAACGCCATGCCTTACCGTGTGGAAAGCGCTTAATTGGAGCCAATTTCAGCCTACAACAGGACAGTGACCCAAAGCACACCTCCAAATTATCCATGTACTATTTACGAAGAAGCAGGCAGCTCATATTCTATCTGTAATGGAGTTGACGAGTCCAGTCACCAGATCTCAACCCCATTGAGCTGTTGTGGGAGCAGCTTGACCGTATGCTACACAAAAAGTGCCCATCAAGCTGATCCAACTTGTGGGAAGGGCTTCTGGAAGCTATGATGCCAAATTTCTGCAATGCTGTAATTGCAGCAAAGGTAGCATTCTTCGGTGAAAGCAAAGTTTGAAGGAGAAAATAATTATTTCAAATGAAAAAAAAAAATATTTCCAACATTGTCAATGTCTAGACAGTGTTCTATTGATTTTGCAACTCATTTGAAAAATAAGCTATGCGTTTTCATGGAAAACACAAAATTGCCTGGGTCACCCCAAACTTTTGAGCAGTAGTGTAGAAGTCTGTGAGATTGCAGTTCATTGTTTCTTTTATTATCCCTGTTTTGTGGCATTACAATCTTCCTTGAAAATGTTAGAACTAATCTCATAGTTTTCATAGGAGGTATTTTATCAAAGCCTGCCTCAGTCGTTGTGCCCTACAGTCTCTGACTTACATAGAAACTGGGTCAAAGAACGCTACATGCGGCATTGTTTCATCTCGCTGAATAATGTCTATGGGTGCCAGATGGCTGCATCCAGTGCAACAAAACATCATCAGTGTCCGACTCCAGCATAAAACTACTGACTAGACACAACTTCAATATGTGACTGTACACAGGGCTGTGTGGCAGTGGGAGTAGTGTCACAATACAATAGTAATGCATGAAGGAATAATGCACACTGTCATATCACAGTGCAGAAATAAGTCAAAGCACACAGTAACAGGCAAACAATGTTGACAGTATCACATGGCATGTTTGCAGTAGGACACAGATATAGTCATGAGAAAAGAGAGTTCAGTTTTACATAACAGGACACAATAAAAAATATCAACATGCTAACTAAAGCATGTAGTCTGAAATATATCATAGCATTTTTCCCACTTGTGAAGAGATATTTTCTGACTGATGGACTTCAGAATGTTTGTAAATGGCCTTAGATCGATTGACAACTCATGAATGCCTTTTCTAACAACACATTGAAATGGTCCAGACCAGCAAACTGACAAATTTTGTAAAGAGGTGGCTGTTATGTGATCCAAAACATATTGGGGGTCATTTACTAAGGGCCCGATTCGCGTTTTCCCAACGTGTTACCCGAATATTTCCGATTTGCGCCGATTGTACCTGAATTGCCCCAGGATTTTGGAGCACGCGGTCGGATTGTGGCGCATCGGCGCCGGCATGCACGTGACGGAAATCGGGGGGGGCGTGGCCGAACGAAAACCCGACGGATTCGGAAAAACCGCTGCATTTAAAAAAAAATTGTGTCGCGAAAATTTCACTCACCTTCATCCAGGATAGGCCGGTGTATTTCGAGGCATTCCAGCGGACTTCAGCGCAGCAGCGCCACCTGGTGCACGGCGGAGGAACTACCATCATAAATCCCGGCCGGACCCGAATCCAGCGCAGAGAACGCACCGCTGGATCGCGAATGGGCCGGGTAAGCAAATCTGCCCCATTATATATAAATCCAAAAAATATAAGGACTCTTATATTGGTACCCAATTTTGTAAAAGATATTTACAACACCTTTACATATTTAATTAACATCTTGGTTAGATAGGCTGTTTCAGGCTCCAGGGGCAGTGGACCCACTGGACCACCACGGACGATGACGTAAGCTGCATATGGGACCAGAATCTAAGTGGTACCCGGTTTTCATCAGAGCGGGTTGAACTTGCTGCGGTGTGGTTCAACCAGGTGGTTCCACAGGTGTGAGTTTTTCTGGGGTGGCAGCCAAGGCGAGGTGCACACGTTAGGCAAAATTGTGGTCGTATACAGACAGGAGGTTGAGACAGGCAGCACAGGATCAAAGTCAGGAACAAAGCAGGAAGTCAGGGCAGGCAGCATGGAGTCAAGGTCATGGGAGTACCCGTGACAGGCTGTACACTAGCATTGACCATAAGCATGGTTATAAAGCATACTGTGAGTACGGAAAGTTTCAGTTTTTGGTGCTTAATAAATTAGCAAAAATATGTACATTTCTGTTTTCTTTTCTGTCAAGATGGGGTGCACGGTGCTAATCAATTTTGAAACATGAAACAAAGCGTGAAAAATGTAAAGTAGTCCGAAAACTTTCCGCACCCACTGTAGGTCCCAAACATGCTGGACGTGGGAGGACAGGCCTGGATCTCGGAGTCTGCCCCACTGTCCAGCGGGCAGTGGAAGAAATGTCCCAGCAACAAGGAGGAGTTTGGAATAAAGAGCAGAGCATAGGGAATGGTTTAAGGCATGAAGAATTTCAGCACATGTTGCATCTTTTGTGCCTCTTTAAGCTTGTTAAAAATTAGAAAGTTTGTTAAAATTGTAGAAGCAGCAGTTACAGTATATCTAGGCCCTGGTATTCAAGGGAGCCCCGAATCCCAACATATAAAGACACTAGAATGATAAATAACACATGGCAGCTTAGGGGACAGGGACGGTGTTACAGGTTTTGCAGTAGTCCCAGTAGTTTAAAGTTAGGTTTCTGTAAAGGTGAGTATTAGGCTGCATTCATATTTAGTTGTGGGAAGGATTCCGAACATATCCTTACAATGGAGGGCAGCTGTTTGTATCACTGTATGCTCACGAAGTGTAAGTGGGAAGAGGAGTGAACATCGACAGCAGGTGGTGGTTTGCTGCTGCACATTTTCAGGGTGTCTCCTTGTAGATACATCACAAAGTGAACATCCACAGTGTACGTGCAGCAGAGGCTGGGGATGGATGTCCTAAGATGACAATCACCCCCAACCGCCTCTAATGCCCTCCGCTTAACATACACTATTTTTTCCCAGAAGGAAACAGGATGAAAAAGTGCAGTCTAGGATGCCTCCCCCTTCTAATATATGTTTAGTACCGTATTTTTCGGCCTTATAGGCCAGTGCGCCTTATATATGAACTTATACATAAATGTACTACAGACAAGATGTACTGTACATTTACCAGTGTTTAATAGCTCCATCCCCATAAATTTCCTGCACCTTCCAACACAGTATACAGGGTCCCTGGCTCCTGAAGTGCCCTGGCACCACAACTAACATTGTGCCCATCCTGCCCTCCCCTAGCAGGGAGAGACCGGAGCTGCCATAGTGCCGACCACGAGGCAATCATCATCATCAGTAAACAATCCCCCATACCTGACAGCCCTGTAACAGGGGAAAGAGAAGGAGCCACAGGGAACCCCACAGGAATAACACTCTGGCTGAGGAGGGAAGGAGAAGGGGCAGAGGGAGACCGCTTAACCCCTGCTGCATCACCCTGCATTAACACCCAGCAGTGCGCCTTATATATGAACCTAGATGTCTTAGCAGGCATTTATTAGAGGTGCGCCTTATACTCCGGTGCGCCTTATAGGCCGAAAAATATGTTGTCTTTCTACATCTAGTATATGTCTCCTGCTTGTATTTGTGGCTTAAACTTTTTATTTTACGTTAAATGTATATTTATGACTAAAGATGGAAGTTCTCACTTTTTATAATGATGCTTTTAGTGAAAATCATTTTTCTCAATGTTCAGTCTGAGCTTCTGGTTCCAGGAGCTAAATATCTGGTAACTTTATGCTTAATGCTTCAAATTAATCACCCTGTTTACTACATTTTCTGCTAATTTGCCCACTTCTTATCTTCTGCTCGAGCAACTGGATTTTCTGCTACATCAATTCAAATTGTGATTTCATGTCTTTATATGTTGTCAGCACCTGCTGAGTGGTGCAGACATACAGGATGCCAAGGATTAACCCCTTTCCATGTCATAGCACAAGGTACAGCAGTAAAAAATTATTTTACCTCTCTACAGACACAGTATTGCGAGGCTGAACTACGTCCAATATTGACCAATTTATTTCCTGAGGTGCCAGCATTCAGGGAGCTATTTGTGGTCTGTCCTTGTATGTCCCGCACATGTTGTGATAACATGTAATATATGAGCTTAGAATCTTTGTTCTCTTTAGATTTTGACGACAGACACATAGGATTGGTACCCAATGATAAAACAGGCTGATGTTCTTCCTTTGTGTCTTCTGTTACCATGGTGATGGCTTTGATGAGTATCAACAAGTTCCTATGGCAACTAATTGAATGCTGATGTCATTAACAATGTTATAGCCCTGATGCCAGAAAAGGCACATTTCTATTTCTTAGCTCTTAAGTATAAAGGGTTTAGAGTTTGAGAGCCAAGGAGAACAGATATTATTTTATCAATTTTTTTGCCCTTAAAGGAAATCTACCATCAAAATCAAACATAATGAGCCATAGACACTTACTCATAGATCCAGGCACTGTGAGGAGGTCATGGATAACACATATAAGAAGATTACTACAGTCATGTTTCTTGGATCTATGAGTAAGTGTCCCTGGTTTATCATGCTTAATATTGATGGTTGATGTCCTCAGGGGTGTAACTAGGAGAGGCTGGGCCCCATAGCAGACTTCTGCATGGGACCCCCTTCAATTGTGCACACACATAATTATACAATCCACACACATTTATACACTCATATATACACACATAGTAATATACATATATACACACAAAGTTCTATACACAAACATACATATATAAACAAATATTCACACTTTTTTGCACTCATATGCATTTATATCCTTATACAGAGAGTGTATACACATCATATACACACATAAAGTATACACACATCTAATACACACACATTCTATATAGTACATATGTATACCATGTAGTACACATTGGGGCACATTTACTTACCAGTCCCTGACGCATTCCCGAATCTGGAATGTCCGACTGGAATGCATTGTGCCGCAGTCCACTTAGATCGTGAACCCGATTTCCTGCATGTGTTTCGCTTCCCCGCTCAGGTCCGCCGGAGTTCACCTTCTTCTTCCCAGTGTATCTAAGTACATTGTCTTGCGACACAATTTTAAAGTTAAATCCCGCGCTCAGTCTGAATCCGTCGGATCGTCCCACGGGCCGCCTCCCGATTTCTGCCACATGAAAGCCGGCCAAAATCCAATCGTGTGTGACACAATCTCCTTCTAAATAGCTGTCACGGCGGCGCAAATCCCGATATTTCCAAAATCCAACTAAAGCGCGTTCCGCGGACCCTTTGTAAATACAT
Organism: Engystomops pustulosus; assembly: GCF_040894005.1. NCBI lineage: Eukaryota > Metazoa > Chordata > Amphibia > Anura > Leptodactylidae > Engystomops > Engystomops pustulosus. The sequence goes on along the minus strand of NC_092420.1, from coordinate 54,714,984 downwards.
TGTATATACATACACATTCACTATAAACACACCATATACACACATATATTGTATAAACTGTATAGACATCATACACAGTACATGAACACATACAATATATACACACCATACACACATATAGTACATACACACATATACAGTATATACACACCATACACACATACAGCAGATACACACATACACACCATAAATACACACAGCATATATATATACACATATACACACATTTATATACTCACTGTCAGTCTTCTTATCCCAGGGAAGGTGTCCAGTAGCTGCTGACCACATGGGGGAAGCAGACGGCAGGAAGTAGTGATGATGCTGCCATCCTGCTGCCCCTTCCCCCTACATTTCTCATCTGAGATGCCAGCTCACATGTGTAGTGAAGCCCGTATTTAGCATTGATGCTGCTCTAGGCAATCTAGGTGCTTAACTCCCATCGGAGCCATCAAGCTAACACCTTTTCCCATAACCCCCAGCATGTTACTAGAGGAGAGCAGAGTTGGGCCCAGGAGGAGTCTCTCCTATGATCCCCTGTAAGCATTACATTCATAAACTGCTTCAGGCTGTGTTTACATGAAGCGTTTGCCTTGTGTTTTGAAATGCATTGGGCAAAATGCTTCATCACATGGAAATACATTTTCTTAGTAATAGTTACCTAAAGTGCATAGTGCAATCAGGGAGGGAGCTGGAGGAAGGATTCCCCACGCGTATCGCCTGTGCAAGCAGCACCCCTGAGGAAGCGTGGGGAATCCTCCCTCCGGCTCCCTCCCTGATTGCACTATGCACTTTAGGTAACTATTCTCATTATTTTCTTCATGGTCAAGCTACTTAAATTTATATTGTCTTTTACATTTCTGCATTTTGAATATGTTACGATTAAACTGTTGGTAGTTTTGAGCCAAACCAGGTTCCACATCCTGGTATGTCTATCATACTTGTCTTTTCCTGCATTGAGCTCAGGGTTGGTTGCTGGACCTCAGCACATGTAGTGTTTTTTAATTGTTTTTATGTATTTTTTGACTTAATAAAGATTTTCATATTGCTTACATACATCCTGTCTTGCTTTTGTGGTGTATTGAGCTACTGATAGTTACAGGGGTTGACCAAGCTAGGGTTGGGGGGCATTAAAATAAAAAAGCAGTTGTGCTTACCCCCCTCCACTCCAGCAATGTGTCTCCCATCACCCCTGGTCTCATTTTGTATACAGAGGTGCCGCAGTTACATTGCAACCACAGCGACAGCCGCTGCAGGTCCTGGCTATGAGTGTGCAGTGGACATCACTGCCACATCTCTGTATACATACAGGAACCAGGAGAGATGGGAGTTAGAGCGATGGACCAGAGCTACATTGCTATCCCCATGCTGCAGTAGCCACATTGCTGTCCCAATGCCCTGAAGGCCACACTGCTGTCCCCATGCCTCAGGAGCCACATTGCTGTCCCCATGGCCCAGTAGCCACATTGCTGTCACCATGCCCCATTGGCACAATTGCTGTCCCCATGGCCCAGGGGCCACATTGCTGCTCCATGCTCCAGTGGCCACATTGCTGTCCCACTGTCCTAGTAGCCACATTGCGGTCCCCCTGCCCCAGTAGCCAGTGCTGCCCCAGTAGTCAGTACAAAAAAACATACTTACCTTGCTCTTCGCAGGCTCATGGTCTGTGCAATAGATGGAGTGCCGTGGCTCCACCGCCAAATACCCGCCGCCAACTAGTGTTAGCCTGTGGCGCCTCAATTTACTTAAGTAAGCAGCTCCTAGTGCTACAACAGATGTAGCTCTGATAAAGCTAGCAGACACTGCCGCGCTGTACAATCAAAACGCTGGACTGTGCTGTAAGCAGTCGGGCATATTCATGAGGTGGCGGTCCGAGGTACTGCTTCTCCCCTGGACTGCCCATTCCACTCCATAGGACGGCGGTGACTGCCAGGCTTCATGCAGAAAAAAAATACATTCATGGTTTTTAATTTTTAATTTTTTTTTTTTATTATGTAAAGTTGTGGTGTATCCTTTTGTAACATGTCTTGTGTTTCCAGGTACTTTTTGCATAAAGAACACAACACAAGGATTACAATGTTCTTCAAAAGGCTGTGGGAGCATATCTGATCCCTGTCTGTCGAATCCTTGCCCACAGAATGCCACGTGTCAGGTTACCCTTGACACAGAAACCTTCGAATGCCGCTGTCCTGCCGGATACAAGGGGAGAAACTGTGAAATACCTATGAAAAGATGTTTCAGAAATAAGTGTAGACATGGGGGGCAGTGTTACGTTACTGACAGAGGGTCCACATGCTTTTGTGCTGTGGGCTACAAAGGAACATTTTGTGAGACTCCGGAAGATGAGTGCCTTTGGAACCCATGCCAAAATGGAGCTGTGTGTAGGGAGAGGGGGAATGGACAAGCTTGCTACTGCGTTCCTGGATTTCAAGGTGCTTTATGTGACATCGAGGTCAATGAATGTATCTCACAGCCCTGTCAAAATGGAGGCACTTGTCTGAACCGGATTGGGACTTACGACTGTGTTTGTCCACTTCAGTATACAGGTATATTATACATATACTCCTGCTTATAGTAGTTGTATGTACCATGTCATACTCAGATCACTCATTTTCACTCCACTAGATAATTAGTCCATTCAAACAGGAAGGTCATCTTCAAAAGTTCCGATCTCATAGACATTATATTCTTAAAATTATGTACCGTATATAAGCCAAGGTACCTCATTTTAACACAAAAACTGGGAAAACCTATTGACTTTAGTATAAGCCTAGGGTGGGGAATGCATTGGTCACAGCCTCCAGCCAGTATAAAACTGACCAGCCCCCTTCTCCCCAGTATATAGCCTGCTAGCCCCTGCCCCCCCCCCAGTATATAGCTTACCAGCCCCTGCAGTATATAGCCAGCCCATCGTTACCCCCAGTTTAAAGCCGGCCAGCCCTTGCCCTGTGTCTGTATTATTTTTATAATCTGGACTGGGATCTGAGTTTTTATTTACGGTCTGGTCTGGGGTCTGTTCGTGGATGGAGTGGTATTTGGGCTGCAATACAGGATTGCTTTTGGGATTGTTCTAAGTGGTTTTATAGTGGTTGGTACCAGAGCAGCCACTTATGAACTGTATGACAATTGTGTTCCAAGATGATGATTGTTGTTGTAACCATTGCCCCTTTTACTATTTTCAATGCCAAAAATGTAGAGATTTAAAATAATAGATGAGAATGTTTCCCACTAACTGGATATTTATTCAGCTACTCCTGCTCTACAACTTGCTGCTTCTAGATTGTATTGACTTTTTAGTGAAAAAGGTTTAAATTAAAATATTAACCAATTTATACATTTAGATGTGTCCCACTCTGAAAATTGTGTTATACTCTTTGTAAAGCTCAGTCACTGTCAATGTGGTTTTGGTAATCGCCATCCCAGGTTTTCCAGAAAGGCTCAGCAACCTTATATTTTCATTTTCACCTGAGATCACAAGCTACTAGAATTTAATTCACAAACACAGGGGGAACAATAAATGTACGAAATACTGCAGATTGGTGTGCGTATTGTGTGTTGTAAGATGCGATGAGAGGTTTTTAATATACACAATTTTTTGCCAGGATTTTATAAAGAAAAGTTTAATAGATCCTTAGATCCTTTTAATGAAAACACTTTGAATAAATGAAACATGAATCTAGGATATTAAAATACAGTAAAGCATAAGTTCATCGAGAATCTTACAACAAGGATTTAGTGCAACCAGTTCATTATTTAATATTTTAGAAACACCTAAGCCCAAAGGGAGCCAAAAGTAATAAGAATATGTTATTAACAAATCCGGCAATGAAAAAAACTAAAACAATTAGTCAAGAGTAGTGATGAGCAGGTTCAGCTGAGTTTGAACCCAGACCTGATCCAAACCCTCAGTAATACCTAACATTGATGCAATGTGCTGCATTTTGGGGAGGATGGGCAATCCACATGATGTCATTGGAAAGCACCGATTCTTGCCAAAATAGTGGCATATATGTGCAAGAAGCAATAAGAATTTCTTAGAGGTTTGGGTTAGCTCACCACTAGTCAAGGGTGAACATGGAATGTACCAATTCCATGAAAACAAAAGTGGACACCATTAAATAATTATATAATACAATGTATTATCTCACCACTAAAATTATGTACTGTAACATCTAGTGGTCCAATGTACCATAAAATATCTGAATTATAGTACAAATACCACTGGACACACATGCCCTGACCTAATCTTGAATAAATATAAAAAAATGCAAAAAAAATCACTTACAATAAATTTGGTTATTATTAAAATTGGTTTCCAACAACTCCATAAGTTACACACAGCTACTTTATATAAGGATGGGTTGGCTAGATTCTATGGGCTCTGACCACCGACTGAGAGTATCAGCGAATGTATCACTGGTTACAACTCCAAATAATTTATTGATAAAACCAGAATGGTAAAACAAAAGTACAGGAATGTATAGTATATCCTCCTAACGCGTTTCGGGTCGGACGACCCTTTCTCAAAGATAGGAATCCTATCCTATCTTTGAGAAAGGGTCGTCCGACCCGAAACGCGTTAGGAGGATATACTATACATTCCTGTACTTTTGTTTTACCATTCTGGTTTTATCAATAAATTATTTGGAGTTGTAACCAGTGATACATTCGCTGATACTCTCAGTCGGTGGTCAGCGCCCATAGAATCTAGCCAACCCATCCTTATATATTGTATACCGCTGACTCCGCTTCTTGGAATTGGCGTCTTCGTTTTTTGGGCTAGAGGAGCAGCAGACCGGGACCGCGTCCATTCATTTGCTACCCTGTTAAAGGGCTTGATGCATACTAGCCAAGGTGGCTAATGGTGAGCACCCAATTTGGGACTTTCTTTACATTCACTAATTGCCTTACGATATCACCCGAGGCGCCGCCCTCCGTTGTCTCTGTTTTTTGTCTTTATTTTTACACAGCTACTTGTAAGTGAGAAAACCAACAACAAAAAAAATCATAAGAATGCATAGAAAAGTGTAGACTATGCACAAAACAAACACAATTAGACTGGCACCAAATCCAAAAAGGCCAAAAAAAACCACCCTGTTAATAAGCTTGAGTGATGTGGCCTACTCATCTGATATTGATGACTTATCCTAAGGTTCAGATTTTAATAACTATGCACCAATTTTTCTTCTAGGCAGAGACTGTGAGCTGGAGTATAATGTCTGCACACCAGAGCCATGTCAGAATGGTGCCAGGTGCCTTGAAAATTTTGGATCTTTCTCTTGTGAATGTGCTGCAGGATTCTATGGGGTCCTATGTGATGTAAATATTAATGAGTGTGATAGTTCTCCATGCCTTAATGGTGGACACTGCATGGATAACGTTGATGGGTTAGTAATCGTTTCTTTTAATTTAATTTCTTTATGCTATGAAATCATTATGGTTTGCTCCATTATCATGATGTTTTGCAGGTATGTCTGTGACTGCAGTATGGTGGAATATACCGGCCTGCACTGCGAGGCCCCGGCACCTCTGTGCTCATCCCAACCATGTCAGAACAATGCCACCTGCTCAGAGGATTCTGCAGGCTTCCAATGTCTCTGCTGGCCAGGTAACCTACAGCTATTTGAGCTATATGAGACAGCTGCAGCTTAAACAAATGTATACTAGGATGGTTTTAGAGAAATTGTAAAGATTCACCAGTCCAAAGTCAACTGGTTACCAAAAGCCTAAAGGGACTTTCTGATGCATCCTAATTTAGCCCTGTTCATACGTTGACAGAATTTTCTAATGCTAACTGAGCATCTCTGATGAAACCCCAAACGCTCTGGCTTCGCAAAAATTCCTGCACATCAGCATTATTTCTGGCACACAGACTTTTTGGGATGAAACCACACCCCCTTTTCAAAGGCCATACTCTTTTGTCTTAATAGTCGTAAAAGTGTCTGAAATCTATGTAAAACCTTTGATAAATGTGGCGCAGAAAATGATTTTTCGGTGCAAATTATGACACAATTCTGCAATTCTAATTTGCACCAAGAAAATCTGTCTGCATCTCATTTATCAAAGGTTTTATACAGTTGGCAGGTACTTTTATAACTATAGAAGACATTTTTTTGGTGCAAATCAGGACAGAACGATAAATCTGCCCCAGTGTAACTACTAGGATGAGTGACTAAAAACAACCTACAAAATATGGGACTCTGTACTAGTCCAACTAATCTGTGAGTAACTAGTTACAACACATTGAGGCAGGGGGGCTATATTATCCAAGGCTCCACAGACTTTTTTGTTTTGTACTATTGTATTCTGGTTCAGGAAGTCAAAATGCCAGAATAGGTGTCTTTTTTTTCCCCCGCCCCCCGCAGTTATAGTTAATACAATTTAACAAATGTTATGAACACCCCGAATAATGCCACAATCAAAAAATACTACTTATCTCAATATTCAAGCCCTCAAAAAAGAAAATAACCTAGACTCAACAACTCCCAGTCCTGACAGCCAAAAGTGGCGCCCAAAGAAATTAAGGCTTGGAGCATCAGTACTGGCGTAACTACCATTTCCCTTATTTGCCTTATACGTGTAGGGGATATGCTTTAACACATTTTTTCTAATATAGTTTATTAGGGGATTTTGTGAGCATCTATTAAAAGTCTACCTTGAAAGTGCCCCCTGCCCTGTTCTGTAAATGCCCATTGCTATGGAAAAGCTGTCTTTATCCTGTGCTATACAGAATAAAGACGGCTCACTGGCACAGTTGCCTATTTGTATATTTACAGTGAAATCTTTCCCTGCACGTAGTAAATCATATTATTCTTTGTTTATTTAGACTGTGAGCTCTAATAGCCGGCATTGTCCTGTCACGCACTAGCGATCTGCCGGGTGAGAAGAGACCCAGACAGTTAGCTATCAGATGTGTTTCACAGTCAGAGGGTATCTTCAGATTTACAATGATATTTTATAATTAATTTCAGATTAATTAAGTTTCCCTTGCTTCCTTGCACTTATAAAATCTACTTTTTCTGACATACTAATTCAACTTAACAGGAAACCTATAGAACCTGTCTAATAGGTAACTCGGAGATTGTCTGTATTGTGTTTTTAATGGAAATGTTCTTGTAGTATTTTCCTGTTTGCCACCTCTTTTTGGGCTACCTATCTGGGGGTTGATTTGAAACACTTGTACCTTGACATACACAAACATCTATCAAACAGTCTGAATTTCACCACTCAGGAATTGTGCATTAGCCTAGTTTTCATTAAATTCTTAAATAAAATTCTATTTTTGCAGGCTACACAGGCTCCCTGTGTGAGATCCATTTCCCTGTATGTGAAATCCATCATTGTATGAATGGTGGGGAATGCACAGACTTAACAAGGTTCAGTATGTCTGAAGGAGACAGCAAGGAACAAGATGAATCTAGAGGTTACATCTGCAAATGTAGGAAAGGATTCATGGGTAAGTACTAACTATCAACTCTAAGTGTTATGGCTTGTGCAAGACATATCTAAATAGTGTCAAAAGGGAGGTAAGAAACATGTGAAAAGCTTCATATTGTGGTTGTAAGAGGCCTTTTACACGCTACATGGCAATCGGGGTAAGGGGGATGTCACCATACACTTTTACTAGCTGTTGACCAAATTCCTATGACATGTACCATGCACATATATACTCTACAGTGGGGAGACTGGAGAAAGCCAATGCTAGACAACTATGATAGTGGCTTCCTCCAGGGAGAACAAAGTATTGGTCATGATAAGATTGATAAATTCTCTTTTTTCCCAGTTAAAGACATCATAGATGGTTGGCCAGTCCAAAAAACGTTAACATTGCTTACAAAATCTGTATGTATTTGAGGCTAAGTGATCATTGTTTTATTACAGTTACGTAACTGTGTAGAAACATACATCCTGTGGTCTATATGTTAGGCTACATACACACAAACGTTTGGGGGACATATATATCGCCGACGAATATACAGTGTGTGGCACCGTACCGCTCTGTACCCCGTAGAAAGATAGGACATGTCCTATCTTTCTACGGAATATGGCACCGTGCGCTGTGTATTCCTATAGAGAGGGGCGGGGTTGAGCGGCGCTCTCCCTCTCCTCCTCTCCCCCGGCACTGCTGTTTGCCCACCGTGCTACGGTACAGCGTGCACACGGCTGTTTGAATGTAGCCTAAATGTGAGAAAGTGATTTACTTTTTATTCTTTTACACCTGTTCTTCTTTCCATTATTAACCAGTTAGTGGCACGGCCTGAAAAGGCTCTAGTGACCAGGCATTTATAGCAAATTTTTGTATGCGGTGGTTTAAGGGCCATAACTTTTTTATGTGTTACCTTCAAAAATTTTTGCAGTTTTTCTTTTTGGGACACATAGAGCTAGCAAAAACGTAATACATTCTTTTACATTTTTTTTTCTTTTACAAGTTTTCCCCTGTAACTGAGGCATCTATAAGAGTTACAGGGGGAAAGGACCCCCTGTGAAGGCAGATGTTAATAAGAGCTGATTAGACCCAGCAGCTCTGAATTACTCTCTAGAGCGAGCAGTCACATGAACCCCGAGTCTAAAGAGGCGCCAGCGGTGCTGGCTCCGCTCCTCTATGCATCGTGCTACTTCAGTGCAATGCTGTGAGGAGCAGAAAAGGAAGAAGCAGTAATAAATCGCATCACCCTTCTCCCTAGAGACACCCAGAGACCCGATCCTGCTACCGTGGCTAGCGTGGGAGCAGTGGAAAACTTAAAGTCAGCGGAAGAGAGTTAAAGGGAATCATTAAAATTGAGTATGAGAAACTAGGGAGACTCATTTATAGACCCAGGTACCGTGACCGTGGTAATCTTTTTATATTTGTTATCCATGGCTTCCCACCTTGTAAAGTCAACTTGTAAAATTATGTTATTGAGCCAGAAGGGCCCTGGGGGTGGAAGTGGGGGTGGAAGAGGGGGTGGAAGTGTTCCTTCACAGTGTAACAGCCTGTGAAGCTGCATAATGGAGGGGGCCTGGTAACCCCCCCCCCCCCCAACCTCCCCAGAGCCCTTTAGATGCATAAGAATAGTTTTAAAAATTGATACGCATAACAAATATAAGACAATTACCACAATCACAGTGCCTGGATCTATAAGTAAGAATCCCTGGATTATCTTGATGCATTTTGATGGTAGATAGGCAAACTCTAGTATGGGGTATTTGTAGACAGACTGAGGTGGAGCATATGTTTACAAGGACCTTCTACAGTACTAAGCATTTCTTACCCCAGGGTAATGACTATGCCACGTTGCAGGGCTGAATTGAAGTTGCCAGAATTTTGCAGGTTTGTCCCAGGGAATTCTATAGACAATGTTATGTCATGAATACCTGTAATCCTGGTGTAGTTTGTTAAATTCCTAGCCCATAGATCTTCATTGTTTCTTTCTATACTTGATCCTTTGATTTTCATCCTGGAGTCTAATAATAGCTTCAGAGGTGGGGAGTAGATCCGCATTGGGTTTTCTCACCTACTTCTTACATAAACGCTAATAAGAGGAATTAGACTAAGATGGTTTTAAGAGATTGAAAAAAACAGTCTGTGCAGAAGGGTAATCCAGTGACGGGATCCAGGCATCAAGATGCACACAGACACCCCTCATGTTCAGTACATGGGACAGCTCTGAGGATGCTCAATTCTCTTCTATGGATATGTCTCCTCATACATTTGGGTAAGGTCTCTTTTATCTGGAGGGTCTGGTTATCATCTAATTACTTTAACTCACCAATTAATATTCAACTTAGAATCATGTGATATAGATAATAGAACATCAATATGTGATCTCCCAATGTTATGTCTTCTTGTCTCATTTATTGACTTAGATAGTGTTCTCGAAAAACAATAGATTTACAGTCCCCAGGTTATGTTCAAGAGAGGTTCTTTAGGTTTGTACTTAAAGAGGACCTGTCACCTAAATTTTCAGCACTAGGAGCTGCTTACTAAAGTAAGCAGCTCCTAGTGCTTGATCAAACGCCGCAGTGTTAGAGTGATAGCGTTACCGGAAACCTCCGGTAACGCTATCTTACACTGCGGCGGGGTACAGTGTAATCATCGGACAGCTTGCAAAGCTGTCCGATGTATTCATGAGGGGACCGCCTGAACCGCCTGAAGCAGGCATCAAATAACTTGTTTTTTGTCTCCTTATGTTAGGTGTCCACTGTGAACAAGACTTCAATGAGTGTGAGTCAAATCCCTGTCAAAATGGAGGCACTTGTGAGAATCGTCTTGGTAGCTATAAGTGTCACTGTCCTACATCCACCATAGGAGGACGTTTCTATGGAGGTCCAGACTGTCTGCAGGTTCTTACTGCCTGTAGGGAGAACATATGCCACAATGGGGGTTCCTGCATACCCCATTTAATGGACAATGAACACTACCATACCTGCGTTTGTGTTCCCGGATTTACTGGCCCTTACTGTGAGACGCGGACCACCCTATCATTTGATGGTAGAGCAATTCTTCCCTTCACATTACACCCTCAAATAGATGAACTGGTCAATGTGTCCTTCACATTCCGCACTGTGCAGACGTACGCCGTCATATTACATCTAGGAGACGGAGAGACAGCTTTGAGGGTGTATCTTCAAAATGGCTTCTTGTTCTTATCTTTACACTGCAGTAGTCAGTTGCACATTCTCTTACATTTACCTCACAATGTCAGCGATGATCTTTGGCATACTGTGCAAGTAATCTTCCAAGACAGTATTCAGCTTAAATTACTTGACCCCTCTTGTGGAAGTACATGCACAAACCACTCTCATCTAGCAGATGCATCAAATATTAAGTTCCAGGAAGGATTATTTGGAGGTGAAATCTCGTCAAACAGAACGCAGGGAGCCAATATTACTGGAACATTTGACACCCAGGTGCCGTTTGTAGGCTGCACACGTGATATTACTGTGGGCTCCTATGTAATTACAGAGGAAGATGGGAAATTGGCTAACATTCAAGTTGGTTGCAAGAGATATAACCATTGTGACAGTCACCCATGTGGAAACAGAGGCAAATGCATTAATTTATGGCTCAGCTATTACTGTGATTGCCATCGGCCTTACAGAGGAAGCAATTGCTCCACAGGTAACTACTATGATTGATTTATGCAGCTCCATATCATAGATGGTGTATGCTATATAACCCATTTAGGCAAATTACAGTATTTTGAGTAAATGGAGTAAATACATCTGCTTACTTACAGTTTGCTGTACACAACTATTAAAATATTTGCCGATTTTTACTTAACTAACAGAATATCAGACACAAGAAATTATTATAACATACAATTTAAAAAGGTGGGAATTGTAGCTCACATTTCCAAATATGCCTTAAACAGTATGTCTCTCCAATCTGGAAATCACAGAACCACAACTAATTCTTATCTTTAGTATGACACCAAAAGCATGTTTCTAGGCACTATAGAACCTAAGAATTACTCTTCTCTGCTCATTTGCATATGATGTTGAGATTTTTTTAATAGGTAGAAATTCCACATTGTACAAGCAAAGGAAAAAATAGAAAATCAGCTCACCCTTCTGTGGTCATACATTAAGGAGGGAATTCTAGATAGGGCATTTCATACCCTACCCCTAATGGGATAGTCATTTTATTGGATAATTAAATATGGAATATAGGTACAAATTTCTTTAATAAACTACTGTATATTACGTTTACTATTATCATCTCTGGAGTATTGATTTATTTCATTTTGTCAAAGGTTTAGCTATGCTTTAAATCAATGAAAAATCTTTCAAAACCTCTATATTGGACTTGACTCCACATTCTTAACCTGTCACCCTAAGATTATCCCTCTAATATTTTATAACTGTGTGTGTGATTGCCATTTATGAGAATATATGAACAGCTGTAAACATTGTTATTAATTAAAACTTGATACCAACTGTTCTTTTGTTTTCTTCCTGGTAGAATATGAAGCTGCTGGATTTGGTTATGGAAATGTATCCTCTTATGCGGTTTTCCAAACAAGGAATCAATTCAATGATGACATCATTGTGTCTGCATTTGTTAGAACAAAGCATGATACCGGGCTTTTGTTTGCTATTGGAAATTCTACTCACTATGATATTACAGTATCCCTGGAGTCTGGTAAATTGACTGCAAGAACTGGATATGGCATTATGTCCAGGGGAGAACATAGTATCAGTGATGGTCAAGCTCATCTGGTTACTATGAAACTGACAGAAAACAAACTATATCTTTTCACTTCATCTCTTCCACTGGATTTAATATCTTTGGATATCAAAAGAGAACAATATACACATTTTCTTTATGTTGGAGGATTAGGAGATCGCTTGGAGACTATTAGGAGAGGAGGCTATTTTAAAGGTTGTATTCAGGATCTGAGGATGGATGGAAGGGCTCTCCAGTTCTTTACCAGTTCCAACTTAAAAGACTCAACTTTGGTTAATTTAACACAAGGCTGCTTAAGTGATATAGCCTGCAAGGTAAGGGTTAATATCACATTGCCAAAAATGGGTTACATGATTTTAATCTAAAAATAGAGTGTGAAGGAAACCGTAATGTTTTGGACCCCTGAAGGGTACGCAAGTTCACTTATGTATCCTTTTATGGACACTCCCAGAATGCACGGGTTCTGAGAGGGACAGGAAGTGATTTAAAGTTGTCCACACAACTTCCGGATATGGCACAACAAAAAAATCACAACCCTGAACCCAAAGAGCTACCACCAGTTCTCCTTTAATATAAGCCCGGTCCGTAACGTGATTATATAGGGTGAGGAACCAACCTGGTAGCATATACAGTGGTGGCCAAAAGTATTGGCACTCCTGCAATTCTGTCAGATAATGATTTCAATCACAAATTCTTTGGTATTAATATCTTCATTTATTTTGCTTACAATGAAAAAACACAAAAAAGAATGAAAAAAAAGTCAAATCTTTGATCATTTTACACCAAACTCCAAAAAATTGCCCGGACAAAAGTATTGGCACCCTCAGCCTTATACTTGGTAGCACAACCTTAAGACAAAATAACTGCGAACAAGCGTTTCCGGTAACCATCAATGAGTTTCTTACAATGCTCTGCTGGAATTTTAGACCATTCTTCTTTGGAAACTGCTCCAGGTCCCTGAGATTTGAAGGCGCCTTCTCCAAACTGCCATTGTGAGATCTCTCCAGAGGTGTTCTTTGGGATTCAGGTCTGGACTCATTGCTGGCCTCTTTAGAAGTCTCCAGTGCTTTCTCTCAAACCATTTTCTAGTGCTTTTTGAAGTGTGTTTTGGGTCATTGTCCTCTGAGGGAGACAGAGCTTTCTCACACTGGGCCCTACATTATGCTGCAAAATTCGTTGGTAGTCTTCAGACTTCATAATGCCATGTACACGGTCAAGCAGTCCAGTGCCAGAGGCAGCAAAGCAACGCCAGAACCTCAGGGAACCTCCTCCTTGAAATCTCTCGTCAATTTTTCTTTTTCATCCACATCTAGGAAGGTTATCCACAGTGCTATGGGATTTAAACTTCTCGATGACACTGCGCACGGTAGACACGGGAACATTCAGGTCTCTGGAGATGGACTTGTAGCCTTGAGATTGCTCATGCTTCCTCAGAATTTTGATTCTCAAGTCCTTAGACAGTTCTTTGGTCTTTCTAATCTCCATGCTCAATGTGGTACACACAGGGACACAGGACAGAGTTTGAGTCAACTTTAATCCATTTCAACTGGCTGCAAGCGTGAATTAGCTATTGCCACCACCGTTAGGTGCCACAGGTAAGTTACAGGTGCTGTTAATTACGCAAATTAGAGAAGCATCACATGATTTTTCAAACAGTGCCAATACTTTTGCCCACCCCCTTTTTTATTTTTGGTGTGGAATTATATCCAATTTGGCTTTTTGTGGTTTTCCATTGAAGACAAATTAAATGAAGATAATAATACCAAATAATTTCTGATTGCAAAAAACAGAGTATTATCTGACAGAATTGTAGGGTTGCCAATACTTTTGGCCGCCACTGTATATAAGCGAGACTCGGACGTTGGGATTCGTGAATTGAAATAAAAAAGCAACGCAGGTTAAATTTTATATTTAATTGCCTTAAGGGCACACTAGACAATACAGTACACACAATAGATATATACAGTAAACAGAGTGCAAATATACAGGCAGCACTACAAGTCTCAGCAGTTTACTGAGTTAGTAACCTTGTGTGTGGCCCTAATGGGGATGGATAGTCCACACTTTAAGATCCTCCCTGATGGTAAGATTTCCCCCAGGTGAAAGACAATGTGGCCGTAGAAGTGGCTGATTATATCAGGTGCAAACACTCCTCTTTCCACCCAACAGGAGGGGTTATGGGTCCCTCCTACCTGATATCACGTCCAGAACCCTGAAAAAGCCATAGCTTATCAAGGGGTGTAGTCATGGGTAGTCACATTGATACCAAACCTGACCCATTTGCTATGGTCCTATCCGGAGATATTGATATCTCCAGACCCAAGGATGTTAGAGCCACGGGGATTGGGTCATTGTAATTTCTTGACTATAAAAAATTCAAAAATGTGGTTGCTTTTGGGGTGAGATGGACCGTAATTCCATAAATGTTCCTATTCAATCTATTGGTTTAAGAGTTTTTATGGCTCTCTGTCTCCTAATGGGGTGGGGGATGCATGGAGACAATTCGGCTACAGAAGTTCTTTGAAGCTAGCCCTCCTGGAGTGATCGTAAACAACCTAGCTCAATTAGGCCAATAAGCCCCCCCCCCCCCCCCGTCACATTTATCACGTAGGGGCAAAAAAGGATAAAGAGGATCTGCTAGTCTTCCTGACTTGTTTTTTTGGCTCACTTTCAGTTTTAAAACTGTTCTTAAAGATGAAACCACGAGTGGATTGAGAATAAGAGAGGTACTATCAACCCATACATTCTATCCCACTATAACATTTGGCTAAAAAACTATTCTTAACCCCTTAGGCCCCTTCCACACTCGCGTTGCATTTCACGTCAGAGTTTGATCAGGGTGCGATCAGGGTTTGGTCAGTGAAAAACGCGCATTTTGCATCAGAGTTCAATCAGTTTTCAGTCAGAGTTTGTTCACTGTCTCAGTTTTTCACGCGCGTTTTCAATGCAATTTCAATGCGTTTTTCACACGCAGAAAATGTGCGTGAAATGGACTCAGGACTGAGCTCTATCTTTTCTATGGTAATTGATGCGTGAAAAACGCATTGCACTTGCATTGCACTTGCATGTGTCTCAGAGTGCGATGCGTTTTTGATGCATCCCCATAGACTTGTATGGTGCGTTTTTCACGCGCGTGACTTGCAAAAGTAGAGCATGTCGAGATTTAAACGCGCGTTAAAAAAAACATGCATGTGTGCGTGAGAAAAAACGCAAGTCTGAAAAGACCCATTGATTACAATGGGTCAGAGTGCAATGCAAGTTCTGCGCGTCAAAAGCACGCGCAGAAAACACGTGTGAAAAACGCAAGTGTGAAAGGGGCCTTAGCGTTCAGCGTTCGATATATCGGATGCTGAGTGCAGTAACTTAACATCAGTATTGCAGAGTATTATCATGAACAAGCAATCAGTTGATTGCTTGTTCATGTCCCATGGTGTCCCAAGTAATACATAAGTGTTAAAAAATGTTATGCAATAAAAAAATAAATGGATAAATCAATATAAATGCCCATAGCCCCATAACATATAGGGGCACATGTATCATAGTTTTATCTAGGCAAATTGTCTTTTTTTTTGCGACTTTTGTTGGCGCTCTTCAAGTGCACCTCGGTGTGCACCTTGTTCAGTGTGCCTTAAGTATCTTTGTTTTCCAGATGTTCCGTGCAACATTTTGCCGTTTTTGCGTCTTTTTAGCCGCAAATCTGCACCTGGTCCAGGGCAGGTGCAAAGGAAGTTTTTTTTCATGGACCCGATTTTAACATGTAAATTGGAATTATTTCACATGCTTTAAATGTTTAACATTTTGCACAGTAACCTCTTTTGTCAAAATTCTTACATTTTTTTAATTGGTTACTTCTAAGGGTGAGGTCACACATAGCGGTTCAATTGCGTTTACTATGCGTTTTGTAAATTAAAATGTTAAAAGTAATGTAATAAGGCAAATCACCTCCTCAACTGTTGTAATTAGTTTCAAAATGCATTAAAAATGAAACATGTTAAATCCCAAATTAACAGTAGTGTCCACCCATGTATACAACCCCCTCACGTGGCTTGTGTCCACTCCTGTATATAACCCCCTCACGTGGCTTGTGTCCTTTCCTGCATATAACCCCCTCAGCTTGCTCGCTTATGTCCATGTGGATTTGAGACATCTGCAACAAAAAGTCTCAAAAAGAAGCCAAAATTTGCACCTGCCAGGATAGGAAAAACTGAACATGTATCACAAGTAAAAAGACAGGATCATACATAATGTGAAAAAACTAGCCGCCAAAAGTCTCTAAAATTCACCTCAGAGAGACCAAACTATGATACATTTGCCCCATAAAGTCTAAATCAGAAAACAAACCCCACATATATATATAGCATCAAACTGTAGAATAACAGTTACCTTATATACTCGAGTATAAGCCTAGTTTTTCAGCACAAAAAATGTGCTGAAAAACCCAAACTCGGCTTATACTCGAGTCAAAAAAATAAATATATCTAAACTCACCTTTCCGGCGACCCCTGTATATCTTCTGTGCGATCTGTCCGGCAGCGGCGGCAGGCTATATACACTGGGGCAGGGGCTGGCAGGCTATATACACTGGGGCAGGGGCTGGCAGGCTATATACACTGGGGCGGGGGCTGGCAGGCTATATACTGGGGAGGCTGTGACCAATGCATTTCCCACTCACGGCTTATACTCGAGTCAATAGGTTTTCCCAGCGTTTTGTGGTAAAATTAGGGGCCTCGGCTTATACTCGGGTCGGCTTATACTCGAGTATATACGGTAATAGTTATTGAACCTGCACAATGAACGCCGTTAGAAAAAAACTTAAAAACCCACCAAAAATTAAGATTTTTACCTATTTAATCCCACAAAAAATGCAATAAAAAGTGATCAAAAAAACATATGTACTCCAGAATGATACTGTTGCAAAGTACAACATGTGAACCAGCTCCGTAGCCAAAAAACAAAAAATGTTATGCCAAGATGGTGATGCAAAAATGATAGATTTTTCACCACATAAGGGTTTTATCTGCCAAATTTAGTGAAACATAAGAAAAAATATTCAAGTATGGTATCCCTGTAATCGTATCAACCCATAGAATAAAGATAACATGATTATTTGGCAAGTAACGGCCACATGTGGGGGGTCTCGGCATAACAAATTTTAAGATGGGTTTTCTTTTTTTTATTTTTTGGAAATGTGTAAATTTTAGGGCTAAATGAACGTATAACCAACAAATTTGACCAATCTAAATTTCACCTCCATTTTGATTCAATTATTATGAAGATCTCAAGGGGTTAACAATCTTCCTAAAAGCTGTTTCTGATAGTTTGAGGGGTGCAGACTTGAAAATGGGCTGATTATATAGGGGGTTTTGATGCTAAATATGTAAAATTTCATTCAAAACAGTATTTATCCCCAAAATAGTCAATTCTGAAAATACAGAAAATCGATATTCAATTTGTAAGCCGCGTTACATCAAAATAAATTATCCAGACATTTCAAAAATTATGAAAATGTAAAGTAGACATATGGGAAATAATTAGGTGGTAAATCTATCTGCCTGAAAATGCAATGATTTCAGAATGATCTCAGAATCACTTTGATAAGTAACAGTGTTCAAAAATTGTAATCAAATAAAGCGACGCAAGTCAGAATACAAAAAATGGGTCTTAAGCTACAAAATGGCTGCGTCCTTAAGGGGTTAATAACAGTTGATTTCCACTTGTAACAATTCTTGAACATCTTTTCATAGAAATCATTGTTCTGCCGTTCCATTGTCAGCAATTACTGGGCAGTGACACAGTAGGTAACCTCACACTCATTCTGGTGCAGCACATCTGTGCAAGGTCCAACCTGGATTAGATTTCAGCTCTAATCTGTGCCAGTTTTTTTGGTACAGGTTAAAGCAAATATAGCTAAATATGGCTGCCTCATGCCTTGTTCTGCCGCACCACTATTCCCACATTTTAAAAAGGTGACATATGGGGCCCATAGGGGCAAAAAGTCTGAATTTCCTGATTGTGTGCCAGGAATTGTGACATGTTCATACCTTGTGTCCCAAAAAACTAGTGCACAAGGCATGATATATTGACGCCAAAATGTGCTAGTAAGATACAGTTATTCTGAAGTTTCTAGTAGGAATGATGTTAATACGGTTACTTGATGTAAATCCTCTGTAAATTTATTCTGACAGTGTCCTCCATGAAATGCATTATTCACACTGTTATCACAATGTAAAGCATTTACGTTAAGGAATAACCATGAGTTGTGCAAAGGAAGTGACTTCAACTTTGACAAATCGGAGTGGTGTACACTTTAGAAAATGAAGGTAAGAGGGAATATGCTCATCTCTAATGTTAATCCTATCTCTTGTTGCTTCAGCCCAGCCTTTGTCAGAATGGAAGTTCTTGTATTGGTTCCAATGGCAATGACAGCTCATGTTCTTCAGCAGGGAAGACGTGTAAAGATGTTCAATGGTGCCAGCTCACTCAATGTCCATCTGGATCGGTCTGTGAGCTTGTGCCTGGAGGATATGAATGTAAGTACAAAGACTGGGAAGTATGTCCTTTATACAGAAGAATCAAATCTCTCTTGAACTGGTTAAGTAATTGAAATTTGGAACTAATAAAAACAACAATTTTAAGAATAATTCATTATGCTCCACAATTTGCACCAAAATAAAAATTAGTTGAAAAGAGGAGTGAAGTAAACCATGTAGCTTATTTCACTACTCTCATTTTATTCCTTCATATAAAACTATCTACAAAAGACTACCTATTTGTGTAAATGTCGCTTTTATCCAAACCGCATTTCCAGAGTGAAATAGTAAAGACATAAAATGAACATTATAGTTCTGTGTCTTTGTTTTTATTACAGGTATTTCCAATGCCGTATTTACTGGTAATGGACGCACCATCAGTTTTAGAAGCAATGGGAAGATAATGAGAGACCTCACCAACCTAACCATTGGCTTTAGGACTAGAGACACTGAATCGGTCCTCCTGCATGCCCAACGAGAGCCCGAAGTGATTAGGATTAACATCCAGAACAAACATCTACATTTTCACCTGCAAAGCGGGAATGACCTCAATGCAGTGAGTCTAATAAGCGAGGAACCAGTGAGTGACAACCAGTGGCACACTGTCACCCTATCCATGACAGCTCCTACATCCCAGACCTCAACATGGCAGATGGAAATAGATAGAAAACAGAAGAAAACTATCAGTCCACTTCCTACAGGAAACCTGAACTTTCTGAAGGAAGATACAGATATTTATTTAGGTGTAGACATAGGAGGAATGCAGAGGAACTTTGCTGGATGTTTTGGCACAGTGCTCATTGAAGGAATACACTTACCATACTTTGTAGATGCAGATTACCTAATGGTGAAACCACAACTAGAGCAGTTCATGAGGACTTCTGCTGAGATTGTTGACATCAGATGCCTAGAGTCCAATCCCTGTGCTTCTAACCCCTGCTTGTTCGGAGGCAGCTGCCGTGATGTATTCACCCATCCGGTCTGTACCTGTCCTAAAGGGAGAAGTGGAGACGTCTGTGAAATTAAGACTACTGAGTGCCTGCCTAACCCTTGTTCCAATGGCAACTGCACTACTGAGGCTGATGGGTACAGATGTGATTGTGAGCCTGGTTACACCGGGCCCACCTGTGACTACATTACCTGTCATGGTCACCTGTGTGCGCGAGGTGCCACCTGCGCATTGGGA
This sequence comes from Engystomops pustulosus, assembly GCF_040894005.1. Classification (NCBI taxonomy): domain Eukaryota; kingdom Metazoa; phylum Chordata; class Amphibia; order Anura; family Leptodactylidae; genus Engystomops; species Engystomops pustulosus. The sequence goes on along the minus strand of NC_092420.1, from coordinate 54,695,102 downwards.
GCAGATGGATATTTTTGTCTCTGCCCATATAATGTCACAGGGCAGCAGTGTAGGTAAGAATGGGGCCAATCTCATAGCCTGTGATGCTTCATTCAGAGAGAGTCTGTGGTGTCCATACATATGTGCTGTGTCCGTCCATCTATATGTATTAACATTCTTATGTCATTCACAGTTTGTCCTCACTGTCATCTGAAAAATCTGCTCTGAGTTTGGTAAGAATGTATGTATCATCGTCTCTAAAAGATGAGTGTTTGTGAATAGTTCCCTTAGCTTCATACACCCTGCTTTACAGCTGCAGTGCTATATATTTGTTTGTTTTTTATATACATTTTTTTAACTTTCTATTTGTGAAATCACCATTCGCACAATTACATTTATCAGTGTTGAATACAGAATTAGAGTCATTGGGGCACATGTATCATAGTTTGGTCTCTCTGAGGAGAATTTTAGAGACTTTTGGCAGATAGTTTTTGCACCTTATGTATGATCCTGTCTTTTTACTTGTGATACATGTTCAGTTTTTCCTATCCTGGCAGGTGCAAATTTTGGCTTCTTTTTGAGACTTTTTGTTGCAAATGCCTCAAATCCACATGGACACAAGCCACGTGAGGGGGTTATATACGGGAGTGGACACAAGCCACGTGAGGGGGTTATATACAGGAGTGGACACAAGCCACGTGAGGGGGTTATATACAGGAGTGGACACAAGTCACGTGAGGGGGTTATATACAGGAGTGGACACAAGCTACGTGAGGGGGTTATATACAGGAGTGGACACAAGCCATGTGAGGGGGTTATATACAGGAGTGGACACAAGTCATGTGAGGGGGTTATATACAGGAGTGGACACAAGTCATGTGAGGGGGTTATATACAGGAGTGGACACAAGCCACGTGAGGGGGTTATATACAGGAGTGGACACAAGCCACGTGAGGGGGTTATATACAGGAGTGGACACAAGTCACGTGAGGGGTTTATATACAGGAGTGGACACAAGCCACGTGAGGGGGTTATATACAGGAGTGGACACAAGCCACGTGAGGGGGTTATATACAGGAGTGGACACAAGCCACGTGAGGGGGTTATATACAGGAGTGGACACTACTGTTAATTTGGGATTTAACATGTTGCGTTTTTAATGCATTTTGAAACCTATTAGAACAGCTGGAGGAGGTGATTTTCCTAATTACATTACTGTTAACATTTGAATGTACAAAACGCATAGTAAACGCAATGTTAACACAGTTGTTGTAATTAGTTTCAAAATGCATTAAAAACGCAATTCAACCGCTACGTGTGACCTCACCCTTAGAGGTAAGCAATAAAAAAATGCTAAAATTTAAGAATTTTGACAAAAGAGGTTACTGTGCAAAATGTTAAACAGTTAAAGCATGTGAAATAATTCCAATTTACATGTTAAAATCGGGTCCATGAAAAAAAACTTCCTTTGCACCTGACTTGGACTAGGTGCAGATTTGCACCAAGAAAGGCGCAACAAAGTGAAACCTAAGTGAAATGTTGCACGGAACATCTGGAAAACAATGATACATAAGGCACACTGCAGACAAGGCGTACTTGAAAAAGAACAGCTTAAAAGTCGCAAAAATGGCGCAAGAATGACAAAAGTCGCTAAAATTTGACAATTTGCCTAGCTGAAACTATGATACATGTGCCCCGCAGTTTTGTTCCAAAACCAAGCCACAACTCTTCCGCAGGTGATGTGCGGTATTGCAGCTCAGTTGCAGTATGCAGTATGAGACATAAACCATGGAAAGGTTTAGTGCGGTTTCTAGAAGAAATTGGATTGTTTTAAGTTCGTATTGAAGACATGAGAGGTAAAACAGAAATAAGTCTCATAGAAATATATGGTTATCTTTCCTGGGAATATCATTTTCTTCCCATGTATTCACAATTTAGTGGACAATAAGCAACTTGCTTAGTTGTTCACCAGCCACGGCTTAAGGAGGATCTTAAACATTTTTCTAGATCTCAACTTGCTGTCTTCATTCTTTACTTCCTGTAGATAAGCACAGGTCCATGGTCATGTGATCCCCAGCCTATTAGTATCAAACAACTCTCTCTTATATAATGAGCCATGCACCTGTGTGACATCACATGACCATGGGCCATTGTGTATGCAGGGGTGTAACTAGGGGAGGCAGGGTCCCATAGCAGGTTTTCTGAATGGGCCCCCCTCAGAAAATATACATCTGTATACTCATTTATAGACATTTATACACTCTTACACACATACCACATTTATACACTCATGCGTACACATTTATGTACTGATATATACATTTATACACTTACACAGATCTGGCCCAGTAGCTACTGACCAGCAGGGATTAGAGATGAGAGACTCCTAGTCCTGTGGTTCTGCTGTCCCCTCCCTTTCCCCAGATATTTCTTATATGAGTTGCTGATTGATGCTATGTACTGTGGAAGATGTGCCCTGTTATATACATATCTGCTGTACAATGTGCAGCATAATATGTATATAATAGTGCACATCCTCCATTCTTTAGTGTGTCAGTTGGATGCCAGGGCCCCCTGATACTGCAAGCCCCATAGCAGCTGCAATGGCTGCTACCGCTGTAGTTACGCTCCTGATCTACATGAAATAGAGAATGGAGCTTCCTGTTACTTGTCAGCAAGAAGAGATCTGGCAAAACTGTCAAGAAGTGATAGAGAAAGGACAATATTTTCGAAATTTCAATAACTTTTCAGTACACAAACAATATCAACTATTTGCTGGACTGAGCTTAAAGTGAACAACTTTAATCTTACAAGTTAATCTTACATGAATATTTTAAGCCGGTATTGACTGAAGTAAAAAAAAAAATTGATAATTCACAATCAAATTTATCGACTTGGAGCAAATCACTCTGCATTTGTAATTGCTACACAAAATAACTATTCAGCTCCAAAGGCTCCAAAGAACCCTATTGCTATTGGAGACTGGATGTTTTAGTGGAAAGACTCTTGTGGAAGGAAGGGATGAGCTGCAGCCAGACCTCTCTGATAATGGCCTAATGTTCATATCTAGGTTTCCTGGTCTTTCTTTCCCCAACTTTTGCCTTTAGATTTAGGAAATCCAATGCACATCAGGTGGGTTCAGAAGACATTCATGTATCGTCTCGGTTAAAGGGGTTTTCCCACAAAAGAAAATTCGAACATTTCAATCCCCTAGTGATGCTAACACATTAAAGACCATTTTAACCCCTTACTTTAGAATTTTACTCAGTTTTATTGCTGTTTTGGCTCCTATCACTCACTATGCTGCTCAGTGCAATATCCCAGGGTGTGGGAGGTGCCTCTCTAAGCAGACACATTATAATTCATCTAGTTCTGTGGGGTGACAATGTGGTTACATCATCAGGGTACTAGTGTATATGCACTTTCATCTGGCTTCTGACATTGTACTAGTATCCTACACATAGAAAGAGAGATGAGACAGATCAGAGATGCATGACATCCATTAGATGCCTATTACAGATTCAGCTCTGCTACATCTCTGTTCTCAGTCTCACAGCTATGTGCCTGCATTCCCATTCCCCTGAATCCCTTATCTCCTTGTAGCTTGTAGTTTGCAGCTTGTCCCTTCTCACAATCTCCTGCAAGGAAGTGAATCAGTGTCTGTGTCCGTGAACTCCAATGCTAGGACTGCAGGGGGCGTGGCTACCGTCACAAGACACAGAAATCTCAGGATCTCATCCAAGATGGCCGCCACCCGGCCCTAAGTCTGCAGTTACAGTGTCAGATCTAGGGGCAACTAAAATTGTGTACAGCAGGACTGATAGAGACAGGTTCGACTTATATCTGTGAAATGCTGTATTTTTGTTAATAACAGTGAATTAGAGAATGTGTTTTTTTGATGTACTGAGTACATGTAAGAAACTTGTCTTTGTGGGAATAGAGTCTTAAAAGAGTGTTACAGTTTTGCATAAGGAAAATGTAAAAAATGTTCAATGTTTCATAGTTCAACCTGCTCCAGTGCCGGTTGTTGTGAGGGACAAGTCAACATGTAGTCCTAGAAGGTCTCTATCAATGTTTATGAACATGATGTACCGTTTATACTCGAGTATAAACCAACCCAAGTATAAGCCGAGGCCCCTAATTTTACCACAAAAACCTGGTAAAACCTATATTTTTTGTACTTGAGTATAAGCCGAGTTTGGGTTTTCAGCACATTTTTTTGTGCTGAAAAACTAGGCATCTACTTGAGTATATATTGTATATTTTTTATTTTATTAACTATATTCTAAGTGTTGTTCCTCTACACTTGATGCAATGTAGTGTCTTGTTTGGATTTTTGCAGATTTAATATTATGCCTTCCATTTTCTGTGGAAATGAAAAGAAAAACATAACCTGTTACAACTACAGTAACTGCACTGAGGAACTAGGGGTGCTAGGATGCTCCTGTCAACCTGGTTTTGTTGGGGAGAGGTAAGTTGCATGATAGTTACAATCTCTAAATTCAACTTATACATTGTTTTGCTATGTACATATCATGTACTGTAAGTAGCACAGTAAGTGAGGGAGCCTACGCTAGTAAAGGCCACCACTGTGGAGGACCTCTGGAACAGGTGTAGGACAACCCAAATATATATATTTTTATACCTTATGTTGCTGAATATGGACATGGTAATAGCAGGGAGAGGGCCTATGCTGACTCTGCCCTATGCTGAGTCAAAAGCTGTGCAAGATTGTAAAATGTGCAGTTTGCCTCACTTATGTGAAGAGTGTGCCAGATTATTAAGTACTGGTGCAAGGTCTTCATTAAACTGGCATCCCCTGCTCTGCTCGGGAAATGTGGGCTCAACCTATTTTTGGGGCACATTGGGGCTCATTTACTAAGGGGCCGAACGCCGCACTTTCATCGGGTTTCCCCACGATTTCCGATTTGCCCTGAATTGCCCCAGGATTTTGGCGCATCGGCGCCAGCTTTCACGCGACAGAAATGGGGTGGGCGTGGCCTTTGGACAACCCGATGGATTAGAAAAAAACGCAGAATTTATCAAATAATTTGTGTTGCAAGATCAGCACTTACATGCAGCGGGAAGAAGCAGGTGAACTCCGGCGGACCTCGGCGCAGCAGCGACACCTGGTGGATATTGGGCGCACGGACGATGGAAGTTAAATACGCTGCTCGATCCGAATCAGTTGGACTGGCCGACGGCACGCATGGAAACCAGTGCAGTAGCGCCACAAAAGGGTCGCATGAGACACAATGGCAGCACAGACACTTCTTAAATACCTGTGATGTTCTGTTGCTGGACATACAGCTTATGGGTGGGAGTAGCAGGTGCCGGACCCCTTCAGATCCGATATTCTATCCTAAGGATTGGACATCGGTATTTACAATGTAGAAAACCCCTTAAATGTTATGGGTGATTAATTATTAACCATAAAATAATTTCATGATACCAGTTTCAAAGAAAATGACTTGCGGCACATAAAACTGTAACCTCCTGAGGCAGTGATGTTATAACTCTTTAATACGCTTTTTTGGCATTTCAGGTGTGAGATTGACATTGACGAGTGTGCATCTAGCCCCTGTCTGAATGGGGGCATCTGCCAGAACTTGCCGAATCGCTTCCATTGTATTTGTGACATGAACTTTGCTGGAGACATGTGCGAGATTGATGTAAGCGATCTGTCTTTCTATGTGTCAATGCTATTGTGGCAAAATCTTTTTCAATTACTTTCCTACCTGATCCTGCGTATGGAGGATGAGCCGGCTGTGGAGTGGGGGGAGCAGGATTATGAGGACTAGTGGCTGGATTTGTACTATTATATGTTATTTATGACATACCAAAGAGCAGCACATGTGGAAGTGGGGAGCCATGGGGTCATATGAAATGTCTGTAGATTTTTGACATATCTATACAGTTGATACACTTAAATGACCCAATATCTTTTCCTGGATATTAAGAACTGACCCCCCCCCCCCCCCCATTGTCCAAGAACTTAAAACATCAACTGTATAAAAAAGAAGAATGGCAGTATACAATGTAGGGGTATAGAATGCAGGTTTCTTCTTTATTGCTTGTATTAGACACATCACACATACAACATTTTGGCTCTGTGAGCTTTTCTCCCTAATGGATGATATATTTTTGGAGTGTGCTGTGGACTTCCATGTGCACTGGCACCATCTATCTCGGGTAAAGTGAACGGAGGCAGTTACAAGTGGGTTTTAGCAGTCCGTACTATAAGGTGGTGCTCAGCACAATAACAAGCCCTTGCAATATAATCCAAATAGTGGAAAGAGGCGGACTCACCGATATTCGTACAGACTTCCTTTATTAAACGATGCAGATAAAAGCACGGCAACGGACCATTGACATCACCATACCTTGGCGTGCACAATATATGCGCAGTCAGCGCCAGGTGTCATCAAGGAAACCAAAACATAGTTATATGAACAGCAACCCGTATTCATTAATAACATAGGTGAGTCTTAAAAAGGAGAAACACTAGTGAATAATTAAAAACAAGTGGATACACAGCGATCGTATCTATGGGTAATCTGTTTGTACGAATATTCATAGCTTTCTCATTCTTGTGAAAGACATAACCAAATCACACTAAATGATGAAGGAAGAAGAATAATATATACGACAACATCCCTTGTGAAGACTGCAGGCTACTACTGTGTCTGCACAAAGAATGGTGTTCTCGCGCCTGCGCAAGACTTGTAGACAGCCGGCTGACGTCACCGGCTGTCTGTGAAGAGCGTCAGGAACAGAGGGGTGCATAGTAAGTGGCGGGGGGCGTGCATAATTAGTTGAGCGCCTCAGGCTCATTTACATATTTTATAAAGTTATTATCCTTTAACTAATAAAAAAACACTGCCAGCATCCCTTAGAGGTAACAAGCATGCCAATTAGGACAGTCTACCATCACTCATCTGGTGGCATATGTCCTTTAAAAAATATAACAATTTAGGGGCCATGGAATCAATTGGCAGTGCCCCTTATGTCTAGAACCTAACTGAATGAAGAGAGTTTCCAATGTAAAACAGTTATAGGATAAAAGAAAAGTATCTGATCACTTGAGGTCCCCAACAAATTTTGTGCACTTTCATGACCATCACTCCTTTTACTACTGGGCTAGTAAGTGCAGTCCCATAAACATGAATGTAATGGTGGTCAATCCTGAGGACCACCACTCCAATCATATTCGGAGCCTGTGATCAGACACTGGTCCTTGATCCTGTAGATATTAGTGGGGAACATAAATACAGTATGCCCATTAGGTTTAAAGAAAATACCAAAATACCACTGAGAAAGAGAACACAATGATCATAATCACCACCTCAGCCAAAGCTTTATCACTTGAAGGGGAAAATGGCGGCACAATATTGTTTGTAATGACTTTGGCCCAGATATATCATTGTGTCTGCACCAGTTTTTTGCCCATGATATAAAAATAGTGTATTTCTTATCTTTGTCCACCTAATGGGGTGCAACTGTATTCACATCCTGAAAAGAGACCCGATAAATGAACAGCATAAGACACTATTTAATAATGTGGCGCCCATTGCACAACGCATGAAGACTGTTGATTTGTATACACAGTACAGACCAAAAGTTTGGACACACCTTCTCATTCAAAGAGTTTTCTGTATTTAACACACATGGAATTATATACTTAACAAAAAAGTGTGACAACTGAAAATGTGTCTTATATTCTCGGTTCTGCAAAATATCCACCTTTTGCATTGATTACTGCTTTGCACACTCTTGGCATTCTCTTGATGAGCTTCAAGAGGTAGTCACCTGAAATGGTTGTCCAACTCTGCACTTGTTGGTCCTTTTGCCTTCACTCTGCAGTCCAGGTCACACCAAACCATCTCGATTGGGTTCAGGTCTGGTGACTGTGTAGACCAGGTCATCTGGTGTAGCACCACATCACTCTCCTTCCTGGTCAAATAGTCCTTACAACACAGCCTAGAGGTGTGTTTAGGGTCATTGTCCTGTTGAAAAATAAATGATGGTCCAACTATCAGCTGTGCATCCACCTGCCTTCTGCACAACACAACTGATGGTTGCAACCCCATTTATAAGGCAAGAAATCCCACTTATTAAAACCTTCCCGACGCGCGCCGTACTAGTACGGCGCGCGCCGGGTCCCGGTGCATGGAGAGGGCTCGCGGGCCGAGCCCTCTCCATAGCCGGTAAGTCTTTGCTGCATATTGCAGCAAAGGCTTACCGGTAACACCCGCGATCGGTGCTAGCACCGATCGCGGGTGCTTTCACCGCGATCGCCTCCGGCAATGCTGCCGGAGGCTTCAAAAAGATGGCGCCGCATGGGCGCCGCCATCTTGGCGCGGATCTCCGCTCCCCGATGACGTCACGGGGAGCGGTGATCCGTTGCCATGACAGCATCGGGCCTCACGAAGGCCCGAAGCTGTCTCGTTTTAACCTATTCATTACAATGTGCTATCAGCACATTGTAATGAATGAGGAGTAAAATCCCCATATACTGCCATATTGCAGTATGGCAGTATATGGTAGGATCGATCAGACAACCTAGGGTTAAAGTACCCTAGGGAGTCTGAAAAATAGTTAAAGTAAAAGTAAAAAAAAGTTAAAAAAAAAAAAATTATATTAAAAAAACCTAAAAATTTAAATCACCCCCCTTTCCCTAGAACTGATATTAATATTAATAAACAGTAAAAATCATAAACACATTAGGTATCACCGCGTCCGAAAATGTCCGATCTATCAAAATATTATAACGGTTTTTCACTGCGTTTAACCCCGTAACGGAAAATAGCGTCCAAAGTCAAAAATGACATTTTTTTGCCATTTTGGAAAATATAAAAAAATTAATAAAAAGTGATCAAAAGGTCGCACAGTCCTAACAATGATAGCAATGAAAACGCCATCAAAAGTCGCAAAAAATGACACCACCCACAGCTCCGTACACCAAAGTATGAAAAAGTTATTAGCGCCAGAAGATGGCAAAGTCAAAAAAAAAATTTTGTACAGGAGGTTTTAATTTTTTTAAATGTATGAAAACATTATAAAACCTGTACAAATGTGGTATCCCTGTGATCGTAGCAACCCAAAGAATAAAGTAGACATGTCATTTGGGACGCAGAGTGAAAGCTGTGAAATCCAAGCCCACAAGAAAACGTCGCAAATGTGTTTTTTCACCATTTTCACTGCATTTGGAATTTTTTTCCCGCTTCCCAGTACGCGCCATGGAATATTAAATACCGTCACTACGAAGTGCAATTTGTTACGCAGAAAATAAGCCATAACAGAGCTCTTTATGTGGAAAAATAAAAAAGTTATAGATTTTTGAAGGTGGGGTGTGAAAAATGGAAATGAAAAAACTAAAAAAGGCCAAGTCGTGAAGGGGTTAAACCTGACAGGGCACCTGTGATGTGAAAACCTTTTCAGGTGACTACCTCTTGAAGCTCATTAAGAAAATGCCAAGCAGTAATCAAAGAAAAAGGAACCTAGAATATAAGATATATATTTTCAGTTGTTTAGCACTTTTGTTAAGTGTATAATTACACATGTGTTAATTCATAGTTTTGATTCCTTTGTGAATCTACAATTGTGAATCTACAATTTTTATATTCATGTAAATACAGAAAACTCTTTGAATGAGAAGGTGTGTCCAAACATTTGGTCTGTACTGTATAGTGCCAGCCAAGCTATCTGCAATAAGAAATTAGCAGTAAAGCACTTTAGACATAGATTTTCAGAGTATCTTGTAGCTCAATATTGTGTCTTTGTTTCATTGTGTTTTCATCCCTTTTTGTACTATGTGTTTCTTTTGTCATTGTGATCTTTCTGTTATGTATTTTCTGTACATTAAAAAAATACTCATTGTTACCTATGAATGTTTCCTGAACTTTATTTCACTTTCTGTCTTCATAATTCACATCATAATCAACATATTCAACAATCAGATGTTAGTCTCTAAATATACTTTTTCCACAAATTATTTATTAACTGTAAAGTTTCACAACTTTCCAATATACTTTCGTTGTCTTAAATGATTTTCCAGTTTTCTGTTTGTCACCTGCTTGTGGAGTCTATTATTGCTTAATATAATGGCTAAAATTCTGTTTAGGCCACGTGATGTGGATTTACTACACTTGTTTTACGGTCCTTAGACCTGTTTCTTTAAATGAGCAAAACAACTCATTGCATGACTTGGTGATACCATACAATGGAAGTAACCTATGAAAGCAACGGCAAGCAAGGAACAGTGAAAAATTGATTAAAATTAGATAAGCAAACTATATACCCTCATTTATAGACAGTATCGTTTTTATTTCATAAAACTATAGAAGCCAACATTTAAAGGAAATTTGTCAGCACAGTTTACCCCCCCAAAAACTACCTGCTATATCGCAGAAGACTATGCCCACACATGCCCCCATTCTTGTTTTTATGTTCCAACTTCTCTTGTGCACCAAAAGATAGCGTTTGAAATATGCAAATTAAGTATAAGATGCTATAGGGGCGTTAGCAGAGCAATTACCATGCCCCCTGCTATACTGCCATAGCCAACCACCTTCTCTTATTTATCCCCCATCATGTCACTCCTGGGTCCAGTGAGATATGGGGCCAGAGCCTGGAGGTGCTCTGGTAAAGCACTTAAGCCTAATTTGCTTCCCCTTGATAGTCCCTTATTGAACCTCAATAGGAAAATTGCTCAAGTCTGTCTGCCCATGTTCCCCCACCATAGATCCAAACCTCTTGTTCCTCAATTTCCCCACAAGCTTCTCTGGTTACATCTCCTCCTGATCCTCAGGCATGGGAGACATCCAATATGAATATGGATCTTTAAAGTTACACAATTTGCTAGGCTAGAGAGATAAGCGTGTTTGAGAGAAGACCACATGACAAATGTAAGACTCTGTGGTTTTCTCTTTTACAAAGTGACAATGTTTATCTCTTTTGGCCAATGACATCCGCCAACTACTGCAACCTCCTCCTCCACCACCTGAGATAGCCATATTAATTGTGTCATTAAATAAGATCAAATACCTACAATATATAACAAAAAACCTAGAAATAGTTTGTTTTGTAGGTGGTTGATTTCTTTTAAGGATCACACGTGTGTCACCATCCAGACTCCATTCCCCCTTTCTTGTTGAGCCATTTTCTCCACCATTGTGATATCATTTATAACCTCAGATTATGTAAACCCATATAACTGACCACAAACAGTACTATCTTATGCTATGCACCTACAATATTTTAGTCTGGGAAGCATCGTCCCACCTGGATGCTTCTAGAAATATACCCTTATGCTCAGGTATAATCCCTGAAATTGTATTTTACCTTTACATATTGTAGATTATTGTTACACATGCTGTTTGTACAATTATATCACAGATTTGTTTTCTTGTAATTACATTTTTAGTCTGTTTTCATGGTTTTGAATTGGGGGCCTACATGTGGCCACTCTAATTATGTAAAATGTATTGTTTTTCAAAATTTACAACACATAAGGGAAAAAAAAAGATATTTGGAAGCTGAGCAGCAGTATATCTGATACGTATGATTATTCTAGGGATAGATCATCAGTATCTTAGTACCAAACTCTGGGCCAAGTTCAACTCCCGTTGGCTTGTGCATGTTATATATGGGTATCTTCCAAGGCTCTGGTTTAACTGTTACCATCATATATCACACAACTGCAAAATCTGGAGGTGTAACATGTATTCATACTGACCTCTAGTGGTAGACTGTAACTTAACAAGAGCTACAAAAAAATTAAAATAGTAATTTTTATTATATGTTATGTGTTAGCACTACGCAGGCAGGTAGATCTTATAGCTTAATCATAATGAGAACACGTTATACAGACTCGTATCATAGGGATAATTGTGTCCTTCCCCATTTTATTCGGTCTCTCTTCTATGTACAAATATGGTGAAGTCCATCACACTAATACGATGAAGAGCTTGCGCACTGGTTTGTAAATTGTCTACTTGCGTCTCTTACATCATTGAAATATATTTTTTTACTTCTGGATAACCTAATATGTTCTGATTTATAACATTATATGCCATGTTTTCAGCTCTCCGACTTCCTGCCGCCAGGAGTATTCACCGTTGTGGCCTCTGCCGTCCTGGCCTTGTTTTTTGCTGTTTGTGCAGGTCTTTGTATCTTCATTGCTATTGCTGGCATGAGGTCAAGTCAAGGAACCTACAGCCCAAGCAGGCAGGAGAAGGAAGGATCCCGGGTAGAGATGTGGAATATTGTTCAGCCACCACCACTGGAAAGACTCATTTGATAAAAAAAGGACTTTTTTTCTCCAGCTTCTAGGACACCTGGACATCTCAGGAATCACTTGCATTTCATTTCGATAATGTAAAAAATTAATTGAGAGGGTAATTTATTGAAGCATGTGGATGCATATTGTATAATTCCCATCTACTATGCTACTGGAGTAAATCTCTGCATCTAACCCTCCCCATCGGTACCAGGCTTGTCCCTGGTTCAGCGTGGACATCACATAAACAAGCGATATCTCCCAACCAAGACCGTCCCGGGCGGCAGGGGAAATGTTCTGGGTTCTCATGACACCAATAGAGGTGAATACAGTGATGACGCACAGAGCCGTCAGATCCCTCCATTAATATTGTGCATCTGCCGCTGCTGTGTGCAGAGGAGGCCAGCAGGATCCATGATGTACGTTTCCTGCTGGCTTCAGAGCGGCACACAGCAGAAGCAGAGGAGAGGACAAGACTGCTGAGAGAGCAGAGTACCTGCTGGGGGCGTGCATTAATATGAGGGGTTCACAACATCAGGGAAAGCTGCTGGTGGGGCACAATATGAGGTCGTGCTGGGCGACACAATATCAGGGGGTCAGAATATTAGAGGAAGCTGACGGCAGAATATGATGAAGAGCTGGAGGGCACAACATGAGGGGTCGGGGCAGAATATGAAAATGCCACCATGTGAAGGGGAGCTGGCAGAGTCACATGCTGAGGAGGAGTGGGTCACACTGAGACAGGGAGAAGGGGCAACTATACTTTGTGTGGGTGGAATAAGGGGAAAATGTTCATGATGTGGTATAATTGGTAAAAACAGGGATCACAGGTGCGCTTGCAAGTAGAGTGGGAATAGACCTAAAACCATAGGGTTTAGAATTCATGAATTGTTTTATTATTATAATAACAGACTACGCGCTTCGACGTTGAACTGTCGTCTTCATCAGGTCCAAGAACACTGAAGACGCCAGTCCGGCGTCAAAACGCGTAGTCTGTTATAATAGCAATAAAACATTTCATGAATTCTAAACCCTTTGGTTTTAGGTCTATTCCCACTCTACCTGGAAACGCACCTGTGATCCCTGTTTTTACCAATTATAATCACTCTGCATCCCTTTCGGGTTTCCTTACCTGGCCACAGGGGGGTCTGTTGCATCCGTCAGGTAGTAACCATCATACAATCCTTCAATAACTATTCTTGCCCCATCCCTCCACACTAGTCCAGGACACATTCCTTTGGTCCTCTTGTGATCATTCCAACAGCCAACAATCGATAAGCGTCTGCAACAAACCTTTTATTTTTATTATATACCATGTTGTGCTATGTGTGTCTCATCTTTTGTCACTGCAAAAGTTGTGAGGTACGGTAAGTAAGTGATTGCGGCAGCCATCAGTGGTCTCAGCTGAACAGAGTAGAGCAGTGATGGCTAACCTATGGCACTGGTGCCAGAGGTGGCACTCGGAGCCCTTACTGTGGGCACTCAGGCCATCACCAGGTATCTTCCTGCAGTCCCAGACAGCCCAGGACTTGCTGTGCACAGAGCTATTTTAAAGAGACAGCTCTACCTGGGACTATTTTCTGCTTTATTGGTGTCCTCAGGTGCTGGTATCAATGAAAACTGTGACAGAGGGGAAGTATAAAACACAAATTAAATTTCTGTGTTGGCACTTTGCGATAAATAAGCAGGTCTTTGTTGAAGTTTGGGCACTCGATCTCTAAAAGGTTCGCCATCACTGGAGTAGAGGATAGAGATTTGATAAAGCTTTCACATCTCCATTGGGCTCTTTAGGGTCCGTGGCCATCCAAATAGTCATTTATTGCTCAAATTGTGCAACCCAAAAGCCACCAGTAAACAATGCAGGAATCACTCAGCTTGCACATGAATCTGAACCCAGGATATACAATGTAACAAACAACATCTTTATGCAAATTAGTTGCATTAGGGTTCTGCCGACTGATGCACCTTCTTCTTCTATCTAGTTTGTCCGTTACATGCACCAGTAGGCACAGAGAAGACCCCGGGGTACTAAGAAACTAATGGCATCAATAAAATGTAGAACTGAATTTTTACAATAATTGCAGATTTCTATGAGTTAAAAAAGTTCTGCCTGAAAAGCTTATAAAGTACCCTACATGGTTCTGCTTTAATTTGTGGGTGATTTCGGAACTGGTATATTCCCTTTAAATAGGATATTCAGCTTTCCAGACATGTTTGTTGTATTCTCCATATATTAATCATTGTGGATCATATTCTAGTATAGATCTACAATATGTTAACTGGAAGCCATTGGTCCCTGTGAAAAATATGTGCGAAGCCTCCTAGCTATAGTGGAATATTAATAGTACTAGTATTCTCAGAGGTAAGAGACACATTGGCCCCAAAGCCTCCTGGTTATTCCTACTGGAGAGGTATGAATACATAAAAACTGTGTTGGGGATGTGGCCCTATCAGACATAGGGGCACATTTACTAAGGGCTTTGCACGTTCTTTTAGATGTAAACTGCTTGCACAGGTATTTAAGAAGTGTCTGCGCCGTTATTGTTTTGCACACAACCCTTTTGTGGCGCGGCTGCTCTAACCTCCATGCGACACAAATTATGGGGCGTTCCGGTACTCAGTCGGACCGAGCCCAATATTTAACATGCAAATTGTGTCACACGCCCTATTTTAAAGGTGCACCACAAAAAAGTTGGTGAACTCTGTAGGGCCAGTGCAGGGAAGTGCCAGATAATTTTTTTCTGGCGCACGATCTTAAAGGGAACCTGTCACCAGAAGACCCATTTTTAGCATTCCCCCAGCCCCCACAGAGCATAGTACATACACTGCCAAAGTGTTTTTGTATAAAACATAGGTTTTACAGAAAAAAAGATATGTTATATTGTACTTTTCATTAGCATCTGCTGTGTGACTAGGCAGTTGCCCACTGGGAGGGGCTGGAAAGCCCCCAACCTTGGGAAACAGCTTCTCCATGTGTCCTTTTCAAATATATGAATAACTCCCCACACTCAGGATTGGCTGTAGAGGAGCAGGGGGCGTCGCTAAGCCAAGTGATGGGTGTTTTCATATATTTGAAAAGGTCACATGGAGTAGCTGTTCCCCAAGGGTGGGGGGGGGACTGCTCCTTTCCAGTCCCTCCCAGTGGGCAACTGCCTAGTCACACAGCACATGCTAATGAAAGGTACAATATAACATATCTTATTTTCTGTAAAACCAATTTTTAATACAAAAACACTTTGGCAGCTATGCTCTGTGGGGACTGGGGGAGTGCTAAAAATGGGTTTCATGGTGACAGGTTCCCTTTAATGAATCTGCCACACCTAGCATTATACAGGGGCAGAAAACTTTTAGCGCAGTTTCCGTCTTCATAATTAAATGTGCCCCATAGTGTAATCGGGTAACAGCCGATTTATAATTTATTAACACATAAGAACTTTTTGTACACATAATTAATATTTTGTTCATTAAAATAAACATGACCATAAAATATTATCAGATTATTATACCAAGATGAAGGAGCAAATTGATAGCATTACGTTGTGGTTGGGAGTATAGTATGATCTTTTAAGGATGATAAAAGGCAGCAGAACTAAACTTTGTGCCTCACGTTTGAAGCTGTAATTTTGGTGCCTTCTAAAGTAAAGAATGTATCACTTATTTTTAAATGTGAACACATTTTTTTTCAAATCAGTTTTTATTTTACCATGACAAATTTTTTTATTCTATTTTTTGTATATAATGGGCAGCCATCTTGCCTGAGGTACTGTCATTTAGAGATATGCTTTACAGCAGTCATATAGATTGTGTCTGAAGCCTTTTATTAATGTTAGTAGGAGAGTTTTCCAGACACTCTCTGTGATCTGAGAAGGGAGGAGTAGTAGATAAGTTTGTGGCATCTCGTGAAAGGTGGATCCTGTAATAATGGTGTTGTGCTGCTGTGACAATACTGAGATAACTTGGATAAGTGTGCTTTTGAAAAGTCATGGGGTCTTTCTGATTTTTGTTATGTTCATGCAGTACAGAAATGTTCGGCTTTTCTAAATAGATGGGTTATAAGACCATGATTGTAGTTCATCATTAAATTACGTTTATAAACAAGATTAAGGATATAGAGTAGTACTTAAGTCCTAACATCCGTACACATGTTGGTTTGGATCCTGGGGGGGCCCTATTCGTGTTAACAGCCAGGGACCCATGGGACACTTAATCTGCCACTGGTCAGTAATATATATATATATCCCATTCTTTATCCCAGTTCAGAAACATGATGGGAGCCGCGTGTGACTTGGGCAGCCCATCTGAAGAAGTCAAGGGCCATTTTAGGCGAGACCTTATGATGGGATAGAATAAAGCAATAGTATCAATCAAAGTAGAGATGAAGGAACCAGGTTGACTTTTCATACCATATGTATAGACATATTTTGCTTTCAGGGTAGAAATGCTCTCATTGCCAAAGAATAAACTTAATAGTGAAAAAGGATCTGTCACTACTGGACCCATAGTCGCAGTGTGGTTGTGTTCTTCTGGAAGTATCCTAGAAGGATGAAACAAAGCTAGAGGGAGTTATCTACTTGTGAATATAACTGGACTCATACTATGAGGACGAACAGCATACTAGGATGACAGATCCACTTGAGATTTCTTATCACATGATATGTATTTACAGAACTTTCTAGTAACTATAGATGACACTAGTGATCACCACAATCTACTATTACATGTGCCATTATGTTACATTGTCTTGTATGTGTGTACAGATTTCACATAGAATAAACCCATTTGATAAAAAATTGTGCCTAGCTCTGCATTTATTTCTGGAATGAGAGTCTAGTGTTCTTTTTACATCAGGTGAAGCAATTACATTGGGAAGTGTGGGAAGTGTTGTAGAAAAATTAAAGGCTAAGCCTGCTGAAAACCTAAAAATAATAGAAAATAAAGTAATTTTTTTCAGTTTGACCTCTCTCTTTACACAGAAGTTTAACGCAGAACTTCTCAACAATGCTGTAACTAGTACAGACAGGGATTCTTTGCATCATATTTCTCTATGATGCAAGGATTCCCATTCACTGTGGGATATGACCTGTGTGCAGCTGGCCTCAGGCCCAGTTCTCATCTTTTTTAAGTCTTCATTTATTTCCATCTTTCAGCCATCCAGCAGTTCATGCTGCACTCCCGCCGATATCAATAATAAAAGACTGGCCGCAATACAGGCAGTTATGGGGCCATGTGCTATGGATTCCATTATTACCACTGCCAGCCAACGCAGAGGGGTTTCCAATGTGATGTCATAGGCATATCCATGGCTGCCATATTAGCTGCTACTACTTCCAGGGAGGCCATACTGTCCAATATCCTGATGCTAGTTTGCAGCAGAAAGTTGTTTGCTGTTGAGTGAAAAGCAGATCCTGATATCTAGCGTGACACGGAGGCCGAGGCCCTGGCATCTCCCCTCACCAGGGTGAGAAGCTGCAGCCAGGAAGGAGAACAGCAGTGCAAGCGGAACGCGCTGCAGCTAAAAAGCCCACACAGGTGCGGAGACTGCGCTGTTCCATTCTATGGGGTACGTCCCCCCTGTGATCATTCCATTGGAGTTATTTTTTTATCAATGCACCAGGAACAAGACAGGAGGAGAAATTACAAACTTGCAGGTTATCTGATAAAACAACATATTGTACTGAGACCACAGATTGAGTGAGAAGTAAAGGGATATTTCTGTCTTACGTCTCTATGACAGAGACATGTGATATAGCTGGATGTAACAACACCGAGCCTCTGCCATGTCTGTGTGATTATGATTTGAGACCTTATCTCATGAACAACCCCCTTTAAGGGTTTTTTTCTTCTCTTTATATCTGCCCAGATGAGAATGGTGGATGTGGATTGTGGGGAGAAGGGATATGGAGTATATATACACTCACCGGCCACATTATTAGGTACACCTGTCCAACTACTCGTTAACACTTAATTTCTAATCAGCCAATGATATGGCAGCAACTCGGTGCATTTAGGCATGTAGACATGGTAAAGACAATCTCCTGCAGTTCAAACCGAGCATCAGTATGGGGAAGAAAGGTGATTTGAGTGCCTTTGAACGTGGCATGGTTGTTGGTGCCAGAAGGGCTGGTCTGAGTATTTCAGAAACTGCTGATCTACTGGGATTTTCACGCACAACCATCTCTAGGGTTTACAGAGAATGGTCCGAAAAAGAAAAAACATCCAGTGAGCGCCAGTTCTGTGGCCGGAAATGCCTTGTTGATGCCAGAGGTCAGAGGAGAATGGGCAGACTGGTTCGAGCTGATAGAAAGGCAACAGTGACTCAAATCGCCACCGTTACAACCAAGGTAGGCAGAAGAGCATCTCTGAACGCACAGTACGTCGAACTTTGAGGTAAAAAGGGGTACAGCAGCACAAGACCACACCGGATGCTACTCCTTTCAGCTAAGAACAGGAAACTGAGGCTACAATTTGCACAAGCTCATCGAAATTGGACAGTAGAAGAGTGGAAAAACGTTGCCTGGTCTGATGAGTCTCGATTTCTGCTGCGACATTCGGATGGTAGGGTCAGAATTTGGCGTCAACAACATGAAAGCATGGATCCATCCTGCCTTGTATCAACGGTTCAGGCTGGTGGTGGTGGTGTCATGGTGTGGGGAATATTTTCTTGGCACTCTTTGGGCCCCTTGGTACCAATTGAGCATCGTTGCAACGCCACAGCCTACCTGAGTATTGTTGCTGACCATGTCCATCCCTTTATGACCACAATGTACCCAACATCTGATGGCTACCTGCAGCAGGATAATGCGCCATGTCATAAAGCTGGAATCATCTCAGACTGGTTTCTTGAACATGACAATGAGTTCACTGTACTCAAATGGCCTCCACAGTCACCAGATCTCAATCCAATAGAGCATCTTTGGGATGTGGTGGAACGGGAGATTCGCATCATGGATGTGCAGCCGACAAATCTGCGGCAACTGTGTGATGCCATCATGTCAATATGGACCAAAATCTCTGAGGAATGCTTCCAGCACCTTGTTGAATCTATGCCACGAAGAATTGAGGCAGTTCTGAAGGCAAAAGGGGGTCCAACCCGTTACTAGCATGGTGTACCTAATAAAGTGGCCAGTGAGTGTAAATTATAGTACAGGCAGTCCCCAGGTTACATACAAGATAGGGTCTGTAGGTTTGTTCTTAAGTTGAATTTGTATGTAAGTCGGAACTGTATATTTTATCATTGTAATCCCAGCCAGAACTTTTTTGGTCTCTGTGACAATTGGATTTTAAGAATGTTGGGTTGTAATAAGAATCAATATTAACACTAAAGATTCATTACAGACACATTTGATAACTGTTACAGTTGATCGTTGTAGCCTAGGACTAAAGGACAATAAATTACCTATATCCAGAGGTCTGTTTGTAACTAGGGGTCATATGTAAGTCAGGTGTTCTTAAATAGGGGACCGCCTGTATATGGAATACCATATTATAATTACATATAGTACAGTATATGTAATCTACTGTGCCTATACATATGTAAAAGATACATGCAATATTATTATGGATATTTGTATTGTATGTAAAAAAAACGAATTAAAAAAAAAACTATCTTCCCCCTATATCTAATTATTTGATATTTTTTCCTTGTTGGAGCCCTATTAGGCTTCCAGTTCTTAACAATTAAATATCTGGCTAGAAATATAGCTTTACACACCACATTTTTCTGTCCTCTATTAAGATTCATATCATGCAAATCTCCAATAACAAAGAGGATAGTGAAAATGTAATATATTCTTAGCTATTGCATTAATATTTTTACAGACATTTTCCCAAAGAAACATAACATGGCTACATACCTATAATATATGGAGAAAGTCTGCATTTTTCCGACAACATTTATTACTGACCATTTTTATTTTAGTGAATTTAGCTAACAATTTCAAAGTTACAATCTATATATTATATTGCATTGAATATGCCTATGAGCCTCACACTTGGAGCACAGATCTAGATTCCTCAGAAAACTATACCACTGCACTTCATGTTTATATTGGGTGACTTGTTCACAATATCAGGATGATCATAAACCTATATCTTCATTTTCCTACCATAAATATTTTGCATTGAATCAAATGACAGCAATTTCCCACTTATGAAAATTTGTAAAATGTGCGCAATCCTCCCTTTATACAGAACCCTGAGTCATTAAAATTCATGAACTCTTTTACATAGTTATTCTGCTAAAGAGTTATAAATACTGTACCCCTTCTTATACCCATAATACCTTTTAACCAAAACCAAACTATATGAGAACACTTATACAGCTGAACTTTAAAAGATGCCAGAGTACCAAACATTCTCCAAATATATTTCCCCAGTTACCCGGGACCTCACTTAATATCCTTGCTGTAATATTTGCATATTCCTTCACCACCAGGTACTGTAATACTGATGCTATATAGTAGGCAAGGAAGTATGGGGTAGAATAATGGTTTTGTTTACAACTATGCAACAATTGTATTTTCCTGAGGCTTAGCAGGCTGTCATTGGTTGGCAGCCCAGAATGCCTAAACAGAGCAAACCTTTAAATTCAGGCTCTGTCTACAGTTCTGAGCCTTGCCTTTCATCTTTGGCTTGAGGTTTGTCTCCAGTCACTTGATTCAAACTCACTGCTTGCTGATTGCCATGCTGCAAATGCAGCAGAGCTGACTCAACTTACTGGAGATTCTTGGCAGCCAAGCTGATGGAGTATCATTCCTGCTATCTAAATGACTTTCTTCTACCACAGCCAGCCAACTGACAGCATTGCTAGCCCCTGTGGAATGGGTTTTGTAACCAGCCCATTATCTGCTGTTGTTCTAGACGAATTTCTCCTAATAAATGACTCATGAGTTTACATTATCTTCATTTTCTTTGTGCATCCCTGGCCTGCCCCTACCACCATATTTATCCATTTACCAACAGCCAAGGACCTGTTGTCCACACCGGGAGTGCCCCAGGGGTAAACTTCACTGCCAAGTGACCTCCCCCTCTTCTTTCTTCACCCTGCTGGCCCTGACACGTGTGGATGTGGCCACTGCTAGGACAAAGCTACCATGACACCTGTGGCTAATGCGTCATCCATCAAGCGAGCTACGCCGGCTGCCCTCATGCAATGTTGGTGGGGATGTTTGACAATGATAGGCGATGCAGAGAAGGAGCCACAAAATGAGATGGCAGCAGCACAATGAGCTGGGGTGCAGAGAAAAGTCCTACCATTATTTCACTGCATGTCACCCTCACTACATTGCAACCCCTCCAATCAGCTGTTAATGACATATCGTGTGGCTTGATCCCCCGTTAATTTAAGCTCCAACCTAGGGCCCTCAATCTCATTGTAAACGCCTTTAAATCACACTGCTAGGAAGGACAATGTTTTCCATCAACAAAGTTCTGTAAACTGAAAGAAAAAAATGGCTTTGGGAAGGTATTGAGCAAAAATAAAATTCAAATAAAACTTGTCCTTAAAGGGCTAATACACCCCACCATTAGGTGTCACTGGCTTTAATGTTATGGCTGATCAGTCACATATAAGTCACACTGATAAGAACAGGTCTGAATAAAATGCCATTTCTTCTGATTTATATCTACAGCTGGAAAGAAATGAACTTATGGTAAACAATTCCTAGCGCTAAGTAGGTGAAATATGGGTGTAATTAGTAAACCCCACAATGCTGGGCCCTGGATTTCCGCCTTGGCGCAGCCCCGTGCCCTCAACTTGTTCAGCATTCAGGGGGCAAAGTGAAGGGATTTCTATGACTAGAGGAGGGAGCAATTACAGAAGCGCTGACATTTTAGTGCGAGACATGAAAAGCATACGGCCAGAGACCACATGAAAGACAAATGGCAAAAATGCAAACTGCTAATTAGTGGAAAATGCCAAATTCGTTAGTAAGCCGCTCAAGGGATGGGCACAGAAGCTGTAAAGTTACAAGCTGGGACTAACTCTTTCAGTGCTGGCAGCATCCACAGAGTCACGCTTGGCAGTCCCATCAGTTATGACACGCTGTTATGTCAGAGGTAAATGAGAGGAATTATTACACTTTGCATGGAAAATTTTTATTTTAAATAAAATTGTATAAAATTGTAATATTGTATCAGAGAAACTGCAGATTATTCAGAGAATATAATGTGCAGAGTTCATTGACACAAGGACACAATGGGGGACATGTATCATAGTTATTTTTTTCTTTGGTGAACTTTTGAGATATTTGTCAGCTCTTTTTGTGCCTTATGTATGATCCTGTCTTTTTACTTTTGATACATGTTCAGTTTTTCCTATCCTGGCAGGCGCAAATTTTGGCTCAAATCCACATGGACACAAGCCATGTGAGGGGGATATATACAAGACTGGAGACTACTGATAATTTGGGATTTGAGGCGGTGTCCTGCATTTTTAAGCACTGTAGTCACACCCCAGAGACATATGAGGCTGTGGTCACACGTGGCGTAAAGGGTGCAGTCACACGTTGCGTTTTGATTGCGTTTTGAAACCTATTACAACAGCTGAGGAGAGGAGCTGTTGTAATAGGTTTCAAAACGCAATCAAAACGCAACGTGTGACTGCACCCTTAGAAGTAACCAACAAATAAATTAAAAAAAGAAAATGCAAATATTTATTAATTTTCCAGTTTATTGTACAAAATTTTAAACATTTAAAGGATGTGAAATAATTCCAATTTACATGTTAAAATAGGATCCATGAAAAAAATTCTTCCTTTGCACCTGCCCTGCCCTAAAAAGTCGCAAAAACAAGCAAAATAAGTGATACATAAGTGAAAAGACATCTGGGAAGTAATGATACATATGGCACACTGCATAAGGTGCAGACCGAGGTGCACTTGAAAAGCGCCAACAAAAGTCGCAGTGAAATGTCGCAAAAATACAAAAAGTCGTAAAAATGAGACAATTCGGCACACCAAAATACAGATACATGTCCCCCAAGGTAACTACTGATACATGGATTACACTGTAATTGGTCAGATCCAGTGGCCGGTAGAAGATTACGGAGTTTCAGCATTTTTATTCTCACTAATACACAATTTCTCTTTGATTTTATATTTTATACTACAAAAAAATATTTTAAGTGACAGTTTTGACTGAACTTTTTCAACTTTTCACTTCACTTTTTACAACAATAAGACTTTTTTACTCATTCCTACAATTATTTATACCTACAATGCATAGGGCCAATTCAGTACCTCTGTCCTGACCTCCTCCATTTGGCCTGATGAAGACGCCAGTCCGGCATTGAAAAGCGTTGCCCAACGAATAAAACTCAAATTTCATTTTTACGGCTCATCTTATCCATTTGGTGTGTGGCACGTCCACTTGTAGCCCTGTTTTTTCCACATTGATTTCTCAATTCAGGCTTGGCAAACATACCATAATATATAGGAACACCTTAATTCAATAAGACCTGAGATAACAGTCAGGTGTGGTTTTGGCACCTGAGATGTATGCACTGTCCCAGTCCTTCGCCACTGAACTGAACCTCTCTGATTGGTTCATTTATGTTATTTATATATTGGTGCTGAAAGTTCACCCTTCTCATTATACACATTACACAAGTTGTTTTCTGACCTGCTCAAACAGGTGCGTTACTCCCAGCTAATGGCCAAAGTTGATAATTGTTTCAATTAAAGGGCAATTCAGATATTTTTTCACAGATCAAATGCTGTTGTCTTGTAGAAAAACTTTGCCTATAATATTTATTACATATTTTCTTTGCTATCCTCCGCAGTCTAGCCTTTTCCTGTAGCTACTGTGCTGACTACCCTATCCTCCTTAGTCAAGCCTATTCCTGTAGCAGCTGTGCTGATTATCGTTGTGCTCTCTATTCTGTTTACAAAAAGGATACAACTACGGTTTAACAGAGGGAAGAGGCTGCTGCTAGTGGGATGTCATGTGATGCTCTAAGTGTATAGGTAGCAGGAGAGCTATGTCTGTGCAGATCTGTCTCCTACACAGAATAGTGAGGTAAAAGGCCTCTTCTATTCCCTCTCAGTCCCTCCATTCCAGTTAGTGATTCTGTAGAACTTTGCCTCTCTCTGCACCTTGCACTCTACCATAGACTTCTCTGAAGCAATCTTTCCCCATCTTCTGCTCTCTGGACACCTTCTACACAGCAAAGAAACTGACATTTTTTACATTAAAACAATCATAGAAGACTGTCTAATCACTGACCAAGGATACTGTGCTTCCTCCCCTGCTAAGCTAGCACATAACACTTTTATTAAAAGGACGCTTACATCCTTTCCACAGGATGACAGATAAATGGATGTGCAGGGGGATGTCCAACAGATGTGAACTTGTGATCCACAAAACAGATTACAAATCATTGTATCATTAAGGTACACAACTGCTCATCATCCTGCACTGGTTGGTGAAGTTGGGAGGGGAAAGACATCATCCATGCACTGACACTCATGCAGAGCATATTCCCAGCCTGTCCTGGCTCCAGGTACACAGCTCTGCATGGAAAGACTCAAAGAGGATCTTTATGGGAGGAGATGGGAGGAGCAATGGAGGCAGCAGGAACTCAGAGCTGTCTTCACTGTGTCCAACTACAGAGATAATCTCCAACACCTCACACAGCTCTGGTGGTGTGCGGAAACAACTGCCTAGGGGTTAGGAAGAGGACACAGCCCGCACTGAGAACAGGTGGGTTCCATACAACAGCATTGAGCTGCTGCACTTCTGGATCACACCTAGGGGAAAACTGGAACGTTGCACACCCTTTACGTGACTGTCTCTGTATCCCCCCCCCCCCTCCAGATGGCATTCCTGTCTGTATGTAGAGCTCAGTGGACTTGTAGGAATATCACTGGATATACTGCTAAATTACAGTATGAGAGAACACAAGGCATCATTTTACTCAGGGCAAAGATAGGAAGAAGTCAGTCTCTGCCCACTTCACTGCCACTGAAGATTTCTGGCAAGTTGCATCAGAATACAAAATACCATAACCCTGGAAAAAAAGGGAAAAACAGAACAAATATTGTTTTGTG
Organism: Engystomops pustulosus; assembly: GCF_040894005.1. NCBI lineage: Eukaryota > Metazoa > Chordata > Amphibia > Anura > Leptodactylidae > Engystomops > Engystomops pustulosus. The sequence continues at coordinate 54,669,797 of NC_092420.1, read as the reverse complement.
TGTTTTAAAGGGGGTATCACATATGACAAAAATGTTTTTAAAATTAGAATTACACTTCAATTAAATGTTTTATAATGTGTCCAATTATATTTCACATGAGATTCGAATGGCATGAGACAATTCATCCTTTTTATTAAAACCCTAGAACATTCTAACATTTCACCTATAAATCCCATCTGCCTTATCCTCAGGGTGGTTTTGTTGGGCATTTGATGGAGAAATTCTACCAACAAACTTCTAGAGCCACACATCTGTAGTGGACTGTAAGATTTTCTGTTCGACTCATTAAGCAAGCTGCCAAGATGTGCCTACTCCATTATGAACACCCATGCCACCTCCAGTCTCTTCTGTATCAAACCCCCAAAAGATGTTGATCCAACATGTGAAAGATGGTCAACATTTAGGCAATAAAAGTGAGTGCCTAGTTGGTAACCTGTGTACCTGTGCTGCCTATACTACCATCAATAAAGTGCCCCTAACAGAGGAAGGCCCTTGGAATATTCACACCTTCATTGAGGACTCCTCTGCTGCTGTTGCCATTGATTACCCAGGGACAAGAGGCCTGGTTGAGATTAAAGGGGTTTTCCCACGGGCCTAACTTGCTGATTGGGGGGGGGGGCTCAGTAATGAGACCCCCACAGATTACGAAAACAAGGGGTCAGGTGTGGTCCCAGTTACCTCAGTCGGACCCATCGTCGCTCCAGGAGAGTAATGGAGCAGAAGGCCGAGCATGACTATTCTGCTCTATTCATCTCTATGGAGCTGACTGGGATCGCCGAGTGCGGCGCTCAGCAATTTCCGTCAGCTCCATTGAGATGCATGGAGCAGAACGGTAATGCTCGACTGGAGCGACGAGGAGTCCGACTGAGGTAACTGTGACGCCATTGAACCTCTCATTTTCATGATCCTGTGGATGGAGCCAACATTTTATTCGTGGTAAAACCCCTTTAAAGCCACCAAGATTAATTTGATTACCACTGCCACTTGACCTGCCTGCGCACCAGCTGCTACTCGTATAGATCTCTTATCTATCGTTTAGCTTACGTCCAACTGCTATGGAGGGACCCCTCTCCTTAGCGACACGTGATGCCTGGCCGTACGTACGGGAAAAGATAAAAGTTCTATCCTTTTCCTGTTTGCGGTATGGTGACACGTGCTGCTCACCATACTGTGGCAGGGCGCCATAGGCATGTATGTGGATCGGGTCCTGACTGGAGTGCATTGTTCTGCTACAACTATTTGAGGCATATTCTGATCCCAATGAAAGCAATTTTATAAAGTCACCGTCATTTCTGTTAGAGAAAAATTTTGCCGAAGCTCATGGTAGAGAAGTGACACTCTGAAGTCTGTTGTCCAGAGGAAATCCAAGTATAAATGGAAGATCGAGATTACAGTGTGAACTTTACCTTTCACTTGTGTAGAACTTCCAGCAAGTAAAGCTTGGCAAATCGGAATTATTTACCTTCATGCCCTGTATATCCCAATACAGGATAGATGTGTACTTAAGTAAAATTTGTATGTAAGTCGGAACTGGTATTTTTTATCATCTTAGCTCCATACACACTTTTTGTCCCAGTGACAATTGCAATTTATGTTGTGCTGTCATGGGAACAAGGATTATCAATAAAGCTTCATTACAGACACCTTACAGCTGATCATTACAGCCTGGGACTATAGTAACATCCAGAGACTTCACCAGAGGTCACAGTGGGCAGAGGGGTCTGTAACCAGTGGTCATCTGTAAGTCGTGTACTTCCTACTACTATAATAAATAAGGTGCAGAGCTAAACTTAGTGCATTAGGTGTTATGGCTTTATATGTACTGAATACTATCATGCCATAAATATATATCAGTGCTTCGCATGGATATCAAGATGGACACATTCTCTAGTTTTTGGCTATGAATAACGGATGGACTTTTCTTTTAATCCTTCTTCCAACACGAAGGTCTGCCAAGCATTACAGAGCAGTGTATGCGAGGCCTCTATGAGCATATACACAGCGAGCTGTTTGTTGTGTACTCTGGATTAGCCTCTGGGATTTCAATGTCTTGCAATATTTTTCCCTCCTGTGACTGACGTTAAATCGCCACCAGATCTTCCCGAGTCCAACAAGGCTTTCTATAGAACTGACTTTACAACTCCCGGCGTGGCTTCATTTCATATTTGCTAAGACCTGCCACATCAAATTAGCCTCCCATTCGCTTCATGGCAGTAAATAATCCTGCCTGGCTAATGCCTCGTCATCACTCTGATTAAGAAGACACTGCAATCACCACATCGGCTGCGCCATTAATGACCACAGATCATGGCCGCTTCATACACATAAATACTCCTTCACCTCTCAAAACATCAGAATTCTATATCAGTTATGAATACCTGCATTTAGTGACTTCATTAATAACTTCATATTTCACGAGAAGTATACAAACATTTCATATTTTTATGACTTATTAATAACTTGATCCTTAGAGAAAACAGGAAGTGGAGTTTCTAATGTTTGTCACATACATTTGGAAAATGAAATCATGACTTAATGAGCTCAGGATCCAGCGGTAGACAGAAACCCTGATTATCCAAGGAAAGACGTGAAATGTGAAAAGAAATTAGGGGGGGATTAAGTGGCAGCTTTTGGCAAGTGGAAAGATGAAAATATATGGCTACATAATATTTACCAAGTTTTTTCCACAACATGTCCGCAGTGATACACGAGCCTCTAAGAACCTATTGTACATAGGATATAAGGGAAGAGAAGTCACATGGGCTCTGGTACCATTATGGGGGTATTGTGGATTTTCTTGTTACCATTGGGGAATTTGCCTACAGTAACTAATCAATAACCTATGAATAAGAAACCCCTAAGCTTAGAGTGTAATTAAACTTTCCACAAAAATGTTATAATCAGTACTGTAGATAATAATATATATTTGTAATATACTTATTAAAGAAATATATTCCTGTGTCCCTGTTTTTCCTCTGCCTTCCTTATTTAAGAAATTTGTGTAAATCAGCTTTCTCTCCTGCACTGATGATGTTCCTAATGATTTATCTTCCTTTATTTATATAGTGCACACAGATTCTGCAGCGCTGCACAGAGCTTGCCAGATCAGTCCCTGTCCCCAATGCGGCTCACAATCTAATCAACCTACCAGTATGTTTTGGAGTGTGGGAGGAAACCCACGCAAACATGGAGAGAACATAGAAACTCTTTGCAAATGATGACCCTGGGACTGAACCCAGGTCCCCAGCACTGCAAGGCTGTAATGCTAACCAATAAGCCACCGTGCTGCCCTATAGTCTAGTCCTTTCAGTAAAATATTCTCTAGGTATGGAAAGATTTTTTTTTCTTTATGCTGTGTATGGGACTTCAGATACACTGCTCACTACAGGAGAAAGAAAGAATAGTTGTTATATTTCACTTTATGAATATAATATACATTGTGAGGTGTAAATGCACATACTCATACATCTATATTCTACTTTGTTTCTTTTGCCATTCAATACATACCTTCTAAGCGGCTCACACAACGTGGCACCATTTTTTGATATTAATATACCATCACACTTACATACAACCACAGGCTACTTTCAAGCATGGTCACTTTTCAGAGATCTTTTTATACTGGCACAAAGGAGGTGTAACATATATATGTTTTTTACTGGCACAAAGGAGGTGCAATGTATGTTCTGATTCTTTGGTTATATTATTTATGTGTCTTATATTTTTTAAGATCGATATGCTGTACATATTAATTACGTTGTGACAATTAAATAGAGGGCTCTATAGGCATTCATGACAAAAGAAAAAAACTTTTTAAACTCATCATAGAGGAATCATCTCTGCTTTTTATGAGACCGTACCCTGTTATGGTCCATTGTAGTATTTGCGCTGAGCGCGCATGCGCGGGCGGAGCGGCGAACAGACCGGAACGGCCGCTATCTGGTCGGCATCTCGCAGCCATGGAGACGCTCCGGGCTCGCGAGATTTCAGACCTGTGCGGCACTTCCAGTTCTCGGCAGTCGGATCCTAACCCTGCGCATGCGCCACTCATCAGCGACGCGGCTTGCTTTAAAAGACACAATTAAGGACACATGGTAGGTACTTCTCTTATTGGTTAAAATTGATTTTATATACTGCTACCGGGTCAGTCTTGCATCACCCCCAGATGAAGGCTTGACGGCTGAAACGTACGTCGGGGTCGGCGTGTGGTGACCACTCATGGGTAAGGGTCCATGTGTTAATTTCTAATATTCAAGATTCTTTACATGAAGTATTAATTACTGGTTCATTCTTTCTCTCCTACCCATTTATATATAACATCCAAATATATGCTGTTTCAATTGAAAATTATGTGTTAACAAATCTTTGACTTGTACCCATGCCGTTCTTAGCCAGGGATATTGTCCCCTGAGCATAGGTCTAATTGTAACAAATGATTTTAAGATATATTTTCAATAAAATTGATTTTTAATCTCTATATGATTTCTATGAGGGGGGATTTTTGCTTTTTTGGTTTAACTACTGTCTATATATTCCACATTTTCTGATATATTTGATAAATCATCAGCATTTTTTGGCAAAATATGTAATTGTTGGGTGTTCAGGAGAAAGAAAGAGCAGAATAAAGTCACAGAGAAGCTTTTTTACTTAAATAAAAAAGTATATTACAAAGTTTACTATTATCATCTGCTCTATTCATTTCTGTAAAGGTAAAGTTACACTTCCAATTCTGCTGTGGATATTTTAAGATTGTGGAATCGTGAGACATTGCTTTTTACCATTTTGCCATCATTCCCAGCCTTTTTAAGTTTTATATGCAAGTATCACAACATCCAAGAAAATCACAAGTGAAAATGAGCAATAGATGTTATCTATAAAAGAAATCTTCAACTTACAGAATGACAACGACGGCTAGAGAGAGTAAGGGATAGATTTTATTTAAATAAGACATTTTCGGCACATAGAGGGTTACAGTATTATATCTCTGTTACAGTGCAGTTCCTATACACATTAACATTCCTGAATATGTGCAGTTAAAGTGACATTTTTCATATACAGAAGTTTACCATGTCCCTTTTCTTCCTCGGAGAGAGCACATAGAATATGATATTAGTATGGACAAGTAGTTATTGCATATTCTAATACGCTTGTTATAACTAGCTTGTCTTACAAATGTCCTTAAACCCCCGTAATTGCTTCACTTGGGCTACAATTTTTTCCAGTCTTGCCCAAAAGCCCTTTTGCTCAATGACCTTTAAAGAATGTGTGAGAATACATTGGCATACAGTCTCGTAATTTTCCTTCCCACATGATTTCATGCATTGTAGTAAAACCGAAAGGTAAAAATAAAAAATTTGCAGTTTTATATGGTCTTTACATAATCCTGATATAACCAACGGCCGGGGGGGGGGGGGCTTGGGGGTCGCACAACTGACCCCTTGATGGCTGGGGCAAATCTTTCAAGTAACCCCACCAAATGTGATTGTTGCCTAACTTCATACCTTGTTATTCTATAGGATGATAACTTCTAGCAGCAGGTGCATGTCCATTCACGAGAGCTACTATTTTATATTTCAATTAAGGAAAAGGCATATTGAGTTTTTAACAGTCTGTTTCTCATATAAGGGACATTGCAAAAAACAAAAAATTAACCTTAACCTTTTGTAGGTTAAAAATAGAGTGAACAAGACAGGTGTTGGACCTGAGTAGGGGGCAGGGAAGATAACAGTGCTACATAAGTGCAGGAACATGACAATTTGTACTATATCAATGTGAGAACCATCAACTCCCCCAGTAGCAAAGACACAATCACAAGGAATTCGTCAGGCTTCCCGAATCAGCATCGGAGAACGCATCGCTGGATCACAACTGGACCGGGTAAGTAAATCTGCCCCATTATGTTCAAAGAAAGACTATAAACAGACTGATGTAAAACGTTAAGCTGTTTCAGTGATGCTTTTGTCCAGGTGTGAAGTTTCCAAGATCATGGTCTGGTCTCCCAGAAACATGGACATGTCCAGAAGCCTTGCTAGGAGCCAGGACCTACAGCTTTTCCCTATGCTATAACACTCACTATGAACTAAAGGTTTGTTCTTCACGAAGAAGCAACATAAATATGTACCGTCTTATCTAGTTCAGTTGGTGGCCAATGACTCTCCATGCACTCCGCCTTTTCCAAGGAGACTGAATAATATTAGAGGGCGTCCGACCTTTCTTCACAATTTATGGAAATGAATATTAATCTATAGTGTAATAAGATCTACTTATAATATAAATATGTCTCTGTCTGTAAAATTACTTTTCATATGAATTCCCTTTACATAAAATAAGTTAGGAGAACCATCAGATTTCCCTGGATGTAGCAGAGATTGAGCACAAGCCACTAGAATGGGATTTACACTTCCTCATCAAAACAAAACTTAAGGGGCTTATCCAAGCACATCAAGTTTTTCCTATCCACAGAATAGTGTAAAACTTGCTGATCATGTATCACGAGAACAGGGGTCAGTTGTACCTCAAATGAATATAAAGCTGGCTGCAGATGTGTTGGCTACTCGATTATTCTCTATGGCGCTGGAGGAGACAGCTGAGTGCAGTACTTAGATACTTCTGTCAGTGCAGATGTGTGGATGTCCAACGTGCGGCTCCATTCATTCAGGGTACAACGTGATCCGGGACCAATCATCAAGTTATCCTTGATGTGGCTGGACAACCCCTTTAAATAAATCTCATTAACACAAGTTAAATAGCCAATGATAAAGCACTTGTAATCTGTCATAAACCAGCTTCCTAGTAATAGATCGCTGCCATGACCTGCATACTAGGTCACAGTGCAATGGCATTGCATGGGTAATAAAATAGAAGCTACAAATAACTATATAAGCTTAATATTTACATCTTATCAATAAAATATATTCTAGATAATACTAAAACAGGGTGGAGGATCCATATCAGTTATTGCCAGGAGGAGACTACACGCTGTGTATTGTGATATGTCACATGTTACTTGGATTTCAGGATTCCCTGGCGGTACAATAGTCACAAACACATTATTAATATAAGTATTAAGGAAAGACAATAATCAATTCATAGTCTAGCAAAAATTCCAGTATAAAAGCTAAATTACATAGCCACAAGTACAAACATGATATACCACAGTGCTGCCCAGCCAGGTCCGGTGTCATAGTACCAGCTCGTGGCGGGCATAGCCACTCACCTTCTATGCCCTATGTAGTATCAGGCATAACACTTATCATGGCAGTCTGTACATCCTCTTTATTATTTTATAATGAAAGACCTTACTATGCATTGATGATACAGCATGGGGTGGATATATAGCCTGCATCATGTAGGGCTGGCCGGTCAAGCTCAGAATAAAGCTCTGGATGAGAATGGACTCCAGCATAGCCCAATATCAGTGCAATACAAGTAAGGCCTAGCAACTTAATATATTATGTTAATGTAGAGCAATGCTTAATAATTGATAACACAATTTCCATCTTCCACTTCTGTATACACATTTACTACTGCGACCACAGAGCTGGGGGGGGGGGGGCACAGTGGCCGGGGTGCACAGAGCTGGGGTGCAGTACTACATCTGTGGCTGGGGCTAGCTAGAATCCAGGGCAGCACAAAGGGGGTAAGGAGGGATCAAACGCTTTATCATTCCCCTTCCTTCTCTATTCCTGAAATAAATAAAAGTAAAGAATTTGAAATGTCCTAAATTTTGGCCAATAGTTCTTTAACAAGCAAAATACACGGACACAGTTATAAAAGAAAAAATAAAAAGGCACTGGTAACATACAGAATACACTACAGTACATGAGCCAACATTTTGGCTCAATTGGAGCCAGAGGACAAAAAACCCTAACATATTGTGCAGATATTAATGATAACATCATAGGTTTCTCCACATGTTGTGCACACACTACAAACCACAGCAGGACAAGTAATGCTGCCGCTCTCCTTGGTGGCTCAGGGGACCCCCAACTGTGTTCATGGTATCAGACCTGTAAAAGACCTTGGATACCAGACCCTCTCCTGAATGTGACCATGGGCACTGCACTGCCAGCAATGTCATTCAGGGATCATAGCGGCTGCCATTCCTCTGGGCACCGTGTATCATTACTCATCACTGAGGACAGATGGATGATTAGTAAGAGTAGGAAAGAGGATGAAATGAAATATAATGAACACATCTCAACACGTCTGCGTCTCTGCACCACAATACAAAGACAGAGAAAAAGTGATAAAGCAGGTAAACATAAGGGCCCATTTATCCAAACAAATTTAAGCCAGGAGCAACGAATCAGAGCTCAGCTTTTATTCTTCCAGAGCAGCTTAAGAAATAAATTCTAAGCTCTCATTGGCTACTAACACATGGCCAGTTTTCTTATTAAAACAAAAGATGTTCTTGGTGTATGTTTTATTATTGATAGAGAATAGGAGGGCTCTCCAGGAGCCCGTACCTGCCTCCCCTGTATTACTGTCTGTACCGTGTATAGGGCTCCTGTACAATACACAGAGATCCTTTCCCTCCTGATACATGTAAAGTGGGCAGCAAAATGCACCATTACAAAATACACATGTCATGTAATGAGAACACAAATATCAAGTCATAACAATGAAAAGTAATTGAATGTACCTTTAAAATATCGTACCAGAATAGGTATAGCTATTGTGACCCTCTTTCTGACCTTGGGGAGCTTTTCCACAATCAACTCAAAATGACATTTTTGGGGTTCAGGGGCAGTGCCATCTTTTCAGAAGTCTCTGTTTTGTTTGAATATTATATTCCTCCAAAAATAAGAATTTTGGAGCATCTTTTCTTATACCTCTGTTCCTATGTTATTCCTCCTGAAATGTTATTTCTGCAACTGAGTTATTTGTTGTAGAGAGGTGACGGCTTTTTTTACAGGAATCCTTATAATGAAGCGAAGCTGAGGGTTTCTGAAAATGTTTCCCCTAATCGACAAATCATAAGTTGATTTTGGGAAGCCCTATTTCATTTGAAAAACAATCCTATTACTTCTCGGTTTTACAAATATCTAGACTATCATGTCGCACAGACACAAAAGCTTCTGTAAACAGGTCCATAAATACCAAAGTGCATATCCACTCAATGATATGATCTTAGGGCACAGGGAAAATATAACACATTTGTGGTTGATGATATGAACTACAAGGGATCCCTCCAGGTGAGTTGAAATGATGCATCTAGGACACTTTGTGACACAGTAGTTATAACAGGGAATCTCAGATATTCCCCTCGACCAGCTGCCGTATGTCCATAATTGGAGCTGGAAGCAAGATTACAGGCGTGAGTCATGTTCATGAGGGCTACTTGGACTCTGATCAGTGTTTGACACCGTCTCCTCCTTTTCCCATGGAACTTGAGTACCTAGACTCCTATATGGAAGCTCCTCAGATGATGTCCTGATGTCATAGACCGCTCCCTCCACTGGTCTGCAGAAGAGAGAGGTGGGTCGTACAGTGGTTTCAGGTGCTGCTGCTTCAGTGACAACAACTGTGGGAAATTCGGACCTGCGTCTGTCATGGTCTTTATAAGATACCTCTCCTCTGCTTTGCTGGTGGGCGGTGGTTCTGTACAGGACACTGTCATCTTGGCCAACGTTCCAGTTTAGTCTGGAATCCATGCAAAGTGAAGTCAGGTTGTTCTCACTGGGAGTATTAGTTTTTTTCTGTAGATGACAAAAACAATGTTACTACAAAGGATGGAATACTGTTTGTAAAGAATGACAACGTATAAGTCCTGAAAGAAGAGGAAAACCCAACAACAATATTAACATTAGACAATCCTAAAGTCGGCAATATATTGCATTTCTTGCAGGGGTGTTGTGCATTTGTGTTGCTTCTGGCTGCACTTATATGGGTGAAGGTCTCTACAATACAAAGTGCTGACCATAAACCTTGTGGGATTCTTTAAGACAACTGTCCAGTAAGCCGGGTATAAGTAGCAGACATTCCTCGGTTAGGCTCAGTTTACACCTGCAAAATCAAGCATGGATAAACCAGGGGCATGTACGGATAGATCCAGACTCCATGCCTGTGCTAATTTTCTTATTGTTATCCATAACCTCTTTCCTTCCAAAATCAACTTTTAAATTATGCTAATGAGCCTCAAAGGCGCTGTGGGTGTTACCACAGATCCTCCATGCTGTAGCAATATAGGCTGTTGCACTATTTCACCCTCCCCATCTGCTCCCACAGCACTTCCCCCTCTGCTCCCACAGAAAATATTACTGCAGCAGAGGAAGTTTCCACACAATATGGAAGTGCACAGTAACAGTCTGTAAATCTGCAGCAAAGGGGGATCCGGTAACATCGCCCAGAGCCCTTCGGGTTTATTAGCATAATTTTAAAAGTTGATTGTAATAGGACAGAGGCCATGGATAACAAATATAAGGAGATTACAACGGTCATGGACTGCAGTCTAAATTCCTACAGCAGCTTTCAGGGCCTAGAATGTATTACTAATTAGATTTGATGGTTATGAAGAAAACTCCACTGTATAGATTTAGGTATCAGTTTCCTGCTGAAAGCAGATGATAATAATCTACAGGGATCACTGCATTGTTATACTGTATAAGAGACATCTCAAGAGATAGAAAAGGAAGCTACTTGTGTGAAACAGATAATAAATGGTAAGGGAACATATTACCACCATAGCAGCGGTAATAACCGGAGAGGTCCGTATGTGACCCAGCAGCTAAGCAGGGCTCGCGGGACCCCACCCCAGTAAGCGCTGGACCCTGCTGCTGAATGTAAAGTAATACTTTCCGCTCCGCTGGCTGCTATGGATGACTGCGAGTACTTCCTGCGCTGCTCATTCACATGAGGAATCTTGAATAAGCTCCAGCAATATGTCTGTGTCCTCTCTTTATTACCATCAATTATTTTCATGGTTTTGTGTTATCCTTTTGCAGTTCTCATTATGACACCTTATGGAGCGTCGGTTTATGTTTCCCCTATGTAAAGCTTCTGGTGGGAGAGGATTTCTTTAGATGCCTTATTTCATTAATGACAAAGTTATAATAATGTCTATTAAATAAACCCTATAGACTATGCAAATTTAGAAAACGCAAGCTTAAATTGTTTTCTTCTGTGTATATGACATTTTGAAATGCTATAAATCATGTGAGGTCCATGAGCTTTATACTGGTTTTCTTACTCCTTTGTATTTTACATGTCTTTGGATTTTACTAAAGAGGTTGATGTTTGGCTCTCTTGTTGCAGCCTTCATTTCTACTATGTAAACCTATAGTGCTGTGCGATCTGGGGAAGTGCCCTGCAGTATGAGGGTAATGTATCCCATTCCATCAATCAAAATTGGAAAATTGACATGTGGGTGGGGTCTGTCAGTCTGCAGCTCTATTTCTATTAATAGTGTGATAAGTTCTAGATGAAAATCTCTCTCTAAGATTGAATGCCTCTTGCCTCTTTATTCACACTGTAAGAGGCGAACCAAAGGCATTCTACAGTGGGGCAAAAATATTTGGTAAGCTACTAATTATGCAAGTTCTCCCACTTAAAAAGATGAGAGAAGACTGTAACTGACATCATAGGTAGAACCTTAACTAGGAGAGACAAAATGAGAGAAATAATTCAGAAAATCACATTGTCTGTTTTTTAAAGAATTTTTTTATGGTGGAAAAACAAGTATTTGGTCAAACAAGCCAGATTTTACACGCATTCACAGACTTGTAACAATGTCTTTAAAGGGAACCTGTAATCAGGACCCCTTTTTCTGGCTCCCCCATGTCGCCCTAGAGCAGTGATGGTGAACCTATGGCACGAGTGTGGGCACCCAGGCCATCACCAAAGAGGACTTTAGGTATCTACTTGCACTCCCAGGCAGTCCAGGATTTTCCACGCTCAATGCTATTATTAAGTAACAGCGCTGCCTGGGACTACAGGAGGGGTGGAAATGTATGGACAGAATTTCTCCTCCTTCTAGCTTCTGTATTTTTCCCTCAGGACACTTATACATCTGAAATCACTGACCTAGAGAATAATGTACACATTGCCAAAGAGTTCTTATAGTAAAAGAAGAACTATATCCCCCCCCCCCCCCCAGTTGCTTCCCCCCTCAGGGCGTCATACATGTCTGCCCCACTCCTCGCTGGCTGCTCCCATGGGACTAAGGACACAGCACTGCATACAGAGGGGTAAACTGTGATCTGTTATCTTTTTTGGAAAAAGACAGTTGCTATGCTCTTAATTTACTCTTTGGCAACGTGTACACTATTTCCTATGGGTACATCGGCACTTGATGACAGGTTTCCTTTAAGAGGCTCCTCTGTCCTCCACTCATTACCTGTAGTAATGGCTCCTGTTTGAACTAGTTATCAGTATAAAATACACGTGTCCACAACCTCAGACAGTCGCACTCCAAACTCCATTATGGTGGAGAACAATTAGCTGCTGAAGACCACCAGAAACAAAATTGTAGACCTGCACCAGGCTGGGAAGACTGAATCTGCAATAGGCAGCAACTTGGTATTAAGAAATCAACTGCGGGAGCAATAATTAAAAATGGAAAACATATAAGACCACTGATAATCTCCCTAGATCAGGAGCTCCATGTAAGATCTCAGCCTGTGGGGTCAAAAATCCCAAAAATCTGGCTGCAGTATATGTGTCCTCGCTCTTCACTGCTGACTCTACTACACAGTAGTGGCTGTGCAGGGTAAGGAATGAGAGACTATCAATAGTGTGTACCTGCAGAACATCTAGCTCTAGATATGATTCAGAAACAAGTTTCCACTTTGGATTTCATCACACATACAATAACTTCTCAAAGCAACAACCTAAGAAGAAAGGTGGTCAATGCCAATAACTTAGGACAAGATGCCAAAATACATACATTTATTTATTTTAATCCATATAACTAAAATGTATAATTCTAAAAAAAAAAAAACGGATACAAGGCGTAGCTATGAAACATTGAGACATGTACTGTGGTACGTACAATCCTTTCTGCTCCAGTCTTTTTTCCACTGCCTCGCTCTACCGCTCTCTACTTTGCGGAAGCTCCATTGACATAGAGGAAAACATGGATATCATCATGTATCGTTTCTGACATGTAAATTCTCCCATAAGCCTCTAGTACAATCTCAAGAGACTCATACTATGCTTTAAGATCAATGTTGATCCATTGTTAGATATTTTTAGGGCACATGTTAAAAACACATTCCAATGGTGTGTAGTACTAAAGTAACTATGGGAGGGAATTCTTATGGTAGGAGCGGTTTAAGAAGGTGCAAAGTCGAAGTTTGTCTTATTCCCACAAGTTTAGTCTCAGTATTCAATAGGCAGGCCTCGTATGCTGAAGACTTGCAGAGCATGCTGGGAAAGGGGAGCCATGGGAATGCACATCTACAGTTGCCTACCTTTGGTATAGATTTTTCCTTCCACACTCATTGATTCTGATTTGGCTTGCTAATATCAAATCCATCAAAATTGAAAGCAGGAAAAAAACATCAATGCATCAATGAGAGTCAGAAAGAACGGAAGTCATGGAATGTGTGGCTGTAAAAGGGTTGTGTAGTTACACACATACAGAGTGATACAGACATTTGCAAACCAGACACAAAAGGAAGATACTGGACATACTCTTTAGGCTACACAGTGGATTACCGAGCTTACAATTGCATTGTACAGTATCAGAAAAATGGAGATGTCATTACACCCAGCTGTAAACTGCAGCTTTACCACTTAATATTGGATACGTCTACGACCAACTTCCAAACAAGTCAGTGCATGAGGCTCTTATGGCTATGACAGCAAAAGGTGATTAGCAACTGCTAGACATAAGGTTTAAATCTACTATTTAAGGCTTAAACAATCCTACATCTGTACAACCAGGTATTTATATATGACATAAAAATTGCTTTAAAATGTCAAATATCTAAATTAATATTCAATATATCTACAATAAAAACTAAAGATAGAGCAGAGAAATACTTTAAGATATGAAACATACCGTAACCTTATAGTCCAAATCCTCTACGGATCGGAAGAAGTCCAGACTCTTAGCAGCTGTGAGGCGCCCACCTCCGGGGTCAGAGCTGTGGGTACTAAGCGAGTCCAAGATCTCTCCAAGAAGATCCATTTCTCCTCCTGGCCGAGAGGACAGACTCACATTATCGTATGAAGCGTCACTATCATACAGGTATGCAGACGCTTCCTCACTGTCCTCTGATGACAACCTGTGCAGGGGAGATGGAGGCATGGACTGTGTTAATGTGATGGGAATGATACCTATAATAAGAGGCTTCTGATAAACACATGGTTAGAAGATGAGTGGAAAAACCTCCTTACTAATACCGTACTGATGGCAGGTATAATAGAAGTGTAAAACAAGGTTACATACAGAAAATCCTACTGACCTCTTTGAAACTGAGGGTCATTGGTGCCTGAATGTTCAGGTCAACTTTCTCAGTTCTGTTCTGCTCTTATTTAAATGACGAGATCTTTTGAACCACTTTACATATCATAAAAATGTTTACTTTGCTTTTTTTCATGACATGTGAGACTTTAACTTGAGAGAATGATAAAATTGATAATACATTTTTATAGCATTAGTATACAAATAAATACAAATTTGAAAATATATGCTTTTTGTCATTTTTCCCAATACATTTTTTTAAAGTGGTAAAATTGTATAAATCTTTACCAAAATATGTTATAAATATATACAGTGTCAATCTATGACCGTTCTCTATGTACAGAGGCAGAGGGTGCAGGTGTCTTCTGCAGCTCTGTCTACACTCTGCCTTCAGCTGACAGGTTGGTGGGGGCTCATGTCAAACTGTTCTAACTCTAACAAGTAAATGATCAGATCAGATACATTTGGATGAATTTTAGTTTCATAGAGTAACGTTTTAGCGTTCCCTGATCGGCCAGTTTAGTCTCGACTTCATTATCTCGTGTGTATGGCAGGATTAACATATAAGTCTCTCTTTTGGGATTTTGGATTTACTGTATTTAGTAAAGGATATTATAGCAGGAACAGAAAAACAGGTTTACCATGAGACAATCCCTTTCTATACGTCCTATCAGGATGTACAGATGTCATAAGGGGATGTAATGATGATTAATACCAATCATCATTAGGGAAAAACATCTATCTTTGGAGTCATCCCATTATTCTCTGTACTCTTCACATCCATACTGTGGTATCATTATTATTATTAGTATCATAATTATTATTATTATGTTGTTTTATGCTTTGCATAGAAGTCATGTGCAACCCAAAATGTAATTTACAGCCAGTAGATCTTCATTTTAATGTTTTAGTACATTTCTGAGGTCAATGACATTTGCCCATTATCCCTCAGGGTTATATAGTATCACTCACTTGCTGGCACTGTCACCAGTATCAGAATCCTCCAGACCAGAGTTATGATTCGCTGGGCCGTGCATCTGCCGATTCTTGCGTGACTGAAAGAAAGAGAAAGAGAAAAAAAGACTATTGCTTCAAATATTTACAAGTAGCCTGAGCCTACCATAAAGTCAGACCGACATAATCAGAGTGGACAGAAAATCATTTTATAGGGTTAAAACCACAGCACATAAGGGACAAGACTGCACATGGACAAAAAAATAAAAACAAAAATCTCCTGTGTGTGATATCATTTGACCACAAGAGGGCAGTAGAGTATCTCCTTATAAAATCCCGGGAATGGCTTCATACCAGAAGCTGCGTCTCCATCATGGCGTGATCCTAATATGCTATCGCATTCTCTAAATCCAGGATTAACTGTGTGAGAGCAGCGATAACATCTACAAAACCACTCATTAAGTGAAAAGCAGCATATTTCACCTTAATCACGGTGGACGGATTAAAAACTGTGTAGCATCAGGGATTTAGAAAGATCCAAAATAGATGGTTATTACTTAACCCATTCAGACTGATCAGGCAAATAGTTGTCTATTTGCTGTGTTAATATCACAGGATGTATCTCCTACTTAGTAAAGTGACACTTGTACGTAGCGGAATGGGCATTTAGGTAGGCAAAGCTTGATCCAAACCTGGCAACGTGGTGCAATATAGCAGTGAGGGGGTTACTTTCATTAATGCATCTTCCCCTGTGGCTGTTGCAGAGCAACTGAATTGATACTAGTTTTTTTTCCAGATCTAATTGGGGATTTTTTTGAGCGGAATGTTGACATTTTCACCAGCGCTGCCAGGCTAACGAGGAAGTCACCATTGCTAATTAGGGAAGCACAGAGGAGCGGAGACTAGATTATGGGGAATGGTGTCAGTATGACAGAAAACAACTTCAAACCAGCGCTATGGCGATTCTGGAAAAAATAACTTCTAGATGTGCCCCTCCTTTACCGCTATCTCAGGCCTAATCAACCAGTTTACCTTTCAGGGGCACAGGGTTAATTGACGCACATCTAAAATACATGTCCTGCAATGTTGTGGAAAATAAGGGAAAGCTTACATATGTTCTTAATCAATTCTGGACCAATAAACTAATCCCGGTTAATACATTTTGGCATTTTAAGAAACTACTGCATACAAGTAGGTTTACAAGGGTACATCTCACATAATACCCCAATAACTATTTCGAACATTTGGAAGAATCAAATGTCAATAAAAGTTTAGAAAGAAAAAAAAACATCACACAATTTTATGTGAATGTGGCCAGTGTCTTCATCAGAAATGCGACAAAAAGCAAAAATAAGCATCTTTCTAGGTGCATATTCCATACCAATTCATACAGGGGTGACATTCACCTGAAGGGTTGTAAAAACTTATTATAATTATTAATTGTTATATTAATTATAATTATATTGGAGTCATAATTCCTGGCAAATACACAAGCACATTCATTTTTATCCACACTTATTCATTTTCCTAGTATATTCATGTGATTCATCCATTCCCGATCTCATGTGCTTGGTTGTCACAGTCCTCACCTGCGAGAGTTTCCGCTTCTCAGAAGAAAGTCGCTTTGTGCTGTTTAAAGGGAAGGTATTGGAGTTCATGGACTCCAAACTATCCACACAATTTTCTTCCTCAATTTCCTGCAACAGAGCCGCCATGCATGTGCAGAGCATGCAAGACACATGCAGTTAGTAACAAGCAACTTACAGTACATATTGTCATCTCATCAACAGGGACAGGTTTGTTTTCGGTCAATAGGTCGTCTATACAAAAGGTCAGGTTGGATATAGGAGCCAAGCACAATGTGGATGTCCACACCTTAACACAGACCTTAAGTCCTGTTCACAACTGCCTTTGGACTTCTACTATTAACTTCTGTCCACTAAACAGTAATAATGGAAGACGAACTGATCTGTTTAAATGTCCATTTATGTCAATGTAGTCTCAATGGATTTCAAAAGTGTCAGACTGCACCACTTCCGCCAGGCTTCCATAATTTTACCTGGAAATAATGGTGCTACTGCTGCTTACTTCCGGAAGTGGTCTAAACGGACAGAAACGGGAGACATAAACAATATTCTGTTCGACTAATCTGTTCATTATCATTTTTGAAGTCCAAACTGAGACAAAAACTGATATCCAAGAGGAGGTATAACTTCACGGGGTAAGTGGGGCTGGAATTCTAGTTGGTATAATCTGTCATGCAGAGGTCTATAATTTAATTTTAATGATTAGTTTTTTAGCATCACACTGGAACATATTTTAGATACACTTTCACAATAAAAAACTCAAAACACATTAAAGGGATATTCTAGCCTTAATAAGTTGAGGCTCCAGTATAAGGGGGCTGTACCCTCAAATGTACCGGATGAGCAGGAATCACATATATTCATATCTATGGCAGTGTGGATAATAGTTGGGCGCAGCACTTCCCTGGGCTACTTTTGTAAACAGAATGGAGCTGCAGTGCTCATGCTCAACCACCCCATTCGTTTGGGGTGCAAAGGATCTGCAACTTATCCCCTATCCTGAAAATGCTTATTAGTCAGGGGTTTGGTTTTTTTTATTCTAAATGGTTGTTTGTTTTCCTTGATTTTTGCCATTTGTATTCAGATGAGCTAAACACCAAGTTTGGTAGAACGAGGTTTAACATTACATACTTTGTTCTAAGCTGAAAAGTTGTGGAGTCTGAAATGTTGTAAATTTAAAATTGTCATGTTCCGTGCCCCCTACAGTAAAACCCAATTTATAGTATAAAAATGTTTTCATTAATATTTCAAAGGTTAAACTTCAGCTGAAAACTCAGGGATATAAATGGAGAATTATATTTTTTTATTTCTAGGTTATCAAATAAAACCAAAAGGCAACAACAATATGACACAAATCAGTAAAACAAGAACTCACCTTATTTTTTAGCTTGCTCTTCACATCCTTGATACCTTGTTTGGCCTGCAATAAAATATATTTTAGGACTCCACAACGGCCATGTTTATGTCTACTTCATGTCAATTTACTTGGGATGCATGATTTAACAAGCCAATGGGGCAGATTTATCAGGTGTCTGAAAGTCAGAATATTTCTAGTTGCCCATGGCAACCAATCACAGCTCCCCTTCAAAATATTCATGAGTACTGGTAAAATGAAAGCTGAGCTGTGATTGGCTGCCGTGGGAAACTGGAAACATTCTGACTTTCAGACACTTGATAAATTTGATCCAATGTCTTTCTTTTTCCATTATACTTACATACATATAGGCGTTCTTTACAGCAGGGCTCGCTTTAATCACTGCTGTATTGATCAGAGCACCTCCTTTCTGTAAAAGAAATATTTAATGATTTTTATGTAAAATATTTATATAAAAAATTTACAAACACACCTTAGGATACTGTCCATTGAGTTCAATTATAAAATGATATACCGTATACAGGCGGTCCCCTACTTAAGAACACTTGACTTACATACGACCCCTAGTTACAAACGGACCACTGGATATTGGTAATTTATTGTACTTTAGTCCTAGGCTACAATAAACAGCTGTAACAGTTATCAACGGTGTCTGTAATGAAGCTTCAGTGTTAATCCTGATTCTAATGACAATTCAACATTTTTAAAATCCAATTGTCACAGAGACCCAAAAAGTTCTGGCTGGGATTACAATGATAAAATATACAGTTCCGATTTACATACAAATTCAACTTAAGAACAAACCTACAGACCCTATCTTGTATGTAACCCGGGGACTGCCTGTATACAGAGTATAAGCAGACCCAAGTATAATCCGAGACCCCTAATTTTAACAAAAAACTGGAAAAACCTATTGACTTCCATATAAGCAGAGTATATAGCCCCCTGTAGTACATAGCCTGAAAGTCCCCTGTAGTATACAGCCTGCCAGACCCTGTAGTATATAGCCTGTCAGCCCCCTGTAGTATATAGCCTGCAAGCCCCTCGTAGAATATAGCCTGCCAGCCCCTCGTAGAATATAGCCTGCCAGCCCCTCGTAGAATATAGCCTGCCAGCCCCCTGTAGTATATAGCCTGCCAGCCCCCTGTAGAATATAGCCTGCCAGCCCCTCGTAGAATATAGCCTGCCAGCCCCTCGTAGAATATAGCCTGCCAGCCCCTCGTAGAATATAGCCTGCCAGCCCCTCGTAGAATATAGCCTGCCAGCCCCTCGTAGAATATAGCCTGCCAGCCCCTCGTAGAATATAGCCTGCCAGCCCCTCGTAGAAAATAGCCTGCCAGCCCCTCGTAGAAAATAGCCTGCCAGCCCCTCGTAGAAAATAGCCTGCCAGCCCCTCGTAGAAAATAGCCTGCCAGCCCCTCGTTGAAAATAGCCTGCCAGTCCCTCGTAGAAAATAGCCTGCCAGCCCCCTGTAGTATTTAGCTTGCCAGCCCCCTGTAGTATATAGCCTGCCAGCCCCCTGTAGTATATAGCCTGCCAGCCCCCTGTAGTATATAGCCTGCCAGCCCCCTGTAGTATATAGCCTGCCAGCCCCCTGTAGTGTATAACCTGCTAGCCCCCTGTAGTATATAGCCTGCGAACCCATTGTAGTATATAGCCTGCCAGCCCCCTGTAGTATATAGCCTGCCAGCCCCCTGTAGTATATTGCTTGCCAGCCCCCTCTAGTATACAGCCTGCCAGCCCCTCTGGTATACATTCCTGTGTTCAGGGCTACGATGGATAGAAAAGGGCCTGCTGGAGGGGGGAGTCGGAAGGCAAGTACACTGGTTTTTTTTCTTGACTCAAGTATAAACTTGGCTTATACTTGAGTATATACAGTACTGCAAGTAACAAAAGACAGTGTAGTTGAGGCCACAGGAGAATAGAATGTTGAGTTTTAACTTCATGTTTATGCGGGGTAGAGAAATGGAGCTGTTCATTTTAAAGAGAACCTGTCATGCAAATTAACCCACCGAAAATAAAGATTTTATTAAAAAAACTTGATTAAACAGCATTGCCCTTATCCCCAAGGGTGCTGTCATACAATAGCATTTTGAATTAGTTCTGAAACTAAATCAATACGCACAGGGCGTGCCACGTATATACGATTGCTCGTGACCCGCCCCTGTGCATTTTGATTCCGTTTTAAAATGGAATCAAAACGCTATTGTATGACAGCAGCCTAAATGGTTCCTTCCCATAGCTGCAATGTTACAAAAATCAGTTTGCAAACTTATATGCAGCTCACCGGATCTGAGTCATTCACACTTAAGTGAGCCATGCATTTTATATTTTATTTGCATTGCCCTGCCTCTTTGTTCCTGATCGGCAGGTCTAAGTGCTATGATATTCTGCTGTATGGAACATTGAGAGAAGGATCTGTTACATCATTGAGCAATTAAAGACACGTGACCAGGATGACGTCATCTCTTACATTTTCATCGTCTACCCTACGTATGTATCACAGAAGCCTCCGCGGAGGATGGGGAGAGTAGAAGCTCATGGAGACCTGCAGTGATTTCATTGCTAACGTAACAGGACCCGCTATGATGTCACCCTGGTCACATGACATGCTGGGAAGAGGCAATGGACATGGGGAGGTATAGATACAAGGGGGCCGGCTGAGCAGGACATTCTAACTCTGATGCCAGGTAACATAACATAAAGTAGATTTATGGGGATGTAAGTGAAACGATGCTTAGCAAAAGGAAGGGTGTCAGTTAGTTTATAGGACTCTATGGGAACATGTCAATAGTTGTATTTGTTAAAATTTAGGGAAAGGTTCCCTTTAAAGATACATTTAAAAGTCAGCATGAAACTTGGTGTTACAATATGGACTTTATTAAGAATTTTCTTGCAGAAGTTTTCATAAAATGACTGCAGTTGCAGTGTAGTCCTCTCACCGATTCATTAATTCCAGATATTGCATTGTTGATGGACAGCCTTCTATCTATGCTCAGCATAAAGAGAAAGCTGTCAATCAGTAGCAGAGTGAAGCCTGGGCTGACACTCACTGTGGCTAAAGTGACACGTCCTGGAATAGGGGGATCCATCACCACTTTGCGCTTGGAGGGCACTTTTTAATGACAAACACCATTGTATGCCTCCTTACAATTTGGCTCAGACCTACATGTATATACTTCATAGTATTCTACACTATCAGCCATATTTCATTCATGATATGACTCACCTTCATTGTATGCATCCACTGTTGATACGTCCGTGCATTTCCTGAAATATAAAATCCATATTGAATTGATCTTATCTGGTATGTGTGTAGAAGTTCAATGTATTATAATGTATACATTAGACTGGATGTTATAATCTATTAACCTCAAAACCAATAAAAACTATTAAATCAGAAATACCAAACAAAAAAATCCCAAGAAACACATCAACACTGGTTATTAATGAAAATGATATACCGCCACAAAATCCACCTGCAGTTATCTCTTCTTCAAACATGTCGGAGAATCCACGTCCTGAGTTCAGCTTCTCTAGACGACCGTCAATAAACTGATTGGAAATACAAGCCAATTACATATCTGTGTATCCAGTCAATAACAAAGACAATTATTTCCCTGTTCTCCCTGTACAGTCTCGCGTGGTAATATCACTGGAGATATACACCGCCAGTAGGATACAGTTCATGGACAGAGCACAGAGAGATAGAAGGATTCTCTCTGTACAGAGTGGTAAAACCCTGATATCTTGCTGGGCGAATCCCATTGTCCAATAAATCATAGAGCAATGAGAACTATCTGGTGAAATTTATGTGTCTGCTCCTACAGAGGGATTAAAAATAAGGAAGGTCTTTCATGAAATAATAAAAACAAGTATTATTCACTGTTATCATCATTTAAAGAGTCACGGCCCTCATTACATTTTATAATATGGAAGATCTGATTAAACAGCTTTACTGTGTTATCCATTCAGCTTCCGGCAAAGCTATTTTGGAGGTTTCCCATTTCTTCATTTGGCCTTAAGCTATTGGGATCTTTAAAAGGCATCACTGCCCAGATCATCTAATGTCACACGTCTTCATTCATGGTCCTTGTGTTGTCAACTAAACTGATATCTGAATGGGATTGACAAACATCCCATGTATCTATGTCTGGGCACTGCCAATTGGACATACTGGACTTGCCTGATCTTTTGTGTCCAAGAGAGAGTCAAGTGGATCCCTCCTATAAATGATACAATGTGAGGGTATACAGCTTCTCTATCTGCTAATATGATACATAAACACCTGCAATCCTCCCTTGGGCTTCGTTCTGCTGCTTCCGGAGCCATGACCATGTGCTCTCTCTACCCATTTGGTTTATTGCCATTTTAACTATTTGACAGCTTTAAGGAATTACCCAGAACCCAATTACACCCAAACACTGAATCTCTCTTTGTGTGAAATTTTAAGCCTCATCCTTTATCTGCCCAGAAAGAACAAACAAGTATCTACATCAGCAAGAAATAGGCAAAGAGTTGTCAAATCTTGGTTCAGTAAAATGGTATCTTTTTGTATCTCTGATGACAGTGGCACCATAATGATGGAGACAACCATTGCAAAGCATGATACAGACTGCAGTATACTGTACACTATGATGGCACCCTGTATGTCTCTACCTGCTTAAAGAGCTGCAGGTTTACAGCGTTCTCTAAAAACTGCTTCATGGTACTGGAACGATGGGCTACAAAGTTCTCTTCTGAAAAGGAAACTGGTTCTCCCTAAAAAAAAATGAAAGTAGAGCTAGTGACAACATATAAGAATCACACACCATGGAGGGATATATAGTCCTCAAGAGAAGCCGAAGCTGTAGTTATTACTGTAGTTAAAACCAAGTCACAGGATTTGTCTAGAGGTTAAAAAAACATGACTGCTTTCTTCCAAAACAGTGCCACATCTGACCATGGTTTGTATTGGTACTGCAGTTCAGCTCCATAGAAATACATGAAGCTTAGCTGCAATACCACACACTACCCATGGTCAGGAGAGGAGCTGTTCATGGAAGAAGGCAGCAACCTCGCGATAACCCCTTTAACTGCTCTTCGATTAACAAGACAATCTCTTTAAAGGGAAAATATATACATTTACATGCAAGACATTTCATTATCCTCCTCCAAAGAGTCTAAGTTTACTTTAATGGCATCAATATTCTGCATTGTTTTTCTCTACTGTAAAATCACTGGGTCTCCCCCTTTCAGAACCTTTCTTTTAAAACAAATAAACAACTTTTTAGGATACAAATTTCCTAATATAGAATATGCTGGATAATAATGATGGTGCATCTAAAGACTGCCTATAATAAAGCAGGTCATACACCTGGAAGAGTCATCCCTGCAGACTGAAATCCAGTCCGAGCACGCCATAGACTTTACACATCCTCCATTGAATCTTCTATTAATTAGATTAATATAGGACAATTTACAAAATGTTAACACTTTTAACCATTCTTTTCCCATTACGTCTTCCCCGCTTGAGCAAGGTGTAGAAATATTGTCTCTAGAAAAGGTTTTGTGTATCTCTATAGCTCACCCACTAGTAAAAGAAGCAATGTGCAGTGCACTTTGTAGGCTAAGAATACATTACCGTATATACTAGAGTATAAGCTGACCCGAGTATAAGCAGAGAACCCTAATTTTAGCACCAAAACTGGGAAAACCTATTTACTCGAAAATAAGCCGAGGGTGGGAAATACATTGGTCACAGCCTCCAGTATATAGCCAGCAAGCCTCCTGTAGTATATAGCCAGCAAGCCTCCTGTAGTATACAGCCTGCCCCCATGTAGTATACAGCCAGCCAGCCACCAGAAGTATACAGCCAGCCAGACCCCAGTACAGTCATGGCCAAAAGTTTTGAGAATAATACAAATGTTACTGCAACAGGTTTTATAATGGCAATTTGCATATACTCCAGAATGTTATAAAGAGTGATCAGCTTAACAGCAATTAATTGCAAAGTCAATATTTGCCTAGAAAATGAACTTTTTCCCCCAAAATACATTTTAACTTCATTGCAGGCCTGCCTTAAAAGGAGCAGCTAACATTGTTTCAGTGAATGCTCCAGTAATACAGGTGTGGGTGCTGATGAGGACAGGGCTGGAGATCAATCTGTCATTAATAAGTAAGAATCACACCACTGGACACTATATAAGGAGGCTGGAGCTTGACATCATTGTTTCTCTTCTGTCAACCATAGTTATCTCTAAAGAAACACATGCAGTCATCATTGCAATGCACAAAACAGGCCTAACAGGGAAGAGTATTGCAGCTAGAAAGATTGCACCACAGTCAACAATCTATCGCATCATCAAGGAATTCAAGGAGAAAGGTTCCATTGGTTCCAAAAAAGGCTCAAGTGCGCCCAAGAAGGACCAGCAAGCGCCAGGACCGTCTCTTAAAAGTATTTCTGCTTCGGGATCGGGCTACCAGCAGTGCAGAGCTTGCTCAGGAACGGCAGCAGGCAGGTGTGAGTGCATCTGTGTGAGGCGGAGACACTTGGGGCAAGGCCTGGTGTCAAGGAGGGCAGCAAAGAAGCCACTTCTCTCCAGAAAAAAACATCAGGGACAGACTGATATTCTGCAAAAGGTACAGGGAGTAGACTGCTGAGGACTGGGGTAAAGTCATTTTCTCTGGTGAATCCCCTTTCCTATTGTTTGGAACATCTGGAAATGGAAAACAGCTTGTTTGGAGAAGACAAGATGAGCGACACCACCAGTCTTGTCTCATGCCAACTGTAAAGCATCCTGCAACCATTCATGTGTGGGGTTGCTTCTCAGCCAGGGGAATCGGCTCTCTCACAGTCTTGCCTAAAAACACATCCATGAATAAAGAATGTTACCAGAATGTCCTCCAAGAGCAACTTCTCCCAGAGCAGTTTAGTGATCAGCAATGCCTTTTTCCAGCATGATGGAGCACATTGCCATAAAGCAAAGGTGAGAACTAAATGGCTCAGGGAACAAAGCATAGAGAGTTTGGGTCCATGGCCTGGAAATTCCCCAAATCCCATTGAGAACTTGTGGTCAATCATCAAGAGACGGCTGGACAAACAAAAACTGACAAATTGTGACAAAATGCAACAACTGATTGTGCAAGAATGGACGCCTATCAGTAAGGATTTGGTCCAGAAGTTGATTGAGAGCTGCCAGGGAGAATTGCAGAGGTCCTGAAGAAGAAGGGTCAACACTGCAAATATTGACTTGCTGCATTAACTCATTCTGTCAATAAAAGCTTTTGTTACCCATAATATGATTGCACTTGTATTTCTGTATGTGATAAAAACATCTGACAAACACACATAAAAACCAGAGGGCAACAGATCATGTGAAAATATAATATTTGTGTAAGTCACAAAACTTTTGGCCAGGACTGTACTTTCCACTATTAGTTGGTCTAGTTTACTGCTCCAAATTTTGATCCAGCAGTTAAATTTTGGCACAATTATGAGTCAGTGTAAAGTCACCCCCATTTTCTGTACTAGTCAGAAAAGTGCCCTCAAAAATATGTAAAACCTTTAATAAAATGTGGAGTATGGCATTTTAGACAGATTTCTGGAACAGATAATCCTGAATTCTAGAGCAAATTGCATGATAAATATCCCCCGGTGTTCTCTACATACATGTTGTAATAGTGCTTTATGAATATGATTGCCCTTACAAGTCTGGAATCACTTCCTACATATGGTGCTAGAATCAAACTTCTTGGTGAATGAAGGATGCATCCCTTCTGCCTGCTTTCAATCTGCGCTTTCAGGACCTCTGAAGGAGCTTCAAAGGTCCTGAAATGGCTTGTGTACATGTGTATTGAGAGCATGAACTCATGTAAGAGGATTTCATGTGTGAAGGTCCTTCTCAGTAAAAGATTTGGTGGGCAGTTTGGAAGGCCATGGGCCCCCTAGAAATCTTGGGGCACAAGCTATCACCCTAACTGCCTATATTATATTCCCCTACTGGAGGTGGTGCCCCTCATAAACAGGCTTATAGGCACGTTGCAAATGGAGACTTGAATGACACCCTTAGGATTCGCCATAATAAGTCAGAAAAATGTAGGAACAGTGGACCAATGTAGCGTATAAAAACAGTTTTTGGGAAAAGGCTCCGATAGAAAACGATAAGATATGTAGAAGTAGGAGAAAGCTTACAGGTTTATATCTGAGAGAATCCCTGTATGAACCAAACAGTGAAGCCTGGGCTCTGAGGAAGGCGCGTGACACTCCATCTCCGGTGGATGTCGACTGCTTCTTCAGTTTGCTCTTCAAGGTTGAGACCTGTATTACAAGAAGGACAAAGGTAGCACATTAGAAGAAAACCGGAACACTATTGGAACGTGAAGGATAAAACACAGAACGAACGCAATGAGACAGATGAAGGGGAAAAAAACTGCTTTGATATCAATTATGATGTGATATGTGTAAGTCAATAGATTAACATGAAATAGAGGGTATGTGAACAATCACTATGGAAGGTAAGAAAGTGGCTTGAGGCACACGAAAAAGAAATGAAATGTCATAAGGAGGTAAGAAGAGACAAAATGAATTAGCACCTGTGAAATTGACCCGGTGAGGGGTGACAACACCCAGTGGTGCAGGGCTCATCCCCACTGACTAAGCCCAAATCTCAGAGTCCTTAGCAAAAAAATGTATATTACACCTGCTGAACTGTTAATGGAAATGAAGGTGGGGGCACCCCAATGTGAGAAAGCAATCTCTCTCACTTTCCTCTCCCTGGGCCTACCATATAAACATCCTTTATTATCTGAGCACCTATCATGGAACCTTAGCTGGGGTAAAATGTTGACCTTTCACTACATCCTCCAGCCCACTGACATTACACAGAGCGTGACCTCTGTGCCCTGCGTGACAAGCTACTAGGTGCTTTCTGTAGTACGCCTGACATCTTCATGCAGCTTTTCTCATGCTGCAGTGACTTTAGTTCAGAGGTGATACAGAATATAAAACTGGTAAAAGGAAAGCATACACATCTTACCATAATATACAGGCAGTCCCCGGGTTACATACAAGATAGGGTCTGTAGGTTTGTTCTTAAGTTGAATTTGTATGTAAGTCGGAACTGTATATTTTATCATTGTAATCCCAGCCAGAACTTTTTTGGTCTCTGTGACAATTGGATTTTAAAAATGTTGGGTTGTCATAAGAATCAATATTAACACTAAAGCTTCATTACAGACGCCTGTGATAACTGTTACAGCTGATTATTGTAGCCTAGGACTAAAGTACAATAAATTCCCAATATGCAGAGGTCCGTTTGTAACTATGGGTCGTATGTAAGTCGAGTGTCCTTAAGTAGGGGACCGCCTGTATAGAAAGGATATCCTATACAAACATATGCTAACTAGAAATGTGCATACAGGATGCAGAATCTGCCAATTTTACCCGGATTTGGAAGTAGAAAGTCAACATTATTCAAAACCATAAAAATAGAACCATAGAAAATCATGTTGACATGTATAAAAGATAGACCAAATGTATGTATTACCAAAGAATACAACATATAAAGACAATATGAAATATTGGACAAGTACACAGGGAAAGTACACAGAAAAGTGACACAGAGGGGTTCGGTTTCACAACAGACTGTTAACAAAAGACATAATACAAAGTGAGGCTTTCTATATGCTCAGCTATTTTTACACTCCCACAGTCTTGAATGAATTGAATGAAGAATTGCTGCGCATGCGCACCTAACTCTTGGTTAAGCCCCGCTATGGGAAGGGCATCAGCGGAGCTAGTTGTTGAA
The DNA here is from genome assembly GCF_040894005.1 of Engystomops pustulosus. Classification (NCBI taxonomy): domain Eukaryota; kingdom Metazoa; phylum Chordata; class Amphibia; order Anura; family Leptodactylidae; genus Engystomops; species Engystomops pustulosus. The sequence continues at coordinate 54,641,684 of NC_092420.1, read as the reverse complement.
CATGAGACTACTCATTTAAAGGGATTGTCCCATTTCAGCATACAATATTACTGTTTGTGTAATGAAAAGCTACATAATATTCCAATTAGTTTCTAGATCTCTTGCTGTCATTGTATAGGAACCTTCATTGTTTGCCTCCTGTGGATAAACGCCAGTCCCTGGTCATGTGATGTCACACAGGTGCAAGGCTTGTTATATCACAGAGAGTAATCATACAGTAGATGTGTATTATAATGAGGCGTGTGCGTGATATTGCATGACCAGGGACTGGTTTTTATCCGTGGGCATAAAATCACAGCAAAAAAAGATCTGGAAAATTGTAAGGATTTTCAACAGGAAGCGTATTTGAAAATGGTATAACTTTTCATTCTACAAAGAATTCTATTTATTTGTTAGAACTGATAAGGAAGAAGGAAAAGTTCTGAATAGGTAAAAGTTCCTCAATTGGACACATTCTTTCAACAAATATCAATGTGGGCCTGTGGCTTTTGGGAAAATTTTTAATTTCGACCCCCTATGTCACTCTCAATGGCGGCACCCAATCTGTCAACCCAGCTCAACGTATCTTCCTTTAGTTCTAAGTATCCGAGTGCTCACTGCTCTAAAGCAACACAATTTTTGCTGCCTGAGACCACGGGAGAAGGAAGGTGTTGCAGACAGGGTTGGGTTATCATCAGGGTCCTACTCTGGGCCCTGCAATTCTTTTTGTTCAATTTCTCCTCCTTTCAACTGTATTAGTGTCCACACGATGCCAATTCGATTGAAAGCTGTCAAAGAAAGCTATCGATAAGTTACTGTTTAAATTGTTGCCACTTTGCTGTAAATAAGAGGGTTATGGTTGCACCTTGAGCACTAAAACTCTATAAGTGTGGCCCTATGTATCTCAGATTGACATCCGTTATCTACATAATTAATTTTCAAGCATCTATACGGTGTGTGGAAATCAGAATGTGTAAAGCTACATTGCAATTCTGAGATCAGTCAGCAACATGTGAATTTAGCCTTCTAGTCTATAATACAGTAATGTTTGTTTTAAAATTGCTTTGAGTATCTACATAAATAACAGTGTAAAAACATACAGCACCTTCCTTAATACAGCCCTGAAAACAGTACAAGTGTGAGGAGGCCTCCCCGAACGCTCGTAATGGAAGAGTCAAATTAATTAGTGTGTAATCCTAGTAGACTGCTAACAAGGGCACCGAGAGGCTTTATAGAGCGAAATTAAAGAAAAGGACATCGCTGTGGGTGATGAGGGCACCGGCACGGGTGACATTCTACATTCAGCCCTCCCACATGAGTACATCAAAGGAGAGATGATGCCCCACTGGGTGCAATTATCATATAGCTTGAAAGGGGGTATTTTGGTTATGCAGAATGTACTGTATAGGATGAATTATATAATTACCTTGTTTATAAAGATTGAGCAGATGATATATTATTGAGAGTATATGAACACACTGCCAGAATATACAGATACCATGTTACCTCATGCTATAGATTCACATGTGCTCAAAAGAGCAGTGAAGAACTGGCTAAGGGGGTTTTGTGTCTCTTGCCTGCAGTTTTGAGCGCTCACACCTACATTGCTGGAGACAAGGCTCCTGCAGAAAGCAACTGTCCAGACTCAGCTGTTGTAAAACATCTATGAATGCAGAACTGTCAAAAAACATATACTAGTATAATGGGGCATGACTTCATGAAATGGACTAGTGAGTGACAGCTCTGTTCCTCTAGAGATCTGGTAGCACCCGCCACCGGTACAAACTTCTGTGATGTACAACTGACCACATATGATTGTCAGGCTGCCAGCACAGATATTTTCATGGCTGCTTCTCTTGCTTAACCCTTTGTAGTCATTCAACGCTCAACATCTCAAATAAAGAAAAGTCGAGACATAGCTCAAATGTTCGCAGACTGCATCTGATGAAATAAGGATTGGGACAAGAGATTTTCAGACTTTAGATTGTGTCAGCAGGATTTAGATATTTCTCTCTTAAAGGTTTTATGCTTTTGTTTTTTGCAGAAGCCATTTTATTGTGGTAGAGAGAGAGAAAAACTCTATTCCAAGGCTTCTCTTACAACCCCAGAAAGAATTCTGAATTTATAAGGCCCCTAGTAACATGTAGGTAATGTAGCAGTGAACCGTGCCATGTACACCTGCCATACTGCGCACTCTATTTAGCCAAATACCGTTCTGTATCAAAATCCTGTGGCCTGGCGTGGGGTGTTACAGCATTGGCAGATTTTACTTATGCTAAAATATATCAGCTGCAAATAAGTAAAAAAAATAATACTGCAGGAACAAATCCTGCTGCGGTGAACACACATCTGATATTGTTCCATAGTGGTAGTACTAGTAGTATGACACATTTTTTCAAAATTGCTATGTACGGTTATTCAAGAACCAAACTAGCCCCTGTCCTGGTGCGTTGTGGATGTGAGCTAGCCGCACAAACAGTGGATACTTCTCAGCGCCATTGCTGTATAGTGGGCACATTCACAGTGTGGTTCATACACCGTACATCACCATGCCATGAATGTGCCTATGGATGCTGGAAGTGGTTTCTCTGCTTGTAGCCTGCAAAATGTACACGTTCATTTTCATGAAAAAAATTAGACAAAAGCATATTTGAAACATTTCTACTTTTGACTTGCCAATATGCAACTTATTGGAAACCAGAATATTGAAAAAGGAATACAGTAACTGAAACCATTGGCATATACTATCCAGAAAGAGGAAAATAATTCCCACATGGTTTAAGGATTGTTAATCAAACACAACATTCATTATCTTATTTTATAAGCATTCATTAACAGATATCCAATAATATTTGATTCCCACTCTGGTACTTCCAGTTTTTGGGCCTGGGTCCAGCAAGAAGTTCAAGGGGATCATCGGACTCTCTTCATCCAATCAGTGGTCTCCTAGTTCACTGTATTGTCCCCTGGTCTGAGGAAAGAGGGATTACCTCCGAAACATCACAGGACACACCGGGCGTTCGGCGTCTCAGTGGACCCAGGATTCCATAGTGTGGACTTTTAAACGTGGACTGAGCATATTGAGCCAGGAATTGGTGATGTATATATATGCCATTTATGTCCATTGTCATCCAAGATTAATATAAAGAAAGTGTTTGGATTGCACAGTTGGTCTTAGTATTATTTGAATGGATTGCTGACCACGGTTAATGGGAGCCCGTGAACTAGACCAGTGTACACACTATGACAGAAGGTGCTTGATTGTTATATATTGATGGACTGCTACCTCCTATCTCACTCATTGTATAGAGCAGTGGTGGCGAACCTATGGCACGGGTGCCAGAGGTGGCACTCAGGGCCATTTCTGTGGGCACTCCGGTTGTTACACCACTCATAGCAGAACTCTGGTGATCACAGGAGAAATAATCACAGAAGCTCCAGCAGGTTAATTTTGTCTTTGCATCCTATGATCCATCAATGATGCGTCTCTTTACCAATGTGACCACAACAGCCAATCACTGGCCTCAGTAATTTACTGCTGAGGCCAATAACTTGCTTCACCGCTCACATGTCTAGAAGGACACATCATTGTTGCAAAGTAAAATAGAAAACTTTAGGATTACCAGAGAGGGCTGCTGATGCATTAAGGGATTTAGAATTTTCTTGTAGTTTAGCCTTATTCTTGCCGTTACACAACAAATTTAGAAATGAATCTCTCAGCAATTCTGACTATACAAGTCTGGATACAGTGTTAGGTATCGTCCCTAGCAATCCATATAATCATAAATTCTTAGTAGCAGCAGGATTGTAAAAAAAAAAAATGTATATTTCTTGGAGCTGGAAATGGAGCATTCAGGTGGATGGATGTGTAAGATATGCACAGCCCCTCCCCGCTGGCATTGAGGGCTTCTGTTTGAATACTAAAGCAGTTACTTGCAAGGATGCTGTGCTGTGTTGAGATATCTCACACCAGTGCACCAGCATGATCTAAATCCAGCTATCATCCTTGAATATAAATGCATTTTTCACAGTCCTTCTGCTACTTTACCAAAGCTATGACTACACTGATCTCCAGGGCCAATATCTAACACTGCCTGCAGTGTATGGTCAAAACTGATGACAGATTCTCTTAAAGAGAACCCGTCATGCAAAATAACCCCCCTAAACTAAATATATTTTCATAAACTGCCATTAGAGAGCATTGCCTCTATCCCTTCACTGTCCCTCTACATGCCTGTAAACCTAAGCAATGAGGTCCTAAAGCTGTATGCAAATGACCTGTGAAATGTCCAATGAAGCATTAGCATATTCAAGCTGTCCACTCTATTCATGAGTGGGAGGCACAGCCACACCCCCAGTGCTTGACTGACAGCCTGTATAATGGTGTGAGGCTGTATAATGATGTGCTTCCTGGTGCTGGTGGCCACGCCCCCTGCAGCCTGTGTGTGCATGTGTGTGTGTTTAGGAGAGCTCCAGGCAGCCATGTTACAGCAGAACATGTCAGGTACTTGTGTAGCTGATGTCTGTGTCTCTCACCTGTATATTAGGAGGATGCAGCATGTCAGCAGATGCAGGACACACACTAGCAATGCCTTACTATACATTACACACAGACATGAGCAGGGGGAGGAGAGGGGAGGGGTAACAGGGGTGACATCACTGCCTCTGACCATGTGACCAGCCTCATTTACATGATAAAAAATAGATGATTTTACAATGAATAATGTATGAAATAACTAGATAAAGGCTGGGATGGGATCCTTGTGAGCTGCTGCAACAGGTAGTAGTGACAGGACAAGTGACACAGACCTGATGACAGGTGTCCTTTAAAGGTTCTATAGGATACAGCTGATGAAAATATTCTGTAAAATTAGCTTTGACTTTGCAACAATAACTGCAAAACAGTGACCACCTGGTTATCAAAAATATGATGTAACTTGTGTCAGCAAAAATCCCTACATATGAATTTAAGAGAAACACAAGGAGACAAGGAAATATTTACAACTCGGGGATGTACAAGAACGAGTTTAAGAACCTCATCTATTAAAGATGTCCGCCTACCAGGGAACATTTGAAGGCGCATTAAATCCTACACGTAATAAAATATAGTTAGAAATCCAGGCTGTCCAAGAGTTTTTTGTTATTGTTGTTTAGTCTTTTTTTTTTCAGAACGGTCTTTAGTTGATTTATATTTGCAATCTGAAATACTTTAGCGAGAGCGGAAATGCTACTGGCTGACAGCGTCTGTAACAGCCCGTAAATCTGAAATATTACGTGCGAATTCTGGAAGGCAGCCATTAGGAAGATTGTAGTATGGGACGCAGCAGGGGCATCCCCATGGAGAAGGGACGTCTAATGGGGGACAAGTGTGACCTCTAACCTCCGCAGGGATCAGCACTATCTAGACTAGTAATCAGTATCACATGCTTCCAATAGCTTAGACCCTGAAGCCCTTCCTAGGACTACAGACAGGTAATGGCAGTGATATGTTTAATGGGTTCAGCGGAGCAGACTGACACCTCTCTAACAATTAAACTCAGACAAGCTGTTTGGAAATAAATTCTGCGTGTTTGATGTTATGCTAATAACATGGCATGTGTGCAGAGTTTCACTTTGTGCAACTGAAGAATTTGCAGAAAGAAACAACTGAGAATATGTCATGCAGTGTTTAGACATCAAATGAAATTAAGATTTTGTGTGGGAAGTTCAGCCGCCGACTCTAATGTGGATTGTGTGAGTGATATATAATGACAGGGAAGTCGCTAATTTATTTTTTGAAGCTAACCTTGAAAAGCTACAAAAAAACAACTACTACCGAAAAAAAGAATAGCCGTCCTTTATTCTTCACTTAAGAATTACCTTACACTAAACAATCTCAAATTCTTAAGACATTACTAACAGGGTTGTTCTTTTGTGTTGTAAGAAATCCCAAAATGAATTTGAAATCTGACAGATCCTGTCACAAGTCAGTGGGATCTGTTAAAAAAAAGATCTATAAGAGCCATAATGAAGTTATCTGGAGTAGTGGTCATAGATCGGTTTGATATTAATGACGGCTTGTAGGATACCATTATGCACTTATTGGATAAGAGGTTATCTGGGTACAGCATTTCAGGTCAAGAGGAGTTATCAATCAGACAATGTAATACAACCCACAGACTTGTAACATACAAGTAATAGAACAGAACACACAAAGTATGGGCACACTTTCTACCGATCATAGAAAGATATTTCAGTATAAACAATCATAATAATTAAGGACAGGGATAAGGCTTGTGAAGGTGCTGAAATACTCTGTGACACTTCTATCTCCAGTATCTAATTAAAAGGCCAAAGAGCTTAGTATGTGTAATTGAAGAAGATGAGCTGACGGGGGAGGGATGGGCAGATAATTATCATCTTACCTGCAAGGAGGGAGTTATTAATAATGAGACAGGAGAAACCTAGAGCTGTGTTTATTAAGACCAAGTGCAGATGCAGAGAAAGTGACTAATGAAGCCTGCCCTGCAATGTTTTACAATGTGATGAATTAGCATGAAGTGTGGATCTTGGTAGGAAAGACAAATGTGATAACAGAAATCATGTGGAGTCAGACTTGCGGTGCACACCATACAATTTTGACTCTTGGTTAACTCCTTAACGCCGCAGCCCTTTTTCGTTTTTGCATTTTCATTTTTCACTTCCCACCTTCAAAAATCTGTAACTTTTTTTATTTTTCTATGTAAAGAGCTGTGTTATGGCTTATTTTCTGCGTAACAAATTACACTTCAAAATGGTGGTTTTTAATATTCCATCCCGTGTACTGGGAAGCAGGAAAAAAATTACAAATGCAGTGAAATTGGTAATAAAAAATGCATTTGTGCCTTATTCTCGTGGGCTTGGATATTACGGATTTCACTGTGCGTCCCAAATGACATGTCTACTTTATTCTTTGGGTCGGTACGATTACGGGGATACCAAATTTGTATAAGTTTTATAATGTTTTCATACATTTACAAAAATTAAAACCTCCTGTACAAAAATTTTTGGGGGGATTTTGCAGTCTTCTGGCTCTAATAACTTTGTGTATGGAGCTTTGGGAGGTGTCTTTTTTGCGACTTTTGATGACATTTAAAATGTTAACATTTTTATGACTGTACAACCTTTTGATCTTCATTTTTGAATTTGGGCAAGATTTTCCGTTGCGGACGCGGCGATACCAAATGTGTTTGTGATTTTTACTGTTTATTTATATCAGTTCTAGGAAAAATGGGTGATTATAATTTTTATGTTTTTTATTATAATTTTTTTTTTTTAAAAGGGATAAGGTTTTCTAAGTGTCGGTAAAGGTTAAAGGATTTTTTCCAGAATCTGCACAGTATTTCAATGAAGTATTTCAATGAAGCACATGCAAAAGGCAGCAGCAGCGCTAAGGACACAGGGGGAGGCAGGCTATATACTACAGGGGGGAGGCAGGCTATATACTACAGGGGCTGGCAGGCTATATACTACAGGGGGCTGGCAGGCTATACACTACAGGGGGCTGGCAGGCTATACACTACAGGGGGCTGGCAGGCTATACACGACAGGGGGATGGCAGGCTATATAATACAGGGGGCTGGCAGGCTATATTCTACAGGGGGCTGGCAGGCTATATACTACAGGGGGCTGGCAGGCTATACACTACAGGGGGCTGGCAGGCTATACGCTACTGGAGGCTTGCTGGCTATATACCACAGGGGGCTGGCAGGCTATATACTACAGGGGGCTGGCAGGCTATATACTACAGGGGGCTGGCAGGCTATATACTGGGGAGGCTGTGACCAATGCATTTCCCACCCTCGGCTTATACTCGAGTCAATGGGTTTACCCAGTTTGTTTGATAAAATTATGGGTTTCAGCTTATACCAGGGTCGGCTTATACTCGAGTATATACGCTAACTTCTTTTTTTAAGTATGCTCTTTTGTCATTCTTCCTATAATTTCTTTTTTAATAAGCAGTAAAATTGTATAAACCTTTAAGAAAATATTTTATATTTTTCTTATGTACAGCGTCAATCATTCACCATTTTAAAGGATCAGAGAAAGATGCAGAGGGTGCATGTACTTAAAGGGGTTATCCGGGTTTTAAAAATAACTGAGGCCCGGGCTGGGTTGGGCTTGTTAAACATAGCAAACATCTACTTACCTCGTCACCTCCTATCCTACCTACCTCTACCTGTATGCCAGTCCTTTACAGCATGTGATTCAGACTTCCACGTGGACACATGCAGTGGGTAATATCTTAACTTTAGCAGTGATAGCTCACAACCTTCTACTAGCACTTTATAATTTTCTACCTAGCACTTTATTAGTGGAACTTCCCAGAATTGGGTGAGCTTTTGATTGAAGCATCTGCTTTACCTTTGATGCATTGTTTACAGCTATTCATCCGCTGCTGATGCCACTGCGGACTGTGCAGTTTAGGCTTATTGCAATTGCCAATCCTGTATTTGGACCATATTACTGTGGATTATGTGCAATATTGAGGTAGACATATAGACATCAACCAGTGTCTGGATAGGGGTGTGTTGGGGGTTGACCCACACCAGGGCCACCACTCATGAATTTCTTTGTACAATACATCTTTTGTGTCTGTCTTTACACTCAAATAAACATTGATACTTGTTGTTTACATTTTTCGTACTTATCGTTTTATGCACATTGGTCTATTTTTGGTGCAATCCTTTTTGCTTCTTGAGACATATCCATGATATATTGCACTGGACCTATCTTATATGTTGTGGCTGTGTAACTGCCTTTTCCATAATATAATTACATTTTAATAAAACCCTTATTGCTGGAGGAAATTTATTTGTAGTTTGCCAAGTAGGTGTTATCATTTGTAGCATGAATACTGATTGGGCAGCATAATAGAGTGAACATGTAGACTCAGCCTCCCCCCTTTCCAAAATTGCTAGGAGGAATGACAAAGGAACTGTACAACAAGTGTTATAGGGCATAATCACTTCAGAAATCAGGTCCTTGGATTTTTAGCCTCTCCAGTTTCTGTAGTGTCCCATTTGGTAAGGAAACTCATGATATACATGACGTTTTACGTAGACTCTCGGGATCCATTTATTTGCTTGAAAGAGAATTTGGAGAACACAAACTGTACAGGTTACAGGTTGATTTTATTATGCATATTATTAATACATGATGTGCCTTTTTTGGGAGGGGGGAAAACATAATCGACCGGGGTGTGGTCTTTTAGATACCTCACACCAAGTTGAAGGGTCGTGTATGTCATTTTAGAGACCATTTATACCTTACACAGGCTCCATATGTCGATGCCACACGTATCCAGTTTGTTTCTATTGTTGAGAGAACACCAATTGCTAATGGGGTGTTCTTTTATATAAAGTTGCACAGGGGAACTACAAGTTACACCCCTAGAACTGATAACGTACTGCCTGGGTTAAAATGCTGATTTTCCAATTTATTGCTCCCATGTGTAAACATCATTGTGTTTTATAATGGCTTATGAATGGTACAATCTAATCGTCAGGAATGTCTCCCTAACCACAATGGTGATAGGGGACGGAATCACAGCCAAAGGGTATTCACAGTGATCCAGCAGGTGGATGCAGTCACAACAAACCAGAAACGTATATTATCAGGTTGAATTGAAAACCCACGTTGCCAGCTAATCGCTACCCCCATTCCCACCCCATCTATAGTGACTGCACAGCTGGGTTTTCACTTTCCATACATAGAACATGGCAGTCATTTTGAGAAATCTTGATTTGTGTTGTGATACATGAGGTTATTACTGTATAGATCATTTTTATAAACAGAGTGCTCCTTACAGAGTCAGCCGTGGTTACAACAGGTTTTTGTTGAAACACTGGAAACAAAGTGTATTTTCCTTCATTACAGTCCCAGTACGTTTCACAAGGTGTTGATACATATATCAGCCTCTCGCAAACTGGGAAGGTGTCGCCTCTGGTTTTCTCGCTCGTTTTCAGCAGAGTCATCTGCTTTTAGTTTTCCCTGTAGCATAGCAGCATCTCGGGAGGCGTCAGCATGCAGCTAATAGTATAGAGCCTGGATAGGGCCACAGAGACACCACTCCTAAATATGCTACACAAAAATGATAGAAATTAAGATTTATTCCACGAGTTTAAAACAGATGACTCCATCAGTCGTGATGGCTCAAATTCATTGAAAATAATAAAATTAGTGCAATAGATTACAGATACTGTTGCCCCACAAGGCAGGTAGATGACTCTGCATACACCGGGCAGGGAGAGAACATATTAAAGGGGTTGTCACACAGTAACATTGCAGAACAGTGGTTGTATCAATCAAGACCCCAAAAAAATGTTTACTTATAAGTGGTGGGAACAATTATCGAGAATGGGACCACATCTGCAAGCATAAGTTAAAAGCTATTAGAGTATTTACCTCTGTTCAGGGATATCACTAGAGCTAAAGCCCACTGCCCTCATAACTTTATTGGCATCTACTGTTACAGCTGATTAATTCAGGTGGTACCAATAGTGATCTAGAGGGGCACAAGAATCCCATTAGTATGGCCTAGAATGCTCTGGCGTCATGCGGACATGACACTGCTTTCTATGGAGCAAAACTAGCAAGGGGCACTGTAGCTCTCCAAGCTACCATACAGCAAAGAAGCAACGTCCTCTACCCAAATGGTCTATTTTAGGGGTCTGTTTGATCACTGTAACTGCATAACATCTCTTGACCTGATGTGGCCGGTAAAACTTTAGGAGAATGGCTGTACAATGTATGAATCCAGTTAGAGACTCATGAGACCAGTGTGTTCACAAGTTAAGCTTGACCCCACCCACTTAGCCTGAGCGACAAACCATACTTTTTACTTAGCAGTAATAAAAGGAGTGTGAGATAAGAACACTTAGCCTATGAGGGCAGAGATTGAGATAAGCTTGTGAGTGCACCAGACTCATAAGCCTGATGAGTAAAACTGTCCTTTGGCCTTCAAACTGTAAATTAGACACAAGCACAGACTTCATCCAGTTTTCTTATGAGTGCATATAGTTTACTGAAAGACTCACCACATCACTTGGTAAAGCTGAAAGGTCATTGAAAGGAGTTTCCAATGAGTTTGTGTCCACATTTAGTAATACCACATCATCCAGCGATCTGCTTCTCACTCTCTGAAGATACAGAATAAGATTGTGGTCACATATGTTGTAAATAAAATATAGCTCCAGCAAAGCTTCCATATCAAACTGCCAAAACCAGCTACTATTAAAATTCAAAGAACAAAAACCTAAAAATGTACATTAAAGGGAACCTGTCATCAGGACACACATTGTCACCTAATGGCAGATTCCCATAGTCTTTTTAATACTATTTTCCAATATGCTTTTATAAATAATATTAATGGTTCCAATCACTTTTAAAAGTGAATAAAACTTTACCAGGTTCTCTGCCAACAACTGCATCTAGTAAGTCCCTGGCATCATCATCATGATCTGCTCCTTTTGCTCTTCGTCTTTCTAATCAACTTTTAAAATGATGCTAATTTCCTAAAGGCCTCTGGTGGGCACTACCAGAGCCAATTAGGGCTCTGCCTTTACAGGTTTTTACACTGTCTCACCCCTCCCCTCCCTCTTTATGCTGAAATCTCACAGCAGCAGCACAAAGTGGGAGAGTGAAGTTCTGAAGGGGCAGGGTGAGACAGTGTAACAGCCTGTTAAGACAGAGTACAGGAAGGGGGTCCTTTTGACTTATTAGCATAAAAGTTGATATTAGAAGGAAGGAGGCCATGAATAACATATATAAGAAGATTACCACCGTCTGGGTACCTGATTCTAGTGCCCCTGGTTTATCATGATCGATTTTGATTAAGTACTTAAAGGGCTATTCCCATCTGGTCATTTACCTTTAATTGAATTAATTTGCCATAAACATTTCTTCAATTGGAGGTTATTAAAAAAAAATGTTCCCGTGTGAAGATAATTTCTCATAAATGTAGTCATTCTGTCCCTTAGAAACGAGATGGCTTTCTTGGATACGACCACCTCACATTTTGGCAGCGGTGGCCATCTAACTTCAGCTGCGGGGCAGACATTTCATATACAAAAATCTTTTGTTTCTTTGTGCAATCCCTCCAGCAGAGGTGGCTGTATGAGAGGAAGCTCTCGTTTCTAAGGGACAACATGGCAAAATTTATGAGAAATTATCTTCACACAGGGAACTTTTTTTTTTTTAAATAACATCCAATTGCAGAAATGTTTTACATACGGCAAATAAATTCAATTAAATGTAAATGCCCAGATGGGAATACCCCTTTAAGAATATTATCCAGTTTCTTTATCTCTCAGCTCTGAATTTTTTTCAATGGACAATGGATCCATTGAAAATTGTATGGCGTCAATGAAAATCATGGATAGTGTTAAGAAAAAAAACCCCTCTGGTCCACATTTATTAAAGTGTTTGCACCAGTTTTCTGTCTGATTTTGCACTGAAAAGCACGTGCAAACTGCTTGTACATTTATTTATAAGATGTCTGTGCCAGTCAGTGTCATGGCTGCCACAAGAGATAAAAAATGTGCACCAAAAGGGTCGTGTTAGTGCTTAGAGTTTATTAATGACGTAGGTGCAGCATATTAATGTGCTCCATATTAATGGAGACCGTGCACCAGTTTTGATGTATCTGGCGCAAGTACAGTGTAAGCTCCGTTACATGTAGACAAGTGTGACATATCTTGGAAACGTGTATGGATTGAAATTTAACAAAAGTATATTAATAAAATAAAAATCAAGATGTAATAACAATAAATAGTCAATTGATATATTTAGGTTTTGTAATTGAAAGAATATTTATTCACTCAACTGAATATAAAAACCCAGCACTTCTCTATTTACATGACTTCTCACGTGACCCAAAAGACTGTGATTCCATCTGAGCAAGTGTTCCCTCAGAGTTTGTACTGTAATTCCTATACAATGTAATTCACAGAGGAATTGTACAACATAAATCATATCATTTGAGTTGCAGTGTTGATGTTTTCACTTGGTTGTCCCTGTAGTGATAAAGTTTTTCTGTTTGTACAGTATGTTTCAATGGCCACTAAGCTTGTATTCAAGATAGTGAACCAGAAGTGTACATCTGGGCTAGCTTAAATAAGGTCAATCAAAATGTAAGACCAATGCTTTTCTAAAGCAAATGTTACTGGTTAAAGGACATTTGATGCCATTAACCTGGTCACATAACATGAAGGGCTCAATGATGCAATACAACTTTCTGTCACTTTTCAGCATGCCACTGTGTACAACATCCACACAATTTGTATCTGTCTGCAGATGAGTATTGGCAGAAGGTCCAGAAGTACTAGTTCCATTGAGCAGCATGCCCTAGCTGTGAGAACTGTCAATCAAGAAAAAAGGGGCAGGGCAATGCAAATCAAATTTAATATGCAGGACTGCATAAGTATCATTGGACTCGCCTCAGGGGAGCTGCACTTACATTTACAAGCTGATGTTTTCAACATTGCAGCCACGGAGAAGATCCATATAAAGGAAATCAGCCACTTAAAAAAGACTAGAAATACTCATCTCTGCTCCTCTTCATCCCGGCACTGTCAGTCGCTAGTCTTGACATGCCGGGATCCCCAGAAAAGAAAGCTATAATTGGCAGCACAGAGCGCGGGGACAAGATGTCCGGCGCTCTGGGTTACTAATTATCCGCGTCCCCCCACCTCTCGTGTGTTGTCACCTCGTTCTGCCATGCTGGGTGCTGGGGACATGCTGCTAATTATAACTTTCTTTTCTAGGTGATCCCAGGACTAGTGATGGACAGTCCCGGGATCCAGATGTGGAGGTGAGTATTTCTGTCTTTGGTTGATTTCTTTTAAGAATAAGTGCAATGCTTTGTAATTATAGTTTTTTATGAAGTATTTATTTTGGGTAGGTTAATTTAAATGGCAGATTCTTTTACCAAAATGGGAGATCCTCTATATAAATTATATGTTTAATACAATCATTAAAAAAACAAATATACAAAACCATAAGATTCACTTCTATCAAGGTACAAACATTAAATACAGACACATATTAACTGTTTGCTGTTAATCTGTTGCTTGACAGATTTGTGCTTTGCAGCTTTATTCTCTTGTCATTTTCCAGAAATGGGAGGAATTAAGCAATGAGGGACATGTTCACTAACGTCTGACACATATATCAATTAAAAGGGTAGAAAATGATCCAAATTAAAATACAAGCAGAATACTTTTTCTAAATTTAGGATTCTAAAGTGCATCTTAATAGATCTGATGCAACGGACACGTGTAAGACCGGCATGACAAGTGCATTTAGTGCATTGCCAAGTTCGAATACATTTTTGAAAAATGAAATCTTGCCTCGTATCAAACTTGGTGAAGTTAAGGTTGACAAAATATCAGACCATCCTACTGCATAATGCTAATCACATGAAAAAAAAAGTATTAAGATAACATATAATGTAACTGCTTTCATTGAACTGATAACACCTCGTGACTATGTGTATTTCCAATCAGCTGAGGGGCTGTATGTAATGCAACTAATACATGCCACATTAGATAATGCTTGAATATCCTGCTGTGAACGAGGCAGACAAAGCTGCTTTATTAACACACATGTTCACAAGGCGGATGCAGAGAACAAAGTGAAAAAAAGAGAAACATAAGAATAATCTCGACTTCTAGATACAAATAAGAAGAAGTTGCTAAACAAGTCAACATTTATGTGAAAGACTCAGATTAACAAATTGGGAATATCTCATATACTTAAATAGAAAATGACAACGTACCTCTATGAGGCTATAGTGAACTCCTATTAGATAAGGCATCGGGGCACTAAAATAGAAATAAACCTTGTTTACTATATTGCTCCAAGGACATCAGCACAAAAAGACCAATATATTAAAATATATAATCCACATTCTGCTTAAAGCATGTAAAATACACATCTTACACCAAAGGTGATGTAAACATAGGAGTTTTGTTTAGTTTGCATATTAGCTTCATTTTTCAATGTATATACATTACATGCATAAACCAGGGACTATTATCCAGGCACTGTGATTGTGGTCATCTCCATATGTTTGGTATTCTTGGCCTCCTTCCTTCTAAAATAAACTTTTAAAATCATGCTATTGAATCTGAGGGACTCTGGTGGGTGTTTCAGAGCCCCTCAGTGCTGCAGATTCACAGGCTGTTACAATGAGCAAAACATGTCTCTCCCTCTCTCTGCTCTCTCCCTCCTACCTCTTCCTGTCTTATCTAGCAGTAGCAAAAAGTGCGGGGTAGAGGAGACCTGCTCTGCTCATTGTAACAGTTAGTAACAAGACCCAGGGGTCCTCAGGCTCATGAACTGTGAAAGGAGGAAGGAAGGAGGCCATGGATAACAAATATAAGATTATTACCACAGACACAGATGTTTAAGTGTCCCTGGTTCATCCATGCTTGATTTTGATGGTAGATTTTCTTTAAAGCAATTATATATACTAAAAAATACACAACATCAGGAGGTTGCAGGTAGGTAAAAACAAGTGGTTCTATATTCTATAATGACAGCAATGTTTGGGCTTTTTTTGAAGCAGTTAAACATTTTTTTTTAATCAAACATATAAATGATGGGGGGAGTTAACAGGGATTGTTGGCCAGTTTTCTCATGTACAAGCCCTAAAATAATGGCAATTGCTGGCAAACCTCCAGCAACTCTTATAATTGCTCCCTTCATACCATTTCCACAGTAGGCAGGCGCAGTGGGGCACTGCCAGCATCGTAGTGGGCCTGTGTTGGAAGGGTTAGTTCCATGTCTGCGCACTTACTAAAATTAGTGACCATTCAAGCTGAACCGCTGCTAATTAATAGCGCCAGGTAGCACCAGGCGTAGAAATACATGCAGCACAGCTGGGGCCGGGGGTCGGAGAAATTTTGCACATTGATCTAGTACATGGTTGGATAAGCCTTTTTCATCAGATCCTTTCTGGTTTTGGTGCATTCTACTGACTAATAACAGGACTCTCAGGATTGCGGTGTATTTTTGAAGGGAGATAGGATTGTGAAGTAAAATATCAAAACATCAAAATATCAGAACTGAAGCCAATTCCAATATGAACCACGGTTTATGGTCCCCAGAATGCTTGGCCTATATATTTCAGAAATGTTAACATTATAGAAACATTAAAGACTAACTGAAAAGATGATGACATACAGGCAGTCTGCTGGTTACTTACTAGGTTCTGTAGGTTTGTTCTTAGGTTGAATTTGTATGTAAGTTGAAACAGTACATTTCATAATGCTTAAAGTCACCTGAAATAAATACTCTAGGAGCACTTACTAAAGTAAGCAGCTCCCTAGCTCTACCCCTAGCTTTTTTGGAAAATACCAATAAACTAGCAAACACTGTACTACATTTCCGCCTAAGCTCTGGACCAAGCTTACAGTGGTCCGGTGTATTCATGAGATTGCCATTCTCACACCATATGCCAGGCTCCATGCTGCAGTCACCACCTCCTCGGACAGCCCCCTCATAAATATGCCCGACCAAGCTTACAGTGGTCCGGCGTATTCATGAGATTGCCATTCTCACACCATATGCCAGGCTCCATGCTGCAGTCACCACCTCCTCGGACAGCCCCCTCATAAATATGCCCGACCAAGCTTACAGTGGTTCGGTGGTTTCGTAGTGCAGTGTTTGGTAGATTTATCGGTATGTTCTGATATAGATAGCAATTTAACACTGCTATTACTGAGCTAGGGCTAGGGAACTGCTCACTTTAGTAAGTGCTCCTAGAGCGTTTATTTCGGGTGACAGGTCCTCTTTAACTGCAGACACCTTTGATGACTGTTATAGCTTTTTATTGCAGCCTGAGGCTCAAGTACAGTAAATTAACAACATTCAGAGGTCTGTTTGTAACTAGGGGTCGTATGTAAGTCGAGTGTTCTTAATTAAGGAACCACCTGTATAACAAGCTATGCAAAACATTTTATGTATTTGCATATTGCATGACAGTACATGATGTCTATGAAGAATGCCACCGACTAGTGACCTCCCACTGCCTTTACTTCTATGACAGAGAGTGAGCTTTTTGCATATACATTAGAGTAACTTGCACTATAGCTATTTGTTTGGATTATTTGCAAATCTGTACATATACAAGGCATTGATTAAAAAAAAAATTAAGAAATTGGAAAAAGGTGATTGTTCAGAATTTCACAAATTATAATCACCTCCTAATACCATAGGTCGCACTGTAGAGGTGTTAATACTGTAGCAGACAATATAAATTTCTTTTATCTGCATCAATAGAATAATTAATAAATATCTTGAGATAGAGCAGTATTTCAGGGTGGTCTATGACATGCGGGTGGTCTGTTTTCCCCCAAGAAATGAATTTCTTGGTGCTGCATCTTTGGTAATTGCTCTTGCACAGAGATGAATTGTTCTAAAGGCTGCAGATCTCTACAGAACTGTCTTGTATCTTCTCAGAATTTCTTAAATTGGACAAATCGTCATCTGAGCGAGTTTGAATCAGCTCCTTCTCCGTGACTTATTATCCTTCTAATTAAGTTTGGGGCATTCCAGTGACAGAGAGAAAATAAGATTTTGGTGGTGTTGTGTGAAGACACAAAATAGTCCGTCTCTTAGCGCATAAAGGGGCTTTTACTGTTCTACAACTTCAGATGTTTTTTTCCAGAACATACAGCTGTCAAAGGGAACTGTATATTTATAACCAAGAACAGAATCTTTCTGACGCTCCTCTGGCTTACAAATACCTAGTGGCAGGCATATTTTGGAAGTGATAGGCCAGATGTTATATGGTATGGTGACCTGACCAAATAAACAGTCTTGAAAAGTAAATATAATTCTTATGAAATTGATAATGCTACTTTTTGGCCTACATTAGTACTACTTTTGGGAGGGATCTGCTGCAAGGAGACTACACTGCTCCCTCACCTCGTGTCTCCATCTTCCCTCCATATAGATTGTGCGCCCTCATGAGTGGCTTCCTCCTTCCACCGGTTTCCTGATCACTGTAGTTTTGTATTTGTACTTGCATTTGTTCTTGTCTTAATGTAATGTATATAAATCCCTTATTGATTGTACAGCACCGTGGAATTAATGGGGCTCTAAAAATTACTAATAACATTCTTTTCTGATCCCCCACCTCCTGCTACACGGGCAGCAACATTCTGTTCTGAACCATCACCACCTCCTACATGGGCAGTAAATTTTCTTCTGAACCGCCACCTCCCCCTATGTGGCTAGTAACATTCTTTTCTGAATGGCCATCTCCCCCTTCATGGGCAGTAACATTCTCTTCTCAAGCGGCACCTCCTCCTACAGAGGCAGTAACATTCTCTTCTGAATGGCCACCTCCTGCTACATGGCTAGTAACATTCTCTTCTGAATGGCCACCTCCTGCTACACAGGAAGTAACATTTTATTCTAGACCACCTCCTCCTCCTATAAAGGCAGTAACATTCTCTTCTGAATAGCCACCTCCCCCTATGTGGCTACTAAAATTCTCTTCTGAATGGCCACCTCCCCCTACATGGCTAGTAACATTCTCTTCTGAATGGCCACCTCCCCCTACATGGCTAGTAACATTCTCTTCTGAATGGCCACCTCCCCCTACATGGCTAGTAACATTCTTTTCTGAATGGCCACCTCCCCCTACATGGCTAGTAACATTCTCTTCTGAATGGCCACCTCCCCCTACATGGCTAGTAACATTCTTTTCTGAATGGCCACCTCCTCCTACATGGGCAATAACATTTTCTTATCAAATGACACCTCATCCTACACAGGCAGTAACATTCTCTTCTGAATCGTCACCCCCAACTCCTACATGGGCATTCTCAAATTTTTCTCTAACATTCTCTTTCTCAAGAAGGCCCGCAAAGCTTGACAGGAGACATCAGGAGCCACATATAATAAGGTGATTCGACCCACAGGCCTTGTGTTTGGCAAGTGTCCTCTATTATAAATACCGGTAGTGACATGGTAGGATATTCCACAACTATATGACTCAATCTGAGTACATGGATCCCAACTAGTCAACAGAATAAAGGAGTAACAACACTAAATGGAATTATCCGGCAACAATACATAAATATATTGAACCCGTATAAAAGGTGCATTAAAAATAAACAGGAGAATCACATGTAAAAGCCTCCGGATTGCCAATAAAAAAAATTTCCTTCTATGGTTTTAGGTGGAAAAAAAAAAGTTAAGGGTGGGGGGTGTCTTAGAGCATGGACACGCTCTGATCATAATGGTATAGAATATACTTGTTATTTGCTATGTGTCACTTATTATTGAATAGGAATAACCTTTTAAATAATGAATTGTAAAATAATTAGTCCGCATAGAAGTTACATCATTGTCATAAATATATTGGTGAGACTTCATATCTCTTATGTAGTTCTATAATAGGCTCTGGTTGCAGATATAACAGGTACACTACAACACTTTCTGTAACCTACAAGTTAATGATGCCAAGTAGGAAAGTTACTTACCAACAGTAGTCTAACAGATGTGGGGGAAGAACAGGGATGTAAATGTGTTGCCAATACATGGGGTACAGCAGAGAGGCAGATGCATGAACACATGCTGTTAACTGAAATACAGAAAAATAATTATGATATTAAGGGTCAGTTCACATCTCATTATTTCATCATTGTTTCTACGACTACTATTTAAAGCAATATGAAATAATCAAATGAGTCATAAAATGTATAAGTTTCTTATAGGGATACTTATAATAAAAGATCACATGTCATAATGCCAGCTGGTAAAAATAATAGGTATCTATCTACCTATCCATATATATATATACTTACATATTCTTCAAACATATTTCATTAATATAATACTAATAATTATATAAAGAAAAATGTGATCATATCCATTTATGAAATACCGACATGGAACTAGAAAGCCTAAGATCGATGTCATTTCTCAGAAATGCTGTATGGATCCTCTTGGCTACAGAACATGGATAATTGGGCCTGTGATGGGATGCAGGGCTCTGGCTAGCTGAGTTCATTTAACCCCACTAAATATGGCTAGTCGCGAGGCCTGAGCGCTCCCCAGAGAGCTCGTTAGGGCTGATTGCCAAACGATGGAGAACCAGGAGGCGGTGGGGAGCATCTGGAAAGGGTCGTGATAACGGGAGGTGAGCCTATACTGCAGAACGCGCTCTCTTGGGATATGACTGCACTCTGTCACACACTGTCACCACTGCCCAGGCAGCTGTCTACTGGTGACAATGCAACATCACTCACTCATTAGCACAACCACCATTAACCCCTTATAAAATGTACAATTATGTCAATTAAAGATAAATAATATTATTACTTCTTTATGTGTGCCCTTGATTAAGTGTAGCATACCACAGTCCTATCATAACATTCACCAATTGGAAGTGTTTTCTTCTGGATGTTACTAGATTATATATTGTAGTTCATCTAACTTGCTCATCTTATAGTGGTTATTTACGGAAACATTCTACAGTTTTAAGGTGTTTCAAGAAGACTGACCAAACATTCTTACAGAATGCTGTGTTCCTATCATCAGACAACCCTGGAAAATAAATGCATTTGACTAAACCTGGCAACTACGAGTCTCCAAGAGCAGAAGCTGCCCTTTCGCCGTGGCACTCTGGCCTTATATAGCTGGATAGGGGTAATGTCTTCTTTAGATCCTTTATATTAGCAATGTTTTGGTGTAAACTTTGTAGTTACATTAAAGTCCCAACTATATAGTAAAACAAATAAATCATGAAACATTGCACCATTGGTATATTGTTAAATATGCTAAAAGACAAGCAATTGGTTAGGCCACATTCACACAATGGGGATTATTTATCATTGACTCTTTGGCCAAAAAAAAAAAAAAAGGATCAAAAAATTGCAAATCAGAAATACTGGCTTAAAGATAGAACCACTGCTAGTACAAAACCATGTAAATCCAGATTTATGACTTGTGATTTTTTCTTTTAGATAATTGGAAAAAAATGTCACTCCACTCCTCTCCTGGTGTATGTGCTGTTGTTACCATTATTTCACAATTACTGTCTGCACTCGAGTATAAGCCGAGCCACCTAATTTTACCATGAAAAACTGGGAAAACGTATTGACTCGAGTATAAGCCTATGGTGGAAAATGCAGCCACTTCTGAATAATAAAATATCCAGTAGTCTTCTCTAAACAATGTAAAAATCCAGTAGTCTTTTTAATAAAATGTCCAGTAGTCTCCCCTCATCAAAGAAATATCCACAGCAGCCTTCCAATTAATATAATGTCCAACAGAGTCTCCCCATTAATGTAATGTCCAGCATAGTGCCCCATTAATGTAATGTCCAGCATAGTGCCCCATTAATGTAATGTCCAGCACAGTGCCCCCATTCATGTAATGTCCAGCACAGTGCCCCCATTCATGTAATGTCCAGCACAGTGCCCCCATTAATGTAATGTCCAGCACAGTGCCCCCATTAATGTAATGTCCAGCACAGTGCCCCCATTAATGTAATGTCCAGCACAGTGCCCCCATTAATGTAATGTCCAGCAGAGTGCCCCCCATTAATGTAATGTCCAGCAGAGTGCCCCCATTGATATAATGTCCAGCAGAGTGCCCCCATTGATATAATGTCCAGCAGAGTGCCCTCTTAAAAAAATAAAATTACTATTCACCCTCCAGCACTGACTCCCGGCATCCTCTTCTCCCCCCCCCCCCCCTTCCCAGCACATCTTTGGGTATCTGGCTGGGCCGTAAGATGCACATCTAGGCGATATGCTGCCACACAAATTTTGACTTCAGCACAAAAATTGTGCTGAAAATTTTGGCTTATTCTTGAGTATATACAGTGGGCCAACACCACTTTGATAAATCTGAAAAGCACGGAGCTCCAAAGGCAAATATCTATACACACACAAGAATTAGCGTAAAAAGAGTACAGTGTCCCGGCACCATACGACCAAACACTCCTACTCCGGTCGGCACGGGTGAGATTCCTGGCAGGTGAGGTAAGCCCAATAACGCAGTCTAATAGGTGGTGCTCAGCTGAGATAATATAGCCACATAAATGGATGGTTATGGAGAAAACGAAGCGGCACTCACCAGTAGCGTGAAGAAACTTTTATTTGCGGTGTGTACAGAGGAATTAGAATTATAAAATAAATAATTGAATAAAAAGTGTACATCAAATATACAGTTAGTATCTCCATTCAGATATACACATACAAGCAGTGACATTGTTGGGGTCTCTGGGGGGGGGGGGGATTCAATGTTGTTATATGTAGGAAAACTATTTCTATGTAAGGAAGAACTCAAAGATATCACATGTAACTTATGATGTACTTTATTCTGCTCTGATAGTGAAATACATTTACATAGATGGTGGTCCGTGGAGGGCCTGACAGTGTGTATTATGATGGAGGCAGATGCAACTTTCATCAGACCTGAGGACAGCCCCAGACTCCAGACAGAAGATCCCACTACACACTCGCCTCATTGTTTCTTTAATCATTGCAGATAATAAGTAGAGCAATATCAGGGCTGACTATAGCACAGTCTCTATCTGAGTTGGAGGCAGCCGGGGCGAGCACAACTGCAGATATATCTTACCTCAGAAGTGGACAACAAGATTTAAACGCAAAGGCTAAATGTGATGAAAGCTGCTTTCATAACAGATGTACATATCCTGAAAACAGCAAATGTTCTTATTCTATATAATAAGAGGGAGGTCACCCACCAATTGGGTTTCACTGATTATGGAATATAATCGGTTATGGAAAACAGTGACCTCACAACATTGACATGTTTATTCTCCAGCCAAAGACACACAAAGGAAATGCATGCCCTAAGTGTACAGTATATAGGGTAAAGTATGAAAATGCCCCAATAAACGCACAAAGGGAACCTGTCACCAGCGTTTATCCCAGTAGTCTACCAGACCCCTCAGGTAGGAGATGAAATGTCCTTTGTAGAATTCCCTAATCAGCCATCATATGGAGTATCCCATTATCCACGGTGCTGTTTTTCATTGTACTTATTTATTGAATTCACTCAACATCTGATAAACTAGAGCTGCTAGTCGTCATGCGGCCATGTCTGCCTCCTACCTATTACATTGTACACAAAACTACTAAAGTCCAGTACTCATTTCAATAACTAAAGTCTAATGGATCCATTAAAATGTTCATTGAATGGACTTTTAAATGCTTCTGTTATTGTTCCTTTTCCATAAGTGATTCTGTTATTTGAGTAGAAATTTGTAGAGAAGCTACAGCCTTAATCTTTATCGGAAACCAAAGAATCCACTAATATAAATGGGCATTTCGGGGGATCCTTTAGACTACCATTACTATCTCTTTGGATCTAAGTCCAAAGAAAGGTGTGAACTGGGCCTTAGATTGTGATGATCCAGTTGGGATTTGGCTAGAGGCTAGGAAGATTTAATTTAATATATTTAGCACTATCCCTGCCATCACCTTGCAATTACTGAAGTGCAATCTTTAATAAAAATGGTACACAGAACATTTTTGCCTGAGAATCCAAGCTCTGCTTGAGACTATGGGGGGGATTCATTATGGAAATCTGGCAGAGAAATCATATAAATCTCCTTCGCACTGCAAGATTTGGGAATTCTCCGGCCCACGCGCCACTATGGGTGGAGACCAGGCTAGAAGCAGGGTGGGTGTACTATCACATGTACTATAGCAGTGGTGGCGAACCTATGGCACTGGTGCCAGAGGCGGCACTCGGAGCCCTCTCTGTGGGCACCCAGACCATCACCCCAGCATGAAGTCCACCAGACAGGACTGAAAGAATCTTCTTCCAGAATCTTCCTACAATAATAGACGAATTTGCCCTCCTCCTTTCAACTGTATTGGTGTCTTTAGGAGGCTGAACGATTGAAAGTTGTCATAGAATAAGGAAAAATAAATTACTGCTTAAATTGCTGGCAATTTGCAATAAATAAGTTGCTTTTGGTTGAAGTTTGGACACTCAGACTCTAAAAGGTTCGCCATCACTGTACTATAGTCTCTGCCGGAAGACCAAAGGAGATTATAGTAGAATGATCTGTAAATAAATAAAGATTATTATTATTAGAAAACTCCACCAGTTCCGATTTGGTGTAAAGCTCTGAAGTGTTTGCTGAGTTTGCACCCATATTTACTAAGAGACTGGAACCTCTTGAATATGGACACAGAACCGCCGGCGGGGAAAAGACTGGAGTTCCAAATGCCACTCTTAATGATTTCCCCCTTATTTCTTATACTGGAAATGACAAAGCTCCACACATAGTTTGTGAAATATGAAAGGATACCAAACCAGACAGCATTGTACCCAGCATCCATCAAAACATGCCCTTTGTATACTGCACCTCCTTAGACCAAACTCAAACTGCTATCCTTATTATTGTTCTGAACCTTCAGAGAATAACAAACTTCTGTTGCATTTTTAATGTACAAAAAAAGGCAAGGCTGCAGTTTGTGGCAACAGCAGTGTGAAAATAGACATAAATCTTGTTACATCACATATAAGCTACATTCAGGCCTCATTTTTAGCCCTCTGTTGTACGGATATGTTGGGCGGATTCCTGATATATCCTTACAATGGAGGTCTAGGACATATCCCACTGTAGGCTCATACAGTCAGATACATCATCCTGTTCCACCCTCTCCTGAAACGGAGAGGAGGAGTGAAAAATCGCAGCAGCGGCCCCTGGAGGACGGGGATGGGTGCAATACTTTGCATCCGCCCCCATAGGCTATTATAGCTTAATAAAGTAAACTATTTTTGCTATTTTTCACACTATTCCGAAACAGAGACATGGAAAGCGAACCATGCAATTTAGCTAAATTGTGAGCCCAATAATTACGTAAAAAAAAGCACATGCAGGGCATCACCACATACTGGAGTGGAATAAGAATGTATGATGTATAAGAATGTATGACTCAGCAATCAAATCTAAATGTGATTATTTTTTAGTTTACCCAACTTTGTTTTTCCCACAATATAACAGTTTAGCAGGTGATCATAACATACATCCAGACATTAAATATATATATACACGTATTTACCGTATATATAGTTTATCCTGTATAAGTGTTCATTCTCTATGGATGACAATATATTTTGTAGCGTCTCGTCCCAGGAATACAAAACATCACAAATGCGTATTGTGTACTGAGCTCATAAGCCAACAGAGCTTTGTGAAGACATTGGTTTTAACCTTACTGATATACAGCAGAGTTGAGCTGAACTCTTGGTGTTAAGAGACCTTGGGTTAACTCGTTCTCAGTCCCAGACAGTCGAGGCCCAAGAACATGCAGATGTCTGCATTATCAGACACACTCTAGTTAACATATCAGCAACTGCAGTGGAGCGAGTCCGGTGTCAGGCGCGGGCCAGCCATGTAAAGCCTCGTTTGGCTGGTTATGGGATGCATGCTGAGGGGGAGCGATCATACAAGCATATGACAGGAGTGACCACGCTTGGTTGAGCTAGAGAGGCACAGACGTAGCTCCGGAACAGGGATCCAGCTCATTGACGGCTCCAAGACAGAGAGAGGGAAACTGATGCCTTGTTGTACAACCATGATTCATTCCACGTTGTGCCTATGTCCAGGCTATGTGAGAAATGTTACAGGATATCAGCTAAACATATCCTCATTCATCTGATTTAGCTTTTTTATTTTTTTTCCTACTGTGCATATTGATTCAATTAAACTAACAGATAAACCATTACAGCCCTATGGCTCACCTTTGGTAAACCCCAGCAAATTTATACAGCAATTTCCAATACACTTACATCATTAGAGACACCGGGGCATGTTCATGAAGTGTCTTAGTGCAACGAAAGAAGGATTTTAAAAACTCCAGCACTCCCTTGCTCTCAGCACTGCACTCCCTTACACTGTCCATGTGTGTGAAGGTGATAGCAGAGCGCTGTGTACTTCAATTTCCATCACTCATATACTACTGATTGGACCCCAACAGATCATCTTGTTATCCACAGGGGTTTCCACAGGCACAACTAGGACACTTGGGACAACCCCTTTGATGGAATATATAAGTGTAACAACCAGCTGTAATCTGTGGGAGAAAAGTGTAAACTGCCTGAAGAATTACTGTCCATTCAAATTAATGGGAACTCAAGAAAAGTGAATATAGAGGATGTATTTACATGATTGTGTTTATGCCCAGAAAGAGGATCCATCCTTCCTTTATTCTCTAATGGCCTAGTTTTGGAGAGCAGAAGTTACTGCCCCCCTCCACCCTTCCCACCCTAGACAGCAGCGAGCAGACAACAGAGCAAGAAGGGCCTTCTGTGATGCAGACAGGAGCCTCCGAAGCTGATTTGCATCATTTTAAAAGTTGATTCTCTCCAAAACTAGGCCATTAGAGCAGGAAAAAACGGAACACATGTTTTAGGGGACAAACAACAGTGTATAATTGTGTGTGTTATAAAATACTGCATCCATTTGGTATAGTTCCTTTAAAGAGAACCTGCCAAGGTGGTTTAGTGCCTTGAATTGCCCTGCATGAGGTTCCTACGTGGGCACAATAAAAAAACAAACTTTTATACAAGTACTTGCCTTCCCTTCCTAGCTTCATGCACCGGTGCTCCGCTAAATGTGAAGCCGGAGTAGTACACGGGGCACAGCTGAAGATATAAGTCCAATGCATTTATGAACTTATAGTTTGTTTAGGGCTCCAAAGCGGCGGTTCTCTCCTGGGACTTCTCAAGACATGATCCCTCATCATGGCGGATCAAACTGCTGGTACATGACCTTGTATAACAACCACTTTTTTCAAGTGGTTGTTTTCCTTTAAATTTATGGCACTAAGCACCCATCCTAATTGTACATACCCATCCTATCATATTTCTGCTGGGTACAAACCATAAGTAGGCAAAATGGAATATATAGTTTTTGTGGAGCCCAAATCAGATGATCCACCAACCCAAAAACCCTTGCTTTCTTAGGAATTCTGTAATACTGAAGACTACTTCTCTTTAGAACATCTAAAAGGCTGACAACAAAATTTACAAGTCAAAATGATAAAGTTTGGGAACATTTATCATCCTTCTAAAAGTTTATTCAGTCTGACCGCAATGGGTTAACTTTGGCCTCTTATGCTCCTTCTCAGATTTATAGCTCTTTACGTAAAAAAGTAAAGCAGAAATACTTCTACAGTGGATTGTGGGAGGATGACAAAGTGAGGTCTATAGTCTTTATTATATTTTTTCTAATAATTAGCCTTTCTTGCTCTGATAAAACATTGCCCTCCCAGGCTGCCAGCCTGTGAAGGTGAAGCATATGACCTCCCTTCTTTCAGATAAACACAACTTACTCCTTCCGATGGAATGCATTGGGAGAGAAAAATGGGAAGCTTGCTGCACCAGGAAGACGCCAGCAGAAATATTTGTCTCGGAGAAAGGCTTTCTGCTTCCCTGGTTTATCATAGACTGCTGTCAATACCATTGAGATATTCCTAGCCAGAGGATGCATTGTAACAGTGTGCCCTAAAACCTATTATTTATACTGTGTGTTTATTTATCTGCGGGAATTTCATATTATTCATATACCATTCCTAAGAACAATACTAAAAAAACATTACACAGGGGTGATAAAAAAAAGCACCGGCCTTCAAACTGAAATGTACAAAACGTAGACATCTAAAGTTTTATTTTTCTCCATTACCATCGGCTTATTTTTTCTATCATAGGAAAATTTCAGCAATTTGCATTTACAAGTCAAGACCCAAGTGTTTACATACAGGCATAACACTACATTTTGGGGATTTAATGTTTTTTTACATGTAGAAAGACCTTTCCATATGTCCAAGAGACCATAGAGTCTACACGAGAAGAGCCGTTCTGCATATGCCTGGCTGGTGGAGTCTCATGGAAACACATTTTCCTCTTTGAGATGATTATAGCTTATAATATTTGAAGCTTTGTTGTTAAATTGTGGAGATATTCCCTAAACAATATGTTTTATAGGTAAATCTGACTCCAACTTTTATATTTAAATATTTTATATTTCACCCAAGTTTTCCAGGGATAAAGCTAGGAAACTACCACCAGCTTTCCCTACAGAGAGACTTTATACCTCAGTAAATGTGTGAAGAAGGACGTGCATGCTCAGTGTGGCTATTCGCTCTCCTCCGGTAAGTACTGGTGTGGTGAGGAGGCCAATCAGCATCACTATCTTACTCTTATATAACCCAAAAATCCCTACATTTTATCCCATTAAACTAGCAGCCACCTCAAGTAAGGTATGAAATTTCCTTTCTAGAATCCCCATATTTTATATGTGATCTCACATTGAGGGAAACCTGTTTTTGGTTTCCCATTAAAGATTCTCATCCATCAGATTGCATCAGGTCTGTGGTTCCGTGAGCTGCAGAACAGGAGACACAGGCAGTTTAAGACAGATTCAGATTCAGATCCATTTCCCGCCTAGTTCTTTATCTGCCTGCATTTCCAGTAGATCACAGAAACACTAGTGAAATCTGAAAGAGGAAATTCTTATCTTTATTATGAAACAACAATGGTTCTAGGTGCTCTGGAGCCCAAACTAGGGCATCTGAAGTGACTATCCCTTCTCCAGCCTCTAAAAGTTACTCTTCTCGCTTCATTTTCATATGACTTTAACAGTGATAATTTTTAGGTAAATGGGCAAAATTTCACATAAAATTTTTTTTTTTTAGAAAGAACATTTCATGCACTACATAAAGGATCTAGAAGTTTATAAAAGTTGGGGACAGATTGCCTTTAACTGATGTAGCAGAGAGAGAAGCAAAACTGAGCCCATTAGCAAATTTACAGTGGTAAATGCAGAAAGACCACGTGTCCACTCTTACCGTACCTTAAATTTGGTGAGATCTCCAATTTCCTATTAAAGTAAATCTACCATTTGTTTTTAAGCATTGTGAAACAAACATACCTTGAGAATGCTGTAGCTACACTAATGCAGAAACATATCTTGTTTAACCCCTTAAGGACGCAGCCATTTTGTAGCTTAAGGCTCAGCCCGATTTTTTGGATTCTGACCTGCGTCGCTTTATATGGTTATAACTTTTGAACATTGTTACTTATCAAAGCGATTCTGAGATAGTTTTTTCCCCACATGTTGTACTTCATTTTAGTGGTAAATTTTGGCTGATAAGTTTTGCATTTATTTACAAAAAAAAAGAAAATATGATAAATTTTTTGAAAAATTTGCCATTTTCGAAATTCAAAATCATTGCGTTTTCAGGCGGATAGATTTACCACCTAAATCAGTTGCTGAATAACATTTCCCATATGTCTACTTTACATTTTCATAATTTCTGAAATGTCTGGATAATTTATTTTGATGTCACGCGGCTTACAAATAGAATATCGCTTTTCCGAATTTTCAGAATTGACTATTTTGGGGATAAATACAGTTTTGAATGAAATTTTACATATTTAGCATCAAAACCCCTATATAACCATATAACCAACCCATTTTCAAATCTGCACCCCTCAAGCTATCAGAAACCGCTTTTACGAAGATTGTTAACCCCTTGAGATCTTCATAGTAATTGAATCAAAATGGGGGTGAAATTTAGAATGGTCAAATTGTTCCCTTATACGTTCATTTAGCACTAAAATTTACACATTTCCAAAATATAAAAAGAGAAAACCCACCATACAATTTGTTCTGCAATTTCTCCTGAGTACAAAGACCCCCCACATGTGGCCGTTACTTGTTTTATGGGCGCACAGCGAGATGCAGAAGGGAAGGAGGGCGCTGCAGCTGCCAGGATTTTAGTTTCCTCATTGGCCCCTTTTGAAGGCTATAAAATTTTCGCTTTTTTGTTATTGGGGCCATGTGATGCCATTTTTTTTGCGCGATGAGATGCTTTTTCCATTGTTACCATTTTGGGGTTGGTATCACCTATTGTTGAAAATTTAGGAACTTTTTTTGAGGGCAGGAGTAGAAAAGCATCAATTCTGTACTGGATTTTTTACTCTTTTTTTTTTTGGTGTTCACCGTATAGACTAATAATCATGTTATCTTTATTCTATGGGTCGATACGATTACGGGGATACCAGACTTGAATATATTTTCTTACGTTTTACTAAATTTGTCAAACAAAACCCTAATGTGGGGAAAAATCTATCATTTATGTATTGCCGTCTTCCAAGTGGCATAACATTGTTACTTTTTTGGCTACGGAGCTGGTTGATGGCTTATTTTTTGCGGGACATGTTGTACTTTGCACCAGTATCATGTCGGAGTACACATGGTTTTTTGATCACATTTTATAGCATTTTTTGTGGGATTGAATAGCTAAAAATCATAATTTTTGGAAGGTTTATAGCAGTTTTTTTTTACGGCGTTTATCGTGGGGGTTCAATAATGATTTACTTTTATTCTACGGGTTGTTACGGACGCGGTGATACTATATATGTGGGGTTTGTGTTATGATTTAGACTTTTTTATATACTTATATGTCTCTTTATATGTTTTGGGGGTTTGGGGCATTTTTAGTGATTTATTACTTTATTTTTTTATTGAATAACATTTTTTTTTTTACTTTTTCACTTTTATACCATGGGACATGAACAAGCAATCCTCTGATTGCTTGTTCATGATAATATTCTGCAATACTCATGTATTGCAGAGTATTATCAGTGTCAGCCTATACACTTGCATAGGCTGGCACTGTGCCAGTAAGATGACGTCACAGACGCCATCTTACCGGCAATTCTTGCAGGTAACTCTGGGGTCCAGATCGGACCCCAGAGTTGCTATAGCAACGATCGGCGCCCCCCGAAAACGGTTCGGGGGGGGGCGATCGTGGGGGAAGGACCCCCCAGAGGCATGTTAGATGCCGCGGTCGCGCTGACCACGGCATTTAACGGGTTAAGCACCCGCGATCGGAGTCAACTCCGATCGCGGGTGTTACACTGGGGTGCCGGCTATCAGTCACAGCCGGCACCCCGTGTTTCCCGATGCCGGTTCGGCTCAGATCTTAAGCTGAACCAGCATGAGCTCAGCGTCCGATATATCGGACGCTGAGCGCTAAGTCATTGAGCTCAGCGTCCGATATATCGGACGCTGAGCGTTAACGGGTTAATTACTGAACTGAGTGGTTTCACGGTGTTGTCCTTGACAGGCAGAAGTAATCAATCGCTGCACCATCCCCCAGCTGCTGTGTATGAGTCATCCAGCTCAGGCTCATTAGTCCTGTCTGGGCAGTTCAGGAAGCTCCTTGTAGTGTATAGCAGCCAGCAGCACCAAACTTTCCCAAGGTCCTGAAATTTATAACCCTTTTTTTGAGGAAATCCACTCAGTTCAGGGATTAAACAAGATATGTTTCTGTATCAGTGTCAGTACAGCATTCTCAAGGTATGTTTTGTTCACAATGCATAAAAACAAATGGTAGATTTCCTTTTAACAAATAAAATACCACATTATGACAAACTACAAACCCCTTCACATCCTGCTAATCACAACACAGCCACTGGATTGCTGCACATACATTATTATAAAGGGGAAGCATTTAATGAAGCCATGCTAAATCCTTTATTTTTTTTTTCTTTAAAGAAAAAAGAATAAAGCTGGTCATGTCACAATAAAATTCTTTTCATTTTACTCAAAAAAATGTAATTTACATTTAATATAAAAAAAGGTTGTGTTCAGTGCCAAACTATGGGAAACACTGCCATTTTTTTCTTCATTATTTTAGCGCCCGTGCCAATGTACAGTGATGCACATCTGCAGACAAAGACTCGTAAGACATCTTGGCTTCTTTCTATCTGACCTGCCCTATCCCCCTTTCCTTTTTCTTGCCATAAGTAGTAGATTAAAGAATAACAGAAAGAAAAAAGTCAAATAATCGCAACAGAAGAGATTCATTGTGTGCCAATGTCTAGGTGAAGCCAGATTAAAACAGTGGAGAGAGGGCTTAGAGAATTCCCTCTAAAAGAGACCCTCTTATGTACACAATGGAGCATCTCTGTGCATCCAGGTGACCGCAGACACCATTGTGAGAAGCTCTTCATTGGGTTTTATTTGCTTTTACATGTGTGAATAATCCAAAAACTCATTATGGTGCTTGAGAGTTTCATGGAACCAATGAAATAAAAGACCCCTTCATCAACAGGAGAGAAGAAAATAATTAACTTTACTTAATGCATTTAAAGCCCAGATGCTGTAAGTCTGTATTCCCGCTCCAGCCACTTTATATTATTATTTAAAAAAAACTTAAAATGAGCAGGTGGATAGTAGGATGAATAACATATTAATGGGGCTCAGCCAGTCAGCAGCACTGAATAGCTGGTGTAACTCAACTGGAAATGGCTACAGATGTAATTGTAATACAAGTCACCTCTTCTGGATCTTTGTATTGCAGTACTATTGTCCAAAGGGGTTTTACTCCCTATAACAAATACTACATCCAAAGCATGATGCTGGATTACATACATTCTCAGCGTTTCTGACATGGTTTTGTCTGATATTTTATATTTTAGTATCAGTAACTTAAAGGAAACCTACCATTTGTTTCTATGCATTGTGAACCAAACATACCTTGAAAATGCTGTGGCAACACTGATGCAGAAACATATCTTGTTTAATCCCTGAACTGAGTGGTTTTGCTAAAAAAACAAATATAAAATTCAGGACTTTGGGAAAGCTGGGTTCCATGGCTGCTATACATAAACACAATACTTAGACATAAACAGCAGCTGCCTAAACTGTCCAGACAAGATTAATCAACCTGAGCTGGAAGACTCATACACAGCAGCTGGGGGATAGTGCAGCGATGAATTACTCCTGCCTGGAGCAGTGCATAATTAGGGCGAGGAGGGCAGCTACAGGGGCGACAGAGGCTCATTATCATAAGTTTATATTAGTGTTTTCAGCAAAACCACTCAGTGGAGGAATTAAACAAGATATGTTTCTGCATCTGTGTAGCTACAGCATTCTCAAGTTTGGTTCATAATGCATAAAAGCAAATGGTATATTTCCTTTAATGCACTAATTTGGCCATAAAGAGAGTCATCTTCTTTAATCACTTCTACCTTCATGAGGGGAGCCTTCCTGTCCAGTTTCGTGTTGTCCCCGTCTGCCACTACAACAATTATGTAGTAGACTAAACTTTGTGGAGACTAAAGTCCATTGCCAACGAGTGAGTTTGGTACGACAAACTCTCCCCACGCAACAGTAAGATTTTCTGCAGCAAATGCAGAATCACTGAACTCCTCATGTTTGTTTAGCTATTTAAGGTTTGGTCCAGTAAATCCCGCAAGGGGACTGAGCAAGATTGGCGGACCAAACTTGCTTGTAGGCAAAGCACTTAAAGGTGAAATTTTTGGTTGAAAGAGGATTCACAATAGCAATTCAGGCTATGAGAGAATTCAAACAAACAAGTCTACAGAATTACCTACTGCAATGTGAAAGTCCATCAATTCTATAGTGTAATAATATCATAAAGCAATCATGCAGTCAAATCTGTATTTACCGTGCTTAGTTTTCTTGAGGTGAAGATAATTCTCCGTTCATGCAGCATACTGGCATATATTTGAAGCATATTATTTACGTCCACCGCAACAAAATATTCCGTCAGGTTCCTCTGTTTACAGAAAATGGATGAAAGGAATAGTTATCTCCCATTCTGCAAGGCATTGTCCAAAAACTAACCACGCACAGCTCTAAAAAGCAATTGGGAAATAATTTATACCATACGCTAAAAGAAAAACTATTGCAAATTGTCATTGTACATCAGGATCAGACTACGCCGGGTTATGTTTGTAGTCTGTTACCATGAAGATGCATATGTCTATATTTAAAGAGGTAATCCCATTTCAGCAAATTAATGTTATTGTTTGTATTATATACAACTTTCCAATACACTTTCTGTATCAGTTCCTCATGTTTTTCTAAATCTCTGCTTGCTGTCAATATATAGGAAGCTTCTATGTTTACTTCCAGTGAACAGAAATCTGACCATGGTCACACAGGTGCACTGCTCGTTATATCACACAGCTCTGATTACTCTCTGTGATACTAATGAGCCGTGCACCTGTGTGACCATGGTCAGATTTCTGTCCACTGGAAGTAAACATAGAATCTTTCTATGGAATGACAGCAAGCAGAGATCTAGAAATCCATGAGGAATTGATACAGAAAGTTTATTTGAAAGTTGTATAACTGTTTTACAATACAAACAATAACATTAATTTCCTGAATTGGGAATACCCCATTAAGCTATAGATGATCTTAAGTGTACAGTTTTATTATAAAATAGATGCTTCATTCCCAGTTGTAAGGAATTAAAATAGTGTTGATAAAAAAATAGTAAAAAGAGCTCAACAGTGGGCCAAAAAATATTATAACTGTACCACTCTATACCATTACCACAGCTTTATTTCCTCGATGTCTCCATAGCAAATACTGGAAGTTGCTTAGCCAATCAATAATTTCACAAGTTATTAGCCTCAGCCAATGAATGGGTGTGTGGCCTTTCGTGGCACTTTCTGTGGCATTGAGGGACAGTATTGGGTTGAGAGGTTGGGTTGAGGGAGCTGGATAACTCTGCTCAACAAAAGCCATCATCAGTATAAGAAATGTCAGATTACTGGGTGTCTGAATGCCAGGACCCGAGTAAATGGGGAAAAAAGGGAACTGAAACCTGAATCAGATATTTGTGTTCAGTAAACTTTATACATTCAGACAATAGAATGACTTTTTAAATTTATGTATTGTCTTGGTAACACTTAACTATTGGTACAGAATTCCAAATTCTGGCATTGTAAACACAGCACAGTCATTTCATAGGCAATGTGTAAAATAAAATAAAAAATATGTAAAAAAAACTAGAAAACCCATTCAAAAGCACAAGAAAAACTTCTGTGAAACATTAAAAAAATTACAGTACTGTTAAATGCGTCTCATATAGAAGAAATATATCAGTGCATATTTTGAGTGAATGGAACTGGACTCAGAATTCAGCTCTTAAGCTGAGATAAAGATCAATAATTGAATTCTTCTCACTGAGTTTTTCCCAAACACGTGTACGATTCCCTCTTTAATAGAAAACAGATCGCACAAAGTGATTAAGTTAACAAGTAAACAGGCTTGTTCAAGGAAAACAGACAAGTGGTTAAAACCCAATTAGATACATACACTTTCAGGGATTGTCGGCAGCCCGGTTACGTCAGGAGTAATGAAGAACGAGTGCTGGGCGAGAGGGAGGGTCGGGAAAAAAAGACAACGTAGGTTAATTAGGATTTAACAAGAATCTTAGTTGTTATGTGGTGCAAGGATGGAGGGAGGGGGGGTAATAGGATTAATTAGTTTTGGGAGATGTGGATGCAGAATGATTTCAACTAATGATCAAAAGTAAGGAGCACCCTCAATGCAAGGTAATCAGGGCAGAAAGAGTCCAGGAGACGCTACATCGGAATTAAGAGATAAGGCCGACTCTTCATACAGCAACAATTATACCTTTCTCTGCGCTTTATTAGAAAATGATATTTTCACATCAGAATGTCATCTTAATCTGATGAGTAATAAGAGATAAATGTCCCAGGCAGTGGTTGGATAACTACCGGTAACAAAGTTACACTCTGTTTATTACTAGAAGAAAGCTGCAGTATTTAGTTGTCATTAAGGACATTGTTTTTTAAGGACTAAAGGACAAATCAAAAATATAAACAGGGACAATAAATTGAGGATTCACCTCTACAGCTGTATCAACCAATCTTATAGACATCCCTCAATAAGGGTTCAATCAAACCGGTCACCATGAATGTCATTTTCATCTGGTAACAGGTTCCTAAAGCCTGTGCCATGCTGGATTTTAAGAATTCCTTTGACATCATTGTGAATAATTTCAGTAGTACAGGCAGTCCCCGGGTTACAAACAAGATAGGTTCTGTAGGTTTGTTCTTAAGTTGAGTTTGTATGTAAGTCGGAACTGTATACTTTATAATTGTAAAATTTTTTTTGTCTCTGTGACAATTGGATTTTAAAAACAATGGATTGTCAGAAGAACCAGGATTACCAATAAATCTTAATTACAGGCACCATTGATAACTGTTATAGCTGATTATTATAGCCTAGGACTAAGGTACAGTAAATTACCAACATCCAGAGGCCCGTTTGTAACTAGGGGTCGTATGTAAGTCAGGTATTCTTAAGTAGGGGACCGCCTGTATAATAGTTGATTTCACTTCACATTACCTGTCTCCCTGCCAGCAGCATGTGGCGAGTCCTGGGGGAAGGGGCAGCTGCAGCCTGTGTGTGCCTGTGTTTCCTCATGCATTCTTCCTGTACCCCACACCCCACCCTCCTCTGCTCAGTGCACTTGACAGGAAGTGGGGAAGAAGCTGGATGAGTGTGGAAGAGAGAAGACTGACACAGGCACACACAGGCTGCAGTTGCCCCCCCATTGGACTCACCACACGCTGTTGACAGAGAGACAGGTAATGTAAAGTAAACTATTATAAACTACTAAAGTGAACTAGAAAGCTGACAAAGGCTTATTTAAAACCAGTATAGCACAGGCTGTTGGAACCTGTCACCAGCTAAAAACAGCATTCCTGTTGTCAGGATCGCTTAAAGGCTGGGTTTTCATGCTCCAAAGCCATGAAGGCAGAAAACTACATTACAACCACAGTGTGTAAAGCTAGCCTACAACTCTTATGTCGATAAATACACATTGTCAACATCTTCCTATTAACTGATATACAGGCGGTCCCCTACTTAAGAACACTCGACTTACATACGACCCCTAGTTACAAATGGAGCTCTGGATGTTGGTAATTTATTGTACTTTAGTCCCAGGCTACAATAAACAGCTGTAACAGTTATCAGATGTGTCTGTAATGAAGCTTTATTATTAATCCTGATTCTTATGACAACCCAACATTTTTAAAATCCAATTGTCATAGAGACCAAAAAAGTTCTGGCTGGGATTACAATGATAAAATATACAGTTCCGACTTGCATACAAATTCATCTTAAGAACAAACCTACAGTCCCTATCTTGTATGTAACCCGGGGACTGCCTGTATATTACACATAATAATATAATGTATTCATAACTCTGCTCATAAGCTGTAGAGAATTTATATAGTCTCTTATTTTAAATTAGTTTTACGACCAGCACCAGGCAGCTGCTGCCAAGGCAATAAAATGATGGGATGTATGAAGCACGGCATAGATGCTCTTGATAAGGACTGTTCGGACCTTATTGTGTACAGTTATGGGCACCGGTGTATAAGAAGGACATAGTAGGACTGGAAAGGTCACCAGTATAATTAGGGAATGGGTGGATTAGAATAATACAAAGACGGGTTATAAAATTTGGGGTTATTAAATTTGGTTAAAGATGTATACAGGATGATACAATGTACTTGAATGGGCAGTGCAGGCCTTTGCCCTTTAAGATCTTCTGCACCTTAAAAAAAAAAAAAAAAAAAAAAAAAAAAGACTCTTTCACCATTGTCAGTGAAAATAATTCTCGGCAAAACTTACTGCCACAGGATACTACAATTTTTTATGATGGGACATTGTTCCAGATCCACAAAAACTCGTTAACCCCTCTCAATCATCAGGAGGGGATTTTATAATTACCGAAAAAAAAAAGGGCAGTAGCCAGCAGCAGGCTCGTTATGCTCCGATAACGTTGAGCCCTATGAATTTCGTCACCCCTATGTGATTCCTCACAGGACTCCTTGGTCACCCACACTGTGAGTTTTGTGGGGGTGGTATTAGTTCCAGGTGCCGGTGACAGTGGTGGTCAGCATCCTCTAAATATCTAAGAGATAGGTTATAGCTGGGCAATATCACCATGCTGTAACCTATATCAACCCAAATTTCTCTGATTTAGCATTGGCGGTCTTGGGCAAGTGGTCTGGCCTTTTTTTACTTTATTGTGATGTTTTTTATTTCCTGGCATTGTCTTGTGTAATTTTCTCTGGTGCAGTTTTATTTTGATATTTTGTGTAAAAGTTATGTTTTAACCTCTGTATCATGCTTTGTTGAGGGACATTGATCCAGTGATATATACCGACTGCAAAAGCATATGCCTTAGGCTATGGAGTATTGTCTCGGAATATCCATAGCAGACATTCCCCAGCCATTCCAACCCCTACAGAAACTGGACAAATTTCTCCTGCAGAAGAGGGGCAGAGATCTACCTTTACATTGCAAAGGGTTCAAATAACATCTACTGTGTAAATCACTACAGGTAAGACACAGAAGATTCAACTGTGGTTAACCTGTAGTATCTCCCGAGCCTATGGATCACCAATATCGGATTATAGGATGGACCTGCATCCGAATTCAAACTCATCTAATATGATACTATTTCAGCTGAGTTTAATAACATACAATGTGAATGCACACCGATATAACGCCTAGATTTCTTATAAGGGAAGTAAAGATAAAGGAAAACAGCAGAATCAAAGAATCAGCCAAAGTAATTTATACAATAATTATTTAGGGAAAAGATAGCCCTTATATGTAGAACAAACCTCTGTTTCATAATTAGTAGATTATTCCAGAATAATAACATTCTGCTAAATTATGGTTGGCTTAGTGAAGTGCTGAGATGCTTGCAGGAAAGAGGTAGATTTGTCACCACAATGATTTTTTTGATTTGATTCAAGTTAAACTTTTGCTTAAAAGTAAAAAACTCACCCTGACCTGTGACTTACCAGCTCAGGAGTGGACTGGGTTTTTAAAAGAGGTTCACGTGATATAAACTGTAATGGGTTCTTGTAAATAAGAAATTGTAACCATTAGCAATTCTCTAACTTGTGATTTACAAGTACTCCTTGTGGAGAGCATGTTACGTGTGAATTTACAGTACATGGGATCCTGCTTGTGTAATCATACATTTTCTATATTAAATCCATAAAACGGTTTACAAAATCTCTGCTTGTTGTTATTCAGTAAGAGATCCATTTTTTTACTTCCAGGATATAAAAATTATATGGTTTTTACACAAGTCTCCTGCAGAAAATCTGCACCGCATCAGTGCTGCATGAACCAAAACCTTAAAGGAAATCTACCACCAGGTTGAAGGGATGTAAACCAAAAGCACTTACATGCTGGTGTTCACCCCCTCTGGAAGGATTCACTCTTCTTTTAGCTTTTTGTGTCCTTGTTTTTATCAAAAAATGGTTTAAAAATTATGCAATTTAGCCTCAGGGGCTCTAGACTCGATTAAGAGGTATGGAGCCCGGAGCCCTCAGGCTCATTTTCATAATTTGTCAAGCCTTGTTTTGTAAAAACAAGGGCATTATAAGCTAAAAAAAAGACTGGATCCTGCCAGAGGGAGCACACACCTGCAAGTAAGTGATCTTGGTTTACAATCCTTAAACCTGGTGGTAGATTTCATTTAAAGGGGTTATCCAGGTTTAAAAAATTTCTTATGGCCGGGCTGGGGAGGGCTATTTAAACACAATAAACATGTACTTACCTCCTCTGGTGCTTCCGATGTCCCGCGCCGCGGCCGGAAGCTCTCTGTGCGCACTTGTAATGAAACCGGCGCACAGAGAGCTTCCGGCCGGCCGGATGCTCCCAGCGACACCATCTCCCAGCGCTTACAACGCTGAGAGATAGGGACAGATGGGAGGAGCCGGGCACAT
Organism: Engystomops pustulosus; assembly: GCF_040894005.1. Taxonomy (NCBI): domain Eukaryota; kingdom Metazoa; phylum Chordata; class Amphibia; order Anura; family Leptodactylidae; genus Engystomops; species Engystomops pustulosus. The sequence goes on along the minus strand of NC_092420.1, from coordinate 54,602,054 downwards.
CGCGGACCAGAAGCTTCCTGTGCGCGGCTTCCGTGCCCCTGTAAACAAACAATCGAAGGGACCGCGGAGCGGGACATCGGCGGCGCCGGAGGAGGTAAGTACATGTTTATTGTGTTTAAATAGCCCTCCCCAGCCCGGCCATAAGAAATTTTTAAAACCCGGATAACCCCTTTAAGAGTATGAACCATCTTATCATGTTACCAGAAAGGATTTTTATCCCCTTAAAGTAGATAACAGCAAGCAAAGATCTTAAAAAACAGGAGGAATACATCAAGTCTATTAAAAAGTTCTATTACTTTATTACATAGTACATTACCTTTAATATCCAATGAACACTTGCATAAAAAATTCAATGTGAAACTACACGGGAATAATTATACAAATCATAATCTAGAATGACAAAATCCTATGAAATATACAGACCTCTGCTATTCCTAGTATGTTGTAAATTTTACTAGATATGGTTCCTTCTACTACTTTACTATAATGTGCTTTATGACCTTGGTTTTGCATCTGAGTGGGAGAGTGATATTCTTCTCCTCCACAGTGTGCAGTGTACAGGAGACATCATAACAGCCAGTATCCACCAACCAGACTGAGATATGTGCTATATGAATGTTGTAAAGGTATATACTAGCCTTACTTCTAATGGAAATCTCTTCTTAAAGACAGAACTAAGAATAAATAATAGAGAAGTAGTAAGACGCCTAAGCTTACCAGATTCAAACTAACAGGAGTGTGCGCTTCAGGAACAGGATGATTGTACAGAGTCTTTAATACATCATTCAAGTCATTTTCCTAAGTGAACAATATAAAATTAATATACAATGAAGAATGCAAAACATATTTTTCATGTTAAACAAGGAAAACAATGCTTGTTATCTTGTTGGAGCAGCTGGCTATGTATCATGCGAAACTCTGAATTCCCTGTTAGGGGTATGTGTTTTGCCGTGACCTATTGTAAGGCACCATTCTGTTTTCCTTCAATAAAATTTTGTTGAAACTAAAAAATCTAAATAAAAAAAAATCTAAATGTACTTTAATATTACTATTACAATTACTATTATTTTAAGATTTTCACAGGACACTACTTTTAGGTCATCAGTTAAGTCACTCAAAGAGTGTGGCCCTACCAGTTTTCATCCAGACTATGGTACCCAACCCCCATATTAGTGATTGCCCTATAGGAGCATTGATAGGATGGGGCCTTTCAAATTTCAAGGCTAGGTTTCTCCTATTTTTTTTTTCAAAAACAGAGATAACTGAAGTGCAGAAATACTTCATGCCATTTATCATACAAAGAGAGAATTTCCCAGACTGCGCTTATCATCTCTAATATTTATTAACTGGAAGAGTTGATGACATTTCCGATGATCACAGAGGAGACCGCTTACCTGTTCCTTCACCAAGTAGTCTGCCAATGTGTTTAACAGCTTGTAGTAGACTTCAAACCAGGGCAGATAACTGTGGGGACAAAAACAACTGGTAAAGCAATACAGGAGGAAGAGGAAAAATTATATATATCCAAGAAAAAAAATGAGACTGCACTCCAAGGTAAATGTGAAAAGATGGATGGGAGCTTTATTAGCCCAAGTGCGCTTGGGCTAATAAAGCTCCCATCCGTTTTTTCACATTTACCTTGGAGTGCAGTCTCATTTTTTTCTTGGATATATTCGTCTGGTGTGTCAAGACCAGGATATTGGGGTTAGCACCCACAAAGTTATTTGGCAATCTTGGTGCTGCTGGACTTTTCAAATGTTGTTATATATATATATATATATATATATATATATATATATATATATTCCTATATCTCCATACATATTATACACACATCTGATCAGACAGGTGTTGATTTATTTGCTGGAGAAGACACTGTGCTGCTCACTACTGTGCCTGGTCATTTATCATATTACTGCATGAATATTGTTCTCTACTGTCTAATGAAAAATAGCATGTCCCCTCTGTGGGTATCTCCCTCCTCTGGGTGGCAGATTTATGTCCCTGCTACAGAGGGACACTGAGCTGCACAGCACAGTGCAAGAGAGGTCATGCATTTCAATGTCGTGTTAGGCTGGCCCTACTCCACCGAGGTGCAGTCACTGGGGTCATTACAATGTGAAGAGCCTACATAAGGCGGCATGCATGGCAAACCTCTGCTCTATAATGTGGAGTAAGATGTCATAGTGATGGCTACAAAAGAACCAAAGAAACGTGTGCCCGTCACTGTTAATATTTATAAGGTGTGTAGGGACATTAATATGTATAGAACACCCTGCAATGCTAACATAGAAGCTCCATGTGATGGAAACACAAGAGAAAGATTCATCTGTAGTATCACCAGGCTCAATATCTTATATACATATACATAAATATACAATGAGGGTCTCTACCGATGAGGTGGACGCTATAGCAGAAATATGAGATTGTCAAAAAACTTGAATCAGGACTCCAAACAAACAGTATGTACAGAGAAGAGCGCACATAGCGAGTACATACAATTTACACATCTTCCATAAAATGAATAAAATACATAGTGTAATGGATTAAAAGGAATGTCTGCCGAGGTCAGTCATGGATCCTCCATTAGACTAGAGGTCATCACAGAGGCCATTGATTACCACAACGGTCACAAGCCCTAAATGGCATGTCATCTGTCACCACCCGAAGAAGCTTTTCGAACCATCACCAGCAAAAGAGGGGTCAGCTGAGTTTCTGTATGAAGTGGACAACCCCTTTAAAGATAATTATTTTAGGCTCTCAATCAGGACACCAGATCAGGAGGGGAAGAGGATGTACATATGACACCGATTGATCATTTCGTGGATTGATGCCAAAGATTAGGAAATAATATGAAATTCTTGTACAGGGCATTAAATATCTTCCCCCATAAATAAGCTTGCATGTATCACCTATATATAGATTTGCAAGCAGTTTCATGACATTCAGTTTTATGAATATTATTTCTACAATGGATACAGAGACCTTGGTTTGTAGACACATCTGATGTATTGACTGGAGCCCCTTCATCTGCACATAATATAAAGAGTATTGAGGCAAGAAATACAAGGCCCCATAAGGCGCTGTCCCATTCTACAATCCTTCCCATATTTCATAGCTCATTAGAAGGCGATTCAAGCAGTTACCCCTGGAAAGGATTCCCAAGACTGCGAGCTATTAGCAGCCCAGCCTTGCTCCAGGCTCTTGTGCCACTTGGGTGCCACTGCAGGGGACATTTGCAAATTGAAGGAGTCAGAGGTTAAGTGACGGAGAGGAAGTGGTTTGTGTAAGAAAGGGCAGGTGAGCGGTTACTGCTCCGGCTTAGTAAGGAGACCCTCACTTCTAAAGCAAGGGAAACTGCCTTTCCTCCTGCCCAGACAGTAGAAAGTGGTGGGGGAAGGGACCTTCCCATCTAAGGATCGGAAAGAAAAAGTCTCGGAAAATTGGAAACACGTGATGTCTGAGTGTGAAATAGAACTGCAGAAAAATAGTAAAATCAGGAACGAGGCTGGATTAAGAAGCAAAAACTACATGTTGACTTGAAATACCCCTCTGACCTGCTAAGGAAAGAAACAGAAACCGTAACATATGAAAAAATAAAAGCGTAGAAATAATAATAAGAATTTATGTATGTTTAAGTAAATCCATTACACCCACCTTAGAATACATAGGCAGATTTTACCCCCCGACGTCAAACGACAGAATCCGAACCTCTGCTTACTCTCTATATCAGTTAAAACAAAAGTAAAGTGCTGTCCCATCTGAGACTGAGAACCCCTAGAATAAAAAAGAGAACCACATAATAAAATGCAATTTAATTACACAAATAGAATAAAGGGGGGGGGGGGGTAGTACACAACCATGACATTACCTTTCAATTGCAAAGGGAAAGCAGAACTTTGGCACCATGTACAGCAAGTCCTACAAAAAATGGGGAAAGGTTTTTAATTAAAACAGAACAGAAAGAAGAGGCTGTTGTAGGAAAACACAACTAAAGAGGAAGTATTAACAAGTCAATATGATACACAAAATCATAGGGCCTGGGGTAAACACACGTGATTATCATATAAAGTGTACAGTGTAACCTAAAACTAAAACACATAAGATGGAAATAACCACAATAGTCTATGGTTAAATATTCCAGCAAAAAAAGTCCAACAAGCAAGACTCTCCAAGGGACCCTTTTATAATAAATTGACCCATAGGCAGTGTCATTGTAAGACAGGGTAAAGGCACTGCCGCCTGATCCCTCAACAGCTGAATTATGATTATGAATTCTACTCCTATTATTATATTAGTCCTCAAATAATAACAAATCTAGAACATTTTTTCTCATAACTATGCATTATACTATTCCTCTTTTATTTCTAATATAAGTGTAAGAATAAATTGATAGATGGGTGTTACAATTTAAGGCCGTGCTGAGAGTTTCAGACTATGTAAGGTCACACACTTTTGACAAGGGGAATGGGAACATCCAGTTGTCAATAGAGATGTTGTCTAATTAAAGATTTCTTATATGAATATTTCACAATTCTCAATTTATTAATATTTTAAATTAAACTGGTATTTACTCTAAAAAAAAGAAAACATAGATCTTGTGGCAGCTAATACAACGTAGTGTATAGAACAAAAGATAAGTTGGTCCATGTATAAATGGCTAGTACTGCTGAAAGAAGCCAAATCTGAGAAATATAGAAAGGGATCTCAGACTGTAATGTACATTGAATACATGAAGGATCAAAACTGGGTCTGAGCTTTCCCAGCTGGACGGCACGGGTGGCCTGCAGGATTCTTCTTACAATTTCACATTGGAGAACTCGTCTCTGGATCTCTGAAAAGAGGCAGAGATTCCCACACTCCTGCTGAGACTCCCTTTTTAATAAAGACATATGGGTATCACATGAGATTCCTTGCTATATGAAAACATCCCCGTCTCGTATACTGATGTGACGCTTGACAAGAATTTGTCATATGCGATCACAATTTCATAGTACACTAAGAGAGACAGGCAGCTGGGGGGAGGTAGTTACAGCCCTCAACACACACAAAAGGAAAGACAGGAAATATACATTGGAGGAAATGGTTCACATCTAACGTAGCATTGTATCACCCAGTGCCGTCCTACATGTGGCATTACTCCATTTGTGCCATCATTACATCTACACAGTATACAACAATACATTGAAGTGTGATACAATTTGGGGTAAGCAGCGGTGCAAAACTGCTGATGGGGAGGGGGGTGCAAGCTGTGATGCCTCCAGCCGCGGGAACACAGAATAAGGTTTAGAATTGCACAGTTTTATTAGACTTCAGCTATGTGCTCTCCTACCTTGTTAGATACATGCAAGCTCGCTCCCTCTAATGGGTACATACATGTGTTTCTAATGCCATAGAGGAGTGGTGTACAGCAGAATGATGCATGCTGAAATACATCATGGTGCGCAGTGTGGTCAGAGCAGTTACTGGAGCACAGTGTGGCTGGCATTATCATAGATGTGGACTATGTAGTCAGCATTTTAATGGGGGGGCTCAGTGTAAATTAAATCGTGGCCTTTAGGCCCCTTGGTTTGTTTGTAAATTCTAAGATACAGGATAATTTCTTTCACTATGGTAATGATGGAAATAGCTGAGCTCTGCACCCCGGCATCTCGAGAGAGAATCACAAAAATGAATGGAGCAGCAGGTGCATGTGTCCATTGAGACACACACTGTTCAGCAAGTTATCACATCAAGGATTGGGGACAACGCCTAAGATCTCATGGCAAAGGACAAAGCAAATATTTCCTTGGAGATTAGGTGCCCTAACACATGACCTGGCACGGTGTTGTCATATTTTATTTTATTGGTAACACAAAGTGTTTTTCTGATAATTATATACAGGCGGTCCCCTACTTAAGGACACCAGACTTACAGATGACCCATAGTTACAGACAGGCCCCTCTGCTCACTGTGACCTCTGGTGCAGCTCTCTGGATGCTTTACTATAGTCCCAGACTATAATGATCAGCTGTAAAGTGTCTTTAACCCCTTAACGCTCTGCGCCGTAGCTCTACGGCGCAGAGGTATAAGGGATGTATGAAGAGGGCTCACGGGCTGAGTCCTCTTCATACAGAGGTGGGGGTTTTTGCATTTTGCACAAAACCCCCAACGCTAATAACCGCGGTCGGTGCTTGCACCGATCGCGGCTATTAACCCTCTCAACGCCGCCAGCAAAGTCGCCGGCGGCGTTTAAAAGATGGTTACCATGGTAGCCTCGGGTCTTCTTTTGACACGAGGCTACATGGCTTATGCAGGTTCGTTACAATGAGCCAGTGGCTCATTGTAATGTATGACCTGCAAAAATGCCATATATTGCAATACTGTAGTATTGCAGTATATGGTAGGAGCGATCTGACCATCTAGGGTTAATGTACCCTAGATGGTCTAAAAAATAGTGAAAAAAAAAAGAAAAAAAAAAGTTTAGAAAATAAAAAAAATTAATAAAATATTAAAAGTTCAAATCACCCCCCTTTCCCTAGAACGGATATAAAACATAATAAACAGTAAAAATCACAAACATATTAGGTATCGCCGCGTCCCAAAATGCCCGATCTATCAAAATATAAAAACGGTTACGGCCGGCGGTGACCTCCGAGGCGGGAAATGGCGCCCAAATGTGCAAAATGCGACTTTTACACCTTTTACATAACATATAAAATGAAATAAAAAATGATCAAAATGTCGCACAGACCTCAGAATGTCAGCAATGAAAACATCCCATCATTTCGCAAAAAATTACCCCTCACACATCTCCGTGTGCCAAAGTATGAAAAAGTTATTAGCATCAGAAGATGGCAAAAAATTTTTTTTCTTTTTTGTACACATTCGTTTAATTTTTGAAAATGTATTAAAACACAATAAAACCTATATAAATTTGCTATCACCGCGATCGCACCGAACCAAAGAATAAAGTAGGCGTGTTATTTGGAGCGAAGAGTGAAAGTCGTAAAAACTGAGCCCACAAGAACGTGACGCACGTGACGTTTTTTTTCAATTTTTCCACATTTGGAATTTTTTTTCAGCTTCGCAGTACACGGCATGTTAAAATAAATAACATCACGGGAAAGTAAAATTTGTTACGCACAAAATAAGCCCTCACACAGGTCTGTACACGTAAAAATGAAAAAGTTATGGATTTTTGAAGTTGGAGAGCGAGAAATCGGCCGAAAAACCCTGCGTCCTTAAGGGGTTAATGAAGCTTTATTGATGATCCCTGGTCCTAGTACAGGAAAAAATGTTGAAGTTCCAATTGTCACTGGGGCAAAAAAATTTGTCTGGAACTACAATGATAAAATATACAATTTCGACTTCCATACAAATTCAACTTAAGAACAAATGGACCCTATCTTGTATGTAACCCGGGGACTACCTGAGAGTGCTATAAAATAATATTAATAAAACAAATACATGCAATGTGTTGTGTGTAAAATGTTCACTTTCAGATTCTGCGGCAGTTTAAGGGTGATGCCACACATGGGGTTTTTGGTCAGTTTTTAAGCATGCGTTTTCAGTCTGTTTAAAACCTGTTTATCTATTAAGATAATTTGGAAAAACAAACAAAAACAGTCAAAAATGTATGCGTTTTAACCCCTTAAGGACGGAGGGTTTTCCGGCTCATTTCTCGCTCTCCAACTTCAAAAATCCATAACTTTTTCATTTTTACGTGTACAGACCTGTGTGAGGGCTTATTTTGTGCGTAACAAATTTTACTTTCCCGTAATGTTATTTATTTTAACATGCCGTGTACTGCGAAGCTGAAAAAAAATTCCAAATGTGGAAAAATTGAAAAAAAAACGCACGTGCGTCACGTTCTTGTGGGCTCAGTTTTTACGACTTTCACTCTTCGCTCCAAATAACATGCCTACTTTATTCTTTGGTTCGGTGCGATCGCGGTGATACCAAATTTATATAGGTTTTATTGTGTTTTAATACATTTTCAAAAATTAAACGAATGTGTACAAAAAAGAAAAAAAATTTTTTGCCATCTTCTGACGCTAATAACTTTTTCATACTTTGGCGCACGGAAATGTGTGAGGGGTCATTTTTTGCGAAATGATGCAACGTTTTCATTGCTACCATTTTGAGGTCTGTGCGACATTTTGATCATTTTTTATTTCATTTTTTATGTTATGTAAAAAGGTGTAAAAGTCGCATTTCGGACATTTGGGCGCCATTTCCCGCCTCGGAGGTCACCGCCGGCCGTAACCGTTTTTATATTTTGATAGATCGGGCATTTTGGGACGCGGCGATACCTAATATGTCTGTGATTTTTACTATTTGTTATGTTTTATATCCGTTCTAGGGAAAGGGGGGTGATTTGAACTTTTAATATTTTATTAATTTTTTTTATTTTTTAAACTTTTTTTTTTCTTTTTTTTTTCACTATTTTTTAGACCATCTAGGGTACAATAACCCTAGATGATCAGATCGCTCCTACCATATACTGCAATACTACAGTATTGCAATATATGGCGTTTTTGCAGGTCTTACATTACAATGAGCCACTGGCTCATTGTAACGAACCTGCATAAACCATGTAGCCTCGTGTCAAGAGAAGACCCGAGGCTACCATGGTAACCGATCGCCGCCCCCCGATGACGTTCGGGGGCGTGGCGATCGAAAAAAAGATGGCGGCGCCCGCGCGCCGCCGTCTTTTAAACGCCGCCCGCGACTTTGTGGGCGGCGTTTAGAGGGTTATTAGCGGTTATTAGCGGTGGGGGTTTTGTGCAAAATCGCGGTTATTAGCGGTGGGGGTTTTGTGCAAAATGCAAAAACCCCCACCTCTGTATGAAGAGGACTCAGCCCGTGAGCCCTCTTCATACATCCCTTATACCTCTGCGCCGTAGAGCTACGGCGCAGAGCGTTAAGGGGTTAAAAACGCATGCCTTTTTAAACGGACTGAAAATGTATGCTTTAAAACAGTCCAAAAACGCAACGTGTGGCATCACCCTAACTCAGGCCGTCCATGTACGGTAACTTTTACATTTAATAAATTATCAGCATTGTTTTTTTGGACCAGTGCCATAAACCAACATAAAAGCAATTAGCAGCTTTGGCACACAGTGAAGTGCTCACCTGGGCCATAGCACACGGCGGGGCGGCCGCACAGCAAGTCACATGAATAACTATATTTCCCATACCTCCCAACTGTCCCGCTTTCGGCGGGACTGTCACGATTTTTTAGCTGTGTCCCGCCGCCCCGGGAGGTTGAGAGATATTCACGGATTTCCCTGCATTGTCCCGGGCCAAGAGACTGAGTCCCGTCTCCTGGTCCCGGGACACATCGGCTGCAGAGACACAGCGGCAGCGCGGAGGCTGTGAAGTCTGAGCTCACAGCACACAGCACTACCCCTCCTCCTCCCCCGGGCCGCCCCCCCCTCCCCTGCCGCGGGATGTGTGAGGAGGAAACATCAGGGGGGGAAGTGTCACCTGGAGATCCTGAGCTCCCAGCACCGCAGAGCACAGCACAGCACGGCCCCTCCTCCTCCTCCCTGTGTGAGCTGCCGTGATGTGTGAGGAGGGAGGGGGGGTCACCAGGAGAGCGGCTGCAATGTGCCCCGGCCATGGACCCTGCACACTCCTCTGCTCCTTCTCCTGAAGCTGTGGAGGTGCAGGGGGCAGCACAGAGAGAGCAGCACCTTGTGTGATGGCTTACTCCCCTCAGGAGCTGCAGACGTCCAGCAGAAGCATCTCCCCAGCAGAGATGAGGTAGGACACAGCCTGACCCTCACAGTAACCTGTAGCTGTGTATGCTGTGTGACAGGTCACATCTATCAGGACTTGTATGTCAGCATTGTGACGTACAAGCCCTGCAATAATTGCAATGTCACCGCGCTCTAACACCCACGATCGGAGCCGACTCCGATCGTGGGTGTTAACCCCTTACACGTCGCGGTCAAGCATGACCGCGGCATGTGAGGGGGTTCCCGCTATGGATCGGATCCCCCGCGCCGCTTACCAGGGGAACCGATCCTCTTCTGGCCAGCTCCGAGGACTGGCATGTGCCCCGGAGCTGCCCGATGTCCCTGCCAGTCTGCACGCTCAGACAGTTTACACTGCTCTACAATGAAAAAGTATTGTAGAGCAGTGTATCAGAGCATCGCTGGTTCAAGTTCAAGTATGGAAAAGTAAAAACACTGAACACTACACATTAGAATAAATAAAAAATAAATACATAAAAATATAAGCCCCTAAAATGTCACTTTCCTATAAAAACACTTAATAAAGTATAAAACACACAAAAAACCGCCACATATTTGGTATTGCCACGTCCGTAACAATCTGTATAATAAAACAGAATCATTACTGGACCCGCACGGTAAACGCCAGGGAAAAAAAGGAAAAAACTTTCTGAAAAAAGATCATTTTTAATAAATACCTTTAAAAAAAAATTTCCTAAAGAGTGATAAAAAAAAGTTCTGCACTCTAAAATAAGACACTAAAAAGAACAACTCTTCTCGCAAAAAATATAAAACATGTAAAAAAATTGTTTAAAAGGCCATACTGTCCTAAAAATGGTAACATTGAAAAGAATTATTGTGTTTTAGATTTTTTTTTAAAATGTAAATCTTTTGTAGAAAAAAAATTCTTCATTTTGCCATACTTTGAGGCCAATAACTTTTCTATACTTCGGTGTGCGGAGCTGTGGAAAGAGGAGCTGTCACCCTGAAAAACAGCACTAGGAGGGCGCGTTCACACGGTGCGTTATGTCCTGCGTTTTCATTGCGTTTGAAACGCATTACATCACCTGAGGAGGCGATTTGCCTAATTACATTACTGTTAACGTTTCCGTTTACAGAACGCACTCTAAACGCAATGTCAACGCATGCGTTAACAAGCGTAAACAGTAATGTAATTAGGCAAATCGCCTCTCAGCTGTTGTAATGCATTTCAAACGCAATGAAAACGCAACCAAAACGCACCGTGTGAACGCGCCCAGAGATGTTACTAAAGTAAGCTACTCCTAGTGCTAAGACAGACGCAGCGGTGCTACACTGATAGCGTTACCGGAAACCTCTGATAACACTAACAAACACCGCTGCGCTGTACCCTAGAAACGCCAGACCGCTCTCAAAGGGGTCCGACGTATTCATGAGGGGGCGGTCCCTCTTCCCCTGACCGCCCCCGCTTGTTCCATAGGCCGGCGGTGACTGCCTCGTGTCATGCCCACAATCCCACCCCCTCATGAATACGCCACTTTGAGAGCGGTCCGGCGTTTGTAGTGTACAGCGCGGCAGTGTTAATTAGCGTTATCAGAGGTTCCTGTGTAACACCGCTGCGTTTGGTTTAGCACTAGGAGCTGATTACTTTAGTAACATCTAGTGCCGAATTTCTGGGTGACAGGCCCTCTTTAAGGTGTCATTTATGCGGTATGAGATGACACTTAAATTAATACCATTTTGGGGACATCTTATTGAGCGGGTGCATGTCACAATAATTCAGTGCATCCGCCACAGTGTGTGTTATTTGTGTCTTCCAGGACCGTGCTTGCTGTGGACTACTTCGGATTCGAAGGATTACGTCGATGACTGGCATTTCTAACAAATAAAATGGTCAACGAGGGTGTGTCTGCGTTCTTTGTTCAATTAAATTTATATTTGTTAAAAACGGTGTGATTTATTTTTTTGCGACACTCTTCATAGTTTGCCATAGTAGTGGTGCCGGCTAGGTGACGGTGCTCATTACTAAGGGCTGGCCTTAGTGTTTGCCTTAATTTTTTTGGCAAATTCACACTAACGCCCATACCATTACCCCGGTACCCACCGCCACCAGGGGTGCCGGGAAGAGCCGGGTACAAACCAGTACCTGACCGTCTATAGATGGTCAGGTAGTGGGGCGGCCGCAGGCTGTTATTGTTGCGCTGGAATAGCCCCCTAACAGTGGCCTATCCCAGCGCAGTAATGGCAGGCTGCTGCTGCTTTTTTGTATCTGGCTGATTTGAAAAATAGGGGGCACCCCATGCCGGTTTTTTCCATTTCTTTTTAAAAATGAGGGAAACAGCCTGGGAGCCCCCTTGTAAGGGGGGACCCCATGCATATTTTTGTCAAAAATTTGAAGAAAAAACCGGCATGGGGTGCCCCTATTTTTCAAATCAGCCAGATACAAAAAAGCAGCAGCAGCCTGCCATTACTGAGCTGGGATAGGCCACTGTTAGGGGGCTATTCCAGCGCAACAATACCAGCCTGCAGCCGCCCCACTACCTGACCATCTATAGACGGTCAGGTACTGGTTTATACCCGGCTCTTCCCGGCACCCCTGGTGGTGGTGGGTACCGGGGTAATGGTATGGGTATTAAGGCAAACACTAAGGCCAGCCCTTAGTAATGAGCACCGTCACCTAGCCGGCACCACTACTATGGCAAACTATGAAGAGTGTCGCAAAAAAATAAATCACACCGTTTTTAACAAATATAAGTTTAATTGAACAAAGAACGCAGACACACCCTCGTTGGCCATTTTATTTGTTAGAAATGTCGGTCATCAACGTAATCCTTCGAATCTGAAGTAGTCCACAGCAGGCACGGTCCTGGAAGACAAAAATAACACAAACACACTAAAAAGGGCACGCAGCCATTGGGGGGGGGGGCATGCTCGTTGTCTAGGGGGGGGCATGCTCTTTGTCTGGGGGGGGATATGCTCGTTGTCTAGGGGAGGACATGCTCGTTGTCTAGGGGGGGGGGACATACTTGTCTAGGGGGGGCATGCTCGTCTAGTGGGGGGCATGCTCGTTGTCTAGGGGGGGGCATGCTTGTTGTATAGGGGGGGGCATGCTCGTTGTATAGGGGGGGGCATGCTCGTTGTCTGGGGGGGTGCATGCTCGTTGTCTGGGGGGGGGATATGCTCGTTGTCTAGGGGGGACACGCTCGTTGTCTAGGGGGAGTGGAATATGCCCCCCAATTATATACATAAATATACATTGGTGCCAGTGGGGTTAATCCGTGTGTATATATATATATATATATGTATATTGCTGCTATATATACATTGGTGTCAGTGGATGCGTTGGAGGTATGAGCAGTGGCGTGGCCATGGGGGTGTGGTTAGGGGGCGGGGCTAGGGTGTGGCTTCTGTGGGTAAAAAAATCGCCGCGGCGCGCTACGCGCGCCGCAGTTTTGTCCCTCTTTCTCCTCAACAAAAGTTGGGAGGTATGTATTTCCCATTAGATGGGGACGTGTCAGTGAGGCCACATGCTAGCCGTATAATAACATTACAGTACGGCTAGCACAACACCAAAAAAATATGTAAGGATATGAGTGTAAGGGGCCTAAAAATATAAATATACTTGGCTGCAATGACAATTCAGTACTGTACTATATAATAAAGGCGTCCTGAGCAGATGAAAAGTTGAATGGGAAGAGAAGAACTGTGATGTAACAATCAGTTAGTGAGTGTCCATGTTAGAGATGTATTTTGCTAGACAATCCTTTGCATGTGTTATTATACTGCATATTATACAGCAGCCAGGCAATATCTGCACACTAGGGGCAAATTCCTAAGCGGACACACATGCGCACATGGACACACGCAGGATGGAGTGTTGTGTGCTGGCAAGCTGCCCGGCCCCAGTCTCCAGGGAAAATCCACTTTAAAACCTTGGAAGTCTTTAAAATTCATTTAGCCAGCAGGTCTGTGGAGCGCTTTATAAACAGCGCAGACACAGGAGGGGGGTTCTCTCCCAGCTTAGGTCATAGACGAATCAACCTGACACTCTGTCCCCTGGTAGTGTGAACTGGGGCCCTGGTGATCAATAAAAAACCGACTCGTGAATATTAAAGTGATGCAAAAGGTTTAAAAAAGGAAAGGAAAAATGTAAGGAAATGAGAAAGGAAAACCAAGGCTGAAAACAGAGCACACATACATAGAGAAGAGAAGACGTCAGGATCTGTTAGGGACAACTTTAATGTGAAAATGACACCATAGATGTAGTAAGAATTGCTGAGCAGATTGTAGGCAGTAACTGATTTGCAGGCAGAATATTATAGACCAGGGGGAGCTGAACCAAATCTACATTTTCATATAATGTTGTAGAACAGGATGAGGTGAAGAGACTGTATACAGTATCCTATCTACAGGCAACATGTTACAGAGGATACCAAGATGACAGGTTGTACCTAGTGTCCTATCTGCAGGCAGTATGTTATAGAACAGGAGGAGCTGAGCATATAAAAGACTTTATACGATATGTAGGCAGTATGTTATAGAGCAGGAAGAGCTGAGCAGAATGTGCATAGTGTCCTACCTATAGGCAGCATATGATACAGATGAACACATTCTATACATTCTACATAATGTCATATATGCAGCATGTTAAAGGGAACCTGTCACCAGGAGACCCATTTTTAGCACTCCTCCAGTCCCCACAGAGCATAGTACATACACTGCCAAAGAGTTTTTGTATAAAAAAATAGGTTTTACAGAAAAAAGAGAAGTTATATAGGACCTTCCAATGCCATGAGTTCTGTGACTGGACACTAGATACCTAGGAGTGGCTATAGAGGATCAGTCCCTCCTCCCCCTTAGCAAACCGCTCCTCCATGTGTCTTTTTCAAATCTATCATATATGCCTAGTCAAAGAGCAATGTCATTGAAAGTTACTGCAACATCCCCCGCCGGGGCCTAGCCTTTTCTTGGTGGCCTGGAGGCAGCCGGTGCCCAGAATACCAGAGTGGCTGGCGGTTGCGGCCATGGGCACGCTGATGTCACGGTGCTTGGTATGGGGACCTGAGGGCTGTCCTACAGCCTGGCAGGTCTCCAGCAGGTGGAGGGAGAGGCTGATGTACCGGTTCTCCCTGGGGCAACCCCTGAGGTGTCTGTAAGATAAGTCCCTGGGTAATGGATGGGGAAGCCAGTGGTGGTGACAGCCATATCTAGGGATCAGACGGAGGCAACGTTGTGCAAATCAACTCAGGGTTCTTTATTGAACAACGGATAGCAGGCAATGGTCAAAACGGTCAAACAGAAGATTCTGGTACTGGACAGGTCGTGGAAAGTGATCCGCAGGAATTGTGCACCAGCCTGATGGTATATGCAGGCTAGGATAACTGAGATGGAGCCAAACTTCCATAGTGTCCAAACTATGGAAGCTGCAGCCCTAGGGTTAGAGTCTCCTGGCTCTCTTCACTCTCTGACTCCTGAGACAGACTCTGAAGGACCATGTGCTCCTCCTGCACAGGGGTTATAGCCTCACCCTGGTCAGGTGGTAGCACCTCTCCAATCGCACTCCAGTTTACAATACAGCCACATAATTGGATAACATCTTACACCCATTTACCTGTTGCCTTTCCAGGCAGAATCTACAGATGCAATTACATAATGACAAGGTTCTAGAACCTTCATAGAGGGTTCATGACTCCCCCTAACAGCTCCTGACCTGGAGAGGGCGCTATTTGCAACTACCAGCCAGCCTATGTATTGGCAGGGATGATGCAGTACTATATAATATATCTTTTTTCTGTAAAAAACTCTTTGGAAGTATATGTACTATGCTTTGTGGGAATGGGAGAGTGCTAAAAATTAATCTCCTGGTGACAGATTCACTTTAAAGAGCAGGAAGAGCTGAAGAGAATGTACATAGAGGAGAAATTTATCAAGTCTTGAAATTCCCCCTATTGGCGCACAATGAACCAGATACAATGAGGCTCCAGCCTCATGGAACCTTGATAAATTCAGCTATAGCTTGTGCCAGGCTGCCCCATCTCGCTCTGTTTTGGTATGACAGTGGGGTTCTCCCACTTAAAGGACACCTGTCATCAGGTCTCTGTCACTTGTCCTGTCACTACTACCTGTTGGAGCAGCTCACAAGGATCCCATCCCAGCCTTTATCTAGTTATTTCATACATTAATCATTGTAAAATCACATATTTTTTATCAAGTAAATGAGGCTGGTCACATGGTCAGAGGCAGTGATGTCACCCCTGTTACCCCTCCCCTCTCCTCCTCCTGCTCATGTCTGTGTGTAATGTATAGTAAAGCATGGCTAGTGTGTGTATGTCATCTACTGACATGATGCATCCTCCTAATATACAGGTGAGAGACACAGACATCAGCTACACATGAATCTGACATGTTCTGCTGTAACATGGCTGCCTGGAGCTGCTGTATCTCTCCTAAACACACACACATGCACACACAGGCTGCAGGGGCGTGGCCACCAGCACCAGGAAGCACATCATTATACAGCATCACATCATTATACAGGCTGTCAGTCATGCACTGGGGTTGTGGCTGTGCCTCCCACTCATGAATAAGGTGGACAGCTTGAATATGCTAATGCTTCATTGGACATTTCACAGGTCATTTGCATACAGCTTTAGGACCTCATTGCTTAGGTTTACAGGCATGTAGAGGGACAATGAAGGGATAGAGGCAATGCTCTCTAATGGCAGTTTATGAAAATATATTTAGTTTAGGGGGGTTATTTTGCATGACGGGTTCTCTTTAAAGGAAACCTACCACTTGAAGTGGCAGGTATAAGAAGGAAATACTGAGCAGGGTGAGATGGTGCCGGAGCTTATTTTTGTTAGTGTTTTAAACCACTGTATCGCTGTTTAAAACACTTTTTAATCTTTATAGCCGAAGCTGCTTCGGCGCAGGGAGGTATGCGCTCGGCGCTTACCATGCGCGTGGCTCTCCTTCACTTCCTATGTAGCCGCGCGCACGGTCGCGCGCATGGCAAGCGCTGAGCGCGTACCTCCCTGCGCCGAAGCAGTTTCGGCTATAAAGATTAAAAAGTGTTTTAAACAGCGATACAGCGGTTTAAAACACTAACAAAAATAAGCTCCGGCACCAGCTCACCCTGAGCTGGTGCTCGGTATTTCCTTCTTATACCTACCACTTCAAGTGGCAGGTTTCCTTTAAAAAGATGAGCTGGCCTGTAATTGACATCATAGGTAGAACCACAACTATGAGAGACAAAATGTAAAAAAAAAAAGAAAATCAAAAAAAATCACATTGTCTGATTTTTAAAGAATTTATTAGCAAATTATGGTGGAAAATAAGTATTTGGTCACCAGCAAACACGCAAGGTTTCTGGAAGTCTTTACAATGCTGGTAGTTGTACAAGATATGGATTGTCGCAGTGTCATTAGTTTTTCACACATGGATTTTACATTTTTGGCTCCATTATGGTAAATCAGTAATAACACAGTGGGACCTGCTGTGTGTTGTCTTCTGAGGTTAAACCTACCAAATTTTTAAACCTCAGATATATTTCTCATTTCCAATATGTAAAACCATTGAATTCAGGCGAGTGTACCTTCTTTTTCTCATGGCTGCAATATGTTGAAAAACCAGAAGAATTTTTAACGGGGATGTAACAAAAAAAAAGTCATCAGCAGACACAACCCATGTAAATATCGCAGCCATTTTTTCCAATGTACTATATAAAGATGCAACACAAAACTAGTGAGTAGCAGAGACAATAGGGTAGGATAAGTAAAGTAACACTTTGCTGAACCTCCAATAAAATTGGAACAACCATGGAAACTGGTGCTTCAATGTTTAATGAAAAGAACCAGCTCATGTTCATAGTGACTCGTCTACTTTGGCCCAGGGCTAGACATATCAGGTCATATTAATATTTATATTCATGTATGAGACAGATGGATAAAATAAAATATTGGGAAAGGGTCACCGGATCTCCATAACCATACTGCTCAACATATAGCTGTGTTTCTACCTCTCAAGGTATATACCCCTCAAGACGAAGAATAGTATAAAACTGGTATCAGTCGTGGGATTAAGGGAACATTCGTAGCAGTATCCACAATTGTGGCCAGCCAGCAGGTGGCGATATAGAGCTCCGCAATCCATCCCAATGATTTATTAAGCGCAGCTTTCCAAATACAAGACGTGATACAACATTCCTGAACACTGTACCAAATAAAACCTAATTAAATTCACATGTCTAAAAATGGATTCTTCGATTCTTCCAGTCCACTTTCGTTTATCCATCAAAATCATCCCAAAGATTTAAGCACCTTCCACATTTATTTGTTGTACATTAGGGGCATAGTTTCATTTTTATTTATTTGTTGAATGCATGGAGGAAGAGCACAGAACTAACAGGAACCAGATTATAAATACTTGTATTGCCTTATGAAGATGATTTATTTATATGTTTATTTACTTGTATTATTCATGTATTTATCTGGAAATGTTGCTAGAGGGTCTATATCTGCTGAAAGTCTGCTAAAAGGTAGAGAAGTGATTGTGATACTCGAATAGGTGAAGAGTAAATTTAAAAAGAGCCTGTCATCAAGATTTCACATGTTCACCCAATGACAGGATCCCATTGCCTTTTTAATAGTATTTCCCAATATGCCTTTACAATAAACATTACTGTTTTCTCTCACAATTAAAAGCAGATTAAAGTATAACTGGCTCCCTGCAATCAAACTGCATCAAATCATGGGGGCCTCTGTTACAAGGGTGCAATCCCTGTGTCATCATCATTATCTCCTCATTCTTCTCACAATACCCCCCCCCCCCTTCTACAACACTCTCCCCACCTGCAGACTTGCACTGACAGAGTTGTGCTTGGAGCATGGGGTCATGCAGCTAATGGCTAAATGAGGGAGAGGAAAGAAGAAGCGCTCGTAGCAGAGAGGAGATAATGATAATGACACTGGGATTACAGCCTTGCACAGACACATGCGTGACTTCATAAAGATGCAGCACACTATGAAATTTTTCCCTTAACTCTGCCCCTTACTCAGCCCCACACAATTTAGTTTCCATCTAAGTGCCCCTATCTCCCCTAAATTGGAGCTGGTATAGCTGGCTAAACCCTGTTGATGTGTCCAGTGGGACACCAGGGAGCGTGGCCACCATCATACGTTGGCATATAATAAATTGCTGCCTTTCTTCTTCAAAGCAATTGATGTAATAATAGCAAGTAAATTATTCATGAACATCATAATGCATGGCTGATGAAGAAGGAACATCATAATATTAGGTAGGTAGTGTAAGTCATAACTGTACTAGATACTGTAGTTGGTCAGTGGACATAACTGTGGTGGGTGGATTTGATAAGCAGAATTCTTTAGATATGCAAATCTAAACTTGGGGATGATTCTTGACCTCAGGATTATATTGATCCACTACAATATGACAACATTTGACTGTGTGGAAGATATTTCGACAACTTTGTATGTCTTACCACACATCAACCAAATAGTCTTGTGACTCCCCGTATTCACTTCTGTTGAAGTGCGACTTGCCTGTGGCATTCAGCATGGGTATGGATATAGAATGGTAACAGCAGCAATAAACAATAACAATGCAAGCAAACAGCTGTAAAAACAGCTGTCAAAACAGCCGCAAACCAAAAATAATAATTAAGCAGCACATACACGGGGAGGAACCCCTAGCCCTCTACCCCTCACACAAACAGGGTAGATAAACAGAAATATCTTACAACCCACATACAAGCTCCTTTCACACCAGTCAAAATGACAGAATTTATCTTTGAAACCTGCTGGCAACATCCTCTGCATTATTAAAAGAGTGTCTGGCTATAAGGGGATTAAACACTGCCGCATACATTATTCCAAAATATGTCTAACAAGTAGCTTCATTATCCTCTGCCTTTTCACAGCTCCGTGTGATGTACAAATGCTACATTTTCCTCTTTT
Organism: Engystomops pustulosus; assembly: GCF_040894005.1. Taxonomy (NCBI): domain Eukaryota; kingdom Metazoa; phylum Chordata; class Amphibia; order Anura; family Leptodactylidae; genus Engystomops; species Engystomops pustulosus. Next base: position 54,582,379 of record NC_092420.1, on the reverse strand, counting down.
TTTTATTTTTTACCAACAGCTGGGAAGGGTGAGCTCCCAGCCCATTCTTAGCGTTCACATCTCGCCGTAGCCCCTTCTCCCCCTCTTCATTGTATTTCCTGCAGAACAGAGGAAGGGCCCTTCTTCTAAAGATCAATTCATATTTCCATAATCCATGCTTGTGCCTCTCCCCGGGGTGGTGGGTGTCCCTCGTGTCTTGAGCTACGTTCTACAACTGTCAATAAGTCCTGGTAACAATGGGGCTCAGACAAAGGGGCTTTGGCAGACGAAAGAGGCAGATAAGTGGGGGGAGTCTTGGCTGGTGCCATATGCTGGTTTGATTTTTAAAATACCCTCCCGGTAAAGAAAAACTGTTTCTTCATCATAATCCCCAACATGCACTTTTAACCCTTCGGCACAACAAAGGCGAATGCTTTTTAATAGGTTATATACAGGATCAAGACTGTAAGTGAAGATGACTCCATCATACAAAAAATACAGTCATGATATCACTACTGCATATGGAGCATGCTATTTCAATCATTCTTATATTTAATGTTATGTTTTATGTGCGTGGTGAACTAGAATAATAAAACCGAAATGGCATATCCCAAGTTTTGGTGACATCCATTGGGACTTATACTAAGAATGATTGAACCTGCCCTAAAGTGTAAGCACTTGTAGGAGGTAAGCAGCTCAGTCGTGAGAAATATACATGAAATTTTGGAATGAGATTATCCCTTAAAGACCAATAGAGGCAAAGTCATTAACCCCAGATTAAGTGGTTAAGAACTCAGTCTCCCCCGTTCGCATGTCACACGTGCCATAACCAACAAAGCAGGTGAACTAGATGGAGCACAGGCCTAACACTCACAAGGGCAGCAGCCGACTTCTACATATGAGACACCAGGTTTGGAAAGTTATGAACGGAGCATTGCAGAGACAAAGCGGAAATGTATCTACTACTTTTAGTTACATAGTGAAAAAATGGTACTAAATTATTTTATTTTCTGTATTCTATTTTCTGTACATGATCGTGGGGATGAATATTTTACCTGCAATGACAGCATTTTGTGATATGTTTTACAGCAGATACATAGTAACAATAGTCTACAGAGATCAGGGAAGAGGGTGAAGGAGGTGAACGCTGCAAATAAAATTCATAAGGTCCTGGCAGGGCGATTGCTCATGGATAGTTAGAGATCACATGTGGCCAGTTTATGCTCCGGAATGTCTGGACGATGAGGTAAAAGACAGGAGGCTTCACTTTACATATCAAGAAAGCAGAGCAGAACTATTAATACATTTATATGGGTAAATAAGCCTAATGTCCTGCCCCAATCAAAAAGGACAGAAAACATGGGGCTTGTTTAGACACTTATTTTACACAACCTGCTGATTTTGCTTGCATGCAGAAAACGTTTGACACATGTTTTGCCAAGTGATGCTCACAAAAAGTCGTGTTAGGGAGTGTGAACTGAAGTATAGAAGAGGGAAACAAATTCCAGCATTGGGAGTTAAAGGGGTTTTCCCACGAAGACAAGATAGGCCCTAGCCACAGGTTCAGGCCTAACTTGCTGACCAGTGGGGGTCTCAGTGCTGAGACCCCCGCAGATCCAACAGACCCCTCGCTACTCCTCAGACTAATGGAGCAGACGGCAGCGCATGACCGTTCTGCTCTATTAATCTCTATGGATCTGATGAAAATTGCCGAGCGCTGCGCTCACAGATCTCCATCAGCTCCATAGAGATTAATGGAGCAGAACAGTCATGCACGGCAGTCTGCTCCATTAGTCTGACCGAGCGACAAGGGATCCAACGGACCCCTCGTTCTCATGATCCGTGGGGTCTCAGCACTGAGACCCCCACTGATCAGCAAGTTAGGCCCTATCTTGTGGATAGGGTTTAACTGGTCTTTGTGGGAAAACCCCTTTAATTAATTAAACAGAACAAAAAGCAAGAAGAAAGGTAGATTTAGACTCCTTTCATAATTAGTCAATTATTTTTCTATTTAAAATGGTGTTTTCTTGCTTGTATATGTTGTATACAAAAGCTTTTTTGTTTTTGTATACAAGCTTTTTAATATAAAAGTGAATATCCCACAAAAGGACCGGATAATTGAATGTTTACCTGCTTTGTAGGTTACATTTCTACAATGAGGACTCCTATAAGCAGAAAACAGGCTTCTATTTTTATTGCTTTACTATCTGTTGGTGTTGAGGAGGTTTACCTGACAGCTATCCCCTCTACTCCATCCCCATGTAAATGCAGACTTGGCTCAGCCTTGTGTGCATGCATTTTTAATGGGGAGAAGGGAATGTGCTCTGGATCAGACATACTGTGGCCTAGATACCTTTTGTGGCACCTAGGTCAGGAGTATGGATTGTTGAATTCTCCTGGATTTTATGCCCTACTGAAGCTATGTAATATTTTATTATAACAGTGATCTGTAGACAATTTTTACTACCATTCATAAATGTATGCGAATCATTTTTTTTTATGTACTTCCAAACTAATTACAGAATCCTAATTTTCTACCTACTTACAAACTGGACTTATTCTTCAAGAATTATCTGTTATTTATCTGCTATTGCGCTCAGGATTTCATGAAAGGTCTTTTACATACACATATTTCATTCTCTCAGCTGAGACCACCGGCTTGAAGGCAAGTAAAGTCCAGGTAGTTTCAGTGCCTGCTCACAGATAGCGAGGCCCGAAATACCCAGCTAATTGTGAGCTGCACACAACGAAGCCGAATTCTTGCTGGCAGTCCAGGAAGCCGAGGTGTGTACACATCATTACATCCAGCAGCGCTCACTGGGCTCTAACACAATCAGACCAACTTGTGATGTTACCAACCTGGTCAGAGAAGTCCTCCGGGAACTTCCACAGCAAGGCCGGATCTGTAAATAATTGACACAGAGCATTAATCAGAGGAGTCAGGACAGGATGGAACCACCAGAGACATTAATATTGACAACTTCTCTTCCAAGGATAATCATAATTCCTACACAAACACTTCTGTGGGCCCAAATAGTTAATCCTGACTGCTAAAATTTGGCACACACAATGCCTGTTTTTCACGCTGTACAATCTGCTGCAACCCACCAATCAAAGCAATTTTATCTAATATCGGAGGAAACCTTTCCACATAGACACAAGTCAGGAACTGGTGCCCGGGGTGCATTTAAAAAATGAATCTAGAATATCTTTCACATGTTATATAGCAGGAAGAGCCATTCATATTCATCTGTAGGAAAAGACTTGAACTGTATTTATCTAAATATCTGCTCATATTGAGCTAAGGAGTCCAGTAGGCGGTGCTCCAGCAATGGGGACTTTTATCAGGGCTTGTAGATTTCTAGCATACAAGTCCTGAAATACCTGCAATCAATTATGCACAGCTCTTCCTGTTCTGTAACAGATTGACCAGTCCCCTGGAAGTAGTAAATTACTGCAATGCTTTAGCATTCATGGACTTTCTGCTTCCAAAAACATTGACTTTAAAAAGGACCCCACCACCAGATTTTACCCCAGTAAACTAGCAGCAAACTCAGGTGAGTGATAGAATTCTCTCCCATTTACCTATAAATAATCTCCTCCAAAGTCATTTGCAAATGAGCAGGGAAGGGTCATATTTTGCCTGAGATGCGTCAAGTTTAGAGGTTGCAGGTAAAGTATCACTTCAGATGCCTCTATCTTTTGTTTTATAGTAACTAAAACATATTAAAGATAAGGGCATTTCATACCCTACTTGAGGGTGCTGATATTCACTAGTCTTTATGGCAACTGACATTGCAGCATCACAGAATGAATGTATACTCTGCATCACAGCATGCTTCCATGAATTTCTACTGCACCCCATACTACATGGAGACATGCTGTGATTTCATCTAATCAGATACATGCATGAAGCATAGTTTGCAAATGTTAAGGGGTAAAAGGACCTTATAAATGCATGGCAAGATTACAAAGTTCATTTTATGGGGATGTGAGGGAAACAATTTTTAGTTAAGAAAAAAGGGTGTAATTTAGGGGAACCTGTCACGAGCTGTATTAGTGAAAAATGTGGTGACAGGTTCCCTTTAAATTTTCCAAAAGTTAGATTACAAAGTTGATAATAGTGATAATTTATCATCCAATATTTGATGATAAATCTGTCATACAAGTTGTCCATCTATTTATTATTAAAATAAACCAGTTTCATGGGAATCCATGCCCCTTGTTTTGGGCAAATTTCAAAAATATCCAAAATACATACTATGTATGTGGTGCAGTACATGTTGGACACTAATTATACCAGAATTCGGGTATATTTTGCTTAGAATATATCTCTACCACTGTGTCCAGAAATAAATTTCACATATCGGCAATAGCACGAATCGCAGACTGGCTACATGGAATCGCAGACTGGCTACATGGAATTTGTTGAACTGAACCTGAGAATGCAGTGTAATAGACAGAGAGGTTGCTATAGAGCAGGTGGAACTGATCAGACTCATGTATAGTTTTCTAGAACAGTCTGAATGCATCCACAATCTGCAAAGAACACATGATGATGAATGATGTGACAAGAAGCACTGAAACAGAACCAGCCATGACAAGCCCTGTATCTGGTGCATGATTCTGGGTACTGCAATACCTAATTGTAATGGGTTCTGGGAGAGACATTAACCTTTGAATGGGATCAGTCTCAATGTCTGGGCACCTACCATCACCCTGTGTCTCTGAACTGGTACCAGTTCTCTATCAAGATACATTATATATAGGGGATTGTTACACAGTGAATGGCTCTTGTTTCTCATGTATCAGCATCCCCCCAGTACAGTTATACATCACTACTCAGGTCACTTAGTGACAGCACAACCATAGCTGCTATCATCTTATCCTCATGCCACTTATAACCTTTGGGATCAATGTGTCAAGTCCTGGGTCAGGTCTGAGCAATCAGTTAGAGTTGTAAATCACTGCGGACCAAACCACAGACACCAAGAATCCAAAATGAAGGGGAAAAAACTACATGTAATAGCGTAGTGTAGCATAGATAAAAACATAGATATACATATATATGTATGTATCCTCAATACTGTATACAATAGACAAAATAAGTGTTTGATCCCAGGCCAATTTTGCAAGTTTTACCACCTACGAAGAATGGAGAGATCAGTAATTTTTATTGTAGATAACCTTCAACTGTGAGACAGAATCTAAATCTATAAAATCACATTGTATGATTTCTAAATAATTAATTAGCATTTTATTGCATGATGAAATATTTGCTCTCCTACCAACTAGTACTCATTACATTTAGCTCCTCCTACTCTGCACTCATTACCAGTAGCTCCTCCTACTCTGCACCCATTACCAGTAGCAGCTCCTACTCTGCACTCATTACCAGTAGCTCCTCCTACTCTGCACTCATTACCAGTAGCTCCTCCTACTCTGCACTCATTACCAGTAGCTCCTCCTACTCTGCACTCATTACCAGTAGCAGCTCCTACTCTGCACTCATTACCAGTAGCTCCTCCTACTCTGCACCCATTACCAGTAGCAGCTCCTACTCTGCACTCATTACCAGTAGCTCCTCCTACTCTGCACTCATTACCAGTAGCTCCTCCTACTCTGCACTCATTACCAGTAGCTCCTCCTACTCTGCACTCATTACCAGTAGCAGCTCCTACTCTGCACTCATTACCAGTAGCAGCTCCTACTCTGCACTCATTACCAGTAGCAGCTCCTACTCTGCACTCATTACCAGTAGCAGCTCCTACTCTGCACTCATTACCAGTAGCTCCTCCTACTCTGCACTCATTACCAGTAGCTCCTCCTACTCTGCACTCATTACCAGTAGCAGCTCCTACTCTGCACTCATTACCAGTAGCAGCTCCTACTCTGCACTCATTACCAGTAGCAGCTCCTACTCTGCACTCATTACCAGTAGCAGCTCCTACTCTGCACTCATTACCAGTAGCAGCTCCTACTCTGCACTCATTACCAGTAGCAGCTCCTACTCTGCACTCATTACCAGTAGCAGCTCCTACTCTGCACTCATTACCAGTAGCAGCTCCTACTCTGCACTCATTACCAGTAGCAGCTCCTACTCTGCACTCATTACCAGTAGCAGCTCCTACTCTGCACTCATTACCAGTAGCAGCTCCTACTCTGCACTCATTACCAGTAGCAGCTCCTACTCTGCACTCATTACCAGTAGCAGCTCCTACTCTGCACTCATTACCAGTAGCTCCTCCTACTCTGCACTCATTACCAGTAGCAGCTCCTACTCTGCACTCATTACCAGTAGCAGCTCCTACTCTGCACTCATTACCAGTAGCAGCTCCTACTCTACACTCATAAACGGTAGCTCCTCCTACTCTACACTCACTACCGGTAGCTTCTCCTACTCTACACTCGTTACCAGTAGCTTGTATTAACAGCACCTGTTTGAACTTGTTTCCTATATAAAAGACACCTGTCCACGTACTCTATAAATCCATCACAACCCAACCTCTACGACATGGATAAGACCAAAGAGCTGTCAATCTTCCTCGTTCTGGGGCTCCATACAAGATCTCACCTCTTGGGGTAAAGAGGATTTTGAGAAATGTCAAAAATCAGCTACACAGGAGGACCTGGTCAATGAGCAGAGTCCAGCTGGGAACACAGTATAAAAGATTAGTAACACACTACATGGTCATGGATTAAAATCATGCATGGCTTGCAAGGTGCACATGTGCACACCAGCACACGTCCAAGCCCATTTGAAGTTGCCATTGACCATCTTATTGCTCCAGAGGACGCATGGGAGAAGACCATGTGGTCAGAGACAAAAATAGAACTTTTTAATATTAACTCCAATTGCTGGGTTTGGAGGAATGAGAAGGATCAATGCAACCCTAAGAACATCCAAACATGAAGCATGGGGGGTGGAAACATCTTACTTTGGGGGTGTTTTCTTGTAAAGGGGACATGACAACTGCACTGTATTGAAAGGAGTATGGGGCCGTGTATCACAAGATTTTGGACAAAAACTTCCTTTTTCTCAGAAAGAGCAATGAAGTTGAGTTGTGGTTGGGTGATGGCCTGTGGTCAGGTGATGGCCTGATTGCCCAGAGAGAGGGCTCCGAGTGCCACCTCTGGCACCCGTGCCATAGGTTCGCCAGCACTGACATAGAGGAAGGTGGGAAGTGCCAAAAGAGGTGGAGGGTTAGACAGTGTAACAGCATGTGAAGCTGCAGTATGAAGGAGCTCTGGTGACACTCTCCAGAGCCCTTCTGACTGATTAGCATAATTTTAAAAGCTTATTTTAGAAGAAAGGAGATCATGGAGTAAGTGTCGCTGGTTTATAATGCTTGATTTTGATGGTAGATTTTCTGTAATGTGCTTGTATACCACCCCTACCCTTCTTTAAAAAAAAAAAACAGACAAACAGAGAAAACTGGGAAGACTAACATGAGGACTAATTGGTAGTGAGCATTAATAACTCTGCCCAGGGCTGCATCTGCCATGAGGTGAGATGCAAATCTCGCTTCAGGCGGCAGAATGCGGCTCCATGTAAAGGGCGGCGAAATTTGCCGCTCTAAAGTGGGCGATTTGGGCGTCCATTAACGCCCGAATCGCCCACCAGCATTTTAATATTCGCCTCAGGCAGCAAATATGCTAGAATCAGCCCTGACTCTGCCCCATTAATAATTACGCATACATTGCAGTCATGCAGTAAGGTTTTGCCATTCTGGAATTAAGGGAAATAAGGTGACCCCATGAGAGTGATTAAGGCACCCATATTCAAGGTCGCCCAAGTTTAAAAATCAAGTGTCTAAACGAGGTGACTTTTATTCCGAGAGACTGATGCATTAAGAAAACACAGCTATGTGTAACAATTAATAGAAAAAGAGCAAAAAGCGAAGCTCCATTTGACAAGGGAGGACGAGTGAATATGAGGTGTAGGAAGGAGGATGATGAAGTGACTGCTTGCTGCATACATGAGTGAGTGCTGCATCCAGCCTCACCGAGAGTCCATCCCGCTCATTCAGAAACCTCAAACAATACACAAGGGAGCCATTGCTAATCTGCTTTATAGATGCTGTGTTCTTGAACATGACGCTTCAAGTGGTTACAATGTGACAAAAGAGCCAGAACAGGCATTTGACTTGTCAGACTGATAACCATGTCTACAGAGCTACAATGCAGCGATAATTTATATGCCGGGTACATTATACCTGTGCGCCTGCCATGCCGCGGTGTGAGATTGTAGAAATAGTTCATTCTACACACTATGGAGTCACATCACTTCCAAAAAAATAAGGTTACCTAGTGCAAAACAACAGGAAAAGTATATAGCACGCCTTTATATATCGCTGTATAATCTGTAATAAAAGACAGCAATGTCAATAGTAATCTAAATTAGAAGCAAAAGTAAACCTTAATTTTAAAGGGGTATTAGACTTGAAGCCAAAAGAAAAATATTACATTAAAAAAAAAAAAAAAAATGCTTATTCTCAACTTCACAATCCATGGCTGCTGTTGTGATTGTTTTTGGGCCCCAGCAACACTACACACCTAACACAACCCCAATCCGGCTACAATGTCAAGCTATAGTGCAGTGGCCAGAGTGAAAACTGCAGGATGTAGTTCATGTTATGAAAAACACTGCATTGTTTTAACCTGGTCAACATGGTCACAAAGCCAGGCAATAAAGATCAAGGACTCCCCAATTTATTTTATGATCAGATAACAAAATAAGTTTACATTTATTTTATTTTCTGATTGAAGATTATTTGTTTTATATTTTCGTGCCTGAGCTCTAGTAAAAACATTTATTAAAATATAGGAAAAAAAAGTACATGGAATTTTTTTATTTTTTTTACGTCTTCAAAATTTCCTTTAAAGTATTTTAGCATAAAACTTGGTTAAAGCATCACTCCAATAATTTATTTTTCACAAATCACAACAGCTTTTGTCACATAAGACACTTTACTCATTGCATTTATTACCTATATTCCAAAGTTTCTTTGCTATTCTCCTGAGTTTAGCCTGTCCATGCAGTACCTGTCTCCTGCCTCTGTCACCTCTGGGAGACCGTAGTTTGTTTAGACAAGACAGGCTCCAGCGGCTGGAGGGCTTCTGTTCCATGCTCTCTCTGGAGGCAGGGATAGGTCATGTGAGGTTGCTCTGTGTAGCTAGCAGGAGAGCCTTTTGTCTGTGTAGATCAGTAGATGCCGAGTCTACCCGGATGACTGGTACATGTACTACCTCAACGCTAATCAGAGCCGCATCTAGCAATATACAAATGGTGGAGATATATCTCACAACAAAGATAATGAGCCCTCACATTGATATCAACCTATAAACATTTCAAGAGAACAGCCCAGTGTGTATAGGCAAAACAAAAATCATTTTATTCCAAAATCAAAACTAAATGATATACACAGAATTTAATTTAATAAAAACATTTAAAAATGTGTAAAGACACACTAAATTCATATGGACCCAAAATACAATACCAAGGTCCATATTAAGCCACACATGCTGAGAGTGAAGGCTATCTCCCTACAATAGTAACAAACTAGATTGTGTGTACAACTCGGCAAATCAGCACTGGGGAAAAGCCAAATTGGTTTCAAATGGGACCAATAAGACGAGTACCGCCTATGTAAAAAGTAGCTGAAGAAGTATGGGACTTATTCAGGGATCACTACCAATAAGTTCTCAGAGTCTGCCTTTTAACACCAAGGTTGGCTACCTACCTCCAATCACAGCCAGCAAATCAGAGCCGCAACTGCCATGAGGCCACATAAGAATCTTGCCTCAAGGGGCAGATGTAACAGACCTGAGGGGGGCAGCAAACAGGTGAATCACTGTTCACCTTACCGTGCCATTGTAACTATGTACTATGTGCCATGTACTATTAGAGAATGCAGGGCAGACAGCAATGCCGCCCAGGACCCAGTAACCTGTGCGGTTTTGCCATTGGCCCTGCATTCTCTAATAGGACATGCAGAAGGAAGCACAGTCACATGTGTGCACTCCCACCCTGCCCGCCTGCTTATCTGCACATCTGGCCACAATCAGATATAAGAATTTGGTAAAGTCATTTTCTGGTGACACCATTTCTTTAACCTGCACATGTAAAGGCTCTGAAGACCTAGGTTAAAACGTCAATGTAACTTTTCCCCCTAAAGGCCACAATGAAAAACACATGAACACCTACTTATTCCTCAAAAATATGTTTTTTTCCTCTGTACTGCGTTGACATGCTAGAACTATCGAATCCACACATCATGAAGGTTCTGCTGCTTAGTTAACCGTCTAGATCACTATCAATCTTCTCTTATATTTACTAACAGGAAGCGAGGCCGCTATTAGGATTAGATGCTTCTTCTGTGAATCATTTCCTTACCTTGATGTGAAAGCACCATGTACTTAAAATTGTGCTATTTTGATATGAATGTGGGCACCTTAAAAGCTGGGCCAATATTAAACAATGTATACTTAGCAAGCACTGGAAGGAAATCTTTTTTCCCCAAAATAGAAAAAACAGACTTAAACCAGAAAGTCTACACTAAACATAGTATTATGGCAGATTCTGGATGAGTTACTTTAAACCGTAAATCTTTATATATTGATTTAATTTGGGATAAAAGGTTTAGGCCAGTGGTGGCGGACCTATGGCACGGGTGCCAGAGGTGGCACTCTGAGCCCATCCTGTGGGCACTCAGGCATTTGCCCCAATTTCACCAAACAGGGCCACATCCACCAAATCTTCCTGCAGTCCCAAGCAACTTAAGGGATGCTCCTCAAAGTGCTACTTTACAGCAACACTTCACTGGCTGTTTGAAACTGCAGGAGAAGTAAGAAGGTGTTGACAGAACTGCATTGTCTTTGGAGGTCCTCCTGCTGGACCCACTATTCTACCTGGAGAGAAGCAGCAACGAGAGTCTGAATTTGCCCTCCTTCTCTCAACTGCATTGGTGGCTGTAGGAGAGCCAATACAATTGAATGATGTTGAAGAACTGGTAGCAATAAGTTACTTCTTGAAATGCCATGTTGGCACTTCATGGTAAATAAGTGGATTTTGGTTGTAGTTTGGGCACTCTGTCTCTGGTTTAGGCTCTCTTGTTCCTAGAAGTACACCTAGAATCATACGTTAGGACCAGGGCAACATCTGTTACACATGGGTAATAGATATCAGATGAGTTATTGATAACAGAGATATATGACCATGACAGCAGACAAAACCCGAGAGACCTGGAGAAAGCAATGCCCCATGTGCCCAGACCTGATAGACTGCCCAGCTATAATGTCACAGACAGCTGCAGGTGAGAATTAAGTGTTGTCACATACAAGTAAAGGCAATCTCACATTGTATCGCTCCACATGATGCATCAAAGTTGACCACTGAAACCTTGTCTGCAAAACAGTCAAATCATCAGAGACCCTCTATCAAGAGGAAATTGAAGGCATTGAGATTTCTTTACTCCAGTATTTTAGATTTGCGGTTTATGCAGATATGTATAATCAGAGATCTGTTCTAAATTTTCAGCCAGGAATGTGGAGCACTCAGAATTCCCAAACATTCCGTGTATAGGGTCAAGACATGGAAGAATTGTTTGTTCACTCCGATACAGACAGAGAGAATGTGATTACCATGTAAATTACTTAGGACAAAAACAATGGAAATCTCAAAAAAATACCATTTATTTCTTGTAGTATGACACTTTTATCAGTGTACACCATATAACATGTAGCATCTTATGTTCTATACATAAACATAAGTAGCAGATGTGCTAGGATCACACAGCATTGAGAATGGGCATCTTTTGCCTGTGTCTATTGCATGATATTAGGCCAGCAGCACCACCATGGTCAGTCAGTGCATCACAGATCATGCGCAGGCCTGATTTCACATAAGTGCAGAGGCCAGGACTCCGAGCATCACAGTGATATATGATGCAAGGAGTTATTTTTTCCCTCCAAAACAGCAACTCCAAACGCTACTCACCATAACAGTTTGGTGCTGCTGTTCCATGGTGAAGAAGGGACTCCTTGCATCATATCTCACTATAATGTTTGGAGTCCTCTGTGGTCAGCGCATGAAGCATGATTCTTGGACCAATCACAATGGTGTGTGGTTGGCCTAAGGGTTCTCACCCTTTCATTGGGTCACCAGGCTTTCAGTACCATCACCAAGAACCCTGGGGCTCAGTTTTATAGGGCAAATTGGGTGTTGCTTTCATTTAACAAAGCTGCAAAATGTGAACAATGCTGTTTTTCAGGCACCTTACCCACAAAATATACTGGAAAACTTGCATATACTCTAAAAAAGTTAAACAAAAGAAAAAAAGGAAAATAACTTTTAGAACACAAGCCCTCACTCTCAGAACACAGTTACAAAAATACATTTTTCAAAAAGAAGAAGGTGATAAAACAAAAGCACTGATCCAGTGGGAAAAAAAGATTTTTGCTAAACAAAAACTTCTCACAAATTGGTCCAACCAAAAATAAAATAAAAAACAGATGTAAAGGTGGAAGTAATTGTAGTACAAGAGCCCAGTCCCTCTTGTTACCAGACTACAACAGCGAGCTGCCCCACACAGCCTGGCCTTTCTGCAATTGTGTCACACTTGTTGTGTCTTTGTTGTGCCAAACAAAAGAGTGGCTTTTGTGTAGCTTGTCTGAGCATGGCAGAGTAGCTCGCTCTCACAATGCCCATGCTGTGGGGGCCTTGGACTGGCGGCGTCTCCTCTGTCACCCCATTCAGGGGGTCAAGAGAATCCTCTCATCCACTGGAGTGGAAACATGGAGAGGACCCTGCAGTGTGCCAGATCATCTCTACACCGGGGCATGTGTTAAGACTGGGCATTGTTCTGAAAACGACTGGAGACAGAGTTTAAACAGTGTAAGACTCTGGAGACTCGTCTGTGCCCCACTACTGAAATTCAGGGCATGCACAGATACAGGATAAGCAATGCACGGGATCCAGGAATAAGAAGAGCATCACAAAATAAAGGGAAGACTTCTACATGTTATAAAGAAGATAATAATCACCATATTGGGTGGGGGGGTATAAACATACAGAGATATAATGTTATGGATTTATATGTGATGCATATAGACAGTATATACTGTATCTATCGATCCACAAACACATATACATTTATACATATGTGACCTTCTATTTCTAACACACATTAAATATATAGATACTATCTATGGATCTGAATAGTTCACTGTGTAACAGGAAGTCACAGATTGAAGAATTATCCAGTTTTGAAAAGAACATGTGAATGGGGATTAGGACAGACACCCTGCTGGGAGTCAAGGATGGGTCAAAATAAATCTTTAAGGATTAACTTGCTCTGTGCTGGCTCATTCTTGTTGTAATGTCCCAATAACCATATGGCCAAGCAAACCAGCACAGAAATATTTCCAAAACAAAGATGTACGTTTTCATTCAATATTTCTTCCTGGTGAGTTTTACTTTTAGACAAAAACATATGCAATGACACCCATCTATTGGGATGTTCACAATTTGCCCATTCCTGTTGTTTTTTCAGGTTTTTGGCATCAGTTTTTATGAGACACAACCAGGTGTGCAGATATAAGGTATAAAGCAGAGATTTGCATCTGTTTTTTGTGCAACTACTTCTGGTTGTAGCTCACAATAACTGATGAAATAATGGAGACGTGAACTGAGCCCTAGTTGTATTATACAATGGGTAACAGGTGAAAAAAGAAAAGTAAGCAAAGTCGGATAATAATATCTAGTATCCAAAAGACTCGACCCACTATAACCAGCCACTCGCCAAGTCATCATGTCGGATGCTACACAACCTCACAGCTCATCTGCTGATTGGCTGTACCAGTCATCTGCCCAGGTCACACCCGTGTTTGGAGCTGATCTTTTGTCACTAAAACGATAATAAGAGATAACGGGTTTGTTAAAACGTCCAATGATTTCAATGGATGTTTAACGGCTTTCGTTCCGCTTCAGTGTACATTTGCACTACTTCTGAGTGTCCAATCTTCCGCTCAAATAAAGTAACCACTAATGAAAGTGATGCAAATGAACACTAAAGGACAGGGGCGTAACTTGGAGAGGCTGGGCCCCATAGCAGATTTCTACATGGGGCCCCCCTTCCCCCCCCCCCCCAAATATATACATATTTAGGCTGCATTCACATAAACATGTACACGCCCGGCTATAGCGTGGTAGGCACATGTGGGGCGCACTGGAGAGGAGGAGAGGTGATAGCGGCTCACCCCTCCCCTCTCCATAGAGAATGGAGCCGCATGGTCGTTCTTACGGCCATACATAGTTCAGGCTTTATCTCTTTTGCGGCCACGGCTCGAAACAGTGAGTACTCGTTGTGCTCACTGCACCGAGCCCAGGCGCTATAGACGCATATGGGGGAAGTATATCCGGCAGCAAATTTGCAGCCAGATATACGACCCTCACACGTTATTGTGAGTGTACTCCTATACAGACATGTTTATACAATTAGACACATTTCTACACTCATATATACATACATTTATATACTTATATACACACACACATAAATTTGTACACTCATATACTCGCACCTATATACATACAAGTATACACTCATTTATGCACTCTGTTACACTGTATATACAAACTCATAAAGTATATACAGACATACTGTATATAAACATCACACATACTGCTTACACATTATATACTATCTATCTATATATATATATATATATATATATATATATATATATATATTAAACTCACATACAGTATACACTGACCATATATACACATACATGCAGTATAAAAACGCCATGTACACACATACAGCAAATACACACACATTCAGTATATACAGCATATATACACACATATGGGAAATACACACACACATTCAGTATATACATATATACAGAGCATATACATACATAGCATATACACAGCATATGCAAAAACACACATACATCATATATGTGCATATATTTAAATGTGCACATATATATGCTTATATAAATATGTGCGTGTATTAATACAGTAGATGCATATATACACATATACACAGTATATACAGATATACAAAGTATATAATCAAGGAAAATACAAACAGCACACAAAATATATAATCACGTATACAAACAGCACTCCAAGGCGTCCAGCATTAGGTGAAAAAAATGTTCTTCTTTATTCCATGTTTGAAAAAGGCTCCTAGCGAGCCGAAATGTCGCTGTACTTTGTTGTACTTTTTAAACATGGAATAAAGAAGAACATTTTTTAACCAATGCTGGACGTCTTGGGGTGCTGCCTATTTTTGTGATTATACACAGTATATACACACATACACAGTATATACACACATACACAGTATATACACATATACATAGTATATACATATATACACACATACACAGTATATACACATATACATAGTATATACATATATACACACACATACACAGTATATACACATATACATAGTATATACATATATACACACATACATAGTATATACATATATACACATACACAGTATATACACATACACAGTATATACACATATACACAGTATATACAGTATATACATATATACACAGTATATACATATATACATATATACACAGTATATACACATATACACAGTATATACACATATACACAGTATATATACATATACACAGTATATACACATATACACAGTATATACATATATACACAGTATATACATATATACACAGTATATACATATATACACATATACACAGGAGATGCATTTATACAATAATACACAATATATACACAGATAAATACATGTATATACTTACCTTTTCGGATGTTTTGGGGCTGTTTTGATAACCACCCGGCCGTGGCTGCAGGTGGGTGTTCTGGCGGGTAGATGGGTGATCGGATGGGTGCCTATGGGGGGGTCCTTACACTCTGGGGGAGTCGGGCGGGTGTCTGTTCTGCTGCCCGGGGGGCTTTTGCATTTTTAGCCCCGGGGGGGGGGGGGGGGGTTGTGAGGCGTCACACTCTGGGGGAGTCGGGCGGGTGTCTGTTCTGCTGCCCGGGGGGCTTTTGCATTTTCGGCCGTGGGGGAAGGGGTGGGGGTTTGCGGTTGTTGCGCGGAGTATTGGGGGAGTCGGGCAGCTTCTTGTTAAGCAGCGCGGAGTGTAGGGGGGTGGGGGTTTGCGGCGGAGTCTGGTGGAGTGGGTTGGGTGCCCGCTCTGCCGCCCGGCAGGGCCTTTGCCTGTTCGGCCGCGGAGGGAGGGAGGGGGGGAGGGAGCCGCAGAGTACTGCAGAGTATTGGGGGAGTCGGGCAGCTGCTTGTTCGGGAGCGCAGGGTTTTGGCGGGTGCCAGCATGCAGGGGGATGGGTGAGCGTTCACCTGTGCCGGGGGGGGGGGGGGTGTCTCAAGTGGAACCCTGTTACCACATGACCCACTTCTTGATTCACCCTGTTGGCCCCGACGTGTGTGGAAGAGACCTACACCAGGACCGTGACATCGCGAGCATTCTCCTGTGCAGGGGCGGGCGGCACACGGAGGGGGCGGCAGCTCACGGAAGGTGCGGATTTAGGAGTGGACACAGAGGTAGGGGCCCGGGGGCACGATCCGGCAGGCAGACACTACGGGGACACACGGAGTCCGTGCATCCCCGGGCCCTTAACCTCACGGGCCCCGTAGCAACCGCTACGGCTGCTACGGCGGTTGTTACGCCACTGCTAAAGGAAGCCTTATGTATCCCCAAATCCTTACACGCCTGATCTACCAAAATATAAACTATTTTCAGAATATATTTTCAGAAGGTTACAACCGCATGCATGTTAATAAGTGTGGGTCACAGTTTCCCATTGGACCCCCAAAAAATGTAATTTACTTTTGCTCTGTCCACACAATGGGGCTCATTTACTAAGGGTCCAAATCGCGCATTTTCGTCCGTTTCACGAATTTTTCCGATTTGTGCTGAATTGCCCCGGGATTTTGGAGCACACGATTGGATTGTGGCACATCGGTGCCGGCTTTCACGCAACAGAAATCGGGCAAATCAGAAAACCCAACGGATTTAAAAAATAATTGAGTCGCAAGAATAGCACTCACATACACTGAGACTGAAAAGGTGAACTCCGGCGCACTTCAGCGCAGCAGCGACACCTAGTGGACATCGGCGCACGACCTTAGTGAATCCCGGCAGAACCCGAATCAGCGCCAGAGAACGCACTGCTGGATCGAGTAAGTAAAATTGTCCCAATGTGCTCCTCAGTAAAGGTAAGCCCAGCCTTTTGATTCTTTCTGCAAATGAGTGGTTTGGGCACTGAAGAGTGGGCATTCAGTCCAAATGCTCTTAAAGGGTCAAAGACACTGTATGACGAGACAGATCCTTACCCTGTTCAGTGCTGAACTGGCGATAATCTCCATCTGCAGTGTTGTAACTATTATCCATGGAGATTCTCCACATTAACCTCTCCTCTCTTGCATTTGTCCTTCTAGCCTTCTTTGGGAACTTGAATGAGTTTGTGATGTTGTAAAGATGCAATATTCTAGAAATCACAGACTTGGAATGACCAACTTCTCTTGCTATGGCCAATAAGGTTACCCCTTTTACCTTCATGGACAGCCTGCTGCAGGAGGATTTAGTCCATTGGACCAGCACAACATTTTTGTGAAGCAGGTGAAAACTGGCAAGTTAGGCACCAGTTAAATCGAGTTTGTCAGATAATGAAATAAATTAGCACCAGGTTTAAGATAAACAACAGTAACTTGCAGGTATCTGAAAGTGTTATCTCATTTACATTTGTATTATGTGCTTTAGAATATATACAATGTATGAAATAAGGTAGTGAGGCCAGCAGTGATACGCACTGACAGCGGCTTTACTGCTACAGCAGGAGTTCCGGGCTGTAGCAGGTGAATTGCTGTCAATATAATGTCACCGCTAACAGACTATGGACAACTTGGTGTAAGCTTTTCTTGTAATACATTAATAAATCAAAATCTCCAAGTGGCAGCTTTTACCATATTCAGAAATTTGGCTGTTGGTGTTCCAAAGCACTGGTCACATGTTCTCTCTCATAAGTCTCTACCGCATATTCTGCCCTCTCGCCTGTCTCATAATGATTTAAAGAGACAGAGAGGGTATTATCTTTTATCTACTGACACTGCGAGGGAGAGGAAACACTGGGCAGCAAGTGAATGTTACAAACGGAGAGGTAGAGGCATAACTGAGGGAGGTATACAGTAGTAATGAGCTGTATCAGACTGAGCTGTCTGCTGTGAGATGGGAAGGGGAAGAGTGTAGACAAGTAAGGGGGGTGGCTGAGAGAGGGATTGAGCTGCGTCATACTGAGCCGGAGCTTGCTGTGAGATTGTAAGGGAAGTGGAATTACTTGGCTTGCTGGCGCTTGTAACAGATCCTTATGCATGAGATGAAGGACTTGATTCAGATGGATTTTAGTGATGAAGCACAAAGTACAATTTTAATGCACTTTTATTGGTAAATCATTTTAATTAATCTTAGGTGCAAATAGTTTGGGCTTGGGCTTGGACTTTATAGACGTAACCGGAGATGAAAAAGAAAAACATTTATAGACGTTTAAAGAAAATCTACCATTAAAATCAAGCATGATAAACCAGGGACACTTACTCATAGGTCCAGGCACTGTCACTATGGTAATCTTGTTATATTTGTTGTGCATGGTCTCCCTCCTTCTAAAATTAACTTTTAAACTGATGCCAATGAGTCTGAGGGGCTACTCTAAGCCTTTACTGTTACACTGTCTCACCCTCCCCACTGCTCCCTCAGCACTTGTGCAGTACGGCCGAAGGGTGAAAAGTCATTTTAAAAGACATTTTTTTTATCCTATTAAAACAGGTTGGAGAGCCACTTGCTGTATAACTCTCCAGTTGTTTTCTACTAGAAAAACTAGAACTTTTATATTTGAGTCCCAACCACAGAAGTAGCAGTTAAAAGGGGTGATAATTATATTGTTACCCCCTATCAACGGGGGGACAACGACCCCTGGTGGGCGTTGGACTTTTTGAATATCCATCAATCAAAAGAATGAGGGTCCTACTATCACTAATTGGTGTAATAGCAGGTTAAACATTCGCCCTGCTTCTCCAATATAATCCTATGAAGTTGCTGAGCACAGCGTTCAGCTACGCTCTCATAGACAGAGAATTTGAGTGCCAGAGATTCTACAGCGCTGTGCTCTGCAATTTCTGACTCTGACCCATAGTAGCCAAACCCCAATCTCTTCATCAGTGCATATACACTGTGCATATAGTTAAACAATATAAATTGATGCAACCCTTTAAACACAAGATTTTGTCACATCTTCTAGAAAGTGTTTCACTTTTACAAATCAGTGTGTCTCACTGACAATTTTCTCATTGAACGACTATATGACGTAAAATGCACCCGTGTTATGGTGGAATTTTCTCCTACAGATATAAGAAGGTGTGGCTTCATTGATAAAGGGGTGTGGCCACATACAGTGGGTGTGATCTAGGTACAAGCACAGGCCGCCAATAATTTCACCAAAATATTGGCACAGTTCTATGGCATGAACAAGACCAACAGTAGTTAAAAGCAGACAGTATAACAATGCACCAGATTTAAGCCTGATGCATTTTTACTACTTTCCTTATATTGTAATATTGTATATACAATATCTGTAAAGCTAACCCATGATTTTCATCCTAAATGTAATCTGAAATAACGGTCAGTCTTCTTCTATCAGTACATATTGTCAGGTTTAATGTGGGACATTTGGCAGTCCTACACACATTCTTTCATCTTATCCATAAAACCTTATCATGGGGAACGTGGCAATTCCTTTCAGGTGCACGTACGTAAGAGTTATGAGCCACATGTGACCGAGCGCCGTTTTATCTTGCACTTTCTTTCAACTTGCAAGTGCAAAGATATTAAACTTTAGGGTTCACTTTTTCCTATACCAGTTTTGTATTATGAATGTTCCTAACTTTATCCTCAGGACTTTGTGACCACTGGTGTAATTGAGGTTTAGGTTTCCCATTCACTACAATAATCAATTTTAACTAATAAGGTGCCGAAGGCTGAAGCTACACGCCATCTTAAAGGTTCGTCTAGCCTTTTTGAAACATAATCTGGAACAACAATATGGGGTACAACACCCAGTGCCACGGCTGATGAGGTGTTTAAGGGGCTGTGGTGCTCATGCAGGATTGTGCCATTAGTACTTTCTTAATATGCAGCAGTCTAAAAACTGATATAAATATAGAGGAGGCTGCATCACTCTCATTACCCATTAAAGGGAAAGCATCACCAGAAAATCCCCCTGATTTTTAACCAGGGACATATCTATAGCTTCCTTTCTTCTCAAATCAACTTTTAGAATAATGCTAAGGAGCTACAAGGGCTCTGTAGTGCCATTACCAGAGCTCATCTATGCTGTAGATTGACAAGTTGTGGTTCTCCCCTCCCACTGAGTGAGATTACAGCAGGCAGAGGGAGGGGAATATAAACTCATGCCCAGTGTAACAGTCTATGATGCTGCAGCACGGAAGGGCTCTGTTAACACCACCAGGAGCCCTTAATGGATCATTAGCATGATTTTAGGACCTGATTTTAGAAGGAAAGAGGCCATGGATAAGAAGATTACCACATTGCAGGTGCCTGGATCTATAATTAAGTAGACCTGGTTAATCCATGCTTGATTTTGCTGGTAATCTCCTCAATTGATATATTTTAGTATTTTTTGATGCTCTTTTTATTTCATTGTCAACACCTATAATTGATAAAAGGTTCTATATCCTGCAACTCTCAGTCTGGCCAGATGGCTAAATAATACAGTGACACTTGCTGGTACTGAAGGGCTTTCTATGCAGCAGTCTCCTTGTTTAAGACAGGATTACAATAGAAGACACAAACTCTATAGAAAACACCATTGTTACATCGCTACTGACAATAGATAGCGTCATAGCATTTCTGCACAGTAATCTCTCCATAGCCCTTAATGAGCCGACACCAGGTCATTCCTGCCTGTGGCCATGAGGCTGCTGTAAATGCTGTAATTATATGTAAGGTCTCAGTCAAAATGAACTCCTATAACACATTCTTTTTGAAGGTCAGGCTCCCACCTGTCTGATAGCCTATCCCAAGCTGGAATATACCTGCTGGGCAGGATTTCTGCAGAGGGAATAAAAAGAAGGCACTGCAAGTCACATACAACTTTATGCTGCCCTGTAGATTACTGATCAGAACAAAACAGAGACCAGAATGGCAAATAAGCAAAGCCAATGATAAGCCCGGGCGGTTTTAGGCAGTAACATTGCACTTTTTCTTGCTGTATTTCACATTAAACAAATACTTGCTCGCTTTTCCATTAGTCAGCAGCGCAGCTCCAGTGTAAAACTTAAAGGGATCCCAATGATGGCCGATGAGTTCCTGTGTTTGTGTATAAGCTGCGCTTTCTTTTGAAGCTCTGCCAAGGCTCTGGTGTTAATGACACGAGCAGGAAATCATAAGGCAGGGGGCAGCTGTGTATTATTCTGGATTTAGCTGTGAACACATCACACAGAAAACATGCAGATCCACTGGGAGGCTGAGATGTGTTAGTGCAGATAATGACGGAAATGCGGCTACTTTTCAATGTATGAATTCAAGAAAAACCTATTCAGGAGAAGTAAATACAGAGGATAGAGGTCAAACTTGAAGGTGTAGGGCAGAGGCCTCAGGAGGAGTTCTTGTAGCCCGGCTTGTGAGGAAGAGGAACTAGTTTACTGCTGACCGCAAACTGTATAAAGTTAGTCAGACTGTCAACGTAATATTCTGGAGCTAATCACGGACCACTTCCAAGGTAAATACGAAACCCTAATAGGGTCTCCCACTCCTCTGGTAAAGTTTGCATCTTATAGTCGAAAAAGCTTTACATAAACTCATGATAGAATCGTGATAGTGTCCAACCCATTTAATATTTAGCACACCAGATGCACAACATTCTGTCATTACTAAGAGGTTCGGACCTAGTAATTCCGACCCAGCAATGAAATAGTCAATTTCAATGCCATAGTTAAAGTCGATTTGGCTGGTCAGGGCGTTTCCAGCCTGCCTTGTTCCTGACCCACTTGATCTAAAATGTCATGGACCAAAAATTGCAACTTTTTCATGCCTCGTTCGCTGTAATTAACTTTACAACACCCCCCGAAGGTCCTCTTCTTGCTTCAGACCTGCGGCGGGTGAGAGAAAGGTCAGTACAGTGTTAATTTTTTTTTTTAAAGGCTTGGCATACTCGGGGCAAGGGCTGGCCAGCTATTTACCGGGGGGGATGGGTTAGTTATATACTGCAGGGGCTGGCAGGCTATATACTGGGGGGGTAGGGGCTGGCAGGCTATATACTGGGGCGGGTGGGCTGGTTATAAACTGCAGGGGCTGGCAGGCTAAATACTGGGGGGGCAGGGGCTGGCAGGGTATATACAGGGGGATATGGGCTGGCAGGTTATATAGTGGGGTGCAGGGGCTGACTATGTACTAGGGGACCAGGGGCTAGCTGGCTACATACTGGGGGACATGGAGCTGGCGAGCTAAATACTGGGGGGAAGGGGGCTGGCAGGCTATATACTGGGGGGAATGGGACTGGCAGGATATATACCAGGGGGCAGGGGCTGGCTGGCTATATACTGGCGTGGCAGGGGCTGGAAAGCTATATACTGGGGGGGCAGGAACTGGTAGGCTGCTAACCATCTCACCATCTTTGGCGCGCAGCTGCTCGTAGCTGCGCGCCCTCGTCCGACGATCCGGCAGTCTGCGCATGCGCAGAATAGCAGGCCCGCGCCTGCGCGGTCACTGCTCCGAAGCCGGGGCTGCACAGGCGCGGGCCTGCTGTTCTGCGCATGCGCAGACTGCCGGATCGTCGGACGAAGATGGTGAGTAGGAGGAGAAAATAGGCTACCGGGGCGTGGAGTAGCCGCCTCGTGTAACCTCAGATGCGGCTACTCCACACCCCAGTAGCCGCATAAGAAAATTAGCATAAACGATTGATAAAAGTTACCAAAAAATTGCGGGGACGTGAGTATTAGCCCTTAAAAGGGCTATCCTCACGTCCCATTGATCCACCTACCACCCGATCTACCTTTATAGGTAGATTTGTGGTGGTAGGTGCCCTTTAATTTCTAATCAGCCATTCACATTGCGGCAACTCAGTGCATTTAGGCATGTAGACATAGTCAAGACAATCTCCTGCAGTTCAAACCGAGCATCAGTATGGGGAAGAAAGGTGATTTGAGTGCCTTTGAACGTGGCATGGTTGTTGGTGCCAGAAGGGCTGGTCTGAGTATTTCAGAAACTGCTGATCTACTGGGATTTTCACGCACAACCATCTCTAGGGTTTACAGAGAATGGTCCGAAAAAGAAAAAACATCCAGTGAGCGGCAGTTCTGTGGGCGGAAATGCCTTGGTCAGAGGAGAATGGGCAGACTGGTTCGAGCTGATAGAAAGGCAACAGTGACTCAAATCGCCACCCGTTACAACCAAGGTAGGCAGAAGAGCATCTCTGAACGCACAGTACGTCAAACTTGAGGCAGATGGGCTACAGCAGCAGAAGACCACACCGGGTGCCATTCCTTTCAGCTAAGAACAGGAAACTGAGGCTACAATTTGCACAAGCTCATCGAAATTGGACAGTAGATGATTGGAAAAATGTTGCCTGGTCTGATGAGTCTCGATTTCTGCTGCGACATCCGGATGGTAGGGTCAGAATTTGGTGTCAACAACATGAAAGCATGGATCCATCCTGCCTTGTATCAACGGTTCAGGCTGGTGGTGGTGGTGTCATGGTGTGGGGAATATTTTCTTGGTACTCTTTGGGCCCCTTGGTACCAATTGAGCATCGTTGCAATGCCACAGCCTACCTGAGTATTGTTGCTGACCATGTCCATCCCTTTATGACCACAATGTACCCAACATCTGATGGCTACTTTCAGCAGGATAATGCGCCATGTCATAAAGCTGGAATCATCTCAGACTGGTTTCTTGAACATGACAATGAGTTCACTGTACTCAAATGGCCTCCACAGTCACCAGATCTCAATCCAATAGAGCATCTTTGGGATGTGGTGGAACGGGAGATTCGCATCATGGATGTGCAGCCGACAAATCTGCGGCAACTGTATGATGCCATCATGTCAATATGGACCAAAATCTCTGAGGAATGCTTCCAGCACCTTGTTGAATCTATGCCACGAAGAATTGAGGCAGTTCTGAAGGCAAAAGGGGGTCCAACCCGTTACTAGCATGGTGTACCTAATAAAGTGGCCTGTGAGTGTATATATATCCATGTGCCATATGCTGAAGCAGTGGACAGCAAAAGAACAATAATTATGTTTATGAAGATAAGGACTAACAGTGTACAATTAGAGGTTGCGATTGTTGTACTTGTGTCTCTTTTAACTTTAACTTGTGCTATGTAACTTTAATAAATTGTTACAGTCAGGCCTATGGATATGACATATAGGGGAGATTTATCACTGCTTCTATGCCAGTTTTCTGGTGTAGAAGCAGTGGATTAATCACAAATTCCCAAAATCGCAAATACGAAGGGGGCGTAGAGAGGCTGTGGCCGGTGGAGGGGGCATTACTTTCCAAAAGGTCATGAAACAGGCCTGGAGAGAAATGATGGTACACCCGAAAAAATTTGAACAAAGAGCCATGTTATTCAGAAAATGTTGCACATAATTTAAACTTTAAGATCTATGGGACTGGACGTGGCCACAGGAGGAAAATTTATGAAAAATCAAAGAGATGAATAATAGAAATGGTAACTCAAGAGCCCAGAAAACCTTCTAAAGAGATTTAAGTGAACTTTTACGCTCAAGGTACATCAATGTCCGATTGCACCATCCTTTGTTCTCGAAGCCAAAGTGGACTTAATAGGAGACAACCAAGGAGGACACCTTAGGTGAGAACAAATCATAAAGAAGCAAGGCTGGAATTTGCAAAATTACATGTTGACAGAACACAAAGCTTCTGTGAGAATGTCCTATAGTCAGATGAGACTAAAATCGAACTTTTTGGCAAGGCACATTAGCTTTACTTTCACAGACAGAAAAATAAAGCATATCTTGAAATGAACACTGTCCCTACTGTGAAACATCAAGAAGGCCCTGTCATGTTCCAGGGCTGATTTGCTGCAGCTGGCACAGAGGGTCTTGAATCTGTGCAGGGTACAATGAAATCCCATGTTTCACAACCACTTGCTAAAAAGTGCCTGTGTTTGAAGGTCAGGAGGATTCAACACTGCCAAACCTTCCCGACTGCTGTAATGGAGATCGGGAGAAGCGCTGCTAAAGCGTTTCATCCGATTTCCATGAGAAAAGTACTTGTGCACTGCTCTCCTCTACCTGTCGATCTGACATGTAAGAAGCAGGACATGCTATGATGTCAACTGGTCACATGACCTGGAAGAATAGGCTGTATACAGGAAGAAAGGCGATAGGGGCTTTTATTTAGAAGAGGTTGGGAACTGATTGTATGTGTGTATGGAGTAAACTAAAAGGATAGGGAGCAGATTTAGCAAATATGGTGGACAGAGATGAGGGGATCTCGGGGATTTCTTCATTCTAAGGGGTTTAGAGCTGCTATTGGGGGGCTGTATGGCACATTTCATTAATGGGAAAGGCTAGAGAATGAGGCATTTCATTACTGCTGCAGAGCATTACATTACAGGGGAAAGAGGTTGCATAGGCATTACATTCCTGGGGGAGGCTGCATGGGGCATTGCATTACTTGGGGAGGCTGCATGGGGTATTGCCTTCCTGGGGAAGGCTGCATGGGGCATTGCACTCATGGGGGAGGCTGCATGGAGTATTGGCATTATTGGGGGAGGCTGCATGGGGTATTTCATTACTGGAGAAGGCTGAATGAGGTATTTCATTACTGGAGGAGGCTGCTGGGCATTTAATTAGTGGAGGAAGCTGCTGGGCATTACATTACTAGGGGAGGATATATGGGGTATTCCATTACTTGGGAAGGCTGTGACCAATGCATTTCCCACCCTATGCTTATACCTTAATCAGAGGGACAATACATATTAAAAGATGCAAAGAATTTGACCACCGTGGTAGTGGAAAATAAGAAACATTAAAGACGTCGAAGGGATTTTCACTCTAGAAACACTTTTGTATTGTCTTATGGTCAACACAATAAATCAATGACTTATCTACTACATTCAAAGGCTTGTATAAGGCAAGCATACTGCCAGGAAACAAGTGGATTGACCACCACAGTACACACACAAGGTATTTCACTTTGACTTACAAAGAACAAGCATTACACTATCAGTACTGCATCAGTACTTCTTAAAAATTATTTTGAAAAAGGAAAAGGAGTTTCATGTTTTTTTTATTTGCGAAAACCACAAAACCACAAAAAGTCCTCTTCATTTAACAGAGAAAAATTGCAGGCCTACAGAAAAGTGTCAGGTTATCAAGAACATTGTCCATTGTAGCCATCATTGTATGAAAACTTATCTAAAGCAATTTCTGACGATTTACAACCATAGGACAGATGTTGCGCAAATGATGGAGGGATTATTACAGACGCTGAATATTACCTTATACAATCTTAACACTATCAGCCTCAGACACTAATGGTAGATGTGTCCTTAGAAGATGTTCCTCAAGACTCCCTTTATAACTCTTTATGCCGCAATTGCGAAAATATAGTTATAAAAGTTATGCTGCGCAATGGGTGAAGTGCATAAGTTAATATTTGAGGCTCCCTGAGGCTCTTGGGTAACATTTTATAACTCTATATTACCGCTTTTGCTGGATACAGAGTTATAATAAAAGAGCCCTGAGGAACGATGAACTTCTTGTTAGGACACATCTAACATCAGTACTGATGCACTGACGGTAGATGTACTTTAAGGCGGGTCGTACATTTTCCTTGTAAGATATACCAGGAGCATTGAAAGGAGCATGTCCATTCAGTTCAGTGATTTTAGGTTCCGTCCAGTAAATCCGGCACAAGTTTGTTGGATCAAACATGTTTGCTGGCAACAGACTTTAGGCAAACCCTCATATGGCTGAAAGCTATTCCTTCTACCCTGCCCTGTACACATCCACACCCAACTCAATTTGTAGCATGTAGCATGTGTATAAGAAGTCAAAAGGAGCGTCTTACTCTGCAGCCACTTCTGAAGATGGTCATTACTGCTAACAACAAAAGTATCCACCGTTCCTTTCCCTATAATCAGCAGTCTTTACTTCTCACAGAGCTTATTCAGATGGCCATTACGGGGGTCGTGATCATGGTGGTCATATGATTTGTGAGCAGATCATTATCCCCATATCATTCTACGACTCCCAATTAGGTGAGTACAACAAAAAACAAACAAATGAGCTCTTCTTTCCAGACTTTCATTTTAATAAAAGAACACAAGTTACCTTCATTTTCAGACTCAGGACACTCCACCTTCAGCACCAAATCAAATGTCCTCTCAGGCTTCTCCCTGCAACACAAGCAGAACGTCAACACTTCTGCACATAAGGAGAGTTGTACGTGAAGGGCAAGTCAGGGCAAAAAACTTTTTTTCCAATAGCTTTATATTTAACCAAACAAAAGTAGTAAGAAGGTTTTTTTCCTTATAGGGTGTCCCATATTGTGTCCCATATTTAAAGGGGTTGGTCATAAAAAGGAACATTTACAAGGGTGAGTACATTTCCCTAATAGGGCCACCCACATTTTACCTCTACCACAAGATTTTCCTGCTGGCAGCTGGTTTCATGCCTTCTGGGGTTCAGTGGGCCACGCGCTCATTACCTCTCTGTGAACACCACTCCTATAACACAGGCTGGAGGGACGTGTCATGCATACAGTAATGAACAGTAATGAACTGCCCCTGAACCTCTGGAAGTCCTCAGCACAAGGGACATCACAGGTCCCGTGAACTGCACATCCTACAGGCAGAAGGGTTAGGTACAACATGGTTACCCTTTTAGGGTAATGTGTTTACTCTGGTACTTTATGGGAAAATTATTTGTGGCCAACCCCTTTAACAGTTATCCCCTATCCAGTGGATAGGGAATAACACTGTAATTACAGAGGGTTTGGCTGCTGGAACCCCGAACAATCATTAGGGGTTTAGCATGTGCCCTTCCTAAATGTCTACAAAGTTACAAAGTGCTGGAGAGAGCCAAACGTTGTGCTGGCTTGTTTCATGTGCATAGGGGATGACAGGGGTTGTCCTGCCACAAAAAGGTTATTTACAATGCACAAAGAACTGCAAAATACCTGAAACTTTTTTGTTCTGCGATGAACTCAAAATTGGTAACTCAATTTCGGACAAATATCAAGTGCAATAGATGTCCACGAGCAACTATGTGATTGTATATAGCACTCAAGTACTTCTAGTAATAACACAATTGGAAGAATTATCCATGGATTTCAGCCACACAATGGTAGATATTCTGAGGCTTTCTACATGGCTGCAGTTCTGTTATTACTATGCAGGACACATGTAAAGTTGCCTGACAAATATCGATTCAAGCTCCAGCTCGTTCTGACATTTTATTCGTATAGATATATGTCATATGGGAATACAAGGAAGAAGACTTCATGCTTGTCACACTGCCTTTTACCAGGGACAGAGAACTTTTTTGTCATTTGCTAATCAAAAATGTCATCAATTTAGAAAGTGGTCAGGAAAAATAACCTGCAGCCAGTGAGAGGACTGGAAGGTTTATACTGGAAGGAAATCTGCCAGCCCCTGATATTGGAGGTGTTTGCCCAGGGGATGCATGTAACAAGGGCAGAGCTACCATCTAAAGCTGATGTATGGACAGCAGTGATTACTGGCTCAGACAATATTACTTGTTAAGGGGACACTATGGTAACAGCTCTAGGGATGAGGACACAATGCTGAATTTCTTAATGCAGCAGGAATTATACTAATGAGTCACAGGGGCTCTGGGGGGCTCCAGCGCCCCTCAGTGTTGTAACATCACATCCCGTTACACCAGTGGTTCTCAACCTGTGGGTTGGGACCCCAGCGGGGGTTGAACGACCAAAAACGGGGGTCGCCTAAAGCCATCGGAGCCGCAATTTTACTGTGTTTTTACTGCGAGTTGCATGGTTTGGGGTCACCACAGCATGAGGAACTGTATTGCGGGGTCACATCATTAGAAAGGTTGAGAACCACTGCGTTACACGGTCTCATCCAGTCTCTTCTGGACCCAACAGGAAGTTCTGGGAGATCACAAGACCCACTTCACCCAATGACTAGCCTCCTAAGACACAAAATGTGACTTCTGTTTTCCACTGGCTTTACTTCTTGTCTAAGGAGGCTAGTAATTGGTTATGAATAGGTTAAAGAATATGTGGCTATATGAGCCCCATGGCTATCTTGCAATAATTC
This sequence comes from Engystomops pustulosus, assembly GCF_040894005.1. NCBI lineage: Eukaryota > Metazoa > Chordata > Amphibia > Anura > Leptodactylidae > Engystomops > Engystomops pustulosus. The sequence continues at coordinate 54,553,017 of NC_092420.1, read as the reverse complement.
ACCTGAAACAATTGCCATGTATTGAATGGGCAAATTACTATGGGTTAAAAAACAGGATTCAAAAACACAGAAATCACAGGTCATAGATACGTAAAATTCTTGACCAGCTCAATGGTCTGATATGGCGCTCAATGTCAGTGTTAAAGCCACTGAATATTGAAAATATATGGAATTCATAAAGACATATATATTGTGTAATATATTGTATATATCGCTGTATATGGACCAACATTCATTGCCTATGTAGGCAGGCAATGTGCATCGCCGCTAGGGGTGCAAAGGTAACAGAGATTAAAAAAAAAAAAAAAAAAACAAAGGGTGCACTTCCAGGTATAGGCAGGAGTTCAGGTTGATTGTATTGTATTGTATTAGTCTATGCATGTAGACAACGCGTTTCATCACTGAACTAGTGTCATCATCAGGTCAAAGCTAACAGGAGCGGCAAATAGGGAAAAAAAGATATGGCAGCTAAAAATGCCAGCAGTAGCTTATACGGAAGTATAACAGCAGCAGAGCATACAGTCCGTCCTTAGGCCAGATTTCCAATGGGAACACAGCCTTCCAGGAAATTAGACATTGGTGTTCCTTACTTATCTTCACTGCTCTGTGTACAACCAAAATAAGAGACGAAACAGGAGAATTAACATAAAGGACGTAACAGGTCTGTCAGGCTTCTTTGTAAAAAGCTACTACAGTTGGAATTTGGAAGGAAATGTTCATTATTTAGGGATTGTTACAGGAAGAAAGTCCCCCCCCCCGCCCCAATATGATCAACTCTGTAGAATAATGGAGTCTATTTTAGACTCTGCAGACTATGTAACTGAGAGCAAAAAAATCCCATTGACTACAATGGGATCCATTTGGCTTTCCTTATGGTCTCTGTGATTTTGCCCAATGAAAAGTCCTGCTTTTGTATAACACTTGATGAATGCTGTCCTATTGTGTCTTTATATAACAGTTGTAACGGCATCTGCTCATATTTTTGCAAAAATTCAATAAATTTGCCACTATTTTTTTATCTCCATATAAAGATAAGTGTGAACACAACCTTATTTACTCTGCCAGGCTTTTATAGATACAAGATAGTAGAAAATACCAGCTGAACCTGTACTGAGACTATAATTTAATAGCAGGTAATGTCGCCTAAATGTAACTAAAAGCTGCTGAATAGTAATTATTGGCATATAAAGGCGCATAGCATTAAGATGCCTTGCTGGATGATCTCCATATAGCTAGATACCGTCCTCTGACTGCCCAGGGTCCTGCTGACTCAAGGGTCTATTTATATCCCACTACTCCTGGCTGCTATTATTAGATCCAGCTAATATACTGCTTTACAAGCTCATCTACATTATTGACTAGAAACACAAATCTCTCAGACTATATTAACATTTGACAGATGCAGGTTCATAGGGCTAAACACACAGACTGTGGAGAGAGTGAATCCGTCATGTCACTGTGACAGGTGGGCAGATAAAGCAGGTGCCCTGTGGCCCTGTGGTATTTATACCCAGTCTGACTGTCACTCGCCCACGTGCTCCACATAGTCATGAAAAAGGCATCATGTCTGGCGATAATAAGCTACCGGCCCGAACCACAAAGATTTATCAACAGTCTCATAACACACGTTCCTTTATGAGCAGAAAACTGCACCAAATTTATCAAAATGGGGTATAGGATATACCTGCAGCCCACTAGGAGGCTAAACCCTGGCTACATGCCAACATTTTGCACCATGAAAGGGAAGAGTCTTTAACTACATGACATCATGTGGTCCTACCACTGGGTAGTTAAAGGGATGTCATCATCTTAACTACTTGTATAGAAGGGAGGGGGCGAGGATGGAGAGAATCAGTGTTCCTGAGGAAGACTCCAAGACTCCATGACAGGGGGGCAGGCAGCCAAGTGTATTTTCAAAATCTGTGTTTTGAGAACGCTACTGAGAAAATATAGGTTTAGGTTCTGTGTGTACTAAGCTAGAGGAACCCATCATTAGGTTGAACCTGATGACAGGTTCCCTATAACACCACTGACATACTGGTGTGTGCCCCCTCTGACAGGATCTGCTATTCTTTAAGCTTCCTATGCCCTGGTTTTTAAGAAAAAAAATTCCTGGGAATAACCCTTTGAGCAGTGGACATCAGCTGTGTATTACATATATTACATTACATTGTATACAGTACAATCCCTGGGGTGAAAGATGTTCCCATTGATGAACAGCAATCTAAGTACCGTAGTTACTTATTATAAGTCCTGCCAGAGGTAGAGCAATCATTCAGAAGGTCACACACCCAATTCCACTAAACACCTAACAAAATGTTAAAAAATTATTTAAAGAAAAGAAACCAAAAGTACAAAACAAAACTTCCCATTTCCCCCTTTAACCCTTAGTGAGCAAACTATTTTCTGCAGTTTTCCTTTGTGGAATGCAAAAACCGTTTTTTAAGTACGTAAAGGTAACAGGTAGCTGCAAATGTTAACAAGTTATTGATTCAACTTAAATATCTCTTTCTTGAGAGAAATAAGAAAAAACAACATTGACTTCTTGACCATTATTGTGCATTATTGGCTTCCTACAGCAAATTCCATCATAAACCAGGGACACCTATTCATAGATCCAGGCACTGCGACTGTGGTGATCTCCTTATATTTCTTATATCTTATATCGGTTAGCCATGGCCCCAGTATATGGCCTGCCAGCTCCCTGGCCCCAGTATATGGCCGGCCAGCTCCCTGCCCCCAGTATATGGCCTGCCAGCTCCCTGGCCCCAGTATATGGCCGGCCAGCTCCCTGCCCCCAGTATATGGCCTGCCAGCTCCCTGGCCCCAGTATATGGCCGGCCAGCTCCCTGCCCCCAGTATATGGCCTGCCAGCTCCCTGGCCCCAGTATATGGCCTGCCAGCTCCCTGACCCCAGTATATGGCCTGCCAGCTCCCTGACCCCAGTGTATGGCCTGCCAGCTCCCTGGCCCCAGTATATGGCCTGCCAGCTCCCTGGCCCCAGTATATGGCCTGCCAGCTCCCTGGCCCCATTATATGGCCTGCCAGCTCCCTGGCCCCAGTATATGGCCTGCCAGCTCCCTGCCCCCAGTATATGGCCTGCCAGCTCCCTGGCCCCAGTATATAGCCTGCCAGCTCCCTGGCCCCAGTATATGGCCTGCCAGCTCCCTGGCCCCAGTATATGGCCTGCCAGCTCCCTGGCCCCAGTATATGGCCTGCCAGCTCCCTGGCCCCAGTATATGGCCTGCCAGCTCCCTGGCCCCAGTATATGGCCTGCCAGCTCCCTGGCCCCAGTATATGGCCTGCCAGCTCCCTGGCCCCAGTATATGGCCTGCCAGCTCCCTGCCCCCAGTATATGGCCTGCCAGCTCCCTGGCCCCAGTATATGGCCTGCCAGCTCCCTGCCCCCAGTATATGGCCTGCCAGCTCCCTGGCCCCAGTATATGGCCTGCCAGCTCCCTGGCCCCAGTATATGGCCTGCCAGCTCCCTGGCCCCAGTATATGGCCTGCCAGCTCCCTGGCCCCAGTATATGGCCTGCCAGCTCCCTGGCCCCAGTATATGGCCTGCCAGCTCCCTGGCCCCAGTATATGGCCTGCCAGCTCCCTGGCCCCAGTATATGGCCTGCCAGCTCCCTGGCCCCAGTATATGGCCTGCCACCCCCCTGACCCCAGTATATGGCCTGCCAGCTCCCTGGCCCCAGTATATGGCCTGCCACCCCTGTAAATACCCGAGTATATACAGTAACTTTTTACAAAACAAAAAAAAAGTGTTTCTGTACCCTTCCATGACCCATAACATTTCTATTTTTCCGGTGATGGATAAAGATGGGAAAAAAGTATTTAGTCATTTTGTGCAAGAGAGGCCTATAATTGGTAAATCTTGATAGACCTCAACTATGAGAGACAAAATGAGAAAACGAAATAATTTATTGGCAAATTGTGGTGGAAAATAAGTATTTGGTCGCCTACAAACAAATTTCTGTCTCTCACAGACTTTTAACTTCTGTAAGAAGCGCCTCTGTCCTCCACTCATTACCTATAGTAATGGCTCCTGTTTGAACTAGTTATCAGTATAAAATACACGTGTCCACAACCTCTGACAGTCACACTCCAAACTCCATTATGGCGGAGATCAAAGAGCTGCTGAAGGCCACCAGAAACAAAATTTTAGACCTGCACCAGGCTGGGAAGACTGAATCTGCAATAGGCAGCAGCCTTGGTGTGAAGAAATCAACTGCGGGAGCAATAATTAGAAGATGGAAGACATACAAGATTACAAGATCTCCCTCAACCTGCAGAAAGCTGGGACCAACATAACAAAGGCTTCCATCAGTAACAAACTACACCACCAGGGACTCAGATCCTGCAGTGCCAGATGTATCTTCCTCCTTACGCCAGTACATATTCGGACCATCTGAAGTTTGCTAGAGAGCATTTGGATGTTCTAGAAGAGTATTCTGCAGGACAACTGATCCGTGTACATAAAAGATTGAATGGGGCCATGTATTGTGAGATTTTGAGCACAAACCTCCTTCCATCAGCAAGGGCATTGAAGGGGTGATTGTGTCTTTCAGCATGACAATGATCCAAAGCGCACCACCAGGGCAACAAAGGAGCGGCTTTGTAAGAAGTATTTCAAAGTTCTGGAGTGACCTAGCCAGACTCCAGATCTCAACCCCATAGAAAACCTTTGGAGGGAGTTGAAAGTCTGTATTGCCCAGCAAAAGCCCCAAAACATCACTGCTCTAGAGGAGATCTGCATGGAGGAATGGGCCAACCTTGTGAAGACTTACAGAAAACGTTTGACCTCTGTCATTGCCAATAAAGAATATATAACAAAGTATTGAGATGAACTTTTGTTATTGGCCAAATACATATTTGACATCATAATTTGTAACTAAATTCTTTAAAAATAAGACAATGTGATTTTCTGGATTTGTTTTCTCATTTGTCTACATGATGTCCATTACAGGAGAACTTGTACAATTGGCGGCTGATTAACTTGCGTTTTCATTGGTTCTATTTTTTTCTACATATGCCGCTGAACGCTTTTTATTTTGCTCTTTTCTTATTTCTTTTCTTTTTTAGATATATTTTTTTACGTTGTTCACCATACGGAACAATTAATGCAGTGGTTGATTATCTTTATTAAAAAAATTGCATATTGTATAGAGAAACTTAGTTATATTTATACATTATTTTAGTTAGGGAGATTATCTCACTGAACTGAATTGTAATTTTGCTAAATTGTTTAAAAAATTAATTTTTCATCATTCTGCCTCAAATAACATGGGAATAATATAAAAATAAACAGTATGTAACCATGGCATCAAGAAAAATGTCACTCATTTCACAAAACAAACCCCATAAAAGGATAAAATATACACACGCATATGCGCAAAAGCAGACCACATCCTTAACGGTTAATACATGTGGTGCATTTGGTGACTCAACTTAGTCAAAGCCCTTGACATACATGTGACTTAAGGTAATGATGAATATGTGCCTGAATGCTTGGGGGGAGGGGAAAATGACTGCAGAGTGTAAACCATACCAGACATCACCTGTCACCAAAGCTTGGAACATTTTAGGAAGTACAACGAAAAAGTACTTTTGCACCATAAAAGCAGAAACAAGATGTGGAGAAGAGACCAGACCTCTGGTAAGTGTGACGGAAGTAGTACAAGTAGCCACATTCTGATCTACATTAAAACTTTATACACTACACATACACATTGGAGAGAGGGGGGATTTTATTCTGCCTGGCTGGGAGGGGAGGGTGAGGTGTGGGGAGGGAGGGAGGCGAAGGGTAAAATGCTATAATTATTTTTTCTATTGTATGTAATATTGGAATGGTAACAGTTCTGAAATGTAATGTATTTATATTTGGCGTTTTTGTATTTTGAAATTGAAAACAAAATACAGGCAGTCCCCAGGTTACATACAAGATAGGGTCTGGAGGTTTGTTCTTAAGTTGAATTTGTATGTAAGTCGAAACTGTATATTTTATAATGGAAGTTCTAGACAATTTTTTTTCTTTTGCCCCAGTGACAATTGGAGTTTCAAAATTTTTTGGTGTAATTGGACCAAGGATTATCAATACAGCTTCATTACAGACATCTTACAGCTGATCAGTGCAGTCTGGGACTATAGTAAAGCATCCAGAGAGCTTCACCAGAGGTCACAGTGGGCAGAGGGGTCCGTCTGTAACTATGGGTTGTCTGTAAGTCGGGTGTCCTTAAGTAGGGGACCGCCTGTATATATATTTAAAAAAAAAACTATACACTACAGAGCTGTGCAAGTGATAAATGTAACTTAAAGGGACACATAGCTAAAAAAAAAAAATGTATGAGAAAAAAGCAAAGCAAACCCCTATTTAAATTCCAAAATAAGTCTTACACTTACACACGGTACACACAGTTATGCAGACCTAGCAGATCCAAGTCCATACATGCAAACGAGACAGAAGACATCTCAAAACCAAAACAAAACTCAAACTCACACGCGCACCACTGTGGTTGCAATGCACTGGGAATGCAACCACATTCTGCATGGACACCCATTCATTGCAATGTTCGCTCTACTTGTCCTGCCACAGGACATCTACACAAAGCATTGGTATGGGAGTTGTGTTTACACTAATTATTGCCTCCTTGACCCTCTGCTCTACGAACAGAAGTCTATAGTATGAAACAAGAAGGTATTCTGCTGGCTGGAGGTGCAATCCTTCTATGGAAATACAATAAGACACTAAATCTACCTGTGGCTTAATGCCTTCAGCACATGATAGTGTGTGAAAATCAGATCTTACACGGGTCGGATTTTATATATGATGCAAGGAGTAAACCGTAATACACGAGAAAAGAGCCTCATCGATCATGAGAACAGACCTTCACAATTCACACAAATGGGGGTGCGGTTCTCACTAATCGCATGATGTACCCTGTTGCGTATGTGTCCTAACACTCCATTAAAAACGAAGGGAATATGGACGACTCTCCTGGTCTCCCCAATGATGTAGACTAATAAAAAGCTGTTTCCACCTAGGTTTCCACAAATTTAAGCCTGTGCAATATTAATGCCTCTTGTCACTTAAAGCAAACCTGTCATCACAAATTGGCCTAATAAACCACTATCAGTATGTTGTCAAGCAGCTCAACAGCTTCTAGATCAGTGATGGGGAGTGCCCAAACTACAACCAACTTGGATGCAGTAGCATAATTACAGTGAAGGGGGCGTTCAAAGGCAGGGAATGCTTAAAGGTAACCTACCACCACGGATCTACCTATAGAGGTAGATCGGTTAGTAGGTGGATCTATAGGACGTGAGGCTGCCCCTTTGAAGGGCTAATCCTCACGTCCCTGCAATTTTTTATAACTTTTATTCCCCTAATATGTAAATTGTCTAAAGAGGCTACTGGGACATGGAGTAGCCGGAGCTGAGGCTACACTGCGCGGCTACTCCACACCCCAGTAGCCTCTTCGATCCTTCTACCCAAAATCTTCAGCTCTTGAGCTATGAGGAGCTGCGTGCCCTCGTCCGAGAAACCAGCATTCTGCGCATGTGCAGAACAGCAGGCTCGCGTCTGTGCAGTCACTGCTCCAATGTCGGAGCTGCCGGGGAATAAAAGTTATTAAAAAATTGCGGGGACGTGAAGATTAGCCCTTAAAGGAAACCTACCACTTAGTATGGCAGGGGTAAGCTGTAAGTACCGAGCACCAGCTCAGGGTGAGCTGGTGCCGGTACTTACTTTCGTTAGTGTTAAAACCGCGGTATCGCGGTTTTAACACTTTTTAAACTTCAGGGCAGAAGACACTTCGGCGCTGCGTGCGCACGATCGTGCGCGCTCCTCCATAGGAAATAGCGGAGATGTTGCGCGCGCACGGTCGCGCGCAGCGCCGAAGCCCCTTCTGCCCTAAAGTTTAAAAAGTGTTAAAACCGCGATACCGCGGTTTTAACACTAACGAAAGTAAGTACCGGCACCAGCTCACCCTGAGCTGGTGCTCGGTACTTACAGCTTACCCCTGCCATACTAAGTGGTAGGTTTCCTTTAAAAGAGCTATCCTCCCGTCTTATAGATCCACCTACTACCCGATCTACCTTTATAGGTAGATCCGTGGTGGTAGGTTCCCTTTAACTTCAGTGTTAGACTCTTTGCCTCCTTGACTGCATAAAACTAATTTACATCTCACTTCAAAGTTGATTTTCTGGAAGATGCCACCACCTTGGGCCATGGAAAATACATGATCTAGAAGCTGTTCAGCTGTTTGTCAACATACTGCTAGTGGTTTATTAGGCCAGTGTCTGATGATATACATGAATTTCCCTGGTCAGGAATGGTTCATGTCTCTTTTAGACACAATGGGGCAGATTTACTTACCCGGTCCGTTCGCGATCCAGCAGCACGTTCTCTGCGGTGGATTCGGGTCCGGCCGGGATTCATTAAGGCAGTCCCTACGACGTCCACCAGGTGGCGCTGCTGCGCTGTAGAGCATCGGAACGCACTCAAGTTCACCGGCCTATTCCTAGTGAAGGTAAGTGCAAGCTCCGCAAAACATTTTTTTTTAAATGCGGCGTTTTTTTCCGAATCCATCGGGTTTTCGTTCGGCCACGCCCCCCGATTTCCGTTGTGTGCATGCCAATCCGATCACGTGCGCCAAAATCCCGGGGCAATTCAGGGGAAATCGGCGCAAATCGGAAATATTCGGGTAACACGTCGGGAAACCGCGAATCGGGCCACATGGCCCCAATGGGCCACATTTATCAAAACTAGTGCAGCCTGTACTATGTGCAGTTTGCCTGTGGAGTGTGCAGGGGGCACCAGATACATCAAAACTGGCACACAGCCTTCATCTGGCACCTCCTGCACTGCTTGGGAAGTGTGCGCCATTTTTTTTTTTTTCGTGACCCCTTTGGGTGCGCATTTTTTCTCTCTTATCGGACACAGCGCATCCGCGACAAAACTGGCGCAGAGACTTTATAAATACATGTGCAAGCAGTTTGCACGTTCTTTTGAGTGCACAGAGAGGAAACTGGGGCAAACACTTTAATAAATGTGGCCCACTGTGTTTTACCTTATTGTAACATTGTCAGTGCTACATTTGTAGACATTGTTCTTTTCTCCCTTTTTTAATAAACAAGTTTAAAAACACCAAAAACTATGGGCACATGAGAAATAGCTGAGCACAGTGCTAGGTTATCTCTGGCACTCCTATTGACAGTGAGAGCAACGGAGATACAAGAGGACTGGGCTCGCCAACTTCCAACTGCTCTCATAGTGTTGAATGGAGCAGCAGGACACCTGTCTGATCTGCCGCTCCATTCAGCGAATGAGAATGGGAATCCTGTTCTCATACACTTTGGGGGATCAAGTAGTTGGACCCCACCGATCAGATGGTTATTTCTGTAACAACGATAATTGCTACAACTACTTTAAAGCACAGAGGAATACCGTAACTGTACAGAATAATCTAATGTATGTGTATTATTTCCAACTTTCATTCATTCTGGTCACATTAAACTTTTTATTTTTTTGGAGGAGACCCCAGGTTTGTTCCTGTCTGTTAAAAAAAGTCACATGGTCTGTGTGCAGCTGTGATCAACTCAAGTATACAAGGCCGAGCTGCAATACCAGGCATAACCAATGTACTCTGTATAGCCAGGTGCCTGGACAAGCCCTTCAAAGCTGACAAAACAAGCAACTATTGAAAATGGATATTTATAGGAAAGCTCATTCCAATTATTAACTGCCCCTGGCAACATTTACCTGCAGTATGGGGCAGACACAAGTGCCCATCCCAATATAGAGTGCATTTCCCTGCAGCACATTGCGCTACTTATACAGGGTGATGTGCTGCATAAAATGAGCATAAAAGAGATAATAAATGAGATGGTCACATGTATAGCACATCCTCACCTCCTGTCTGCCCTCAATGGCCTAATGTGGGGAATGTGATGTCATTGGCTGACATGAGTTGGCGTCCCCTTACTTATATAACCAATCACCAGACAGATCCAGTCCTGTGTAAAAGGGGCCTAACACACAGGAGACAGGTACAAAGTGTGCAAAGCAGGAGCAAGACAAAGTAACTTACTGAAAAATGAAATAAGATAGAAATATAGATAGATAAATAGATTACATATAGATGAATGATAGATAGATAGATAGATAGATAGATAGATAGATAGATAGATAAATAGATTACATATAGATGAATGATAGATAGATAGATAGATAGATAGATAGATAGATAGATAAATAGATTACATATAGATGAATGATAGATAGATAGATAGATAAATAGATTACATATAGATGAATGATAGATAGATAGATAGATAGATAGATAGATAGATAGATAGATAAATAGATTACATATAGATGAATGATAGATAGATAGATAGATAAATAGATTACATATAGATGAATGACAGATAGATGATAGATAGATAGATAGATAGATAGATAGATAGATAGATAGATAGATAGATAGATAGATAGATAGATGTTACTAGAGGCAGATGCCAGTGGTGAGGCAGTACATGGCACAGGTTCTCACCTGGTTCTGGAGTCCATGCTCAGCTCATGTCAGTGCCAGTCACAGCTGGGAGGGAGTGTGACATGTCTGTCCCTCTGGTCTGTGCCCCTGTGCCAGCCCCATACCTGAGCCCTCAGTATACACGAGCAGCCTGTGTGCCCCCGCCCTGTGCCCCTGGCATGACTGTGCTGTGTGTGGGTCAGGGTGGCCCGCTGCCCGGCATGGTGTGTGTGTGACCCGGTGCTCGCTGCTGTCTGTGTGTCCACAGCTGTCCCTGCTGTGTGTGTGACCAGGAAGTTACCACAGGAGCCTCCGCTGACGTCACGTGCGGGGGGAGGGGAGCACATAGGAAGATATAGCAGTGACAGGGGCCTCCTGCACCTCACTCACACCTCAGCACTGTGTCACCCTGTACACTGCCTATACACTGTGTCACCCTATAGTATTATACTCTGCTGTGTGGTGTCACCCTATAGTATTATACACTGCACTGTGTCACCTTATACACTGGTGTGTGGTGTCACGCTATAGTATTATACACTTCACTGTGTTACTCTAGTATTGTACACTGTGGTTTGACCCTATAGTATTATACACTGTACTTTGTTACTATTCACTGCATTATGTGACCCTATAGTGTTCTACATTGCACTGTTTGACCTTATAGTACTATACACTGCACTGTGTGACCTAAGAGTGTTATATTCTGCAATCTTTGGTCCTCTAGTGTTATACACTACAATGTGTGACTCTATACACTGCACTATGTTACCCTAAAGTGCCATATACTGCACTGTGTGACCCTATAGTGTCATATACTGCCCTGAGTGACCCTTTAGTGTCACATACTACTAATTTTCGTAGGGCTTTGCGCCAGTTTTCTGTTGGACTTTGCACGTTCTTTTTTGTGTAAACTGCTTGCGCAGGTATATAAGAAGTGTCAGTGCCACATTTGTGTCACACGTGACCGTTTTAGTGGCGCAGCAGCACTAGGCATCATGCGACACAAATTATGGGGCATTTCAGTGCTCCGTCGGACTGTGCACCGGGTTTAACATGCAAAGTCTGTCGCACGCCCTATGTTAAAGGTGCACCACAAAAAAGTTGGTGAACTCTGTTGAGCCAGTGCAGGGAAGTGACAGATTCATAATTTCAGGGGCACGTTCCTAATGAATCTGGCGCACCGAGCATTATACACAAGCAGAAAACTTTTAGTGCAGTTTCCTATATTCTTAGTAAATGTGACCCAGAGGGGCACATTTACTTAACTGTGCTTGTCACAGAAAGTGCATTGTCCGACGATAATGCACTCGGCCACGATTCATTAAGATTGTGCGCCCAATATCCTGCATGTGTCGCTTCCCCGCTCAGGTCGGCGGGAGTTCACCTTCTTTTCCTGGCGCATGTAAGTGCATTGTGCTGCACAATTTGAAAGTTAAATCCTTCGCTCAATCCGAATCAGTCGGATTGCCCCGTGATTTCTGTTGCATAAAAGCCAGCGCAGCCGCACCACGATCCGATCACGTGCGACACAATCCCAGTGCAAACCCCTGTTGAATACCTGTTAAAGCTGCGCAAATCCCTGAAAACAGCGAACAGTTGGACGAAAGTGCGATATGCGACCCATAGTAAATGTGCCCCATAGTGTTATATACTGCACTGTGTCTCCATAGCCGTGTGGGCACACATAAGGGTATGCAGTTTTGACAGGGGCTGTAGTCCTGGGACCTCCTGTCTGAAGGTGATGGTATACAGGTTAGCACATAGCGAGAAGCCACATAATTGTGTAATTAAACTTTTCTTAATATAAAATATGGGCCTTGTACTAGAACTGTTATATATACTCCTCTGCTCCTAGGCTGTGCTCACACTGAGCAGATTTCCATTTACAGTACACTACAGAGTAGTTATTTCAGAAATAATAAAAGTAGTTCCAGATAGTTCAGAAAAGTTGCAGAAAAGCCCTCCAAATATTGTTAATAATAATTCCTTTATTTATATAGCACACACAGAGCTTTCCAATTTTGCAATTCTGTTGTCTTGCACACAGATCTGTGGATACTTGGGCACATTTACTAACAGCAGTGCCAACTGCACTAAATGCAGTTTGCCTGTGTATAGTGCAGGGTGCGCCAGATTCAGGTTTTCTTGCACACGTTTTTCATGAATCTGGCACTCTCTGCACTGCTCCTACAGTGTGCACCACTTTTTGGTGCATCTTTAACCCCTTACCAACATGTGACATAGCATTACATCACATGCCAGGTGCGGGTGCATGGAGAGGGCTCACGAGCTGAGCCTCTCCACAGCCGGTAAGTCTATGCTGCATATTGTTTTCCTGCCGATTGCCGCTGGCTTCAAAAAGATGGCGGCGCATGGGATCGCCATGAGAGCCTCGGGTCTGCTGAAGACCCAAGGCTGTCTCGTTTTAACCCCTTCATTACGATGTGCTATCAGCACACTGTAATGAATGAGGAGGAAAATCCCCATATACTGCCATACTGTAGGGTTAAAGTACCCTAGGGAGTCTGAAAAATAGTAAAAATAAAAATAAAAAAAAACTTAGAATAAAAAACAACATAAAAATTAAAATCACCCTCTTTCCTTAGAACTGATATGAATAAACAGTAAAAATCATAAACACATCGGCACGTCCGAAAATGCCAGATCAAAATATAATAACGGTTTTTCACTGCATTTAACCCCGTAACGGAAAATAGCTCCCAACGTCGAAAATGGCACTTTTTTGCCATTTTAAAAAAATATTTAAAATTCTATAAAAAGTGATCAAAAGGTCGTACAGTCCTAAAAATGATAACATTGAAAACATCATCTAAAGTCGGAAAAAATGACACCACCCACAGCACTGTACACCAAAGTATAAAAAAGTTATTAACGCCAGAAATGGCAAAATCCAAAAATGTCTTTTTTTTGTACAGGAGGTTTTAATTTTTGTAAATGTATGAAAACCTATACAAATTTGGTATCCTCGTAATCGTACCGACCCAAAGAATAAAGTAGACATGTCATTTGGGGCGCACAGTAAAATCCGTAAAGTCCAAGCCCACAAGAATAAGGCACAAATGCTTTTTTTTCACCAATTTCACTGCATTTGGAATTATTTTCCACTTCCCAGTACACGGCATGGAATATTAAATACCACCATTTTGAAGTGTAATTTGTTACACAGAAAATAAGCCGTAACAGAGCTCTGTACATAGAAAAAGATTTTTGAAGGTGGGGAGTGAAAAATGAAAGCGCAAAAAAGAAAAAGGGCATCAACGGGAAGGGATTAACATAGGGCATGCAACATAATTCTGTCAGGCATTGCATGTTAAATCTGGCACATGGTCTGACTGAGCACCGGAACGCCCCATAATTTGTGTTAAAAACCCGTGCAAGCAGTTTGCACTAAAAAGAATATGCATACAAGTCTGACATAAACCTAGCACAAGGGCCTTAGTAAATGTGCCCCACTCTCTTAATGAGCCCAGAGAAATACATGGGACTATATAGTATCTATTGAATCAACATATAGCACATGAATCATTAGGCTTCAAATCATACATCATTTTACCACGTAAAAAAGTCTGGACTTTTTCGTTCAGGATTTTTACTGGCATCTGCATCTGTCACTCAGTTTGTAGATGTGAACTTAGCCTTATTGACACAGGTCTGTTTAGTTTTGCATTCCTTTAGACTCCAAACCATTGAAAAAAAAACTCTAGAGCAAAGACTCCTTTTTTCCCATTTTTTTTTCTCTCAATGACTACGGTGCAATCTAATATTCTCTGCTTTCAGGATCTATCTAATGTCTTGTAGCCCTGAGGGTGACACCTCTACTATCCTTTTGTAAAGGTGTATGTGAAGTATTTACTTTATGAAGACCTCCTTTCATCCTGGAGTAATGTTACCCATACATGACCCATCTGTTACCAGAATAACTCTCTTCAACTGGAAATAAAGTTTGAATAAGGCCAAAGGAGTAGCTATTACACCTTTTCTCAATTTGGATGCAATTTGGTTTTCTTCCATCAAAATCAAGCATGATAAACTAGCGGCACTCACTCAAAGATCCTGGGGCTGTGAATAATCTCCTTATATGGCCTCTTTCCTTACGAAATCAATTTTTAAAATTATGTCCTATCACAGAGGGCATAGTGTAACCCCTTCAGGCTTATTAGCATAATTTTAAATGTTGATTTTAGAAGGAAGAAGGTCTTGCATAACAAGTATAATGTGCCTGGCTTTATTAGTAAGTGTCCCTGGTTTATCATGATGGATTTTGATGTAGATTTCCTTTAAGAAATCTGCTTTGTGTAAATATTACTGTAATTGCACATATCAGCTGCAATATATTATGAGTTAAATATTCCAACAGATTTATAATTTTTGACGTTTCAAAAATTAAGCGAAAATAATACAAATTGCGTAAAACAATCAAAAAATAGTTTTAAAAGAATTTTACACATTTTCATATGACTTGTGTAAAAGTCAGTGATTGTTTTCAAAATTTGTCTTGAACTTTGTGTCCTTTTACTTTTTTGCCCCATAACAGCACCCCAAGAATCATAAAACCACAAACTAAAAATGATACAAATGCTATATGCCCCCAGCTATAGAATACTATGGGACTGCAGGGAGATGCACGCTGTATGTACCTGCAAATTTGGATTTGTGTTGATAAATGCAAGTAATTTTTATCTATACTATACTATACATGCTACTAGAACTATTAGGAGTTGCCCAGACGTTGTATATCAGCATAGAGGTGTGGTTGGAGAGTGATTTGGCGCACAGAGAATGCTAAACAAGCACTGTACAGTCTATTATGTAATATGACAAAAAGACTAATCTGCTGACATAAATGTGACCACACTGAGCTTGAGTTATGAGAGCAAGAAAAGGTTTATCCCTTTGAATATACAAAATATACATGTGTCCAGAACCACCGTAAACAATTAAGTTGACCGGTTGTCAAGAGTGCAAGGACAGGTCTCACTGGTTGTACCCTCTCCATACAGGGCAGGTGTCTGATGTATTTTAAATCAGACAGATTCCACTAGCTGCCGCGACCTTGGCACCTATAGAGCACCGGCACATGGGCATCAGAAACGGAATGCAAAAACACAGAAAAACCTGGTCCTGAAAGGGTTAAAGGCAGAGCCCTTAAACATGTATACTAGCAAAGAGGATAACACACAGAAGGACAGCTTCACAAAAATAAAAAGTTACCGCCCCCTTGGCTAGATTGAGCTAATTCACATATACGTTTTTTTCTGGAGCCATCTCAATAAAAGAGGTCGACCAACAAAGCCCAAGTTTATCAAGGGCACAGTGAAATGAGGTTTGTCTTGCAGCATTTGGTATTTTGTGGCAGGACTCCTTTAAGTGTCACATTTTAGTAATTGGCACAAAGTCATTGGAACACATATCTTTCTGTATGCATAGTGTGCCTTAAAATAAACGATGACTTCAGTTGAATCAGTGGGAGGATCAGCTACTGAATCTGGCACACCTTTATTATTTCTAGTTTGTAGCTGAAGCCCGGTTTTGAGGCATAGCTTGGAAATGCTGCTCTGCGCTAACAGTACCAACTGGATTTTCAGGATCCTATAAGGATTGTTATTGCATTACAATCACCGTTAGATGTGTAAACTGTTTCCATTTCCTTTCATTTCTTACACAATAGTCTTGATGAGTTATCTTATTGGGGGTCATCTGAAATTTTTAAAGGGGTTGTCCTTTAATAGGTGACATGTTTTAAATTGCTAAATGTCCCTCTGCTGGGACTCTCACAGATCACGAGAAGAGGGCTCAAACAGTGTACCGTTCCTGCATCTATAAGGCTGCTCCACTTACAGCCTGTAGAGCTGTCAAATAAAGGGCCGTTCAATAGAAACTGAATAAAAAGGCAGAATGAGTAACCATTTCTCCACTCAAAAGGGGGGATTAGATCTTACTTATGATTTCTGGTGGTCCGTATTTTCATTGCCTCACAAAGGAAGCTGTGAGAAAATAAAGCAAGGAATTTTATAGCACATTGAAGGAAATCTACCACTAGGATGAAGGATTGTAAACCAAGCACACTTTCATGCTGGTGTACCCCCCCCCCCCTTTGACAAGACCTTAAAAATTATTTAATTGAGCCTGGGGCTATGGGCTCCATTAGCAGCTTAGGAGCTAAGGGCCCCTCAGACCCTTAATTTGCATATTTTTAAAGTTTTTTATTTTTCCTCATAAAAAGGAAAACAGAAATCGTCGGGAAACCCGACGAAAATGTGCACCGTGGACCCTTAGTAAATGAGCCCCATTGAGTCCACCACATGTTCATAATCCTGACTTGTAAAGCCAAAGGCACATTACAGGCAGTCCCCGGGTTACATACAAGATAGGTTCCATTGGTTTGTTCCATTTGAATTTGTATGCAAGTTGAAACTGTACATTTTATAATTGTAGATTCAGATTACATTGCTGTAATTGGACCAAGGATTATCATTACAGACACCTTACAGGTGATCATTGCAGTCTGGGACTATAGTAAAGCATCCAGAGACTTCACCAGAGGTCACAGTGGGAAGAGGGGTCGTCTGTAAGTTGTGTCCTTAAGTAGGGGACCGCCTGTATAGTATTGAGAGCTGTTCAAACTCTTAATTTATGTTGCAATGGCCTGCTGGTGTCTGGTATCTACACTTAAAGGAAACCTACCACTTGTAGTGGCAGGTTTCCGATGGCAATACCGAGCACCAGCTCAGGGTGAGCTGGTGCCGGAGCTTATTTTAGTTAGTGTTTTAAACCGCGGTATCGCGGTTTAAAACACTTTTTAAACTTTATAGCCGGCGCAGGCAGGTACGCGCTCGGCGCTTACCGTGCGCTCGGCTACATAGGAAGTGAATGAGAGCCGCGCGCATGGTAAGCGCCGAGCGCGTACCTCCATGCGCCGGCTATAAAGTACCGCGGTTTAAAACACTAACTAAAATAATCTCCGGCACCAGCTCACCCTGAGCTGGTGCTCGGTATTGCCATCGGAAACCTGCCACTTCAAGTGGTAGGTTTCCTTTAATGACTTTAGAGAGGGGTTGTTTCTTATAGTAATACAAATTAATGCCTTGAAGACAATGAGACATTTGAGGCACATTAACCCTTAGGGTGCCCACACATGAAGCACATTATCTGTGGATTTTCTTCACGCAATTACCGTACATATGCAGGGAAATGTGTGGGTATTTCATGGGCTGCAAGCAAAATGGGCCCTAAGTCTGCAAATCACGGACCTGCAGTCGACGGGTTTCACCGACCGACCACAGCGCTGATGTACATCACAATGATATTTAATATAAAAAGTCCCTTCTTTCCCTCAAAACAGCAGCGCAGCATTGTAAATATGATTACACTCTGGTACTACTGCCAAACATTATAATGCTTTCCAGCAAGATAAAATTACATGGAAACTGAATTTTCAATAGGCAACTAAGGTAATTAAAAGTTGTGTAACATTTCCCCAAGAAACTCTAGGAAAAGCCTTTCCAGTGTCGGGTGTGTCACCAATTTAACTGCTAATGCGCAGAGCAGAGAGGAGCAGGGAGGGTTGTGCATGGCAATTATGTGTGTGACCCCATGCTGTAAAAAAAAAACCTCACATCAGGTCAGTAATTATAAATAACCTAAGCACCTAGGTATCTATTTCTTTTACACCACCTGAGGCCACTAAAAATCCCGGACAACTACTTTAAATATGTTTTTTTTATTTGAAATATCCCCCACAGAGAAAGTTTCCATTTTATCTTAGTTAAAAATCTCTTTAAAAACATGACAGAAGAGGATAAGGAAAGTGACAGAAACAGTTTCCTATTTGTAGTTTATACTTAGAAGATGTTGCCATTGTTGAGCTATGCATTGTGTTTTGTTACAGCAGCTCTGTCCTCTGCACAGTTTACATAATACATGTGTTAAGGGAAGGTCTGTACACATTTCTAAATACACAAAGGATAGGTAAACACTGAGAAATTGTAATGCTCCACTTCTACTTCTACACTGAAAACAAAACAAAGTAGTTTATACATTGTGTGATGCTTTGCCAGATATTCTCTTTTATTGTGAGCCTTCAATATTGTTGCAAATTACACACTTCTAGGAAAATACTGGTAGCATCTTACAAAGTGAACTAGTTTCTTAAACTTCACTCTAAATCCAAGAGTTCCCCATACAAAACTAAAGTAAATGAAATGTACGAAAATTGTAGAAATAGAATTTTTTCTTGACGCTTTACCACTTAAAGTCCCTTTTCTGTTTTTGTGTTTCTGTTTCTATTCGCTACATTCCAAAAGCTACCCCTTTACAAGGCCATATACTGTACACTGGAGATCAACACACAATTTCCTAAATGTAAAGGTCATTGTGTAGTAATCCTATGTAAATATATCCCTAGTAAAATAGCAGTATTTTAAGTTATTTTATAATGCACAGAATAAAAATGAAAATGACATAATAATAAAAAAAAAAAGACTGATCGAAATTAGAGAACACTTTCAGATGGGCTCTTTGACATTGGTGTTGTTTGTCATGTCCGTCAGGGGTGGACTGGCCATTCAGCCGGGGAAATCCCGGCGGGCCGAGCAGTTTTGGACCGGTGTGGGGCCGGTCCGGGGCTCGGTCGAAAAATAAAAAAAACAGGTACACACCCTTCCGACGCTTGTGGCACCGGCGGTTCAAAGACTATGATGTCAGCTACTTGCCGATGTCATAGTCTGTGCGACGGCGGCGTGGCACGGAGCTGTCACCGCCAGCCGGACTACATCAGCAGAGCTTCAAGGGAGCGTCGGAAAGGTGAGTACATGTACAACATCCCTGCCAATGCAAAGCAGAGGAGTTGTTGCGAATAAGCCCCTTATATGTGTGTCCCCCTGGTAGTGAGTCAGATCAGCTCCCCTGCAGGACACTACACATATACTCAGGTAATTGTGCAGTGGTAGATTCTGCCTGGATAGGCAAGGGTTAAAGCAATGTTAATGTTATCATCCAATGATGTTCCACTATTGTAACTGGAGTGTGATTGGAGAAGGAGGCCACCTGACTAGGGAGTAACTAAACCCTTAGTCAGGGGAGGAGTTAGGTCTCTTGGGATCAAGCTCTCCACACAGGAGGAGCTGAGAGCACATGCTCTGCACACAGGCCTCCTAGGCATCATAAACTTCACACAGAGTGATACTGAACATACTCAGGATTAAAAGCTGCAGCTTCCAGCATTGGACACAGCTACATCCCAGCCTGACCCTGCATCCAGGCTGGTGACACAACTCTTGAGGTTCCTCTCCAAGATCACTCCAGTACTGCATTTGTACAGAATCGTTCGACGTGTTGTTACCGTTGGTTTGAATAAAGAACTGTAAGTTACTTTTATGCACAACATTGCCTCCGTCTGGTCCCTGCTACTGCTATATCACCATCAAGTGCGCCACATCTATCTACCAGGGACACATACTACAGACTCTAAGGGCTGCCCCAGGGAGAACCAGTACATCAGCCTCTCCCGCTATATCATTTCTTGCCAACACCACCTGCTGGAGACCTGCCAGGCTGTAGGACAGCCCTCCGGTCCCCATACCAAGCACCGTGACACTAGCGTGCCTAGGCCGCAATCGCAAGCCACTCCGGTATTCTGGGCCCCGGCTGCCTCCAGGCCCCAAGAAAAGGCTAGGCCCTGGTGGGGGATGTTGCACATGGTTTTTTATTTTTTTTTTTTTTTTTCAACTTACATTTTATTGAATAGTTTTAAAGTTTCACAGAGGTTACAAATGATACAACAAAATCAATGGTTTTTTATTTTTATGTGCTGGGCAGGGGGCTGGCTGACTATATACAGGTGAGCTGGCTGGCTGTTTACAGGGGGAAGCTGCCTGTAAACAGAGGGGGGCAGGCTGGCTGTAAACAGAGGGGGGCAGGCTGGCTGTAAACAGAGGGGGGCAAGGCTGACTGTAAACAGAGGGGGCAGGCTGGCTGTATACAGAGGTGGGCATGCTGGCTGTATACAGGGGGCAGACTGGCTGTATACAGGGGGGCAGGCTGGCTGTATACAGAGGGGGGCAGGCTGGCTGTATACAGAGGGGGGAAGGCTGGCTGTATACAGGGTGGCAGGCTGGCTGTATACAGGGGGGACAGGCTGGCTGTATACAGGGGGGAGGCTGGCTGTATATAGGGGGGAAGGCTGGCTGTATATAGGGGGGGCAGGCTGGCTGTATACAGAGGGGGCGAGCTGGCTGTATATAGGGGGGCAGGCTGGCTGTATACAGAGGGGGGCTGGCTGTATACAGGGAGGCAGGCTGGCTGTATACAGAGGGGGGAGCTGGCTGTATACAGGGGGGGCAGGCTGGCTGTATACAGGGGGGGTAGGCTGGCTGTATACAGGGGGGGCAGGGCCTGGCTGTATACAGGGGGGCAGGCTGGCTGTATACAGGAGGGGAAGGCTGGCTGTATACAGGGGGGGGGCAGGCTGTCTGTATACAGGGGGGGGCAGGCTGGCTGTATACTGGGGGGTAAGTCTGGCTGTATACAGGGGGAGCAAGGCTGGCTGTAAACAAGGGGGGGGAGGCTGGCTGTATACAGGGGGTTGGGGGCAGGCTGGCTGTATAAAGGGGGTCAGACTTGCTGTATAAAGGGGGTCAGGCTTGCTGTATACAGGGGGGCAAGGCTCGCTGTATACAGGGGGCAAGCTTGGCTCTATACAAGGGGGCAAGGCTGGCTGTATACAGTTCCCCATACAAAATGAAAGTAAATTAAATGTACGAAAATTTCATTTCATGCAGAAATAATTTTTTTTTTAGCTGCTTAACCACTTAAAGTCCCTTTTCTGTTTTTGTGTTTCTGTTCAACTAGTTTGGGGCCGGTGTGGAGCCGGTCCAGGGCTGGTGGGGCCGGTCAAAAAAATAAAAAAACAGGTACTCACCCTTCCAACGCTCCCCCTAAGCTCTGCTGAAGTGGTCCGGCCGGCGGTGACAACTCTGTACGCGTCGGAGGTTCAAAGACTATGACGTCAGCAGCTTGCCGAGGTCATAGTCTGTGGGGCGCGGGCTGCGCACTGAACTGTCAATGCTGGCTGACCACTTCAGCAGAGCTTTGGGGGAGCGTCGGAAGGGTGAGTACATGTTTTTTTATTTTTATGTGTTGGGCGGGGGACTGGCTGACTATATACAGGTGGGCAGGGTGGCTGTATACAGGGGGGTTCTGGCTGTATACAGAGGAGGGCAGGCTGGCTGTAAAGAGGGGGGCAGACTGGCTGTATACAGAGGTGGGGGAGCTGGCTGTATACAGGGGGGCAGACTGGCTATATACAGAGGGGGGCAGGCTGGCTGTATACAGAGGTGGGCAGGCTGGCTGTATACAGAGGTGGGCAGGCTGGCTGTATAGAGGGGGGGCAGGCTGGCTGTATACAGGGGGGCGGGCTGGCTGCATAGAGGGGGGCAGGCTGGCTGTATACTGGGGGCAGGCTGGCTGTATACAGAGGGGGAAGGCTGGCTGTATACAGGGGGGTAGGCTGGCTGTACACAGGTGGGGCAGGCTGGCTGTATATAGGGGCAGGGGCTGACTGTATGCAGGGGGGCAGGCTTGCTGTATACAGGGGGGGCAGGCTGGCTGTATACAGGGGGTGGGAGGCAGGGTGGCTGTATACAGGGGGCAGGGGCTGGCTGGCTGCATACAGGGGGACTGGCTGGCTATATACTGGGGGCTGGCTGGCTATATACAGGGGACTGACTGGTGGTAGTAATAGTAGTAATAGTAGTTATATTCTTGTACATAGGGAGCAGTATTTTAGTAACTATATCCCTGTACCTAGGGGGAAGTATTATAGTAGTTATATTCTTGTACATAGGAGGCAGTATTATAGTAGTTATATTCCTGTACATAGGGGGCAATATTATAGTAGTCATATTATTGCACCTAGGGGGAAGTATTATAGTAGTTATATTCTTGTACATAGGAGGCAGTATTATAGTAGTTATATTCCTGTACAAAGGGGGCAATATTATAGTAGTCATATTATTGCACCTAGGGGGCAGTATTATAGTAGTTATATTCCTGTACATAGAGGGCAGTTTTATAGTATTTATATTCTTGTACATAGGGAGCAGTATTACAGTAGTTATATTCTTGTACATAGGAGCAGTATTATAGTAGTTATATTCTTGAACATAGGGGGCAGTAATATAGTAGTTATATTCTTGTACATAGGGGGCAGTATTATAGTAGTTATATTCTTGTACATAGGGGGCAGTATTATAGTAGTTATATTCTTGTTGTATTATAGTAGTTTTTTTTGTATATATATATATAAGTCAGTATTAAGTTGTGTTTGTTTTTTTTAAAGAGAAGCGTTATTCCTGTATAAGGGAGGCATATGTATGAGTCTCTTTCTCAGCGTTGTACTTGTTAATTTAGACCATCTATAAACAGTTTGTGTGGAGTTTAGTAACTCCACCCACATCGCATGACCACACCTACTTGTTTTGACCCCGCCCACAGAATGGGGCCACTTTAAATTCCCAGTCGGACCCTGATGTCCATGCTTCAGTGATTTCCGCAGATGCTTCACAAAGCCATTGATTTGTATAGGACTTTTTATACTGGCTTGTGTTTTCACTCATCTGTTTTCTGTGGAAAAAATTATGAAACATGTCCTATCTTTTTCACAGATGTGTATCACGGAAGGTAATAGAAGTATATGGGTCCGCAAAAAAAAAACGGATGAAACATCAGGGTTTTTTTCACTGATGAGGCTAAATAACCAGGTTTGATGTTTTCAAAGCAATGGTAAACCTTTAGGTTTTTTTGCGGACATGGAGACAAAACTGATGCATCACGGAGAGAAAATGGAAGAAAAACAGAGACACAACGGAGACAAAACGCAGTAGATGTGCAACTGAAGCTGAACATCTACTCCAATGTGAAAGAGCCCTTGTTCATATTAACTCCTTAAGGGTGCAGCGTTTTTTCATTAATTTTTCGCTCTACACCTTCAAAAATCTTTTTAATTTTACTGTGAAATTTTTCTGAGTATTTTTCTGTGTTATTTCATTAATTATGTGACTTAAAATGGTGTAAAAGGAGCGTTTCGGATATTTGGGCACTATTTTCCATTATTTTCACCGCTGGGAATAACCATTTTTATATTTTGATAGATTGGGCATTTTGAGATGCAGCAATACCGACCATATTTGTGTTGATTTTTACTGTTTTACGTTTTATATCAGTTCTAGGGAAAGTAGTGATGATTTGAATTTTCATTTTTTAAAAAACATTTTATTATTTTTTTTAACTTTTTTTAAACTTTAAAATCTGGCGCACCCTGCACACTACACGGGAAATGTGTAAATGTGGGCCATTATGTTTGTTGAAAAACTGAGTTAAGACTGAACCCAAAGTGTGTAAAGAAGTCAGTGAAAGGTGGTGGAGGAAGTCTCATGGTTTGTGGAATGTTTTCTGCAACACACCTCATGCAGCTACATGGCACAAGTGTGTATCAGGATCTTCTTCAACAAAATGTGGTTCACTCCTTGCATTCTTCACTGAATCAGCCAACAATTTTCATGAAGTATAATGCCCCCTGTAACACAACAAAATGGGTAAAGCAGTTTCTTGAAATAGAAAACAATAAAATGGTCAGCACAGATTCCTAATCTAAACCTAATCGAAAACCTCTGGAAAATCATTGGTGACAGTCATGGCCAAGAAACCAACAACAGTTACAGAACTGTGGAAGAGACTGGAAGAAGAGTAGACCAAAATCTCTCCAGAGCAGTGTGAGCAACTAGTGATGTCATGTGGCCACAGATGTGGCCTGTCCACTTCCTACTGATAGGTGACCTACTGGTTGCTGTAACCTTAAAGTGGTTGTCTGAGAGTTCAAAAAAATTAGTTGCTGGGCTTGGCAGGCTTTAAAAAAAAAAAAAAAATGTACTCACCTCCTCCCTCGCTCTAGATGTCCCATGCCACGGTCTGTCTGATCCGTGCCCGTTTGTTTACAGGAAATGTTTCGGTTTCTGCATAATGATGCATAATGAGCGTTTGTAGGCGCTAGGAAGCTATAATTGCTCAGTTTAAAAGATATATATAATTTATTGGTACATAGTTGTAACAATTTAAAAATTAAATAAAATAAAATGAATTAAATGAATAAATTTATTATTAAAATTTAAAAATTTATTATGAATAAATTTATTCATTTAATTCATTTTATTTTATTTAATTTTTAAATTGTTACAACTATGTACCAATAAATTATATATATCTTTTAAACTGAGCAATTATAGCTTCCTAGCGCCTACAAATGCTCATTATGCATCATAGATGCACAAACCGAAACATTTTCTGAACCTTGGAGTTTTTCCCATGGAAAAAGAATAAACCCCAGGAGCGTGGCTGCAAGGAGACGCTAACGGAATAAACCACTAAACGCTGTTCAGAGTTGTGCCTGTCAGCACAACTCGACAAGGTTAGTAGCCTTACCATTATCTATTTGAAACCAACCTGAGGATACTACACCATAGGAGCGCCCCTTCTTCCTTACTATCGTTTGTTTACAGGGGCACGGAAGCTGTGCTTAGGGAGCTTCCGGCCGGCCAATGTGGCCTGCCACTCCCATCCGTCCCCACTTCTCAGCCCTGTAGCTGGGGTATGTTGACAGGCAGGGCTGCCCCTAGGAATTTTGGGGCCCCTGACTGGAAGTTTTTTGTGGGCCCCCTCCACCGCTCTCCATTCCCACATAGACACATAACATTATACACAATTTTTTTTTTTGACCAAAACATTTTTGAGCCATGACAAACTATGCACATGCCCACTCAGTTTTTAGATAGCCTTTGCACTTTCCCACTCAGTATATAGATAGCCCACCCAATTCACAGAAGATGCCCCCCTTTAATGAAATGTCCTGCCAGATGCCCCCCTTTAATGAAACGTTCTGCCAGATGCCCCCCTTAATGAAATGTCCTGCCAGATGCTGCCCCCCTCCTCTTGAAAAATAAAATCTATACTTTTCTCTGTCTTCTCCTCGTGGCTCTGTCTTCTACTCTTCTGGCCCTGGCGCATCACTATGACGCAACCCGACTGATTCTGACAAACCGCGGAATTTAAAATTCAAATTGTGTCGCAAGATCAGCACTCACAAACACCGGGAAGAAGATGGTGAACTGGACCTGAGCGGGGAAGCAACACATTCAAGAAATTGAGCTGTAAGTGAATCGCGGCAGCTCCGAATCCTCGTCGGACATTCCAGGTCGGCGGACACAACAGGACGGGTAATTAAATGTGCCTCATTGTGTCTTTGTGCAATCCCTCCTTCCGAGGTGGTCGTATCCTAGGACACAGTCTTGTTTTTAAGGGATCATATCACTACATATCTCCTCGTGGCTCTGTCTTCTACTCTTCTGGCCCTGGCGCATCACTATGACGCGGCCGTGGAATGTCATAGTGTAAGGGTCTGCACAGCGCATAAAATATGACGTCACACGGCCGCGACACGGCCGGTCATAGTGATGTGGGGGGTGACAGGTCCTCTTTAAAGAGACTGAAGCTTTAAGGGTTAGGATGAGTGCTTTTTGCCACTGCTCATGTGAGAAAGACTTTTGAAGGTCCCTCTCCTAAGCATTAGCAAACGGAGGTAGAGCATCCCCCATCTCTCCGAATCAGCAAAACGCCATATGTTTTGTAGGTCAGGTAAGTCAGAGTTGCCTATAAGCTGAGTGAGGGGGCCTGGTACTGCAGCCAAGGTGGTATATTGCATGAATTTGCGCCAAGATTTATGCAGCAGGGTTAAGAGGGGTGAAATGCTGGTAGCTCGCATTGAGATACTTGGGGACCACGTGATTTAGCACCAGCTCCATCTCAACCCACAGTTTAGAAGTGCGTTTGTGGAACAGGTCAAGTATTTCTTCAATTAGATGTTATTTAAAAAAATGTTTCTATGTGAAGATAATTTCTCATAAATGTAGTCATGTTGTCCCTTAGAAATGAGATATCTTTATCAGATACGACCATCTCACACTCTGGCCGTGGTGGCCAGACATGGGCTAATGAGTCCTGCAAGACCACCAGGATTAATAATAATAATTATTCTTTATTTCTGTAGCGCCTACAGATTACGCAGCGCTGCACAAAGCATAGCAAATTGTTCCCTGTCCCCATGGGTCTCGCAATCTAAACAACCTAACAGTATGTTTTGGAGTGTGGGAGGAAACCCACGCAAACATGGAGAGAACATAAGAACTCTTTGCAGATGTTGACCTGGGTGGGATTTGAACCCAGGACCCCAGCGCTGAAAGGCAGAAGTCCTACCCACCCACCGTGCCACCCGTGGATTCAGCGATCATTACCACAGGACGGCTGTGGGACCTGCAGTAACTCCTGGACATTTCTTATACAAAAACCTATTGGGGCACATTTACTAATCGCGGACCGTGATTCTGTTGGGTTTCCTGACTATTTCTGTTCTGCGCTGAATCGCACAGGGAATTGTGTTGCACGCGATTGGATTGTGGCGCAACCCGACTGATTCTGACAAAATGCGGAATTTAAAATTCAAATTGTGTTGCAAGATCAGCACTCACACACACCGGGAAGAAGATGGTGAACTGGACCTGAGCGGGGAAGCAACACATTCAAGTAATTGAGCTGTAAGTGAATCGCGGCAGCTCCAAATCCTCGTCGGACATTCCAGGTCGGCGGACGCAACTGGACGGGTAATTAAATGTGCCTCATTGTGTCTTTGTGCAATACCTCCTGCCGAGGTGGTCGTATCCTAGGACACAGTCTTGTTTTTAAGGGATCATATCACTACATATATGAGAAATTATCTTCACACAGGTAAAAAAAAATTTAATAACATCTAATTGAAGAAATGTTAATATATGGCAGATTAATGAAACTGAATGTGAATGCCCAGATGAGAATACCCCTTTGAGTCTACCAAACCAAGATACATTTAATTTGGACCAATTTTCAAGATCTTTCTTGATAGCCTTTAACAGCGGTGTGTAGTTTAAGCTAAACAGAAGATTTAGCCCCCTTCCACACTCATGAGTGTGATGCGATGAACTCACATCACACTTGCAACGCATGTTGCTTGGATCGCCCAGCCCGAACGCTGCGAACCAAAACTGAACTGACATGCTGAGTTCAGTTCGAATTTGCAGCGTTCGGGCCGTGCGATCGGAGCAGCACACGTTGCGAGTGTGATACGAGTTCATCGCATCACACTCGCGAGTGTGGAATGGGCCTTAGGTTTGCTCATGTGTTTGCTCCCAGACGGCGTATAGCAGTCCTAGCCCACTTAAAGGGAAATGAGGATTCCAGGTGTGCTTGTTTGATTGGGGGTAGGGTGATATTGAGGAGTTTGGATTTGTGAGTGTTGACTTTGAAGTTGCTCAATGTCCCGTATGTGTGGAATTCCCTCAGCAGGGAAGGCAGTGACGTTCTTGGGGACGCCACATATACAAGGAGGTCATCCGCAAAAAGCTTGCAATGCCGATGTCCCACCTTCAAGAAAGCAAGATTGGGGTTCACCCTTATGGTATTTGCCAAAGGTTCCATCGCCAATAGATACAGGAAAGGGGTTAGAGGGCATCCCTGCTTGGTTCCATTAGCAATGACAAAGGGGTCTGAGAGAGAGCCATTGACTCACACCTGAGCTGTGGGGTTATGATACAGCGCCATAAGCATGTGGACACCTATAGGAAAAGCAAAACTACACCTCTTTTGCTATCTTGTAAGGAAGCCCTTACCATCGAGTATGATTTTCAAGAAGCCTAATGTATTGATGGGGGATTAAAGCCAAACCAGTACATCTATTCCAGAAGGAACAGATTGCCAACTGTAGATAGCACTGTTTCAAGGTGGTTGCGTCTCTTCAGTACAGTGCAGGCAACTGATTTAGCTGAGTGAGAGGCATTTGACTAGAGAACACTTACTCCCTGACCCTAGTCAAAAGCGTCTTGCTCAGCTAAACCAATTCTGCATTTTGCCCTATGTTTGCAATAGGTTTTGAAACCTAATGCAAATGCATCATGTGAACACAACCTCAACAATTTATTGTGTCCTTTAATTATTATATGCCCCCATTATTACTTCACGTACCGCACCCTCCTAATTTAAATACACCCCCTAATGATTTATATAGAGTGTTATCCTGACTAATGGATACATATTGCACTCCCTCATGAATTTATATACAAGCAGTCCCCTACTTAAGAACACTCGACTTACAACCAGTAATTTACTGTACTTTAGCCCTAGGATACAATAAACAGATTTAACAGTTTAACAAAGGTGCCTGTAATGAAGCTTTATTGTTAATCCGGGATCTTATCACAATCTAACATTTTTAAAATCCAATTGTAACAGAGACCAAAAGAAATTCTGTCTGGGGCTACAATTATAAAATATACAGTTCCGATTTACAAACAAATTCAATCTAAGAACAGAACCTATCTTGTACGTAACCTGGGGACTGTCTTTACATTATAAATATAATACAGTAAAGGAGAAAGCATGAAGGTATGAGAGTAGCAAAGTAAGTGACTAAAGAAACACTTTCCTCTAATAAAATTGGTCTATAAAAGGTGGACAGGGTGTCATTATGACTGCGATTGAACCAAACATGTGTTTTGACTATTTAAAGAGGAACTTTCACCCCCAAAAAGACCCTCACTGAACACTCCCCCCCCCCCCCCCACAATCCTCTCCCCAGCCCCTTTCTATATATGCCAAATTTATTTTAATTTATGTTGGGAAAGTTGTTCGTATCAGATCTGACCTCTTACCAAATAAGAGGTCGGATCCTCGTATGCCCTGCGCTAGCAGTCCGCTTTATTCATGAGGGGGCCGCCCGACACTCCCCCACCACGCCCCTGTCAACGGGGACCTGTAAGAGAAGCCGACAGCATTGCATATATTGTGCAATCATGCGGCCGCGCCAAACTGACAGGGGCTGCGGCCAGGCCGTGCTTATTGACAAAATCAGCCGCTGTCAGTTTGGCGCGACCGCATTGCAGAGAGCCGGCAGCAATTGCACAATGTGGAGGAGTGTCGGCCGGCCCCCTCATGAATAAAGCGGACTGCTAGCGCAGGGCATAAAAGGATCCAACCTCTTATTTGCTAAGAGGTCAGATCTGTTACGAACAACTTTCCCAACATAACTTAAAATAAATATGGCATATTTATAAAGGGGCTGGGGAGAGGATTATGGGGGGCATGTTTGGTGGGGATCTTTTTGGGGGTGACAGGTAGTCTCCTAACCCTACCCCAAGTGTAGTAGTGTTAAACTGTTAGCTTTATTGGAACCTTCCAATAAAGCTAGCAAACGCTGCTTTACATAGCAATGCCAATGCCGGAGAAAGCTTACACCATTGGCCGGCGGTGACTGCCAAGCTTCAAGCGGCAGTCACTACCTCCTCAGATTGCCCCCTCATGAATACGCCGGACCGCTGTAAGCTTGGCTTCACAGCACTATGTAGTGCAGCGTTTGCTAGCTTTATCAGACGCTTTATCGGAAGCTAGCAGTTTAAAACTGCTACACCTAGGGTAGTGCTATGTAGTTACTAAAGTAAGCAGCTCCTAGAGGGTTTATACATGGTGACAAGTCCTCTTTAAACATTTTTAACATTTTTTGTGGACTGAGATTTTTTTTTTTAATAAAACTTTATTACATTTTTGTATTTTCTGTCCCCCAAGGGATCTTGAAGGAGCAATTGTCTGATCACTTTAATAGTGCTTTGAAATTGTATTTCTAAGAATCATTGCTGACATACTATAAGGCCATTAGGCTAATATCTATATGTTTATGTCAGACCTGGTGACCAGGGTCAGGCCTTTGGCTAACATAGTAAATCACATTGTGGGCTTCTGGTGCTGATTTTTCTTTCTCTGCCAAACAACTCAGATACTGCAGTTGGTATTGATTGTGACACCTAAAGGGTTAAACAACATTATTGCTATTGCTTAAAGGAAAGCATTTTGTACAGTGAAAGTATGTTGGGATTTTCTTTGTATTTTTTATGTTTAAATTTTCTATGTGATTTTTTTAGTACAACTATGGGACCATGTGAATAATAATAATACAAACGTATTACAGCCTGTTAAGCCCTGCCTCTGGCTAACTACATAACAGGATCGTAAAGTTCTGCCTGCGGCTAACTACACGCAAGCAACGCAAAGCCCTGCCTTTGGCTAACTACACGCAACGTAACTGTACTGCATGTATTGCCAAGAGGTTCGTGTGAATTACCACATTTTAATGCTATGTTATTTGTAGGTCCAATATTATGTACAAATAAATTCCTAAATATTTGCTTATAACTATTGGAGCCTATTTTTCTTGTACAGAGCTAGTTGGAGCAAAAAGGCTCAAAACAGCCTCCACTAAGACAGCAAAAGATCCTACTGAATATTGTGTTATGATTGTATTCAATGTGAAAACAGCATATAAAACTACAACTACAAGTGAAGGGTTGGCTGAAGACAATTAGAAATGTAACATTCTACACAGGGGATTTGGAGGTCTACATTAAAAGAAAAATGCTGACAATTATAAAAGTCTAAAAAAAACTTTAAGAATTTTGTTTTAAAAACATATAACAAAGCGCAAGCAGAAAAATGATCCCGTGGTAGAAGTGAGGTTCGTGTTTTTTAAACAGATATGTTAACAAAAAAGGAGTATTCACATGTGATGACAAAGCTCTGCATCTTCTTTGATCCAAGACAGTCTTGGATCAAAGAAGATACAGAGCTGCAGCAGGTGGCCTAATATCTGGAACTGACCAGGAGTTGCGGATTGTCTTGAGGGGAGAGAGTAGAAAAAATAGGCCAAAGTTGCGCTGCTCAGGGTTCAACATTTTATTCATAAAGTGCATGGATGGACGACGCATTTCGGTTGCGTACTGCTCCCTTCCTCAGGTCCAAAGTATATACCGTATATACTCGTGTATAAGCCGAGTTTTTCAGCACAAAAAATGTGCTGAAAAACGTCCCCTCGGCTTATACACGAGTCAATATACGTAAAAAATGCTTAAAAATATTTAAAAATTAATAAAGTTATATACTCACCCTCCGGTGGCCCCGATGTGCAGCGCTGCTCCCCTGATATCCGCGCAGCTCGTCTTCAGACTTCCGCGCCGTCTTCTTTCTTCTGCCGGGCGCCGCCATGTTCTTCCCCCGGGCGGCGCCTAGTATGACGTCAGCAGCAGCGCATCATACTATGCGCCTGCCTGCAGGGGGAGAGCGATGGCGGCGCCCTGCAGAAGAAAGAAGACGGCGCGAAAGCCTGAAGACGAGCCGTGCGGACATCGGGGGAGCAGCGCTGCAGATCGGGGCCACCGGAGGGTGAGTATAAAGTTTATTATTTTAATGCTGGGCTGTATACTACTGGGGGCAGGCTGTATACTACTGGGGGCAGGCTTATACTACTGGCGGCAAGCTGTATACTACTGGGGGCAAGCTGTATACTACTGGGGGCAAGCTGTATACTACTGGGGGCAGGCTGTATATTACTGGGGCAGGCTGTATACTACTGGGGGCAGGCTGTATACTACTGGGGGCAAGCTGTATACTACTGGGGGCAGGCTGTATACTACTGGGGGCAAGCTGTATACTACTGGGAACTGGCTGTATACTACTGGGGGCAAGCTGTATACTACTGGGGGCAGGCTGGGCTGGCTGTATACTACTAGGGGCAGGCAGGGCTGGCTGTATACTGCTGGGTGCAAGCTGGGCTGGCTGTATACTGCTGGGTGCAATCTGGGCTGGCTGTATACTGCTGGGGGCAAGCTGGCTGTATACTACAGGGAGTAGCTGTATACTATAGGGGGCTGGATGGCTATACACTGGGGGGGGGGGTCTGTGACCAATGCATTTCCCACCCTCGGCTTATACTCGAGTCAATAGGTTTTCCCAGTTTTGGTGGTACAATTAGGGGTCTCGGCTTATACTCTGTCGGCTTATACTTGAGTATATACGGTAAGTCCTCTTATAACTTTTTCCTAGGTTCTGGGCTAAGATGTCCAGGTAGATTACCTTAGTTCTTGTGGCTGTGAACTCCGGAATAAATTTTAGGTGCTTGTGGCGAGTCGGCACAATTGTGAACCCTGAGCAGCGCAACTTTGGCCTATTTTTTCTCCCCTCAATACTCTATTATAAGTAAGACTTCAGCTTTAAAAGCATACAAGATATTTTTGTAAAGGGCATAGCCTTTAGGTTTGGAAATCAGTACCATTAGTATATTAAAAAAAGGATAAAGTAGAACTGGAACAGGTGCAGAGGAGAAAAACCAAGCTTATTAAAGGGAACTTGTAGCCACCTTTTTGGCTGTTTCAGCTAAAGACAGGTTCCCATAGCACTAACAACTAATGCCTATCCATGTTTTTGCTGAAAGAGGAGTTTTATAATCCATAAAATTATTTTTAAACTTACCAAGCAGCTTCCTAGAGATAGTAGCGAGTCAGAGGGTATGGTTCTTTTTCCTCCAAGTCATAACGCGCCTCCGGTCCTCACTCCTCTCTCCTGAACCATCCTAAACACCACCTCAATACTGGTGCCCGTGCACTGTTCTACTGCGCAGTGAGTGAGGGAGAGGTTTTGTGTGCTCTGTCGGCTCACTTCACATGATGAATGCAGCAGAGCAGTGCAGAGCACATTAATACGACCACTGATAAGTTATTCTGACTGCCATATTTCGGTCAGGAATTTTCCCCTAACTTGGGCCAATAAGTATCAGCCTTGTAGGTGTTTTTTGCCTTCCTCTGGATCAACACTGATTAGATTGAATTATTATGAAACCAAAAAACAAAAGTTTGCGGTCTCCACCAATATCATTGTCTGTGACCTTTTAGAAAATTATTTTTGGATGGATTTCCACAACTTTTCAGATATTAGGCAATATTGGCACAACTGCATACTTTCCAGGTTCCTAATGAGCATTACTCACTGTACATTGCCACTGGTACATAAAGGCTAGGAATAACATATTTGTTTGGAACAACTGTACCAGTATCAGGTATTTTTTTTATATTTCATGCACTTTTCATATATCTAGTGAATGTCTAGTCTAATGGGATTCCATTTCCTATGAGATACAGTAGGCCTCCTAATGTTATATTGATATGAAAGGAAAGTTACCATAAAATTGCACTTTAGTTGTACACCGTGCGCAATAATTGTCACACTTCTCAGTAATAAATGTGCAAATTCCGACTAAGCACTACCATGCCCTACCAGCCCAGCTACCACTACCATAGTGGCACAGTTTTCTAAAGTACAGGCAGTTACGTACAAGATAGGGTCTGTAGGTTTGTTCTTAAGTTGAATTGGTATGTACACAGTTGATATGATACGTGTACAGAGAGCTGTACATTAATTAATCACAGCCCTCAATAAGTTGAACTTTTAAAGTTAAGTCAGCAAAATTTCCTACTAAACAATTTGTGAGACTAAAAAAGTCATTCAGAAGACCATAACTACCTACCTCAATATAAATAATACATGCCATTAGCTTTTTACAAAAAACAATTGCTTCATCACCATAGCTGGTATATACCATAGCTCCATACTGCCTGTTATTCTATATGAGATATATTAGTACATAGGGACTTATGCATTATAACATAAAGTACATTACAAGCACAAACAAAAAACAATTTCATGAAAATCCCTAAATCAAGCATCAACATTCCACAAGCCTGGTTATCAAAATCCTGGATCAATAGGCTGTCATAGAAAAATCTATACAATCTACTTGTAAAACAAGAAAGCCTCCTGCAAGATAGTTCATGATAAAATGGTAACATACAATCTGCTACTTTATAAATCAGTATTAGTTGTTCTAATTCTGGATAGGGAGAATCATAGGTTATAATTCATCATGTGCACAAAATAAAAGGGACAACACCAATTCCGGTCAAATCCCCAGAAACCAGTCACACATTGATGGAACCCTCTAGAGAGATCTAAGTCTAGTTATTTAGGGTTAAAAAAATAGTTTTATTTCCAATATTGGAAAAACTACCTATAATAGTACAAACATATTTATATTTTTTTTTTTTCAAAAATATAGGCAATATCTTGACCAGAAGAATATTAGTGCAGATAACCAACCAATGACATTTTGTAAAAAGTTGAGTACCATTGAGTAAACAATGGTCTATTTCTCATTGCTTTTGAATCATTTTCACATTGCTTTTGAGCACAGCTTGTTTTTATTTCATGTGATAGGTCCAGAACAATATTATTTCTGGGTTGGAGATTCATTGAGTGTGACATCTGCTTTTGGCCATTTCAAATATTCTACACCTTCTGGGGACCGTCCCTTGCAGCACGCTGAGGGCAGAGTATTGATAGGTTAATCCTTTCTCTAAAAACTGGCAAAGAATGGTGCAGCAGGAGCAAAAAAAAGGAAGAGTGCTTAGCATGCAACTTCCACTGTTCTATTGTTTTATGCCCTGAGTGGTTTTTGATATTTGTCAGGGGTTCATCCATATACATCCACATGAAGTCTAATCTTTGCATTGTGTTTGTGGAATAATCCCAGCATAGACACTATTCTTTTGTGAACTGATAGAACACAGTTGCTTGTTTTTCCATTGTATAAATCTCTATCTCATTATGTCTTTATATTTTAGTTAACTAGTTTATATTGTTTATTATTTTATATATTCATCCACCTTAACTTTTCACCTAATTATAGTGGAAAACATCTTTACTAACACAAATTATTTTAAGATTTATATAGAGAAAACCCAGTGTGAAATCATGACTAGAATATATATTTTTTAACATTCAAAATTTATCAAGTCAAGTTTATGTCGCATTCTGAATCAAAATAGATAACAAACAGCTGTCAAATAAGGACAAATCAGAAAGTATGAAAGGAGTGTGCTGGAAAATCAAATTGCAATAAGGAAAATGGAAGAAAAACTTCTACTTCTGGACAAATAAAAAATCCCTCTTGTTCACTGCAGTTTATTTGCAATGGTTTTCCACTAGATCCCTAATGTGGAAAGTAGTACTGGAGTTGAATTCAGTGGATCTACTTCAAGTACAACATCAATTTGGAAAACATAAAAATATATGCAAACACATACAGCATTATTATGTATACATTTTATGTGTATGTAAAGATAACACAAAGGGGGTCATTTACTAAGGGCCCGATTTGCGTTTTCCCGACGTGTTACCCGAATATTTCCGATTTGCGCCGATTGTACCTGAATTGCCCCGGGATTTTGGCACACGCAATCGAATTGTGGCGCATCGGCGCCGGCATGCGCGCAACGGAAATCGGGGGGGGGGGGGCGTGGCCGAACGAAAACCCGACGTATTCGGAAAAACCGCTGCATTTAAGAACGGAAAATGTGTCGCTCGGGACGCACTTACCTTCACTTAGCCCGAGCCGGTGAACTCCAGCGCGTTTAGATGCTTTTCAGCGCAGCAGCGCCACCTGGTGGACGGCGGAGGGACTACCTTATTAAATCATGGCCGGACCCGAATCCAGCGCAGAGAACGCGCCGCTGGATCGCGAACGGACCGGGTAAGTAAATCTGCCCCAAAGAGTGTCTGGGTTGGTCAACCAGTAACGAAAAAAACAAAACAGGTCCAAGAATAGTAGAGAAGAAAATAAGCAGATGGGAAGCAGAGAAGTAAAGTACATTTAGATGACTTTATACTTATAGAGTGCTTCACTGCTAATATGCCTGTCTTTCCTATCATATATCTTTATTACTGTTGTACAAGAGCATTGTAAGGGGCTTATATGAAATTTCGATCCAGGAGACCAATGTTAAGTCAGATATTCTAAGAGAAATTATACATGTGATACACAATGCAAAATTGAATTTCACAGTTTTGTATGGGAGTATTTTTAATTTTTTTTAAATACTAATAAAGCAAAGACCCTTTATCCAGTGAAGCATATACAATGAAGCTGCTTTCAATAGATTGCTAAGCACGTCCCTGCTCATCCATCATTACATTAATGTGTTAGTCGGCTAACAATTACATATATTTTATAATTACACTTTACCAACATCTGTGAATATACACTTAATGCAATATTTTAAAAGCCCAAATCCCTATTTTAGTATTTTTATAGTCCCCAGAATCCTATTTGTTTCTTGGGTTTTCAGATGGTGGTGGTGCACATTGAGAGCATTGTAGAGTTATGGAGAATATTCAAGTGTTTCTCAGGGTGCATTACTAAATTGTATAAATGCATCACATCACTGAGGATTATAAATATACATCATCAGTAAAATGCTCAGGCCTCCATTAAGATTAACATGTTAAGAAATAAATAAGCAAATGGATTAAATAAAAATATTAATTATTCTGAAAACACATGTCATATTTAGTCCTTTGCATATTCAAAGGATCCATGATATTTCAGCATGCTTCTCTTATCTGATTACTCCATGTTCTGTATTCTGGAGCCTGTCCCATTAGAGAAGGAGCTAGTAGAGGGGACCTTAACTAAAAAATTTCCCTTCACAAGAATGAGAACTGTAGCAAACAAGGAAGAAGGAGTCCCCCTTTCCCTTAAAAAATATATACATGTTTGTAAAATCACTCACACTTTCATACACATGTATAAACTCATACGCACACATTTATGTACTCATTTATATATTTATACACTCATACATACTCAAAGTATATACACACACAAAAATGTACACATCATACATTTATACACACATACAATATATACACATCATATATACATTCTTTATAGTACATATACATTATAAACACATATACCGTATATACTCGTGTATAAGCTGAGTTTTTCAGCACAAAAAATGTGCTGAAAAACGTCCCCTCGGCTTATACACCAGTCAGTCAAAATTACTTAAAAAAAAAATAAACTTATATACTCACCCTCCGGTGGCCCCGATGCGCAGCGCTGCTCCCCCGATGTCCGCGCGGCTCGTCTTCAGGCATCCGCGCCCGTCTTCTGTCTTCTGCAGGGCGCCGCCATTGTTTTCCCCCCGGGCGGCGCCTAGCATGACGTCAGCGCGTCATACTAGGCGCCGGCCCGGGAGAGAGCAATGGCGGCGCCCCGCAGATGAAGGAAGACGGGCGCAGAAGCCTGAAGACGAGCCGTGCGGACATGGGGGGAGCAGCGCTGCACATCGGGGCCATCGGAGGGTGAGT
Organism: Engystomops pustulosus; assembly: GCF_040894005.1. Classification (NCBI taxonomy): domain Eukaryota; kingdom Metazoa; phylum Chordata; class Amphibia; order Anura; family Leptodactylidae; genus Engystomops; species Engystomops pustulosus. The sequence goes on along the minus strand of NC_092420.1, from coordinate 54,515,294 downwards.
ATATAAGTTTATTTTTTTATGCTGGGGTGGCTGTATACTACACGGAGCAGGCTGTATACTACACGGGGCAGGCTGGGGTGCTGTATACTACTGGGGGCAGGCTGTATACTACTGGGGACAGGCTGTATACTACTGGGGGCAGGCTGTAAACTACTGGGGGCAGGCTGTAAACTACTGGGGGCAGGCTGTATACTACATGGGGCCAGCTGTATACTACTGGGGGCAGGCTGTATACTACATGGGGCTAGCTGTATACTACATGGGGCTAGCTGTATACTACATGGAGCTAGCTGTATACTACATGGGGCTGGCTGTATACTACATGGGGCTAGCTGTATACTACATGGGGCTAGCTGTATACTACATGGAGCTAGCTGTATACTACATTGGGCTAGCTGTATACTACATGGGGCTAGCTGTATACTACATGGAGCTAGCTGTATACTACATGGAGCTAGCTGTATACTACATGGAGCCAGCTGTATACTACATGGGGCTAGCTGTATACTACATGGGGCTAGCTGTATACTACATGGAGCTAGCTGTATACTACATGGGGCTAGCTGTATACTACATGGGGCTAGCTGTACACTACATGGGGCTGGCTGTATACTACTGGGGGCAAGCTGGGCTGGCTGTATACTACTGGGGGCAGGCTGTATACTATAGGGGGCTGGTTGGCTGTATACTGGGGGGGGGGTCTGTGCCAATGCATTTCCCACCCTCAGCTTATACTCGAGTCAATAGGTTTTCCCAGTTTTGGGTGGTAAAATTAGGGGCCTTGGCTTATACTCGGGTCGGCTTATACTCAAGTATATACGGTAGCATATAAACATAATATACTTGGACATACAGTATATATAAGCACCCTACAATATACACACACATACAGTATAAACACAATATATACACACATATTGCATATACATACATGTACTATATGCACATGCATACAGTATATACATACCATACATCATATACACGCACATACAGTTCATAGACATCATGCACACGTACATATAGTATGTATACAAAATTCATCATACTCGGAGACCCGAGACTGAAGTGTGCCGGCGGAACAGCAAAGTCTGCGCAATTGTTTAGGATCCGGCACTACGAGGAGCAGCATGCTCAATCCTGGCGGAGAGAGGGGGAGCATAAAATTCATAAACCACAGTACCTTCGCCGCCGCCCTGGGCCGTTGTAATGAAATTGTGCGTAGCGTCACAGACAGGCTGGGAATGATCAATTAGGTGTTGCCTGTGCACCACAAGCCCCCGGACCTTCAGGCCCCGTAGCAGCCACTACGGCTGCTACAGATGTAGTTACGCCACTAGACCAATCAACCATCATGGTTTGTATTGACTAAAACTGATAAGGGGTTAGAGAACAGCAAATTTGCTCTGTTTTTTTTACAATGATCTAATTTACATTTTTATTATGAATATATAAATGATAAAATATAAAAATAGATTAAAATACTACTACTACTGCCTTGAAAGCCAGCGTCCTGGAGCCACCTCTTCACTGTAGAGGTGGACACTGGCATTTGGCGGGTACCATTTAATGAAGCTGCCAGTTGAGAATCTGTGAGGCAATGCTTTCTCAAACTAGAGACTCTAATGTAATTGTCTTGTTGCTTAGTTGTGCAGCGTGGCCTCTCACTTCTCTTTCTACTCTGATTAGAGCCTGTTTATGCTCTCCTCTGAAGGGAGTAGCACACACCGTTGTAGAAAGTCTTCAGTTTTTTGGCAATTTCTCAAATGAAATGGCCTTTATTTCTAAGAACAAGAATAGACTGTCAAGTTCTTTTTTTCATGGCCATTGTGAGAGTTTCATAGAACAAACAAATGTGATACTCCAGATTCTCAACCAGCTCAAAGGAAGGTCAGTTTTATAGCGTCTCTCATTAGCCAAACTATTTTCAGCTGTGCTAGCATACTTGAACAAGCGTTTGTAAGGGTTTTCTAAACACCATTAGCCTTGTCCATGGGGCCAAAGAAGAAGGGGACCCCACAGAACACCGCAACACCACAGTTCCGGGCTCCAGAAGAGGAATCAGACGGTTCCTTACCCTGACTCCTGCAGCATTGGCTCCCACAAGACCTAAGATGGCGGCGCCCGGCGCGCCACTTCGGAGCCCAGCGACCAACCGGATTTGAGCTGTAAGATCGTCACCTGTCATCGCCAAGGAAGATCGGCGGCTCGCTTGCGGGTAAACCGCCGGGACACCAACCTGCTGCGCGCCCTCTCCTCCGCATGCGGCTCCTGTCATGGTCGCGGGAAACGTTGTGCGATCCATCCCGGCACAGCCTGGCCCATGGGGAGTGCTGATTCCCCCCGGGGGGTGAGAGAGTGTCCGGGGAGGGCTCCATGCAGCAGTCCCATCTGCCGGGCAGGGAAGGATGATGGCCCGAGGGAGTGCCCAGAGAAGAAGCCAGACACCCCGGCAGGTAGATTCACGGTCAGTTTCCCTCTCACGCGCCCTCAGGCAGTATGCCAGTCCCCGGCTTAAGGGATGGTCAAGAGGTCCCAGGCCTAAATAATTGGAACCCTGCCTTCCTACAGGAGCCCCATTGCATTCACTGCAGGTGGTTGCAGAGGTCCACCATGCTTTCTCTCTGCGAAGCCTCCCAGAGTCACCAGAAGTGGTACCTCAGCCGACACCTCCTTGTTCTCCACAGCCAAGAGACCTTAGGAGACCAGCTGTGGGGTTTTCTCAGCACACTCAGTCGACCCTTTTACCCAGGAACCAAGTGGCCCAGGCTCGGTCCCCCACTCAGACCCCTGTCTCTATGTCCCCAGCTGTCTCTCAGTATACCTCCTACACACGGGACGATCCCCAGCCCAGAGGTATTCGGGACCAACAATCCCTGACACAGGTCATAGCATTGTAAGTAGCCTTCACAGTTACTCCTCTTTATCCTTATCCTTATTTTCATCAACCGGACCAGCTTATCCCCTGGGACCCCCAATCCCATCCTTACATGCTGCATGTGCTGCACATGCTCACATGCTGCACTCAACCTTGTCTCCTCAAGTATTCGTGGGCTCTCAGACACCTGAGGAGGGCACTTCTCCACACCCACCAATCTTTGTTCCAGTTCTTGCCCAGCGCCCATATCTCCTGTACCCGAGCACTTCCAGCCCTTCTTACTCACTCAAGCTCTAGAGTGCCTAGCAGAGCTGAGTGCGATCAAGGCTCATCTGAAGGCTATAACGACGAAAGAAGATATGGAATTCTATGTGTCTTGCTTGAACAATCGTATAGTGCAGAGATCACGGTCCTTGGTTAACCCTGCTGTAGCTTCCTCCTGTTCATTTGTTGCCTGTAGTTATTTTCTTCTTTTCTCCCTTTCCCTCTTGTCTGCTCGCCTACTTTTTCATTTCCTTTTCTTCCTTGTTCTCCCCTCTTTACCTACCTTCCTCTTCCTGGTTCACCCTTCTCCCTGTTTACTTCCCTAGTGTCCCTTCCCTGTCCCCTCTCCCATCCCCTAGTACTGTCCTCCATTCCCACTGTTTAGTTTACCAGGTTGCTATATACCAATGGCGACTATCAGGTTTGGGTCTCTAAATGCACGAGGGTTGAATGTCCCTTAAAAAAGATCCCAAAATCCTCTATGGCATGCATAGACAGGGTGTTAAAATTCTTTTTTTTTACAATAGAAGCATTTTAAAACTGGCCATTTCCCGGTGATTAGAGATTAGAGTTACTTCAATACCTGGTTCCACAGCTCCTATCCTAATTCACGATCCAAAGGCATGTCTGTTGCTGTCCACGATTCTCTCCCGCACATGGTCCTGGGCGAGTTACTACATGATGCTGGCAGATATGTTTTTATCAAGGTACAAATCTTTGACCAGTTCTTTACATTAGCAAACCTGTACCTACCCAATCGCTTCCCAGTCTCTATCTGCAGGGAAATTCTGCATGAGCTGTCGCGGTTCTCGGAGGGGATGCTGGTGCTGGGCGGGGAATTTAATCTCCTATTAGAAGCTAACCTAGATACCTCCTCAGGGAAAAGTCACATCCCCCTGCGGCAGTGGGGCTCCCTTAGTAAGGACCTCCACAGCCTTCAATTAGTAGAGGTCTCGCAGATCCTATATCCTAATGACAGGGATTATACATATTACACCTCAGCACATGAATCCTACGGCCGTATTGATTTCTTTTTTCTCCAACACAGGGCTCCTACTTGGGACCCAATTGCCACCATTGGTAACATTGTACTTTGAGATCACGCTCCGGTTTACGTATCAATTACTATGACCATAGTCATGGCGTCTTAATGACTATCTACTACACACAGACTCTCTCTGCACACAGGAAATGTGTAGAGGAAGAGGAGTCTTTCCGTGACCCTGGAGTCAGACTTGAAAGAAGTGAAAGACGCCATTACAAATACAGGGAAGAGCCCGGGCCCAAACCGTTTCTCTCTTGCCTTTTACAAGCAGTTTGGGGAAATCCGATCTCCATTCTTAACAAAGGCGTTCGATGCCATCTCCCCATCCGTGGCCTTTCACCCTCAGTCGTTGGAGGCCAACATCAGTGTTGTCACAGGTGATCCCGCGACCCATATCGTGGGTCGTGGGCTCACCCATGCTCCCCAGGCTCGCAGGCGAGGCGCCAGCGCAGCTCACCTCTCCCCGTTCCTGACTCTCAGCCGAGTTCCCTTTGCGCGTGTCCCCATCTCTTAGGGTGCGCGTGCGGCACCTTCAGGAAATTTAAAGGGCCAGCGCACTGCTAATTGGTGCACTGGCTGATCACTTCCCCTTTAAAAATCCAGCACCTTCCTTAATGCCTTGCTCGATCTTTGTGCCTCACAGCCTGAGATAAGCTCTACTGTGATTTACCTGAGTTCCAGTGTCCCCTGTGTTCCAGTGTCCCCTGTGTTCCAGTGTCCCCTGCGTTCCAGTGTCTCCTGCGTTCCTGTGTCTCCTGCGTTCCTGTGTCCCAGAGTCCCTCCGTGTTCCTGTGTTACCGGAGCTCCTCCGTGTTCCTGTGTACCAGTGTTCCTCTGTGCTGCTGTCCTGTGTACCTCTGTACTGCTGTCCTGTGTGCCGTGTTCCCATACCCATCTGCTTGGACCTCTTGTTGCTGACCCCGGATTAGACTCTGACGTTGCATCTCTGCCGCCTGCCCTGACCCTGGGCCTGGACTTTGACCATGAGATTGTCTGCCGTCTCTGTACCTCGACCTTGGCCACCACTGCAGACAAGACATGCTTGTGGAACGACCTGGTGATACCATGCCGCAGCTAGTCCAACCCGCTTTGCGGCATGCTCTGGTGAAAAGCGGGTACCACTTAGACTCCGGTCCCAGGTAGTGGCTTGTGTCATCGTCTGCAGTGGTCCAGAGGATCCACACCCGCAAGCCTGACAAGTGTCCTATTAAAACCAGATAAAGATCCTTTACTCCCGGCTAGTTATAGGCCTATATGCCTTCTAAATGTGGACCTGAAGTTGTACTCCAAGATTCTGGCAGATCGTCTGGCCCCTCACCTTCCGAAGGCTAGGTAGGGTTCGATAGGGGTAGAGAGGCAAGAGACAATTTAATCAAAACATTCCTGTTTATGAAGCAGGGGAGCATCTGGCCATTGCTATAAGACACAATCCTAATATACATGGTATCCAAGTGGGTCAGTGACAATATAAAGCGGCACTATTTGCTGACGACCTCCTGCTTTATATATCTCAGCCAAGGATCTCACTCCCTTCCCTTCTCAAAGAATTTGAGCCAACTGAGCAATTTAAAATTAACTTTAGCAAGTCAGAGGCCCTGAGTGTCTCTCTCCTCCCAGAGGATGTACAAGCCATTAGAGAGCACTATCTATTCCGCTGGCACTCAACCTCGGTTAAATATCTAGTCATCCAGGTGCCCACAGACCTCTCAAATATATGCCCACCGCACCTGGAACATACTCTGAAAGACCTCACCACCTCTACCAGGGTGCCCCCATCATCCCTCCTTCCTTGTTCTTTAAATCCATCCAATCTGCGTTTCTACACTTTTTCGGGGGCACGTCCGCCCCCAGATTGGCTGGCCGGTGTTGATCAGGCCACAGTCCGGTGGACGAGTGGGACCACCAGACCTTAAAGTTTACCATCAGGCATCCATCCTGGTGCGTCTGCTAAACTGGCATTATCACCTACACACCACACAATGGGACCGGTTGTAGCAATACAGCTCCCCGATCCCTATAAGAGCTCTCTCGTGGGTGTGCTCTCAGCATGTAGAGATTGATCCCCAGACACTATTCCTTGCTCAGACCCTGCAGCTCTGGACGTCCCTCACCAAGAGGGGAATCCTCTCCAGGCAGTTTAGTCCTCTCACATCATTATTCCACAACTCAGACTTCCCTTTTCCAGGACTATGTTTTTGGGTTGCTCGAGCTTTAAGGACCTCCGGATGCACGATATCCTTGGGGAGGCCCAAGAATCCCCTCCTTTACTAAACTTTTAGGTCTATGTACTTCATCCAACCTCTCTTGACTAGAAATGAATCAGTTGGGAGCATACCTGAAACAACCAGGTTCCGCAGCTGCATTCAATTTCCCTGTTACCTTTGAAGCCCTGCTCCGCCTAGCATCCCCTCCAGAACATTGTTTCTCACAAATATATGGTCTTCTTTTGAAGGAGTCTGACAGTACGCCCCAACCCTTCTTCGACAAATGGTCCAGAGATTTGAATATCTCCCTATCTCCCGGAGACTGGGATAAAGTAATTTTGTTTACGCATAAACTCTCAGTGGCCTGCTCCGCCCAAGAGAGAAACTTAAAAATTCTCTCTACATGGTAAAGGGTCCCATCTCTGCCGCATTTGATCTATGCCTCGAAACAGGACACGTGCAGGAGATGTGGGGCAGATGGAGGTGATATGGTGGTTGTGCCCTAAGATTTTTGGGACCAGGTATTTGAAGTCACTTCTGAAAGTACTGGCTCGGTGACTCCAAAATCTCCAGGAGTGTCTTCGCTCTTCATCCTCCCCGGCTCCAGACGGAAACAAAAGAATAGTCTTCTGAGATTCCCCTTGATAGCAGCATGCACAGTACTTCCCTGTAGATGGCACTCTGCTACTCCCCCTTCCGTTTGGGCCAGGAGTTGCTTCATATCTATAGAATGGAGGAATTAATGGCTGATACCTTGGGTACTTCAGAAAAGTTCATAAAACGATGGCAAACCTGGATGGTTTTCCGTGAGTCCCAGAGCTTCAGAGATATCTTGGGCTCACACCCTTGAATAACTCAACTGTAACCGCCCACATAGTCTCGCTCACATGCACCAACAACCAACCCCTCCTTTCCATTTCCCCTCGTTCCTTGATGTCCTCTCCCTACCCCCTCTCTTATACGTTCTTCCTTTCCCCTCCCTTTCCATTTGAGTGTCTGTTTAGATCTGCTTGTCGACCCCACAGCCCCTTCTTCCTCCCTCAATGAGTTCAGGACCCCCACTGTTAGGCGACTCAGTTTTTCTGCCGTTGTTAGAGCAGAAGGGTTGAGAACCCAGATCCAGGCGTTAGTGCAACTCACATCGTACCTGTATAGGCGCAAGAGGCCTGGGGTGGCTTGACTATATTACTTGTTAATCATATGTATCCTTATTTCTGCTGCTGCACACCGACAAGTTGGACTCTGATGCCGCATTGCACTTGTACTTTGAACATAAAAGAGTAAGATAGTAATAAGGTAAAGCACTAGGTGGACCAATCTTTGTTTTTGATAGGGTCACTTTTTTCACAAATATATCTGGATACTAATGTCTTCCACTTTAAAAGTTTATTTTAACTGAGAAAATGATGTCTGTGCTGCTGCATTGATCATTTTGATCTAATCCCTGAAAGTACACCCCAAAGACTTTTAGTTTTGAAACATGCCACAGGCAATGATGTTGAGGGAATATGAAGTCATGTGATTTACAATTTGGTCAAGGAACTGAGCCATTTGCTTTTTCACACAATGAATGAATTGCTTCATAGGGAAGCAGGGGCTGGCAATAAAAATCCTATGTGTTTGATATACCCAATGAGACATTTATTCGTGACCCTCAAAGTTTAATGTTAGCGAACAGCAATAAAATCAACAGATGCTGATTTATAGAGTAATATCTGAGAGGTTTAGTGATGTGGTCAAATGGTCTCATGACATCAGTACAGTTTCTGGATTTTCAGACTTCTCTTTACTTGTTAAAAATTCTACTGTAGTAGAATACATGATATTGTCAGTGTAGATAATAGTGGACTTCTAGGTGTTCTATTATGATGCAGCTATAAACTGTTGCATGTCTCCTTTATGACACATTAGAGTGTCTGTTTCTGGGGTAGAGACATAGGAATCTGAAGCATTCTATGCTCTCCTTGTGGGTTTTGCCTCAGCAAGTTTTACTTCCCACATAGCACATACCAGTTTCCTCCTCTCTTAATCATAACATCATCTTTCCTCATAGAAACTAAGATGAAAGCAGGTCTGCAAGTCAGATAATGAACCACCCCAGGTTTTGTATTCTTTTCAATTATAATTTCTCAGGACAACACCACATAAGTATGGGATCTAAACATTGATCCATGCAAATTGCTGCATTTTTATATTAAGATATATTTCTGTCATATGTATACCACAGACATGGGGTATATTGAGAACTGGCTTCCAGCCAAGACACTGTTGGCAAGTAGTATATGTGTAGGCTACACAGGAACGGTGATGGATTTGTATACTGACAAGCAAAGACTGCATTCACACATGGCTTTTAAATTTTGTTTTGAAACACAATACAACAGATGAGAAGAGATTTGCTCAATTACACTGCTGTTCACATTTGCATTCACAAAACATTATGTTAATGTGTTGTTAACATGTATGTTAACATTTGTATTTGTAAATGCCATGTTAACTGACTGTGGTTAAGCATATCTCATCTTCTAAGCTGTTGTTGTAACTCGCTAAAGCTGCAGTGCTCTGAGTTATGTCACACCCAGGGCTGTTTGCTGGAAGCCTTCATTCACAACTGACTTCCAGAGTCTTTTGCCTGGGAGAAAAGGGTGTTGTTTTTTAGAGCTCAGTTGTGTTTCACAAGTGATGGACGGCCTATTCAGTCAGCTGATAGGGGCAGTGTCCAGGAACTCTTTTATATATCTGCCCTGTGCCATTACACCTTTCTCATTTTACTAGTCTCCTGACACAATTGTCCTATTTGTGTTTTTAATTGCTTGGCTATACTGTGAATATGACCTCTGCTACGTTATTTTGACATTTCTCTCGCTAATAAATTTTGTGCTCCGCTGCCATCTTGGATTTGACTCAGTTATGTCTGCCCTCAGTGAGTGTAAGTATTGTCAACCAGAAGTCCCTAACCAATAGGGTTTTTTAGGCTTGTTAGGTAGGTGACAGCAATTGTGGGTGAATTTAGGGTCTGAACCCCCTTTCTCTATCGCGCTTTGCGTTTTTTTTGTGACTTTTTAGTTCTATGAAAATCATACCACCCTTTTCATGAGACTCAATAGTGGCTTAAACATACAACCATCACTAGTGCATGTAAAGCCATGTATTTGCCCTTGACTTTTAACACTGCCTTTTGTGCAATATCCAGAGACGGTGGGAGGTGCATTCTGTCTTCCAGCCAATAGTCATCCATCCATCAATTGGCCGCCAACAGTATTTTATATGGATACGGTGCCAAATGTGCTCATACAGATAAAAAAAATGTGCTGTATTTACAGCCAAAATACAGCTGTATGTGTATATAGAACAGGAAAAAACATACGGTCGTATGCATGAGGCCTGAGATAAAGTACATCGAGAGATTGCATGACCGTGTTTTCCCGAGGTTTTGTTTAAAATAAAGGTCAGAGTTTGGCTTTCTGTAAAATAGCAATAATGAATAAGGCAAATAAACAAATAGTGCTGTATAGCAATACAATATGTTAACTATCTAATAAATGAATAATGAGAACAAGACCCCTGCTTAAATACTTCTGTAGCTATGCAGAACATAGGTTATATGGCAATAGGCTATACAAACTATATCATAGGTATGTGAACTGTATGAAAACACATGGTCAAATGCAGTGGCGTAACTAGCAGAGGCTGGACCCCATGGACAAACTTCTGCATGGGACCCCCCTTCCCCTTAAAAAAAAATATATACATATTTGTACACATGTTTATACAATCACACACAGTAATACACTTTCATATACACACATTTCATTACACGTACACACCAATACAGTATATGCAGACATACTGCATACATACACATGAAATATATACACACATATGTACAGTATGTACAGCATATACACACTTACACTCATATAGCACATACCATATACAAACACGCCATATACACATACCATATACACACACACCCACACCATATATACACACACCCACACCATATACATACACCCCCCATATACACACACCCCATATACACGCACACACACAACCCCCATATACAAACAGCATATACACTCACACAGCACATACATAGAGGGACTCATTTGTATCTTTAGTGGGCTTTCAGATGGGCGTCTGTGGTGTTGGGTGGTCGGTACATGTCATTGGGCCGATGGGCAGTGCGTGTCATCGGGCGAGTGTGCAGGACATGGCATCGGGCGAGCGGAGGTGGCAGCAGGTGAGCATGGCATCGGGTGCACAGGGCATGGCAGCAGGCGGGCAGGACAGGTGCCCGCATGGCAATGTGCAGGCCTGGGCCCCTCCCCCAACAGGGCGATTGTTACGCCCCTGGTCAAATGACAACCAATTTAATACTAGAGTTGCTTTTCAGTGAAGGGTCACAAATTGTGGAAGTGTCTATATTATCAATGAAACTGGGCAAGATGTTGTCAAAAATCTTACAAAAGTTGCATGAGAAGCTATTAAAAATTGGTAGGTTCTTGGAAGGCAAGGTTGAGGTGGATTTTAATGCATTAGCAACAATTTGTGTTGTAACATTTCAAAAACACTTGATAAAAGTTGCACAGAAGTCCTGAAAACTTTACAAGACACATTTATTTCAGGCAAACATGGCAAAACAGCAGCATGTGGAGGCAGGGCAGCTACAGCATGTGTACCTGTCTCTCCTCATGCATCCTTCCACTACTCCACACCGCTCCCTCCCTGCTCAGGGCATATGGGGAGGGATGAGGGAGCTGCATGAGTGTGGAGAGGAGTGTCCCCAGGGACTCACCACATGCTTCTGGCAGGGAGCCAAGTAATAAGAATTAAACTATTGTAAACTAGTGAAATCAGCATAACATAGGCCAGTGTTGGCGAACCTTTTAGCGGCCGAGTGCCCAAACTGCAACCCAAAACCCTGCTTATTTATTGCGAGGTGCCAACCAAAAATTAAAGCAGTAACTTATTGCTCCCTGTTCAACAACTTTCAATCATATTGGCCTCCTGAGGACAGCAATACAGTAGAAAGATGGAGAATTTTCATCATTTAAGCTTTTTTCCAGGGTCCTTCTGTACAGAGAATATTGTGGGGCCAACAGGAGGTCCTCTAAAGATAACAAGTTGCTTGGAACTACAGGAAGATTCTTTGAGTTCTGTCTGGTGTGCTGGGGCCATGGCCCGGGTGCCCATAGAAAGGGCTCTGAGTGCCGCCTCTGGTACCATTGCCATAGGTTTGCCATCACTGACATAGGCTATTGGAACCTGTCACCGGCTAAAAACTACATTCCTGTCATAATGTTACAGACAAGCTTTATGTAGTCTCTGAAGCTTGCATGTAATGTTATTAATTTCAGTTAGCCAATAAAAAGAAAAATGATAAAATGTGTACTTTTTTTAACTATTAAGAGAAATAGGAGTGATTTCAACTGGCTTACTCAGTACCAAACGTCTTCCCACTTCCTGCTTGGCAGCGAGGTGTTTCAGTCAGGCTCCACCACAGTGTTAAATTTGGATTGAATTAAAAGTTGCTATATTAGTCTGTGTTTTACCAAGCTGTAGTATTTAATTGGTCCTTTTAAGGCTTAGCCTTTCGATCTCTGTATCTTATTTTTATTACTACAGGTGCCAATATAAGTGGATAGAGGTGTCATTATTAATAAATGTATACATTCATATACATCTCATGTTTGAAATGATTCCCACATGAGAATTGAGATTCTCACGGGATGGATTTACATGTCATTCAGTAATTCAGCACTATAATTTATGGAGTGTTTCTCCAAAACTTCTACATGAAACTTTTTTTGAGGTTCTAGCAGTGGCGTAACTAGGAGAAGCAGGGCCCCATAGCAGGCTTCTGCATGGGGCCCCCCTTCTCACTAAAGAAATATACATATTTGCATACTCACACATGCAAGTTATAATCACACATTTATACACACATATAGAGCATATATACATCACAAATATGTTATATACATGTTATGCTGTGCAATGTACAGCATAATACGTATATAATGGTGCACATCCTCCACTCTTTAGTATGTCAGGTAGGATGACGGGGCCCCCTGACACTGATTTAGTGGCTACTATGACTGCTACCACCGTAGTTACCCCCCTGATATACACATATATACAGACACATATACACACACCATATACACATATATACAGACACACACATATACACATATTCACACACACCATATACACATACACACACCATAAACACATATATACAGACACATACACACACACACCATATACACATATACACAGACACACCATATACACATATATACAGACACATACACACACACACCATATACACATAAATACAGACACATACACACACCATATACACATATACAGACACATACACACACACACACCATATACACATAAATGCAGACACATACACACACCATATACACATATATACAGACACACACACCATATACACATATATACAGACACACACACCATATACACATATATACAGACACACACACCATATACACATATATACAGACACACACACCATATACACATATATACACACACATACACACATATACACACGCACCATATACACATATATACAGACACATACACACACAGGATATACACATATACACACACACACACACCATATACACATATATACAGACACATACACACACAGGATATACACATATACACACACACACACACACCATATACACATATATACAGACACATACACACACACCATATACAGACACATACACACACACCATATACACATATACACACACCATATACAGACACATACACACACACACACCGTATACACATATACACACACACATACACACCATATACACATATATACAGACACATACACACATATACAGACACATACACACATATACAGACACATACACACACACCATATACACATATACACACACACATACACACCATATACACATATATACAGACACATACCCACATATACAGACACATACACACACCATATACACATATATACAGACACATACACACACACACACACACACCATATACACAAACATATACACACACACACACCATATACACATATATACAGACACATACACACACCATATACACATATATACAGACACATACACACACACCATATACACATATATACAAATATACATAAACAAATACAGATAACATTACTTACGTTTTTGGTCCTGGTGGGCTGGTCGTGCCTCCTTCAAAATCAGCAGGCTGTGTAGGGAAGGGAGTATGCATCGGCCGGCTGGCGGGGGGAAGTGCAGGCCGGCGAGAAGAAGTGCAGGGCGGCAAGAGGACGAGTCGGCCAGCAGGTGGGAGGAACGTGACCATGAGTGGAAGGCAGTGCCGGCCGGCGGGAGGACGCATCGACCGGTGGGCGGGAGGAAGACCAGGAGATATTGCCAACTGCCGAGTGGATGGAAGTTCCAGCCAGCGGGTGAATGTGTCAGACAGCAGGTGGGGGGAACTGCCGCACAGTGGGAGGACATGTCGGGCAGGCAGGTGGGAGGAACGTGCCGGAAAGCGCGTGGGAGGGAAGACCGCAGGGAGGAAGGATGAAGAGGGAAGAGGACGTACCGGCAGGCTGGAGGGCGGGTCATGAGTTTGGGGTGGGTAGGAGAGTCCGGGCCACCACAAGTGGGCAGCTCTCTGTTCAGCACAGCAGACGGGGCCCGGGAGAACGGCAGTAATACATTTTGGTATTGCCGTCCTTCCCGGGCCCATGTGCAGCACGGGCCCCGTAGCAACCGCTACGGCTGCTACGGCGGTAGTTACGCCACTGGGTTCTAGGACTGTTGGGGGGTTTTGCAACTGTTTGAATACCAGCTGTACCAGGCTTGACTGAAAGTAAATTTGCCTTGTATGGTTTCATCTTTCGGGGTGAACTAAGATTCACCAAGGGTGACATTTACCTTCCTTCATAAGGCAGCTCTTTGACAAAATGATATCAAAAAGTCTTCGAGAAAGGCACAGGAAGCCTAGTAATCCTTGTTATATTGTATGGGTTAGTTTGTTTCGTGCACAACATTCTTTCAAATAAGTTTTTTATGTTACCTGTAGATCTCACAGTCCAAAAGTTAAAAAAAATTGTAGTAGTAAATTGCTCGAATGTCATCGAATACAAACTGAAGGTTCTCATCCACCCTCTTCACACCATTTACTGGATTTTATAATCAAATGAAAGTAGCAACACTACGGGATGCGGCACAGTGTCATAGGCTTTCACTTTAGCTATTTTATTAAAAGTATGACTGGTTGTGGCCTTAGTAATGCTGGCTTGGCTAAGAAATAAGTGCAACTGATGCAAAAACTAAAGATTTTTTTCCCCCAGAAATACTGACCCTAGAAAACTTTTTAATTTTATAGAAATGCCACGTTAGGTTTAATTTCTCAATTTTTTTCTGCTGAAATAAATATTTTAGAATTAAGGCTAGAAGGTTGTAAATATTGGAATATATTATAATTATACAAATGTTTATTGTCGTATAAACATTTTAACCTCTGAGATGCTGGGCCAAATATAATACAAAGTGAATGGGGCCGCGTAAAAATTGCATTGTTTTCTCAAAAGTGCCATTGCAGTGGCAAATTAATTCAGCCCAACTCATACCACTGGAGACAAACACATCAAAAATCATTCTGCGGGTTATCCCAGGTACGGCAATACCCCATATGTGGCAATCGGCAGACACGGCAGGGCTCAAAAGGTAATAACTGACATTTGGAGCACAGACATTTTAAAATATATTTTTCTTTTTGGCATCATTAAGCATTTGTAGATGACCTTAGGGACCAGTTCAGTCCTGAGAACTGACCCTATTTTTGAAACTACATTCCTCCATGAATTAATCTAGGGTTGAAGTTAGCATTTTGATCCCACAGGTGGACCCCAAAGAAAATGCATAATGAATAGTGCATAGTAAAAAGTATCCATTAAGTCACCTTGTGGCCAGCTCCTGCCACGGGAGACAAACAACCCAAAAATGATGATGTCGGTTCACCCGGGTACGGCAACACCCCATATGTGGCAATAATCTACAGGCTGGGCACACAGCAGGGTTTTTGAAGGTGCTGCATGTGTCATGATATATAAACTGTGCATAGTACATTAGGGTAAAATCTAAAGGTCCAGGGAAGTGTGTTAAATACAAAAGCAATCTTTTATACAGTCCTGGTTTTTCTAGGCATGTTTGAATGGTAATTGGTGTCCTTCCGAATGCCTTTTTTGGAGCACACCCTGTACCTTTTTGTGTCCTTCCCTTCTTGGCAGTTTGGGGAACTTCTCCTGGAAAGTGCTGCCCCTGTACAATGCTTGATGTTGCCTCACTTCCAGAAGTGCTGGCACTCCCCCTTCCTGGTCTCCAAAAAGAAAAGAAAATACGAACGTGGCTCCAAAAAAGGTAGAGCCTGCTCTATCTTTGGCCCTAAGAATGGCCGTGCGGCAGTATTATCTATTATGTGGCTCTATTTTCTATGGAGAGGGGTGGGATGAGCTGCGCTTACCTCTTCTCCTCTCTAGCACGCCCAATGTGTGAATTCAGCTTTACTGCGGGAGCATGACCCAGTTAAAAGAGCATATTTATTGGGGTCGTCTTTATGGTTGCAGGGAAGACTTTTAGATCATCATTTTGGAAATTCACCTGATCCATGAACAAGCTTTCCTCAGATGTGAGGAATATTCAGTAGTTAATGCGTCCCGATGCGTTAACTATAGACTGCACCAGGTTCAGGAAATAGGGAAATTCTACACCTGGTCAAATCTTCTTAGTATATCGGATGCATGCGCCCAGTCGTGATAACTCTCCCTTGATATCTTTGCAACCTTTGATCGTTACGTCTCCACTGATTCAAATCTCTTATGCGCTCTGATCTTGAGCTTGGCTATTTCACAGATCCCTTTTTTTCACTAAAGCCTTGTCGCCTCTAGACATTAAACCTTTTCTTGTCCAGATGGAGACAGTGCTCCTTATCCTTTTATTTAACCATAAACTACTTTTTATCATATTATATAGCTCAATTATATATTTATATAAATATTTATATAAATCATACCCCCTCAGTCACTCCTCAAGTTTTTTACAAAATAAATCTAATTATTTAAATTTTTACGCAAAATGGAGACTCTCCATAACCTTATAGTTTTTGTGGCTCTTCATTGTACCCTCTCAATTTCCGGGCCATCCTTTTTCATGAACTTGTGTGAAGAACTGAACTGCATATTACACGTAAGGCTAAACCAATGTACAGTGGTAATATTACATCCTTATCCTGAATGTCCATACCTCTTTTAATACATGAAAAACATGCTGGCTTAGAAGAAGCTGACTGACATTGCATGCTATTATTTTATCTATGATCAAGGCTCTTCCCTCTTACATTTATCCACATTGAACCTCATATGCCAAGTAGCTGCCCTCCATAGATTGCACTCCACTTGCTTTTCTGCAAAAATAGATAGAGATACTAATCCCATTGTCTATAACATCAATATAAAAGTTAAATGATAGTGGGCCCAACACTGAACCTTGGGGTACACCACATATACATGCTGATCTTTCTAAGTTAGAATTCTTGGCGACAACTCTCTGAATTCAACCCTTCAGACAGTTTACAATTGCAAATGATTCCTGCAAAACCATTAGACCTTATTTTATGCTTTAGATGTCTGTGAGGGACAGTGTCATATGACTTTGCAAAGTCCATGAAAACTATATTCACAGCAGCTACTTTTGCAGGAATCATTTGCAATTGTAAACTGTCTGAAGGGTTGAATTCAGAGAGTTGTCGCCAAGAATTCTAACTTAGAAAGATCAGCATGTATATGTGGTGTACCCCAAGGTTCAGTGTTGGGCCCACATTATATCACTACTTCTGTTCTTATTCTTCTATCCAGTCATCCTACACTTGAATCTCTACTTCATCTTTTTTGTCTCCCATTCAGCCGCCAATCTGGATCGCGACCCCATCTCCAGAAACATGTACAAGTTTGTGTATGTATCTTAATTTCCAATATCTTCCCAATAGGAAATAAGCTTACAGGCCTATAATTGCTTTGGGAGGACCTAAAATACTTTTTGAATATTGGGACAACATTTGCCTAGCAACAGTCGCTTGGCACTGTACCAGTCATTGGGGAATCTCTAAAAATTTGCAAGTACTAAGATGGGAGTTTTCAAAAACTATTATACACACTGATATAAATGTCACACATCTGCCACTCCATGTTAATGCATTGTACTCTTTTCTAGTTACATCTTTAACTGCTGATAATTTTCATACCTCTGCTATATGTGTTGTTTAGTATTATTAAAGGGTTTGTCCAAGACAAGTGAAAAATGTATATGTGGCCGATAGGGAGCTGATTACAAAAATACAGTTGTACTTACATCCGTGGTCCCTCCGGGTGTCCCGCTCTCTTTGGTCCATGCGCCTGTTTGTTTACAGAGACACAGAAGCTGCGCTGTGAATATCTTCCGGCCACGCCCACCTGTCGCCATTTATCAGTGCCTGAGCGCTGGGAATAGAGCCGGGTGGGCATGGCCAACTACCTCGGCCGTCATCTGTTCACAGCGTGGGACACCGTGAGGGAGCAGCCACCCACTGGCCACATATGTATTTCTCATTTGTCTCAGACAACTCCTTTAAATCTAGTGTTGAGCTCCTGTATCAGCAGAAGCTATTTAGGTAGTTATGGATATATACCCCTTTCCTTAAATCCTGTGCCAGTTACTGTTTTTCTTACCAATCACTTTGCAAACACAACAAGGAGAACTGCAGCCCATAGCAACAATGGAGTTGGAATTGGGGCAAGGGTTATGACCCCTATAAGTATTTTGTTATAGATACAATATGGAGCGCCACACAGTCGTTCCTTTGATCCTTCAGCTAAAATGATCCGGGGTACCCATCCTCCATGAAACCCAGGGAAACAGACCCTAGTAGCCTGCAAATTGGGTTGCCTTCTTAAGAGGTCCAGTATTGGGTTTAGCCTAAAACCACCAGAGAATCCACTGGTGAACCAATAAGACGCTGCATGGAGTTCTTAAATGGAACCTATCAGTCCCATCCAGATCCAAAAACTTAACAGCTTACCTCATTTATCGCTATGACATGCTGCGCATGCTGTTGTCCAAATGTTGTCATAGAACTTAGCCGCCAAACATTTTAAATAATATATGCTAATGAGAAGAATTGAGTCAGTTGGGTGTTCCAATTCGAAGATGAATCAGGATGTCCCCTGATGCCCTCTTCTGTCACTCTTCTTCCGTTTACAGCACCCCCTATCAATGTAATTGAGACCTCCTTTCTGTATTGTGACAGCCAAGATCTTGCCGGCCAAATCTTGTGCATGTGTGCAGCAATCTTTCCTAGGAATTGAATCTGCGGACAGAAAGTCTGTGAAGACATGTGCATGATTTGTATTGGTGTGAGCAGTGATTTCGCAAATAAAGAGGCCGTTAATCAGAACAAGGCAAGGAGGAGTGTAATTATGATGATAGCTCTATGTCCCTGCTGCTCATTAACATAAAACGTATCTCCTGTGGAATCAGGCATCATCAAAGAGACTTGTATCATTCCATGAGTTCCAAGTCAGAGAGGTAACTTGAGGTTGTAAAGGGAGAAATCTCAAGATTAAGTCGGTTGCTTGTGTGCACAAAATACATTTATTAACCTTTCATCATGTGATCAGATAACTGTCTACAACTACTGTGAATGACTCTCAAGATGGCATCTGTGTCTGATGACTACTCCCAAAGATGGCGTCTGTGTCTGATGACTACTCCCAAAGATGGCGTCTGTGTCTGATGACTACTCCCAAAGATGGCGTCTGTGTCTGATGACTACTCCCAAAGATGGCGTCTGTGTCTGATGACTACTCCCAAAGATGGCGTCTGTGTCTGATGACTACTCCCAAAGATGGGTCTGTGTCTGATGACTACTCCCAAAGATGGCGTCTGTGTCTGATGACTACTCCCAAAGATGGCTTCTGTGTCTGATGACTACTCCCAAAGATGGCGTCTGTGTCGGAGACTGCACCCAAAGATGGCGTTGGCACGTGTGATAAGACTGGAATGTGCCCACCCTGAAGCCTTGGTCACCTCGCATCTTCGTATCAAGAAGAGACACAGAACAAAGCTTGGAACGCCTACTCTTGTTTCTATATGAATTTGTGTACTTCCCTGAATAGAGCAGAGTTGCCTTTGCCCCTAACTAAGAGGCAATTACACTAGAATCCTTTTTTTGTCTGGTAATCCTTACACATGCACTTGGTATACATAAATTTGGGCAAGAGCAACTAGATGGGCTGACAGGTTCCCTTTAATACAATCTTGTATCCTCAAAATGTCTTTCCTCTTTTTTTTTTAAATTAAAAATAAAAAGCAGTAAAGAAAGCCTCAAGTCTGAATATCGCCATGGACTGTACTTAATTTGACGGCTAAAAACTAAAGCTTCTAATAATAGGGTTAGCATTATCATAATGAGACTAATGTGTGACTGCTCATCAAAACTGTTAAAGTGGATACAATTTCAAGGAAAGTTCTCCAAAGAGCACCCAAGAGTAATGCAAGTAACTCTGAACATACGTGGGTGGAGAAAGAGTGAATGAGAGCATCAGCGGAGCACAACCGACGCCAGAAAGGATTTCTTGTTAGCACATAAAGTCCCTAACTAACAAAATAATGCAATGGAGTCTAGACAGGAAAAAAGGAATGCAAGATTTTACTTTCAAATAAAATGAAGAGCTGGACGTAATGCCGATGACTGGATAAAACTGTGAAACTTAAGTCATAAAACACACATTACAGATGGAACTGTATGAAGCTCAAGGCTGAAGCCAGATTTTATAAATTCATAGATCTGTCAATGATGGCAATGATAGTTAACAAGATTCTTCATGCATGGGAAATACATTTTGTTTCCTTTCGTGTCAGCCCAGGCTCGACGTCTCAGTATTTCGTCTGGCAGTATTTAAAGCGTTTACTGTCTTCACTGTCTGTAAGAAGGGGGTTACAAGCGCACCATGACCTAGCTGTATACCAACACAAAACCAATAATAAGGGAAATGAACACTATATTTCAGCCTTTATTAGAAGTTGAATTAAAAAGGATCTATCACAGTGATGCAAGTCAATATAACTATGAAACTGGTTTATACACCCCAAGAACCTCTACTCCACTACACAGGTTCACAGCTATAGCACTCACAGACATAGTCACAAACACATACTGTATACAAATGACAGCACTTTTACAAAGGTGATAGTCTTTACCTAAAGATTCCATATATACGCCTAGGTATATAGGTCACACAGAACTCACGTATTTACTATTATTTGCATATAGCCCTTATTACAGCCTCCCATACAATTAAGATGATTTTAACAGCGTTTTTAGCTGTGCCTCCTGGATTTCCAGGGACAGATGATGTGGAATTTCAGCACCAAGAGGGACACTTATCTTAAGGGGGGGTGCACATGTGGCGTTAAAACGTAATGCAACAGCTGAAGAGAGATTTGCCTAATTAAGTTGTTGGCAACATTTGCATTTTCAAAATGCAACAGTTAACACTTGGCAACATCCCCCACCCGAGCCTAGCCATTTTTCAGTGGGTGTAGACAGCCGGGGACAAGAATACCGGAGTGGCTGGCTTACGCGGCCTTGGGCACGCTATGGTCACAGTGTTTGGTATTGGGACCAGAGGATGAGCCTACAGCCTGGCAGGTCTCCAGCAGGTGGTGTGTGCAAGAATAATGGAGGGAGAGGCTGATAAGAGAGGTTTCTCCCTGGGGCAACCCCTGAGGTGTATATGGGAAACCCTGGGTGATGAAGAATGGGGAGCCTGTGATGATGAAACAGCCTGATCCAGGGATCACACGGAGGCACGTAGTGCAAATCAATTCATGGTTCTTTATTTGAACAGTAGGTTCAGCAGGCTAGAAAGTTAATAGGAGATAGCTGGTCCGCAGGAAGGGTTGCTCAAAGCCTGGTAATAGCATCAGGCTGAGATGGCAGATGGAGATGAGTCCGGACAGAGGAGCTCTGCTCTGGGGCTTAGTCTCCTGATTTGCCCAAGGTGTCAGGTAACTGGCCTGAGACACCTCTGCTTCCTGGTAGTATAACACTGGTTTGTGCAGCACAGACAGGTGCTACACACTCCTCTTCTTCTGCTTAGACTGAAGACTCTGTGCTTTCGCCCACAAGGGGTTTTTATTCTCCCCTAGTGAGAAGGCAGCACTCTCCAAAAAGCTTCCAGTTTGCTTTGCAGTAACAACATAGCATATTGTTGGTTTCAGACGATTGATATGTTAACCGTTTCCCTCTCAGGCAGTGGTTCCAGCTGCAATTACAAAGTTCCACACTTTTGGAGACCTGCTGATAGAGGTGATCAGTCTCCCTAGGCAGTTCCTACTATGGAGAGGGCGCTGTTCACAACAACTACCTACCCTGTGAAAAGTCGCACAAACGTCTCTAATGTTTACAAAACCCCTTGCTTATGCCTGCTCTGTACTGAAGGTTATTTGTGCAAAAAATTAAGACTTTTTACCCTGATTGTGCAAACATTTTGCAGACATCACCTGTGGATTTTTATCATAAATCTGGTGCAGTAGTGTAAAACTCTGTGGCAGGGGAGAGAAAGGGTGTAAAAGTTGGAACTACACTAAGGCCCCTTTTACACTCGTGAGTGTGATGCGATGAACTCGCATCACAATCGCAACACGTGCTGCTCGGATCGCATGGCCCGAACGCTGCAAACCGGAACTGAACTGACATGCTGAGTTGAGTTCCGGTTTGCAGCGTTCGGGCCATGCGAGTTCATCGCATCACAATTGCGAGTGTAGAAAGGGCCTAAGTTGCAAAAAGAGAAAAAAAAAAAGCAAAAAAAGTTTAATAAACGAACACCCGAATCAAATTGGCATAGTTTTGGGGAAAGTGGCCACGGTCTGCTAAGCAGTGTTTCAAAAGTATGTGAATATAGAATGTAATTTGCTAGCATAATCTAATCGGAGAAGCAGAGTTAGATTAGACAGTCAAATATTGTGCCGGATATATCATCAGCATCAGCCACTCTGACATATGTGGTACAGTATAAAGCCCCATTCACACTGCCATTGTGGGGACATATATATGGCCACAAGCTTGCGTCCTCATAGACAACAATAGCCAGGGCTACGGTCGGGCGTGCACACGTTAGGCTTTGTTCGTGTGAATGTAGCCTCAGATTGTGTAGGCTTGCATTACAGTGTATAACACCCATAAATCTGCTTGTAATCCAAAGTACTTGGTCATTGTGGGACCAGTCGTCTGGGTTAAAATTATTTCTTATGGGAAAACTTGCTTTTGATATAGGAGCGATTTGGATTTGGATTACAAGCATGTTACCGAAACGAATGATGCTTGTAACACAAGGTACCACTGTATATTGTTACTCTGATGATGAGTACTAGGTATATTTTATCTTTTTGTAATATCTCTTTTCAATTCCTCATTAAGGCACATGTCCAAAAGTATGTGAAACCTTCACAGAGGAACTTTGCATTGGGAAGTAGCTTGTTATAAGAAGACTTTACAAGGTGCAAACATTTTCTATACACACATATGAGCTTATCATGCAACTCATATTTTATTTTTATATTTTAGCAACCCACCCTGTCCCCATAGAGCACTGCACATACACTACTAAACATTTTTTATATGAAAGAATTACCTTAGAATGACATGTGCTGTGTGACTAGCCTTGTCGCCCCCTGGGCGGGGCTGAAGAGGAGTAGTCTCCCCCACCCTCGGGAAACCACTTCTCTGTGTGCGACTTTCAAAAGACTAATCTCGCCCTTCTCCGTCATTTTTATACCCCCTGGCTCGCCCACCCTGCATTTGTCTCCTCTCCGGGTGCTACGCAAACTATGTAGCTACTCCGACTGGGCAGAGTACTTTGGCACATGCACAGATGAATGCGGGGACCTTGCGGCCAGCAGCGCATGTCTATGCACAAGATACAAGAGATGCTGACCGCGCAGGCGTGAGAATGCCTGACGCAGTCAGGGAGAGTTCCAGACAGTACGCTAGGTTCCTAAAGGTGCCTGCCCAAATTTAACTGCTGTCCATTATCCACAGCATTGCATATAAAAATGTGATTGGGGAAGTACCAGAAAAAAACTTAGCAAAGCACAGCTATTTTTGACCATCCTGTACATAATGAATGGAGTGACAGAACACATGCCCAATGTGCTGATCCATCCATTAGAACTTATCATGGTATCATAGTATATAAGGCTGGAAAAAGACACAAGTCCATCAAGTCCAACCTTTAAGAATTAAATAAATGTTTTATCCCCATAACCCATGATATTTTTTCTCTCCAGAAAGGCATCCAGGCCTCTCTTGAACATGTACATAGAGTCCGCCATAACAACCTCCTGCGGCAGAGAGTTCCATAGTCTCACTGCTCTTACAGTAAAGAACCTTTGTCTATGTTGATGGTAGAACCGCCTCTCCTCTAGGCGTAGAGGATGCCCCCTTGTCCTGGTCACAGGCCTAGGTATAAAAAAATCTTTGGAGAGATCCTTGTACTGTCCGTTCAGGTATTTGTAATCTGTCATTGTATTTTAGCCCCCCATTCCCCTAATAATCTTGGTTGCTCTCCTCTGCACCCGTTCCAGCTCTACTATATCCTTTTTATACACTGGTGCCCACAACTGTACACAATATTCCATGTGTGGTATGATTTGTATATCTGTAGAATCTATTCCTCTCTTGATACCTTCCATAATTGTATTTGCTTTAGCAGCAGCCGCCTGGCTCTGGTCACTTAAATTAAATTTACCATTTACCAAAACCCCAAGTCTTTTTCAGCTGCAGTTTTAAGGGATCCATGTTCCTCAGCCCCAGCAGTCAGACCCTCACCGATCAAAACTGCACTTTGTGAATTTAGCTTAAATATAGAAATTAGAATTCAATACTACTACAAACACTTATCCTCCTAAGCAGAAGATCGAAGGATAAGCTGTGGTTATACTGGTGGGTCCTCTCAAGTTCATGTGATGAAGAAATGGTAGGGTTACTTGACACCTATGTCTCACAGCCAGAAAAAGGGGAATGGAGGCTACACTGAAGATGCACCCCAGCACTTAAGGACATCTACCACCAGGATGAAGGATTGTAAACCAAGCACACTGACATACTGGTGTGTGACCCCTCTGGCAGGATCTGCTCTTCATAAGCTTTCTATTCCCTTGTTTGTAAGTAAGAAAAAAGGTTTTAAAATTATGCAAATGAACCTGAGGGGCTACAAAGCTCCATTAATACCAATGTAACCCAGAACCCCTTAGGCTCATTTGCATAATTTTAAAAGGATTCTTTTTTTAAACCAGGGCATAAGCTAAAAGAGGAGCAGATCCTGCCAGAGGGTGCACACACCAGCATGTCAGTGTGCTTGGCTTACAATTCTTGATCCTGGTAAATTTCCTTTATTGATTTTTTCCTTTTTCATTCCCACATTTAAAAGTCTATAACTTTTTTAGTTTTCCATGTAAAGAGCTGTATAAGAGTTTGTTTTGTGCATAAAAATTTTTTGCTGTGACAATATTTAATATTCCATGCTGTGTACTGGTAAGTGGGAAAAAAAATTCCAAATGCAGTGAAATCAGTGAAAAACCCCATTTGCCCAATTTTCTTGTAAGCTTAGTTTTTACAGCTTTCACTGTGTGCCCCAAATGACAACAGCAGGAAGAACTGTTATGTTATTTTGATAGATCGGACATTTTGTGAAGGGGTCGATAATATATTTATTATTTTTATTGTTTATTTTGTAATCAGTTTTTAGGGTTTTTTTAATATTTTTTTCTTTTTTTATACTATTATTTAGTCCCACCATGGTACTTTAAGCCTAGGTTCTCTGATTTTACCATATACAACCATACTGGGGCTTTTACATATCATCTATTATAGTGGTTCATTGTAATTGATGCTGTTAAACTACACAGACCCGAGGCTGTCATGGCGACAGATGGGGGAGTGACGATCTCTGCCAAGATGGCGGCATCCACACATGCTGCCGATCAAAGGGTTAACACCTGAGATGGGTGCTACCTGTGTGGAGAGGGCTCAGCCCGTGAGCCCTCTCCATACACGCATAGCTGACGTGTGCAGTAACACGCTAGTAAACAGTTTAAGTTACAGAATCTTGTTACCACTGCTAGATAACAAGTAGTATTACTTGTAAGTGCTCAAATAACGGTGTAAGGCCTCTTCCACACTAGCGTTGCGTTTCACGTCAGGGTGCAATGCGTGAAAAACTGACGTTTTTGGCTGCGTTTTTGTTCCATTTTTCCTTGGAGTAATTAGCGTTTTTGCGTTTTTCACGCGCGTGTTGTTAGCGTTTTTTTGCGTTTTCGGCGCAATTTTCACGCGCGAGTCAATGGGAGAATCGAGCATTTTTCAAAGGGACCATGGTTTTGGATTAAAATGGGTTATTTAATTGAAAAATAATGTCTTCTGATAAGTTGCAAACATCTGCAATCTATTCTTCACTGTTCCCCGTGTATATTATCTCCCGACAAGTTAGCAGATGTGAAGAACAGTGAAGAATAGAATAAAAACAGTGAACACAGTGAACACAGTGAACACAGGATCATTTAACCCCTAGGCGCACCTGGACGTTATAGTACGTCCCGGTGGCTAGATACTTAGCGCACCAGGACGCACTATAACGTCCTGCTTCTGGCACCGGCTCACGAACGGAGCCGGTACCAGAAGCAGCGGCTGTCAGCTGTCTAGTACAGCTGACAGCCTGCGCTAACACCCGCGATCGGAGCCGACTCCGATCGCGGGTGTTAACCCCTTACACGCCGCGGTCAAGCATGACCGCGGCGTGTAAGGGTCTTCCCCCTATGGATCGGATCCCCCGTGCCGCTTACCGGGGGATCCGATCCTCTCCTGGGCAGCTCCGAGGACTGGCATGTGCCCCGGAGCTGCCCGGTTTCCATGGCAGCCAGAACCCTTCCGGGTCTGACTGCAAACTGTCTGAGCATGCGCAAGCATGCTTAGACAGTTTACACTGCTCTACAATAAAATAGTATTGTAGAGCAGTGTATTGAACTTAAACCAGTGATCAGAGTATCACTGGTTTAAGTTCAAGTATGTAGAAGTAAAATTATGCAAAAACACTTAACACTACACATTATAATAAATAAAAAATAAATACATAAAAATATAAGCCCCTAAAATGTCACTTTCCCATAAAAACACTTAATAAAGTATAAAAAACATAAAAACACAAAAAACCCCCGCATGTTTGGTATTGCCGCGTCCGTAACAATCTGCATAATAAAACAGAATTGTTACTGGACCCGCACGGTAAACGCCGGAGGAAAAAAACGCAAAAAACTTTCCGAAAAAAAAGATAATTTTTAATTAATACCCTATAAAAAATGCTCTAAAAAGTGATTTAAAAAATTTTATGCACTCTAAAATAAGCCCACTAAAAAGAACAACTGTTCTCGCAAAAAATAAGCCCCTAACCAGATTTGTCAGCCAAAAAATAAAAAAGTTATGCATATGAATAGATGGTGATGCTAAAATGAATAAGATTTTCTCCAAATTAGTTTTTATTCAGTACAATTGAATAAAATACACAAAACCCCCACATATTTGGTATCCCTGCGTCCGTAACAATCTGCATAATAAAACAGAATCGTTATTAGATCCGCAAAGTGAACCCCGTAAAAAACAACCTCAAAAAACTCTCTCTGAAAAAAAGATGATTTTTTATTAATGCCCTTTAAAAATGCTCTAAAAAGTGATTTAAAAAAGTTACGCAATCTAAAATAAGACCACTAAAAAGAACAATCCTTCTCGCAAAAAATAAGCCCTTAAACAGATTTGTGAGGTGAAAAATAAAAAAGTTATGCATATGAAAGACGGTGATGCTAAAATTAACAACAATTTTGCCAAATTACTTTTTATTCAGTAAAAATGGGAAAAAATTAAAAATATATATAAATGAAGTATTTTTGTAATCGTGGCGACCCATAGAATAAAAATAATATACTATTTTTATGGTATGGTTAACGGCCAAAAAAAAACCACATAAAAATGTTCCTAAAAATTGACGATTTTCATTTCCTCCTCCAACAAAGCTTTAATTAAATCTCACCAATTAGCTATAGATGCCCCAAAATTATGTACCAGAAAAGTGCATCTCATGTGGCAAAAGAAATAAGCCCCTATAGGTCCTCAATAAAAAAAGAAAAAAATTATAGCCTGTACAATGTGACATAGCAAATCGGATCTGGATGGCGCCTCCTTCCCTCCTATGCCCAGCCGTGCGCCCATACAGCAGGTTACCACCACATATAGGGTATCGGTGTACTCGGGAGAAATTGGGTATCAAACTTTGTGGAGCCTTTTTTCATTTAATCCATTGTAAATGTTTAATTTTCCACCCAAAATGAGTGTATTGTGAAAAAATATTACAATTTTCAGACTGCACCTCCGTTTTGTTTTAACCCCTATAAAACACCTAAAGGGTTAACAAACTTCTTAAAAGTGTTTTTTCATACGTTGAGGGGTGTAGTTTCCACAATGGGGTAATTTATGAGTCTAGCTATTATTTAGGCCTCTCAGTGTCAATTAGAAGTTGAGCAGGTCCATCTAAGTACGGGTTTTGGTGATTTTACAAAAAATGTGAAAAATGATACCTAAATTCTGAGCCTCAGAACATTCTAGTAAAATATGTGGAATCTTAAAAAAACCATGCCAACATAAAGCAGACATTTGGGAAATGTAAGTTATGAATTTATTTGGGTGCTATGACTATCTGCATCAAAAGTAGAGAATTTAGAACGTTGAAAATATAGAATTTTTCCAATTTTTTGCCAAATTTTGTTTTTTTTCATAACTAAACGCAAAAGATTTCATCCAAATTTTTAAACTAATTTGAAGTACAATGTGTCACGAGAAAACAATCTCAAAATCCCCTGGATTTCTCATAGCGTTCCCACGCTATAACCACTTATAGTGACACAGGGCAGATTTGAAAAATGGGTCCGCGTCCTTTAGGCCAAAAGATGCTGTGTCCCGTAGGGGTTAAGATAAAAACACAGAGCAGAACACAGTGCAGAATAGATTACAGATGTTCGGCACATCTGCTTACTTGTCGGGAGATACGCGCGGAACGGTGCGAACAAAATAGCATGTGAAGAACAATATATATGTGTGAAGAACAAATTGCAGATGTTTAAATGCAGTGTAGAAGGGGCTTAAAGGGGTATTCCGGGAATATGATCGTCTGACACAAAAACCCATGATGA
This sequence comes from Engystomops pustulosus, assembly GCF_040894005.1. Classification (NCBI taxonomy): domain Eukaryota; kingdom Metazoa; phylum Chordata; class Amphibia; order Anura; family Leptodactylidae; genus Engystomops; species Engystomops pustulosus. The sequence goes on along the minus strand of NC_092420.1, from coordinate 54,486,545 downwards.
TATAAATAAATGAATACAACAATACTCAATGTCATTAGTCACAAAACAGAGCTAAAATAATATGATTTTATGATTTACAAAATTTATGGCCTCTCTAAAGTAGGTGGAGTTATCACTAAGATGTCCGCCACTGGAAACTACAAGTTCCATGATCCTTTAGTTCTCAGTAACTCCTCCTACCTCTCAGGCTCAGCTCGCAGTGATGATGTAACAGGTTTTCTTCCTCTGTCACCATGGTAATGATGTGTAACTGCCATCACCAAAACACTGGCCATACTGGATGCACTGCAACCAACCGACTACAGCCAAACGTAGTGGTGATCACATGACCATGCCCAGGCAGGTACAGGACATGTGATGTGGACATGTGACCAGCGGCCATCTTCTTTTCTGCGACGGACCGTGCGGAGGAAATTAACGGACTGATTAAAGGGCCAGTAGCATTTTAATTCTCCATCACAGTCTATGTCACCAGCATTTTCTGCTACGGGGAGCAAAATTTTAAATAACAACTAATTACACATTAGCTTATATTTTGAGTGCCCACTTTTATATGAATTATGCTGATTCCTGGAATACCCCTTTAAGGATATTTTCACATTTCGCTTTATGATACATTCACTAGGAAGGACAATTTGTTATGCACAAAATAAGCCTTCATACAGCTCTGTACACAGTTAATAAATAAGTTATTAAAGACGCTGAGTGAAAAATGGAAACGCAAAAAATGAAAATAGGCGTCGTAATTGTCCTGGGCCCAGGTGTGAGGCGTCCTCTGCGCCCAGTCCAGTCCTGCCCCTGGTCAGACACATCATATAGACATATACCTGAGAGTTTACTATTGTTGTGACTTCTTCAGCCATAATAAATGTTGGTGGAAGAGGAGAAGCACTTTGTTGTCAGAATTTGGGCAGGTGGCTTCCCTTCCTCAGATCTGTCTCATACAGTAACCATAGGCTGGCACTGGGAGGGTGAGGGCTTCTCTTCCGGGCTCATACACCGCAGCCCTTACATGTCCCGCCGGGTCCCTCTGCTGATGCTCCATGCACAGCGGCCGCACTGCAGCGCCCTGTCCCGGCGCCTCTATCATATGAGCGAGGGTGCTGCCCCCGGCGCTGGGGAGGACGTTTCCGGGGAGCAGCGGTACGAGAGGCCGAGGACGGAGGCGGCGCAGGAGGCCGAGGTGACGGCGGACGTCCTGACTATAGTGTCCGCGCATGAAGCCGCCTGCCGGGTGAGGAGCTGTGTGCCAGGAGGGGAGGGACACACAGACTGCACAGCCCATCACTCCTAGTACAGTCACCCCTACTAGAGACATTGTTAGGTTGTATTCACATAAAAATGGTGGATTCTGCCATATATTTAGTTATATTTACAGCTGCATTCACAAGCATTTGCATTGCATTTACAAACACAATGCAAATGTACGTGGGCAAGGCTCGGCCCGATCGCATATTCGTTTCCTTTGAAGCCTGTGCGGTCAGTTAGTAGCACAGTTTTTACAACTTTTTAGCGTTTTGCGACTTTTGCTGCCATTTTACATCTTACGTTTCCCATGTTAGGTTTTTTCAGTGGTGCGCCTGATTTGTCATTAGTTTCCAGAAGTTTGACATTGAAAATATTGCAATTTTGTGGCGAATCCATTAAAAAGTTGCAGTAAAAAGTCACAAAAACACTCCAGCTCACTACCGCCATTTTTCATGGCAAATTATGTCGTATCACTTCCAGGGCTGTTTTTAGCAGCGTCGTGTATGGCACTGCCATGTTACGATGTACGATTTAGAATACTCCATTCATTTCCATGCAAGTGGCAGTCACACCTCCGAGAGACCCACATTCACAGAAACCCATAGCGAAAAGTTTCTAGGTGCAAGCGTCACTTTTCACCACATCAGAGATGCTTTTTTTCTACACTACATTTCCCACAGTGGGTCCATTCGCACTGCTATTGTGTGGACGTATACATCCCCATAGGCAGCCAATGGCAGTACATGTGTGGCACCACATCGCACACGGGGAAAAGATGGAGCTTGCTTTATCATTCCCCCAGTGACAGTAACTTGAATCTGCAGGGCCCCAGTGCAAAGTCTGTGCCAGGCCCCCTGACTATAATGTATGGTTTATATAACTCATATGGGAAAGTGACACCTTATGGGCACCTAAGGGTGATGGCACACATGGCATTTTGAACGCGTTTATGGCCCGTTTTTAAATATGCATGTGTGGCATCACCCTGAGGGTCACACGTTGGGTTTTGGTTGCATTTTCATTGCATTATGAAACACATTACAACAGCAAAACACCGGCGGCTCGTTCCCGATCGCAGGCGTTTCCATAGAAACGCCGATGCGTTTCTAAGCGCAGACAAAGAGCTACGTGTGGCGCCAGCCTAAGTCCTCTTGCACATGAGCATTGTTTTCTTCTGTGTGCTATCGCTTTTTTTGTTTTTGTGGATGACACGCTAACACATTAATATCAATATCAGGTCCTATTCCTGTGCCATGTTTGCGGCCTTCCCATAGAAGTCTATGGGGACATGATGCCGCACAGTAGGCATGCGTATTTGCAGATCATTTTCTAGACAAAACAATCATGTGACTAATTTTCTGGTTTAACTGGCGGATCTGCAAAAACAGATAACACTTGGACCGAAAAATGGAATGAATGTTTGTGGTCCGAGAACAGAACATTTCGTGCACCGGTTGCCTCACACAGAATTTTCTTCAATGATTCTGGTGATTGAATTAATGACTTTTCTGTCAATGTAGTTTACAGCATTTAGTGTAAAGAAGCTAGCCATATACTTGTGATCCTATTACTGTGCATTATACACTATTTACCATTCCAGACCCTATACAAGCCGTCATAGCCGTTTTCTGTGAATGATTGAAAATGAAGAGTAATTAGATCTTTGTTCACGTTTTTCTTGCTTCTTGTCATGAACAATTTTCTAATGTCCATTGAGTGTCAGTTCTCCGACACAGGCGGGATTTTAAGCTGACCATGCTCTCGCTAATTAATATGGCATGTGGGAAAGGAAATTTGGCTTGCAGAGAATTGGAATGAATTGATTATATTTTACATTCCGGTGATGTATGTTGTGGTTCCAAAGCTGAAAAGTTGACATTGAGCAGAATGACAGAGGCTTCTCCCTTCACACGGTGACATCCCTTTTGTTAAGCTGCCTGCGAGGACAGTGATAACAGTGACACAACAGAAACAGGGTGTATGCTAACCCCTCAGTATACTTCAGCTTTGTTAGAAGGGGAAAAACTTTCTAAATGGTATTACTTATCATCACAGAAAAGTTAGATAACCTGCTTGTGTCAGGATCTGATGTACATTGGGGCAAACTATGTGCTACTAATGGCTTATTGCACTCTTTACATTCATGCATGTTTGACCACCCTCTGGGCGCGTTCACACGTTCCGCTAGCGGAACACGCCCTCTGGCGAATTAGCAAAAAAAACTCATCTGTTTTCAGTCCACTTTGTAGTATCCATTTGATCCATTTTTTCACATCTGGCCACTCCCTTCCCCCCTTTAAAAAAAATATGCTTTACAAAAATTAGAGGGCAAGGCACCTGGTTCACCAACATCATATGAGCAAAAAGAAACAGACTGCGTCCACTTGTTTTGCAGATGACTGCTATTGAAACCTGTGGTTCTCAAACGTGAAAGAAATAGTGTACGCTCCAATGTTTCTTCGTCAGTGACATCCCTTTTGTTAAGCTGCCTGCGAGGACAGTGATGACAGTGACACAACAGAACCAGGTCGTATGCTCACCCCTCAGTATACTTCAGCTTTGTTAGAAGGGGAAAAACTTTCTAAATGGCATTACTTATCATCACAGAAAAGTTAGCCAACCTGCTCAATTTTTTCGGTCGTGTCAGGATCTGATGTACATTGGGGCAAACTACGTGCTACTAATGGCTTATTGCACTCTTTACATTCATGCATGTTTGACCAACCTGAGTGGACATGACTGAGTGTTATGAGATGTGTAGGAAATGATAGCCCTGGACAGTATGACTACCTTGACAGTCTACCAAACCAAATAGTCAGCACAAAGCCAAATAATATTCACCTTAGGCAAATCTTTTTCATTTGAACCCACTCCATCAACAACTCACTATTAGACCTAAGGCCGCCGCCACACGTAGCGCTTAGTCTGCGCTTGCCAAAGCAGACAAAGTCGCGCCCACCGGGGCGGGCCACGGTGTTTAACGCGAAACACCGGCGGCTCGTTCCCGATCGCAGGCGTTTCCATAGAAACGCCGATGCGATCGGGCCAAGGCCCGCCCCGGTGGGCGCGACTTTGTTTGCGTTTGCAAGCGCAGACAAAGCGCTACGTGTGGCGGCGGCCTTAGACTATGAGAGCGATTAGGTGACAAATTGATACACATTTGCATCAGCACTTTGTTGTGAAACTATGATAGGTTTGCACATACTAAATGCCTCATACAAACAGGTGATTATTAAATGTTTTTGTGATAGGTGGATGAGTTAGATGGACCTTCGGGAACGGATTATTTTGTACTTTGATGTTGTATTGATTTTTTAGATTATATGTACAAATAAAGTAGATTTTATTTTTAATCATACTGTGATGAATTATTTATGATCCGGTTTTCACTTTTGACAGTCTTTAGCGTAGTCCAGATATTCTTTCCATGTTCCGTTTTTTAATAATTTTTTTTCCCACAAATTGTATGACACTTTTGCAAACAATATTTTATACCATATACAGCCTGTCCCCGGGTTACGTACAAGATAAGTTCTGTAGGTTTGTACTTAAGTTGGATTTGTATGTAAGTTGGTACTGTATATTTTATCATTGTCTGTAAATCGGGTGTTCTTAAGTAGGGGACCGCCTGTATAGTAAGGTATAGTATTACTATCAAAAAATGTGAAGCTGGAAATTGTGGCTGGACTGTGACCTCATTTTATGGATATCGATATACCTAAGCAGCAAGGTGGCCGGTGCCTATTCCATCACATATGGCAAAACTAAGGGAAGGTGAGCAGATATTTTTCACATAGTATTACTACCATCCTACCAGACTGGTGCACTGTGATAGCCAACCTTTTAGATACCGAATGCCCGAATTACAATCAAAACCCAAGCAGTAGCTTATTTTTTCTGCTCTGCTCAGCTTTGAATCGTATAAGTGCACTGAGGATGCCAATACATTAAAAGAAGGAGGGGAAATTTGAACTATTGTAGTATTGACAGAAAGAATTGAGGGGGTTTACAGTAGGTAACTTACCCGGTCCACACCTCTTCTCTCATCCTGTAGTCTCAGGCAACCAAGAATGTGTTGTGGCTAGAAGTGGAAGATGAGGCCACGAGTCCTGTCTGGTTAACTCCGTTTTGGGGCAGTGGCTTGGGTGCCCACAAACATGACTCTGAGTGCCGCCTCTGGCACCCATGCCATAGGTTTGCTACCACTGATATAAGGGGAATATTTATCATGAGGCAGGCATCTTGTAACTATATGAAGTCTGTCTTTGTTGCTCTTCAGGCCATCACTTTTATGATTGTGGCTTTGTGACTTTCAATGAAGTGGCATAGGTACTGAGACTGAAAGTAGTTTTTTCTGTAGCAATCTGTAAACTGCATGAGCCAACAGAACGATGCATCAGTCAATTAGCACGCTTATGTTTTAGTGGTATGCAACTTTTTAATGCCAAAAAAGTCATTGATAATGATACATTTCCCCATAAGACTGTAACTGTAAGTTACACAAAGTTTTATGTAGGGTACATCTGTGTATAAAATATAAAATGATGTACAATTAGGTTTGCCATTTAAAGGGGTTTTCCCATAAAAAGATTTCAATATTCAAATGTAAGTTAAAAAAAAATAAAAACTATAAATTTATTAAGCCTGTATTAGCAGAGAAAATAATTTTTATGTTTGTTGTGATACTGTCTACGGTCGCTGCCTCAATCGTGCCCAGCCGTGTTCCTTTAGCCCTAGGAGACTGGGAGGCACGTGCCGGCTTCAGAAAGGGCCAGCACATCGTTAATTGGTGGCTTCACAAAATTTAGAGGGCCAGCACATAGTTAATTGGCACTGGCCATTTCCCAGAATTCTATATAAACCTGCCTATCCCTGTACACCATGTGCCTTATAGCCTTAGAGAAAATGTGTCTGATGCCCTGTGCGATTATCCCGATTTCCCATTGTGACCTCAATTCCGTTCCTGACTTCGCTCCTGTGCTGCCCGTCCTAACCCTCTGCTGCGTCCCCAACTCTGATCCTGTGCTGCCTGTCTTGTTCTCCTGCCTGTCCCTGACCACGACCTTGCGTTACGATTCTGTACTTTGTCTTGGCCGCCACCGCGGACAAAGACACACATGTGGACCGACCTTGTGGTACCACACCGCAACAAGTCCAACCAGCTTTGCGGCAGGCTTTGGTGAAAACCCGGTGCCCGGTCGTCTTACATCATCCCCTGTGGTACAGAGGATCCACTACCACAGATCCTGACAGATACATGATAAAAGTAGCAAATTTTTATTGGAAAAAATAACCCAATAAAATTTCATTCTTAAATATAATGCACTGAAAGTGTGATGCGATGAACTTGCATCAAACTCGCAGCGTGTGCTGCCCGGATCTCCCAGCCCGAGCGCTGTAAACCTAAACTGAACTCAGCTTGTCAGTTCAGTTCTGGTTTTTAGCGTTCGGGCAGGGAGATCCAGGCAGCACGCGTTGCGAGTTCATCGTATCACACTCGCACGTGTGGAACGGGCCTTAAAGTAAATTAGTAAGCCATTTATAACCCCAAATTGTCCTTCTATAAACAAGATCCCATACAGCTATAGAGACTGAAAAATAAAAAAGTTACATCTTGTAGAAGGCATATAGCCTTGTGCAGAGAGAAGGGGTTAAATAATACAATGTGTATATCTCTTTAAGGCTGGACAAGATGGATACACTGATCCACAGACTGGATATTTTGTTTTCACCAGACTGGCTCATCTGAGAAGAGGTAAATGCTGCGGCAGTGCTTGCAGACATGTAAGTATCTTTCTGAATTCACTTTCTGCTAATAGATGCAAGATTCAAATGATCAGCTTACATTTCCATTTAGTACAATTGGGCCAAGCTCCTCCTTACAGACTTTGAAAGGTGTGTTTCAAAACTCCCCAGAATGGGAAGCTGCTCGTCCCCGAACGCATAAGACATTGGGACAAGGCTGCATTCATACCTTCACTGTGCGGTCACACGTTGCAGTAAAAACTCAATCAGCTTTGAGGTGGTTTTAGATGCAGTTTTGTCAATTGAACAGGTGAAAGACATGAACTGAACGGGTGAATGACATTTGTGGAGCAGGTTTCCCCTTCAAAATCAAATTCACTCATTCAATTCATATCTTTCACCTGTTAAATTGACAAAACTGCACCTAAAACCACCTCAAAGCTGATTGCTATGCAATCCTGTGACTGCACCCTCAGTTTTTCAGATGCAGTTTTTGATGTCCAACCCATGAATGGAATGAAAACACAGGAGGAACAGCTTCTCTTAAAATGTAGATTCACCCATCACAACCCACACCTGCTTTTGGTTCAAAAAACTGCATCAGAAACGTGGCGTTTTTCTTGTGTTTCAAACGCATCCAAAACAAAAGTGGGAGGGGGGGGCGATCTGCCTGAAATGCATGTGTTTTATTGCAAACGCATATGCGTTTTGGCCAACCCCCCCCCACACACACACACACACACACACTTTCAATTTTGGATGCGTTTAAAACTGTAAGAAAAATGCCACGTGGGAAGGCGCCCTCAGAACCTGGCTGCATTCATACGTTGCGTTTTGAACATTGCGTTTGTCCACATTTTTCAAGACACAGGCCTGGTTTCTTCAACTACTTTCACAGATTTTGTCTTATTTCTTTTTTTGCATTTCAATTGTGTCTGCTGCGTTTTTGATTTTTTAATTGGTTGCAGTTTACACTTTGCAATACAATGGGGGACATTTACATAAAGTGTCGGTGTCTGCATTGGCTTTGTTATCGACCTGCTCTCGGAAAGAAGATACACATTTAATATTGTAGAGCTGTGCAGAGACATTTCTGGCGCCGAGACCATTTTCTGTCCCCGAGACCATTTTCTGTCCCTGGGACCAAAATCTGTCCCGAGAACCAGAAATGTGTACAACAGTCCCTGCTAGACGAGTTTTCTTTTGGTCTACTTTCCGCCAGTTTACAGCGCCCAAAAATGGCTGTGACACATATTAATTGTGTCTGAGTTTCCACTCTGCCAAAGCCACGCCCCTTTTCGGAGAAGAGTCGGAGCAGGCGGAAAAAGTCATTTTTTCTGTCCCCGACAGCTAATAAATAGGTAGGAGAGCAGAACATGTGGTGAAAGCGCCACAAAACTGGCGGAAACGCCATAGTAAATGTCCCCCAATGTGTTTGCAAACCTAGTTAAGGGCGCTGTCCCACCGCGCGTTTTGGCTGCGTTTGCAAACGCAGACCAAACCGCACCCACCGGGGCGGGCCGCAGCCCGATCGCGCCAGTGTTTCTATGAAAACCCCTGCGATCGGGAACAAGCCGTCGGTGTTTTGCATTAAATTTTTTTTAGGCAGTCTGTTAAAAACCTCATGGGTAGTACATCCAAGTCACTTTTTTAGGCTCCAGGAATTTGGAAATAACATGGATCCATTTTCTCTCTCTTGCAGTGCCCTTTTGGCCAGGAAAATGTTAAGGATTCCTCTAAAAAGAAGCAATTTAATTCCTTTTTTTATATATGACAGCTGATTCCAATCTTTCAGCAATTTTTTTTTTCATTAATTTTGCGGATTTTAGAAGATAGTACCACAAAGCAATTGTTTTTAGCCCTGCAAGCGATGCCGTCTCTCTAGTTAATATTCCTAAGTAATGAATTCAATGTTAATTGTAATAAACATCAAATGGAAAGCAAATGTTTCTAGTCATTAGTGTGTGCGTCCAATGTTACTCTGTGCTCCGGATGCCATGGTTATCCCAGCTTTCATTTTCCCTCTTTTAATCAATTTCTAAGCAGTTTTAATGTTGTATCTGTTTATTTGTCAAAGTTATTTTTATTACATTTGGCTCAGAGTTAACGCTGGTAAAGTCATTGTACAAGAAAGAATCTTTTTAAAAATTTGTGTGAATGTGTTTGTTGCCCAGAAACAAAAGATATTACTTACCTAGTATTATATTACTACCATGCATTGCACAGTGCTGCTTAGCCTTTGTCAGGTACCATGTTATGCTACTATTCACACCTGGTTAGATGTGATTTTTGCTCTATATAGTCATCTCATTCCACATAAGGGTCTCCATAGCAACACTGTATCCATCAGGAATCAAACATGAACAGATCATTATGATGGTATCTCAGAACTGAAGATATATAAAACAGTTTCTCTATCTATGAGGGTCATTTTCATTCAATTGTTGTATTGTACATATTTTGGAGACTGAAAGGTAAATATGACCCATTCAGATACAAAGAAACTATTGTTTGTTGACATGAAGTAAGATCAATAGAGTTGGATATAAATCCTATTCTGTCTTTTTTATTGTTTTCTATACGGTGATTAAACATCACAGATGGTCTGAATGTATATATAAAATCCTATGTAACATCACTTGCAGCAGGTTTACCATTATTCAGCTAAGACATTATCACAGAAATATATGGCTTGAAAATTGTGGCCATTCATTACTGCTTACAGTATTGTATGGGTACTTTTTACTGATATTCAGTGGCTTGCTATGAATGGAGGTAGACCACGCAGCTGCTATGGGGCCCACAGTGCACGGGGGCCCTGGCTGCATGGCAGATGTGTAACTCCTCATTACCAGCTGATACGTTATCTGCACAGGAAGATGAGCTGTGGACATTTGCATTGATCTGGTCCCATTCAGTTGCCTGCTGTTCTAGATGAAATGAAATGTGAATGTGAAACATATATAAGGCTACCTTCACACAAACGCATGGGGGATTTATATACGGCCGCCATGCGCTGTGTATTCCTATGAAAAGGGGCAAGGGTGAGCAGCGCTCTCCCCCTCCTCCTTTCCCCCGCGCTGATGTATGCCCACCATACTGCGGTGCACGTAGCCTGAGTCTTACATGCCAAGGTCACATTGCGTTTTAGCAGATGCAGTGGAAACGCAATGTAACCTGAGCATGTAATCAAGGCTGAAGCCAGTGGAATGCGTCAGAATCGCAACACACAATGTGACGCAACGCATCGTGTGAATGCGCCCTAAGGATGTACATAGTGTGCTGCACTAATGTGTGTGTTTGTAAAGTGATACATGTATTGTGTGTGTTCTGCATGTTGGGTGTACTGCCTTCCATCCCACAGTGGTGCAGAGCTCAACCTTTGTACTGCACAGGTTGATTTCTGCATGTCATCTGCAGCAATAAGTGACATGTCACTTGATTGCTGCCGATTATAAATAGTTTTTTCTGCTGCAGATTTTTTTCACAATTTGTGTATAGGATTATAATAAATCCCATACACTACACTGCTACTGTATTACAATCCAGATTTACCACCCGGTAATGCCATGCCGCAAATCTGCAGGCAGTATGCTATGTGGGAAAGTACCCTATCAGGTTTGGGGCCAAAAAAAACCTTTGAGAGCTTGGGGTCCTAGTCTTCCTAGGTAAGCCCTTTTAATGATTTAACTCTCCTTATATGGACATCACTGGGGACCTCCCAGAATGTATACTCAGCAGAGGCCGGGGATGGATGCAATGCGAGACAAAAGAGTACTCCCTCTTTTAATACAATTTTACATATTAGTGCTTAAATGGAACCTGTCATCAGAAATTGGTATAATAAACCACTACAAGTATGTTGTGAAGCAGCTGAACACCTTCTAGATGATGTTTCTTTCATGGCCCAGGGTGGTGGCATCATCCCCAAAATCTACTTTAAAGTGAGATGTAAAGGAGTTGTGGTGGAGAGTTTACCATTGACGTCATGCTCTCCTCACCTCAGAACAAGCCCTTTCAATGTAACTAATGCTCCTGCATCCAGAGACATCACTAACCATGTCTCCTGAAGTCTGACAAATGATGCTAATCACAAGGAAAAAGGTGGGAAAGCCTGATTTTAGTGTCAAAGTCTCCACCTCCTTGACTGTAGGCGGAGACCATATTAGATCTCACTATAACCCCTTAGCTCTCAGTGCCACACTAGTACTGTGCAGGCACCCGCTATTAGCGCTCTGCGCCGCACTAGTATGGCGCTGAGCCGCTGCCGGTTTGGCTCTGGTCCAGAGCTGAGTCGGCATCGGGAGTTGCTGAACGTGCGAGTAACACCCGGGGTCGGAGTGGGCTTAGATTGTGGGTGTTCAGTGTGACTGCTGTTTTTAACTTGCTTGACAGGGGTCTCTGTCCCATGATGCCCCCCCCCCCATGCAGTCTTCGAGGGGCGTCGATCATTCCTATGGGGTCTGATCAGTGTCTGTAACATGGCGTCACAGCTAATACCCACAGCTAATATCCTGCAATACATCAGTATTGCCGTATTATGCACAATCAATCAGATAATTGCTTGTTCGTGTCCCTTTATGGAAGAAATAAAAATGCAAAAAAAAAAATGCTCATAAGGCCCCAAAAAATAGAGACATATAATTCACAAAAAATTCTAAATCATAACACAACCCCACATATATAGTACCACTGCATCTGTAACAACTCGTAGTATAAAAGTAAATAATTATTGAACCCGTATGATGAACGCTGTGATAAAAAAAATAAACACCAAAAATTATGATTTTTACCTATTTAATCCCACAAAAAAGCAATAAAAAGTGATCAAAAAAACATATGTACTCCAGAATGACACTGCTGCACAGTACAACATGTCCCGCAAAAAACAAGCCATCAACCAGCTCTGCAGCCAAAAGTAACAGTTTTATGCCACTTGGAAGACGGCGATGCAAAAAAGATTTTTCCCCACATTAGGGTTTTACTTGGCAAATTTAGTAAAACATAAGAAAAAAAAGAATATTCAAGTATGGTATCCCCGTAATCGTATCGAATCGCAGAATAAAGATAACATGATTATTAGGCTATACAGTGAACACCAAAAAAAACAATTGAGTAAAGAATTGATGCTTTTCTACTCCTGACCTAAAAAAAGTTCATACATTTTCAACAATCGGGTATACCAACCCCAAAATGGTAACACTTGAAAAAGCATCTTATCCCGCAAAAATGTCTAAATTTTAGGGCTAAATAAACATATAACCGACAAAATTTGATCATTCTAAATGTCACCTCCATTTTGATTTAATTACTATGAAGATCTCAAGGGGTTAACAATCTACCTAAAAGTTGTTACTGATAGTTTGAGGGGTGCAGATTTGAAAATGGGTTGATACATAGGCGGTTATTAAATGTTAAATATTTAAAATTTCATTCAAAACCGTAATTATCCCCAAAATAGTCAATTCTGAAAATATGGAAGACCAATATTCCCAAGGGCACATTAGGCTCAAGAATTCTTACTGAATGAAGTTTTGAAAAAGCAAGACTATTCCTACAGATGGCCGCCCCACCAAGTAATGGTAAGTGTCAAGTCTGGAGTAAACTAAGCACTGCTGCTCACCAGCCCAGAACCATCCCTACTTGTTGGTGGCTGCATCATGCTGTGGGGGGTTTCCATATCTTTGCTTCCAATATGTAAATTTTGCCCTGATCAATTTGATAATAACAACTGAACTGCCACATCCAAATATTTATTATAATTTTTATTGTCATTAGTTGTATCATAAGATGTGCGTAAATAGTAAACATTATCAGTTACAATGATGAATCTTTGTGTAGAGCTGTAATGCTCCCATGTGGAGCCGAAATATTCATGTCAACATCACTATAGATTATAATGACAGGGAAATAACAGTGATTAAGGAGGTGTTTACTCTAACTTCCACACAATAGCATGTCTGATGCCTGTACAGAACGCAATAGATAATTACAAGGGAAAATGGGAGCAGAACATTATGTGCTGAAGGAGTCCTGGTAGAAGATTTCCTTACGTGCCCCTCCTTGGCCACATGTTTTCTATATTGTAGAAACCTTTGATATCAGTAACAGTCCCAGAGACATTTACTACACCGAAATCTCCTAGGAAGAAAGCATCAGCACCAATGGATCAGATGGTTTTCCATTATTATATATATTATATAGCAAGATCAGAATATTACTTTCTCCTTCACCCTATTAAGATACAGCCAGTTTGGGCTAAAATGTTTTTTTTTTTTGTGACACATTTTGGCCATATCTATCATGCCATATATGCAAGTTTTCTGGTGTATAATACTTCCTGGATGAATTTCTGCCCCTCATGCTACTTCATATTGGTGCATCGTCTGGTGGGGGGGGGGGGGGAGGGTGAAATATTAAGATTTACCAGCTGTAATAAAATTCTCATGTGTTTTACAGTATGGAAAATTGTGCATGTTCTCAGAGTTTAAAAGATGATTGATAAATCACATTATTTGATTTTCTCCGTTTCTCCACTCCTCACAGCATCGCGCTGAAGGAGGCTCTTACAGATACCTCAGTTACAGGGGAAAACTTGTAAAAGAGAGAAAATAAAGTAAAATTAAGAGAAAAAGGGGAAATGTCCCCCACGGGTCTTTTATGACCTCATGGGCGACATATAAAGTAAAAACACACACACAAAAAAATATTAATAAATATTCATAAAAGTACATTGACATTTCCCCATATAATTTAAAATATCCCCCCTACACAACAAAAAACATTGCCATAGTCACCCCGTTTGCTTGAGAGTATACATATTATATATCAAAACGACCGAAACAAAATAGGGAATTCATTAATAATGTTAATTTTGAATTAATTTGAAAAAAAAAGTACTATAAATTACATAAAAGCCTGTTTTCCCACTTTTAACCCCAAATAAAAATGAAAAAAAAAATATATTTAAACTTTTATTACCTTTATAACTAGCTCTATGTGTCCCGAAAAAATTACTGCAAAGAATTTTAAGGCAGCATGCAAAAAAGTAAAAAGTTATGGCCCTTAAACCGGCACTTGCGAAAATTTGTTAAATATGCACGGTCACTAGAGCCTTTTCAGGTCACGTCACTAAGAGGTTAATATGTGTGTATATGTGTATACACACACACATCTTAACATGAAGATTTGGTGTGTTGGTAAGTGGACTGGCTGCCCAAAGATGAAAGATGAGGTGCTTCTGCGACTGTAAGATGAGGTGAGCTTCGGCTGCAGCCTGAAGATGTGGGAAGATGAGGTGTGCACTGCTCAAGCGAAGGTTACTTGCTCAAGGCTGGTGGCATGAAGATGAGGTGCGCTGGCGGACAGCCCTGGGGAAAGTTGAAGTGTACACTGCTCAAGTACAGGTAGGACGGGCGTAGGGGGTTGAAAAAAAAAAAGGGATGGGCCCTGGAGAACGGCCTTAACAAATTTTGGTACCATCCCGTGCACCTTATGTTATGCCACTGACTCCTACCCCATTGGTAAAGGCAAAATCAAAGAAAAGGGTCATGGAGCTCAGCCGATTACACAGTATATAATATGCATCTACGGTATTTATTGTGATTTTTTTTTTTTTTATAGTTTCTCTGACCTACAATGCTATGGAGGAGTAAATCTACCTCTTATAAGACTATTTTTTCTTTTTATAAGTGTTAATATTATACTGCTCAAAACCCAATCGCTCTGTAGACTTGCATCCAATTTGGAAATCCTGTGAGATATCAGCTCAAACTTGTGAATGCATCTCTGGATTTTATTACAAGCTGTATATCAGGGTTGGTATAAACTGAGTTCTGCATTGTATAAAAATAATGTAACTTTTTTTTCTTGTTAGATTTGTTACATCATCACTTATACTGAGGGCATGTACTGTTTAACAAACTGGGAAATAATATTATCATGTTTGTTGCTCATGAGAAAAAAAAAATCATAGTACAACTTTTTATTTTTCCAGAGCAGTATGGGAAGTGGAAACTAATCTCTTCGGAGTCTAAGGCTATCTGTACACATTGCGGATTGTTACCGACATTCAAAATGAATGTGTGTTTTTCATGCATTTTTTTAATGTGTTTTTTTCCCCATCTTTTTTAGGTTGAGAAAATTCTGCATGAAAACTGCACATTGATGCGTATTTGATGCCAGGGATGTTACTAGGTTAAAAGATCAGGGGCACAGCAGCCCGACAAACACGTTCCTCTACAAGGCACTGCCCCCAGCCCTACAGCAGACTCCTTGTTCAAACTAATAGTAGGGAAAGTGAGTGCCCATCATCCCTACAGCACAGGTACCTTCCATGGGATAGGACCTAACTTGCTAATCAGTGGGGGTCTCAGCGCTGAGACCCCCACTGATCAGCAAGTTAGGCCCTATCCTGTGGATGGGGCTTAACTTTGCTTCGTGGGAAAACCCCTCTAAACCCTTAACAACTTGTGACATATTATTATTATTATGTCACACATCTGTTAAGATAGTATGGAGAAGGCTCACGGGCTGAATCTTCTCCATAGAAGCCAGGTGTTTGCTGCATATTGTGACACCCCCGATTGGCACTGGGATTGTTTGTCACTCCCCTCGACATCATCGGGGAGCAACGATCAGTTGCCATGACAGCCTAAAGTCTCCATGACCTGTCATTGCTGACGGTCTGTAACGGTGTCTCAGTGCACAGTTTTACAGATCTTTAGCACATTCTCCATAAATTGCAATACAGTAGTTTGGCAGTATATAGTAGGAGCAATCAGACTCCATAAGGTTAAATTACCCTGGGGGGTCTAAAAATAGTAAAGAACTGAAGTAAAAATAAGCAAATAAAATTATTAAAACGTTAGGTATCACCACTTCCTTAAAGTCCTAATCTGTAAAAATATAATAACGGTTATTCCCACTGTTTAACTCTAGTGGTAAATAAATCCCACTTTTTCCTCATTTTGCAACGCATACATTATTTTAATAAAAAGTGATCAAAAGGTCATGCAGTCCCAAAAATGGTAGCAATGGAAACATCAGCTCAGCTTGCAAAATATGACACCTTGCACTGAAGTATGAAACTGCTTGTTCTGCTACTTACTCTAACATCAGGACATGAGTAAGACCACACAGGTCTAAATACGTTGTTTTGTCACGGTTTCTGTTTGCTCCACTTTTGAATGATGAACTAAAATTAAAGAAAGTTCCTTGAGTGCTGGATCATTTTTGCTCTGCTTCTTACTCTAAGCCAGGTTTGTATTCAGAGCACTAGAATTATAACCAGACTTTCTCAATTGAGTAATCCGTGAGCCATGTTCCTTGTTTGTAGCATAGATCTGCCATATTTCCTTGTTTTGTAAATCACATAAGATATATATGATTGTAATAGGCTTAAACAGATAGCAGTGCAGCCTGTGTATGCGTGTCACACTGTAAAGACATGAGTATGTACAATGTTAAATAATAAAATTAAACCGTCCAAATTGCAATGATCCATTACATTTGGACACATGAGGTTATCCGTGTAATGTTCCACATGAATTATCCACAATGTAATCACTCTAATTATCTTGACTTTGATAACTGTTCCCATTTTTCTCCCTCTCTCATACAAACAGAACCTTGTTTGCACTTAATTTATAATTCACTTTAAACCAGCAGAAATCCATTTGCCCTTTCAATGCAGTAAATATTCCAACAGATAAAACTCTATAAACAGCGGCCATTAATAGAGCGGATGTCATATCCCGCACAGCATATTAAATATATTGTGCAGTGTATGTTATAAGCTAGGTAATATATTCATTTATATTACTTTAAGACTGCGTTCTGGGCCTTTTCTTTTAAATAAGGTTGTAAATAATTGCTCGGCTTGCAGGTTTCATTATTGTACGAAGAAAATTTGATTCAGCCTGCTGTAATGTAGACATCACAAACCAACAAGCTGTTGTCATTTTTAGAGCCAGGTAATGGTTTACTTTACAGAATTGAAATTTTATTAAAAAAAAAAATACACTGGTAAAATACAATTATTTTTCTGTCATCTGTATGCAGTGGAATCCTATAAGGAACCTTTAGAAATCTGACTGTGTAGAATCATAAATGTCTTGAAGACCTTGAATGTGTCCTTTAATATCTGGCACCAAGATGTTTGTTGGAACAGGACTAAGATGTTAAAGTTGAGAAGTGAGGCTCATTCCTTGCTACACATATAAATGCATCAACACAAAAACAAATGTTTTTAAAAAATGTTATAAAAAGAACTATTAAATTCATCATGTGACTGATCATGGGCTATTCCTTCAGTTGTGACCCCAACAGATTTCACCCTTTAACCTCTGTACAAGGACCTGGATTTTGTTGAAACAAGATCACCAAATCATTTTGCGTAGTCCTATTGTAAGTGACTGATGACGCCTGTTCATGACATCAAGAGAACAGGTAGTTGTCAGAGATAAAGGCCTGTCCCTGGGCAGGTGGAATTTATGCATAGTCAGTAATACAGGCAATAGGTTTGGAAAATTTGGAATAGAAAGACAGATGCAATAGCAGAACACCTTCGAAAGGATCTAACAAACTAGGAACCCTTCCTCCGCTTGAATAAAGTTACATAAAATAGCTGTCAGGCTTCTGGGGTAGTGAGCCCCCTGGACCACTGCGGACAATGACACAAGCCGACACGTGGGACTGGAGTCTAAGTGGCACCCAGAGAAGGAGGTGGAGATTGCTGAGAGAAGCAGTTCAAGATGACAGGTTTCAGTAGGGAGAAAGGCGGAGCTTATAGGATTTATGCGCTTAATCACTTCAAAAGGACCAAGAAAGCGAGGACCAAGCTGGTAGCTAGGTATCTTCAGATAACCACACCTTGTCACCCAGAGAGAAGACAGGAGGAGTCCTACGCAGACCCAGAGTCCAGGGAGATATAGGAGAACTCAGCCCATGGTAGCAGATAGGACCAGTTATCTTGAAGGGCAGAGACGAAGTGGCGGAGATAACAGCCCAAAGTCTGATTCACCCTTTCTACTTGACCATTTGACTGTTGGTGGTAAGCAGAAAAAAGTCCAGATTTACTTGCAGCTGATTACACAAGGAAGCCAGAACTTAGACACACACTGGACCCCTCGATCAGACAAGATGTGTTGAGTTAGTCCATGAAGCCGGAAGATGTGTTGAAAGAACAAACTGGCGAGACATGGAGCAGACGGTAGACCTGGAAGGGGAACAAAATGGGACATCTTGGAAAACCGGTCAGTCACCACCCAGATGACGGTATTGCCAGAGGTAAGTGGAAGATCTGTGACCATAGCCATAGCCCAACTCCCCAACACACATGCATGCTGGGCAGAAGATGAACAAGCTGCAGCCCGACTAAAAGTATCATAGTATCGGCAACGGAAGCAACAGGCCAGGTTTGAGGCGAGAAGGTTTATTACGGGCACAGGAAGTTCAGGACCCCACAAAATCCCAAACATCTTTGACCAGGTCAGGCCACCAGTAGTAGCTGGAGATAAGGGCCACGGAGCATTGTAACCAAGGGTGCCCAGCAAGAATGTCCCCAAGAGAAAATCCTCTACCGTAGTGCAGGTTGGACATGTCTTGCTGGGAGGAAACTGCAGAAGATCCACTGGAGCGGCAACAACCAGTTGTTCAGGAGAAATAATGTGCAGAGGGATCGGCTTTTCTCCAATGACATCAGAAGTATGATATTCTTCTCCGCAGGATGGAAATGGATCAGCATGAACCATGAAAAGAAGAGCGGCCAACAGGCTTGTCTGGGATTAAGATATACACAAACCGGATAGTGAGATCCTTCCAGTAGATATCACCATTCTTCCAGGGCGAGCTTGATGCCCAATAGTTCTCTACCTTCTATTGAGTAATTCCTCTCTGTGGAGGAAAAAGTCCTAAAGAAAAAACCACAAGTGAGAGTTCTGCCCTAAGACCCTCTCTGGGTGAGCACTGCCCCAGGCACCTAAGGAGAATGCGTCAACCTTTAGATGAAAGGGTTTCTCTGTGTCAAGCCTAGTGAGAACTAGAGCCAAGGAAAAGGCGGACTTCAACCTTGAGAAGGCTTCTTTAGTCACCGAGGGCCAGAGGCTGGGGTTGGCGCCCTTCTTGGTGAGCGCCATGATGGGAGACATCAGAGTGGAGAAATGCGGAATAAACTGACGATAATAGTTTGCAAAACCCAGGAAATGGGATATATGGCATGTGGACATTCTGAGCGCAGCCAATGTAGAACTACAGACAGTTTAGCAGGATCCATCTGGAGACCTCTGTTGGAGATTATATAGCTGAGGAAAGGAAGACTCAGTTCGTGAAACTGACATTTCTCGAGATTAGCGTAGATGTTTAGCCCGAAGGTGACATAGAACTTGCCGTACATGGGACTGATGAGTTTCAAGGTCTAGGGAGAACACCAAAATGTCGTCTAGGTAGACCACGACACACATATACAGCGCATCTGTAGGCTGTAGGCCCCACAAAGGTCCAGTTTGGAGAAGACCCTGGAACTGCACAGGCGGTTAACTAGCTCAGTGATCAACGGCAGGGGGTAGCGGTTCTTAACAGTGACCTTGTCTCTTAACAGTGACATTTTTAACAGTGACCTTAAGACCCCCATAGTCAATGCAAGGATGGAGTGAGCCATCCTTCTTGGTCACGGAAAAAAAGAAGCCTGCACCAGCCGGAGAGGAGGATTTGCGTATAAAACCTCTCTGCAGTTTCTCTTTAATATACTCCGACATAGCAGCAGTCTCTGTAACAGAGGATACACCAGACCTCTGGGAGGAGAGGCACCTGGCAGGAGATCCACGGGACAGTCGTAGGGAAGGTGCAGTGGCAAAGCCTCTGCTTGTTTTTTGGAAAAAACATCAGCCAAGTAATGGTAACACATAGGTAGGCCCTCCAAAGACTAGGGAGTCACGGAGGAGGCCAAGACAGGTAGAGCTGCCTCCATGCAGCCAGACTGACACTCTGGTTCCCAATGAAGGATCTCCCCCGTCTTCCAGTTAAGGACCGATGTGTGGAGTTGCAGCCACGTAAGACCTAGCAGGAGAGTGGAGGTGGAGTGTGATAGTATGTGCAGAGCTCCAACATGCAGAGAGATTAGCTCAGTACAGAACGGGACCGGATCATAAAGAATTTGTCCACTGACTGAGGAGATGACCAGAGGTTTCTCAAGAAGGACTACAGGGATGTGATGTCAGGAGACCAGGACGGCATCCATGAAGTTTTCTGTAAAACCAGAGCCAGCTCCAAGCTGAGGAGCACAGGAGTAGTCAGGTGTGGAGAAGCTTTGCTCACACCTGGGGACGCTTCTCCCAAGAACCCTAGGTTCTGGCATTTCCAGGACGTTGGGGACGGACCGGACAAGCCAAAATTAACTACTCCAGACTGGCACAATACAGGCAAAGATTCTCCTGACTTTGTCAATAACATTCCTGAAAGGAGATTCGAGCTCTGTCCACCTGCATAGGCTCCTCTGCAGAGGCCGGAGCAGCCTTTGAAAAACGGGTGCCTGGGCTTGCGGATGCTCATGACGCAACTCCTCAGCGCGCTCCTTAAACCGCACATCAATCCGATTGGCTAGTGTGATGAGGCCACTCAGATTAGATGGCAGGTCACGAGTGGCCAATGAGTCCTTAACTTGAGGCGAAAGTAATTTTTTAAAGGTCGCAGACAGGACCGCATCATTCCAGTTGAGTTCAGAGGCCAGGGTATGGAAGTATGGAAATACTTAGAAGTGTTCAGTGACAAACTGAGATGGCATAAGTTTACTGTGCAAGGAGCACTGAGTAATAAAGCCCCTGCACAGCTTGGGGTCCCCACCATACTTGGAGGGCATAGAAAGTCTTAGCCTAGGTTCAGGGGCAGGTTGACAAACTGGGGTAGCAGGAGTCTGACGCTGATGCTGAGTGGCAATCAACTGTTGCAGCAAGACGGTGACTTGTCCAAGCTGTTCTCCTTGCATAGCAATCTACTGGGACTGCTGGACCACAACAGTGGTAAGATCAGCCAGTTTCGGAAGTTGTACCTTGGCGGGGTCCATGGCCAGATCTTACTGACAGGCTTCTGGGGTAGTGAATCCCCTGGACCACCACGGACGATGACACAAGCCGACATCTGGGACTGGAGTCTAAGTGGCACCCGGTCTTCACCAGAGCCCACAGCAAAGCAGGGTGGTCTTGCTGCGGTGTGGTGCCACCAGGTTGTCCAACGGCGCGACTTGTCTGCGGTGGCAGCCAAGGTCGAGGTACAGAAGCACTAAGGAGTCTCGAGGGCAGGCGGCATAGATGCAGAATCAGGAACGGAGTAGGAGGTCAGGGCTGGCAGCGAAGGAGTAAGGTCAGGGTCAGGTCCCTGGTCACAAAGAGGTCAGAATACAAGAATCACTCACGAGTAGCTTTCTCTTAGACATAGGCTCAAAGATCCGGTGGGGGTTGATGGGAGAAGCCGGCTTTTCAGGAATCCTGGAAGTAACCAGCCCCAATCAATGGCACGCTGGCCCTTTAAATCTTCGATTGCCTAGGGAGCGGGGACGCGCGCGCTTCATAACGGGGCGCTGCCACGGAGAGGGGCATGGGTGTGCCTGCGATCCAAGACATGGATCGCAGGGGCACCCGTGACAATAGCCCACAGAGGAAGAAGATCATCCAATGGTTATCAACTATCCCTAAGGAAGGAGGCAGTTTGAAATCAGTTGTGCATCTTCAGGCTTTCCATAGCCAAGTGACATCACCACAGCAGGATTTTTGTAAGTGCAGTAAGGTCGGAGCCACTGGTCGAGGATCACCTATACCTACAGCCAAGTAGATTTTTTTAGATTTTAACACCCAAGCTGCACACCAGATGTATAGGTACAACATCCAGAAGACTTCCAGATCCAGCCAGAGATTTATGTGTGCCGTGAAGGAAGTCAGAAGGCAACTTAAAAGCATTTAATAGCACTTAAAAGTGATAAGATATTCAAACACTTGTTTTGGATACAAGACTATTGCTTTTAGCCATTGTCTGTGATTGGTTCATATACAGACACTCCATTTATCAGGCTGTAAACTGGTCTATTTGGTCTTGCACACACAAATTTCATACCCGTAGCCAGCGCAGGATAGATTGGCCTCTTGACGGAAGTAAAAAGAGGCAATGATACCTAAAGACACTTGGACATGGCCTAGCCCCCAGAAAGAGCAGTGCATTGCAGCAGGATCACAGCAGCTTTCTTCTGGACCAAACAGTCCATTAACTCTGTCTTCTGATCAGTCAAGAGCAGACAGGGCAGCAGAAGACCTGGACCATTTATTGATAATTGGAGCAAGGAAACATTGAACAAGTTAGCAATCCAGAGAGTAGGAGGCAGGTTTAATTTGTTGGGACAGGGTTAAGAACCAGAAAAGATAGCCAAGCCTTTTTTCTGTCTGCAGTTTTGTACATTTTTGCGCTGTTGTAGTCAATAAATCTTTGGAGGCTAGATAACACAGCCTGTGAATCTGCAGCACTCTGGTAATGCCCCCAAAGCCCTTCATGCCTGATTAGCATAATTTTAAAAGTTCATTTTATGGGGAAGAAGGCCATGGATAACAAATATAAGAAGATGATGGATTTTTATGGTAGATGGTGGACCAAATTGCCTCAGCTACAGATGGTGGACAAGACATAAAAACAATGAAAGGTAATTCTCATAAACCCAGCGTCAGCATGGGTTTATGAGAGATCGGTCCTGTCAGACTAATCTGATTGGTTTCTACGAGGAGGTTAGTTCAAGACTGGATCTGGGGGACGCTGTAGATGTTGTATATTTGGACTTTTCAAAGGCATTTGACACCGTGCCACATAAAAGGTTGGTATATAAAATGAGACTGCTGGGAATAGGAGAAAATCTGTGTATTTGGGTAAGTAATTGGCTTAGTGATAGAAAACAGAGGGTGGTCATTAATGGCACATTCTCAGATTGGGTTGATGTTACCAGTGGAGTGCCACAGGGGTCAGTATTGGGGCCACTTCTTTTTAATATTTTTATTAATGACTTTGTAGTGGGTTTACACAGTCAAGTTTCAATATTTGCAGATGATACTAAGCTGTGTAAAGTAATAAATACTGAGGTCGATAGTTTAGCATTACAGAGGGATTTGTGGAAGCTTGAGGGATGGGCAGAGAAATGGTTGATGAGGTTTAATGTAGATAAATGTAAAGTTATGCACTTGGGCCATGGAAACAAAAAGTATAATTATGTTCTAAACGGTCAATTACTTAGTAAAACTGAAGCTGAAAAGGACTTGGGGATATTGGTGGATGGTAAACTTAATTTTAGTGACCAGAGCCAGGAGGCTGCTGCTAAAACAAATAAAATAATGGGATGTATCAAGAGAGGAATAGATTCTCATGATAAAGACATAGTTTTGCCCTTATACAAATCCCTGGTCAGACCACACATGGAATATTGTGTACAGTTTTGGGCACCAGTGTATAAAAAGGATATAGTAGAGCTGGAACGGGTGCAACCAAGATTATTAGGGGAATGGGGGAACTAGAATACACTGACAGATTAAAAAATTTGGGATTATTCAGTTTAGAAAAAAGACGACTGTGGGGAGATCTCATTACAATTTACAAATACCTGAACGGACAGTACAAGGATCTCTCCAAAGATCTTTTTATACCTCGGCCTGTGACCAGGACAAGGGGGCATCCTCTACGCCTAGAGCAGAGGCGATTTTACCATCACCATAGACAAAGGTTCTTTACTGTAAGAGCAGTGAGACTGTGGCAGTCTGCCGCAGGAGGTTGTTATGGCGGACTCTATGTACATGTTCAAGAGAGGCCTGGATACCTTTCTGGAGAGAAAAAATATCACGGGTTATGGGGATAAAACATTTATTTAATTCTTAAAGGTTGGACTTGATGGACTTGCGTCTCCTTCCAGCCTTATATACTATGATACTATGATACTATTTTGATAGTACTGTGATTTGATAAGTGTGATAATAGGTGTACTAAGTGGACGAGCTACGGCCCGCCCACCTCTCTCTTGACCCTCCACCTCCCTGACCTGCCCGCCTGGCCATCCCCCTGCATAGCGACACAGCCGGTTGCTGACAGAGTGGATGGATGCCCCTCCTTCTGACCCTATGGCACAATCGACGTTGAACGACCGAACACCCCCCGTGCCCGAACGTTCGCCCCCCGCCTAAACAAGCATGTGCCCTCCCGAACAAGCATGTGCCTGATAAAGCATGTGTGTATATGGTGTTTTTATACTGCATGTATGTGTATATACGGTCATTGTATACTGTGCGTATTCTTATATATTGTATATACTGTATGAGTTTGTATATACTCATATGTGTATTAGTGTATAAATGTATATTAGTGCATAAATGTGTGCAAGTGTATACTTGTATGTATATGGGTGCGAGTATACGAGTGTAGAACTTTGCGTGTGTATATAAAGGTGTGTACATATTAGTGTATGAATGTGTGTAATTGTTTAAACATGTCTGTATAAGGGTTCACTCACAAGAACATATGGAATATGTATATCTGGCTCGGTACAGTGAGCACAACAAGTACTCACTGTTTCGAGGCATGGCCGCAAAAGAGATAGAGTGTGCTCTATCTTTGGCTGCAAGAACGACAACGTGGCTCTATTCTCTAAGGAGAGGGGATGGGAGAGCCATGATCACCTCTCCTCCTCTCCAGCACGCCAGACGTGTTCCTACCAGGCTATAGCCGGGTGGGCACATGTTTACGTGAGTGCAGCCTAAATATGTATATATTTTTTTAAGGGGAAGGGAGGCCCCATACGGAAATCTGCTATGGGGCCCAAACTCTCCTAGTTACGCCCCTTGCTGTGGCCATCCTCTTTGGCTCTGATTTTGCTCATTATTTCTTTACTGTGCAGTGCAGTTTGGGCTGATAAATAAAGAGTCATTAAACCACAGATCTGTTACGTGTGATCGGGCAGAGAGCTCCTGTTCATTATGTTATTTAAAGGAAACCTGCCACTTTATTATGGCAATGCTAACCCTCAAATACCTTGCACCAGCATCCTGCATGAAAAACCTGCATCTGAAATAAAGCAATAAAAAAAAAATATTAATAACCATAAAATATCATCATGAAGAGATTAGATAGTCCTCGTTACTGAACTGCCTATAGCTGTGTTGGCAAACCTTTTACACCCTAAGGGTGGTGGCACACGTGCCGTTTTGTCTGTGTTTGCAAATTCAAACAAGGCCGCACTCACCGGGGCGGGCCGAGGCCCGATCGCATTAGCGTTTCTATGGAACTGCCTGCGATTGGGAACGAGCTGTTGGTGTTTTGCATTAAATTAACGCAAAACACCGGCGGCTCTTTCCCGGTAGGCGTGGCTTTGTCTGCGTTTGCGTTTTCAAACCAAGACAAAGCGGTGCGTGTGGCACCAGCCTAAGGGTGAAGACACACGTGGCGTTTTTAGGCCGTTTATAGGCCGTTTTTAGTTTTCAGATTGTTAAAAAACGCATCCATTTTTTGAAAATGCATCCGTTTTTTGAAAGCGCATGCGTTTTTGTCTGGTTTTCCGAATTTGCACAATTAAAAACGGACAAAAGCGTTTTTTAGCGCATGCATTTTTTTACGATCTGAAAACGCACTTAGTAAAAACGGCCTAAAACGCCATGTGTGTCTTCACCCTAAGTGCCCAAACTACAGCCAAAAATCCACTTATTTATCACAAAGTGCCATCACACCAGTTTAATTATCAACTACTGCTCCCTGCTATGGCACAGCTTTCAATCGTATTGGCGTCTTGAGGACAACAATATAGTTTAAAGAAAAAGGGCAAATGATTCAGTAAAAAACTATCAGTGAAAAAAACACTAATATAAAAACCTAGGCCGACGGCACACGTGGTGTTTTTAACCCGTTTTTGGGCCGTTTTTGAGCAGTCTGTTAAAAAACGCATGGGTTTAATGGACTGCTTAAAAATGGGTTCAAAACGCCACATGTGCCACCACCGTTAGGCTGTGTTCACACATTGCGTTTTGTTTGTATTAACGCATTCGTTTTCAGACAGCTGAGAAGAGGAGCTTTGACTAATGACATTGCTGTCAATATTGCATTAACAAAACACATGCATTAACATAGCGTTAAATGCATGAGTTAATGCAATGCATTTTGTAGACGCATTGTTGACCGTAATGCAGATAGGCAAGTCTCCTCTTCACAGCGGTTGTATCGCTTTTGAAAATGTAATTCTCAGAATTAAATTACGATAGTGGTCTGCTTCTGGTTCAGTAGAACTGCAGGATGTTAGAGAGCTGCTGCAGCAGTAATACCAATGCTAAAATAATCTTTTATTGCATCCATCGGAAAATAGCTCAAGGGCATGTACACATTTGACGTTAGTGTCAGATTTGAAACAGATTTTCGGCTGCAAATGTGGTTCAAATCCCAGCTTTGATTTTCAACTGCAGATTTTGAGGGCATGCCACTCCTTTTTCCGCAAGCAGTATTGTCTGAAAAATAGATACAGCAGCCTCCAATTGACGGATTTTGTTACAATGACAATCACGTGGCGGCTGGTTTCTCGGGAGGAATGGGGAATGAGCATTTGTTATTTCTGATTTTTGGTCCATGTGAACATTACGCTACAGATGCCAGAACTGCAGTCACAGCAAGTCCAAATGTGATCCTTAGGCTGGTGCCACACGCACCGCTTTGTGAAAACGCAAACGAAGACAAAGACGCACCGCCAGTGTTTTGCGTAAATTTAAGGCAAAACACTGGCGGCTCGTTCCCGATCGCAGGCGTCTCCATAGAAACGCTGATGCGATCGGGACACGGCCCGCCCCGGTGGGCACGGCTTTGTCTGCGTTTACGTTTTCAAACGCAGACAAAGCGGTGCGTGTGGCACCAGCCTTATTCATGAATGTTCATGTCTCCAACAGCTGTTTGAGGGCGCTGTCCCACATTGCGTTTTGACTGCGTTTGCAAACGCAAACGCAGACCAAACCGCACCCACTGGGACAGGCAGCGCCCCGATTGCATGAGCGTTTCTTTGGATACGCCTGCGATCTGGAACAAGCCGCTGGTGTTTTGCGTTACTTTAATGCAAAACGCCGGTGTCTCGTTCCCGAACGCAGGTGTTTCCGTAGAAACTCTGATGCAATCAGGCCACGGCCCACCCCTGTGTGTGCCCTTGCAAATGCAGCCAAGACGCAACGTGGGACAGCGCCCTGAATGAATTCTGTATATGTAAGGGTGCAGTCACATGGTGCGTTTTGGTTGCGTTTTGACAACAGCTGAGAGGAGGTGATTTGCCTGATTACATTACTGTTAACATTTACGTGTACAAAACACAGTGTTAACACATGCTTTAACCTCTTAACACTCAGCGTCCGATATATCGGACGCTGAGCTCAGTGACTTAGCGCTCAGCGTCCGATATATCGGACGCTGAGCTGATGCCGGTTTGGCTCAAGATCTGAGCCGAACCAGCATCAGGAAAGACGGGGTGCCGGCTGTGACTGATAGCCGGCACCCCAGTGTAACACCCGCGATCGGAGTTGTCTCCGATCGCGGGTGCTTAACCCGTTAAATGCCGCGGTCAGCTCGACCGCGGCATCTAACATGCATCTGGGGGGTCTTTCCCCCACGATCGGCCCCCCGAACCGTTTTCGGGGGGCGCCGAACGTTGCTATAGCAACTCTGGGGTCCGATCTGGACCCCAGAGTTACTTGCAAGAATTGCCGGTAAGATGGCGTCTGTGACGTCATCTTACTGGCACAGTGCCAGCCTATGCAAGTGTATAGGCGGACACTGATAATATTCTGCAATACATCAGTATTGCAGAATATTATAATGAACAAGCAATCAGATGAAATGCTATAAAATGTGATCAAAAAACCATATGTACTCCGACAATATACTGGTGCAAAGTACAACATGTCCCGCAAAAAACAAGCCATCAACCAGCTCCGTAGCCAAAAAAGTAACAATGTTATGCCACTTGGAAGACGGCAATACATAAATGATAGATTTTTCCCCACATTAGGGTTTTGTTTGACAAATTTAGTAAAACGTAAGAAAATATATTCATGTCTGGTATCCCCGTAATCGTATTGACCCATAGAATAAAGATAACATGATTGTTAGTCTATACGGTGAACACCAAAAAAAAAAAAAGTAAAAAATCCAGTACAGAATTGATGCTTTTCTACTCCTGCCCTCAAAAAAAGTTCCTAAATTTTCAACAATAGGTGATACCAACCCCAAAATGGTAACAATGGAAAAAGCATCTCATCCCGCAAAAATAAATGGCATCACATGGCCCAAATAACGAAAAAGCGAAAATTTTATAGCCTTCAAAAGGGGCCAATGAGGAAACTAAAATCCTGAAAATTCAAAACTGTATTTATCCCCAAAATAGTCAATTCTGAAAATCCGGAAAAGCGATATTCTATTTGTAAGCCGCGTGACGTCAAAATAAACATGGCGGTTTTGGGCAGTTTTGGGCGTTTTTGTCCGTTTTTCATTGCGCAATTTCGGAAAAACTGACAAAAACGGATGCGTTTTCAAAAAACGCATGCGTTTTTAAAAAACGGATGCGTTTTTTAACGCATGCGTTTTTAACGATCTGAAAACGCACTTAGTAAAACGGCCCAAAAACGCCATGTGTGTCTTCACCCTAAGGCTGGTGCCACACGTAGCGTTTGTCTGCGCTTGCAAACGCAAACAAAGTTGCGCCCACCAGGGCAGGCCTCGGGCCGATCGCATCGGCGTTTCTATGGAAACGCCTGCGATCGGGAACGAGCCGCCTGTGTTTTGCATCAATTTAACACAAAACACTGGCGCCTCGTTCCCGATCGCAGACGTCACCATTTACATTTGTTTGGTTAACATTTGTTAACAAATCTGTTA
Source organism: Engystomops pustulosus (assembly GCF_040894005.1). NCBI lineage: Eukaryota > Metazoa > Chordata > Amphibia > Anura > Leptodactylidae > Engystomops > Engystomops pustulosus. Next base: position 54,457,646 of record NC_092420.1, on the reverse strand, counting down.
AAGTTGCGTTTAAAACGCAATCAAAACACACCGTGCGACCGCGCCCTGAACGTTGCTGAAAAAAATATTTTTATTCATTCTATGGTAGACAAGATATCCAGTCACAGAGGCGGAGTAGCTGAGGGCGCGTTCACATGTTGCGTTTTGGTTGCACTTTCATTGCATTTGAAACGCATTACAACAGCTGATGAGAGGTAATTTGCCTAATTACATTACCGTTTATGTTTGTTAACGCAATGTTAACGCACAATGTTAACCCCTTAAGGACGCAGCCATTTTGTAGCTTTCCAAAAAAACATACTGTTAGGCTGTTTAGATTGTGAGCCCCATGGGGACAGGGACCAATTTGACATGCTTGTGCAGTGCTGCGTAATCTGTGTGCGCTATATAAATAAAGAATTATTATTATTATTATTATTAAGGCTCAGCCCGATTTTTTGGATTCGGACTTGCTTCGCTTTATATGGTTATAACTTTTGAACACTGTTACTTATCAAAACGATTCTGAGATTGTTTTTTCCCCACATGTTGTACTTCATTTTAATGGTAAATTTTGGCAGATAAGTTTTGCGTTTATTTACAAAAAAAAAGAAAATATGATAAATTTTTTGAAAAATTTGCCATTTTCGAAATTCAAAATCATTGCGTTTTCAGGCAGATAGATGTACCACCTAAATAAGTTGCTGAATAACATTTCCCATTTGTCTACTTTACATTTTCATAATTTCTGAAAACGCACTTAGTAAAAACGGCCCAAAAACGGCCCAAAAACGCCATGTGTGTCTTCACCCTTAGAGGAATGGTATGCTGTCCCTACTTTTCACCTTACATCTATCTGCCTTGGAGTGCTGCTTTTTTCCTTGTACATATTTTGAAAGACCTGTTTGCCTGGCCCTGGTAGCTTGCACTCCCCATTTTTTGGCATCTGTGCTGCTGAGAATTTTCCTCAACTAAAGCATAAGAAAGCTATCTGTGAAAATCACAAATAGTGTACTGATAAAAAAGTTGGTGTGAATAATCCCTGAGCTTTGTTCACAACTTGTGTTTCAATTGCATTTTGGTTTTGTCTAGCGATTGCAAATGTTTAGGGCGCGTTCACACGTTGCGTTTTGGTTGCGTTTTCATTGCGTTTGAAACGCATATACAACAGCTGATGTGAGGTAATTTGCCTAATTACATTACCGTTTACGTTTGTAAACACAATGTTAACACATGCGTTAACAAAACTCATGTGTTAACGCTTTGTTAACCCATGCATTAACATTGCGTTTACGATGCGTTTTGTAAACGGAAACGTTTACAGTGATGTAATTAGGCAAATCACCTCTCCTCAGCTGTTGTATATGCGTTTCAAACGCAATGAAAACGCAGGTCAAAACGCAACGTGTGAACGCGCCCTTGGGTGTAAAAGCACGTGCGGATCAGCTCCTTCCCCCTGCATTTGCGTTTCAATACGCAATTCAAAAGCCATGTGTGAAAACAACCTCTAGCTCCTTAGCTCCCCCTAGTGTCAGAACTTTGAAAGGTAATTGTGGCTCTGACCAGTGGATTTGGACCTCTGTATCGAAGTTCCAAATGAAGATATAATTTATAAAGTTAATTACTCCACAATTTGGACCCATTTCTCAAAAACACATTTTCAAAAGATTCTTTATCTGGTGTGACATTGTAAGGAAGTGTTCTCTGAAAACTGATACATGTAGTGTAAAACTGATTTAAACAATTCTTCCATTATCTCATAGCTAAAGGGAAGGAAATGCCTCTTACTGTGCTGCCAGTATCCGCAGCACTGCAGGGATTCCAGGGGCAGGCAGCTGTCTCATGGGCAGTTCTTGCAAATCGTGGCCCCCAATTAAATCAATATCAGTCTAGCTTGCTCTGTATAAAGCTGGCCATGCACAGGGCAGTTTACTTCACAAATCTGACAACATCTGGAGTACTAGTTGTCACATGTCACTGTAGTAGACTTTCTTTCACCTAGATCAGGTGGAAAGCTTGCCCAGTCTGGAGAAGTGAAACGACATCATCTAGGAATAGGGAGACCAGGAAATATTCATTATTTTGGTACTTTTTAGTTTTGCTTCTATTGCACATTCACATTATTGTAAGAATGTTGAGGATTTTTTTTAATCTGTAAAAAATATTAATAATAATGTATGTAGGTGTCTTATTTAGATACTTTTAGAAGGATATATTCTAACAATAAGCATTGTGAAATAAGAAATGTGAAGGATTCTATGACTCTTTCGTTCATAGGATACAGATAGGTTCCAGTGGATCTGTGATTTGCAGCTGCTATGTATGGACTAGACCTGAGTGAAGTTGGCCCCCCCACCTTGTTCAAATCAAACAAAATTGGTGTCAAACGTTTGTGCTACGTTTGTGCTGGTTTGTGCAGCAGAAATTTTTGTTTGTGCCGCTATCGTTTTTGAGATTTTAATGAATGTTTCCAGAGGTCATCAGAGGTCAACCAGCCCCCCCACATTGCCCAAATCAAACAAAACTGGTGCCGAACAATTCTGCTACGTTTGTGCTGGTTTGTGCTGCGCAAATTTTTGTTTGTGCTGCTTTTGTTGTGAATATATGAACAAAAAATTAAAGTTCAAAAGTTCAAGCAGCCCCCCCACATTAACCGAATCAAACAAAACTGGTTTCAAACGTTAGTGCTATGTTTGTGCTGGTTTGTGCAGCAAAAATTTACGTTTGTGCCGCTATAATTTTTAAGGTATGTTCAGGTGTTCAAGGTGTTTAGGATGAACTGGTAAAAAACAAACCTAGTGACACTTCCCTGATTTGATCACCAGGGGGAGCTAGCAAACACATTGTACTTTGGAAGAAATGAACTCTAATGACCTTTGCAAAAAAGTATGAATATATTAAAAATGATAGCGGCACAAATGAAAATTTTTGCTGCACAAACCAGCACAAACGTAGCACTAACGTTTGACACCAGTTTTGTTTGATTCGGTTAATGTGGGGGGGCTGCTTGAACTTTTGAACTTTAATTTTTTGTTCATATATTCAAAACAAAAGCAGCACAAACAAAAATTTGAGCAGCACAAACCAGCACAAACGTAGCAGAATTGTTCGGTCCCAGTTTTGTTTCATTTGGGCAATGTGGGGGGGCTGGTTGACCTCTGATGACCTCTGGAAACTTTCATTAAAATCTTAAAAACGATAGCGGCACAAACGAAAATTTCTGCTGCACAAACCAGCACAAACGTAGCACAAACGTTTGACACCAATTTTGCTTGATTTGAGCAAGGTGGGGGGGCCAACTTCACTCAGGTATGGACTAGCCCTGTCACCAGACTGCCTGCACTATGTCATTATATTATCACTAATTAGCTGGAGGTGTTATCTGTAGCAGGGTTCATGCTAATTGAATGAAAAGCAAGAGATCTAACTACAACCCATGGAGGGAAAGGCTACAAAACACTGACAGAGATATAGACAGAAAACTTGTGGCGACACAAACCATTCTGTAAGGAGAGAACGACATTAGTTTGATTACAATAATAACTATTTTCTATCGTCTGTTTATACATTATTATTATTATATTCAATTATTACATATTTTAGATACAATATTTGTCAATACTTATTTTTCTATTAATAATAGCAGACATTGTGAGTACGTAGCTAGAACCTTTGTTCTTACTTATGTAAATGATATTTCTATGTAGGTAATATTTTTACATGGTATTATTATCAGTATCTAGAAATGATAACACATTTGAAGAGAAATCATGCACATATCGGTTGTTGGTCTTCCATCCAGATGATCAGTCCACAGGGAGTTGTAATTTTTTCCCCCTATTTGTCGCATTTTATAATTTAAAGCGATTCGCATTTCCAGTATGGAGGTGGCGATAACACAGCCTGATCGGCCGATCACAGACATAGATCGCTTATCGACTATTAATGCATCAGTCGTCTGCAGGTAGTCGCTGTGGTATATTAGTAAAAATACAGCATTGATGGAATGAACGAAATGCAAAGTGTTAGAAATGTAAGAGAGGAGCCTGGTGTAATGCATACAAAGTCTCTGATCGATTATTGGTGAATGATTGATGTGTACAGGTGGGGCTGGTCAGCAGGTAGGTAGGGCTGAGGGTACTGGCTGCAGCTGGTGAGGGGCAGAGTCTCTCGGGCTGGGCATCTTGTGTGTTATAATTAGCTCAGGGACTGTCTGCAGTGAGGAGGAGCAGCCCCCAGCCCCTGCATCTATTCCCCCAGCCAGCACTGACACTGACACTGAGGCATCAGCTGGACCTGGAGCAGCAGCCTCATCCACAGCACAACTATACAGACACCAGGTACTGTATACAGCACCAGCAGCACCTCCAGACACTAGGTACTGCATACAGCACCAGCAGCACCTCCAGACACTAGGTACTGCATACAACACCAGCAGCATATATACATACACCAGGCACCAGGCACCAGCACCATACAACACGAGCAGCCACCATTCCAGCACCTATAGAAAAGAGGTACTGTATACTGCTCTCATTACTTCATCCATCATATACACATCCATTATCACTACTGCTCCTGCCTCCGACTATTCATGACAAGCGGCATGTGCTCTATAGCAACCTGCTCTCATTCCCAGCAGCTTTAAAGGGCTAAGGAGCCTTGTTATGTGAAGTGTAGGGATATACATTGAACGAATTATGTTATTTACTAATGGAATGAAAGAAGTAGTAATATCTGGAAACAAAAAGCCATTAATCTAATGAATTGGTATAGTTATGTATTATTATTATTATTATTATTATTATTATTATTATGTATCATATGCAGGTTTCATATACATATGATACTCCTAATAATATATATAAGATATATATATAATGGATGTACATATATGTATTTATCTCTTTTAATTTTCCCATGTGCTTTGATCTAGTGGTTGTATGGCTTTTCTTCTCCTATGTGGTACCCACCTAGCTATGCCAACATTTTTCATCCTTCTACATAATAGTGTGTACACGGATTGTATTAGGAACATCACCTCCACGTGTATTCTATACATATGTAGGTGCATCTAATGCACCTACTGTTACTATATATATATATATATATATATATATATATATATATATATATATATATATATAAATATATATATATATATATATATATACATATTAGTATAACCACTTTGACGTATAAATGTATACGTATACATTTTATCGATAGCTTTAGCCTTTTGTGTATTATATATTTTTTCGTTGTGTTGTAGCAATGCTAATATATATATATATATGTGTAAAATGTTCTCTTTGTGTAGTCGGTGTACTGTGTGGCTGTATGATACCTGATGCCCTCTGGTTCTGGTACCTTTTGCGGTTCCTCTCCTTCTCAGTGTCTCCTGCTCTGTGACATTATAATAACACAGGGGGTACACGGCAGCCGCCTCCGGCCACATATAACGAGCTGTTTATGGAAAGTGATGGGACAGCAGTGCCGACTACACCGACACCTGAATAGCCTCTATATACATTAATTTCTAGTATCAATATAGGCTGCTTGACAAATATATATTTATATGTAAGGTAGTATATAAATAATATATACTACCAAATACAATGTAATCTTACACAGGGATCATCTAACATTATACAGTTTATGCGTTATAGGCAGTTATGTCATCTAACCGAATATGCATAATAGAAACTAATATGAATTGTGTAATAGAATCTTATGTCATATATATTTAACAACAATGGATATTAGATAGATGTGGAGTCACCCTCGCACATATGGCTCCCCATTTAACATTATAGATGCATCTGTACATGGGTTCAGCAATCGAATAACACATAATTTCTATGAAATTGCTATAATACTTTACAAACCCTTAGCAATAGAACAGATGGGTATGGATGGATGGATTAGAAAGACAGATATGGGTGGATAGATAGATAATTGATAGCTGTATCACTGCAGAACATTGTATTGTGTCAGGTTATCAGTAATAAATATATTATTAGTATTGTGATCACATGGAACTTCTGATATTGTAACCAAAACCGACACAAATAACAGACATTGTTGGTGTAAATAAATCGTATGTTAAGTGTTTCCATTTCTTCATAAATAGTGGGAGAACAGATTAGTAAATAAATCATAAGATTAGTATTAGTAGTATTTTGGGATGCAGATGTAGGAAGTAATAACACAATAAGTTGACCACTACAAGTATAATATTATTACAAGCCCCACAGCTTTTTCTGCTGTATTTATGTTCGAGGCCGTTCATTATATATTAAGGTGGTATATATTTTATCATTACCGATCCTATTTACTTATTTGGGACAAACTAATGTAGTTTATATAGGACCCTGTGATCCTAATGTTCTACATATGTCTTGGGTCAGAAATGAATGAAAACCTGCGACATAGCGATATTGTGTTCTACTTGTCTGATCTCATAGTGATCAGTTCTACCAGATTGCAGAAATAAGTATGGGGTCATCCTTGTATTATACCTACCCAGACCCACATGATATCTTATGCTACTGCCCCCCCCCCCCCCAGAGATTGATCACTTTTCCCATTTTTACCTCTTTAATAACCATAACACACTACTAACTATATACACAGTAACAAGTGATAGGTGGCTACTTGTGCAGATACTTATTCAGCCATTTATTTCTTATAAACCAGGAACAATTTATGGAGGATCTGATTGGTTGTCATTAACAACGTATGTATATTATTCCTACCCCCCATCTGAATGTCTGTCATTCATTCTTCTTATCTACCTGTCTATTATGTAGATACTCATTTATACAATCCTTTCTGAATTATTCAGATAATCATATAGAAATCTTCTCTCTATATATCTAGATTTCTCTGTTTTCTTGTGGTTATCTATCCATGTGTAAGCTTTCTATTTATCTGTTTATCTCTACTATATTCTGTATGATATATCTACAGTTTTGGATCCTATTGAGCTATACACAGACGTGTAGATCTTGAATGTGCATAGTAACAACCTCCCTCTCCCCATATATTATATGAAGGAGTCCCTGGTGTGTGCTGTGGGTGTGCAGGCTATCTCTCTCTCTCCATCCTCACAGCTCAGGCTGAATGTTGGGCTGATCATGATGTGCACTTGGCTCCTCTCACAATCCTCACAGCTTCCTGCTCTCCATCCCCTGGCTGTGTCATTGCTCTCTCCCGGCACATAGCTAAATGCATCCATGTGCACATACCTAGTGCATGCTATTAGTAATAGTAACGATTCTTATAATGTGTGCATATATCTGAGGGAAAGGGGTGTGGGAGGGAGGCTGATCATCACGAGATGGGATCTGGAAGAAGTCAGGAAGCTTCTTAAGGACTTTCTTAAGTGACAAAATGTCCAGCATCCTGCAGAGGTGTTGGGAAATAAGCTGCTGCCCTGAAAAAGCTGCTGTGGGATGTAGGGATATCAAGATCCAGGTAAAAATAAGGCACAAGAGCTCACATTTAGATTCTCTTACAAAGATGCTAATAAAAAGTTGCCTTTTTAGGAAACTTTCAGTTCCTGGCACCTATAGATGCATGCTTCAGTATTACATTTTCAGTTTTGATATATAATAAAAGTTTCATATAGGATGGATGGATAGAAAGATGTGATGTAACTTTACACATGGGTATCTCTCCCTGCTTTAGGTAATGAGGAGGGGGCTTCACCCCCCCCCCCCCAACCTTGTCACCACTTGTCCATCAAAGAAGGCTCCACTAGTGCATGACAACCTTTTGTTTTGCTTAACAAAATCCAAACCACTCCTACCCAATGATCAGGAATGGGTTGGTTTGAGCTCTCACACAAATTGGTGGTGGGCTCTCCAGGCAGCTGTGCTGACCAAGTGTTGGAAGGCTGAGCAGCATCAGGACAGGGCAGACCTCCTCACTAGCCTGCATCTGCTGAGGAGCTCTGCTGTCAGAAGTTGTTCTAAGTTGTCCCACCACCATCATCATCATCACAACCTCCACATAACATGCTCTATGGCTGACTGTGCTGCATTGTGATACTTCCAGGAGGAGATCACTCACACTTACTGCCAGACCTGCCTCTGTGTGTGGATGCTGGAAGCAACGTTGGAGCTCTGTATATGGAAATTGTGGGGTGCAGAACAGAAGAAAGTGCCTATCCCTTCCGACCAGCAGCCATGCTCTTCCATGGGATAACCGGGGGACATATACAAGGGATCATGGAAGAGATGGAGAGAAGGTCCAAGTCAGCAGATAGCCGCCTAGCCAAAACTATCCAGGTCAATGGCAGAGAAACAGTAAGTACAAACGGCCACATGATAGATACATAGTTTATCTAATGATATCCATTCATGTATTACCTATTTATGACATATATCTTATATTTTGTGTAGCAGTCAGTAACTCTATTTATGAATCTATTTCTATTTACTTTCTGATAACCTTATTTTCAGTGAGACACAAGTGTATTAAACGTATATTAAATAGCTCTTTCATAGCAATGTTTAGTATATTACTGTATCTATACATTTGTTTTATTTACACTTTAATATATACATGTACGTTTTATATCTGTCATAGCTTGTATATATTTATCTTTCTCATATCGATTTCTTATCTATCTATCTATCTATCTATCTATCTATCTATCTATCTATCTATCTCTTATTCAAATCGTATATATATCTTATTCATCTATCTATCTATCTATCTATCTATCTATCTATCTATCTATCTCTTATTTAAATCGTATATATCTCTTATTCATCTATCTATCTATCTATCTATCTATCTATCTATCTATCTATCTATCTATCTATCTATCTCTTATTTAAATCGTATATATCTCTTATTCATCTATCTATCTATCTATCTATCTATCTATCTATCTATCTATCTATCTATCTATCTATCTATCTATCTATCTCTTATTTAAATCGTATATATCTCTTATTCATCTATCTATCTATCTATCTATCTATCTATCTATCTATCTATCTATCTATCTATCTATCTATCTATCTATCTATCTATCTATCTCTTATTTAAATCGTATATATCTCTTATTCATCTATCTATCTATCTATCTATCTATCTATCTATCTATCTATCTATCTATCTATCTATCTATCTATCTATCTATCTATCTATCTATCTATCTATCTATCTATCTAAATATTATAGCTGAATTGTTTTGATGTGAACAATTACATTGAAGCATCAGCCTGAAATGTACTGGAGGTATAAATACAACCAATATTATTCCCCAGTGTTCTGTGCTCATACATAACATATATCATACTTGTTACAGACTTGCAGTAATACAATCACGTTAAATATTCAGCACAAAGCAATGAAAAATCCATTTTATATTTGTAGCAGTTAACACAGGTAATATCCCATTCTCTTATTTTATATTCCAGGTTATTTTAGAAAAGAGTAAAGAAGTTTATAATATTGCTGTTTATTACTTTAGTTCACATTAAATATTACACATTAAATATTAATAATCTTATTCTGAAGCTTTATATTAACTGATAATAGTATAATCTTGCATGTTGGCACATCATGTACAGATTGTTCTTCAAATATCAAAAAGCTGAAATTCAGTATTCCTGATAAAATGCAAAAAATAATTATAGTAAATTTTTATTGATATAAAATATTTACTTAAATATTTTATTAAGGTTTAAATGATGATATATGAAACATATGTTGTCAATATATGTTTGCCAAAATCTTAAATGTATTAAATATAATGATTTTTTTGTTTCCACTCTTTTGAGTAAGTAAAAAATATATTTGAAACATTTAGGATGAGAAATGGCCACATTAATCTAATTTATTAAAGGGTTAGATTTCACTGTGTTCAGTAAATATCTATAAATTAATATTGCTATTAATAATAATATTTAATATACAATGTATTGATTATTCGGCTTTGTTAAACATACTTTGCTGGTGTAAGTTTAATAAACAAAATCATAACTAAATTATAAACATCTAAATAATCCAAAGTAAAAATCAACCCCTGAAAGGACGACAATGTTAATTGGGGTCAGCATAAAAAAAGAGATTAGACAGAGATCAAGCCTCATTAGTGGATAAGGGATATTTTTCCTACTTTAATAAGCTCTCTGGGGAGATATCCAGACAGATACTAATGTGTTAATACCTCTGAATACGAAGGATCTGTAGGCTTTATAAGCAGTGTCTCAATCAAACCAGGAGAGAGAATCAGTATTTGTGCAGGAAGGAAACATGTAATTATTTCTCTGCACAACTATATCTAGTGTAACTAGATTACTATGGGTTTTATTTGAGTGTTGGGGCACAACAAGAAGTGTGTGACAGAATGGCAGCAAATAAAGTGGAAGTGAAAACTGGTGAGGCTAAAGAGACAGGATACTGTGTAGAAAAACTGTTTCCTTTTATTTTTTGATAAAAATTGTAATACATGTTTTAGATTATACTTTCCATTATGCTTTCACATCCAAAGTAAATAAATGTGTGAAAAGTAATGGATTCACATTTAAAAATATAAAAATTTATACAACTGATTTATACTGATTGCACATTAAATGATATCGATCGGCCATTTTTAGGGTATGGTGTTGCAAGGACCTTTAACACTTAGGCTTATTTTTTTCACGATTGGATTTTGTCATCAGTTTAAGTCTTACAGAGAAAAAAGGGGATCCTTCAACTTATCCAAATTGTCTAAATCATGCTAAATGTATTACATAAAATGAAATAAAATCACAGAAATAAGCTTTAGGTTTTCCTCTTTTTTTTATGATATTCCCTCCCTGTAAAATTACATAATTATGTTCCTCATATTTCCTATTCAAAATATTTATCGACAACATTTTTTAAAAAAATGTGACATCTTAAAGTACCTAAATAAAACCTCCCCCACCCCCCTTTTTTTTGTATTGTGTTCTTCTCCCAAAATGAAGAATTAATCAAATTGTGGCTGAAATATAGGTGCACAATGATTGGTTAATATCTGGTAAATATGGATTAAAAAAGCTTAAATAATAAAAATACAATCGTTTTAATTTGCATAAGTATAATAATGAAAAATGAAATATGTCTTAACGGGGGCTTTTCTGTTGCACATGTAGCTTTTACATACTAAATATTTGTTAGTTTTCTGTATAAGGTGCTGTATCTTCCTTGTTGGTATGTTTTTACTTATTCCTAGTTTTTATGTTTTTTTTTATATTTTGGTTTAAAAAGTTTAATATGCACTTCCACTTTATTTTATATGACTTTATACTCTGTATTCCTGTGGGCGGATAGAACCAGAAATACATCACAATTTTTGCATTTTGTGATACCACTTTGTTGCTTTTTAATGCATAGCCATAGAATAGTTTATGATTGTGACCAATTTCATGATTTCAACAGAGATACCTTATAGGTACAAAAATATGTGAATTTAACAAATAAGGAAGAAAATGGAAATGATAAGGTACAAAGGCCTTTGGTCAATATAAGTTTAAAGATATCACAGGAAGACCTATAACTTCACTTTCAGAATAGCTTCCCCTACAGCAATTTTAGACAGCACTTTAATTATAATGGGATAGAATACTGTAACGATGTATACATTATGCATTCTAATACATTGCCATTACATTTTGCAGCTAGTATTTATGTCTTGGCAATAATGAATATCAATTTTAATAATGGAAAAAATAACCAATGAAATAAAAAAACATACAATTGGTCAGTTTGTGAATCTTCCCATTCTCCAATTTCTTGTTGTGTGTTAAAAAGGTTAAATTTCTGCATTATAACATACCCTAAAAGTAAAAAAATAAAATCGCCCATATATATGGCTGTTTTAAGTTGGAATACCGGAATGGCTGCATACAAAGCTATTAAAAAGGCCTTCAACTAGCTGGCTAATATTCCAGAATGGATGATGTAGCGTTTCTTCCTACATATATTGATCAATAAATAAGTTGGAAGGAACCTTAACAACTTTTAGAAAACTAGGTGACAACTCTAAAATGCTTGAAAGAAAAATTCACCAGAACCAAACAGCTGATATATTTAAAGAATATTTCCAGTAGAAAAAAATATATAACATATATATGTGTTACAAAAAGTAAAATATGTGTAGGAGTGTTCTAAGAATTTAAGTTTTCAGTCAGTTATTCTATTATCATATCCCAATATGTTACTGTATGATAAATAATACATTTTTACAAATGATAAGAGATATGATTGATTTTAGAATCATGTATGGGAGTATTAACCCTCCCGCCTTTGGGGCGAGATATGTCTATACTATGCAGTAGGGGATACATTTTCCCATGTAGTTTAATTATCCTGCTCTGTGCAATATGTAACGCAGTAACTACTTTTACACTGAGTAATATTAATATTGTAACAACCGTCACTCTTTGTCTTGTGTATGGTAATAAACTATTAAAATGATCAGAAAACCATCTGGTGAGCCCCAAGCTTGGTACTTATCAACAGACTGGAGATCAAATATTTACTACCTGCATCCCAGGATAGACTTTCAATCAGATTGGCTGCAGACATAGCCAATAACCATAGGGCTGTCTGTCCATTGTCCATGGATTGGCCCATAGAATACATGTATCCTCATAGGGATAATCACCCTGATCAATAATACTCTTTACCTGACCTATGACTGTCCATTGGGTTAATCTCTGGGTCTGAAGAACGGCTGTCAAAATATTTCTGCATTATTTATATTGTGTAGCAAGTGTACTATTCTCCACACTATTGTTATAATATTTTTAATTATTTATGATATTACTAGTTTTTAAAAATATAAGTAAATCTAATCCAATAATTCTATATGCTATACAATCATGTGACATAGTATCATATAATATAATGCTTTTATTATATTATATGCATACCGAACAATGGAAAATGTCTATATACCTCAGGTATTGTGCATGTTCTTTAGCTATTGCTATGTTAGTGGTAAATTCCTGTATATTAAATGTATAAATCATAGACTTCTATTGAAAACAAGAAGGGTAACAAATACAAATATCTGAACTACAGGTATGAGCTAGTCTAGCAGCCACATCTCTACATATACTGCTCTAGGTCGCTGGCTTAATGGTCGTTCTGAGTATTACTAAGCGCTATAGAAGTCATATATGCTCCCTATTTACAGTGTTGGTACAAAAAGTTCTTTACATGATCCACATGAATGTGACATGATTATTTTCCAGCATACATTGTCTGTATATTAATAGATTCTCTCATTGTGACCACAGAGAATGCCACCACTCAGCCCAGAGAAGCCGGCTCTGTGTGCAGGATGTGGAGGGAAGATCTCAGACAGATACTACCTTTTGGCTGTGGACAAGCAATGGCATCTCCGCTGTCTGAAATGCTGTGAATGTAAACTGGCGTTGGAGTCTGAATTGACTTGCTTTGCGAAAGATGGAAGCATATACTGTAAAGAAGATTACTACAGGTACAGCACTGTATAGATGGTGATAATAAAATAATAAGACTGTATAGTTAATCTAAGGAACCATAGGGTAGTTTTATCTCTTGTGTGTGAACGTGGCCTTACATCTCAACAAGGGATGTGGTCATACATTTACAGAAGGTCCATGTAACCCCAGTACATACCACATGCAACTATAATAAGAAATTCATTGTAAACTATGAACCTCAAAATAGAATGGTCTTTGGCTGGACCTTTAGGGTTGTCTTATTGTGTCACAACCTGATCCCACTGGTGGATTGTCTACCAGGCCAATGTTACCTGATAAAACCTTTCAGTGTCTACCCAATCCATAAAAATATATGGTTCATTCCCACTGTTGTAGTGTCTTCTCCAACTCTCAAACAAGACTTTACATAGACTTTTATGCTCCCTACCTTCCTGTTAAAATTTGTTGTAAGCTGAACTCTCTGCTGCATTTAGTATTTTTAGCAAGATGGACAGAAACTCCCTGAGGTATCAGATTACAAAGAAGCTCTACATAGAGGAGAGGGGCAGCAGTGAGTCACAGCAGTTAGGTCTCCACCCACCTGCTCATAGACAACTGCAAATTACAATCATATATTACATTATTGATTTATACAGAATTGAATAAAAACTAAGGCACCCCTTACATCAATTAATATTTGATTTAAGGCTTTTGTCACATATACAAAATCTTAATTTTTATTTACCATAAAATCAGTATCTTACTTTATTTACTTTTACCTTAGAAATGGTCAAACCTGTTGAATAGTTGTTGTTGCATAATACAGATATTTATGATGCACCTTTTCATTTTGTTATTTCTTGTACTGTTTAATAATATTCTTACCATTATTATGTCGTATTGTTGCATTATTATTACTTATATGTTACACATTTCAGGAGAACAATTGAAACTGTAAAGCAGAATATATATAATGGACAGCCATTAAATTAATATATGAATAAGTTAGAAAGTAATATGCTATTTGCAGCCATGCAGACACGGTCGGCAAACTGGGCCTCTGCCCAAGGACCCCTGTTCTAAACAGGTCCCCTGCATATGGCCTTTCGTCCCCTGCATGTGGCCTTTTTAATACCCCTTGGTTGAGTTAGGTGGAGATGCTTATCATCTATGTCCTGTCTATATATCTATCATCTATCCGTCTGGTTATCTATCTCCTATAATTTGTCTATTTCCTATCTATTTAACTATTTATCTTTCTAGATTTTGTCTGTCTATTCATCTATCTCTCTATTATCTATCCAGCTATGGTCTTCTATCCTTCTTCTACTATATCTATCTTTCTTCTATCTAGCTATCTATATATGTTGTTAGACTAATGCTGTGAATCAACATACACGAAGCAGTGGTCTTAACATTTTTTCTGCAGAATAACATTAATTGATTTAATTTAAAGTACCCTCAGTGAATAAATGTTTTGCTTGTCTCCAGAAGGTTTTCGGTGCAGAGGTGTGCTCGATGCCACCTTGGTATTTCAGCTTCAGAAATGGTGATGAGAGCAAGAGAGTCCGTGTATCATCTAAGCTGCTTCACATGCACCACGTGTAACAAGACCCTGAGTACAGGAGACCATTTTGGCATGAAGGAAAATCTAGTATATTGCAGGGCTCACTTTGAGCTCTTGGTCCAGGGAGATTTCCATCCTCAGCTCAACTATACTGAGCTCTCAGCCAAAGGTGGAGGACTGTCTACACTTCCCTACTTCACCAATGGAACAGGTGCAGTACAAAAGGGAAGACCCAGAAAGAGGAAGAGTCCAGCCCTGGGAGTAGACATCATCAACTACACTTCAGGTGAGAACCTTTGAACTTGTTTTGAAGGACCTAATATAATATTCAATCAATGTAAAGGATGTATTTACAAGATTATAAACTGATCTGTAATAATAACAACATTAATACATTTTTATTTATAATGCACCAACGTTTAAAGGGTAATAATAGAGTCAAAAGTTGAAACAAAAAAAAGAGAGTCCTGTTTGTTAGAGTCTACAGTCTATGGGAAAGTAGAAGACACAGGAGGTGACAGTGCTTTTATAATGGCTATTCTTTATAAGGCCTCCAAATAAATAACTAATGCTGTATGGACCATCAGCAGACATCTAAATGTACAGATTTTGAGGCATGTGGGTATGCAGAGTAATCCATACAAGGACATTAGGTGCTGGGGGATAGTGTAGAGAGAGGGAGTAAGCAATGAGGTTTAGGTTAGAGACAGTAACAGTGAGATAAAGTTAAGGAACGTAATAGATCTGCCTGCAGAAATGGGTTTTTAGGGGATGTGTGAAAAGTATAGGGGTAAAACATTCCAGGGAATTGTGCAGCTCGGGAGAAGTGCTGGAGATGTGAGTGGGAGGTGCAAATTAAAGTAGAAAATAATTGTGGATCACTATCAGATTGAGAAGCACAAGTAGGGCTGGGAGAAGGGGTAGAGTGGTGCAGCACTCTGGAGAGCTTTGTAAATGAGGGGGTTAGTTTAAATTATATTTGGAAATTATATATATATGCTAGTATATGAACTAAAAAGTGGGGTAAAAAAATTAACCTGTTCTTTTAACAAAGTAAACAAAACTTTTGTATGGACATTGTTTATAATTGAATTTACCATAGGATTTCCCAGGCCCAGACTACCATCCAGACAATTCTGACATTTGCTAGACTCTATTACTGCTCTGGGTTTTCTCAATTGAACTGTAAGATCTACTCTAAAACAATTACATTTGTTCTGTCTCGGCGTCTCGCTAACAAACAGCTATACATGAAAAAAATCTTCCAACCCTTTTGATGGGGAGCGAAGGAATATTTGTGTTTGTTTCACCAAAGAATATGTGTTAGTGAAGCTCGATGACTATTAATAATCAGGGGTACAGCTTGTGGAAGGCAATAGGGGCATATCCTGATTCCCCCGGGAGGAAGGGGTTCTTTGAGACCTTCTTTCAAGGATCCCTTTAAATCAGACACTGGTGCGAATGCAAGTCTGCAGTAGACATTTGATGCTGGTGCTTGGTCCTTTTCCCAAGAGTTTGCACAGATATACTTTAATAAGGCCACTTAACTGGGGGCTAATCTACAGGTCTCCACTGTTTTCATAGATTCATCAATTCCTTGTTACTTGATATGGATTTTCTATACACTAATGGAAATAAACGTACAGTATGTGGATTTCTATTGAGAACAATCTATAACATACTGGTCGGTTGATTAGATTGTGAGCCCCATTGGGGACAGGGACTGATTTGGCAAGCTCTGTGCAGCGCTGGAGAATTTGTATATAAATATATATACAGAGCATTTGGGTTTTTGGGCTTTTTTTGTCTGCATTTGGGGGTCAGTGTAATTTTTTGTAAGCCTTAAAAAGACCCACCAATTACTTGAATTACTGGGCTTTCAGGTACACATAAAATTATGTGCGAGTGATCCTGCGGAAACACAGAACTGCCAATGTGGAGACAATGCAGGATTGAATAATAGTCCTCCATAAGGGTTGGTTCACACAGCTAATTTTACCTGCCTGAAAGTCCTATACATTTTGTTAGCTGTCATACCAGGCACAGCCACTAACAAACATAATGTATCTGTGTCTGGTAAACAATGAAGGGGCACAAACCTTGGGTGTGGCGGCTGAGAGTGATAAAAGTTTAGATCTGATAATTATGACTTATCCGGAGGATAGGTCATTAATATTGTATTCCAAGTAAAGACCCTTCACTTGATAATAACCATTTACAATAATCAATACCAGGCTTAAAACATACAGTATTGGTTTACAGCTCCTGCTGTCTTCATGATGGCTGCTGTCTACTCTTTTTCCATCTACAATGCAGTCAATGATCCATGTAGTGAATACAGGAAGTGGCAATGGCGCCACCTCTGACTCCAGTGATCACATGTTCATCAGCTATTCCTGGAAGTGGCACATCAACAAATGTCACAACAAAGCCCAGTTTTCTCCTGTAACTTGGTCTTCGTCGGCTGTTATGGTTACTGTGGGAAAACAACTAAATTTAAAAAAAACGGAATAAATTATACTGAACAAATATATAATATAACACAAAGTTTACATCTTAGGGCCCCATTTTGACCCTTTCTGGCACGGTCATTAGGGGGATGATTCTGTATGACACACATATTTTACATAGGTGAGACAATGATAGAAGGGTTAGGTGTTACTATAATGTTCGGTGGACCTGGCAGTGTCATTAGCTTGTTTTTTTCACATGATTCAAACCAGTCTCCAGGAAACTTGTTCATCTCTGACCCTAAAACGCATTCATTGTGCAAAATCCTTATAGCCAAGTTTTAAGTTCTATGATGCGTGATGTGGATGAACAGGGCACCTCCTGTGCTAATTATTTCCCATTAATTAGGAGCGACACTGGAATCCCTTGGCCAACAACCAGCACTTAATAATCCAGTAAAACCCTATGCTCAACAATATCTCATAACCCCTTCACTGCCAGCAGGGAATTAAAAACACCTGCTATTTCTCACTAATTATCTTTTACTGTCACCCATTCGGATCGTATTGTTCTTGCAACAGAAAATTGTTTATTTTATTGCATTAAAGGGAATGTCTTCCTCCATTTAAGGATTGTATGATAATGAGTCATGGCAGAAAACATTAATAATATTCAATAATTTAATCAACCAATGAATCTTGTTATAAGACAAATATTGGTAGATTACTGCTTGTAGTGTTGTGTGTATGGACATGGGAGAAAATAGTGTCCATTAATGAGCAACCAGCTAATGGAATGGAAAAGCATGAAGCTCCCCACTCTAGGTTAGGCTATGGCACATAGAGTCCAAAGGTTGCTTAATTTTGCAAGTAAGGTTATCTATATTTAAGTCTCAAATACAAAGTCACATGGCCATTGGCTGTAACAGGTAGGAGGGGCTTGAAGTGCTTGTGTTGCCGTGTTAAGTGGCCAGGTATTATGGATGATAACGGGGCCTTATCTGTGCTTTAAGTGTTTTCATTGGACTAATAATATGATGTAAATAAGATATCTCATTTTTTTTCATTAATGCTACAATAATCCTTTATTTATACAAAACCTAAAAGTTATAGTAAAATTAAACAAAACTAGTTGTCTACAATGTAACATGTTCTGACTGATCTTGATACCAACAGGGTTCTACAAACCCTGAAGAGAACAGAGAGGTTAATATCCTGCAGCAAGCTCATCTGATGGCTAGATAGAGGAGATGGGGCTTGGCAGTTGTATTCTCTGCTGCACACAGGGCAGAGATGGGAGGCTGCCGATCCAGTCTTACAGGACAGTGATGAGGACGGAGACATAACTGAGCTTCTAGGACACTTAAGAAATTTCCAATCTTACATAATAATGTATATAACAGAATTAAGGAGATTAAAGTTTTTGTGTTTCCTTAATCTGACTGACTAAATTGAAGAAGAGTTTGAATGAATTGTAGAAATGGCCAGTGGGATATTACAATATAGAAACTTTACAATTTTTGTACAGAAATTTGATTTGGTGTCAGTAAAGTAAATTAACATAACATAAATTAACCAATAATAATAAATAATCTCAACATTTCACTGAAAGAAGGGGTCACTGTGGTTTTCTACTACTTCCTTCCTTGTGCATGGCCATGATGTATTACTGCAGCTCAGCTCCTATTATTGTGCTCATCTGCAGTAATGCAACGTGGCCACTGCACCCTGTATGGAGCTCTGTACACTGCAGAACTGGTGGCCATGCAGGCGTCATATAAGCGCCAGGTGTCAGACTGGACTGATATTGATGATAGTCTGATGATATTATCCTAAGGAGGGGCTGTAATATCTAGTCTTGGATGGGCACTGCTGGCACAAGGACCTGTAAAAATCTGTCTTCCCCCTTACTGTGGCTACATGATGATGATAGTATTCTGTAATGTATCTGTATGGCTGTGGGAGGTTACTTCATAGGATTATTGACTTGAAATTGGCATTTTTCGTTCTGCATAGTAAATAATATATAGTACACACATATATATATAGCTCTATATATCTGCTCATTTATACACAAGCTGTGTTAAGTGGGTTTTACTGATTGGATAAATTTGAGTAGACCAACAATATCACAGACACTTATACCACATAGGCAATGGAATAATGTAATGTATTCTGAATAGCGTAGAGCATTTCTGTAATGCATGTACTTATAGATGGATCATATGATGAGACATGTGCATGTATGTCACCCTTTTGGTTTATCACTTTGCTCATAAGCAGAAATGAGCGGTACATGGGTGTACAATGTGATGTTATTATGCAGTATCTGAAGAGATACCCTCATTAATATGACAAAGTCATAGCCTTAGACTGAGAGAAATGTTGAGAGCATCATATGAGCATGATTGTAAATATAGTCAAGGGCCAGGCCATTGGGGGGCCCCCTTCTAAATTCACAGCCTGGTCCATCTTGATTGACGTCTATCTATTAACATACAGTATAGGGAGAGAGGGCCCAAGGCTGGAACTGACACCATTAGAAATATGTTACTACATCCTAATCTGTTATATTGGATTGAATTTGCAATTTCCTTATAATTGAATGGATTAATGGAAGTACATGTACAGCCATCTTTCCATTATTTTATTCTTGTATGCAGAAGCCAGGGGTCACCCAATTCTGTATAGAAGTACCGGTGATAGCATTTCGGTAGGCTATGCCATCACTTGCCAAAAGATAGGTTGCACCAAATAGTTCATGGAGTCTTGATTCTAGTATTTTCAGTGATGGGATCCCTTACTCTTTCAGAATTTCCCATGCACCGTGCAACCATCCCAATGGCTATGTGCAGGTACTGCAGCTCAGTTACACCCTGGACAAGGGATTGGTGACTGGGGTCCCTCCCTTTCAGGAGATCTTCATTGTGTTTTCAGTGATACTTTGCTCCAGTTGTTGTGATCAGTGCAGAAACATCTATTCCATTCTCTGTGATCAGGCCTTGATCAGCATATGTGCAATGTGAATGGGAGAGGCAATGCTATGTGTCAGAGGCTCTTCCAATGTTTATCTATATGAAAAGGAGAGTCCAGAGGAAAACAATGAAGGGTGGTCCTTATGAATCCAAGACCACCGAAGAGGCTGCACTCCAACTTCCAAGTGAAACAAAGCGTGAAACTCTTTCCATGCTGTGCTGCATCTTCTGGACTTATCATAATCATGAATCATGAATAATCATGCAGAAATTACAACGTCCACGGACCAGCAATTTTTTTTAGAATAATTTTCTTACTATAAATTAGATTTTTAGACTTCTTGGTAAGCAGGATTCTGAGAATGGAATATTCCAAATAATTTATATTGTACAGTGCTTTCTTCTACAGAAACAACATGTTGGAAAGCATTCCATGACAGTATCACAGCGCCCCCTAATGGATTTTGTGTATATTTCATTATTATTATTTTTTTTAAAGAATTGTAGTTATTTGATAAAGTACATACCGCTTTCCTTTTTTCTTTTACAACTGTTCATTTCATTAAAAGATTAAAAGGTTCCTATTTAGAGTAATACATAAAAATAATCATGTCAGAGTTTTCTCAACTTTTTTCAGCTACAGAAAAAGAGTAGTAGTAAGGGCTATATCACTTACCTGAAATGCTATCCATGAAGAGGGTGTGATTACATGTCTCTTTATGGGAGGAAAATTTTCAGAAATTGTTTAAGTTCCTGAAACGATACATGGTTATTGTCTGGCTAATACATATCTAGGCCACTGAACTATGTAATAAAATATGTCCCTGATTAAGGACAAATTCTATTTCTGAAGACCAAACTCAAGAAGCTCAAGAAGATTATTGCTTTAGAAACCCCAGTAAACATAGTTGGCCAGTCTTGCAGAAATTGGCAGATTTGATTCATTATGATTTAATGTTTGGAGCCACCATAGCATAACAAATTTGAATGTAACCTATATTTTGTTCATTTAGCAGATACCTTTAATCATAGTGATTGACAGTAACTTAAAGAAAATCTACCATTTGATTTTATGCATTATGAACCAAACATACCTTGAGAATGCTGTAGCTACACTGATGCCAAAACATATCTTGTTTAATCCCTGAACTTAGTGGTTTTGCTGAAAAAACTTCTATAAAATTATAATGAGCTTCTGTCACTCCTGTGGCTGCCCCTGTGCTTCGCATTACCCTTCTCATGCACTGCTTCTGCCTGCCGAGCATAAGCCGAGAATACGTCATCACTGTGTTGTCCCTGACAGACAGAAGTAACCAATTGCTGCACCATCCCCCAGCTGCTGTATATTAGTCATCCATCTCAGTTTGATTAATGCTGTTTGAACAGTTCAGGCAGTTCTTTTATGCATGGAAGACAGTCTGCACCCAGCTTTGTGAATTTAACGCTGTGAATTTCCCCACTGTGGGACTAATAAAGGATTATCTTATCTTATCTTTCCCGAGGTCCTGAATTTTATTATTGTTTTTTGAGAAAAACTACTCGGTTCAGGGATTAAACAAGATATGTGCCTGCATCAGTGTCGCTACAGCATTCTCAAGATATGTTTGGTTTACAATGCATAAAAACAAATGGTAGATTTCCTTTAACCTGAAATTCTTATGGTAATAGTGTGAATACATGCCACTAGGTACTTTTCTGTGTTATAATCCAGTTGTGTTTCTTAATGAACTACCATGTAAAAATTCCATTATTAGTTTATGTGAGGGGACCACAGTCTAAATTTTTTTCAAGGACCTAGACAATGAGGGATCCAGCATTGCAAACCTCCTATGTTTTCATTTATCTATCTTGTAACTATCTCAACAGAGAAAGAAAGGATTTTTATAGCTGTCCAAACCTATCTTTAGTACCCAGCACAATAAAATATTTCAATTTTCTTTACAGGCTGCAATGAGAATGAGACCGATTTGGACAGAGATCAGTCATATCCTCCCTCCCAAAAGACAAAACGCATGCGTACCTCATTCAAACATCACCAGCTCCGTACCATGAAGTCCTACTTTGCTATAAACCATAATCCAGATGCAAAGGATTTGAAGCAACTGGCTCAGAAAACAGGATTAACCAAAAGAGTCCTACAGGTGAGCAAAGACTTCTCCTTTAGCGATGTCCTGTGATACCCCTGGTTTGTCAGAATGGCCCTTATGTATTATTAATCAGCGTCTTTTAGTCTGGCTTCTCCCTGCTAATAGTCCGAGCTATATACTGAATGTCTTAGCATTTTAGATACTGGTGTCATATTTTAAATGGGTGAATGTTTTTGGGTAGTAGATGTAAGAGAAGGGCACTGATTATCAAACACTTGCTAGTCTCCGGATAGCAGTTTTAATTTAAATAAGGCAAAACCTTTTATGACTGACACCTGTATCACAGAGATAATTGCAATTTACTGGATGATATTCTGCCCAGTAAATACAGGCTAAGAATTCTTATCAGTTTTACAGGCTGGTAAAGGCCTTTCTCACGTAGTGCTGTTTTTGCATCTTTTAGAACAGCCTTGGACACTTAAATAGTTAAAATAAGTTTTGATTGATCAGTTTCTCTATATGGAAACCCAAAAAGCACATTAACTGCACTATGTGAATATGGTCATAGTGTTTATGGCCACTTACCATCATGTAAATCCTACAAAAGCTTCTTACAAGCTTGAGTGTGACTTCTGGCTGTAGAATAGTAGGCCATTTTGTTGTCTCGTGTGTTATAAGAAGTAGGTAAAAATACACCCAGTTAAATATCTGGGTAAAAAAATATAAAAGAAATAATCGGTAAAAGGACTGCCCTGGGATTGGTTTGCAGGTTTGGTTTCAAAACGCTCGGGCGAAATTCAGAAGGAATCTTTTACGTCAGGAGAATGGGGGAGGCGATAAGGTTGAAGGTGCCTCTCTCAGCGCTCCAGCATCCACGGACAGTGCTGCACTTACACCAACAGGTGGCGCATCCACATTATCAGACCTCACCAGCCCCTCCCTCAATGTTGGGGCCTCTGTAACCCCAAACATGGACAATCATGAGTCCGGAAGCCCTTCTCAAACTACACTCACCAATCTTTTTTAACATGTACTAAGACTCTTCTTGTCTTCTGCTGTCTCTTTTTTTGTTGCAATACTGTGCATTTAACCCTCTATTTGGGAAATACCAAGCAAACATTTTAGAAGAAGAAGAATCAACTCTACCGCCATATAATTAATTGCGCCATATAGGCATCTCTTATGTGCCTGAACACTATGTAATCTTCATGGGTCTCCATGGATGGATGTTGTGTAGGGCAGAGTACAGAGATGTGCTGGACACAGCAAGAGGTCATATGTCATTGTGCGCTATGTGGTCAATGATTCATTCCTGAGTTATATCACATTTAGGTCAGTGCTGGAGCCTGGTGCAGTACTGGCAGGGACTGAGGCCCACTTGGTACCCCAGCACTTACTTTTGTCTTACTCTTCTCACTGTGATTTTCAATGATACATCCCCTTTCCTTTCATAAATAAGACTGCCTATTTCTTTAAATTACTAAATTAATTTTACTTTAAGTTTAACTAAGAAAAAAAGTCCAATATTTATAAAAATTCTGTGTTTTAAAAAAAAAAAAAATCAAAAAGTTGTCATTGTGGTATATTGCGTGCAATGGATTTCCATGGCTGCCCTCTGTTTCATCCAGTAGCTGCCAAAATCCAGGACTGTCATCTCTTGCTATCATTCTGCTAGTAGACAGTCAGTGGACGATAAACAGACTCATGAACAGGAGAACTACTAGAAGTGTTGTATGAAAGACCCCTTTATATGTATGGAAAATGTAATATTGTTTTTGTCAAGTTATCAGTGCTGAACGTTTAGACCCAATTAGAGATCAGTGGACCCGAAATTGCGTTTGGGTTTGAGTGTGTCCTCAAGCCAATCTGGCAAATTGATGCTCCTGGTCAACTAGCCATGGCTATGATTGGCCAGAGGTGTCCCCCTGGATAATAACAGCTATTGCTAGTTGGCCAGGGGCGTTAATTTGCCTGATTGGCTGCCCAATGTCAGTGTCCCGCAAACCGCTTGTCTCTAGCCCTAATTCTGGCTGTACCTCTACACCCAGACTGTAACCATGGACATTATGTGCATCCAGACCATATCCCCATCAATAGCATTGATCTCTAGTGTGTAAACTATTGACCGATTTTTGGATCCTCATATTGGAACAGTTTTAATGTGTCATATCGTATACACCACTGGCATGGTTAGGATTTATTAGATTCCAATGTCTCCAAATGGACAATTCCACATTGAGAAAGTTACATTCTCTGTGTGAACTCTTTTTTTTAAAAAATTATTTAGTTTTTAAGGTTTCTGCCCAAAGATTGTAATAATGACATTTGTAAGTCTCAATTTTTCTCACTGCCAGAAACTGTTATGGGGTCATTAAAGCTATACATAGCTGTAATTTTATGCACTGATAACCTAGCAAAATAAAATGTTATATATATATGACTTCTAGTAAATCTCTCCTGTTGCCTCCACTGACATCTGCTATTCTAAATCCTTGTATTTCACATACAATATCAATTTTGGAGCATCTTTTCCTTTGTTGTGCTGCTTGGACATGTATTAATAAATTGACAACTGTGTATTGTCCATATTCATGACGCACAACACATGTGACCATTGCCTAATGGATTTTTTGAGACACCCATGCTTCTTTATAAGTCATCCAGTTGTCAATGGAGCTTTGGGAAAAGATACTCCAAAATTATTTTATGTGGGATCCAAATGTCAAGAAAGCTGATGGCCCCTCTTAAGGAAATACATATCTTTTTACTTTGCTTTTCAGTTGACATCATGAGGTATCATTTAATTGTATCCATTCTTATAAGTGCCTCTTAAGAAATTATATTATACTTATTTCCATAACCTTGAAAAAAAATTTTTTTTAATTGCCCACAACATAAAAAGACTAGTGAACTGTTACAATTCCAAGATGAGTTAAAAAATGGTTTCCGATGATCAAATTCAATGTACTTTGTGAATGTTTACAATGCTGCAGCCTGTGCAGAACAGAGTTTTTTTGCATTTCTTTTACTTGTATCCTGCAACTTATAGAGAAAATACTGCTAAAGCATCTGCGGGCCTCAGGCTGTATGAAGGCTCGTGTAGTATGTTTCTCTATAGTAGAAAATTAATAAGCTGTTCAAAAAGCAAAAACAATTCCATCATTTGGCATCTAATGATTCATGCCCTTTTATGTGGCAGATTAATTTGGAATGTGTTGTAATAAAAAAATATGAAATCAGTGGCACTTGTACAGCAGGGAACCATAAAAGTCTATATATGCCATAACGCACATTGGCATAACATGGTAATATGTATTAGTAAGTATTAGCTTTTCCCTGAACATACATATGCTCAAAAATTTAAAGGAATCATCCATTTGAGTTAGTATCCTTTCACTCAAACGTATGCGTATCCAGTCATACAGCCGGGTGCTGGAGAGAGGAGTCAAGCTTGACAAAGAGCTCACGATTTGAGTTTGAAATGCATTGCAGAAGGCGCTACTCCTTTCTTTAGCCTTCCTGCCTCATGTACCCCTGCCAGTTTTAATGGTGTTTGAGTAAAAATATTTTTTATCTGAAGATGATGCTGGAATTTCTTTCATATTTATAGATCTTGAAACATGATCTTATCTTCATTAAAAAAGAGTTATGTACATGAGGACTGGGCGCTGCTGTGTATGGCATCCAAGCCACTCGGTGCTCCCTCGGATTATAATTATTCACGCCTCTTGCTGGCCTTTATTCCCTCCTCCACCCTCCCATTCCCCTGCCCCACACCCAGTGACGTCAGGGAGTAGGGGGAATAAACGCCAGCAAAAGGTGTGAATAATTTTAAGCTGAGGGAGCGCCGAATGGCTTGGATGACATTCACAGGAGAGTTCAAGCCTCATTTACATATTTTTATTATTCTCCAATGGAATGATTTTCAGCGCTCATGAAAATAAGATCCTGTTTTAGGATCACAGCCCCTACATGTAAGTGTGCTCTCTTCTAAACACACTAACTCAAATGGTTAATTTTCACTTGAGATTATGTAGGTTTATCCACATTTTCACTATGCATAGAAAAAAAAAACAATCTTTACAATAATAATTATGATCCAGGACTTAATGTCAAGGACATGGCATATTAGAAATTTTATGAGCATCTCAGTTAAATGGACAATAAACAGCTACTGATACATTGCAGCATTTCTTCTCCTGTCACATGGGCTGTAGGTGTCTTTTTATCTTAGCTGATGTGACTCAGTCAAAGTACAAACATGTCTTTGAAGTGCTGGAAGAAACTTCCACAGTTAAAATCTTCATGAAATGTTTCATGGCTTTGCAGATATGTTACCTTGTTTTTATATGATCTAGATTTTGGTAAGGCTACATGCACATGGACATTATTTGTGCTTGTATGCTCTCCGTTTTATTTTTTTTCATGGATGGCATACTGACACATTGATTTTAATGGACCCATGCACATGAATGTATGGATGGCTGTTTTTCATGTATACATGTGGAGGTTCATTCCTGCCCATGCTTTTCCCATAGAAGTTTATGGGCCTGTGAAAAATACCGATGCCACACGTCATCTGCCCGGTGTTCTTATCTACAGATCAGTTGCTGTTAAACACAATCATGTGACACTTCAAGTGATTGGGACAAGCTGGGGACATCATTTCCCACCTTTATTTATTTACTTTTTTGCGGGTCTACAAAACTGATGACATATAGTTAACAGATGGACACACGGCTCAAAAACATATCACACCCTGGTAATAGATTTGTCTGGAATTTTTCATAGCCCATCAGCATCTGCTAAGTGGGGGCTGGCCACTTCTTCGATCAGCTGTTTCTGAATAATTCCTGGCCCCATTCTACAGCACAGCTCTTATTCATTTCAATGAAATCCAGCTCTGTCACAGAGCTGAGTAGCAGTCCCAAAAGGGCAGTGTTGAACCACCACCAATCTACTTTCTTGTTACAATCCATTTAAGAAATATCTTAAAGATTTTAAGCTTTTTCTATTCTACTGTGGAGTAAAAATTGTGTGGGTTAGGTGGTGGTGATGGATCTGAAGAATAAAATATTACAAATTCTAGCTAGAATGATCACAAAATATTTGCAGGAAAAAAAATTACTTTAAACCTAATTTACAGTTTGCTTCATGTACACAAAATGTATCTATTAATTTTAAATTGCATTGTAAGCATGAATCAGTGGGACAGATTTGATATTATGGTTGCAACTCACTTTTGTGTAAGTAAAAATATATAGTATAGACAGTATATTGTTTGTGTAATTGAAAGTTAGACAATCCTCCAATATACTTTGTGTATGAATCTTCTTCACAGTTTTCTAGATCTCTGCTTGCTGACATTCAAGAGGTAGCTTCTATGTTTACTTCCTGTGGATAGAAATAAGTCATGTGATGTCGCACAGGTGCACAGCTCATTATTTCACAGAGAGTAATCACTGACCAATAGTGTGATATCACATGACCAAGGACCTTTTTATCCACAGGAAGTAGACCATGAAGCTTCCTGTTGAATGTCAGCAAGCGGAGACCTAGAAAACTGTTATACAATTCTCAAATCTACTTTCATAACTTTTTATTACACAAACAATTTCGATTTGCTAAAAGTGGGCAACCCCTTAAAGGCAGTGGGGACAAAAACAGTTGACACAAATTACACATAAAAAAGGGCTCTGTTGCTAATGACAACAAATGTGTATTATTTTAATAAGAATATATAGGAAACTGTCCAAGGTCCTGGGCAATATCATTTTTCATATTTGTCTACTGCTTTACCCAAATGTTCCAGACAACATTCCATATAAAATATTCTTCCATTTTGTGGTCAGTTTTAGTATGAGTAATCTTTTGAGATTTCAGAAAAAACGTTTTTTTATTTGCCAGATATATCCATTAGATACATCTGTTTCTTAGAAACCCGTTGCTATAGTAATTCCCCTATTTTTAACAACCAAACCAGTCTTGTATAGAACACTAGACTAGAATACATTCTTCTTCTTCTTTGTTACCCAGTTTTTCCTGTAAATTCCAGAAAAACTCCTCATTCTTATCTCGACCGGTCATGTTCTATGTTTGTCAGTTGTTTCGTTTTCTTTTATAACTTATCAAATTCTGGATAAAATATTTGATAATATTTGAAAACAACATTAATATTTTATTAGAAAGACATATTTAAATGTAAGAAACAATCATGATTGTAAATATCCTGAATATTACTTTGATATCATGTTCTAGTATCTATTTTTCAGGTTAGATGGAAATAAGCAAAATATGATTTGTGACTATATTCTTTGTGGAAAGTGAGCTTTTACATGGATTTTCTTTTCATTTGTTAATAATCAGATTGTACCACACAAACATCAACTATTTCTAATATATACTATTTTTGTTACTTTTGTATAAAATATCTCATGTGCAAAGAGTTGTCAGTTATTTTTATTGTATCCTGTGAATTATTTACATTTTACAATCAAAAAAATCATATTATGGATTAATTTACAAAACTGCATGTTGGCTTATTGATATTGTGGTAATCATTTTTATGTAACGGAGGTCATATTTGTCCCATTCATATTTATGTGAACCAGTCATTTTAATAATTCATTTAATTTATTGAAAAAATCTGAATGAAGCCAATAACTTGTATACTAGAACAATATTATCAGAAGAAAAAGTTCAAAAACATCCAGTTGTCTATGGTTTCTGCATAAACATAGTTTATAAGTGGCCATTCAGATTTTTGAATGTTTTTTCCAGTTACTGGGTTCACTGTTTTAATACATGGGATGCGGCAATACCTAAAATGTTTCTCATTTTATTTATTTTTTTTGCTATTTTTATGCCACCCTCAGGGTTTAACACTTGTACTAGGGGGTCCGAGGGCTGATCCAATATACCCCAATATGAAAACATTGCAGTATATTGGAAATTTCCTAGTATCTACCATCCTCCAGCTGGGCCTTATACAGACCCTGCTATGTCAGGACCCTGCTATGTCAGGACCCTTGGTAAGTGTCGTTGCTTGAATCCCTTACTCATCCAATCTCTTCCCTTCCTTTGTTGAACTTGATGGACATAGTTTATACAGTAGAAAAAAGACATATGTATATAGTTTATACAGTATGTAGTTATGTAGCTCTCATAGCATTTGGTCAGGGCCCCCATTCAACGACGTCATGGGGTGTGCCAATTAAAATCAAAAGGTGGTGGGGCCCACATACCAGCAGAGATTGCATGTGTTGGCGGCCATTTATGGAGAAGGATCAGCTTTCAAGTGCTTCAGAATGGTGTACAAAAATAGTCCTAAACCTTGTAGTCCCTCACCACTATCTCTCTGTATGGCTGAAACTGTTACTTGTCCCCTTTTTGGGTCATCATGACTGTAGCAGGAAGTAGCAAATGGAATTGGAATTTTGGTTAATCTGAGAGGAGAGCATGAATCTTCTTTTCTTTTTTTGGACACCATTTTGAACCAGGGAAAAAATTATGGTTCTTATGACCCTTTTAGCCGTCTAGCTACTGTTGAAGGACATCTACTTTCAGTTTTACTGATGGTAGATGTGTCCTATTAAGACGTTCCTTTCTTTTATTATACATTCTTTAATGACTACAACTCTCCATGATTTACTTTTGGGAAAATGTTAATTTATGCAAATGTTACTATCCAGGATACAATAACAATAATGTAGAGTCTGAAGTTCACAAGGTATATAGTACTTAAGTAGATAAATTGGTCTATCAGATCCATTGCCATTATCTGACATTCTGTATTTTGGGCAAATGCCTTTGACATTGGTGAATGTTCTTTTTTTTATTAATTAAATGATTGTGTATCATGCTCTGAATCCATGTTTTGCTTGAGTGAATAAAGCTTTTGCACATTTATTTAGTGTATTACGTTAAGAGGTTCACAGAAGATCCTATATATTAACATGCTGCACTATTACGATGATGCTGAGTTTTTTCCAATAGTGAAAAGCAAACTGTTTAAGTCACTTCTAAAAATTCAATGCTGGATAAGGGGATGACCATAGTACTGAGAATAGGTAGCGCTTTGGAGTAGCCATTTCACATTTGTAATATGATTGCTGCACATACGTCATTGACTTCACATGTATAAGATGTTACTGGTCATAGAAATATTCATTTACATTCCTTAAACACTTCAATATAGACACCAAGGAAACTTACTGTTTCTCATTGTCACCTGTACAGAAAATTTTCAAGTATCGGACAGATGACTGTATTTTAGATTAGTCTAAAGGGGTAAAATCCAAAAATACATATCTCATATGTTTTGACCTGCCATTATGATGTTTTAATTTTCTATTCATAGAATTCAGTTTTGGACCTATCCATTGAAACATTTGCTCATTCTGGAAGCCCAGTAGGTGACCAACAACTGGACTTCTAAGTCCGGAATGAGCAGGCATTACACAGCAAAAATTTCTACTCCATCTTCTCTCACAAAACTACCCATTAAAATTTCCAATGCAATTTCCTTTTAAATGTAATTCAATCAGCTCTCCATTTAGTTGAAATTAAGTAAATTTAAGTATAATTTAACTTCTCAGGGTCCATATTAAGTTCTTGATTAATACATTTTGGGTGATTTAACCTTTACTTAAATTCTTAACATTCAGTACTAAATAATCTTCAGTCACATTTACATTTTGCATAGTAACAAAACAATCAAGAAATCAAGCAAATATTACATTGTGCAATGAAAAACATTACAAATCAAAGATGGCTGTCTCCATTTTAAAAGTGATTAGAATATTGCTCACATTATGTACATAAATTTCTGTTAATTTTCAGGCTACATACTCACCCCAGTCTGTATATCCTGCCTTTATAAAGATAAAGAATTATACTCCTGTATATGGGGTTGTATCTCAGTTCTTCAAGTGCCTTATTGTACTTTATAGTACTTTGTGAAAATCAGGATGACTTTGTGTTGTTTGTTAAAATGTTTTCCTTTTTTGACAATTCAATAGTTTTGTATGGTTAATTCTTATTTCTGAATAAAAAAAAATATAAAGTCAAACTTTTCAATGATCTGTTACAGGAGAGAGTTGACTTTCAGTTCAGCTGGTTAGTTGGCTACAAATGATGATCTTATATATACATCTTCGTGTTTCAGTACAGTATGTAGTAGAGAACAAATGTCCATGTTTTATTTTTTGGTTTCTTGAAAAAATGCATTGTATAGAACGATTCCCTTTGAATATTTATGGACCAAACCTTTGTGAAATATGATTAAATTTGTGTGAATAAACAATTTGCAATTAGTGGACTTTTATTTCTAGCCGTTTTTGGAATCTGCTCTTTGCTTGCAGAATGAATCATAAAACCGCCACAAGGTAATTAGAACTATATCGTTATTTACATATTTTTGACTGTTTGTTTCAATTAATAAATACAGAAACCTTTTTATTTATAAATTTGATCTGTTTGCATTCCCGCAGTTTCTCTACTTATAAATAATTGTACTCTTTAGGATGTAATGATTCGTAAAAAGACGTAAAAATGTTATTATTCCTCTTGTTGTCCTGGAAATATCTAAAATGACAACTGGGTGTTACCATTCGACTAGACAATCTCTACACAGTGAGCACATTTTACACAGATTTAAAGGGCATCTACCACCAGGATGAAAAACGGTATGCAAATGAGCAAGAGGGGCTCCAGGCTCCATTAACACCTATGGACCATGAGCCCCTCGGGCTCATTTGCATACAGTCTTTCATCCTGGTGGTAGATGCCCTTTAAGGCTTAGTCACACATCTGTTTTTTTCCCTGTATCCTATTTTCCAAGGATAAAACACTGATACTTGTTAGTCTGTGTTTATTCACATTTTCTATTTTTTTCAATGGATTTGTGGAAAAGTATTTGGAGCATATCCTATTTCTTTCACATTTTCACATCACGAACTCTAATAGAAGTTTCCAAAAAAATATGTGATGAGGTTTATGTGCAGTCAGTCTTTTTTATTTCACTGATATTGCTAGGGAACACGGGTTTTGTCAGCTAAATAATGTAAACCATCCGGTTTTTGTGGAACATGAAAAAAAAAGATGCCCTATGGAAGTACAAAAAGATGGGTGCAGGTACAATACTGGCAGAAAACAGGCTGATTATGCTGGAAATCATGGATATCATACTGAGGAAAAGAACTTGTGTGTGAATAAGCCTTCAGTCTATATAGGGAAACACCATCCACTAGAACCATCCAGCTGTCAGTTTATTGATACTGTACATTTCTAGGAGGATTAACAGTACAGTAACGAGATAATATGATCTAGAAAATGATCTTTTATATTACGTCCAAGACAATGTTTAAACTTGCATATAATGAAGGACAACAGATCCTTTTTACATTCAAATGCAAAATTTAATTTGTAGAAGATGTATGTAAGATGAGCTAATATTACGTGTACTACATTATTGCTGTTATTTTAAGAGACAAATCACAAAGAATTGGGGTTATTGAATGAGTATTTCAAGGACAATAATTCAAAATGTAGATGTAGTTGTTGGTATAATGTAGGTACACTGCAATGTATATAAGAGGGGATGATGCAGTTCACACTGAGTGCATTGTTGGCAAAAGCTAAAACATTTTGTTCATTGTATATGGAGTTACATTAATACGTTTCACACATTTTAACGTTACACATTCTCTTCTTACTATGTCTCTTCTATAACTCTTCTTTACTATACAGATACTAAACGTACATAGGTAGCACCCACGACCTAAGTAATATAGGAGGTCTCATTTCAGTAAAATAATGTTATTGTGGGCACAATGGAATGTAATAGTTTTCCAATATACTTTCTGTATCAGTTACTCGTGTTGCTCTAGATCTCTGCTTGCTGTCATTCTATAGAAAGCTTCTATGTTCCATTCTAGTGGATAGAAATTGGATCACGCTTGGTTTAACACAAAGCTCTGATTTCTGTACTGTGATACTAACGAGCCAAGAACCTGGGTGACCATGGTCCGATTTCTTTAGAATGACAGCAAGCAAAGATCTAGCAAACCATGAGTAACTGGGAAACCATATAATTTTGGATTATACTAACAATAATATTAATCTGCTACATTGGGAATATCCCGTTAAGGAAATGGATGACTTGTAATGATATAAATAATGTGGTCTTCTTTGAGCAAATGTGCCCTCCTTGGGTGCATATTTAGCAATTTATGCATAAATACAATAAATTCATCATGGCAACTGACAGTAAGTAAATTAAGTAAATCATAAGTAAATTATAATATACCCAATGTTGAATATTGGGTATATTATACCCATGCATCACCATCATAAATTGAAACAGATTTTATGTCTTGCACCATTTTGGAGCTATTTTGTATTTATTAGTAAAATGTTCAACTTTGCAAACAACTTGTATTATTGCACCAGTGCATCTAAAATTAAAGAAAAATCCTTTTATCCTTGGAAACCCACAGACAGTGGGAGAGGGGCAGGCTACCTCGGGATTAGACTATGTTTAAGGTTTGCGGAGACGTTGTAGCATTTTAGGTTTCAGATTTATTAATCGGTGTAATAAAAGACTTTGTTTTAGCAGTAAAATACTATTATCATAATTTCTCTTCTTCTATAAAATGGAAATATTGAAAGAAATGTGCTGCAACATCCCTGCCTATATGTCAGCAGGTTACAGACTAATGTATAATGTTCTCTATTTTTACACTTGATATTGCAGTACACAGCAGTCTTAACCTGCTGATAGTCTGGCAGGGGGGCTGCTTACAATCTGAATCTAATCGGGTATCCTGCAGCAGACGTGGACTCCTCCTGCATCTATTGGAGCCATCATTCATTTCTAGTTCCGCAAAGTAGCTCCAAAGTGAAACTTTACATTAAAGTACATGGTATATTTTTTTGGGTTTTCTTTTAAACAAGGATGATATATACTACGTAAAATAATAAAAACCACATTAAAGTAATTGCTTACCCCGTTAGTGCCAGGTTGCTCTGTAGTTTAATACATTTTTGCTATGATTTTTTTCAGGGAGAACAATGTTCGGGGTATAACAGCCATACAACCCGGCGTTTGAAAATTCCCTAAAGTATTTAAAGAAGGGGAAAAGTTTGGTCGGAAATCCTACTGCAGTGAAGACAAAGACAAAATTAGCCAAAAAAACAAACAAAAACTATACATATATAAATATATATAAAACATTTGTCATTTTTTTTCTGAATGTTAGAAGTTGTTTTTTTTTTCCTTTCCATATGCATAATTGGCTGATAATTCTAATGTTGTGCTATAGTTAAGATATGGAAGGCATAACAATTTATCAGTTGCAAGATTTATAGATTTCTCTAACATTATAAAACATGTATATACACAATGGAGCAACCTGGCATTAATGAATCTTATACAGTTTGAATGCAAAGTTTTATGGATAACTTGCCTGATTTTAAGCACAATAAAATTGTTAACATAAATGTAAAAAGAAACACTTTGTAACATGCCTGCAGAAATGTATTCTTAAAAATGTGAATTCTGTATGATTTATGTCTATTCGCTTTTCATTACTATTTTTTACCTTTCAGGGTCAGTCCCATGTATCTAAACAAAAATGAGTTTTAACAATCTAGGTTTTAATAAATAAAAAGAACAAAAACAATTGGTTTATTGTTGTAAAAAATATTTTCAAAAATTCGTAATTGATAACCTATTAACAAATTAAAGGGGTGGACCCATTTCCTGAAATAAATGTTATTGTATGATGAAAAATAATACAGTTTTCTAATACACTTTCTGTATTAATTCCTCATGGTTAGCTAGATCTCTGTTTGCTGTGCTGCTACAGAAAGCTTCTATGTTTACTTCCTGTTGATATAAATCTGTCCATGGTCATGTGATGTCACACAGGTGCACAACTCTGATTACTATGATGTCACACAGGTGCACGGCTTGTTAGTATCATAGTAATGTGTGACATCACATGACCATGGACAGATTTCTATAGATGGATAGCAAGCAGAGATCTAGAAAACTGTAATTGTATAATTACAGAAATAATAACATTTATTTGCTGAAACGGGATAACCCCTTTAAGTTCATTCTGGGACAACTTATTAAAGTACAAATCTATATACTATAAAGGTTATTTTATTTATTTATTTATTTTTTTCGCTTTTTAATGACCATTGGAAGCCTACAAAATATTTTACTGCTGGGATCACCTATTCCAGTTGTATTACATTTTTTTGGTAATAAAAAATGTCCATTGGAGATGAAAATTCATATGCAATCAGGATGTGTAAATTTGGCACACTACATGGGATGACTCTAAGAAGAAATAAAAAAAGCTAAGAAAATCTGCATGAGGTTTTAATACACGTGTTCTCTATTTGTGTGAATAACTTTCCTTGATGTTGCTGTAAAATAAATGAAGTTTTTTTTTTCCATTAATAAATTCAATGCAGATATGTATTTATAAAACACCTCATAATTGAGTTCTCATTTCAAAGTTTTTTTTTTTTTTTTTTAACATTCTTGAATTGTAAGTTCCAATATATATTTGTTATTTAAATTCTGGATATGATATCAAAGCTTGAGCTTGCTAAAACAAGGCACACAAACTGTCACTGGACCAAGTATTTATGGGTACTGGATTAAGTTGATGTCCAGATTGGAGACCAGAAGCATTTAGGCACAAAGGTCAATACTCAAACCTGACTGAAACTCTTGATTTAGTAGACAACCACACATAGGGAGCAATAAGCTCTGTGAGGAAGACTAGGGGATACAGGGAGGTAAGTAAATGCCAGGTAGTTACTAGGATTAGGATGAACTTTGTGGTTTAAAGTTTATTTTTATTTTGCTAAAAGTGGCAACCATTAAAAAGGGGAATTCCTGCAAAGACAATATTCTTAAATATACTCAGGATAACAAAATAACACATTCTCTAATTCACTGTCATTGACAAAAATACAGCCTTTCACAGATATAATTCCAACCTGTCTCTATCAGTCCAGATGTTTAAAATTTCCCTGAATCCAACAGTAAATCATCTCACTATGGTTGGATTTTTCTCATGAATGGCTTCTCTTGTCTGCATGCTGTAGTGCTCTCTGACACCTGCCCCTTCCCCCTGCATTACAAGATCAGCTCAGGCACAGGCGCTTCTCTACTCTTACTACACAGAAACTTACTCTACTACAGAAAAGATAAGGACTTTATTCTAGGGGATGGAGGCATATAGCAGAGATGACAGTGGGATAGCAGAGCTGGAGTGTGTCATTGGGGCACATTTACTTACCCGGTCCAGTCGCGATCCAGCGGCGCGTTCTCTGCTCTGCATTCGGGTCCGGCCGGGATTTATGAATGTAGTTCTTCCGCCGTCCACCAGGTGGCGCTGCTGCGCTGAAAGTCATCTCATCGCGCCGGAATTCACCACCTCGGACCAAGTGAAGGTAAGCGCTCCCCCAGCGACACTTTTCCGGTTTTTAAATGCGGCGGTTTTTCCGAATACGTCGGGTTTTCGTTCGGCCACGCCCCCCGATTTCCGTCGCGCGCATGCCGGCGCCGATGCGCCACAATCCGATCGCGTGCGCCACAATCCCGGGGCAATTCAGGTACAATCGGCGCAAATCGGAAATATTCGCGTAACACGTCGGGAAAACGCGAATCGGGCCTTTAGTAAATGTGTTTTATATCACATCATCCCTCATCTCTGTCTCATCTCTCCTTTTCTATGTGTCAGGTATTAGTAGAATGTTAGAATCTTCATAAGCCAAATTAAAGTGTAGATAAACCCTGTACTATGTCAGCACACAGCATCTTATAGCACAGAGGAATCATGAAGTGTCTGCTTAGAGAGTACAATGACCATCATTGAGTTATAAGAGATAAAACAGCAATAAAACAAAAATAGTAAAGTAAAGGGGTTATACATGATCTTTATTGTGTAAAAATCACTAGGAGATTAAAATTTGATAACTTGTATACTTGGCAGATTTCACAGAAGCACAGTGCATGCTCCATAATAGAGTAGTGCCATGCCATGGAGCCATGCTCCATTCTGTACGTTCATGTTTCAGAAGTATTGGACCAGCTAGCAGTACCTGTGCGTGAACTCTGGCGACCTTCTGAGTGACATTGGTGGTTGGAGGAAGATTGGGTGGTCCAAACGTCAAACAGGAGTTGGGGTGTGTATCGGAAATGACAGGAGGTGGGCCAGCTTGACTTGAACGTCGAGCTCCCCTCACCTCCTTGACTGCATCTTATGGATGAATAAAGAAATAGCTTTTGGAGGCATGCTGCAGCAAACTAACAGGCCAAGGTAATCTTTATGGTTTTTTGGGGTGGCAGGAGGTAACAGGATCCGTTCAAGCATATGTAAAATTCTTCTATCAGATGGACTGCATGGTGATTTTTCTGGTGCAAATTTTGGACAGTAGGCCAGTATGATGAGGCCAGTGTTGATGAGAAAGTCAGTTCGGGCAGCTTCGATCCGCAGAGGTGGATGTCTGTGTGGCCTCCAAAAACTTTCCCCCTGTTGCGATTTTCTAGGTCATCCAATTTGGACGCCAGGGCATGTTGGTGTGCATCTGCACTGCCTTTAGGTCAAGCAGGGTCTCCGTAACTTCATCTCTACAAAATTCATGACTGTCAACCTTATCCTGAAGGGTGGCAACCTCCTCATGAACTTGCACCAGATCTTGCCATTACGCTGTCTTAAGATCAGCTGCCAGATGCTCTATATGGACATTTGTAGGGAGGAGGGAATAGAGAGACTTGAGCTCGGGGTGCCTCCTTCCCCTGCTATAAAGATCTTATCTGTAGTTTGTAGAGTAGGTCTTTGCATGTTGCTTGCCGACGAGAAGTGGCTGTGACACTGTAACCGCATGGGGGGTGTGACTAGCATGGCGATGACACGTGGGTAGGCTGTGCTGTGTCCCTGGCCCACGCATAGGGGATCCACCTACACCTCTATATTGGCCAGCTGCATTCTCTTCTATTGCCTCCTTTTTTTGTCCTGTCAGGACAAAGAGACAGCGTACCGAACATCTCTCCTATGTGTGTGGTGCCTTCTTGCAATCAGCAGCTCATCTTGTAATGGAGGGGGGAGGGCAGACAGCACACTGTATTGGGCATACAGGAAAAGCTATTCATGAGAAGAATCTGCCCTGTCCAACCATAATGAGAAGATTTACTGTCGGATCCTGGAGCACCGGGACTAATAGAGACGGGTTAGATTAATATCTATAAAATGCTTTATTTTTGTTAATAACAGTAAATTAGAGAATGTGCTATTTTGTTATCCTGAATATATTTAAAGGGAACCTACTACCACGATTCTACCTATAAAGGTAGAAGGGGTGGTAGGTGGATGAATGGGACGTGCGGATAGCCCTTTTTTGGGCTAGTCCTCACATCCCGGCTATCTTTTAGAAAACTTTAATGCTGGGATATGTAAATTTTTTTAAGCGGCTACTTGGGCGTGGAGTGGCCGGACATGAGGCTACAAGTCGCGGCTACTCCACGCCCCAGTAGCCTTTTTACTCCGCCGACGTCTGCGGCGTTCTGCGCATATGCAGTAGCTCCAAGGAGCTGCGCGCCAAAGATTAAATGGTAGGCGGAGTAAAGAGGCTACTGGGGCGTGGAGTTGCCGCGACTTGTAGCCTCATGTCTGGCTACTCCACGCCCCAGTAGCCGCTTAAAAAAATTTACATATCCCAGGATTAAGGTTTTTTAAAAGATAGCCGGGACGTGAGGATTAGCCCAAAAAAGGGCTACCCTCACGTCTCATTCATCCACCTACCACCCGATCTACCTTTATAGGAAGAATCATGGTGGTAGGTTCCCTTTAAGTAACTCTGTTTGTGGAAATACCTCTTTAATCATAACGCCTAAAGAGATGAAAACATCGCATATTATAGCCAAAAAATTTATCCGGGCTATTACACACTTTTTTCTTATTACTTATGTTTGTTGAAAAGTTAGGTATACTTTTATGATACTTCAAATAGAAGATATGCTTTGCAAACATCCAAAAATGTGTCTACCAGAACATAGATAATGAATATTGATCCACAGGGTCTTTATAAAGCCACCTGTCTAGGTAAACATATGGGAGCGAATTTATCAATGTCTTGGGGGGTTGCACCATTGTAATGATAATTATGTTGCAGTGTAAGACTGTCCAATTATACTTAAGACTTTTTAGGTGGTTTAGCATGTGCACTGGTACACTGTCTTAATTTTTTTGGTGAACTGACTATTTCTAGTGAGGCATAACCCCCTTTTCCAGAGATCAAGCACCCATTTCAGAGACCACATAGGACTCGTTGAACTCCTAGCACAAGTATCAAAAAAAAGATCTAAAAGCCATGATAAAAGCTTTTTAATGAGTTTTTTTGAGTTAAGCAGATTAATAAATTCCCTCCTTAGCATCTACATAATGTTCATTGTAAAACTTGATCATCATGGGGAAATAAGTCGGGTTGCACACTAGATTTCCTATGAAGGATGGATTTATGAAGGTTTGCAAGCCATCATTGAAAGGCTTCACACAAGTTTGAAGGAAATTCTACACCAGACAGGGTAAGGTTTAAAATTGATATGGATATTTGACTGGTTGGGCCAAAGACATGGGCATCACACCCTCTGCTGAGGATTGGGATAAGGCATTTTTGTTCACTCATAAGCTCTCGGTAGCTGACTCAGCACAGGAACGCAATTATAAGATCCTCTCTAGGTGGTATAGAGTCCTGACTTTCCTGCACTCTATTTATCCCTCGGTCCAGGACACGTGTTGGAGATGCGGCACAGACAAAGGCGACATGATACACATCTGGTGGTCGTGTCGTGCTATTTCTCCTTTCTGGAACCAGGTCTTTGAAGTCACATCTGAAATTACGGGGCAACCCACTCCTCGAACGCCCAAAATTGCCCTACTCTCCATGCTTCCAGGGGCTATAGGAAAACAAAAACGTAGTCTACTAAGATTCGCCCTTATTGCTGCACGGTCTGTAATATCCCGTAAATGGCGCTCGACCACCCTCCCTGGATATTATTTCTTTGAGTCCCAGGGATTCAAAGACCTCTTGGGTTCAGATCTCCAGACAGCCCCATAGCCTCAACAGTACCCATGCCTCCCGAGGCCTTCTTGATATAGCACTATATAACTCACAGGGAAATCTCCTCTGCTTCTACCTTTTTTGCCTATACCCCGAGTACCCCTGTCATCTCCCCCCGTCTGTGTGCTACACCTCCCCATTGTAGATTGTATAATTGGGTCTGTTTATATGCCTTTGTATTCTCTCTCCGCTTGGTCCTCAAGCCCTTATAAATACACACAAATGTCGGACCCATGCTGTAATACTGTTCACATGACAAAACCAAGAGTTACCTTCCCAAACACCACTACGCAGTCCAGCATTGATGGGAAAGGCTAACACGGCCCCTCCTCTCGTCTCTACAACTTAATTACTGGGTCATATTTAGGATGATACGGGATCTACAAGACAGCATACATCTCAAAATCCACAAATCCGATAGACCTGGAAATTCCAATAGCAACACTCCTTTATAGGTGGCATGCTCACGGTCGAGTGGAGATAAGATAAGATAAGATAATCCTTTATTAGTCCCACAGTGGGGAAATTCACACTGGTTTTGTAACCTGTATATATTTATGTTGTCTACACTGTATACGTGATTGTTGTTTTTTTTTACAGTTTGTATTTAAAAATTTACTTTAGTAATATGATTGAACATAAAATTGATATGGATACACAGTTTATGATAGATATGGTAAGAAGCTGGAGCCTCTTAGTATATGCAAAGAGAACTGAGGGTCATCCTGTGTTAACATTTCAGTAAATAAAAAATTGGGCTTTCAAGAAAAGCATATAATACAATAAGTAGCACACATATTATACACAAGACAATATATCCCATAATGTATGGTTTACTAACATTACTATACCTCTCTCCAAAATCTTTACATAAGGTAACTAGACACTTAGAGCCATTGTCTGTGCCATCTATGGCAAGCAATCGATTTTCCCATAGTTGACAATAATAGCTGATCATTAGAACCCATTGTGGAAAACAATAGACTAAAAATGAAGACCAGAAAGTTGAGAACAACTGAACCACAACAATACAAAACCTAGGGCAGAACCGGACAGGACACAGTAGGGGAATATAGTACAGGAACCAGTGGGGATATAGTAGAACTATAGTATAGATTTATATACAGAGGTGCAACATTCAAAAAACTCGTGGAGGTCATCAGTTGAGTTCCAGGTCATATGCCAACATGTGCGCAAAAAGGAATTCCAAGGCTCCCAGACTTTATAGAAAGCATCTAATGCAGTGATGGTGAACCTTCTATAGACCGAGTGCCCAAATTGCAACTCAAAACCCACTTAGTTATTGCAAAGTGCCAACATGGCAATTTAAGCAGTGACTTATTCCTCCCTGTTGCCAACTGCCTCCAGCAATATCATCGTCTACAGGACACCAAAAGCATTTAAAGATGGAGGGGAAATTTGGATTATCATTGTAGTATCCCTCCAGTCCTTCTGGCAAACGGTGCGCTGGCGCAATGTTCTGAGTGCCTACCGAGAGGGCTATGAGTGCCACCTCTGGCACCCGTGCCATAGGTTCGCCACCACTGATGTAATGTATTGTTAAGGGAGGCAGTCATATATTGCAAAGAATTAATTTATTTCTACAAAACATTTAGCTGCCATACAAGGGCTTAGAAACAGTTTGGTTAAGTGTTTTTGCATGTTCTTAGCGGAGACATTAAGAAGATATATCAAAGGGTTCAACACCGCATATATCTCCTGTCAATGCCCCTACCCTTTCCCAGAAAGGAGCTATAAGGGGGCAAGTGTAGAAGATATGGTACAGTGTACTTACATCCACCAGACACCACCAGCAAGTAGATGGTAGTGCACAAGCACCTTGTATTGTGTTTCAAAGGTGATGCAAATGGACCAGTTCTGCTCCATATGATTTTCGCCATGGCAGGAGAAATTGTCCTTTTAATAGCTGGCACTATTTCAACATATACTTATGAGTACGGGAGTCCTCTGTGGGAGCAGTAAACATGTGATAGATTGAAGATATAGTTCCCCTTACTGAAGTACCTCGTAGCCGCTCTAATTGAGTTGCTTTGGACACTATAGCAGACCCATTACAAAGTGCCTCACCTGTAGGTAACAATATCATTCCTCTCTAGGCAAGCTGCTCTCCTGCTGAAAGTAGTCAAACTGCCTAAGCTCTAATGTAAGGGGATCAGCCATATCTGCCAGGTGAACCCACTCCGCTCTTACCAATTTAAAGAGCTTCTTGCATATCTGCCACACTGAAAGCATAAAAGCCTTAGGGTCCAGCAAGGAATGAGAAGGCTTAGGAGAGTTAGCCCCCCATAGACAAGTGTTGGGGTGAATTGGTGCCATCCACAATTTCTCAATTTCAACCCATTAAGTGTAGGCAGCTGAAGCTGTCCGGTGCGGTAGATAATGTAGTTGTGTAACCCAGAAGCAATGGACTATATCAGGAACTGACAGATATGCTCGGGTGACTAGAACCAGCAAATAACAATGCAAAATGACCTAGGTCATGGGCACCTGGTCAGGGGAAACATTTCCAGAGACCTTGCACTTGGAACTAGACCAACAGGATCCCATAAGGGGGAACAATGTCAGTCCGACCCCTTGAAGGGAGGGGTGTCCCATCCTCTGACAAGGACAGAGGGAGCAAGGTTTCCCCCGACACCTTACAAACTTGAGCGTAAATAGTTGCATAGGTTTTTGAAGGCAGAATACTGCCTTAAGAAGGGCCTATAGGAGAATTGGACTGGGAATATCTGGACCTTTGCTTCTGGAGCGTCACCCATGAGAAGTCCTGGTATAGTTGAATGCGGACCCCCACAAAATTTTGATTTTTAGTCACCCTTGGTTTGGCCATAAACGTTTAGTTCACTGTGAAATCATATTAAAATCTCTCGGCTGTGGAGTGAGTCCCTTGGGACGAAGTGCTCTTTGTGCCCGATACTAGTTTGATCCTATGGGACCCTGTCTACCCCAGCAGCTTACTAAAGAGTTGCTCCAATTCCTGCAGAATATCCGCATATGAAACGTTTGACACCAATTTTGTTTGATTTGAACAAGGTGGGGGGGGGGGCAACTTCACTCAGGTCCTATCACTGACTTCTTTACACACTTTAGGTTCAGTCTTTCCCCAGTTTGCACATAATATTTCCAGTCAGTTCCAAATAAATTAAAATTGCTTTCATCACTAAAATATATGGTGGACCACTTCTCTTCTGTCCACTCAACATGATACTGTAGTGTACTGTATGACAAGACTGATTCATAACATGTTCAGTGTTGAAATTGAGAGCAATTTCAGCTGCAGTGTACAAATAATTACCTATGGAGATTCTCTGCATTATAATGTCCTCTAGTCTATGTGTCTTTCAAGGGTGACCATCCTTCTTGGGGGACTTAAAAGAGTTTGTGATGTTGTAAAGATGCAATATTCTAGAAATCACAGTCCAGGAATGCCCAACTTCTCTTGCTATGGCTGATAGGGTAACCCCTTTGGCTTTCATCTGGACAACCTGCTGCTGCACTAAATAGGGTTTGTCAGATAATTAAGGAATTATGTATAATCAACATTTATTGAGGTAAACACAAGAAGCAGAAGCACAAGTGGGTGATGGCAGTATAAGACTGATCACGCAGGATCAGATACATTATAAATCATATGTTCATTGAATATTGGAGAAAGGAATCACAGCATAAAACATTGATTAAGAAACTCCAAGATGCCATCTCAATCAGGGTAACTGTTGCAATGTATGGATAATTAACAAGGAAATAAACATAACAAGAAGAGAACCAGAAAAAAAGGGGGGTGCGGGGGAGAGAGGGTAAGGAAATTAGCACCTGATGCCAGATTAACACCAATAACTTGAAGGTATCTGAAAGTGTTATGTAATTTTCATCTGTGTTCTTTTACAATTATCTAATTTACATTTTTATTCTGTGCTTTAGAATATATACAATTTATGAAATATATGTATTTAATTTTTAAGCTTCAGATTTTTCCATAAATGTACACATACAGTACAGACACAGCTATATACCTGTACACACAAGGTTGATCCTACAGAGCACAAGGTTGGAGATGGTACAGACAGGGTGCTGACCTTTCCACCTTGTTCTCTTCGTACTTCCCCATCTCCACAGTAGCCAGCAGCAGTCTCCATTCCCACCTACAATAACTGCAGTAGGAAGTTTCCTTTGACAAGTCACTGTATGGTTCCACCTCTTTCCATCTGTGCAGAAAGCGCAGTGACTGATGTGGGACTGCAAGAGATTCAGAGAGAGAGGATCCTTTGGTCATGTTGTCAGTCACCTGA
Organism: Engystomops pustulosus; assembly: GCF_040894005.1. Classification (NCBI taxonomy): domain Eukaryota; kingdom Metazoa; phylum Chordata; class Amphibia; order Anura; family Leptodactylidae; genus Engystomops; species Engystomops pustulosus. The sequence continues at coordinate 54,412,674 of NC_092420.1, read as the reverse complement.
ACAGCAGGGTATGCTCTCAACTTTTATGTGGTTGGCAAAATTAACTTTTGGCTCTACTGTCATTCACATGAACAACATGAGCTGCTTTTTACAGGTGATGAGCGAAAAAGGAAAAGTTCACTGAGAGACACCAAGATGTTACATTGCAAACTTTATTCAACCAAAATTTTTATAAGTATTTGGAGTATGATATCAACAAATAATAAGCTAGGATTTAAAGGGATCCCGTTAGATATAGCTTCCAAGGTAATGACCTTTCATAGATCAGCAAATGTCCAGAGTGGGGAGCAACTTCATCTAATGACTGCCCAAACCCATGTCCAGTGTGGCATGACATATAACATATACTTCAATGTCTTAATCTTATGTGATCTTGCACAATGACTACATCAGTAGATCTTTACTTATCTACTTTCTAGATCTTAAAATTTATGTATGCTTGTCTAAGCTGAAAAGTGAAGCTTATAACTAGACAGCATCAGAAAGGTTAGTGAGGAACACTATAAGAAAGATCCTTACTTTATACTGGGGCAGGTTTATGGTTAAGAAACAACCCATGTTGTCCTTCAAATGAAAAATATAAATGTATAATATTATATTAATTAGCGGAGTTTAATCAGACGACAGGAAAGTTTGTTGAGCTATGGCAGCCCTGGTTCCTTTTTAAAGGTACAGCAGAGTATAATAACTTCAATTCAATTAATGGTTGGGTCTTCTGGTAATCTACATGTTGCCTCGGTACTTGTCTGCATCAACTCCCTTTCCTGGATGTATTGCCCCCCCCTTTCCTCTTGTCCGGTCTTCTTTCCTTTCTCTCTCTTATCTCCTGTTCTTGTTATTCCTTTACTAAGAATCTAATAACAATATTTTGAATATAATATTATATTAATTGGATGGTCCAGCACAATAGCAACCATGGTATGGGTTATAAGACACAAATAGAAGAGATGAAGAAACATGGTGGAGGGTACACTTAGACTGATGATCCATGTCATGGATCCCAAGGTAACAAATGTGGAAGAAGAAGACTGCAGCACATCTTAAGATTAGATGAACAATCTGGTGTTTTTATTCATCCATCACTGGCTCTTCAGTAACCCGGTCAGCTTCATATGGGCTCAGTAGGTTAGCGGGGCCTCTTCCAATATTCTCATAAATTTCATAGCTCACAACTACAGGTGGAGAGACAGAAGGGTTGTGCTTCATGTTTAGCCAGTGGAAGAAAAGCGTCCATATGATGTTACACTTTACCCTCTGCTCAAGGACAAGTTAAGATAAGGTCTCAATCAGTGGGGACATTAATCAAGAACAGTGTTTTGCTAGCTAATTTTGATGTGGTAGATGCATTATTTTATGAGAAGGGGCATCATTTTACAAATGCTGAAAGGTTTCTCACATACCAGATGGTTCGTCAGTGACTCCAGTACTAGTGTACAGTCCTTAAATGGACTCTGTACAAGCAAGATATACGCAGACATTGCTTCTAGCAACTGAAAGATGTTTCTTATACTCCACTTTGTAGAGAACTTCATATGTACAGCATCTTCTTGAAAAAATGACTTTATATTCAGTACCCTCCAAAAATTAAGTAAATTATACAGAATTATACAGCATTCAACTAAATTGTATTATATACCGTATAGTATGCCCACTATAATTACATTATAATCAGAGCTCCCCAAATGTAATACATTATAAACTATATAATATACAGTGCAATCCCCAAATTGACTGAACTACTGTATATACAGATCCCTTCCCCCAAAAATAAATAACTCAATAATATATTTACCCCTTAACAATTCGATTAGTTCTGGCAGTTTTGTTCTTGCAAACAGTGGGAAACATATGAGACATTTTCCACAGTTTCAGGAATGCTGTAAATAGTGATGTATATGCACTTCTTATTTAACAGTATGTACAATATTTAACTTGTCCAAAAATGGCAAATGCTCAGCTTCAAGTTATTTTGTGGGTTATATGGCTTTACACATATAAAAAAGCCAAACTTTATATATCTCGGTGATTGGGATTATTTTATACTATTAAATTGTAAATCAGGTTTAACCACTTGAATGAATATATTAAATAAAAATATTAAAACCATATGTTTCTATAGCTTATATACTTGAACAGTATGTAAAATCCTAATTATATATTATTGGGAAGCCAAAGTTGTTCTGAAACTTGTATATTGCTCCTTAGGGTTTAATAAGCAATACCTTCTCAAGAATAATACCTGTATCCAGCTGAAAATGTGTCTTTCTTTTGCCGACAATGATTGAAGAAACACTTCCATGATAACAAAGAATTACGAAATGCATAGAAATACTTAACATGAAACTGTCAGATGATTTCTGAGAGGAGACTCTGACAGAGACAGATATGCTGAGTGCTGCCATATCCAGATTTCCATAATTTGGAGCAGGATTCTCAAGAAAAGAAAGCAAAGCCAATCCTGGCAGAACTTTTAAATAGAGTTGAGTCCTGTTGCTCTGGATGCATACAATACTTGAACCTGTTGCGTAAATACACTGATATGGGAAGAACTGTCCACCATCCTGTATGGGCGAAGTAATCAGGACTCACTGTCAGGGCTTGACATGAGGTAGGTCATTCTACATTCTTTACCTTGTAACCTTGTACATTTCATTTCAAAGTCTATGAGTAGGTTCAGGGGCATAACTTGGAGAGGCTGGGCCTCATAGCTGATTTCTGAATTGGGCCCCCTTTCCTCCTTAAACAATATACATATTTCACACACCGATATACTTATATTTACAGTATATAGACATACAGCATATACACACATACAGCAATAACAGTATGCACACACCATATATACATACAACATATAAACACATACATACAGTACCATATAGACATCACACAGGGGTGTATGGACAGACATACAGCATATACACACACATACACTATATACACAAAACACACATACAACATACACCCAATACCCCAAATCCTGGGCCCCTCTCACACTGTGGGCCCAATAGCAGCTGCTATGGCTGCTACCACTGTACATACACCCCTGTGTAGGTTCAAGAGATTCTGCTGTATGTTTGCGCATGTGCTGAATTTGATCAATCAGTCATTGCTCCATGTCTTTGAAATATAACATTTGTTATAAATTGAGGCTGTTTTGTGGTTAAACAACAGTAATTATCATTTTTAGGTATTTTTATATCTCTATCTCTATATTTGCTATTTTGCAGTCTATTCATACACACTTAAGCACCCAGTAATGTTTTATGGCCTCTCTCCATCAGGTTGTTAGATAAAGCTCAAGAAATTCAAGCTTGTTTTAAAAGAGAACATATGTTATACCTGAAGGCAAAACATTTAAATTAGCGCAAAGGTGTAAATTTATAGGGTCGCAATCATTATGGACTAAACAGCCTCTGGTTGGGCTGCGGGGACACTTCCTGATGAAAAGGGAATGATATATCCTGTAGTAAAAAATATGCACGTAAGCATCTAAAGTTTGGGACACCAGAGGCTTTATTTACAAGATAAACTAGACTACTGCTACAAAGGCACGTGATACACGGCACTTAGAACCGCTATAGGAAGCCTAAATTCACAGCACAATGCAATATGTACAGACTCTACTTATACAACCATATGAAACTACTACATGTTAGGAACACAAGAAATATATCTGTCATACAGTCAAAATAGCAATAAATTGTTTATTAATTACAACAGATATATAAAAACAACATAAAAACTAAGTAGCATCTACATGCGGTGAAAAACATGATCCCTATCAAACCTTGCCAATTAAACCAGGGTATTAACGGTATACAATAAATTGAATTAAAAAAATGTTATACTATGCCTACTCTGGTGCACATGGATACGTACAGGGATAGAAATTATTTGATCCCTGGCTGATTTTGGAAGTTTGCCCACTGACAAAGACATGAACAGTCCATAATTTAAAGGGTAGATTAATGTTAACATTGAGAGATAGAATATCAAACATAAAATCCAGAAAATCCCATTGTATGATGTACATAGATTTATTTGCATTTTGCAGTGAGAAATAAGTATTTGCTTCCTCTGGCAAACCAGACTAACTACTTGGTGATAAAACCCTTGTTGGTAAGCGCAGCAGGTTTTTTGTAGTTGATGAGGAGGTTTTCACTTTGGCAGTGGTGTAACAAGACCCTAGTGGGCCCTGATGCAACCTTAGAATCTGGGGTGCTAGACATACAAATACACTTACAGACCATATATAAGAAACACATATATATATATATATATAATAATAATAATTCTTTATTTATATAGCGCACACAGATTACGCAGCGCTGCACAAGCATATCAAATATATATATATATATATATATATATATATATATATATACATATACACATCACTGGACATTACTATATAGCATCAAAAAATGTGCTGCTCTCTAGACATCACTTACTGTATAAATCAGTCATCAGTCCTGGTCTTCATCTTGGTGGCCCCTCACAGATGACAATTCTTCTCCATCAGTTATAGAACTTTGATAACTTATTGCTAACGAATTCACCACCAGACGTCTTCAGATTCGGGCAGCACATCTCCAACTAATCCCATATTCCAGCTTAAATATATAAACATTGAATTGTGCCTGGCGATGTGGTCACATAATAAGTCACAGCAGTTCAATGTTTATATATTTAAGGGTTCCTATAGAGCTCTATTTACTGACTGACACCTTCTTTTAGCTAAAAGTTGTTTCGCTTACATCCACATAAATCACCTTTTAGCTTATACTACATGGCATCAGGTGGGGGGGGGGGGGTGTCCTGCTTGGCCAGCTCCTCTCATCTAATCCTCCCCATGCCTTATGCCTCCTTACTGGTCACAGTTCATTGTCGTGTGACCAGAGTGACATCATCTCAGGTACTTTAGCCTCTTAACAATAGCAAACAGTACCCTATGCATGTATCTGACCACATGAAGTCACAGCAACCTCCATGGACTTCTACTCCTCTCCATCCTCCATAGAGGCTGCTGTGTTCTCATGTAATCACATATATGGTGTACAGTTTGCTATTCTTAGAAGGCTAAAGGACCTGTGACCAATGTCACTGGTCACGTTATGAATATAACACAAGGCATCATGTAAATAAAGTGACACAATATTTCCTGTCTGTACATAGAACTTTATGGGGCACATTTACATACCCATCCCGTGGACGGCGCCTATCCGGAATATGCGACGAGCATTTGGAGCTTCCGCGATTCACTAAGATCGTGCGTCCAATTTCCTGCATGTGTCACTTCCCCGCTCAGGTCCGCCGAGTCATTCGGATTGTCCAACGGCCACGCCCCCGATTTGTGTCACATGAAAGCCGGCGCCGATGCGCCACAATCCGATCGCATGCTCCAAAAAAACGGGGCAATTCAGCGCAAATCAGAAATAGTCGGGAAACCCAACGGAAATGCGACCAAAGGAACCTTAGTAAATGTATACGTCTATATGTTTGTAATTGAATATTAGCACAGTCCCTAAGTACAAGGAGGCAGAGCATGGATTTAAAGAGACACTGAGCTGTCAGTCAGAATAATGGGGCGTGGTTCACTGCCAGCCCGAGAGAGAGATGAGTCACAGATACCAGAGATGAGTCAGAAAAGCTAATTTGCATATCAGAAAAACGTCTGTAATAAAGGTACAGAGCTTCACTGGCAGCTAATTTTAGGTGATATGGGGAAGACTTGTAACCCTTTGCCAGCAGGCATTGTTAGTCGTGGGTGGGGGGGGGGCGGAATCTGGTGACAGGTCCTCTTTTATATTAGTTTGGATTTGTGGGATTAGTTGGATTGGTAGTGTAAGGGCTGGATTTATAAAATGTTCCCATATTGTATGAGGTATTAAACTCCCATGTAATATATAACTTGCTGGCAACTTTGCATTTACTTAGTGCCTTCCTACCATCTTTGTTTATTGGACTTACCTACTTTATGGCTATTGTAATTTTAAATTTTTCACACCCCACCTTCAAAAATCCATAGCTTTTTTATTTTTCCATAGAAAGAGCTGTATGTGGACTTGTTTTCTGCGTAACAAATTGCAATTCATAGTGACATTATTTAATATTCCATGCACTGGGAAGCAGGAAAAAATTCTAAATACAGTAAAATTGGTGAAAAAACGCATTTGTGCCGAATTCTTATGGGCTTGGATTTTACGGCTTTCACTGAGTGCCCCAAATGACATGTCTATTTTATTTGTTGGGTCCGTACGATTACAGGGATACCAAATTTTTATAGGTTTTATAATGTTTTCATACATTTACAAAAATTAAAACCGCCTGTACAATAAAATATGTCTTCATTTTGCCATGTTCTGGAGGTAATAACTTTTTCATACTTCAGTGAACGGAGCTGTGTTTTATGTCATGTTTTGCAACTTTTGAAGACGTGTTCAATGCTACCAGCACAGCATTTTGATAATTTTTTATGGAATTTTTAATGTTTTTCATAATGACAAAAAAGTGGCATTTTTGACTTTGGGCGCTATTTTCTGTTACGGGGTTAAATGCTGGGAATAACCATTATTATATTTTGATGATAGATTGGACATTTTGGGACGCGGCAATACCTTATTTTTATGATTTTTACTTTGTATTAATATCAGTTCTATGGAAAGAGGGGTGATTGGAATTGGTACTTTAACCCTAGGTTGTCTGATTGATCCTACCATATACTGCCATACTACAGTATAGTATGGCAATATACAAGGATTTTCCACATCATCTATTACAATCTGCAAATCGGACATTGTAATAAATGGTATTAAACAAGACAGACTTAGGTCTTTGTGTGACATGAGGCTGTCATAGCAACAGATTGCTGCTCCCCAAAGACGTCACGGGAAGCCAACATAGTGACACTGGATCACATGTGCCACCAGTGAGTGTTTGCTGCAATATGCAGTAAACGCTCACCGGCTGTGGAGAGGGCTCCCCCTGTGAGCCCTCCCTAAACACCAGCAGCCATTGCGTGACGTAACTATATATCATGGGTCGTTAAGGGGTTGATACGTTATCTTCCCAAAATATCTCTTATTTGTATCCATTTTGCCCATTGTGAGAAATTCCCATTTAATCTATATACTGATGAGACAGTAGGTGCACCAAGGTCTTGTTCTTAGCACCCACATAAATGCTATTCCTGGCTTGAACACTTTCCTCTCCATTAGATAACTATGGGATTTGTCTTGTGAGATTTTGGTGGGAATAGCAGTGCATGGTTTGTTTCGGTTATGCTGGATGCACCAATTACCACATTAGCTTACATCTGAAAATAGGAATATCTAAAACACGACATAGTGGACAGAATTAATAGACATATGATGGGAACCACAGTACATTGCACTTACAACATGCTGCCAGCAGATTGTTCTGCTTAGTGGAGATGGTAAACTTCCTTTTAGAAAATAAAAAATGGGTAGTACAAGCTCATTGCATAAAGAGAAGTTATGTATACCAGAGAAACAGTTACAGCATTACAGTATATATGTATCATTTACACCCTGTTCCATCTTTGTTGTACAATTAAGTATTCCTAATCAGATCAGACAAGCGCTTCACACCCAGGAGAGACCCGCTTGATCCTCCTTACACTGCCAAATTATCAACTTTAAATGTAAATGTACCAGATTAATCACCAGCTTCTAAAAGCATTAACTTCTATGTTAATTACATCTTAATCTTGTGTTTAAACATAAATGTTCCCTACAGAATATTCATTTTAATTTTAAAAAGTTTAAATAAGACATAAGGGTCCAATACAGTGAGTTGGGATGTCGGCAGAAAATGCTTCAGCACTTTAGGGAACTCACATACATCTGTGTAATTATCTATCAGTCCCTTGTTACTGTTTACACGTCTTTTAAGTGCACAATAATATAAATTAAAGGGGAAGTCAAGGCAAAATTGAAATACCAAAAATTATGGTAATGTGCAACGAGCACCTGAAGTCTTTGGTATCATTACAGTTGTCACCGCATCATTATGGAGATATAAAAAGACTTGGAGCAGTAACATAGGAGGAACGCCAGTCTAACGCTCTATTTACAAGTCTGTGTGAGCCGTTGTGACCCGTGGATAATGCACCTTACAATCCCCCCACCGGGGCACAGCATCCTGGATATACTAAGAAACACGATGCCTGGTCAGACAGGTTTAGACCAGGTCTGACCTGGTGTTCATGTCCCCACCTGCTTCCTGCCATCCCAGAAAGCTGTTAGGGAAGGAGCTTTATAAATGCATTGTTCACCAGAAGACTGTCAGACAAGGCTTTGTAAATCCCCCCTCATAGTGTATCATAGTATATAAGGCTGGAAAGACGCAAGTCCATCAAGTCCAACCTTTTAGAATTAAATAAATGCTTTTTCCCCATAACCCGTGATATTTTTTCTCTCCAGAAAGTCATCCAGGCCTCTCTTGATCGTGTACATAACACAAGTCTGCCATAACAACCTCCTGCAGCAGAGAGTTCCAGTCTCTGTTCTAGTCTCATTGCTCTTCTTGTAGGTAATACCTGGTGTTAAGGGGGCTGCCTTTCAAGGTAGCAAAAGGAGGTATTATTTTCCATTTAACACCTTGAAAATGTATTTGCATACTTCCCAGAATTCCCTAGTGGATCATCTATGGCTTTAAGTCTCCACATGCCTTTGAGGTGGCCTTAATTGGCAATTTCCATAAGGAGAACACATACTGTTTGACTCTCCCAGCCAATCCAGTTCCCTACGCTGTACTGAGGAGCCCCAACCAGGTCGAAACAGTGCTGTCTACAGTTGGGAGTCTGTTCCTTCTGGAATAGATATGCTGGTTTGGCTTAATCCCACACCATATCTTTAAACTTCTTGCAGGTCAAACTTGGTGTTAAGGGGGCTACCTTTCGAGGTAGCAAAAGGAAACATTGTTTACCATTTAACACCTTAGAGAATGTTTATGCACACTGTGAGCTGTGTTGCCTCCCTGGAAGCTTTCTGCCTCCCTCTAGGGAGAATCCCAGCAACAGCAGCTTTTTACGGCTTTTCCTGGATACCTACACTTTGCACAAGTTCAGGACTTTTGCACAAGACGCTGGACTTTGCTTAGATTAGGTGTATTATGAAAAAAAGGCTGTGTTTATCTGGCAAACACCGGAAAACACTCACTGTTCACTTGATTTGGACTTTTGCAGGGGATTGTGGGTTATGCATACATTACGCAAATAGCCCAAACCAGGAAGTGGACTTTTGGCAGGTGCCCCTTCCTATTTTTCCCCCTTGTGTGTCTGTATTTCAATAAAGCTTCGGCAAGTGTCACCCCACACCCTTTTCCACACCGTTGAAAAAAACGGTCTATCAAGGTACATAGTTCATGTAGAACCCGTGGGTGCACGCCATCTGGCCCCCGGTGATTTATCTATCCTAGTGGTGAGGATAAGGTCCAGCAGTGCCCCGCCTCTTGTTGGCTCCAGTCCCCCATGATAAGTACTTCACCATGCTTTAAAGCCACATCCATTTTACTTATCAGCATGTCATCTTGCAGGATGGGCTAGTGTTTTGGTAAGAACACAAATGTTTAATCAAATGTTGTCAATGGCATGTTATGGCACGAAAAGAGATCTGTGTTAGCCTATTAGTGTCAGGATTCGGGATAAGTGTATCCTCTGGACCACCGCAGGAGGCAGTACTTGCCGACACCCGGGACCGGAATCTAAGTGGTACCTGGCTTTAACCAGAGCCCGCTGCAGCGGGGTACCACTAGGTCGTTCCACAGGTGTGACTAGCCCGCGGTGGCAGCTGAGGTCAAGGTACCTTAGCAGGAGACAGTCTTGTGGTCAGGTTCAGGAACAAGGCCAGGGCAGACGGCAGAGATGCAAAGTCAAGTCCAATCCGGGGTCAGCAATGGGAGGTCCAGGCAGATGGAAACAAGAACACAGAAGGACACACAGGAATGCAAGAACACGGGAACAGAAGAGCAAGAACACACAGGAACGCGGAACACAGGAACTCAGGAGCAGAAACACACAGGAACGCAGGAATATCGCTGGGGAGACGAGGAAGATGGAGCAGGAGCTAGGACCGGTAAGTTACACTTGCGACACGCTGGCGAGGGCAGAGGGACATGGGTGAGCCCACGACCACCCATGACAGAACCCCCCCTTTGGCCTCCCCCTTTTCCTGGGCTGGAGGAATCTCTGCAGGAGGTCCTGGTCCAGGATATTGTCTTTGGGCTCCCAAGATCTCTCCGCTGGCCCGAACCCCTTCCAGTCAACCAAGAAGAACCTCTTACCCCTTACCGTCTTCATATCAAGGATCTCCTTTACCTCATAGATGTAGGAGGAATCGGCCACAGAAGCAGGAGGAGGCACTTGTCGGGTGAAGAGGTTCAGAATGACAGGCTTGAGCAGGGAGACATGGAAGGAGTTCGGGATGCACATGGTAGGAGGAAGGCGCAGCTTGTAGGACACCGGATTAATGCAACTAATGCACCTCGAAGGGACCCAGGAAACGAGGACAAAGCTTGTAGCAAGGTATCTTAAGCCGGACAAACTTGGAGGACACGCAGACTTTGTCACCAGGAGTGAAGACAGGAGGAGGCCTGCGTCTTTTATTGGCCTGGAAGTTGGTTCAGGCCGAAGCCTGTAATAAAGAAAGGCGAGTCTGCTCCCAGATGGTCTTCAGGTCCTGTAACAATTCTTCAACAGCAGGAACATGCGATGACAAGGGCAGAGGAAGAGGAGGGCAAGGATGCAGTCCAAAGTTGATTAAAAATGGATCGGAGCCTGCGGATGCAGAGTTCAAGGAGTTGAAGAACTTTGCCCATGGCAACAGAGTGGACCAATCGTCCTGATGGGCAGAAACAAAATGGCGTACATAGCAGCCCCGGGTCTGATTAACTCTTTCCACCTGCCCATTAGACTGGGGATGATAGGCGGAAGAAAAGTCCGGAGGAAAGAAAACATTTCATTTGAAGTTGGTTGAAGAGAGAACGTAAGAATTTAGAGGCAAACTGAACCCCAGAGACGATGCTGGGTAAGTCCATGGAGTCGGAAGATGTGATGGACGAACTGGCTGGCAAGACGTGGAGCAGATGGAAAGCCTGGCAGAGGAACAAAATGGGACATTTTTGAAAAACGGTCAGTTAACACCCAGATGACGGTATTGCATGATGAAGGTGGCAGATCCGCGATGAAGTCCATGGCCACATGAGTCTACGGACAGCTGGGTATCGGCAACGGCAGAAGAAGACCAGCAGGCTTGAGGTGTGAGTGCTTATTCCGGGCACAGGAAGCACAGGAACCCATAAAGTCCTGAACATCCTTGGCGAGATCTGGCTACCAGTAGAAACGTGAAATGAGGGCGATAGAGCGCTGCACCCCAGGGTGCCCAACCAGATGTGAGCAATGTCCCCAAGTCAGAATCTTCTTCCGTAGAGCAGGTCGTATGTAGATCTTGCCATGAGGTAGTTGTCGAAGATCCAAAGGCGCAGCCAGTAGTGCCTTTGGGACCCTTCTGTGTGAGCACCGCAGCGGCCCCTACTGAGGAGGCATCCACTTCCAGAGGGAAAGGCTTCTCTGTGTTGGGACGTACAAGAACTGGAGCTGAAATGTAGACTTTAAGTTCTGGAAGGCCTCCTCAGCTGCCAAAGGCCAAGGTCGGTGGTTGGCACCCTTCTTAGTGAGAACCATAATAGGAGATGAACTGCCAGTAGTAATTTGCGAAGCCTAGAAACCACTGAAGAACCACAGACAGATTGGCAGAATCCATTCGGAGACCTCTGTCGGAGATGATATAGCCGAGAAATGGAAGACTCACCTGGTGGAACAGGCACTTCTCAAGTTTGGCGTAAAAGGCGAATGGCCCTTAAATGAACATGCCGAACGTGGACTTTGTGAGTCTCAACGTCTGGAGAGAATACCAAAATATCGTTCAAATAGACCATAACACAACTGTACAATAAGTCCCTAAAGATGTCATTAACAAACTTCTGGAAAACGGCTGGAGCATTACAAAGTCCAAAAGGCATAACTAAATATTCAAAATGTCACAAGTGTTAAAGGCGGTCTTCCATTCGTCCCCCTTCCTGATGTAGATAAGATTGTAGGCCCCACGAAGATCCAATTTGGAAAAGACGATCAAACAGCTCTACGATTAGCGGCAGAGAATAACGATTCTTAACGGTGACCTTGTTAAGGCCGCGATAGTCTATACAGGGGCGGAGAGAGCCATCCTTCTTGGTGACAAAAAAGAAACTTGTGCCAGCTGGAGAGGAGGATTTGTGTATAAAGCCTCTTTTCAGATTCTCTTTGATATACTCAGACATGGCAGCAGTCTCAGGTACCGAGAGCGGTTACACCCGACCCCGCGGAGGAGAAGAGGCGGCAGCAGGTCAATGGGGCAATCGTAGGGACGATATGGAGGAAGAGTCTCAGCCTGTTTCTTGGAGAACACATCTGCAAAGTCCAGGTATGGAGTGGAAAGCCCCTCCAGAGGCTTGGGAGACAACGTAGATGTCCTGACAGGTATTGGATGAGGTAATATCTCCCCAGAAGACCAATCCAGCACAGGGGCATAATGCTGCAACCAGTGGAGACCCAGCAGGAGAGCGGAAGTGCTTTGGGGTAGCACAAAGAAAGAAAGTCTCTGTTTGTATAGGGCACCAACTTGCAGGAGCAGGGGTTCTGTGCGGAGCCAGATGGGCACGGAGAGAATCTGGTCGCTGACTGAGGCAATGGACAATGGATTCTCGAGACAAACCACCGGGTAGTGATGCTGGTAGACCAGGGCAGTGTCCACAAAGTTCGCTGTACAGCCCGAATCCAGGAAAGAAGAAACCTGGATCTGGGTGCAAGTGCCAACGCTGAGGAGCACAGGAATAGCCAGGCTTGGAGAAGCTCTGCTCACACCTAGGGAAGCTACTCCCAAGAACCCTAGGTGCTGGCATTTCGCGGACGTTGGGGAGGGACAGGAAATGTCACGATGAAGAGCTCTGGGCTGGTACAGTACAGGCAGAGGTTCTCCTGACGTCCCAAGAAAAAGTGACTGTTCCAGCTCACCTCTAGCCTCCTTATGCTCAGGAAACAGCACGGACTCCACCTTGTTTGTTAAGGTCAAACCAGCATACGAAAGAACTTTGAAAGGTCCAGCCAGGTTCCAATGAAACTTTAAGACTTTTATTTAGTCAACATCATATATCCACAGCAAGGTTTCAATATTCCTCTTAAATCCAACGCGTTTCGAATGGGTTAACCATTCTTAATCATGGTGTATCTGATGTTCTCCTGACGTCGTCTGGAATGCTCCTGTAGGGAGAGTCGGGTTCTGTCCACCTGCATAGGTTCCTCAGCATATGATACAGGTGGAGGATGGAGAGGCTTTTGGAAGGCAGGTGCAAAGCGAGGAAAACGTCTAAGACGGGCTTGAGGGTGCTCGGAGAGTAGTTCCTCTACGCTCCTTAAACCGTACATCAATCCGAGTGGCCAGTGTGATGAGACGGAAGGTCACGAGCCGCTAGAGCGTCTTTGACCTGAGCAGAGAGTCCTTTTTTAAAGGCGGCAATTAGGGCTGCATCATTCCGGGCAAGGGTGCGAACTGAACTGCATACTCTCCCACAGACAAGTTGCCTTGGCTCAGGTTCAACAATGCAGTCTCAGCAGAGGAGGCCCATGCAGGTTCTTCAAACATGGACCGGAACTCTGCTAGAAATGCCGTGAGTGTAGCCTTAACTGGGTCGTTTCTGTCCCAAAGAGGGGTAGCCCAGGCCAGGGCCTTCCTGGAGAGGAGGGTGAGGATAAATGCCACCTTGGATTGCTCCGTAACAAATTGAGATGGCATGAGTTCTATGTGCAGGGAGCACTGGGTTATAAAGCCCCTGCACAGCTTGGGTTCTCCATCATATTTGTTGGGCATAGCCTAGGTTCAGCAACAGGAAGGTAGCAGAAGTTGCGGGAGTAGTCTCAGGAACCTGTTGCTGATGCTGAGTGACTAGGAGCTGTTGCAGCATCGGTGACTTGTCCCAGCTGCTCACGTTGTTCTGCAATCTGCCGGGATTGTTGGACCACGATGGTGGCAAGATCGGGCTGAACGTGGAGCGGAACCTCGACAGGATCCATGGCCGGATCTTACTGTCAGGAATCGGGATAAGTGAATCCTCTGGACCACTGCGGAAGGTGGTACTAGCCGACACCTGGGACTGGAATATAAGTGGCACCTGATCCTCACCAGAGCACACCACAAAGCGGGATGGTCTTCCCCAGGTTCCTTGGGTGCAACTAGCCCGTGATGGCAGCCGAGGCAGTCTCGTGGTCAGGTTCAGGCACAGGGCCAGCGCAGATGGCAAAGATGCAAGGTCAAGTCCAATCCGGGGTCAGCAACGGGAGGTCCAGGCAGATGGGAACGGGAACACAGGAACGCAGGAACATAGGTGCAGGAACACACAGGAACGTAGAAACATGGGAACTCAGGAGCAGTAACACACAGGAAGCAGGAATATCGCTGCGGAGATTTCTCTAAGGTGTAGGCACAAAGATCCGGCAGGGTTTGCAGGAAGAGGCAGGCTTAAATAGATTACCTAAAAATGGCCAGCGCCAATTAGCGGCAGCCTGGCCCTTTAAATCTTTTGAAGCTGGTGCGTGCGCTCCATGGATGGCGGGGATGCGCGCGCACGGCCGAGGAAGACGGAGCAGGAGTTGGAACCAGTACAGTCTCAAAGGGTCAACATCAAGTATAAGTTACAATACCAAAAAAGTGGAAATATATTTATACCAGTGATATGAGCTTGCATGGTAGAAAAATAACAAACGGGCTATAATCACCCCAGTTTAGCGTGACACCTCCAGTCATCACCGGCCTCTTGTCTACAGAGCCTCAGCAGTGAGCTTACCATTCAGCCTAGCCTATGCTTTCAGGATAAATAAAAAGATAGCGTCCTACTGTGTAGCAGGAGACAAATATGTAATATGCTGCTCACTTCCCCTGCGTGTGACAATACTGATCTACGTATAATGTATATAGAGCAGGGGTTAGACAAAGCAACACTACGGAGCCTTTTTGCGGGTGCTGATGTCAGTACTGATGTGAAAGCTGCTCTTAGGCCCTATTATTGGGACATTCACAGCAATAAACACACATTACGTGTCTGGGACCTGATGCCTGATTTGCTCCACTGAACAACTGTCAGGAGTGAGGAGAGAGCGCGGCGCTGGAGACCTCATCACACGGAGTGGGCATGTAACTTTCATGATGTGATCAGTAGTGCGGAGAGAGACATGAAGGAGACACACCGAAACTCTGTCATACTGGATGAAACCAATGAAATTCCCCCTCCCATTTATCTTTTCAACCAACTTGCTTTACAATTTTTCCCCCCAGGTTAAGAAAGATAAACAATGAGGATTTTTTTCTTTGTTAGACAATTGTCCACTCACACAATTATATTAACCTATTACATGACCAGTGACAGCTACTGCAAAGCATGTGTATCAACATTTTAAATGATTGGTAACAGTCATCTTTAACTATTGCAATGGAGCCCAACAGATGACTCCAGATGGTGAACTTGGATGGAAGCTGATCATGGACAGCTGTTACAGAAAAAAATGAAATGTAAATATTTTTGCTAATTTATTGAACTAGAAAAACTGAAATATTACATAAGTATTTAGACCCTTTGCTGTAACACTCATATTTAACTCATATGCTGTCCATTTCCTTCTGATCCTCATTGAGATGGTTCTACTCCTTCATTGGAGTCCAGCTGTGTTTAATTAAACTAGTTGGACTTGATTAGGAAAGGCACACAACTGTCTATATAAGATCTCACGGCTCACAGTCCATGTCAGAGCACATGGCAATCATGAGGTCTAAGGAACTGCCCAATGAGCCTAGAGACAGAATGCTGGCAAGGCACAGATCTGGCTAAGGTTGCAAAAAAATAATTTCTGAAGCACTCAAGGTTCCTAAGAGCACAGTGGCCTACATAGTCCTTAAATGGTTTGGGATTTGGGATGACCACAACTTTTCCTCAA
This sequence comes from Engystomops pustulosus, assembly GCF_040894005.1. Taxonomy (NCBI): domain Eukaryota; kingdom Metazoa; phylum Chordata; class Amphibia; order Anura; family Leptodactylidae; genus Engystomops; species Engystomops pustulosus. The sequence continues at coordinate 54,396,629 of NC_092420.1, read as the reverse complement.
CCTGGACGTCCAGCCAAAAAAAAAGAAATCCTTGGAGAAGACTCTTGGTGAATGAGGTAAGGAAGAACCCCAAGATTACTGTGGCTAAGCTCCAGAGATGCAGAAGGGAGATGGGAGAAGAAACGAAGATTGAACTTTTTTGTGTTAATTCTAGGCTGTATGTGTGGAGAAAACCAGGCACTGCTTATCATCTGCCAAATGCAATCCCAACAGTGAAACATGGTGGTGGCAGCATCATGCTATGAGGGTAATTTTCAGCTGCAGTGACTGGATGACGTCTTGCAATTGAAGGAAAGATTAATGCAAGCAAGTACAGAAATATCCTGGATGAAAACTTCTTCCAGAGTGCTCTGGACCTCAGATTGGCCAGAGGTACACCTTCTTACAAGACATTGACCCTAAGCACACAACTAAAAATAACAAAGCAGTGGATTCAAAACAACTCTGTGACCATCCCTGACTGGCCCAACTAGCCCTGACCTAAACCCAATTGAGCATCTCTGGAGAAACTTGAAAATGGCTTCCACCAACGTTCACCATCCAACCTGTGGGAACGGGAGAGGATCTGCCAGGAAAAAGCAGAGGATCTCCAAATCCAGGTGGGAAAACTTGTTTCATCATTTCCAAGAAAGCACATGACTGTACTAGCTCAAAAGCTTCTTCTACTCAATACTGAGTAAAAGGTCTGATTACTTATGACTATGTGATATTTCAGTTTTTTATTGTTTAAGAAATTATCAAAAATATCTACATTTCTGGGGTTTTTTTCTGTAAAGATGGGGTGCAGAGTGTATGTTAATGAGCAAAAAAGAACTTTTTTGATCTTACCAATTGGCTGCAATGAAAGTGAAAAATTTAAAGGGATCTTTACAGTACAAAGATATTTATATATATATATTTGTGTGCTGTAGGCAGTTCTAAACATGTGGGTTTCTGGCTACACTTGAAGGTTTGGAAGGTGGTAGAAAGTTCCAGGTTATGGGGGATGCAAGGGAGTCTTGCAGTCTATGTGAGAAGAGCGGATTGTTGGAACATTTGCCTGGAATTTGCAAAAGTAGAAACAATTTCTGGCTGATTAAAAAATGCAAGAAAAAGCCCTTGTATAACAAAAATTGGCAAACATGTTTTTGTTTTGTTTTTAAAACCACATGTAAAAAAAATCGCCTAGAAAGTACCTTTATCATCAACTGATGAATTCAATAAAATAATAATGATAATTCTTTATTTATATAGTGCACACAGATTATGCAGCGCTGCACAGAGCTTTGCCATATTAGTCAGTAAACAATTCATTTAGCAAAATATTTTAAGAAAAATTAGCGGCTGTAAATGAAAAAAAAACAAATCATTTCATACAGCTGTTTAAAATTAAAATTGATCTCTGATTGGTTGCCATCTGCTACTACAATAGTTTTACATCAGACACTTCTGATGATAAATCACCCCCCAGTTTATCTGCATGAGAAAGAGGGACCTCATAAAATGTTCCCCTTATCTGAAACTAATCCCCTAATCCTCCCTACACTGTTCATTGCAGGGAAATAGCAAAAATGAAAACATAAAAGCTGTTTTATTTTTGTCGGATTCACATATGTCTCGTGAAACGCCACTTTTCACGTTCTGGACTGATCACCGACAGTGTGAATCCACCCTTAATAATTATATATCAAAGATTACTATTATCACTTGTTCTTTTTATCTCTGTAATAAAAGAGAATTTTGTTTAAAAGTTTTATTTATGCTTTTATGTTCTAACTGATATATTAAAGGGAACCTACCACCACAAATCTACCTATAAAGGTAGATCGGGTGGTAGGTGGATCAATGGAACGTGAGGATAGCCCTTTTAAGGGCTAATCCTCACGTCCCCACACTTTTTTGTTAACTTTTATTAAACTTGTATGCAAATTTACTTACGCGGCTACTGGGGCGTGGAGTAGCCGCATCTGAGGTTACATGAGGCGGCTACTCCACGCCCCGGTAGCCTCTTTTCCCCTCCTACTCACCATCTTCGGGAGCTGCGCGCCCTCGTCCGGCGATCCTGCCGTCTGCGCATGCCTGTTTCAGAGCAGTGACCGCGCAGACGCGGGCCTGCTCTTCTGTGCATGCGCAGACGGCAGGATCGCCGGACGAGTGCGCGCAGCTCCTGAAGATGGCGAGTAGGAGGGGAAAAGAGGCTACCGGGGCATGGAGTAGCCGCCTCGTGTAACCTCAGAAGCGGCTACTCCACGCCCCAGTAGCCGCATAAGTAAATTTGCATACAAGTTTAATAAAAGTTAACAAAAAAGTGTGGGGACATGAGGATTAGCCCTTAAAAGGGCTATCCTCACGTTCCATTGATCCACCTACCACCCGATCTACCTTTATAGGTAGATTTGTGGTGGTAGGTTCCCTTTAATTGTGGATACTTATGAATACACTTCACATTATCTGATGAAGCATTTAGAATATTAATATTCTTTAATAATTGTTAATAATAATGAATAATATTGTTTGCCCTTTAAACAAAGGTGAATAGTAGTTGGTCTCATAAGGTGTTTTGTTTTGAGTATACAGTATTTCTTATATGTATTTACTATTCTAGTCTTGGCAATGACGTGACAGAACGAACCCCTGAAATATGTGACTTGGCACATGCCTCTATGTCTGGCTCTATATTTATCTTGCAATGTACAATCGGTATTTCTCTGTAGTATTTTAGGCCTTCTCGGAGCAGCTTGTTGGATGCAGTAAATGGATACACCCCGTCTCTGGCATGTCCCCACTCTGCACTTTTGACTTCTAGACCAGACTAAACACTATGCAGCCATTCAAGAGGTCACAATTAGAAGAGGTTTCAGAGGCTGGGACTTCCATAGACACAAACAGCATGTTCTGATACTGAATCCTAGCAAGGGAGGTGCATATTTACAGGGTTAGGGTCATCCAGGATAGTCAAGTTAACATTTTTTTCACATAGATATGACATGCCACACTCTTTATCAGGAATCATTAACATGTGATTAATAGTTTGGTCACCATTTTCTACATGAAGAACTGCACAAGACCACATTGCGACATAGAGAACATAGAGGTGTATGACTCAATGAGGCCTAAACTAATCACTAAAAAGGGCTCCTGCATAATCATCATCCCCATAGAAAGGTGAATAAATTCCTGCAAAATATTTGGGGAGATTTATCAACCTGTCTACGCTAGAATTGTGAAGTTATTTGAAGACAGTTTTCAGACTTTTCTGAAAAAGGGGGCGTGACCTAGAGAAAAAAGGGCGTAGTCTATGCACCAGAAAATTCATTGTTTGTACCAGAAAATTCAGACGTAAAGTGGGCCAACTAATATAAACTACCCCTGACTGTAGAGTCTGCAGTGGGTTATGCCCCAGCACTTTTCATACATCTTGCTCATTCTGTATTAAAAATATAAAATTTCTCTTAAATGACTGAACACTGGAAAAATGGTGAAGGCTTTGGGTGGCATGCTGGACTCCCCTGTCCCTCATTATTTATTGGAAGTGGTGTGGTGTGCATTCGGTAGATACACTTCTGTATTCATATGGTGGTCAGTGGCAGGGTGCGATCCCATATATTTGCTGTTATACCGTAAGTTCTATTCCCACCACCTTACTATTACTACTTTTTTCCTTTATATTGCACTTGAATTTATTGTACATATACATACTGGCCCACATTTATTAAAGTGTTTGCAACAGTTTTCTGTCTGACTTTGCACTAGAAAGAAACGTGTAAACTGCTTTTACGTGTATTTATAACGTGTCTGCACCAGTTTTGTGTCACAGCTGCACTGTGTCCGACAAGACCGAGAAAATGAGCACCTAAAGTGGCATGTTAGTGCTTAGACGGACTGTGCGCCACAATTCTACAGCATGAACAAAGTGCACCAAAAAAAAGAAGACTGTGACACTTTTCATGAATCTGTCGCGCAATGCTCACTCTACAGGCAGTTTCCACTATTATTAATAAATGTGGGTCGCTGTCTTCTTTCAGAGGTACCTATCCAGGTGTGCTGTAGTGTTGCGCTGTGTCCTGTATATTTTTTTTCTTGTTTTTTTTTATCTTATTGATTGATCCGGTCTCTGAGAGAGCAGAGCCCCCGCACTGCTCTCTATCTCTCCCATCCAGCCCTACACTAGTATTACTGAAGGACCAAGAGTGATGTTAGAAGCATGTGACGTTCAAATGCTTCCTGCATCACTGCATGGTCCATAAACCCTTTCTTGCTGCTCAGGTATGGGATTCCTTTCACCAGGTTCCATTGGAGGGCAAGTCTGGTGCCAGCAGCCGCGGTAATTCCAGCTCCAATAGCTTATATGTTTCATTTTTCCTAATAGTGTATATTAACCCCTTCCCGACATTTGACGTACTATTACTGCATGGCGGGAGGTGCGTTCCCGCAAAATGCGGTAATAGTACGTCAAAGCTGCGGTTGTCGGCTATTTATTATAGTCGACACCCGCCTCTAACACCCGCGATCGGAGACAATTAACCCCTAACACGCCAGGGGGGGGGGGGTCCGTTGTTCCGATCGCAGCCCCGGGACTGCCAGTGCCCAGGGCTGCGCGATCTTTTTCCAGGGAGCCGGGTCCTGCCTTCTGCGGAGCATGCTCAGTGTGTCACATAATACAGTGTAATACATCTGTATTACACTGTATTAGGTGAAGAATAGCTTGAACAAGCAATCAGTGGATCGCTTGTTCAAGCTAACCTGTAAAAGTAAAGAAAAAAAGTTAAAAACACTAAATAAACACACTTTTTAATAAAAAGAATCAATTAAATAAAGTTAAAGTCCCCTAAACACAAAACACGTAACAATCTGTACAATAAGCCAGAAACATTATTGGACCCGTACGGTGAACGCCGTAAAAACAAACCCCAAAAAACTCGCCAAAATTTACATTTTTATAAAATCCCTTCACAAAAATGTTCCAAAAAGTGATAAAAAAAAAAGTTATGTGCACTAAAATGGTACCACTGAAAAGGACACGTAAAAAACGTAAAAAATAAGCCCTAAACTAGCTCTGTCAACCAAAAAATATTAAAGTTATATCTCCGAAAAGATGGCGATGCAAAAACAAATGAGATTTTCTTTATATTTGTTTTTTTTCTGTAAAATTGTAAAATATATTAAAAACTATATAAATGAGGTATCACCATAATCATAGTGATATATAGAATAAAGATAATATAGTATTTTTAGTGTACGGTGTACTACCCCCAAAATATACCAAAAAAAGGATTTGACAATTTTCTTTTCCTCCATACATTAAAGAGTTAATAAAATCTCATCAATAAGCTAATGACCCACTAAAATTACTGTATATACTGGCGTATAAGACTACTTTTTAACCCCTTAAAATAATGGCTACAGTGGGGGGTCGTCTTATACGCCGGATATACGGGGGCCACACTGTGTGAGGTGTTTTTTTCCCCGTCAGCGCGCAGAGAGCCGCTTCCTGGGACCGCCGCGCATGCGCGGCAGTCCGCCTCTCACAGTCATTAGAAGAGGCTTAGTACGCGCTGACGGGGCGGCGTGCTGTATGCTAATGCAGCCGCCCTGTCACAGCGGTCGGCGTCACAGAGCTGGGGGTCACAGGCAGCACTTACAGAAGCATGTCGGATCTTCATTAATATCGCAGCTTACAGTTATGATCACCAGGCACTTGCTCTCTTGTTTGTTTTGCAAAGTTTTAAGCAGACTTTTTTTCATTTAGGAGAGGGGTAGTCTTATACAGTGAGTATATACCAAATTCTATATTTTTAGGGCAGAAGTTGGGGGTCGTCTTATACGCCCAGTCGTCTTATACGCCGGCATATACGGTAAGTATTTGTAAAATACATCTCATGTCGCAAAAAATAAGCCCTTATATGTCCAAATTTCCAAAAAAATGAAGATTGTAGAGCCATTATAAAGTGACAATGCATAATCTGCTCTGAATGGCGCAGCTCCCCTCCATGCCCTGGCGTGTGCCCATACAGCAGGTCACCACCACATATGGGGTATTGTTATACGCAACAGAGATTGGGTATCAAATTTTGTGGAACGTTTTAGTATTTTATCCACTGAGAATTTGTACATTTTATGAAAAACACATTCATTTAGGCAAAAAAAAATGCAATTTCGAAATCGCATCCAATTTTGTTTTAACCCCTGAAAAACAATTAAAGGGTTAACAAACTTCATAAAAGTTGTTTTACGTACGTTCAAAGCCCCTTAACATCTTACAAAAATGATAGTATGTATAAAAAACCATGGAGGCATAAAGTAGACATTCGGTGAATGTTAGTTATTACGTGTTTTGGTGTTATGACTTATGTATAGAAAAAGTAGAACATTTTGAATTTCGAAAATTGAGATTTTTTCCAAATTTTCAAATTTTCTCATAAATAAATGCAAAATATACCACCAAAATTTTTAAACTATCATGAAGTACAATGTGTCACGAGAAAACAATTTCAAAATCACTTGGATATGTTAAAGCGTTTCAAAGTTATAACCATTTATAGTGACACAGGGCAGATTTGAAAAAATTGGTTGTGTCAGGAAGGTGAAAAGTGGCTTCTGCGTTAAGGGGTTAAAGATGCTGTAGTTAAAAAGCTCGTAGTTGGATTTCGGGGAGGGCTGGTGGTCCACCGAGAGGCGAGCCTACCGCCTGTCCCAGACCCGCCTCTTGGACGCCCCCCAGGATGCGCTTTGCTGCGTGTCTCGGAGGCCTGAAGAGTGTTGAAAGCAGGCCGTTCACCCGATTATTGCAGCTAGGAATAATGGAACAGGACCATGGTTCTATTTTGTTGGTTTTAGGAACTAGAGCCATTGAAAACCAATCCAGGAAGCCCTGGTCCACCGCAGGTCTTAGACCCGCGGCGGGGCCAGCCCCATCCTAGACTTGGAGACTCTAGGTGACCTCTGCCCAGGGATGGGGTCAGAATAGAAGTTGTGGCTGGGACTGGCAGTGGCGGATTAAGTGTCCCATGGGCTGTTCACATGACTAGGGCCCCCTCAGCGTCCAAACCACTTTGCTATATCCTGTATATCTTGTACCGTTCATAAAAGTAATTTCATGAACTTTAAATGTTCTCTTCAAACCCATCTAAGACAGCCAATTACATTCTCTAACTGTATGAAACCATCTACCCCAACTACCGTCCAGACCAGATGTCCCAGACAGTGTAGGAGATCTACACTGACACCCATGGTTGGCCCAGCCTCTGGGTGCTCTGCAGCTGTCCACTTCAGAGCCCCCTTTAAAGAAATTTCCACAGCAGAGCCCCCTGTTAATAAAATGTCCACAGCAGAGCCATCTTTTAATTGAATGTCCACTTCAGGCCCCCCTTTAAAGAGATTTCCACAGCAGAGCCCTCCTCTAAAGAGATGTCCACAGCAGAACACCCCATTAATGAAATGTCTACTGCATAGGCCCCCTTAAATGAAATATTGACTGCAGAGCTCCCCTTTAATGAAATGTCCACAGCAGAGCCCCGTTTAAAGAAATATCCACAGCAGTGCCCCCCTTTACAGAAATGTCCAAATCAGTACCCCCCTTAACAGAAATGTCCACATGAGAGCCCCCTTTTAATGAAATGTCCACAGCAGAGCCCCTCCTTTACATAAATGTTCACAGCAGAGCTTCCTCTCCACTAATGAAATGTCCACAGCTGAGCTCCTTTGAAAAGAAAAACCGTCTTCGGCTTCTTCTCCCCACGACTGTCTTCTTTCCTTTCTGTCCACGAGCATACACTATGACGTCACGTGGCCACGACACCACCGCATTATAGTGAATGCATGTGGGCAGGAAGAGGAGAAATAACAGATAACACATTAACAAGGCTGTGTATAGCCCCTTAAAGGGAACCTGTCACCAGGAAACCCATTTTTAGCACACCCCCCTGTCCCCACAGAGCATAGTACATACACTGCCGAAGAGTTTTTGTATATAAAATTTGTTTTTACAGAAAAAAATAAGTTCTATATTATTACAATAATCAAAACAGGCGCATGGTCTTCATTAATCTGGTGCCCCTGCACTGCTCAGGAAATGTGCGCCATTTTTTGGGTGCTCTTATCATGCTAATGAATTGTTGTGCCAACAGAATTGTGGCGCACGTCAGTAATAATTTTGGTGCAGACTAAGCAGTAGCACATTGGGGCTGATGTATTATCGTATCTGCGCCAAAAAAGTGTTGGGAACTCTTTTTTTTTTTGCTGCAAAAGTGTTGCGAATAATTTATAATACGTTTCCGCCAGAAACAACAGATGTTTCCGGCTTTTTTAAGTGCAGAACAGATCAGGAAAAATCTAAAGAAAAACAGGTGCAGCCCATGTAGGATTTGGAGCACATCTCATTTGTGTCTCCATTTTTATGGCACCCGACTGATTAGTTCTGTCTGCGCATTAATTACTTACAGCCGTGCGCTACTTTAATACATCGGGCTATCAGTGGCGTAACTTGAAGCTGATGGGCCGCAGTGCAAAGTCTATGCCAGGCCCCCGACCATAATGTATGGATTTTAGTACTAGTCTTCTCATATGGGAAAGTGAGACCTTATGGGCCCCCTAAGCCTCTTGGGCTTGGGTGTGACCGCACCCTCTGCACCCCCTCAAGTTACTACCCTGCGGGCTATGCTTTCCGTCGTCGGATCTCAGATGCCGACTGTCGAGGTTGTGACAGAATTAATAAATTCCCCCCATTGGGGCAGATGTATTATCGTATCTGCGCCATAAACATGTTGGGGACTCACTTTTTTTGGTGCATAATTGTTCATTTATAATGAGTTGGCGCCAGAAAGAATAGTTGTTTCCTATTATCCCGAATCGTCTGTCTTTTTTTGATGCAGTAGGCACGGCCTATATTTTCCACATCTTCCGCCACATTTATGTCGAGTTTGTCGCCAGTTTTAGGCGCAAACAGACCAGGAAAAAAAGGGCGCAGTCCACGTAAAATTTTGACACACATCTTGTTTGTATCTGCATTTTTATGGAGCCCGACTGATTAGTTCCATCTGCGCATTAAATACTTACAGCCGTGCGATACTTTAATACATCGGGCCATGCTTTACGTAGTCTGATCTCAGATAGCGACTGTCGATGTTGCTACAGAATTAGTAAATCCCCCCATTAAGTGCACATTATTCAGTCTTGTCGGACATGGAGCAGTCACAACACAAAACTGGCGCATACACTTTATAACTACATGTACAAGCAGTTTGGCACAAGAGCTGTAATAGATTTACTAGATGTCACTTCTGTGTCCTGACCGGCCTTCTGTGTGACATTGTTATGTTTGTCCTCCGGGTAACATGGTAACCTGTGCACCGGGATACAGCTCGCCCCCGCACACCTCCGCTGCACGTCTCATACACACAGTCGTCTTAGTTGTTATTACAATCGCTGCGATTTCCCAAGGAATAATGACGTCCAAACCAGTTGTACCTGATCATGTGGTTACACTGGAGAACGTCCCAGCCCTGGCCCCGCCCCCTAACCCTTGCCCCGCCCCCTAACCCTTGCACGTGACCGATCACATGGCCATGACGTCAGCGAAGGTCCTTTAGCCTACTAACAGCTAGCATCCCCCTCGGTCGCAGGCCGAGCGGCAGTGTGAGGAGGACACTAGGGCCCGGTGAGACGTGTGCGCGGGGGTCCCGGCCGTGACGTCATACAGAGCGGCCTGACAACGGGTGAGCCGCTGTAGTCGGGGTGTCAGGTGGGCGAGTCTTCCGGGCGCCACTATTACGCAGCTCCTAGGAGTTGTGTGAGTGACGTGAGGAGATATCGCATGTAATCAGGACATGGAGAATAGTGCGGGGGATGCAGCAGAGCCGAGTGTGCTAGTTAACTGTTTGCTGTCCAGTAATGGTTGTGATGAGTAACTATATAGAGGTGTGTGTCCTGCACCCTGTGACAGGCAAGGGGTGTATACAGGGACACTTGTTGTGTGCGGTATTCCTCAGTTGGTCAGGGAGTGTTCACACTTGGCAGGTTCTCAGTGGTTTTCCCCATCCAGATGTGCAGGGATGTAGTCACACAGATTATATATGCCGGTATACAGTGTGTATATATATATATAACTCCAGATCATCCCTATCCCTTTATACTGCACAGTGTCTGTATATAAAATATGCCGAATTTATCTCAAATGCCACAATGAAACTGCAGTGGAACTATTTATGGGATGCCTGAGCGACTACCGCTCTATAGGTCATCCAGCTTTCCCAGGCTCCAGAACGGCACTATGTTCTGCAATGCAGCTACAGCTGAGGACTACATGGATCCTGTGGCGAGTTCATACACAAGATGTCCTGGTAGTCACCTGGGTGTGGGATGTTTGGGCTGTTGCTTAGCAACCTCTTCTTTAGCCCCCGGGTGTCCATGCTGCCTGTCTGCTCGCTCTGGAGCTGAGGTTGTCACCTGTATGTGAGTGGTTGTTACCGCTCTGAACTTCTATCACTGATATTAATTGTCTTTTTCTGAATGTCGCAGGCCACAAATTCTGCCCAAATGGTCGTTCAGCAAAGTTTAAGAAATCACTGCCTGTGCCCCACTGCTCTCCAGATAAACCCACATTGTGGACTCCCAGCACTTTATGGGGTTTAGCCTTTGTGGGTAAAGATTCTGTAATGCCCCTGAAATAGAAGGCGGCAAACCCCTGTAGTAGTTTAATTGTGATGACAGAGGAGGGGTGCATGCAGCTGATCCAAGATGTCCAGGAGTAAAGAAGCCGCACATCTCTGATTCAAGTTCTTTATTCACCCAGTGACACTGCAACGTTCAAACTCGCCAAGAGTAGAGGTGAGCCCAACCTGAACTAGGTACAGCAGCTCCGACCTAACAGGACATGTTGATTGATGGGCTGCAGAGCAGCCAATCAGGAAGTTTTATGCCCCCACCAGGTGTTCACCTGGCCAATCACAGCCATGCCTAATTGCTAGTGGCGTGAAGCTGTCTGATTGACCCATCAAGCAGCATGTCCAGGTCAGGCGGAAGCACCGAACCTATGGGTGCGTTCACCCGTTCAGTTTTTCAGATACAATTTGTGATGCCAAAAGCATGTGTGGATGATAATGGGCTAAGACAAATAATTGAAAGGTGCTGCGTCTGAAAAACTGTACGTGTGGACGCACCCTATATTTTGGGTTTGCTTATCTCTAACCAAGAGTCTTTTTCAATAATGATGCTTGGAGAGTTGAAGCGCTGCATTCTTGCTCGGTGTACAAAGAACTTTGTTGATGGCCGAAGCTTTTTTTCTGGGGACCCATGTGGTCACCTCTTCTGCAGCCTACAAGTTTACATCTACTGTGATGAATTCTAGTGGAGCAGAAGGAGAAGGAAGATGCTGGATGTGTAATATTACAGATAGGAAATGGCCCCTGCACTAGGTAATCATTCACATTAGATGAAATCACATTCTGATGTTTGTATATGGTTTGTTCTGACTGGAACCATTGGATTTGATGGCTTATTACAGGGAACCTCATCTGCATTTAACCTGAGGACAAAGGATTATAGGGACAGTAGCTGACTGTATAATCTATTTATATGGTATTGTAGTGGCAGCTCTTTATCAACTATGTGGAGCAGTGATTAAGGGTCCAAAATATATCTATATGGCAGCTGCACAACAAAACAGAAAAATATACTGGAATCAATGGGACTCGGGTCAGTACCGTATATATATGAGTATAAGCCTAGGCACCTAATTTCACCACCAAAAACTGGTAAAATTTATTGTCTCGAGTATAAGCTTAGGGTGGGAAATTCATTAGTCACAACCTCCAGCCAGTATAAAGTTGTCCAGCCCTCCCCCCCCCCCAGTATATAGCCTGCCAGCCCCCTTCCCCCCAGTATATAGCCTACCAGCCTCCCCCCCCCCCCCAGTGTATAGCCTGCCAGCCCCCTCCCCCCCCCAGTATATAGCCTGCCAGCCCCCTTCCCCCCAGTATATAGCCTACCAGCCTCCCCCGCCAATATATAGCCTGCCAGCCCCTTCCCCGCCAGTATGTAGCCTGCCAGCCCCTTCCCCGCCAGTATGTAGCCTGCCAGCCTCCTTTCCCCCAGTATATAGCCTGCCAGCCTCCTTTCCCCCAGTATATAGCCTGCCAACCCCCTTTCCCCCAGTACATAGCTTGCCCAGGCCTCTTCTCCCCAGTAAATAGCCTGCCAGCCCCCCGTAGTATATAGCCTGCCAGCCCCCCGTAGTATATAGCCTGCCAGCCCCCCGTAGTATATAGCCTGCCAGCCCCCCGTAGTATATAGCCTGCCAGCCCCCAGTAGTATGTAGCCTGCCAGCCCCCAGTAGTATGTAGCCTGCCAGCCCCCAGTAGTATGTAGCCTGCCAGCCCCCCGTAGTATGTAGCCTGCCAGCCCCCCGTAGTATGTAGCCTGCCAGCCCCCCGTAGTATGTAGCCTGCCAGCCCCCCGTAGTATGTAGCCTGCCAGCCCCCCGTAGTATGTAGCCTGCCAGCCCCCCGTAGTATGTAGCCTGCCAGCCCCCCGTAGTATGTAGCCTGCCAGCCCCCCGTAGTATGTAGCCTGCCAGCCCCCCGTAGTATGTAGCCTGCCAGCCTTCCGTAGTATGTAGCCTGCCAGCCTTCCGTAGTATGTAGCCTGCCAACCCCCCTTGTAGTATATAGCCTGCCAGCCCCCCCTTGTAGTATATAGCCTGCCAGCCCCCCCTTGTAGTATATAGCCTGCCAGCCCCCCCTTGTAATATGTAGCCTGCCAGCCCCCCCTCCCAAGAGGAGCTGAAGAGGACCCCAAGGACCCTAAGAGGCACCGGAGCATCGAAAGCAAGAAGAGGACTCTTTCCATGGGGAGAGGGGGCGACTCGACTTGAGTATAAGCCGAATTAGGTTTTTTCAGCCCAATGTTTGAGCTGAAAAATTTGGTTAATACTCAAGTATGTATGGTATAGGTATACTAGTAAAAGTAAAACCCTTGTCTTAACCCTGAGGGCGCATTCACATTTTCCGTTTTAGTTGTGTTTACATTGTGTTTTGAAACGCATTATAACGGCTGAGGAGAGGTGATTTGCCTAATTACATTATTGTTAACATTTGTGATGAGGAACCTTATCTAAACAACAAAATGGCCACTGATTACAAACCATCTGTCATCAGTTTTGCGGACCAATAGACTTCTATTGCCTTCCGTGATCCCCATCCGTGAAAATCAATGGACAGGTTTCAAAATAGTGTGATTGGTGCCCAGGCCTGCTGCTGTGGCAGTTGGAACCTGAGCCGTGATTGGGCGCTGTTGTGCCACAGGTCATTAATATGAGCTCTGAGCTTTGATTGGTTACTATAGGCAATAAGTATAAAAAAACTTATGTGTAAGGGCAGATGGATGGGGAGACTTATCAGAAATGTCTGAGGTAAAACTGTTCCAGTTGCCCATGGAAACCAATCAGAGATTAGCTATAATTTTATGAACAGCTGTACAGAAACAGACAGTCTGAGACGGAAAGAGAGAGACAGTCTGAGACGGAAAGAGAGAGACAGTCTGAGACGGAAAGAGAGAGACAGTCTGAGACGGAAAGAGAGAGACAGTCTGAGACGGAAAGAGAGAGACAGTCTGAGACGGAAAGAGAGAGACAGTCTGAGACGGAAAGAGAGAGACAGTCTGAGACGGAAAGAGAGAGACAGTCTGAGACGGAAAGAGAGAGACAGTCTGAGACGGAAAGAGAGAGACAGTCTGCCTCTGGCACTGACCATCGGATCTATCAGAGGCAAAGACGGATAGCTACAAACAGAATAGAGACAGTTGGAGACAGAAACTTTCAGAGACAGTCAGAGATAGATGGATACAAAGTAATTTTTTTGTTAACCCGTTCTATCTTGTTATAGCTAAGAGCAGTTATTTGCTATCCTGGGAAACGCTGGGAGCTACAGCTAGTTGTACATATAAATGAAAGAGATTACAGTATATTGAGTGTTGTATGGCTTTCCCCCTGCTTGTATCAGCGTCTGGTGTATGAGAGGAGATACTTGTTCCAGTACCTGGTGATATTTGTCGGATGGGGCTTTTCACACATTTCTGTTACATGAGGACATTGCTTTATTTTTCTTTCCACTTGTTAGAGGTTCCCTGTCACCTCTTTGTCATGTTTGTTCAGCTGAATGTACAACATGAGAGGGAACAGGGAGGTTTTCATGTAGTGACCTGTAGGCCAGGACTGACACAATGGAGAAATGTCTTTGCTTCCTTATTGTATTGTAAACAAGTAGGAGATATAATGCACAATGTCTTGTATATGGACTTACTAATAACATGTTACGTGGCAGAGAATAGTCCAGGTGGTGGTTTATGGTCACCACACCTGCTGTCAGATTTACTTTGAAGGGAACCTGTGTGATGTTATTTACCTATCAAATCTATGTTGACCCAAAGTAAGGGACATGTACACATGTGGAAACTATCATTGTAATGCTCACACTATACAGCTACCTAGTTCTGTACAGCAGGCCGAGGGAGGGGAGACGGTGTAATAGCCTGTGAAGCTGCAGCACAGAAGAGCTCTGGTAATGCCCCCAGACTCATTAGCATAATTTTATTTTTTAAAAGTTGGTTTAAGAAGGAAGGAGGCCATGGATAACAAATATAAGAAGATTGCCAAAGTTAGAGTGCCTGGATATATGAGTAAGGCTGGTGCCACACGTGGCGCTTTTGTCTGCGTTTGCAAACGCAGACAAAGTCGCGCCCACCGGGGCGGGCCTCGGCCCGATCGCATCGGCGTTTCTATGGAAACGCCTGCGATCGGGAACGAGCCGCCGGTGTTTCGTGTTAATTTAACGCAACGCAAACGCAGACAAAAGCGCCACGTGTGGCGCCAGCCTAAGTCTCCCTGGTTTATTGGATGGATTTTTAAGGAGAGGCTGAGCACTTGCCTAGCTTAGGACAGCCCACTAGACACTTGAGTGCTCATTTGCATACATGCTTAATGTTTGTTTTGCTGTGTAATTCTTCCTCCATCGCTGCCTAGAAAGTTGCAGTGTCCTTGTGCCTGGTTATGTCCGCCTATCCAGGGCTAATGGGCAGAAAGCATCTGACAGACTCCCTGTAATAAGCAGATCTAAGATGTCATAGCCCATAACTGCCTACACCTAAAAATACTGCAAGGTCGGCGGTGAGATATTTTGACTATTATGGTAAAGTTATAAATGGGGTGATAAGGAAATGTCACTGGGATGATAGGTGATGAGGACGGATTTATCCAGGGTATTTTGTACTGTCCTGCAGGACTTGTATGGAGCGTGTAGGCACTGGATATGGAAGGGCTTTATCACTCCTCTTCACCACTCTTATACACAATGACCATTTTTTTCTATTACTGTTATTTGGACTATTGATAGCTGGTACAAGTGAGTCAGAGGAAACCTTTAGCATGGAGCTTGCTGTCCAAAATACATTCAGCATTGCTACAGGCAAAATATTCACTTTCATTTGTAATTTCCTCAAAATATTTCAAAGTGCACCATTTAAAGAGAACCCGTCATGCAAAATAACCCCCTAGACCAAATATATTTTCATAAACTGCCATTAGAGAGCATTTCCTCTATCCCTTCATTGTCCCTCTACATGCCTGTAACCCTAAGCAATGAGGTCCTAAAGCTGTATGCAAATGACTGTGAAATGTCCACTCTATTCATGAGTGGGAGGCACAGCCACACCCCCAGTGCATGACTGACAGCCTGTATAATGGTGTGAGGCTGTATAATGATGTGCTTCCTGGTGCTGGTGGCCACGCCCCCTGCAGCCTGTGTGTGCGTGTGTATAGGAGAGATACAGCAGCTCCAGGCAGCCATGTTACAGCAGAACATGTCAGATTCATGTGTAGCTGATGTCTGTGTATTAGAAGGATGCAGCATGTCAGCAGATGCAGCACACACACTAGCCATGCTTTACTATACATTACACACAGACATGAACAGGGGGAGGGGGAACAGGGGTGACATCACTGCCTCTGACCATGTGACCAGCCTCATTTACATAATAAAGAAAAGATGATTTTTACAATGAATAATGTATGAAATAACTAGATAAAGGCTGGGATGGGATCCTTGTGAGCTGCTCCAACAGGTAGAGGTGACAGGACTAGTGACACAGACCTGATGACAGGTGTCCTTTAAGGGGGTCCAATCACTGGATGTACTACAGACACCCTGATTGTAGAGGTCCCCCACCTGCATCCAGAGCAAAAATTGAAGTACGGTAATGCATTTGAGGGGTTCACATCACATACACATTGACATATAGGGTGACATTTACTAAGGGCTTTGCACTGCACTTTTGTCGGACTGTGCACTCTCTTCCTGGCTAAAACGGCTTCCACGGGTATTTAAGAAGCATGTGCGCTGCCATTATGGTGCTCCTGACCTTTTTGTGATACAGCTGCGCTGGCTTCCATGCGACACAAATTAGGGGGCGTACCGCCGGACGGTCCGACTGATCTAAAATGAGCGCCGTATTTAACTTTCTAGTTGTCTCACACCCTTTTTTTTAAAGATGCACCACAAAAAAGATGGTGAACTCTGTCGGACTTGAGCAGGGAAGCGCCAGATTCAATATAAGCAGAAGGAGGAACAGAAAAAACACAGGGGTAACTAGGCAGAGAGTCTAGCGAGTCGAGGTGGGCAGATACATATGTGCAAGTCCCGCGGCTTGTTCACACCTCCTTTCCCTACGACATCCGGCTGTCAGCGGAATTATAACACATATGCCTACGGCTGCCATGCGCGGAGGCAGGAAGCTAAGCAGTAAAGCCGTGCATGCGCCATAGGCATGCGCCAGGGCAGTGAGGTATAGTGGTATGCCTACTAGTGCATTTGCTCAGGGTTATAATCAGAGGTGTTCATCCAAATGACGACTTGCTTCCTTGACACATTGATACAATCAGGACAGCGACATGGGGTGTACCATTTGGAGTATACATCTTAAGGACATGTGAATTATTTACCACACATCAAATGTACACCTCTTTTGGATTCAATTGGATCTGTTAAGTATACCATATGGCAATAATTGGTAATTTGCGTGCTATTTTATAAATGCTTAGATTCGAAAGCGTATACCTCCAGATGTCAGTATACAGCATTCCAATGTGACACAACATATTCTCTATGGCATGTCATATACGGCTTTATTGGTATCACTTGTCACACTTTCCCTACTTTATCCTCACCTGCACGCCTCACCTTTTCCCTTCCCCTCTATTTGTGGCACTTTTACCATGTTACTCATTATAAATACTTTCTCAGGTATATAAAAAATATTTTTGGCGATGTGATTATAACCCTGAGCAAATGCACTAGTAGGCATACCACTATACCTCACTGCACTGGCCACTTTACTCATTCTATGAAACGTGCGTCGGGGCAGCAGTCCTCCCCAGACATTGGAGTTGCATACGCTTTGCATTCGGTAAGGACTGGCTTACTTTACCACAATCGCCTCTCCCTCTCTTTAATTGCACATGTCATTACTATACACGAGCGAATCGCTATGTACTAACCCAGGAGGTTTTATTGGGTGTTGTGCTCCACTACCTAACCAGTCCATGCTTCTACAACTTTCATTACATACCTCAACTGTATGTCCGGGCATGACTGCCTTCTTTCTGTGTACCATCTGTATGTACCTTGCATCAATTTATGTACCATATATACTCGTGTATAAGCGAGTTTTTCAGCACAAGAATTGTGCTGAAAAATGTCCCCTAGGCTTATACACGAGTCAATACAAATGCCAATGCACTTAAAAAATAATAAACTTATATACTCGACCTCTGATGGCCCCGATGCGCAGCGCTGCTCCCCCGATGTCACCGCGGCTCGTCTTCTGGCTTCTGCGCCTGTCTTCTTTCTTCTGTAACATCCTGCAGGGTGCCGCCATGTTTTTCTCCCGGGCAGTGCATAGTATGATGTCTGCAGCGGCGCGTCATACTATGCGCCTGCCGGCCGGGAGAGAGCCATGGTGGCACCCTGCAGGATGTTACAGAAGAAAGAAGACAGGCGCGGAAGCCAGAAGGCGAGCCGCGGTGACATCGGGGGAGCAGCGCTGCGCATCGGGGCCATCAGAGGTCGAGTATATAAGTTTATTATTTTTTTTAATGATGGGCAGGCTGGGGTGTCTGTATACTACTGGCGGCAGGCTGTATACTACTGGCGGCAGGCTGTATACTACTGGCGGCAGGCTGTATACTACTGGGGGCAGGCTGTATACTACTGGGGGCAGGCTGTATACTACTGGGGGCAGGCTGTATACTACTGGGGGCAGGCTGTATACTACTGGGGGCAGGCTGTATACTACTGGGGGCAGGCTGTATACTACTGGGGGCAGGCTGTATACTACTGGGGGCAGGCTGTATACTACTGGGGGCAGGCTGTATACTACTGGGGGCAGGCTGAGGTGGCTGTATACTACTGGGGGCAGGCTGAGGTGACTGTATACTACTGGGGGCAGGCTGAGGTGACTGTATACTACTGGGGGCAGGCTGGGCTGGCTGTATACTACTGGGGGCAGGCTGGGCAGGCTGTATACTACTGGGGGCAGGCTGTATACTACTGGGGGCAGGCTGGGCTGGCGGTATACTACTGGGGGCAGGCTGGGCTGGCTGTATACTACTGGGGGCAGGCTGGGCTGGCTGTATACTACTGGGGGCAGGCTGTATACTACTGGGGGCAGGCTGTATACTACTGGGGGCAGGCTGTATACTACTGGGGGCAGGCTGTATACTACTGGGGGCAGGCTGGGCTGGCTGTATACTATAGGGGGCTGGATGGCTATATACTGGGGGGTGGGTGACCAATGCATTTCCCACCCTCGGCTTATACTCGAGTCAATAGGTTTTCCCAGTTTTTGGTGGTAAAATTAGGGGTCTCGGCTTATACTCTGGTTGGCTTATACTCGAGTATATTCGGTACTTTACCATGTAATGTCATTTAATCTATATCAATAAAGGTTGTATTAATTTTTATTCTCGTACTTTTGTAGTTCTGCCCTGTTTTTCTCCTCCTTGGAGTATAATATGTAAGAGAAGCGCCAGATTCATCATGATGAGCGCACGATCTTAGTGAATGCACTTTCTGTGAACTCCGGTGACCCTGTAAGTAAATGTGCCCCATAGTGGCAGACTGAGGCATAGTTGTGGCCTCTGCCTGACCACTATACGTAGGTTCCACCGAAAAAGGCAAGATGGAAAGACGCAGCAAGCTACGTTTTTCTATCCTGCTACCTCCTGCTGAGCGGTGTATACACTCAGTAGAGACTATAGAAGGCTATGGAGAGAAGATGCAGCGTATTTCATCCCTTCCTCGCCAAACAGATACGCCCCTCAGCAGAAGGGGGGACCTGGTGATGTCACTGTCCTATGAAATAACTGCGAAAACACCCAGTACACTCCTCTCCATTTTAAAGCCCCCAAGGCTGGGAAACCCCTTTAAACAGACCTAAGAGTAAGTATTGTTAGAGGATACTACATAGACATAGCATCTGCTAGTTCTACTCATCCCAGGGGGTATGGGTGTTGCATCCATAAAATAAAACTTAAAATGCTATTTTATGTCCATCTTCATATAGCCTAACTGGTTTGTCGTATTGTAGCTGAAATTGAGCCTTTTTTAACCCCTTTGATTGCTAACACCTCCTTTCCCTACGTCATCCAGCTGAATTATCACACATATGCCTCTGGCTGCCATGCGCGGAAGCAGGAAGCTAAGCAGTAAAACCGTGCGCCGTAGGCATTTGTGTTAAAATTTAGCCGACAGCCGAATGAGATGAAAATTGGCTCTCTTTTATCCCTATACTCCAGAAAGTATCAATGCACATTACCAGGCAGAGCTTCTACCCATGAAATCTATCACTGTACCCTATAATAAAACACATGATCTGCATGCACTGAACAGATTCCTAATGAAATGTATTATGAATACACTAATACAGTAAAATCATGTTATACTCTAAGGAAGCTTCCCCTGCCTTTAAGCATGCAACCCCTTTAAAAGAACACTTTTCTGTGCAAAGTTGGGCAATCTGCTCCAAGTGGCTTCATTGTATTTGTTGTGAAATGAAATATAACACTGCTAACACAAGTCATGGGATGTAATGCTAGCACCAGCCTATAGTGTCCACTAATGACTTACCTGTAATATGACTAGGTAGGAAGTAATACACCCCTGAATATGTATGTACAGGAGAAGAGCGTGTAATATGACCAATACTACAGAGCTTGTGCAGGTGGGGTGTCAGGCCCTGTCTGTGGAGAATCTTCCTGCTATACAGTACCAAGGGGGCTACATACAGTTAAAGGCATCTTCTATATGGCTCTTCAGTCACCATTGTGTTTCTACTTCCTTGTCTAGACCATAACATTACATTAATGCCGGCCATATCTACAGGCCTAGCAGGGTGCCACTTGTCCGCTGAGACGAATGGTCACAGAATAGATGAAAAATATCTTATTCCTTGGAGCCCTCCCCCTTTCTCTATTATTACAATTGGGATAATGGGGCAGATTAATCAATCAGTCTACAACAGAATTCTGTTACAATTCTTCTGTGTCCTGCAACAAGAGTTCAAGGCTACATGCACACGAACGTGTGCCCACCATGCTGTAGCCCGGCGGGCACACGTGGGCGCATGGGAGTGGAGGAGGGGGTGAGTGCTGCCTGCCTCTCTCCATAGAAAATACTAGCCGCACAGCCGTAGATACGGCCGAAGATAGAGCAGGCTCTACCTTTTTGCGGCTATGGCTCATTGCGCCCACCGTACCGAGCCCTTGGGGCATAGCTGCCTATGGGGAACGTAAGTACAGTCGCAAGCTTGCGGCCATACATGCGCCCCCCGATGGTTGTGTGCATGGGGCCTAAGACCGTTTTTATACCCTTTTTTAGTTAGTACACTAAAATGAGCTGGGTTCGGAAAAAGGCGTGTGGCCCCTGCGGAGGTGTGGGACCCCTTAGTTTAGCTTGTCTCCAGATGAGTCTGATTATAGTTCATCCAGTATAGTCTAGCTAAAATCTACCATCAAAATCAAGCATGAAAAACCAGGGGCACTTGATACAGGAACGATGAATGTGGTAGTCTAATATTTGTTATCCTTCCTTCTAAAAGCAATCTAATCAGCCAGAAGTGCTCAGGGGGGCATTACCAGAGCCCCTCTGTGCTGCAGCTTCAGAGGTTGTTACAGTGTGCAAGGAGCACCACCCTCCCCATCCAAATATTTTGGAACATGCTCTTCTGCAGTGAGGTTACATCAGGAAGGAGGGGAGGGCTTAAGTGAAGCAGAGAAAAGGGGTAGACCGTGAAACAGCCTGTGACTCTGCAGCACCAACAGGCTCCAGTAACAACCCCAGCACCATTGTGGGTCAGTAGCAAAATTTTATTGATTTTAGAAGAAGGGCTATGGATAACAAATATAACGAGATTACCACAGTCACAGTAGCTGAATTAATGAGGAAGTGTCCCTAGTTTATCATAATAATAAATAATACTTCCTTTATTTATATAGCGCACACAGATTACACAGAGCTTGCCAAATCAGTCCCTGTCCTCAATGGGGCTCACAGTCTAATCAATCTACTAGTATGTTTTGGAGTGTGGGAGGAAACCAGAGGACCCGGAGGAAACCCATGCAAACACAAAGAGAACATACAAACTCTATCATGCTGGATTTTGGTGATAGATTTCCTTTAACAATGGGCTATAAAACTGCATCCAATAGGAGATTCTGCAGAAGATTCTATAAAATTTTGCAGCAGGACTCACAAACATCACAATAGGAACTGTATAGTTCTAGTCCTGAGCGTCCATCATGTGATAGGAAGTGACTGCTGTATTTGTGGAGAAGGACAGAAATGAAGACTACTGTAACAGCTCATCTCTCCTCACCTTATGTAACATCATTCATACCCATGTAAATTTGCCTCTGGTGAGCACTTTATTATATATCACATTATTATATGGGACAATTGCTTGTAGACACTTGCTTTTCCTGTGCCTTGGCTCCGCACACCCCTTCCCCCGCAATCCTCTCCACGTCACCCATAATGACCACCCCATGAGATTCTCTGCTGTAATGATCCCAATGCCAGTACATGCTGCTCCATGTCATGTATGGACCCAGCGGGTCATCCACATCTGATCCGCTCATGTAACCATAGAGCAGCTTTTATTCCAGCTATGGCCGAATACTGGCAGTACCAAGTTTCTGCTCTATGGGTTTTTTTTCTGTAGCAAAGTAAATGGAGCGTGTACGACCAATCACTTACTGTTAGCTGCCTGAGATTTGGGAATACAGGTTACGTGGATTGTTCTCTATTATTTGGTGTGCGAGGTGTGAATAGATAGTGACTGGCGTGTAGCTGGTGTCGGATGACGGCTATTATGTCCTGTATGTATCCTAGTCACACAAGCCGCATATACCTTGTTACTGCCAGCCAGGTAACTGCAGGTGGGGCATTTCATACTTGTTACTTTTGCACTTTTTACCTTCATAATTTGCTTAGCAACCCTAAAACCATACAGATGTTATATGTGATATGATCACTGCTTCTCTGTAGTATTTACACTACTAATACTACATTGGATATGTGTAGCTATGTACTAATACTACATCGATCGGATATGTGTAGCTATGTACTAGTACTACATCGGATATGTGTAGCTATGTACTAGTACTACATCGGATATGTGTAGCTATGTACTAGTACTACATTGGATATGTGTAGCTATGTACTAGTACTACATCTGATATGTGTAGCTATGTACTAGTACTACATGGGATATGTGTAGCTATGTACTAGTACTACATCGGATATGTGTAGCTATGTACTAGTACTACATCGGATATGTGTAGCTATGTACTAGTACTACATGGGATATGTGTAGCTATGTACTAGTACTACATCTGATATGTGTAGCTATGTACTAGTACTATATCGGATATGTGTAGCTATGTACTAGTACTATATCGGATATGTGTAGCTATGTACTAGTACTATATCGGATATGTGTAGCTATGTACTAGTACTATATCGGATATGTGTAGCTATGTACTAATACTACATCGATCGGATATGTGTAGCTATGTACTAGTACTACATCGGATATGTGTAGCTATGTACTAGTACTACATTGGATATGTGTAGCTATGTACTAGTACTACATCTGATATGTGTAGCTATGTACTAGTACTACATGGGATATGTGTAGCTATGTACTAGTACTACATGGGATATGTGTAGCTATGTACTAGTACTACATGGGATATGTGTAGCTATGTACTAGTACTACATCGGATATGTGTAGCTATGTACTAGTACTACATCTGATATGTGTAGCTATGTACTAGTACTATATCGGATATGTGTAGCTATGTACTAGTACTATATCGGATATGTGTAGCTATGTACTAGTACTATATCGGATATGTGTAGCTATGTACTAGTACTACATCTGATATGTGTAGCTATGTATTAGTACTACATCGGATATGTGTAGCTATGTATTAGTACTACATCGGATATGTGTAGCTATGTACTAGTACTACATGGGATATGTGTAGCTATGTACTAGTACTACATGGGATATGTGTAGCTATGTACTAGTACTAAATGGGATATGTGTAGCTTTGTACTAGTACTACATCTGATATGTGTAGCTATGTACTAGTACTACATCTGATATGTGTAGCTATGTACTAGTACTACATGGGATATGTGTAGCTATGTACTAGTACTACATGGGATATGTGTAGCTATGTACTAGTACTAAATGGGATATGTGTAGCTTTGTACTAGTACTACATCTGATATGTGTAGCTATGTACTAGTACTACATCTGATATGTGTAGCTATGTACTAGTACTACATCGGATATGTGTAGCTATGTACTAATACTACATGGGATATGTGTAGCTATGTACTAGTACTACATGGGATATGTGTAGCTATGTACTAGTACTACATCTGATATGTGTAGCTATGTACTAGTACTACATCTGATATGTGTAGCTATGTACTAGTTCTACATCTGATATGTGTAGCTATGTACTAGTACTACATGGGATATGTGTAGCTGTGTACTAGTACTACATCTGATATGTGTAGCTATGTACTAGTACTACATCTGATATGTGTAGCTATGTAATAGTACTACATCTGATATGTGTAGCTATGTACTAGTACTACATGGGATATGTGTAGCTGTGTACTAGTACTACATCTGATATGTGTAGCTATGTACTAGTACTACATCTGATATGTGTAGCTATGTACTAGTACTACATCTGATATGTGTAGCTATGTATTAGTACTACATCTGATATGTGTAGCTATGTACTAGTACTACATCGGATAAGTGTAGCTATGTACTAATACTACATCGGATAAGTGTAGCTATGTACTAGTACTACATCTGATATGTGTAGCTATGTACTAGTACTACATCTGATATGTGTAGCTATGTACTAGTACTACATGGGATATGTGTAGCTATGTACTAGTACTACATCTGATATGTGTAGCTATGTACTAGTACTACATCTGATATGTGTAGCTATGTATTAGTACTACATCTGATATGTGTAGCTATGTATTAGTACTACATATGATATGTGTAGCTATGTACTAGTACTACATCGGATAAGTGTAGCTATGTACTAGTTCTACATCTGATATGTGTAGCTATGTACTAGTACTACATCTGATATGTGTAGCTATGTACTAGTACTACATGGGATATGTGTAGCTATGTACTAATACTACATCTGATATGTGTAGCTATGTATTAGTACTACATCGGATAAGTGTAGCTATGTACTAGTACTACATGGGATATGTGTAGCTATGTACTAATACTACATCGATCGGATATGTGTAGCTATGTACTAGTACTACATCTGATATGTGTAGCTATGTACTAGTACTACATCTGATATGTGTAGCTATGTACTAGTACTACATCTGATATGTGTAGCTATGTACTAGTACTACATCGGATAAGTGTAGCTATGTACTAGTACTACATCTGATATGTGTAGCTATGTACTAGTACTACATCTGATATGTGTAGCTATGTACTAGTACTACATCGGATAAGTGTAGCTATGTACTAGTACTACATGGGATATGTGTAGCTATGTACTAGTACTACATGGGATATGTTTAGCAATGTACTAGTACTACATCTGATATGTGTAGCTATGTACTAGTACTACATCTGATATGTGTAGCTATGTACTAGTACTACATCTGATATGTGTAGCTATGTACTAGTACTACATGGGATATGTGTAGCTATGTACTAGTACTACATCTGATATGTGTAGCTATGTACTAGTACTACATCTGATATGTGTAGCTATGTACTAGTACTACATCTGATATGTGTAGCTATGTACTAGTACTACATCTGATATGTGTAGCTATGTACTAGTACTACATCTGATATGTGTAGCTATGTACTAGTACTACATCTGATATGTGTAGCTATGTACTAGTACTACATCTGATATGTGTAGCTATGTACTAGTACTACATCTGATATGTGTAGCTATGTACTAGTACTACATCGGATAAGTGTAGCTATGTACTAGTACTACATCTGATATGTGTAGCTATGTACTAGTACTACATCTGATATGTGTAGCTATGTACTAGTACTACATCTGATATGTGTAGCTATGTACTAGTACTACATCGGATAAGTGTAGCTATGTACTAGTACTACATGGGATATGTGTAGCTATGTACTAGTACTACATCGGATAAGTGTAGCTATGTACTAGTACTACATGGGATATGTGTAGCTATGTACTAGTACTACATGGGATATGTTTAGCAATGTACTAGTACTACATCTGATATGTGTAGCTATGTACTAGTACTACATCTGATATGTGTAGCTATGTACTAGTACTACATCTGATATGTGTAGCTATGTACTAGTACTACATGGGATATGTGTAGCTATGTACTAGTACTACATCTGATATGTGTAGCTATGTACTAGTACTACATCTGATATGTGTAGCTATGTACTAGTACTACATCTGATATGTGTAGCTATGTACTAGTACTACATCTGATATGTGTAGCTATGTACTAGTACTACATCTGATATGTGTAGCTATGTACTAGTACTACATCTGATATGTGTAGCTATGTACTAGTACTACATGGGATATGTGTAGCTATGTACTAGTACTACATCTGATATGTGTAGCTATGTACTAGTACTACATCTGATATGTGTAGCTATGTACTAGTACTACATCTGATATGTGTAGCTATGTACTAGTACTACATCTGATATGTGTAGCTATGTACTAGTACTACATCTGATATGTGTAGCTATGTACTAGTACTACATCTGATATGTGTAGCTATGTACTAGTACTACATCTGATATGTGTAGCTATGTACTAGTACTACATCTGATATGTGTAGCTATGTACTAGTACTACATCTGATATGTGTAGCTATGTACTAGTACTACATGGGATATGTGTAGCTATGTACTAGTACTACATCTGATATGTGTAGCTATGTACTAGTACTACATCTGATATGTGTAGCTATGTACTAGTACTACATCGGATAAGTGTAGCTATGTACTAGTACTACATCTGATATGTGTAGCTATGTACTAGTACTACATCTGATATGTGTAGCTATGTACTAGTACTACATCTGATATGTGTAGCTATGTACTAGTACTACATCTGATATGTGTAGCTATGTACTAGTACTACATCGGATAAGTGTAGCTATGTACTAGTACTACATGGGATATGTGTAGCTATGTACTAGTACTACATCGGATATGTTTAGCAATGTACTAGTACTACATCTGATATGTGTAGCTATGTACTAGTACTACATCTGATATGTGTAGCTATGTACTAGTACTACATCTGATATGTGTAGCTATGTACTAGTACTACATCTGATATGTGTAGCTATGTACTAGTACTACATCTGATATGTGTAGCTGTGTACTAGTACTACATCTGATATGTGTAGCTATGTACTAGTACTACATGAAATATGTGTAGCTATGTACTAGTACTACATCTGATATGTGTAGCTATGTATTAGTACTACATCTGATATGTGTAGCTATGTACTAGTACTACATCTGATATGTGTAGCTATGTACTAATACTACATCTGTTATGTGTAGCAATGTACTAGTTATACATCGGATATCGGGGGGAGGGGGGGACCAGGTGGCATATGTTATGGGCATAATGCATACAGTTCCTGGTGTTAAGGTAGCCAGGTGTGGCCTGGGCCCGGATCTACTATAATATGGGCAAGAGCTGAGTGTTGGATGCTTAATATGGATGGCAGAAGCTGAGGAGCTCATTTTTGGCAATCTGATTTAGGTCTCCCCACCCTTCCCACCGATTCCTCCAGTGCCACCCCCTTCTCCCTCGAGCTCCACCCTCACATGTCCTTTATTCTTGGACAGCCTGCACCCATGTATTTTCTTCTCTGACAAACTGCACCCTAATTTCTCTCCATCTTAAAACACCTCTCCCCACCTCCTCACACGATCTGCACCCATTTGCACCCCTGCATACAAAGCAAGCACACAGAGTGATCCTCCAGGATGGGTGCTGATGTTACTTTGTGGTCCTGCAGATACTACATGCTGACAGATCTAATGTCAGCGCCAGTACAGCAATACTATTAAATGGCTCCTTAATCGCCACCTACCATTGGCTGTGAGTTAGGAGCTTTGCCATTCACAATATACGTACAAATAAAGAAGCATTTTTCAGAATCCTTAAACTGTGCATACAAGTCATAGACCCGATATTGCGATATTTGGCAGGGTGTGTTGTTGCTAGGTGCTGTGAGAACAATGGAGAAACCATGTAGGGTTTCCTAGATGTTACACTGTCTAAGGCTCCATGTATGGTTTGTTTTCTGTCTGCACTGTGCAGTAAGTACCTTTATCTACATGCATAGCACTGACATACCTGATTCTACAAATACTCCAATATTCTCCCAATACATTATAAACAAGATAAGGCTCTGTCCCTCTTTTAGAGGGAAATATACAAATATGTTTTCTAGGATGGGCTAAGAAAAACCACGCCTCTTAGCTACCATGTAAGGCAGCTCCCTTTAATATCAATCATGGCTTTCAGGAAGCCTAAGGATATGATCTGAGATGAATGTGAAACCAGTATATCTATTCCAGAAGGAACTGATAGGGTTTGAACCTGTGCAGGGAGACCCCAATGGATTTCAAGTCCATCGCCTTAATAACTTGGCCATGACTAATGACTGCAGACAGCACTGTTTAGATGTGGTTGCATCTCTTCATTACATTGTAGGAAACTGGTTTAGCTGAGTGAGAGGCTTTTGACTAGGGTCAGGAAGTAAGGGGGTGGTCACACGTTAGCGATCTGACTCCATTTTAAAAAATGGAATCAAAGCGCATGGACGTCCCGTTCGCGTATGTGTTTCTATGCAAACACATGCAATCAGTAACCAGCACCTGGTGTCTTGTATCTAGACAATACAAGAACTGGGTGCTGATTGCAGATCGCATGTGTTTCCATAGAAACACATATGCGATTTGCCCGTGGCATGCCCCCGAGTGCTTTGATTCAGTTTTTAAAGAGTCAAAATGCTGCACCCTTCCTACCAATTAAAGGACATCTACCACCAGGATGAAGGATTGTAAACAAAGCACACTGACATACTGGTCTGTGTTTTTTTTTATGCTTAAACATTATGCAAATGAGCTTACAAGGCTCTGGGCTTAATTGACATCCATGGAGCCAAGAGCCTCCCAGGCTCATTTGCATAATTTTTAAAGCACTATTTTGTGGAAAAAAAGCATAAGAAGCTATAAGAAGAGGGGATCATGCAAGAGGGGGCACATGTCTCCTGGTGGTAGGTGTCTTAAAGGCAGTGTGGAGACTTACAGCCATTGATGCTACTTAAGTGGATTCTGTGAAATGTGCAAATATGCTTTATGTCAGGGGCCTGTCATGCTTTATGTCAGGGGCCTGAGCAGCAGTGTTTTCCTTATCCCATCCTGGAAAATGTATTTGCATATTTCCCAGAATCCCATAGTGGAGTACAACGGCTAGAAGTCTCCACAGGACTACAAGGCTACAACAAGGCTACATCATCTCCCTATTGAGGGCTCTTGCTGACACCTTGTTGTTGGACTTTTTACTGCTGGAGTAAAGATGAGAAATTGAATGGAAGCGCCTCTTAGTGGTGACATAATAGGCTTGTCCAGGAGAAAAATGTTATGTCTGGAGGAGGCTGTAAAAATAACAAACCACTTATACTCACCTCTCTTGTTGGTTGCCTTGCCATTGTCTTACACTATCTGTTCTGTGTCCTTACAGAGCTGTGAGGAGAATGGAGGAGCAGTGTCCGGCCATGCAGGGACCACCCGTCCCTCCGTTCCAGCCACAGGTATGAATTTTTTTGAGTTGTCAGCAATTCTTGATTGTATATTTCCATATGCAAAATAAGGGGTTGTCCAGGTAGAACTGGATTTGAAAGCCAAAGCTGCTTTCTTCCAAATATTGATCACCTGACCGGGTAGTGTAAAGTATTGCCATTTTGCTCCATTGGTTTCTACTGCAACGGCAATACCGGCACCAACCATGGTCAGTTGTGGTCTTTTTTTTGTAAAAAAGCAGCCATGTTTTTCAAAGCTTGGACAAGCGGTTTAAAAAGATTGAGGGTCAGTCCTATAAGAATTCACAGAATTTATCGAATTGTTAATCAATCTATGGGCCTTCACTTATGGACCCTACAGAGGACTCCTAAATAGGATTGACTGCTCCATATGGAATGTCCATGGAGGTTTTTGTATGATGTGTAAGCATCGTACACTATTCCATTATCAAACTTTGCAAAATGAATGCAACTGATCACGTGGGTCATACTTGTGCCATTCTTAGAATAAACAAAAAACATATGTAAATCCAGACTCTCTCCTGCAATATATAAAATAATAATCTCTTGTATTTGATACTATTACTTTGTGCAAATGAGTGCAGTTATCATAGAAGAAGATGAGGCATTCATCCATGTCGCACTCTTTCACTCCAGAACTCTTGTGAGCGTGCAGATGCGACAGACTGTTAATTCAGTGACCCCTGTGCCCTTTGTAAGGAAGAATTGTGGGGGGAGGCATTGGATGGGAAGATGAAGATTGGGCTGTGAAGTTTGCATCCACTGCCCACTGTTAAACAGATTACCTCTAATGAAGTGTCTAATGCTCAGGGCTCATCAGCCTAATCTGCGGAGGCAGCTTCACCCCATCTCACAGAGCAAACCCCTGGCCCTCTGGCCCTGGACAGCCACTCTGGTCTCCTCTCTCAGGGAGGCGCCTGGCCCTAACCAAGCCAGACAGTTTGTGATCTGACATGCAAATATAGGTCATTGCATATGTAAATGTGTGATTACAACCTCGCATGCCAAAACACATTAGCCAGACTTTGGACTCAGCATGCGGCTGTCACTGTGTCTTAGAGACTCACGCTAATCTTTGTCAAGTCGGAAAGCGTTCTCAAAGTCGGAGAAAGGGCTAGGTTTTGTCTAATCAGATATTATTTTTTTTTCCCATTTACTACATATGTCTTCGGGATTGCACATGAAAAATTACTGCTGATCTGTGCGGTGCCACTAGGTACATGGACATAAGGTTATACACATTAGGTGATATTGATGTCAAAGAGATATTAAAGGAGCCACAAATGCAGGAATGGCTGACTGTTTTATCTAAGGTTATTTTCCTTCGTCTAAAGTGGAGTCACACTTTTTTTTCACCTTTTAAAGTTCTAATTCACACATCAGGAGCCACGGTCCATTTGTCTGCAGAGTTTCCTGCCGCAGCCATTGTAGTGATGCAGCTCGCTTCTATTACTGTGGTTCTGCAGTAATAATAATAATTCTTTATTTATATAGCGCCTCCAGAGTCTTGCCATGATCAAAGATCAAAGGGTCGCTGTAATTTCGGAAGCTTACAGCATCACAAGTTCAGTTCACAGGAACCACAGTCAGATCAGGAAACGTCTCAGGCTCACAGACCATGTTTCATACTTTATTTAGTTTCTCTATAGGAATAGATTTTGGTACAAAAATACACCAGAAAACTTATGTTATGTGTAATACAATTATCTCGGGAGAGGTGACAAGCCAGCAAACTGAAAGTAGATGGGGAAGCTGAGCATTTGCAGATTGTCATTCCATTATGTAGTATAGATGTTCTACATCTGGAAGACCACCTTAATGTAATTATAGATTGTCTTTAAGATTTAGCTTTCTGTATGTATAACCGTTCCATTATTATTATTTTTTTGCTAGGAAAGGAGATCTACCTTCAAAATCCATCATGATAAACCAGGGGCACTTACTCATAGTTCCAGGCACAGGGAACACGTTAATCTTCTTATTTTTTGCATAGCCTCCTTCCTTTTAAAATCACCTTTTAAAAGGATGCTAATAAGCCAGAAAGGTTCAGGCTGGGTGGGGGGGGGGCAGGAGTGGGCGTTTTTGGAGCTCCTCCATTCTCTGGCTTGATGGTCTCAGTGTCTCCCTCTACTCCCTCAGCACTCAGGAGCAGAGTGAGCCTGTAAGGTCAGAGCATGGAGGGCTCCTTGGTGCCCTTCTGGCTCATTAGCATAATTTTAAGAATTGATTATAGGAGGGAGGAGGACATGAATAACAAGAAGATTACAGCCATGGGGCCTGGATCTATGAGTAGGTGCCCCTGGCTTATCTTGCTTGATTTTGATGGTAGATTTCTTTTAACGTGTAATAAATATATATGTATATATATTGCTGATCATGCCCTTATTACTCATATATTTGGGTAAAGGAAGACATGCATTTGTATACTGAATATGAGTTTTGCTGCTTTAGATCTTTCTAACATGAGGACCTGATGCTAAATATTGGTTAATAAGTGTATATAAATGAGGAAATGACTAAAATGAGATTCTGATCCGTTCTGTAAGGACTAGCCGTACAGCAGTATGTCTCCTCTCGCTGCCTCCTGGGGTGCTCTTCTAACTGGGAGGTTAAAATTAGTATAGAGGAACATGGGGAGTCTTGTGCCTCTGGTTATAACTTTCTCACAAATCAAGTTTTCCTATTCCTTTAATTACCAGTAAGCAGCTTTTCCTTTGCATATTGGAGCCAGGTATGTGCAGTCCCACACAGCACCCAGATTTTAGTCTTTTATCCTGCATGATTTACCTTGCCAGACAGAGAGCTGAGCGTTTGTAGACATACATACACACTATACATCTGTGACTGATCCTCGGGAAGGGTGACGCTCTGCATATTTTTACAATATTTCAGTAACGTTTGATTAAATTTTATTGCTTATTAAAACATTTTAATCAGATGAATGTCAAACTAAGTGTATTTTCTCACATTTTAAGTTATTTGTTAATTCTCTAAAAAAAAATAAAGTTTTCAACAAAACTATCCTATAAAGTTTACATTTGTGGAGAAAAAACATGGTAAAATTGTCCTGATGTGCAGAGCTTATCCAAAGATGATCTCATTTATAGAAATGAAACATTGACCTGGACATGCAGGTACCAATGAGCTTTGGTCATGAAATGGTTAAGGGTCAGAATATTTATGACTTACTCTTAGCATCAGGCAAGTCAGGGTCTGACTATACAGCTCCAATGCATAACCTGTTAGCGGAGGCATCATGGTTCCATGTACTTAGTAGTGGCAGAACAAAGTATTTTCTTGAATAGTACAAAGATGATGACGGCCTATGCTAGTGATATGCTCCGGGCATTGACATCAGAACAGCTATTGTATAGAGCAGTGATGGCGAACCTTTTGGTGGCTGAGTGCCCAAACTGCAACCCCAAACCCCCCTTATTTATCGCGAGGTGACAACAAAAATTAAAGCAGTAACTTATTGCTCCCTGTTATTCAAAAAATTTCGATCATATTGGCCTGAGGACAAGATGGAAAATTTGCATAATTTTAGCTTCTTTCCAGAATCCCTCTGTACACAGAGAATCGTGTGGCTATCAGGAGGTCCTCCAAAGATAATCCGGCCCTGTCTACTCATTCACCCTCTTCCTACACTCCCAAGCAGTAAGTAAGTATCACTTTAATATAGGACCGAAAGCAGCATCTTTTAAGCTGCTTGGAACTGCAGGAAGATTCTTTGAATCCTGTCTGGTGTGCTGGGGCAATGGCCTGGGTGCCCACAGAAAGAGCTCAGAGTGCCACCTCTGGCACCCGTGCCATAGGTTCGCCACCACTGGTATAGAGAGTATTTTTCAGTCGCATAGGCAGCATGCTTCACATTGTTTCTTCTGTATTTCACATATATAGAAAGCGCTGCGGCCAGACATGGGTTACAACACACTGGGCAACTTTCAGATTGAGAAGAAGATTGGACGGGGTCAATTCAGTGAAGTTTACAGAGCCACGTGCCTTTTGGATAGAGTACCTGTCGCTTTAAAAAAGGTCCAGGTAAGCAAATATAGGAAAGAACATTTCATTTCATGTTATTGTTTTACTTGTCATTTATCTTGATTAAGGACCTATTGCTCATTTAAAGGGATTATCCACTAAAGAATCTTGTCCCCTGCTCTCCACAGTGTGGGAATACCGTAAGTGTCTGAGCAGTGGACATTTCATCTTTAGGATGGGGATGGTCTTTCCATATGATTGGAGCAACAGTTGCCCGTGTCTATTGTGCTCCATTTTCTCTATGTGCGACATTGGGAAATAGTTGAGCGCTGGTAAATGCCTTTCCCTATAATAGTGATGAAATCTCTGTTGTATGCCTTTTTACCTTTATGTGATAGGCATGAATTGGGATGACTAATACAGGAATCCTCTGCCTCACCCTTAGCTCAGATTCCTGGACACTTGTTAGAAAATAGTAAGGGAAGGTAGTTAAGGAGCTGCTTTTGTTAGTGGCTACTGTTCTGGCAGACTCTCCAATCCCTAAATTAGGGATTTTTATTTTTTAATACACTCTGTATATATGGCAGGAGAGCTCCCAGCATATAAGCTGAGCATATCCCTAGACTTACACTGACAGACATGCCTTTTGCCTCTATCTGCACAGCATACAGTTCATACTGTGGAAAACACAAGATGGAAAGACGTATCAAGCTGCCTCTGCCCATTCTGCTCCCTCTAGCTGAGCAACGTATATA
Source organism: Engystomops pustulosus (assembly GCF_040894005.1). Lineage (NCBI taxonomy): Eukaryota > Metazoa > Chordata > Amphibia > Anura > Leptodactylidae > Engystomops > Engystomops pustulosus. The sequence goes on along the minus strand of NC_092420.1, from coordinate 54,362,425 downwards.
CTCAGAGGAGGCCACTAGAGTCTATGGGGAAAAATGCAATGTATTGCATTCTCCTCCGGTGAGCTTAGAGGGGTATTCTCGTCTGAGCATTGATGTTTCATTTAATTCATTTGCCATTTCTTCAATTGGATGTTATTTAGAAAATGTATCTGCGTGAAGATAATTACCCATAAATGAAGCCTTGCTTAGAAACCAGATTATGGTCCTTAGATACGACCTCCGCTGGTGTGATTGCACAAAGAAACTAGACTATTTCTTATATGAAATGTCGAGGAGTTGCTACATGTCCTAGAGCCGTCCTGCAGTAGTGAATGCTGAATCCAGGTGGTCCGGCAGAGACCTCAAAAGCGCATGTGTGGCCACCACTGCCAGTGAGGGTGGTCATATCCAGGGACAGCTTGTTTATGGAAGATGAATTAAATTAAATATGAATTCCTGGATTAGAATACCCTTTTAAAGGGAACCTGTCAGCAGGAGACCCATTTTTAGCACTCCCCCAGTCCCCACAGAGCATAGTACATACACTGCCAAAGTGTTTTTGTATTAAAAATTGGTTTTACAGAAAAAAGATATGTTATATTGTACCTTTCATTAGCATGTGCTGTGTGACTAGGCAGTTGCCTTTTGGGAGGGGCTGGAAAGGAGCAGTATTCCCCCCACCCTTGGGGAACAGCTACTCCATGTGAACTTTTCAAATATATGAAAACACCCATCACTGGTCTTAGCGACGCCCCCTGCTCCTCTACAGCCAATCCCAAGTGTGGGGAGTTATTCATATATTTGAAAAGGTCACATGTTTCCCAAGGGTGGGGGGGGACTGCTCCTTTCCAGCCCCTCCCATTGGGCAACTGCCTAGTCACACAGCAGATGCTAATGAAAGGTACAATATAACATATCTTTTTTTCTGTAAAACCTATTTTTTTTATACAAAAACACTTTGGCAGTGTATATACTATGCTCTGTGGGGACTGGGGGAGTGCTAAAAATGGGTCTCCTGGTGACAGGTTCCCTTTAAGCTCAAGGATATCCCCAGTGATATCAATCTCGATACAAGGGCAGTGACATCACCCTGAACATAATTCCTCCTCCCACTTCAAAGGGGAAGGGGAGAAACAGGACGATGTATCCCACTTTGTGAGCATACAGTGTGGTAATCCTCCCAACGTATCCTTAAACCTTGTGTTAATGTAGCCTTAGGCCCGTGCACACACACCTATATGGCGGCCGTACGCTAGATGTACAAACGGCAACTAGCATATGGCTGCCATATAAGTGTATTGTACACAGCACAGCAAGTGTATTGTGGCCCGTGCGTAGCATGCGCTCCTCTGCATGAGGCTTTCCAGTAATATAATGCTCCATCTCGATTGTATATATATAAGATATTTCATTTTTTTATATGTATGATGTTACCATATGATTTGGATTTTTCTGTAATTAATTCTAGCTGCATAACTAATATCTGATGGTACACACATCCCTGGTTGAATGTACGCGGCATATATAAAATTCCAGTTTCTCAGGACTGTATACATATAGGGGGGTATGAGTGATAAGTCTTCCATCGCTTTTATAATGTTTCCGCCTATTGACCAGACCATAACAGAATATGAGCTCCCAGTATCCCCCACTGCTAAGCCGGCTCATTTAGTAGCACATCCTTGTCTTTGAATCCCTGTTCCCTTTTAATCTGCATAACATCTGCATATATTTGTGGGAGATCTGCTTTTTCTGTGTTTGCAGTGAATGACAGCTGCCAGCAGCTTTCCGAATGCTATTACAATATGCAAAACTCACTACTGAAAAGAACTGTGGATTTGTTTCAACTATTCTGCTGGAGATTCCTTTCATTAGAATGAAGCGTTTCAAAGCCGCCTTTGTGATTTTTGTGATATGTTATTTTGTACGTTTTCCGCTACAGCTTGCGAATCCACAGTTGGGCCGCACAAGTTTATTCTTCTTCTGTACCATTTATATGGGCCCCCAAACTGGAGAGGGTCTTTCTTTTCAGTTACCAGACCACATCCCGCATTTTAGCATTGTGCACACATGCAGCCACCAGCTCAGTTATTGTTCTCTTTTATGCCATACAAGTCTATGTCCTCTACAGAGGTATAAGTTGTACCGTATGCTTTGTGTATTGCCGCTACAGACGTCTCTAGTCCTCAGTTTGTGACCAGGAAGGAAGTGGTTCCCATCTGTCAGCTAAAGGGTAATATCATCATGTCATAGTCACATGACTAGTGGTGGCTCCTCTGGTCAACCTTGTCATCTCTCATAATATGTAACTACAGGTCCTGTAAAATGTAAACCTCACTTTGAGGACTGTAGATCCTGTGTCTTATTGTTTTACATATACGCAATTACTGACGGCTGTGGATTGTAGATCACTGATACTACTAATTGGGAAAGTACAACATGCAGAAGATGATATTTACTCCCTTAATAAAAGGGTTAAAGGACATTAATTGGGTTAAAGCGAGTGAAAAACAAATGGCCTCCCCTAATCTTCAGCTGTTCCCGTTCCAAAGCTTAGTGATTGAATAGGAGAATTTCCAAAATTTCAGCTTTTTACTAAAAAACACTGACTGGGCCTTTCCCTAACAAGGCTCATTCCTATATTCTCATCTGTAGTTTGCATCCAATGACATGTACACGTTTACATAAACAATGGCTTAAATATCGAGAAGTTGTAGCAGTCGCAAAGTGGTCTAAGCCGGCAGTGTGTATATACAGTATATCTCAGGTAGCGGGCGCGAAGAAGCCATAAGTAGCTATAAAGTAGCAGCGAGTATCCTGTCACTTTCCCAGCTGATGGCAGAGGTTCCAGCCGGAGCGCAGTGCGAGCGGCTCCAATGACAAGTCACTGTGTGTCCTCATATTTCTCCATCCATCCTGCTGGGGAGGGAGCTGTCACTGCATAGAAGAGATGTGATTGTAACTCCCCAAGGGCAGCTCACCAGCTTTATCTCCTTGAAAGGCCCACAGTGACTGTTACATGTATCCTGCTCAGATTTGTTTAGTCTGAGACAGAATCAAAGTATTTTAGCGCTCGTTGTCATCAGAGAATTTGTTGTCGCAGCTTTAATTGTGGAATACTACAGTAGAAATGAGGCACAGTCCATGTCATGCGTTTTGTTAGCTTTGTCCAAGTGTGTGTGTGTTGCCCGATTTTCTATCTTTGAGGGTGGGAATGTAGTTCCACAAGCCTGAGGCATGTCACGTAATGATCATCCGTAGAGCAGCGTTCAGGCATCGCCGCTATGCCTCCGCATTAATGGCGTCTTTGTAAATAACCGCATGTTCATCTTTATTTAATCCCTCGCAGATTTTTGATTTGATGGATGCCAAGGCAAGAGCAGACTGTATCAAAGAGATTGACCTCCTTAAGGTAAACACTTTTTGAAGTAACCCTAAGATTTGTTTGTACAGTGCGCTTTTTGTGTGAAATCTGCAGCTTTGATGATTTTGTTGTTACTTTCGTCTTTAGCTGAGACCCTTTTTCCAATGTGCCACATGAAGGCTTTGAACCACGTAGTTTTCACATCTCCTGTGAACTTGGCATCTTCTTAAATAAGGGAAGAAAGATGTTTACATCTTAGAATAAAACTGCATTAAAAGTCACTTTGCTGTTTCCTTATAACAAACACAGTGGGAGTATATGCTGCCCTCCAACTATTTATCACAAAATGAGGATTGCATATGTGGTTTACTGATATGTCCCCGCCATTGCTAGTAAACAACCAGATATAATCAGATTATTTCATTAGCAAACTATTCCAATCAGTCCACAGCACAGAAATTTACCATGAAAATCCATCATGATAGAGCAGGGACACTTACTGACTGTGGTCTTATATTTGTTATCCATGGCCTCCGTCCTTCTAAAATCAACATTGGAAATATTGATGTCAATCTGTTATTTCAGTACCAGGTGACTATTATGTTGTACGGATTCCTGAAGTAGTAGCTGTCAGTTCCTTACACACATAGTAGAAAAAATCAATAGTGGAATCTCAGTACCGCTGTAGAGTGACATGCCAAAAATATTTCTTTACTTATATGGCAAAGTATCATTTTGGTATTGAATGTTGTGATACTGATTTAAAGGACACCTGTCATCAGGTCTGTGTCACTTGTCCTGTCACTACTACCTGTTGGAGCAGATTACAAGGATCCCATCCCAGCCTTTATCTAGTTATTTCATACATTAATCATTGTAAAATCATCTATTCTTTATCATGTAAATGAGGCTGGTCACATGGTCAGAGGCAGTGATGTCACCCCTGTTCCCCCTCCCCTCTCCTCCCCCTGCTCATGTCTGTGTGTAATGTATAGTAAAGCATGGCTAGTGTGTGCTGCATCTGCTGACATGCTGCATCCTCCTAATATACAGTGAGAGACACAGACATCAGCTACACATGAATCTGACACGTTCTGCTGTAACATGGCTGCCTGGAGCTGCTGTATCTCTCCTAAACACACACACATGCACACACAGGCTGCAGGGGGCGTGGCCACCAGCACCAGGAAGCACATCATTATACAGCCTCGCATCATTATACAGGTCAGTCAAGCGCTGGGGGTGTGGCTGTGCCTCCCACTCATGAATAGAGTGGACAGCTTGAATATGCTAATGCTTCATTGGACATTTCACAGGTCATTTGCATACAGCTTTAGGACCTCATTGCTTAGGTTTACAGGCATGTAGAGGGACAATGAAGGGATAGAGGCAATGCTCTCTAATGGCAGTTTATGAAAATATATTTAGTTTAGGCGGGTTATTTTGCATGACGGGTTCTCTTTAAGTATAGTAAGTATTGTAATTGTGATACTAAATTAGTATCACAACATTCAATACCAAAATGATACTTTGAAGGATTTTTTTTTTCAGCATGTCACTTACTTGCTACAGGTGAGAATGACAAATTCTGGTATCCCTGCAACACTATTCTGATCTGAAGGGATCCGACTGCTGATTCATGAGAACGGACCCCCACCGATTACGAGAACTGTGGATCCTTGTGACAGAAGGAAGAGCACGTGCCCGGCTCTTCCATTTAGTACCATGGGAGCCTCAGAAATTGCTGAGCACAGCGCTTGGCTATCTCCAGCACTCAGTGTTCTGCTGCGCTTGGCAGGTTGTGACACTTCTATAGTATTGAGTGGCATGGACACTGGAGTGGGACAACTGTCCTCGTGCCCGGTGGAGTCCTAACAGTTGTGGATACAGAATAACAGTCAAATATGGTAGAAGCCCTTTAAGATGCATTATTACAGAAATTTCTGCAAATGATTCTGCAGACATTTACGTAATCATAATAAATTGTTATTAAAGGGGTCTTCTGAGAATCCTAACTAATGACCTTTACGACGTTATGATAATAACATTATCAGGAGAATTGCAAAGATATATTGCACCTAAAAGTGTAGCCCATGGATTATTTAGGGTCTCTCTCCACTACATCCACGGATGAAAGGGGTAAGGGACTTTAGGGACACGGTTTACCAAACCTTTTTGGACAGTTTCCATCCTAGTGGCACAAATTAAATTTTTTTAGAAGGAATACAATTTACATAACTTTTCCTGAGGGGATCATAGTGCCATAATGATATGTAGCCTTGCTAGTGTTATCCCTGTAGGATGGTAGTTGGGTACAGTACCACACACAACCGGCACTGTTCTTGGAACAACATGTAACAAAGTTGTCGCCTTTCTAGTCCCTATTAATTTGAGTTTGGACCTTTGCTACCTTTCAATTTCTTTTTTCTATTTTGTTTAGCAACTGAACCATCCAAATGTAATAAAATACTATGCATCGTTTATTGAAGACAATGAACTGAACATAGTCTTGGAACTTGCAGATGCCGGGGACCTGTCTAGGATGATAAAGGTATTTCATTTGTCTAGTATGGTATTTAATACTTAAGAACGTTTTGCTCATTTTATTATTATTTTTATCTTGCACCCCAACTTATCCCTAATGTTTTTTTAGATACACTATCTCCATTTCCCCAAGACTTGCAATCTAAAATAACTGAGGACTACGATTGAAAGTTTAGCATTTTAAAATGGGGTACATTAAAGGGGTTGGTCCACAACTCGGTGTCTATTTTTAGGGACGCCAGCAGCTGGCTTTTTGCTATTGCTTGCAACTTGTCTGTCATAGGACGGTAATTGCCACTCACACCACTGATGTCCATAGGAAATGACTGCTCCTGCCGCAAAGACGGGCAGGAATTGCACTGGCCCTGTATTTATATGGTGATGTGAGGCACGATGCATGCACTATGATTATGCCCAAGAGAAAGCGATGCAACCATGAGGTAGCCATTGTATGTGTGGCCAGTTCACAGCCAAAAACAATGGTAATGTTCATCCACAGATTTGGAGATACTGTGTAGACTGCTGGTGGCTGATCAGTGTGACTCCACCTGTTTCCTTGATTAAATGGAGCATCCCCATCAGTGGGCGTCTCAGCAGACTGACTCTCACTGATGAACATGGCTAACAGATAGAGGAGAACATCAAATAAAATCTAAACCAGGGACACTTGCTCATAGATCCAGCTACTGTGGCTATGGTAATCTTATATTTGTTATCCATGGCCTCCTTCCTTCTTAAATCTAATTTTAAAAGTATGCTAATAATACTGAAGGGCTACTGCAGTGGTTCCCAGAGCCCCTCTGTGCTGCAGATTCATAGGCTGTTACACTGTCTCGCCCTCCAACTATGCTCCCTCAGCACTTCCCCCTTGTAGAGTACTACCTGATGTAATCTCATCACAGCACAAGAATTTTCAGCACATAGTGGGGGAGGGGGATTGCACACTGTAACAGCCTGTGAAGCTGCACCACAGAGGGGGTCTGCACCCCCAGTGCCATTCACACTCATAATTTTAACAACTTACCTCTTCACCTGTTTTCTACGTTGATGCCCAGGCAATTTTCTGTTTTTTTTTTTTTTTAAGTTAATGTCTTTTACAAGCAATGGCTTTTTTATTTTTCTGTATATATAGCTGTATGGATTTTATTTTTGGAGTAAAATGTAGTTTTCAATAGCACACTTTTGGGTTTCATATATCCTACTGGTGAACTTTTATTTCTTTTGTTTGCCTCTATAATCAAACCTAAATAAAAATAATAATAAAAAAATCTATACACATACAGCATTAACATTTTTTTGTGTGATGGATGAATAAATAAAAAATAAATTAGGGCAAATTTTTTTTTTTTTTTTTTTAATTTTTGTCATACGGGATAAATGCAATTATAGTTTTGTAACCTGGATTGGGTTTTTACTTGTTTTGCAGACTTTTATACATATGTGTAATATATGATATATTATTTATCATTTTTATATTTTTTTACATTTTTTTATATTACTTTTTCCCACAAAGAGACACTGAAATTAGATTATTTGTTCTCTTGTATAATGCACTGCATTTCTTATGCAGTTCAGTGCATTGTATGTCCCTGCCTTTTATTAAGCTTCTGATAGATATGTATCCCAGACAGTCCTAGGGTCCTTCAGTGGACCCTGGGCTGCTGTGTGGCACCCCCCAATGGTTGCGACAGGTTGTTGATGGGTGACCAAGGGATCTTGCTCCTGCCCCAAAGTGGTGCCTTAATGATGATGGAAGCTTGCCCTCCTTGTCTCAGTATCTTGCCGATACTGTTGAAAGCTGTGGCAGTGCAGGGTCTAATAAGTTGGCACGCGGCTCTGACATGCACTGAAGACCACACACCTGTATCCCAGCAGTGGCGATCAGCAGTGACATAACCGCATCTCCAGCGCTGGATACAGAGAATGAGTTCCCATGTTGGGAAAGAAAGATAGGTTCTCTTTAAAAAAACAAAAAAACAAAAAAAACTTGTCATGCAAATTAACCCACCCAAAATAAAGGATTTATTTAAACTATGATGTGAGTCATGCATATTAAAATGTATTGGCCTTGCCCTGCTTCCTTGTTCCTTATTAACAGAATGATATTCTATCGTATGGAGAGTTCTGTTACATCATTGGGCACTTAGTCATGTGATCAGGATGACGTAATTGAAGGCCCTGTTACATCTAGAACATCTAACCCATATATGTATTGGTTCATATGAAATCACAGCAGCCTCCATGGAGGCTGGGGAGGAGTAAAAGTCCATGGAGGCCAATGTGATTTCATGTGATCAGATACATACATGAGGTACAGTTTGCTAATGTTAGGAGGCTAAAGAACCTGTGATATTACTCATGAGACATGAGGAGGAGTAGATGGGAAGAGCTGGCCGGGCAGGACGTGCCTTCTCTCATGCCAGGGAATATAACATATAGTTCATTTATGTGGATGTCAGTGAAAATGTGGTGGATCAAAATGGGCCAAATGGGCCTAAAATCATAAGAGGGGGGCACTAAAACTGGAGGTGACCGTAAAGAGCATTTAACTTCACTCTTTACCACAAAACGCTGTAATAGTACATCGATGGGCAGCAAGGGGTGTAAAGAGAGGGCTCACTGGGGGTGCCTCTCCATACAAAATATTGCAGTAATCACCTGCATCTAACACCCCTGATTGCAGGTATGTGACACCGTTAAATCCCTGTGGCAATGCTGCATTTAAAACCCAGCAGTACGTGCGTCTCACCATACTGTTCCAGATTGTCGCTCCTTCAGTGATATCATTGGGGAGTGAAGATCTGTAACCATGACTGCCTGGAGTCTATATAAGACTATCGCACATATATATATATATATATATATATATCTATATAAGCAGATCTGTGACAATGTGCCAGTAGCAAAACTGTCATATACTGCAATATATTGCAATTTTTTCCCGCTTCCCAGTAAATGGCCTGCAGTAATAAATACCGTGACTCGGTAAAATGGAAACGCAGAACTTGCGAGGGCGGAGAGTAACTGTGGGTAAAGTGGGACTTCAGATGTGGCACTAAACCTGTTTTAGAGAGGAGTCGCCAACTTATGATAGATCACTAAATCTGTGGGGTTGGCGCCTTAGGCTTATACTTGAGTCAGTTTGTTTTCCCAGGTTTTTCTGGTAAAATGAGTTGCCTTGGCTCCTAGTCGGGTTGGCTTATACTCGAGTATATACGGTACGTTCTCGATGCTTCTCTGTCAGTTGCTTTATTTTGGAGCCCAGCACGGGAGGTGTTCCAGTCTCGGCGGCAGTCGTTTTCTTTCATCTCCCTGACCTCTGATAAGTGCGCTCAGCATTTCGTCGGTTGCTAGTGCTCCTACTGGCAGGATAGTCCTTGATGTAACATCTTGTAGCATGTAATTCCATAAGGTTTTGTTCCCGGTTGAACTAAAGTTTTGTTCATTTGAGAAAACAATTGAATGAGGTGAATGTCAAGACTAGTAAACCATCAGCAGTGACTAAGCAACTCACTGATGATTTCTTACTGCCAAAAATATTTTTTGTTACAGAGATAGAAGTGGTTTAGGCTTATTTATACTGAAGATGAGTGCCAGCGCACCACAAATGGATCAGCGCTTGTTCACTTTGTAGTAACATGCTGCAGCCGTCGTAGCTTGTTCATGATTGTTCTACCACAATAATTAGTGTTATTTTTGGCTGCCTAGCTCTGGTCCTACAAGGGGATGTGCTGACGGCAAGGGTGAGCTATCAACCACACACAAGCAGTAGTTCACTTGTCGTCAACCTATGTACACAAGACTAAGTATCCCAATGCCTATTGACACCTTCCTGGGCTTCAGGAATAGTTTTGATTGTTAAACGTTTTTATAGTCGTTTATTTATTTAGTTTTTTTTAGGGCATTTCCAACTAACTTTACTCTTAAAGTGAACCTGGGATGTAATTTTTAGCTGGTAACATGTTCCAATAGCCTATTCTATGCTAATTTTAAAAATGCCTTTGTCAGCATTCTGAATCATTTCAGTTCTCTATATAATTTTATTTCACATTACCTGGCACCCTAACAGCAGCGTATGGTGAGTCCTGCTGCATCCTGCATGCCTATGTCTCAGTTTCTTTCTCTCTATACTCCTCCAGCTTAGGAGAGGGAAATGGTGTGGAGGAATAACGCACGAAGAGACCAAGATCCCACATTCTCAGGACTACCTGCTGGCATGGAGTGAAATAAAGTTTTATAAAGTACTGAAATAATTCAGAATGCTGACAGGCATTTTTGGAATAGCATAAGCTATTGGAACCTGTCTCTAGCTAATGATTACATTCCTGGTGTCAAAATGTGACCCAGAAAACATAAGTGAGAAAAACAAACTACTGTTTGTAGTGATGTACCTCTCCTAATACAGAATTACATTTTAAATTGTATTTTTGCACATTCAGAAGGCCTTATCCTAATGGTTCAGGCACTTTTGTTGACCAGGAATGTTGGGAGAGTTTTGCTCTGAAGGACGCAGGATTGTAAATGCTACTTGTCTATAACACTGGCTATAACTACAGATCAGTCCAAGATAAGTCATTCTTTGTGTTTATACAGTTACTCAACTTGTTATTTAGATGAGTTCTGTATGTAGTGTCATAAGGTGAACACGTGTCAATGCTATAGTGCTCTAGAAGTAGTGTTTTCTGTTTATATAGGGGGTAGACCGGTTTTGTAACAAGCTGATTTTTGCTTCATGCATATGTTAACAAGCTGATCTCCATCTTATTGACATCAAACATTCTCTGATGTGTAAATCTGGTGTAGACGGGTTGTATGGCCACGATGAAGAGATTACAAGTTATAGATCTATTTAATTTTTATGCAGTGTACCGTATCATTTGCCTAGGATACAAGTTTTTCTTTTTTTTTTATAATTCGCTGTAAACTTTTCAAAGGTATAGAACCACAGGGATTTTCTTGAAAAACATTTTAGATCACCTGAAGTCACAGAAGTTAAAAAAAAAAAAAAAAAAGCACAAGCTTTCAAAAAGAGCCAAATAAAATATACACATAAACATACTGAAATCAGCGCTTCTGCTCCCCCTGATGGGAAGGTTTCAGTTTTACCATTAAAATTGTCTAGAAACTTGAAATAAAGCTGTCGGGTTGCTTTTCTTACTTTTAGGATAAATGTTGTTTAAAGGGTTTTCTGACTCTGTCCATCTAGGATCCAATGACAGGTCTGTATCCCCTATTGGCTGGTATGTGAGCGCTTCAGCCAATCCGTGCTCTCAGCAGTTATGTTCTGTTTGAATGGAGTTTTATCACTCAATGATTGGTTGAAGGGCTTACGTGCAGGTCAAAGCACCCAGATATTCGTTGACGGACCCCGAGTCAGACAGAGAGGTAAGTGTAATTTATCTACTATGAAAACAAATTGTGTTAGACTACCATTTCAATGTTACAACACCTACCTGCTGTATTTATACTAATATATAAAGTGTCTACATATTGGGGGGAACCTATTAAGACTTGGTGTCGCAGGAGCGCACTTGTGTGGCAGAAAGCAATGTCAGACCTGGTAGAGAATTCGGCTGTAGAAAATACAAGGGGCCGAGGTGTCTGCACCATTCTCCCTGCTCTGTCGCACCCACTTTCAAAAAAAATTGTTGTTTTGGTCGAAAACCTTGCAAAAATGTTGCAGATGCGCCATTTAGATTGGGACTGTGCTCTGCTACGGTTATAATTTGTATATCTAATAAAGAACAGGTCATTTTTTTGTTTTCTTCCATAGTTTTATTTTTTGACTCTTATGGGGGGGCTGTCATCTTACCTGAGCTCTAGTAACACTAATGAATAATATTCTTCACCGCAGCCTCCATAGCAGCAATTGTCTGAAGAGTTTTGTAGGGATGATTTGTGCCGATGTAAATACAATGTGACATCATCTATTGTCAGTAGTGGACGCAATGATGGGGGTTTCTATGTTGCAATCTTGTCTTTATGGTAAATGAGGCGACTGCTCATAAATCCCCTGTGTACCAAGTGTCAGTCTATTGTTAATCCATGTGGTCAGAGAGACAATTTACAGGATATAGTAATATTTATCCAATGTAATGGATGGTCACATGGAAACATTTTTAGAAAATCATCAAAAATGATTAAAACATGATGAAAATATTGTAAAAAAAAATGTAGTTTTCTACAGGCTCCTCTCCTTTTAAAGCTCCATTCCAGTAATAGTAGGGGTCCCAAAGGTATGATCCCCAGAGATCACATGTCATTATTGATCTATCCTAAATCTTTCCTTTCTGTGTTTTCCCCAAGTATGGAGGTTTACATAAAATATATATTTTTAATAATTTAATTGGTAAACTAAGAAGTGATTTTATAAGACTATGGACAGTGTTTGTCTCCTGCAGTGTCTTACTATGATTGAAGTAGGGAAAAAAAATCAATTGGTTTCAGCACAGCGGTCAGGCTGTGTAGTCTGGACCGCCTTCTTATTTGGCTTTTAACATTTGTTAGGGGGTGGTCCAGACTACTGTGTGTTGATTTTATTGTAGAATGGATTCATACACTCTTCAACTCTACACAAGCCAAGAGGCCGCATACCAGGAACTCAGCCGGATCCCGTACTGCCCTTTTTTTCCCTAGTTTTTTTGTTTGTTTGCTCATAGCTCAAAGTTATTGTAAACAACTCAATAATACAGATCTGAGGGTCTTTCTGCCTACATACACTATAAGTTATTTGCCCCTTACAGGACATCTACCACCAGGATGAAGGATTGTAACCCAAGCACACTTACATGTGGAAGGTAAACTTCATTTTAGTGACCAGAGCCAGGCGGCTGCTGCTAAAGCAAATAAAATTATGGGATGTATGAAGAGAGGAATAGATTCTCATGATAAAGGACATAGTTTTGGACTATGGACTGGTCAAACCACACAAGAAATATTGTGTACAGTTTCGGGCATCGGTATATAAAAAGGATATAGTAGAACTGAAATGGGTGCAGAGGAGAGCAACCAGGATTATTAGGGGAATAGGGGGACTAGAATACACTGACAGATTACAAAATTTGGGATTATTCAGTTTAGAAACACGACAACTGAGGGGAGACCTCAGCAGGCAGTACTTGATCTCTCCTAAGATCTTTTTATACCTAGGCCTGTGACCAGGACAAGGTGGCATCCTCTACGCCTAGAGGAGAGGCGATTTTACCATCAACATAGACAAAGGTTCTTTACTGTAAGAACAGTGAGACTATGGAACTCTCTGCCGCAGGAGGTTGTTATGGCGGACTCTATGTACATGTTCAAGAGAGGCCTGGATGCCTTTCTGGAGAGCAAAAATATCACCGGTTATGGGGATAAAACATTTATTTAATTCTTAAAGGTTGGACTTGATGGTCTTTCATCTTTTTCCAGCCTTATATACTTTATACATGCTGGTGTGTCCCCCCCTGGCAGCATCCACTCCTCTTTTAGCTTCTTATGCCCCTTTTTTTTTTGCAATTAAAGGCTATGGAGCCCGGAGCCTTTAAAGAACATCTACCACCAGGATGAAGGATTGTAAAGAAAGCCCACTTACATGCTGGCGTGTGCCCCCTCTGACAGGATCAACTTTTATGTAAGCTTTCTATGACCTTGTTTTTAAGAAAAAATGGCTTTAAAATTTTGCAAATGAGCTCAAGAAGCTCCAGACTCCATTAACACCTATGGAGCCTGGAGCCCCTCATACTCATTTGCATAATTTTAAAATCCTTAAAAAAAAACAAAAAAACAAGCGCATAAGAAGCTAGTAGTAGAGAAGACCGTGCCAAAGGGGGCACACACCAGTATGTCAGTGTTTATAGCTTACAACCCTTGATCCTCGTAGTAGATGTTCTTTAAGGATTGTTTGCATAATTTTTAACCCCTTAACGACCAAGCCCTTTTTAATTTTTGCATTTTTATTTTTTACTCCCAACATTTGAAAATCCATAACTTTTTTTATTTTTCCATATAAAGGGATGTGTGAGGGCTTGTTTGCTGCGTAACAAATTGAAAGTCACAGTGATGGTATTTAAAATTCTCATCTGTGTACTGGGAAGGGAGAAAAAAAATCTAAATGCAGTAAAATTGGTGAAAAAAAATGCATTTGCACCGTTTTCTTGTGGGCTTGGCTCTTACAGCTTCCATTGTTCACTCTAAATTACATGTCTCCTTTATTCTTTGGGTTGGTACGAGGACGGGGATACTAAAACTTAAAACCTCCTGTACAAATGAATTTTTTTTCATTTTACCATCTTCTGGCGCTAATAACTTTTTCATATTATAGTGACCGGAGCTGTGTGTGGTGTCATTTTTTGCGACTTTTGATGATCTTTTCAATGGCATTTGTGTGCTATTTTTCATAAAAAAATAGCTTTGGGGAAAGGGGGTGATTTGATTTTTTTTTTTTTTTACTACTTTTCAGACCCCCAAAGGGTACTTTAACCATAGGTTGACTGATTGATTATACCATATACTTGTCATACTACAATAATAATACTACTGCAATATGCAGTAAATGCTCCTGACTATGAAGAGGGAGCAGCCCGTGAGCCCTCTCTTCAAACACCTGTCACCAAGGCGCGAGGTAGTAATATGTCACGCAATGTTAATCTGTTAAAGCTAAAAGAAGAGTGGATCCTGCCAGAGGGGATATACACCAGTATGTAAGTGTGCTTGGTTTACAATCCTTGATCCTGGTGGTAGATGTCCTTTTTAAGGAACTGAATAATAATTCTTTCCACCATTAACCACTATGCGCCCTCTAGTGGTGGTTGGAAGCAGTTCACATTTTGAGGAAGACACTTGCAGAATGTAAAGGATTATTACAATATGATTGATTGATTTTTTTATTTTTTTTATTTCAGCATTTTAAAAAACATAAAAGGTTGATCCCTGAGCGGACGGTTTGGAAATACTTTGTGCAGCTTTGCAGTGCCTTAGAACATATGCATTCCCGACGTGTTATGCACAGAGGTAACTTCTGAAGGCTATTCTTTATCTAGATGAACACAGCAGAGATTAATAAGGCAGTTGTTTTTCTCATGCACTGAGAACCCTGAATTCTATTGGAGGGTTTGCTCAGGAATTGGAGTTTATGCGCTGTCCTCTGGATGTTGATGGGTTAGAGGGGCGACTCTTTGCACAGAACTGGAAGCAGTTGGCTCTATGTCCTTGTAGTGGCTCCCTCTGAAGTGGCTCCCTCTGTTATAGCTTTTGGACTTGTAGTCTGCTTCTGGCTACATGCTTACATACCAAAAAAAACAATGTTTGACCATCAAAAAAGTCACAAAAATTAGTCCTTCTAATGGTCTAATGTCCCAGATAAGGCCATCATCTTAAAGGAAATGAAAATCAAGCATGAAGCAGGGACACTTACTACAGGCACCGTGACTGTGGTAATCTTGTTTGTAACCCTTCCTAAAAATATTCTGAGCCAGAATGGGTCTTGGTGTGTCACCAGCACCCCTCTGTGTTGTAGCTTCACGGGCTACCACTAAGGGAGCAGGAATCTCCCCCTCCTCCCTTAGCACTTCCCCCTGCCTCAGTCTGCTTTTATGTCACTGCAGCAGAGAAAGTTTCAGCACAAGTGCTCCTGCACATTGGGATAATAATTTAGTATTTCATGCTTTTTTTTAAATATGTTTTCAGCTCTTATTGTTAATTGCTTTCCTATAATATTGAGGGTAATGCGAAGCAAAAAAAATACTAAGTACTGATACTAAAATAAACAATAGTTTGCATTGGTCTCTAGCACCCAGCAATGGGGTAGAAGGGTGTATGTGTATATGTATTGGTGAATGCATTATGTGTTGTATCAGTCTTCATTGTTTCCGGTGAATTATCTTATTTGTATATTTGTCTGCTCACCAAAACTTCTGTTTTTCTCCCCAGATATTAAGCCAGCCAACGTGTTTATAACAGCCACAGGCGTGGTGAAGCTGGGGGATTTAGGATTGGGCCGCTTCTTCAGCTCCAAAACCACAGCTGCACATTCTTTAGGTAAGCCGTCCTAAGAGGCACGGGTAGTGAGCGGGTGTTTTACTGCCCCGTCTGATGCCATGTGTCAGCTGTGAAACCCGCAGCCCCCTCCGGAAAGCCTTATTAACCTGCGCTGGGGCGCACACTATTAATTTCACGTCGCTTTCAGGAGTTTCCTGTTATGACGACCTTTAACCCTGCCACTGACATTAAAAGAACCCGCTGCCATCATAACCACTGATTATTTATTTTATGGCTTTGTTGTTAAAATTTAAAGGGGAGAAAGAAATTCATGGGATTGGCCTACGGTAGAAGAACATTTTACCAGCAGTATAATGAAAGAATTACAAGTGCCCCATAAAAAGAAGTCTTTTTATTTGCTCTCAGAAAATGTGACAGCACAAGTCTGACCGCTTATATTTTCTCTACTTTTTCTCTAATGTCTGTATGTTTTAGAGGAGGAAATGCTACAACATGGGGTCAGGCTTTTATAGGCAACTTATTGGCATAGTGTAACTGCTTACCGTAATTAAACATTGAAGACTAGATGGGGCTGTGGGTACAGGTAGTGTCCTCTGCACTAGATTGTGGGTGGACAGTAGGTGATTTACACTTGTTTCCAACATGTTAAGTTTACTCTTTCTTTTAAAATACTTAGAGAACCTATTACATCAAAAATGCAGTCCATTCTGCAGACAACATGTTAATGATAAGTGATCTACCTGCACAATCTTTGTTATACAGCAGGAGGAGCTGAGAAGATTGTATATAGTTTCCTATTTACTGTCAGCATGTTATAGAGCAGGAAGAGCCGAGCAGATTGAACCTAATCTGAAGGCAGTATGATATTGAGCTGGAGGAACTGAGCAGATCATGAGTGTCATATCTGCAGGCAGCATGTTATAGAGCAGGATGAGCCGGGCAGATTCTACATAGTTTCCTATTTGATGGCAGCATTTTATACAGCAGGAGGAGCTGAGCAGATTGTACCTAATGTCCTATCTGAAGGCAGCATGTAAGAGCGGGAGGAACTTCGCAGTAACAGTGTTCCAGAGCAGGAGGGTCGGAGCATATTGTACATAATGAGGGAGACTGTTTTAGTTGTTTTGCTCGTGGTAACCAATCAGAACTCAGCTTTCATTTTCCCACAGCAGTTTATAAAAAGAGCAGTTTTATTCTCACACTTTTGATGAATCTCCCTCATAGCGAAGTGTTCTCATCTACATGCAGCATGTTATAGAGCAGGAGAGCAGACTACTTAGGAGGACATAATTTTCAGTTTGAAAAAATGTATGACTTTTTCCCACTAAAAAAAACTGCAGTGACCATTATAATCCACTCAATATAGTGGATTAAGCATAGAAGCAGGGCTAGTGCAGCACAGTGTAAAGGAAAATTTATTACTTACAGGTCGTTTTTTTTTTTTTAAATCACTAAAAAATTCCATTGTCGCTCCACTCCCCTTTTTGTGTAGGTGTTGCGACCTTTCATGCATTTTGGCAATTTAAAAGAAAAACGAAAAGGTCCCAGACACTGCTGACAGATTTATGAAAGGTCTAAAGCCACAATCTGAAGGGCAGCAGAGGTCCAAAGGCAGTCATAGTCCTATCCCAAGGAGCATGTTATAGAGCATGAGGAGCTGGGCATATTCATGGGGAAAAACATTAGAACTTTGTTAATTTAAATGTATTTTCTGTTATTTGGAGTCCAGTGGGAGGTCCTGATTGATTGGCCTCCTTCGTTATATAGGTGTGCTTAAAAATGAGATTCTCCTCTGGACGTCTAGCAGCAATGAGGATTACAATCCTCATGCACATGACTTTATGCTCAAAACAGGGTGAAGTGTACAGGCCGTTTTGGCCAGATGAAGGTGGTTGGGGCTGAGCCCTCCTCACCCCCCTATCTCCACAGGAGCTGAGTGGCCGTGCTGTAATTTGGGACAGGTATAGGACCTTCCCTATAATTTGTGGCGCAAAAACTACTAAATAGCAGCTCCTCACAGCCGCCATTGACTTCTATTATGCAGATAGCTCATAGCTGCCATTTACAGTGGTGTGTACGAGGCCTAAACGTTACATATACAATGTTTTTCCACAAGCCTGTATCTGAATCTGCTCAGCCATTCCTGCTCTATAACATGCTGCAACAATATCATGGTGACCGGTTCTTTCGGTGAAGTATTCTGAACACCGTTGAGCAGAGTACCTCCTCATCTACAAGAAAAAAAGACTGGAATCACTGATCTATCTTATTATACATTTAATATGGAATACAAGTATTCAGTAAAACCTTAGTCACCTGGTTTGTCTGTTTCTCCTTGAATGTCTGTAAACTCTCAAATTAAAGGGAAACTGTCCTCCTGGAAATGCTGTCTGTTCTGCAGGTTACATGTTATAGAGCAGGAGCAGCTGGATATATAGCTATAGTTTTGCAGGAATTTATTTCATATAACCTGACCTGTCTACGTTTTTCTCTTCGCTCTTTCATTGGTGAGAAGTCGGGGATGTGGTCTTAATGCATGAAATAAGCCAAAAAACAGTTTTTCATATCCAGTGTTTCTGTTTAGTCTCTGCCCAGAACCCAGGAAGACGCAGCTTACCTGCTGATCACATACACAAATTGATCATATTGATTGGTCGCCGTCTACTATTATCATTTATTTACCATTACGGTCATATATTGGTGCTACCAAGTATTTGCGCTGTGTATGTTTTTATATTAGGTATGCGGGCTTGTCGATGATTGACAGCTATTTCTGTACACACACTGACACTTGCAGGATTGTCAGTGATAAGTGCACATCTGTGTCTTCTCTGCATAGAAAGAGCAGAAATATAAGTTTATAAATTAGAAGTTATCCCAAAACTCTTGAATATTTGCCCAGCTCCTCCTGCTCTATTACATGCTCATCTATTGGCCGGACTGCATTGTCATGGTGACAGATTTGCTTTAAAAGATAGTTTCTTAAACATGATTATCCTCTGCATGTTTTCTGGTATTTTTATTTTTTTATACCACCCAACCTTGTCTTTGCCCAAGAAACCATATCAATGTTCTCCATAAATGGTATCAAGGATGGACAGCACTGTGTATTATCAGATATTATCAGATAGTGTATATATACACTAACACCTACCTACAACTCTAAATTCATTTCAATGGGCGTCACAAGAAGATTCCGTCCTCGATCCTTTTTTAGTTGCAAGTGGAAAAAACTAGCAATGGACTCTAGAAATGAATTGGAGGCAGATTTTGAAGCAGATTTTTTTGTGCCAATCTCCAGAATGAGAACTACGGTACTTCTTTATTCCCATAGTCTTTTGCAGTATAGTTAGATACACCAGATATTTCTAGTTTTTTCTTTTAGTCGTTCAAAAAGATGTTGAGTACTTCCCAAATTCAGTTCCTAAAGGCGCTTATTCCAACCCACTGTGTATTTTTAGCCCTTTGATTTTGTTTTCCATATTTCATACTTTGGATTTACTTTTTTTTCAAATTAGCAGTCTTGGTTCTTTCATTGTCCGCATGCGCAGTAATAGCTAAGATCAAATTGTAGCAGGTCTTATTTTACTTTATGTACTCCATTGTAATTGTACTGCACAAACTGTTCACATGTTAAATCTAGCGCTCGCTCTGCCTGAGCAAAACCCCGTAATTTGTGTTGCATGATGACTAGGGCAGCTGCGCCACCAAGGCTTCTTAAAAACCTGTGCAAGCAGTTTGCACTAGAAAGAACATGCAAAGTCTGACGAAAAATGGTGCAAAGCCCTTATTACATGTGCCCCAATGAGTGGTGTTTGGGAATGCATGCTAGACATTGTTTCGGTGGGTAGCACACATCCCCATGTATTCTGGGCTCATGCAGGTCTCATGTTTGCGTCTGGGTCAGTCTCTTCTGCTGTCAGTGGTGTATAAATGGACCTTGCACACTGATAACATGCGGGCCAAGGATCCGTTGTTTGCAGCGTGTTGTATGCACTCGTTCATATACATGAGGTCTAATCTGAGCTTTCATCAAAATGGGGGAGGAAAAAAGAGAAAAAAATTCTAGGAATTACTAAATCTACAACTTGTATTTTACATCTGTATGTCAGTGGATATGATGTCTATATGTTTTGTGAGTGATGAAAAACATTGAATTATTTTTTTAAATAAACTCCTTTATTTTGTTTGCTTATAGGTGTTATTATTTATATACTTTCCTGTTTCTTATTCCCTCCATTTTCCTACAGTGGGAACCCCATATTACATGTCGCCAGAGAGGATACATGAAAACGGATACAACTTCAAGTCTGATATTTGGTCATTAGGATGCCTACTTTATGAGGTAATCTCCAGAATGATTGAGTCTGTCTATGTGTATGGGGCAGAGAAAATAAGGATTGAGAATTAAGAATTTTAGTTATATTTTTGTCCTTTTCCCCAAATTGCACAACATGCACACACTGCCGAAATGAGCATGTATGTGTGTAAAATTGGATTTTCTAAATTGTGCACTGTCATGGGACCAAGGATGATCAATAAAACGTCATTACAGACACCTTACTGCTGATCATTGCAATCTGGGACTAAAGTAAAGCATCCAGAGACTTCACCAGAGGTCACAGTGGGCAGAGGGGTCCGTCTGTAAGTCCTGTATCTTTAAGTCCAGGCCCGCCTCTATTGGCGGTGTAGTCAGATGGACATATGCAGGCAGGCGGGCACATGTCACCCCTTCCTTGTCCGTAGAAAATAAGGTCATGCATACAGCTGAAGATAGAGCCTCACAGTATGGTGAGCCCTCGTTGTGTTCACCATAGCGAGCCCGGGGCACCATAGACACCTATGGTTGTCATATATCCAGCTGGCCGGAAATACGCCCCCCATACGTTCATGTGAATACACCCTAATAGTTTCTTATTTTAACACTCCAGTGTATTTATTTCCCATGAAAACTGTGAATATAAATGTCAGTCAATGGCTGTGGAATGTTTTGTCTTTTGTCTGCAGCTGAATATTAGTAACTACTAGCAGCACATTCTAGGTAGCTGGCAATTATTAAGAGTCCTTAAATACATGTATGTGCCTTGCAAGCTCCATGTAAGAGACACTCTAGTGAGGTCTAATTCAGATTGCTCTATGACAGTCCTGGGAGTCTCTAAGAGTTTTATGTCACTTTTCCCCCAATAGTTAGAACTTCTCAAAGTACAATTTGAAAATTGTAGAACAAGCTGAGCATTGTGAGCCAGGAGGCCTCAAATGATTGGTGAACTACCTAACCCTTTTCTTTACTCCTTAACTTAATCCCTATCGCTAATGTAGGGAGAAAACTGTCAATCAGAGGCAGATACACAATGTTAGCCCTTAGCTTATAAATACATAGGACTCATGATCATTGAAATGATTGGTTCACATTTGTTTTATACAACGTGATCAGCTGTAATTATTTTTTTATTTTTTCATGGGAATGGCACTACTTATGCTGAAAGTTGAAACTTTGATATGGCTTTTTATAATGTGTGCGCACACACTCTTGAACATCTATAAGCTGTAAAACAGGTAGCGCGGTTAATATCTGACTGGTCACTGGATAAAGTGCCTTCATCTACAAACGTGGAAACCTTTCATTTCCCAATTGTAGTGTAATTGACCCGTGTAGCGCGGCACCTTTTGCTTTTAAGCTTTAATCTTCATTAATTGTCTCTTCTCTCCTTCGGTGCAGTTGGGTGATTGTTTTGCTCAGATTATAACATATTGGCAATATGCCTGATCTTTTTAATTCTCCCTTAATAATGCATTATAACCAATGTACAATCCAGGTCACAGTCTCATAAATTGCACTTTGCACTCAGGCAAATTTACCATACACCTAAAGAGACGGGATCTATTCTACTTCCCACTTAACTCAGAGATGGAATTAATAAGGATCAAATGGCAGAATAGAATTTGCAAAGTGATTTTTTTTTTTTTTTTTTGTGTTTAATTTTGGTCCAACGTTTTTTTTTTTAAATTAATTGATATGCAAACAAGGTAAGTCCAATTAATAAGGAGATGATTTGCTTTTAATACACGGACCTTTACATGCCAAAATAGGTATTACATGCAATTTTTTCCCTTTGTCTTATTGTTAAGCACAGCTACTGGATTCTTGACAAGGTTGTAAGTTGGTGGCTTTTCAACACAGCATGGGGAGCGAAAGCAAAAGCGAGGGAGAAAGACTGCCACCAGCCTTAAAGACAGACAGTGGGATCCTGTCCTTCCACGACACCCCAGGAATACTAATCAGGCCGCCAGGTCAGGAGAGCAAGTCAATCATTCCCCAAGATCGGCTCAGTGTGCAAGATCAAATTAGCCTGAAAAATTCAGCTGCCGAGAGGAGAAATAAAAAAGGGGGGTGAGGTGGAGAGGAGGGAGGGAGGGGGAGGTAGAGGGAGAGAGCAGCTGTCAGAGAGAAGTCGGGAAGATACACTAATGAAGCAGATGAATAGTGCATAAAGCTTCAAAATAAAAACAGGACAGTTGACATTTTTCATCTGTCAAAGCAGGAGATGCATGAAAATATACTAGTCGCGGTTGGCTCCTCCGGGGGACGTTCTGCGTGTTATTTTATTATTTTTTTTTTCCCTTCCCACCTACAACGTGTGACATTAACCTGTTCACTGACAGAAGCGCCCTGCAAGGCACTGCTTGGCAGTGGGATTTCGGGAATAGCAGGAATAAGCCGCGCTATAAAGCATGTGCTCTGTGTATGGCGAGCAGGATGAGGTCTCAAAGAGAGAAAATTTCACTAGAATCTGCCGTGTTTATTTCAGAGTTAGTCAGGGTTTTTTTTTTTAAAAAAGCATCTCTAAATATTGCGTTCCTGTTCTAATATGTAAGAATTAATAGGATTTACCATCAAAGCTGGGGGTACACTTCAGAAAATATTAGCGTAGTATGGTTTACATTGAAATCCACTACTTTAATAGTATTGCCCACTTCTACCACAAAAGTAGTTTAAATATACAAAGGACAGTCTGTGAGATTGTAAAAGTGTTTACAGAAGTGATTTTATTTTTATAATTGTAAGCGCAGATAGGCAGGACTCTCTATCTTATATCTTGGCACAACAGTGTTTGTAGTGGCTGTGCAGGGAGATATCCGTCCCTCTGGACTCTAAACCCAAAATGAGACCTGAGCTATAAGCATGAATGAGTCTACTTAAAAGTTTATCTAACTTTGTGAGAACTTTGCTTATCTTATGACCCACTGATTAAAGGAAACCTACCAGTTAGAATGGCAGGGGTAAGCAGTAAGTACCGAGCACCAGCTCAGGGTGAGCTGGTGCCGGTGCTTAGTTTCGTTAGTGTTAATAACCGCTGTATCGCGGTTTTAACACTGTTTAAACTTTAGAGCAGAAGAGGCTTCGGCGCTGCGTGCGCACGACCGTGCGCGCGCCTACATAGGACATGCCGGAGCCCCTTTTGCTCTAAAGTTTAAACAGTGTTAAAACCGCGATACCGCGGTTTATAACACTAACGAAAGTAAGTACCGGCACCAGCTCACCCTGAGCTTGTGCTCGGTTCTTACTGCTTACCCCTGCCAATCTAACTGGTAGGTTTCCTTTAAATATAAATTATCGGGACTCTGAATACTTATGGTGCACAGAGTTGAAATGTGATATAAATGACTTATGGATAAGGCTTGAAAAAACAGAGAAGTATCCCAGCAACAGAATTAAAAATAATTAATTTATCTAATAATGTTAAAAATGAGCAGGTTGGTACTGCCATCCATACTGGCTGCACAAATTTGTTTAAGTCGCCCAAAATGTGACAGCCAGTATGGAGGGCAATACCAACCTGTTCCTTTTTAACATGTAATTAAACATTCTCAATTAATTTAATGTGTTGCTTTCTCTGTTTTTTAAAGCAAGATTTTGTGGCTTTACCGGTAGTTTTAAATTGTAAAATTTTGTAACAGAGTATTTCTTTAAAGGAAAACCTGTCACCAGAAATGGCATTTTTAGCTGGTGATAGGTTAGAATGATTAGTTTTAACCAGATTTTAAAGGGGTTTTCCCATGAAGGAAAGTTAGGCCCTATCCACGGGACTCTCACTGAGACCCCTCACTGATCAGCAAGTTAGGCCCTATCCCATGAATAGGGCCTAACTTTCCTTTGTGGGAAAACCCCTTTAAATATGCCTTTGTCAGCATTCTGTATCATATCAATACTTTATTTTAGTTTAAGTCACGATACCTGGCTCCCTCCCAGCATCATGTGGTGAGTCCCTGGGGAGGGGCAGCTGAAGCCTGTGATTCCTCATGCATTCTTCCTCTCCTCCACACCATCCCCAATGAGTATGGAGGAGAGGAGACTGACATATGCTGTTGACAGCAAGACAGGTAATATGAATTAAACTTTTATAAAGTACTGACGGAGGCTGAGAAAATTCAAAGAAGGTCCTATTGCTTAATGTATTTGCAGCTCAGGCCTTCCCATTAAAGTATATGGAAATGTGAAAAATATGGATGCCCCACATGTGTTTAAAAAAACACACAGAGGCAGATTTACTTACCCGGTCCATTTGCGATCCAGCAGCGCATTCTCTGCGCTGGATTCGGGTCCGGACGGGATTTATTAAGGTAGTTCCTCTGCCGTCCACCAGATGTCGCTGCTGCGCTGAAGAGCATCAGAACGCACTGGAATACACCGAGCCGGGGCGAGTGAAGGTAAGTGCAATTTTCGCGACAAATTTTTATTTTTTTTTAAATGCGGCGGTTTTTCAGAATCCGTCGGGTTTCCGTTCGGCCACGCCCCTCTATTTCCGTCGCGTGCATGCCAGCGCCGATGCGCCAAAATCCCGGGGAAATCGGCGCAAATCGGAAATATTCGGGTAACACGTCGGGAAAACGTGAATCGGGCCCTTAGTAAATGACCCCCACAGTCTTTTTATTCCAAATTCCATAGTGCAGTCCAGAGGAATCGTCACCACTGTCCGAAATGGCGATTTTTCTTACTGCCTTTCAGTGGTTGTCTGATCTTGTGTTGTTTTAAGGAATAACAAATAAAAGGACTATGTTGTATCGGTGAAGACTTGTCTGATGACTTGTTGAGCAGTCATGTGTCTGTTATCCTGCCTTCTGCTGATGACAGTACTACAAAGCCTGGCTGAGGAGCAGGAGCAGTGGGGATCAGTGTGGAAAGTCTGACATTTATTATTTCACAGTCTAAAAGTTTTATTACAAAATGTTTATATCGACTGTGTGTTTTCTTTGTTGTTGTTTATCAGATCTGTATTTTAGCTTGTTACATGTGCCGATTTCTTCACATCTTAATCTAAAGTGCCATGAAACGTGTGCACACGTTGCCAGCAGTAAAGAATGTTAAAATGTATAAACGCATGTAAGACACTTTATAAAGCTCATTAAGACATTGGTAACACTTTGTTAAAAATGGCGTTCTTGACTTCTCACCTAACGCTGCTACTTATACGCGTCTCT
This sequence comes from Engystomops pustulosus, assembly GCF_040894005.1. Lineage (NCBI taxonomy): Eukaryota > Metazoa > Chordata > Amphibia > Anura > Leptodactylidae > Engystomops > Engystomops pustulosus. The sequence goes on along the minus strand of NC_092420.1, from coordinate 54,337,080 downwards.
CTGGTGCAGTTGGCCGGTTCCCCGGAGTAGTATAAGTGTCTACAATGTAGCGGTCCATCACGGTCCACTCTTCTACCACATTCATTGCGTGTCCATATTAAACGCTACAAAAGGACTTCTGAACAACGATATGTGCCATAATGTCAACCACTACTTCATTTTATTATCAGTGCTGTTTTATATTCTCATTGATAATTTTATATAACCAGCAGTTAGTCAAGTCATGTTTTTTGCTCAGAGAACTAGAATAATTTTTTTCCCTAAAATGAACCACATTAGATGCAAAAATGATTATAATTATTTTTTGTGTTGAAAATAAAACTCTTTTTGGTTTAAGAAAATCTTATCCAATGTTTCTCCATTCTTCTAATTTACTATTTCCACCCTACATGTTACTTAGTTACTTTTAACCCCTGTGTCTGTCTAGTCACCCATGAAACAAGCCAACAGTAACCTGTCCTTGGCTTTACACACATCCTCCGCTTAATGTTTATATGATTAGTCAATGAGGAGTTCTCTATCACATACATGTAATAGTCATGTGTGGACAGACCAGGCACCTACCTATTGTGCGAACCTTTCTTTATTTGGTACAATGTGAACCTGATTCAATATATGTTTTGTGATTTGGGATGACCTGCTTCCTGTCAGATGTATATAGGTCTAGGCTCCTAAGCTCCCCCCAGAGGTAGATGTTGGTGGCCTTGGGCAGTCCTTTTGCTCTCCAGGAGATATGCTGATGCCCAAGGAGTCTGACAGCAACTTTCTTCTTCCCATCAGGGAGCTGCCTATTGTGTGTGGACATCCTTGCTTGTTGGCAAAACAAACATTGTAGTTTCTTGTTGGTTCACCATTCCTCAACATTATTCAGGGGCTTAGCAAGTTTTGATAACGTTGTACGTTTTGGTATTTTATAAATGCATCTCTTAAGTGCACCCACTATAGGATATCTTTTGGTTACTCTAGATATAAACAAACTCCTAGTCTGGAATATCTGCTCACAAAGACCATATTCATGAAGGGCCAACCATATTCTGCAGCGTATGAACTCCTACTATACTCCTTTATTAAAGGGAGTCTAGCAGCAGGTTTGACCTTGCAAAGTTGCACATAGTGTAAGGTAGCATCCATGCAGATCGGTGTAACCATATTTTGTGTGTTGTTAGTAGCACCAGGACTGTGACATTGGATTAATATTCTAGGATTTTAGCTGGATTTGGTGCCCTGAGGTGTTGTGGTGTGTATGAGATCTGTTCACTGGACACAGCACAGCCCCTCCCCTCTGCTCTGAATAAGAGCTGCGGCAGGCTTCTGCATAGGAAATACATGAGAGGGTTCATGTAGTTCTTCTACAATCCTAAAATATAAATGCATTATTCATAAACAAAACGCCCAAAGGTATAACTACATGGATCTCCAGGGCTGCCACCCAACAATGTCTGCAGCATTTTATATGGTAATATAAAAGCAATATATATACAAGTATATAATAACACAAAAGCAATAATATAATTTTGATACCATAAAGCATCGGTGGCCAAGCTGTTAACATTTCTTCTTTACCTTCATTTGTTGTCCGTATCATATAGTGAATTGTAAATTGATGCATAATCTTTTATTATGATTTAATCCTAGATGGCGGCCTTGCAAAGTCCTTTTTATGGAGACAAAATGAATCTTTACTCTTTGTGTAAGAAGATAGAGCAGTGCGACTACCCTCCGCTGCCATCTGACCACTACTCTGAGGAGGTATGTCAGAGATTGTCCCCTATGCATGTGCATAGGTGTGGGAAATCATTGTTTGCTCCAAATTTGTGATTGTGAACAATAGAGGGAAGTTACAAATTTGACAAATTCCAGGTAAAGTTTGTCATAGTACCATAAAAGGGGTTGTCCACTTTCAGCAAATAATGGATATTGTTTGTGAAATGAAAAGTTCTACATTTTTCTAATATACTTTCTGTATCAATTCCTCACAGTTTTCTAGATCTCTGCTTGCTGTCCTTCTATAGGAAGCTTCTATGTTTACTTACGGTGGATAGAAATCTGTCCCTGGTCATGTGATGTCACACAGGTGCACTTAGCTCAACACTTAGCCCTGATTAATCTCTGTGATATAATGAGATGTGCACCTGTGAGACATCACATGACCAGGAACCAGACTTTATCCACATGAAGTAAAAATGAGGCTTCCTATGGAATGACAGCAAGCAAAGATCTAGAAAACGGTAAGGAATTTATACAGAAATGGAAAAGTATGTAACATTCATAGACTGTAAGCTCCTGTGATCAGGGCCCTCCCTCCTATTGTTTCATATGGCTGTTTGTTCTGTGTAATGTAATATTATAGTTGTATATGTTTCCTATGATTTGTAAAGCGCTACTGAATTTGTTGGCGCGATATGAATAAAGATTATTATTATTATTATTAACATTTCATTACCCAAACAATATTTTGTAACTAGTAACAACATAACTTGAGCTAAGAATCTACAAGCAGCTAGAAGCTTGGGGATCATGAGCCCTTTCTTGTCTGAGAGCTCTCTGCGAGGACACCACTATGGAAAACATTGTTAGGCCTTGTGTACACAGCCATAAATGTCGTCCGTGAGCTTACTGCAAGAACGGCAGCTATGGTAGTCACCAAACGGGCATGGTCAAGGTGGCTGCACCACAAGTTATAGAGCAGGTCCTATTCTTGCCCCAATTTTGGCACAGCAGCTCCTCTTCCTATGGGAACGATGGGAGACGTGAGGAGCGCCAAGTTTACGGCCCGTTTTTCACATGGTGCAAACCTAGACCAGGTGCTTGAAGTATGGCAGTGGTGAGGCCGGATGCCACATATGCTGCATCATTAGGCCCCATGCACACAGCAGCAATGGTTGTGCGGCACCATTCCGCTCTGTACACGTGGAAAAGAAAGGACATGTCCCATCTTTTCCCCGTGTTACGGCACCGTGCATCTCAGTAGAGAGGGAAGAGGTCCCCCTCCTCCTCTCCATGGCCCCGGCCGTAGCTGAGCGGTCACACGTTCGTGTGGATGCAGCCTTGGTCTGTATTGTCTTTTATACTAGCTATAAGTTGGCTTCATTAGTGCCACGTTCCAGTGCGGGACATGAACAGCAGGGTCCTGCCATGTAAGTATTGTGTAGTGTTTGTATTATCATACAATATAATCGGGGGTCTCCCCTGTGTACAATAACTATATGGAAAACCCATGTTCTGAATCTGCCAGTGTAAGGGGCCACACTCCTGGTAACACTTTTGCTTGTGATCTTGTGCACGACTTTAACACTTCGGCAGCTTTTTGTTTCTCTGTTTCTGTATTCCTTTAAGTTTTGATGCAATAATTGTTGTGTATGAAGCGGGTTTTCCTGACCTGTACACATGGCTGTATAATGCCTATAATATAATGCATATTCTGCTCCCGTCTCTCCATTTACAGTTGTGGTTAATAATAGTATATGAGTGTCAGGGGCAGCCTTTTGTTCTGACACTCACATTGTCTCCTCCTTTCCCCTCTTCTCTCTCCTTCTTTCTTTCCTTCTCTCTCTCTCGTTCCCTCTCTACCCCCTCCCTCGCTCTTCCAGTCTGCACATGAATATTTCACATATCTGCATCCTCATCGCCTATTCTCCTTGACTAATTTTCAGACTGTCCGCATTTGCATTTCACATGGTAGCTTATTAGGAAGGTACAGGGATGCTCCAGGATGGCAGTTGCCATGGCGACCTGCGGGGGGATTATAATGAGGGTACCACTCGGCTGAGCGGCTGTGCCGGTCCTGCCTGCAGGGCTGTGATTTTGCTGCTAAGTGTGAATCCAGAGTCACAGCCCAGGGGCACATATCAAAAACTATGCCCCATAGAGGATCTCCCAGTAAAGAGCGACAGTTTTATTTCTATATATATATTTTTTATTTTTTTTATATCACATAACATTTTTAGTTACTACTTTAAAGCATCCGCCAGAAAAACCTACCTGTAGTTAACGCTTTCATTGCAAGGACCAAAGTATAAGTCAAGATTTATTTTTATTGTAGAGGTGAGATATAACAATATTTAGAAAGCCAATCCAAGCTGCATTTTATGGGTTTTATTAGGTTCATTTAATGTTTGTTTGGCAGAGAAAAAGAATTTATAACAGGCTCCAAAAATTTAATGGTAAAAATAAAAAAAATAAGAGAAGGAATTCCCCCCTCACCCATCTAATGCCACCCCAACACTCCATATGTCTCCCACCAGTGTCTTGTCCTGCGCCCTCCAGTACAGCAGGGACCTGTCTCCGCTATTTCCTCTGTGTCTAGAGGGACTGGTGAGGGAATGTAACTCTTTTAAGGGACATATTTTACCCCACTAAACTACCAGCCCATCAGGTAGGGAATGATTCCCTCATGTGAGATCTCACACATTTACCTATTAAAAAACATATCTCCTCAAAAGTCATGTGAAAATCAGCAGAGAAGAGTCATATATTGCAAGGGATGAGTCATGTTTAAAGGCTGCAGCAGAAAGGTTACGTCAGACGCCCCTATTTTCGGTGCTATAGTACCTAGAAACATGCAGATAATGGCAGCTAGAGACTACGTTGAAAGTGCGAGATGCGGATAAAGATCCAGTCTCCACATATTTCCTTTATTTCACCACAAGCCTGGTGTGATCGGAAATCACCCCCCCATCCCCATAGATCATAGTACATACACTGCCAAACATTTTTTGTATGAAAATCGGTTTTACTGAACAAAAGATAAATAAGTTATTACTTTTTAATGACATGTGCTGTGACTAGTCAAGTCGTCCCATGGGTGTAGCTGAAGAGGACTAGTTTCCCCCCACCCTTGGGAAACTGCTCCTCCGTGTGGGAGATTTTCAAAAGTATACTCCCGCCCCTCACCCGTCCTTCTCCTTCATTCTTTTGCCCCCTGCACAGGTCACCTACCCACATCCTGTCCACTGTCCTGAATTCTCGCTGACCTCCATGTCTCGTACTGTGCACATGGTCATGCACAGATGAACCGGTGTCAGCCGGAAGGTCACCATATTTGTCTGCACATGCGCCACGCTGGGCTGCTGACTCGGGTTGGTGCGCAGCCCTCAGTCAGTCGGCAGCGTAGTATCGCCGGCTCGGAGTAGCTGAACTACTCATCTTCAGCTACACCCACGGGGCGACTTGACTAGTCACACAGCACATGTAATTCAATGGTAATAAATAAGTTAGCTTTTGTTCTGTAAAACCGATTTTTCATACAAAAAATGTTTAACAGTGTATGTGCAATGCTCTATAAGGACAGGGGGTTGCTAAAAAGGGGTCTCCTGGTGACAGGGTTACCTTTTAAGCATGTTTCTCCTATAGAACTGAAGGCAGGGGCGTCTGAAGTGATATTCCCTGTGCAGCCTCTAAACTTGACTCATCTCGGGTAAAATATAACTATTATCTGTTGATTTTCCCATGGCAGAATTTTTTTTCCATAGGTAAATCCATGGTTAGATTTCAAATAAAAAAAAGTACATTCTGGAAAGGACATTTCATCCCCTACATGAGGGGCTAGTAGTAAAGTGAAGCTGAGCTATACATGTGCACATATGGTACATGCTGGTGTAGTCCCCCTATTGGTATAGTAGAGTATGTCTGATGTGGGCTCCATTATTAATAGTTTTCCTTCTCTCTTTAAAGCTGCGCATGTTGGTGAATACCTGCATAAATCCAGACCCAGAGAAGAGACCAGATGTGACCTACGTCTATGAGGTCGCAAAGAGAATGCACGCAATGACGGCCAGCAGCTAGATCCCCAGTCCTCGCCCTACGTCCATCACTTTCAAGAACGCCCCCAGCAAACTCCTGGAAGTGGGCAGACTCCCTGCTCCTCAGTGGCTCCGCAGTGTATTACAGGGGCCTCTACTGTTTTTGGATGGAACATTTTTAACCTTTCGGAATGGAATCCACCGCTTGTAGCTAAGCTCTCAATCTGCAGTCCCCACTGGGATGTCTGTCCTGGTGATTATGGGATAGGCTAGTCCTGATATAATATCTCCATGTATTCCACACTGTTGTAAGGATAAAGAATGAAAGACTTGGATGTACTTCTCTCCTAACATAATCCAGCAAATGAAAGCTACGCGTGGGGTATAGGAAACTCAAAGTGATCCCGGGAGGATAGATCAGTGATACATAGATGTCTGCCTTACAGGACGAGAAGGCCTTAACCCTTTCTGTACCTCGCTGCTCATTTGCCTTACCTTGTGCCTTATTATTTAGCAGAACTCAAGTGCAATGTAAAGTTTTATTTCCTTTTTATCCTTTTTTTTGCCCCATCTCCAGTATATATATATATTTTTATTATATTTTGGTGTATTTTACCACTTAGATTAATCTTTCTTAAAATTCTGATTCCGGCCAATATCCATCCATCTATTCTCACTGATGTCACATCAGCTTAGTGACATGTAGTCTGGCTACTGTATCACTTTATGTAACTGATAATCGTTTTATCTTGGGGCAGAATAGAGTGTAGGACCAAAATCAACCATTGGCTGGATTCTACTTGCCTTCAGAACCGGGAAAGTTTTTGTGCATTTGGGCCAGTGATGAAGCACTACCAGACTCCTCTATAACTTTGGGGTCTTCAGAATATGTAATGTTTGCACCTTGTAGCATATACAGATTTTCTTGTCATGCTAAGTATTTACTGGTACTTCTGGCCATGTATGGGGCAGTATTTTGGCTGGAAAGCATAATAAGGTACATAATATATATTATTTTTCCTTTTCACTAGGTGCCTTTTGTGATGATCAGGTTGAGTTTTTTTCACCCACTATAAATTTGGTGTTTGTTAGTTGGGTTGTGCCATGTACACATTTGCAGTGCTCAGAAGTCATTTGCTCATTGAGATCTTCTTGTTGATCCAGCAAGTAAAGTTTTTATTTGCTTTGTTTCCTTTTGATTTGACTACAGCCTTGTTCACAAGAGCAGATTTCTTTTTACAAAACACTTTAAGACACTATAGCAGTTCCTCCGGTGACATATTTAGTTATGTCTTATATCTTACACATTGGCTTCTATGTGTTATCTTCAGGGGCCTCATTTTATAGGAAATACGTGTGCAATTTAAAGGGGTTGTCCATTTTGCCTAATCTAGTGATCCATTCAGTTTCAGCACCTGCATCTGCTGGAGAGCAGTAGTGGAAGGTACATAATGGGAGACCACGGCTCTGATTCCATATACCCAAATACAACCTATGAAAAGGGGCCAACCCCTCTAACATCTGGTGAAAAATCACTAACCTGAGTATTTTTGTTCTGTCTGTATATGCACGGTTGTCAATATATTATATCTTATATAATACAAAATTGCCTTAATGGGGATCTACCACTAGGATGAAGGACTGTATGCAAATGAGCTTGGGGAACTCCAGGCTCCATAGGTGTTAATGGAACCTGGAGCCCCTCAGGCTAATTTACATACAGTCTTTCAACCTGGTGGTAGATGTCCTGTAAAACAATCTTCTTGTAGTTAAATCTCTGTTTGTCAAGTTAAAAAAGAAATATATATTTTATAAAGAAATTTTTACCAAAGAGGAATTTTATTTTTTTCCATAAACGTTGATGGGGAGGAGGAGGGTTTGGTTACTTTGTAGCATCCATATTATTATATAGCAATGTACATTCAAAGAGAGTATGAAGTATCACCTCGTCCCATAGAGGAAGCTATAATGTAACCAGCGCCATCCAGTACACGCCATTGGCCTCTTATATTATGTGCAATTGTAAAAAAGTACAGGTTTTGGTATCATGAGAGTATTTTATCCCCCCCCCCCCCCCCCTACATGAAATATACATGAATCCATATACAAATGAACACTTATTACTGTATTTATTTGGACAGAGTTATCATTATACTCAATGTTTCCTTTGTTCAATGTATAACATTAACCATTTTCCTTCTGTATCTTTTTCCATTGCTCCATGGTCATATACAAGTGTCACGGCCTGTAAGAGATAATTACAATGTGCTGTGCTTTCTTACAGATTCGAAATAAATATGAATTTCTAAAGTCAATTTTATGTGTCTATTTTGTCCTATGAGAGTGTCTAGTGTGCATGAATGATGAGACGGCACGTGTGGTCTGCTGGATATGGGCGCTGTGTAGTGTGGTCTGCTGGATATGGGCGCTGTGTAGTGTGGTCTGCTGGACATGGGTGCTGTGTAGTGTGGTCTGCTGGATATGGGTGCTGTGTAGTGTGTTCTGCTGGACATGGGCGCTGTGTAGTGTGGTCTGCTGGATACGGGCGCTGTGTAGTGTGGTCTGCTGGATATGGGCGCTGTGTAGTGTGGTCTGCTGGATACGGGCGCTGTGTAGTGTGGTCTGCTGGATATGGGCGCTGTGTAGTGTGGTCTGCTGGATATGGGTGCTGTGTAGTGTGGTCTGCTGGACATGGGTGCTGTGTAGTGTGGTCTGCTGGACATGGGTGCTGTGTAGTGTGGTCTGCTGGATATGGGTGCTGTGTAGTGTGGTCTGCTGGATATAGGTGCTGTGTAGTGTGGTCTGCTGGATATGGGTGCTGTGTAGTGTGGTCTGCTGGATATGGGTTCTGTGTAGTGTGGTCTGCTGGATATGGGTTCTGTGTAGTGTGGTCTGCTGGATATGGGTGCTGTGTAGTGTGGTCTGCTGGATATGGGTGCTGTGTAGTGTGGTCTGCTGGACATGGGTGCTGTGTAGTGTGGTCTGCTGGACATGGGTGCTGTGTAGTGTGGTCTGCTGGATACGGGTGCTGTGTAGTGTGGTCTGCTGGATACGGGCGCTGTGTAGTGTGGTCTGCTGGATACGGGCGCTGTGTAGTGTGGTCTGCTGGATACGGGCGCTGTGTAGTGTGGTCTGCTGGATACGGGCGCTGTGTAGTGTGGTCTGCTGGATATGGGCGCTGTGTAGTGTGGTCTGCTGGATATGGGTGCTGTGTAGTGTGGTCTGCTGGATATGGGTGCTGTGTAGTGTGGTCTGCTGGACATGGGTGCTGTGTAGTGTGGTCTGCTGGATATGGGCGCTGTGTAGTGGTGTCAGCTGGATATGGGTGCTGTGTAGTGGTGTCAGCTGGATATGGGTGCTGTGTAGTGTGGTCTGCTGGATATGGGTGCTGTCTAGTGGATTTCTGCTGGATATGGGTGCTGTGTAGTGGGGTCTGCTGGATATGGGTGCTGTCTAGTGGGATCTGCTGGATATGGGTGCTGTGTAGTGGGGTCTCCTGGATGTGGGTGCTGTGTAGTGTGGTCTCCTGGATGATATGGGTGCTGTGTAGTGTGGTCTTCTGGATTTAGGGGCTGTGCTGTGTAGTCTGTTGGATGCGGCTGCTGAGTCTTTTGGATTTGCAGAGAAACGTGGTAATATTTGTATTGTGTAGTGTGAATCTATTAATATATTTAATGTGATGTAGTGTATATCTAAAATGTATTGAGACTTGTAGATCTACTATTGTGTGAGTGTGTGTGTTTATGTATATATATATATGTGTTTATATATATATATATATATATATATATATATATATATATATATATATATATATAATTTATATATATATAATTTATAGATATTAATATTAGATATCATTTATATATTGGCGCCTATAATCTTGAAAGGCAGGAATAATGTTGCCGTACGGTATAAACACATGTCACACATCCTCGTCGTACACATCTCCCTGCATTGTGTATCATTGACCTCAAAGCTTTGGCTCATTGTGTAGTACAAACCACGACTTCTCACCCCGCAGTGAGATATTAATGATTTATCTTTTTCAATACAAACATATTGGGGAGGGGGAGGGGTGTTGAAAAGCTGTCCTCAAACTTCCTCAAAGTAAAACGGTTTGCTGTGGGTTTAGATGCTTCCTAATCCTTTCTAAAGCAAAACGAAGCAATTATTTTGTCTTTCCTACAGATGTTTTGCTCCACACGGCCATCCATAATACCTACTGTTATTAGCAAAAAAGCCTCTCTGTTGAAGAAACCTTCATTAAGCGGAATCCCGCTGAAACCGCTATTGATCCAAAACCTCTCGTAGGTTCTGCTGGACACAATATCTTTTCCCTCTGCTCCCTATTTCCCTCCAGGGATAAAAGGCCAGATTAAAAAAAAATAGGAGATTTTTTTTTTCCATTTTTTTTATTTTTGCTATACACCGCAGAGTTATTTCATTTGCAAGCAGTTTTCAGAATCAAAAAAAGTGAAGATCTTCAGAGGACAGGAAGAATCGAAGATCTTGCTTTTCCCTGCGGTCAACCTCGGGAAGCGTGTTTGATAGAATTTAAATGTTCACTTCACACTAACAATTACTATTCATGTTGCTCCTTTGATGTTACATGCAGTGGATCTGTGGTATCTTTCCAACATCTAAATAACGCAGCTGAATCCGTGTTGTTATATACGCTGATATATATTTTTCTGTCCCGCTGGTTTTCTGCACTCCTCAATTTTAAGATCTTCCAGTCATCTGTAGAAGACTAGACACACAGCAGACTGCATTTTTTTATTGTTTGAATCTAAACATTGATCTTGTAATCTTACAATAGTTGCGATTGGATTGATCACACAACCTGTTAGGCCAAGTTCACACCTGCGTCATGACCTCCACTATTGACCTCTCCACCAAAATGATATTAACGGAAGACTAACGGATCCTTTGAAATGTCTCTCAATGTCAATTGACTATTAATGGTTTACATTTTTTATGGACAATTGAACAGAAACTACAGAACCATTTTTTTTTTTCCCATCTGAAGTAACGGAAACCATTGTCCATTGACATGAATTGAAAATTTACCTGATTTGTTAGTGTTTCATTGTTATAATTTTTGTGACGGAATGTAATAATAGAAATCCAAACCGAGGTGTAAACTGGGTCCGTAATTTTATATTACCATCTTCTAATAACTGCTTTAACGCTGATATATTTTTGATGGGTACAAAAAAAAAAAAAGATTGTCCCCCCCTCCCCCTTACTGTCTATAGGCTGTAAATGCACTTGTGACACTGCACAATATCAGTTAGTAGTGTTGAGCTACAGTATGTCATTTCTTCATATAAAGCTCTGTTTCAATGGTAAGATCAAAAAAGTTCTTTTTTTTTTGCTCATCTTGATAGAAAAAAACCATATGTAGATATGTTTGCTAATTTATTAAAGAAGAAAGACTGGAATATTACGTGGTCATAAGTATTCAGACCCTTTGCTGTGACACTCTTAATTACACACTGTCCATTTCCTTCTGATCCTACTTAAAATGTTTCTGCTCCTTCATTGTGTTTAAATAAACTGGGGGACATTTACTATGGTGTTTCCGCCAGTTTTGTGGCGCTCTCACCACATGTTCTGCTCTCAGACCTATGTATTAGCTGTCGGGGACAGAAAAAATGACTTTTTCCGTCTGCTCCGACTCTTCTCCAGAAAGGGGCGTGGCTTTGGCGGAGTGGAAACTCAGACACAATTAATATGTGTCACAGCCATTTTTGGGCGGTGTAAACTGGCGGAAAGTAGACCAAAAGAAAACTGGTCTAGCAGGGACTGTTGGACATATTTCTGGTGCTCGGGACAGATTTTGGTCCCAGGGACAGAAAATGGTCTCGGCGCCAGAAACGTCTCTGCACAGCTCTACAATATTAAAGGTGTGTCTTCTTTCCCAGAGCAGGTCGGTAACAAAGCCAATGCAGACACCGACACTTTAAGTAAATGTCCCCCACTGATTTGGACCTGATCAGGAAAGGCACATACTTGTCTATATAAGACCTTACAGTGCATGTCGGAGCACATGAGGTCTAAGGAAGTGCCCAAGGAGCTGAGAGAAAGAATTGTGGCAAGGCACAAATCTGGCCAAGATTACTAAAGAATTTCTGTAGCACTCAAGGTACCTAACAGCACAGTGGTCTCCATATTCCTTAAATGGAAGAGGTTTGGGATGACCACAACTCTTCCTTGACCTGGCTGTCCAATGAAACGAAGCAATTGGTGAGAGAGAAGAACCACCTCTGCTCCAGAGATGCAATAGAGAGATTGGAGAAAGTTTCACAAAGTCAACTATCGCTGCAGCCCTATACCATAAATCCCCGACTGGTGGAGTCTGCTGACAGAAACGTCTACTCAGTGCAAGACAGGAAAGCTACATACAGTTTGCAAAAAAACACATAAAGGATTCCCAGACTATGAGAAATAAGTTTATCTGGTTTCATGAGACCAAAATTGAAATTTCTGGGGTTAATTCTAAGCCGTATGTGTGGAGAAAAGCAGGCACTGCTCATCACCTGCCAAATATAATCCCAACAGTGACACATGGTGGTGGCAGCATCATGCTAAGGGCTGACGACTGGTCGGTATTGAAGGAAAGATGAATGTGGCCAAGTAGAGAATTATCCTGGACGAAACCCTCTTCCAGAGTGCTCTGGACTTTAGACTGGGACGAAGCTTCACCTTCCAACAAGACAATGACCCTAAGCACACAGCTAAAATAACAAAGCAGTGGCTTCACAACAACTCTGTGACCATTCTTGACTGGCCCAGCCAGAGCCTGGACCTAAACCCAATTGGTATTATAAAAAGCCAGTTATGAAAGACTGGTTGTCCACTGTTGTATCAAATTGAGGTCTTTTCTTAGAATAAAGGTGGACAACACGTTTCGGGAATACACCCTATTAACCTTCTAAGATTGCTTTTATTTATTTGTTTTGATTCATGTGTCATCACTATCGCTCTGTGTAAATCATCGTACCTATCTCTAGACCCAATAGAGCATCTCTGGAGAGACTTGAAAATGGCTTCCACCAACATTCACCATCCAACCTGAGAGAACTGGAGAGGATCTGCAAAGAAGAACGTCAGATGATCCCCAAATCCAGGTGTGAAAAACTTGTTGCATCATTTCCAATACTGAGCAATACTGGAAAACCATAAAAAGTGTTGTCAGAAAGCCAAATTGGATATAATTCCACACCAAACATAAAAATGGGGGTGGACAAAAGTATTGGCACTGTTTAAAAAATCATGTGATGCTTCTCTAATTTGCGTAATTAACAGCACCTGTAACTTACCTGTGGCACCTAACAGGTGGTGGCACTAACTAATTCACACTTGCAGCCAGTTGAAATGGATTAAAGTTGACTCAAACTCTCTCCTGTGTCCCTGTGTGTACCACATTGAGCATGGAGATAAAATGGAAGACCAAAGAACTGTCTGAGGACTTGAGAATCAAAATTGTGAGGAAGCATGAGCAATCTCAAGGCTACAAGTCCATCTCCAAAGACCTGAATGTTCCTGTGTCTACCGTGCGCAGCGTCATCAAGAGGTTTAATTTATGAGTCTAGCTATTATTTAGGCCTCTTAGTGTCAATTACAAGTTGAGGAGGTCAATGTAAATACGGGTTTTCGTGATTTTCCCCAAAAATTTGAAAAATGGCACCCAAATTCTGAGCCTCATAACATCCTAGTAAAATATGTGGAATCTTAAAAAAAAACATCTAACATAAAGCAGACATTTAGGAAATGTAAGTTATGAATTTATTTGGGTGCTATGACTATCTGCATCAAAAGTAGAGAATTTAGAACTTTGAAAATAAAGAATTTCACAAAACTTTGGCCAAATTTAGTTTTTTTTTCATAACTAAACACAAAAGATTTCATCCAAATTTTTTAACTAATTTGAAGTACAATGTGTCATGAGAAAACAATCTCAAATTTCCCTGGATATCTCATAGCGTTCCAAAGCTATAACCACTTATAGTGACATAGGGCAGATATGAAAAATGGGCCCGCGTCCTAGAGGCCAAAATAGGCTGAGTCCCGTAGGGGTTAAAGCCCATGGCACTGTGGCTAACCTGCATAGATGTCAATTTTTCTTTTCCGTCCACGAGAGATTTCAATGCAAGATTGTGCAGATGGTGGATAAAGAACCTCGACTATCATCCAAACCAGTTCAAGCTGCCCTGCAGTCCGAGGGTACAACAGTGTCAAGCCATATTATCTGTTGGTGTCTGAATGAAACGGGACTCTGTATGGTAGGATACCCAGGAAGACCCCACTTCTTGCACAGAAACATTAAAAAGCCAGTAGTTTGCCAAAACTTACCTGAGAAAGCCTAAAACGTTCTGGGAGAATGTTCTCTGGTCAGATGAGACAAAAGTAGAGCTTTTTGGGGAAAGGCATCAACATAGAGTTTGCAGGAAAAAAAGAGGCCTTCAAAGAAAAGAACACGGTCCCTACAGTCAAGCATGGCGGAGGTTCCCTGACGTTCTGGCGTTGCTTTGCTGCCTCTGGCACTGGACTGCTTGACCGTGTACATGGCATTATGAAGTCTGAAGACTACCAACGAATAATGTAGGGCCCAGTGTGAGAAAGCTCTGTCTCCCTCAGAGGACAATGACCCAAAACACACTTCAAAATGCACTAGAAAATGGTTTGAGAGAAAGCACTGGAGACTTCTAAAGTGGCCAACAATGAGTCCAGACCTGAATCCCATAGAACACCTGTGGAGAGATCTCACAATGTCAGTTTGGAGAAGGCGCCTTCAAATCTCAGGGACCTGGAGCAGTTTCCAAAGAAGAATGGTCTAAAATTCCAGCAGAGCATTGTAAGAAACTCATTGATGGTTACCGGAAACTCTTGTTCGCAGTTATTTTGTCTAAAGGTTGTGCTACCAAGTATTAGGCTGAGGGTGCCAATACTTTTGTCCGGCCAATTTTTGGAGTTTTTTGTAAAATGATCAAAGATTTGACTTTTTTTCATTCTGTTTTTTTTTTTTTTTCATTGCAAGAAAAATAAATGAAGATATTAATACCAAAGAATTTGTGATTGAGATAATTTTCTGGAAGAAATCGAGTATTATCTGACAGAATTGCAGGAGTGCCAATACTTTTGGCCACCACTGTATAGTAGAAATAGTTTTGGGGGGAAAAAACCTCACAAGCAGACGGCCTGACAGGAGATGTCTGAAAACCTGTTACCTTGAGAGACTTGCTGCCATAGGATATTATGTGGACCCAATGTAAGTCTATGGAAGAATGCTTTGTCATTGTATGTGCTGAAATCTCTTTGCTCCTCCCCCTAGGTAGAGCAGAGCTTGGAACTATATGATCCCAGATTGTACATGGTTGTCTATCGGCTGCTTCTTATAGAGCAGGAGGAGCTGAGCAGATTATAGATGTCCTATCAGCAGGCAGCATTTTATAGAGCAGGAGAAGCTGAGCAGATATATATGTAGTGAGAAACTATTTACTATAACTTGTTAATGTATTTATTTTAAATAACCTGGTATAGAATTTAGTACCAATTTATTTAAAGTGGATGGCTATAATTGGTTTATTTAGTATTTTCCTTATTAAAGATAAAACATTGTTCGGATCACATCAGACTTGTAGTTCTGGGAGTTGAAAGAAAAAAAAAAGATCCACAGCCTGCATTTCCAACTGTCTTTTAATGCCTATATCTCCAGATGACAGAAGCATCTGATGTGATCTATAAGATGAGATTCTTATCTTTATTATGACACGAAACGCATGTTTCTAGGTGCTATAGAACCAATGATAGGGGCGTCTGAAGGGAGTCTCTAAACTTGACTCATCTCAGGCAAATATGACTCTTCTTTGTTAATTATCACATGACTTTGGAGGAGTTCTATGTGCAAAAGGCATACCATAGCCTGCATGCTGTGCACTATAGGTATTAGAACCTAGGATTTCTATTTACTGAGCATTTCCTAGTATTTTATGAAGTTTCATACCTTTTCATTATACAATCATGTTATAAGTGTATAACAGAACCCTCTTGAAGATTCATAATCTCATCTCATGGGGATGGTTATGTAATCTGGTGTGAGGGTTGTCCAGCCCCCAAATTCCGGTGTAGAATAATATATAGTGCACAGTAATAGACAGTGGTTCTCGATATGTAGTAATGGGGAGTCTATGTGCATTGCATTTCTTGTATTCTGCCTGCACATGTGTCTGCAGCTTCTACACATAATATATTGCATTAGTTTAAGGCAACGCATAAGCGGAAAATAAAATACACAGGATATAAATGGTGAATGTTCCAATTTTACGAAGCCATCCAAAGCAGAGATTCTCTGTTATCAAAGAACTCCTGCAATTTTTCATCACTGATCTACAATCCGTTAAAGTGCCCTCTGGAGCGCTAATATATGAGTAATGGATGAGCTGTTCTGCTGGATATGTATGTGCAAAGACCAATTTTCTCTATTCTATCAATAAATCCTATATTGTGTTTTCTCACATCAGCATTTCAGTATTTTATACCACATACAAGTATAAATAAGTGGATATACTGAAAAGACACATCCTAAGAATATAAACTGGCTGGGAATAAATAGGCTTTATTTCATTTCCTAATCATTTTTTGGTATTTATGAATAATAATTGGAGCACTTTAAAACAAATCTGTCACCAGGGATGTCATTTTCAGCAGGTGACATGTTCCAATAGCCTATGCTGATTTTAAAAATGCCTTTGTCAGCATTCTGAACCATTTCAGTAGTTTACAAAAGTCTTTTTTACATTACCTAGCTCAGCAGAATGTGGTGAGTCCCCAGGGAGAGGCATCTGCAGCTTGTGTGTGCCTGTGTCTGCTCTCCTCCCCACACACATGCAGCACCCTCCCCACTTCCTGTCATGTGCATAGAGCAGGGAGGGAGGGGATGGTGTGGAGTAGAGGAAGAATGCATGAGGATACACGGGCACAAACAGGCTGCAGCTGCTCCTTCTCCAGGACTCAGAAGTCCATGCAGGCATGCTATGATTTTGATGTGGTCAGATATCTGCATGAGTTACAGTTTGCTAATGTTAAGAGGCTTAAGGACCTGTGATGATGTCACCCTGGTCACATGTCATTAGGCCACGCCCCTCAACTCGCTCTAAAGGTCCATAGATACCAGGCAAGTTTATAAATCTGATTTTATTGGGATCTGAGGGAAACTATTTTAAGCTAAATATCATATCACCTGATGTGAGTCATTCACACAAATGAGTCATACATACTAAAATTTACTTGCACTGTTCTGCCTCCTTATTCCTGATAGACAGGTCGGTGATATTCTGCTGTATGGGACACTGAGAGAGAGCTCTGTCACATCATTGGGCACTTAAAGTCATGTGGCCATGATGGCATTATATAATGTACTGTTACATTTGCAATCCTATGTATATATCCAATCACATGACATCATAGTACAGCATGCATCCATGGAGGCTGCTGTGATTTCAAGTGATCATATACATACATGGGGTAGATGTTGCAAATGTAACAGGACCTTAGATGATGTCACCCTGGTCACATGATTTGATGAGAAGAGGCCTAGAACATGTTGAGGAGTAGATGGGTGGAGCTGGCTGTGCAGGACACGCCCCCTCTTATGCCAGGGAATATAAAATAAAATAAAAATAATTTATGGGGATGTAAGAGAAACCAAATTTAGCTATAAGAAGGGTGTCAGTTAGTTAATAGGGCTCAATGGAAACCTGTCACAGGCTGTATTTGTGAAAATGTGGTGACAAGTTCCCTTTAATGGGTTGTGACCTATCAGATGAATTTTCAGGATAACCTGCCATATTTATTCACTGGCTCCTGCTGCCCCTAGGTTCTAACATAGGAGAGAAATATAAAACTGCCTCAACAATGGTGATACCACAGAGAACACCCCGATTCTTGAAACCAATTACGGCATGTACCCACTTTCCTATTGATTAGGCCCATGGGCCCCACCTTAATACACCATATTCTCCCTTGTGCCCAGGCGTCTATAGAGTCTCCCCAACCTGTTATATATATGACTACTAGTGGTTTACTTTGCTATATGCTGCCACTCCTTTTTACAACATGCCTGTGCCCTAAAGACTGTTAAAGGGGTTGTCTGGGCTTTAAAATAAATGTATATCAGGCCTGGGGGGAGCTATGCAAAAAATCTTACCTCATCCTGCGCTTCCATTGTTCCAAGGCACAACCTCTCATTATTGTACCCCTGTTTGTTTACAGAGGTCGGCGCACCCATCCTGACTACTTGCACACTCCTAATACACATTGATATGCATTGTGATTATATATTATTATTTATGTTGGTAGACTTGCTTAAAAAGTGTCAGGAAACTAAAAAAAAAACATTCGCCAAAAACCCAGTGGAAAGCGTATAATAAATTCCCAAAAAGCCTTTCTGCCTTTGTCTCTCCTTTACTTTCAGCCCCTCCTGCTTACGCTTTCCTATCCATAAACTCCTTTAGGCAGTTGCAATTTGATGCTTTATTGAACATGCAGTTTGCCTTTGGAGATCAAGACATTTCAGTATAGGATCTGTCAAGGGACATACATTTTCAATAAGTAAATCGTCTATATTCCTAGACTGTAAGCTCTTGTGATAGGGCCCTCACTCCCATTGCTTCTGATGACAATGTTATTACTCTGTAATAATCATTTAGCATTAATATCAATTTAGGATGGAAAATAACCTGAAAATTGAAAGAGAAGACAGATATTTACTGGATAGAGTGGCGTAACTAGGAAAGACAGGGCCCCCTAGCAGGCTACTGCATGGGGCCCCCCCTTCCCACTTAAAAAATATACATATTACTATACTCACACATGCGAGTTAAAATCACATATAAATACATTCATGTGCATATACACACATACAGTGCCATATGTAACATACTCACATACAGTGAATACAGACACCTTATACACATCACAGATACTGCATATATACATCACAGTATATGTTATATACATATTATGCTGGACAATGTGCAGTACAATATAGATATAATGGTGCACATCCTCCATTCTTTATTGTGTCAGGTCAGATGACAGGGCCCCCTGACACTGCAGGCCCCATAGCGGCTGCTATGGCTGCTACCGCTGTAGTTACGCCCCTGACTGGATGTCTATTACAAGTAGGCCAAATTATAAATGTTTCCTGGTTGGCCCTATGGAGATAGTATCCACCTTGTGAGTGGACATCATCACAAAGCTTTGTTATAAATTGTCCCTGATAGTCTGCTGAAATGCAGGAGTCTAATGCACACAGCAATGTCATTATATGGTGATACTATTTCTACGGCTCAATGTAATAGGGCAATAGAGGCAAAATATATCAAACTATATTGTGACATAAGCAGGTCATGGTGCCATAAAAAGTATGTGTTCCCCGAAAGTTAACGAAAAAATTATGAATGGGGGAGGTAGGGCAAACCATTACCAAATCTTCCTGTTGTGTGTTAGGTGATGTTAAAGGGATTGTACAAAATTAGAAAACATGTCTGCAGTATTTCAAAATCAGACCTGCCCCCTCCCTATGGCTTTGAAGTGAATACATCATGTGGATATATATATTTGTGGAAGAAAGCAGCAGCATACAACCTCTAAGGCTAAGATCAAAGCTTTGTTCAGGAGGTCCCATTCCCCTATCTGTTATCAAATAAGCCAAAAAGTAGCTCAGCAACCAATGTCCTTTCTCCCATCTTATTCCACTATTACAGTAATAGTGGAAGCCGGAAGACCTTCCATTCACCTTCTGTTTTTAGTTTCCGTTATGCTCTCCTAAAATGGGAAACTCAGATGCAGGTGTGAACCGAACTCTAAACTCCCATCGCCAGATTGACAGTGAGCTGTTTATTTATTAATTATTATAATCTATTTGCATTCGTAGTATTTCTATTAAAATTGTCAACTTATGTCCATTCAAACTAAATCATTGTTACAATGTATAATTAAGTGACAATCCTTCATTTTTTTCTGTTTACTTATCAAGTTAAGACTTTTAAAGTTTTCTTTTTAAACAAACTTGTTACCAGTTCACTTATTAACATTTACAATTCATCTTACACCTATTAACACTGAAATTTATATGATTCAAGGTTGTAGGATTTACCAAAGTGCAGCAGAACCAGTATATACACCATAAACAAAGGAGCAATATACCCCGGCCTGTTGTGTTCTCCACTGGGGCTGCTTTAATGAGAGGACTGGACCTTGCATTGCGATTTATTCATGCCGTAAAGTTATTCATTTCACGAAGGCCAGGGAAGCAGCGTGTCAGCATAATCCATTCACGCAATGCATATTTACCAAGATTTGAGTCTTTATTGTTCCACCAGGCTAATAAAAATACATGGAAACTGGTAATACCGCTTTCAGGGGTCCCTGCAGAGAGGACAGGCAGCTACAAGCTGATTTCAGAGTCCAGTAAAAGAGAAGTTTGAGAATTTTAAGGAAAAATACTTGTATGTGCTAGGAATTTTAAAATGTAATATTCATAAAGACAGCGAGAGATACTTATATAACAATGCCATATACTATTACAGAGCCCCAGTGACTCTCCAGACCACACGGCGTTACTGGGTTAGCACAAATTTGCAAAATAGTTTTGAGATATTTTCATTAAATTGATGGAGGTGAGTAAATAATTACCCTTCTACATATGAGCACATGGCATTTCTCCTATTATAGTATTACAGTGGGGTAAATACTGTATATCAAGCTGTCTGAATGTCAACCAATGGCAACCAATTACAGCTCAGCTTACATTTTACCAGTGCTCATGAGTATTTTAAAGGGGAGCTGTGATTGGTTGCCATGGGCAACTAGAAACATTCTGACTTTCAGACAGCTTGATAAATCTGCCCCAGCATAATCCACACCAAAAAACACCACTCCACAGTCTTTTAAATCTTGTAATTTTGCCAGTTTGTGTTATATTGTTTGATGGACACAACCCTTGATATCCATATTTTGTCACTTTCTACATAGATAGGGGGAATTCATTCAGACTGGTGTAATCCCCCCCTGTCATACTGCACAGCGGATTTATTGTGAGGCTCCTACCTTTTAGTAAATCCCGCTGTGTGCTCATCCGCTGTAATAATGTCTCTGCCAGGTCAGACTTTGGGGACATTTCTGCGAATAGTAAATGCTCTAGGAATTGCAACTTTTTAATGGCGGACAATCCATAATAAATGTCCCCCATAGGTACTTAGCTCCGTTGTATATGTAACATGGAAGACCACTTTCTTTTGGTGTTTAAGGAAGACTAAATGTTTTCTACAATTTCCATACAGCCCATAATACCTACCGCTATCATAATATGATCATGTGGGAGGCATTGTAGTGATTCCATAGAGTGTCTACCAGTTTAGAAGGTTTTTTATTTATTAGAAACATTCCTTCTTATTATACGATTCTTCTTTTCAAAAGTTCAAGGCCCATTTACAGTCAGCAAGACTCCATCTTCAGTGTGTCTTTTATTGCATGTATCTGGCTTTTATTGTTTAGCAATTGGCTGGAGCAGTGAAGGATAATCCAACTGGAGTCACAGCAAATGGCAACCTGTAGGATTTCACATCATTACTCCTTTCGCATTGGTGGCTTCCTATCTCCTGTCGTGATAGAGTACATCACACTTGTGTCACATTATCATTAAATGTTTAATAGTGTTAAATGTAAGATGTGATTAAATGTATGAGCGTAAAAGATGTTATACGAGCCAGAAGCCACAACACACAAGGAATAATTGGTCTTGGTCTTCTGTATTATGAATCTGTGTAAACATCTGCTCATAGCCTGCTGTAGCTCAATTGGTTACTTATTTTTTTTTTTTTTTATATCATTCTTTAACTTTTTTAATGGTATAGGAAGCATGGGTTTAGATGCACCAAAATTGGTGGCAAGCCAACCAAGAGATGGGGTAAAGTTAGACAATATTGTCTAAAAAATGTATACTACAACATCTGGATTTGGTGTGTCTTTAGACTGCTGGGTCTTAATTGTCACATTTTAATAATAGACAGAATTAGTAAATCAGATCCATTACATTGCATAGAAAGAGTGAATTGTGGATGGGACTTGCTGGAACACATGGACAACAATAATAACAAGAAATGAAATTCTCATATGTTTTCTTCCTACTAGAGACATTGCTTCTACTGTAGGTACTCTCTACTCTATACATTTACATGCCTCACAGGTTTTTAGTCTATTTATTGCCGTCTTGTCGTAAATAAGATGTCCTTGTATTTATCAATCTCTTTTGTTCAGGTTTTTTTTAATATCCTTTGATGATCACTGCCTAGTGTGTATAAAATGCTGCAAACTTTCGGTTTCATGCATAACATCATGTCTGGCCAAGAGAACTAGTATTCTCAAAAGCTCACCATCAAATCTACTCAGTTAGCCTCAAAAACGTATCACCTGATTTCTTCACTCTTCTTCTACTATACATAAACACAGAGACTGTACACTAGACTTGTCTCAAGTCATCAAATTGTATAAGTATCCACGGACCCCTTAGTTTTTTTTTCCATCTGACACTGCATGCTGTCAAGGGAGATCCATAAGAGGTGGAAAAATCTACAACTCATTTCTACTTTATATGAACTCTTTAATACATGGTCTATTTCTTATGACCAGAACATTGTTGTGTAGATTGCACTGGTCAAAAGTATATATTTATTTTCAGGATTTGAATATTAATATAGGTTTTTTAATTGAGTACACCAGCAATTATGACCATATAAAGTTTCATACAGCATTAGGTAGAAATGCTTTAATGTTATAGGATTATAGCTGGACTTTGAGCACTGTATGCCAGTGCCATTAAGGATGCTGAGCCCTTATCATACATTGTTGGTGTTTGCTGAATTATGCAGCAAACACCCATTACTAACATGTGCAATCAGTGCGACAATACATCTCCATGACAGGCAGGAGTCTCTGCGAAACACCACAGTCTGTCTAATAGCAGGACATGTCTGGTCTGTCAGTGACCCATATGCTGCAATACAGCTGTATCACCCTACGTTCCCTAGAACTGATATAAAAATGAATAAATAAACATAAATAAATCATAAACATGTTACGTTTTACCATGCCCCAAAATACCCAATCTATTCAAATATAAAACAATTATTACGTGCAGTGAACCTCATAACAGTAAATACCATCCAAATCACTTTTTCACCATTTCTCAACACATATAAATGTTAATAAAAAGTGGTCAAAGGGTCAAAGAGTCTCCAAAATGGTAGAAATGTAATCATCAACATTTTCCCTTTAAAAAATGACACCTAACACAGGTCTGTACACCAAAATTTTTTTCTCCAGCCCCTCCTCTGCTCTAATATCTAGCCTGAAGCCTCAGAACAGGGAGGAGCAGCTGTGCTGTGAGATCATAGTGTTCCATCTACAATCCTGGAATATACTGTAAACCCATCTTCAACAGTCCTGCTATTAATCACAAAAAAAGGAGCAACTTACTACAGAAAATACAGTAGGACCTTCAATTTGGAGGCAAGGGGGGGGGGGGGGCTACATGCTCCTGACAGGTTCCCTTGAACTACACAGAAACTCTGCCATGATTGTCCACGAACCACATCCCTGCAGGGCCCTATGTGCCATGATCCATCCTCATGTGTTCTGCTGTCACCAAAACTGTAAATGCTCTCATGTTTTAGCCTGGTGTTCCCTTGAGAGCGATCCCAGTCATTGTCCTGCATGTCTATTCTTTACACTTATAACACTGCATTCTTGCTTGAGGGAAGGCCATTGTAAAGTTATATGTACAGGGCTGCATGACATTTCATTCACGCTAAATAAAATCTAAAACAACAAGAAAAACCATTGTTTTATATTTAGGCACAAGCAGCCGGCACCTTTCATGAGATGTATGAGCGCGCACTGTGACTGAAGATGTTGTACTGGATACAGCAATCTCTGAGGCCATGAGACTCTCAAACGGCTGGAACTTAAAACTGTCCAGTGGGAAAACAACTTCCCAAAAATTCCCCTCTAACCAATCACTACGTATACTATTTAAACCTGTAGGAGACATAATTGCTACATCACAAAAAACCTTTACAATTTGTATTAGCTTGAATATCAGAGTATAAGTTACTTTATAACTTTGCATCTGTATCCATAGGAACAGACTACAAACAATCTCTTTGTAGTCAAATATGACTGTTACACTCCTTATGTCCCCTGTTATTTCCCCTCATATATTTATTACATTTGGTATACCATGCAGCCTATTGTCTCCAATCTCTTTACGATGAGTACAATGTCTTAAAGGAAATCTACCACCAGGGTGAAGGATTGTAAACCAAGCTCACTTACATGTTGGTGTGCCCCCTCTGGCAGGATCTGCCTTTCTTTAAGCTTCGCATGCCCTTGTTTTTATGAATAAAAAGCTAAATACATTTAGCAAATGAGCCTGAGGGGCTCAGGGCTCTATTAAAACCTATGGAGCCTGGGGTGGCAGAACATCATGCACTGGCACACTATGCTAGGTTATGTGTTACCAGCTCTCCATTTACTTCTTTGGGGCACTTCTGCCTCTCTTAGTAGATGGGAATAGATGACGGTCATGGATGTGCACCGACAGTGCATTCCTAGGGACTTTCTGTCCCTTGTTATAGCATTTGAACCTGTAACATATCCCTTATCTCATGAATCCTGAATAAATAACTTCAGTGGGACAACTCCTATTAGTCAATGTGGTTATAGGAGATTTCCCAGCTATTTCATTATGTGATATATGGTCAGCAATCAGACGCCCCAACTGATTCATCATCTTATATGTAGAGAAAAAAAGTCACTTTGTCTATTCATTTCTATGGGAGCATATGTTGTATTATGAGTGTGGGGATGATCACAGAGACCGGTTCACACATCAGATAAAATGTCAATATGCTAGTTTGATTTCTGGTCAAAATAAGTAAATTGTACTCTTCCCGATGTGCCACATAGATAGCAGAGAGAGCTGTTTCCACATGGATCATTGTGAGCAGATGTCTCTACTGACCCTCCCAAAGTAATATGGTCAGAACAGCCGCAGGCATGCTCTCATTTATTAGGTGACCCCCTATATCTCACAGAACTTTTCCTTGATTTCCTAAAAACAAAATGCTAAATAATCACCACATCTACGGTGAAGGTTTAACGTGTTCCTCATTTAGCCTCTTTTCTATATTTTCTTACCTTTTCTCTTGGCTTAATGTGTCTACTTTGCAAGATCTGCACACTTATAGTTTCAGCAAGTGGTGAGTTATTGAGTATTTCACTAGATGTGTGCACCCAGTGCTTGTGCTGTGGCCTGTGGCCTTTAAAGGATTTTATTATTAGATTTAACTGAGATAAATATGTATTTTCTAACCAAACTTATGCGGCTGCAACAATGATTCATAATACACTTTCCAGGTAGGAAGCCCTGAGAAAGTCACATTTTTTTTTTAGTTCTCTTTTGGCTTATACCTGCCGAAGAAGGACTGCAAATTCTTGGGACTTGTCCCAATAAGATAGCAAATGAAGGGCCCCATGTGTTACAGTGTGCCAGCTATCATCCTCCTCCCACCATATTGGATGTCCCTGCTCAGATCCTTCCCAAAGAACACAATGTTCAGCAGAGGCCTCTTCATGTCACCGAATCAGCAGTTACACGTATATCACACTGGTCATTAGTGAGCATCCTTCTCTTCTAGCTTGGCCCACAGCACAATGAAGAGACAGGACATAAGCCATAAAACTGAAGTCTCTGTCACCTGCTGTCACCTCAGTGAGGATTTATCTGGTCCTGCTCTGTCCTTTCCCTGGATGGCTATGAATAATGAATGGAGAGCTCTCTTCCCAAAGCATTAATAAGACTAGAACATGCTGGAAGAAAAAAAAAAACTTTCTCCCTCAAAAGACTTCTTGTGTCTGTTGAAGTGGGAGAGATGGTTCTAATGTCTTGCCCGGCCAGAGGCGACCGATGTAATTAGATTGTAAGCTCATCTGCACACAGTTTACCAGTTTGCTTTTTGCATATTCAATGGCAGTTTTTACTGCATTAAATAAACCACCGAAAGATTGGCTATTCATAGGAATAGGCTAGGAGCATTTTTGTCAAGGACATCTGAGCCATTGAACTGCATCCATAATTCTTCTGGATGATTAAATATTGTGGACAGTTTTACATTAGCCTACATGTTGACAAACACTGGCCAACGCTACAAAAGGTCCTCTAAAGTCTTACTTGTGATTGAAAATTTCGCCTCAGATGCCAGGTTTTGCTCACTAGAGCTCAGGTGCTTGATTGAAAGATGTCCCCCTTTAACTGTGAATGAAACTTTCTACATATTGTCTATAGCCCCACACTCCTCTTAAAGGAGAGGTGAAAAATACATCTGGGAGCTAAAGAGGCACAGAGCTCCACCCAGTACCCGGACCTCTATAAAGCAAGCCCTGGAGTAGCAGGCTGTATATGGGACTGATAGACATTGCAGAGTTCAGTACTTGTCCATCTCCAGAAGACCCATAGAAGAGGCTGTGCATAGAAGGGGCTGTGCCAACCAGCTACTCTGTTCATTTGGGGATATAAGGAACCCTCATTCCTGATTTCTCTGGCCACAGACCCTTACCAGTGAGCAAAGATGACATTAAATCTTAGATTATACATTTAATGGGTGTGACAGGAGAGGATATACAGTATCATTCAGCATTAGACACTGCGATTAAATTGGCTAAATGTGCCTCTTTACCCCAGTATTTAAAAACAAAATAAGGTATATACTTTAAAGGAAATCTTCCATTTGTTTTTATGCATTGTGAACCAAATATATCTTGAGAATGCTGTAGCTACACTGATGCAGAAACATATCTTAATAAATCCCTGAATCGAGTTGTTTTGTAAAAAAAAAATTATAAAATTCAGGACCTTGGGAAAGCTGGGTTGCATGCATTCTGCCTACATAAACACATTAGACAGTGCTTCTTGAACTGTCCAGAGAGGACTAATCAACCTGAGCTGGATGACTCATACACAGCAGCTGGGAGATGGTGCAGCGATTGATTACTTCTGCCCGTCAGGGACAACACAGTGGTGATGTATTCTTGGCTTATGCTGTGCTGGAACAGTGCATAATTAGGGTAAGGAGAAGTGCCGGGAGCAGCCACAGAAGCATCGGAGCCTCATTATCATAATGTTATAATTGTTTTTTTAGCAAAATCTTGGGTTCAGGGATTAAATAAGATATGTTTCTGCATCCGTAGCTACAGTATTCTTAAGCATAAAATGCATAAAAGCAAGATTTCCTTAAAAAAAAAGAAAAATGCATCTTTGTCCAATATTCTTACTACCCCTTTCTGTCCAATTTAGTAGTGTATCTGAATAAATTATGAAGTCCCTGCATAACAGAAAGATTAGGAGAGGAGAAAAAGTTTAACTCCTTACATAATACACATAAAATATATTACTTGATAATTCACATTCATAAGAGCTTGAAAAGGGAACCTGTTAGCAGAAATGGACATAATAAACTACTTCCATGATGTTATCAAGCCGATTACCACCTTCCAGATCATGTTTCTTTAATGTCCCTGTGAGGTGGCATCATCCAAAAAAATCAACATTGAAATGAGATATAAATTGCTTTTATAAAATCATGGAGGGAGAATGCTTAGAGCTGAAGTCAAACTTTCCATATTTAAAGAAATCCCTGTTAATGTTATTGATATCATGCCCTTGACTTCAAGAGAGCCAGTTATGATGTTCATGGATGCATGGATCAATTATAGCAGGTGGGGCTTTCTGGAGTGGGAAGAGCTTGACTTCATTGTTGAGCTCCCCACCTCCATGATTTTATACAACTATTATACATCTGACTTCAAAGTATATTATCTGGATTATGCCATCACGCATGGTCCTGAACGAGAGATCATGTGAAAGTGGTAGTGCTTGTTAGGTGATTTTTACTGCTGAAAGGTTCCCTTTAAGTTATTAAAAATATATTTTGACAGCTTCTTCTCATCTGTCTGCTGTCTGTTAGAGTTGGGAGGAGAAGATTAAAATATGAAGCTAAGAACTGGACAAATTTTCGTTTTATAAAACATATCTGCTAAACCCTACTAATATCACTTCAATTCATAAATAAATAAAATATTTTGTTAATAAAAGTTTTAATCAAAATGTACAGTTTGAATTAAAATTGCATGAAGGCACCTATGTCTATAAACTCCCTAATGCAGTTTTATGAAGTTTAGTATAATTCTTTTAACTGTTATTCCGCTTTTCTTTGTACATGTTAAAATTGTAAAAATTGCTCTGGCCAATTACGCAAGCAAATTTCCATAAACACCTGGCCATGGGAAGGGTTAAAGGCTGATTAACAACTAGGATAAAGAATTAAGTGTGACTGTATATCCTGACTTTTCTGTAGAGCAGCTGATATAGTGATGGCTAATTTGAAGGTGACTTGTCCCTTCTCTTGATATCTCTTGCCTCCACAGAAGGCCCATGGTGCCACGCTATTAAAAACTGTCAGACAAGTCTTTCAGTGCAGACAGCATGCGATTAGATGGCTGCAGCACCTGGTAGAACAGGTGCCACTAGTACTTAATTCAGAGAATGTCTGATGAATATTTATGCCTTTCCTCACACTCTTAGGGCATGCAGGATGACAAGCACTGAGCTTAAGGAAAACTATTACTTCTTCATTAAAGTGTAACTAAACTTTTAAGTTGCAGAAATCAATGGTGCAGATGATAGTCACACACTTTGTTATATACTTTATGAACCACTTCCTTGCCAGGCTCTTTTAAGTTTATTAGTTTCCGTTTTTCATGTCCGGCATTCCAAATGCCATATCTTTTTTTGTTTTCCCATTTACATAGCCAGATGAGGGCTTGTTACCTGTGGGATAAATTGTACTGCTTAATGGTATAACTTGATAGTCTGTATAGAGCTGAGCGGACTCGATGTTCCCGTTCAGGATTCAGCCAGGCAACCAGAACACATTGCCGGATTGTGGGCTGAACTATGCCCCTAACATCTAGCCATGGCTATGATTGGTCGGGGGACACCACCCCACCGAACCCAAATGGGAGCACGGGTCCACTCCTCTCTAAATTCTGTGTTAAAATTGCTAAAAAATGCAGTTGTGCCATATTCTTACCAACTTTGCTTTTACGCCTTTCATTGTGAGGTCAAGAAGACAGCTCCTTTTTATTAGTTTGCTCAGTATGATCATAAAGATACCAAATTTATATACTATTTTTTAAATTTTATAGTTTTGTTGTGTCTGAATTACTTATGTAAAAACTTAGTAAAAATGTTTATCACTACATTTGTAATGTTTTTTTTTTTAACTTTAATGCACACAGTTGTGTAAGATGTCATTTTTTTTCTTTTTTTAAGAACTTTTTGACATTTTGATTCAAGTTTTTATTCAAATTCAGATTCCAATTCCCTATTTATTCAAATTTTAATGGGTGACAAAATGGTGGACCATGTGAAAGTCTCTTTTTTGTTATTCTGTTATATCACCTTTTGGAGTAATTATTATTGCATGTTAATAGATTGAACAATTTGGGATTTGGTGATACCTAAAGAGTTTATGATTTTATTTGTCTATTTATCTATTTATGCATTTTAAAGAATACAGGATAGTTTAAATTTTTGCTTTTTTACATTTTAAGCATCTAGGAGCCTTTTTGCTAGCACAAAAAGGAAAAGTTACCAATGTGGAAGTAAGTTGATGTGGTTAAATGAAAAAAGTATATCTCCAAAATTGGAAAGAATTACCCTGTGGAGTTTTTCTTCTTGGTCAGAGGTCAACTACGGTTTTGCAAGACAAAAGTACAGACCACAGAGCCACCATACTCCACCAGCTTTTCCTTAGTTTCCTGCTCTACTTTATACAAGAATGTTATACACCATATGCTAATAACAAAGCTATAAGTATTAGTTCCAAAGCAATCAATAAGACTATAGGCAACTATGGACTCTCATTGCAACTTGGCACACATTATCTAATCATTATAACTCTTTAATGACTTAATATAATAAAATCACATACAGTATATATCTATGAAATCAGCTGACTGGATCACGTGATTACCAATCTCCAATGTGCTCTTCAGGTAGTCTATAAATACAATTCATAAATAGACACCTATAATTGAGCACACATAAAGAAACATAATGCTCCAGAGAACAGTGATAACCCCAAGTTATCAGTAAAGTCATCTAGTCTATTCTGGAAAAGAGCATAAAGAACATAGGAGGTGAATACATACCCAAAGAGGACACCACCCCAATATGTGTTTTGTAACGCATACTTTAAATCAAAAACATGTTAGGGTAAAGAAGCGCTGCTAAACACGTGTTGGGGGTCACTGGCGGCACTACGGGGACAAGCAGAACTCTTAGAGAGTTCTCAGAGAGTTGACAGCAGGGGTGAAGAGGCAGCAGATGATAGTGTTAATACCTGGCTGGCTGCCAATATTTCCTTTTTTTCAGTTATTATGGGAAGGAATGGAACCGGAGGATGTATCCCACTGCACGTTTAGTGTATACGCTGGGAACATGTCCAAAGACATACAATGTAAGACAGAGGCTTTTTTTGGCCTCCGTGTGCTCAATATAAGTCACATACAACAGGAAACACAAGATGGAATAGTAGTAAGCAGTGCTATTTTATTCTGCCTCCTCTTATAAATAGTTTACTTGCAGCCAGGGCCATTACGGGCTATGGCAGATTAACACTATGGCTTCCATCTCCAGTCTCCATTAAACATATGAAGCTTATGGAGCTTGCTCATTTTGGCTTGTAAACATAAGTTTTTAGCATAAATAGCACTGCCAAAGGAAATGGGTTTGTGGCGTGTGCCAAGGTTGCCGACATTTGCGTGGAAAGGCTCCAACTGAGGGTGGTGCCCTCTCACCCTGGGCGCTTTTGAGAACATGATTATAATGGTAAGTAACCAGGTTAAGACAAGAGAGAGGGGATAGGGGCAATGATTGCTGCACAGTTTCTGCAAGGTGGTGAGCACTAATGTCATGAGGGTTCCGGTACGAGTGATACGTGGGCATATTCTGTACAGCAGAAAAAACTATTTGCAGTGAAAGAGAGAAGGTTATGGTCTGAAAGTGGAAAGGCAATATTAGTGAAGTCAGAGTCTCTCTTGCAAAGAAAAACAAAGACTTTATAGATAGAAAGATCAGTTAATTAGAGAAGATCAAACAGGTGGCAGTTGAACAGCAGACCAGGACAGACAGATGGATAGTACATCTATAGGATTACAAAAGGGCAGTGTAGTTGATGTATTGCAGTGGCAGTGTAGTGGATGCATTATAGTGGCTGTGAAGTAGATGTATTACAGTGGCTGTGTATTGTATGTATTACAGTGGCAGTGTACTGGATGCATTACAGTGGCAGTTTTGTGAATGTATTACAGGGGCAGTGTAGTGGATGTATTATAGTGGCAGTATAGTAGATGTATTGCAGTGGCAGTGTAGTGGATGCATTATAGTGGCAGTATAGTGGATGCATTACAGTGGCAGTGTAGTGGATGCATTATAGTGGCAGTGTAGTGGATGTATTATGGTGGCAGTGTAGTGGATGGATTATAGTGGCTGTGAAGTAGATATATTACAGTGGCAGTGTAGTGGATGTATTATAGTGGCAGTATAGTAGATGTATTATAGTGGCAGTGTAGTGGATGTATTACAGGGGCAGTGTAGTGGATGTATTATAGTGGCAGTGTAGTGGATGCATTATAGTGGCAGTGTAGTGGATGCATTATAGTGGCTGTGAAGTAGATATATTACAGTGGCAGTGTAGTGGATGTATTACAGGGGCAGTGTAGTGGATGTATTATAGTGGCAGTATAGTAGATGTATTGCAGTGGCAGTGTAGTGGATGCATTATAGTGGCAGTATAGTGGATGCATTACAGTGGCAGTGTAGTGGATGCATTATAGTGGCAGTGTAGTGGATATATTATGGTGGCAGTGTAGTGTATGCATTATAGTGGCTGTGAAGTAGATATATTACAGTGGCAATGTAGTGGATGTATTACAGTGGCTGTGTATTGGATGTATTACAGTGGCTGTGTATTAGATGTATTACAGTGGCAGTGTACTGGATGCATTACAGTGGAAGTGTTGTGGATGTATTACAGTGGCAGTGTACTGGATGCATTACAGTGGAAGTGTTGTGGATGTATTACAGTGGCAGTGTACTGGATGCATTACAGTAGCAGTGTAGTAGATGTATTACAGTGGCAGTGTAGAGGGTGTATTACAGTGGCTGTATAGTGGATGTATTACAGTGGCAGTGTAGTGGGTGTATTACAGTGGCTGTGTAGTGGATGTATTACAAGTAGAGATGAGCAAACATACTCGTCCGAGCTTGATGCTCGTTCGAGCATTAGCGTACTCGAAACTGCTCGTTGCTCGGACGAATACTTCGCCCGCTCGAGAAAATGGCAGCTCCCGCCGTTTTGCTTTTTGGCGGCCAGAAACAGAGCCAATCACAAGCCAGGAGACTCTGCACTCCACCCAGCATGACGTGGTACCCTTACACGTCGATAGCAGTGGTTGGCTGGCCAGATCAGGTGACCCTGGGATAGACTAGCCGCTGCCTGCGCTGCTCGGATCATTCTGTGTCTGGATGCCGCTAGGGAGAGAGCTGCTGCTGGTCAGGGAAAGCGTTAGGGTGTTCTATTAGCTTACTGTTAGGCAGGAGTGATTCAACAAGAACCCAACAGCCCTTCTTAGGGCTACAATAACGTTATACTTTTTTTTTTTGTTTGCTTGTGGCTGGGCTTGCTGGCACTAGTAGTGCAGCTAGTACCATATTGTGAGGAATTTGCAGGGGGACTTGCTACCGTTGTGTTTAGCTCTTAGTGACACACATATCCACCTCAAACACCAAAGTGGGAAAATTTATTAGGGGTTTGATATCAATTAGGCACAGTCTGCCATTTCCTTTTTTATTTTACGTTTATTTTTTTAATAACTCAGCGTCATCTCATCTGGCATAGCAGTGTGCTTTCTTACTTGGCTAGAAAATAGCCATCGGAGAATCCAAACGGCTTACTTACGCCTACAGTAGCGTTATATATATTTGATTTCTGGTTGATCTGCTGGTGGCTGTCCTTGCTGCAGTGCATCTACTAGCAAATTGTGAGCAATTTGTAGTGAGACTTGCGACCGCTGTGTTTTGCGCTTAGTGACGCACATATCCATCGCAAAGACCGAAGTGGGAAAATTTATTAGGGGTTGGATTTCAATTAGGCACAGTCTGCCATTTCCTTTTTATTTTACGTTTATTTTTTTAATAACTCAGCGTCATCTCATCTGGCATAGCAGTGTGCTTTCATACTTGGCTAGAAAATAGCCATAGCAATAGGATAGCATCGTTTGGTTTTAAAAACTAAAAAACAAAAAAAAAAACAAAAAACACAAAAAAAAGTTAAAAAAAAATTAAAGTTATAACTCTCATTTTCAAAATGTTTAACCCGAGGGCTAGGGGTAGAGGACGAGGGCGGGGACGTGGACGTCCAACTACTGCAGGGGTCAGAGGCCGTGGTCCTGGGCGGGGTGAGACACCACCTGCTTATGAGGGAGCAGGGGAACGCCGCAGAGCTACACTCCCTAGGTTCATGTCTGAAGTTACTGGGACTCGTGGTAGAGCACTGTTGAGGCCAGAACAGTGCGAACAGGTGATGTCGTGGATTGCCGACAATGCTTTGAGCAATTTGTCCACCAGTCAGTCTTCCACGCAGTCCACCCATGTCACCGAAATCGGCACTCCTCCAGCTCCTGCACCTCAGCCTCCTCCCCCCCAGTCTGCCCCCTCCCAGGAAAATTTGGCATTTGAACCGGCATACTCTGAGGAACTGTTTTCTGGACCCTTCCCACACTCACAAACCACTTGTCCGGTTGCTGCTGAGCAATTTTCCGATGCCCAGGTTTTCCACCAGTCGCAGTCTGTGGGTGATGATGACCTTCTTGACGTAGTGGAAGAAGTGTGTAAAGAGGTGTCCGATGATGAGGAGACACGGTTGTCAGACAGTGGGGAAGTTGTTGTCAGGGCAGGAAGTCCGAGGGGGGAGCAGACTGAGGAATCGGAGGATGATGAGGTGACAGACCCAAGCTGGGTTGATAGGCCGGGTGAACACAGTGCTTCTGAGACGGAGGAGAGTCCTCGACCAGAACAGGTTGGAAGAGGCAGTGGTGGGGCCAGACGGAGAGGCAGGGCCAGAGCTGGTGCATCAGCGCCAAATGTGTCAACTAGTGAAGCTCCCGTGGCGAGGGCTCCTGCGGCGAGGGCTAGATTTTCAGAAGTCTGGAGGTTCTTTAAGGAAACACCGGATGACCGACGGACTGTGGTGTGCAACATTTGCCAAACCAGGATCAGCAGGGGTTCCACCACTAATAGCTTAACTACCACCAGTATGCGCAGGCATATGAATGCTAAACACCCCACTCAGTGGCAACAAGCCCGTTCACCTCCGGCCGTGCATACCACTGCTCCTTCCCCTGTGTCAGCTGATAGTCAGCCCCCTGCCCAGGACCCTGCCACAAAAACCCCATCGTCGCCTCCACGATCCTCCACAGCATCCACCAGCGTTCAGCTCTCCATACCCCAGACGCTGGAGCGGAAACGCAAATATAGTGCAACCCACCCGCACGCCCAAGCCCTTAATGTCCACATCTCCAGATTGCTTAGCCTGGAGATGCTGCCCTATAGGCTAGTAGAGACCGAGGCCTTTCGCAACCTCATGGCGGCGGCCGCCCCTCGGTATTCGGTCCCCAGCCGCCACTACTTTTCCCGATGTGCCGTCCCAGCCCTGCACCAGCACGTGTCAGACAACATCATCCGTGCCCTGACCAACGCCGTTTCTGACAAGGTCCACCTGACCACGGACACGTGGACGAGTGCTGCCGGGCAGGGCCACTATATATTGCTGACGGCACATTGGGTTAACTTGGTGGAGGCTGGGACCGAGTCTGACCCTGCGGCTGGTCATATACTGCCGACGCCGAGGATTGCGGGGCCTACCTCGGTCCAGGTGTTTCAGGCCTACTATGCCTCCTCCTCCTCCCACCCCTCCTCCACCTCCTCCTCCGAACGACCATCCGTGGGCATGGCGCCATCAGTCGGTAGCTCTAGGCACAGCAGCAGTGCCGTCGCTAAGCGACAGCAGGCGGTGCTCAAACTGCTGAGCCTAGGCGATAAAAGGCACACCGCCCAAGAACTATTACAGGGCATCACGGCGCAGACTGATCTGTGGCTGGCACCGCTGAACCTGAAGCCAGGCATGGTTGTGTGTGACAACGGCCGTAACCTGGTGGCGGCTCTGCAACTCGGCAGACTGACACATGTGCCATGCCTGGCCCATGTGTTAAATCTGATAGTTCAGCGTTTCCTCAAGACATACCCCAATCTGTCTGATTTGCTCACGAAGGTGCGCCGCATCTGTGCGCATTTCAGGAAGTCCAGCACAGATGCTGCCACTCTCAGGGCAGCGCAGCGCCGCCTCCAACTGCCCGCTCACCGACTGTTGTGCGACGTGCCCACGAGGTGGAATTCAACACTGACCATGTTATCCAGAGTTTACCAGCAGCGCCGAGCGATTGTAGACTGCCAGATGTCAACTTCCACCAGAACTGGTAGTCAGGTCAGTCAGCTTCCTCAAGTCTACAATGAGGAGTGGACGTGGATGTCTGATATCTGTCAGGTGCTGAGTAACTTTGAGGAGTCAACACAGATGGTCAGTGGCGATGCCGCCATCATCAGCCTCACCATCCCGCTGCTTGGCCTGTTGAAAAACTCTCTGATCAGCATGAAGTCGGAAGCTTTGCGCTCGTCACAAGAGACGGGGGAAGAAGATTCCCTTGTTGATAGCCAAAGCACCCTTAGGTCTGTTTCTCAGCGCATATCGGAGGAGGTGGAGGTGGAGGAGGATGAGGAGGAAGAGGAGGAGAATGTTGGCGAGACACAAGAGGGGACCATTGTTGAGTCCTTCACTGTTCAGCGTGTATGGGCAGAAGAAGAGGAGTTGGAGGAGTTGGAGGAGGAGGAAATGGACAGTCAGGCCAGTGAGGGGAGTGAATTCTTACGTGTTGGTACTCTGGCGCATATGGCAGATTTCATGCTAGGCTGCCTATCCCGTGACCCTCGCGTTCAAAGAATTTATTCCAGCACCGATTACTGGGTGTTCACTCTCCTGGACCCACGGTACAAGCAAAATCTTTCCACTCTCATCCCTGGAGAGGAAAGGAGTGTGAGAATGCATGAATACCAGCAGGCCCTGGTGCACAAGCTGAAACAGTATTTCCCTTCTGACAGCGCTAGCGGCAGAGTGCGCAGTTCTGCGGGACAAGTAGTGAGGGAGAGTAGGCGAGCAGGCAGCTTGTCCAGCACTGGCAAGGGTACGCTTTACAAGGCTTTTGCCAGCTTTATGTCACCCCAGCAAGACACTGTCACCTGTCCCCAGTCTCGGCAGAGTAGGGCTGATCTTTACAGAAAGATGGTGAGGGAGTACGTAGCTGACCATACCATTGTCCTAAATGATCACACAGCTCCCTACAACTACTGGGTTTCAAAGCTGGACATGTGGCACGAACTGGCGCTGTACGTCTTGGAGGTTCTTGCCTGCCCTGCCGCTAGCGTCTTGTCCGAGCGGGTTTTCAGTGCAGGTGGTGGCATCATCACCAATAAGCGTACACGCCTGTCGACTGACAGCGCTGACAGGCTGACGCTTATTAAGATGAATAAAGCCTGGATTTCTCATAATTTCCAATCTCCACCAGGTGAAGGAAGCTCAACCTGAATAATTTATCCACTCCTCCTCCTCCTCATTTTCCTCCTTCTCCTCCTCTTTGTACAGTAAAGCAGAGGAAACTGGCTATTTTTTGACAGGGCCCACTGGCTCTAGCTATAGTACTTTATGCATTTAATTTTTCTGGAGGGACACCGACCCGGTCCACTGTTTTAAACAATTTTTGGGAGTGCCACATACAGGCACTCAATCTATTCAATTTTTCTGGAGGGCCACCTACCTGCTCCTCTGGTTTGAAAACTTTTTTGGACTGCCACATACAGGCACTCAATCTATTTCATTTTTCTGGAGGGCCACCTACTTGCTCCTCTGGTTTGAAAACTTTTTTGGACTGCCACATACAGGCACTCAATCTATTCCATTTTTCTGGAGGGCCACCTACCTGCTCCTCTGGTTTGAAAACTTTTTTGGACTGCCACATACAGGCACTCAATCTATTCCATTTTTCTGGAGGGCCACCTACCTGCTCCTCTGGTTTGAAAACTTTTTTGGACTGCCACATACAGGCACTCAATCTATTCCATTTTTCTGGAGGGCCACCTACCTGCTCCTCTGGTTTGAAAACTTTTTTGGACTGCCACATACAGGCACTCAATCTATTCCATTTTTCTGGAGGGCCACCTACCTGCTCCTCTGGTTTGAAAACTTTTTTGGACTGCCACATACAGGCACTCAATCTATTCCATTTTTCTGGAGGGCCACCTACCTGCTCCTCTGGTTTGAAAACTTTTTTGGACTGCCACATACAGGCACTCAATCTATTCCATTTTTCTGGAGGGCCACCTACCTGCTCCTCTGGTTTGAAAACTTTTTTGGACTGCCACATACAGGCACTATCCAAATTAAATTGTCTCCATAGCAGCCTCCACACGTTGTCTCCATTGCTACCTCCAAAAGTCGTCCATATAGCTGCCTCCATACATCGTCCCTTTATCAAACGAGGTGTGTCAGGCAGAAATTTGGGTTGTTTTCATGGATTCCACATCAAAGTTGTTAACTTTGTCGCCACCCAGCTGTGTTATCCACAAAATATACTGGCAAACTTTTATCATTTACCGATATTATTTCAGCGCTTCTTGCGCATCTGTTTACCCGCCATATCCTAAACTTATAAGAACGCTACTACACTTGATCTTATACAAAAGGTTCTTAGAAGTGCTGTTTGGGGAGTAGCCTAGAGACACGGGCTTGGATTGGCGAAAGCTCGCCTGGCAGCGGAGCGCCAGCTCCATGCCAAGATCCAACTAACATAGTTTTAACTGCAGCACCTTTAATCTACTACTAGTTCACTGCCTCCATACATGGTCCCCTTATCAAACGAGCTGTGTCAGGCAGAATTTTGGGTTGTTTTCATGGCTTCCATGTTAACTTTGTCGCCACCCTGCTGTGTAATTCACAAAATATACTGGCAAACTTTTATCATGTACCGATATTATTTGAGCGCTTCTTGCTCACCTCCTTTGGTTCCTCTCTGCCACCCATTGGTTTGAAGCCTGAGTCCATTTAGGGTATGTCGCCATGCCACTCTCTAGCCTGCCGCTGCTGCCGCTGCCTCTGCATGCCGTCCCCTATAGTGTCAGGGTCAATTATTGGATGTTTTAGATGCTATCTAGCTTCATTCTGTCACTCTGTCATGGCCATGCTGTTGCCCATAATTTTGGCATAATGGTGCGATTAAGCAGCCTCAGAGGCATCCATGCATGCTGCCCCTGCTGTTTCCTGTCCATTTCCGTGGTGTTTCCATCCTTTTCTGAGGTTCCCAGGTGTTTGGCCAAGCTTCCCTGTGCAGAGCCTTGGTCCCCTTGAAAAATGCTCGAGTCTCCCATTGACTTCAATGGGGCTCGTTATTCGAGACGAGCACTCGAGCATCGGGAAAAGTTCGTCTCGAATAACGAGTACCCGAGCATTTTAGTGCTCGCTCATCTCTAATTACAAGGGCAGTGTAGTGGATGTAATACAGTGGCAGTGTAGTGGATGTATTACAGTATAAAAAACAACTCCAAAGTGCAAGGAAAAAAAGACTTCTCCTATAGCCAAAGGAAAAAAGGAAATCACAGCTCACCATATGCCCGGATAGTGGTTTCCTCGATTGTCAGTGTGAACGGTGCCCGGAGCAACAAAGAAGATCCTGTACCGATGCAGGTCGTAATCCAGACAGAAAAACACAGATGTCCAGCACTCGTATGAATAGTAAGTTAAAAAATTCTTGAAACTTTATTTCATTCTGGTTAAAAAGGGGGTTGTCAGCGACATAGAAAAAAGCTTTAGAGCTAGCAAGCTGTTAGTCTAAAAAGCGTTTATCGGACTTACGCGTTTCGGACGCATCGCATTATGGTCCGTAGTCATGGTCTGGTCATGGACCATGACTAAGGACCATAATGCAATGCGTCCGAAACGCATAGATCCGATTACCGCTTTTTAGACTAACAGCTTGCTAGCTCTAAAACTTTTTTCTATGTCGCTGACAACCCCCTTTTTAACCGGAATGAAATAAAGTTTCAAGAATTTTTTACTTACTATTCATACGAGTGCTGGACATCTGTGTTTTTCTGGATGTATTACAGTGGCTGTCTACTCGATGCATTTCAGTGACTGTAAACAGGCTGCATTACAGTTGCAGTGTAGTGGATGTATTATAGTGGCTACGTAGTGTATATATTACAGTGGCAGTGTAGTGGATGTATTATAGTGGCTGTGTAATGGATGTATTATGGTGGCAGTGTAGTGGATGTATTACAGTGGCAGTGTAGTGGATGTATTATAGTGGCAGTGTAGTGGATGTATTATGGTGGCAGTGTAGTGTATATATTACAGTGGCAGTGTAATGGATGTATTATAGTGGCTATGTAGTGGATGTATTATAGTGGCTGTGTAGTAGATGGATTAAAGTGGCTGTGTAATGGATGTATTATAGTGGCTGTGTAGTGGATGTATTATAGTGGCTGTGTAGTAGATGTATTATAGTGGCTGTGTAGTAGATGGATTAAAGTGGCTGTGTAGTGGATGTATTATAGTGGCAGTGTAGTGGGTGAATTACAGTGGCAGCATAAGGACACATTGGGGCAGATTTACTTACCCGATCCCACTGTGCGTTGTCTGACGAGGATTCGGGTCTTCCGTGATTCACTTAGCTCGTGCGTCCAATTTCCTGCATGTGTCGCTTCTGCGCTGAGGTCCGCCGGAGTTCACCTTCTTCTTCCCGGTGCTTGTAAGTGCGTGTCTTGCAATACAATTCTAAATGTTAAATCTTGTGTGTTGTCCGAATACGTTGGGTTGTTGGACGGCTCCGATGCGCCAAAATCCGATTGCGTGCGCCAAAATCCCGGGGCTGTTCAGCGCAAAACGGAAATCGTCAGGAAACCCGACGAACATGCGCTCCGCGGACCCTTAGTAAATGAGCCCCATTGTGAAGACATTCATCTCTATTATACAACTAGAAAACAAGTGACTGAGTAGTTGCAGATGGCTTTTTATCCCTTAAAATTTGTGAAACGCTCCTGTGCAGAAGAACTTTGAAGCACAATAAATAGAGTATAAAGTGTGTCCATTGTCATTTATATGAATGTAGCACACTTTACTCCTGTCATTATTTAGTATTAAGAATTAATTGCTTGGCCTTTTCCCGTTAATTGGGGAGTGGGAGGAGTTGGGGGCTATGAGGGTCTTTGATCAAGAACTGGCTGCTCATTATTTTCATTGTGCTTGTAAAGTGAAGCATTTCTGGAATATGGCTATTTTTTCCTGTAAATAGC
Source organism: Engystomops pustulosus (assembly GCF_040894005.1). Classification (NCBI taxonomy): domain Eukaryota; kingdom Metazoa; phylum Chordata; class Amphibia; order Anura; family Leptodactylidae; genus Engystomops; species Engystomops pustulosus. Next base: position 54,296,688 of record NC_092420.1, on the reverse strand, counting down.
TTGCTGCAGAATGAGATCCATCTACTAAAAGCGCCTGTGATGTTAGACCTTTACTTTCAGCATAGGATGATGAGAAGTGAACAGCGAAACAAAACTTACACACAATGAGATACATGCAGAAAGCGTGCACACACATTATGATACACATACATGTACAGAACTTCCACATGTAATCAGCCACAGATATATACAGTACACACATATCAGACATTTCCAAATAATCCCTCCAAACTGCGACACACACTATTACCGCCACATAAAGTAAATACCAACATCCTGAAAATGAGCACGAGATTCTATTCACAGACCAGTATTTACAATAATTTACCACATAGAAACTGCATTTTTTGATTAACTTTACTGCTATGTTGTTATTATACAAACACCACCAAGCAAAGGACAATATCACTACTGACACCTCTGTACAAGGCCAAATAATAACATTACATCATAATTATAACCACCACATAATGACTGAATAATACTACAATACTAAATGATAACCTACACACAGACCAGTATGAACCACCATATAGTAACTATATAGTAGCAGATAGCAGTCCTGCACAGAGGCCACAGTGTAATCCAATGATTTACAGATGATGTCCCTGATGTTGTCTCTTCCCTCCTGTGTAATCTTCCAGGAGACTTCTTCCATCCATGATTAATCTCTGCTGTTCTATATAAAACAGGTGAGGTTGGCATCATCCTATACACACCTCACACCTGACCCTCACATACACAACTGACCACACTGTGCCCCCACATACATCATATACACACCTCACACCTGACCCTCACATACACAACTGACCACACTATGCCCCCACATACATCATATACCCCTCACACCACAACTGACCAAACTGTGCCCCCCACATATATCATATATACCCCTCACACCACAACTGACCACACTGTGCCCCCCCACATATATCATATATACCCCTTGCACGACAACCGACCACACTGTGCCCCCACATATATCAAATATACCCCCTCACACCACAACTGACCAAACTGTGCCCCCTACATATATCATATATATAACCCTCACACCACAACTGACCACACTGGGCCCCCACATATATCATATATACCCCACACATCACAACTGACCACACTGTACAACCACATATATCATATATACCACTCACACCACAACTGATCACACTGTGCCCCATCATATATCATATATACTCCTCACACCACAACTGACCACACTGTGCCCCCCAGATATATCATATATACCCCTCACAACACAACTGACCACACTGTGCCTCCACTTATGTCATATATACCCCTCACACTACAACTTACCACACTGCGCTCCCACATATATCATATATACCCCTCACACTACAACTGACCACACTGTGCCTCCACTTATGTCATATATACCCCTCACACCACAACTATCACACACCATGCCCCTCACATATATCATATATACCCCTCACACCACAACTGACCACACTGTGCCCCCTACATATATCATATATACTACTCACACCACAACTGACCACACTGTGCCTCCACTTATGTCATATATACCCCTCCCACCACAACTGACCACATTGTTCCCCCACATATATCATATATACCCCTTGCACGACAACTGACCACACTGTGACCCACATATATGAAATATACCACCTCACACCACAACTGACCAAACTGTGCCCCTTACATATATCACATATACCCCTCACACCACAACCGACAACACTGTGCCCCCCACATATATCATATATACCCCTCACATCACAACTGACCACACTGTACAACCACATATATCATATATACCACTCACACCACAACTGACCACACTGTGCCCCCTACATATATCATATATACTCCTCACATCACAACTGACCACACTGTGCCCCCCACATATATCATATATACCCCTCCCACCACAACTGACCACACTGTTCCCCCACATATATCATATATACCCCTCACACCACAACTATCACACACCATGCCCCTCACATATATCATATATACCCCTCACACCACAACTATCACACACCATGCCCCTCACATATATCATATATACCCCTCACACCACAACTGACCACACTGTGCCCCCTACATATATCATATATACTACTCACACCACAACTGACCACACTGTGCCCCCCACATATATCATATATACCCCTCACACCACAACTGACCACACTGTGCCTCCACTTATGTCATATATACCCCTCCCACCACAACTGACCACATTGTTCCCCCATATATATCATATATACCCCTCACACCACAACTATCACACACCATGCCCCTCACATATATCATATATACCCCTCACACCACAACTGACCACACTGTGCCCCCCACATATATCATATATACCCCTCACACCACAACTGACCACACTGTGCCCCCCACATATATCATATATACCCCTTGCACGACAACCGACCACACTGTGACCCACATATATGAAATATACCACCTCACACCACAACTGACCAAACTGTGACCCCTACATATATCATATATACCCCTCACACCACAACTGACCAAACTGTTACCCCTACATATATCATATATACCCCTGACACCCCAACCGACCACACTGTGCCCCCCACATATATCATATATACCCCTCACATCACAACTGACCACACTGTACAACCACATATATCATATATACCACTCACACCACAACTGACCACACTGTGCCCCCTACATATATCATATATACTCCTCACATCACAACTGACCACACTGTGCCCCCCACATATATCATATATACCCCTCACACCACAACTGACCACACTGTGCCTCCACTTATGTCATATATACCCCTCACACCACAACTGACCACACTGTTCCCCCACATATATCATATATACCCCTCACACCACAACTATCACACACCATGCCCCTCACATATATCATATATACCCCTCACACCACAACTATCACACACCATGCCCCACACATATATCATATATACCCCTCACATCACAACTGACCACACTGTACAACCACATATATCATATATACCACTCACACCACAACTGACCACACTGTGCCCCCCACATATATCATATATACCCCTCACACCACAACTGACCACACTGTGCCCTCTACATATATCATATATACTCCTCACAACACAACTGATCACACTGTGCCCCCACATACAGGTATATCATATATACTTATCACACCACAACTATCACATACCATGCCCCTCACATATATCATATATACCCCACCCAACGTGGCAGTTTTTGTTACATTTTTAAAAAGAACCAAAATGCAAGTGGGAGGGGGTTTGGCCAAAATGCATATGTGTTTGCCATGAAACACATGCTTTGTAGCCAAACTCCCACTTGCATTTCGGTTCCTTTTAAAAACGCAACAAAAAACACCACGCAGGAATCTACATCTCAGGGTGCATTCACACGTTGCAGTTAAAACTGCATGGCAATCAGCTTTGAGGTGGTTTTAGGTGCAGTTTTGTCAATTTAACAGGTGAAAGACATAAACTGAACGGGTGAATGACATCTGAGGAGCAGGTTTCCCCTTCAAAATCAAATTTTATCGTTCAGTTCAGATCTTTTACCTGTTTAATCGACAAAACTGCACCTAAAACCCCCTCAAAGCTGATTGCGATGCAGTTTTAACTGCAACGTGTGAACGCACCCTCAATCAGTTTTGAGGAAGTTTAGATGCAGTTTCTTATTTTAACAGGTGAAAGACATGAAGTGAATAGGTGAAACACATTTATTAAACATATTTCCCGTTCAAAATGAAATTCACCTGTCTTTGATCTGTTCAATTTACAAAAACTGCTTCTAAAATCACCTCACCTTGTGATGCAGTTTGAGAGGCAACCTATGATTGGAGACTGAGCCACACTTTTTCAGATGCAGTGTTTGAAGTCCAAACCAGGTGGAGGAGTAACACTTCCCAATGATAAGTTCATACCTATTATCATCCACACCTACTTTTAGCTTCAAAAACTGCAACTGAAATGGCTGAATAATACCACCACACCACTACCACTGCATCATGACTGAATAATACCACCACACCACTACCATTACCACTGCATCATGACTGAATAACACCACCACACCATTACCACTGCATCATGACTGAATAATACCACCACACCACTACCACCGCATCATGACTGAATAATACCACCACACCACTACCACCGCATCATGACTGAATAATACCACCACACCACTACCATTACCACTGCATCATGACTAAATAATACCACCACACCACTACCACTGCATCATGACTAAATAATACCACCACACCATTACCACTGCATCATGACTGAATAATACCACCACACCACTACCATTACCACTGCATCATGACTGAATAATACCACCACACCACTACCACTGCATCATGACTGAATAATACCACCACACCACTACCATTACCACTGCATCATGAATAAATAAGACCACCACACCATTACCACTGCATCATGACTGAATAATACCACCACACCACTACCACCGCATCATGACTGAATAATACCACCACTACCACTGCATCATGACTGAATAATACCACCACACCACTACCACCGCATCATGACTGAATAATACCACCACACCACTACCACCGCATCATGACTGAATAATACCACCACACCACTACCACTGCATCATGACTGAATAATACCACCACACCACTACCACTGCATCATGACTAAATAATACCACCACACCATTACCACTGCATCATGACTGAATAATAACACCACACCACTACCATTACCACTGCATCATGACTGAATAATACCACCACACCACTACCACTGCATCATGACTGGATAATACCACCACACCACTACCATTACCACTGCATCATGAATGAATAAGACCACCACACCATTACCACTGCATCATGACTGAATAATACCACCATACCACTACCACCGCATCATGACTGAATAATACCACCACACCACTACCACCGCATCATGACTGAATAATACCACCACACCACTACCACTGCATCATGACTAAATAATACCACCACACCACTACCACTGCATCATGACTAAATAATACCACCACACCATTACCACTGCATCATGACTGAATAATACCACCACACCATTACCACTGCATCATGACTGAATAATATTACCACACCATTACCACTCCATCATGACTGAATATTACCACCACACCACTACCATTACCACTGCATCATGACTGAATAATACCACCACACCACTACCATTACCACTGCATCATGACTGAATAATACCACCACACCACTACCATTACCACTGCATCATGACTGAATAATACCACCACACCACTACCATTACCCCTGCATCATGACTGAATAATACCACCACATCACTACCATTACCACTGCATCATGACTGAATAATATCACCACTACCATTACCCCTGCATCATGACTGAATAATACCACAACACCACTACCATTACCACTGCATCATGACTGAATAACACCACCACACCGCTACCATTACCACTGCATCATGACTGAATAATACCACCACACCACTACCATTACCACTGCATCATGACTGAATAATACCACTACATCACTACCATTACCACTGCATCATGTCTGAATAATACCACCACACCACTACCATTACCACTGCATCATGACTGAATAATAACTCCAAAAGAATACTTGGCACTCCTTGTTCGTTTTCATTTGAACATGATACATTTTTTTATTTATTACAAGTGGAGGTTTAGAATGGCAATCCAATTCAAAAATGCAACGTTTCGGTCTACGCAGAGACCTTCATCAGGCACGGATTGCATGGTATATTGAGAAAGAGACAGGTGGATAGATGTGCGGTGCTATGACCGCTAGAGCGCTGGGGAGTGTAGCAGCGGACACATCCGCTCAGGAGGAAGGCGCCTTCCTCCTGAGCGGATGTGTCCGCTGCTACACTCCCCAGCGCTCTAGCGGTCATAGCACCGCACATCTATCCACCTGTCTCTTTCTCAATATACCATGCAATCCGTGCCTGATGAAGGTCTCTGCGTAGACCGAAACGTTGCATTTTTGAATCGGATTGCCATTCTAAACCTCCACTTGTAATAAATAAAAAAATTTATCATGTTCAAATGAAAACGAACAAGGAGTGCCAAGTATTCTTTTTGAGAGAATTGTCGATGGTTTAGTAGCCTACTCGAGCACCCGAAAAACTACTCTCCGAGAGTGACGTGTATTATCTCTACACATATGAATAATAACTCCACACCGCTACCATTACCCCTGCATCATGACTGAATAATATCACCACTACCATTACCACTGCATCATGACTGAATAATACCACCACACCACTACCATTACCACTCCATCATGACTGAATAATACCACCACACCACACCATTACCACTGCATCATGACTGAATAATCTTACCACACCATTTCCACTCCATCATGACTGAATAATACCACCACACCACTACCATTACCACTGGATCATGACTGAATAATACCACCATACCACTACCATTACCACTGCATCATGACTGAATAATACCACCACACCACTACCATTACCCCTGCATCATGACTGAATAATACCACCACATCACTACCATTACCACTGCATCATGACTGAATAATACCACCACACCATTACCATTACCACTGCATCATGACTGAATACTATCACCACACCATTACCATTACCACTGCATCATGACTGAATAACACCACCACACCACTACCATTACCCCTGCATCATGACTGAATAATACCACCACATCACTACCATTACCACTGCATCATGACTGAATAATACCACCACACCATTACCATTACCACTGCATCATGACTGAATACTATCACCACACCATTACCATTACCACTGCATCATGACTGAATAACACCACCACACCGCTACCATTACCACTGCATCATGACTGAATGATACCACCACATCACTATAATTACCACTGAATCATGACTGAATAATAACTCCACACCGCTACCATTACCACTGCATCATGACTGAATAATAACTCCACACTGCTACCATTACCACTGCATCATGACTGAATAATACCACCACATCACTACCATTACCACTGCATCATGACTGAATAATAACTCCACACCGCTACCATTACCACTGCATCATGACTGAATAATACCACCACACCACTACCATTACCACTACATCATGACTGAATAATACCACCACATCACTACCATTACCACTGCATCATGACTGAATAATACCACCACATCACTACCATTACCACTGCATCATGACTGAATAATACCACCACACCATTACCATTACCACAGCATCATGACTGAATAACACCACCACACCATTACCATTACCACTGCATCATGACTGAATAACACCACCACACCGCTACCATTACCACTGCATCATGACTGAATGATACCACCACATCATTACAATTACCACTGCATCATGACTGAATAATACCACCACACCATTACCATTACCACTGCATCATGACTGAATAACACCACCACACCACTACCATTACCCCTGCATCATGACTGAATAATACCACCACATCACTACCATTACCACTGCATCATGACTGAATAATACCACCACACCATTACCATTACCACTGCATCATGACTGAATACTATCACCACACCATTACCATTACCACTGCATCATGACTGAATAACACCACCACACCGCTACCATTACCACTGCATCATGACTGAATGATACCACCACATCACTATAATTACCACTGCATCATGACTGAATAATAACTCCACACCGCTACCATTACCACTGCATCATGACTGAATAATAACTCCACACTGCTACCATTACCACTGCATCATGACTGAATAATACCACCACATCACTACCATTACCACTGCATCATGACTGAATAATAACTCCACACCGCTACCATTACCACTGCATCATGACTGAATAATACCACCACACCACTACCATTACCACTACATCATGACTGAATAATACCACCACATCACTACCATTACCACTGCATCATGACTGAATAATACCACCACATCACTACCATTACCACTGCATCATGACTGAATAATACCACCACACCATTACCATTACCACTGCATCATGACTGAATAATATCACCACACCATTACCATTACCACTGCATCATGACTGAATAACACCACCACACCGCTACCATTACCACTGCATCATGACTGAATGATACCACCACATCATTACAATTACCACTGCATCATGACTGAATAATAACTCCACACCGCTACCATTACCACTGCATCATGACTGAATAATAACTCCACACCGCTACCATTACCACTGCATCATGACTGAATAATACCACCACATCACTACCATTACCACTGCATCATGACTGAATAATACCACCACATCACTACCATTATCACTGCATCATGACTGAATAATAACTCCACACCGCTACCATTACCACTGCATCATGACTGAATAATACCACCACATCACTACCATTACCACTGCATCATGACTGAATAATACCACCACATCACTACCATTACCACTGCATCATGACTGAATAATACCACCACATCACTACCATTACCACTGCATCATGACTGAATAATAACTCCACACCGCTACCATTACCACTGCATCATGACTGAATAATACCACCAAACCACTACCATTACCACTACATCATGACTGAATAATACCACCACATCACTACCATTACCACTGCATCATGACTGAATAATACCACCACATCACTACCATTACCACTGCATCATGACTGAATAATACCACCACACCATTACCATTACCACTGCATCATGACTGAATAATATCACCACACCATTACCATTACCACAGCATCATGACTGAATAACACCACCACACCGCTACCATTACCACTGCATCATGACTGAATGATACCACCACATCATTACAATTACCACTGCATCATGACTGAATAATAACTCCACACCGCTACCATTACCACTGCATCATGACTGAATAATAACTCCACACCGCTACCATTACCACTGCATCATGACTGAATAATACCACCACATCACTACCATTACCACTGCATCATGACTGAATAATACCACCACATCACTACCATTACCCCTGCATCATGACTGAATAATATCACCACTACCATTACCACTGCATCATGACTGAATAATACCACCACACCACTACCATTACCCCTGCATCATGACTGAATGGTACCACCGCACCGCTACCATTACCCCTGTATCATGACTGAATAATACCACCGCACCACTACATTTACCACTGCATCATGACTGAATGATACCACCACTACCATTACCCCTGTATCATGACTGAATGATACCACCACGCCACTACCATTACCACTGCATCATGACTGAATGATACCACCACACCACTACCATTACCACTGCATCATGACTGAATGATACCACCACACCACTACCATTGCCCCTGCATCATGACTAAATAATTCCACCACACCACTACCATTACCACTGCATCATGACTGAATAATACCACCACACCACTACCATTACCACTGCATCATGACTGAATAATACCACCACACCACTACCATTACCACTGCATCATGATTGAATGATACCACCACACCACTACCATTGCCCCTGCATCATGACTGAATAATACCACCACACCACTACCATTACCACTGCATCATGACTGAATAACACCACCACACCACTACCATTACCACTGCATCATGACTGAATAATACTACAATACTGCTACCATTACCACTGCATCATGACTGAATGATCACACCACTACCATTACCACTGCATCATGACTGAATAATACCACGACATCACTACCATTACCACTGCATCATGACTGAATAATACCACCACATCACTACAATTACTCCTGCATCATGACTGAATAACACCATCACACCACTACACCGCATTATGACCAAATAATACCTCCACAACACTACCATTATCACTGCATCATGACTGAATAATACCACCACACCACTACCATTACCACTGCATCATGACTGAATAAGACCACCACACCCCTACCATTACCACTGCATCATGACTGAATAAGACCACCACACCCCTACCATTACCACTGCATCATGACTGAATAAGACCACCACACCCCTACCATTACCACTGCATCATGACTGAATAAGACCACCACACACCTACCATTACCCCTGCATCATGACTGAATAATACCACCACACCACTACCATTTGAGACTCTATGGTTATGTGGGTGTCGGTATGGGTTTCTAATAGTTTAGCAGCCCCTTACTTTGAGTAGCTGATACATGTGGGGCCCTTGGAGCCTAACCGACCTTATGTGAAGGGCAAGGGCCGGATCTACACTGGACGCCGGGGCCCCCATAGAGACAGGACTAATCCGGGGGCCCGGCGCAAGTGCTCCAGTCCCAGCATGTACAAACAGTTTGATGCTTTTTTCAGTGCCGAAGTCAGACAGAAAACTACCGCAAACGCTGTAATAAATGCGCCCAATGTTTTGTAGTGTCCATCGCAATGTCCTGATCTCAATCATATTGAAAATTTTTAGGCAAAGCTGAAAAGGCCTGAGCTAGGCGGCTACAAACATGGTGAAATTATCAGAAGCTTGTGGAAGGCTATCCAAAAGGCTTCACCCAAGTCATGCAACTACAGGCAGTCCCCGGGTTACATACAAGATAGGGTCTGTAGGTTTGTTCTTAAGTTGAATTTGTATGTAAGTCAGAACTGTATATTTTATAATTGTAATCCCAGACAGAACTTTTTTGGTCTCTATGACAATTGGATTTTAAAAATATTGGGTTGTCATAAGAATCAATATTAACACTAAAGCTTCATTACAGATACATTTGATAACTGTTACAGCTGATTATTGTAGCCTAGGACTAAAGTACAATAAATTACCAATATCCAGAGGTCCGTTTGTAACTATGGGTCGTATGTAAGTCGAGTGTTCTTAAGTAGGGGACCGCCTGTACTGTAAGTAAACTGTTGACCTTGCAGAAAGTTATAAAAATGCCCTAAAGGTTATCATTTCTTTATTATTCTGGCATTTTGGCAAATAAAAATTATTTTGGTAATCCTATTTGACCTACAATGGGAAAGGTTTATTCAGATTTCATGTCAGATAGTGAGAAACATATGCATAAATGTTTTTTTTATATAGTGTATGTAAACTGCTGGTTAAAACTGTATACAGGCAGTCCCCGGGTTACATACAAGATAGGGACTGTAGGTTTGTTCTTAAGTTGAATTTGTATGTAAGTCGAAACTGTATATTTTATCATTGTAGTTCCCGACAATTTTTTTTTTTGCCCCAGTGACAATTGGAGTTTCAAATTTTTTTGCTGTAATAGGACCAAGAATTATCAATAAAGCTTCATTGCAGACAATTTTAAGCTGATTATTGCAATCTGGGACTATTTTAAAGCATCCAGAGAGCTTCACCAGAGGTCACAGTGGGCAGAGGGGTCCGTCTGTAACTATGGGTTGTCTGTAAGTCGGGTGTCCTTAAGTAGGGGACCGCCTGTATACAGAGTGGGGCACATTTACTTAACCGGCCAAGGAGTTCATCCAAAGTGCACTGTTCCGACGATCATACACTCTGGCGCGATTCACTAAGATTGTGCGCCCGAGATCATGTGTCGCTTCCCCGCCGGAGGTCACCATCTTCTTCCGGGTGTATGTAAGTGCATTGGGTCCGAATCAGGCCCACCCCCGATTTCTGTTGTATGAAAGCTGAAATTGCGATCCGCGGACCCTTAGTAAATAAGCCCCAGTATTTTGCACTTTTAAGAGCGAAATTTTGCTTTTGCAGCTCCGTTTTTACACATTTGGATTTAGAGTGCCATGTCATGTTCGCAGTGCCCATGAGGTACCAGTGTAATAGAAACCCCTGAGAAATGATACCATTTTGGAAACTACACCCCTCAAAGACTTATCTGGGGTTGGAGGTGAGCATTTTAACCCCCAACATGCTGGCCAAAATCGAATGCAAAGTAAATGGTGCAGAGTAAAAAATATGTGTTTTTATCTCAGAAATGTAATTTTACTGCCTAATATATTGTATCCCACCCATGCCACTTTAGACAAACAACCCAAAAATCATTCTGCGGGTCATCCCGAGTACGGCAATACCACGCAGGTGCCAAAAATTGACAGGCTGGGTACACAGCAGAGATGAGAAGGGAAGGAGCTAAATTTTGCTTTTGGAGCTCCATTTTCACCTGTCTGGATTTGGAGTGCCATGTCATGTTCGCAGGGCCCGTGAGGTACCAGTGCAATAGAAACCCCAGAGAAATTATACCATTTTAGAAACTAGATCCCTCAAAGAATTTATCTGGGGTTGTGTCGAGCATTTTAACCCCCAACATGATGGTCAAAATTTGTCATTTTACTACCTAATATACTGTGCCCAACCCATGTCCCTTCAGACAAACACCACAAAAATAATTCTTTGGGTTGTTCTGAGTACGGCAATACCACACATGTGCCAAAAATTGATATGCTGGGCACACAGCAGGGCAGAGAAGGGAAGGAGCGAAATTTTGCTTTTGGAGCACCCTTGTCACTAGACTTGTGTTAGGGTGTACCAGTACAATAGAAACCCACAAGTAGTGACCCCATTTTAGGAAAGGGCACCCTTCAAAGAATTTATCTAGGGTTGTATGAACATTTCAACCCCTGAGATGCTGGGTCAAATGTAATACAAAATGATGGGGGCAGTGTAAAAATTGCATTACTTTCTCAAAAGTAGGAAGAAATTTATTCAGCCCAACTCATTCCACTGTGGATAAACACCCCAAAAATCATTCAGTGGGTTACTTCGGGTATGGAAATGCCCCATGTGTAGCAATAGTCTACAGGGTGGGGACACAGCAGGCCGGAGAAGGGACAAGCAAAATCTAGCTTTTGGAGCACCCGTTTCACTAGACTGGTGTTGGGGTGCCCCTGAGGTACCAGTACAATAGAAACCCTGTGTAGTGACCCCATTTTAGGAAAGAGCAACCCTCAAAGAATTTATTTACGGTTGTATGAGCATTTTAACCCATAAAATCCTGGCTCAAACACAAATTGAACGGCGTCGAGTAAAATTTGCTTAGCAATTTCTCTAAATTTGTAATTGTAGTGTCAAAAGTATTTTACCCAATTCATGCAACTGGAGGCAAACACCCCAAAAATCATCATGCAGGTTCTCCCGCGTACATGCCAATGATCTAAAAGATGGAGACAGGGCAGGGCTCGGAAGAGAATGGCATTTGGAGTACCGACATTTACATTTTTTTTGGCACCATAAAACATTTGTAGATGCCCTCGGGGATCAGTACAGTAGGAACCCCTGAGAATTGACCCTGTGACCCTGTAGTGAGTATTTTAACCCCACCAGTGGACCCCAAGGATGATGCATAATGGATGGTGCATAGTACAAAATATCTATTATGTCATCTTGTGCCCAGCTCCTGCCTCGGGAGACAAACACCCCAAGAATCATGATGCAACCTCTCTCTTGTCCTTGTACCTAGGCACTTCAGCACTACTACGAAAGTGCCTTCTCGGGGGGTCCTCAGAGTCGCTTTATGAGGAAGAGGTACACAAACAAAACGTCCCCACACTCGTCCCCACTAGCAGACTCCATATCGGAGGCCATATAATTATATACCTCCAAGTCAGTGTATGACTTCTGGGACATGGTGGGGGTAGTACACAACCTATGCAGAACAACACAGAACAACGCCTGCCCTTCCAGACAACGACTGCCCCTCCACACAACTACTGCTCCACAAAACACCTACTCCTCCACAGTACACCTGCTCCTCCACACTATGCCTGCTCCACCACAGAACGCCTACTCCTCCACACTAATCCTGATCCACCAAAGAACGCCTACTCATCCACAGAACGCCTTCTCCTCCACAGAACGCCTGCTCCTCCACAGAACGCCTGCTCCTCCACAGAACGCTTTCTCCTCCACAGAATGCCTGCTCCTCCACAGAACGCCTGCTCCTCCACAGAACGCTTTCTCCTCCACAGAATGCCTGCTCCTCCACAGAACGCCTGCTACTCCACAGAACGCCTGCTCCTCCACAGAACGCTTACTCCTCCACAGAACGCCTGCTCCTCCACAGAACGCCTGCTCCTCCACAGGACGCCTACTCCTCCACAGAACGCTTACTCCTCCACAGAACGCCTACTCCTCCACAGAACACCTGCTCCTCCACAGAACGCCTGCTCCTCCACGGAACGCCTGCTCCTCCACAGAACGCTTACTCCTCCACAGAACACCTACTCCCCCACACAACGCCTGCTCCTCCACGCTATGCCTGCTCTTCCAAGCTACACCTGCTCCTCCATACACCTACTCCTCCACAGAACGCCTGCTCCTCCACAGAACGCCTACTCCTCCACAGAACACCTATTCCCCCACAGATCGCTTACTCCTCCACAGAACACCTACTCCCCCACACAATGCCTGCTCCTCCACGCTATGCCTGCTCTTCCAAGCTACACCTGCTCCTCCATGCTACGCCTGCTCCACCACGCTATTACTACTCCTCCACAGAACACCTATTCCCCCACACAACGCCTACTCCTCCACAGAAGCCTGCTCCTCCACAGTACGCCTGCTACACCACACTATTACTACCCCTCCACAGAACACCTATTCCCCCACACAACGCCTACTCCTCCACGCTACGCCTGCTCCACCACAGAACGCCTGCTCCTCCACAGAACGCTTACTCCTCCACAGAACGCTTACTCCTCCACGCTACGCCTGCTCCTCCACGCTATGCCTGCTCCTCCACGCTACCTGCTGCCATGCCATGCAAGTAGCGCTCGCATCCGATATATTGGGCGCTGAGCGTTATGTCACTGCGCTCAGAGCGCAGAGCATGAAGGGGTTAATTATTTTTGTTTGTGAGAGTGTTTTTACTTTATGTCCCCCATGAGGTCATAGAAGACCCCTGGGGGACATTTTTAATTTTTTTTCACATTTTACTTTTTTTTTCCTATTACAAGTTTTCCCCTGTAACTGAGGCATCTATAAGAGCCTCAGTTACAGGGTAAATTCCCACCTGTCACTGGGGACAGGTGATCAGAGCTGTACTGGGTCTAATTAGACCCAGCATCTCTGATTAACCCCTTTAGACCCGGCGGTCACGTGACTGTCGAGTCTATGGAGCCGGCGGCCGCGCCGTTCAGCTCCTGTATGCATCGCACTCATTCAGCGCGATGCAGGGAGGATCGGAGAAGGGAGAAGCGGTAACGAACCGCATCTCCCTTCTCCCTAGGGTCTCCAGGTGCCTCTGAAGACGTCGCTGCAGACTCCGGACCTGCACCCGCTGACGCCTAAAGTCAGCGGGCGAGCAGAAAGGAGTTAAGACATGTATTAACATACATATACAATAAACATTATATTTGTACAATATAGATATAAGTAGACACATATCCACAGTCACACAATCACACACAGTATTACGATGCAAACACACACCTGTAAATAAACACATAGGGGCTCATTTACTAAGGGTCCGAATCGCGCATTTTTGTCGGGTTTCCCGAATATTTCCGATTTGTGCCGAATTGCCGCGGGATTTTGGCGCACACAATCGGATTGTGCAGCATCGGCGCCGGCTTTCACACGACAGAAATCAAGGGGCGTGGCCGTCGGAAAACTCAACGGATTCGGAAAAATCACGGAATAATAAAAGAATTGTGTCGCAAGAATAGCACTCACATACACCGGGACGAAGCAGGTGAACTCCGGCGGACTTCAGCGCAGCGGCGACACCTGCTGGATATAGGGCGCACGACCTTAGTGAATCCCGGCAAGCTCCCAATCAACGTTGGACAACGCCCACTGGATCATGACTGGACCGGGTAAGTAAATGAGCCCCATTAAGTACATACACATATAAACATATCCATATTATACATTCATACAGACATGTAACTCCATACATACACAAAAATATCAAAAACCTAGCAGCACTAATATACATGCAGACATACACGTTGCCAGACATGATTATACCCATTTATATATATATATATATAATTTTCATAACATTTAATTATTAAGTCAAGGTCAGCCATTCGCTGGTAACCTGCAGGGCCGCGTCCCTGCCGTCACTCCCCCTTAGGCGCGCTGGTGGAATACTAATTATTTTGGTCAGTATAACAGGACTGGGTGCAGTGTATTAACTCTTTTTCAGTGAAACATTACAGTAAGAATAATAAGGATAGGCAATGGCCCATTATTAGTCATTTTCATTCCGTCACCTTTCGTGGCACTAACCATTTAATGTAGTGAATTCTGAGGCTGGATGTTATGCGCCTCATTATGTCAGCTTTTTGGCACAGAAAACCGTAGATTACATTTTCCTCACTAGATTTCTACAACCTGCCACACATATTTCTCCCCTAATTGTAACATAGGGCATTATTCCTTTTTGGTTTTAAGTTGGAATATTTTGCTGCGGCAGAAAATATGTGCATGAATTCCCCTTTGCACACTGTGTTACTGTAGTTAAATGCTCAGTTCTCAGCTGGTTTTATATCATGCTGACATTGACTTCAATGCCATAGGGAAACCTCACAAGGAGGTTTTTATATAACTGTTTCTTTAGGTAAAATCTCAATATTTCAAGCAATAAGTTGTATATGTGCTAGAGCACCTACCTCCTAGTGTGATCACTGACCTAGTAATACAACACCTCACTATAACATATACCAGCAGGGTTATCATTATCCAAGTAACCTGCAAATCCTGATGTATGTTTCAGTTTGACATCTTCTTATAATCAAATGTTGAATCTAAGAAAAACGCTATCATTTCGGAAATGAAAATGGGCACTGGAATTAATCTGCTTTATTTGTATGTTATGTTATTGGAGGATAGCGAGATAATGTTCACATTTAGAGCATTATATAAAGTATCATATGAGGCTCCCCATGTCAGGATTCATGAATAAAATAGTATATAGACACAGCGCCATCTAGTGCTCAGCTGTGGCTTGCAAAAAAGATTCTCAAATAAATGAAAAAAAAGCTGAAAATTATTTTTCTCCGCACAAGAAAAGCACTTAGGTCAGAGTTCAAGAAGATCCTATGGTGGTTGAGTTCCTGACAATTAATAATGTGCCCCCAGACTACAACCCATTTATACTCTACACAAGGTACTACGCGGGGCATTTACTATTGGTATTGCAGCATTTTTTTGTGTTTTTTTGTTGCGCCTTATTTATTATTTGTCATCGCCACAATTTAGCTTCTTTTCCTCACAACTTTTCATTGCTCAATTTGCGCGTTACATTTGAATGGCGACTCTTTTTCTTCACATCCCGTTTCCCAATATCTTTTGGTGCCATTTTTGGTGCATATTAAGACCAACAAAAAGCATGTATACCAACCAAGTATAAACCCCTTTATTGATGTGGTTCATTATTTTTGATGCTCATTTATTCATCTTATGATGCGCTAAATACAATAAGGACGTGCGTCACCTTATAACATCACAGTGCAAAACACCACTAAATTTGGCACCAAAAAACAACACATAGCGCCAAAATTAATAAATGCCCCCTACATCTCTAGGTGGCCACTCATTATAATCACCTATAGCAGAACAGCTTGGTTCCAGGCTGACATCTGAGCCAACTGCTAAAAGTTTGGTGAAAGAACCTGCTGGATACTGGAACAGTGACTACTGTTCCCATGGTATGATGGTATCATATGGAGGTATCACTCTGATTCTAAATAAAATAATAAAAAAAAAAATGTAATTAAAAATAGGCCACTTTTAAATGGGACACATTTTTCTTGGCCGCAATGGCTATTAGCCATGTTTGCAAGTTTTAAAATCATATTGATTGCCACTTGAAAATAATAATTTTATGGCTCCCACCAGCCTGGAGTCACATGCAGTGGGCCTGAGTGCCACATGTGACTGGAGAACAATGCTTTACCATTTCATGACAACCCTTCATGTTGAATATAGTGTCTGATTTGTAGTCACCTATTTTATTACTCATCTTCATTTGATACAGAAAAACTTTTTGAAAAACATAAATACAAATTTCCCACGTGATCGATGTCCCTGATTACACCAATTGGCTACCCACTTCCCTTCTTTACAACTAAGCACCTAATTCTATGATCCAACAGACAACATAAGGAAGGCAGAAAAAGTAAAAATAAATACATGAAATAAATAATAAATACATAAATTAATTTATAAACAGGAATAACAAATTAGTAAACTATTCCTTTAAGTATAAAAGGAAATTTAACAACAAAATCCTTCATGATAAACCAGGGACACGAACTCATAGATCCAGGCATTGTGACTCTAGTAATCTTCTAATATATGTTATCCATGGATTCCTTCCTTCTACAATCAACTTTACAATTATGCTAATGAGGCAGAAGCCCTCTGGGGGTGTTACCAGAGCTGCTCAGTGCTGTTGTTTCACAGGCTGTTACAGTGTGCAGGAGCAGTTTGTCCTCCCACTGTGTGAAATTACAATAGGCAGAGGGAAGGGGGAAGAAGTGCAGGAGGGGAGGCATGCTCCTGCACAGTGTAACAGCTTGTGAAGCTACAGCACGGAGAGCCCTTCTGGTCATTAGTATCATTTTAAAACTTGATTTTAGAAGGAAGGAGGCAACGGATAACATATATAAGATCTATCCAGTGTCCCTGTATTATCATGATGGATTTTGATGGTAATAAATATTACACGTCTCACCGTTTCTTTTCCTCTCTGTTTGTCTTCTCTTTTCCTCCCTCCCTGCATTTTCCTATCTTATCTGAGTCCACTTCCAGCTCTTTCAATAGATTTTATTTGGCTGCAAGTCTAAAACAGCAATCACAACTATATCAGCAGACACACTGAAATAGTTTTCATACAGTATGTGCTTAACACCTTCTCTTGCTTAGGAAGGAGAGTACTTAGAGCAACCATGATTTTATTACACACCAATGAATTTCTTATTTTTCAGCACAGAAAAAAGAACTTTCCACGATTTCCTAAGTTATTTTTACATCCTTTTACACTCACTTCATTTTATATCTCAAAGGGAACCTGTCATCAGAAATTGGTGTAATAAACCACTACCAGTATATTGTCAAGCAGATGAACAGCTTCTAGCTTGTGTTTCTATCATGCTTCAGTGTAATGGCATGATCCAGAAAAACAACTTTGAACTGGCATGTAAGTTAGATGTATAAAGTCAGGGAGGCGGAGAGTTTAACACTGAAGTCAAGCTCTTCCTGCCTCTGAACACCTCCTCATGTACCGGACTTCAGAAGATCAGATCAATGATTTCCCTGGATGCAAAACCATCATATCGACCTTGGTAGGATAAGAAATGTCCTTTCTAGAATTCCCTCTTTTATATGAAATCTCACCTGTGTCCCTAAAGAAAAATCTCCCTCAAAGTCAGGCAAATATGACCTTTCTCACTGCATTTTTACATGAGATGAGGGGTTGAAGGAAAATGTCAGTTCAGAAGCCCCTTTCTTTCACAGAACTACAAACCTGGGGTGATCTGAAGGATGAGATTCTTATCTTGGATTTAACACAAAAATATGTTTCTAGGTACTGTAGGGCTTATGAAGTGTCCCCTTCCCCTGCAACCACCGATTTTGACTCAACTCATGTTTGAATCAGGTGAGAAAAGATTTTATTTTATTAGATATTTATATAATTAGTAGTCCAGTGTGTGGTTTTACAAAGTGCCCAATTGCCCACTCGACTCTAAAGCTCAGGCTGCATTGACCCCATCACATATGAGTTTCCATGAGATTGGTTACACTCCTGGTGGTTGTTACTGATTGCATGCGTTTCATGCCCCTTCCTGTTGCGTTTCATTTGAGTTTCTAAATGCGATTGAAACAAAACAATTGATTGCAGTCTTAGAACAATATGAAGTTTAAATGAAAAATTGTTTCCAGATAAACTATATATGGTTCAGCATCACTTGCACTATAACATGAAGGACGCAGATGGAGTTGACAGCCACTGGGAGACCTGACCGGGCCCCTCACTGTGCAGGCCCTGTAGCCGACTGAATTGGCTCACATGACCATATGAGCATGGAAAAAGTAATTGCTTTGTATTAGTGTTATACAATTTAGTGTAATATGTCGCACCAGCCTCAGGTAGTATAATAAATAGCACAAAGGAGGAGAAAGTCAGAGACTGAGAGGCAACCAGTCTGCTGGGCCTATATCTTTATAAGTACAGTACTTCTAAATGACACCTTATCTGCAATTGATACGTTTCCTCATTGGCTGATCTGATTGGGAATGTTATCTAATTAGAAAACTGATTGGCTGATGGAGAAGTAAGATTTCTCAATTAATCTTTGTGGTTAATTATCAGATTCTGATTCTCTATACAAACACACAGTTAAAAAGCCTTTTGCTATTTCAAGTGGAAACCAAAAAAAAAATCTTATGGGCATATGGAGCAATTAGTGGCAGAGTATCAAAGCAAGCGGAGAGGGAATATGCAAAACAGGCCAGTGTCAACTTGTATCGTCTTCGTTAGGGATCTAACAAGAATATGGAAATGAGTGTGGATGATATGAGCCAGGAAAATAATTGAGCCGCTTATCTTACTTAACTCACTCAAGACCAGGACCAGACATGGACTCTCTGTTTCTCGGCTGATGGTTCTTCTACAGTAGAACTGTTAAGGTGACTTTACATGTGAACTAATCCAGTTAAAAAAAAATTGTTATGTCCACAATATACAGTATAAAGAGGGACACATCCCTATCTATAGTTCCTCCTACTTCCCTACCTAGGACAAATGGACACATTTGTTGACATTCATTCAGTGGCCGGCTGAAGTGCTAGGTAGTGTGAAACGGCCATTGCCTCACTGTAGGTGTATCTGCTGGTCCAACCATGCCTGGTGCCGTCCTATTCTCCTATTTCCTGATGGAATATTTATTCACCAAGTGCCATAACCCTAAAATAAACATTTTATCTTCTTTTGACACCTGGGCACTATCTTCTCTGATGACAATGGAACTAAATGGCCGTGAAATGTTGTGCCAGACATTCAGCAGCAACTCATGGCTGCTGAATCTCTGGCAACCAAATAAGATAAAAATGGCTGCTTTTAACCAGAGGCATATCAAGGAATTTTGCATAAAAGCGCAATGCCCACCTGTGCGGACCCCGAACCCAAGAACAAAACTATTAAAATTTAACTAATGGAATGAATTGATTGGATTATGGCCATAGTTATGTTTGGAGGAAAAAGGGAGAAGCTTGCAAGCCTAAGAACACCATCTCAACTTTTGGAGGTGGTAGAATCAGCTTGGAAAACAATGGGCCTTTCAAATCGACAATGATCCAAAACATACTGCTAAACTGGTTACAAAGTAGCGTAAGGATAGCAAACTTAATTTTTTGGAGTTGCCATCACAAAGTCCTGACCTGATCTCATTCCTATTGAAAATGCATGGGCAAAGCTGAAGAGGCAGATGTAAGCAAGGCAGCTACGAACATGGTTCAGTTACACCAGTTCTGTCAGGAGGAATGGCCCAAATTCCTAACAACTATTAGGAGAGGCTTGTGGAAGGATATTCAAAACATTTGACCCAAGTCATACAGTTTAAGGACAAAGGTACCAAACGTTAATGAAGTATATGTAAACTGTTGCAGAAATTAATAAAAATGCTTTGAATGTTTCCACTCTCTCATTATTTTAACATTAAGTAAATATAAATAATGTTTGTAATCTAAATTGACCTAAAAAAAGACCTTATTTCATGCGTGTCTTTCATATGTGTTTTTTTTATATAGTTTATGTATAGTTCTGGTTTCAACTGTATGTACACATAGATGAATACAAACAGAGATGTTACCTTTAAGTCACTGCATTTTATGTAGGATAAGAGTAGCAGTATTGTGCTGAACTCATATATGCAGGATAGAAGTAATAGTACTGTGCTATACCCATATATGCAGGATAGAAGTAGTGTCACTGTGCTTTACCCATATATATACAGGATCGGAGTAATAGTAATGTGCTGTGCCCATATATACAGGATAAGATTCGCAGAATCTAAATATACAGGACAGGTGTAGTAGTACTGTGCTGTGCCTAAATATACAGGATAGGTATAGTAGTACTGTGCTGGCGAAACTACTCAAAGAAGGGAAAAAACGTACAGTAATTAAGGCCATAGACAAACCTGGGAGGGGTACTCTCCATCTTCCAGAGGATATACAAGAGGCCTTCGTTGAACACTATGAGGAATTGTTTAAATCCCAAAATACGCTGTCACGGGAAGAGATTGCCACATATATTTCACAGGTTCAACTTCCACGTTTGTCAGAACAAGAAAGAAAATTTCTTGATTCCCCGATTGGTCATGAAGAACTAGATGCGATACTCTCTCACATTGCTAGGGGGAGCTCCCCTGGGTTGGACAGGATCCTGTATGAACTTTACGTTTTATATAAGGATGAAATTATATCTCACCTCTTGGAAGTTTGGAATTATTCTATATGTAAGGGGGTGCTCCCTCCTTCAATGAGGGAAGCTTTAATAACCTTAATTTAAAAAAAATGAGTAGTATAGAAAAAAACTTGATTCAAATCGGCCAATTTCTTTAATTAATACTGATAATAAGCTTTTGGCAAAATTATTGGCTGAAAGACTAAAGAAGTGTGTCAGAAGTATTGTCCACGTGGACCAGCGGGGATTTATGCCTCGTTGCTCTACACTGGACAGTCTCAGAAGACTGTTCCTTAATTTACAGTTGATCCTTTCTAATCCAGGGGACAAACCATTTTAATGTTAGATGCCTCTGAGGCGTTCGAAACAATAGAGTGGGATTATTTATGGTTGGAGGCAATGGGTTTTGGGGATAGATTACAAGGGAGCTGAAATTGAGTAGAGGCTCGAGACAGGGTTGCCCCCTCTCCCCTTTGCTGTTCGCATTAAAACCTTTGGCGGGTAGAATCCATCAGTCGTCGGAGATAACGGGGTACAAACATGGGGAGATTCAAGAAAAAATATCATTATACACGGACAACAACCTATTATTCTTGGGTTTCATAAAGCAATTACAAAAGTATTCTCAATTTTTGACGAGTTTGGGAAGAGGTCTGGGTTGACTTTTAACTGGCAGAAATCTGTGTGTCTCCCAGTGGATCCATTGAATGGATATGTACCCGGAGATATTAAGGTTATCGGAGCGGATAGTTATGCAGATTATTTAGGGATAAAGAACACAGGTAACATAAACAGGTATATTGAACTCAACATTACACCAGTATTGGGTTACATTTGGAGTAAGATTAAAACTTGGAAAAAAGTACCCATCAATTTGATGGGTAGAACTGCTTTGTTTAAAATGCAGTTACTTCCAAAAATTCTCTATGTATTAGCTGCATCCCCAATATGGGTTCCATTAAGGATCTTTAGAATTATGGAGAGTCTTTTTAGGGAATTGGTGTGGAGGAGTAGACAACCTCGAATTAAGTTGCAAATTATGATGCTCCCACATGACAAGGGAGGAAATGGTGTCCCAGACAAGAAAGTCCACTTTTTACTGGCACAAATAAAATCCATTTTGACATGGGATGATCTTTCGTTGGCAGATTTACCAGCTAGGATATTGGGGGTTGGGGAGTGTGTTACAAAATTAAATATACTGGAAACTTTGGAAACTGGTATCTGGGACGGATGTGCTAAACTACACCCCACCTTATCCCTCATGTCCCAAGTTTGGAGGGAGATTAAATCTCTCTTAATCTGGTAGAGATACTTCCATTTACCCCTCTATGGAGGAATCAGAGCCTGGGGACGCCCAGGGTCGGGATCCTACCATGGGTGGAAAAAGGGGTAATATATGTTCAACAACTAACAAGATCGGGTAGGATTAAATCTTTCTCCTCCATTCAGGAGGAATTTGAGATCCCACAATCCTGTCACTTTTCGTATGTACAATTAACTTATTGGTGGTCCAGTATCAACAGGGCCTTAATAAGAATGGGATACACTACCAATGCTTATAAATATATTGTGGACTTCAGTTAACAAAAAAATTTAAAGTAAAAAGTTATATAGTATACTGGTCACACAAAGACATTTAAGATGTTCAAATAAAGTGGCAGAAAAATGGGTTGAGGAAGTAGGGGTATTAGAAGATCAGGTTTGGGCAGAAGCCTGCAGAGATATAGGTAGGATATTAAAAATTCCAGCACATCGATTGGCCCAATTATCCATACTCACAAGAACATATTACCGTATTTTTTGGACTATAAGACACACTTTTTAGTAGGAAAAAATCTTGCTAAAAAGTGCCTGCGTCTAATAGACCGGAGGTCAGGAGGATCCAGCACTGCCAGACCCTCCTTACCACTGTAATGGAGATCAGGTGATGCCTTGACATAGAGCTGCACTCGATCTCCCAGAGAGGAGCCTCCGTACAGCTCTTCCCTCTCCCCGTGTCCTACAGGTACAGGACCTGCGGTGATGTCAGAATCATGTGACTGATCACATGCTTCTTACATCACCACAGGTCTGATACTGCCATGCTGCGCTGGGACAGGGTGAGAAGAAGGGGTATGGGGAAAGTATGTGTGTGTATGTGTATAACTGTGCTGTGTGTGTTGTGTGTATAGCTGAGCTGTGTGTGTTGTGTGTATAGCTGAGCTGTGTGTTGTGTGTATAGCTGAGCTGTGAGCAACAGGGATATTTTAATTGGTATAAAATATATTTTTCCTTTTTTTGGAAGCCTAAATCTGGTGTGCGTCCTATAGTAAGAAGCGTCCTATAGTCTGAAAAATACGGTACACACCTAAAAAGATCTCTAAATTATTGGGGGAAATTGTATGTTGTAAAAGATGTGGTAGGGAGAAGGTTGACGATGTGCATATTTATGGTTCTGCCCACTGGTCAATAACTATTGGTTAGATATTATAAAGGTAATTGAGAGATGCTATGATATTCACATCCCTTTGGATTTTGGGACCTGGCAATTTTGGGTATATGGCAAGGGGATGTGGGTTGGGGTAAGGGGAAACAGGGCAAAAAAATTATTGTTCCTAGCCTGATTCTGTATCATAAAGAAGTGGTCCTCTGCGGACCCTCCCTCGCTTGGATTGTGGAAACGTATAACTACTAAAACTATTTTTTCTCGAAGGTTTTGAGAAGGTGTCTCTAAATCCAAACAGGCATTTCTTAAGGTATGGTCCAAGTGGATAGATTTGTTCTGCTCTGTGGAGGAGAAAATGTTACTAAATTGACTTAGCAAGAATTTAGGCCAGAGTTCGAGGTATGGGGAAGGGAGTGAGGTTGAATTAGTTAGTTTTTTTCTCTCTCTTTTTTTGGCTCTTTATTACTTACTTGACTATTGCGAGGTCATTATGGCAGGAGGGGGGCGCGGGGGGTTTGAAAAGGTACAATGTGACACAATCCCCGTCTTACTGTGGGTTATTGTATTTTGTGAAATATATACTGTTTTGTAATGTAAAATATGCGAATTCAGTTGTACATTAAAATTTATAAATAAGAAAAAAAAATAGTAGTACTGTACTGTGTCTAAATATACAGGAAAGGTATAGTAGTACTGTCTGTTCCCATATGTACGTAATAGGAGCATAGTGCTGTACTGTGGATAGTACTGTACTGGGAGGATATGAGTAGTAGTAGTACTGTCCTGTGCTCATATATGCCCGTATGTGCCCGTACGCCCGTACTGTCATATACCCAGGTAATGTAGCATAGGAGCAGAACTATGTGGAGCAAATTTTAATAAAAATGAATCAAAATGTCATTCAATTCCCAAAATGGAAGTAATGAAAGCATCAGCTTATCCTACAGAAAATAGCATTACAGGAATCTTTTTTCCAAAATTTTTTAAATGTTTTTTTTAAGGTATTAAAACATTGTTGCCTGTGAGGAAATGTCACAACTTCAATTTCTCTGTATGTGTATAGAAATGAAAAAAGCAAAAACAGGGCTTAGTCCTCTATGGGTTAATACATTGGTTCCGTCTTCTGTCCCTTGGCCCTCTTCTTTCTGAATGTAACATTAATGAAAGGTCTGTAGCCTCTACACAGTTTTGTCTGCTGCAGTTTTCTCAATATCTCTTATTTCAGTATTATTTTTAGACATTTATATACTTTTATATATTTATTGTAATGGTTGAAAGGTAGTGGGCACCAACAAGCATTTCCTTCTGGCTCATCAGCACCTTGAGCTGGAGTGAATATGTGGCTATTTAGTAAAGGATTATGCCTTATACCACCAGGATGAAGGATTGTATGCAAATGACTCCCTCAGGCTCATTTGCATACAATCTTTTATTCTGGTGGTAGATGTTCTTTAGGCTCACATTTGCATTAAAAACTAAATAAAAAATTATGGACAAAAAGAGACTGTATAGGACACTTTTTCATCTAGGAAAATGCTAGGTTCTCTAACATAACCCCATATATTTATATATACACACAACTGTTTTTGAGGGCTGTAAGCTGGATGTACACGGTACAGCACTGCTATCGAGACAAGTAGCGACACTTCAGATCATAGAGCAGGTCCTGATTTGCGGCACAGCCTCTCATTTCCTGTGGACACGGGTGGGCCAAAACAGGCCGCAAACAGTGCAACAATTTCTCCTATTTGCACATGCGATCTTATTCCTGGGGCCTAATAGTGGTTGATTGAGCATTTTGCCAGCATTTATCTAAAGTGTATGGTCACTTTGGAAAATAAAAGCGTAATCAATCTTTAACAGAACCTTTAGGAGTGTTGTTTGATACCTGTTTTCCAAATGTATGGCATATCCGACATTTCTTGATATTGACCAAAATAACTATTTGATAAGACACTTGGGGAGACACACATCTAACATTCACTCAGGAATTCTGAGTATTAAAACAAATTTATTTCAGTCCAACAATTCCGATACCATGCTGACATTCATTTTACAGTGATGATGATGAGATGATGGATTGCTGTATCTATATCTTGTACTTATAATTGATATGAAGTTCTGGATTAACATCATATATCAGGTTTAGGAGTTCCTTTACCACACTCTCCTTGGATTTCTGATAGTTTGCATTATACGCTTGGATCTTTTGCACGGTCTGTTCATCAATCTTTGTTGCCAGGTTTCCTTGGGATCCCATTATCTGGGTAGAGAACACAATAAACAAGGATACTTAGCAGTCTAATCCAACATGTATGTGCTAGAATAGTTAGCAATTGGGTGTCACTTACTGTAGTCTGGATGCGTCGAAAGTCACTTTCTCTTTTAAGCTTGTACTGATCAACTTCTGCTGTTGCTTCCTCTTTCGCTTGCCTTAATCTCTTATTTTTTCCTGCATTGAGAAAAGAGAAATATTTTTGTTAACTTTCATATTAA
This sequence comes from Engystomops pustulosus, assembly GCF_040894005.1. Lineage (NCBI taxonomy): Eukaryota > Metazoa > Chordata > Amphibia > Anura > Leptodactylidae > Engystomops > Engystomops pustulosus. The sequence continues at coordinate 54,269,257 of NC_092420.1, read as the reverse complement.
ATCTAGTTCATTAGTACAAAACAAAAGTGATGGTGAGTGTTCTTATGGTAAACCCTTGCCTCATTAATAAACTGGTTTCCGGCTCATTGATACGAATGACCAGTCCATGCCACAGGTCCGCGGTTTCAGATTAGTGAGGGCCCGAATCCCCTGACAATAGAGCGAATGGAGTTAGAGAAACGCTCAGTTCCATACTCCAGAAACTTCCAGGAGCTACAATCAGCTGATGTGTAGTGGTCCTGACTGTCAGAGCCCCACTGATCAGAAATTGATGATCTATGATCTTAAATCCCTTTAAGAAAAGACTGCATAGTAAAACATTTCAGGTGACACTTTTGTAATCCTGGTTCTTTTTGCCTTGTCCTTGTCTTTAACTCTTTTTAATTGATCAGACTTCAGAAATGGCACTTGTATTGTATTAATATCATCAATGAAACCTGTGTAAAATTTGATCTTTTTGGTTACTGCAAGACATTTTAGAAACCATTTTTGATGGTAAACATAGGTGTGTAGGTTTAAGTTAGTCTACCCTTCTGCTGGGAATCAATTTTCTTTACACTTGGTAATATGGTCACCCTTATTAAACTTACCCCGTTTACTGGGAGCCGTGAGTGACTTCGGGCAGCAGGACACAGGACCTCCTGCAGGGGCGGACTGGCCATAAGACCCACCGGGAGAAATCCCGGTGGGCCGATTGGTTTGGGGCCGGTCCGGGGCCGGTCCTGTACTGGTGGGGCCGGTGTAAAAACAATAACACATGAAACTCACCTCTCTGATGGCCCGACGCTGCTCCCCTGCTTGATACCAGTCCGGCCGCGGTGACAACAACGTACGCGCCGGAGTCGCATAGACCATGACGTCGGCAAGCGGCTGACGTCATGGTCTGTGCGACGCCGGCCCGTACGGAGCTGTCACCGCGGCCGGACTGTGTTCAAGCAGGGGAGCAGCGTCGGGCCGTCAGAGAGGTGAGTTTCATGTGTTATTGTTTTTATGTACTGGCTGTATACCAGGGGCAGGCTGTATACCAGGGGCTGATGCTGTATGCCTGGGGCTATGTGCTGTACGCCTGGGGCTATGTGCTGTACGCCTGGGGCTATGTGCTGTACGCCTGGGGCTGGCGCTGTATACCTGGGGCTGGTGCTGTATAGCGGGAGCAGGCTGTACACCAGGGGCTATGGGCTGTATACAGGGCTATGGGCTGTACACCAGGGGCTAGGGGCTGTACACCAGGGGCTATGGGCTGCAATACTGGGGCTATGGGCTGCAATACTGGGGCTATGGGCTGCAATACTGGGGCTATGGGCTGCAATACTGGGGCTATGGGCTGCAATACTGGGGCTATGGGCTGTAATACTGGGGCTATGGGCTGTAATACTGGGGCTATGGGCTGTAATACTGGGGCTATGGGCTGTAATACTGGGGCTATGGGCTGTAATACTGGGGCTATGGGCTGTAATACTGGGGCTATGGGCTGTAATACTGGGGCTATGGGCTGTAATACTGGGGCTATGGGCTGTAATACTGGGGCTATGGGCTGTAATACTGGGGCTATGGGCTGTACACCAGGGGCTATGGGCTGTATATCAGAGGCTGGCGCTGTGTACTGGGGCTATGGGATGCAATACTGGGGCTATGGGCTGTACACCAGGGGCTTTTGGCTGTATACAGGGCTATGGGCTGTAATACTGGGGCTATGGGCTGTAATACTGGGGCTATGGGCTGTAATACTGGGGCTATGGGCTGTAATACTGGGGCTATGGGCTGTAATACTGGTGCTATGGGCTGTAATACTGGGGCTATGGGCTGTAATACTGGGGCGATGAGCTGTGATACTGGGGCTATGGGTTGTATATCAGAGGCTGGCGCTGTGTACTGGGGCTACGGGCTGTATATCAGAGGCTGGCGCTGTATACTGGGGCTACGGGCTGTAATACTGGGGCTCTGGGCTGTAATGCTGGGGCTCAGGGCTGTAATGCTGGGGCTCAGGGGCTGTAATGCTGGGGCTCAGGGGCTGTAATGCTGGGGCTCAGGGGCTGTAATGCTGGGGCTCAGGGGCTGTAATGCTGGGGCTCAGGGGCTGTAATGCTGGGGCTATGGGCTGTATACTGGGGCTATGGGCTGTATACTGGGGCAGGGGCTGTATACTGGGGCAGGGGCTGTATACTGGGGTTGTCTGGCTGTATACTGGGGTTGTCTGGCTGTATACTGGGGCTGTCTGGCTGTATACTGGGGCTATGGGCTGTATACTGGGGCAGTCTGGCCGCATACTGGGGCACGGGCAGACTGAATATACTAGGAGGGCTGGCTGGCTGTATACTGGGGGGCTGTATATATACTACAGTGGGCTGGATGTATACTGTGGGGGGGGGGGGGGGGGTTGGCTGGCTATATACTGGGGGGGGTAATGGCTACTAGTAATAGTAGCTATATTCTTGTACATAGGGGGCAGTATTATAGTAGTTATATTCCTGTACATAGGGGGCAGTATTATAGTTGTTATATTTTTGTACATAGGGGGCAGTATTATAGTTGTTATATTCTTGTACATAGGGGGCAGTATTATAGTAGTTATATTCCTGTACATAGGGGGCAGTATTATAGTACATATAGTAGAGGGCAGTATTACAATATATTTTACTTAGGGGCAGTAGTATTATACTAGTTACATTCATGTTTATTGGAGAAGGTATTGTAGTATGTTTTTAGTGTACATATATGGCAGTATTAAGTTGTGTGCTCTTAAAATAGAAGTGTTATTCCTTTACAAGGAGGCAGTATGAGTCTCTTTCTCTGCGGTGTACATGTTGATTTAGACCATCTATTAACAGTTTGCATAGAGTTTAGTAACTCCACCCACATCACAAGGCCACGCCTACTTGTTTTGACCCCCGCCCACCGAATGGGGCCACTTTTACAGTTTTTTCCACTTTAAATTCCCACTTTAAAGGGCCACTTTAAATTCCCAGTCCACCCCTTAGGTTCTTATACTTAACCTGTTTAAGTTTGCCATAAGCTGCCAACCCCTGTAATGCAGTTGTATCCCCTATCCTCATGCACACTGCTGGTACATGGTTTATCTATGGAACTAGCAGAAAGAGCTATTTTCACTGGTTTCATAGAGGGGGGGTTTAGCTACACTGGACACTCTTGACAACTGCTTAGTTACAAAAACTTCCCTTCCCTTATGCAAATAATCAAACATATACCTCATATGATACTTATTTGTCTACACTTCCCCTTGAAGTAACACAACCCTTTTTCTCATATTACTCACATTTACTGTAAGTGAATTTATATACGAAACCTCATGCAGGAAGTTACAGCTTATCTTACATCGCAGCAAACTGAGGCTACACACATTAGTATGTCCCAGTCTTTGCAGATACTTTTAGATTTCTTTTGTTTTAAAATTTTTCTTCTTTAAGATGTGAACCAAGCAATAAGATGTACACAAGGGGTTAATAGCTGGAGTCTGCATAGCCTGTATGGTGTAAACAGCGGAGGCAGCCAGTACCAGCCCGCTCCTGTGTAATGTGCCAGGGGTGTTTGTAGTAATAACAGGCCCGGCCTGAGGTATGTACCACAGTCAGGTGCTCTGTTGTGTCATTAAACGGAACCTGACGTATGGATTTAGACCTTTGAATGCTGAATGCAAATGACCTCTAAGAATCAGGGTAGCAGAGAAGAGTCATGCAGATCTGCCCCCTGCTGGCCTGAATAATTTTGCATAGGACATCATTATATGCTCCTTTATACTATATATCATTTTAGTCAGGAGGGTCTCTACTAGTATGAGTAGTCTTCACCCAATGGTCATCTGCCTACAGCGTAATCCCTAGAACATAGAAGGACATCCTCGTGAAGCTATCACTGTACCTGATAACAACATGGAGGTAGTTTGACTACACGATTCCATATGATGTGTTTAATTTAAAGAGGCTTTTCTCTCAAACTAGCTATAATGTAATACTGTGATCCATTGTCCGATGCATACCTTATATCTAGGAGTCCCATGTCCCCATATTCTATATAGTAGTAAAAAGCACTCGCTACACACATATCACTTTACTAGTCATAGTTTTATTTGTATCTGGGATGGATTATTGTATTGCATACCGCACTTTGTAACTTTCCAGTTGGGACAGTCTTTTACATGACGTTGCTTGCGGTTGTACGTGGACCTTAGTTATTAGGTGGGGTCCACATGTGTATTTTTGATGTGTCTTTTGTACACTTTTATTGGTTTTACTCCATCTGATGCTTGTCATCTATGTGTTTGTATTGTGCTCAATAAACTTGTTTAAAAAAGAGGGTCTTTTTTTAGAAGCTTTGTACTGATGCCCTATAAATGAGATAAAGCATCAATAACAAATTCACAGGACCACACAGTGCGGGTGCCACTGTGTACTGTTAAAAGTGATTTATTTGGAAGCACAGAGCCACACAATGGGGCTCATTTACTAAGGGTCCGTCGGACGCATTTTTGTCGGGTTTCTCTGCGATTTCCGTTTTACACCAAATTGCCCCGGGATTTTGGCACACACGATCGGATTTTGGTGCAGGATTTAACAATTAGAAATTTTTCACAAGACATACACTTACAAGCACCGGGAAGAAGCAGGTGAACTTCGGTGGACCTCAGCGCAGAAGCGACGGATGCAGGAACTCGGGCGCACAAGCTTAGTGAATTGCACCAGCCCCGAATCCTCGTCGGACAACGCACCGTGGGATCGTGACAGGACCGGGTAAGTAAATGTGCCCCAATGTGTAGTGGCTGTAGTTGGTTACTACAACTCCTTCCTATTTACTTAGAACTGAGCTGTAGGCCCGGCCACTGCACATTGTCACTGCTTCCAGTCTTTAAATCATGTGACTGGTGGTAGTGCTGAGAGTTTTAACTCCACTGATATACCATTAAAAAACTTTGCTAAGTATAGGTCAGCGATGTTATATTCCTGAAAACCCCTTTAAATGGGCATTATATTTGCATTTGGGACTTTGTTGTGTAACTTCCCACAGCTGAGAGTCACACGGCTGAAGTTGTCATGGGGCTCTGACCTTACAGTATACCTAGAATTATAGTAATGATCTGTAGAGCAGCAGCAGGAGATGTCTGAAGCCTTTTCTCCATATACTTAATAACCTTCCGTGCGAGTTTCTTTACAGTAGTGTGTAGTGACAATCTATGAGGGCATCTTCCATCACTGTATAAGCCCTGAGATATAGCTCCTATCGATCTGAATAGGAAAGTACAGATGAGACTCTTTATTGGGGAATGTGAACCACAGAGATTCTTTGAGTGAATGGAGGTCCAGATAAGATCTGTTACATACTGAAGAAGCTGGGCTCTGTAGGTTTATGATGTACACTGAGATTTCCTGCCACTGCCTGCACAGAATATTAATACAGCAGGAACAACCTAAGATGCAAATTCTAGTAAATATCTGATTCTTTTTATAATTCTCCTTTCCTCGTTATAACTTACATTTACATTTGCATGTGTCTTTATTATACTGTACATTATCTGCTATTGGATTGAACAATATATCCAGTTTCCAGCTTATGCACATTGATGTTACCCAACTTTCCTAGAGTACTGAGCATATTTGTCTAGTTACTCTGAATCATGGGAGTAGAGAATAAACATCTGCATTAAAAGTCAAATTGTCTATTATGGGAACTGTTTACATAGACCAGTCGATAGTATGTTACATAAGTTGATATTGCCATGACATATTCAGTCATTTGACAAATGCTGTTTAGAGAAATGTAGGGGCACATTTACTAAGGGTCCGCGGACCGCATTTCAGCTGGGTTTCCCGATGATTACCGTTTTGCGCCACATCTTACAGGGGTTTTTGTCGCACACGATCGGATTGTGTCGCAATCGTGCAGACTTTCATGCAACAAAAATCGGGGGATGGGCCGTCACATGATCCGACGGATTCGGACAAATTTAATTTTAAAATTTTCGCATATAATGTACTTACATACACGGGGAAGAAGATGGTGAACTCCGGCTGAGGAAGCAACACATGCAGGATATCGGGTGCACCCTGCAAGTGAATAGCGGCAGCTTTACATTCTCGAGGATTGCTCAGGGACGGGTAAGTAAATGTGCCCCATTATGTTACTTAAAGGGGCAGTATCAGACTGTGGTGTTATGGGCCTACCAGAAGTGATGGTCTTGAGAGCGTACCCTCCATCTATGAAACCCCCATGTAGGATGTATCATCAATAGGATTTTATAATCCAAAATATTTGAGAATCATCCTATACAAAATAGACCATAGTGCCAAATTGGTTTGTCTTCTGCTGGATCTTTCGGACTCTTTATAAAGTGTTAGAGCCTCGAGCCCAGTAGAGGATTCTGAGACACTCTGGTGTAGTCTGATCCTTTATAGGGGTATTCTGGTAATAAAAAGTTATCTCTGATCTCATAATGGATGTTCATGAGAATAGGGGGTCCCATGTACCCACATTTGAATCTCAGAAGCAGATGTCCACTCCATTCATCTCTGTGGGAAGGACAAACAGATGCAAATCACAGTAACCTTTGGTCCATTCAAGAATTCCTGTTCTCATAATTGGACCCCCTTCAAATTAGCAGGAGAAATACTTGTAATTTTCAGAATCACCATTTAATCATATTAATACTCTGACTCACGCACGTCTACGTCTATAACATCAGAGTTACCATTCAGGAGTCTGGGAAAAAGTAAAGACAATGGTAGCCACTTCATGGTTAAATTACATTGCCCTGTAGATGTAGTGGGGTTGGCATTTCACATATTTCTTTCACGTTGAATCACAAGTGGAGTGACCCAATAGCAACCTACAGAACATATGCAGAACATTGTGGACCATTAAGAACAGATGAGAAGCCACACAGTCAGGGAACACAATGGACACCATGGATTTTACAAGAGCAGAAGTGCTAGATGTGCGCTGCCATAGTGGAGAAAACCACAATGATTAGACACATATTGTGTGACCAAGCAATAGTCTGAGAAATAAATGTGCCTCTGCGTGAGGCAGTGGACATATTGCTTGCTATAGTCAGTTTATGATCTTACAGAAAACCCTATAAACTTTAAGTGAGGTTCTGATCAAAGCTCTTGATCATAGCCGGGTTCTTTGATTCTACCTCCCTTTGTTTGTCTATCATTTCCAGATGAATTTATCGTAACACATTTCTGACCATGGGACAGCTAATACAATGGGGGTTGTGATTCAGTCATCAAGGTATTTCTACAACTAAAGATGGTCTAATGCAGAACCACATGTGTGCAATTAAACCTCTCCAGGGAGATGGAGCTGAGATTGCTGATACCAAGAGACTATTTAGTGCATAGAACTCCATTGTTACAAACTGGCAATATCAGTTATAGGCCCACTTCATACAGACATAAAGGGAATTTGTCACCTCTCTTGACACATCTATTTTGAGTAAATACATGTATTATCTGTAAAATAACAAATCTTTTAGTTCCATTCCAGTAGAAATGTATGATTGACTTTCACCATGACTTTGGATATTGTCATTCCCTTGTATAACAGAAGGGGTGTCCTTACATTACTGATCACTGAAACAGTAACATAGGGTTGCCAAGTATTTCCTAACTATCTAGAAGGAATGGCAGAATCCTGAGTTATAAGAAAAGGTGTTCAACTAAATACTGAAACATAGAGAAGAACTGACAGGTTTTCCTTAAAACCGGTTCAAGAAACTTGCTCTGTGCAATTGCTCAATTTCCTGGACAAAACCTTAAGTCACTGAACGTCTGTTTAGCCGAGTTATTGTAGGTCTGGCCGGGGATGACTTTCTAAGGGTGATGGCACACGTGCGTTTTGAACACATTTTTGGCCCGTTTTAAGCAGTCCTTTAAAAAACACAGGAGTTAAAAAACACATCCATTTTGACAGGTTTGACCAAATATCTTAATCGAAACTGGTCAAATACGCATGCGCTTTTCAAAAACGCATGCGTTTTTTGACGGACTGCTTAAAAACAGGCCAAAAACGTGTTCAAAACGCTACATGTGCCATCACCCTAAGTCTATGTTTTGTGAACAGACGGTCTGTGGCAGCCTTTGCCAATCAATAATGAAAGGAATCAGCAACAGAACATTACAGTGATATGGAGAAATCGGCTTACTACAAACGTTAGTACACCTGTGGCTATGCTGTAATGTATTGTGCCACCCATTACATAAGATTACTCTTGCAGTCTGCTCCATATGTGCATTTTAAAGGGGTATTCCTAGGTGCGGCGATGGGCTGTTTCGCGCACTCCTGCGCTTAATCTAGCCATGCACAAATTCCCAATAAAGAAGAATCACTGGTGAGTGCCACCTCTGTTGTCTTTATTTCGTCATTTTATAATGAAAAGTTATACAATTTTCCAATTGTATCAATTTTGGTTTTCTAGATTTCTGCTTACTGTCGCTCTATAGAAAGCTTCTTCCAGTGGACAGAAATCTGACCAAGGTCACACAGGTGCACGGCTCATTATTACCCACAGCTGTAATTACTATCTGTGATATAACGAGCTGTGCACCTGTGTGACCATGGTCAGATTTTCATCCCCTGGAAGTAAATTGTAACCTGAAAGTGATTGTAAAAATTTATAATTTTTCATCATGCAAACAAACTAACAATAATTTGTCGAATTGAGAATACCCCTTTAAGATTACATGACTAGCTGTTTACAGATTGTGTGGAGTCTCAGGCTTGAGGAGATTGTTGTGGAACATGAACCCCCAGGAGTGCAGACATCTTGCATTCTTGCCTTTGGTATTACTACATTCTGGCTACACAGAATACAAAAATTCTATTTCTGGGACACCCCGTAACTTACTCTTTTTGGCCTCTTCCATCTTGTCCTTTGCTCTCTTTTCAGCCTGGAGGAGCTGCTGGATTCCCTGGGACTGAGTGGCCATTGTGTTCAATTGATGTCCCGTGCAGCCAGGAAACCTGTCCTGCTGCTTATACCTTGGACTTTTATACCCCTGATGTTTACTGTCATAACACTGAGTGGCTGCCCACAGAACTGGATAGGGCAGCTGAAGTCTGGTTCAACTGTGTATTGTTTGTAGACACCATATACATACACTACATACACATTATACATCATTGACAAAGACACCCACACATTAGTATTATAAGCATGACTATTATTAATACTGAATTCATTCATTGAGCGGATTCTGAGGAAGAAAATAGACAGAATATAAAACTTCGATCTTCCCCAATTCTAAAGGAGATTTTGTTTATTCCAGTAAATTTAAGTATTTCTTGGTCTCTGATTTTTTTTTAGAAAAGAAGCCAAAATAACACTATTATTAGCCCTCCATGTTTGAAAGAGTCAGCCTCTGAATAAAGAGCTATTTTGACCTCAATGACTTGTCATGACTGATACCAGTAGAGTCTAAGAATATTAATGATTTCTGAGTTGGAACCAGGCACATTCTGGACAGAATTTGTACAATTGGCTTTGTCTAACTCAACTAGTGTTGATTTCTGAGGGTATATGTAGAGTCCTCTCAATAATTGGTTTCATTTCCTTCCCCTGTGGAATAGCTGAAATATGTTGCCCTTACTTGCTAGTGCTCTGTTTCCCTGAAATAAGACACAGGAGGACATGTATCACTCCTATTACTTTCTTTTTTGTGCAACTTTTTGCAGTTTGAGACTTTGTAGCCCAGATGTTTGTTTCGACATATGAGATTTTTTTGGTTTGGAATTGTCCCATTCTTGCGTCTAATAAGTCACAAAACAGAGCATGCTAGACCCAGGGGCACATGTGCCTGGCTTTTTCTGTCTGTTTTTTGAGACTTTTCTTGGCTTTCCTGCTGATCAGATGTATCTTAACATTTTTTTATATTGCTACATGTGGTGTTTGGTCTGTAGTGAATATGTAACTTTTTAAAACAAAAGTCGCAAAAAGACGCAGACAGTTCCCCAGATAATTTCTACGCTTTGCCAGAGGCTGCCAAAGATTTGCACAAAAATTAGCAACTTTTTAAAAAACTTGCAACTTTCACATCTGGGTTAGGGTACAAATCCTGGGTTAGGGTACATACACACATACAGACAGCGATACACCACCGTGTGCTGGAGAGGAGGAGGAGGTAACCCCCCTACCTCCATAGATAAAAACGGCGCATGGCCTATACAAACAGGGAAAGATAGAGCATGCTCTATCTTTTCCCCGTGTACAGTGCGGATCGTTGCCACCTTTGCCATCCATGGGCACGTATATGCGGCCACAAATTTATGTCTCTGTCACTCTCATTCCAGTGACTGTCTCTGATGCTCTCATTCCAGTGACTCTTTGCCTTTCACATTCTCATTCCAGCAACTTTCTGTCTCTGACACTCTCATTCCAGTGACTGTCTGTCTCTGACACTCTCATTCCAGTGACTGTCTCTGACATTCTCATTCCAGTGACTGTCTCTGACACTCTCATTCCAGCGACTTTCTGTCTCTGACACTCTCATTCCAGCAACTGTCTATCTCTGACACTCTCATTCCAGTGACTGTCTCTGACACTCTCATTCCAGCGATTGTCTGTTTTTAACACTCTCATTCCAGCAACTGTCTGTCTCTGACACTCTCAATCCAGTGACTGTCTGTCTCTGACACTCTCACTCCAGTGACTGTCTGTCTCTGACACTCTTATTCCAGCGACTGTCTGTCTGACACTCTCATTCCAGTGACTGTCTCTGACACTCTCATTTGAGTGGCTGTCTGTCTCTGATACTCTCATTCCAGTGACTGTCTGTCTGACACTCTAATTCCAGTGACTGTCTGCCTGACACTCTCATTCCAGCGACTGTCTCTGTCTCTGACACTCTCATAGCGGTGACTGTCACTGTCACCGACTGTCACTTTGTCTATGGGGAGAAGCATAAGAAGCAATGAGCAATAGCGACCGCTAGGTCTTATATATAAGGGGAAGCCTTATATTTACTTGGTCTTATTTTTGGGGGGTTGTTTTATTTTCAGGGTAACAGAGTATGTATTAGCAAAGGCTAAATTGCAGCTGATGTAGTAACAGCATCCGGTTGATTAATTTTAGGTATTTGAGTGAATATGACTTTATCTTTTCTAATCCTGGATTCGTGTTATCTGAAGACTGTAGCACTTCTCAGCAGCGCTCATGAACCAGAGGCATCATAGGGCTTCGCACTTCTCTCCCACCCTAATACCAGTGCAATGGGTTTCCTGATTTTAGTTGAAAGGGTTGTGATCATTCTTGCAGATTAACTTTCTTGTAAAGTTTCCCTGAAAGGTTCTCACTGCTTTCTGACTTGGGAATGTAAGATGTTCTATTGTATTTGATACTTCGGGGCATAACGCTTGTGTAAAGTCTTCCCAGCAGGAGAGATGCAATAGACGCCAATACAATAAGAGAATTCAAAACTGACAATGTGGCAAGGTTTCATCTGATAGAAGATGTTAACATGAATCATCACATACAATTGTATTATATTTTACTTGTCAATCACTAAGATTCAATTTAGCAAAGAAATACAAACAGAAATATATATTCTACATGGACTGAAAGCACAAAAATGACAAAAAAGAGATTGATTTTAATAGAATAACAGCAAGTAATAAGTAATAATACAGATTCATGTGTCTTAGCTGATTGAATACATTTCTTGGTGCCCAAAAACATAATTAGACATGGGATACTGTAATGGCAGTGTTCTGAATTAGGTGTAAAATTAAAGTACAATAAGATCATATGCAGAGACCACAGAAACGGTGCCTAGGGCAGCCAGCATAAAGGGGGCTGCCAGGTAGGGGGAATTGTTTTCATTAATAAAAAAAATGCTCCCACAGGAGAAGATTGCCTGTCCCCATTACCCTATATCCGCTCCCGCCTGCTCCAGAGAGTACCCTGGGGAGGGATCTGGCTCCCACCCCGGACTTATTGCAGCGGAGAACACAAGCTCTCAGCTGCCATGCTCTGCTGCTCTCCATCTATCATACAGCCGAAACTGACCCAGCACAGGCAGACGTCTAATCTTATCACACGTCTTCTGAAGCAGACAGAGGGAGGAACAAAATTTCAAAATTTTTTTTTACTATAGGCAACTGGGGAAGCAATTTGACGACTTGGGGGAAACACTCTCACTACAGTGGACAGCACTGGCTACTAAGGGCAGCACTGTGACTACTGGGGCCAGAACTGTGACTACTGAGACATAACTGGCTACTGGGGACAGCAATGGTAATTTGGGGCAGCACTCTGAGTATTGGGGGAGGCCCTGGCTACTGGGGGCAGCACTGTTTTTACTGTGTGCAGCACTGGCTACTTGGGCAGTACTGTGACTAATGGGGGCAGAACTGTGACTACTGGGAACAAGCATTGTGATTAATGGAGGCAAGGACTGTGACTGCTGGGGGTAAGGTCTGTGATTACTAAGGTGCCAGGCACTGTACCTATGACTATTGGCTACTGGAGAAAAGACACTGTTACTAGTGGTTACTGGGAGCAGGTACTGTTACTAGTGGCTACTGGGAGCAGCAGGGCCGATTCTAGACAAAATGGGGCCCTGGGCAAAACTAAAAGTGGGGCCCCAAAATAAAAATATTTTATGACCATTCACAGTCAGCAAGAGGCTCCCGTTACTATGGTAAAACAAACTGTAATATGGGAGTATTTTATAGGAGATAGACAGATGATAGGGAGATTGATGGGTAGCTCGTGGCTCAGCACTACAGCCTTGCAGTGCTGGTCAACATCTGCAGAGTTTGCATGTTCTCTCGGTATGGAAACATCTGCAATGTGTTCTTCACACATATTGTTCTTCATATACTATTGTGAAGAACATTGTTCGGCGCGCGTGTCTTCCGATAAGTTAGATGTTCGGAACATCTGCAATCTGTTCTTCACTGCGTTTTTTCAATGTGTTTGTTCAGTGAAAACACGATGGAGACACGAGGTGAGGGAGCAGAGCAGTACAGTTATTCTGTGTTGTTGTCGATTTTGAACAGGTTGGCTTTTAGGTTACGTTTGAAGCATTGGAAGGTGGGGGACAATCTGACACATTTTGGTAGAAATGGGGGGTGGGGGGAATGCACGGGAGAAATGCTGGATATGGTTGTGAGAAGTGCAGATGGTAATAGAGGGAAGGTGAAGGTCCAGTGAGGAACGCAGATTAGGGTAGATTACTTACCTGTCCGATGGAGTTCACAGAAAACGCATTGTCCGACGATAATACACTGTGATGCCATTCACTATGATCGTGCGCCCAATATCCAGCATGTGTCACTTCCCCGCTCAGGTCCGCTGCAGTTCACCTTCTTCTTCCTGGTGCATGTAAGTACATTGTCTTGCGACACAATTTGAAAGTTAAATCCTGCAGTCATTCCGAATCCATTGAAACACCCTCCGATTTCTGTTGCATGGAAGCCAGTGCAGCTGCAGAGATAGATGTATATATATATATATATATATATATATATATATATATATATATATATAATTACACACACACATACTTACACATTACATTATACAGTATATAATTTATATATACACACATGATAAATGCATATTCCACTTGTTTACACATTCTAAGTACATGTAGAGTGTACATCTCTCAAGTATGGAGATTACTCACACAAATACTGAAGATAAACACTACAAACATATCACATTTTTACTGATTTATATACACATTGAAAAGTAAAGAACACTTTACTTCACACATTATTATATATAATTATATAAGTATATTGTATACATTGTGCATGTTAAAAATTCGGCATCTATACACATTACATGCATATATATGTCGCACATATACATTCCATTTGTATACAGATCTCATGTACCGTTACATATTCCGCATGATAATTGCACATATACATTGCACTCGTATTCACACTAAATATTCATACACACATTCCACATGCATACATACTACTTGTACATAAAATGACATTCCACATATAAGCATATTACACACAGATAAATGAGGTGCACTCAAACTCATCTAAAAAAAAAGTAATTACTTACCTTTCATCTTCCGTGGATCCTGCAGCTGACACATTGCCTGCTGGACAACAGTTGTACATTTAGTACAATTTTTCTGCTATATATATATATATATATATATATATATATATATATATATATATATATACAGGCAGTCCCCGGGTTACATACAAGATAGGGTCTGTAGGTTTGTTCTTAAGTTGAATTTGTATGTAAGTCAGAACTGTATATTTTATCATTGTAATCCCAGACAGAACTTTTTTGGTCTCTGTGTTGGATTGTCATAAGAATCAGGATTAACAATAAATCTTCATTACAGACACCTTTGATAACAGTTACAGCTGATCATTGTAGCCTAGGACTAAAGTACAATAAATGACCAATGTCCTTAGGTTCTTAAGTAGGGGACTGCCTGTATATATATACATTTCTAAAAATTGCATGTTAATTAAAGGAAATGTACCTGTGTGAAGATAAGTTACCATAAATATAATCATGTTGTACATTAGAAACAAAATAGTTGTTCTTAGATATGACCACTTACGGCCTCTGGCAACAGTGGTCAGATATGTCCACTTGGATTTAGTTTTCATTACCACAGGACATTGATCATATGACTACATTTATGGGAAATAATTTTTACTCAGATATTTTTCTTTAAATTAGCATCCAATTGAACGAATGTATGTATACAGCAGATGAATTAAATTAAATGTGAATGTTCAGATGAGAACACCCCTTTAACCCCTTTGTGACCAATGGCTGGCCTACTTAATCACTTAATCATTACAATGTATCTTAAGTTCTTTCCCTTTGTGATACATGTGATGAGTTGCCTGTTTAGTCTCACTTTTTGGACTTTTTGTGGTGTGAGACTTTTTAGTCCCAAATAGTTTACCAAAAGTACATCTGGGCTAGCATGCTCTGTTTTGCAACTTATTAGACGCAAGAATGGGACAATTTCAAGCCCAAAAGTCACACAAGTTGAACAAACATCTGGCTACAACGACTGCACACTGTGGATTAGCATCCAACGAAATGCAAAACAGGTCAGGAAAGAGCCACAGAGTCAAGAGGGTAGAGGCAGAGTACTTTCTGTCTTTCCTGTCTCCCCTTCCCTCCTGTCACTGCCGACTACACGACAATCTATGCAGAATAGGAGAAGGCGGGAAGACAGTGGGGCTTATTTACCAAGAGTCCCGCGGAAGCATTTCCGTAGGGATTTCCAACATTTTCGGGGATCGCGCTGCTGGGACAAGCATTTAGAAGGGGATTGTGTTGACCGCGAGCGGATTTTGGCATATCCGCGATGGCTCTCATGCGACAGAAATCGGGGCGACGATCAAACGGATTCAGACTGAGCGGGATTTAACATTTAAATTGTGTTGCAAGATATACAATTACATGCACCAGGAAAAAGAAGGTGAACTCCAGCGGAACAGAGCGGGGAAGCGACACATTCAGGAAATCGGGCGCACAATCTTAGTGAATCGCACCGGAGTCCATGATCGTTGGACAATGCACAGCGGGGATCGCGACAGGACCGGGTAAGTAAATGTGCCCCAGTATCTCAAAGCCGCTGCCAGTGGTGAACACAAATTCGGATGTCTCTGTTAATTTCATTAGAGCCAGCCACTCTTTAGAAGCTCCACGGCCTTCTCTTCATAGCTCCGTCTGTGGGAGCAGAGAGAAGGGCTCACCAAAAAACTCTTCTCCGGTCCTCTGGTGGGCCATTCCATTTCTATATGTAGGGTATTCCAAGGGGTGGATTAATACTGCGCTAAGGCCTGTGCTGTATGAATAATATAGCCATACAAGTTCAGAATTCACTTCCTACATATGGTACTAGAATCAGCTTCTTGAAAAACAGAGGATGTGTCCCTTCTGACTGGTTTCAATCTGCGGTTTTAGGACCTTAGGAGAAACTTCAAAGGTCCTGAAATGACTCTTCTGTACATGTATATTGAAAGAATGAACAGATGTACAAGGATTTCATGGATGAAGGCCCTTCTTAGTATAAAAATTGGTGGGTGGTTTGGAAGGCTTGGGCCCCAGTCTACAATGCATTACATGTGCTATATGTGATTTACAATGCATCTAATCCATAGGTAAGCCATAGTAAGATGAAGTTCTGTGAAGTTCTCTTTACATTATATTAAATACCTTAAACCTGTATTTGTGTGATTTTCATCATCAGCCATTATCTGTTATTATTGTGTTTCGGGAGTAAATCCTATAGCCAATTGTGGTGAAATCGCATCCCCCTCAGGCATAATTTTTGTTCCATATCTGGTGGTCTTCATTGTGATTGGACAGAGGTTCTTTGTGTCAGGGATAACAAGCATAAAGAGCGCAGAACCTGCAGAGCGGCTACAGATGCTTGACATGTTTTGGCTTCTGTAAGGTATTATCTTGCTTTGCTAGGATTTGATGATTTCTTTCATAGTGCCCAGCTGCCACAGCGGGCAAATCATGTGCCATGTGCTGTAACGTTACATTTGTACATCAGTGACATCTAAAAGCCAGGCACTTCATAGGGTCACAAAATCCAGAATGAACTGAAAATAAATAACAGGAACAATTTAAACTGTGTTCTTTGTAGAAAGGGAACGCAGACGTAAATCAATATTTCATCCAGTGGAGCTGAACAGAAAGTTCACTGTGGCTCTTCACATTGCATTTTTTCACAAAGGCTATTAACTCTTCCATTTCTGAGTGATGTAAAAAGCCAAAATAAAGGTAGGTAAAAGTAGAACCACCGAAGTGAGGATCAGATACATTGCGCTTCTAAGATGAAAAATGGTTGGGAAATGACATCAGGTACTTTCACTATCACGTATTTACCTCTAGATGGAGCTGCTTATAACAAAAGGACACGTAAAGACGACCTCACAGCTCTGGTGTAATAAATATTTGCATTTCCGGAATGTACTTTCTCATAACTGGGTGATGGCTCTGTTATTCCCTGAAATAGTTATAAATAAACTGACAGCTGAGTGTTACCATCATACTTGTCAAATGGGTGTGTCTGATACTATTAGCTCTGTTTAACTATAGTCTTATTGTGTTAAGGTTGAACTCTCAACTATTAACACCCAATTTTAAATTAATTTATACATTTCTAGGAATAATTACAGAGGAAAACTATAAAGCAGAATTCTAAGAATTCTAAAATATGTTTAGAAATTTTCATTGATTAATAAAATAGGTCAGCAAAGACAACAGGTTTTCTTAAAGTCATTTATATGTTATTTAACCAAAGATAAAGCCTTGCAGTTTTTGATTGGTGTAAAATGTGAATCATGCTCATGTCACAGATGTTCCATTGTGATGTTTGATATACACATCTAGTCAGTGTCGGACTGGAGTACCTTGGGCCCACCAGAGAAAATCTTTTTTGGGGCCCACCTTTCATGTTAATAGAAAGAATACTACAGAACCCAAAACACGTTGGGGAAGATTTATCAAAAGCATTCAACATTAGATAGCGTAAACGGAGACGGACAGATTTATACTGCACCGGAAATCATCCAGCATCGCAATGTATAAATCTGGATGATAAATATGTTGTAGTATAAGTCTTTTTAGTATAAATTTGCACCTTCTATTAGTTGGTTTAGATTACATAAAAAAGCCAGATTTTTGGGCTCTTTTGAACCTGGTGCTAAGGCACAGCCCTTTTACTCATATTAGTTGAAAAACTGTCTAAAAACTGCACTGCAAAGCTCAGTACACAAATAGAGTAACAGAACCATATAAAATACAACATTTGTACATTGCCAACGACAACCTTGGTCATAACAACACAGGTGACATTACTGTACTGCAAGCTCCAGGCAGGGAAGATCTGGTTACTTTATCCACCAACCTTAAGATGAGAGACAGACCTAAGAGCGAAATCTAGAGAGTGCTAAAAAATGTCTATTGTGACTAACAGTGACTATATAGTAGTCAGATACAAGGTATACACAGGGGCTCTGCAATACTCTCATTCTCCATGAAATAACAATTCTAAGACATATTTTCTCCAAATCCTGGATTGAGCATCTGTTATTTCTCGGTATATATGTATGCATAATGTGACAACTGGGTGTTCCCATTACTTCTGTTAGAGACCTATGCTCAATATACACTACAACAGTGTCCTGTCATCGCCGGGGACACATCCTATTTGGATTCACTTAATGAGACTTTATGTAGTGCTACATAACTATAGAGTGAAGCTTGAATGGAGCTCCAATGCTGTGTACTGCTGCTTTAGCTCCATGTATAGCCGTTTACTGCGGCTGTAGCTCCATGTACGGCTGTGTACTGCTCCTGTAGCTCCATGTGTGGCTGTGTACTGCTGTTTCAGCTCCATGTATGGATGTGTACTGTAGCTGTAGCTCCATGTATGGCTGTGTACTGCGGCTGTAGCGCTATGTAGGGCTGTGTACTGCTGCTTTAGCTCCATGTGTGGCTGTGTACAGCAGCTGTAGCTCCATGTATGGATGAGTACTGTGGCTGTAACTCCATGTATGGATGTGTACTGCGGCTGTAGCTCCACGTATGGATGAGTACTGTGGCTGTAACTCCATGTATGGCTGTGTACTGCGGCTGTAGCTCCGTGTATGGCTGTGTACTTTGGCTGTAGCTCCATGTGTGGCTGTGTACTGCTGCTTTAGCTCCATGTATGGATGTGTACTGTAGCTGTAGCTCCATGTATGGCTGTGTACTTTGGCTGTAGCTCCATGTGTGGCTGTGTACTGCTGCTTTAGCTCCATGTATGGATGTGTACTGTAGCTGTAGCTCCATGTATGGCTGTGTACTGTGGCTGTAGCTCCATGTATGTCTGTGTACTGTGGCTGTAGCTCCATGTATGGCTGTGTACGGCGGCTGTAGCTCCATGTATGGCTGTGTACGGCGGCTGTAGCTCCATGTATGGCTGTGTACTGTGGCTGTAGCTCCGTGTATGGCTGTGTACTGTGGCTGTAGCTCCATGTGTGGCTGTGTACTGCTGCTTTAGCTCCATGTATGGATGTGTACGGCGGCTGTAGCTCCATGTATGGCTGTGTACGGCGGCTGTAGCTCCATGTATGGCTGTGTACTGTGGCTCTAGCTCCATGTATGGATGTGTACTGTGGCTGTAGCTCCATGTATGGCTGTGTACTGTGGCTGTAGCTCCATGTATGGCTGTGTACTGTGGCTGTAGCTCCATGTATGGCTGTGTACTGCGGCTGCAGCTCCATGTATAGCTGTGTACTGCTGCTGTAGCTCCATGTATGGCTGTGTACTGCTGCTTTAGCTCCATGTATGGCTGTGTACTGCAGCTGTAGCTCCATGTATGACTGATGTACTGTGACCGTAGCTCCATGTATGGCTGTGTACAGCGGCTGTAGCGCTATGTATGGCTGTGTACTGCTGCTTTAGCTCCATGTATGGCTGTGTACTGCGGCTGTAGCTCCATGTATTGATGTGTACTGCGGCTGTAGCTCCATGTATTGATGTGTACTGCCGCTGTAGCTCCATGTATGGATGTGTACTGTGGCTGTAGCTCCATGTATGACTGTGTACTGTGGCTGTAGCTCCTTGTATGGCTGTGTACTGTGGCTGTAGCTCCATGTATGGATGTGTACTGTGGGTGTAGCTCCATGTATGGCTGTGTACTGTGGCTGTAGCTCCATGTATGGCTGTGTACTGTGGCTGTAGCTCCATGTATGGCTGTGTACTGCGGCTGCAGCTCCATGTATGGCTGTGTACTGCGGCTGTAGCTCCATGTATGGCTGTGTACTGCTGCTTTAGCTCCATGTATGGCTGTGTACTGCTGCTGTAGCTCCATGTATGGCTGTGTACTGCGGCTGTAGCTCCATGTATGAAGGTCACTGAACAGATTCTTCAGAATTGTCAGCTCATGGGTAAAACAAGCATCACATGACTTATGGGTGACATCTAATTGGAGGAGTTCTCTTTCATCTACTTCTTAGAACTAGACCACCATGTCGGCTCCTACCAGACACAACTTGTCTCTGCAGACTAAGAAACACAAACATTTTAGGTTCTGCTCTTCATTACAGTTGCCAATAACACTGCCCAACAGTAGGCAACTTTAAAATGCGAACTCCACTGTGTTGGGTATTGTAAAGGTGCTCTTACAATAGCCAATATAAGCACAGGGGCCTCACAGTAGCATCGCCAATATAGTAACTGATCCCCCCACAGTAAGAAATTTAGCTATGAAGCCCCCTTTGTAGTCAGTATCTTAATGGTGCAATCACAGTAGTCATCATATTAATAGTGTGCATACAGTAGTCATAACATTAACGGTGTCCCCTTGTCCCCAAAATAACCATTATAGACAAAAGGTACCCAACAGTAGCCAATTAAATAACAGTGCCCCCAAAGTAGCCAAGATAGCCAAAAAATCCCCTTAGTAACAAATATAGTCACAGAGCCCCTCACAGCATCCATTCCAAATCCCCCCTCCACACGTAGAATCCATTCAAGAGCCCCCCCCCATAGCATCCATTACAGCCCTCCCCATCCCTCTCCCCCCACAGCATCCATTACAGCCCTCCCCATCCCTCTTCCCCCACAGCATCCATTACAGGGCCCCCTCTTCCCTCCCCATCCTCCTCCACCCCCCACAGCATCCATTACAGGGCCCCCTATCCTCCCCACTCCATCCACTGTTGGGCCCCCCATCCACCCTTCCCCCACAGCATCCATTACAGGACCCCCTCTTCCATTTCCCCCCTCTCCTTCCCCCCCACAGCATCCATTAAAGGGCCCCCTCTTCCATATCCTCCCTCCCCCCCACAGCATCCATTACAGGGCCCCCCATCACCCCTCCCCCCACAGCATTTATTACAGGGCCCCTCTCCCCCCCAACAGCATCCATTACAGGGCCCCCCATTCCATCCCCCGCAGCATCCATGACAGGGCCCCCCATCCCCCCTCCCATCATGGCATCTATTAAAGGGCCCCCCTCCCCTCATGGCATCTATTAGAGGGCCCACCTCCCCTCATGGCATCTATTATAGGGCCCCCCTCCCATCATGGCATGTATTAAAGGGCCCCCCTCCCCTCATAGCATCTATTAAAGGGCCCCTCATAGCATCTATTAAAGGGCCCCCCTCGCCTCATAGCATCTATTGCAGGGCCCCCTCCCTTCATAGCATCTATTAAAGGTCTCCCATCCCCTCATAGAATCCATTACAGGGCCCCCCGCCCCCTGCAGTTCACATTACAGGGCTCTGTACGCTTACCTCCTCAAAGGCTGCTAACTGTCCCACTCCGATGGTCCAGCCTGCCTTCCTACGCGCTTCACATCAATTGTGCAGCGAGCATAATGATGCCGGCGGCGCGGACACTGATGTAAGGGGCGTGCACACTGATGCCGACACCCCGCTAACTGACGCCGCCGCTGCACACACTGACGCTGCCGCGTACAGCGATGCCGCCGGCGCTCACGCTGATGCCGCCGGCGTGTATGCCGCCACTGTGACCTGGTGCTGGCAGAAACAGCTTCCGCCAGTGTCTGAACACAGATGCTATTTAAGTGTGTAAGTGTCGGGACTCGGGGCCCACCAGAGGTTTCTCCGGTACTCTGCTGGGCCAGTCCGACGCTGGATCTAGTGTTCATGAAAAGGTGTTTCTAGGCATTTTATAATTTTTTTGCAAAAATGAAAATAGTATAAGGTAATTATTTAAGTAAGGTAAATAAGTGAGTTATAAAAAAAACTTCCAGGATTAAGCATTTGTAAAAAAAAAAACAAAAACAAAAAAAGTGCCTGGGAAGGAGATAAATGTACTATGTATGTGGCTTTATTTCCTCATATACAATGTATGTGCCATGTATTATATCTTTGCCTGCAGCTTCTCTGTGTGATAAGCTGGAATACTGGTGGAGGGCAAGGGGAAGATTAAACAAAAGAAAAGCCCTAAGGCTACATTCACACATGCAGTTTTTAAGCAGTTTCTTTTAACCAAAGGCAGAAGTGTATCGAAGATAAAGGAACAAAAATATTAATTCACATTGGATATAAGAATCAAGTGCAATGATTCAGTTGTACAGGTGAGGTATGAATGGACCTGAACAACAAAGTTTGAAAGTTTCGTACAGAACTTTGCAGGTTGGACCCCGGATTTCATTAGAAATAAGAGTTTGGCTTACCCCACCAACCACTGGAAAAACCCACTATTGGTAACAGTATCGTTGGGGGTTTGACATTTAAATTTATCCCCCATGATGTCACATGGACCATGTTGACACATTGGTACTGGTGCGCATATGCTGCGTCAATTCAAATGCTGCAGGTGACTTTGCCAACACGGTCTGGGTTAGGTACAGTAACCTGGTCCTAAGCATGATTTTTAATTTTAGGTCTGGCCAAACTCGGCCGGGCCCGAGAGTGGGTCTGCTCATCTGTAGTAAAGGGAGAAATGGGAGAGGCTTTTTATACCACAATGGGATAAGTCAGTAGGCATCCACGGGTATAATGATGGCATATTAATGGGCAACTGACCTGTGTCCCCTGGGGTACTTATAACATCTTTGATTAGGATGAACCTCTTTGGTGGTAAACACATGGTTCACCCTTGTTGTGGTACCACATCAAGGGATTTTCTGCCTTCCCCCTATGTGATAAACTCTTAGCTAAGGCTTTGATGGGCACTTTGAAGAAAGAACTTTTTACATGTGGAACCCCCTGTGAAGCCCACATGCAGCTTTCCCTTGTGGTCTCACTTGCACTTCTTCACATTTAAAAAAAATCATAAAATGTGGAGAAACGCCATAGTGTATTCCAGTATTCATTTTCAGGGCAATGTTCACCTCGACTATCTTACATTTTAGACGTTACAGTTGCTAGTAAATAAATCCTGACAGACGCCATTGGTACAAGATCACTTTACCTGGGTTGTGTGGGCTTATTAAACATTTTATATATGTCTTGGGGAGGGGGGAGGCTAAACAAGCATAAACAATTTTATATTCACCTCCTCCGACAGTCCTGTTCTTCTGTGCTGTAAACAAAGGCTGATGCTCCCGTCCTGACCACTGCCATTTTGCTGCCAAATATTAAAAACGCTTTTTCCAGTGGCCAATGGTCAGGATGTGAGCGCAGGTCTGTTAACAAACAAACAAAGGCTGGCAGTATGTGGAGTACTGTTCAGCAGGACTAGATGAATGTACTGGGCTATATAGAGAATATATGAAGAATATAAGTCACTATATAGAGAATATAAGTTATTATATTTACTATATAATACCATTTTATATAATATATTTTATACAAATCTGATACATTTCCTGTCTTGCAGCTTTTGTGTGTGCCTTTGCCTATTCATATTTGTAACAATTTTTTTCCTTTGTAGAGTTTGAATTATTAGCACAGGCTGTGCAATTACTGGGGAGCAGTCATAATACATAATTTTTAAGGTAGTTTTCACTAGAAGATACATCAGACATCTACAGCATTTGCAAATGTGCATCATGAGGTCAAACCAACAGGAAGCTTTGCAACATTTGAGAAAACACAAAACCTATGTGTAACATGGCATTAACACTATTGCTAAAGATGTGTTAAATAGAAAGTGGGTGAGGCTGTGAGATGATTAGGCCTCATGGATAAAAGAGTATTTGGGGGCTGTGAGCAGAAGCTAGTACACGCCCCCAGTAAGGTCTCACCCCACTCATTCACCTCTAAAGAGCTGACAAAGTTTGCAGCCATAAACTTTAGACAAGAGGCTGCAATGCCTACAAAGGTGGTCTGTTGAAGGAGACATACCCCCCTTCCTGATTGTATCCTATCATAGTATCATAGTATATAAGGTTTGAAAAAATTCAAGTCCATCAAGTCCAACCTATAAGAGTAAACAAATGTTTTTTTCCCCATAACTTGTGATATCTTTGCTCTCCAGAAAGTCATCATGAACATGTAGTCTCACTGCTCCTAGAGTAAAGGACCTTTGTCTATAGCGATGGTAGAACTGCCTCTTCAGGTATTTGTACATTGTAACGAATGTAATTGTTTGCCCTCAGATGTCTTTTTTTGAAACTGAATAATCCCAAATTTTGTAATCTGTAACATTATATTCTACCCCCCCCATTCCCCTAATAATCTTGGTTGCTCTGCCCTGCACCCATTTCAGTTCTACTATGCCCTTTTTATACACTGGCGCCAAAACTGTACACAATATTCCATGTATGGTCTGACACAGGATTTGTATAAGGGTAAAACTATGTCTTTATCATGAGAATCAATTCCTCTCTTGATACCTTCCATAATTGTATTTGCTGTAGCAGCAGCCGTCTGGGTCTGGTCACTAAAATTAAGTTTACCATCCACCAATACCCCCCTTTTCAGTATTTTTCCGCTGCAGTTTTACCAAGTAATTGACTGTTTACAATTATAATTGTACTTGGAACACAAGGACACGGGAGCTGGAACGCTGGAGAATGGAAATACAGGAATAACGCAGCGGAGCTTTCTCTAAGGCTGTTGGCTCAAACATCTGGCGGGGAATGATGGGAGCACTGTCCCTTTAAATTTTCGAGGACCGGGGCTTACTAGTAGATCATAAATTAAACAACAGCATAAAATGTCAATCAGCTGCCTCTAAAGCCAGGAAGATTTTGTTATGTATCTAAAGTGGTATCTCGGGGTAGGGATGTAATATTACCACTGTACAAGACATTGGTTCGGCCACACCTGGAATATGCCATCCAGTTCTGGCTCCGGTCCATAAAAAGGATGCCCTGGAGCTGAAGAGGGTTCAACGAAGAGCCACAAAACTGATAAGGGCTTTGGAGGGTCTCAGTTATGAGGAAAGATTAAAACGACTAGATTTATTTAGTCTCTAATACAGATGACTAAGACGGGACATGATACATTTATATAAATATATGAATGGTCCATACAACAAATATGGTGGTAAGTTGTTCCAGATAACATCAAATCAAAAGTCGAGAGGGCACTGTCTCCGTCTAGAGAAAACAAGGTTTAATCACCAGAGGCTACAAAGCTTTTTTACTATGAGAACTGTCAATCGGTGGAAAGGGCACAGGGACAGCAGAGAGCTTCAAGAAGGGTCTAGATGCCTTTTTACACCTAAATAACATTGAAGGTTATGTTATATAGAATTGTTTCCCCTAAATCCCTTCCTCATCCAATGCCTTCCCTTCCTTGGTTGACCTTGATGGACTTTTTTCAACCGTCTAAACTATGATACTATGATAAAACCAACAGTAATGTGTCACACGACCTATGTTAAAGGTGCACCAAAAAAAGCAATGCACTCTGTCAGGATAATGCAGACGGGACCAGATTCATGCAGAACGAGCACAAGATATCCTGAATCTGGCGCCCTCTGCACAATTTGCAATTTGTAATGTTCTTAGTAAATGTGCCCCAATGTCCCAGTTTATGCCTTTATAGGAAACCTGTCACCACATTAATCACAAATATAGATAGTAGCAGGTTCCCATAGAACCCTATTAACTGACACCCTTCTTTTAGCTAAAAATGGTTACCCTCAGATTCCCATATGTTCAACTTTATAATTTTACCTGGTGTCTAAGCATGTCTATAGCGAGTTGAGGTGGGACGTGGCCTCCTCTGGCTGAATCCAGCAGCTCCTCTCCTTGCTATCTCTGCATGCAGCAATAATGTCATGTGACCAGGGTCCATTAGCAGGTCCATTAGCCTTCTAACATTAGAATATTGTACACCAAGCATATATCTCATGAAATCACAGCATATCATAACACATGATATCACAGCAGCCCGCATCGAGAGAAGTCCATGCAGGCATTCTGTGATTTTTTTATGTGCTCAGATATGTGCATGAGGTACAGTTTGCTAATATTAAGAGGCTTAACGACCTGTGATTATGTCACCCTGGTCACATGCCATTAGCCCATGCCCCTCGACTTGCTCTAAAGATGCATAGATTGGCAAGTTTATAACTCTGATTTTTTGGGGGATCTGAGGGGAACAATTTTTAGCTAAAAGCAGGGTGTTAGATAGTTAGTAGAACTCTATAGGAACCTGCCACTAGTTGTATTTATGAAAAATGTGGTGTCAGGTTCCCTTTAAGGTGTACCCTTAGCTGCTGAAATTTGCCCTCCTGAAGTTTAGAATGTTCTTTATCCCTCTACTAACCATCTTTGTAAAGCGTAATATAAAATCAATAATGTTGTGGTAGCTATTACCTAGCTTCCCCCCAACCTGTAATTTTTATATTCTGTCAGGTCTGTTGGTTAGGATAAAATGTGGAATACATGTAATTTGTTTAGTAGTTAGGGTTTGTTTGCTTTCAAGCTGGTGCACAAGTAGGGGGGATCACCCTCTTCCTGAATTTCAATGTAGACACTTATAAAGATCATTTGAAGAAAAAAATAACAGAAGTGTCAATGACATCTCGCAGGACAGGCTTGAGGCATATCAACAATTGCCATGGGCAACTAGAACTATCCTGACTTTCAGACAGCTTGATAAATCTACCCCTATGTCTGCTTTAGAGAAGGACAGACTAGTTATCCTCAAATGATTTCCTCCTCTTCTTTCACTATAAGGGAAACATTATGGGTGACATTTACTTACAAGGTCACTCGAGTTCACAGAAAGTGCAATGTCCGCCTATAATACAGCGCGCGGTAATTCACTAAGATCGTGCACCAGAAATCATGAATCTGGCGCCTCCCCGCAATGGTCAGACAGAGTTCACCATCTTTTTTGTGGTGCACCTTTAACAAAGGGCGTGCGACACAATTTGAAAGTTAAATACGGCGCCTGGTCCTAATCAGTCGTGCCGCCCCCTAATTTGTCAAGTGCAGTTGCACCACAAAAGGGTCACGTGCAATACAATCGCAGCACAGACACTTCTTAAATACCTGTGCAAGCCGTTTTAGCCATGAAGAACGTGCACTGTCCTACAAAAGTGCAGTGTTCGACGAATAGTAACTGTGCCCCACAGTGTTATATCAGAGGGGATGTCAGTGCAGAAGGATGAGTAATGCTGTTATGGACCGATTTATACAAATTGAATCACTATAAGAGTACATTTACATGGCCATCTGGAGGGATGTATATGCGGCCGCAAATTTGCAGCCACATATACGTCCCCATAGACGGCAATGGCGGCCCAGAGGCAGTACCTGGGGAAAAGATAGAGTATGCTGCTGTTCTCTATGGAGGGGGTAGGGTTCACCTCCTCTTCCTCTCCAGCACACAGCGGTATGCCCCTGTGTATATGTACTCTTAGAGGAAAGGGTTTACAGGCAGTCTCCGGGTTACGTACAAGGTTCTGTAGGATTGTTCTTAAGTTGAAATTGTATGTAAGTCGGAACTGTATATTTTATAATTGTAACTCCAGACAAATTTTTTTGGTCTCTGTGACAATTGGATTTTAAAAATGTTGGATTGTTATAAGAACCAGGATTAACAATAAAGCTTAATTGCAGACACCTTTCATAACTGTTATAGCTGTTTATTGTAGCCCAGGGCTAAACTACTGGAAATTACCAATAACCAGTGGTCCGTTTGTAACTAGGGGTCATCTGTAACTCGGGTGTTTTTAGGTAGGGGACCGCCTGTATATGTTTTTTTTTTCTAAGAGCATGGCACTTTGTCCAGGAGAGATCTTTTGTGATTTCTTTAGATTTTTTAAAACACACTGGTTTATGAATGAATAAAAATTACATTCATCCATGTCCTATACTCATGGTAATAGAAATAAGAACTTGCACGGTCCGACAAAAGTGCACGGTGCGACCCTTAGTAAATGTGCCCCTATATGTTTCAAAGCTGGAACTCATTTGTTTTAAGGCCACATTTTCCATTAAAGGGGTTATCCGGGTTTAAATTTTTTTTTATGTCCGGGCTGGGGAAGGCTAGTTAAACATAATAAACATGTACTTACCCCCTCCGGCGCCGCCGTTGTCCCGCGCCGCAGTCCCTTCGATCCGTGCCCCTGTTTGTTTACAGGGGCACGGAAGCCGCGCACAGGGAGCTTCCGGTCCACGATGTGGACGGCTCCTCCCATGCGTCCCTATCTCTCAGCGTTGTAAGCGCTGAGAGATGGTGCGCATGGGAGCTTCCGGCCGGCCGGAAGCTCCCTGTGCGCCGGTGTAATGAAACCGGCGCACAGAGAAGACGGCCGCGGCGCGGGACATCGGCAGCACCGGAGGAGGTAAGTACATGTTTATTATGTTTAACTAGCCCTCCCCAGCCCGGACATAAAAAAAAAATTAAACCCGGATAACCCCTTTAATAGTAAACAGTGACTGCAGAGGCTGTCCCCATCTAGTAATGTCATTTGCTGGATGATAATGAATAATGATTGGATTGATGATAAGAATTTCTTTTAACAAAGAATCAACCATGGATTGATAAAGACGCTAGTAATTTATGGCCATGGTACAAGTGCTCAGCTTGATCTCCCCCTTACTTCTGATCCCCCCACCATGTCATACCAACTAAAATTACTAAGCAGTTCTAAGCAGTTCTAAGCAGAAATGCAAACTCACTCCTATCAAAAAATTCAAACAACAATAATAACTGATGGCATTTTGTAGCCCTGGCACTTTTCCTGGTTTTATCTTTATGACTGCAGAATTTGCCCCCCAGATGTCTGTACTGTGTCCCTGCAAAAAAAACAAAAAACAGGTAACTGGCAGAATTTAATTTTATACATAGTATGGTACCCCTCAGTGGGATAATGCAGGATGGAACAATTACACCACCATAAAACCTATGTCAGAGTGATTGGGGAAGGCCCCCTGTCCTAACTATCACACTACAAATTGTATCCACAGAAACAATTAATTCTTACAGCCCCCTGTACTTGAGTAGTATGTTCTGGGTGCATCAATTAATATTACTAGCACTAGCAGGGACTACCTGGGGAAGGATCACAGCTCAGTGTCGGTGCTCAGAGCCAGTTCCAGGCCTGACTATAGTGTATGTTTTTTTTAGAATTAGCCTTCTCAATTGGGAATGTGACAGCTTACAGCCCCCCTAAGCCTCTTGGGGCCACTTACAACCTCACCCTTCTCTCCCCCTCAAGTTATGCCCCTGTCAAGTAATGAGGAGCTATTGGGGATGACTTAGTGGTTCAGTTGTAGCTGCAACCCCTTTAGTTAAACCAGTGAACACTGTATGTGTAAAACCAAAGAAAATATGAAACTAGGCCATAAAATACACATCAAAATAGAGTAAGGCTACCGATAGTGACTATACTAGAATGTTTTTAGATTATATGGAAAAGTCCATCCATGTCGTTATTTGTAGCATTGGTCACATATTAGTAACTGCACTGCACTATATGGCACCCACATCCACCCTAGGTGTGCCAGCACCCATTCTTGCTGCGTTCACTGCAACTGATGTGTTAAACTTTGTAGCTCTTCTATATATGTGTTGGGAAAATGTGTTGCTTTCAAATGCTGTTGGTTGCTAGGTCACACTAAAAAGCTCCACTAACTGAAGGACTGAAGAGTTCCCTGCAATTTTCTGAGCAGATTTTCAATACATGCCCTCAGCTGAGTGATAGATCTTAAAGATCTGCTTTACGTTTGTCTCTCCCTCCATTGCAGTAAAAATGAACTTCACAAAGAGGAAGGTATTGAGGCATGCTGGTCGGTGTGCGGTTTCTACAGGAAGCGAGGCTGCCAAGGAGGAAATGACAACAGGTTAAGATTACTATGACACTGATATAAGCATCTGCAATATTTTTACCCTGTACCAATTAAAGAGACAATCATCCAACCAGAACCTGCTGCAAATGTTGGTGGGAGTTAACTGTAGTGGGGGCAGAAATATCACTAACATTCAAGTTCTCTTGCCCAAGGGGATCCTGCAGCATACAATTATTTAAATAGGACATATTAGTATTGAGAAGGTGTGTACTTAACATTTTTTTTATGTTTAGCAGTCAAATACTAGATTTTACAGTGTACTAAACATTTTTTTTTTATTTTTAGCAGTCTAATACTAGATTTTACACATTGTCTGTTGGAAGTTTTTCCCTGACATCTCAGTTCATTGATTTTCTTGAAACTGATGGCCATATATTTTGATATGTGGGAAAATATTAACTATAGTTTGTATTTTATTCGTGTAAATATCGGATCTTTTCTAGGAATCCGGGAGATGGTTCTAATCACTGTTTTCGGACCTTCCAAAATATGCATTAGAACGATCCAGCCTTGGCTCAGAAAGTAGCATTTAAAAAAAAAAACTACCCTGATGGTAAACTGGTTGAAGTGGAAAGTAATACAATTTTCACACAACTAAAGCAATTCTTCAGCATATTTTTCATGGCCCCTTTGCCGCCCATAAGGTACAAATTTCATACTGATTGTCCACCAAATGCTACCCACTATCTTGTTAAATTTAGCCCAAAAGTTGACCTAGCACCAGCGCCGAGATTTTCCCACTTCACAACCTCTAAAACATTAACAGTTAAGTGCTAAGTAACATGCATCTGTCTCCTCACTTCTCCTCTGCCTCTGCCTCTCTCCCAGTCTTTCCACTGGTTACCGTATATTCCGGCGTATAAGACGACCTGGTGTGTAAGACGACCCCCCTACTTTCCTGTTTAAAATATAGAGTTTAAGATATATTCGCCGTATAAGACTACCCCTTTTCCAACGCATACAAAACACCGGTAAAAATTTTAAAAAAAAACAGATTTGAATTTAACATGGTCCTTTTTTTAATTTAAATTCTTATGACATGCAGGTATATAGCAGGAAAACTGTCACTCATAAACATAAGGCATACAACAACAACATTACCATTACAGCACAGCCCCCAGTAGTATACAGCACAGCCCCCAGTAGTATACAGCACAGCCCCCAGTAGTATACAGCACAGAACCCAGTAGTATACAGCACAGCCCCCAGTAGTATACAGCACAGCCCCCAGTAGTATACAGCACAGCCCCCAGTAGTATACAGCACTGCCCCGAGTAGTATACAGCACTGCCCCGAGTAGTATACAGCACTGCCCCCAGTAGTATACAGCACAGCCCCCAGTAGTATACAGCACAGCCCCCAGTAGTATACAGCACAGCCCATCCCAGCATAAAAAAAAAAAAACTTATATACTCACCCTCTGGTGGCCCCGATGTGCTGCGCTGCTCCACCGATGTCCGCGTGGCTCGTCTTCAGTGTTCCGCGCCGTCTTCTTTCTTCTGCTGGGCGCCGCCATTGATCTTCCACCGGCAGGTGCCTAGTATGACGCGCCGCTGCTGGGAAAAACATGGCGGCGCCCAGCAGAAGAAAGAAGACGGCGCGGAAGACTGAAGACGAGCCGCGCAGACATCGCTGTGAAAACACCCGCGATCGGTGCAGCCTTTGCAGCCTTTGCTGCAATATGCTCAGCCCGTGAGCCCTCTCCATGCACCGGGACCCGACCGCCGCCGCTGTGAATACACGGCGGTTGGTCGGGATTACCAGCGTATAAGACGACCCCAGAGAAGACAGAAAGTCGTCTTACACGCCGGAAAATATACGGTACCCATTGCACAGCAAATTCAATTTAAAATACTAACCATGACTTACAAATCTGTTCATAACCTGTCCCCTCCATATATCTCTGAACTCATCAGCCAATACTGTCCAAGACTGAATCTTCATAGGGCCTTCAGCTTCACTCTATTACCATCTTCTTTTGTCACAACCATCTCTAGGACTTCTCCCATGCACCCCATGTACTCTGGAATGCTACCAAAATGTGTCAGACTTTCCCCTACTTTCCAAACCTTTAAATGTTATCTAAAAATCCACCTGTTCACGATCCCCTACAACTGCACTGCTCTGCTCCCTCACTTTGTGTCTCCATCTAGCCTTCCACATAGATTATGAGCCCTCATGGGCAGGGTCTTGTATTTGTACAGTACCACGGAATTACCAATCCCTATAAATAAATAATAATAATATGCATTGAACACGCAGATGAGGGATAGTAGAGCAGTAGAGGAGGTATCCAAGAAGAGGATAAATGTCTGACCCAAGAGGACCTTGGAGAGAGGTATGGAAAATAGTTCCAGTTAGGGGAGGAGATTGGTGCGTGCTGATAAATAGAAGGAAGGTTTATACTGCCTCATGGGATAAGGAAAATATTAATAGAGGGATATTGATGGCAGCACGTGGGGGAACAAGAGTAGAGCAATAGAGTCTGATTGTGGCATTAATACTGGAGAAATGTACATTTTCGCTTCCTGAACTGTTATGTAGCAGTTACATTTATATGTATAATTACAGTGGGCCCAAGAAAATGAGTTTGACACCCCTGCCATAAGGCATCTGTTTTCATCAGGAACCATTGAACTGAGTGACCAAGTTAGGCCTATGTCTGATCTGCAAATCAGTGAAAAAATAAAGTAAATGTAGTATTATTTCACAGATCACCGACAGCACACACCCAAGAAATACTGTCATATGAAGAAGCATAAACACTAGGAATCCCAGCAGATAGAATGATTCTCCATTCACATTCACCATCATATGATGTAAGTTGCAGTTTGACCCTCCAAGTCCAACAGTGCACATCTGTCTTATAGAGACTGATCTCTGGTCCACACAGCAGACAATGTAGGTTTTATAGGATCTGACTACTGTACTTCTCACATTCTGTAACATGAATAGTAGTCTTAATAGTTAATCCATTCAATAGCTCCTTCAGATTATATCCACTAAGCATAAATTATCAAAAGTTCAGTCCGTTGTATATAAGTAAATAGGTTATTACAATAGTTCCTTCGCAAAATAAATTCTACATAGTATATCAATTTCACATTTTTTATCCAAAGCCAATTCATGCTCAGATGCAACCGTCCATAATATAACTCAGACTTTGCTAGACAGTTTTATAGGGAGGTAGTTCACTTATAAAAGCAAAAATATGACTTGATAGTGTGTTTACATTTATAAAATAGAAGTTTTACTGAATCCATTTCTACATAGCATTATATACATATACTTCCTCTGCTCTATAATATACTGCCCACAGACAGTACTGAGTGTGTACATTTTGACAGATTCCCTTTGACAATATTTCTTACTTTCCAAACATTAGATTGGACCTCATGGGTTGCTGTGGGATTATTGTCTTTGGGCTGGACTCCATGTTGTCTGGACTCTATGTTTTGTCTTGTTCTTTCTTCTCACAGTGTGCACAGTGATGCTTCTGCTCAAGGCTTTGATATTCTTCCTTGGCATAATCAATACCTCATTGTAACCTCACTCAAGATCTGAAGAACTTCCAATTTGTTTGTGTAGCCCAGGCCTTCAGCATCTATCTGATGGAGCGCAGGGTGAAATGCTGGATGTCAGTCCTTGAGATACATGGAGATTTTTCTTTATACAGTATCTTCTCTTTATATACATTGTTAAGCTTAATCTCTACAAGTAGCAGAGTCATCCTGTACAATTCTGTCATCTGCTTAGTAACAGCGGCCTGTCCGTAAGATATTAAGAAGCTTGAAGTTAACATGGAATTTCCACTTCTGAAGTCAGATAGCAGAATATGAAGCAGAAGTTAATAATCTATTAATCTTTTGTTTTGTGTGGTGTGGATAGGGTTTTCCTTGTATGGGTTTATGGTCCATTCTAGAGATGACATCTTCTACTGTAATACTAAGAACTGATATAGGAATAACCAGGACATGTCTGTCTCATCCTTGACCGCTCAGCTGTTTACTCCATTGTCGATAAGATTTGTGTTGTACATTAGCAATCCTTTTGGTTTTCCAGTGAGTTCTTTATTTTTTAGATAATATCACTAAATGCAGTGCAGTGCAGACCAATCCCTCTTATTCAGATTGGAAACTTCAAAGAAACATTAAGATTCTTTACTATATGCTAAACATTCACTGTAGCTCATTTATATCTCTGTTCCTTTTATCCTTAGGAGTACAGTGGGTGGTACTCCTCAGTGATTGACAGACTTCTATCTATGTGTGTGCATACAGAAATATTTGACAAACACTCATTAGGACTGTCCCTAATTTCCTAAAGTTAGAATAAGCAGAGATTTAAATTCACAGGATATTATGGGTGTCATTTATCCTTTTTTCCCCTTCCCCGGGCCCACAGCCTGCCAGCCAAAAAAACTGATGAAGTAATATTCATCAGTTGTACACGTGCAAGACTACTGATTATCAGGGTGCATGGGCAGAAGCATGTCTGTGTGCTCTGCCCGTGCACACTCTGTGACATCATAACATATTCAAAGGCAGAGCTTACAGACCTGCCTCTGCCCCTGCTATGGCATCGGTCGCTGCCGCGAGAAGAGGAAGACAGAGCATGTGAGGTAAATGTATACTGAGGTTTTTTTATGAGACTGGGCTTTGTGACAGCTAATTTATTATTTATTAGTGAGTGGAGTCTGCTGCTGGACACTACGTATAAGGTGTAGGAGCATGGTACTATGAGTATATGTCAGTATTGCAGTCTATTTTCAAGGGTAATGTGCGGGATTGGGGTGGCAGAGTGATTTTAGGTATATGGGGGCCCTGATCCAAAGTTCACATTGGGGCCCAAAGGTGTCTTGTTACAGTACTTTGGAACAGTACAGTATATGTAAGTAAAAATCCAATGATAGAGGAAAACTCAGCAATGATATACAGTCTGTGGATGATAAAATATAGAAAAGTAAACCTGAAGGTACCTGAAAGCTGTTCACTGCTCATGTTGGTGGAGGACTTCAGTAAAGTATGTTACTTGACAGGTTGCATCTATAGCTGGCCAGAAGGTCACCACAATCCAGGAGTAGTAGGCTTAGTGGAGGCAAGACACTAGGGATGGTTGTCCAAGAACTGGTGTCAATCGCTTCATTCATTCATTTACAGGACTTTCACTTAGTTTAGATCATAACTTTACATGCACAAGGGTTAAAGGGTTAAATTAATAATAATTCCCTCCTCCGCTTCCATTCTGCACAGGCACTACTTATATCATACCTCTGGGATATCTTATGACGTTTTTACAAAGCTATACCCATAGTAACCCTGATAAACATGTTCAACATGGTGGATATAGAGGGTCACCCCTACCTGAAACCTTCACTCTTATGTTAGGTCAGGAGATGAAATGGATTAATCCCATATACATTATAAGTAAAACTGTACCTGCCTGTAAAACCTGTTTTTGGTGTGGTTTCATAAACAAGGAGGTCTTAGACTGGGTTTACACATCACATATTTCTTGCAGAGTTTTGTTGCTTTACCTGTTTTGCCATGGATTTCACCCATTTATTAAAATGCATAGTTTATTCAAAGAAACTTAAAAGTCATCTTGTGGAGGCAAATTAGGACTCATTGGGGGACATGAATCTTTATTTCTGTTAGTTAAATTGTCTAATTTGCAGCCTAAATTGTCTGGTTTGCAGCCAGATCTTGTGCAGTGAGCTCTGCAGATTTTTGTGGCCGATAACTTTAAAAAAAGCATTAGCAAAGCGAGTGTGTGAGCTTGGCGGCGAGTGTGCACTGATCCCAAGTGTGTGCAGTGTCTTAAGTGTGACTTAGGTTTAAGGGAATTAGGTTTGAGGGGCTTTAGCAGGTAACTTCTGTGTTTTGTGTTACTTTGACTGTAAATTCTTCTTTCTGTGTATATTTCTATTGTAATCCCCATTAGAATAATGGACTCCATAAGTGGCATTGCTACACGGTGTACATCCTGTGCCATGTATGCTTTCCTTGAACAGCCGTTCGACGGGGAATACTGCTGTGTGGGGTGTGTGAAAATTGCTTATCTAGAAGCCCAGATTC
This sequence comes from Engystomops pustulosus, assembly GCF_040894005.1. Lineage (NCBI taxonomy): Eukaryota > Metazoa > Chordata > Amphibia > Anura > Leptodactylidae > Engystomops > Engystomops pustulosus. The sequence continues at coordinate 54,233,484 of NC_092420.1, read as the reverse complement.
TGGATCTAAATGAGCAAGTTTCAAGGCTGCGGGCAATTGATAATATGGAACGAAGTTTGCTGCTCCTGGAGCACAAACTCTCTGGGGAGGATGGTTGTGGGGAGGGAAGTATGGAGGTGCAGAATGAGGGGGCAGCTAGTTGGGTAACATGTAGAAGGCGGGGTAGAGGGAAGAGTTGTAGAGAGTCTAGTCCTGATCTGGTGCACCCCAATAAGTTTGCCAGGCTGGTGGATGAGGGGGATATCAGCTCTGGGGTAGCAATGCTGCAGAAAGACGTGGCCGCTAGCAACCAGGGGAATGTCTGCTCCAGTAAGAAGGGTAATGGGAGCACAGGCAAGGTCAGACAGGTGCTGGTAGTGGGAGATTCCATTATTAGGGGAACACACAGGGCAATCTGTCACAAAGACCGTGCATACCGAACAGTGTGTTGTTTGCCGGGTGCTCGGGTTCGGCATGTTGCAGATCGGGTTGACGGATTACTGGGAGGGGCTGGTGAGGAACCAGCGGTCATGGTCCACATTGGCACTAATGACAAAGTAACAGGTAGGTGGAAGGTCCTTAAAAATGATTTCAGAGATTTAGGCCATAAGCTCAGGGCAAGGACCTCAAAGGTAATTTTCTCCGAAATACTGCCTGTACCACGTGCCACACCAGAAAGGCAGCGGGAGATCAAGGAGGTAAATAAGTGGCTCAAAAGTTGGTGTAGGAAGGAGGGGTTTGGGTTCATGGAGAACTGGGCTGACTTTTCTGAGGGCTACAGGCTCTACAGTAGGGATGGGCTGCACCTCAATGGGGAGGGGGCCGCTGTTTTAGGGGAAAAAATGGCTAGAAGGTTGGAGGAGTGTTTAAACTAGAGACCTGGGGGGAGGGCAATTACACTTGTGTAGGGCAAATAGACGGTGTACATAGAGAGCTGCGAAGAGTCATAGTCCATGGGGGAGGAAGGGGGGCTGGAATGAGATTGGGGAATAAGGACAAAAGGAATACGGACAGGGAAAACCATATAAAGTGCATGTACACAAATGCCAGAAGCCTCACAAACAAAATGGAGGAACTGGAACTCTTGATGTTGGAACGGAAATATGATATAGTGGGTATCAGCGAGACATGGCTGGACAGTAGCTATGACTGGGCTGTTACTATAGATGGTTATAGTCTTTTTAGAAAGGATCGTATAAATAAAAAAGGGGGAGGGGTTTGTTTATATGTGAATTCTTGCCTCAAGCCCGTCCTGCGAGATGACATCAGTAACGCAAATGTGGAGTCCCTATGGGTGGAGATAAGAGGAGGGAAAAAGAATAATAAAATATTACTAGGGGTTTGTTATAAGGCTCCAAATATAATGGAGGCAGCAGAGGAAATGCTGATAAGTGAAATGGATGCGGCTTCAAAGCAAGGTGAAGTACTTATCATGGGGGACTTCAATTACCCAGATATTGACTGGGGGGCAGAAACCTGCAGGTCCTTCAAAGGTAGCAGGTTCTTGTCAACAACAAAAGACAATTACCTGTCGCAACTAGTCCTGGAGCCAACAAGAGGGGGGGCACTGCTGGACCTTATCCTTACCAACAGACCTGATAGGGTATCAAAACTACAGGTTGGGGGGAACCTGGGGAATAGTGATCATAATATCATTGATTTTGTATTACGCTTTACTAAGAGCGTTAGTGAAGGGGCAACCAACACTCTAAACTTCAGGAGGGCAAATTTTCAGCAACTAAGGGAAGACCTTAAAGGCATAGACTGGGATAATGCTCTCAAGGACAAAAGCCCCCCCCAAAAATGGGACTTTTTCTCATATATTCTGAAAAAGTCCTGTGAGAAACATATACCTTATGGGAAAAAGCATAAAAGGAACAAGAAAAACCCTATGTGGCTAACTAGTCTTGTAAGGAAAGCAATAAGCGAGAAAGATAAAGCGTTTAAGGTGCTAAAACGTGAAGGTAGCGATGAGGCATTACAGGATTATAGAGAGAAAAATAAATCCTGTAAAAAGCAGATAAAGGCCGCAAAAATAGAGACTGAGAGAAATATTGCCAGGGAGAGCAAAAATAATACCAAATTATTTTTCAAGTATATAAATGATAAGAAACTAAAAACAGAGAGCGTGGGTCCCCTTAGAAATAACATGGGGGTCATGGTGGAAGGAGATGAAGAAAGGGCCAATCTACTGAATGTCGCCTTCTCAACTGTCTTTACCCAGGAAAATCCCCTGGTGGAAGACACAATGAGGAATAATGTAAATTCTTTTTATAATGTCAACAGTTTAACCCAGGAAGAGGTACGGCGCCGCCTCGCAACCACTAAGATAGATAAATCACCTGGGCCAGATGGCATACACCCCCGGGTTCTGCATGAATTATGTACGGTGATAGACAGACCGTTATTTTTAATATTTGAAGATTCACTGAGGACTGGTTATGTTCCACAGGAATGGCGCATAGCAAATGTGGTACCAATATACAAAAAAGGATCAAATAGCGATCCTGTAAACTACAGACCCGTAAGTCTAACTGCTGTGGTGGGGAAAATATTTGAGGGGTTTATTAGAGATTAGAGATGAGCGAGCACTAAAATGCTCGGGTACTCGTTATTCGAGACGAACTTTTCCCGATGCTCGAGTGCTCGTTTCGAGTAACGAGCCCCATTGAAGTCAATGGGAGACTCGAGCATTTTTCAATGGGACCAAGGCTCTGCACAGGGAAGCTTGGCCAAACACCTGGGAACCTCAGAAAAGGATGGAAACACCACGGAAATGGACAGGAAACAGCAGGGGCAGCATGCATGGATGCCTCTGAGGCTGCTTAAATGCACCATTATGCCAAAATTATGGGCAACAGCATGGCCATGACAGAGTGACAGAATGAAGCTAGATAGCATCTAAAACATCCAATAATTGACCCTGACACTATAGGGGACGGCATGCAGAGGCAGCGGCAGCAGCGGAAGGCTAGAGAGTGGCATGGCGACATACCCTAAATGGACTCAGGCTTCAAACCAATGGGTAGCAGAGAGGAACCAAAGGAGGTGAGCAAGAAGCGCTCAAATAATATCGGTACATGATAAAAGTTTGCCAGTATATTTTGTGGATTACACAGCAGGGTGGCGACAAAGTTAACATGGAAGCCATGAAAACAATCCAAAATTCAGCCTGACACAGCTCGTTTGATAAGGGGACGATGTATGGAGGCAGTGAACTAGTAGTAGATTAAAGGTGCTGCAGTTAAAACTATGTTAGTTGTTTCTTGGCATGGAGCTGGCGCTCCGCTGCCAGGCGAGCTTTCGCCAATCCAAGCCCCTGTCTCTAGACTACTCCCCAAACAGCACTTCTAAGAACCTTTCGGATAAGATCAAGTGTAGTAGCGTTCTTATAAGTTTGGGATATGGCGGGTGAGGGGAATGTAAACATCTGCGCAAGAAGCGCTGAAATAATATCCGTAAATGAAAAAAGTTTTCCAGTATATTTTGTGGCTTACACAGCAGGGTGGCGACAAAGTTAACAAGTTTGATGTGGAATGCCCTGCAATAGCTCTTGGGCGGTGTGCCTTTTATCACCTAGGCTCAGCAGTTTGAGCACCGCCTGCTGTCGCTTAGCGACGGCACTGCTGCTGTGCCTAGAGCTACCGACTGATGGCGCCATGCCCACGGATGGTAATTCGGAGGAGGAGGAGGTGGAGGAGGGGTGGGAGGATTTGGAGGTATAGTAGGCCTTTGAGACCTGGACCGAGGTAGGCCCCGCAATCCTCTGCGTCGGCAGTATATGACCAGCCCCAGGGTCAGACTCGGTCCCAGCCTGCACCAAGTTAAGTGTAGTAGCGTTCTTATAAGTTTGGGATATGGCGGGTGAGGGGGATGTAAACAGATGCGCAAGAAGCGCTGAAATAATATCCGTAAATGGTAAAAGTTTGCCAGTATATTTTGTGGATTACACAGCAGGGTGGCGACAAAGTTAACAAGTTTGTTGTGGAAGCCATGAAAACAACCCAAAATTCTGCCTGACACAGCACGTTTGATAAGGCGGGCATGTATGGAGGCAGTGAACTAGTAGTAGATTAAAGGTGCTGCAGTTAAAACTATGTTAGTTGGTTCTTGGCATGGAGCTGCCGCTCCGCTGCCAGGCGAGCTTTCGCCAATCCAAGCCCCTGTCTCTAGGCTACTCCCCAAACAGCACTTCTAAGAACCTTTTGTATAAGATCAAGTGTAGTAGCGTTCTTATAAGTTTGGGATATGGCGGGTGAGGGGAATGTAAACAGATGCGCAAGAAGCGCTGAAATAATATCCGTAAATGGTAAAAGTTTGCCAGTATATTTTGTGGATTACACAGCAGGGTGGCGACAAAGTTAACAAGTTTGTTGTGGAAGCCATGAAAACAACCCAAAATTCTGCCTGACACAGCACGTTTGATAAGGCGGGCATGTATGGAGGCAGTGAACTAGTAGTAGATTAAAGGTGCTGCAGTTAAAACTATGTTAGTTGGTTCTTGGCATGGAGCTGCCGCTCCGCTGCCAGGCGAGCTTTCGCCAATCCAAGCCCCTGTCTCTAGGCTACTCCCCAAACAGCACTTCTAAGAACCTTTTGTATAAGATCAAGTGTAGTAGCGTTCTTATAAGTTTGGGATATGGCGGGTGAGGGGGATGTAAACAGATGCGCAAGAAGCGCTGAAATAATATCCGTAAATGGTAAAAGTTTGCCAGTGTATTTTGTGGATAACACAGCAGGGTGGCGACAAAGTTAACAACTTTGATGTGGAATCCATGAAAACAACCCAAATTTCGGCCTGACAAACCTCGTTTGATAAAGGGACGATGTATGGAGGCAGCTATATGGACGACTTTTGGAGGTAGCAATGGAGACAACGTGTGGAGGCTGCTATGGAGACAATTCAATTTGGATAGTGCCTGTATGTGGCAGTCCAAAAAATTTTTCAAACCAGAGGAGCAGGTAGGTGGCCCTCCAGAAAAATGGAATAGATTGAGTGCCTGTATGTGGCAGTCCAAAAAAGTTTTTAAACCAGAGGAGCAGGTAGGTGGCCCTCCAGAAAAATTGAATAGATTGAGTGCCTGTATGTGGCAGTCCAAAAAAGTTTTCAAACCAGAGGAGCAGGTAGGTGGCCCTCCAGAAAAATGGAATAGATTGAGTGCCTGTATGTGGCAGTCCAAAAAAGTTTTTAAACCAGAGGAGCAGGTAGGTGGCCCTCCAGAAAAATGGAATAGATTGAGTGCCTGTATGTGGCAGTCCAAAAAAGTTTTCAAACCAGAGGAGCAGGTAGGTGGCCCTCCAAAAAAATGGAATAGATTGAGTGCCTGTATGTGGCAGTCCAAAAAAGTTTTCAAACCAGAGGAGCAGGTAGGTGGCCCTCCAGAAAAATGGAATAGATTGAGTGCCTGTATGTGGCAGTCCAAAAAAGTTTTTAAACCAGAGGAGCAGGTAGGTGGCCCTCCAGAAAAATGGAATAGATTGAGTGCCTGTATGTGGCAGTCCAAAAAAGTTTTTAAACCAGAGGAGCAGGTAGGTGGCCCTCCAGAAAAATGGAATAGATTGAGTGCCTGTATGTGGCAGTCCAAAAAAGTTTTTAAACCAGAGGAGCAGGTAGGTGGCCCTCCAGAAAAATTGAATAGATTGAGTGCCTGTATGTGGCAGTCCAAAAAAGTTTTCAAACCAGAGGAGCAGGTAGGTGGCCCTCCAGAAAAATGGAATAGATTGAGTGCCTGTATGTGGCAGTCCAAAAAATTTTTCAAACCAGAGGAGCAGGTAGGTGGAGCTCCAGAAAAATTGAATAGATTGAGTGCCTGTATGTGGCACTCCCAAAAATTGTTTAAAACAGAGGACCGGGTCGGTGGCCCTCCAGAAAAATTAAATGCATAAAGTACTATAGGTAGAGCCAGTGGGCCCTGTCAAAAAATAGCCAGTTTCCTCTGCTTTACTGTACAAAGAGCAGGAGAAGGAGGAAAATGAGGAGGAGGAGGAGGAGGAGTGGATAAATTATTCAGGTTGAGCTTCCTTCACCTGCTGGAGATTGGAAATTAGGAGAAATCCATGCTTTATTCATCTTGATAAGCGTCAGCCTGTCAGCGCTGTCAGTCGACAGGCGTGTACGCTTATCGGTGATGATGCCACCAGCTGCACTGAAAACCCGCTCGGACAAGACGCTAGCGGCAGGGCAGGCAAGAACCTCCAAGGCGTACAGCGCCAGTTCGTGCCACATGTCCAGCTTTGAAACCCAGTAGTTGTAGGGAGCTGTGTGATCATTTAGGACGATGGTATGGTCAGCTACGTACTCCCTCACCATCTTTCTGTAAAGATCAGCCCTACTCTGCCGAGACTGGGGACAGGTGACAGTGTCTTGCTGGGGTGACATAAAGCTGGCAAAAGCCTTGTAAAGCGTACCCTTGCCAGTGCTGGACAAGCTGCCTGCTCGCCTACTCTCCCTCGCTACTTGTCCCGCAGAACTACGCACTCTGCCGCTAGCGCTGTCAGAAGGGAAATACTGTTTCAGCTTGTGCACCAGGGCCTGCTGGTATTCATGTATTCTCACACTCCTTTCCTCTCCAGGGATGAGAGTGGAAAGATTTAGCTTATACCGTGGGTCCAGGAGAGTGAACACCCAGTAATCGGTGCTGGAATAAATTCTTTGAACGCGAGGGTCACGGGATAGGCAGCCTAGCATGAAATCTGCCATATGCGCCAGAGTACCAACGCGTAAGAATTCGCTCCCCTCACTGGCCTGACTGTCCATTTCCTCCTCCTCCAACTCCTCCAATTCCTCTTCTTCTGCCCATACACGCTCAACAGTGAAGGACTCAACAATGGTCCCCTCTTGTGTCTCGCCAACATTCTCCTCCTCTTCCTCCTCATCCTCCTCCACCTCCACCTCCTCCGATATGCGCTGAGAAACAGACCTAAGGGTGCTTTGGCTATCAACAAGGGAATCTTCTTCCCCCGTCTCTTGTGAGGAGCGCAAAGCTTCCGACTTCATGCTGACCAGAGAGTTTTTCAACAGGCCAAGCAGCGGGATGGTGAGGCTGATGATGGCGGCATCGCCACTGACCATCTGTGTTGACTCCTCAAAGTTACTCAGCACCTGACAGATATCAGACATCCACTCCTCATTGTAGACTTGAGGAAGCTGACTGACCTGACTACCAGTTCTGGTGGAAGTTGACATCTGGCAGTCTACAATCGCTCGGCGCTGCTGGTAAACTCTGGATAACATGGTCAGTCCACCTCGTGGGCACGTCGCACAACAGTCGGTGAGCGGGCAGTTGGAGGCGGCGCTGCGCTGCCCTGAGAGTGGCAGCATCTGTGCTGGACTTCCTGAAATGCGCACAGATGCGGCGCACCTTCGTGAGCAAATCAGACAGATTGGGGTATGTCTTGAGGAAACGCTGAACTATCAGATTTAACACATGGGCCAGGCATGGCACATGTGTCAGTCTGCCGAGTTGCAGAGCCGCCACCAGGTTACGGCCGTTGTCACACACAACCATGCCTGGCTTCAGGTTCAGCGGTGCCAGCCACAGATCAGTCTGCGCCGTGATGCCCTGTAATAGTTCTTGGGCGGTGTGCCTTTTATCGCCTAGGCTCAGCAGTTTCAGCACCGCCTGCTGTCGCTTAGCGACGGCACTGCTGCTGTGCCTAGAGCTACCGACTGATGGCGCCATGCCCACGGATGGTCGTTCGGAGGAGGAGGTGGAGGAGGGGTGGGAGGAGGAGGAGGCATAGTAGGCCTGAAAGACCTGGACCGAGGTAGGCCCCGCAATCCTCGGCGTCGGCAGTATATGACCAGCCGCAGGGTCAGACTCGGTCCCAGCCTCCACCAAGTTAACCCAATGTGCCGTCAGCGATATATAGTGGCCCTGCCCGGCAGCACTCGTCCACGTGTCCGTGGTCAGGTGGACCTTGGCAGAAACGTCGTTGGTCAGGGCACGGATTATGTTGTCTGACACGTGCTGGTGCAGGGCTGGGACGGCACATCGGGAAAAGTAGTGGCGGCTGGGGACCAAATACCGAGGGGCGGCCGCCGCCATGAGGCTGCGAAAGGCCTCGGTCTCTACTAGCCTATAGGGCAGCATCTCCAGGCTTAGCAATCTGGAGATGTGCACATTAAGGGCTTGGGCGTGCGGGTGGGTTGCACTATATTTGCGTTTCCGCTCCAGCGTCTGGGGTATGGAGAGCTGAACGCTGGTGGATGCTGTGGAGGATCGTGGAGGCGACGATGGGGTTTTTGTGGCAGGGTCCTGAGCAGGGGGCTGACTATCAGCTGAGACAGGGGAAGGAGCAGTGGTGTGCACGGCCGGAGGTGAACGCGCTTGTTGCCACTGAGTGGGGTGTTTAGCATTCATATGCCTGCGCATACTGGTGGTAATTAAGCTAGTAGTGGTGGAACCCCTGCTGATCCTGGTTTGGCAAATGTGGCACACCACAGTCCGTCGGTCATCCGGTGTTTCCTTAAAGAACCTCCAGACTTCTGAAAATCTAGCCCTCGCCGCAGGAGCCCTCGCCACGGGAGCTTCACTAGTTGACACATTTGGCGCTGATGCACCAGCTCTGGCCCTGCCTCTCCGTCTAGCCCCACCACTGCCTCTTCCAACCTGTTCTGGTCGAGGACTCTCCTCCGTCTCAGAAGCACTGTGTTCACCCGGACTCTCAACCCAGCTTGGGTCTGTCACCTCATCATCCTCCGATCCCTCAGTCTGCTCCCCCCTCGGACTTCCTGCCCTGACAACAACTTCCCCACTGTCTGACAACCGTGTCTCCTCATCGTCGGACACCTCTTTACACACTTCTTCTAGTACGTCAACAAGGTCATCATCACCCACAGACTGCGACTGGTGGAAAACCTGGGCATCGGAAAATTGCTCATCAGCAACCGGACAAGTGGTTTGTGACTGTGGGAATGGTCCAGAAAACAGTTCCTCAGAGTATGCCGGTTCAAATGGCAAATTTTGCTGGGAGGGGGCAGACTGGGGGGGAGGAGGCTGAGGTGCAGGAGCTGGAGGAGTGCCGATTTCGGTGACATGGGTGGACTGCGTGGAAGACTGACTGGTGGACAAATTGCTCGAAGCATTGTCGGCAATCCACGACATCACCTGTTCGCACTGTTCTGGCCTCAACAGTGCTCTCTACCACGAGTCCCAGTAACTTCAGACATGAACCTAGGGAGTGTAGCTCTGCGGCGTTCCCCTGCTCCCTCATAAGCAGGTGGTGTCTCACCCCGCCCAGGACCACGGCCTCTGACCCCTGCAGTAGTTGGACGCCCACGTCCCCGCCCTCGTCCTCTACGCCTAGCCCTCGGGTTAAACATTTTGAAAATGAGAGTTATAACTTGAATTTTTTTTTTTACTTTTTTGTTTTTTTTTTGTTTTTTTTTTGTGTTTTTTAGTTTTTAAAACCAAACGATGCTATCCTATTGCTATGGCTATTTTATAGCCAAGTATGAAAGCACACTGCTATGCCAGATGAGATGACGCTGAGTTATGAAAAAAATAAACATAAAATAAAAAAGGAAATGGCAGACTGTGCCTAATTGAAATACAACCCCGGGCCCTAATAAATTTTCCCACTTCGGTCTTTGCGATGGATATGTGCGTCACTAAGCGCAAAACACAGTGGTCGCAAGTCTGACTCCAAATTGCTCACAATTTGCTAGTAGATGCACTGCAACAACTACAGCCACCAGCAGATCAACCAGAAATCAAATATATATAACGGTACTGTAGGCGTAATTAAGCCGTTTGTATTCTCCTATGGCTATTTTCTAGCCAAGTATTACAGCACACTACTATGCCAGATGAGATGACGCTGAGTTATGAAAAAAATAAACGTAAAATAAAAAAGGAAATGGCAGACTGTGCCTAATTGAAATACAACCCCGGGCCCTAATAAATTTTCCCACTTCGGTCTTTGCGATGGATATGTGCGCCACTAAGCGCAAAACACAGTGGTCGCAAGTCTGACTCCAAATTGCTCACAATTTGCTAGTAGATGCACTGCAACAACTACAGCCACCAGCAGATCAACCAGAAATCAAATATATATAACGGTACTGTAGGCGTAATTAAGCTGTTTGTATTCTCCTATGGCTATTTTCTAGCCAAGTATTACAGCACACTACTATGCCAGATGAGATGACGCTGAGTTATGAAAAAAATAAACGTAAAATAAAAAAGGAAATGGCAGACTGTGCCTAATTGAAATACAACCCCGGGCCCTAATAAATTTTCCCACTTCGGTCTTTGCGATGGATATGTGCGTCACTAAAACACAGTGGTCGCAAGTCTGACTCCAAATTGCTCACAATTTACTAGTAGATGCACTGCAACAACTACAGCCACCAGCAGATCAACCAGAAATCAAATATATATAACGCTACTGTAGGCGTAATTAAGCCATTTGTATTCTCCTATGGCTATTTTCTAGCCAAGTATTACAGCACACTACTATGCCAGATGAGATGACACTGAGTTATTAAAACAATAAACGTAAAATAAAAAGAAACTGGCAGACTGTGCCTAATTCTACTCAAACCCCTAATAAATTTTCCCACTTTGGTGTTTGAGGTGGATATGTGTGTCACTAAGAGCTAAACACAGTGGTCGCAAGTCCCCCTGCTAATTCCTCACAATATGGTACTAGCTGCAAATAAAAAAAAAAAAAATTATAACGTTATTGTAGCCCTAAGAAGGGCCGTTGGGTTCTTTTAGAATCACTCCTGCCTAACAGTAAGCTAATAGAACACCCTAACGCTTTCCCTGACCAGCAGCAGCTCTCTCCCTAGCGGCATCCAGACAGAGAATGATCCGAGCAGCGCGGGCAGCGGCTAGTCTATCCCAGGGTCACCTGATCTGGCCAGCCAACCACTGCTATCTACGTGTAAGGGTACCACGTCATGCTGGGTGGAGTGCAGAGTCTCCTGGCTTGTGATTGGCTCTGTTTCTGGCCGCCAAAAAGCAAAACGGCGGGAGCTGCCATTTTCTCGAGCGGGCGAAATACTCGTCCGAGCAACGAGCAGTTACGAGTACACTAATGCTCGATCGAGCATCAAGCTCGGACGAGTATGTTCGCTCATCTCTATTAGAGATGCTATCCTGGAGTATCTCACTGTGCACAACCTTATAACCCAGCGTCAGCATGGGTTTATGAGAGAACGGTCCTGTCAGACTAATCTGATTGGTTTCTACGAGGAGGTAAGTTCAAGACTGGATCTGGGGGACGCTGTGGATGTTGTATATCTGGACTTCTCAAAGGCATTTGACACCGTGCCACATAAAAGGTTGGTATATAAAATGAGACTGCTGGGAATAGGAGAAAATCTGTGTATCTGGGTAAGTAATTGGCTTAGTGATAGAAAACAGAGGGTGGTCATTAATGGCACATTCTCAGATTGGGTTGATGTTACCAGTGGAGTGCCACAGGGGTCAGTATTGGGGCCACTTCTTTTTAATATTTTTTATTAATGACCTTGTAGTGGGTTTACACAGTCAAGTTTCAATATTTGCAGATGATACTAAGCTGTGTAAAGTAATAAATACGGAGGTCGATAGTTTAGCATTACAGAGGGATTTGTGGAAGCTTGAGGGATGGGCAGAGAAATGGTTGATGAGGTTTAATGTAGATAAATGTAAAGTTATGCACTTGGGCCATGGAAACAAAAAGTAGAATTATGTTCTAAACGGTCAATTACTTAGTAAAACTGAAGCTGAAAAGGACTTGGGCGTATTGGTGGATGGTAAACTTAATTTTAGTGACCAGAGCCAGGCGGCTGCTGCTAAAGCAAATAAAATAATGGGATGTATCAAGAGAGGAATAGATTCTCATGGTAAAGACATAGTTTTGCCCTTATACAAATCCCTGGTCAGACCACACATGGAATATTGTGTACAGTTTTGGGCACCAGTGTATAAAAAGGATATAATAGAGCTGGAACGGGTGCAGAGGAGAGCAACCAGGATTATTAGGGGAATGGGGGGATTAGAGTACACTGACAGATTACAAAATTTGGGATTATTCAGTTTAGAAAAAAGACGACTGAGGGGAGACCTCATTACAATGTACAAATACCTGAACGGACAGTACAAGGATCTCTCCAAAGATCTTTTTATACCTAGGCCTGTGACCAGGACAAGGGGGCATCCTCTACGCCTAGAGGAGAGGCGATTCTACCATCACCATAGACAAAGGTTCTTTACTGTAAGAGCAGTGAGACTGTGGAACTCTCTGCCGCAGGAGGTTGTTATGGCCGACTCTATGTACATGTTCAAGAGAGGCCTGGATGACTTTCTGGAGAGAAAAAATATCACGGGTTATGGGGATAAAACATTTATTTAATTCTTGAAGGTTGGACTTGATGGACTTGCGTCTCCTTCCAGCCTTATATACTATGATACTATGATACTAATTTTCGCAACTTTTGCAGTTTTTGCGACTTTTCACTATGACTTTTGTTGTCGTCTTTCAAGTACACCTTGGTCTGGACCTTATGCATTGCCTTATGTATCTTTATTTTCTAGATGTTCTGTGCAACTTTTCCCTTATGTATCACTTTCATTCGCTTATTTTTGCGACTTTTTAGGGTCCAGGGCTGGTCCAGGGCAGGTGCAAAGGAAGGATTTTTTTCATGGACCCTGTTTGAACATGTAAATTGGAATTATTTCACATGCTTTAAATGTTTATAATTAGCATTAGCCTGTTTTTTAAAAAAAAATCATAAATTTTTGCATTTACATTTTTTTAAAATGTATTGGTTACTTCTAAGGGTAATGTCACACGTGGTGTTTTGGTTGTGTTTTGAAATGCAATTAAAACGCAACTAAAACGCAACGTGTGACCACACCCTTAACACCACGTGTGCAGCCTTATATGTCGTCATCTCCCTGGGATGTGACTAGAGTGCTTAAAAATGCAGAACATGGCCTCAAATCCAAAATTAACAGTAGTGTCTACTCCTTTATATAACCCCCTCACATGTCTTGTGTCCTAGTGGATTTAAGACATTTGCAACAAAATATCTCAAAAAGTTGCGCCTGCCAGGATAGGAAAAACCTTAACATGTATCACAAGAAAAAAGACAGGATCATACATAAGGCGCAAAAAATATCTGCCAAAAGTCTCAGTTATACATCAAAGAAAAAAGAAACTGTAATACATGTCCCCCATTTAACTTTTTAGAGGAAAACATATTGGGGCTCATCTACTTACCCGATCCTGTCACGATCCAGCGGCGTGTTCTCCGACGAGGATTCAGGTCTTCCGGAGATTCATTAAGGTCATTTGCCCGATGTCCACCAGGACTCGCTGCTGCGCCAAGGTCCGCCGGAGTTCCCCATCCTATTCCTGGTGCATGTAAGCGCATGTCAAGCGACACATTTTTTTAAAAAAAATTCGGACTTTGCACATACTTTTTAGTGCAAACTGCTTGCACAGGTATTTAATAATTGCCTGCACCACATTTGTATCACGCATAACCCTTTCGTGATGCAGCTGGCATTTCGGTGCTCAGTCTAGTGCGCCTTCTGCACTATACACACTATATATATATATAGTTTATACAACCATAAATATGGTAAATGCGGATGTAGTAGGGTTAAAAGTGTCCTTTACTCCAATGTGTGACATACAGTATACAGATCAATTGCTCCAGCTCATTTTAAGAGGTATGTATATACTTAGCTTTACATTTTCATCTTTGTATTTCACGTGGGTTATTGAGTGGGAAGAGGTGCAGCTTCTAGTCCCTTTTTCAGAAGGTGTTCTGTACCATTAAGCCTTTAATTTCCTTCCTGTGTAGATCTGTGGCTTTGTTTCATTGCTTTACTCTTCTGTGTTTCCATTTCTCTCCTCTCTGCTGCTTAGCGATGAATTACTTTGAAGTATTTGGTGATAGTCATTATGATATGGCATAAGCATTTACGCTCAATCTAAGTACATGTTCACTTGCAGAAGTGAACCCAGATTTCCTACTAAGTAAATACGATAGGCTACAAATGCTTTGCATTTGGTAAAATTAAAGTGTATTATTCAACTCTATATTGTACAGTGGTATAATCTGATATACTTTATTTCATACCATAAACTGCCTGTACTGGGGTTCATGGCAGAGGTTTGCAGTCATCTAAAGCCAACGATTGGGTCTCGATCAAACATAGTAGATGTAGCAGATTTTGGGTGTGAATTGCCTGTTAAAATCCACAACAATTAATTTTTTTTTAAACCCTAAACCCTATTTACATAAAGCCTATCAGACAGCCATATGATTGGTATAGTACCCATCAGTCCAATCATTTGAATTGAAGTATTCCCATCTCAATTATTTATGATGTATCTACAGGTTATGTCATGAAATGATAATACATGCGGCTCTCATTTCTGGGACCCGCACGTATTTCTGGGACAGAGGTCATGACCTCCCTCCAGCAGCCAGACTGAATGGAGACATGAATGGAAAATAGCTGCAGTTTTGCAGCACTCTTTCCATTCAGGCTGGCTGCAAGAAGGTGGTCTAGGACCTCTATTCCAAAGATAGGTGATGGTCCCAGAAGTGGGATCCACATCTATCATATATTCCATTTATATATCATAAATAGTTGAGATAAGAATACCCTTTAAGCTGCAGTAACTCAGTTTAGCCACTACACTATGAACTGAGCTGTGTGCTTCATATTCTACTTTCCATTTATAAGCTTTTGAGAGTAGCTGATGTGCGGAGGGGATATTCTAGGGATATGTTTTTATATGATATGAATGCTCTTTATAAGAAATCTACCATAGGCAATCTACTTTCTGAAGTAGTTCCTGTGGTAGATTCCACCTCACTGCACCATCCCACCTCTTCTCCTTCTATATAATCCTTTTGGTTAATAAACTTTATAAATATGCATAGGAAGTGAGTGGGGATTCTATAAAATAACCACAAAGGGGCTGTTTTGTTTTAATTTCTGAATTTTAAATGCGCCACATGAGTTCACTGCAAAGGGTTGAGTTCATCCACTTTGGTTTGCATACTGGTCTACATAACATCTTTATTTTCCTGTATGTATTTAATTTAGGGAAACTCTATATCTACCTATCTATACAATGAAAAAAGGGGGCACTGTATATACCGTATTAAATTCTAGTGGGTAAATATATCTTCAATCAGAGGGTATTATATAATAGTTTATTTAGGAAATCTAGTATATGAAATAATATATTTAGTATATTATTTAATATATATGAGGGTATTTTCAAGGGTGCATTGTGGTGATATGCTGCAAGGAGCTAAAGGGGTATTCGCACAAAGGCAAGTTTCTTAAATGTACTCAGGATAACAAAATAACACATTCTCTAATTCACTGTTATTTAAAAGAATACAGCATTTCATAGATATAATTCCAATCTGTCTCTATCAGTCCTGGTGTACACAATTTCAGTTGCCCCTAAACACAACTCTTTAACTTCTGACTTATGGTCGGAGTGGCCATCTTGTATTTCTGTTTGGAGCTGAGAGCTAAGATTTCTGTCTCTCTCTGTTTCCTGCACTCTAGCCCCTCCAATTCCAGCACAGAGCTTACACTGACACATACACTGACATCATGCCAGCAGCAGGGTGAGGAGTGTAAAGCTACAGACACATAAGTTCCTTGTTTCGGGAGGGCGAGGGAGGCACAGCAGATGTAGTGGTGTGTTGTGGAATAGCAGAGATGTAGGAGAGCTGACTGTTATTGTGTGCAATAGGCATCTTATATATCTCATCATCTAAATGAATGAAAGTGTATATAAATCTAACCACATTTTCATCTCACAGAACTAGATAGATCTTGAAGTGTCTGCTTAGAGATTCCACATCCACACCCTGGAATTTTGCACTGACCGTCACTGAGTGATAAGAGCTATAATAGCAATAAAACTGAGTAAAATTGTGAAGTAAAGGGTTAAAAATGTATTGTGTTAACACCATTAAGGGATAGAAATTTGAGAATTTTCTTTCATGGGAAAACCCCTTTAAGGACATCTTGGCAACAAATTCTGCAGGGATTAGTCCTGGACAGGAATTGTCTTTGTTCTGTACCAGATGGAGAAGAATTGTCACCTGTTAAAAGAAGACCACAAAGACCAGGATAGACCATGTGAGCACAGAGAGAAGAGGCAGACCTGCAAATAATTTAAAGAGTAACAGCTGTCTATTTCTGCCTGATGGCTGCCCTGATGCGCTGTACATTTATTTCAGTTATTTACTTATGTATAGTATATTCACGTCTGATATATATTTTTGTGTGCTGTATGCTATTTTTAGCATATATTTATGTGTGGTATATTCATTGCTGGTCTATTTGCACCATAATCATTGCAGTTAAATATGTATGTGTGCTGTATATTAACTACGATATAACTATATTGATTGAGGACAGCAAGAGGCCAGGATTCGAAGTTTGCCCCAGGGCCAATGGAACATTGTTATGCCGCAGATCCAAGGATTTATTCTGGCTGACAAAAATATATAGGCCCATTGATATATATTAGTACTTTTGCCTTCCTCTGTATCAACACTGTAGGAGTATATGTCTGACTTGATGAACCTGCATCTTCTTTCAACCATATCTACTATCATAGTATGATACTGTAGCTAGGGTAAAGCATTAAATGATAAATTGGTAAAGTTCTGACACCCAGACCTAAAAACGATCAGCTAATTTACAGCACATTTACAAAGCTGTAAGTGTAGGGAGCCATCTGTTTACTACTTTCAAACTGTCCACCGATTGTTCTGAAAGTTGGATTCCATTTAGAATGAACGGCATTGGCTATTCACTTATCGTGAATATTTAAATGTTTTGGGGAGAAAAAAATAAACAAAACAACAAGATTTACCTTTCAGGAGTTGTTTAGGCTTATTTCACACTACCATTCCTTCCCTCCATTAAAAGAGTGAAGAACGGATGTTTAAAGGAGGTTGAACGTATTAGTTAAAAACCCCATTGACATCAATGTAAATGTAATGTTATCCGTTATGGTCAGTTTGGCGTAGATCTGTTATCTATTGTGGAGGAAAACTACTGCAGCTTCCTTTATTTTTTTCCTCCAAAAAACGCATGAATAACGGATCCCTGCCTAAGCTGACCATAACGGATGACATAAAATTTACATTTCAATGGGATTTTTAAGTGATACTTCAAAGCTCAGTTAAACCTCCACTAAACCTTTATTCTTTAGTTTTTCCATGGAGAAAGAAACGGAAAGAAGGAACGACAGTGTGAAATGAGCCTTTTCAGACTGTACTGTATACTGTATAAATAATATTTGGCTTTGTTATGTTGATGCCAATAGCAGTGATATGTTTACACCGCTAACAGAGTTGTTTGTATTGTGTTTACTTTCAAGCTTTGAATGCAAATTCTGATTAAATGTGTAAGGGCTAGTGAGTACATATCACTTACAGATTAACATTTTTCTCAAGTGCTTTAAAGAAAAAAAAAACTTTTGCTGTGTTTTTACACTGTCTGGTTTTTCTATACATGTTTTCACTGTTTTCTTAGTTTTGAATTATGAGAGTCAAGCAAGGTAATAAATGGGGAATAACCCAGTTTACTCATGGTGAATCAGCTTTGCCAGTCAGGAAATGTGTCACTACCTTCACAAATTAGAAGCAGGTAATGTATATTTGCATGTAACTGCTGGTAATTATTTTATGCAATACCATATATGATAGAATTTTTATGTCATTTTATGGCATAACAAAACCCCAGGGCCCCCATACACCTAAACCCTCTCTGCGAGCCCCATCCCACACGTTATTCTTCCGAATACCCATATACCGTATACACAATCTACAGACATTAACACATACACTATAAAAGGCATAACACACATATAAACAAAGCACCAAATATACTCTACATGCACTATATACACACTACACATACGAACAAACTCAAAACCTACCTGTGAAATACTAATAACATTGCAGTAAAGAATACACCACATACATAAATATATACCAGCATATTACTATATTCTGCCAAAGATTTATTACACAGCAGGTCTGCCATAAGGCACATATAGACATCACTTACTGTATATAAGGCTACATTCACACGACCGTATGATTTCTCCAGTCCCGTATTTACGGGCCGTATATACGTGACGTTTTTCATCCGTATGCAGCACGTATGTAACCCGTATTTTATACGTCCCCATAGACTTCTAGGGCATACGGAACTGAAATACGGGAGAAAATAGGACATGCTCTATATTTTTATACGGCCAGTATACGGTACGGTACGGAACGGAGTTAACAACGGCAATATAAATGGTCAGACGTATTGTCCATTGAAATGAATGTGGCTGTATGTAATCCGTAAAAAAACGGTACGGTACGGTACGGATACGGACGTTTTCATACGTCCGTGTGAATGTAGCCTTAGTCATAGCTCTAACCTTCCACCTCTGATCAGTCCTGGTCTTCATCTTGGTGGCTCCTCACAGATGACAATTTTTCTCCATGAGTTACAGAACTTTGATATCTTCTCTCATGCAGGACTTTATTGCTACAGGATTCACCACAATATATCTTATATATACAGCAACAACATATTCTTATTAATTTTATGTTCATTTATGTTATGTCCATTAATTCATATGTAACCCTGCACCTCATAATTAATTAAATTAGCAGAGCAGCCTGTCTCAGCAATCCATATGTAGTTAGCAGTGCCCTAGTAAGTAATATGTAGCATATGTACTTAAAGGATATCTACCCCCCAGGATGAAGGATTGTAAACCAAGCACACTTACATACTGGCATGTGTCCCCTCTGGCAGAATCTGTTCTTCTTAAATCCTTGTTTTTAAGAAAAAAGGTTTTTAAAAAAAATATGCAAATGAGCCTGAGGTGCTCCAGGTTTAATTGACATCTATGGAGCCTGGATTCCATTTGCATATTGTTTTTTTACTTTTTTCAGAAAAACAAGGGTTTATGAAGTTAAAAGAAGAGCAGATTCTGCTAGAGGGGTCACACAGCAGTATGTCAGTGTGCTTGGTTTTACAATCCTTGGTAGATGCCCTTTATGTTAATTTAGCTAATAAATATGCTGTTCATCAGCCCCTGGTTTTAAATATAATGGGGCACATTTACTTACCCGGTCCTGTTGCGATCCCGCTGTGCGTCCGTCGCGATTCACTAAGATAGTGCACCTGATTGTGTATGTCTTGCAACACAATTTAAATGTTAAATCCTGCACTCAGTCCGAATCCGTCAGATTGTCCAACGGCCCGCCCCCCGATTTGTGTCGCATGAAAGCCAATACCCTTTTGAATGCTGCGCAAATCGGTAATTGATTGGAATATCTGGTGTGTGTGGGGTCTGCAGACCCTTAGTAAATGAGCCCCATTGTCCAGCAGTCTTCTATTATTATATGGTCCACGAGTCCCCCCCTAATAATATACTGTCCAGGAATTTTCATGCCCCCTACCTAAAAATATATTGTACAGCAGTTTCCACCCCTTTCCCTCATAATATACTGTCCAAGAGTCAGGAGTTTCTACTGCCGTTCCCCAATATTATACTGATAAGGAGAAGGAGGCATTAAAAAAAATGATAAACATATTACTTTCCTTGCTTCCCTGGTCCAGTGTGCCCCTGCAACTTCTTATCTTCACTGATGCAGCCAGGTATGTATGTCCCCGCGCTTTGCCGGCCTGCGCTCAGTGTATGAAGCGGTGGCATGATGATGTCATCAGGCAGGTAGAGCGAGGAACATGCTGCCTGTGTCGAAGAATCAATGTCTCAATGACACACAAAGGGGCTCATTTACTGCGGAGTGCATTTTCTTCGGGTTTCCCGACAATTTACGTCTTGCGTCGCATCATGCCAGGTATTGTGTTGCACGCAATCGGATTTTGGTGCATCGGCGCCGGCTTGCATGCAACAGAAATCGAGGGGCGGGCCGTTGGATTCGGGCTACCTGCAGGACTTAACATTTAGAATTGTGTCGCAAGACACGCACTTACAAGCACCTGGAAGAAGAAGGTGAACTCCGGCGGACCTCGGCAGGGAAGCAACGGATGCAGGAACTCGGACTTCAGCTTCGTGGGACTGTCCGAATAGGGGATCGCGACAGGACCAGGTAAGTAAATTTGCCCCAATGAATTGGTTCCCAATCCGCTCTCTTGGGCCCGCAGCAGGGGCAAATTTATCAGAAGTTTCTGAAAGCACAACTGTTCTAGTTGCCTATGGCCGCTTGGTATTCCCACAAATGTTTATAAAATTAAAACTGAGCTCTTATTGGTTTACATGGTAACTGATAACTCTCCCCCTATGTTCCTGTCTCGGTCTGTTAAACCTCTTTTTTCAACCTCTGCCAATGCTAATCCTCCACAAACCTAAAAACACTCCAATGTAGCTTCTGACATACAAACCACAAATTCCTCCTACAGTTCTGTAATGGAGCAACCACAAGACATAACTTCTTCATTTTTGTTCCACAGTTTTGTACCTCACACTGGGAATACTCCCAACCTATAGGCACAATGGAAGAATAAAACAAAATATGAACAAGCCTTTCCTGTACATGCAGTAGCTCACATAGTTTCCCTTTTGCCCTACTATGGATACAGGTAATGGAGATTTATCTGATTTAGTTTGTATACGCTATAGCAGCTGGTACAACAAAAGACATGTGACCTCTGTAAAGGGACATGGCTTGAGTTGCACCAAAATGAAATATTTCAGAGTAAGCTGGTAAATATTCTACTAATATATCCATCTCCTATTTTTTCTTCTAAAATATATTTTGATAAAAAGTATTTCAAGTCTAAAAATGTTTTTTTTTGTCTAAGGTCAATTTCATTTTTATTTTACAGCCAGAACAGCAGTAGGGAGGAGGTGTACACAGGAACTCAGACTATGTGAACATCAAAGCTACATAAGGCAACAATGCTGCTTTTCAAGTTAAAATCATCAGGGATGCTGATAAAAGTTGCACCATGGAGACGATTAACCCATACTGTCGAAAAAAGAAACATTAAGCACCAGCTCAGAAGTTCCTATGTTCTAGCGAGCGCTTGTAGCTTTTAGGATGATTCATCCTTTATTCTTTGGAATTGAATAGTGTGTGTCTAGAAACAATGCCGGTTTATATTTGTTTCCTTCTCTTTCTTATCTGTATTCAAATATGGAAGTCATGGCGATTTGAATGATAGACTGGAATACACTAGGCTCGTGCATTGCTTATCATACGCTTTCATGATAAAGCCCTAGAGTTTAACAGCACTGTTTATCTGGCTACAAGGCTTCTCATTATGGCCACCAGACACCAAATTACTGACAGATTACATATACCTTATTAAATTATATATGATATTTTAAGAAATGTGTTTTCCCACAACTTAATCATATGGTATATGGCATTGGCTAGGAACTTCACTAGTGTAATGCATAGGTTAGTTATACGGGTCAATGTGATCGTCCAAACTCTCTTATATTGGGGAATGACCAATTCTTACAAGATAATAACAGTCCGACAATAAAAAGGTTCTTTCACCTTTTTCTGAGATTTACCACCATTTTCCTTCACACTTTTCAGCTAATCCGAGCATGTATGTGTGTAGAGAGTTTAGACAAGTGTTAGGCTCAGAGCTATTTAATGTAAAGTGCTAACTTAAGCATCAGTCTTAATAAAGAGTTAACAAGGCGCCAAATATAAGCCCATTGTGATATTCTATGCATCTGGATCTGCAGATCTTGCATTCTATCATTTGCTAGACCAAGACACAATTCTTATGAAATTAGACAAATAATGAGGTACAGTAGGGTTCCACATTAGCACCATACAGCCTGTGCCCTATAAGAGATGGTACAGAGCTATAACATAGCAAGCTAAATGATGACTAATGGTCATTTCAAGGCTGCATTTATCACTTGTCTTCCGGGTCTTAAAGGAAACCTACCACTGCTCACATGATGAAATCATACAAGCACACCACCCTGTAGGCTATTTAATACAGATGCCGGCACATACTTTAGTTAGGCACAGCGATCTTTAGTTTAGCTAAAAAAAGATTAACTCACATATGTAAATTAGCCCTCCGGTGCTACCCCTACATCATCATTCTATGCCTTCCAATTGTTATTTATTCACACCTCCCTCTTTCTACCTGCCCTCCTTCAGGTGCAGAGAGCCATGAAAGAA
The DNA here is from genome assembly GCF_040894005.1 of Engystomops pustulosus. Classification (NCBI taxonomy): domain Eukaryota; kingdom Metazoa; phylum Chordata; class Amphibia; order Anura; family Leptodactylidae; genus Engystomops; species Engystomops pustulosus. The sequence goes on along the minus strand of NC_092420.1, from coordinate 54,211,322 downwards.
GGAGGCATGAATAAATAACAATAGGAAAGCATCGACGGAGGGCTGATGATGTAGGGGTAGCACCGGAGGGCTAATTTACATATGTGAGTTAATCGTCTTTTTAGCTAAACTAAAAATCGCTGTGTCTAACCAAAGTATGTGCCGGCATCAGTATTAAATAGCCTACAGGGTGGTGTGCTTGTATAATTTCATCATGTGAGCAGTGGAAGGTTTCCTTTAAGCGTGAGATCAACCGCACTGGGTTCAGCTGTTTAATCCAGCCTTTAAGTATTAGACCAATTTTTGTAGAAGTTGCTATTGGAAAAATAGAAAGTTGTTAGGTCTTATGCACACAACTGTACGGGGGACGTATAAAAGTATATATACCGTATATACTCGAGTATAAGCCTACCAGAGTATAAGCCGAGACCCCTAATTTTACCGCCAAAAACTGTGAAAACCTATTGACTCGAGTATAAGCCGAGGGTGGGAAATGCATTGGTCACAGACCCAGCCTAGTATATAGCCAGCCAGCCCCCTATAATATACAGCTTGCCCCCAGTAGTATACAGCCTGCCCCCAGTAGTATACAGCCTGCCCCCAGTAGTATACAGCCACCCCAGCCTGTCCCCAGTAGTACACAGCCACCCCAGCCTGCCCCCAGTTGTATACAGCCACCCCAGCCTGCCCCCAGTAGTATACAGCCACCCCAGCCTGCCCCCAGTAGTATACAGCATGCCCCAAGTAGTATACAGCCACCTTAGCCTGCCCCCCAGTAATATACAGCATGCCCCCAGTAGTATACAGTCCGCCCAGAATAAAAAAAAAAACTATTTACTCACCCTCTGGTGGTCCCGATGCGCAGCGCTGCTCCCCCGATGTCATCGCGGCTCCTCTTCTGGCTTCCCGGCTCCTCTTCTTGCTTCCGTGCCGTCTTCTGTCTTCTTTAACATCGCATTGGGCGCCGCAACTGTTCTCTCCCAAGTATTGACTCATGTATAAGCTGAGGGGACGTTTTTTAGCACATTTTTTGTGCTGAAAAACTCGGCTTATACACGAGTATATATGGTATATACAGTGCCTACAAGTAGTATTCAACCCCCTGCAGATTTAGCAGGTTTGATAAGAAGCAAATAAGTTAGAGCCTTCAAACTTCAAACAAGAGCAGGATTTATTAACAGATGCATACATCTTACAAACCAAAAAGTTATGTTGCTTAGTTGTATTTTAATAAATTTTAAACATAAAAGTGTGGGTCAATTATTATTCAACCCCTAGGTTTAATATTTTGTGGAATAACCCTTGTTTGCAATTACAGCTAATAATCGTCTTTTATAAGACCTGATCAGGCCGGCACAGGTCTCTGGAGTTATCTTGGCCCACTCCTCCATGCAGATCTTCTCCAAGTTATCTAGGTTCTTTGGGCGTCTCATGTGGACTTTAATCTTGAGCTCCTTCCACTAGTTTTCAATTGGGTTAAGGTCAGGAGACTGACTAGGCCACTGCAACACCTTGATTTTTTCCCTCTTGAACCAGGCCTTGGTTTTCTTGGCTGTGTGCTTTGGGTCGTTGTCTTGTTGGAAGATGAAATGACGACGCATCTTAAGATCCTTGATGGAGATGCGGAGGTTCTTGGCCAAAATCTCCAAGTAGGCCTGCTATCCATCTTCCCATGGATGTGGACCAGATGGCTAGGCCCCTTGGCTGAGAAGCAGCCCCACAGCATGATACTGCCACCACCATGCTTGACTGTAGGGATGGTATTCTTGGGGTCGTATGCAGTGCCATCCAATCTCCAAACATCACGTGTGTGGTTCGCACCAAAGATCTCGATCTTGGTCTCATCAGACCAGAGAACCTTGAACCAGTCTGTCTCAGAGTCCTCCAAGTGATCATGAGCGAACTGTAAACGAGCCTTGACATGACGCTTTGATAGTAAAGGTACCTTACGTGCTCGTCTGGAACGGAGACCATTGCGGTGGAGTACGTTATTTATGGTATTGACTGAAACCAATGTCCCCACTGCCATGAGATCTTCCCGGAGCTCCTTCCTTGTTGTCCTTGGATTAGCCTTGACTCTTCGGACAAGCCTGGCCTCGGCACGGGAGGAAACTTTCAAAGGCTGTCCAGGCCGTGGAAGGCTAACAGTAGTTCCATAAGCCTTCCACTTCCGGATGATGCTCCCAACAGTGGAGACAGGTAGGCCCAACTCCTTGGAAAGGATTTTTTACCCCTTGCCAGCCTTGTGACCCTCCACGATCTTGTCTCTAATGGCCTTGGAATGCTGCTTTGTCTTTCCCATGTTGACCATGTATGAGTGCTGTTTACAAGTTTGGGGAGGTTCTTAAATAGTCAGAAAAGGCTGGAAAAACAGATAATTAATCCAAACATGTGAAGCTCATTGTTCTTTGTGCCTGAACTACTTCTTAATACTTTAGGGGAACCAAACAGAATTCTGGTGGTTTGAGGGGTTGAATAATAATTGATCCATACTTTTATGTTTAAAATTTATTAAAATTTAACTGAGCAACATAACTTTTTGGTTTGTAAGATTTATGCATCTGTTAATAAATCCTGCTCTTGTTTGAAGTTTGAAGGCTCTAACTTATTTGCTTCTTATCAAACCTGCTAAATCTGCAGGGGGTTGAATACTACTTGTAGGCACTGTATATAAATAATCAATAATCACATAACATGTTAACTACCACCTGAAACCGATGCTGTAGCAGGTGTGCAGCAGTGGACAGTACGGCAGGCCTTTGTATACAAACAGAGACGCATCAGTCATGGGAATGCCGGAAGGAAGTGGGTATAACCTCTTTATTCATTTTAAAGCCTGCTCCAAGACACGTATAAAGTATTTTATATACCTGGACAGACCCTATAAAATTAAAAAATAACATATTCTTTAGCAGATTTTCATCTGAACAATTCAGATTTACTTTAAAGGGATTGTCTACTTTCAGCAAATAATTGATAATGGAAAAGTTATACAATTTTCTAATAATCGAGCTGTTAATATCACAAACATCGAAGACTTCTATAGTAGGATAACAAAGATCTAGAAGCAGAGATCTTGATTCAAGCTCCACCGTCTGAATCATGCTGTTGGGTTCCCATCACCCATCATTTTGCAGCATCTGCTGTGTGTGGGCAAGGATTCTTGGCTCAAAAAGCTAAGAGGGGACTAAGTTCAAGGCAAAAGCTTGTCAGCAGGTTATTGTCATCCAGGACCATTACAGTAAGCATCCTGGATAGTCCCGATTTTTGGGCACTGTCCCACCATCCCGGATGGTAGGGAGAATACCTTTTGCTGTCCGGCAACGTCCCACCTCCTGGTCTTCACCCGATACACTAGTGGCTCTAGAGACCAGGCATTTTTAGGGAATTTTCATAAGCGCTAGTTTAAGGGCCATAACTTTTTTTTTGCAAGCTACCTTAAAATTTTCAAATTAACTCAAAATTAACATAATTAATGAATTCCCTATTTTGTTTTAGTCATTTTCATATATAATATGTATAGTCTCGGTCAAGCGACTATGGCTGTGGTTTTTGTAGTTTTTTTTATAATAAAGGGAAATGTCAATGTATTTTTATGAATATTTATTAATATTTTGTGTATATGTGTTTTTACTTAATATGTCCCCCATAAGGTCATAAAAGACCCTTGGGGACATTTTCAATTTTTTAAAATTTTACTTCTATAAGAGCCTCAGTTACAGAGGAAAACCTTCACCTGTTACTGATGGTGCTGATAGGAGCTGTACTGGGTCTAAATAGACCCAGCAGCTCTGATTAACCCCTTTAGACCCGGCGGTCACATAACCACCGAGTCCATATAGACGGCAGAGGCTGCTCTGATCCTCTGTGCATCACACTCCATCCGGGTGATGCTGTGAGGAGTGGAGAAGGGAGAAACCTGAGTGAAGTTCCCCCCCCCCCCCCAACTTGTTCAAATCAAACAAAATTGGTGTCAAACATTTGTGCTATGTTTGTGCTGCTTTGTGCAGCAACAATTTTCGTTTGTGCCGCTATAGTTTTTCAGATATTAATGAAAGTTTTCAGAGGTCATCAGAGGTCAACTAGCCCCCCCACTTTGCCCAAACCAAACTGGTACCTTGGGTCCTTCTTGTAGAAAAGTCTTGATTCCTGTAAAGGGGTTATAGAGTGAATACTAATGGGGACCCTGTAATAATTCACAGATCGAACTGAATAACCAGTTTTTGCACCTTTACTCTCCACATCACTCAGGTACCACAGGACTTGAGCACACTGATGCCAAAGTGTTCTCACACTAGTGTCTGCAGCTGAACTTCCCTAGTATGCATGTTGCTCAAAGTCTTAGAATATTTCTCAAATAGTGTGTAGATTAACAACATACTGCATTGTTACCAAGAAACTTCTCCTTCCGTGGAATTGCATAAATATAGATACACATTTACTCACAGGGTCACCCGAGCTCACTAAAAGTGCTATTTTCGATGTATAATGCAGCAATTAATAAAGATTGTGCGCCAGAAATCATGGATCTGGCGCTACCCCGCACTGGTCCGACAGAGTTCACCATCTTTTTTTTGGTGCACCTTAAACATAGGGTTTGCAACATAATTTGAAAGCTAAATAAGGTGCTCGGTCCGAATTAGCCGGACTGTCTGACGGCACGCCGCCTAATTTGTGTTGCATGGAGTCAATCGCAGCACAAAATGGTCGCGTGCAACATAATCACAGCGCAGACACTTCTTAACTACCTGTGCAAGCCGTTTTTAGCCATGAAGAACGTGCATGGTCCAACAAAACTGCAGCGTGCAGCCAATAGTAAATGTGCCCCACAGTGTTATATCAGAGGGGATGTCAGTGCAGAAGGATGAGTAATGCTCTTATGGACCAATTTATACCAATTGAGCCAATATTAGTGGAAAGCATGGTGCTTTGTCCAGGAGAGATGTCTTGTGTGTTTTTTTTTTTTTTTTTTAAACAGACTGGTTTATGAATGAATAAAAATTTCATTCATTCATGCCCTATACCTATGGTAATAGAAAGTATGAAGGTCTAGAGCTCTCAAGGAATTACAAAATGACCAAGAGGTGTATAGTAAACTTTCACTAGAGTAACAAATGACATGGTGACCAACCAATGTTGTCATAGAAAGCAGCAGTGACAGTATTGGAGAAACTGTCCTGCTTTGGAAAAAAGAAATAAGAATATATTGGTCTTAATTGTTCTTTCTTAATTCAAATGCACATCCCCTCCTTTTCACCTGCAGTAAAAGTGAAGTATAAATTAAACACTTGAAGCTTAGTGATTTTTACATGGAAGCTATATGTATAGAGAAACTCAACCAATCAACAATAGGAATTATGTGATCAATAAAGTCTTAACTTTTGTTGTATAAATCAATAATACAGGCAAATACCAAAACTGAAGTCTGTTGGATTTATCTTGGTTCCACAAGATGGGCTGCAGCTCACTGAATAATCATATTTAGAGATGGGCAAATCGATTCTAACGAAGTGGAATTCATTGAGAATTTCAGGAAAACTTTGGTTCTGCACAAATCCAAAGTTTACGGTGATTCGTGGGAACAAATTCACAAATCCCCCCCCCCTTATTAGCAAAATGGCGGCAAGCACAACATGTGGGGCAGAGAAGAAGAAAGGAACATGTGCAGACATGTAAGGCAATCGGTGACCGGCAGGCTTATGTGATGTCACAGCCCTATAAAAACAGACGGCCATTTGCAATCTTGTCATTTCACACTGCATGTGGTGTCTTTATCAGCTACTGGGTACAAGCAGCTAGATGCTAGAGTGATTTTTGCTCAAAGTCCAGGGTGTCAGTTTTGGGGGATCTGTATACCCCAAATTTCAATTATTTTTTGTTGCTAAAGTTGAGAGTGCCACTCCACCACTCTATGACGTTGCCACTATGTTTGGTTTTCCCCTTCATTTCATGTCAGAAGGATGAAAACCATCAAACTTCAGGATTGATAGCCAAAAGCAGGAGTGGATACAGAACACAGAGGACATGCAAGTATCCCATTTACCGGTCATCTATGTTTTGGATCCACTCCTGTTTGTTTTTGGCTTTAGCAATACTGATGGATTATTGACCGATTGAAAGAGGACACTGACAGGTGAAAAGAAGGGCAAAATGATCAGTGACGTCAATGCAAAATTACTGGGACACCCTCTCCACTCTTTTGGGGGGTTTCTACATGTGTCAGCGTTTAAAGGAACAGGTTCTGTCGTAAGCTATGGAATCATCTGATGTCAGTGTAAAAAGAGTGCACTCTTTGATGTTATAGTGGGATCATGGCCCTCAGCTTGGTCCTTTCGAGCTGGCACAGATGTTACTGTGACGTTGTCAGGCTGCATTCCTGCTTCACTTATTTGATGAAGTTGGCCTCTGTAAGTGCACATGGAATTGAAGAGTGAAGCGATTCTAAGAGCGGCGGCTGTCATGTGCGTGTCATACTAAAACACAGCATTGTTTGAAGACCAAACCACGCTCCCTATGCATATTTGAGCAGGGCACATTTGGGCATTTTACAAATTTCACCTTCCCACAGTTAAATTATAAAAAGCAATTAAAGAAAGTTGTAACATCTGTGCATCTATTTCACCACTGTCTCATTTCTACCACACCCTTCTCTCTCCAGTTGACTTTGTTCTGGGCAGCAGATGGTTAAGCTAGCTCTGATGGACAGTGTGCACTCATATTCCTGCCCTGCTATTCTGGTTTGTTTCGATGTCATGGGACCAGTCAAATCACTCTCTGATTGGCTACTCACTTCCCAGTACTTACTATAAGTCTTCTTGCTAGCGTTCTCTGGACTTTTGTATGTTTTGATCTTCTCACACTTGCTTAACTTTTGAGCATCTATTTGTCTTTGGATTCTATACTGTAATGACTCATTGGTTTTGGCCTGTATTTATATGACTATTCTTCTGTGTCTGTTTGTCCTGTTTTATTCTCTGTGTTTTCCCCTAATTGTCACCTACTATTTTGTGTAGGATAGGCAAGTAGGTAGTACCAGCCTAGCGGGTCCAGCTTTAGGGCTTACTGTTTGGCCTGTCATTTCCTTTAAAAAACAGAAGTGTTACCAAGCTTCAGAACAACCGGTAACATATAGTAGTGTGAAAAAACCTAGAATAAAAATAAGATCTAAGATAGATTGAGCTAAAACAAATAGGGTTAACACAAAGTAAAATTCTGATAGCAACCTATAGGGTAAAACAGATGAAATTCATCCAATTAACAACCAAATGCCATTCAGTTTCAATGAAGTAAACCAAGAGCAACATAAAACCCTCTGATCAGATCAACATAGAATGGGTGATCCTGGTAATACAGTTATGAACCATCAAGTATTGCTACATATATTTTATAATGTTACTACTGTGTTACCAATTACCAATTGTCACAAAAGAAGACTTACGAGAAATTGGAAAAACGTGAAAATCAAAATTACAACCTTTATTTGCTCCCACATATAGACCCTGCTATATAAATATGTATCTACTTTGGACAGCGGGCTAGGCAACTTGGTCTTACTTTCTGACATACTCATAGCACATAACTTTGCTAAGGAAATGACAACGCGGTTTAAAAACCAACTTCCTGGAAGCTTTGAAGAAGTAGGTAGGACGAAACTGAGCTCTGGTCTGAAGGTTTCATTGCATGGTGCACTTGCAGCAGTAACTCACAGAGGAAGCTGCAAGAGGATTGATAACAAAGGTCTCCTGTACATGAAAATGTTACTTCTCTAAGTTCATTTTGAAATTTTATTAACATGATGTTAACTGGATGGTATATATTGTAGGGAGAGAGGCACTCGGTGGTTCATCGTCATGAATTTATATCTAAAATTGATAGTACTTGGATTTCTTCTATGGGACCAAAATTATTCTACTCTAGGTAAGAGCTGTAATAAACCTTGTGCTTGTATAGTAACTGTGGCGCTTAACATTAATGATCATAAAGTGTTTACTGACATTGGTGTTTGCTACAGTGACTCGATTTTTTTTACTAAGTTACGCTTTGTATCATTATATTGTGACAGATTGTGAGATGAGATCTAAAAATCTTGTGCTTGTGTTTGTTACAAATTGTGTCTTTAAAAAAATTATTATGACAGCATCATTGATCTTCATAGCGTTTTTCTAACTATTGCTAAATGCTTGTCTGGGGCTTTACCAATTTGTGGTGTAACCATGTCACTGCACCTTGTACAGCACCCTGAACCCCAATATGTTGAGCTATCAGACATGTCTGAGTTTCTTTACATTAGCCATATATACTAGTTATATAAATGTGTTACATGCATAGTCATCTTTGTATACAACTAGTAGACTAGTAGACAATAGACTATGTGCATGGTTGTGTAAAGACAGTGTAGGGTGATGAACTTGGCTTTTATGGTATATATTAAGCAATAATTCATAAAATAAAGATTAACTATGCCCAAGGTTTGATAAACTTATATATTGGTTACTGTTACTATATCGGCATCGCTGTGGTGTTTTTGAGTTGCGTGTTTGACATGATGCATGTTACCTACATAGGAAAGGGAATTTCCATTTACTGAGAGTTTTATGCTAAGGTTTTACAAATTCTACTTCAAGTATTTTATTTTGCTGTTTTTTTTTACGTTCATTAATGCACTAGCATATTTCTAGGTTGTTTTGTTACATTTTATGATGCTTTCCAAAATGTATTAGAGGTAAAATTAGATAGATGGTTGTCAATGGGGGGAAATTCATAAGCGCACCTGCACCAAAAATAGAAGATTTGCAAAACAGTTTAAAATGCTTTCTGACACATTTATGAAGGTTTTTAGACCATTTTTTGACTCATCCAACAAAGGTGGCATGGCCGTATGAAAAGGGGCATGGCATTGGAAAAATGAGGTGTGACCATATGGAAAATAGTCTATGTGCCCAAAAAATTAGAAGGGTGTGCCTTATTGTGGCGCACAGTTTAGACCAGGGTAAAGGTCTAAAAGTAGAACTTGACAGTCTTATACTGCAACAGACCATCTGCTGCACATCAGGTTCACTAAATTGAGTTTGGCCAAACATTTTAATAAATGTTCTTATGGTGTACTTTCTGTCTGGGATTTTGCTTTTCAAAAAGTCCCAAAATGCATAAAAAGTCCCAGCACATACACCAGCAGGGGACTGGAGTAACTAATAGACTTTTTATGAGACTTTTTGCAAAAGTCCCAAGTCATGAATGTGACTTTGCACTGGTTTGCACTAGCAGTAGTTGTATGTTTGTGCCAGATAAATGAAGTAATGGAAATAGCCATGCAAGACATTTTAGCAGTGAAAAGTCCCCCCAAAAAACTCAATCTGGCTTTTGTGAGACTTTTTTACGCCAAAAAAACCCCAGGAAAACCAATTATAAAGACTTCACTGGGATTGGACTACATGCAGTATAGGTATCTAGCCAAAAATATACCAAGGCTTAAAAAAAGATGTGTAACCATTTTCTGATGCTCTGCATGGATTAAACATACAAGTGCATTATACATAATATAAATATTACAAAACAAAAAGTATTTGAATATAGTCAAATCATAAGCAGCAAATATTACATCATAAACAAACATAAGGATTTATAATGTGTCTCTCACCCCATGCACATTCTTTAATATTCCCTAACACAAGAAAAAAAGAAAGCCTAGTAAAAAACATAAATAATACAATTTTTAAAAATCAAGCGTATATTTGTATTATTTTATTTGATTTCCCACTAACATTCCCATTTCTGCTCTAATTGGTCAATTATTTTAATAGTGTTATTTTCCCATATTGTCATATTTTCTGCTTTTTTGCATTACCTTAGCTTTCTGTGACACCTGTGCTGACATCTATTTTGACACTACTTCTTATCTTGCTATCTTACATGTTTTGTTCCAAAATTATTCTTTTGCATGATTCTGATTAAGTAGAAAAATACCTCTTCTTTTATGCTAACCTTTATAGCCCCCCCCTCCCAAACACTATATATATATATATATATATATATATATATATATATATATATACTCCAGATTGAAATGTACCTTTAATGGATTCTTCAAATATTTTGAAGTAATTAAAGGAGTCATGCACGTCTTATTCTTCCTCCACTCTTAGGCCCCTTCCACACTTGCGTTGCAGATCACGTCAGAGTTTGATCAGGGTGCGATCAGGGTTTGGTCAGTGAAAAACTGACATTTTTCATCAGAGTGCAATCAGTTTTCAGTCAGAGTTTGTTCAGTGTCTCAGTTTTTCATGCGCGTTTCAATGCAATTTCAATCCGTTTTTCACGCGCATATAATTTGTCTTTGGATTCTATACTGTAATGACTCATTGGTTTTGGCCTGTATTTATATGACTATTCTTCTGTGTCTGTTTGTCCTGTTTTATTCTCTGTGTTTTCCCCTAATTGTCACCTACTATTTTGTGTAGGATAGGCAAGTAGGTAGTACCATAAAGTGGTCTAGGTGTTAAGGTCCCCTCCCGCCTGCTCTCCCACGCCCAATGTGACATGCAGGGTGGAAAAGCCTTAAAAATAGTGTGAATGGGGCTTGTTATATGCCATAGGCCTTATATATAGAAATCTTAAAGTGATATCTGTTACTAGGAATATAATTTTTAGCTGGTGACTGGTTCCAATTGCCTATGTGATGTTGATTTTAAAAATAGCTTTATCCACATTCTGTATCATTTCAGTAGTTTATAAATAAGCTATTTTAAACTACTGAAAATGATTCAAACTGCTGACAAAGGCATACCATAGGCTTTTAGACCCTGACATCAGCTAAAAGGGGTATATTATCATTTTCAAGAATTGTTTACATAGATATCATACACCAAGGGCCGAGCACTAACTTGCTTTGAGGGACAACCTTTTTAAGTGAGATTTAACTACACTGGTATATGACCTGCTACATCAGATGAATAAATGTTCAATGAAACAGATTTTTACTTTTTTGGCAAAAGATCTTACTGATGTGGCTGATGACAGTTGCCATTTCATGAATAAAAGGAGCTACTAAAGTGAAGTGGTGAAACATATACTTATCCCACTCTGGCTCCTGGTTCAGAGTCACTCTGCATTTTTCAGGCCTGTGTCCAGTGGGAAATTTCATGGGTCGTTGGACGCACTTCATCCCCTGATTGATGTGGGAACCGGGACTCGGAGCGGACTATGGCCTTGTTTTATTATGGCCTATCTACCAGTTTTTTGGCTGAGGGAATACATCCACTTTTTTGCCTTTTCTGCCCCGCATGCCACATTGGGTGAGACAGGGCCAACAGAAGGGCAGCAGGGGGGGGGGGCAGAAAACTGGCAGAGACTATAGCTACAATCAACACCAAGTCAGACCTGATCTTAACCGTATCGACTTGGCTAGAAAGGGCTTCGGATCTACTAGGAGGATGAAGTTTCTTAGTAGATCAGGGACGTTTTACACCAGCAGGGGTAAAATATTAAGAGTAGTGTGCAAAATGCCAGTCTTAATAAAATCCCCCCTATAAGTCTTTTCCTGATCATATGCATGGCAAACCCACAGACTTTCTTGTAAAGCTTAACAAATATGCTACAAGGACCATGAAAACAACAAAAATCAATGAATTACGGTAATCAATCTATTGTTTCTTACAACATGCCAAATTTATTTAATTTTTTTTATACAAATTAAATTTCAAGAATTAATTTATTTAAATAATAAATAATGAATATACTAAAATTCATCCTTTAGATGATCAGAGGGGCTATGCTAAGGTAAATTAGGAACCATTCTAGCCATACGAGTGATTCTTTTTGCCTATATGCACTAACAATATAACTCATATGGCAGATACAGAGGCTGCAGTATCTACACTTGACATATTAGTGGAGGTTATGTTAGCTTTTGTGACGTGTAATGGAGAGTGACAGCTACAGATTCCCTATAAACCAATCCTTTTGTCAGACCCCCAGCCACCGTACAACCAGTATTATTCTCCATGTGAACATTGACCCTCTAGTGACTGTCCTGCTAGTGCAAGTCTCTCTGCCTCCCAGTAGCTTTCCTCTACAGTGTGACTCGGAAAACTTTTATTCTTCCTCCTTCACTTCTATCACAAGCAATGATTGTCTCCTCCAGTGTAAAGACTGATAGATGTGACTGTGTTCTATTGATGTGGCACTGCCAGCATCAACTCAACTTTCAACGGTAAAAAGGGCCTTTTTATTTTAGGTTAAAAACCCTGAGGCCTTTTACCTCTCAAATGTGATTTTCTAGCAGTACGACAGTTCTGAAACAAGGTGGCCTCTTCAATTTCATGCTCATGTCTGGAATCCCGTCTGATGTTTTACCCTTTATATGCCAAGGAGACCTAGAGCACATTAAAGCATCTCACATCTGATCTACTGATATATTTTTCTATTTTATGTATTTCGAAGTTTTTTTAACCTGATCTATTTATTGCTACTTCTTCTTCAAAATGTGTTCACATTTAAGTAACACCCACATTTCTGTAATACTCCACTGCTTGCTTCCTGTCATGTCACAATGACCTTGTTCTGCTAAACACATGACGTGTAAAATTTCAGACAAAATGTGTGTATATTACATAGTGTATAATACAACTAACATAGAAAAGGGCAAAGCAAATAAAGCAACTTGAGTGCATTCTCATGTGTTTCTTAAATAGTAATTGAAATATAAAATAGAATAGATACTTTTAAGGAAATCTACCATCAAAATTCATCATGATAAACCACAGACACTTACTCATAGATCCAGGCACAGTGACTGTGGTAATCTTCTTATATTTGTTATCCATGCCCTCCTTCCTTCTAAAATCAACTCTTTGTTATGCTAATGAGCCAGAATGGATAAGGCAAGGCAAAGGCTATTACACGGTGCAAGAGCACTTCCCCCCACTGTGTAAGATTGAAGCGGGAAGAGTGAAGGGGATAGTACCTAGTTTTTCAATTTGTAAATTCGACTAACAATCTAACAATTTTCAGGCATCAAATCAAATACTTTCAGATTCCTTTTGGACCAAATGCAAAATATTATTGAAACAAGATAGAACCTTTGTACAAAAAAATTATAAATAAAACTGTGTTTTAGAAGACTAGAAACGGTTAAATACCAATTTCCAGGAACATTAAGGCAACACTAGTTCAGACCAAATAGATTCAAATTCAAATTGAATCTTACAAAAAACCTTGAAGGGTTCACTCATGTATTCTGGAGCAAATACTAAAATGTGCAATATATTATACAGGAATGCGCTGTACAAATAAGTATAGATTGTACAAACATACATGTAACACGTAAAGTACAAGCAGAATAAGTACCAAATACCTATCACAACAACAGGTCTCAAATATAATAGGCAAAACAATGTATCTAGGGCATAATATATAATTTCGTCCTCATACATTCCATTCCTTTTAAATTGTTTACAACTATGATGGTAGCTAGAAAACATATTTTCAGACTTATTATTATTTAGCAAGTTGATCATTTACACAGAGTAGGCATATTGGACAAACCCAAGTCTTAAACTACAGTACAGGTGTGAGGATTAGCAAAATATAACAAATAATTAACAAATTTGGGAATACAGTTAGCAAAATACTCAACCAAAGTAATGTAAATTGAGTTGATACTTTATGTACAGTAATATGTCTGACTTGTTTTGAATATTCCTAAAGAATTATCAAGTCCCTGGCTATTAATAAGTTTAGTGGCTAGAGTAACAGGACGTAGAACTTTTTTTTAAATACAGTGAGTAATTTCTAAAAAAGAAAAAAAAACAGCTTAAAAATTGTAATTTCATGTCACTTTCATTAATATACTTAATTATTTGCATAGACAGGTCTCCACTATTTCCCTATAAGTTGGCTCTGAACAAGTCATAAAGGGTCCGCATACCACATTTCCATTGGGTTTCTTGACTATTTCCGCCTTTAACAGGGATTTTTGGAGCACGCGATCGGATTTTGGCGACGACTCGACAACTTTCATGCGACACAAATGGGGGGGTGTGGCCATCGGACAACCCGACTGATTCGGGCTAAGCACGGGATTTAAAATTCAAAGACATGCACTCACATGCACCTAGAAGAAGATGGTGAACTCCGGCAGACCTCAGCGGGAAACGACACATGCAGGATATCAGGCGCACGATCTTGGTGAATCACGCTGGACATCATCCTCTTTGGACAGTCAGTCCAGATCGGGGATCGCGACAGGACCAGGTAAGTAAATGTGCCCTATTGTAGGGTGTCCCTATGCCACACACTGCACATAGTGCTATGGACGGAAGTCTCAGTATAATATTGAAATATATTACAAACAGCCATGTCAGAACTATAATGGTGAATACTATTCTGGCATGGCTGTTCGCCGGCAGACAGGACAACCTTGCATTATATAGAGTGGTAGGTTGAGCATCTGTCCTGCGGATCCATGAAATTGTATTGTAGTGTTGGATATTGCTGAACACAGCTCCTGGCTATCCCTGTAACTCCCTTGCATTTCTGGCTGAGCACTGTGCCTGGTTATTTCTGTCATTCCTTTACAACTGACTGGAGTGGGATATGCTCATCCTTCTGCTCAACCCACTAATAACAACAGGATCCCTGTTCTCTGGATTGCTGTTCTCCTGATTGAGGGGTTTATCAGTTGGACCCTCAACTATGAACTTATTATCCTGTATCCTTTGGAGGGGGATAACTTAAATAGTTTGTGCAACACCATTAAGGAAGGAATATTTAGGAACATAAGTGCAAAAAGTAACTTAATTGGTATCAAAAAACCCCAAGTCTAAACGTACTTGTTTATTAGCTGATATTTGGGTAGGGTCCTGGTATGGCCTACAGTGACTCCACATGTGAATTGCGCTTTGGATTTGTACAGCAAAGGGTAAAATCTGCTGCCGAAGGATGTGACAATATAATAGGCAACCTAAATCATACCCTTAAATGCAAAGCTAAAAAATGTGCCACATGGAAAAATGGATGCATGAAGCGTGTACTATCTTTTTTGTTTTTGTTTTCATATCTTATCAAGCGCCCTGTCAAACAGAAGTGAGAAGCGATAAAATAATTGTATAAGCACAGTACACATCAGTGTCCTCCATTAGAGGGGTGCAGGTATTCTCCCCGCCTGTATACTGAATATTCCCTCTTTATCTGAAAGCTGGCTTCCCACAAATATGACTTTTAGCACCTGCAGATTGGTTGTTGCCATGGAGATTTTCACTTAAATGGAAATATGACAGACCAAACACCCAAAGCTTTTTATATCCTTGCCATATCAGGATATATAGTAACGCGTGCCTTACTCTCTATGTGCATTTTTGTCCTTGCTTCATTAATATTGCCCCCCTGTTGGCATCAGTTGATGCATCAATAAGGTCTCTGATATCAGGACACCACATCTTCTGCTGTTTTTTATATACACTATAATATTTATTACCGTTAGCAAGATGTACATAAAATATGTGCAGAGGGTTAACAGGCAAAATAAATTAGCTTCTAATGTAATATATATGTTGCAAAAAGGAAACACAAATTGAGCAATGAAATTTCTGGGTAAAGTCATGGAGGATAAGATAAAAATGGTGTAATGGGAAACTCTATTTAAACAACCAGAAAAAATATGAATGGAAAGAAAGGATACAAGAAGAAGTATACAAAGGGAAGGGAGAGAGAAGAGGAAATAGGAGAAATAATAAGGGGAGAAATGTGAACATGGAAAATGGTAAAAGGGAAAGTATTCTGCTGGTTGTGCCAGGTGGGGAGGCATCTAACCATGTCGAATACATGTAAAGAAATTTGTCTTAAAGGAAACCTGTCAGCAGAAATTGCCCTGATAAACCACTACCTCAAGCAGCTGAACACCTTCTAGATTATGTCTATTTCATGGCCCAGCGCGGTGGCATCATCCAGAAAATTATCTTTGAAGTGAGATGAAATTGGGTTGTATAAAGTCAAGGAGGCGGAGAGTTTAACACTGAAGTCAAGTTTTCCGCACTACAGAATGCCTTCTTCATTGTAATTGATGTTCCTATATTCAGACACATCACTAACCAGATTTCCTTCATTCTGAGGTGAGGAGAGCTTGACTTTAATGCTGAGCTCTCCACCTCCGTGACTTTATACAACCATTTTATAACTCACTTCAAAGTTGATTTTCTGATTTGATGCCACCACACTGAGCCATGAAAGAAACATAATCTGGATGGTGTTTCTACACAACATACTGCTACTGGTTAATTAGATCAGTTTCTGATGACAGGTTCCCTTTAAGAATGAATGCAGTTTTATTGTCATTAATTTTGTATTAAGATATTTCTAACCAGACACAATGGGCACATTTACTTACCCGGTCCTGCGCGATCCCCGCTGTGTGTTGTCCAACGAATGTCTATTTGACATTACAGCAGCTACCGCACTATCTCATCCCAGTTTTGACAAGTGAGAGTCAGTAAAAGACTCTGTAAAGTTAAAAATTTAAGGCTCTTGGTGGGGGCGCATTTATCGAATGGCATTGTATGATGTAAGGCCTTCCACCTTCCCCCTTGAGACATCCAGCAACTGGATGCACTGTGGCTCCTGAAGGGGTGCGGGTTACAGCTAGTGTGCAGGCATGGAACAAAAAGCCCTGTGCCTTCCCACTCTGCCAGCCGGCACGGCGCCCTTCCCACCTCTCCAAGAGGGAAAATAATTGTAATCCCTAGTGATGTGCAAGAAATTATGCTTGGGCTTCATGGGGACATTTACACGCCTGAAAGCTTTCAGCCGTATATATCCCCCTACAATGGCAGTGTGCATGGAGCCTTAGTTTGTAAAGAAACAGGCTGCAATGTGCCCCTTAGTTACAATATTACTTCCACATTGCTATGACAAAATTGAGTCTACCAGATCGAATATGGTTCTCTCTCCTGTAAAGTTAAAATTTCTTGTTTATTACACAGAGTGAAGGGGTTAATCCTCCCTTTTCAGAGCTGTTTAACCAAAGAGATCAGATGTGAGCTCATACAGCCTCCATGGACACACACTGTACAGGCTGGAATACAGATCTCTATGAGAAGGAGTTCATTGATTATATTTACAAACTAAGCAGAATTTCTTAATGAAGTATTTTAGCAAAATGTTCACCCCCAACCCCCACACACACAATATAAAAATTATCTCATATGATGATTAATGAATAAATCATTAAAGGGGTATATTAATTCAGACAAACATGGCAGCAGTTTCTCCAGACGACATTGTGAAGCAAAGCTGTTATAGGCTCTGTCTGTTGCTACAATAGAAGTGAATAGAAGTCCAAGAAACAACAGAGTGAACAATGCTATTTCTGTAACTAAAGGCATTATGGAAAGCGTTATTAATTTGTCATTCATTGATCTGATATCTGCCCTTTCATATGATAAAGAGTCCAGTGGGACTAAGTGACTTCCTTAGTGATTGATACCGATCCCTCTGTAGATTTAGACAGAGACAGTTACCAAGTACTGAAAGGCTAGCAGACACTTCAATATGTTACTGACTGGAGCCTTTCAAGAAAAGTGCAGTATTCAGGTTTTAACATATTTCCCTACAGTATAAATTCTCTTATCTTTACTTCTAAAGTGACATATATGACCCAGTTAGACTTGTATGACACTGACCCCTCCCAGTATGTAAGAAGTCTCTGCAGCAAAATGAGGAAGTGAGAAATGTTTCATACATTATACAAATTAAACTTGAGAAAGGAAGTTGCAAGTGAAAAGTCCTTGTACTGTTCGCTGCATATACACAACAAATGAGAAATGATGTAGGGAGTGTTCATGTTTGAAAAGTAAATTGCTATCTACCTCCATCTCCATAAATTGAGGAGTATTAAGACTGCCATAGACACTGGGCTGTATGGATATTATAGCACTTATAAGTCTGGAATTTCCTTCCTACATCTGGTACTAGAATCAGCTTCTTGGGGAATGGAGGATGTGTCCCTTATCAATACCAATAAGGATATCCACTACAAATATAATAAATCCAGAAGATAAGTACCAATTCCAGTACAGGCGGTCCCCTACTTAAGAACACCTGACTTACATACGACCCCTAGTTACAAACGGACCTCTGGATTTTGGTAATTTATTGTACTTTAGCCGTGGGCTACAATAAACAGATATAACAGTTAACAGAGGTCTCTGCAATGAAGCTTTATGGTTAATCCTGGTTCATATGACTATTCAACATTTTTAAAATTCAATTGTTACAGAGACCAAAAATTTTTTGACGGGGGTTACAATAATAAAGTATACGGTTCCAACTTACATACAAACTCAATTTAAGAACAAACCTACAGAACCTATCTTGTATGTAACCCGGGGACTGCCAGTATATAGGATCATAGTATTTTAGTCAAAACCATAATGACCAATACAATAAGAACTAGCAATCTTTATTTGAACATGGCAATCAAAAGACATGAATGTTAAAAACATCACATAAAAACCACAAAAACAAACACACAAAAGTGGTTGTGGTCAGTTCATGATACATATATCCACTACAATGGGCATAGAAACAAGTCAAGGGAGGGAAATATACTTGCCCATAAGGGCGTAGTATATATAAAATGCCTACCAACAGTACATAAACTCCCAGACCACCGGTGTGGCCGGCGGATGGTATATACACCCTAAATGAGCCTATAAATGTCGTTCTTTTACCTGAAATAAGTTGCAATGGACGGGGTGTATGTATTTGTGCATTGTCGCGGTCAGCACCCCCACCTCCGAAGGCTGGGACGTCACCACTGGAAGAGGTGCGGCGCACATCATTAGCACATCACTGTGATCCAGAAGTCTCTACCCACCATCGGAATATGCATGCCCTCCGAGACAACCGCATAACCCGTCCATCTTAAGTATTGGAAAGGGTATGGACAACAGGAATATGAAGCAAAAAGGTCCATTAGACCAAAATATATTAGTGTTATTAAACGAAAAGGACAAATCCAGGGCAGTGTAAGCTAATTATTCATAAATGGAAGATGTTGTTATTAATTCATTATTTAATTCATTATTTAAGCAGTGAATTGTGCCAAATAAAACGTGTCTCTTATGCCTGCCTTCAGTCTACAGTTTAAGGACCTTGGGAGGACCTTCAAAGATTTGATGGGTGAAGGTCCTTTTCAGTATACAATTTGGTGAGTGATTTGGGTGGCCATGGGCCTTCTAGAAAGCTTGGCCAACAGACTACCAGCCAAACTGCCTATATTATAACCCACTATTGTCCATAAATCAGTCATATGTAGGTGCTGGTTTCGTAAAAAGAAGAAAAGCAAAAGTTCTTTTGAACTGTACATGGAGGTCCCAGCTGCAGGGAATTGTTCCTAACCAATCATCTGGGACTGTACTATAATTAGATTAGATTTTTATAATATTGTTCCATAAAGCAATATCCTGTTAATGTGAAGCTACCCATTGAGTGTGTGAGTTGCAGCCTGTCAATATTAGATTGTGATATGTGATGTCATTATTTAGTTTCTGTTACATATTATTGTTTGGGCTTTCATGTTTTAATTTATCTCCGAACATAAAGCAATATTTCTGTATATGTAAAAGTGGTTGGAGCCAGCAACTTTTGCAATTTGATAATTGCTAATTATTTTGTGTATAAGTCACAGTTTTGTGCCACTGAATAGAAATCTATAGGAGGCATAAGTAATATTAAATTGATGGAGTCCTACACCACCCATCACCTCCATGATTTCCATTATTGTAATGTGACAGTGAAATGAAATACTTATCATTGGGTTCTTCTACAGAATATTCCTAGCAGTTTGTTATCTGCTTAAAGGGGTTTTCCACAAACAGCGAATGCAGCATTACTGCAGTACTTCTGGTTTCCTGCCTTGTGGCCAAGCTGAAGTTTTATCTATTGAGTAGTCTCCTCAAACAGGAGATGTGACTTCTATGTTCCTTTGATGCCACTTAGGCCGAGGAGGCCACTAATTGAATAAAGTGGACCCCATGACACCCTGGAACTTTTGGTCAGGTACAGGGTCTAAAACCCACTTTGTAGGAACTGAGAAATGCAACAAGATAAAGTTCTCTTTTTGTTCCTACTGTGACCAGGGTCCCCTTTAATTTTGTCACACCCTTTTAGTTATTAGGGATTGTACAACCCTTTTTTTTATGTGTGACAAGACTAGAAGTCCCTGACATAGAAAGGGAACCTTTCAATTAAAATATACCAGTATAATTTACCAGTCTAGAGCATGTCCCTACACTGTCCAATAAGCGTAGCCAGTGTAAGACCGTGTATGGAATGGCAGCGCCCATGCGTCAATTTCATTTATAAATCACTTATAAATAATAATAATAATTCTTTATCTATAATAATAAATCACAATTATGGAAAAAGATAATCCACAGTTGTTATTTCCTGTGAAATACAAATATTTACAGCTTTTCTTTAACTTTTGGTTGACCCAAGAGGTACATGTGTACCCTAATGATGGGGCAGATCCCACCCTACAACAAACATGTATATGCAGGAGATCATATGGGCACTGCCAATGTACCCATGGCAGCAGCAAGAAGCCAACAGTATCACACAGCCTTGCCCCTGCTACATCTCTGAATATAAAAAGCTCAGTTCTTCAAAGATCGACCCATTAACTGCTACCAACAAGGTCTTCAAACTACAAAAGCCCAAACAAAGGCTGGATCTAGTTGGTTTAATGTCAGTTATACATTGCACCACAGTAGCATTGCCGTATATAATATAAGGGGTCATGGCATCACCTATGAAAGTCCCCTACTGGTACAAAGATCGTGCGTCCATTTTCCTGAATGTGTCGCTTCCCCGCTGAGGTCCGCCGGAGTTCACCTTCTTTCTGGTGTATGTGAGTGCATTGTCTTGCGACACAATTTGAATTGTAAATCCCGCGCTTAGTCAATTTTTGTTGCATGAAAGCCAGCGCGTACACCAAAACCCCCACTTAAATGCGGAGCAAATCGGAAATAGTTGGGAAACCTGACGAAAATGCACCGTGCGGACCCTTAGTAAATGTGCCCCATTATTTTTATGGTGCAAAATTTTTATTTTAAAAACAGGCAGCATAACTGCCTTTTTTTCATTCTCTGCCTCATCATGAGTTAATAAACATTATGTATTATGATAAATAAAAATTTTGGAAAAATGCAACTCATTTAAAAAAAAAATAAGCCTGCATTTGTTGATAGAAAAATGTAAAAGAAGTTATGTCTCATGGAAGGCAGGGATGGAAAAAGGAAAATAATGCTGGGTCCTTAACCCCTTAAGGACGCAGGGTTTTTCGGCTCATTTCTCGCTCTCCAACTTCAAAAATCCATAACTTTTTCATTTTTACGTGTACAGACCTGCGTGAGAGCTTATTTTGTGCGTAACAAATTTTACTTTCCCGTAATGTTATCTATTTTAACATGCCGTGTACTGCGAAGCTGAAAAAAAATTCCAAATGTGGAAAAATTGAAAAAAACCCGCACGTCACGTTCTTGTGGGCTCAGTTTTTACGACTTTCACTCTTCGCTCCAAATAACATGCCTACTTTATTCTTTGGTTCGGTGCGATCGCGGTGATACCAAATTTATACAGGTTTTATTGTGTTTTAATACATTTTCAAAAATTAAACGAATGTGTACAAAAAAGAAAAAATTTTTTTTGCCATCTTCTGACGCTAATAACTTTTTCATACTTTGGCGCACGGAGATGTGTGAGGGGTCATTTTTTGCGAAATGAGGCGACATTTTCATTGCTACCATTTTGAGGTCTGTGCGACATTTTGATCTTTTTTTAATTCATTTTTTATGTTATGTAAAAAGGTGTAAAAGTCGCATTTCGGACATTTGGGCGCCATTTCCCGCCTCAGAGGTCACCGCCGCCTGTAACCGTTTTTATATTTTGATAGATCGGGCATTTTGGGATGCGGCGATACCTAATATGTTTGTGATTTTTTCTGTTTATTATGTTTTATATCCGTTCTAGGGAAAGGCGGGTGATTTGAACTTTTAATATTTTATTAATTTTTTTTATTTTTTAAACTTTTTTTTTTTTTTTTTCACTATTTTTTAGACCATCTAGGGTACATTAACCCTAGATGGTCAGATCGCTCCTACCATATATTGCAATACTACAGTATTGCAATATATGGCATTTTTGCACACTATACATTACAATGAGCCACAGGCTCATTGTAATGGATATGCAGAAGCCATGTATCCTCGGGTCAAACGAAGACCGGAGGCTACCATGGCAACCGATCGCCGCCCCCCGATGACGTTCGGGGGCGCGGCGATCGTAACAAAGATGGCGGCGCCTGCGCGCCGCCGTCTTTTAAATAGCCGTGGTTAATAGCCGCGATCGGTGCAACCGCGGTTATTAGCGGTGGGGGTTTTCTGCAATATGCAAAAACCCCCACCTTTGTATGAAGAGGACTCAGCGCAGAGCGTTAAGGGGTTAAAGGGGTTACATTTTTGTGTACAGAGCTGTATGGGGGCTTGTTTTCTCTATAACAAATTGTACTTCCATTTGAAAGTACTTCATATTTAATGGCATGTACTTGGAAGCTAGGGAAGAATTCTAAATGCGGTAAAATTGTGGAAAATTAGCCATTTTATGCCATTTTTTTTGGGTACTGTTATTTTATGGCTTTTACTGTACACTCCAAATGACACATACCCTTTATTTTTTAGTGGATATGATCATGGAGATACCAAATTTATGTAGGTTTTGTTAGATTTGAATAGCTTTTTTTTTTTTTTTAATTCTTCACTTCTCCATATTCAGCGGCCAATATCTTTTCATACTTCAGAATATGGACTGCATTTTTTGCAGGATAAAATAATGCTTTCATTTCTATAATTTTGGGGACTGTATGACCCTTTTAATCAATTTCTATTCTAAATTTTATGTATTGTAAAGTGGCAAAAAAGTTGGCATCTGGAAATTTGGGTGCTACTTTCCTTCACCTCCAGGGATTATCATTTTTAGATTTTTTTTAACATCTGAACGAACTTATGTTTTTTAAAATGTATTTTTATATTAGTTATAGGGAAAGGGGGACAATTTAAACTTTTAGGTTTTTTCTTTTTTTAAAATTTTTTTTAAAAATCGCGCTATTACTGGTGGGTGTTTGCTGCATTATATTCGAAGAGGAGTCTGTGAGCCTTCTTCAAACATTGTTAACGGCATGTGTCATAAAGGTAATAATATTATTTCTACAGCGCTCCATGTACATAATGTTTTTTTATTGACAGACAACCTCTTATAGACTAAAACAGCCGTGGTCCTTAAGAGGTTAAAAGAAACTTAGATTAAAAAAAGATAATTGCAAAATGGGAACGAAAATCTGCAAGATCGCCATGTTCACCAATTCCTCTTTTGCTCTTAAATGGAAATGTAGAAAGATAAGAAATATATATATATATATGTGTGTATGTTCTCAGTCTAGGAAATACTAAGATAAATCCATTTTTACTAGTATAATTCTACTGCAACGGAAGCGATGCCATGGAAGCGATGGGAGAAATATGCTTCAAAATTGTTATAGTATATTTTTTAAATCCTACATTAACTAATGGATTACCAACCACTAACGTGATTTATAAGACAGAATGGGAGTCATGTACTAAGGGTCCGCAGAGCGCATTTTCGTCGGACTTCTCGACGATTTCTGTTTTGCGCCGCATCGCGCCGGGGATTGTGTCGCACGCGATCAGATTTTGGCACATTGGTGCCAGCTTGCACGCAACACAAATTGGGGGGCGGGCCGTCAGACAACCCGACGGATTCGGAAAACGCGTAAGATTTAACATTTAGAATTGTGTTGCAAGACATGCATTTACAAGCACCGGGAAGAAGAAGGTGAACTCTGGAGGATCTCTTTTGATAGTTGTTATATTTAGGCAGGGTAATTAATAATTCTACTTAATATTTTTGTTTTAATATTGAACAATCTCAATTTTGATTTACAGCAGTGATGGCTAACCTATGGCACTGGTGCCAGAGGTGGCACACAGAGCCCTTTCTGTGGGCACTCAGGCCATCACCAGAGAGGACTCCAGGCATCTTCCTGCAGTCCCAGACAGCCCAGGACTTTCTGTACACAGAGCTATTTTATATATATTAAAGTGACAGCTCTACCTGGGACTATTTTCTGCTTTATTGGTGTGCTCAGGGTGCTGGTATCAATGAAAACTGTGACAGAGCAGGGAGTATAAATCACAAATTAAATTTCTGTGTTGGCACTTTGCGATAAATAAGCGGGTCGTTGTTGTAGTTTGGGCGCTCGGTCTCTAAAAGGTTTGCCATCACTGCCCTACAGTATGTAGGTACTGCAGTTCTACCCATGCGGTAAATACATTACTTTGTCACCTCAAAAACATCTTCATGTCATGCTTATAATACTGTAGACCTTTCCTGAAAAGTGATATGGAGTTACAAAAGGTCTGTGCTCAGATCTCTGTGATCAGACATTTAAAATAATTAAAGAGAGATTGAACTAGTACACTAGCAAAGAAGTGGGAGGGGGGGGGGCACTCCTGGGCCATATTTTGACCATTAGCCCTGACAGAATATCAAAATTACAGTGACACCATTATTTTTCAATATGACTTTCAGAAGAGATGCAACATCAACTTTGAAATTTAGAAAGGCAAATCTTTAACAGCTAAAGGAGGACATTGAAGTCATAAACTGGGAAAATGTTCTCAAAAATAAAGGCACCAAAAATAAATGGTATGTTTTTAAAAATATTCTAAAAAGGTCCTGTGAAATACATATAGCATATGGGAATAAGTTTAATAGAAACTTGATAAAAAACAATGTGGTTGACTGGTACAGTTAGCGGGCAATAAAGGAGAAAGATTAAATGTGTAAGTTCCTAAAACAATGTTTAGAGAGAGAAAAATAAACATATAAAGGAAGCAAAAAAGACTGAAAGAACTATTGCCAAGGAAAGTGAAAATAATCCCAGATTATTTAAAAATATAAATAGTAAAAAAACCCCAGAAAGTATGGGCCCTCTGAGGAATAACCTAAAACTATAAAATCTCCTCATGCATTTTTCCGCTACTCCACACCTTCCCCCTCCCCTGCCTGCTCAAAGCACATGACAGGAAGTGGGAGGGAGCTGGATGAGTGTGGAGTAAAGGAGACACAGGCACACACAGGCTGTAGCTGCCTTTCCCCTTCTAACCAGGATTCATCGGGTAACGTGAAATAAAGTTTTATAAAGTACTAACACGATTTAAAATGCTGTCAAAGGCAGTTTTAAGATCAGCATAGCATAGGATATTGGAACCAAAAAAATAAAATGGCATTCCTGGGGATAGGCCCACTTTAAGTAAATAATCCCTTCCTGAAATCTATTTTATTTTGACCTGCAGTGGGCTATTGCCTTGCATAGGACTTAACCACAGGTATTTGTGCATACCTGGACAGATTTGAGAAGATCCTCTATGGATTATCTCAGGAAAGTCCTACTGCAAGAAATACATCCCCCTTCTTGGAAGACTAGTCTAGGCTTTACTAGAGAAACTTTGTAACCCCCTAGCCCAATACCAAATTGCACCTGTAGCTGCCAAGCCTTGAGCCTTGGATCATGATCTTTAAGACTTAGGCCTTCTTGTGTTAATTGTGTTAATATTAACATTGGCATGAAAATACCTTAGAAGTAAGCAAAAGTTCTGACGTTTCAATTATATGAAAAACCTATTGTATTCTAATGAGTGCATGTCTTCTATCAACCATTACTACAGAAGTCATGTAGTAAAGAAAATGAGACAGTATAAAGATCGTGAGAACACATATAGAGAACAAGCACTTCCTGTGCATTGAGAAATTGAGAAGTAAAGTTTCCACATACCATGGCTAGTTTTACACCTCTTTCTTTATGATTCATATAGAAACTTTACTTCATAGAGAAAAACTGATCCCCGTTTGCGCCCTCCACCCCCCTGAGGTGGGTCTTAAAAGAAGTAATAGAATGTGGGTACAAATGGAAACAGAAAGGATTTGTGATTTTTGAGTTTATCTTTGTGCATATAAACAATCATACAAAAGGATGTGATGAGATCTGCATATGAAATAGAGGAAATAGAACGCAGTCACTAAGTACAAAATGGATGTGACAGTAAAATGGCTCCCGATTTTGTATTTAAAGGGCACCTACCACCACGAATCTACCTATAAAGGTAGATCGGGTGGTAGGTGGATGTATGGGACGTGAGGATAGCCCTTTTTAGAGCTAATCCTCACGTCCCCGCTAGCGTAGCATAAACTTTATTGCCCTAATATGTTAATTTAATTAAGCGGCTACCGGGGCGTGGAGTAGCCGGACACGAGGCTACACGGCGCGGCTACTCCACGCCCCAGTAGCTGCTTTCCCCCGCCTACCCTGTGATCTTCGGCGCGCAGCTCCTGGCAGCTGCGCGCCCTCGTCCGAGAAGCCGGAGTTCTGCGCATGCGCAGTAACTCCGGCCAAGATGCGCGATCTCGGGAACGAGGCCGGAGTTACTGCGCATGCGCAGAACTCCGGCTTCTCGGACGAGGGCGCGCAGCTGCCAGGAGCTGCGCGCCGAAGATCACAGGGTAGGCGGGGGAAAGCAGCTACTGGGGCGTGGAGTAGCCGCGCCGTGTAGCCTCGTGTCCGGCTACTCCACGCCCCGGTAGCCGCTTAATTAAATTAACATATTAGGGCAATAAAGTTTATGCTACGCTAGCGGGGACGTGAGGATTAGCTCTAAAAAGGGCTATCCTCACGTCCCATACATCCACCTACCACCCGATCTACCTTTATAGGTAGATTCGTGGTGGTAGGTTCCCTTTAACATATAATACATTTATAAATATTTTTTAACATTTCCTATTAATTTATGTGTTTTGTGCTGTGCAAATGCCCTCAAAGCCATAACAGAAAAGTCTGCAGAATTATTAGACCATTTTATAAGTTGAGGGTTGGGGGAATAAGTATCAGGAATGTAATGATGTTAGCTTTTACTTCCCTGGTAAATAAGCTACTGCTGAACTAAGCGGGCATGAGCATGAGGTCATTGCGTCAAATAGCGTTCATCCAAGCAAATGTTCATACAATGCATATTTAAAGTCAATGGGCACCTTAAGAGACATTTATCATGTGGTGGCGCTTGTGCGTGATAAAGTGCAGGATACATCAGGAGGCTTTGGCCTGTCCGGCCTGAACGTCATAGGCTATAGCTGGTCCAAAGACGCAGCACAGGAATGCCAACAGCCGCAGCCCTTCAGTCCCCCTTCATGTCCCCTTCGCAAGAACTGGCAGTTCATTAGGAATTGTAATTATTTCTGAACTTGTCACTAGAAATCTGGCGTGCAAGTCCTATTACATCTCCCACCTTGAGTCAATTTTATTAAATTACTGTGTTGCCAGAGTCAGAGGAAAAACAAAGAAATATACAAACTCCAGGAAAATTTTATTCTTGGTTGGATTCCTACACATGGAACCTTCGTGAGATTCCTTCCATTTTACCAATTGCATTTTGAAACCAATTACAACAGCTGAGGAGAGTTGATTTTCCTAATTACATTACTGTTAATATTTGAATGTACAAAACGCATAGTAAACGCAATGTTAACACATGCGTTAACGTGGCGGTTTTATTGTGTTTTGTAAACGCAAATGTTAACAGTAATGAAATAAGGGAAATCACCTCTCCTCAGCTGTTGTAATTAGTTTCAAAATGCATTAAAAATGCTATTAAACAGCTATGTGTGACCTCACCCTTAGAAGTAACCAATGAAAAAAAAAAAAAAGTAAAAATTTTACTGTGCAAAATGTTAAACAGTTAAAGCATGTGAAATAATTCTAATTTACATGTTAAAATTGGGTCCATGAAAAATAAAACTTTCTTTGCACCTGCCCTGGACCAGGTGCAGAATTGCCCCAAAAATGGTGCAAAGATGTCGCAAAAATGGTGCAAAATGGTGCATGGAACATCTGGAAAACAATGATACATGAGGCACACTGCACAAAGGTGCAGATAAGGCGTAATTGAAAAAGAACAGAGTTAAAAGTTGCAAAAATGGTGCAAAAACGTCAAGAGTCGCTAAAATTTGACAATTTGCAGAGCTGAAACTATGATACATGTGCCAGTGAAGTTAGGGTCAGGTCCAGGGTCACAATAGGAGGTCAGAATACAGGAAAATTGCAAAGGAAGCTTTCTCATAGGCCTGAAGCTCTAAGATACGGCGGGGGTTGCTGGGAAAAGCCGGCTTATAAGGAAACCCGGAAGTGGCCAGTGGCCCTTTAAATCTGCGAGTGTGGGAGCAGGGATGTGCATACTGGCCAGCCAAGACAGGAGCAGGAACAAGAAGAGGGGAGAGGTGAGTGGGGCTCCGCCACGGAGAGGTTCACGGGTGTGCCTGCGATCCGCGACATGGATCGCAGGGGCACCCCTGACATTGAGTTTCTTTTTCTGTTACTGTACAGAAACATGATGCACTCAAAATTACAAAATAAAGGTTGGAGATTGGAAAAAAGTTACAACAGGATAGTGACACACTTCTGCTAGAATACAATCAACCACCATGATAACTCAAGGGAACCGGTCAAGATGTTTCGGGACACTAAAAGATGTTTTTATGGAACTATGGCTTAGTGGCTAGAATAGCCCTATCCTAAATCTGTCTGGACCTGAAAGGAACAAAAAATGTATACTACCTATACCGTCATAGTATTAGAGTTAGGGTAGGCTTTATGGGACACTTTAGCCACTGGTCCATAAGAGCCTGTTCGTTTACTGACCCAAAGGCCCCTGACCTATCTTTCTAGTGAATAAAAACAGAGAGGAGTCCAAAAATAGCAGCTATAAAGGTTATTTAGGTTATTTTGACTTTTGAAGCTAAGTTTAATTATAGATGGTTTAATTATAGATAGTTATGTGGAATGCAGGTAGCATCCTATAGCATCCATGTACTTTTGACACTCTTACGCTGTATTCACACTACCGTTGCCTGCTGTACCATAGCACGGTGGGCACACGGCAGCACGCAGGGAGAGGAGGAGGTGGAGAGCGCCGCTCAACACGGCCCCCCTCCATGTCCTATTTTTTCACGGGGTACAGAGAGGTACGGTGCCGCACATGTGCTGAACCGTACCACTCCCGTAGGGTGCCGTGCGCCCATTGCCGTCTATGGGGGACGTATATTGGCCGTATATACACGTCCCCCATGCGGCAGTGTGAATGAGGCCTTAAGCTGTTGTAACAGTGGTGGATTATAATATAGTCAGTTTTGGCGGTAGTTCATGTCCCCACCCATGAAATCCTCTTATATCTCTATATAGTCTTAATACACATGTGCAAAAAAGCCATTTTAGGACCTTTAAAGGTCTTCCAAAGGTCCCGGAACCACATATTGAAAGAAGGCAGAAGGGACTCATCCTCCATTCGTCAAGAAGTAGAAGTGATTCCAGACTTGTAGGGGAAATAATATAATAACAATACTGGTCAGATCACAATGATTGAGACTAAGTGGTTGATTTGGGGTGGCTCATACCACCAAGCTGAACAGTTAAGAGGAAAGTTTCTGTCAAAGTTATAGAGAGGCCATTAGGCAGAAAAGACTGTAGACTGCAGATATGGGATTCTTCAAAAGTGTATCACTGCAAAAAGAAAACAGAAAGTTTGTTATTGGGGGACTTCCACCTGATAAGGTTATCCCCATCTCGGCATTCATACATTTAATTTAATTCATCTGCAATAGATATACATTTCTTCAACTTGATGCTATTATAAAAAAGTATCTGTGTGAAATAAGAATGTTGTCCTTGGATATGACCACCCCTGTACCCTGACAGCAGAGACCACACATGCAGTAATGATGCCTGCATGACCACCTGTATTCAGCGTTCCTTACCACAGAACGGCTGGAGGACATGCAGTAAATCCTGGACATTTTATAAGCAAAAACTATTTGTTTCTTTGTGCAATAACTCTAGCAGCTGTGGTAGTTTCCAAAGACAACTTGTAGTAATGGTTTAATATACGTCAGTCCTTGAGAATAAATGGTCAAGTTGGTGCCCAAACTAAGGAGCCACCCTCAGTCATACAAATAATTAAAGGAAACCTACCAGTTAGAATGGCAGGGGTAAGCAGTAAGTACCGAGCACCAGCTCAGGGTGAGCTGGTGCCGGTGCTTAGTTTCGTTAGTGTTAATAACCGTTGTATCGCGGTTTTAACACTGTTTAAACTTTAGAGCAGTAGAGGCTTCGGCGCTGCGCGCGCCTACGTAGGAAATGCCGGAGACGTTGCGTGCGCACGGTCGCGCGCAGCACTGAAGCCTCTTCTGCTCTGAAGTTTAAACAATGTTAAAACCGCGATACAGCGGTTATTAACACTAACGAAACTAAGCACCGGCACCAGCTCACCCTGAGCTGGTGCTCGGTACTTACTGCTTACCCCTGCCAATCTAACTGGTAGGTTTCCTTTAAATGCTAGGCACTCAAAAATAAAATTTGATCTTCTTATATAAAAAAATTGTTCTCACATTTTATATTCAGCAATGCAATCCAAAATACATTAATGGTCTAGGTCAAATCTCTAGACCTTCATCAGCAACTAATTGCCATAGAATAGAAAAGCTTGAATGCAAGTGAAGGTGAATATGGAAAAGGACACTATTTCCTTTCCTTTTCCATAGACGCTATATCACCTTCACCTGCACGGAGATTTCCATATTATACGGCAATCAGATTCTGATGAAAATCCAGAGATTTGACCGAAACTATAATTTATTTTGGATTGCTGTACTGAATTTAAAATTTGAGAACAATATTCTACAATAAAAGAAGATTGCATTATTTTTGAGTGCCAAGGATTGGATTATTTGTATCCAATGACAACAATCTTGTTTCTAAGGGACAACATGGCTATAATTATGGGAAATTTTCTTCACACAGGTAAATTTTTTTCATAACATCCAATTGAACAAATGTTTCTATATGGCAGATGAATTAAGTTAAAAGTGAATACCCAATTAACAATATCCCTTTATCCTAAACCAGACAAGAAGCAACACTTAAATGGGTTGCAACAAGTATTATTATTATCCCCTAGGGAATGACTATCTGATAAAGGCATAACGGGACCCCCACCGTTCACAAGAATGGGATTCCTGTTGTAATTGAGAATGTGTCCTGCCGCTCCATTCAATTCTTTGGGAGTGGTTGGAAATTTAAGGGAACCTGTCACCTCCGACCAGCTAAAAAAAGTCTTGGACAGTACCTTAGAAAACACTGTTAAGTCTCCTCAATGCTTCTAATCCAGTTAATTTGCATTGCTGCTGTGGGATAAAAACAACTTTCATTTCTCTTGTCCTCTTTCATTTATCCAGTCAAGGAGGCGGCAGAACTTCTGGGTCCAATCAAGCTCCCCACATCCTCATGGCTTCTCTGGCTCGGACCCATGCTCCTCCACACTTCTCGAACTTTATGTGACTACGCTCTAGACATGCACGATCAACCTGTGAGTTCGAAGGCGGCATCCATGGTCAGCTCTACAGGTGCACTGCATGCATGATGCACCTGTAGAGCCGGCCATGGATGTGCACGCTTTCAAACTGGAGTGTAGTGACGTAAAGCTGGGGCAATGCGGAGGGGCATGGGATACGAGCCAGAGCTTCTGTAAATAGTTTTAATCCCACAGCAGATTAACTGGATTAGAAGCATTGAAACAACTTTACAGTGTTCTCTAGGGTGTGGGGTCTTTTTAGCTGGGTAGAGGTGACCGTTTCCTTTAAGAAATAATCACACATTCATATAGATGACGTGATGGCCTGGTAAGGAGAAAGCATCACTAGGAGCCATTGCTAGTTGAAATCTAAAGGGGGATGAGGTGGTAATGGTAAAAGCAAGAACAACAAGAATTAGTTTTTAGTACAAGTTTTCTGTGTTGTACAAGCTTTGAGGCCCTTTTATGGTAAAACGATTTTGTCTGACTGTGCTTCCCTCAGATCAGTAGATGCCATCTGATTAGAGGATGAAGAGGCAGCGGAGGTGTGACCACTGCAGGAAGGAGACTACTGACAGATTGGTTATTTTATTTGATACCAAATGTCCAAAGTTATACTCAGTTGTTTCTATTAGGACCTCAGTAAAGCAAAGGGAACGTCCAACTAGCTATCTGCTACAATTTACTTCCCTGTCCCTCTCAATAAAATATTCATGGACATTGGAACTTCATGGGGAGTTAATTTATCTACGTATATTTTTATTTTACAATGCCTGTCCTGGTCTCAGATTCCCTTTAATAAGTATCCCGTCTAGGGTTAAGAAATATTTTTGAATGGTTGAAATATGTTTCAGCTCTGTGATGCTGCTTTTGTAACACATTAAATTCACAAGATGATACTAACAGCTGCTGCCTCGGGGAACCTGCGGCTGTCACATGATACAACACTGGCCCAGGGGTTGGCTTGTGCCGATCGCTTGATCGCGTGCATAGACCTCCGTCTAGTGCTGCTGAATGGAGACATAAGAATAAAATGAAAATAGATAAATAGCATATTGAGCTTTAGGTCTCTTGACAAAAATCAGACATATCAAAAATCCTCAACGGAGACAGTAGATTCAGAAACGCAGATGGTTAGATTTATATGAGGCGAGAATGTGTTTTATCTCTGTGTATCAGAGAAGATGAAGGAAGAGGAGCTGAATAACAAGAGTTGCTTGGAAAGAGCTGAAAGCCACAAGTGCTGGCACTGAGCTGCGGTTTGATCGCTGATACCGTGGAGAGACTTTAATTGCATTGTTGTTCCTGTTGACAGCTTGTGATAAAACAATTTGGAGGCAGGAGGCCGGCTCTGGCCAGGCTTGATGGAAGCTAGGCAACGCATTGCAGGAAATATGTTCATAAATGTAGCTGAACTGTATAACATGGTGGGGATCGTTCATCAGTAGGGATAGGGCCATACTGGTATGTATTATCCCAAAACATTGGGATAATAAAAATATGTAACCTAAGAACAAAACCATAACCATGAACTACAGCAAATAATGTTTTATTAAATAACATACTGTAGCTACATCTAACAATGTGTGTTCCTATTGTAAGGTCTTAGAAATTATGTCATTGCAAATGGTCTTGACAATAGGTACTTTTTCCAAACCTGTTTCAATCTCCTAAGAAAAAATCCACAGATTATGCCACATATCTCTGATAGATATAAGTCCGACCTCCAGGACCCACACCTATCTCTCAAATGAACTTTATGCACTGCATCTTGTATGTTATGGTCAGGTTTTTATGGTTTGTATGCTGACTCTTGCCCTCTTCCAAAAGTACATATACAGGCAGTTCCCGGATTACGTACAAGATAGGGTCTGGAGGTTTGTTCTTAAGTTGAATTTGTATGTAAGTCGAAACTGTATATTTTATAATTATAGATCCAGACAAAAAACGTTTGGCCCCAGTGACAATTGGAGTTTAAACATTTTTTGCTGTAATGGGACCGAGGATTATCAATAAAGCTTCATTACAGACACCTTACAGCTGATTATTGCAATCTGACACTATAGTAAAGCATTCAGAAAGCTTCACCAGAGGTCAGAGGGGTCTGTCTGTAACTATGGGTTGTCTGTAAGTCGAGTGTCCTTAAGTAGGGGACCGCCTGTATAGAGCATTTCTAAGCAATAGAAACGGACGTGTGAGAAATGGGAGAAGGTGCTCGGTGGATGGCCATGAGTATGTCTCTTAACTGAAGCCATTATACACTATGAGAAGAAGGCTAACTTTGTAATGTGCTGGTCTTTGTTTGTAATGAAATTTATGTGGAAATAACTTTGATACAAAGTACCTACTATTAAAGAAAATCTATAATTTGTTTTCATGCATTGTGAACCAAACATACCTTTAGAATGCTGTAGTTGCACTGATGAAGAAACATATCTTGTTTAATCCCTGTTCTGAGTGGTTTTGCTCAAAAAACAATTATAAAATTCAGGACCTGAGGAAAGTTTGGTGCATATTTGCAGCTGTCTTTCTCTGAGCTTCCTGAACTGTCCAGACAGGACTAATCAACCTGAGCTGGATGGCTCATACACAGCAGCTGCAGGATAGTGCAGTGGTTGATTACTTCTGCCTTTCAGGAACAACACATTGAATACAGTGTTCTCTGAAGTATTGCATAATTAGGGTAAGAAGAGAAGCCACAGCCACAGGAGAGACAGTCTCATCATAATTTTATAATTGTTTTTTCAGCAAAACCACTCAGTTCAGGGATTAAACAAGATATGTTTCTGCATCAGTGCAGCTACAGCATTCTCAAGGTATGTTTGGTTCACGATGCATAGAAACAAATAGTAGATTTCCTTTAACCCTGATTTTGCTTTCTACTCTCAGTACAGAGGGGTGGTGAGACTGCTCTATCTTAGCTACAATCAACATGAATTGACTTTATAAGGAGTTGAGCACTGATCATTTTTGGTTGCTCCCCTATTTTGACTTGTTCTCTCTCATATTGATACTACCTACTATACCAATATATTTCTACTTGTAAAAAATAATACCAGTAATCTTTGAGCAGTGCCACAATGCAGAAACAGTAGTTCATAGAAACATATTGATTTTCTCTGCAAACTTCCCATTTCTGAACCTATAAGGAGAGTCTATTGGATATACTCGCAAAAAACTAGTTTGATAAAATTAATATGACACTAAAGGACATTTACCACCACATTTATGGGTGGTAGACCATCCCCATAAGTATGCTCATTACCTTAGGGGTGATGGGGTACTCCTTCTGTCATGCTTCGGGCTGTCTTCTATAACAAAATAGGGACTTTTAAACTTTATACAAATAAGACGGAGGCGCTCACATCTTGGCTAGCCAAGCACCTCCTGCCTTCTTCACAATCTTATTTATTTATGCTTCTTCTGTTTTCTTCCCCCCCATGTAGGATAGCCGCAAGCACAGCAGGCAGTGGGTAAACTCACACATTCCCGTGAGCTACCTCTCGAGGTCCCCCTTCTCTGGCGCGAAGTCACAACAAATTCCTGTGTGTGTCTCTTGAGCAACCGCACTTGTCTCCGTCTGGCTGTGCAAGGGAGGTTCCTCAAGCGCATGCGCAAGGTTAACAGACAGCCAGGTGACAACACTTGCGGCCTACATATGAGGAGAGAAACAGAAGGGGTGTGAATAAATTAGATTCCGATGGCACCAGGAGGCGCTCAGCTAGCCGAGATGTGAGTGCCTCCGTCTCATTTGCATAAAGTTTAAAAATTCTATATTTCCTTACAGAAGACGGCCCGGAGCATGCCATAAGGAGTCCCCCATCACCCTTAAGGTAACGAGCATACGTTTGGGGATAGTCTACCACCCCTAAATGTGGTGGTAGATGTCCTTTAAAGGAGAGCTGTAATTGGTTGCCATCTGCAACTAAGAACATTATTACTGTTAGACAGCTTGATAAATCTGCCCCAATATATTTAAACATCAAACTGAAAGTAAAGGGGTTAATCCTCACTGCCAGAGCTGTTTAACCAAACACAGAGAGATTAGATGTGAGCTCCTGCAGCCTCCATAGACACACACTGTGCAGGTTGGAATGTGTATCTCTATGGGAGGGAGTAGCTTGATTTTATTTTTAAACTAAGAATAATTTGTTAATGAAGCACATTAAAAAATGTCAACCACAAATAAACCCATATACAATATTAAAAATAATCTCAAATGACGGCTACAATTTAAATACTGTCTCGATCCACCTAACAAATGCGATCTAAGCTGAAACGTGTGTCAGGGTGCCATCATCCCGGAGGATTCCCTTAATTATATTATTTTAATATTATATAGGCAGTGTATCTAATGTATCTATTAACAGTACTTAGAACTTTTCTTTGTATACCACTTGTGGAGTTTTGTGGAATCTGCCTTTTGTGAACATTGTTACTTTCACTTCGCCTTGTGGTAGCCTTGCTTTCTTCTTTTTAATTACATGAATTGTATTTTATAATAAATTAGCAAAAATAACTACATTTCTGGGTTTTTTTTCTGTTAAGATGGTGTGCAGAGTGTAGCAAATAAAGAACTTTTTTTGATCTTACTAATTGGCTGCAATGAAATAAAGAGGGAAAAAAGTGGGTCTGAATACTTTCCGTACCCACTGTATACGGAGTCTATAGAACACGTCTACAGGAATACTTTTAAGAAATTTCTTTTATTTCTTGCTGTAAAAAAACATCATCCACGAGAAACAAATACATTATCAGCCTGGACGTAGTGTAAACAGACTGTTTCATCCTAAACTGACTTATTCATGGTCAACCATGAACAAGAAATAAAAGAAGACTTTTTTTAAAGTATTCCTGTGGACGTGCTGGAGTTATTCCTTGTTTGTGGACCACTGTATATGGACACCACACAGTACTAGTACTATTATCATGTATATATGAGCACTGCACAGTACTTTTACCCTTATAATATATGGCCACTGTACAGTACTACTACTCTTATCATGTATATTTGGGCACTGCACAATACTAATACTCTTATCATATCTATATAATTATAGTACTGCACACTGGTACTTTTATCCTGTATATAGTATACTGTTTCCTTTCCACTGGTTCTACTAATTTGTTAAAACAGCCGTACATGGAATGTTTATGGTTGTATGTTCACTGGTTGAATCTTCTGATATTTATCAGCATTGTTTGAGGAAGTGGTTTATAGGAGTTTTGCAAGTAAAAAACATGTTCAGGCCAAAGAGAAGCCAATTTCTTGTAAGAAGTGTTGTCTAAAGTAAAAGGTCCTGTTCCCAGGCTCTTTTCTCTACACAGGAGGGCATAGTAAAAAGGCGGAAGAGGGCTTCAGATTTTTTAAAATGTAGTTTCTTATATTCTGGGAAGTTCTACAATTCTCTAATATACTTTCTGTGAGATTCTTACATACCCTAAGACATACCCTTTCACAAGGCCACTGCGGAGACATATTTTTAATGACGCAAATTTTTTGCCAGATACACTTCCCCATAGACGTCTATGGCGTCTGGCCACAGTGCAATGTGTGCCATCGTATCGCACAGTGCACAGGAAAAAGGCGTGCTTTATCTTTTTTAGAAGCGTCAGAACACTTATCTGTTCTAGAACATCTGAGAAATCCAAGCAGGGGTCCTGACCAATTTCATTCTTTCCTATTGATCCGCTGTAAACCTTGCGCATACAATTCATTTGCATTAGTTGTGCATGTGACTTCATGCTGTCACTTCTGCTCTTTAAGATGTGGGCACATCCTGTTTGACTTAAGAATAGACGACAATCACCATTCTATAAAAAGTAACTCATAGTATTAATCATCGGTGTTAGTTTTCTGTAGGCAGGACATTCTTATTTAATAATTACAGAAAAACCTTTTTGAGCTCAAAAATGTTTCACTGTAATTATTAAATAAGATCATGCTCAAAGGAAAACATAAAGAATGCAGGACAAAGTGATCAATGGAGTCTGCAAAAATGTAGTCGCTAAAGCAGCCGTCATGGTGACCTATCCATTTTAGAGTTCAAGGTGGCAACATCATTCATAGCATGGCTCTCTTCTCATTCCTAGGTACCAGCTAGGTCCTTCTTATTGCCAGAATGATATCCCTTTAAATTTAGATCCAGACGCACCTGCCCTTTAATTTCAGGTGCTCTATATGGTTCCATTCTTATTTGTGGACCTCAGCAGGGTTTCTCTTACATTCACATTAGCATCAAAGTGACTATATTTTTCCTTGGCATTTTTTTGGCTAAAATCTGACAACCTTTCACTACTCAATGCCGTCTCTTTACATCCCTGCCACTACTGATCAATCAATGTCATTATCTGCAAACTTTTATGTGCAAATGTCTCTATTGTCATATGCATGGTCCTGGGATGGAGCTAATGATATTGATTACTTGGGGATGGTGAGGATTTAGGAGTGCATTAAAGACTTCCCACAGTTTCAGCAAGCAGGCTGTGGAGGTATTAAAAAAAAAAAACTGTACTTACCTTCGTCACTCCCATCGTGCTGCAGTCTGTCAAAGCCGCAGCACACTAAACTCTAAAGCCAGAATGTGGATTTCAGAGCTTGATATCTTCCTCTATAAGTCCAAAGTTCTGTCATTTGAAAGGGTTTTTCACTGAAAGTTAGAAAATGGTCTTTGATCTTCTATAATGCAGGTAACATGGATCCTGTTCTCACTAATGGGTGGCAGGCCAAGCATGTACCCTGCTACTCCACTCTATTCTATGGGAGCTCTAGTGATAGCCGTTGGATTGGAATGCTTTATATCCAGGCTTTGAGACAGTCCACACTTTAAAGGTTTCCTTTTCTTTGGATGTTCTGTACTTAGCTTGTAATGGATGCACTTTTCTCAATAACATATCAGACATACACTGTTTCACTTAATCTCTCAGCACTCTAAGGGAACAATGTACGTAGAGTGGATGCCCGACGCTCAACAGTTTATAAATACATAATGGAATATTTACAAAATATGGTAACTATATATATATATATATCTGTCAAAACACAAAATCACAATCTGTGGCTTTCCAACTGTAAATACAACTTCCATCAAGAGGATTTGCCCATTGTAGTTGTTGTTGAGTTACAGGTTGGGAAACACCACTGCACAGTCTGTCTACGACGATGGCTACAATGGGATTCTTTGTAGACATGTCAATT
The DNA here is from genome assembly GCF_040894005.1 of Engystomops pustulosus. NCBI lineage: Eukaryota > Metazoa > Chordata > Amphibia > Anura > Leptodactylidae > Engystomops > Engystomops pustulosus. Next base: position 54,172,622 of record NC_092420.1, on the reverse strand, counting down.
GTGTTTCTGGGCAGATGTGATCAGTGTTAGTTTGGAAAAGTAGATTTAGCTTCAAAGGTTTTTTTTAAAAAAAAATCTAATTTTTTTTTAGTTAAAAAAATACAGCATACACTTTTTAATAGATATCTGCATTGTATGTCACCGTTTTGGGGAATGATATATTTTCTGTAGGACTGTAAGACTTGTAATATCTCATAAGAACTGCAATCAAAAAAGCTAAAAGAAAAGCGGACAAAAAGCCCTATGTGTGTGGGAAGCATAAATCAGGTTATTCTTATACTATATAAGAACACTTTTTATTCACAGCTGTATTAGGGCTAGGTGTGGCACCTCTGTGACATACTTCTGCACAAGCAGCAGTTTAGGGCTCATGCATGTATCTATACTTGGGGGAAGGGGTTGGGGCAGGTGTTCTCCTCAAGTCTGTGGCAGGAAATAAAATGTCATAAGTATTTCACAAGTATTTTACAAGTGTTTGTAGCTGCATTGTCTCTATAAGAGCACATCACCACCATAAAACTAATCCTACCAGATGTTTATTATAGTGTTGCCCGATAATATTGTATTGGTTATATTATATTAAGAAGGAACCTTGTATAAGTCTTGTTTGCACAAATAGTGGTAAGATCTGAAGTGATCCTATGTATGTGTTGCAACTTCTTAATGGATTGAGATCAGAGTCACACCAATCAGATGTATATCTTCTATTTAATATCTTCCATACATATTTTCGGGGCTGGGAAAATTACTGCAAGCTCAGTCCTATTCACCTCCACAGGCCTAAGTGTACCTATCCCTGCTGCTTTTGGTCAAAAGAGGTATTGGGGGTTGGACACCAACAATCCGTTAATGATGATGACCTATGAAGGCTTCAGCACACAGTACTACTTACATTATAGACATGTTTGGTCAATGGTTGATCTATTTTCCACATGGAACCTCTAAATTTGTCTGTAGACATTGTGGACAACACAAGGATGAAATCTGTGTTCTGTTTGTGCCTTTTGCTGATCCATATAGTATAACATTCATTTGTTGCCAAAAACTGACCAAAAATGGGCTTTGGTCTAAGGCGCAGGCACAGGCGTCTGTGACATAGGTGGCAGGTAGAAGCATGAGCATGGCACAGGGGGTGTATTCAGTGCTCTGGGCGGTGGGTATTTGCCAGTGTTGCAGGGCAGAAGCACCAGGAGATCATTTGCATATTTATAAAAGTGGATTTTTAACAAAAAGTGGAACAAAGAAAAAAAGATTTCCTGGACGGAGTGAGCACTGAGAAATCTGTGTCTGGAGCTGCTTGAGTAGGTTGAGTAGATTTCCTCTATTAGACAGGCGTGCTGTTCATGAACATAACACATGAACACAAATCTATTATATATGGCACCATGAAAACTTGGGCTTGTCACAACACTCATCTGCTGTGACCTAAGGACAGCGGATTCTGGAAAAACTTGCTTCATGTGTTTGGGATTTACCAGTCCAATTCTGAACTGAACAAGTCATTTCAGCCCAGCAGTTCTACATGTGGCCAGTAAATCCTGACAGAAAAAGCTGACAGAATTTTTTTTCCTTCGCGCCTTATTTTTACACTTACAACTTGTTCTTTTTTTGGCAGCAAAATTGTGGCGCTACTCGTGAATCCAACAGTTTTCAGGCACTTCTATGTTTAGGACTTTGTGGCACAATTTTTGGTGCACAATAAGGCCCCTTCCACACTTGCGTTGCAGATCACGTCAGAGTTTGATCAGGGTGCGATCAGGGTTTGTTCAGTGAAAAACTGACATTTTGCATCAGAGTGCAATCAGTTTTCAGTCAGAGTTTGTTCAGTGTCTCAGTTTTTCATGCGTATTTTCAATGCAATTTCAATGCATTTTTCACGCGCAGCTAATGCGCATGAATGGACTCAGGACTGAGCTCTATCTTTTCTATGGCAATTGCTGCGTGAAAAACACAATTGATGCATCTCCATAGACTTGTGCGTGAGTCTGAAAAAAGACCCATTGATTACAATGGGGCAGATTTACTTACCCAGCCCATTCGCGATCCAGCGGCACGGTCTCTGCGGTGGATTTGGGTCTTCCGGCGATTCACTAAGGCACTTCCTCCGACGTGCACCAGATGTCACTGCTGCGCTGAAGAGCATCTGAACGCACTGGAGTACACTGAGCCGGGCTGAGTGAAGGTAAGCGCGTGCCGAGCGACACTTTTTTTTAAAAATGCGGCGGTTTTTCCGAATCCGTTGGGTTTTCGTTCGCCCACGCCCCCCCATTTCCGTCACGTGCATGCCGACGCCGATGCGCCACAATCCGATCGCGTGCGCCAAAAACCCGGGGCAATACAGGGAAAAATCGTCGCAAATCGGAAATATTCGGGTAACACGTCAGGAAAGCGCGAATCGGGCCTTAGTAATTGACCCCCAATGAGTCAGAGTGCAATGCAAGTTCTGCAAAAGCACGCGCAGAAAACGTGTGTGAAAAATGCAAGTGTGAAAGGGGCCTTAGAGTTCTATTTCACCTTCATTGAATGGGGGGGGGGGGGGGACAGTTCCAAACCTTTTTGTTTGTGTGCCAAATCATTTATCCCTTGCACCACACACTTACATCCCACTGAAAATTATAGTATGTTCCATGCTTCCTTCACCACCTCCTCCCAAATTAATAAATACCTGTCAAAGAGCTAGCACGTCGAACCAACTAACCTGTGTACAAACGACACAAAGTAGTAGAATGTTTTTTATTCTTAGGATAGGGATAGGATTTCAGATTTGTAGAGTTTTGAACCACCAAACGTGGTTGCTTTCAGATTTTCCAAATTCAACTAACACTGAGTGATCTGAATATTCTTGTTAACAAATTTCAGGAAAAATGAATCTGAATGTTTTTACAAAAATATTCAGATGACTCAGTATTAGGTGTCATCATCAATGAAAAATTAAATTGGTGTCAGCAAGTGGAAAAACAATACAACTTTTTAACCAGATTTCCATATTTTATCACGAGTAAGGTGATGCTTTACTCCTTTTACCACACCGTGAGGACACTGGAGTTTGCCTGAGCAGCATGGGGCAACTGCATCTCATTTAGGGATAGTAAGAGATTGAATAAAATATTTAAAAAATCAGCTTCAATTTTGGGTCTTGCTTTAGAGGATTGGGATTGTACACTACAGCGAAAAATATTAGAGAAAGTATATAGGATTATTGATAATGTAGACCAGCCTCTATATGACTTAATTCGGTCTCAGCATAGTGGTTTCAGCTCACGGTTCTTACTCATGAGATGTCATACTGAGAGACATAGAAGATCATTTATTCCCTCAGCTCTTGCTATTGTTAACACAGATTTATGAATGCAGGAGTGTTATAATTTTTAAATAGGATGTATGTATCTTATTAATGTTTTTTTTATTTTTTTAATGTTGTGATGTTGTTGTCTTTTAACCCCTTCAGGACCTATTTTGGCCTCAAGGACACAGCCCTATTTTTCAAATCTGCCCGGTGTCACTATAACTGGTTATAGCTTTGGAATCTTTTAACATATACAGGGGATTTGGAGATTGTTTTCTTGTGACACATTCTACTTCAAATTACTTAAAAAATGTGGATGATATCTTTTGTGTCTAGTTATGAAAACAATGGAAATTTGGCAAAAATTTGGAAAAATTCTTCATTTTCAAAGTTCTAAATTCTCTTATTTTGAAGCATATAGAGGCTGGTCTACATTATCAATAATCCTATATACTTTCTCTAATATTTTTCGCTGTAGTGTACAATCCCAATCCTCTAAAGCAAGACCCAAAATTGAAGCTGATTTTTTAAATATTTTATTCAATCTCTTACTATCCCTAAATGAGATGCAGTTGCCCCATGCTGCTCAGGCAAACTCCAGTTATAGCACCCAAATAAATTCATAACTTACATTTCCCAAATCTCTCATGTACATTGGCATGATTTCTTTAAGATTTCACATATTTTTCTAGAATGTTATGAGGCTTAGAATTTGGGTGCCACATTTTTGGGGAAAATCACCAAAACCTGTATTAAGAGGGACCTGTTCAAATTACCCCATTATGGAAGCTACAACCCACTTTTAAAAAGTTTGTTAACCCTTTTGGTGTTTTATAGAGGTTTAAATAAAATGGAGGTTTACAAATTTTGGGCAGAAAATTAAACATTTGCAATAGATTATGAAAAAAGGCTCCACAAAGTTTGATACTCGATTTCCCCCGTGTGCTGTACGGGCACATGGCCGGGCATAGCAGGGAAGGAGCGCCTTTCAGAGCAGATTTGCATTGTCAAATTGTACAGGCTATAATTTTTTTCTTTTTTTTTAATGTGGATCTATAGGGGCTTATTTTTTGCCACATGAGATGTACTTTTCTGGTACATAATTTTGGGCCAGCTATAGTTAATTGATAAGAAAGTATATAGGATTATTGATAATGTAGACTAACCTCTACATGACTTAATTCGGTCTCAGCATAGTGGTTCTTACTCTTGAGATGTCATACTGAGAGACTCTTGTTGGTGGAGGAAAAGATAAAATCATGAATTTTTGGTAAGGTAATTTTTGGGCAGTTCACCATACCATAAAAATAATATGTTATTTTATTCTGTGGGTTGGCACAATTACAGAGATATGTTTTTCATAAAACAATTAAAATAGGACAAGCAAACGTGCTAAAACCCTTGGGTCCAATGTGTCTCCTGGAGATAATAATGACTTGGTCAGTGCAGGACATTGAGGAGTAATGGTCTGACCTACAGCAACTCTGCTCATGCTTCCTTGTGGTGTTTCCGGAATCAGAGTATAATCTGGGTCACCTCTAATTTTGATTGAAAGTAGAACAGCCATAATGAATTGTTCCATTATTAGACAATATGATAAACAATGATATAGAAAAGGCAAATGACAAAAGAAATCCTGTTTTGTTTGGATTTCCTGAGACACAAACTATGAAAAATGCATAGCGTTCTTAACTCTAGTGCCAGCATAACATATCCTATGAAAATTCTATGTGATCATAATAAACTGTTTGATGCTGAAACTGTATATCAGGTCAAAGAAAGCGGCCCTGTCAAGTCTCATGTTTTTCATATGATTGTCAGGCTTTAGCGCTCAAATACATGACAGTCATAGAAAATGCCCAAAGCAGTAAGCAATGGAAGCTGCTATACAGAGTATCCTCCAACAAGCTGGTAGGTAATAGGATCTATGGTAGTGGACTCATAGGATAAGAGGCTAAATAAAAGCAGAAGCAGACATAAAAAAAACTAATTAGATGGTCAAGGTGAAAGCCTTATGTTAAAAAAAGAAACAAACATACGTAAGGATATTTTCACATGAGACTTGGTAAAGCATCATCTACAAGGGTGGCATTGTAATAACCTAGCAAATATGCTATGTGCGCAGGTAGCCTTAAAAGTGTTTGCCCATGAAAGAAAGTTATCCATTTTTTAATCTCCTAGTGATGTTTACACAATAAAGATAAGTTTTAACCCCTTGACTAGAGATGACTATGACTATGATATGCTGTGTGCTGACAATGTGCTTAGATTATCAGGGTACAGGGTTTAGCTACACTTTTAATTAGCCTCTGAACATTCTACTAGTATCTGAAACATAGAAAAGGAGAGATGAGACAGATCAGAGATGAGGGATTATGAGATCCATAAGATGGATATAAAACACAATCACACTCTTAGCTCTGCTAACTCACCTAATCAATTAAACACATAGTCAGCTCTGCTCTCTCACCTATAACACACACAATAAGGTCTGCTGTATGCCTCCCTCTCTCCCTCCCTCTTTTCTTGTCAAACTCTTTAGGATGCTGCTTACCAGCAGGAAGTGCCTGTGTCTGAGCTGGTGTTGTAATGCGGAGGTGGTGGTGGTGGTGGGGGGGGGGGGGGTGAAGGGTGGCAGGAAGCATACAAGAGACGCTATCCATGAGAAGAATCTATGGTTGCATCCAGGGGCAACCATGATTGTAAACTTCAGGACTGATAGAGACAGCTTGAAATTATATCTGTGAAATGCAATATTTTTGCTAATAACAGGGTTTAGAGAATTATCCTTAGTACATTAAAGAATCATGTATTCGTGGGAATACCCCTTTAACAGGACAGCAATACTTTCTTGACATTTTTGAGTAAATAAAAAAATCTTTACCTACAGCTCTCTGTGTAAATTGCCAAGAAGGCGTTACAAGTCTCTGTGTATCTTTCTGTGTGTATGTGCCGGATAATTTCCGAAAAATAGTGCATGTGGCCTACAACATGTCAAGATAGCAGACATATTGGGGGTCATTGAGGCCCGAATCTCGTTTTTACGTCGGGTTACCCAAATTTTACCATTTTGCGCTGATTTTCCCTGAACTGCCCCGGGATTTTGGCGCACACAGTCGGATTGTGGCACCGGCATGCACGCGATGGAAATAGGGGGCGTGGCTGTTAGAAAACCCGACGGATTCGGGAAAACCGCCACATGATACGCGCTTACCTGCACCCGGCCTGGCTTGGTGAACATTATGATGCATTATGAAGCAAACAAATCTTGAGAGTGCTGTAGCTACACTGATGCAGAAACATATATTGGTTAATTCCTGTGCTGAGTGGTTTTGCTGATAAAACAGATATAACACTATGATAATGAAGCTCTGTCTCCTCTATCTCTGCTCTGACTCTTGCTTGTTTTCTGCTTCTCATAGCATGGGAGTTTTTCTCTGATTGCATCATCACCTCCTGCTGTTTTCTTCCTGCCAGACAAAATAATCAATTGCTGCACCATTCACCAGCTGCCGTGTATGAGTTATCAAGCTCAGGTTGATTAGTGCTTGACTAGTCATGCTTAATCATTCTTTCCTTAGCAGCCATTTGTAATTCCAAGCTCCTGTGTGTAATGTGTTACATACTGACCCAGCTTTCCCAAGGTCCTGAATGTTATAATAGTTTTTTCAGCAAAACCACTCAGCTCAGAGAGTAACCAAGATATGATCCTGCATCAGTGTAGCTACAGCATTCTCAAGGTATGTTTGGTTCACAATGCATCAAATCAAATGGTAGGTTTCCTTTAATCCCTTAGTAAAGAGACATTGGAACACAGGTATCATAAGTCTGGCTTTGTTCCTCTTTTTGGGTTTTTTTTTGGCTTTTCTACTGGTCAGATGAATCCTAGGGGTTTTTCCTTATTGATACATGTGACATTTGGTCTTTAGTGAATTTGCAAGGTTTTAAAACAAACGTCAGAAAAAGTTTCCAAAAGTCAGCTTTAAGCTCATTTATGCGCCTGGTCAGGGGCAACTGTAGATTTGCGCCAACATTTGCAACTTTTTTGCCACTTTTTGAAAAGTTACACGGTACACTGCCGAAAACTAGACAATGGCAACTTTAAAGGGTGACTGTCTTAGACCAAAAAAAGAGACGCGAATGAGCACAAGCACCATAAAATGTCACAAAAAAAAAGAAAAGGGCAATCAAAAAGTTTGATACATGTGCCCCATTGTTTGAAAACTTTATCTTGCCGCGTGCCAAAAGCAATGTACCCATATGCAGATTATTTTTTGTGGGATGATTTGTAGATTGGAACTATTGTGCGGAATATGAAACTTTTTGATTACATTTTATTCACTCTTTCTGGGGAGAAATCTCAAAAGTGGAGAAATCCAACAACCTAGCCTGAGGTCCAAATCAGAGATCTGTAAGGGTGGTGACTAAAGGATTAAAGACAAGAGAATGGAAAGAAGTAAATTGGTTTATGCCACTGTATTGTACTACTACAATTGTGTTACATTATAGTTATAGTTCCAATGGGGCTTAGCTACTGATATGCAACTTACAAGCTAATTCCTGGTTTCTGACGTGCTCTAGAAGACTTCATTATTACGAAGGCCACATGAACATTTTAAACATTTTGTATCAGCGCCAGGTATCATCAAATTTCTGGTTGTGACGGTCATACTATCAAAAAAAGGAGAGAAGGCCACAGCATCCAATATGATGAAAAAAGGTTAAACCTTTATTCACACCGACATAGAAAAAAGTGCACATTTACTTACCCGGTCCATTCGCGTTCCAGCGGCGGCTTCTCTGACGAGCGTTCGGGTCTTCCGGCGATTCATGAAGGTCCTGCGCCCAATGTCCACCAGGTGGCGCTGCTGCGCCGAAGTCTGCCGCGGTGCCCCGGAGTTCATCGTCTTCATCATGGTGCATGTGAGTATGGCCCGTGCGACCAATTTTTTTTTAAAATGTGGCGGTTTTTCCGAATCCGTTGGGTTACCGTTCGGCCACGCCCCCTGATTTCCGTCGCGTGCATGCCAGCGCCGATGCGCCACAAACCGATCGCGTGCGCCAAAATCCCGGGGCAATTCAGGGAAAATCGCCGCAATTCGGAAATATTCAGGTAACACGTCGGGAAAACGTGAATCGGGCCCTTAGTAAATGACCCCCAATGAATCTTTGTGAATCGAAACATTGCACTTTTCTCTATGCCTGTGTGAATAAAGGTTTAACCTTTTTTCATCATATTGGATGCTGTGGCCTTCTCTCTTTTTTTTGTCTTGGACTATGGATCCTGCACACTAGGACCCTGGGCTGCGTGCATCAAACAAACAGCTTTTAGTAAATAGATTGGTTGCTGTCTTTTTACTTTTTTTGGTCATACTATCAACTGATAACTTATAGATCAGTAATGGCGAACCTTTCAGAGACAGAGTGCCTGAAACACCTGCAAAGTGCCAACATGACAATTTAAGCAGTAACATACTTATCCCTACTGTATCACAAGTTTCAATCATATTGGTGTCCTGAGGTCACCAAAACAATAGAAAGATGTAGAAATTTGAATTTTAGCTTCCCTCTAAGGGCTCCTGAAGAGGAAGAATCAAAGGACCCAGAGCAGGAGCTCTAATGATAATCTATCTCTGCCCACACCTTCTTGCTCCTCCTGTAGTGCTGGCACCCAAGGAGGTGTTGCTTTAAAATAACACTGAGCATGGCATGTCCTGGGCTGTCTTGGACTGCAAGAGGACATCTTGACTCCTGTCTGGCAAATTCTGTGCCTTGGTGTCCACAGAAAGGGCTCTGAGTGCCAGCTCTAGCATCGGTGCCATAGGTTCGCCACCACTGCTATAGATGTTGAATGTCCTGTGTTATCTGTAGATTGAATATGTCTTCAAATAATGACCAAAAGTGAGAGGAGCAGTAGATCCAGACCATGAAAGTCAAAAAAGCTTTCTGGTTGACCAGAAAATAATATTAATAGCCTATATGCATCATAAACCACCAATCGCTGACCTAGTCAGCTGTACAGCCATCTCTCTGTGTAGTGGCTGGAATGTGCAACTGCAGCCACGGCTCCTACTGATGAGAATAGGGACTGCTGTTGTACAGTAGTTACAGATTCCAGCCAAAGGGAGTAGTATGGCAGCAACCCGGATCCTGTACGGTAATTTGTAAAAGTGGTGCTTGCAGCTGAGGGTTCAGGTGCTCGAATCCAGGGTCAGTCATCGATGGAGGAAGCCACAGCACCCAAAGGATTAATTTTAAGCGTGCTTGAAAATGATTAATTAAAAATCGAAACATAGGGGTACATTTACTAAGGGTCTGTTGGACGCATTTCCGCCGGGTTTCGCATTTTTTCCGATTTGCCCTGAATTGCCCCGGGTTTTTGGTGCACGCGATCAGATTGTGGCGCATTGGCGCCGGCTTGCATGCGACACAAATCGGGGGGGGGGGGGGGGCGTGGACATCGGACAACCCGACTAATTCGAACAAACCAAGGAATTTAAAAAACAAACTGTTTCGCAAGATCAGCACTCACATGCAGCAGGAAGAAGAAGGTGAACTCCAGCGGACCTCAGCGGGGGAAGCGTCACATGCAGGAAATTGGACGCAAGATCTTAGTGAATCACGGCAGCTCTGTCTTCTCGTCTGACATTCCGGATCGGCGGCGTCAACGGGGCAGGTAAGTAAATGTGCCCCATAGTGTTTTTAATGCCTGGATGAAAATAAAAACTTTTGGAATTCAATCCTGTAACCTCCTCCATCGATACAGCTTCCAGCCACTACAGTTAGCAGGGAGCCATCTGCTTCTGGATGTGTGCGTTCTGTTTATAATGGACTGACTACAGGATCTAATTGCAGGGACTGAGTGTCGGCCACACATCAGATATTCATGGTCATTCAATCCCATGGACATTCCCTTTAAAAACCATGATGGATTTTGGTTTATGGGCCCCCTAAATGACCAGGATGGCTTGCTTATATTGGAAATAGAGATTTTGTTGAAGAGTTATGAGCTAGATTTTTTCCAAGTCAGATGATTTTGAGTTGTTTTCCAGCGTCTCCAGTGAATTCTTTGGGATTTTGCACTGTGTTTGTTTCTATGTCATTTTTAGGGCACAATGTAAATGAAGTATCATATAAGCCAAGTCACAACTTTTTAATAGGAATCTTTGCTCTGTAAGTTTACTTTCATTAGCACATCTGCAGTCTACAGGGAATTTTAGCACAGTTATGAGGATGTATTTTATATTACAATGTGAGTTTACAGGAATGTGTCATTATGGTGGTTACCGATATCGTTGTAATCTATAATAGCTTCCAGAGATTCAAATAAATGTCGTCTTTCTTTTTATTATAAGTTAATGAGAAGTGTTTTCATCATGTACGATCTAGAACCTTACTGTTATTCCTTCTATTTCACTATGAAGTCTGATAGTAAAAAGAAAGTGCTGATGAGAGGACCCATGAAATGTGTGCGTGTATAATCCTTGATATTTTTGGGATAAGAGTGCCCCCTGCAGGCTGTCAGTTTATAACAGCACTTCATAAGATCAGTTTTTTATTTATTGCTCTCTGAATTAGGGAATAGCGTACTTTGGCGTCCTCTGTGGGTAAATACGACAAATTGATGCTCTTAATTTAGTCCCTGGGAAGTTTCCTAAACATTCAGGGTCAGGAATGACTTCAGGTTTCAGATTAGGGATTTGGCTTTGCTAGCAGCTTGTTGTTATGGTCTTTTGGTAAAGTTCTTTTTTTTTCTTTTCAGGACAAGATACACCATCGGGAGGACAAGGTAATCCAAATATCACATATATAACTTTTGTAGGGTTGTGTTTTAATAATAAGCTTTGTTTATATAGCACCATCATATTCCATAGCACTTTACAAATTCACGGGGTACATTTACAAATAAAATAAGACAATATACAGTAAAAAAATTGTTATATGGAACAATAGGAGTGAGGGTCCTGATCACAAGAGTTTACAGTCTATGTGGATAAGGGGTAACACAAGAGGTATAAGAGCTTGTATAATGGTCCAGACATTCTTTATAAGGAAACAGAAAAAAAATAATTTAAAAAATAAAAAATGCTGCTGCTCGAACCAGTCATCAGCCGCCATCTTATATATAAAGTTCAATATATAAAGGTCAATGAGACCGCAGAGAATCCTGGGGCTTGGTATCTGGTGTTTCCCGGATAACGGACAGGAGGGGAACAGAGGATGGGTTAGTAAAGATAGTTGCAGTTTCATGCAGTAGTTGTGATAGGCGTGCCCAAAGAAAGGGATTTTAAGAGTGTGTTTGAAGTTTTGGAGGTTCAGAATTAGTCCGATAGTCCGAGGTAGACCATTCCAGAAAATTGGTGCTTACACTTATATGTGTAATTCTTTTTCCAATTCTGCAACCTGAGATTGTAGCAAAGTTTAACGTGACTTTGTGGAATGTGATAACGTCATCATGATATATTATATCAGAAGACAAACCAAATGGACACTTTCCATCATGTTGCTGTTTATGTACATTTATACGGCTGTCCAGTGGACACCTGTAAGGATTTAAAGGGATATGGAGTAGATAGAACCTTTTTTTCCATCTAGACTATTTATGAGCTATTTGCAGAATATGTCATAAATAGGTGATTGATGTGGGTCCTACCTTTGGGACCTGCACTTATTTTGGGAGCAACTACAGCCAGGCACAGACACTTTCCATACTGATATGTGCCCCCTCTGGCAGGATCTGCTCTTCTTTTAGCTTCTTATGCCCTGTTTTTTTAAAGGCTTTTAAAACTATGCAAATGAGCCTGAGGGGCTCCAGACTCCATAGCAGTTAAAAACAAGGGCATAAGAAGCTAAAGAACAGAAGATTCTACCAGAGGGGGCACACACCAGAATGTCTGTATGTTTGGTTTACAATCCATGATCTAGTGAAAGATGTCCTTTAAATTTACTAGTCTACGGAAATTGACTGAATAAAACTACTGACAGCTTCTTTGTTAAAATATTTGTGAGTCCAGTCCTATTTTAGTTACTTGCCATCCCATTGATGTGTTGTGGACAGACAACATTAAAGGAAACCTACCACTACCACCCTATAAAATCATTCGAGCAGACCACCTGGTAGGCTATTTAATACTAATGCCAGCACATACTTTAGTTAGGCACGGCAATAGTTAGTTTAGCTAAAAAAAAAATGTTTTACTTACATATGTAAATAGCCCTCCGGTGCTACCCTACGTCATCTTCGGAAGGGAGATGGCTTCCGATCTTTAATTATTCCCGCATCCTTCAGTGTAACCGTCCTCCTTTGGGTGCCGAGAGCCGTGACGTCACCAAGCTCTCGGCACCTATCGCCGGCCGGCTGTGCGAGAGTTAGTATCTGCGCATGCGCGATAGGTGCCGAGAGTTTGGTGATGGCTACAATGAAGGAGGCGGGAATAATTAAAGATCGGAAGCCATCTCCCTTCCGAAGATGACGTATGGTAGCACCGGAGGGCTATTTACATATGTAAGTAAAACGTTTTTTTTAGCTAAACTAACGATCGCCGTGCCTAACTAAAGTATGTGCCGGCATTAGTATTAAATAGCCTACCAGGTCATCTGCTCGCATGATTTTATCATGCGAGCAGTGGTAGGTTTCCTTTAAGGATTCAGTATCAACTAGAGATGGTCGAATCGATTCGAAAGAAGAGGAATTTGATATGAATTTCACAGAAAATTTGATTCGTCACAAATCTGGAGTTTACGCTGATTCATGGGGAAAAAGTTTTTTTTCTCCCACGCTTTTTAGCTAAATGGCCGCGAGCACAACGTGTTACATGGGGCAGAGAACTCTGGGAAGGAGAAAGGAACACCCTCGATGACATCTGCAGACCTGTGAGCCAATCAGTGACCGGCAGGCTTATGTGATGTCACACAGCCCTATAAAAACTGTCAGCCATTTGCAATCTCTGCAGCTGCTTCTACCATACTGTGCTGTAGTGATTTCTGCTCCAATCCAAGGCTGTGCATTTAGGGGGATCTGTATACCCCAATTAGCAGGTTTTTTGTTACTGAAACCACTAGGAAGAAATCTGTTTAATATCCACACAGATGATGTAGTGATTTATGCCTCTCTCCCAGGGTGTGCCTTTAGGGGGATCTGTATATCTGTTTATAGAGTGATTTTCGCTCCATTTACAGGGAGTCTGTTGTGGGGTATCTGTATAACGCAAATTCCCATACTTTTGTGTTGCTAAAGTTGAGAGCAAGAAATATGTGTCAAATCCACGTAGTTTATAGAGGGATTTTCGTTCCAATTACAGGGTGTCCGTTGTGGGGTATCTGTGTAACGCAAATTCCCAAACTTTTTGTGTTGCTAAAGTTGAGAGAAAGAAATACGTTTCAAATCCACGTAGTTGATTAACCACTATGTCAAACAGAAAGGTGGCAGGTGGAGCAGGCAGAGGTCACAGCACGAGTGACTCGCAGCAGGGGTGACTCTGTGAGGCCAGAACTGCTGTTGTCATCTAGCGGCAGTGTGTTGATCAACAACCCAAAGGTTGTTGATTGGTTGACTAGATCACCCAGTTCCTCAAATATAACATCTGACAACCCCAGCCAAGTCCATGGCTTCGTCAGATACAACAATAATTTGGCATGGCCCAGGAGCAGGTCTGCAGCCCTCACCTGTCCTCAACCAGCTTCTGTCCTGTTCATTTCCCTCAGCCAGAGAGCTACTAGGTGGTCTGGGCTCAGTGCCACTATATAGCGAGGACAAAGTGTTTGAGGACAGCCAGCAGCTGCTTGGCAGTAAAGAGGTGGGGCAGACATCCACTGCTTCATACAGTAGACAGGCTGTGCTTACTGACACCGTTGAGGAGAAAAGCAGTGACAGGGAAAAGCAAATTGATGATGATGTAGCCCATCGCAGGTAGCCAGGTGTAGCAAGAGATTCATCATTGTTGGGCGAAGAGAGTATCAGCTTCCGCGTCAGGCAGGGGAGCAGGCAGCAAGTCGCTTCCGTGGCTGTGAGTCAGCAGATTGGCAGCAGTGCGAGGATGGGAACCAAACGGCCACGGGGTACAAACCCCACTTCGGAGGTCCAAGTTAGCAGTGGTAGCATTAGTAGTCACAGTGCAGAGTGTTGGCATTAAAATCACCACCTCGGCGGTGTGGCAGTTTTTGTTAAGGCACCAGTGGAGCCGAGCGTGTGTATATGTAGAATCTGCGGGTAGACAGTGAAGTGTGGCCAGGGAGCTAACACTGGCACCACGGCTCAGCGTCACCATCCAATAGCCTGGGAGAAATGTGGAACAGATGTGGAGGTCCATCCTACCGCCGCAGCAACAGCAGCAGAACCTAGTGGCACACATGCCATTTCAGCCAGTCAAGGCTCCAGCACCTCTGTCAAAGGGAGCTGTTTTTCTTTGACATCATCTCCCGCCCAGATGCTCCTGCTCCTCGCTACCCATGGCGCCAGCAGTCATTGAAAGAGGCGATTACAAAGAGACAACTGTATGCGTCCAGCCATCCTAAGGTACAGAATCTGACCATGCTCTTGTCCAAGTTGTTGGTACTGCAGTCCCTCCCTTTCCAAGTTGTGGACTCTGCACCCTTCAGAGAACTTATGGCTTGTGCCGAAACGTGGTGGAGAGTTCCAAGCCGCAATTATTTTTCCAAAAATGCAGTGCCAGCCCTTCACAAATATGTAGAACAGAAGGAGGGCCAGTTTCTTCCTAGGTGCACGGCAGTGCGGATGTGTGGCGCTGTAACTACGGTCAGGACCAGTACATGTCCTTTACGGCCCAATGGGTGAATGTGCTTCCTGCCCAGCCACACCAAATCATTCCACTGCTTCATGTCCTGGAAATTATGCTGCAAAATCTGTCTGGTCAGGGCACTGGAGAAGTGGAGACTACATCTCATGGCCACATGAGTCCGGTGGGGGCTTAACTGGAGAATGAGGACATAAGAGCACAAGCAGAGTCTGGTGAAATCAGTGGTTTTTCCACTCAGATGACAAGAGAGGAGGAGCAGGAGCACCCGGAGGAGGTAGACGAGGCTGAGGACCCAGAAGCAATATACAGTGGAGATGGAGGCCGAGAGTCGCTCCGAGTCACTTGCGCAGATGGCCCGCAGCATACTGCTTTGCCTAACTAGTGACAGCCGAATAGTCAAGATCCGGCATAGGGATGACTTTTGGCTCTCCACTCTCTTGGACCCTCGCTACCGGGCAAAAATGGGTGACTTTTTTCCAGGCGTACTACAGAGAAATTCTGAAAAGACAGTTGGCCGCTGCCTTTGTGCGCCATTGTCCATCCTCTGTCAGGTCTGACCGAGGGATTCCTGGAAGTAATCACTCATGTACTACTGACACGGCTGCTGTGGGGAGATGGGGGGTAGGAGCAGTAGCAACTCCATCAGCAGAAGCTTAATTCTGGAGTCCTTACTGAGCAACTTCCTTCACCTGCCTAGTGAAGAGGGTTGCTGCCACCAGCAGAAGCAGCAGGACATAGAGCAGACCCTGCACCAACAGGTGGTGGCCTACTTGGACAGCACTTTACCACCCCAGTTAGAAGATCCCCTGAACTACTGGGAAGCCAAACTTGATGCGTGGCCCCAACTCTGTGGGCTCCTGCTGCTGCTGCTGCCACCTGCCACAATCCCCTTGAAAGCTAGGTCCGATGATTGGACCAATACGTAGTGGATTCTTTCCTAACTTATCGATATGTTCTGTTACCGATTTACCAATGCGATAACTGGGGGAGGGCTAGGAGCTGCTTATTTTAGTATAAGCAGCTAAAGTATTTTAATGACCTGACAGGGTCTCTTTAAACTTCTTCAAAGCTTTTGAATGCTTACAATGCAGTGTTCAGTACAACACAGACTTTTTAATGTTGCATTTTCATAAGATTATAAAAGCATAATTATCATAACTATAGGGGATTTATATTCCCTACATACAAGTACAATATAAAAATATTTATACAATTATCATAGTAGAAAGGAGCCTTGTCTTCATAAATATACAACTTAAGGCCATGTTCTCATGATACTAAAAGTATAAACACAAATGCAAAATACCAACCAAAAACATCCATGTGGAAGTGGCCAGAACATATTTTCACACTACTGTTGTTTGTCCAGCCATCATAGGATCAGAAAAATAGAAAAAAAAACAACATAAACTAGTTCTCTTAAGATAGGAATGAATGATTTTTTTTGCTTTGTGTTTCCATTTTCAAGTCAAAAGTACTTTATTGTTGTAAGCTAGTAGGAAAAGTATACAGTAGTGTGAACACAGCCTTGAAATGTTTTCCACTTTTAGCAAATAAACCTCACAGTTTTTAGATCTTTGCTTGCTGTCATTGAACAGAAAGCCCCGTTGCTTACTTTCTGTGAATAAACACCAGTCTCTGGTCATGTGATGCCACACAGGTGCACAGCTCGTTTATCCCTGGTCATGAGAAGTCACACAGGTGCATAGCTCATTGTAAACCCTGGTCATTTGATGCCACACCGGTGCACAGCTCGTTATATCCCTTGTCATGGGATTTCATACAGGTGCATAGCTCATTATAACCCTGGTTATGTGATTTTACACAGGTGCACAGTTCGTTATATCACAGGGAGTAATAAGAGTTGTGTGTTATAATGAGGCATGCACCTGTGTGACATCACATGACCAGGGATATAACAAGCTGTGGACCTGTGGGACATTTTTTGACCAGGGATATAAAAAGCTGTGCACCTGTGTGACATCACATGACCAGGGATATAACCAGCTGCGCACCTGTGTGACATTGTATGACCAGGGATATAAAAAGCTGTGCACCTGTGTGACATCATATGACCAGGAATATAACGAGCTGTGCACCTGTGTGCACAAATCAACAGGGACTGGTTTCCATTCACATAAAGTAAACAACTTTTTATTATACATACAATAACATTTATTTGCTGAAAGTGGGCAAACCCTTTAAGGCTTTTAAAGGGGTTATGCCACAAAACAATTGGCTGCAAAAAGCTGTCAAAGAGGTTAAAATATTTCAAAAATCTATTTGTAATGGTTACCTGGAAGTAAAGATTCCTTTCTATTTGTTATTATGATGCTTGTTCAGCCTCTATTCTTCTCCACACAGAAGCAGATGTGGGAGGGGCCTAGCCAGGCACATGCACAGCACTGACAGCGGCAGTTATTGCACAACTCAGTGCTACAGAGCGCTCAGCCGTCAGAGTCTCCTTCCACCTGCTGTGCTCAAATAGTCCCTGCATTATTGATCCAATAGAAGTCCAATAGAAATGTGTCGTACGCCCCATGTTAAAAGTGCACCAAAAAAGTTGGTGCAGTCTGTCAAAGCAGTGCAGGGGGCACCAGATTCATGAAGAACGTGCGCCAGAAATCCTGAATCTGGCGCCCCCTGCACACTACAGAGGACACTGCACATAGTACACATGTACTATGTATTCTCACAGCATCATGGTCGGTCAGGCTGACATGCATGGATGCATAGATAAATAGGTGACAGCTTCTCACATGTTACTGATCTTTAGCTACTTCCCTGCTAGTTAGGGACAGGGGCCCCTTTGCAGGAGAGCAGTGTAGCATGGAGGGACAGTGAATGGTGGAGAGTACAGGAGGAGGACTGCAGGACAGCAGGGTAACATGGAGGGACAGTGCATGGTGGAGAGTACAGGAGGAGGACTGCAGGACAGCAGTGTAGCATGGAGGGACAGTGCATGGTGGAGAGTACAGGAGGACTGCAGGACAGCAGTGTAGCATGGAGGGACAGTGAATGGTGGAGAGTACAGGAGGAGGACTGCATCAGGAGAGGTCAGAGCTCAGCCTGTTACTTGTGTTATCTCTGCAGCCTCCTGTGTGACCTGACTAATGGTGGAGGGAGGAGAGGGCTGCTATATTGCTATGATCCATGTTAGGGGGGACTCCTCTGTGCAGCAGATAGTCATGTCTGGGTGCAGTTACCTTGTATCTGCTGCTGGAAGCAACTGTGGAGCAGTGGAAATCACCTCATTCACTGGTGTAGACGGCTGAGCTCTCTGCCCCCTGTCTCACTTCCTATTGGCTGCAGTGTGTCAGCTGATATCTCAGTGTGGAGAGGAGCTGTGAGCCCGTGGAGTGATCTGTAGTGCAGAGCAGCTGCTGACTCCCTGTGCGCAGACTCGGCCAGATCAGCTGTTGCTCAGGACGGGACACAGCTACCACCAGGGGGCGCCAGCAACCAGGACAAAAGGAGTTATCTCAGTAAGGCTGCAGATTTTGTGTAAATGGTGAAAGTACTTGTCACAATGCATTGGACCCAATTACAGCCATTTGCTATGGTGACACAACCCCTTTAATATAAAAAGTGGATATGCTGATATTTTTCCTTAGATGACCACAATAGGCTTTTATCATCTTATCACGTGGATCAAGTATCGACTTCATTAACAATAACCTTTTTGGCTTTGCAGATTTTTTTTTTCTTTCTGTTTAATAATTTCGTCAATTTTACATGTAAGGTGGATTAGACGTTTTCAACGACAGGATATTAAAGGCACCATTACTTCTATACTGCTCCCCTTTCCTCTATAAAATGCTATTAAATGTCAAATGCAAACTGGCTTCTATAAAACAGCTACCTATTACACTCATAAATTTATATGTAAAATGTAAAGGATTTTGGCAACCTTTGGGCGCACCTTAGCTAGCTGTGAATGGGAACTGCCGTGTATGAAGTCAAAGCTGTAAACTTTCCAGTTGTCTCTAGAAACGTGACTGCGGCGGATCAGACCGTTGCAAGCCAAAAATAAGCAAAGCCACTTATTAAATGGAAACATTTCTAAGTTGGGTTCCATCCAGTTTAAAGGTGATTCATTTAAACAAAGAAGAAGGTAGTGGGGAAACTTAAATCTCACATTCACTCGCAGACAGATTTAGAGTTTTTATGTAATTAAATTTTTCTTTTTTTAAGTTAGACAATATCAGTTCTTAGAAAGTTATCTCTAACTAATAAAATGCATTGGTAAAATATGTGATCTGATTGTGTACATTGACTTTATGTTATATTCTGCTCTTTCAGGAACATTCTCACCTGCACCTCAATCCACTTCCAGCATCCAGAACTTTTCCAATGACTCCTCACGCATTACCTCCAGCACGTCAAGTAATGCAGTCTTACTTCCCACATACTGTACATGATACTGCCTGAGTAGTCAATCTTACAGTGGTGTAATTTACCCAAAATAACCACAGGCTACATTTATTTTAATCCTTTAATGTGTATATAGTTAAAGTCCAAGTTATAGCGAACCTGGCACCATAAAATACAGCTTATACTATGTTAACACTGCCGTGTGGGGGGGGGGGGCGTATATACAGCTGACGTATATATGGCGTATATACATTCCCCATACACGGTGCCATACAGGAGCGGTACGATGCAGCACACGTGCCCTATCTTTCCCCAGAATACGATGCCCTCACATGTTATAGAACAGGAGGTGCTGAGCAGACTTATACTTTGGGGGGCATTTAAGAAATGTGGCTCAGGGTCCATATTTTTGGAGCACTAATTGTGCAGTAATTTAACCTGGCATAAGGAGTTAATGAATTGGCGCACAACTTTTACATTCATGAAGGTGAAATAGAACTTAGTAGACCACTTTTTTGATTTGTGTGCCAAAAAAGTTGTTGCCAAACTGCGGCCAATATTGTGGCACCAACATTTCATAAATATGGCACACAATGCACAGCAAGGGGAAAAAAGGCAATAATAAATGCCCTCCTTTGTGTCCTGACTGCAGGAAGCATGTTATAGAGAAGGAAGAGCTAAGGAGATTGTTAAAGGTGTCCTATGTGCATGCAGCATTTTATAGAGCAAAAGGAGCTAAGCAAATTGTATACAGTGTCCTCTTATCTAGTGTCAACTCGCTATAGTGCAGAAGGAGCTGAGCAGGTTGTACTGTATACAGTGTCATATGTGCAGGCAACATGTTATAGAGCAGAAAGAGCTGAGCAGATTGTACTTAATATTATATGTGCAGGTACCATGTTATGGAGCAGAAGGTGCTAAACAGATTGTACATTACTTAAAGGGAACCTGTCACCAGGGACCTCATTTTCACTAAAGACAGGTTGCAGAAGCCATCACACCTGTACAGCTCCTCCCTCCTGCTGCTTCACAGAGGTCACAACCTGGTGAGCTGACATCAGTGGGGGAGGGAGGAGCTGTACAGGAGCACAAAAGTGGGGGCCAAGATATGAGGAGTGAGTAACACAGAAAAGTGTTTTTTGAAACCAAAGCCCAACCCCTGTGACTACGCCAGGATTTTGTCAGGGTGCAAGGATAAGTAACAAATAATTATATTGTAATGTAAATTCTTATAAAAGGCAGAGAGGCATATTTGCAATGCATGTGTCACGGGCTGCTGCAACCTGTCTTTAGTGAAAGGTTCCCTTTAAAATTAGTCAATGGCCCTCTGTGACACCACACGTGCTAGCAGCGAGTAGTCAGTCAGTGACACAGACAATAGTGGCATCTAGTACCTCACAGGTGACAATCTCCTCCATCAGGAAGAGGACATCATTACGTCTTATTCCGCCCATGAAGTTATATAATATACAGCCCACCTTGATTATATAATATGTAGTTATATTATGGTTAAAAGCCACCCCCTGGGTATATAAAGTCCAGCTCACCTCCCATATTATGTAATATACAGCCCCCCTTATTATATATTATGCAGCCTCTGTTATAATATATATAATATACCCCCTTACATAATATGTAGCCCCATTATTATATCATATGCAGTCCCCATTATTCTATAATATGCAGCCCTTTATTCTATTATATGCAGCCCCTGTATTATGATATATATTAGATAATATGTAGCCCCCTTGTATGATTTACAGCCTCCCTTATTTTATTATATACAGCCCCCTATTCTAATATATACCGTCCCTCTTTTCTAATATATACTGCCCACCTTTCTAATATATACCACCCCCTTTTCTAACATATACAGCCCCCCTTTTCTATAATATACAGCCCCCCCTTTACTGTTATTATAGAACCCTTTTCTAATATATACAGACCCCATTGCATTATATACAGCCCCCCTTTTTATACAAAATAATAAAGCAATTACTCACCTTGCCTCCAGTCACGCTCCCCCGCCGCTCGTGTCCTCTGTATTTTTCTGGCTCTTCTAATGCCTTGTACTCTGTGCAGGTACGCAGGCAGCATGACATCATCCCACACTGCCTGAGTCCTCCAGAGCAATAGAGTGGCACAGACAGAAGGATCTGTGCCGTTCTGTACATCAGTTGTGTCTGTATCTTAAAGATACAGGCACAATTGTTTTTTCCTGTGGGCGATTTGGGGGCAATGGCCACCCAAATAGCCCACATTACAGCCCCAAATTTTGCCGCCTCCCTCAGGGCTCGGGCATCTGCCGCCTGAGACGAGATTTTCATCTCACCTACTGGCAGATGCGGCCCTGATATAATAGCACATGAAGAACAGTGGAAGATGAGCAGATTGTACAAATAGCTCAATTTTTCTGATACAAATCTCTAAAACATCTGTATAGACATATATAGTACATATATAAACAGCTTTTTACTGGTCTCCTGGCCAAGGATGAACATGAAGCAATGCACTGGGGCCCAGAGGAGGGGGAAGTAGCTTCTAGCTCTCTAAATTGAGCTGCTCCACAGCGCCTCCCCTCTTTAGTATTCTTCTCGCTGAATACAAGAACTTTTATGGTGCAGATCAATGCAGAGAGCACAGCACAGCAGTGTGAGATTGCTTCATGTGGTCCTGGCATCTTTGTGCAAAACTTCACATTGTTCCATGGCATGATGTGTGTGCTGCCTTGTGAGATGTGTGCTGTATCTGTGCCCTATCTCAGACATTTCAGAAACCAATGAAAATGTTTAAACTGGTATCAAGATCTTTATTGGATTCTCATTGAAATTTAATTTCACTTTTTATTCATTTCAGGTCAGACTCAGACTCACAATGGTCCTTCTAATCCACAAGCACCCAGCACCATTGTCCCACCATTTCCCATACTTGCAAACAACAGCACTGCTGTCCCTGATGCACTCACTGCTCCACCCATCAACACCTATGTGTCAACTTCTATAGGTCTGGCTAAGCAATGAATGCACAAATGCTGTCTCATAATACTCATTCTGCTTTTATTCAAATACAGAGAAATTATTTGAAAATGTAAGAACTAAAGTGAATTTAGTGAAAGTGTATTAATCTTTCACACATGGGGATGGCTGCGCATGTAGAACATAACAATGTTTTCATCTGGTTTATGTCATATCTCAGAAATGGTCAGAGCCCATTATTTACTAACAATGCTTGTGAGGTGTGCAAGGGGCGCCAGATTGAGGGTTTCTGGCGCCCGTTCATCATTAATATGGCACCCCCTGCAATGCCCCGACCGAGTGCAGCACTTTTTTTGGTGCACCATTAACATGGGGCTTGTGACACAATTCTGTTGGATTTTACATGTTAATTTCATTTCACCAATTTGTGTTGCATGAAGAATAGCGCAGCCGTGCCACAAATCGGTTGCGTGCAAAACACACGCAGTGCTGACACTTCTTAAATACATGTGCAAGCAGTTTGCAATGAAAAGAATGTGGAAAGTCCAACAGAAAACTGGCGCAAGGTCCTTAGTAAATGTGGGCCTCAGTCTACAAAAATATTTAATATGAAGTGACTTTGCTCCCTTTAGCCACCAGTAGAGGGAGCACAACCTTAATTTTTCTGAAAGAATTTCTATACAGACATGCAGAAAATGCAGCACAGTGTTTTTCTAAGATTTTTTATTAATAAAAACCCATCACCTTGTGCCACAGCTACTTGGACAAAGGCAGGTGCAATATAGTAATGTTATTATACCTGCTGCTCCAAGCCAATGACAGCAGAGAGCAGAAAATAACTGCCCTGGTGCAATGAAGAGAGGTAAGTGTCCATAGTGCATCAAAGCTTCACTCCTGGTTGTATTATACAGTATAGGGGCCATTATATGGTGTGGGAGCCACAAGCCTACATTATATTGTGTAGGGAACATGTTGCACATCTGTAAAAGAGATTAGGATATATTTTTATCATATGAATATATGCATACCTTTAATTCACATATCAATGGTTAATGATATTCTTCTATTGGTACTGAATATTCCATATAAAGTTAAGTTTGTACTTAATGAAAATGAGATGTCATACGAAGTTATGAAAAGTATTTGTCAAGTATATTAAACATCAATAACAGTTTACGTGGTCCTCAACCTATTATTGATTATTCCTTGGAAAATAACTGAAAATCCTCTCACTTTTTGTTCATTGCAGGTCAGACTCACAGTGGCCCTTTTAACCCACAAGCACTCAGCACCAGTGTCCCTCTGAACCTTCCCATACCTGCAAACAACAGCACTGCTGTCCCTGAGGCACTCACTGCTCCAATCATCAACACCTCTATGTCCTCTATGTCATCTTTCATAGGTCTGGCAAAGCAATGAATGGACCAATACTGTATGCTGTATCCTCTTCATTCCAGTTAGGCCATATGCATATGACAATGACCATGCCTGTGGCCCATTGTTTGCAGCCCATACATCATCGGTGACAAACCAATAACTACAATAAGAACTTACACAAACTTGGGCAGAATTAGCCAGCCGAATGCATGAGCACATAGAAACATAGAAAAATATGGAATTGTGTGCTATAAGTTGAAACAGTGGCAAGCACACATCCCTAAGTAACACTTGTGTGTATGTAAATGCAACATCCCCCACCGGGGCCTAGCCTTTCTTGTGGCCTGGATGAAGCCAGGGCCCGGCACGTTGGTGCAAAATATCTTACATTTCTCAATTGGAGCTTCAAACAGCAGGCAACAACTTTAACATCAGCAGAACTTCAGCTGGAAGGAGATAGCTGGTCGGAGTGCAGGTCACCATGGATACTAGCTTTAGGCTGGGCTGGTAAAGATGGGACAGAGTCCTGATGGTGGATCTCTGTCTCAGGCCTAGGCTCTTGGGGCTGGCTAAGGTGTCAGGCATATTGCCTGTGACACCTCTGCTTCCTGCTCTGGAACATTGACTGAGTGTGAGTCTGACCTCACTGGCTTCCGGGGTAAGAAGGACCTCTCAAACTTGAGCTGAGGAAAGGACTCCCACATGGGGTTGTATATCCTCCCCTTGTGAGGTGGCAAACACTCTTCCAACGAGCTTATTCCTTCCTTACAGCAAGTACAAAGCATATCATTGCATAGAGAAGTTAACTATTAAAGGGGTTATCTGGGTGTTAAAAATTACAGAGTGCCGGGTTGGGGTGGGCTAGTTAAACATAATAAACATGTACTTACCTCGTCCGAGGCTGCTGATGTCCCGTGCCGCGGTCCGTCTCATCTGTGCACCGGTTGGTATACAGGGGCACACAGGGAGCTTCCGGCCGGCTGGAAGCTCCCATCCGACACCATCTACCCTGTGCGCGGCTTCTGTGCCCCTGTAAACAAACAGGGGGACGGATAGAAGGGACCGCGCCGCGGGACATCGGCAGCGCCGGAGAAGGTAAGTACATGTTTATTATGTTTAACTAGCCCACCCCAGGCCGGCCCTCAGTATTTTTTAACAGCTGGATAACCCCTTTAAAGCTGCAGGCTCACCAGACAGCTCCAGTCAAGGAGAGGGACACTTTTGCAACACCTACCTGCCATATGCATTGGCAGGGTTTTTGCATAAACTTACTGTTAGGGAATATAGAGAATCTCCTCTATGCTAGAGGGACACCATATTATTTCACCTTCAGAGTTTATTGATCCTTCACCCATGTGGAAGTCTATGCAGGTAGATTCTATAGAACATTCACTTTTGGGATGAAAAAAAAATAAATTAGCTGACAAATAAGCAGATAACTATTTGTATTCCTTATAATATAAGTAATAATTTCTTATTCTGTGTCCTGCTGTGTTTTGTTATTATGAATAAGTTGTCAACTGGCTGTCAAAGTGGTGTGTCCCTATACTCTAACACTAACTGGACAGTGTGTAGGGTTTCCCCCAATGAGTAATAACTGAGGAACAGCACAATATAGAGCATATCGAAGACTTTAGATATCTGGAAATATGCTACACAATTGTTATAGAAAAAAACAATTGCTAACAGGGATTTTTACCCAATCAACTACTTCATACTGTATTTGTTGTACAACTTTCATAAATTTCTGCCATATGTAATTGTAATAAATCTGTAGAGAACCAAGAGAGGTCCAGGATACATAGAAGACAGATTACTATATTCTTAATTAGATTTGACAACTTTATATAATGTATGTGGACAGAGAGCTGTACTTGACTATAAATGCAGAGAAGTCTAAAAAAAGTGATGAAGACAATTCTGGTTACATTCCATGGGGGTGATTTATCATTGACCAACTCCTTGCATCAGTTCTATGTCTGTCTTTGGAGCTCTGCTGCAGTCAGATTCATTAAAATGGCTTTGATAAATCTGCTGCCAGTGTCTTATGCTATGTGGGTTGTGTGCGACATTGGTATGACAAGTCACAATATATTAATATATTTGCGCCTAAACTTGTGCCTAAAAGCAAAGTCGCAAATCATGAATGCAGTTCTATTGTGAAAACTGGTCTGAGCAAAGAATACATTTGGTGCAGGCAGGGTCTGTGTCAGAGGGACTTTGCTCTCTTCTATGTTCATTTGGCACAATGAAAACTTCATTTGTGCCACAACTGCACCAAAATAATGACAAACATAGACAACAAAATAATGATAAATGGTATGCCTATAAAATGTATGGTCTTCTTGTAAGTGAACAGGGTGTATGTGAGATTTAGTAACCATGGGGTCAGACTCATCATCATTTCATGCTTCATATCTTATAACAGGTGACTCAAACTCTTCTGACACTCAAGCATCCACTCATACCCCCACCATGGACCTCACATCTCCAGTCACAGGTTTGGTTTAATCTCAGCATACTATCCTCTCAACATACTATCCAACATATTCAAATAAAAAGTAAAATGGAAAACGTTACTTGTAAATGAAAAACAACCTCAAGACATGATATGAGAATGAGTGAGGCTCTGGCCTCTTGATGTACTTGGCGGGGGGCTGCGTGGGGTTTATTTTCCAACCCAGGTCCTAACAGCTAGTGCACCACCATGGAGACAGGAACGTCCCATGTTGGCCAACTCCCCACCAGCATTGCCCACTCCCCATTTCTGCCGCCTCCCCTGGCATGGAAGTGGTGTCAAGGGGAAAATAATTGCAAGTGCAAGCAATACGTTATCATTTGCAATTATTTCAGCACTTCTAAGCCAGTGCCTAGGCACAGAAGCTCTGATAAATCCCCCCCCTATGTCTGAGAAAGAACTGCTTAATTCACCCTGAAGCATTGCTGTTCAATTGGGGGAGATTTATTATGTGGTCTGCATTCGGATTTTGGAGTTATTTGCACCAAAAAACTGTCTGAAATGATATTTATTAAGGGCTGTACAAAGTTTTTAGGTACTTTTCTGACTGGTACAAAAAAGTGACGTGACCTTGCTGAAAAGATTGTGTGCGCTTAAAAATGAGTTCATTTGGCGCAATATACTAGACCAACTAATAGATGGTGTAAAGTATGACCCAACAGCTTTAAACTACACCACATTTATCATCCAGCAGTATGTCTAACTGTACTCTGCACTGATGTAATGTATGATGCATTGATAAATCTCCATAAATACATTGCAAGGTGCCTGCAGGTCTCCAGAGCAAAAGTAATATGCAGGATGTAGCATTCAGCTAAAAAAAAAATAAAGAATGATAAATGTGGAGATCAATGGACCTCCGAATGGTGCACAACATTGTACTACTTAAATTACAAGAAAATTTCAAATATAACAATGAAACTTTGTTTCTTACTATCGCACATGTAGATGTGCTTATAGTATCTTGCTTATGTATTCCGATTGTCTGTAATACTTATACTTTATGAATCTTTCTAAGATAAGTTTTTACTTCTGTTCGTGTCCCCTCACTCCAGATACTCCACGCACTGATCTCAACAAGACCATATCACCAGAAGACGTCTCCCCTTCTACTCCAGAAGGTGACAAGCAGACTCGCAACCATAGCAATCACTGCTTGACTTGCATGCAAATAACTTCCCATAAACCCTATCCTATCCATCCATTTCCTTCCTTTCTGTCACCTTATCTCCCTTCCTTCCTTCTTCCTTACTATATATCAATATATCTATCTATAATCTTTCTATCTATGATCCACTCTTCTAGAGTTAAATTCTCCAATTATTTGATTTTACTTCATTTCTAATGTATTAATTTTGTTTTGTCATTTTTTGTCTTTTAGATAAACCAATTCCTTTCAATTGCAGTAAGTAACACTGTGCCGTGATCAGTTATCATTTGTGTCTGATTGCCAATGGGACTGCCCACAATCGCAAAAACTGGGCTCCTCAGATGCCCCATTGGAAGAGCCAGCTTTGCACATGCTTGACCACTGCTCTGTGTTATACTATGGGACTGGATTTTATAGTTTCATCAGTCACCACAGCGCTATTCACATGTAACACATGGAGACCTCAGTGCATGTAATCGCTGTGGTTCTTTATGGCCAGAGGTCTAGGATCAGACACTTTGGCAGACATTTATTATTCACTTTCCGACAGTTTTTTTTGCCTTGCTGCGCCTTATTTATCCTTTACCGACACTTACAACTTTTCATTGGGGGGGGGGGGGGGGAGGCACACAATTTCGGGACACATTTGAAATACCACCAATATTCTTAGTCTTCTTGTTTATGACACCCTTTTTGGTGCAAATTTTTCAAGCACACTTTAAGCTGCAAAAAGCTGGTCTACGGAGTTCTACTTTATCTTTGCAAATGTGGAGACAGTTCGAAACGTTTTTGGTTGTATGGTAATTCATTATCCCTTGCGCCACAATCTAACATCCCGGTGTAGGGTTATAGCACAATTTGCATGCCAAAAACACAGAGCCTGGGGGGGATTTATAAACACTCTTGCGCCACAATTCTGGTGGCTTCGCACCAAAAACACTGTCTAAAATGCCTTGCACCACAGTTATCAAGGCTTTAAGACCATTTTTTTTGCCACTTTCACGACTTGCCCGATTAAGGGGCGTGGTCTTTGATATATGGGCGTGGTCTCACGAGTAAGGGGCGTGAAATGTGGGAAATCGTCCATGCGTCCAAAATTCTAAATAGCACACAGTTTTATACTGCACCAGTATTCATCATCACAGTGATAAATCTGACACAGCAGAAGACCAGTGTTTTCCAGCTAGAAACTGGCAGAACCTGAGACACGTTGGGGGACATTTACTATGCCGTTTCTGCCAGTTTTGTGGCGCTCTCACCACATGTTCTGCTCTCCGAGCTATTTATTAGCTGGCGGCACCAGAAAAAAAATGATTTTTTCCACCTGCTCCGACTCTTCTCCGAAAGGAGCGTGGCTTTGGTGGAGTGGAAACTCAAGCACAATTAATATGTGTCGCAGCCATTTTTGGGTGCTGTAAACTGGCGGAAAGTAGACCAAAAGAAATTTGGTCTAGCAGGGACACAAAACACTGTTGCCTGTTCTCCGACTGTTGGACACATTTCTGGTGCTCGGGACAGATTTTGGTCCCAGGGACAGAAAATGTATCTGCACAGCTCCACAATATTAAATGTGTATCTTCTTTCCGAAAGCAGTTCGGTAATAAAGCCAATGCAGACACCGACTTTATGTAAATGTCCCCCATTGTTAATTCTCTTCCCCTGTGTCACAATGGATAAATGCACCCTAGACATGGTCAATCCGGTATAAACCCATAAAGTCAGACAGTCATGTCACAACCCCTATAGACCTCCTAGTCCTAAAAATGTCTTTTACCTCATCAGTTGCCATTCCTTTGCCATTCCTGCCTATAAAATGCTACAGCCGGAGAGACAAGTGATTTCTAAGGGGGAATTTATTAATGCACTAGCACTAGAATTATGGCCCCAAAAACATCTAATACTGTCTAAAATGCAGTGCAGAACATTTATCAAGGCTTTTAGACCATTTTTTGGACCTTTTCTGACTCATCAAGGGGATGTGGCCTCTAGGAATGGAGAATGTGGTCTCTGGAAAAGTGTTGGTGCATAGTTTAGAACCGCTAAAAGCAGATCTAAAAGTAGAGCTCGAGAGTCTTATACCGTAACAGAACTTGAAGGTCGTTATGTGACACATTAATAAATTCCCTCCTAAATATCCATTAACAATCGCCCTTTCATGATGTAAAGCTTGTATTTATGAACACTGTGATAAGGTCTTGGTAAGATCACATGGCCCTCCATCTGTGGCTATTTTATGGACAGGAATGGCAGCTGATTAGGTAAAAGACATTTCTGGACTGGGGGAATTTACATATTGGGGGGGATTTATAAACCCACTTGCGCCACAATTCTGGTGGTTTTGCGCCAAAAACACTGTCTAAAATGCCTTGCAACACAGTTATCAAGGCTTTTAAACCTTTTCTGTGCCCTTTTCCGACTTGTCCGATTAAATGGCGTGGCCTTCGGGAAAATTTGCGTGGCCTCGCGAGAAAGGGGTGTAGCTTGCAGGAAATCATCCATGCACCTAAAATTCCTTTAAGACATATTACTTAGAATAGATTGTTTAACTCTATTTAGGTTAACAGCATAGTGTTGGTGGACAGTCAATTTGAATATTTAGCATATTTAATTTAAAATGCCTATTTTATTATTTCACAGGGGAAATAAAAGACATAAAGGTGGACCCTCCTGTGTACAAGGAACTGTTTGAGAGATTGAAGATACATATTCCGAAAAACCTCACACATAATACCTTAAAGTGTTTAAACATTTCCAGCTCAGGGGAATATACGTTTGAACTTCTAAACTTCAATTTCAGTGTTTCCATGTGCACTTCAATAACCATTAGGTGCTGGTTTGAGGAGTGTACTGAAAGGTTCAACTTTTCCACAAATTTGGATGTTCCACCAAGTAAGTAAGAAGAGAAACTTAAATTATTAGTAACAATGTATAATAATAATTAAGTGCAATCTTTCTCTTTTCAATCACAAGTTATATCACTTTATTATGTTCTAGAATTGATTGAATTTTATGGGTGCTGGTAGTTTAGTCAAGTAAAAGCTGGTGACAATGAGGGTCATTTAGTATGGCATGTGAAAAGGAAAACCTGCTGTGTTTTTTCTCCTTTCTGTGCCTTTTGCGTTTTAATTTATGAAGTGTCGGTGCCACAATATTGGTTTTCCAGCTGAAAAGTCACACTATACACACTATAAATAGACACAAATGGTGAACACACACAAAACAATTATAACAAAGCTGCTCCTGCTCTGATGCTTTGCTGGTCCTCCTCCAGTCTCTTCTGTCTGCTGTGTTAATGGTATGTTGATTCATGATTGGTATTGTTCAGTAGCACTTTGGAAATTTTAGCATCAACATATAGGTGAATTGCAATATTAACAAGCATTAACTAAATAAAAATATGGAATATTTTAGGACAGAGATTGACGCCGCAAGAGATTGCAGCTTAGACATGGTCAAATATGGTGGCAGTGATTTGGGGAACCATCAAAGTAGGACAAGACCCAACAAACGACACAAAAGCAACAAGTATCAAGGCTGTAATAGCCCTCCCTGACCACAGCATTTCCCAAGATGGCCGCACTTGTCTAAGTCAATTCAGAAGCTGCAGAGCAATCCGATGATGACAGAGGCCTAGATCAAAAGTTTACCACCGCGTAATGTTCTGTTGCCTTCTTATTTTTAAACTTAAATGATAACTAGAAACATTAGTATGTAATCTGTGATGATTCGAGTATAAGCCAATGGTGGGAAATGTATTGGCCATACATTGGTATTAAATCCGTTGTTGATTCATTTGAACTGGGCTGACCAACAGCATAGCCATGTGAGGATTGGACGTGATGCCATTAAAATTAGGACCATGATCCATCTGATAATGATGTGCTATAGACAAAAAAAAGATGTTAATGTCATTTTTATTTGCAGGACGTGAAAATTATTCATTAAAAGTCATTGAAGCCACAAACCAAATTCATTTCAAATGGCACAACCAAAAAGAAGCCGTGTGTCATGTGGTTGTGAAATCTAATTGTTCGGACGGTAAGTTGTAACTTTGATAATTTAATAATTCTTCTGGTTATAAGGTGCAATTTTTAAGCCAAAAGCCAAAAACAGGAGTGATTACAAAGGGAAAAGTGGTATCTGTTCTCTCTCTTTTTGATCCACTCATAGTTTTGGCTTATAAAACAGATTTTAAAAAAATTTAAATATGGAAAAAGACCATTACAATTATGAATTCTGACGTCAATAAAATATACCAGGAAAGTTTATCTTGAAGCATAATATGAAATCACATTTTCTCTAAATTCCTTTCTACATTTACCACCATTAACACCCTTTATTTTTTATATAATCAGGTATATAGCTGATTTTGTAACATTATTTAGCCACATTGTGGATATTTTCAGCCAGAAATAGATTATTACCTTCTTACATCTCCTATTTCGAATCTATTAACTTTGGTAAAAGAATGTGATGTCATAGGTACCCATCAGCCTTTCTGAACCGCCAATGCACAGAAAATGACAGCTCAGTTCTCCTTGTAGTCAATATAATTCCACTCCCATCCAAATTGTCAGGCTACCAGGTCTAAATGAAGTCATACATAAATATTTTTCTATCCTGTATTTAAAAAATATAATGTAAATGATAAAAAGTATTATTATTATTAAAGTAGTAATAGTAATACTCACTTTACGAATACATCACCACCTCCCATGCTACTTTGCCTCTGCTGTTTTGCACCTTCCTGCTCCATTGAGGTAACAAACATGTTACCACTGATGCCAAACATTGCCGCAAAGATGAGGCATTACAGCCATTATTAATTGCTTTAGTCTCATGTCAATACCAAGAGGGAACAGAAAGTAAAGGCCAGCAGAAGATTAGTAATGTGAGCATTCATTTGCTATTTTAGAGCATTTTGAGCTGTTTTTTGGCTGGACAACCTCTTTAAAAGCACTGTGTAAATAGGAATCTATAAACTGAATTTGACAATTGGATACATTGGGAACTTTCTGCATCACCAGAAAAATTGTATACTTGTAATATTTGTAGCGACTGTACAGTTAGGATCCATTTCAGCAATCTCTTTTTCTTTCTCCAATTTTCTCTTTTTTGTTGTTGGGTGGGGTGTAAAATTTTTTGTGACATTTCTTTTTTATTCTATAGAGAAGTCTATGAAAAATTGTTATGCCTACATAATGTGTTGGTTAAAAAACGGCAAATATTGTAAAAAAGAAATTCACAAATGCAGGAAACAAATTTGCCCAAAATTTGCCCACCATTGTGCCCCAAAAAAAGCAAAAAGAAGAGTTAAAAAGATAACAAATTTATGTGACAGGTTGGAACACAGATGACAAATAGATTGAAAGTACCCTGACCTAGTCACTAATACTGTGCATGAAAAATAGCCAAAAAATGTGATGTACATATGGGTATATGTAAAAATGAGATGTATGTAAGTAATAGCTTTTTAAAATGATTTTTAAATTATTTTTAGTTACAGGCAACATCACTGAAGGCGGAGACATTGTGGATGGTTTGGACCCTTACACAAAATACAACTGTAATTCAGATTTATTATATGGTGGCAAAACAGTGAAAAGGGAAAACATAAACGTTACGACCCTGATTGGACGTAAGCTGCTCTTTCTTAACTATTTAATTTGATGAAGTTTATAGATATCTGTTACTGCAATAATAAATATGTGAGACATTCATCCCATAGTGCATCTGTTTTCACAGAGCCATAGGGGGTTATTTATCACAGAACGTTTCATGACTGTCTTTGAAACTACGCTGCCCATCAGATTTATTAAAGTGACTTTGGCACTGTAAAGGAAACCTACCACCACAGATCTTAATCCGGTGGCAGGTGCATCTAATGTATGTAAGGATAGCCCTGTTTTTTTTTGTATTCCTTAATTATCGATCTATGCAAATTTCCCACAGAGGCTACTGGGGCGTGGAGTAGATGGAGCTGAGGCTACACTGCGCGGCTACTCCATGCCCCAGTAGCCTCTTTGATCCTCCTACCCAGAAATCTTCAGCGCGCATTTACGTGTAGCTGCACACACTTATCTGCAAAGCCAGAGTTCTGTGCATGCGCAGTAGCTCCGGCTTCGCTGAGGAATCAGATAGGAGGATCAAAGAGGCTTATGGGGCGTGGAGTAGCCACGCCGTGTAGCTTCGGCTCTGACTACTCCACGCCCCAGTAGCCTCTTTGGGAAATTTGCATGAATAGTCCACAACAATGTTATATAAAACCATACGGTGTTCTTAGTGGAGGTATTTAGCAGATCATAGCTTGGAGCTACTTTTATATTGTATATCTGGAAGACAGTGGCCCTTGTGTGTAAAATCTTGGAAGAAGAAGGGTCAACATTACAAAGCGGAAGTTGTTATATGATTTCTGAGCTCCGGAGCCTGTCAAATACAAGAATTATGGTAGTGCAGTTGAGAATGAGTTGCAGTACAGTCAAGTTGTGTGTATCATGAGTCACTGTGAAAAGACGTTTTAAAAGAAAAGAAGTTTTAACAAATACAGTGGTTCCATTGTTCTGATGCTTGGTGGGGTTAAGGTAGTCTTCTCTCTTTAGGCCTATTCCAAGTGAACAATTACATTGGCGATGTAGGGAGGAGGACTCTAGTGGTATAACTAGCAAGTGACTGCACGGGGACCCCATTTCCAATTAAAAATATACATATATGTATACTCACTCATGCAAGTTACAATCACACATTTATACATGAATGCACACACATATAGAGCATATATAATCACATACAGTATATATAGACACCATACACTGTATACACATATGGGCCCAATAGCAGCTGCTGTGCTGCTACCACTGTTGTTATGCCCCTGTATCGCTCACCAAAATGGGGTACATGTATATTGTGTTTGGCTATTGCTCCTACCGTTTTTTTTCTTTTTCTGCTCTTCAGATGTGTTTTAGGAGTTTTGCCTTTTTAATACATCTGACTTAAGGTCTTTAGCGAATTTGCGATTTTGTGAACAAAAGTCGCAAAACAATCCCTAAAAAGTTGAATGCTCTAAACTATTTCCTATGTATATACGACTTTTTTTGTCATGGCGACCTTTGAAGGGAGGTGTAGTCTTGCTTTAGGTGCACAATAAGTTGCCCAAAGAAAAGACAAAACAAAGCCAAAACCAAGGCTTGTGTGCCCTATTTAATAGTACACATTTGCAGATGCATACAATATGGGGACCACTAAACACTTGTTAGCCCGCTATTCAGTTTACCTGTTTAAACATGGTCATATATTGCCAACAAATGATTATTTTCTGTGCCACAAAAGAGATGCAAGCATTCAACACAACAAAATACAACTATCACATATAAACTTTAAAGGAAATCTACCATTTAAATCAAGCATGATAAACCAGGGACACTTATGCATAGATACAGGCCCTGTGACTGAGATAATATTCGTATATTTGCTATACATGGCCTTCTCCCTTCTGATATCAACTTTTAAAATGATGTTAATGAACCTGAGCACCTACTGGGGTGGTTGTCAGACCCCCCTCCATGTTGTAGATTTGCAGATTGTTAGACTGTCTTTCTCCTTCTGCCTGATGTAATCTCACTGCAGAACAGGTAGTTTCAACAGACAGTGGGATGGGGGAAAGTTCTTATTGTAACAGCCTGTGAATCTTCAGCATGGAGGCACTCTGGGAACCACCCCAGTAGCCCCTCAGGTTCATTAGCGTAATTTAAAATGTTTATTTTAGAAGGAAAGAGGCCATGGCTAACAAACATAAGAAGATTACCTCAGTCACGGTGACTGGATCCATGAGTAAATGCCTCTGGTTAATCATGCTAGATTTTGCATGCAGATTTCCTTTAGACTACTATATACCAGAAAATAAATAATGTTGGCAATGTAAGTACGACCTGTTCGAGAGGCTTTCCTGGAGCACTTCGCCATCTGACCCAGAATGGCACGGCTGCATGATGATGACACTGCGCTTCCATGCATCCTGTTCCCGTCATTCCCGCCTTTCACCGGCTGTACAGAGAAGAGAGGCGGAGGAGACTGGAAGCGGTAAGCTGATTATTTATATTTTTTTTAATGGCCACCACTCCAGAGGTATAATAATATTAAAATATAAGTGGGAACAATAGATAATATATATATATATATATATATATATATATATATATATATATATATATACACACTCACCGGCCACTTTATTAGGTACACCTGTCCAACTGCTCGTTAACACTTAATTTCTAATCAGCCAATCACTTGGCGGCAACTCAGTGCATTTAGGCATGTAGACATGGTCAAGACAATCTCCCGCAGCTCAAACCGAGCATCAGTATGGGGAAGAAAGGTGATTTGAGTGCCTTTGAACATGGCATGGTTGTTGGTGCCAGAAGGGCTGGTCTGAGTATTTCAGAAACTGCTGATCTACTGGGATTTTCAGGCATATCCATCTCTAGGGTTTACAGAGAATGGTCCGAAAAAGAAAAAACATCCAGTGAGTGGCAGTTCTGTGGGCGGAAATACCTTGTTGATGCCAGAGGTCAGAGGAGAATGGGCAGACTGGTTCGAGCTGATAGAAAGGCAACAGTGACTCAAATCGCCACCCGTTACAACCAAGGTAGGCAGAAGAGCATCTCTGAACGCACAGTATGTCGAACTTTGAGGCAGATGGGCTACAGCAGCAGAAGACCACACCGGGTGCCACACCTTTCAACTAAGAACAGGAAACTGAGGCTACAATTTGCACAAGCTCATCGAAATTGGACAGTAGAAGATTGGAAAAACGTTGCCTGGTCTGATGAGTCTCGATTTCTACTGCGACATTCGGATGGTAGGGTCAGAATTTGGCGTCAACAACATGAAAGCATGGATCCATCCTGCCTTGTATCAACGGTTCAGGCTGGTGGTGGGGGTGTCATGGTGTGGGGAATATTTTCTTGGCACTCTTTGGGCCCCTTGGTACCAATTGAGCATCGTTGCAATGCCACAGCCTACCTGAGTATTGTTGCTGACCATGTCCATCCCTTTATGACCACAATGTACCCAACATCTGATGGCTACTTTCAGCAGGATAATGCACCATGTCATAAAGCTGGAATCATCTCAGACTGGTTTCTTGAACATGACAATGAGTTCACTGTACTCAAATGGCCTCCACAGTCACCAGATCTCAATCCAATAGAGCATCATTGGGATGTGGTGGAACAGGAGATTCGCATCATGGATGTGCAGCCGACAAATCTGCGGCAACTGTGTGATGCCATCATGTCAATATGGACCAAAATCTCTGAGGAATGCTTCCAGCACCTTGTTGAATCTATGCCACAAAGAATTGAGGCAGTACTGAAGGCAAAAGGGGGTCCAACCCGTTACTAGCATGGTGTACCTAATAAAGTGGCCGGTGAGTGTATATACATCCTAATATTTAAATGAAAGGGGCCCCATTATATAAATCCAAGGTACTAGGTTATATTGGCATCCATTTTTATTTTTTATAATTAACCAGTAGATGCGGTATTTCCCACCCTAGGTTTATACTTGAGTCAATAAGTTTTCCCAGTTTTTGTGGTAAAATTAGGTGCCTCGGCTTATAGTCTGGTCGGCTCATACTTGTGTATATTATATTTATAAATATAAAAAATCTTTTAAAATAGATGAAAACTCAAATTGTTTTACTCTACTTCAGATCCAGAAGAAGTACAAGATTTGAAGTGTAACACAACTAAGAAAAATGTTACACTCAGATGGAAGGAGCCAAACAAACCCAACGGCCCATTGGATGGATATAAAGTTCAACGTTTGAAGGGGGAATGGAAAGGTAAGATACTTTTTTATTCCTTTTAACACTCTTTACTCTGATCTAAGACACATTTTTGTGTTTAGTTTCAGTTACACTGTACTCAATCAGAGAGTCTAATAGAAATAATTAACTGGTCCAAAGCTTTACAATTGACATAGAACCATCTGATTAGGCTAATATACATTGATGAGAAAAAGGGTAATAACAACATTTAGAACTTTTGATTTTCAGGCCCCAAATCTCCCCATCCCCTTCAACTTTAAACATTAAATTAAATCATTTTGTAGACAACCATCTTGGATATCTCATGAATATATTTGACCTAAATCTGATCTCAGGTCTCTTCTGTGCATTCCCAATCTTTATGTATACTGATCAACTGGCAAAAAAATGTTTTGTTAAACTCTACCCACAAAATTGGTCAATTGGGTTGAGGTTCCACATCACCACCCAGAGCTAAACAGTAACATGCAGTTACATTACAAGAATCTTCATAAATAAACATATGCTAAATAGTTGCAACTCAAATTTATGTATTAGATTGCCAAGACGATTGTCTACAAAATGATGTTAGTCTCATGTTCAAAGGTGTAGTGGATGGTGAGATATGGAGCCCTCATTCTGAGTAGCTGTTTGATAATCTTCTTAAAGATTTGCCAAAATAGGTTTTATTAAATGAATTGTGTCATCAATTGTGTTTTTTTTTTTACTTATTAACTGACCAAATACTTTCCACATTTTTCCAAAGCTGTTTTTGTTTTAATAATGTAGATTATTTCTTCTATTTTACACCCATGTATTTATGAATTCGTTTTTTTGTAATATTTTTTCTTATATTATTTTGACTTGAAATATGCAACAATATATCATAGATTACAAATACAAACTCCTATTTTCAAAATTAGAATCGAACAAGATTAAGCTTACTTTTCTCTTTTCCTTACATAAAAAACACACTTTCCCAGTTTTCCAAGTCCATGATAATTCAATGTTGTCATAGGAATTATTATTTCCTATTTCCTATTCTACCCCTAAAAGACTACCATCAACCTTATTTAAGCATAAAAAGTCTGTACTTTTATTCTACTTTTCTCAATACAGAGAGACAACCAGTTTTTGAGCAGTAAAGAACCTCTATCATGTATCTATATGAGCATTATAAGAAATTATGTTTTTATGTAAATGGTATTTAGTATTATGCTTTGCAGTAACCTCATAGCTATAGATAGCAATGATCTGGAGTTTTGTAGGAATGCTCTGTACAGAGGTGTGAAGTAGATAAACTGTGACATCATCTATTGTAGATGTAAATGTAGAGAATGTTTAGTGGTGTTTTCTGTAGATTTGTACTGTTTTTAAATAAATTGCAAATTTCACATGTATCACAAAGGGGAAAAACTAAAGATAAATTGCAATGATTCAGTAGGCCAACTTCAGGAAACTTGAAAAGTGGCAGCCGAAAAACTATGATACATGTGCCCCATGATATTGTTTAGTATCTTTATTAGGTTTTGACATTACAAATATTCTAGAATTGTTCTCTAGTGTTTGAATTGTGTAACAATTTGTTTTACTTTTCTTTATATTGTAGATGTAAACAATACAGAGTACACATTTAGTGGCCTGAAACCTTTTACAGAGTATACATTTAATGTTACGGCATTCAATAACAGATCCCAAAAATTATTAGGTAAAAGTAAGGAAATACGTTGTAAGACAAAAGAAGATGGTAAGTCTCTCAACTTTTATTTTTACAAAAGAAAATGTTTTATTGCAGTGTCAATTCATTTTATTTTATAGAATTTGTCAAAACTTTGACCAGTCAGTGGCATCTGTCACATTGACTCCCACATCAAAGGGGTTTTCTGGGCTAAAAGTGTTGATAATTGATCTGACTGAATAGGTCATCCTTATTGGTGACTTTTGGTGCCACCATTATCATTGTATCAGTTTAAGTTGTCCAGTTTACTTTATGTTTCTTTGTAATGTGGGGAGGTTAGGATATTAGGTAATTTACCAAAATAATCTAATAAATGTTCTGCACGGCTGCTTGTAAAGTAAAGCTCGTTGGTTCAGAAATGCCTTTTATTAATTCCATTAATCAGCAGTTATTCCTGTCCATGGATGGAGAATCATGTGATCCTAATTGTCCATGACCAATCTACCAGGACCTTAACCTTGTATTCATACCTACCATAAGGTAGATTGGTTTTGGACAGCTAAGATCACACGATTCAAGAAATTGAATAAGAAGTATCATGGGGACCTATTAGATAACATTTAAATATTGAGCATATACTGCACAGAAAAACTGTGATGTAACAGTAATAAGGAGGCCACCGATGGCCATGATACTTCTTATTCAATTTTTTCTTGACTTTTTCATGAATATTCTCCATGAAATGTCCGGGTTTGATTGTCTTTCCCCTGTGCTTCATCATCATTGATTGTACTGTATCTTTTGGGTACCTCACCCACAGTGCCACTATTGTTAACATTATGTAGCTTTTAATGTATCAATAAAGATTTATTATTTTTTATCGCAATTCTCTCATGTGCATGGTCTTGTCCTCCCTTCCCCTCGGGGTACAATTTGGTATACAACACAAGAAATCACTGTAGAGCAATAGCGCTATAGAGATCAAGAACTTTCCACAGGGAATGTCAATTATAGTATAGAGGTGGTTACAAACCATTTGCGTTTAGAAACTGATTTGCAGAATTATCTATTACATGTCCCAATGCTGTTTT
Source organism: Engystomops pustulosus (assembly GCF_040894005.1). Lineage (NCBI taxonomy): Eukaryota > Metazoa > Chordata > Amphibia > Anura > Leptodactylidae > Engystomops > Engystomops pustulosus. The sequence continues at coordinate 54,132,612 of NC_092420.1, read as the reverse complement.
TATTTGTGTGTGATTTGGGAGCAGGTAGCATAATCTATGCAGTAAACCTATGAATATAACTGCCATTCGGATCATATGTCCCACAATGAGATTATTCTACATATACTTTTGTTAATTGAGGCAGTGAATGCTAAAGACCTGACCAGAATAGGCTGTTACTTTGAAGAAAAAATCTTAAATGTCTTTTGCAAGATCACAGTTGATAAAATTGGCAGGAAAAAAATTGTGTGTTATATTAATTTAGTGTTTCTGTAAATCTTTCATCTTATATTTTCATTTCAGAACCAAGTGAAGTAACAAATGTGAAATCATATGTTGGACCACAGAATAATGGTGTCACCATAAAATGTAAAGAACCTAATTCTCTTAATGGTCCTGTTGGAGAATATGTACTTGAATTTGATAATCTTGCTCCAAGAATTGAAAGAAGTTGTCTATTTGTTATAAAAGATCTGAGCTACCTGACAACCTATAAGTTTAAGGTAAGACTAACAATTTTATCATGGGGCCGTGGTGGGGGGTGGTTGGGGCTTTACTTATATAACATGCTGGTACACCTCAAAGAACATTTATCAACCCCAGAGTGCTGTACATGAATGTCTTCTCCACTGCCAGTGATTCTCACTTATATATGAAACTGACTGGTATAGACACTCGTAAAGTTTTCTACCACTTTTCTATCAAAATTTTTTTTTTAAACTTTATGCCTTTACAACTGAATCACATGCAACATACCCCCCCCCCCCAGGTCCCAAAAAAGTGCTATAAGAGCTTGGAAATATTTTTTGATCTACAGTGATCCCCTGTAACAGTCATCAACGGTGTCTATAACGAAGCTTTATTGTTAGTTCTTATGACAACCCAACATTTTTAAAATCCAATTGTCACAGAGAGCAAAAAAAATTAGACTTGGGTTACAATTATTAAAGGACACCTGTCATCAGGTCTGCGTCACTTGTCCTGTCATTACTAGCTGTTGGAGCAGCTCACAAGGATCCCATTCCAGCCTTTATCTAGTTATTTCATACATTAATCATTATAAAATCATCTTTTCTTTATTATGTAAATGAGGTTGGTCACATGGTCAGAGGCAGTGATGTCACCCCTGTTACCCCTCCCCTCTCCTCCCCCTGCTCATGTCTGTGTGTAATGTATAGTAAAGCATGGCTAGTGTGTGTGCTGTATCTGCTGACATACTGCATCCTCCTAATACACATGTGATAGACACAGACATCAGCTACACAAGTACCTGACATGTTCTGCTATAACATGGCTGCCTGGAACTGTTGTATCTCTCCTATACACACTCAGGCTACAGGGGGCGCCAGCACCAGGAAGCACATCATTATACAGCCTCACATCATTATACAGGCTGTCAGTCAAGCACTGGGGGTGTGGCCGTGCCTCCCACTCATGAATAAGCTGGACAGCTTGAATATGCTAATGACTCATTGGACATTTCACAGGTCATTTGCATACAGCTTTAGGACTTCATTGCTTAGGTTTACAGGCATGTAGGGGGACAATGAAGGGATAGGGACAATGCTCTTTAATGGCAGTTTATGAAAATATATTTAGTTTAGGGGGGTTATTTTGCCTGACGGGTTCTCTTTAAGTATACAGTTCTGACTTTACATACAAATTCAACTGAAGAACAATCCTACTGAGCCTATCTTGTACGTAACCCGGGATCTGCCTGCATTCCAACTTACATTTAGAGTCAGGTATATCACTTATGTTTATTGGGCCAGAGAAAAAATTTTTGGTCATAGTACTTCGAGGGTGATGTCGTTTTCTGTTGCCATTTCATAAATTGTTAATATGATATATTCTCTTTTATTAAAACCTCAAATATGTACCGTGATTTCCTACCCTGGCATGCCTCTGAATCCTTACCCCTGTCTATAGGTCATGGTATTCTAACACAACCACCGCTGTGTAAGACAGTATCTGTCCGCAAGGCCATATATTTAGCTGCTTCATTTTTACTGCTGTTACAAGCATTTAGTTTATGTACAGATTCAGAAAATCGTGCTGTACTTTTTGAGTAGAAGCACAGAATTACACTAGAACTGCACTTTCAGTACCGGAGACAACAGTCCTAAATGCGTTTCCCACTCCCACTGCCCAACATCCGTTGTGTTCTACCCATATTTGTCAACTTGGTTTGTCCAGCCAGCCATGCCCTTTGTGAAGCAGATTTTTTTCCAGTCCCACCTGCTTTTTAGAATAGGTGATTCCCAACTTTAAAGGAGCTAGCTCTAGAAACCATTTACTGTCCCTGAAAATTAAGGACAGTAGTCAGTAGGAGTTTTTTTTGACTAGGCTGGTCCAGATTTGCATGTCATGAGATGAGCATTGCTTGCTATTATAAAGTAATAGAGTATGCTATCTTTCCCCAATTTGGCCAGAAAATTGCAACCTGTAAAGGGTTTTATTAGCATTGGTATATTTGCCCAACTAGAGTGGTTGTCAGAAATACAGAAGCAGCCAAACACTGCTTTCCTACACTGTTCCCTTAGGGTTATATTTGAGTTACAATGATTGGGAGTTACAGAAACACCATGGCTCATTGTTCCCCACTGTTTCTGTTACTCCTAATCACTCCCATGGAGATTAAAAAGGACCGATTTCAGCTTCGTCCGGCGTTCCTATTATACAGCGCTGCAGTTTCTGAGGGTTCCAATAAAGCTAACAGTTTATCACTGGTAAAAATGGGGTAGCGCTAGGAGCTGCTTACGCTAGTTTTTTTAATGGGTGTTTGGCTGTAGCTCCGACCACCTCAGCGTGGTGGAGACAGGGCTATTCACATCTCAGCCACTAAGACTAGACACATATGTACTAATGGACAAAAAATATTTTCAATCAAATTACAAAATAAAAATGAGAATAATATAAATTTTGTGATTGTGTTTACTGGATATAACATACACAATACACTAATAACACTTCGACAGTTCCACAAGAATAAATCAAAGAGTGTACATACTCATGTGCATGAGGCCTCATTAATTCATATGGACAGAATGCAACAGTGGAAAAGGTCAGGGCATGCGATGGAGACATACCCTGTATACTCGTATATAAGCTGAGTTTTTCAACATAAAAAATGTGCTGAAAAACCTCACCTCGGCTTATAAAAAATAAAAAAAACTAAAACTCACATTCCGGTGCCTGGATCCTTGGCCCGGCTCGCGATCCTCGGCACGGGTCCCAGCGTCTCTTCTTTAATCTTCTTTCTTCTCTAGCCGGCAGAGTCGCGTCCATGCGATCTGAAGGTGGACGCACACTATGATGCGGCAGTGTCGCATCATAATGTTCGTCCGCCGGCAAATCACATGGACGCAACTCTGCTGGCTAGAGAAGAAAGAAGAGAGAAGAGGAGCCACCAGGACGACTGAGGATCGGGAGCTGCGCCGTGCATCGGGGGTGAGTATAACGTTTATTGTTTTTATCCGCTTGGCAGGGGGCTGGCTGCATACTACATGGGGGCTGGCTGTATACTACATGGAGGTTGGCTGTACACTACATGGGAAGCATCTTATCATCTTTGTACAGTACACAACAGGGGAAGCACAGTTATCTTACAAATCATAAAATGCTACGGAATATGATGGCGCTATATAAATAAAGATTATTATTATTTATCCCCCTATTATCAATGCATTTAAAACAGTACAATTGCAAGCCCAAGGGAGCTTACATAGATACAATGCACCATGGGTGTACCGTTCAAATATAATAAGTAATTTAGATATGGTCTCATGTTTAAATAAATTGTATTTTATAAATGAAGACTGACTTACTATAAATCAAATGTTTGTTTACCCCAGAAGTGCCGTGTCTTTTCGCGCCACGTAGGAAGTGGTGCCCATTTAATACCTGTGTTTGTAGATGTATATGTAAATTAAAAAATAAGACTTTTTAAATACTAAAAGAGGAGCTGTCACCCCGAAAATGACCCCCACAAAATGTGCCCCCCCATAATCCTCACCCCAGCCCCTTTCTCTCCAGTCAGTATTTTTTTTTTTATTTATTTGTGGTAAATTGATTTAAAGCGATCTGACCTCTTACTAAATAAGAGGTCGGATTCTCCTATCTTGTGTCCGGGCAGTCGGCTTTATTCATAAGGGGGCCGGTGACACCCCCCCAGCACTCCCCTGACGGCGGGGACCTGTAGGAGAAGCCGGCAGCATTGTATGCATTGTGTAATCGCTGCCGACTCTCCGAGATGGGGCCACTCCGCACTGACAGTGGCTGTGGCCGAAGACTTTCTCCTTCACATTGCTGGCCGGCCGCGCTGCACTAACTGCAGCTGCGGGCACGCCAGGCTTACATACAGCACCGAATCGCGGAGAGCCGGCAGTGATTACGCAATACATGCGATGCCGCCGGCTTCTCCTACAGGTCTCCGCAGACAGGGGGCGTGGAGGGGGTGTGTCGGCCGCCCCCCTTATGAATAAGGCCGACTGCCTGGACACAAGATAGGAGAATCCAACCTCTTATTTAGCAAGAGGTCGGATCGCTTTAAATCAATTTACCACGAATAAATTTTTTAAAAAACTGGCTGGGGAGAAAGGGACTGGGGTGAGGATTATGGGGGGCACATTTTGTGGGGGTCATTTTCGGGTGACAGGTCCTCTTTAACGTGTCCTTGGCACCAATCAAGTAAGTTGGATTTTTCTCTTTCGAAGGATTTTATTTGAGCACCTTATGTGTATAAACATGACAGCCTCATAATGTATGATCAAGTTCACTTGATGGTCATTTTGGGTATGTTTTTTAGGCATACCATCTGCAGGCTATACATTTACAGGTTAGGAACTACATGTCTTGCAACGGTACCCATAAATACCTAATAAGGAGAGCCTTAGAAATCCTTAAGGTTGTTAGGTGTGATCTTGGGTCTTAGGTCTTAAAATCAATGGGTTTTAGGATATTTTGATGTGCGTGTCTCACATATTTTATATTTGAAATATTTTCATATTTCTGCTTCAGGTCCTTAATGTAGCATATATGTTGATTGTTGATCATGTAAAAGGACTTTCCAAAAGCATGCACCTGTAAGTTGGGGGACAGAAGGATTATGCTATCGGGCCACATCTGCCACAATGTCATCAATGTTAGTGATTTGTCTGGCCGCCTCCCATATAGTTTCCACTACTAGATAACATGGCAGCTAGTGACCCTGGATGGGTCACTACAGGACCCACCACAGAGGGGTCTTGACCAGGCGGAGCTGTAAATGATGTTCGTAATAAGGGGTAAAACCCATGTATGCATATAGTATAGCAGCCCTGCAATATATAACCAATAGAAGTCAAATAGTGTCTTTCCAACATGGTCTTTGGGCCTGGTTAGTGTCTAAGCTAAGAGTTGTCTGATGGAAGGTGGATGGTATAGTGTTCAGTTCCTTAAAGGGGTATTCCGGGAATATGAACGTCTGACGCAAAAAACCATGATGATATAAATAAATATGTACAACAATACTCAATGTCATTAGTCACAAAATTGAGCTTAAATAGTTTGATTTTATGATTTACTCTAAAGTAGGTGGAGTTATCACTAAGATGGCCGCCACTGGAAACTACAAGTTTCATGATCCTTTAGTTCCCAGTAACTCCTCCTACCTCTTATGCTCTGCTCCCAGTGATGATGTAACAGACTTTCTTGCTGTGTTACCATAGTAATGATGTGTAACTGCTATCACTGCACATTACAAAAACACCGGCCATACTGGATGCACTGCAACCAGCCCACTACAGCCAAACATAGTGGTGATCACATGACCTGCCCAGGCAGGTGCAGGACATGTGATGTGGACATGTGACCAGCGGCCATCTTCTGTCCTGCAACGGACCGCGCGGAGGAACTCAACGGACTGATTAAAGGGCCAGTAGCATTTTAATTCTCCATTACATTGTATGTCACCAGCATTTTCTGTTAAGGGGAACAAAATTTTAAATAACAACTAATTAACACTTTATCTTATATTTTGAGTACCCATCTGTATATGAATTATGCTTATTCCTGGAATACCCCTTTAAAGGTCTTTATGATGATCACCTATAAAATGTCATCTATTTATGTGAGTTTTATAAATATGCCCCATATGTTTATCAGTATTCTGACCAACAGACAAATGTCGCCCATGATTCATTTGACAGTCATTTGTCTGTTCTTATAAAAACTACTCTTAGGGAATCGTTCCACATATAAACCAATAACTAAATTAATTTTGCATTTATTTTGCAGATTTATTATAAACATACAGAAAAAGGAAAGCAATTTGAAGGAGAAGTAAATACAAAGTGTAAGTACACAGAATGATCCATTTCTATTATATTATAAACTTGATTTATGCTGAGGCACATTAAATCACCAGTTTTCTTTAGATGCACTTTGTCCTTTGTCACACCAGTGCAAAAATCCATATACTGGTCTTGTCTGTTAATAGTAGTCAGTATTGAGTCAAGTAAGGATATGGATTAAAATGTAGTTTCAAGGATTACAGTACCGTATTTTTCCGACTATAAGGCGCACAAAAAATCCTTAGATTTTTTTCAGAAATCAAAGGTGTGCCTTATATACAGTGCATCTTATGTATGAACCGTACTGACAGACAACAGCTGCCTTGAACTGTGCACAGGTCTGCCACCTGCTGGTTATTCATCCTTACAATCAGGTGTGCCTTATAATCCGGTGCGCCTTATGTAGGAACCTACACGTTTTAGCAGGCATTTATTGATGGTGCACCTAATACTCCGGTGCGCCTTATAGTCCGAAAAATACTGTATATGTTAATATATGTACGTACAGAGGAAGCTGCTTATAAACTTTTTTTTTGTCTTTTAGATAATGATAAGGCTCTTATTGGATTTTTGGCTTTTTTCATAACTCTAACATGCCTGGCCCTGATCTTTGTTATGTTCAAAATCTACAAACTGCAAAAGAAATCTTCATGGTAATGTAGTAAACATAGTTTTTAAATCATGGCTGATATTGTGTTATCTTTCAATGTTTTTTAGGGACTGGTGGGATAGAGGAGGGAGTGCCAAAAATTCTAATATATGTAGTCCCTTATTTTATAATGCACCCCTTCTTGTACACCCCATTATAATGTCCTCTTTCTTGTAGAAGCAATTTTACCTACCTTTGCCTACCTTCCTTTCCTTTTGACTGTGAAAAAGTAAAAAAGTATAATACTATATAAATATATAACATAAGCTCACCTTTTCAAATTTTAGGACCAAATGTATCACTTTTTTGTTGTTTGACTTTTCATTTTGTTGCTGTAGTATTGTGCCACCAAACTAGCTGAACATCAAATATAACAATGTTTTCCTCAGTTATCCTATCAATCCAGATGTTTTGCTGCACCTACTAATGATTCATTATTAGCGACTTTTTGATTTAGGCACAAATTTGGCGCAAAAAGTACTCCAGCCCAAAGGTGGTGTAAACTGAGAAGCAAGACACTGAGCTTTTCTGCAGAGATGGCTCTTCTTCATGAATGACACGAGCCGGCTCCCCTCAGTGAGCCGATGGCTCACTTAACCCAGCCCCTAACCGGCTCACCACGCCCCCTTTAACCTGCTACGAACAGGTTAAAAGTGGTGTGGAATGGAGTGATTGACTGGCCTGCGGCTCCCCATTGTGTATTTAATAGGGAGCTGTTCAGGAGCCGAAAGAGCCAGCCTAAAGAGACGTAATTCCCATCACAACAGTGTAGAGCCTGTATATTACAGCAGCAGAGCTCAGCCAGTGTTTACACTACATCCAGCCACTGTATATAGTCATGAGATTCTGTTTACAAATATTCTGCAAAAACAGCAGTTCAAAGCAAGATAGGAAAGCAGAGAAAGTGGGAATGACAGTACAGAGAAGTGTAACCGTGTAGCAGGATAGCAGGATGACTACATTAGGAATACTGGCCAGAATTACCGGAGAGCAGCAGAAGATCAGCACTGGAGGATCCTCTCCAGGAGATGATAGAAGTCACTGCTGAGGAGGATCACTGGGTGCAGCTTGTCACACAGCTGGGCTCTGCTATGAATGTCATTTTTATGCAGGGGTGTGGGAGAGAATGTAGAGACTCACAAGTGATTAATAAGAGGACCAATTTGGCAAGCTCTGTGCAGCGCTGCTTAATCTGTGTGCGCTATATAAATGAAGAATTATTATTGTTATTAAGAGGCATCAACTGTGATAATTCAGGTGTAACAATTAAAGCGCAAAAACTGAACTAGTGTGCCAAAGCTGTGATACATCTGGCCATTAATTTTTTTACCTTTATAGCATAATTATACCTTTAACACATTGCCCTAATAGTCTTATAATCACTTCTCTTATTCTCACATGGTACTTAGTTATGCAGTTTCCATCCCTGTACGCTCTATCTCTAATTTTTGATTTTCCCTGGTGGGTGAAAACAAGTTGCTTGCTTTCTGCAATACTACTCCCTTCTTCATAGATGTTTATGTAATGGATGTTTGTCTGCTAGCACCAATCGCTGGTGTCACCAGTGGGTGCTTGCTGCACTATGCAGCAAAAGCTTGCTGGCTATGGAAAGGGCTCAGCCAGTGAGCCCTTACCAAACAACCGTAGCTGACGTGTGATGTAACTACAGTATACGTCACTTGTTTTTAAGGGGTTAGAAATCACAGAAGCCTCCATGAAATTCTACACCTCCCTATGCTGTGATTTCATGTGATCAGATACATACATGGGGTAGACATTGCAGATGTAACAGGAGCTTAGATGACATCACCCTGGTCACATGACATGAAGAGCTGAATACTTAGAAGAGGTATGGGACATGGGTGAGGAGTAGATTGGAGGGTCCGTCTGAATAGGATACACCCCCTCTGATACCAGGGAATATAACATTAAATTGATTTATGGGAATGTAAGGGAAATCATTTTTAGCTATAAGGTTGTAAATAGGCCTCTGTAGGAACCTGTCGCTAGCTGTATTTGTGAATATGAGGTTCCCTCTGAATACTCTTTACATTGCCGAAATTTACTCCATTGAGTCAAATTAAAAACACTAAACTTCTTATAATTCAATAATTGAGAAATAGTTATTCTCCTATAGTGCCTTGCCCCTGTAAGTTGATACATACTCACTGTAAGATGAGGTGTTTCTCTTTATACATCCATGTGTTAGAGCTGTGTTAACTTGTATTTTCCCTATTTCAGCAATTTGAGAGACAACTATCCACTTATTGCACATGGTAAGTGGTTTTATTAATGATATTTACTATCTGTACTGTAATCTACTATGGCGGAAGATGATGGTGAAACATGCATCCAGGTGCAGCGGTGGTGGTCTTGGTTTAAAATCCTTGTATAACAACAAAATTATTCATTTCATCATAATCTTTCCCATTCTGTGGGATGTGAGAGTGTTAACCATCCTCTCAACTCTGCCTTCTGTTCCTATAGTGTTCAAGAGTGAGTGCACTTTAAATATATGTGTATATATATATATTCTGCAAAATCCGATTCCTTGAACACCAGGGGGGAATGGGGAGGAGGGCAGGCATCATCTACATGCCATCACTGTTCTTTGCATTTTTTTTGAAGATGATGAAGGATCGCTGCTGAACATTGAGCCCATCCCAGTAGATCTACTCCTAGAGGCATACAAAAGAAAAAATGCAGATGAGGGACGTTTTTTCCTCGATGAATTCCAGGTACATTGTATTAAAAATACTTCAGTTTTTTTTTTTCAATGAATTCAACTGCCTTTTCATGGGCTCTTACATTTTATGAGATATTTTCTTGGTTATAAAAGTTATAGTAAAAACTTTGTAATGCTTATACAAATGAATGATATATTCACTTCAAAAAATAAAGCACAAACCAAATTTTTTGAATTTGCACATTTTTATTTTCAGAGCATTCCACGTGTTTTTAGTAAATTGTCCATCAAGGAAGCCAGAAAACCCTGCAACCAGTCTAAGAACCGCTACATTGATATTCTTCCTTGTAAGTATAAGGTTTATTTTTTAATTTTTTTTTAAATGTCCCGGGGGTTTATATAAACATGGTCAATTTATAGGTAAATTACATGGTGCCCACTTTTTAAAATTCTCTGTCGCAAATCTGTTCTTATCTACATTTGCCACCAGCTTCTTTAGACACTGTGATTTGGTAGTCCGGGACACTCCCTCTTGCTTTTGGTGTGATAAGTGCTGGCCAATCCAGAAGAAGGGGGAAGTGTTTGATGCTTCCAGTGCTTAGTGAGTATATGGTAGTCTAAAAAGCTGGTGGCCATTGTAAATCAGTGCAGAAGGAGAAGGGATCTGGTGGATATTTTTAAAAGGATTTTAAAAGGAGGGTAACAGGCATTTTATATATATATATATATATATATATATATATATATATATATATATATATATATATATGTATATATATATATATATTCACTGTGCTGTGTTATGTTACATTTATAAGGAGGACTTTGTGTTGTTGTGGAAATTACTCATAAATTTTAATTCATTTTACAGATGATAATAACAGGGTGGTCTTGTCTGAGATACATGGAGAACCTGGATCTGATTACATCAATGCCAGCTACATCAATGTAAGGGAAAAAGTTAGAAGCCCATGGCTCCATGTTGTGTGTAGACATGTCACTTCAGCTCAGCTTGCATTCAATATCAAAAATAATAATGTAGATGATAATATCTCTTAATCATATACAATTCTTCATCATTAATTAATTTTCTGTAAAATATTACACTGAACTGATTGGGTTCTTTTCTTTTTGCAGGGATTTAAGGAACCAAGAAAATACATTGCTGCCCAAGGTAAACTGGTAAAAGTGTTACTCTTTTCTGAATTTATAAAAAGCTATGTTTTAATTATATGAATTTTGAAATATTGTAAAGGACCCAAGGAGGAAACAATGAATGATTTCTGGAGGATGATCTGGGAGCAGAAGTCAACAATCATTGTGATGGTCACTCGCTGTGAGGAAGGAAACCGTGTAAGTGGAAACTAGTAGTGTAGACTTGTATCAAGTTAGGCCCCTTTCGCACTACCGTTTTTGAGTGCTATCTATACTACACCGTTTCAGCAATGGTAGCACACTGCCCCACTCTATTCAATGTGCAATATGGCTATCCATTTGAATTGCTGTAAAAAGATTCTGCAGAACTTACTGCTCGGCTGCATGGTTCCCCATGGTTCCTTATGAAGAAGAAAGGGGTAAGAGGTGCTTCTCCAGCTGGCAGTGTGCTATGTCCGGGTCCTGGTCTGAAAGGAGCCATAGAGAGCACAATAAGAGTAAGGAAATCAGGCGATACCTTTTTGAAGCTAAATGAGTATAACTAGTCTCTTAAAGGGATTGTCAACTTTACAAATAATTTTGTTGAATGATTTATTTATATGGGCTGGTAATATGCAGGAGTAAATGCAATTTTTTTGGCTTCAGATTTATTCCTGGATTAATACTTCATAGTATTATAGAATATTTAGGTCCATCAAGCCCAACCTGTTGGACTCAAAACCATAGGAATTGCAAAAATGTAATGAATAAAATACAATCCCAGCCGTCTGACCCCCAAGAATTCTGAATCCCCATATTGTGGACAGGGGAAGAGTTTCTTCAACCTCTTCTAAGAAACATTCCCTATTGTCTAATACTTTGCCATGTGACAGACTCTCCAACTGTCTTATGTATCTAGGGGAAGCCGGTTCCTCATTTTTTTGTTCTTACTCAATTATGATACTGAATTCCAGAACAAGTGTGCCCAGTACTGGCCTCAATGTGAAGGGGAATTAGAAGACTATGGAGATGTAACTGTGAAGATCACTGAGGAGAAATTTTTTCCTGACTACATTACTCGCAAATTGCACATCAATAATGTAAGTTACTTCATCTTTTCACTTACAAAGTCACTGCTCACCCAGTGGTCAAGGACATTGCAGATTCACTTGAATTAGTCTTTTAGATGGTCATATTAATAACCTCCTGAGAAAAAGTAAGACTAAGTAGATGCTATGTCATATAACAGAGCAGCCCCATTGTCTCTCACCACGGACCCATACAAAACGTATCTTCCTCTGGCCCCAATAGATGCTTCTTAGACTGGTGACTATAGTAGCACAGGTACCAGAGAATATCTGTATCTCTCTTACCTCAATGAGTTGAACTACATATCGAAGATTTCTCAACAACACAACAAATTGCTGACTGATGTTGGCTAATCGTATTGGCTATAAATCATTTTATTGGTAAATTATTTTTGTACCAACCTCCAATGGTTTTACTTCAATTAAACCAGTTAACCCAATTAAACATTTGCTAATATGGTAATAAATGTTATTGGCAAAGGATTAAATGATGGGCTCCTGTGGAATTTAAACAGCAGGGATGTTTTTTTTTCACTTTGGTTCTGGCATAAGTTAACCCCACTTCTCTGTTAACCACTTTTCATACAGGCACTTCATGTTTGCTCCCCCCCCCCCCTTCCCCCTCCAAATCTCATTTCCATGTATATTGCATATTTGCTCCTGGTGTGCTAAAAATAATGAATGCATTAATAATTAATGCACTGATAAAAGTAGCCAGGAGATGTTTATGGGATGTTTATGGGAACACCATAAACTCCTCTGATGTTTACATTTAAAATTTGTATAAATTTGATATTTCTGCTTTGGGTTTTTCCAGATTTTCTTGCCTGCATATGACATGAAGTGATAAAAATGTACTCACAATCAGCTGTGAACTTCCTTACCTCTCTTTTTGGTTAGATCTGGCCAGATATGTGTGGCATGAAACAATCTGCTTTATGAGATGATGGGGCACATTAATACGCTGGCACACTGCTCTTAGTGCCTAGATAAAATTTGTAGGCAAGTCCCTACTTTTAACATTCTTGCTACACCAGCAGGGGCGTGGAGTAGTTTTTTGGTTGCAAAAAGATCTTTTTTACAAGTCAATAACTGTAATCTAAAGATAAATCAGACACAACACTGGAAAAACTCGATAGCGGCTAACTTTGCTGGTTGAGAATATTTGGGCAAATTTACCATTGCACTCAAAATAGTCACAAAAAGAAGCACAAAAAAGATTGCGATAAATATACCCCATTGTGTCACAACATGAAATGCTGCATGTGACTGCAATTGCCCATTGTTTGTATAGGAGTAATTTCAACGCTTATTCGAGTTTGGGTGGAGATCTTTATAGCAAAAACATTGGGGTTCTTTATGATTGGAGATACATCAGTTTACTGATGTACAAATGTCTCACAGTTGTCCCAAAAACTTGTGACTTTTATTGCAACTTTTGCCAACCTACTTTCCACTTCAGCTGACTTACGCCAGATAATTGCTGATGTGGTATACTGGATTAGGAATTGTGACTTTACAAATTCTTTCCTTCCCCTCTTGGCATAGGAAATACTCAGGAATCATAAATGTGCTACTTTTCACCAGAAAGTCTGAAATGCAATTCAGACATTAACAACTTGATCAAGCTGTAAGCCACTAGTATACATATGACATATGAAAAGCTCCTTTAAAGGTCTAAAAAATTTGGCACAATAATCCTGCTTAAAGAAATACTCCCGTCAAAGCTAGTTCATTGAATAATGCATAGTGTTGGACCTGAAGGGAAGAGCATGACTCAATTTTATTGTATCCCTGTTTATTCCATTATTGTAGTATATATATTTCATAGTCTTAATATCATTATTTACCAGAATACAATGGACATATTTACAATTTTGACCAATAAACTTTTTTCATAATATAGAGGCGTGAAAAATCAGAGCGTGACATCACTCACATCCAGTTCACTGTTTGGCCAGATCATGGCGTTCCAGATGATCCCAACCTGTTGCTGAAACTACGTCGGAGGGTCAATGCTTTGAGCAATTTCTTCAGTGGTCCAATAATTGTTCATTGCAGGTAATACTGATCTTTCTTTCCATGTATGCTGCTGAGACTTCTGGAAGGTCAAAATAACAATGTAGAAAGCTCTCACAATTCAGCATTATGAAATATTAGAATGCAAAGCAATATAAACACACAAACTACGCCACATAGACTCAAAAAGACTTTAATGAGTCTTAAACAAGTTCAGCAAATCAAAAGATTTATAATAACCATTGGTAATCCCTGCGGTAACAGGAGACATGAACAAGTAAAGTATAGAGGCTCCCAGGCTTTTCATTATTATACTACCATTACAATTATAGTGTAGCATCCAAGAACAAATCCAGCACTTTCACGGGAGATGCAGATAAAATCAATGATTCTTTATTTCCAAGCTTTAAAATCCATAATACAGCAAAGCGAAAACGGCACACATCAGACCTACGCGTTTCGTCATACTGACTTAGTCATGACCATGACCATGACTAAGTCAGTATGACGAAACGCGTAGGTCTGATGTGTGCCGTTTTCACTTTGCTGTATTATGGATTTTAACCCCTAGGCGCACCAGGACGTTATAGTACGTCCCCGGCGCTAGATGCTTAGCGCACGGGGACGTTCTATAACGTCCTGCTTCTGGCACCGGCTCACGAACGGAGCCGGTACCAGAAGCAGCGGCTGTCAGCTGTCTAGTACAGCTGACAGCCTGCGCTAACACCCGCGATCGGAGCCGGCTCCGATCGCGGGTGTTAACCCCTTACTCGCCGCGGTCAAACATGACCGCGGCGTGTAAGGGTGTTTGCGCTGTGGATCGGATCCCCCGTGCCGCTTACCGGGGGATCCGATCCACTTCTGGGCAGCTCCGAGGACTGGCATGTGCCCCGGAGCTGCCCAGTCTCCATGGCAGCCAGACCCCTTCCGGGTCTGGCTGTAAACTGTCTGAGCATGCGCAAGCTTGCTCAGACAGTTTACACTGCTCTACAATAAAATAGTATTGTAGAGCAGTGTATTGAACTTAAACCAGTGATCAGAGCATCACTGGTTTAAGTTCAAGTATGTAGAAGTAAAAATATGCAAAAACACTTAACACTACACATTATAATAAATAAAAAATAAATACATAAAAATATAAGCCCCTAAAATGTCACTTTCCCATAAAAACACTTAATAAAGTATAAAAAACACAAAAACACAAAAAAACCCGCATATTTGGTATTGCCGCGTCCGTAACAATCTGTATAATAAAACAGAATCGTTACTGGACCCGCACGGTACACGCCGTAGAAAAAAAACGCAAAAACGTTCCAAAAAAAGATAATTTTTAATTAATACCTTATCAAAAAATGCTCTAAAAAGTAATTTAAAAAATGTTATGCACTCCAAAATAAGCCCACTAAAAAGAACAACTCTTCTCGCAAAAAATAAGCCCCTAACCAGATTTGTCAGCCGAAAAATAAAAAAGTTATGCATATGAAAAGATGGTGATGCTAAAATGAACAAGATTTTCTCCAAATTGGTTTTTATTCAGTACAATTGAATAAAATACACAAAACCCCCACATATTTGGTATCCCTGCGTCCGTAACAATCTGCATAATAAAACAGAATCGTTATTAGTTCCGCAAAGTGAACCCCGTAAAAAACAAAACAAAAAAAAGCTCCAGAAAAAAGATCATTTTCAATTAATACCCTATAAAAATGCTCTAAAAAGGGATTTAAAAAATGTTATGCACTCTAAAATAAGACCACTAAAAAGAACAATCCTTCTCGCAAAAAATAAGCCCTTAAACACATTTGTGAGGCAAAAAATAAAAAAGTTATGCATATGAAAGACGGTGATGCTAAAATTAACAACATTTTTGCCAAATTACTTTTTATGCAGTAAAAATGGGAAAAAAATAAAAAATCTATATAAATGAGGTCTTTTTGTAATCGTGGCGACCCATAGAATGAAAATAATATACTATTTTTATGGTATGGTAAACGGGCAAAAAAAAAAAACATAAAAATCTTCCTGAAAAGTGATGATTTTCATTTCCTCCACCAACAAAGAGTTAATAAAATCTCACCAATTAGCCTATAGATTCCCCTAAATTACGTACCAGAAAAGTGCATCTCATGTGGCAAAAGAAATAAGCCCCTATAGGTCCACATTAAAAAAAAGAAAAAAATTATAGCCTGTACAATGTGACATAGAAAATCTGATCTGGATGGCGCCTCCTTCCCTTCTATGCCCGGCCGTGCGCCCATACAGCAGGTTACCACCACATATGGGGTATCGGTGCATTCGGGAGGAATTGGGTATCAAACTTTGTGGAGCCTTTTTTTATTTAATCCATTGTAAATGTTTAATTTTCCACCCAAAATGGGTGTATTGTGAAAAAATATTACAATTTGCAGACTGCACCTCCATTTTGTTTTAACCCCTATAAAACACGTAAAGCGTTAACAAACTTCTTAAAAGTGGTTTTTCATACATTGAGGTGTGTAGTTTCCACAATGGGGTAATTTACGAGTCTCGCTATTATTTAGGCCTCTCAGTGTCAATTAGAAGTTGAGCAGGTCCATCTAATACAGGTTTTGGTGATTTTACAAAAAATGTGAAAAATGATACCTAAATTCTGAGCCTCATAACATTCTAGTAAAATATGTGGAATCTTAAAAAACCATGCCAACATAAAGCAGACATTTGGGAAATGTAAGTTATGAATTTATTTGGGTGCTATGACTATCTGCATCAAAAGTAGAGAATTTAGAACGTTGAAAATAAAGAATTTTTCCAAATTTTTTCCAAATTTTGTTTTTTTTCATAACTAAACACAAAAGATATCATCCAAATTTTTAAACTAATTTGAAGTACAATGTGTCACGAGAAAACAATCTAAAAATCCCATGGATATCTCATAGCGTTCCAAAACTATAACCACTTATAGTGACACAGGTCAGATTTGAAGAATGGGGCCGCGTCCTTAAGGCCAAAATAGGCTGTGTCCCCTAGGGGTTAAAGCTTGGAAATAAAGAATCATTGATTTTATCTGCATCTCCCGTGAAAGTGCTGGATTTGTTCTTGGATGCTACACTTCCTGCTCCGTGGAAGGCTTACACGGTGGTCCATGCACCGGGAGGATTGCTGACCCGAAGTATACCTCGAGGGTGAGCTGGCGTTTTTTAAATTTTTTGTTTGCTTACCATTACAATTATAGGTATGTAAAAAGTAAGAAAATTAAATAGTATAGTGTACAATGGGATTTTGTATCGGGGAGGTATTTATCAAAACTGGTACAAATGACATTTATGACAATAACAATTACGGGAGTTGTTCCCATTATATTGCTGCCCATTATAATTTTTTGTAAGCACTGAAAGTGCAGCTCAGATGTATACAAGTAGAGGGAGCTTAGTTTCAATACCACACACTACACATGGCCAGGAGAGGAGCAGTTTTTGGAAGAGACCAGGCATGTTTTTCAATTGACGGACAACCCCTTTAATTGTATGCTATAGATAATGCACAACTATGACCTATAATTCATTTTATTTTCAGTGCTGGAGTTGGACGCACAGGAACTTATATAAGCATTGATGCAATGTTGGAAGGTCTGGAGGCAGAGAGCAGGGTGGATGTTTATGGCTATGTGGTACAGCTGAGACGCCAACGTTGCCTGATGGTCCAAGTGGAGGTGACTATAGAAACAACCATGACAATAATATTAATATGATCATTCATGTATAATAGCTGTGAAATGATACCTTAGTGTGTGGTGTTAGTATCAGCAGGACTGTAAAATATGCATTAGTATTCCAGGACACTGGGAGAGTTGTTGCATACCAATGTTTGTGACTGAAGGTGCAATCCTAGACTAACAATTCATTTATCACAGTCCTGCTGCTATTAACTATACAAAAAGTAATGGTTACACATATCTCCAGTACTTCTTCCTAACACTGTCGGTAGTTACGCATTGTTAAATCTTTTCACAAGTTCCCTTTGAATTCAGATATATGATTTTGTAAAATGTTTCTTCCTCAATTACAGGCCCAGTACATCTTCATACACAAGTCGTTAGTGGAATACAATCAGTTTGGTGAGACAGAAATCATCACATCAGAGTTACCACATTTACTTCACAACATGAAGAAAAATGACCCTCCCTCTGAACCATCACAACTGACCTCTGAATTCCAGGTAAAATGGAAAATGATAATTTAATAGGGTTGTCTAGTTTACAAAACTCATTTCAAATATCCTTTTTGGGCAGTCGTTCTGGAATAGAGAGGCTTAAAAGAGTGTCTTTTTGGATGACCTGCCTACATATTCAACAGTGGGCACTATCATATGCTCCATTTTGCAGGTGGTGGCACAAGTTACTTTAAAATGTCATTAAAGGATTTAATGGGGACTTATAGCCATTAATGCTCTACTAGGAGATTTTGTAAAATATGCAAATAGGTTTTCTAGATGGGATAAGAAAAACACAACTATTTTGCTACCTAATGGGATTAAAGCTTCTGTGAGGCGAACTCTTTCTCCATCTAGTCAAAAGCCTCTCACTCAGGTAAACCAGTTGCCTACACTTTACTGATGAGAAGCAAGGACATCAAAACAGTTCTGTCTTCAGTTGGGAATCTGTTCCTTTTGGAATAGATATATTGGTTTGGCTTCAATCCCACATCATGTCATTTCAGGGTTCCTGAAAGTCACAATTAATGGTAAGGGGACTGCCTTACAAGGTGGTAAAAGAGGTGTGGTTGTCCCATCTAAGGAAACCTATTTGCATATATCCCAGGATACAGACTTGTGACATGCTTCCACAAACATTGGTAGGGGGTTACCTACTTTAAGAAAACAAGATTTTTTAATGCTGTTATATAAAAATGGAAATACATGCAAATTTGTTCTAGTGTGAACAGAGCCTAACATCCTATAAAAATGCCTTGAGTTCTTTCACATGACAAGACTGAACAGAACTTATTACTGGTTAATTTACATTTTTAGAGATTACCTTCATATAAAAACTGGAGACCACAGACAGTAGGAAACCACCAGGACAACAAAGACAAAAATCGCAGCGCCTCAGTTGTTCCATGTAAGTGATTCTATGTAATAATATGTGTGCATATATTTATATGTATGTGTATATATATTCTGCATGCCATAAATGCTATGCTGTTATAGACTAGATAGAGGACTTTCACAAATGTTCTAAAGTTCATATATAGCCGCAGAAAACATGTCTAGGTATTAGTGATCCCCTGTGATTGTTGTATATACATGGCACCACTTCATGTATAACTATGAAACTGCAAGGAATGAGAGAATTATTACTATGTTGGTTTACATTTCAATAGATACTTTACCCAATCAATGGCTGTAATGCTAACATGTTACAAAGGTGTAATATAACACCCAAAGAACTTTATTGGGCCCTACATCATTCACAAAACCTTGTAAAATATTGTAAACAATTTGAATCAATTTTCTAAGGAGGTTTAAGTCCCCCGATGCTAGACTTTTCGGACATGTTGAGCTAGGAGTCAAGATTTTTTGAAAATTTTTATTATTAAAAAAAGGAATTTCATATCAAATGAAAAACTACAAATTGCATAACTGCTCATAGTTTACTTTACTCATTTTCAGATGAATTTAACCGTGTCCAGGTCAAAGTGGATGATGAGCCAGAAAGAGAAAACACTGAGGACGATGAGATGTCTACAGACCAGGACAGTGAATCTGAGGAATCTATCTACATCAATGCATCTTACATAATAGTAAGTTGTCATTTAGTGACAGTGAATGACTAGTGACTAGTACACATTACTCTACATTATTCAATATTTGGAAATTACAGAAACAAGGATTGAAATGAATGTGCCAGATCTGCATTGCAATCCTTAGAAAAATAAATAATACTCTGCACCATCATGTATTTACGAGGAAAGGATAACTATGACATGTCCAAGCATTGAAGGTCCTCACAAGAGTTTACAATTACCATATTTTTTGAACTATAAGATGGACTTTTCAGGAAGAAAAAATGTTGCTTAAAAGTGCCTGCGTCAGGAGGATTCAGCACTGCCAGACCCTCCTGACCACTGTAATGGAGATCGGGTGATGCCCTGATATAGAGCTGCATCCGATCTCCCAGAGAGGAGAGGAGAGCCTCCGCACTGCTCTCTCCCTCTGCCTACAGGACCTGCGGTGATGTCAGAATCATGTGATGAAGCAGTGCTGTGTGTGTAACTGTATGGATGAAGCAGAGCTTTGTGTGTAAATGTATGGATGAAGCAGAGCAGTGTGTGTAAATGTATAGATGATGCAGATCTGTCTATGCTGTGCTTTAGTGCGACCAACAGGGATATTTTAATTGGTGTAAAAATATTTTTCCTTTTTTGGAAGCCTAAATCTGGGGTGCGTCCTATAGTAAGAAGCGTCATATAGTCCGAAAAATATGGTATTTTATGAATAGGTGGAGGACTATGGATGTCTCTTCCCACCAAACTGACATTAAATCATGGAAGGGTTATGATTTATGAGAGATTCTTTTCCTTTGTAATACAGTTTGGAAATTTGTCTTTTCAGGGATATTGGGGCACACGATCAATGATAGCAGCACAGTCACCTCTACCAAACACAATGGTAGAATTTTGGCAAATGATCTTCCAAAGGAAAATGAAAGCAATTGTGATGCTTTCTGGACCAAACCAAGAGAGCAGTGTGAGTAATGTAAATGCATGAAGTCCTCCACATGATTTGCCATAAGAAATTCACTCTACATTTTATGGGCACATTTACTGCTGACTTACTGCCATTGCTTCTATGTTCATCCTTTAGAGAAGAACTTCACAGTTTTTTAATTTTGTTATTAATATAATAGAAAACTTCACAGTTTTTTAATTTTGTAATTAATATAATAGAAAATGCACTGTACATGGCAGAAATGCATGAAGTGACTATAGATCTGTCTTCTATGGCTATACAGGACCAGGAATGTGCACAATATTGGAAAGAAAAGAGTAAGACATATGATGATCTTGAGGTAGCGCTAACTGATGAAAATCCATGTGGTGCCTACACTGAACGGACTTTTGAGATCAGACATACTAAGGTGAGACCATTTGGATTGGTAAGTCCCATTATTTGCCAATGATATTTATGTTCTAGCGATGATAAAATGTTGGATATATAATAAACCCTGGTGTTTACCAGGCTCAGGACTGTGTGGCCAGACCAGGCTATAGCTAATGCACTGGAACACGGTGTCCCCCCAACAAGCCTTGGTAAGCCCCCCCACCCCCCCATGTATCACTTTTTATTTCACTTTTTTTGTTTTTCTTTTAACATGGCTTCACACAGTAGAACAATCACCACCAGAAATATCTGTCAGAAGCTGAAGTGGCTGTTTTTACTGTTCACAAGTACTGTCGCAGCTGTTGACTTCTTTACTCCTGATACAAATAGCCAAGTACATGGCTCCATCAGCCACATCAAAGTAAATGGTTCAGAGATCACATAAGAAAAATATAGCTGCATTCACAGGGAGGACTCTTATTCTTGTGATCACTGACAAGAGGTCGGGTGCCTTTAATAACCTGTAATACCCTCTTTGTAAGACCCGTTCCTGGCAGCATGCGTTGCGAGTGTGATGCAAGTTCATCGCATCACACTCGCAACGCATGCTGCCAGGATCGCACGGCCCGAACGCTGCACACCGGGAGTGAACTGACATGCTGAGTTCACTCCCAGTGTGCAGCATTCGGGCCGTGTGTTCCTGGTAGCATGCGCTGCGAGTGTGATGCAAGTTCATCGCATCACACTCGCAGGTGTGGAACGGGCCTAACTGTGCATACCTAGGGGAAATCAGGGAAATCTTATGTGTATGTCCACTATTACATATGTTACTATTACCCATATCCTTTACAAATAATACATCATTATTATTTGTCTTATATTTCTTTTAACCCTTAGAGGAAAGATATCCGAAAAGTTTCACAATTTCATTATAATCAATGGGAGGATCTGCCCAAAGACACCAACGGGCTTCTGGAGATGATTGAGAAGATCAGGGAAAACATTCCATGCAACAGAATGGAGGAGCATGGCCGGCATGACAGATCAGTCCCTCTTCTTGTCCACTGCAGGTAATTTTGACTATTGCTATATATATATAAATAAAATAAACTTTAGAAATGTTTCTACAAATAAGGGGTTTGGCAACATATTGTACACAGGCACAACATTGCTTTATATATTTCTATGGAATTGCTGGAGCTTGTTAGGTGTTGAACCATCTCTTCCAGTCCCAAAGAAGTTAAATAAGTGACATTGCTACTATATGGGGGTTTCTACATTGAGATGGTGGTACACGGAAATTAGAGGACCTCCAACAATTTGAATAGGGTTTAAGTTTGTATTCAGAAGATAACCCCTTTGAAGACAAATCACTAGATTGCCTCTTAGTGGCTATGTTAGGAATTTTAACTTTGCTCATGAACTGTTTTTGGATAACTCTGCTCAGTGATATATAGGTTTATATGACTTGGAGTAGGATTTACATGGTAAAAAAAGTTCCCACTATATCAATATATGTCCACATGTAACTGCTAAAGACTCTCTCTTGGGAGTCTTGTCAGCATTTACTTGTACACATATCAATCTATATGTCTCAGTTTTTCTTCCTCTATAAAATACAAAATGTATTTTTTTACAAAACACTTAAGCAAATCTACTATCAAAATACAGCATGATAAACCAGGGACACTTACTCATACAGTCAGGCACCGTGACTATGGTAATCTTCTTACATGTGTTATCTGTGGCCTCCTTCCTTCTGAAATCAACTTTTAAATATATGCTAATGAGCATAAAGGGCAATGGATAACACATGATGACCACCGTCATGGTGCCTGGATCTATGAGTAAGTAGGGACACTTTTACCAGGGATGGTTTATCATGATGTATTTTGATGGTAGATTGATTTGCTTAAGTTTAAAAAAAACTGTGCATAGTAATTCATGACTTTCTGTGATATAACTTTCAAAGTGATGGATCTCAGAGAAGCGGGACATTCTGTGCCCTCTGGAATCTTCTAGAAAGTGCCAAGGTTGAAGAAGTTATCGATGTTTTCCAAACAGTGAAACATTTACGTCGCCAGCGATCAGGAATGCTTTCCTTTTATGTAAGTACATGAAGAGAGAAGTGGTGTTTATTAATGACATGGTAGACATGGGAGGGGTCATTATATCTATGTTATCTTTCACCCTCTATAAATGTGCTATAAACATTGATATTTGTAATATGGCAACTATTCGCTCCAACCAACAAAAGCTGTTGATATTTGAACATATATGAGAATATATGACATTTGTATAAACTATGGTGTATCATTTTTAGGAGCAATATGAGTTTCTTTATGACACCGTGGCCAGCACTATACCGGCCCAGAATGGTCAGGTCCAGATAACCATTCATCAGGAACATGACCAGGACAACCAGCAGGAAACAAAGAACAAAACCCCAGAAGAGAGCCAGGCAGCTACAGCCAGCGTGACAGAAGATACTGCACCTACTCCTAAAGTAGACGAAACAGCCCCCAATGGACCCAGCGCAGCAGTGTTCACAGAAGTATCACTGAGAATAGACGAATGACAACCCAGTAAATACTGTACACGGGAAACCAGGATAGTCAACATATTTACACCTTATTGGTCTGATAGGTCAACTTAGTTTTCACCTCATCAACAAACCTTATGGTTTTACAGCAAAGCGGAAGGTCAATGTGTAGGTTTAGAAATTGAGGTATAAGGCAAATCTGTTAATATGACAAACCTTAGAATTCTCAGCACACAGTAACTTGTGTTCCAAATACGGCAACATGCTATGCAATGTAACCTATGCTCGGTATAGACAGCCTGCTGCGCTCCAGGTGCTTCCACTTGTGGATCTGATGTCTCCACGTATTAGTTCCTGTCTATAATTATCCGGATATGTTCCAAGCAGGCAAATCTTAGCATGTGCAAAGTGCAGGGGCTGGTCAGATCGCTCTCTAGCTTATTTTTGTATGTTATGTGGTTATTTTGTAAACTTAAAGCTTTTTTAAGAAATATAAGCTTGACTTTTATTAATAGTATATATTGCGGTACATAGGTCACTAGAGGTAAGTCATCTTTGTAAATACATATTTAAAAGTGAAATACAATATTGGGTCACATTATGCAGCAGAACCCTAATTTTAAACAGATGACTTTATTTTTAATGGATGACGTAACCTTTGAACTCTATCCACCTATTGACTTGCTCTCCTTTGGGTTTGGTCCAAACAGGTTATATGACAAACATTAGATGAGATCTGAGACATATGTTACAGTATTGCCTTTAGGATGGTTAGGTGTTCTTTCAAATACTCATGAGAGAAAGTCCATCTTGCGGAAATCCTCATAGTTAAAGTTACTTATAAAATTGGACATTTCTCAATTTCCACAACTTGTAGAAAGACTAAACAAACTATCACTAACCTCTAATTCTAGGTCAGAATACATTTCACACATACCTCTACTACTTTAGATGGTCAAGTAGGGACACATACAGATGTATCTACACAAGGAAAGGCCTTTGTTGAGAACCCTACACCCAACCAATCAGCTGTTCAGGTTTGGCCATTACAATGCACGGAGGCAGATGACTCCTTGCTCTTTGTGATGACTGTGCCCAGCAGGTTCATTGAAGTGAACAGTAAGGGATCTGCAGTAAGGGATCATAGCTCCAGATCCATGCATTGTGTTTTGCCAGGACCAACAGCTGATTGCTGACTGCTCTGGGTGTAGGCCCTTCAGTGTTACCTGCTATGAAGATAGAGACCTTCAGTCAACCTAGACAATGAACTTTGTTATGAACTTTAGCTGTCAAACCCTCAACATGCTGAGAGGTACAACCAGCGGCTGATTACATATATAGAATTTTAGCTCGAAAATATTACAAATTTTATTTCTAACCCCACACATAACAAGATATGGGAATCCAAGAAGATAGATATACTAATTTGTATAGTTTATTGGGTGAAATAATCACTTTTCCCTGCATGTTGATTTGCCCTAATTGTTTCTATTCACACATTAGCACAAAATAATGTAAATAAAGGAGTTTCTTAGTCTATATTACATTTCATTCATGTACCTGTGTCTTTTCCCAGCCTAATATGCTATGATACTATGAACTTGTGTGGGGGAGGGCTATAAAAAATGTATTATTATGTCAATAATTGAAAAAAAGAAGGATTAGAGTAAAAGGTAATGATATAGTAGGTGTTGTTTATGTACGCTGTCTTTTTACATTACTTCAATTTTACTTTACTCATCTTTCATATTTGTCCAGTTTTAAAGATAATGGGGCAGATTTATCAAGCTGTCTGAAAGTCAGAATATTTCTAGTTGCCCATGGCAACCAATCACAGCTCAGCTTTGAGTTTTACCAGTGCTCATGAATATTTTAAAGGGGAGCTGTGATTGGTTGCCATGGGCAACTAGAAATATTCTGACTTTCAGACAGCTTGATAAATCTGCCCCAATATGCTTTTATTATGCCCATATATACATAGACTCAGCCTACTATGAAAGAGATCCTTACACATCTGTACATTTCGTTCAATATATAGGGAACAATATAGAGTCATTTTGAGCTGTTATATTATGATGTCAATTATTGATGATTGAACCGTTTGCTTATTTTGCTGATTTTTTTTACTTATTTTATATAAATGGTTTTGTGATATAAAAATTTCGGATTAAACATGTTAGTGCTGAAACAGAGAATTCTAGAATATTTAATATTCTGTGAAAAGACTGTTAATTTATACAAATTTCTGGAACAAGAGGAATTTAAAAAATAAACCAAAAAATATATATTTATATTGAGTCTTGAGTATGTTTTTACTAAACAGTAAAAGCATCTTCAGTGCCATCAAAGTCTTTGCTTGCTTCATGTGTAAATGAACATCCCAGGAAAATGGACGCTTCATGCCCCCCATCCTGTATTTATGTCCCAATTCATCTCCCCATGTTTGTAATCCCCATCTTTAGAATGCCCCTTTTTTGGTCATGCCTGCCCCTCTTTACTTTTTGCTATGAATCAGATATTAACACAAAATCTCCCTTTTTTCCCCCTGTCATGGCTACAGATGGCTCAGACAACCAACAAGTGTGATACTACTTTGCTATGTATGGCAGAGGCTTGCTTAATGGTGGAGTAGGGAGCCAAATGCTTCCAGCTTCACAAACGTCTACTTCATAGGTAGATAGAGTTGAAGCCAGGAAAGGCCCAGGATACCTAAAGATCAAATAGTAAGTACACTTTGCACCCTATGCTGACTGAAATGTAGATATTTTTTCTACTTTATTAAACAAGAAAAACAAAAACTAAAATATATCACAATATTCACCACATGTGAAGCTCATATTTAACTCAAATGCTGTCCATTTCATTTTGATCCTCCTTGAGATGGTTCTTCTCCTTCACTAGAGTCCAGATGTGTTTAATTAAACTAATTGGACTTGATTAGGAAAGGCACACACAAGATCGCACAGCTTACACTGCATGGCAGAGCACATGAGAATCATGAGGTCTAAGGAACTGCCCAAGGAACTCAGAGACAGAATTGTGGCAAGGCACAGATCTGGCCAGGCTTATAGAAGAATTTTTGCAACACTCAAGGTTCCTTATCCTTATATGGAAGAAGTTTGGGATGACAACAACTCTTTCTCGACCTGGTCGTGCAAACACACTGAGCAATAGTGGGAGAAGAGCTTTGGTGAGAGAGGTAAAAAAGAACCCCAAGATTACTGGGGCTGAGTTCCAGAGATGCAGCAGGGGAAAAAGTTCCAAAAAGTCAACTATCACTGCAGCCTCCACCAGTCGGGGTTTTATGACATAGTGCGCCGATGGAAGCCTCTGCTCAGGGCAAGACATATGAAAGCTGCATCCAGTTTGCAAAAAACACATGGAGGACTCCCAGACTATAAGAAATAAGATTCTCTGGTCTGATGTGGTATGTGTGGAGAAAACCAGGCACACTGCCATCAACTGCCAAATACAATCTCATGGTGGTGGCAGCATCTTCCTATGGAGTGTTTTTCAGCTGCCGGGACAGGACGACTGGTTGTAATTAAAGGAAAGATGAATGTGGCTAACTACAACGATATCCTAGATCAGTGATGGCGAACCTTTTAGAGCCTGAGTGCCCAAACTTCAACCAAAAGCCACTTATTGATTGCAAAGTGCCAGCACAGCAATTTAAGCAGTAATGTATTTCTCCTTGTTCGTTGACAACTTTCAACCATTCAACCTCCTAAAGACACCAACGCAGTTGAAAGGAGTAGGGCAAATTTGCCTATCATTGTAGGAAGATTCTGTAGGAAGATTCTTTGAGTCCTGTCTGGTGAACTTCATGCTGGGGTGATGGCCTGGGTGCCCACAGGTGGCCCATAGGTTCGCCACCACTGTCCTAGATGAAAACCTCTTTGGGAGTGTTCTGGATCTTAGACTGGGCTGAAGATTTACTTTCCAACAAAACAATTACCCTTAGCACACAGCTAAAATAACAAAGCAGTGGCTTCAGGACAACTCTGTGCCCAACCAGAGCCATGACCTTAACCCAATGGAGCATCTCTGAAGAGACTTGTAAAAGGCTTCTACCAACATTCACCATCCAACATGAGAGAATTGGAGAGGATCTGCAAGAGAGAGGATCCCCAAATCCAGGTGTGAAATAAATGTTGCATCATTTATGCCAAGAAGACTCATGGCTGTAGTAGGTCAAAAGCTGCTTCTACTCACTACTGAGCAAAGGGTCTGAATACCTATGACCGTTTTGTGTTTCCGTTTTTCTTGTTTAAATTAGTAGAAATATCTACATTTCTGTTTTTCTCTGTCAAGATGGGGTGTAGCGTGTACATTAATGATCTTACCAATTGGCTGCAATGAAACAAAGGGTGAAAAATTTAAAGGGGTCTGAATACTTTCAATACCCACTATAAGCACATAAAATGAATATGTCTATTCTCACATATATGGAGACAGCTCGGGAGCTTTATCATGAGTGAATATGTGATCCAAAATTTTCATCATAGTAAACAAATGCACACAATATATAATAAATACTTAGCATCTTCAAATGTAACACTACAGTTATTCATCTGAAGTATACACCAACTCCCTACTAGATTAAGACTGAACACTGTAATAAACGTCAGATTTATGTCCATGTTCACTTTCCTACCCACTTATTAAATGTGTAATATGTAGTGTAAAACCCTACAATGTAAAATTGTCAATTAAAGAACAGAAAAGCATAAAAATATGAAAAAAATCCCACATTTGTGACATCTTGACATCAGCGTTTTGCTGCATAATGCTTGATAAATTTACTTTACTTTATATCCTTAAATTAAAATATTTTAATTATTAATGAGGAATGAATTAGACAAAGATAATGTAAATTGCCATTTTATTCAGTTTGGACAACAAATTCAAGTTTTCCTTTATTCACTTATGGTTCTTAGTGTGTTCTCTAGATTTCAATGTTGTTGCTGTTTATCGCAATGTCCACCAGAGGGCGGTATACAACCATAGAATTCAGAAAAAGCTAATACAGTTTTCATCACATTAATTATAATGTTTTTTTTTTAACTATTTTGGGCAAATAAAAGATAGTTGTGATGGTGCAGTAAGTAAACTATGAATATAGTTAACATACTGCACGCAGATCTATGGATCAGTAACAGTAAGGTGTCTCACATTTCGGTTTTATGATCATACATACAAATAGTAGACAAGTAACTATCCAAAGACATTTGACTATAGCATTGGATAAAAGGTGAAGCAGACATTATGTTTAAACGTTTATTAAAAGGTTTTTATTTATTTTTTTTGACAGTTTATGAACTAAAATGCAGTGCAGGCGGGACCTCTCCCCCACATATGGCTACCCAAACCCTCTCACTATAGGTAGCAAACCCACCATCCTGCATTTATACACAGTCTCCAAGGGCAGTAGGGGGTTAACAGACTAAGATACTAAAGTAAGGAATGGAGAGTGGCATTTCCTGTTCCAGTACATAATAATTCATGGAATTTTTGAAATTTCATCAGAAAACATGCAACCACTGTATGAGAACAGGTCATAGAGTTTGTTACATTTAGTCATATGGTCAGACTAGTATATAGATAGTAATTATGAAAAGGAAAATTCTGTAATACATGTTCTAGTAAAGATACATTGTATTCATCCATTTCCTGTGGTTACAAATAATTAATGCCCGCTGAATAGTCAGCCTCCCATCAGGGCTCCTATAAGTCACCTTTTATTTTACTACTTTTAAAACTTACATTAAAATGTCCTGACTTGGACATTTTTCTGCAGAACTTCAAATGTGTTGGTCAATTTGCACTAAAAACACCCCAATGAATAAGCAGTTAGTCATGAAATAGCCGGATATTCTAACATTTGTATTGGGAGGTTGCCATATGACCTCAGCATCCCTGGGAAAGGGTTGACAAATTTCATGTAATTTGAGGATTTGCTGGAAGGATTCTGGTTTGAATAAAATAAAGACAAGTGGACGTGGAGAGCACTTTGTGTGGTTATAGAAGAATACTCTTATTAGAGAAGAGAAATCTCTTCCTCTGTTAGATGATATCTAGGCATCTGGAGAGGGCGAGTGTGCACGGCAGACGTTGGGAGTCTATGCACTTGGCAGTGGTATAAAGGATACAGGAGTCGGGCTGCCAACAGCAGCATCATGCCTGCGGCTTCCTCAATCTCCTGCCCATCACAACATCTCCTCTGTCAGGACCACAGAAGATCATTCCACATCTCAGCACCAGGGGAGAGAGACGTATGCAACAATTATCAAGTCTTCACAAGCCAGAAAGTGGTGTCTGTCAGTCCTGCCAGCGGACAATGTGCCAGTACATATCTGTTTAGACTTTGTTGATGTCTGTGTGTGGTAGAGAAATCGTGTTTCATATGTGGATTAAGAAGACACATAGATGATTCAGTTCCTCATTACCTACACTGCATAAGTTTCACAAGGGGGGTCTGGGAATAAGGAAAAAGTATATATTGGTAGCGGATCAGTAAAAACAAAAAAAACCCTTTTACTCACATCCCTCCACACTCCTGTTCACCAGCACTGAAACTCTTGCTGTAGATGGCACGTGGCTGTGGTCATGATGGCACTGCCGGCTTCTGTATACAGAAAGTACTAAAGCAGGTGAATAGGAGAGCAGAGAGAGGTGAGTAAAAGAGGTTTATCGTTTTTATAACTCCCCCCCCCCCAGTCATATATGCATTTTTTATTCCTGGATAACCCCTTTAATGTTAAAAGTACAGATCTAGGCTCTGGAAGATCTTCTGGAAGCATTTCTTCCAAGACAGAGGGTCTCATTTACAAAGGGTCACGGATCACAATTTTTTCGGACTATTCACTGTATTTGGGATTGCACGGCCTGGACAGGTATTTAACATGTGTCTGCGCTGGCATTGTGTCGCATCGCAATAATTTTTTGGCGCAGCTGCACTGGCTTCCATGCGACACAACTTGGGTCGTCGGACAATCCGACTGATTCGGACTGAGCGCGGGATTTAACTTTCAGAATGCACTTTCAGGGCACTTACATGCACCATGAAGAAGAAGGTGAACTCTGTCAGACCTGAGTGGGGAAGTGACACATTCAGGATATCGGGCGCACGATCTTAGTGAATCGCGGCACAGTGCATTATCATCGGGCAATGCACTTTTGGGGAACTCCAGCGGCCGTGTAAGTAAATGAGCCCCAGAATCTATGTAATATAGTATGCTTTAATAAAATTGTACTGTTCATACATATTGTGCTTAGCAGAAAAAATGGACACATGTTAATTAGAGATGAGCGAACACTAAAATGCTCGGGTACTCGTTATTCGAGACGAACTTTTCCCGATGCTCGAGTGCTCGTCTCGAATAACGAACCCCATTGAAGTCAATGGGAGACTCGAGCATTTTTCAAGGGGACCAAGGCTCTGCACAGGGAAGCTTGGCCAAACACCTGGGAACCTCAGAAAAGGATGGAAACACCACGGAAATGGACAGGAAACAGCAGGGGCAGCATGCATGGATGCCTCTGAGGCTGCATAATCGCACCATTATGCCAAAATTATGGGCAACAGCATGGCCATGACAGAGTGACAGAATGAAGCTAGATAGCATCTAAAACATCCAATAATTGACCCTGACACTATAGGGGACGGCATGCAGAGGCAGCGGCAGCAGGCTAGAGAGTGTCATGGCGACATACCCTAAATGGACTCAGGCTTCAAACCAATGGGTGGCAGAGAGGAACCAAAGGAGGTGAGCAAGAAGCGCTCAAATAATATCGGTACATGATAAAAGTTTGCCAGTATATTTTGTGGATTACACAGCAGGGTGGCGACAAAGTTAACATGGAAGCCATGAAAACAACCCAAAATTCTGCCTGACACAGCTCGTTTGATAAGGGGACCATGTATGGAGGCAGTGAACTAGTAGTAGATTAAAGGTGCTGCAGTTAAAACTATGTTAGTTGGATCTTGGCATGGAGCTGGCGCTCCGCTGCCAGGCGAGCTTTCGCCAATCCAAGCCCCTGTCTATAGGCTACTCCCCAAACAGCACTTCTAAGAACCTTTTGTATAAGATCAAGTGTAGTAGCGTTCTTATAAGTTTAGGATATGGCGGGTGAGGGGAATGTAAACAGATGCGCAAGAAGCGCTGAAATAATATCCCTAAATGGTAAAAGTTTGCAAGTATATTTTGGGGATTACACAGCAGGGTGGCGACAAAGTTAACAACTTTGATGTGGAATGCCCTGTAATAGCTCTTGGGCGGTGTGCCTTTTATCGCCTAGGCTCAGCAGTTTCAGCACCGCCTGCTGTCGCTTAGCGACGGCACTGCTGCTGTGCCTAGAGCTACCGACTGATGGCGCCATGCCCACGGATGGTAATTCGGAGGAGGAGGAGGTGGAGGAGGGGTGGGAGGAGGTATAGTAGGCCTTTGAGACCTGGACCGAGGTAGGCCCCGCAATTCTCTGCGTCGGCAGTATATGACCAGCCCCAGGGTCAGACTCGGTCCCAGCCTGCACCAAGTTAAGTGTAGTAGCGTTCTTATAAGTTTGGGATATGGCGGGTGAGGGGAATGTAAACAGATGCGCAAGAAGCGCATGATGCGCATGGAGCTGGCGTTCCGCTGCCAGGCGAGCTTTCGCCAATCCAAGCCCCTGTCTCTAGGCTACTCCCCAAACAGCACTTCTAAGAACCTTTTGTATAAGATCAAGTGTAGTAGCGTTCTTATAAGTTTAGGATATGCCGGGTGAGGGGAATGTAAACAGATGCGCAAGAAGCGCTGAAATAATATCCCTAAATGGTAAAAGTTTGCCAGTATATTTTGTGGATAACACAGCAGGGTGGCGACAAAGTTAACAACTTTGATGTGGAATCCATGAAAACAACCCAAATTTCTGCCTGACACACCTCGTTTGATAAAGGGACGATGTATGGAGGCAGCTATATGGACGACTTTTGGAGGTAGCAATGGAGACAACGTGTGGAGGCTGCTATGGAGACAATTTAATTTGGATAGTGCCTGTATGTGGCAGTCCCAAACATTTTTCAAACCAGAGGAGCAGGTAGGTGGCCCTCCAGTAAAATGGGATAGATTGAGTGCCTGTATGTGGCAGTCCCAAAAATGTTTCAAACCAGAGGAGCAGGTAGGTGGCCCTCCAGTAAAATGGAATAGATTGAGTGCCTGTATGTGGCAGTCCCAAAAATTGTTCAAACCAGAGGAGCAGGTAGGTGGCCCTGCAGTAAAATGGAATAGATTGAGTGCCTGTATGTGGCAGTCCCAAAAATTTTTTAAAACAGAGGACCGGGTAGGTGGCCCTCCAGAAAAATGGAATAGATTGAGTGCCTGTATGTGGCACTCACAAAAATTGTTTCAAACAGAGGACCGGGTAGGTGGCCCTCCAGAAAAATTAAATGCATGAAGTACTATAGCAAGAGCCAGTGGGCCCTGTCAAAAAATAGCCATTTTCCTCTGCTTTACTGTACAAAGAGGAGGAGAAGGAGGAAAATGAGGAGGAGGAGGAGGAGTGGATCAATTATTCAGGTTGAGCTTCCTTCACCTGGTGGAGATTGGAAATTCTGAGAAATCCAGCCTTTATTCATTTTAATAAGCGTCAGCCTGTCAGCGCTGTCAGTCGACAGGCGTGTACGCTTATCGGTGATGATGCCACCAGCTGCACTGAAAACCCGCTCGGACAAGACGCTAGCGGCAGGGCAGGCAAGAACCTCCAAGGCGTACAGCGCCAGTTCGTGCCACATGTCCAGCTTTGAAACCCAGTAGTTGTAGGGAGCTGTGTGATCATTTAGGACGATGGTATGGTCAGCTACGTACTCCCTCACCATCTTTCTGTAAAGATCAGCCCTACTCTGCCGAGACTGGGGACAGGTGACAGTGTCTTGCTGGGGTGACATAAAGCTGGCAAAAGCCTTGTAAAGCGTACCCTTGCCAGTGCTGGACAAGCTGCCTGCTCGCCTACTCTCCCTCGCTACTTGTCCCGCAGAACTACGCACTCTGCCGCTAGCGCTGTCAGAAGGGAAATACTGTTTCAGCTTGTGCACCAGGGCCTGCTGGTATTCATGCATTCTCACACTCCTTTCCTCTCCAGGGATGAGAGTGGGAAGATTTTGCTTGTACCGTGGGTCCAGGAGAGTGAACACCCAGTAATCGGTGCTGGAATAAATTCTTTGAACGCGAGGGTCACGGGATAGGCAGCCTAGCATGAAATCTGCCATATGCGCCAGAGTACCAACGCGTAAGAATTCACTCCCCTCACTGGCCTGACTGTCCATTTCCTCCTCCTCCAACTCCTCCAACTCCTCTTCTTCTGCCCATACACGCTGAACAGTGAAGGACTCAACAATGGTCCCCTCTTGTGTCTCGCCAACATTCTCCTCCTCTTCCTCCTCATCCTCCTCCACCTCCACCTCCTCCGATATGCGCTGAGAAACAGACCTCAGGGTGCTTTGGCTATCAACAAGGGAATATTCTTCCCCCGTCTCTTGTGACGAGCGCAAAGCTTCCGACTTCATGCTGACCAGAGAGTTTTTCAACAGGCCAAGCAGCGGGATGGTGAGGCTGATGATGGCGGCATCGCCACTGACCATCTGTGTTGACTCCTCAAAGTTACTCAGCACCTGACAGATATCAGACATCCACGTCCACTCCTCATTGTAGACTTGAGGAAGCTGACTGACCTGACTACCAGTTCTGGTGGAAGTTGACATCTGGCAGTCTACAATCGCTCTGCGCTGCTGGTAAACTCTGGATAACATGGTCAGTGTTGAATTCCACCTCGTGGGCACGTCGCACAACAGTCGGTGAGCGGGCAGTTGGAGGCGGCGCTGCGCTGCCCTGAGAGTGGCAGCATCTGGGCTGGACTTCCTGAAATGCGCACAGATGCGGCGCACCTTCGTGAGCAAATCAGACAGATTGGGGTATGTCTTGAGGAAACGCTGCACTATCAGATTTAACACATGGGCCAGGCATGGCACATGTGTCAGTCTGCCGAGTTGCAGAGCCGCCACCAGGTTACGGCCGTTGTCACACACAACCATTCCCGGCTTGAGGTTCAGCGGTGCCAGCCACAGATCAGTCTGCGCCGTGATGCCCTGTAATAGCTCTTGGGCGGTGTGCCTTTTGTCGCCTAGGCTCAGCAGTTTGAGCACCGCCTGCTGTCGCTTAGCGACGGCACTGCTGCTGTGCCTAGAGCTACCGACTGATGGCGCCGTGCCCACGGATGGTAGTTCGGAGGAGGAGGTGGAGGAGGGGTGGGAGGAGGAGGAGGCATAGTAGGCCTGAAACACCTGGACCGAGGTAGGCCCCGCAATCCTCGGCGTCGGCAGTATATGAGCAGCCCCAGGGTCAGACTCGGTCCCAGCCTCCACCAAGTTAACCCAATGTGCCGTCAGCGATATATAGTGGCCCTGCCCGGCAGCACTCGTCCACGTGTCCGTGGTCAGGTGGACCTTGTCAGAAACGGCGTTGGTCAGGGCACGGATGATGTTGTCTGACACGTGCTGGTGCAGGGCTGGGACGGCACATCGGGAAAAGTAGTGGCGGCTGGGGACCGAATACCGAGGGGCGGCCGCCGCCATGAGGTTGCGAAAGGCCTCGGTCTCTACTAGCCTATAGGGCAGCATCTCCAGGCTAAGCAATCTGGAGATGTGCACATTAAGGGCTTGGGCGTGCGGGTGGGTTGCACTATATTTGCGTTTCCGCTCCAGCGTCTGGGGTATGGAGAGCTGAACGCTGGTGGATGCTGTGGAGGATCGTGGAGGCGACGATGGGGTTTTTGTGCCAGGGTCCTGGGCAGGGGGCTGACTAGCAGCTGACACAGGGGAAGGAGCAGTGGTGTGCACGGCCGGAGGTGAACGGGCTTGTTGCCACTGAGTGGGGTGCTTAGCATTCATATGCCTGCGCATACTGGTGGTAGTTAAGCTAGTAGTGGTGGAACCCCTGCTGAGCCTGGTTTGGCAAATGTTGCACACCACAGTCCGTCGGTCATCCGGTGTTTCCTTAAAGAACCTCCACACTTCTGAAGATCTAGCCCTCGCCGCAAGAGCCCTCACCACGGGAGCTTCACTAGTTGACAGTGGCGCTGATGCACCAGCTCTGGCCCTGCCTCTCCGTCTGGCCCCACCACTGCCTCTTCCAACCTGTTCAGGTCGAGGACTCTCCTCCGTCTCAGAAGCACTGTGTTCACCCGGCCTCTCAACCCAGCTTGGGTCTGTCACCTCATCATCCTCCGATCCCTCAGTCTGCTCCCCCCTCGGACTTCCTGCCCTGACAACAACTTCCCCACTGTCTGACAACCGTGTCTCCTCATCGTCGGACACCTCTTTACACACTTCCACTACGTCAAGAAGGTCATCATCACCCACAGACTGTGACTGGTGGAAAACCTGGGCATCGGAAAATTGCTCAGCAGCAACCGGACAAGTGGTTTGTGACTGTGGGAAGGGTCCAGAAAACAGTTCCTCAGAGTATGCCGGTTCAAATGCCAAATTTTCCTGGGAGGGGGCAGACTGGGGGGGAGGAGGCTGAGGTGCAGGAGCTGGAGGAGTGGGGATTTCGGTGACATGGGTGGACTGCGTGGAAGACTGACTGGTGGTGGACAAATTGCTCGAAGCATTGTCAGCAATCCACGACATCACCTGTTCGCACTGTTCTGGCCTCAACAGTGCTCTACCACGAGTCCCAGTAACTTCAGACATGAACCTAGGGAGTGTAGCTCTGCGGCGTTCCCCTGCTCCCTCATCAGCAGGTGGTGTCTCACCCCGCCCAGGACCACGGCCTCTGACCCCTGCAGTAGTTGGACGCCCACGTCCCCGCCCTCGTCCTCTACCCCTAGCCCTCGGGTTAAACATTTTTAAAATGAGAGTTATAACTTTTTTTTTTTTTTTACTTCTTTTTGTTTTTTTTGGTGTTTTTTTGTGTTTTTTTTTTTTTTTTGAGTTTTTAAAACCAAACAATCCTATCCTATTGCTATGGCTATTTTCTAGCCAAGTATCAAAGGAAGCACACTACTATGCCAGATGAGATGACACTGAGTTATTGCCTAATAGAAATCCAACCCCTACTGAATTTTGCCACTTCGGCCTTTGCTATGGATATGTGCGCCACTAAGCGCAGAACACAGCGGTCGCAAGTCTCACTACAAATTGCTCAGAATTGGCAAGTACATGCACTGCAGAAACTACAGCCACCAGCAGATCAACCAGAAATCAAATATATAGAACGCTACTGTAGGCTTCAAGAAGCTGTTTGTATTCTCCTATGGCTATTTTCTAGCCAAGTATCAAAGGAAGCACACTACTATGCCAGATGAGATGACACTGAGTTATTGCCTAATAGAAATCCAACCCCTACTGAATTTTGCCACTTCGGCCTTTGCTATGGATATGTGCGCCACTAAGCGCAGAACACAGCGGTCGCAAGTCTCACTACAAATTGCTCAGAATTGGCAAGTACATGCACTGCAGAAACTACAGCCACCAGCAGATCAACCAGAAATCAAATATATAGAACGCTACTGTAGGCTTCAAGAAGCTGTTTGTATTCTCCTATGGCTATTTTCTAGCCAAGTATCAAAGGAAGCACACTACTATGCCAGATGAGATGACACTGAGTTATTGCCTAATAGAAATCCAACCCCTACTGAATTTTGCCACTTCGGCCTTTGCTATGGATATGTGCGCCACTAAGCGCAGAACACAGCGGTCGCAAGTCTCACTACAAATTGCTCAGAATTGGCAAGTACATGCACTGCAGAAACTACAGCCACCAGCAGATCAACCAGAAATCAAATATATAGAACGCTACTGTAGGCTTCAAGAAGCTGTTTGTATTCTCCTATGGCTATTTTCTAGCCAAGTATCAAAGGAAGCACACTACTATGCCAGATGAGATGACACTGAGTTATTGCCTAATAGAAATCCAACCCCTACTGAATTTTGCCACTTCGGCCTTTGCTATGGATATGTGCGCCACTAAGCGCAGAACACAGCGGTCGCAAGTCTCACTACAAATTGCTCAGAATTGGCAAGTACATGCACTGCAGAAACTACAGCCACCAGCAGATCAACCAGAAATCAAATATATAGAACGCTACTGTAGGCTTCAAGAAACTGTTTGTATTCTCCTATGGCTATTTTCTAGCCAAGTATCAAAGGAAGCACACTACTATGCCAGATGAGATGACACTGAGTTATTGCCTAATAGAAATCCAACCCCTACTGAATTTTGCCACTTCGGCCTTTGCTATGGATATGTGTGCCACTAAGAGCTAAACACAACGGTAGCAAGTCCCCCTGCTAATTCCTCACAAAATGGTAAAAGATGCAAATTAAAATAAAAAAAGTAGAACGTCATTGTAGCCCTAAGAAGGGCTGTTGGGTTCTTTGAGAATCACTCCTGCCTAACAGTAAGCTAATAGAACACCCTAACGCTTTCCCTGACCAGCAGCAGCTCTCTCCCTAGCGGCATCCAGAGACAGAATGATCCGAGCAGCGCGGCCAGCGGCTAGTCTATCCCAGGGTCACCTGATCTGGCCAGCCAACCACTGCTATCGACGTGTAAGGGTACCACGTCATGCTGGGTGGAGTGCAGAGTCTCCTGGCTTGTGATTGGCTCTGTTTCTGGCCGCCAAAAAGCAAAACGGCGGGAGCTGCCATTTTCTCGAGCGGGCGAAGTATTCGTCCGAGTAACGAGCAGTTTCGAGTACCCTAATGCTCGACCGAGCATCAAGCTCGGACGAGCATGTTCGCTCATCTCTAATGTTAATATTGATAACAAAATTTTAACATCATTTATAGACTTTGCAAGTTAGTCCTAAACATTGTTAACCCCTTCCTGCACCTTGACGTAACTCTATGGGCAATCACCACGGGAACGGTCATAGAGACCACACCGTCTGTAGGGCATTACCGAGAAGATCGGCGCTGGGACAAGGTTAGGTTAAAAATAGAAGGTCTCCTAGGTTCCTCGCTTCTCCCTCAGTTTCCCTCCACTGTGTCTCAGCGTGGACCCTGTATCACCTTTGTGTCTGTGGTTCACTGCAAATCCTGTGATGGGAATTACTATTATTGCAAATCACCAAGGTAAAGTCAAAGTAGTTTTATTGCATATACACACAAGACCACAGTAAAAATGCACATGTCAGAAATATTAAAAACGCCTTACCTTCGCCATTTTTGGCTATCATGGCAGTGCACCCGGTCAGTGGCTCCTCTGGACTATTAACTCCTTGTTTCCAGAAACTTCTGCAGAATATAGCACCAGCACATCATCCATTTACACACTTTAAACTGTATCACACTATTGGCGTTGTGGGCTTCTTTTCCTCTTTATCGCTACAGTAAATTGCATTGTCACAGGTATTTCTTGAAAGATTTATAGAGGAAGATGTGGGCAGCCAACATGGAATTATTACTAGAACGGAAATAACTCCATATACGACAAATCAAGAAGGTCAAGAAATCACAGACAGACAAAGACATTTGCCACACGGACCCAATAAGAACCAGTCTCTTTTTGTTTTCACAGGATGACACTAGACTAGAGATGAGCGAACATACTCGTCCGAGCTTGATGCTCGTTCGAGCATTAGCGTACTCGAAACTGCTCGTTGCTCGGACGAGTATTTCGCCTGCTCGAGAAAATGGCAGCTCCCGCCGTTTTGCTTTTTGGCGGCCAGAAACAGAGCCAATCACAAGCCAGGAGACTCTGCACTCCACCCAGCATGACGTGGTACCCTCACACGTCGATAGCAGTGGTTGGCTGGCCAGATCAGGTGACCCTGGGATAGACTAGCCGCTGCCCGCGCTGCTCGGATCATTCTCTGTCTGGATGCCGCTAGGGAGAGAGCTGCTGCTGGTCAGGGAAAGCGTTAGGGTGTTCTATTAGCTTACTGTTAGGCAGGAGTGATTCTACAACAACCCAACAGCCCTTCTTAGGGCTACAATAACGTTATCCTTTTTTTTTTATTTGCTTGTGGCTGGGCTTGCTGGCACTAGTAGTGCAGCTAGTACCATATTGTGAGGAATTAGCAGGGGGACTTGCTACCGTTGTGTTTAGCTCTTAGTGACACACATATCCACCTCAAACACCAAAGTGGGAAAATTTATTAGGGGTTTGATTTCAATTAGGCACAGTCTGGCA
The DNA here is from genome assembly GCF_040894005.1 of Engystomops pustulosus. Taxonomy (NCBI): domain Eukaryota; kingdom Metazoa; phylum Chordata; class Amphibia; order Anura; family Leptodactylidae; genus Engystomops; species Engystomops pustulosus. The sequence goes on along the minus strand of NC_092420.1, from coordinate 54,092,934 downwards.
GTTTCTTTTTATTTTACATTTATTTTTTCATAACTCAGCGTCATCTCATCTGGCATAGTAGTGTGCTTTCATACTTGGCTAGAAAATAGCCATAGGAGAATCCAAAAGGCTTACTTACGTCTACAATAGCGTTATATATATTTGATTTCTGGTTGATCTGCTGGTGGCTGTAGTTGTTGCAGTGCATCTACTAGCAAATTGTGAGCAATTTGGAGTGAGACTTGCGACCACTGTGTTTTGCGCTTAGTGACGCACATATCCATCGCAAAGACCGAAGTGGGAAAATTTATTAGGGCCCGGGGTTGTATTTCAATTAGGCACAGTCTGCCATTTCCTTTTTTATTTTACGTTTATTTTTTTCATAACTCAGCGTCATCTCATCTGGCATAGTAGTGTGCTTTCATACTTGGCTAGAAAATAGCCATAGGAGAATCCAAAAGGCTTACTTACGTCTACAATAGCGTTACATATATTTGATTTCTGGTTGATCTGCTGGTGGCTGTAGTTGTTGCAGTGCATCTACTAGCAAATTGTGAGCAATTTGGAGTGAGACTTGCGACCACTGTGTTTTGCGCTTAGTGACGCACATATCCATCGCAAAGACCGAAGTGGGAAAATTTATTAGGGCCCGGGGTTGTATTTCAATTAGGCACAGTCTGCCATTTCCTTTTTTATTTTACGTTTATTTTTTTCATAACTCAGCGTCATCTCATCTGGCATAGTAGTGTGCTTTCATACTTGGCTAGAAAATAGCCATAGGAGAATCCAAAAGGCTTACTTACGTCTACAATAGCGTTACATATATTTGATTTCTGGTTGATCTGCTGGTGGCTGTAGTTGTTGCAGTGCATCTACTAGCAAATTGTGAGCAATTTGGAGTGAGACTTGCGACCACTGTGTTTTGCGCTTAGTGACGCACATATCCATCGCAAAGACCGAAGTGGGAAAATTTATTAGGGCCCGGGGTTGTATTTCAATTAGGCACAGTCTGCCATTTCCTTTTTTATTTTACGTTTATTTTTTTCATAACTCAGCGTCATCTCATCTGGCATAGTAGTGCTTTCATACTTGGCTAGAAAATAGCCATAGGAGAATCCAAAAGGCTTACTTACGTCTACAATAGCGTTACATATATTTGATTTCTGGTTGATCTGCTGGTGGCTGTAGTTGTTGCAGTGCATCTACTAGCAAATTGTGAGCAATTTGGAGTGAGACTTGCGACCACTGTGTTTTGCGCTTAGTGACGCACATATCCATCGCAAAGACCGAAGTGGGAAAATTTATTAGGGCCCGGGGTTGGATTTCAATTAGGCACAGTCTGCCATTTCCTTTTTTATTTTACGTTTATTTTTTTCATAACTCAGCGTCATCTCATCTGGCATAGCAGTGTGCTTTTATACTTGGCTAGAAAATAGCCATAGCAATAGGATAGCATCGTTTGGTTTTAAAAACTAAAAAACACACAAATAAAAAAAAACAAAAACAAAAAAACGTTAAAAAAAAAATTAAAGTTATAACTCTCATTTTCAAAATGTTTAACCCGAGGGCTAGGGGTAGAGGACGAGGGCGGGGACGTGGGCGTCCAACTACTGCAGGGGTCAGAGGCCGTGGTCCTGGGCGGGGTGAGACACCACCTGCTGATGATGAAGGAGCAGGGGAACGCCGCAGAGCTACACTCCCTAGGTTCATGTCTGAAGTTACTGGGACTCGTGGTAGAGCACTGTTGAGGCCAGAACAGTGCGAACAGGTGATGTCGTGGATTGCCGACAATGCTTCGAGCAATTTGTCCACCAGTCAGTCTTCCACGCAGTCCACCCATGTCACCGAAATCGGCACTCCTCCAGCTCCTGCACCTCAGCCTCCTCCCCCCCAGTCTGCCCCCTCCCAGCAAAATTTGCCATTTGAACCGGCATACTCTGAGGAACTGTTTTCTGGACCCTTCCCACAGTCACAAACCACTTGTCCTGCTGCTGCTGAGCAATTTTCCGATGCCCAGGTTTTCCACCAGTCGCAGTCTGTGGGTGATGATGACCTTCTTGACGTAGTGGAAGAAGTGTGTAAAGAGGTGTCCGACGATGATGAGACACGGTTGTCAGACAGTGGGGAAGTTGTTGTCAGGGCAGGAAGTCCGAGGGGGGAGCAGACTGAGGGATCGGAGGATGATGAGGTGACAGACCCAAGCTGGGTTGAGAGGCCGGGTGAACACAGTGCTTCTGAGACGGAGGAGAGTCCTCGACCAGAACAGGTTGGAAGAGGCAGTGGTGGGGCCAGACGGAGAGGCAGGGCCAGAGCTGGTGCATCAGCGCCAAATGTGTCAACTAGTGAAGCTCCCGTGGCGAGGGCTCCTGCGGCGAGGGCTAGATTTTCAGAAGTCTGGAGGTTCTTTAAGGAAACACCGGATGACCGACGGACTGTGGTGTGCCAAATTTGCCAAACCAGGATCAGCAGGGGTTCCACCACTAATAGCTTAACTACCACCAGTATGCGCAGGCATATGAATGCTAAACACCCCACTCAGTGGCAACAAGCGCGTTCACCTCCGGCCGTGCACACCACTGCTCCTTCCCCTGTGTCAGCTGATAGTCAGCCCCCTGCCCAGGACCCTGCCACAAAAACCCCATCGTCGCCTCCACGATCCTCCACAGCATCCACCAGCGTTCAGCTCTCCATACCCCAGACGCTGGAGCGGAAACGCAAATATAGTGCAACCCACCCGCACGCCCAAGCCCTTAATGTGCACATCTCAAGATTGCTAAGCCTGGAGATGCTGCCCTATAGGCTAGTAGAGACCGAGGCCTTTCGCAGCCTCATGGCGGCGGCCGCCCCTCCGTATTCGGTCCCCAGCCGCCACTACTTTTCCCGATGTGCCGTCCCAGCCCTGCACCAGCACGTGTCAGACAACATAATCCGTGCCCTGACCAACGCCGTTTCTGACAAGGTCCACCTGACCACGGACACGTGGACGAGTGCTGCCGGGCAGGGCCACTATATATCGCTGACGGCACATTGGGTTAACTTGGTGGAGGCTGGGACCGAGTCTGACCCTGCGGCTGGTCATATACTGCCGACGCCGAGGATTGCGGGGCCTACCTCGGTCCAGGTGTTTCAGGCCTACTATGCCTCCTCCTCCTCCCACCCCTCCTCCACCTCCTCCTCCGAACGACCATCCGTGGGCATGGCGCCATCAGTCGCTAGCTCTAGGCACAGCAGCAGTGCCGTCGCTAAGCGACAGCAGGCGGTGCTGAAACTGCTGAGCCTAGGCGATAAAAGGCACACCGCCCAAGAACTATTACAGGGCATCACGGCGCAGACTGATCTGTGGCTGGCACCGCTGAACCTGAAGCCAGGCATGGTTGTGTGTGACAACGGCCGTAACCTGGTGGCGGCTCTGCAACTCGGCAGACTGACACATGTGCCATGCCTGGCCCATGTGTTAAATCTGATAGTTCAGCGTTTCCTCAAGACATACCCCAATCTGTCTGATTTGCTCACGAAGGTGCGCCGCATCTGTGCGCATTTCAGGAAGTCCAGCACAGATGCTGCCACTCTCAGGGCAGCGCAGCGCCGCCTCCAACTGCCCGCTCACCGACTGTTGTGCGACGTGCCCACGAGGTGGAATTCAACACTGACCATGTTATCCAGAGTTTACCAGCAGCGCCGAGCGATTGTAGACTGCCAGATGTCAACTTCCACCAGAACTGGTAGTCAGGTCAGTCAGCTTCCTCAAGTCTACAATGAGGAGTGGACGTGGATGTCTGATATCTGTCAGGTGCTGAGTAACTTTGAGGAGTCAACACAGATGGTCAGTGGCGATGCCGCCATCATCAGCCTCACCATCCCGCTGCTTGGCCTGTTGAAAAACTCTCTGGTCAGCATGAAGTCGGAAGCTTTGCGCTCGTCACAAGAGACGGGGGAAGAATATTCCCTTGTTGATAGCCAAAGCACCCTGAGGTCTGTTTCTCAGCGCATATCGGAGGAGGTGGAGGTGGAGGAGGATGAGGAGGAAGAGGAGGAGAATGTTGGCGAGACACAAGAGGGGACCATTGCTCAGACCTTCACTGTTCAGCGTGTATGGGCAGAAGAAGAGGAGTTGGAGGAGTTGGAGGAGGAGGAGATGGACAGTCAGGCCAGTGAGGGGAGTGAATTCTTGAGAGTTGGGACTCTGGCGCATATGGCAGATTTCATGCTAGGCTGCCTATCCCGTGACCCTCGCGTTCAAAGAATTTATTCCAGCACCGATTACTGGGTGTTCACTCTCCTGGACCCACGGTACAAGCAAAATCTTTCCACTCTCATCCCTGGAGAGGAAAGGAGTGTGAGAATGCATGAATACCAGCAGGCCCTGGTGCACAAGCTGAAACAGTATTTCCCTTCTGACAGCGCTAGCGGCAGAGTGCGTAGTTCTGCGGGACAAGTAGCGAGGGAGAGTAGGCGAGCAGGCAGCTTGTCCAGCACTGGCAAGGGTACGCTTTACAAGGCTTTTGCCAGCTTTATGTCACCCCAGCAAGACACTGTCACCTGTCCCCAGTCTCGGCAGAGTAGGGCTGATCTTTACAGAAAGATGGTGAGGGAGTACGTAGCTGACCATACCATCGTCCTAAATGATCACACAGCTCCCTACAACTACTGGGTTTCAAAGCTGGACATGTGGCACGAACTGGCGCTGTACGCCTTGGAGGTTCTTGCCTGCCCTGCCGCTAGCGTCTTGTCCGAGCGGGTTTTCAGTGCAGCTGGTGGCATCATCACCGATAAGCGTACACGCCTGTCGACTGACAGCGCTGACAGGCTGACGCTTATCAAAATGAATAAAGCCTGGATTTCTCATAATTTCCAATCTCCACCAGGTGAAGGAAGCTCAACCTGAATAATTTATCCACTCCTCCTCCTCCTCATTTTCCTCCTTCTCCTCCTCTTTGTACAGTAAAGCAGAGGAAACTGGCTATTTTTTGACAGGGCCCACTGGCTCTAGCTATAGTACTTTATGCATGTAATTTTTCTGGAGGGCCACCGACCCGGTCCTCTGTTTTCAACAATTTTTGGGAGTGCCACATACAGGCACTCAATCTATTCAATTTTTCTGGAGGACCACCTACCTGCTCCTCTGGTTTGAAAACTTTTTTGGACTGCCACATACAGGCACTCAATCTATTCCATTTTTCTGGAGGGCCACCTACCTGCTCCTCTGGTTTGAAAACTTTTTTGGACTGCCACATACAGGCACTCAATCTATTCCATTTTTCTGGAGGGCCACCTACCTGCTCCTCTGGTTTGAAAACTTTTTTGGACTGCCACATACAGGCACTCAATCTATTCCATTTTTCTGGAGGGCCACCTACCTGCTCCTCTGGTTTGAAAACTTTTTTGGACTGCCACATACAGGCACTCAATCTATTCCATTTTTCTGGAGGGCCACCTACCTGCTCCTCTGGTTTGAAAACTTTTTTGGACTGCCACATACAGGCACTCAATCTATTCCATTTTTCTGGAGGGCCACCTACCTGCTCCTCTGGTTTGAAAACTTTTTTGGACTGCCACATACAGGCACTCAATCTATTCCATTTTTCTGGAGGGCCACCTACCTGCTCCTCTGGTTTGAAAACTTTTTTGGACTGCCACATACAGGCACTATCCAAATTGAATTGTCTCCATAGCAGCCTCCACACGTTGTCTCCATTGCTACCTCCAAAAGTCGTTTATATAGCTGCCTCCATACATCGTCCCTTTATCAAACGAGGTGTGTCAGGCCGAAATTTGGGTTGTTTTCATGGATTCCACATCAAAGTTGTTAACCTTGTCGCCACCCTGCTGTGTTATCCACAAAATACACTGGCAAACTTTTACCATTTACGGATATCATTTCAGCGCTTCTTGCGCATCTGTTTACATTCCCCTCACCCGCCATATCCTAAACTTATAAGAACGCTACTACACTTGATCTTATACAAAAGGTTCTTAGAAGTGCTGTTTGGGGAGTAGCCTAGAGACAGGGGCTTGGATTGGCGAAAGCTCGCCTGGCAGCGGAGCGCCAGCTCCATGCGCATCATGCGCTTCTTGCGCATCTGTTTACATTCCCCTCACCCGCCATATCCCAAACTTATAAGAACGCTACTACACTTGATCTTATACAAAAGGTTCTTAGAAGTGCTGTTTGGGGAGTGGCCTAGAGACAGGGGCTTGGATTGGCGAAAGCTCGCCTGGCAGCGGAGCGCCAGCTCCATGCGCATCATGCGCTTCTTGCGCATCTGTTTACATTCCCCTCACCCGCCATATCCCAAACTTATAAGAACGCTACTACACTTGATCTTATACAAAAGGTTCTTAGGAGTGCTGTTTGGGGAGTAGCCTAGAGACAGGGGCTTGGATTGGCGAAAGCTCGCCTGGCAGCGGAGCGCCAGCTCCATGCGCATCATGCGCTTCTTGCGCATCTGTTTACATTCCCTTCACCCGCCATATCCCAAACTTATAAGAACGCTACTACACTTAACTTGGTGCAGGCTGGGACCGAGTCTGACCCTGGGGCTGGTCATATACTGCCGACGCAGAGGATTGCGGGGCCTACCTCGGTCCAGGTCTAAAAAAGGCCTACTATACCTCTTCCTCCTCCCACCCCTCCTCCACCTCCTCCTCCGAATTACCATCCGTGGGCATGGCGCCATTAGTCGGTAGCTCTAGGCACAGCAGCAGTGCCGTCGCTAAGCGACAGCAGGCGGTGCTCAAACTGCTGAGCCTAGGCGATAAAAGGCACACCGCCCAAGAGCTATTACAGGGCATTCCACATCAAACTTGTTAACTTTGTCGCCACCCTGCTGTGTAATCCACAAAATATACTGGCAAACTTTTATCATTTACGGATATTATTTCAGCGCTTCTTGCGCATCTGTTTACATTCCCCTCACCCGCCATATCCCAAACTTATAAGAACGCTACTACACTTGATCTTATACAAAAGGTTCTTAGAAGTGCTGTTTGGGGAGTAGCCTAGAGACAGGGGCTTGGATTGGCGAAAGCTTGCCTGGCAGCGGAGCGCCAGCTCCATGCCAAGGTCCAACTAACATAGTTTTAACTGCAGCACCTTTAATCTACTACTAGTTCACTGCCTCCATACATGGTCCCCTTATCAAACGAGCTGTGTCAGGCAGAATTTTGGATTGTTTTCATGGCTTCCATGTTAACTTTGTCGCCACCCTGCTGTGTAATCCACAAAATATACTGGCAAACTTTTATCATGTACCGATATTATTTGAGCGCTTCTTGCTCACCTCCTTTGGTTCCTTTGGTTCCCATTGGTTTGAAGCCTGAGTCCATTTAGGGTATGTTGCCATGACACTCTCTAGCCTGCCGCTGCTGCCGCTGCCGCTGCCTCTGCATGCCATCCCCTATAGTGTCAGGGTCAATTATTGGATGTTTTACATGCTATCTAGCCTCATTCGGTCACTCTGTCATGGCCATGCTGTTGCCCATAATTTTGGCATAATGGTGCGATTAAGCAGCCTCAGAGGCATCCATGCATGCTGCCCCTGCTGTTTCCTGTCCATTTCCGTGGTGTTTCCATCCTTTTCTGAGGTTCCCAGGAGTTTGGCCAAGCTTCCCTGTGCAGAGCCTTGGTCCCCTTGAAAAATGCTCGAGTCTCCCATTGACTTCAATGGGGCTCGTTACTCGAAACGAGCACTCGAGCATCGGGAAAAGTTCGTCTCGAATAACGAGTACCCGAGCATTTTAGTGCTCGCTCATCTCTACACTAGACTCATGCATGATTTATTTTTATCATTAGAAGACGCATTGAAGACGCAATCAACACTCCACAAACAATCATCCCCACAACCCTAGAAAATCCAATCAGACAAAAAATCCACTTATTCAATCCTGTAAAACAAATAAAAATAAAGATCATACTCACAAGAAAGTCCACAGATCCTAAAAGACATTCCTTATTACCAACATCACAAAATTAACAATGCCTGACCAATATTAACCGCAAAGAGAGACTACCAATCAAACCTAAGGAGGAAATAGAGCAAAATTAAACTCCAACAACTTCTACCCAAACTACTCCACCGACTTCAAGACACAGGGAATTACTTACTAAAATTTGGCTAATTAGAAAGAGAAATGAACAATTCAACAAACACCCCTAAAAGAGTCACCTATAACAACACTGAAACCAATCAGAGCCTACTTCCAAAACATTTCAACACACAGAACAAAAAGAAAATTAGAAGAAGAGGAACAGAGGAGACCAAAAAAAAAAAAGGGAAAAATCCAAGAAACAGAGATCAACTAAAACTTACCAATACTGCCATGAAAACGCCCCCCATAAAAATATTTAAGCTCTCCTCATGCCAACTAAATCCCTGTGAATTATTGCTCATAGAGAAGGGACTGTCATTTTGTCCAGAAAATCACTCGGATCCGTTGCAATTATTAATGAATTTGCACAAATTTACCCGGAAGCTCAAAATAAAGAAACACTTTGCATCTCAACCATATAAACAAAACCCTGATAAAAAGGACCTGATTGAAGAAGAACCCAAGACAACCACAACCATCAATTCCCTCACTTACCTACATCAAGACATTCAACCACCCAGTACTTTTTATCCACCAAAAAGCCATAGCCATTATATAAAAACTTTCCATGATCTAGTATTACAAGATCTCCACTAAATTACAGAAGATAAAGGAGAAAAGAGGAAAAATAGAACAAACTTTTATAATAAAAATAATCTAGACCAACCACATTAAAAAACCTCAATTACAACAGTGAAATTATTATTAGGGCAGCAGACAAGGGGGGAGGGAGGGACTGTCATTTTGAACTATTCAGATTATAAAGAAGAAACCATGAACATTCTATCAGACACCAATTACTATACATAAATAAAACATGATCCATTCCCGACACTATATAAATCACTAACAGAACTCATTATTTTTGGGTTCGTACAAAAACTACTGAAAAAATATTTCTACCCAATTTTTTACCCAAAATACATAAACATCCTACTAAATCAGTGGGGACACCCATTATATCTAATACAAATTGTGACACTAGTCATCTTCCACATTACCTTGATCTACTTCTTCAAAGATATGTTACCTCCCTACCAAGTTATTTAAGGGATTGACTGACCTAATCAATAAACTTAAGGGTCTAAAATGGGAAGAAAACGACATTCTAGCCACTATGGATGTATGTTCCCTATACACCAATATTGAATATAACCTTGGATTAGCATGTACTGAGGTTATGCTAGAAAGAGACCCCAACATTTTACCTCTACAGAAAATATTCCTATGCAAATGTCTTGAATTTATTCTGAGCAACACCTATATTACCCATGGACAACATGTGTTTCATCAGTGCAAATGGACAGCAATGGGCACTAAAGTAGCATCCGCATATGCAAATTCATTTATGGGTCTCTTCGAAGAAACCCACATAACCCCTCTCTCCATTCTGCATAACAAACTGAAATTTTACCATTGTTTTATAAATGACCTCTTCCTTATTTGGGAGGGTGATCAGGAATCCCTACATCATTTTACCTGAAAATTAATAATAATAGTTGGGATATAAAATTTACTCTCTACTTCAATAAAAATAAAATTTCATTCCTGGATCTGGTTATAAGCCACCAAGAATCATATTTTGTAACAGAAACCTATTTCAAGAGTGTTGACATTAATAGCTGTTTTCATTTTAATAACAATCATCAGAGAAAATGGAAAGAAAACATACCCTATAGTCAATTTACACATATAAGCATAATTGCACCAAAACTGAAACCTTTGATGAACAAAGTGAGATCCTAAAAGGAAGGTTTATCAAAAAAGGTTATCCGAAAAATCTAATTGAAAATGCCAATCTAAAAGCAAGAGACCAAAGCCAGGAGGAAAGCCTAGTACCTAAAAAACTTCAAAACTCAGAGGAAAATAAATATTCTCTAAATTATATCACCAACTATAGTATAGATGCGAAGAGAATTTTTCACTAGCCTACAAAAACATTGGCATATTCTTATGGCCGACCCTCACCTAAAAAATAACATTTCAGAAAATCCTATGTGGATCTTTAAGAGGGCCCCAAAATTGAAAAACACCCTGGCCCACGAGTATTCCAAAACAATTAAAAAATGTTTCAGATAAATTAAACATAGGAATTCACAGATGTAAACTCTACAAGGTGTCTTTGTAGAAGTGTCCTTTTGAGCAACTTCCTTCACCCGCCTACTGAGGAGGGTAGCCGCCCCCAGCAGCAGCAGGACACAGAGCAGACTCTGCACCAGCAGGTGGTGGTCTACTTGGACAGGTAGAAGATCCTCAGGTAGAAGATCCTCTGTAATACTGGGCCGCCAAACTTGCAGGGTTTGCAGTAGAGAAGCTGTCCCGCCCGGCCAGTAGTGTGCCATCAGAGCGGGTGTTCAGTGCTGCGGGGGCCATCGTTACCCCAAGTAGAACCCGCTTGTCCACCCATAATGTAGACAGAATGACTCAAGATGAATCAGGCTTGGATCGGCCAGGATTTCAACACTACAATGCCTTATGCATCAGATAAGATCAGCCATGACGCCTCCGCCAAGCGTTGAGAAATGAGTCTGGATTCTAACTACCTGCCTCAGCCACTATTCTGATGCAGTCACCCGCCTGATGCCACACATCTGCTGCCAGTTGCTCCATCTACCTCCCACCATCTTTAACAGGGACTGGAATTGTCACCCACCTCGACACTCTGTCATTGTGCCACTTTCTGACCTCCTACTGCTGCCGACCCGTCCACACTCTGTCATTGTGCCACTCTGTGGCCTACCATGTTGCTGCAACCTCCACACTCTGTCATTGTGCCACACTGTGGCCTACCATGTTGCTGCCACCACCAGAATTTGTCATTATGCCACTCTGGCCTCATGCTTCTGCTACTGCTGCCGCTCACCTACACACGCTGTGATTGTGCCACTCTCTGACCTCATGCTGCTGCCGCCACCTCCTCACACTGTCTTGTGCCACACTGTGGCCTACCATGTTGCTGCCAGCTCCAGAATTTGTCATTGTGCCACTCTGCCACCTACTCATGCTGCTACCAATTGATCGCTGTCTCCCTGGAACACCCTCTGATTTCCAAAATACTGTTTTCACCCTCCACCACTCTATGACATTGCTACTATGTTTGATTTTCTCCTTCATTTCATCTGTCAGAAGGATTGTAAAGCTTCAGGATTGATAGCCAAAAGCAGGAGTGGATACAGAACACAGAGGGCATGCAAATATCCCATTTGCTGGGCATCTCTGTTTTGGATCAACTCCTGTTTGTTTTGGCTTTAGCAATACTGTTGGTTTATTGACCTATTGGACACTGATGGATGAAAAGAAGGGCAAAATGATCAGTGACGTCAAAGCAAAATTAATGGCGACACCCTCTCCACTCTTTTGGGGGGGTTCTACATGTATCCGCGTTTAACAGAACAGGTTCTGTCGTAATCTATGGAATCATCTGATGTCAGTGTAAAAAGAGTGCACTTTTTGATGTTATAGTGGGATCTTGGCGCTCAGCTTCTATTCTAAGAGCGGCAGCTGTCATGTGCGTGTCATACTAAAACACAGCATTGTTTGAAGATCAAACCATGCTCCCTATGCATATTTGAGCATGGCACAAAGTTCTACAATGCCCTTCACACTCTCTGCAGCCAGGAAATACCAGTTTTTAATGTGGTTTGCCATGATTTTATTTGGGTCGAATTGAATTTTGTTGGAAAATTCGGCAAACTCAGCAAATCGAATTTTTGAAATATTTGCTTTTCTCTATTAGTAACATTGTTAACTAAACGTAAAGTAAATGCAATCTTACCTCAACGTGCAATCGCATGTGGAGCCTTTGGATTGTGTTTCAAAACGCAACCAAAATGCCACGTGTGAACGTGTCCGCAGGGGCTCTCCAAACACTTCATGGCGCCTGAAAAATATACTGCACTACAATAGCTCAATGGCTCCTTCCCTTCTGCCCCCACTATATGCCCTGAAAGGGGGTTACATCCACATGGGGGGTGTCCTCTTACTTGGAAAAAACTACACAATATATTTTTAGATGCATTTTCTACTTTTATTCAGTTTATGTGGGTAAATTTTGCGGCTAAATGAATGTATTACTAAAATATATTAGGGAATTCCAAATCAAACCTTCATTTTGTTTGATTTTCTGTAAAATACATTAATGGTTAACATGTTTCCTAACTGTGTTTTGAATAGTTTGAAGGGTGAAGTTAATAGAACAGGGAGATATGTGGGGGGTTTCTAATAACTGTAGGGATAAAGAAGAAAAGACGCCCATGTCGCCAATAGTGTGATACAGTTTAAAGTGTGTAAATGGGTGATGTGCTGCTCCTGCTCACCTTCGTAAGTTGTGCAGATCAGCACAACTCAATTCTTTACCTACCATAATAGGATCCACTTTGCTGCTGCGTTTCCCCAAGGTCAATTCCAAAGACCTCCTCTGGAACGTCAAAAATATGTATTTCACTTGGCTGGATATGACAAGAAAGTGCTAGGCACACTGCTTAAGGATCCTCCGTGGACGATTGGTGGTATTTAAAAAATGTTTTTTTTCATTTACACCATTAAAAAAGAAAAGTTTCCCCTGGGGTGGACAAGCGGGTTCTTCATGGGGTAACAATGGGCCCTACTGCACTGAACATCTCTTAGTGACTGAATCCTGTATGGGTGGTCACTAAGGGGTTAAATAATAGTGGGCCAAGCACAGAACCCTGGGGTACACCATTTATTCTATTCTGAGTAGGAATCTTTCAACACAATTCTCTGGATATGATCCTTCAGCCACTTTTCAATCCAATGACAAATGATTCCTTCCAAACCAACGGATAACTTGCACCTAAATGGAAGGGGGGCTGCTGTGCTGAGGGAGAAGATCCTAGCAGGGGCCGTATAGGTCTGGGGGAGGAGGAAAAGGAAGAAACTAAAGGGGTAGACAGGTCAGAGAGGGGACAGGTTATATTGGAGGCTGGTGTAGTTGGTGGTGAATGGGGGAGTAAGGCAGCAGATAGGGAGATCAAGTTACAAAACAATAGTGCGGATATATGTGCTAGTAAAATTAAAATAAATCAGAAAAATAACTTTGGAAAATTAGTGTATGTTCACAAATGCCAGAAGTATCACAGGCAAAATGGGCGAGCTTGAGGCACTGGTATTAGAGGAACAGTTAGATGTTGTTGGTGTAGCAGAGACATGGCTCGATGCATCGCATGATTGTGGTGTTAATATTCAAAGTTTTACACTCTTTCGGAAAGACAGGGCAAATAGGAGAGGAGGTGGTGTATGTCTGTATGTCAGACTTAAAAGCGATTGTGAATGAGAAAAGTGTGAGGAGGCTGAAACTTAGAAATAGAGGGTCACCTATATAAACAGATGGTGCGGGCTGCACAGGAGGGGACAGCAGTGATCATGTGAGACTTTAACTTTCCAAATATTAATTAGGGTCAGGACTCTTCTTCATCTGTGAAGGGGAGACATTTTATCAACTTTCTGCAGCATAATTTTATGGTACTGCTGTAGAAGATCCCACAAGAGGTAATGCTTTGTTGGACCTTTTGATTTCTAACATTGTCCAAAATGTCAGTGTCTGGTCCGGGAAACCCTTGGGAATCACAACATAATTATTTTTCTCTTAAACTCTAAAAAGCAAAAACATGTGGAAACATGGGAGCAAATTTACTTTCCTGTCCGGAGGAGTTCACAGTAAGTGCACTGTCCGTTATAATGCACTCTGCAGTGATTCACTAAGATCGCAAGCCCGATATCCTGCATGTGTAGCTTCCCCGCTCAGGTCTGACAGAGTTCACCTTCTTCTGCCCCCCGATTTCCATTGCATGAAAGCCAGCACAGCTACTCCAAAATACGATCGTGTGCGACACAATCCCCAGTTAAATACCTGTCCCAGAGGCGTTAATCCTTGAAAACGTTGGAAAAACCGACGGAAAAGTGCGGATCATTTCCAGAAATTCAAGGCTGCTCTCCAGAATATAGAATGGGATCAGATACGGCCACATGATGATGGTAATATTAAATGGGAGACATTCAAATATATACTGGGTCTTTATACTTCGAAATTTATTCCAATAGGTAACAAGTATAGAGTGCTAGATTACACCCAGCGTGGCTTATAGCTGTCACGGGTGCTCCTGCAATCCATGTCACGGATCGCGGGTACACCCATGCTCTGCTGCCGCGGTCCCCTCTCCCCCAGCCCTCACTTACCTCTCCTGGCTCCTGTCTGTGCTCCAGCTCACGGCGTGTAGGCCGCAGGCCTCCTTGCCTGCAGTCGCATGCTCTCACCACTAGAGGGCGCGTGCGCGGACTTCTCAAGCCTTAAAGGGCCAGCGTCCTCCTGATTGGCTGCTGCTAATCCGGCTCGCCCTTATAATCCGGCACCTCCCTTCTATCCCTGCCGGATCTTCTCCTAGGATCTCCTATGGTTTCCATGCCAGGCTTCCCTAAGCCGTTCCTGTGGAAGAGAAAGCCCATTAGCGTTTCCAGACGCTTTCCTGTGTTTCTGTGTGTCTCCAGCGTTCCCATACGCTCCTGGTGTGTCCTGTCTTCCAGCGTTTCCAGACGCCTCAGTGTTTCCCCTCTCCAGCGTTCCCATACGCTTCCTGCTGTGCCTTCCAGGGTTCCAGTCCAGCTGTGTCTGCAGTCCGTGCCAGCATTACCAGTGTTCCTCTGTGTTGCTGCTGTCATCCCAGGCTTGGACTGTTTCCTGCACTTCCCTGTACCTTGGCTGCCACCGCAGGCCTCATACCATCTCCTGCGGTGGTCCAGAGGGTCCACTGGTCCACAGACTCCTCCCTCCGGACTCTTCCCATAGAGACTTTTAGTTCCGTTGTCTGTGTGACCCGTTACAGCAAGATCCGGCCATGGACCCCGCCAAGGCCATGGATCCCGTCAAGGACATGGACTGTTCTAATGACTCAGACCAATTGCTGGCAGAGGTCCTCATCCAGCAGTCTCAACTGATTTTTTCTTGGAGAAAGGATCTGAGCGGGGTTACCACCCTGCTCCGACAGCTGCTAGACTCCCGGCTACCGCAGACTCTACTTCCGCAGCTTCCCAGTGCTGCTCCGGCTTTCCAAGAGCCACTCCAGCCTGCCTCCATGCCTCTGCAGCTGTTTGATTGCCAGCAACCTCAAGTCCGGCTTCCGTGGCGGCCTCGCTTGGCTCCCGTGTTCCAAAAGCCGGCCGCCGTGCTTCCTCAGCTTCCAAGCTCTAATCCGGTTTTCCAAGAACCACTCCAGCCGGCCGCCATGCTTCCACCGTTTCCAAGTTCTCCACCGGCCTTCCCAGAGGTCGCTCCAGTGTCTCCGCCGGCCTTCCCAGAGGTCGCTCCAGTGTCTCCGCCGGCCTTCCCAGAGGTCGCTCCAGTGTCTCCGCCGGCCTTCCCAGAGGTCGCTCCAGTGTCTCCGCCGGCCTTCCCAGAGGTCGCTCCAGTGTCTCCGCCGGCCTTCCCAGAGGTCGCTCCAGTGTCTCCGCCGGCCTTCCCAGAGGTCGCTCCAGTGTCTCCGCCGGCCTTCCCAGAGGTCGCTCCAGTGTCTCCGCCGGCCTTCCCAGAGGTCGCTCCAGTGTCTCCACCGGCCTTCCCAGAGGCCGCTCCAGTGTCTCCACCGGCCTTCCCAGAGGTCGCTCCAGTATCTCCACCGGCCTTCCCAGAGGCCTCCGGCTTCCAAGAGCCGCTCCAGCCTCCGCAGCTTCCTAAAGCTGTTCCAGCTTTCCAAGAGCTGCTCCTGCCTCCGCAGCTTCCCAGTGCTGCTCCGGCTTCCCAAGAGCCACTTCAGCCTCCGGTTGTACTGCTTGCAGAGGAGTCTATGCAAGTTTGTCCTGTTTCTGCTTTTCTCCTTAGGTGTTCCGTCACCGAGATGAATTGGAGGAGGCGAAAGAAGAGGCTGAAGAAGAAGAGAAGAGGGGCCCTAAAGGGGGGGGTACTGTCACGGGTGCTCCTGCAATCCATGTCACGGATCGCGGGTACACCCATGCTCTGCTGCCGCGGTCCCCTCTCCCCCAGCCCTCACTTACCTCTCCTGGCTCCTGTCTGTGCTCCAGCTCACGGCGTGTAGGCCGCAGGCCTCCTTGCCTGCAGTCGCATGCTCTCACCACTAGAGGGCGCGTGCGCGGACTTCTCAAGCCTTAAAGGGCCAGCGTCCTCCTGATTGGCTGCTGCTAATCCGGCTCGCCCTTATAATCCGGCACCTCCCTTCTATCCCTGCCGGATCTTCTCCTAGGATCTCCTATGGTTTCCATGCCAGGCTTCCCTAAGCCGTTCCTGTGGAAGAGAAAGCCCATTAGCGTTTCCAGACGCTTTCCTGTGTTTCTGTGTGTCTCCAGCGTTCCCATACGCTCCTGGTGTGTCCTGTCTTCCAGCGTTTCCAGACGCCTCAGTGTTTCCCCTCTCCAGCGTTCCCATACGCTTCCTGCTGTGCCTTCCAGGGTTCCAGTCCAGCTGTGTCTGCAGTCCGTGCCAGCATTACCAGTGTTCCTCTGTGTTGCTGCTGTCATCCCAGGCTTGGACTGTTTCCTGCACTTCCCTGTACCTTGGCTGCCACCGCAGGCCTCATACCATCTCCTGCGGTGGTCCAGAGGGTCCACTGGTCCACAGACTCCTCCCTCCGGACTCTTCCCATAGAGACTTTTAGTTCCGTTGTCTGTGTGACCCGTTACAATAGCTACAGTTAAAAGGGCAATAAGTTGGCAAAAAGATGGTATTCAAAAAATATATATCTGATGGATCACTTGAAGCATTCAATAATTACAAGATGCTTACTAAGTTTTGTAAGAAGGAAACAAAATAAGCTAAATTACAAAATAAAAGACAGGAGACCAAAGACAGCAAAACAAATCGTAAATATTTTTTAAACATATCAATACAAAATTACAATGGGTCAGAACAGGTTGGACCCCTATATTCTGATCATGGGGCTTTGGTGACTGGAGACCAAGAGAAGGCGGAGATACTAAATGGTATTTTTTAGCTCTATTTATACAATAGAAGAAAGAACTTCTAACGTGGGTGGTGCCAGTGCGGTCATGCATCCTGTAATATACTAGACTGGCTGAATGTAGACATGATCCAATCTAAGCTCAATAAAATCAATGTGCACAAGTCTCCTGGACCAGATGGGTTACACCCCAGAGTTCTTAAAGAACTCAGTTCTGTTATTTCTGTGCCACTGTCTAAAATCTTGAGAGATTCCTTGTCTGGTGTGGTGCCAAGTGACTGGTGCAGGGCGAATGTAGTTCCAATATTTAAAAAAGGCTCTAGAACTTCCCCTGGCCGGTAAGCTTCGAACCTAATTCTTTAAAATGATTCTTTAGGCTCCTCCACCTACCATCTATTCCGTCATTGGTTCCAACATGGACCATGACAGCTGGGTCATCCCCAGCCTCTCCCAGTAATTTATCCATCCTTTCCACCACATGACAAACCCTGGCACCAGGGAGACAGCAAACTATTCAGCTGAGGTGGCTTTGGCGACAAATTATTCTATCCGTCTTTCTGATTGCGTCCCCTACAACTGCTGTCTTAGCTTACCTGCACTCCCATCCACCCTACTACTAGCTGGGCTGCTCCCCCATCACTGCACAATTTAGCAAATTTTGCTTGGGCGTTTAGAGTCAGATTTGGCCTTCCTTTTATAGGACCCCTTTCTACCCCCTCTATTTACAGTAACTGAGCTACCTACCTGGTCCTCCTGGTTATCTTCTCCACCTTCCACTTCTATCCCACTTATAGCTTGCTCAGTGAGCAGAATACTTTTCTCAAGATTGTCAATTGCTTGCAGACATGCAATATCTTCCGTCAGATCTCTAACTCGAGCTTCCAGATGAAAAATATGGGCACATCTGTCGCAACTGTATTCACCCTGGAACTCCTGCTCCAGCAGTGTTTACATATGAGTGTGCACTGGAGCATACCACAAATCTTGCTAGCCATAGTCTAGTTACAAAACTGTAAAGAATATTTAAATTAAGATATGTAAATTATAGATTACTTACAGTTCTGCAAACCCCATTATTATGAACTATTTCAGTAGTTTTAATAGTTCATTTTACATTACCTGGCTCACAGACAGTTTGTGGTTAGCTGCAGCCTGTGTGTGCCTGTGTCAGGCTTCTCTCCTCCGCAACTCTCACCCCTCCCCACTTCCTGTCATGTACACTGAGCAGGCAGGGGAGTAAGGGGGGAGGTGCGAAGGAGAGGAAGAATGCATGAGGAGACATAGGCACACAAACATAGATTGCTGCAGATCCCCCTACCCTGCCCCCCCCCATTGGAACTAAACACAAGCTGTTGTCAGGGAGCCAGGTAATGTAAAATAAGCTATTTTAAACTACTGAAATGATTAAGAATTCTGGCAAATACATTATTAAAATCAGAGTAGCATAGTCTATTGGAACCTGTCACCAGCTAAAAATTACATTCCTCGTGCCAGTTTCCCTTTAAGAGAGCTTAGATAGAGCAGTTCTACTGTGTATGATAGACACCAGTAATACTATTAATTACAGTGCAATTACATCTGGGAATGTCTTCTCTGGATGTAGTAAGAATGGAGTAAAAAGAGAGAGAATATTGTAACTCATATTTCTATATGGCCACAGTTACTTACTATATACTGACATATTGCTACATCTGACATTAAAAGATTTAATGAATCATGGGAAATGGAGTCAGCATTCAAATCGGGCAGTCTTTGTCACATCACAGACTAATGTTGAAGGGTTTTCTATGCTTAAATTACATAAAGTCTAAGGAGATCAAAGAATGGTGTAGTGGCTTGTGGACCCCTGGGATATGAGCAGATAACAATTGTGATGACTGTGGCCTCTATACCTAAACCACTGAATTCCTCTTATCTATTGTGACCATGAGTTCCTTTAAGAAGTGATTTAAAAAAAAATCTGTTTAAGAGCTAAAGATGGAGGTGGGAAAAATGTCTTTGCCAAATATGTGTTTGGAATAATTATATATCTCCACTTCACTGTTTCATAAGACCTGGTGTAAGTGAACAAATAGCTATCACAAGCTCCTAAGATAACATTACTTCATTATTCATTCCCTATGAAATAAAATAAGTTTGACATGCCTGATGTGAGGAGAACATTTCACATCTCAAATTCCGCCTTCTACTCAAAAAAAAAACTTTCACCCCTGTGTATTTCTACAAATTCAAAGTATTTTATGATGTTTGATTTCTGTTAATGTGGATTTAAAACTTTCACCTGGAATTGAGATGAAACAACATGTATGACTTTACTTCATTCCTTCTACTTACATGGCGGGATCACAAGGGCACACCACGCTTGTGGGTTACACAGTTATTTAAGCTACTGTGAATTATTGGCAGTGGGAGAAGTTCCCTGATTAATCATTGCAGTCTGGGGCCATAATTCAGTTTAGAAACTTTAAAACTGGGCCACATTGTTAAAAGTCTCTTTCAAATGTGTCTTACAGCTCAAGAAAAGTCATCTTCAATTTGTTCTCGATGAAATATGCTTCTCTGGAGAACTTTACTTGGCAAAGTTGTATTTTTGGGAACAAGACTACAGATTTCTGCAACATCTGCAGCCAAAAACCATATATTATAAAAATATCAGTAGTCATTTCTTAACACAGTCATAGCTTTTTTTCTCTCTCCCAAACTTCATAGATTCGGCAGGATTATTCCATTCTGTCATCTTTTAGAATTTCCTTTGTTTGGAAGGGCGTCCACTGAGAGATTTGAAACAAGTTTAGTGGTGGAAGATGGCCAGAGAAAAGATGGAAGAAGTGATCAAAGCAGTTCACGTAATAAGACAGCCACTGCTATTAACCCTTAGTTGGTCTATCTTATTAGAAAGTTATGCGGCCTAGTTTTATTTAAAAGCTAACAAGTTACGTAAACAATTTCAGCGAACCTTAACATCATGAGGACAAGGTTTGTTTGAGTTTTCAGGAAAGAGCATTTTTTTGGTTTTCCCTTTCGAAGGCCCCTTCCACACTTGCGTTGCAGATCACGTCAGAGTGAAAAACGCGCATTTTGCATCAGAGTGCAATCAGTTTTCAGTCAGAATTTGTTCAGTGTCTCAGTTTTTCACGCGCGTTTTCAATGCAATTTCAATGCGTTTTTCACATGCAGAAAATGCGCGTGAAATGGACTCAGGACTGAGCTCTATCTTTTCTATGGCAATTGATGCGTGGAAAACACATAGCACTTGCATTGCACTTGCATGTGTCTCAGAGTGCGATGTGTTTTTGATGCGTCTCCATAGACATGTATGGTGCGTTTTTCACGCGCGTGACTTGCAAAAGTAGACTTGCAAAAGATTTAAACGTGCGTTAAAAAAAACGCGCGTGTGTGCGTGAAAAAAAATGCAAGTCTGAAAAGACCCATTGGTTACAATAGGTCAGAGTGCAATGCAAGTTCTGCGCGTCAAAAGCACGCGCAGGAAACGCGCGTGAAAAACGCAAGTGTGAAAGGGGCCTTAGCTTCCACAAGACATAACTTTTTATGTCTTATCTGACTCAGGCTCATACACTGCAAGGGCTTGTTTTTTGCTAAGAGCTTTGTTTTCCAATTGGTAAAATAACACAACAATAAAAATGTACAAACTCTTTCATGCAGGGAAATTGAATAAACAGGGTACCAAGCCACATGACTTTTCATTTAAATTATTTACACAGTTCACTGTGCAGTAAAAAACAAACTAAAGTGCGATCAGGAAAAAAAATATATACAGGTTTCCTTGTGTTTTATTAATGTAGGAAAAAGAAAACTTTTTTAAAGAATAATTTGCTCTGAGTGTAAACTTTTTAAGGGCATTATTAGGTCTTGTTTTTGAGTGATAAAACCATTTTAAAGGGAACCTACCACCACAAATCTACCTATAAAGGTAGATTGGGTGGTAGGTGGATCATTGGGACGTGAGGATAGCCCTTTTAAGGGCTAATCCTCACGTCCCTGCACTTTTTTGAGAACTTTAATTTGATATTTATTCAAATTTACTTATGTGGCTACCGGGGCGTGGAGTAGCCGCTTATGAGATTACACGAGGCGGCTACTCCACGCCCCGGTAGCCACTTTACCCCTCCTACTCACCCATCTTCGGCGCGCAGCTCCGCGTAGCTGCGCGCCCTCGTCCGGGGAGCCTGCCGTCTGCGCATGCGCAGAAGAGCAGGCCCGCGCCTGTTTCGGAGTTGTGACCGCGCATGCGCAGACGGCAGGCTCGCCGGACGAGGGCGCGCAGCTACGCGGAGCTGCGCGCCGAAGATGGGTGAGTAGGAGGGGTAAAGTGGCTACCGGGGCGTGGAGTAGCCGCCTCGTGTAATCTCATAAGCGGCTACTCCACGCCCCGGTAGCCACATAAGTAAATTTGAATAAATATCAAATTAAAGTTCTCAAAAAAGTGCAGGGACGTGAGGATTAGCCCTTAAAAGGGCTATCCTCACGTCCCAATGATCCACCTACCACCCAATCTACCTTTATAGGTAGATTTGTGGTGGTAGGTGCCCTTTAAGATGCATCAAAAATAACTTTTTACTATGTAGTTTTTGGGAGGCACGAAGCATTGCATTGCCAATTTTTGCATTTTTTTCCCTTTTTTTTAATGCCCTTAACAGAATGGATGCAAAGGAAGCAACATCCATCTTTCATTACCCCATGTCCACTTAAACATAGTCAACCACCTCCATCAAGTGTTATATGTAAACTGCTTCACGACTAAGCCATTTTAGGGCTTTAGGACCAGGCCTGAATTTTTAAAAATTTCCCGTGTCATTTTCTAAAAATTACTGTATATACTCGAGAATAAGCTGACCCAAGTATAAGCCGAGGCCCCTACTTTTACCACCTGAAACTGGGATAATCTATTGACTCGAGTATAAGCCGTGGGTGGCAAATGCATTGGTCACAGCCTCTCAGTATATAGCCAGCAAGCCCCCAGTAGTATACAGCCAGCCCCCTTTAGTAAATAGCCAGCCCCCTGTAGTATAAAGCCAGCCAACCCCTTTAGTATATAGCCAGCATGCCCCCAGTTGTATACAGGCAGCCCCATTTAGTATACAGCCAGCTCTCTTTAGTGTACAGCCAACCAGCACCCTTTAGTACCTACACAGCCCCGTTTAGTAGCCAGCCAGCCCCCTTTATTAGCCATCCAGCTCCCTTAGTATACTGCCAGCACCCAGTTTGCCCAGCACTTAAAAAAAATAAACTACTAGTACTACTAAACTACAAATAAAATACTCACCTTTGGGTGGTCCCGATGTTCGGCACGGCTCCCCAATGCTCCTTTTCTGTGATCTGTGTATCAGTGTTAGTAAACTGCTGTATGGGCACCCAGCCGGGCATAGAATTGAAGCAGTGCCATTCAGAGCAGATCTGCATTGTCACACTTGGTGGTAGTAAAAAAAAATCATTAATTCTTATTTATGGTTTTTAGCATTTTTTTTCACCATTCACCTTAAAAATAATGGGGCACATTTACTTACCCGGTCCCTGCGTGATCCCCGATCCAGACTGTCCGGCAAGGATGAACTCGCGATTCATGAAGATCATGTGCCCGATATCCTGCTTGTGTCCCTTCCCCGCTCAGGTCCGCTGGAGTTCATCTTCTTCTTCCTGATGCATGTAAGTGCTTGGCTTGCGACACAAATGTAAATGTTAAATCCCGCGCGTAGTCTGAATCCATCGGATCGTCCGACGGCTCACCCCCTGATTTGTGTCACGTGAAATTAACATAGTTTTGAATGTCACGCACCACACATATGCTGCTTCATGTGATGATTTCAAAACACAAGTCAAATGCATCGTGTGAAAGGAACCTGAAGCAGTTTATGAATGTAATGCAGCAATGAATCATTGGAGCAATTCTTCACAGGTTCTGCCCTGCTCTCTTCTAGTAACATGCTGGGGGTTATCTTTGACTGCTCAGATAGGGAAAGCATCAACGCTAAATATGGCCCGGAATCCAAGTACCTTTCTGTGGAATACTGTCCAGTACATACAACGTGGAGAATTCGGCTTTGTCTTCTGTGTATTGACCTGTAGATGGCAGTCTGATTCCTAAATAAAAGAAGATTCATTCACACATTCTCATTAACTATACTCCAGCATGTAATTAACAGCAGCTGACTAATTATAGCTAATTAGACCTGCATGTGCGCGCTGAGAGAACACACTCATGCATTACAATGACGTTTAACCTGAAATTATAAATCAGATCCTGTCACTCCATTGTATAATGCTTCCTGGCACAAAGAGAGAGCGGAATTTACTCGCCTTCCCTTTATCCCACGTATTTGATAAACTAATAAAATATGCTCATAATGTCACATGATATTTCATTCAAACCATATGGATGACATCCTCTTCAGTTTGCTTTACTTTGCTGATGATACAGGCCATTGTGAGATTATATTCATTATGATCGTAAACTGAGGTTATTTAATATTATTAGTTGGTATTCAGATACTGAGTGGTGCAACAATTTAGGCACCGTATGGTGTTAATATTTCCTATATGAACTGTATGATTGTTTATATTTAAAATAAAGGCACTATGTGATGTCAACATTTATATGCTGTATGGAGTTAACATTAGGCATTGCACATTGGTAATAAGCAGGATCCATATGGTTTTAACTAGAGATGAGCGAACATACTCGTCCGAGCTTGATGCTCGATCGAGCATTAGCGTACTCGTAACTGCTCGTTACTCGGACGAATACTTCGCCCGCTCGAGAAAATGGCAGCTCCCGCCGTTTTGCTTTTTGGCGGCCAGAAACAGAGCCAATCACAAGCCAGGAGACTCTGCACTCCACCCAGCATGACGTGGTACCCTTACACGTCGATAGCAGTGGTTGGCTGGCCAGATCAGGTGACCCTGGGATAGACTAGCCGCTGCCCGCGCTGCTCGGATCATTCTGTGTCTGGATGCCGCTAGGGAGGGAGCTGCTGCTGGTTAGGGAAAGCGATAGGGTGTTCTATTAGAATAGTGTTAGGCAGGAGTGATTCAACAAGAACCCAACAGCCCTTCTTAGGGCTACAATAACGTTATACTTTTTTTTTTATTTGCTTGTGGCTGGGCTTGCTGGCACTAGTAGTGCAGCTAGTACCATATTGTGAGGAATTTGCAGGGGGACTTGCTACCGTTGTGTTTAGCTCTTAGTGACACACATATCCACCTCAAACACCAAAGTGGGAAAATTTATTAGGGGTTTGATTTCAATTAGGCACAGTCTGCCAGTTTCTTTTTATTTTACGTTTATTTTTTTAATAACTTAGTGTCATCTCATCTTGCATAGTAGTGTGCTTTCATACTTGGCTAGAAAATAGCCATAGGAGAATCCAAACGGCTTACTTACGCCTACAGTAGCGTTATATATATTTGATTTCTGGTTGATCTGCTGGTGGCTGTACTCAGGGCTGGATTAAGGTTGGTGGGGGCCCCTGGGCGCAAAATCTGGTGGAGGCCCCCACTGAGTGTAGTGTACATACACGTCCCCCTGCTTCCTTTCCACAATCCCAGCAGTAACACAGCTACATACAGCCGCCTCATCCCCAGTAACACAGCTACATACAGCCGCCTCATCCCCAGTAACACAGCTACATACAGCCGCCTCATCCCCAGTAACACAGCTACATACAGCCACCTCGTTCCCAGTAACACAGCTACATACAGCCGCCTCTCCCCCAGTAACACAGCTACATACAGCCGCTTCATCCCCAGGAACACAGCTACATACAGCCGCCTCATCCCCAGCAACACAGCTACATACAGCCGCCTCACCGCCAGTAACACAGCTACATACAGCCGCCTCTCCCCCAGTAACACAGCTACATACAGCCGCCTCATCCCCAGTAACACTGCTACATACAGCTGCTACATCCCCAGTAACACACTTACATACAGCCGCCTCATCCCCAGTAACACCGCTACATACAGCCGCCTCGGCACCAGTAACACAGCTACATACAGCCGCCTCGGCCCCAGTAACACAGCTACATACAGCCGCCTCGGCCCCAGTAACACAGCTACATACAGCCGCCTCGGCCCCAGTAACACAGCTACATACAGCCGCCTTGGCCCCAGTAACACAGCTACATACAGCCGACTCTCCCCCAGTAACACAGCTACATACAGCCGCCCCGCTCCCAGTAACACAGCTACATACAGCCGCCCCGCTCCCAGTAACACAGCTACATACAGCCGCCCCGCTCCCAGTAACACAGCTACATACAGCCGCCCCGCTCCCAGTAACACAGCTACATACAGCCGTCTCACCCCCAGTAACACAGCTACATACAGCCGACTCACCCCCAGTAACACCGCTACATACAGCTGTCTCACCCCCAGTAACACAGCTACATACAGCCGCCTTGCCCCCAGTAACACAGCTACATACAGCTGCCTCACCCCCAGTAACACATCTACATACAGTCGCCTCACCCCCAGTAACACAGCTACATACAGCCGCCTCACCCCCAGTAACACAGCTACATACAGCCGCCTCACCCCCAGTAACACAGCTACATACAGCCGTCTCACCCCCAGTAACACAGCTACATACAGCCCCTCACCCCCAGTAACACAGCTACATACAGCCCCTCACCCCCAGTAACACAGCTACATACAGCCGCCTCACCCCCAGTAACACAGCTACATACAGCTGTCTCACCCCCAGTAACACAGCTACATACAGCCGACTCGCCCCCAGTAACACAGCTACATACAGCCGACTCGCCCCCAGTAACACAGCTACATACAGCCCCCTCGCCCCCAGTAACACAGCTACATACAGCCGACTCACCCCCAGTAACACAGCTACATACAGCTGTCTCACCCCCAGTAACACAGCTACATACAGCCGACTCACCCCCAGTAACACAGCTACATACAGCCGCCTCATCCCCAGGAACACAGCTACATACAGCCGCCTCATCCCCAGTAACACAGCTACATACAGCCGACTCGCCCCCAGTAACACAGCTACATACAGCCGACTCTCCCCCAGTAACACAGCTACATGTTAACGTGTGCCCGCCAAGCTAGAGCGTGGCAAGCACATGTCTGGCATGCTGGAGAGGAAGAGAAGTGATCGCAGCTCACCCCTCCCCTCTCCATAGAGAATAGAACCGGCTCTCTCTCTTTTGCGGCCATGGCTCGAAACAGTGAGTACTCATTGTGCTCACCGTATCAAGCCCAGGCTATAGACTCCTATGAGGGAAGTATATCCGGCAACAAATTTGCAGCCAGATAAACGTCCCTCATACGTTCTTATGAATATACCCTTACACAGACATGTTTATACAATTACACACATTTATACACTGATATATACACACCTTTATATACTTATATACACAGATAAAGTTCTAAACTCGTATACTTGCACCCATATATACACACACAAGTATACACTTATACACACACATTTATGCACTCATATACATTTATACACTAATACAGCAAATACACACACACATTCAGTATATAGAGCATATACATACATACCATATACCCAGCATAATATATAAAATTTAAATGTACACGCATATATATATGCATCTTATGCATCTATACACAGTAGATGCATATATACCCATATACACAGTATATACACATAAATAAACAGTATAATCACATATACACAGTAGATGCATATATACACAGTAGATGCACATAAATAAACAGTATATACACATATACACAGTAGATGCATATATACACAGTATATACACAGTAGATGCACATAAATAAACAGTATATACACATATACACAGTAGATGCATTTATACGCTGTACATACATATACATACCTCCCAACCGTCCCGTTTTGGGCGGGACAGTCCCGTTTTTTAACCCTTGTCCCGCCTGCACGGACCGTTAAGTGAAAGTCCCGGTTTTTTTGCGGTTTCACGGATTTTTCCGTTTTGTCCCGCCCCCGAGTCCCGCCCCCCCGAGTCCCGCCCCCGAGTCCCGCCCCCGTCCTGCTCAGGATACAGAGAAGCCAGGGGGCGGGGTACAGCGTCCTCCTCCTCTCCAGCTCCCGGGCTGTCTGCTGCAGAGCCGGCACCTCCCCCATCCCCTCCCCTGGGAGGCAGAGCCCTCCCTGTCCTCAGGCTGCCACTTGCAGGCACATGGATGGATGGATGGATGGAGCAGTGCAGAGTGTCATGTTCTCTGCACTGCCCCTGCACAGCAGCCCCAGGGGATCATCCTCCGTGCAGGCAGGAACTCTCCAGCACTGCTACATCAATGGCTCCCTGCCCCCACCTCCTCCTGCTCCTCACTGAAGTTCGTCTGATGAAGCAGAGCCGAGTGTGTGCAGCTGCTGCAGTGTGATAACAGGTACTCTACAGTGACTGCAGGCAGCAGCTAAAGGGTTAAACACTTTCCTCCATAGACCCCCTGCCCCCATCCCTAACCCCCCCAGTGCCCTTCTATTCTGCTTTTATTGTACCATATACTTAATCCCTTAACCCCTTAAGGACGCAGGGTTTTTCTCTCATTTCTCGCTCTCCAACTTCAAAAATCCATAACTTTTTCATTTTTCCGTGTACAGAGCTGTGTGAGGGCTTATTTTGTGCGTAACAAATTTTACTTTCCCGTAATGTTATTTATTTTAACATGCCGTGTACTGCGAAGCTGCAAAAAATTCCAAATGTGGAAAAAAAATTTTAAAAAACCGCACATGTCACGTTCTTGTGGGCTCAGTTTTTTCGACTTTGACTGTGCACTCAAAATAACACCTCAGCTTTATTCTTTGGTTTGGTGCGATCGCGGTGATACCGGATTTATAGGTTTTATTGTGTTTTAATACATTTTCAAAAATTAAACGCATGTGTGCAAAAAAAAAAAAAAAAACATTTTTGCCATCTTCTGACGCTAATAACTTTTTCATATTTCGGTGCACGGAGCTGGGGGTGGGGTCATTTTTGGCGAAATGAGCCGACGTTTTCATTGCTACCATTTTGAGGTCTGTGCGACATTTTGATCATTTTTAATTTCATTTTTTATGTGATGTAAAAAGGTGTAAAAGTCGCATTTCGGACATTTGGGCGCCATTTCCCGCCTCGGAGGTCACCGCCGCCCGTAACCGTTTTTATATTTTGATAGATCGGGCATTTTGGGACGCGGCGATACCTAATATGTCTGTGATCTTTACTGTTTATTATGTTTTATATCCGTTCTAGGGAAAGGGAGGTGATTAGAATTTTTAATATTTTATAAATTTTTTTTATTTTTAAAACCTGTTTTTTCTTTTTTTTCCACTATTTCTTAGACCATCTACGGTACATTAACCCTAGATGGTCAGATCGCTCCTACCATATACTGCAATACTTCTGGCTCATTGTAACGAACCTGCAGAAGCCATGTAGCCTCGTGTCAAAAGAAGACCCGAGGCTACCACGGCAAACGATCGCCGCCCCCGATGACGTTCGGGGGCACAGCGATCGTAAAAAAGACTTTGCCGGCGACAATGACCGACTGCGGTTATTAGCGGTGGGGGTTTTCTGCAACATGCAAAACCCCCCACCTTGTATGAAGAAGACTCAGCCCGTGAGCCCTCTTCATACACTCCTTATACTCTCTGCGTCGTAGAGCTACGGCGCAGAGCGTTAAGGGGTTAAAGGGGTTTTCCCACAAATACAAGTTAGGCCCTATCCATAGGACAGGGCTTAACCTGCTGATGTGTGGGGGTTTCAGTGATGTGACCCCCATAGATCATGAAAACGAGGGGTGTGTTGGGGTCCACATAAGGTCCATGTCATCGCTCTATGACGGTAATGGAGCAGAATGGTCATACACGGCCGCCTGCTCCATTACTCTGACGGAACAATTTTTGCGTTTCCATATTTCACTCCCCACTTTCAAAAATCAATAACTTTTTTATTTTTCCACGTACAGAGCTGTGTGCGGCCTGTTTCTGCGTAACAAATTATACTTCCTAGTGACAGTATTAAATATTCCAGGCCCTGTACTGGGAAGCGGGAAGGAAAATATCAAATGTGTTTTTTATGGCTTTCACTGCGCGCTCAATAGGACTCCTCCCCTTTACTGCGCTCCATAGGACCCCTCCCCTTTACTGCGCTCCATAGGACCCCTCCCCTTTACTGCGCTCCATAGGACCCCTCCCCTTTACTGCGCTCCATAGGACCCCTCCCCTTTACTGCGCTCCATAGGACCCCTCCCCTTTACTGCGCTCCATAGGACCCCTCCCCTTTACTGCGCTCCATAGGACCCCTCCCCTTTACTGCGCTCCATAGGACCCCTCCCCTTTACTGCGACAACGAGCATGTCCCCCCCCTAGACAACGAGGATTTCCCCCCCTAGACAACGAGCATTTCCCCCTGCTAGACAACGAGCATGTCTCCCCCTGACCCCTAGACAACGAGCATGTCCCCCCCCAAGACAACGAGCATGCCCCCCCCCCTAGACAACGAGCATGTCCCCCCCCCCAGACAACGAGCATTCCCCCCCCTAGACAACGAGCATGTCTCCCCCCGACTCCTAGACAACGAGCATGTCCCCCCCCTAGACAACTAGCATTTCCCCCCCCCCTAGACAACGAGCATGTCTACCCCTGACCCCTAGACAACGAGCATGTCCTCCCCTGTGGCTGCGTGCCCTTTTTTGTGTGTTTGTGTTATTTTTGTCTTCCAGGACCGTGCCTGCTGTGGACTGCTTCGGATTCGAAGGATTACGTCTATGACCGACATTTCTAACAAATAAAATGGTCAACGAGGGTGTGTCTGCGTCTTTTGTTCAATAAAATTTTCTGAAAACGGTGTGATTATTTATTTTTTTGCGACACTCTTCATAGTTTGCCGTAGTAGTGGTGCCGGCTAGGTGACGGTGCTCATTACTAAGGGCTGGCCTTAGTGTTTGCCTTAATTTTTTTGGCAAATTTACACTAACGCCCATACCATTACCCCGGTACCCACCGCCACCAGGGGTGCCGGGAAGAGCCGGGTACAAACCAGTACCTGACCGTCTATAGATGGTCAGGTGTTGGGGCGGCTGCAGGCTGTTATTGTTGCGCTGGGATAGCCCCCTAACAGTGGCCTATCCCAGCTCAGTAATAGCAGGCTGCTGCTGCTTTTTTGTATCTGGCTGATTTGAACAATAGGGGGCACCCCATGCCGTTTTTCCCCCCCATTTTTTTGTAAAAATGGGGGAAACAGCCTGGGAGCCCCCTTTAAAGGGGGGACCCCACGCATATTTTTGTCAAAAATTTGAAGAAAAAACGGCATGGGGTGCCCCTATTTTTCAAATCAGCCTGATACAAAAAAGCAGCAGCAGCCTGCCATTACTGAGCTGGGATAGGCCACTGTTAGGGGGCTATTCCAGCGCAACAATAACAGCCTGCAGCCGCCCCAACACCTGACCATCTATAGACGGTCAGGTACTGGTTTGTACCCGGCTCTTCCCGGCACCCCTGGTGGCGGTGGGTACCGGGGTAATGGTATGGGCGTTAGTGTGAATTTGCCAAAAAAATTAAGGCAAACACTAAGGCCAGCCCTTAGTAATGAGCACCGTCACCTAGCCGGCACCACTACTACGGCAAACTATGAAGAGTGTCGCAAAAAAATAAATAATCACACCGTTTTCAGAAAATTTTATTGAACAAAAAACGCAGACACACCCTCGTTGACCATTTTATTTGTTAGAACTGTCGGTCATCGATGTAATCCTTCGAATCGGAAGCAGTCCACAGCATGCACGGTCCTGGAAGACAAAAATAACACAAACACACAAAAAAGGGCACGCAGCCACAGGGGGGGACAGGCTCGTTGTCTAGGGGGGGGGGACATGCTCGTTGTCTAGGGGGGGGGGACATGCTCGTTGTCTAGGGGGGGACATGGTCGTTGTCTAGGTGGGGGTACATTCTCGTTGTCTAGGTGGGGGTACATGCTCGTTGTCTAGGGGGGGGTACATGCTCGTTGTCTAGGGGGGGGCATGCTCGTTGTCTAGGGGACATGCTCGTTGTCTAGGGGGGGCATGCTTGTTGTCTAGGGGGGGCATGCTCGTTGTCTGGGGGGGACATGCTCGTTGTCTAGGGGGGGGCATGCTCGTTGTCTGGGGGCGGACATGCCCGTTGTCTGGGGGGGACATGCTCGTTGTCTGGGGGGGACATGCTCGTTGTCTAGGGGGGGGCATGCTCGTTGTCTGGGGGCGGACATGCCCGTTGTCTGGGGGGGACATGCTCGTTGTCTAGGGGGGGACATGCTCGTTGTCTAGGGGAGGACATGCTCGTTGTCTGGGGGGGGCATGCTCGTTGTCTAGGGGAGGACATGCTCGTTGTCTAGGAGGGCATGCTCGTTGTCTAGGGGGAGTGGAATATGCCCCCCAATTATATACATAAATATACATTGGTGCCAGTGGATGCGTTGAAGGTATGAGCAGTGGCGTGGCCAGGGGGTGTGGTTAGGGGGCGTGGCTAGGGTGTGGCTTCTGTGGGTAAAAAAATCGCCGCGGCGCGCTTCGCGCGCCGCCATTTTGTCCCTCTTTCTCCTCCACAAAAGTTGGGAGGTATGCATATATACACAGTATATACACAGTATATACACGCCTATACACAGTATATGCACATAAATAAACAGTATTTACACATATACACAGTAGATACATATATATATACACAGTAGATGCATATATACCCATATACACAGTATATACACATAAATAAACAGTATAATCACATATACACAGTAGATGCATATATACACAGTATATACACAGTAGATGCATTTATACGCTGTACATACATATATACACAGTATATACACGCCTATACACAGTATATGCACATAAATAAACAGTATTTACACATATACAAAGTAGATACATATATATATACACAGTAGATGCATTTAAACGCTGTACATACTGTGACACAGTCAGGGGTTTGTTGCTGGATGGGAGGTATTATCCTCTCAGCTTGTGTTGCTCAGAGTAATGCAGCAAGCTGAAATCAAGCACCGGACCAAACTTCAAGCACCGGTCCAAACCGGGTTTTCAGGGTGTTCCAGCTAACAAAGCTGAGCTGGAAGTGTGCACAAGAGAGTGGAGTGAGCTCTAGTCTCGGAGGGAGAAGCTTGTTCCAAGAGCAAACACGTGTCCTGTCTAGGAGGACAGGTTGGCTGTTTTGGACTTTAAATGGACTAAGTGCTATGCAGCAGCTTCTGCAAGGTGTGAACTTACACCAACAATTTGGACTATTTGTGAAGACCCTGCTACTGGGTGAGAAGGCCAAGCCTGGTCTGTATGTTTATGTTTTAAACAAGCATGAAGACAATGCTGGATTTTTGTTCCATTTGTTTTGTGGTGTGAATAAACACTGAACTGAACTGAGAACTGTCTCTTTCCCTCTGTCTGCGACCGCTACCTAGCTTATACCTGAGCAATACCCCACAATACATATATACACAGTATATACCCATATACACATAAATAAACAGTATATACACATATACACAGTATATACATATATACACATACAGATAAATACATATGTATATACTTACCTTTTAGGGTGACCGGCCGTGGCTTCAGGCAGGCGTTCGGGCGGTGGGGGGTCTTTTGGTTGTTGTTCGGTCGGGGAGGGAGTCGGTGGTGATTCTTCAAGCGGAGGGGGTGGGGGGCGCGGAGGGGGTGGGGGGCGCGGAGGGGGGGGGTGTGCGGAGGGGGGTGCGGAGGGGGTGGGGGGGTTTGTGCGCTTATTCGGCCGGGGAGGAGGGTGGTGGCGGGTGCTTGTTCGAGCAGGGTGCGTGAGGGTGCGGGGGGAGCGGCGGGTGCTTTTTTGAGCAGCGGGCGGGGGGTGGGCGGGAGTCAAGCGCGGTGGCTTGTTCGGGCGGGGGGGGGGGTGGTGTTGTCTCGGCCATGCCTGGCGGGGGATAGGCGGGCCAGCAGGCTGTCACCTTTGTCGGGGGGCCGGTATCACCTGTGTGCCGGGGCACCCTTGTTCGGCCGGGGAGGCGAGCGGGGGCGGGAGATCGAGCAGGCTTTCTTTTTCAGGCGGGCCACCGGGGGGTTGGTTGCTCAGCCTGGGGTGCATGGCTGGGTATAGGCGGGCCAGGAGGCGGTAACCTGTTGCGGGAGGGGGGGGTGGTCCGCGAGTTGGAGGCGGTGTCACCTGTGCGAAGTGGGCAGCCTGGGAGGTGACGGGGCGTCTCTGTCATGCGGGGAGGCGGTCACCCGTGTCTAGCGGCGGTGGGCATCTCAGGCGGGGGAACGTTGGTTGCGATCTGGTGGGGGCCCCTAGGGGGGGCAAGATGGTGGGGGCCCCGGGGCTCGAGCCCCGGGAGCCCCGCCTATAATCCGGCCCTGGCTGTACTTGCTGCAGTGCATCTACTAGCAAATTGTGAGCAATTTGGAGTGAGACTTGCGACCGCTGTGTTTTGCGCTTAGTGACGCACATATCCATCGCAAAGACCGAAGTGGGAAAATTTATTAGGGCCCGGGGTTGTATTTCAATTAGGCACAGTCTGCCATTTCCTTTTTTATTTTACGTTTATTTTTTTCATAACTCAGCGTCATCTCATCTGGCATAGTAGTGTGCTGTAATACTTGGCTAGAAAATAGCCATAGGAGAATCCAAACGGCTTACTTACGCCTACAGTAGCGTTATATATATTTGATTTCTGGTTGATCTGCTGGTGGCTGTACTTGCTGCAGTGCATCTACTAGCAAATTGTGAGCAATTTGGAGTGAGACTTGCGACCGCTGTGTTTTGCGCTTAGTGACGCACATATCCATCGCAAAGACCGAAGTGGGAAAATTTATTAGGGCCCGGGGTTGTATTTCAATTAGGCACAGTCTGCCATTTCCTTTTTTATTTTACGCTTATTTTTTTCATAACTCAGCGTCATCTCATCTGGCATAGCAGTGTGCTTTCATACTTGGCTAGAAAATAACCATAGCAATAGGATAGCATCGTTTGGTTTTAAAAACTAAAAAATACAAAAAAAAAAACAAAAAAAAACAAAAAAAGTTAAAAAAAAAATTCAAGTTATAACTCTCATTTTCAAAATGTTAACCCGAGGGTTAGGGGTAGAGGACGAGGGCGGGGACGTGGGCGTCCAACTACTGCAGGGGTCAGAGGCCGTGGTCCTGGGCGGGGTGAGACACCACCTGCTGATGAGGGAGCAGGGGAACGCCGCAGAGCTACACTCCCTAGGTTCATGTCTGAAGTTACTGGGACTCGTGGTACAGCACTGTTGAGGCCAGAACAGTGCGAACAGGTGATGTCGTGGATTGCCGACAATGCTTCGAGCAATTTGTTCACCAGTCAGTCTTCCACGCAGTCCACCCATGTCACCGAAATCGGCACTCCCCCAGCTCCTGCACCTCAGCCTCCTCCCCCACAGTCTGCCCCCTCCCAGGCATTTGAACCGGCATACTCTGAGGAACTGTTTTCTGGACCCTTCCCACAGTCACAAACCACTTGTCCGGTTGCTGCTGAGCAATTTTCCGATGCCCAGGTTTTCCACCAGTCGCAGTCTGTGGGTGATGATGACCTTCTTGACGTAGTGGAAGAAGTGTGTAAAGAGGTGTCCGACGATGAGGAGACACGGTTGTCAGACAGTGGGGAAGTTGTTGTCAGGGCAGGAAGTCCGAAGGGGGAGCAGACTGAGGGATCGGAGGATGATGAGGTGACAGACCCAAGCTGGGTTGATAGGCCGGGTGAACACAGTGCTTCTGAGACGGAGGAGAGTCCTCGACCAGAACAGGTTGGAAGAGGCAGTGGTGGGGCCAGACGGAGAGGCAGGGCCAGAGCAGGTGCATCAGCGCCAAATGTGTCACGTAGTGAAGCTCCCGTGGCGAGGGCTCCCGCGGCGAGGGCTAGATTTTCAGAAGTCTGGAGGTTCTTTAAGGAAACACCGGATGACCGACGGACTGTGGTGTGCAACCTTTGCCAAACCAGGATCAGCAGGGGTTCCACCACTACTAGCTTAACTACCACCAGTATGCGCAGGCATATGAATGCTAAACACCCCACTCAGTGGCACCAAGCCCGTTCACCTCCGGCCGTGTACACCACTGCTCCTTCCCCTGTTTCAGCTGATAGTCAGCCCCCTGCCCAGGACCCTGGCACAAAAACCCCATCGTCGCCTCCACGATCCTCCACAGCATCCACCAGCGTTCAGCTCTCCATACCCCAGACGCTGGAGCGGAAACGCAAATATAGTGCAACCCACCCGCACGCCCAAGCCCTTAATGTCCACATCTCCAGATTGCTCTGCCTGGAGATGCTGCCCTATAGGCTAGTAGAGACCGAGGCCTTTCGCAACCTCGTGGCGGCGGCCGCCCCTCGGTATTCGGTCCCCAGCCGCCACTACTTTTCCCGATGTGCCGTCCCAGCCCTGCACCAGCACGTGTCAGACAACATCATCCGTGCCCTGACCAACGCCGTTTCTGACAAGGTCCACCTGACCACGGACACGTGGACGAGTGCTGCCGGGCAGGGCCACTATATATCGCTGACGGCACATTGGGTTAACTTGGTGGAGGCTGGGACCGAGTCTGACCCTGCGGCTGGTCATATACTGCCGACGCCAAGGATTGCGGGGCCTACCTCGGTCCAGGTGTTTCAGGCCTACTATGCCTCCTCCTCCTCCCACCCCTCCTCCACCTCCTCCTCCGAACTACCATCCGTGGGCATGGCGCCATCAGTCGGTAGCTCTAGGCACAGCAGCAGTGCCGTCGCTAAGCGACAGCAGGTGGTGCTCAAACTGCTGAGCCTAGGCGATAAAAGGCACACCGCCCAAGAACTATTACAGGGCATCACGGCGCAGACTGATCTGTGGCTGGCACCGCTGAACCTGAAGCCAGGCATGGTTGTGTGTGACAACGGCCGTAACCTGGTGGCGGCTCTGCAACTCGGCAGACTGACACATGTGCCATGCCTGGCCCATGTGTTAAATCTGATAGTTCAGCGTTTCCTCAAGACATACCCCAATCTGTCTGATTTGCTCACGAAGGTGCGCCGCATCTGTGCGCATTTCAGGAAGTCCAGCACAGATGCTGCCACTCTCAGGGCAGCGCAGCGCCGCCTCCAACTGCCCGCTCACCGACTGTTGTGCGACGTGCCCACGAGGTGGAATTCAACACTGACCATGTTATCCAGAGTTTACCAGCAGCGCCGAGCGATTGTAGACTGCCAGATGTCAACTTCCACCAGAACTGGTAGTCAGGTCAGTCAGCTTCCTCAAGTCTACAATGAGGAGTGGACGTGGATGTCTGATATCTGTCAGGTGCTGAGTAACTTTGAGGAGTCAACACAGATGGTCAGTGGCGATGCCGCCATCATCAGCCTCACCATCCCACTGCTTGGCCTGTTGAAAAAATCTCTGATCAGCATGAAGTCGGAAGCTTTGCGCTCGTCACAAGAGACGGGGGAAGAAGATTCCCTTGTTGATAGCCAAAGCACCCTTAGGTCTGTTTCTCAGCGCATATCGGAGGAGGTGGAGGTGGAGGAAGATGAGGAGGAAGAGGAGGAGAATGTTGGCGAGACACAAGAGGGGACCATTGTTCAGTCCTTCACTGTTCAGCGTGTATGGGCAGAAGAAGAGGAGTTGGAGGAGTTGGAGGAGGAGGAAATGGACAGTCAGGCCAGTGAGGGGAGTGAATTCTTACGCGTTGGTACTCTGGCGCATATGGCAGATTTCATGCTAGGCTGCCTATCCCGTGACCCTCGCGTTCAAAGAATTTATTCCAGCACCGATTACTGGGTGTTCACTCTCCTGGACCCACGGTACAAGCAAAATCTTTCCACTCTCATCCCTGGAGAGGAAAGGAGTGTGAGAATGCATGAATACCAGCAGGCCCTGGTGCACAAGCTGAAACAGTATTTCCCTTCTGACAGCGCTAGCGGCAGAGTGCGTAGTTCTGTGGGACAAGTAGCGAGGGAGAGTAGGCGAGCAGGCAGCTTGTCCAGCACTGGCAAGGGTACGCTTTACAAGGCTTTTGCCAGCTTTATGTCACCCCAGCAAGACACTGTCACCTGTCCCCAGTCTCGGCAGAGTAGGGCTGATCTTTACAGAAAGATGGTGAGGGAGTACGTAGCTGACCATACCATCGTCCTAAATGATCACACAGCTCCCTACAACTACTGGGTTTCAAAGCTGGACATGTGGCACGAACTGGCGCTGTACGCCTTGGAGGTTCTTGCCTGCCCTGCCGCTAGCGTCTTGTCCGAGCGGGTTTTCAGTGCAGCTGGTGGCATCATCACCGATAAGCATACACGCCTGTCGACTGACAGCGCTGACAGGCTGACGCTTATTAAGATGAATAAAGCCTGGATTTCTCATAATTTCCAATCCCCACCAGGTGAAGGAAGCTCAACCTGAATAATTTATCCACTCCTCCTCCTCATTTTCCTCCTTCTCCTCCTCTTTGTACAGTAAAGCAGAGGAAACTGGCTATTTTTTGACAGGGCCCACTGGCTCTAGCTATAGTACTTTATGCATTTAATTTTTCTGGAGGGCCACCGACCCGGTCCTCTGTTTTAAACAATTTTTGGGAGTGCCACATACAGGCACTCAATCTATTCCATTTTTCTGGAGGGCCACCTACCTGCTCCTCTGGTTTGAAAACTTTTTTGGACTGCCACATACAGGCACTCAATCTATTCCATTTTTCTGGAGGGCCACCTACCTGCTCCTCTGGTTTGAAAACTTTTTTGGACTGCCACATACAGGCACTCAATCTATTCCATTTTTCTGGAGGGCCACCTACCTGCTCCTCTGGTTTGAAAACTTTTTTGGACTGCCACATACAGGCACTCAATCTATTCCATTTTTCTGGAGGGCCACCTACCTGCTCCTCTGGTTTGAAAACTTTTTTGGACTGCCACATACAGGCACTCAATCTATTCCATTTTTCTGGAGGGCCACCTACCTGCTCCTCTGGTTTGAAAACTTTTTTGGACTGCCACATACAGGCACTCAATCTATTCCATTTTTCTGGAGGGCCACCTACCTGCTCCTCTGGTTTGAAAACTTTTTTGGACTGCCACATACAGGCACTATCCAAATTAAATTGTCTCCATAGCAGCCTTCACACATTGTCTCCATTGCTACCTCCAAAAGTCGTCCATATAGCTGCCTCCATACATCGTCCCTTTATCAAACGAGGTGTGTCAGGCAGAAATTTGGGTTGTTTTCATGGATTCCACATCAAAGTTGTTAACTTTGTCGCCACCCAGCTGTGTTATCCACAAAATATACTGGCAAACTTTTATCATTTACCATATTATTTCAGCGCTTCTTGCGCATCTGTTTACATTCCCCTCACCCGCCATATCCCAAACTTATAAGAACGCTACTACACTTGATCTTATACAAAAGGTTCTTAGAAGTGCTGTTTGGGGAGTAGCCTAGAGACAGGGGCTTGGATTGGCGAAAGCTCACCTGGCAGCGGAGCGCCAGCTCCATGCGCATCATGCGCTTCTTGCGCATCTGTTTACATTCCCCTCACCCGCCGTATCCCAAACTTATAAGAACACTACTACACTTGATCTTATACAAAAGGTTCTTAGAAGTGCTGTTTGGGGAGTAGCCTAGAGACAGGGGCTTGGATTGGCGAAAGCTAGCCTGGCAGCGGAGCGCCAGCTCCATGCCAAGATCCAACTAACATAGTTTTAACTGCAGCACCTTTAATCTACTACTAGTTCACTGCCTCCATACATGGTCCCCTTATCAAACGAGCTGTGTCAGGCAGAATTTTGGGTTGTTTT
The DNA here is from genome assembly GCF_040894005.1 of Engystomops pustulosus. Classification (NCBI taxonomy): domain Eukaryota; kingdom Metazoa; phylum Chordata; class Amphibia; order Anura; family Leptodactylidae; genus Engystomops; species Engystomops pustulosus. The sequence continues at coordinate 54,054,165 of NC_092420.1, read as the reverse complement.
CATGGCTTCCATGTTAACTTTGTCGCCACCCTGCTGTGTAATCCACAAAATATACTGGCAAACTTTTATCATGTACCGATATTATTTGAGCGCTTCTTGCTCACCTCCTTTGGTTCCTCTCTGCCACCCATTGGTTTGAAGCCTGAGTCCATTTAGGGTATGTCGCCATGCCACTCTCTAGCCTGCCGCTGCTGCCGCTGCCTCTGCATGCCGTCCCCTATAGTGTCAGGGTCAATTATTGGATGTTTTACATGCTATCTAGCTTCATTCTGTCACTCTGTCATGGCCATGCTGTTGCCCATAATTTTGGCATAATGGTGCGATTAAGCAGCCTCAGAGGCATCCATGCATGCTGCCCCTGCTGTTTCCTGTCCATTTCCGTGGTGTTTCCATCCTATTCTGAGGTTCCCAGGTGTTTGGCCAAGCTTCCCTGTGCAGAGCCTTGGTCCCCTTGAAAAATGCTCGAGTCTCCCATTGACTTCAATGGGGCTCGTTATTCGAGACGAGCACTCGAGCATCGGGAAAAGTTTGTCTCGAATAACGAGTACCCGAGCATTTTAGTGCTCGCTCATCTCTAGTTTTAACATTTAAATAATATTTAAATTGAATTTTTTATTTTTTATTTTACTAAGTTATCAATTAAGTACTTTAAGAAGGTATTATATAGGCACTATACACTGGAGATTCAAATTGGAGAACAATACAATTCCCTAAATGTGAAGGTCATTGTGTAGTCCAATGTGAATTCTTAAAGGAAGACACCAGCGCTTCAGGAGATTGAAATGCAAGAATTATTTTCTCTTTCTTTATTATGTTCCATTAAAAAACATGTTTCATGGCAGAGTACAAAATTCTACATCGATCGACTTCACAGGGACCGACCTACGCATTTCGCTCGTAAGAGCTTAATCATTGTCTAATCTCATGTAGAATCTCAATACTATTTAAAGATCGTGCTCAGAAGACGGCATGTGACGTCATGGCCACGTGACAAACATCACATGTCCGGACTGACACAATTCGCCAGGTGAGCATGGCTTACTATGTGTTCCATAAAACCTTAATAAACGATAAAACATCCTATAGGAGGGATTATAAGAATACCAACATCGTATACAGAGCTGATTTTAAAAAACACAAAATACAGTGTAGCACAACTCTGCAACAAATGAATTGTGGAAGGCGCTTTGGACAAAAATCATGCAGGAGTAAATTCACACTAAGCACAGAGTATCACTGCTAAGTCAGGACCTACGACTTGCTCATTGAGATTAATCATACAATGCTTTATAGTACCCCCAACCAGTCAATTGTAAACTTTATCAAACAATTTATATAATATGTAAATTTATCTCAATTAATACACAACGCCATGTTATTCATAACACAAAAACAGATCCTGTCTCAAGTTCATACAAAATTGTTGAGTAGTTTTCAGGACAAATATCTAGAATGTCTTCCTGCTCATCAATTTTTTTTTCTGTGATCACCTCCTCTTACGAGTTTTTTAACATTTTCGATGCCTAACCATGAGAATTAACTTAAATCTCCTTGATGAACTTCTCCAAAATGTTTGGAGTTCTTGGGGCTTTTTCTTCAAACCGAGCACTGGGGGGTTATGTGAAGGAAGGTGAGCTGAATGCTGAATTTTCTGCTTTTTTACAAGTCCAATGTGAATATATCCTAACATAAGTAAAATAGCAGTATTATAAGCTTATTTCATAAACTGTATATATTCTAAAGCACATAATAAAAATGTAAATGAGCTAAATATTATTTACTTACTTACTGCAAGTTACTCTGGCACCTGGCATGGCCTCATCTGCAATGAAGCAAGATGAAAATCTTGCCTCAGGCGGCGGATGTCCGAGCCCTGATGGAGGCGACATCCTAGGTACATGTAATGTTGCGATTTAGGCACTCATTGCCGCCCGAATAATCCACCATGAAATTAATTGCGTCTGTTTCTTTAAGATCCGATTAATATACAGAGCTTGTTTACCTGTGTCACTATGGAGGACCCAGATGGCATGTGATGATCTCATGCCAACTGCAGCCCTGCACAGAGCATTCAGCAGGAGAAGAGACCAGAAGATGAGGTCGTCAGCGGCTCCATGGGAGCATTACCAAGGTATGTAGCTGGTTTATCATTTTTATTTCGGGGGGCAATCTTCAGGTAATATTAAAAACTAGGGAGGCTGAGGGGAATTGAGCAGGACAAAATATAATTGGGGTGGGATGTATATAATATGTATATCCAAGATACTACAAGGGCTGTCTATGTGTATTATTGGGGGAGGCTGTGGGCATTACTGAGGGAGGCTATGTATTACTGATGGAGGCTGTGGGTATTACTGGGGGAGGCTATATATTACTGAGGGAGGCTGTGTGTATTACTAGGGGAGGCTGTGTGCATTACTGGGAAAGCTGTGTGAATTACTGGGGAGCTGTGTATTACTTGGGAGGCGGTGTGTATTACTGCAGGAGGCTGTGTATTACTGGGGGAGGTTTTGTGTATTACTGGAAGAAACTATGTATTATTGGGAAAGGCTGTATGCATCGCCTCAGGCAGAAAAAAAGGCTAGAATCAGCCCTGGAATCTGGTGCTAATTTCCTTAATTATCTGAGAAACACTATTTAACTGGATGTCTAACTTTCTAGTTTTCACTGACTTTGCAAAAATGGTTGGTGCCATTCAAAAGTGACTAAAATCCTCCAGCAGCAGGTTGTCATGTTTGCTGAGGAACATCTTGCACAAAGAGAGGAGCAGTGGTCCATAGTTCATTTTAGTGATGTTTATGAACAAGTTTACAAGTTTTAGCAAGTTTATCAACAAACTAGGGAAAAACTGGACCGAAAGCGTGCAAAGAAGTCAGTGAAGAGAGACGGATGAAGTGTCATGGTTTGCGGAATGTTTTCTGCAGCAGACGTTGGACCTCTCATACAGCTACATGGCAGAGTGAATGAAAGTGTGTATCAGATCTTTCTTTAACAACATGAGGTTCCTTTCTTCACCCACGTGTTTCTCACCATATACCGCCATTGTACTGTATGCCTGCTGCAAACAGACATTACTTTAGCACTTTATGTTAGCATAATTTTATCGTTGTATGGTGTAATTACTTGGGTGATAAACCAGGGCACTGGAAGGAAAGCAGGAGTCTACAGGACAATGCAGACATTTATTATATCTATGTAATACGCGATTCTCATTATTTCTGTATATATACATTCATACTGCAGTGTTTTAAGTGCATATCAAATATCATTTTTATTAAGGGGGATCTGTATTCAGAAATATTTGACAGTTAATATTTATCAAAATTGTGGGCAGTACAAAAATTGTGTAAGAGCTCCTTCTACACAAACCTCTTTGAGGCAATAAGCCATGAAACTTTAGATGTAATATGTAATAATACTGTTATACTTTTTTGTAGCATGCGAAACATCAATCAGGTCAAGCACATACAGAGCAGATGTAGCTCCCAACTGGAAATATCGGGACAGTCCTGACCAGGGCCGGCTCCAGGTTTCAGTGGGCCCCTGGGCGATAGAGCCTCAGTGGGCCCCTTAACAGTGAACTCATGTAGCGGCATGGCCTTACCACCTGAGCTCAGACAAAATCATATTTCAATTACATAGGCAACAAGGATGCCGTTGCTGATGTAATTACATTTTCTGATCCGGGGCGTAACCAGCAGAGGCTGGGCTCCATTGCAGGCCATTGAAGGGGATGGATGCATGTTTTTACAAAATCACAAGCATTTTTACATACATATAGTATATACACACACATTTACAACATACATACACACGTATCCAGTATATACAGCATACACACACACATCCAATATATACACACACAGCACATACGCACAGATATACACACGCATCCAGTACAACATATACGCACAGATATACAGCATATATACACACACATCCAGTATATACAACACATACACACAGATATACAGCATATAAACACACGCATCCAGTATATAGAGCACATACGCACAGATTTATGGCATATATACACAAGCATCCAGTATACACAACACATACGCACAGATATACAGCAGATATACACACGCATTCAGTATATACAGCACATACACACAGATATACAGCATATGTACACATACATCCAGCATATATAGCATACACACAGATATACAACATATATACACATCTAGTATATACAACACATACACACAGATATACAACATATATACACACACACATCTAGTATATACAACACATGCGCACAGATATACACACATCCAGTATACACAGCACATACGCACAGACATACAGCAAATATACACACAAACACATATACAGCAGAAATACACATGAACACATATACAGCATGCAAACACATAGATGCATTTACATTTGTAGCAATTATACTCACCCCAGTAGGAGACCGCTTAGGTTAAGGCGGACAGGCCTGTGAGTCACGCGGATCGGTTAAGGGCAGACATGACGGGCGCGGCGGGGAGGCCCAGGATGGAGGAGAAGCTCGCAGGCTGGGCTGGACGAGAGGACACTGGCCTGAAGAGAGGTGCGCTGGCCAGGATGGAGGAGAAGCCCGCAGGTTGGGCCCAGACAAGAGGCGCAGCATGCGCCATGCCATGGAGGAGAGGCACGCAGACCGGGCAGGACGAAAGGATTCTGGCCTGGTCAGATGAGAAGCATGCAGGCCAAGCCTGACGAGAGGCAGCTGACCGGGATGCGCGGGATGCGCCATGCCACTTGTGAAGTGGGCAGGGCAGACCGGTCAAGATCCTTCAGGAGCAGTCAAGGGACAGGCCGGGAGTGGATGGGATCCTACTTTGCCCCCGGGCACGTCCCACTACCTCCCTGCTCACCTCCTAAGCAATCAGTAGTAGGCAGTGGAACGGCCCGGGGGCACGTAACAGAGCTGTTGTTTCTCATGGATCGTCGTGGTGGGCCCCTGTGGAGCTCTGGGGCCCCGGCACTTGCCCAGGTCAGCCGGGTGCTGATGCCAGCTCTGGTCCTGACCCTACTTTTCCTTACACTCTACAGCTGCAGAGCCACAGGGCAGCCTAGGTTTTAGAACCAGCAGGTGTTATCAGCTTCCTGCTACTACCTCCATACATTCCACTCTTCAGAAGACATAAGAAGTTATAGAATCTATGATGATTGAATCAATCTAGGGACTCACAAAAGCCCATATGAATATGTGTTATTTCTTCTATCCAATGGAGGAAGGAGTATGGGGGCTTCCTTTTTTTCTGATATTTTTTAGCAGCAAAAGTTAGATGGTTGCTTAACTGAAAAAGTAATAAAGCACTGCTTAGATTGGCATGGTGGAAATTTTTGGTTGAATTTTTGGAGGTAGGTATTCTTAACTCACAAAGATTTAGGAATTGGGAGATTTCTAAACTATTAGATAAAAGTTGGGGTATGTTCAAGAAAAAAGTTAATATTCAGGGGTTAGATACCCCTATGGTTTAAATATAATCTACAATAGTTGTTTGACCTCCAAAATTTTTGATCCTGTCGAAAACTTGGTATGAAACATGTATCATAGTTGATGAAGGAAGATGGGATTAGATATTTTTCTTTTGGAGAAATATTGGCTGAAGAAAGGGGATTATTTAAGATATTATCAGGTTAAGCACGCTATTAGAGATGAGCGAGCACTAAAATGCTCGGGTACTCGTTATTCGAGACGAACTTTTCCCGATGCTCGAGTGCTCGTCTCGAATAACGAGCCCCATTGAAGTCAATGGGAGACTCGAGCATTTTTCAAGGGGACCAAGGCTCTGCACAGGGAAGCTTGGCCAAACACCTGGGAACCTCAGAAAAGGATGGAAACACCACGGAAATGGACAGGAAACAGCAGGGGCAGCATGCATGGATGCCTCTGAGGCTGCTTAATCGCACCATTATGCCAAAATTATGGGCAACAGCATGGCCATGACAGAGTGACAGAATGAAGCTAGATAGCATCTAAAACATCCAATAATTGACCCTGACACTATAGGGGACTTCATGCAGAGGCAGCGGCAGCAGCGGCAGGCTAGAGAGTGGCATGGCGACATACCCTAAATGGACTCAGGCTTCAAACCAATGGGTGGCAGAGAGGAACCAAAGGAGGTGAGCAAGAAGCGCTCAAATAATATCGGTACATGATAAAAGTTTGCCAGTATATTTTGTGGATTACACAGCAGGGTGGCGACAAAGTTAACATGGAAGCCATGAAAACAACCCAAAATTCTGCCTGACATAGCTTGTTTGATAAGGGGACCATGTATGGAGGCAGTGAACTAGTAGTAGATTAAAGGTGCTGCAGTTAAAACTATGTTAGTTGGATCTTGGCATGGAGCTGGCGCTCCGCTGCCAGGCGAGCTTTCGCCAATCCAAGCCCCTGTCTCTAGGCTACTCCCCAAACAGCACTTCTAAGAACCTTTTGTATAAGATCAAGTGTAGTAGTGTTCTTATAAGTTTGGGATACGGCGGGTGAGGGGAATGTAAACAGATGCGCAAGAAGCGCATGATGCGCATGGAGCTGGCGCTCCGCTGCCAGGTGAGCTTTCGCCAATCCAAGCCCCTGTCTCTAGGCTACTCCCCAAACAGCACTTCTAAGAACCTTTTGTATAAGATCAAGTGTAGTAGCGTTCTTATAAGTTTGGGATATGGCGGGTGAGGGGAATGGAAACAGATGCGCAAGAAGTGCTGAAATAATATTGGTAAATGATAAAAGTTTGCCAGTATATTTTGTGGATTACACAGCAGGGTGGCGACAAAGTTAACAAGTTTGTTGTGGAAGCCATGAAAACAACCCAAAATTCTGCCTGACACAGCTCGTTTGATAAGGGGACCATGTATGCCTACAGCTCATGCCAGTCGCTGCTCTGGCTGCCAGTCTCCTTTCGAATACAGTTTAAAATAATAACCCTCATCCATAAAGCTCTGTATAATGCTGCACCCCCCTACCTCTCCTCTCTTATCTCAGTCTATCGCCCAACCCGTGCTCTTAGATCCGCCAGTGATCTTAGATCAACCTCTACCCTAGTGCGGACCTCCCACTCGCGTCTCCAAGACTTCTCTAGAGCTGCACCAATTCTATGGAATGCTCTGCCCCGGACTATCAGACTAATACCTAACCTCCAAAGTTTCAAACGTGCTCTTAAAACCCATTTCTTTAGGCAAGCCTATAACACTCATTAACTGCATGAAGTTTTAACTCTTCTACTAACCCGTCCTGTGTCGTCCTCCCATCTGTTATCCAGCAACCAACAGGCACCAGACTTCTATGCAGTCCCATTCACCCTGGACCTGGTGACGGCTGAGTGGTTCAAGCGACAGCAATTCCATTTATTATATTTTGTTCTATTCCCGAAGAAGAATGGCTTGACCATTAAAAATTCTTTTACCTCGTGTTACCCCATCATCTTCATAAACCGTAAGCTCTGGCGAGCAGGGACCTCACTCCTGTTGTTCCATACAAATGTTGTGCTCTGTTACATTACATTTGTATTTGTTTCCTATGATTTGTAAAGCGCTACGGAATATGATGGCGCTATATAAATAAAGATTATTATTATTATTATTATGGAGGCAGTGAACTAGTAGTAGATTAAAGGTGCTGCACTTAAAACTATGTTAGTTGTATCTTGGGATGGAGCTGGCGCTCCGCTTCCAGGCGAGCTTTCGCCAATCCAAGCCCCTGTCTCTAGGCTACTCCCCAAACAGCACTTCTAAGAACCTTTTGTATAAGATCAAGTGTAGTAGCGTTCTTATAAGTTTGGGATATGGCGAGAGAGGGGAATGTAAACAGATGCGCAAGAAGCGCTGAAATAATATCGGTAAATGAAAAAAGTTTGCCAGTATCTTTTGTGGATTACACAGCAGGGTGGCGAGAAAGTTAACAAGTTTGATGTGGAATGCCCTGTAATAGCTCTTGGGCGGTGTGCCTTTTATCGGCTAGGCTCAGCAGTTTGAGCACCGCCTGCTGTCGCTTAGCGACGGCACTGCTGCTGTGCCTAGAGCTACCGACTGATGGCGCCATGGCCACGGATGGTAATTCGGAGGAGGAGGAGGTGGAGGAGGGGTGGGAGGAGGAGGAGGCATAGTAGGCCTGAAACACCTGGACCGAGGTAGGCCCCGCAATCCTTGGCGTCGGCAGTATATGACCAGTCGCAGGGTCAGACTCGGTCCCAGCCTCCACCAAGTTAACCCAATGTGCCGTCAGCGATATATAGTGGCCCTGCCCGGCAGCACTCGTCCACGTGTCCGTGGTCAGGTGGACCTTGTCAGAAACGGCGTTGGTTAGGGCACGGATGATGTTGTCTGACACGTGCTGGTGCAGGGCTGGGACGGCACATCGGGAAAAGTAGTGGCGGCTGGGGACCGAATACCGAGGGGCGGCCGCCGCCATGAGGTTGCGAAAGGCCTCGGTCTCTACTAGCCTATAGGGCAGCATCTCCAGGCTGAGCAATCTGGAGATGTGGACATTAAGGGCTTGGGCGTGCGGGTGGGTTGCACTATATTTGCGTTTCCGCTCCAGCGTCTGGGGTATGGAGAGCTGAACGCTGGTGGATGCTGTGGAGGATCGTGGAGGCGACGATGGGGTTTTTGTGGCAGGGTCCTGGGCAGGGGGCTGACTATCAGCTGACACAGGGGAAGGAGCAGTGGTGTGCACGGCCGGAGGTGAACGGGCTTGTTGCCACTGAGTGGGGTGTTTAGCATTCATATGCCTGCGCATACTGGTGGTAGTTAAGCTATTAGTGGTGGAACCCCTGCTGATCCTGGTTTGGCAAATGTTGCACACCACAGTCCGTCGGTCATCCGGTGTTTCCTTAAAGAACCTCCAGACTTCTGAAAATCTAGCCCTCGCCGCAGGAGCCCTCGCCACGGGAGCTTCACTAGTTGACACATTTGGCGCTGATGCACCAGGTCTGGCCCTGCCTCTCCGTCTGGCCCCACCACTGCCTCTTCCAACCTGTTCTGGTCGAGGACTCTCCTCCGTCTCAGAAGCACTGTGTTCACCCGGCCTATCAACCCAGCTTGGGTCTGTCACCTCATCATCCTCCGATCCCTCAGTCTGCTCCCCCCTTGGACTTCCTGCCCTGACAACAACTTCCCCACTGTCTGACAACCGTGTCTCCTCATCGTCAGACACCTCTTTACACACTTCTTCCACTACGTCAAGAAGGTCATCATCACCCACAGACTGCGACTGGTGGAAAACCTGGGCATGGGAAAATTGCTCAGCAGCAACCGGACAAGTGGTTTGTGACTGTGGGAAGGGTCCAGAAAACAGTTCCTCAGAGTATGCCGGTTCAAATGCCAAATTTTCCTGGGAGGGGGCAGACTGGGGGGGAGGAGGCTGAGGTGCAGGAGCTGGAGGAGTGCCGATTTCGGTGACATGGGTGGACTGCGTGGAAGACTGACTGGTGGACAAATTGCTCGAAGCATTGTCGGCAATCCACGACATCACCTGTTCGCACTGTTCTGGCCTCAACAGTGCTCTACCACGAGTCCCAGTAACTTCAGACATGAACCTAGGGAGTGTAGCTCTGCGGCGTTCCCCTGCTCCCTCATCAGCAGGTGGTGTCTCACCCCGCCCAGGACCACGGCCTCTGATTCCTGCAGTAGTTGGACGCCCACGTCCCCGCCCTCGTCCTCTACCCCTAGCCCTCGGGTTAAACATTTTGAAAATGAAAGTTATAACTTTAATTTTTTTTAAACTTTTTTTTGTGTTTTTTTGTGTTTTTTAGGTTTTTTTTTGTGTTTTTTAGTTTTTAAAACCAAACAATGCTATCCTATTGCTATGGCTATTTTCTAGCCAAGTATGAAAGCACACTGCTATGCCAGATGAGATGACGCTGAGTTATGAAAAAATAAACGTAAAATAAAAAGGAAATGGCAGTTGTGCCTAATTGAAATCCAACCCCTAATAAATTTTCCCACTTCGGTCTTTGCGATGGATATGTGCGTCACTAAGCGCTAAACACAGCGGTCGCAAGTCTCACTCCAAATTCCTGACAATTGGCTAGTATATGCACTGCAGCAAGGACAGCCACCAGCAGATCAACCAGAAATAAAATATATATAACGCTATTGTAGGCGTAAGTAAGCCGTTTGGATTCTCCTTTGGCTATTTTCTAGCCAAGTATGAAAGCACACTGATGAGATGACGCTGAGTTATGAAAACATAAACGTAAAATAAAAAGGAAATGGCAGACTGTGCCTAATTGAAATCCAACCCCTAATAAATTTTCCCACTTCGGTCTTTGCGATGGATATGTGCGTCACTAAGCGCTAAACACAGCGGTCGCAAGTCTCACTCCAAATTCCTGACAATTGGCTAGTATATGCACTGCAGCAAGGACAGCCACCAGCAGATCAACCAGAAATAAAATATATATAACGCTATTGTAGGCGTAAGTAAGCCGTTTGGATTCTCCTTTGGCTATTTTCTAGCCAAGTATGAAAGCACACTGATGAGATGACGCTGAGTTATGAAAAAATAAACGTAAAATAAAAAGAAACTGCCAGACTGTGCCTAATTGAAATCCAACCCCTAATAAATTTTCCCACTTCGGTCTTTGCGATGGATATGTGCGTCACTAAGCGCAAAACACAGCGGTCGCAAGTCTCACTCCAAATTCCTGACAATTGGCTAGTATATGCACTGCAGCAAGGACAGCCACCAGCAGATCAACCAGAAATAAAATATATATAACGCTATTGTAGGCGTAAGTAAGCCGTTTGGATTCTCCTTTGGCTATTTTCTAGCCAAGTATGAAAGCACACTGATGAGATGACGCTGAGTTATGAAAAAATAAACGTAAAATAAAAAGAAACTGCCAGACTGTGCCTAATTGAAATCCAACCCCTAATAAATTTTCCCACTTCGGTCTTTGCGATGGATATGTGCGTCACTAAGCGCAAAACACAGCGGTCGCAAGTCTCACTACAAATTGCTCACAATTTGCTAGTAGATGCACTGCAGCAAGGACAGCCACCAGCAGATCAACCAGAAATAAAATATATATAACGCTACTGTAGGCGTAAGTAAGCCGTTTGGATTCTCCTATGGCTATTTTCTAGCCAAGTATGAAAGCACACTGCTATGCCAGATGAGATGACGCTGAGTTATTAAAAAAATAAACGTAAAATAAAAAAGGAAATGGCAGACTGTGCCTAATTGAAATCCAACCCCTAATAAATTTTCCCACTTCGGTCTTTGCGATGGATATGTGCGTCACTAAGCGCAAAACACAGCGGTCGCAAGTCTCACTACAAATTGCTCACAATTTGCTAGTAGATGCACTGCAGCAAGGACAGCCACCAGCAGATTAACCAGAAATCAAATATATATAACGCTACTGTAGGCGTAAGTAAGCCGTTTGGATTCTCCTATGGCTATTTTCTAGCCAAGTATGAAAGCACACTGCTATGCCAGATGAGATGACGCTGAGTTATTAAAAAAATAAACGTAAAATAAAAAAGGAAATGGCAGACTGTGCCTAATTGAAATCCAACCCCTAATAAATTTTCCCACTTCGGTCTTTGCGATGGATATGTGCGTCACTAAGCGCAAAACACAGCGGTCGCAACTCTCACTACAAATTGCTCACAATTTGCTAGTAGATGCACTGCAGCAAGGACAGCCACCAGCAGATCAACCAGAAATCAAATATATATAAAGCTTCTGTAGGCGTAAGTAAGCCGTTTGGATTCTCCTATGGCTATTTTCTAGCCAAGTATGAAAGCACACTGCTATGCCAGATGAGATGACGCTGAGTTATTAAAAAAATAAACGTAAAATAAAAAAGGAAATGGCAGACTGTGCCTAATTGAAATCCAACCCCTAATAAATTTTCCCAGTTCGGTCTTTGCGATGGATATGTGCGTCACTAAGCGCAAAACACAGCGGTCGCAACTCTCACTACAAATTGCTCACAATTTGCTAGTAGATGCACTGCAGCAAGGACAGCCACCAGCAGATCAACCAGAAATCAAATATATATAACGCTACTGTAGGCGTAAGTAAGCCGTTTGGATTCTCCTATGGCTATTTTCTAGCCAAGTATGAAAGCACACTGATGAGATGACGCTGAGTTATGAAAAAATAAACGTAAAATAAAAAGTAAATGGCAGACTGTGCCTAATTGAAATCAAACCCCTAATAAATTTTCCCACTTTGGTGTTTGAGGTGGATATGTGTGTCACTAAGAGCTAAACACAACGGTAGCAAGTCCCCCTGCAAATTCCTCACAATATGGTAGCAAGCCCAGCCACAAGCAAACAAAAAAAAAAAAGTATAACGTTATTGTAGCCCTAAGAAGGGCTGTTGGGTTCTTGTTGAATCACTCCTGCCTAACACTATTCTAATAGAACACCCTAATGCTTTCCCTGACCAGCAGCAGCTCTCTCCCTAGCGGCATCCAGACACAGAATGATCCGAGCAGCGCAGCTAGTCTATCCCAGGGTCACCTGATCTGGCCAGCCAACCACTGCTATCGACGTGTAAGGGTACCACGTCATGCTGGGTGGAGTGCAGAGTCTCCTGGCTTGTGATTGGCTCTGTTTCTGGCCGCCAAAAAGCAAAACGGCGGGAGCTGCCATTTTCTCGAGCGGGTGAAGTATTCGTCCGAGCAACGAGCAGTTTCGAGTACGCTAATGCTCGAACGAGCATCAAGCTCGGACGAGTATGTTCGCTCATCTCTACACGCTATGTATGCCATAGCGAATAGAGGGAATTAGAAATTTGTAGGGCTTGAATGTTTAGATATTGGAAAAGGTGGTAATATGTGTAAGAAAATATCACAGATTTTTAAATATGTGACAAGGGAATTTTCTAGCATTATTAAACATAAAACTCAGGCAAATGGGAACAAGTTTATGGTAATACTGGAAATTGTTCTATTGGATAGAATCATAAATTAATTCAACATAACATCGTACACCTGATCTACTATATCGCGGTAGATTTAGTAAAGATTAGGTCCCAGTCTGTTTGCTATAAATGTAGGGACTGCGAGGCAGATTTTCTTCATGTCATATGGAGATGTCCTATTATTTTTGTTTTTTGGAAAGACATATTTGATCCTATATCCAAGGTATTTAAAATTAATATTTTTATTCGCTAAAATGCGAAGGTAGCTATGAGATGTTACAGGATTATAGAGAGAAAAATAAATCCTGTAAAAAGCAAATGAAGGTTGCAAAAACAGAGACTGAGAGAAATATTGCCAGGGAGAGCAAAAATAATTAATGATAAGAAACTAAAAACGGAGAGTGTGGGTCCTCTGATGAATAACATGGGGGTTACGGTGGAAGGAGATGAGGAAAGTGCCAATCTACTGAATGTTGCCTTCTCAACTGTGTTTACTCTGGAAAATCCCCTGATAGAAGACACAATGAGGAATGATGTAAATTTCCTTTGGAATGTCAACAGTTTAACCAAGGAAGAGGTACAGCGCTGCCTCACAAGCACTAAGATAGATAAATCACCGGGGTCAGATGGCATACACACCCATGGGTTCTACATGAACTATGTACCATGATAGACAAACCGTTATTTTTAATATTTGAAGATTCCCAGAGGACTGGTTATGTTCCACAGGACTGGCGCATAGCAAATGTGGTACCAATATACAAAAAAGGATCAAAAAGCGATCCTGTAAACTACAGACCTGTGAATCTAACTTCTGTGGTGGGGAAAATATATATTTTTTTTTTTTACAGATGCTAACTGTGAATAACCTTATAACTCAGCATGGGTTTATGAGAGATCGGTCCTTTCAGACTCATCTGATTGGCTTCTATGAGGAGGTAAGTTCCAGACTGGATCTGGAGGACGCTGTGGATGTTGTATATCTGGACTTTTCAAAGGCATTTGACACCGTGCCACATAAAGGGTTGGTACATAAAATGAGACTGCTGCTACTAGGGGAAAATCTGTGTATTTGGGTAAGTAATTGGCTTAGTGATAGAAAACAGAGGGTGGTCATTAATGGCACATTCACAGATTGGGTTGACGTTACCATTGGAGTGCCACAGGGGTCAGTATTGGGGCCACTTCTTTTTAATATTTTTATTTATGACCTTGTAGTGGGTTTACACAGTCATGTTTAATTATTTGCAGATGATACTAAGCTGCATAAAGTAATTGATACTGAGGTCGATAATTGAGCATTACAGAGGGATTTGTGGATGCTTGAGGAGTGGGCAGAGAAATTGTTGATGAGGTTTAATGTAGATAAATGTAAAGTTATGTACTTGGGCCATGGAAACAAAAAGTATAATTATGCTCTAAACAGTCAATTACTTGATAAAACTGAAGCGTCAAAAGACTTGGGGGTATTGGTGGATGGTAAACTTCATTTTAGTGACCAGAGCCAGGTGGCTGCTCCTCAAGCGAATACAATTATGGGATTTATCAACATTGGAATAGCTTCTCATGATAAAGACATAGTTTTGCCCTTATACAAATCACTGGTCAGACCACACATGGAATATTGTGTAAGTTCTTTAGTGGCCCTGGGGGAGGCCATGGATGTTGTGTATCTAGATTTTTCAAGGCATTTGATACAGTGGCACAGGTTGGTACATAAAGAGATTGCTGGGAATAGTGGAAATGATGTGTATTTGGGTTAGAAATTGGCTTAATGACAGAAAATGGAGGGTCATTATTAATGGCCCATTCTCAGATTAGGCTGATGCTACCAGCGGGGTGCCACAGGGGTCAGTATTGGGCCCTCTTCCTTTTATTATTTTTAAAAATGACATCATGAAGAGGTTAACAGTATACAATAGTAGAGATTTAATATTTGCAGATGATACTAAGCTCTGTGAAGTAATAAGTATAATATAACTGAGGGATTTGTGGAAGCTGGAGGAAGGGGGAGAAGTGGCTAATTTTCAATGTAGCTAAATGTAAGGTTAAACACCTGGGCCATGGAAACGACATGGAAAAAATTGTAAATTCTAAACAGTCAATTGATTAGTAAAACTTCTGCAGAAAAAGACTTTGTGGTATTGGTTGATGTTAAACTCAATTTTAGTGACCAAAGCAAATATAATTATGGGATGTATAAAGAGAGGAATAGATACACATGATAAAGACATAGTTTTGCCCTTATCCCTTACAAATCACTGGTCAGACCACACATGGAATATTGTTTACACTTTTGGACATCGGTGTATAAAAAGGACATAGTAGAACTGGAACGGGTGGCTAAGGGGAGATCTCATTACATTGTACAAATACCTAAATGGGCAATACCCAGGCCTGTGACCAGGACCAGGGGGCATACTCTACACATCCTCTAGGTTCTTTACTGTAAGAGCAGTGAGACTATGGAGCTCTCTGCCACAAGAGGTTGTTATTGTAGAATCTTTGTACATGTTCAAGAGAGGCCTGAATTCCTTGATTCCTTCATTCTGGAGAGCAAAAATATAATGGTTTATGGGGAAAAACATTTGTTTTATTCTCATAGGTTATACTTGATGGACTTGCATTTTTCCCCAACCTTATACACTATGATTTTGCTTGTAGTAAGCAGCAGTAGAATTGTAACCCAGTATATAATTACAGTACACATACCCAGTATAACCAGTATACCTATTACACAATTACCACATAAACAGAAATGATTGTTTATTATTTAGATAAAATAAATATGTCACAGAGTAAGACTACAATTTACCAAGGACACGCTGACCTTGGTGGCCTATCATAGCAATAGGTGCATTCAGGTCATCTGCCCCTCTCTATTTCTCAGTGTTCCTGTCTCTATCCCTCCTGCTAATGTATTTTACTAAGTGGGACACACTATTGCAGCACTAAAGCTTATAATCCGTCCCATTTCTTCTTTATGAGATTAAATCCTGACATCTCATTTCCATGCAGTCTGGAGCTTTCCATCCACTATGTACTTTACATAAATTAATTTTTCTATTCAATGAAAAAATGGGGACAAGCCAGGACTGTTTCTCTATGGGGGATTTTTTTCCCTTTGTTTCATTTTAAGCATGCACTGTTATCCATGTGATGATGCTACATGATGTTTTGTGGGCATATGGGAATATTCCATACAAGAAAAAGTTCATAGAGTTTTTTGTTAATTAAGCTTTGTATACTTAAACTTTCACTGTGCTAATACATTTTTACATACTTCTCTGCCATTCTGTGTACCCATGTGCCTCTATTTCAAGGGGAACTCTAAAAAATTCTAGAGTAGGGAGAAGATAGCCCTGTAGACACAAAAATCTACAAAGGATTTTCCATTTTGTCCTGGAGAATCTGGACCAGTTTCCCATCGACTGGAAGTAGTGACATCATTTGTGTTGTTACTGAGTTTATAAATGGCACAAAAATATACATATCTTAGAGAACTCCTTTAACCCCTTCAAGAACAAGTTCTTGATTTTTTTCTTACAAAGCTATATGTAGGCTTCTTATATGCGAGACAAATTGTACTTTCTACTGGTACCATTTAATAGAAAAAACTTCAACTGTAGTAGAATTGGCAAAAAAAAAACCACAGTTTCGCCATATTCTTATGGACTTTATTTTTATAGTTTTCAATGTGTGTTCGAAACAACGCCTCTCCTTTATTCTGTGTATCAGCATGATCACAGAAATACCAAATTTATATAGTTTAGATATGTCTTCATAACTTGAAAATAATTCAAAAATTTGCATAAAAAACCTTCAGTCACACCTATAATTTGGAGGAAGAGTATGATATTACATGTACAGTCTCCCATTTGCAATATTAAATAGATTTTCTATATAGGCAAAATATTCCCTTTTTACACCATCTGATAAAATTGGTGCCGCAGGAACCTGTGGATTTGCAGCGTGTACTGCGGCAGATCTGTACGCTGTGTTTACTTATGTGGCCATCTCAAGAATTGAAAAGTAACTTAAATACTTTTCAATGCAGATTTTACACCTACTTAGAAAAACATGTGCCTGAAGCCTCATAGAAGTCTATTGAAATTTTAAAATTGTGCTAATTAGCCAGAAAGGCTCTGGGGGGCATTAGCAGAGCCCCAAGTACTGTAGCATCACAGAATTGTTCAACTGTCTCACCCTTCCTTCTTCTCCCTGGCACTTCCCACTCTCACTGACTATTGTAAATCCCACATAAATAGCAGAGGAAGCAGGAGTAGGGGGCGACTGTTCTCCTGCACAGTGTAACTGCCTGGTAAGCTGCAACACAGTGGGGCTCTGCCTACGTCCTGCAAGTGCCTTTCTTTCTCATAAGCATAATTTTAAGTTGATTTTAGCAGAAAAAAGTCATAAATAACAAATATAAGAAGATTGCCAGCGTCTCTGTTTTTTCATACATCATTTTGATTGTCAATTTCTTTTAAAGTCTGCAATACAGGCAGATAGTGGACAGTTCCCTGTTCTGGGTGCCAGTAGTCAGACTCCCCAGATTTAGTCATATATCACCTATTTTGCTGCCATGTGAACATAACTAATTCTCTACCATATACAGTATGACATTTTACCCCTATGAAGTTATAGTAATTACCTTTTTCCTTTGTTTTTTCCTTTCTCTTTTTTTTATTTATTATACAAAAATACACATATATAAACAAGTATAGACAATACAAATAGACATATATACAAAAAAAAACATATATACAAAAAAAAAAAAAAAAAAAAAAAAAAAAAAAGAAAAAGGTTTTTTTGCAGCTGCATCCTGGGAGGGGCGGCGTTTCAAACTCAAGATTTAGAAGTAACAAGAATTTTAGATTTTTAATTTTCCATTCGAGTTAAACGTGACCATTTGTTAAATATATTGTGGGTTGAGCACTTTAGGGTTATCTTTCAAGGGCCAAAATTATTTTACTGAGAAGGGGGACTTCTCCCATATATCCCATTTTTCTTTCGTTCTGCAAAGATGCGTGTAATTTGAGGCCATCATAATTTCATAATGGCTATACATGTTTACTTTGTTGCAAACTTCTGTTAGGTTTAGTTTTTGTGCCGTCTTCCAGTTTGCAGCTATACATTGCCTTGCTGCAATCAGGATATACGTCATAATCCATCTCTGGGACTTTGGGAATTTATCAGTCCCTAAATGTAATAGAGCTAGCTGTGGGGAAATAACATTCTGAGCTTGTGTGACTGTGTTAATCAGGTCCCCTATCTGTGACCAAAATGAAGTTAATTTAGGGCATGACCACCACATATGAACTTGGTCTCCTTTAATACCGCATCCCCGCCAACATAGAGAAGAAGATGTGCCTCCTTTGGACAATCTGTCTGGCGTAAGATACCATCTCATATGCATCTTTTTTATTTGTTCTAAGTGGTTTATGCATGGCGAACACTGAGCTGTCCATCTAAATGTTTTTGCCCACTGCTCATCATCCCATTCTGCATTCAGGTCCGACTCCCATTTTTTCATGTAGCTCAACTTGTCTGTTATCCCTTGTAAATTAAGAATATTATATGCAATTGATATACCCCTTACTTTTCTCTCAGAGGGCTCAAATAGTTTTTTCAGGGGATACAGGTGAGTGTTGCTTTGCTTTTCCCCTTCTGCTAATATACTTCTTATTTGTAAATATTGAAAAAAGACCTTATTGGGCAAATCGAATTGGTCCTTAAGGGTTTCAAAAGACTTTATCGTTTTACCCTCAAAAAGGTCTGAAATAGTGTATATGCCTTTATTAGCCCACAGCTCTAGTGTTATATTAGGGCCGAGTAATTCCAATGCTCGAATAGACATCTGTCCTCTTTTTAAGCCTATGCTGCCACCTACTTCGTTCCAGGTTTTTAAAGTATATTGTAATGAGGGCATGCTAGTGGAAAACGTTAAATTCCCCAAATAGGCTGCCTCCATTACTGTTCTAAGAGATCTCCCACCAAAAATGTACTGTTCTAATCTCATCCATTAATGGTTTTCTTTCGGGTTCCAGCACTCTCTCAGTGAGTCAATGGCAACAGCCTTATAGTAGGTTGCAATATCTGGCATTGCCATGCCTCCTTTGTTAAGTGGAAAGTGCAAATTCGCCTTTGCTACTCGTGGGTGTTTGTTATTCCACACAAAATTACTAAGGATTATCTGGATCTCTTTTAAGACTTTATTAGAAACTAGTACATGGAGGCATCGGAAGACATACAGAATCTTAGGCAGAGCTGTCATCTTGCAAAACTGGATTCTTGCCACCCAAGATAAATAAATTTTGCCTAATTTATCAAAATCTGTTTTCAAGTTTGCTTTTAATTTAGTTAAATTCTTCCTTATTGTCTCATTTGTTGTTGGGCACAAAATAACCCCCAGATATTTTATGCCTTCTGGTTTCCAGGTTATGCCACAGGTATTACACAAATCCCTACATACTGTGAGTGGGACATTTATTGGGAGAGCAACCGATTTTTTAATATTCAACTTATAATATGAAATATGTGAAAATAACTTTAGGGTCTTTAGCAAATTAGGGAGCGATTTTTCGGGGTCTTGGCATGTGATGATGACATCATCAGCGTATAAGGTGATTACATGTCTTTCTTTACCCGCTGGAATACCCACAATTTCTGAATTAGACCTCACCATTTCCGCCAGTGGTTCCATTATCAACGCAAATATTAGCGGTGATAGGGGACACCCCTGGCGGGTACCATTAGAGATGTTAAGTGTTGAAGATAAAAAACCTGAAATTAAAACCCTCGCTGAAGGGGCCGAGTAGAGAGCTAAAATTGATTTTTGAATTTGATCAGCAATGCCAAATTTGGACAGGACCTCCTTTAGGTAGCCCCAGTGCACCCTGTCAAAAGCTTTTTCAGCATCTAGTGACAGGAATGCAACCGGGGCTCCCATTGAGTTTGCTAGATGAATAAGGTCCATCATCCTCCTTGTAGCATCTTTAGTTTGTCTCCCATATACGAACCCTGTTTGATCTGTAGATACTAAGCTGGGAATTATTCTTTCCAATCTATTTGCCAGCAACTTAGCGTAAATTTTTAAATCACAGTTAATTAATGCTATTGGTCTATAATTTTCTGGGAGAGGATTAAGATTATCTTGCTTTGGTATTGCTCTAATTATTGTTTCAGCATTCATCTTTGAAATCCTGCCCTGATTTTGCCAGAAATTGAAAGTTCTTATTAAAAGCGGGTTCAGGACCTGAGCAAAATTAGAATAAAACATATTTGTCAAGCCATCCGGCCCTGGGGCAGAATTAAGTTTAAGGCCCTTTAAAACTCGGTTTAATTCCTCTTGATTAAGTGGCATTGCCAAGTATGCAGCTTGATCTTCTGATATACTTGGGAGGGAGACTGAAGAAAGGAAATGACGGATTTCGTCTATAGTTGGTTGCAGTGTATCTTTATTATCTTTTAAGTTATACAATGCTGCATAATATTTCCTAAATGCCTCCGCTACCTCCCTAGGGTCTCTTATCTGCCTATTATTACTTTCTTGTATAAGATTTATTCGTTCCTTAGCTATTTTTCTCTTAATTTTTTTAGCAAGAATCCCACTTGCTCTATCTCCCAGTGAGTAATTTTGTAATTTTAATTTCCTTAATGATTTCTCATAATCTGATAGCATCCGTGCTCTCAACATGGTTCTAAGTGAGGAGAGGTTGTTACTAGTAGAAGCTGAAGGATTTGTTTTATTAGAATTTTCTAGTAAAGTTATCTGTGACAAAATTTCGCGAATTTCAATATTTTTTGCTCTTTTTTCCCTTGCTGCTACCTGCTTAAAGACTTCTTTTATATGTAATTTAAGTGACGACCATAAGGATTCATCGTTAACTTCTTTATTATCGTTAATATTAATAAACTCCTCTGTGACCTCCAAGATCAAGTTCTGTGTGTTTTCATTTTTTAGAAGAGAGTTATTTAGCCTCCAGGGAGAATTCGTAAATGCAATGGAGCTTTCCTTGATAGTTAAAAATATAGGGGCGTGATCTGTCCAAGTTATTTGACCTATCTTGGAGAGTAAGCAAGATGTTAATGCTAAATTATTCACTAGATAAAAGTCTATCCTTGAATACGAGAGGTGTCTAGTGGAAAAGAAGGTATAATCCCTTTCTTCAGCATGTTGATACCGCCACACATCATGTAGCCTCTCTTCAGTTATTATTTGTGCTAAATCTTCTCTACCACCTCTCATGTTCAAAGAACAGTCCAATTCTCTGTCTGGAGGGATATTAAAATCTCCCATCATAACAATTTTCCCCTCTGCATTTTGTTCTAACAAGCTAGCCATTTTTTTAAAGAAGGTTTTTTGCCCTCTGTTTGGGGCATAAATTGTTACGAAAGTATAAGGGACATCATTTATTTTACCTAGAACTATAATGTATCTCCCCTCCTCATCAATCAGTTTCCTAGTAAGATCAAATATAACAGTATTTTTGAACATCATACACACCCCTGCTTTTTTAGAGTTAGAAGTTGCAAATATAATCGTAGGAAAGTCGCGGTGATGTAGGCGGACTTCATCTTTTTTAAGTAGATGAGTTTCTTGTATCCCTATTATGTCTGCTTGAGTGTTAATTATTTCTTTCCAAAGTGAAGTGCGTTTTTGTGGAGTGTTCAACCCATTAACATTCAATGACATTATTTCAATAACCATATCTTAGTCACGTTTTAAATGCTATTAATACATTCTTATTTATTTCAGTTAAACTGCCCCTCCCAGAGCATGCCTTATCATAAATACAGAACACCACTACAACAACATATTTAATATACAAATACATTAACTGACCAGCTAACATATTAGCCGGCCTAGACTTAAACAAATCCAGTGTTTGTATACTGGATACGGGGCAAACAGTCACCAGTGAGACGAGACTCCGCCTCCTATGTAAGGTGGAAGAGTTCCGTCCCCTTGGTGTCTCCAAAATGAGGGATTAGTCTCCCTACCATTCCCCATTATTCCCTATTTTACTACGGACCACTCCTGATCTATATTACTTTTAGCTTTTTCAGTGTCCTTACATTTTAACAAGCCCCACTTTTCCATTAAATTTTCAGCTTGCTTCACATTACTGCATGTATAGGTGGACTTATCCTTTGTCACAATTAATTTTACTGGGAAACCCCATTTATAGGCCATACCTGCATCTCTTAGGATTTTAGTTATTTCCCCGAATTCGCGCCTCTTTTTTAGGGTTATTGGTGACAGGTCCGCAAAAATCTCAATGTTCCCATAGGGTGGTGGAAACCTGGGGTTTTTACGGGTCTCCTGTATTAGAAGGTTTTTAGTTTTAAAAAAATGCATCCTTAAGATGGTATCTCTGGGGGTATCTGCTTTTAAATGTTTTGGTCTCGGAATCCTATGGATGCGATATAGCCGAAATAAATTTGCCTGCATATTCCTCAAGTGCTGAGTCAGGAACAGCTTCAGGGATGCCCCTAAGGCGAACGTTGTTTCTCCTCGATCTGTCCTCTAAATCCCCTATTTTTAACTCCAAATCCGTTATCTTATGTTCTATTTCGGTATGCGAGGTCATTAAACTATTTTGAGACACTGTCACTTCCGATAGTTTAGTTTCCACCTGGTCTATCCTTTCTCCAATCGACCTTACTTCTTTTTGTAATTCCCCCATCATGTCCTGCATTCTAGATAAGAGTTTTGTTTCAAATCTGTCTAGCATACTTTGCATTACCTCTACAGTAAGTACGGCTTGGGGATTTGGGGAGGGAGAAGCGGAATGCGCCTCTCTCAAAGATGTTGCCATAATTGTCGGTTGGGAGTCAGCTTGAGGAGAGGTGGAGTCTTGGGTCGTTAGTTTTGGCTGAAAATTAAGGCGTAAGGAGTTAATCCCCTTTGGTATACTCGAAATAGGTTCACGTACCGATGATTTATTTTGGGCACGTGTCAGTTGGTTTTTTAGTTTAGGCAGGGTATTTTTTTTTAGCAGGTTTTTACCTCTCGTCATTATACCCACGAGCTGGGGAAAAGAGGAAAAAAAAAAAAAAAAAAAAAAAAAAAACACTTCTTCTACATTAGATAGTATCACCACGTTTTTAGAATGGTAGACCTAAAATATAACCTTTGTACCTTTTTCCCGCTCCACAATTATGGCAGATAATAGTTCACTTGGTTATTTCTGGTTATAGGCACCCAAAAATATCCCAACAATTCTCAGTAATATCACCACATTTTTAAGATGGCAGACCGAGAACACAACCTTTGTACCCTTTTCCCGCTTAACCATTATGGCAAGTAATAGTTCACTTAGCTATTTCTTATTGAGAGCGACCAGAAAAATATCCCAACACTTTTCTCACAGTCTACCAATTAAGCAAGGAAACAGCAGAAACAAGTGAGATCCATTTCAAGGGTCAAATGTACTTTCAGGAAAAGAAGGTTAGTTCCAGAGACAGCTGCATTCACATTTCCATTTACCTAGTCCATTAGTTCCAGGGTAGTAAGTTATTAGTCAAAGGGTAGGCAGTTAGTTAGCGAGTGGTTAGAAGAAGTTTCGTTAGATGGTTAGTCAGTGGCCTTAAGACCTCAGGTTAGTCCAGCACATTCCTATGTTATTGCTAGTGTTACAAACAGCAAGACATGAAGCGAGAGGGCACAGAATAGCCGCCGGGGAAATCATAAATCCCCAGATAGACTCAGGGGTCCTCAGTGGGCAAATAGAATGAAGAACAATTGCTAAGTTCCACAGCTATAAATTGTACTGTACCATTGCTTTGGGGGTCCGGGTGTCGCTTCTGTCGGTGGGGTCCCTCTTCCGAGTGTCCAAGGTGCAGGGTGCAGGGTTCACTCACCAGACGCTCGCTCACTCACTTAGCGACACTGTAGTTATAGCAGGGCAGAGACCGGCAGTATTCCTCTCCTTACGACACCCAGAGGTACATCCAGGTCCGGCTTCTTCTTGCTTCCTGCATTCCAGGTCGCCGTTAGCGCCCTCAGCGTCCTCTTCATGCAGAGAGCCACAGGTGTCCCGTCAGCATCGGGGGCGCTCTGCACTCTTCGCGTACCCCGCGCCGGGCCGCCACTCCTCAGAGATCCTCAGCGCCCGGCACGCCGTGCAGTGCTATGTGCGGCACCGGCCCGTGCCTGTCGGCCGCCGCAAAGGAGGCTCGAGACGCGAGCCGCGCGCCAGAGAAATTCCAGCGTCTCGGCCACCCCGATCGTGGCCGCGTCACCTGCGCCTCTCCTCCCGGCGCCGCAGACCAGAGACACCACACCTCCCTGAACGCGCCCCCATGCCCATCCGATCAGGTAAGAGTGGGGCAGAACGAGGCTTAGCGATAGGGGTAGGGAAATAGAGAGCTCCCTCAGAGCCTGGAGCCGGCAGCCATTACTCCGTATGGCTACGCCCCCTGTGCGTATAGTTAGTTATAGTAATTACCAAACAGTGAAGCTCACCCTTGGAAACAGTGAAGCTCATCCTTGGAAACAGTGAAGCTCATCCTTAGAAACAGTGAAGCTCATCCTTGGAGTGAACCTTCTCCCCTGATCAGCTGGTCTTCATAGGTCCAGCTTCTTTAGCCTGTAGAAGCTGTGTGTAACCACTCAAGTTATATACATATCAAATTGTTCTTTAGAAATTATTAACATAAGTGTCTTAAATGTGAAAAATAATGCCTGAATACAGAGTTCTGTACATATGCAGTGTATTCTAGTTCTCATGCCAGTGTTTATGTCCCTCCATCTGTGCTCATAGCTGATTGATTTGCCCTTTGTGAATGCTAGCAGTGAGGGTCATTGCTTTATTGCCTCCTGGTACTGAACCATCTGGAGTAAAAGTGAAAAGCAAAGTCTGGAATGATCTGTTTATGTCTACATTTCTATTAAATTTTCTATCTTTTGCTCAAATATAAAACTGGCTTAAGTTATAATATATATCAACTCTACTTGATAATAATATGTAATGATGTTCTGACTACGTCCTGTTTAAATAAGGGGTTTCTTCTGTTTAGACTGTTGTCTGTGAGAGGGGAAGTGTAAGATCTTATTCACACTTGTCCACAACAGCACACTGTTCTCATTTCTTCATCTTACAGAGAACCCATCAGCAGAAATTGACCTAATTAACCACAACCAATATGTTTTGAAGCAGTTCACCTTCCAGATTGTGTTTCTTTCACTGTCCAGTGTGGTGGCATCATCCATAAAATCTGCTTTGAAATGAGATGTAAATTGCTTATAAAAAGTCATGGAGGTGGAGAGTTTAAGTCAAACTCTCCCCTTCTCAGAACATCCCCTTTACCCCTCTATTCACTATGTTTCAGGAGAGCAAGTTAGTTGCATCAATTACAGAGAAGTGCTTTGCTCTACGCCTCTTTGACATTTTAGAACCAGATCTCCACTCACTACAAAGTTGATTTTCTGAATGATGCCACAACATTGGGCCATGAGAAACATGATCTGGAAGGTATTTAGCAGCTTTCTGCTGACAGGTTTCTTTTCAGGTTATGTTCATACAGTACTTCTAAGGATGCTCATTAGCGCGGCCACTGTAGTTTTCATTAAGTTTGTGGCAAAATGGCAGGATACACTCACTCCCATTAACAAATTAACAAATTGACAAATTAAAAAGTATCCATCTTGGAATCTGCAAAGAAAATTTGTATGAAACCTAATCTTGCAAACCATAACCCATTATCTTTTAAGAGGTGGTTTATAACCAACTATGTTTAGACAGTTTGGGGGAGAATTGTCCTCCATTATCCCCAGCTCTCTGGCTGTACCACCTAAAGTTTTAGCTTCAGTATTGTTACATTATGGGGAATTCATACCAAACAGCATAGTCAGGAGAGGTGATGGGTCCCCTTTTAAAGAGAATTTGTCACTAAGATCCACTTACTTGAACTATCTGCAATGTTATGTAGGTCGAATCGCAAACAGCACCCTTATCTTTATTTTTATTTCCCCTCTGCTCCTTTCGTGATTGAAGTTAACTTTAAAAAATTGCAGAGGAAGCTGAAGCTACATCACTCTGAGGTCCAGTGAGATCCTCAGGTATCATACGGGGGGGAACTATTATAGTGTCTGGTTTCTTTGTCCTCCAGTCTGAAAATGTTTGACTAATTTGGTAAAACAGCCACATGGGGGGTTATATATCGGCGTATGATAGCCCCGCCACTGCTTTGGTGCACCTGGATACATGAAGAGGCTCCACCCTCACATATAAAAATTTGCTAGCTGCAGCGAAAGCGCAGATGCAGGGACTGGAATTCCTCACGCTGACCCACTCCCCTCTGGCCGCGCCCACCCTCCAGCTGGCCATGTTGTCCCCCTCTCACACCCCCCTGGCATGGAGGTGGTGGAAAGGGGAAAATAATCACAAGTGCTAGCAGTAAGTTAGCTTTTGCAATTTATTCAGGGCGCAGAAGACCTGTTAAATACCCCCCATGCTTTGCATTACTCATTTTTTTCCACCTGTATTTCCGGCTGTGACTTTTCTTAACTAAAATGTCGTAGTATCATAGTATCATAGTATACAAGGCTGGAAAAAGACGCAAGTCCATCAAGTCCAACCTTTAAGAATTAAATAAATGTTTTATCCCCATAACCCGTGATATTTTTTCTCTCCAGAAAGGCATCCAGGCCTCTCTTGAACGTGTACATAGAGTCCGCCATAACAACCTCCTGCGGCAGAGAGTTCCACAGTCTCACTGCTTTTACAGTAAAGAACCTTTGTCTATGGTGATGGTAAAATCGCCTCTCCTCTAGGCGTAGAGGATGCCCCCTTGTCCTGGTCACAGGCCTAGGTATAAAAAGATCTTTGGAGAGATCCTTGTACTGTCCGTTCAGGTATTTGTACATTGTAATGAGGTCTCCCCTCAGTCGTCTTTTTTCTAAACTGAATAATCCCAATTTTTTTAATCTGTCAGTGTATTCTAATCCCCCCATTCCCCTAATAATCCTGGTTGCTCTCCTCTCCACCCGTTCCAGCTCTACTATATCATTTTTATACACTGGTGCCCAAAACTGTACACAATATTCCATGTGTGGTCTGACCAGGGATTTGTATAAGGGCAAAACTATGTCTTTATCATGAGAATCTATTCCTCTCTTGATACATCCCATAATTTTATTTGCTTTAGCAGCAGCCGTCTGGCTCTGGTCACTAAAATTAAGTTTACCATCCACCAATACCCCCATGTCCTTTTCAGCTCCAGTTTTACTAAGTAATTGACCGTTTAGAACATAATTATACTTTTTGTTTCCATGGCCCAAGTGCATAACTTAACATTTATCTACATTAAACCTCATCAACCATTTCTCTGCCCAATCCTCAAGCTTCCACAAATCCCTCTGTAATGCTAAACTATCGACCTCAGTATTTATTACTTTACACAGCTTAGTATCATCTGCAAATATTGAAACTTGACTGTGTAAACCCACTACAAGGTCATTCATAAAAATATTAAAAAGAAGTGGCCCCAATACTGACCCCTGTGGCACTCCACTGGTAACATCAACCCAATCTGAGAATGTGCCATTAATGACCACCCTCTGTTTTCTATCACTAAGCCAATTACTTACCCAAATACACAGATTTTCTCCTATTCCCAGCAGTCTCATTTTATATACCAACCTTTTATGTGGCACCGTGTTAAATGCCTTTGAAAAGTCCAGATATACAACATCCACAGCATCTTCCAGATCCAGTCTTGAACTTACCTCCTCGTAGAAACCAATCAGATGAGTCTGACAGGACCGATCTCTCATAAACCCATGCTGACGCTGGGTTATAAGGTTGTGCACAGTGAGATACTCCAGGATAGCATCTCTAACAAACCCTTCAAATATTTTCCCCACCACAGAAGTTAGACTCACGGGTCTGTAGTTTCCAGGATCGCTATTTGATCCTTTTTTGTATATTGGTACCACATTTACTATGCGCCAGTCCTGTGGAACATAACCAGTCCTCAAATATTCAAATATTAAAAATAACGGTCTGTCTATCACCGTACATAATTCATGCAGAACCCGTGGGTGTATGCCATCTGGCCCCGGTGATTTATCAATCTTAGTGGTTGCGAGGCGGCGCCATACCTCTTCCTGGGTTAAACTGTTGACATTCCAAAAATTATTTACATTATTCCTCAATGTGTCTTCCACCAGGGGATTTTCCTGGGTAAAGACAGTTGAGAAGGCAACATTCAGTAGATTGGCCCTTTCCTCATCTCCTTCCCTCTACAATGACCCCCATGTTATTTCTAAGGGGACCCACACTCTCTATTTAATTTGCCCTCCTGAAGTTTAGAGTGTTGGTTGCCCCTTCACTAACGCTCTTAGTAAAGTGTAATACAAAATCAATGATATTATGATCACTATTACCCAGGTTCCCCCCAACCTGTAGTTTTGATACCCTATCAGGTCTGTGGTAAGGATAAGGTCCAGCAGTGCCCCCCCTCTTGTTGGCTCCAGGACTAGTTGCGACAGGTAATTGTCTTTTGTTGTTGACAAGAACCTGCTACCTTTGAAGGACCTGCAGGTTTCTGCCCCCCAGTCAATATCTGGGTAATTGAAGTCCCCCATGATAAGTACTTCACCTTGCTTTGAAGCCGCATCCATTTCACTAATCAGCATTTCCTCTGCTGCCTTCATTATATTTGGAGCCTTATAACAAACCCCTAGTAATATTTTATTATTCTTTTTCCCTCCTCTTATCTCAACCCATAGGGACTCCACATTTGCATTTGCGTTACTGATGTCATCTCGCAAGACAGGCTTGAGGCAAGAATTCACAAATAAACAAACCCCTCCCCCTTTTTTATTTATACGATCCTTTCTAAAAAGACTATAACCATCTATATTAACAGCCCAGTCATAGCTACTGTCCAGCCATGTCTCGCTGATACCCACTATATCATATTTCCGCTCCAACATCAAGAGTTCCAGTTCCTCCATTTTGTTTGTGAGGCTTCTGGCATTTGTGTACATACACTTTATATGGTTTTCCCTGTCCGTATTCCTTTTGTCCTTATTCCCCAATCTCATTCCAGCCCCCCTTCCTCCCCCATGGACTATGACTCTTCCCAGCTCTCTATCTACACGGTCTATTTGCCCTGCACAAGTGTACTTGCCCTCCCCCCAGGTCTCTAGTTTAAACACTCCTCCAACCTTCTAGCCATTTTTCCCCCAAAACAGCTTTTCCCCTTTTTCCCCCATTGAGGTGCAGCCCATCCCTACTGTAGAGCCTGTAGCTGACAGAAAAGTCAGCCCAGTTCTCCATGAACCCAAAACCCTCCTTCCTACACCAACTTTTGAGCCACTTATTTACCTCCCTGATCTCCCGCTGCCTTTCTGGTGTGGCACATGGTACAGGCAGTATTTAGGAGAAAACTACCTTTGAGGTCCTTGCCCTGAGCTTATGGCCTAAATCCCTGAAATCATTTTTAAGGACCTTCCACCTACCTTTTACTTTGTCATTAGTGCCAATGTGGACCATGACCGCTGGTTCCTCACCAGCCCCTCCCAGTAATCTGTCAACCCGATCCACAACATGCCGAACCCGAGCACCCGGCAAACAACACACTGTTCGGTATGCACGGTCTTTGTGACAGATTGCCCTGTGTGTTCCCCTAATAATCGAATCTCCCACTACCAGCACCTGTCTGACCTTGCCTGTGCTCCCATTACCCTTCTTACTGGAGCAGAAAGTCCCCTGGTTGCTAGAGGCCATGTCTTGCTGCAGCATTGCTACCCCAGAGCTGATATCCCCCTCATCCGCCAGCCTGGCAAACTTATTGGGGTGCACCAGATCAGGACTAGACTCCCTACAACTCTTCCCTCTACCCCGCCTTCTACATGTTACCCCACTAGCTGCCCCCTCACTCTGCACCTCCATACTTCCCTCCCCACACCCATCTTCCCCAGAGAGCTTGTGCTCCAGGAGCAGCAAACTTCGCTCCATATTGTCAATTGCCCGCAGCCTTGAAACTTGCTCATTTAGATCCAGAATCTGGGCTTCCAGATGAGCAATTTTCACACATCCCACACAGCAGTATCCCCCCTCGAACGGCTGTTCAAGAAAAGCATACATGGCACAGGATGTACACTGTGTAGCAATGCCACTTATGGAGTCCATTGTTCTAATGGGGATTACAATAGAAATAGAAAGTAACACAAAACACAGCAGTTACCTGCTAAAGCCCCTCAAACTTAAGTCCCTTAAACGTAAGTCACACTTAAGACACTGCCCACACTTCGGATCAATGCACACTCGCCACCAAGCTCCCACACTCGCTTTTCTGATGCTTTTTTTAAAGGTTATCTGCCACAAAAAACTGCAGAGCTCACTGCAACAAGATCTGGCTGCAAACCCTAAAAATTGCCATAGTACATTGTGGGCAAGTGCTTCATGCATAGCCTATGATCTTGCTAAAAACAAACGTAGACGTAAGGCATAGATGAAAGGGGAAAAGATGAGAGTAGGTGCTGGATGCAGTGGTGCTAGATGTCAAAACTTGCATATTTTGAAAGTTATCTTTTGGCACAGAAAGAGTGGACATAACCATGCCTAACATAGCAGTTTATTTGTGTAAGTGGATAGTGGATAATGAATAACCTTTCATTTATAAGTCTCTAGAATTCAGAAGCATCCTTGTGAAATGAAATAATCATAGAAGGAAAGTAACCTCCACACGGAACAAATATATTTTATTACATTCACAGGGTTAAAATACAGAACAATGACACAATGATTTAACTAATGTGAAGATTTATTTGCTTCAAGTAAATTTCCATTGTGGTTTTTCTAGGTTCAAGATTCATGTACCCACAATGTCACCAAACAGATCTGCCATTGGACTTTAGTATTCATTTCAATACATGTGTGTACCATACACAGTTAGGGGGTCCGGATTGTTTATACATAATCCATCAGAAATCAAAGCTCCTGTATAAAAAAGGGGACACAGTTACATTCATCGTTCAGCGAGTTTATTCTTATAACTCAACCCACCGACAGCAATGAATGTTAATTGTGACCTTCCATTTAGTTTCTCGCAGAATTTCTCTCATCCAGATATTAGCACCAAAGGACTAAATTAGATAAGGCACCTCCTTGCGAGGAAACTCATCCTAGAAGCCGATTATCTTATAGAAGTTTTATCAATTAGTAGAAAAAAACTCATGATACTCATGGGAACACAATGACCAAAATTACCTATATAAATTATACATAATATGTGAATATTCCAGGTATGTTAATATTAATTTCAACCTGTTTAGCCATCAGTATGGATCTTAGGATGAAGGCTCAACATATGGCACTTTAATGGTACAAAAAGTTTCCTTTTTAAAGGGTCATCTCCTGATTCACCCTGATTCAAATATTTTATTAGAATTTATGAGTGAACACTTTGGCAAATTACTTTATGTGACAGTACAAGGAGCACCTCTCATGTATACCATATACATTTGGGGCTGGCATGAAAAATTACATTTACATTAATGTGGTCTCATCCTTCTGCTGCTGGGATTTCTGAACTCTTTTGCAAAAAAGGATTAAGTAACACTATATTGATCTTGCTTTTAGCACACTCCTGATTCTGTATGTTGTGTCAGTTCATTATAAATATTTACCAGCATCACTATAATAAGGCATTACCAAGACTAGAAGGAGAGTTTGCTGATAATCCAGAACACACTGTAGTGATTGGTTACTCTGGAATACATAAAATGGGCCGATAAGAGCCGCAGTCAACAGTCTTGCCGTGATGTACAGTCAACGATCGATGGTTTGCCTTCGTATACCAAACTCACCGACAGCGTTGAATGTTCATCAAGACAGGCATATGGCATCCATTAACTTGAACGCTATCCAGATGAAAGCTAGCTGCCATTGAATCGTGTCCAATGCAAGCACTCACGATCCAAAAGACATAGAAATATGCTTTGTATATCCTTTGTGCTCTAGACTTCAGGATTAACCCATTCCCAAGACTTGCAGAGAGATTTATTTAATTGATATCCTGTAGTTGGCCGAGGTAATTACAGGAGGATGAGTAATCAGTGAGCTGGTAGAACAGCTGGCGGGCTGGCAAGATGGAGGGGCTGCAGAAAAAACACAAAAAAGAGTTATTTGTACCACAATTCAGTGACATATTCTATCATTTCTGCACTGATTTCTAAACCATAGTGTGTAAAAAGACAAATCAGGTGGTAAACTAGAATATTGGAAATATCCACTTTACCTATGGTGAACCTGAACTGATGTATTTGGAATCTGTATAAACAGCCCTTAATCTCTTTTCATTATATTAGTGCAGATACATTTTGCAATTGATAGTTTTTGCTTGGTGGCCATTTACAATCTGTTCTGCTAAAAGGCGAAGAGAGGGAAAACTAGAAACAACCTTTGCAAAGAATGTATAGTTCAACGAAACACGAGAAACTTTACAATGTATCTTATCAGATCAATGTGCATCTTTCTCCATTTACTTTTGTTTTTACTGTATAATCCTCTATCCTTCCTTCCTTCCTAATCTATTATTACCTCGGACATCTCTGATAAATTCTGTTTGTTACCTAGATGGGCAGAAACTCATTGACCTGCTAGGTGACATAGATGATCTGGAGAGGAGAGGGGGAGTTACTGGGCATTATTTGTAAAAGTATGAGGTCTCACCTTTCATCAAACTTGGTAGGAATCAGTACATGAGTAATAATGTTCATCTTTTTTAGTTAACATTTTATCTTTATTTTCCAACAACTCTCACTTCTTCCTCTCCCTTCTCCATAGAGCTTTTATGTGATCTCCTCAGTGAGAGGAAAGTATATTGGAAGGAAGAAATAGTGATGGGAAGTCCTGCTCTTTTTACTGAGTGGGGTCATTAGGTTTGGCTCACTAAAAAGAGTTCGCTCTTCTGGCTCCTGATCATCTCCCTCTTAAATATATTATAAGAAGCCACAGTTCAGTCAACAAACCCTATATAAAACACTTTTCCACAACACTTTACCCTGACAAAAAGGGGTGTGGGTCCAATTTAGGGGCGGATTCAGTTGTAATGACCATTGGCTCACTGCTGGGAGTCGCTACTCATTGGCTCAGAGTCGACTCATTGTTCTGATAAGTTATATCACAAATTATCACAAAATATCTCTTATTTATGCAAAATGGATGATAATATAAAATAAGTGAAGAAAGGAGCACTTTGCTCTAGTAAGTAAATAGGGTGATTGTACTGAAACCAGTGCTTTGTGTACTGATCATAATAATCGGAATAATTATTAGGTGCTGACCTTGCAGGCTGTAATTGAGATCTATGCTAGCCACAAGCTAGTGAGGATTTCCACTATAGCCTGGCACAGTTTAAAGTAAATTAATCTGCTCAATGTGCCCCCTCTCTGTCCTGACTTTTTTGTAAATTGGTGAGGGGCATAGAGTCACAATTTCAATGATTTGGACCCAGGATTTCTATTTTTTCATACTTTGCACACCAGAAAACTGACATGATACATTCACCCGAATAAGTTATCTCAAGATTAGTCTGGCTAGATTTTTTTTTAGCAGCTCAAGCATAATGGGTAATGGGTGAATATAGCACTATCATATTCAGCAGCGCTGTACAGATCATCGGGTCCATATACAAACAATATAAGAAACTACAGAACACGAATAGGATCATATAAAACAAAAGGAGTGATGGCCCCGCTCACAGGAGTTTACACTCTATGGTACCATTGTTATTATGAAAAAATGTATAAGATCAGTACATATCAAAAATCTCAGAAAATAAAATGATTAGTACAAATACAATACAGAGTAAATGAAATGTGAGGGCAGCAGATTAAAGGTAAAGATTTATTTGAGCTGGTGCCATCAGAACAAGGACATGGAAAACATTGCGATGGCAAATAAGGTGTGAATATTGCTAACTATTGTTAATAATATACTATATAGTTACCCTGCATGAGTTAATGTATATAGTATATGCCCAGTGTTACCATTTACATCCTTAATCTCTAGATTAAAGTCAGCGCTCTCCCAATTTTGAGCTCTAAATCATAGAAGAGATTAACATTGACCTGATTCCTGCCATAAAGCAGCAAATCAACTCTCGAGTTAAAATCCAAGCAAACCAGAAGCCTAAAGTAAAAGTCCCAAAAACTGAAAAAATACACTCGTTCTGAATGCCTTGCTTGCTATAGACAAAAAGGCTGCTGACATCAGCCAGTCCCACAATCCAAAATGCTTCCCAACCCTCAGAACTTGCTATATTATCTTGTATAAATTATTTTGTTTACTTTAGACAGACAAAAAAATTACTTAAAGGAAACCTACCATTTCAAATGGTAGGTGTAAGCTGTAAACACCGAGCACAAGCTCAGGGTGAGCTGGTGCCGGTGCTTAGTTTCGTTAGTGTTAAAACCGCGGTTTTAACACTTTTTAAACTTTATAGCAGAAGCTGCTTCGGCGCTGCGCGCGACCGTGCGCGCGCAACGCCTGCGGCATTTCCTATGTAGGCGCGCGCACGATTGTGCGCACGCAGCGCCGAAGCAGTTTCTGCTATAAAGTTTAAAAAGTCTCACTAACGAGACTAAGCACCGGCACCAGCTCACCCTGAGCTGGTGCTCGGTGTTTACAGCTTACAGCGACCATTTGAAATGGTAGTTTTCCTTTAAAAATAAGCAAAATTTAACAAAATTTAAAGTCAGACTGGAAACCTGACTACCAAAACATCCTCATTTTGTGACATAGATGTCCTTTGACTTCTGCAACTAACAACCAAATCATTGTCTCATTTTTCCCCAGGAACCCCAGCCCAAGATTGGTATGATCCAACTCATTGACATCAAGTAAGTGAACAATTACACCTGCTCTTGAAGCCGATCGGTGTTTATGGACCCCATCGTTACCTCGTGTTTTCCAGCTGTTCCATACGCCAATAGGAATATGTACCAATATACACGGCTATTCAATCTACTGCGTCATACAGAGGAGGAGAACAGAATAAATAAACCAAGCGCTTTGTTTGCCGTAAGCGCTGGGGGAAAATGTACATGAAATTTCTCTTTACAGTTACAGGAACCCTAATGCGTTTTGTCAGGGTTAGGAGCCAAGGAAATGCTACCCTCCCTCTCACACACCCGCGGGGACTTTTGCTGTCTCTGCGCTCTGTCTCCGCTGGGCTATGTACCAGTGATGATGGAAAGGACATAATTTAAGTGACGGCGTTAGCTCTGCGTCCAGTGGCCGAGTGAGGGAACTGGAGCAGAAAAGCGATGTTTCTGCAGGAATTCTTTCATCTGACCTATATTCACTCATGCTTTCAGGATAAGGACAAAACCACTTTTTTACCAGAAATGTTCCATAAGAATATACATTATGAGGATACAATATTAAAAATATAAAAAATAGACCATTTTAGATTGTTTCATTAATTATTTCTAATAAACTGCTTCTTTAACTATTTATTCTTTTGTGAATGATTCATGACTCTTATTTGCTTTCTTATCTCCAGGAAGCATGTTATAGAGCAGGAGAGTATTGAATTGATATATAATTATGTTAGAGAATTCCACAGTCACGGCCAAAAGTTTTGAGAATGACACAATTATTATATTTTCACATGATCTGTTGCCCTCTGGTTTGTCAGATGTTTTTATCACATACACAAATACAAGTACAATCATATTATGAGTAACAAAAGCTTTTATTGACAGTTAGAATGAGTTAATGCAGCAAGTCAATATTTGCAGTGTTGACCCTTCTTCTTCAGGACCTCTGCAATTCTCCGTGGCAGCTCTCAATCAACTTCTGGACCAAATCCTGACTGATAGCAGTCCATTCTTGCACAATCAATGCTTGCATTTTGTCACAATTTGTGACATTCTGGTACCATTCTTTATACATGGATGTGTTTTTGGGCAAGACTGTGAGAGAGCCGATTCCCTTGGCTGTGAAGCAACCCCACACATGAATGGCTGCAGGATGCTTTACAGTTTGCATGAGACAAGACTGGTGGTATCACTCACCTTGTCTTCTCCGAACAAGCTGTTTTCCAGATGTTCCAAACAATCAGAAAGGGGATTCATCAGGGAAAATGACTTTACCCCAGTCCTCACTAGTTCACTCCCTGTAACTTTTGCAGATTATCAGTCAAGAATATCAGTTTTTCTGGAGAGAAGTGGCTTCTTTGCTGCCCTCCTTGACACCAGGCCTTGCTCGAAGAGTCTCCGCAGTCTCACAGTGCGTGCAGATGCACTCACACCTGCCTGCTGCCATTCCTGAGCAAGCTCTGCACTGCTGGTAGCCCGGTCCCAAAGCTGATGCAGTAGCCTTATTAAAAATTAACATTTGTATCATTCTCAAAACTTTTGGCCATGACTGTAGTATAACTTGGCTTTTATTTATTTTAACCTCAGCTCATTCTGGGCTTAGGAGTCCAGTGGGTGGTCCTATTTAGTGATTGACAGAGTTCCTTGTTTGACTATACATGTAGAGATAACTGTCAATTAAGTCAAGCAAATATGTATTCTTTGGAGCAACAGTAACTATTTACGTTGACTTATTAATTGATCTTTTAACAACTTTTGATAAATTCCAGAACATACCCTCTTCTTGACAAGTCTTTGATACAACGTGTCAAAACTTAATACTGAGTTGATTCAACTGACCCGATAATTTTGAAGGAAACATTCCTTAGACTCTGTAATATAAATAATACAAGGGACAAGGCACAACATAGGGGTTTTCTCCCCTGTGTTCTTTGAATCCTTAAAACTGTACCAGAAAAACGACATCAGGTGCATCAGGATTAATCCATTGTCATGTTATTATGCTTTGAACTATTACAATTTCTTCTACATGTATGAGTAGAATAATTAGGTTCTTGAATCTTCAGGTTTTTGGACCATTGGAACCCGTATAAAAAGTTATTAGCTTTTATCTCTTTACTATTTCCCTCTTGCTGAAAATGTCATGGACATGTCGCAATCTTTCTATCGACGAATGGGAACCATATTTGTCTTGGTATTAGTGTCAATGTTGATGATCTCGTCTTCATCACACACATTCTTTTAGGTTTCTTCTAGCTGCCAAATTTTATTGAATAATGGTTGATTTTAGTGCCTGTTCAAGTGAAACAACAGAACATAACATGTACAAAAGCGAACAGATCTCATTGACTTGTAATTCTTGTTGAAGGCTTCAAAGGAGGCCAACACTACTGGAAATAAACTAATCTGACTACACAGATGTGTGGGTTGGAAACCATGAACCCAGGGCAGTATGGTGAAGTTTTAGTGCTAATATGCTCTACAACATCACCTGTGCTTATGATGTGTGCGATGAATGCAGGCAGGAGGTTTTATATCTATATTAAATATGCTATGACGTTAGGCAGGAAACATCTGCTCTTCAGTTCAGTAGATTTAGAGCAACGGTTGAAATGCCATGAACCGTGTGAAAAGAACGCATATGGACTCCATCTAAACAGCTGCATTCCTAACTAGATTATCAGACAGATGTCTACCGACAGGGCAACCAAGGACAGGACAAGGCTAGGGTTGGCGGTAGGCCCATAAAATTTAATGGCGGTTGGGTTTATTAAATGTAGTTTCTACAAAAAAAAGAAAGAAAGAGAGAAAGAAAGAAAGAAAGAAAGAAAGAATGAAAGGAAGGAAGGAAGAAAGGAACAAAGAGAAGGAGAAGGAAGGAGTAAATGAAAGAGAAGATAATATCAATTATCTTTTGCTGCATTGTTATAGGAAACTTTCTTATTGTAAGTAAATGGAGTATGGAGGAAACACCATAACTGCAGTGGAGACCTTGAGTCATTAAAACTCCAAAGATCAGAATATCTCTTTAAGAAAGGTCCTTTCAAAACCAGACATCATTCATTTACCTCTTAAATTTAAGGACTTGAGCAGACCATACGTTGCTCTAATGCATTTTTGTGGTAGCCCCCTTCCCAAAAACCAAGACTGTGTCACCTGCTTCCTCTGTTCCAACGCTGTTGGCTCAGTGGCACCTATGGCAGCTCCATTCAGTGCTGGTTAGAGAGAGCTGAGCATTTATATGGTATGTATTTGCTTCACTAAATGCTATAATATGTCATTGTCCATTTTCCAACATAAGAAGGGCTGTGTGATAATTGACACTGAATAAGGGATGATTGTCAGCATGTAATCCATGTGATATGTACTCTACCCAAACCTGCTAAGTGAATGGTATACCGTCTCATGTATACGGGTGTGAGCCATTCCCTCCCCAATATAAGATTTTGAAGAAGTTGAATTTCAAAATGTCCAGTCCTTTTCCTCTTTAGTGGAACATAAGCTTTAGCCAAAACTAAGAAACAAAACCACCACAAGAAATAAATATGTCTGTACATCAAAAGAGGATAACATGAAAGTATGTTTCAAAGATTCAGAAAACTAGATTAAAATGCATTTGGATGTACAAATGTGACCAGTAGGGCTAAGACCCAAGGCCCTTGGCACATGTTCATCTAGTCTGCCAATGTTAAACCACTGCTGATGTAATCATCATATAATCATCACAATGAGCAACTTCAGTTATAACGAAGTCTATTTTTTTAGCATTTTCACACCATTCAATTATTGTTATTATTCTTAAGTTTACAAATTAAGTTTACAAATTAAGATTTACTTACCCGATCCTGTCGCGATCCTTGATGTGCGTTGTCCGACGAGGATTCGGGTCTGCCGCGATTCACTAAGGTTGTGCGTCCAATTTCCTTCATGTGTCGCTTCCCCACTGAGGTCCGCTGGAGTTCACCTTCCTCTTCCTGGTGCATGTATTTGCTGGATCTTGCGACACAATTTTGTTTTTAAATTCCAGGGTTTTTCCGAATCAGTTGGGTTGTCCGATGGCAGGCCCCCCGATTTGTATTGCATGTAAGCAGGCGCCGATGCGCCACAATCCGACCGCGTGCGCCAAAAACCCGGGGCAATTCGTTGCAAAAAGGAAATATTTGGGAAACCCGACAGAATCGCGGTCCATGGACCCTTAGTAAATGTGCCCCAATATTGTAAGTAGCTACTTTGTTGAATGGTTGGTAGTGGTAAAGTATAAACTGTATTGAAAATTGGTGTTAGTTACCAAAACTAGATGTTTGCTGATCATTAATACACTTACCTTGTGTGCCTTATCTTGAGTACAAATGACAGTACCTTTGCACAAGTCATCTTCTGTGTCACCCCTTCATACTCATAGATTGTAAGCTCTTGGGAGCAGGGCCCTCACTCCTATTGTTTGATCCGATTATGTAATTACTCTGTATTGTCTTTTGTTATTTGTATACGCTCCCCATGATGTGTACAGCGAAGCGGAATATGATGGTGCTATATAATTAAAGATTATTATTGCTATTATTAAAAATACAAATATTAAAAAAAATGCTTAGGAGGCAACTTTTATTTTAAAAATTACATACACAGTAGTATATACAGAATATGAACTGAAGTTGCTGAGTTAATCTTGGCACCAAAAGTTTGCGGTTTCTACATTTCAATTCCTAGCTATTTTTGCCTGTACAAAGAGAGAAAGGGGTCCTTTCAGTCTGATCTTGGCCCTCAGCCCAATAACTGGTTTATAGAAGGTAAAACAAAAAAAAGATAACTATTCATCATACAGCACATAGGACCAATGATAGGAGAGTTCATTGTGCATTTTCACACTTAGGGCAGGCTGAGGACATACTGACAAACTGCAGGAACAAAGGAACTCTTGATTTTCTGCTTCATAAAATGTAAAGTGCTCCCACATGAGCAGATCCTAAAGAGGACATTTCACCACCTTCACTAACCCCAACTCTTTGCAAACCTTAATAGTCATTGTTCTACTGATTTTGGCACAGAGAGAATTATTTCTGTAGCCCCCACAGTTCTGGAGTGTAAGTATTTTCATCTGTCTATTGTCAGGCAGGTAGGTGGTGTCCAACCCAGGACCACAAATCTGATGGTAGAGAGATAGCATAGTTTCATAGTAGTAACTAATTGGGCTCACTACTGCCAGGTGGGTTGTCGTGGGTTGTCCTGGGTTAGAGCAAAGAGCTTGGATCCTACCATCTGACTGTAGAGATAAGAAAATAATTCCATTCATTACCCAGGAAAGATGAATGCTATAGAGAAAATATTTGCAATATTTTAATGAAAAGTCACACAAAAGATGGAAATTTTTGTTCAACTGTTCTAAACTATTTGCTATGCCTGGAGGGGACTGGAGTAGTTTTGCGCCAAAATTTGCAATCTTTTGAATAATTTCAGGGGGAGGATTGAGCAGGGGCTTAGTGAGAGTGTAAAGAATCTGAATGATGGAGGCTGCTAGAACTAGGCAGGAGGTTTCTATCTCACCCCAAGTGCTGATACCTATGCTTTTATCATGTTCTACATGATCATGCTGCTGCTTCGGTGTAAGAAAGAATGAGGTACACAAAGTCAGACATCATCAGCAAGTCTCTACCTCCCTGCTCAGGGGATACTGAAAATATACAACCTGCAGATGGGGAAAACTACAATAATTACAAAATATAAATCCTAAAGTTTGGTGGCGAGAAAAGAATGGATGTTTTTGGATCCTAGACAGCAATACCTCGATATGTCATTCAGCGGGTGTGAAACTAGGAGGGGCAGGGCCCCACAGGAGACTTTTGAATGGGCCCCCATCCCCCTTAAAATATATATTTATACACTCATACAAAATACGTTCCCCAAAAATAAGACACCCACTGAAAAACGGATCTAGTGCAATCTTTTAAAGCTTATAAATATAAGGCCTCCCCTGAAAATAAGACCTAGCGGCAGTCACTGCAGCAGCCTCCTCTATGCTGTACATTAGCATGAGTAGATCACTTAGATATTGAATGGGGACAGCCACATTGGAAATGCGTTACAAGCAGCTACCTGGACAAGAAAGGGTCATTTAAGGAAAGTGCTATTGCTAAACATGGGAGAGTGGGGACAATGATTCCATTAGAAATGGAGTCACAAGACCTTCAGCGTAAAATTCAGAGTTTGGAGAGTTATAAGGATGTTCGAAAAATTGTTGATATAATGTTCTTTATTATTAAAATATTGCTTTTTGTTCATAAATACTGTGATTGATATATACCAACATTTATATACTTATATACTGTGAAGCATTGTTAGGCGTTTAATGAATATGCTTTTATTTTTATAAGCTGTGGATGATGACTGATAACAGTGTGATAACAGACTCCTGTGCAGTGATAAGAATGTGGGCTTTGAAAGATTTACGATACTGCCCACTACAAGAAGAATATCTTTTGTCTCTGCAATGCCTATAATTTACTAACTAATGAACTATGGACATTATTCCTTATCTTTGGCTAGCCAAGCCCAGGTCCAGCCCACTGAAGGTTTCTGTAAAATCCTTTGAGACGTAAATAAAGTTTCTCAAATCTGCCCAGCCTTTCATGGCATCAGTTCACAAAGATTGAGGTATTATACCATACATTATCTTGGTCTGATTTCTTCTGAGCTCACTCTGTGACTTTTATCAGTAATTACAGAACCTGAAGTTATGTGAACAAGGGCAGAACTTGACAATACATAAAAATATAGCATATACACACCGTATATACCCGTACAGCATAAACATACATATATACACACCACATATACCTACATAGAGAATATACACATATACATAAAGTATTATATACACCCATTCAGCACTTACACATAGACATAGACACACATACATACAATACCATATACAGACATACAACATATACCCCCACATACACCATAGACATAACCAATCACCCGGCCAATACTCCAGATACCAGGGCCCCCTGACTCTGCAGGCCCCATAGTGGCTGCTATGGCTGCTACCCCTGTAGACACTTCTATAGATTTATATAGCATATAGAATACTAAATCATCATACATTTTATGAAAAGGATTTATAATAAGGCATCTCTCATGTCATAATGTAATCATTGTTCTGTGCTCTGATTTATTCTAGGTGCTAACATATGAAAGTGAAACATACTACAGGAATAATATGAAATGTGATGTTTCATAGACATAACTAAATAACAGTGGAGTCCGGAAGATAATCAGTATCTGGTTTTCTTCAATAAAAGCAATGGATGTCACTTTTATCTTCAAATGTGCCATGTCAGCTACACAAAATGACTATGTGGTTGAAGTTTATATTTGAGCTGTTATTTTAGTTCAGACACAGGCGCTACTAATTTCTCACCAGCGCGTCCAGCCCTTATTTAAGTTTACACATACGGGCCAAAAATCTAGTTGCAGGGGAAGCTCCCTACTGGGTCAGAAGCCTGGGTGTATATTTTAAGACTCTCTAAATAGGCTCTTTGTGTTACATTTTAAAGACTTGGCAAAAGTTTTTTTTTATTTCCCAAGAAATAGCAAATGTTCAAATTCCAGATTCCCACAGCAAGGTATTTAGGAATTTCTAATGGTTTTAAAGGAAAAGGTTACTTAACCCTTTTCCTGTCATTCATTCCACTAATTCTGTTAATGTTTTTGAGTCATTTTGTCTAGTAGTTCATTTGCAGAGGAGTAACTTGACATTATGTAAAGTCTGGAGCTAGCCCCGCCCACTTGTCACCAGATTGGACTGGTTTACAGTGGCCCCCTTACTTATGCACATCTCCTAGTAATAGCATTGTAAATACAGCTGCATTATATCACACAGAAGATCATTAAAAAGATCTAATAGCTTACATACCAACTCATAGCTGGTATGAGTTCTGCCTGAGAGCACCTCTATCCCTGCAGGAAAGGGCCACTTTTAGGAATTGTGTGAGAAACCCTTTTTTGGGCAAAACAGGCTAAATTTGCTGTTAGTTTTTAATTTTTCAACTTCAACTTTGAGGCCACTTAGGGTCACAGGCCTTGTTATTGTCAATAACGGAGACATAAGAACCCTCCTTGCAATATTCACAAATGATCCCATACCAATGGTCAGCTGTATAACATTTTTCTGTGCATTGTATGGGCATGTAGCTCTATGTAGCCATATGTCTATGGAAGCAGTGCAGTGGTGTTACTTGTGTTTATCCTTCTTATATGGTCTTGGCTTCAGAATCCATGTGTCACTACCGAAAGAACAACATGCATTGCATCACAGCTTCCTCACTTTATTCCTGAAAATCAGCATTGGGCACAGAAAGAAAACTAAGAGTGGACATGAAATACTGTACGCATTCACAAAAGCAATGTTTATATAGTGACAAATAAGGATACGACTTAAGAAGAGAACCTAAAGGAACATGTAATGAAACAACTGCATTTACTGATATTCTGTGCTATTATATGGTTCATATTGGGATAATTTTCCTGAGATAGTGTGAGAGTTTGTAGAAGCTTACTATATGGTAGGAGAGTATGCTTCATATATATATATATATATATATATATATATATATATATATATATATATATATATATACACTCACCGGCCACTTTATTAGGTACACCTGTCCAACTGCTCGTTAACACTTAATTTCTAATCAGCCAATCACATGGTGGCAACTAGACATGGTCAAGACAATCTCCTGCAGTTCAAACCGAGCATCAGTATGGGGAAGAAAGGTGATTTGAGTGCCTTTGAACGTGGCATGGTTGTTGGTGCCAGAAGGACTGGTCTGAGTATTTCAGAAACTGCTGATCTACTGGGATTTTCACGCACAACCATCTCTAGTTGAGAATGGTCCGAAAAAAAAAAAAAAAAAGTGAGCGGCAGTTCTGTGGGCGGAAATGCCTTGTTGATGCCAGAGGTCAGAGGAGAATGGGCAGAATGGTTCGAGCTGATAGAAAGGCAACAGTGACTCAAATCGCCACCCGTTACAACAAAGGTAGTCAGAAGAGCATCTCTGAACGCACAGTACGTTGAACTTTGAGGCAGATGGGCTACAGCAGCAAAAGACCACATCGGGTGCCACTCCTTTCAGCTAAGAACAGGAAACTGAGGCTACAATTTGCACAAGCACATCGAAATTGGACAGTAGAAGATTGGAAAAACATTGCCTGGTCTAATGAGTCTCGATTTCTGCTGCGACATTCGGATGGTAGGGTCAGAATTTGGAGTCAACAACATGAAAGCATGGATCCATCCTGCCTTGTATCAACGGTTCAGGCTGGTGGTGGTGGTGTCATGGTGTGGGGAATATTTTCTTGGCACTCTTTGGGCCCCTTGGTACCAATTGAGCATCGTTGCAATGCCACAGCCTACCTGAATATTGTTGCTGACCATGTCCATCCCTTTATGACCACAATGTACCCAACATCTGATGGCTACTTTCAGCAGGATAATGCGCCATGTCATAAAGCTGGAATCATCTCAGACTGGTTTCTTGAACATGACAATGAGTTCACTGTACTCAAATGGCCTCCACAGTCACCAGATCTCAATCCAATAGAGCATCTTTGGGATGTGTTGGAACGGGAGATTCACATCATGGATGTGCAGCCTAAAAATCTGCGGCCACTGTGTGATGCCATCATGTCAATATGGACCAAAATAAAATCTCTGAGGAATGCTTCCAGCACCTTGTTGAATCTATGCCATGAAGAATTGAGGCAGTTCTGAAGGCAAAAGGGGGTCCAACCCGTTACTAGCATGGTGTACCTAATAAAGTGGCCGGTGAGTGTATATATATATATATATATTTCAGATATATGAACTACTAAGGGAAATCAACACCACATGGATCATTAAGAATTGATGGATTCATGTCACTGGTAATTTAAAACCGAAACTTAATAATGTTTGTAGAGGGAAGATAGAGGTTTTCATAATCAATATCCAATGAATGCCCAATAACACTCAATTCCTTTGACCTTTGGCTATCCTATATTTGCGATTATTTCAGAGCCCGGATAAATACCCCCTATTGTGTCAATGTATCACAAACATAGATGTCACTGTACATAGTTAAAACTAAA
Organism: Engystomops pustulosus; assembly: GCF_040894005.1. Taxonomy (NCBI): domain Eukaryota; kingdom Metazoa; phylum Chordata; class Amphibia; order Anura; family Leptodactylidae; genus Engystomops; species Engystomops pustulosus. Next base: position 54,009,307 of record NC_092420.1, on the reverse strand, counting down.
CTGGAAAGTTGTATGATACCTAGATTATACGCCATTCTTTGATTTGTAAAGCACTACGAATTATGATGGCACTATATAAATTAAATTATAATTATAAAGAAGTCCTTAGTTACACTACATTACATGATATTTCATCCATTGATCAATGGCACTAACAACATTTTTCCAGGGGCAGTGGCATTACTCTGAGACCGGGAGAATATTAGGGATTCTAATGTTACAAAATGTTAAAAAAAATTAGTTCAATTACCTATTTGTTTCTTATGTCTGGAATTTGTATACTCTGTGATCATGCCAATGTAAATGTATCCTTAAAAAGGTATAACGCATTTGTCATAAATAAGTTTATTATTTAACAAGCCCTTCTAATACAGAAATGTCACACTTTAAAGGAAACCTACCACCACAAATCTACCTATAAAGGTAGATTGGGTGGTAGGTGCATCAATGGGACGTGAGGATAGCCCTTTTAAGGGCTAATCCTCACGTCCCCTCACTTTTTTGGTAACTTTTATTCCACAGATATTTAAATTTACTTATGCGGCTACCGGGGCGTGGAGTAGCCGCATATGAGATTACATGAGGCGGCTACTCCACGCCCCGGTACCCACTTTACCCCTCCTACTCACCCATCTTCGGCGCGCAGCTCCGCGTAGCTGCGCGCCCTCGTCCGGCGACCCTGCCGTCTGCGCATGCGCAGAAGAGTTTCAGGCGCGGGCCTGCTCTTCTGCGCATGCGCAGACGGCAGGGTCGCCGGACGAGGGCGCGCAGCTATGCGGAGCTGCGCGCCGAAGATGGGTGAGTAGGAGGGGTAAAGTGGGTACCGGGGCGTGGAGTAGCCGCCTCTTGTAATCTCATATGCGGCTACTCCACGCCCTGGTAGCCGCATAAGTAAATTTAAATATCTGTGGAATAAAAGTTACCAAAAAAGTGAGGGGACGTGAGGATTAGCCCTTAAAAGGGCTATCCTCACGTCCCATTGATGCACCTACCACCCAATCTACCTTTATAGGTAGATTTGTGGTGGTAGGTGCCCTTTAATAATTAAACATCCTCATTCTCATTTTCCTGCATGAAACTAATCCCATAACAGTTTTCTCCTTTTAATGAACAATGTGCCCCCTCTTCAGAATTCCACCCATCTCTTTTCCCAGTGAATATATTATGAAGTGGAACTGCATTCACGAGATAAAGCCAGCTTTCTCGCTGCGAGCAGTCAGATAATGTTCTGAGAGGGGCGTATGGGATTAATTGGGAAGAGGATCAGCGATGTAGGGGGGAGGGGGGGGCGGGAGCTGAACAGACAGTCCAATCTGACAGGCCGATAAGATCAGTTCATTATTGAAGGCTTTCGTACAGCATGTCAGGAACATCAGAAAACCACTTTCCACAATATATCAAAGGAAGGAAGAATCTTACTTGCTAACAAAGCTGCTGGGATATTTTGTGCTTTTAAATGAGCAGATTATTGCACATGGCTGGAATTGGCACAGTATAGAGCAGATGAAATAAGGGAGGGGAGTATGCATTTCACTCAAGAACTGCTAGAACAAGAGGTCATGCTCAGAAGCCCTAATGAGGTTCCCTTTGAATAAATGACTCCATATTTACTACATGACTTATAGAATGAGGGGTGGATCATTGGAGAGACGACGGCTGAATAGATTGTGTACCGTACATACTCGTGTATAAGCCGAGTTTTTCAGCACAAAAAATGTGCTGAAAAACGTCCCTTTGGCTTATACACGAGTCAATACTTGTAAAAAAATAATTAAAAATGGACTAAAAAAAATTAAACTATTTACTCACCCTCCGGTGGTCCCGATGCGCAGCGCGGCTCCTCTTCTGGCTTCCCGGCTCCTCTTCTTGCTTCCGCGCCGTCTTCTGTCTTCTTTAACATCACGTTGGGTGCCGCAATTGTTCTTCTCCCGTGCGGCGCCTAGTATGACGTCAGCAGCGCCGCATGGGAGAGAACTGTTGCGCCGCCCAATACGATGTTAAAGAAGACAGAAGACGGCGCGGAAGCAAGAAGAGGAGCCGGGAAGCCAGAAGAGGAGCCACGATGACATCGGGGGAGCAGCGCTGCGCATCGGGACCACCGGAGGGTAAGTAAATAGTTAATTTTTTTCTAAATTCTGGGCTGACTGTATACTACTGGGGGCATGCTGTATATTACTGGGGGGCAGGCTGGGGTCGCTGTATACTACTGGGGGCATGCTGTATACTACTGGGGGCAGGCTGGGGTGGCTGCATACTTCTGGGGGCAGGCTGGGGTGGCTGTATACTACTGGGGGCAGGCTAGGGTAGCTGTATACTATTGGGGGCAGGCTGGGGTGGCTGTATACAACTGGGGGCAGGCTGGGGTGGCTGTATACTACTGGGGGCAGGCTGGGGTGGCTGTATACTACTGGGGGCAGGCTGGGGTGGCTGTATACAACTGGGGGCAGGCTGGGGTGGCTGTATACTACTGGGGGAAGGCTGGAATGGCTGTATACTACTGGGGGCAGGCTGTATACTACTGGGGGCAGGATGTATACTACTAGGGGCAGGCTGTATACTACTGGGGGCAGGCTGTATACTACTGGGGTCAGGCTGTATACTACTGGGGGCAGGCTGGGTCAGGCTGTATACTACTGGGGGCAGGCTGTATACTACTGAGGGCAGGCTGGGTCAGGCTGTATACTACTGGGGGCTGCTGTATACTACTGGGGGCAGGCTGTATACTACTGGGGGCAGGCTGTATACTACTGGGGGCAAGCTGTATATTATAGGGGGCTGGTTGGCTATATACTTGGCTGGGTCTGTGACGAATGCATTTCCCACCCTCGGCTTATACTCGAGTCAATAGGTTTTCCAAGTTTTTGGTGGTAAAATTAGGGCTCTCGGCTTATACTCGGGTCGGCTTATACTCGAGGATATACGGTATATCCTGGCAATGTGAAATTAAAAATACATCATATATGCCATATAAAGAAAATTGTGTTAAGCATGAATATCACATGTTCAGCATTATCTTTCATTCAATTCATGTATTTTGTTTTTTTTTTAAAGATAAATTTACACCAAAAACCCAGGGAAACCAATGATAAATAACCCCCATAGAATTTAGGGTAGAAGTTTTTAAATTGTAATTCACACCTATATTAATCATAAAGGTCATCTGCTCCCGTTGACACTCTATTGGAATACACCAATCAAAATACACCACACAATAAAAAAATTTGTAGGAAATATTGCTGGGGACGAAAAGGAGGTTCACAAAATTGGGATTCAGAGACACCACCTAAAATAGAAACCCATAGTGCCAGCCACAGAGAAAGGAATTTATTATTTGGGAGCAGGGTAGTGTGCTATTATTTTCAGTGGGATGTAAGTTTGTGGAGCAAGGGATTAATGATTTGGAGCATAAACAAAAAAGTAAAGAACAATCTTCCCATAAGGGTAAAATAGAACTCCCGAGTTCAGCTTTTAGCTGCTCTTATTGTGTGCAAAAAATTTGCCACGAAACTAGTCGGAAAAATAGAAGCACCGGAAAAGTGTCAGATTCACAAGTGGCACCACAATTGTGCCCCCCAAAAAAACAAGACATGAGTGTCGGAAAAGCACCAATATTGTGGTGCCGACAATACATAAATAAGGCACAAAAGGCGCAGCAATGGAAGACAGAATATTACTGACAGTTTTCTGTTTAAGTTTAAAATTATGAGTGTCCCCCGTAATAATGCCATCTTTATGCCTCATGCACACAACAATATGTTGGGTTGTGACGTAGCCACACAATTTGTGGCTAGGTCACAACCCCCATTGATTATGCACAGGGTGTCTCACCATATAGTGACTGTGAGAGAAACGTGTGTCATGTTGCAAAATAAAGAGCCTAATCTTACCCGGATTTGCAGCATGGCTGAGCTTTTTGAAAAGACAGGGACAGGGTGAGCAGGCCCATGTAAACCGGGCCACATACAATGGCACACGGCTCATTGTTTGCAGCCCAGATATTCCATGGTAGTGTTCGGTCCTATATTTGGTTTCAGTCCTATATTTGTGGCACCAAATAATGGTAATACAGGCCACAGGTAGTGTAAAATGGAATCTGAAACATATTGGGCCAGATAAATTATTGTGCCTGGGTCAATCTTTTTTTCTAAGTTTGCACCAAAAAAAAGAGGGGGGGGGCACTTATTATGGACTTTCAAATGGAAAACTGGTGCCACTTGTGAATCCACCTGTTTTCTGGTGATTCTATTTTTCCAACATGGTTTTTGGCGCTTTTTGTGGCGCAAAAATAGCCCAGCTAAAAGCTGGTCTAGGGAGTTCTAAACCTTTTAGTCTGTGCACCAATTCATTAATCCATGTGCAGAAAACTTATATCGCACTGAAAAATACAGCACAGTTCTAGTGCCAACCTGCGCCATAAACGATAAATGCCCCTCAGAGTTTTTTGAGCTTGCACATGCATTTATGAAGTGTTTGCAGCATTTTTGTGTCCGACACTTTAAAGTGTGCACCTAAAGGGGCATGGTAGTCAGGGTGTGCACCACATTTATTACTGTGCATCACCACAATTGTGTCGCAACATCATAAAGCAAAGTGCTGCAAGAAAAAAATGGTGCAACTTTGGGCACATCCTGAAAACAGGCCAACTTTATGAAGAGTGTGCACCACTATTGGATTACACTATTGGAAGGCAGATTGCACCAGTTTTCATATATTTGGACCTGTGTGTCTATGCAAATAGCCTTAAATTATATTGCAGGAAAATACAAATACACATTATGCTATTAATACACATACATGTATATCAGTGACCAGTGTTCCCCCGTTCCAAACGGAACATTCACTAAAAATGGAAGAGTAGCTCTCCCCCTGAGGGATTCTTCTCATTGCTACTTATCGCACTTTATAATTACTTGAATAATCAGATTCTACAACGCTGTGTGTGCAGTGGAGAGTTTTATTGAGGGATCCTATTCTCAAACAGAATATCTCTCATTTATACGTCCATTGGGATTTGTACAGATAGCAGCTATAAATGTTCATTGTGTTTCCATGTAAATAGAGATGAGCGAGCACTAAAATGCTCGGGTACTCGTTATTCGAGACGAACTTTTCCCGATGCTCGAGTGCTCGTTTCGAGTAACGAGCCCCATTGAAGTCAATGGGAGACTCGAGCATTTTTCAAGGGGACCAAGGCTCTGCACAGGGAAGCTTGGCCAAACTCCTGGGAACCTCAGAAAAGGATGGAAACACCACGGAAATGGACAGGAAACAGCAGGGGCAGCATGCATGGATGCCTCTGAGGCTGCTTAATCGCACCATTATGCCAAAATTATGGGCAACAGCATGGCCATGACAGAGTGACCGAATGAGGCTAGATAGCATCTAAAACATCCAATAATTGACCCTGACACTATAGGGGATGGCATGCAGAGGCAGCGGCAGCGGCAGCAGCGGCAGGCTAGAGAGTGTCATGGCAACATACCCTAAATGGACTCAGGCTTCAAACCAATGGGAACCAAAGGAACCAAAGGAGGTGAGCAAGAAGCGCTCAAATAATATCGGTACATGATAAAAGTTTGCCAGTATATTTTGTGGATTACACAGCAGGGTGGCGACAAAGTTAACATGGAAGCCATGAAAACAATCCAAAATTCTGCCTGACACAGCTCGTTTGATAAGGGGACCATGTATGGAGGCAGTGAACTAGTAGTAGATTAAAGGTGCTGCAGTTAAAACTATGTTAGTTGGACCTTGGCATGGAGCTGGCGCTCCGCTGCCAGGCAAGCTTTCGCCAATCCAAGCCCCTGTCTCTAGGCTACTCCCCAAACAGCACTTCTAAGAACCTTTTGTATAAGATCAAGTGTAGTAGCGTTCTTATAAGTTTGGGATATGGCGGGTGAGGGGAATGTAAACAGATGTGCAAGAAGCGCTGAAATAATATCCGTAAATGATAAAAGTTTGCCAGTATATTTTGTGGATTACACAGCAGGGTGGCGACAAAGTTAACAAGTTTGATGTGGAATGCCCTGTAATAGCTCTTGGGCGGTGTGCCTTTTATCGCCTAGGCTCAGCAGTTTGAGCACCGCCTGCTGTCGCTTAGCGACGGCACTGCTGCTGTGCCTAGAGCTACCGACTGATGGCGCCATGCCCACGGATGGTAATTCGGAGGAGGAGGAGGAGGTGGAGGAGGGGTGGGAGGAGGAAGAGGTATAGTAGGCCTTTTTTAGACCTGGACCGAGGTAGGCCCCGCAATCCTCTGCGTCGGCAGTATATGACCAGCCCCAGGGTCAGACTCAGTCCCAGCCTGCACCAAGTTAAGTGTAGTAGCGTTCTTATAAGTTTGGGATATGGCGGGTGAAGGGAATGTAAACAGATGCGCAAGAAGCGCATGATGCGCATGGAGCTGGCGCTCCGCTGCCAGGCGAGCTTTCGCCAATCCAAGCCCCTGTCTCTAGGCTACTCCCCAAACAGCACTTCTAAGAACCTTTTGTATAAGATCAAGTGTAGTAGCGTTCTTATAAGTTTGGGATATGGCGGTGAGGGGAATGTAAACAGATGCGCAAGAAGCGCATGATGCGCATGGAGCTGGCGCTCCGCTGCCAGGCGAGCTTTCGCCAATCCAAGCCCCTGTCTCTAGGCTACTTCCCAAACAGCACTCCTAAGAACCTTTTGTATAAGATCAAGTGTAGTAGCGTTCTTATAAGTTTGGGATATGGCGGGTGAGGGGAATGTAAACAGATGCGCAAGAAGCGCATGATGCGCATGGAGCTGGCGCTCCGCTGCCAGGCGAGCTTTCGCCAATCCAAGCCCCTGTCTCTAGGCCACTCCCCAAACAGCACTTCTAAGAACCTTTTGTATAAGATCAAGTGTAGTAGCGTTCTTATAAGTTTGGGATATGGCGGGTGAGGGGAATGTAAACAGATGCGCAAGAAGCGCATGATGCGCATGGAGCTGGCGCTCCGCTGCCAGGCGAGCTTTCGCCAATCCAAGCCCCTGTCTCTAGGCTACTCCCCAAACAGCACTTCTAAGAACCTTTTGTATAAGATCAAGTGTAGTAGCGTTCTTATAAGTTTAGGATATGGCGGGTGAGGGGAATGTAAACAGATGCGCAAGAAGCGCATGATGCGCATGGAGCTGGCGCTCCGCTGCCAGGCGAGCTTTCGCCAATCCAAGCCCCTGTCTCTAGGCTACTCCCCAAACAGCACTCCTAAGAACCTTTTGTATAAGATCAAGTGTAGTAGCGTTCTTATAAGTTTGGGATATGGCGGGTGAGGGGAATGTAAACAGATGCGCGAGAAGCGCATGATGCGCATGGAGCTGGCGCTCCGCTGCCAGGCGAGCTTTCGCCAATCCAAGCCCCTGTCTCTAGGCCACTCCCCAAACAGCACTTCTAAGAACCTTTTGTATAAGATCAAGTGTAGTAGCGTTCTTATAAGTTTGGGATATGGCGGGTGAGGGGAATGTAAACAGATGCGCAAGAAGCGCATGATGCGCATGGAGCTGGCGCTCCGCTGCCAGGCGAGCTTTCGCCAATCCAAGCCCCTGTCTCTAGGCTACTCCCCAAACAGCACTTCTAAGAACCTTTTGTATAAGATCAAGTGTAGTAGCGTTCTTATAAGTTTAGGATATGGCGGGTGAGGGGAATGTAAACAGATGCGCAAGAAGCGCTGAAATAATATCCGTAAATGGTAAAAGTTTGCCAGTGTATTTTGTGGATAACACAGCAGGGTGGCGACAAGGTTAACAACTTTGATGTGGAATCCATGAAAACAACCCAAATTTCGGCCTGACACACCTCGTTTGATAAAGGGACGATGTATGGAGGCAGCTATATAAACGACTTTTGGAGGTAGCAATGGAGACAACGTGTGGAGGCTGCTATGGAGACAATTCAATTTGGATAGTGCCTGTATGTGGCAGTCCAAAAAAGTTTTCAAACCAGAGGAGCAGGTAGGTGGCCCTCCAGAAAAATGGAATAGATTGAGTGCCTGTATGTGGCAGTCCAAAAAAGTTTTCAAACCAGAGGAGCAGGTAGGTGGCCCTCCAGAAAAATGGAATAGATTGAGTGCCTGTATGTGGCAGTCCAAAAAAGTTTTCAAACCAGAGGAGCAGGTAGGTGGCCCTCCAGAAAAATGGAATAGATTGAGTGCCTGTATGTGGCAGTCCAAAAAAGTTTTCAAACCAGAGGAGCAGGTAGGTGGCCCTCCAGAAAAATGGAATAGATTGAGTGCCTGTATGTGGCAGTCCAAAAAAGTTTTCAAACCAGAGGAGCAGGTAGGTGGTCCTCCAGAAAAATTGAATAGATTGAGTGCCTGTATGTGGCACTCCCAAAAATTGTTGAAAACAGAGGACCGGGTCGGTGGCCCTCCAGAAAAATTACATGCATAAAGTACTATAGCTAGAGCCAGTGGGCCCTGTCAAAAAATAGCCAGTTTCCTCTGCTTTACTGTACAAAGAGGAGGAGAAGGAGGAAAATGAGGAGGAGGAGGAGTGGATAAATTATTCAGGTTGAGCTTCCTTCACCTGGTGGAGATTGGAAATTATGAGAAATCCAGGCTTTATTCATTTTGATAAGCGTCAGCCTGTCAGCGCTGTCAGTCGACAGGCGTGTACGCTTATCGGTGATGATGCCACCAGCTGCACTGAAAACCTGCTCGGACAAGACGCTAGCGGCAGGGCAGGCAAGAACCTCCAAGGCGTACAGCGCCAGTTCGTGCCACATGTCCAGCTTTGAAACCCAGTAGTTGTAGGGAGCTGTGTGATCATTTAGGACGATGGTATGGTCAGCTACGTACTCCCTCACCATCTTTCTGTAAAGATCAGCCCTACTCTGCCGAGACTGGGGACAGGTGACAGTGTCTTGCTGGGGTGACATAAAGCTGGCAAAAGCCTTGTAAAGCGTACCCTTGCCAGTGCTGGACAAGCTGCCTGCTCGCCTACTCTCCCTCGCTACTTGTCCCGCAGAACTACGCACTCTGCCGCTAGCGCTGTCAGAAGGGAAATACTGTTTCAGCTTGTGCACCAGGGCCTGCTGGTATTCATGCATTCTCACACTCCTTTCCTCTCCAGGGATGAGAGTGGAAAGATTTTGCTTGTACCGTGGGTCCAGGAGAGTGAACACCCAGTAATCGGTGCTGGAATAAATTCTTTGAACGCGAGGGTCACGGGATAGGCAGCCTAGCATGAAATCTGCCATATGCGCCAGAGTCCCAACTCTCAAGAATTCACTCCCCTCACTGGCCTGACTGTCCATCTCCTCCTCCTCCAACTCCTCCAACTCCTCTTCTTCTGCCCATACACGCTGAACAGTGAAGGTCTGAGCAATGGTCCCCTCTTGTGTCTCGCCAACATTCTCCTCCTCTTCCTCCTCATCCTCCTCCACCTCCACCTCCTCCGATATGCGCTGAGAAACAGACCTCAGGGTGCTTTGGCTATCAACAAGGGAATATTCTTCCCCCGTCTCTTGTGACGAGCGCAAAGCTTCCGACTTCATGCTGACCAGAGAGTTTTTCAACAGGCCAAGCAGCGGGATGGTGAGGCTGATGATGGCGGCATCGCCACTGACCATCTGTGTTGACTCCTCAAAGTTACTCAGCACCTGACAGATATCAGACATCCACGTCCACTCCTCATTGTAGACTTGAGGAAGCTGACTGACCTGACTACCAGTTCTGGTGGAAGTTGACATCTGGCAGTCTACAATCGCTCGGCGCTGCTGGTAAACTCTGGATAACATGGTCAGTGTTGAATTCCACCTCGTGGGCACGTCGCACAACAGTCGGTGAGCGGGCAGTTGGAGGCGGCGCTGCGCTGCCCTGAGAGTGGCAGCATCTGTGCTGGACTTCCTGAAATGCGCACAGATGCGGCGCACCTTCGTGAGCAAATCAGACAGATTGGGGTATGTCTTGAGGAAACGCTGAACTATCAGATTTAACACATGGGCCAGGCATGGCACATGTGTCAGTCTGCCGAGTTGCAGAGCCGCCACCAGGTTACGGCCGTTGTCACACACAACCATGCCTGGCTTCAGGTTCAGCGGTGCCAGCCACAGATCAGTCTGCGCCGTGATGCCCTGTAATAGTTCTTGGGCGGTGTGCCTTTTATCGCCTAGGCTCAGCAGTTTCAGCACCGCCTGCTGTCGCTTAGCGACGGCACTGCTGCTGTGCCTAGAGCTAGCGACTGATGGCGCCATGCCCACGGATGGTCGTTCGGAGGAGGAGGTGGAGGAGGGGTGGGAGGAGGAGGAGGCATAGTAGGCCTGAAACACCTGGACCGAGGTAGGCCCCGCAATCCTCGGCGTCGGCAGTATATGACCAGCCGCAGGGTCAGACTCGGTCCCAGCCTCCACCAAGTTAACCCAATGTGCCGTCAGCGATATATAGTGGCCCTGCCCGGCAGCACTCGTCCACGTGTCCGTGGTCAGGTGGACCTTGTCAGAAACGGCGTTGGTCAGGGCACGGATTATGTTGTCTGACACGTGCTGGTGCAGGGCTGGGACGGCACATCGGGAAAAGTAGTGGCGGCTGGGGACCGAATACCGAGGGGCGGCCGCCGCCATGAGGCTGCGAAAGGCCTCGGTCTCTACTAGCCTATAGGGCAGCATCTCCAGGCTTAGCAATCTTGAGATGTGCACATTAAGGGCTTGGGCGTGCGGGTGGGTTGCACTATATTTGCGTTTCCGCTCCAGCGTCTGGGGTATGGAGAGCTGAACGCTGGTGGATGCTGTGGAGGATCGTGGAGGCGACGATGGGGTTTTTGTGGCAGGGTCCTGGGCAGGGGGCTGACTATCAGCTGACACAGGGGAAGGAGCAGTGGTGTGCACGGCCGGAGGTGAACGCGCTTGTTGCCACTGAGTGGGGTGTTTAGCATTCATATGCCTGCGCATACTGGTGGTAGTTAAGCTATTAGTGGTGGAACCCCTGCTGATCCTGGTTTGGCAAATTTGGCACACCACAGTCCGTCGGTCATCTGGTGTTTCCTTAAAGAACCTCCAGACTTCTGAAAATCTAGCCCTCGCCGCAGGAGCCCTCGCCACGGGAGCTTCACTAGTTGACACATTTGGCGCTGATGCACCAGCTCTGGCCCTGCCTCTCCGTCTGGCCCCACCACTGCCTCTTCCAACCTGTTCTGGTCGAGGACTCTCCTCCGTCTCAGAAGCACTGTGTTCACCCGGCCTCTCAACCCAGCTTGGGTCTGTCACCTCATCATCCTCCGATCCCTCAGTCTGCTCCCCCCTCGGACTTCCTGCCCTGACAACAACTTCCCCACTGTCTGACAACCGTGTCTCATCATCGTCGGACACCTCTTTACACACTTCTTCCACTACGTCAAGAAGGTCATCATCACCCACAGACTGCGACTGGTGGAAAACCTGGGCATCGGAAAATTGCTCAGCAGCAGCAGGACAAGTGGTTTGTGACTGTGGGAAGGGTCCAGAAAACAGTTCCTCAGAGTATGCCGGTTCAAATGGCAAATTTTGCTGGGAGGGGGCAGACTGGGGGGGAGGAGGCTGAGGTGCAGGAGCTGGAGGAGTGCCGATTTCGGTGACATGGGTGGACTGCGTGGAAGACTGACTGGTGGACAAATTGCTCGAAGCATTGTCGGCAATCCACGACATCACCTGTTCGCACTGTTCTGGCCTCAACAGTGCTCTACCACGAGTCCCAGTAACTTCAGACATGAACCTAGGGAGTGTAGCTCTGCGGCGTTCCCCTGCTCCTTCATCATCAGCAGGTGGTGTCTCACCCCGCCCAGGACCACGGCCTCTGACCCCTGCAGTAGTTGGACGCCCACGTCCCCGCCCTCGTCCTCTACCCCTAGCCCTCGGGTTAAACATTTTGAAAATGAGAGTTATAACTTTAATTTTTTTTTTAACGTTTTTTTGTTTTTGTTTTTTTTTATTTGTGTGTTTTTTAGTTTTTAAAACCAAACGATGCTATCCTATTGCTATGGCTATTTTCTAGCCAAGTATAAAAGCACACTGCTATGCCAGATGAGATGACGCTGAGTTATGAAAAAAATAAACGTAAAATAAAAAAGGAAATGGCAGACTGTGCCTAATTGAAATCCAACCCCGGGCCCTAATAAATTTTCCCACTTCGGTCTTTGCGATGGATATGTGCGTCACTAAGCGCAAAACACAGTGGTCGCAAGTCTCACTCCAAATTGCTCACAATTTGCTAGTAGATGCACTGCAACAACTACAGCCACCAGCAGATCAACCAGAAATCAAATATATGTAACGCTATTGTAGACGTAAGTAAGCCTTTTGGATTCTCCTATGGCTATTTTCTAGCCAAGTATGAAAGCACACTACTATGCCAGATGAGATGACGCTGAGTTATGAAAAAAATAAACGTAAAATAAAAAAGGAAATGGCAGACTGTGCCTAATTGAAATACAACCCCGGGCCCTAATAAATTTTCCCACTTCGGTCTTTGCGATGGATATGTGCGTCACTAAGCGCAAAACACAGTGGTCGCAAGTCTCACTCCAAATTGCTCACAATTTGCTAGTAGATGCACTGCAACAACTACAGCCACCAGCAGATCAACCAGAAATCAAATATATGTAACGCTATTGTAGACGTAAGTAAGCCTTTTGGATTCTCCTATGGCTATTTTCTAGCCAAGTATGAAAGCACACTACTATGCCAGATGAGATGACGCTGAGTTATGAAAAAAATAAACGTAAAATAAAAAAGGAAATGGCAGACTGTGCCTAATTGAAATACAACCCCGGGCCCTAATAAATTTTCCCACTTCGGTCTTTGCGATGGATATGTGCGTCACTAAGCGCAAAACACAGTGGTCGCAAGTCTCACTCCAAATTGCTCACAATTTGCTAGTAGATGCACTGCAACAACTACAGCCACCAGCAGATCAACCAGAAATCAAATATATGTAACGCTATTGTAGACGTAAGTAAGCCTTTTGGATTCTCCTATGGCTATTTTCTAGCCAAGTATGAAAGCACACTACTATGCCAGATGAGATGACGCTGAGTTATGAAAAAAATAAACGTAAAATAAAAAAGGAAATGGCAGACTGTGCCTAATTGAAATACAACCCCGGGCCCTAATAAATTTTCCCACTTCGGTCTTTGCGATGGATATGTGCGTCACTAAGCGCAAAACACAGTGGTCGCAAGTCTCACTCCAAATTGCTCACAATTTGCTAGTAGATGCACTGCAACAACTACAGCCACCAGCAGATCAACCAGAAATCAAATATATATAACGCTATTGTAGACGTAAGTAAGCCTTTTGGATTCTCCTATGGCTATTTTCTAGCCAAGTATGAAAGCACACTACTATGCCAGATGAGATGACGCTGAGTTATGAAAAAATAAATGTAAAATAAAAAGAAACTGCCAGACTGTGCCTAATTGAAATCAAACCCCTAATAAATTTTCCCACTTTGGTGTTTGAGGTGGATATGTGTGTCACTAAGAGCTAAACACAACGGTAGCAAGTCCCCCTGCTAATTCCTCACAATATGGTACTAGCTGCACTACTAGTGCCAGCAAGCCCAGCCACAAGCAAATAAAAAAAAAAGGATAACGTTATTGTAGCCCTAAGAAGGGCTGTTGGGTTGTTGTAGAATCACTCCTGCCTAACAGTAAGCTAATAGAACACCCTAACGCTTTCCCTGACCAGCAGCAGCTCTCTCCCTAGCGGCATCCAGACAGAGAATGATCCGAGCAGCGCGGGCAGCGGCTAGTCTATCCCAGGGTCACCTGATCTGGCCAGCCAACCACTGCTATCGACGTGTGAGGGTACCACGTCATGCTGGGTGGAGTGCAGAGTCTCCTGGCTTGTGATTGGCTCTGTTTCTGGCCGCCAAAAAGCAAAACGGCGGGAGCTGCCATTTTCTCGAGCAGGCGAAATACTCGTCCGAGCAACGAGCAGTTTCGAGTACGCTAATGCTCGAACGAGCATCAAGCTCGGACGAGTATGTTCGCTCATCTCTACATGTAAACTTGTGAAGTAGATGTGAATAACTACCGCAGACATTTCACTGGCATAATACAAAGGGAGGAATTTATTAAAGTGTCAAGCTGCTTGACAACACTAGTCTAGCTCCACGCCAGATTTATCATTGAGAAACGGGAGCAGTTTAGGACTATTGGGTTCTATTGCAGACCTGCTTTAAAGGACATCTGCCATCAGCAATCAGGCTATGTCATCTGAGCACCTCAGGGGGCCTTTTATTTTAATGTATGCACACCCCCCATAGCACTAGTGGCCCTGCCCTTCACTATCTATGCGCTCGGGTGGAGGGGTGGGGCCGGTAGCACTACGGGGGGTATGCATACATTACAAAAATCCTGAGCGCCCCAGGTTAATTTGCATAATCTGTATAACTATATTTCTGCAATCATGGGATGTGGAGTAATAATAAAAGAACTTCTTACTAGGATGTGTCTACCACCACTAAACTGATGGTAGATGCCCTTTAAGTTTTTTGGCACACTGACTTATTGCAATCGGTCACGCCCCTTTTCTGAAAATCATGCCATTTTTGATGTATATTATGCCCGAAGTCTGGACGAAGTGGATTCATAAATTTCCCCACCATGGATTGTAAACAAGGTTTCAGAATTAATGGCCAGAAGCTCAAGACAAGGTTTAACACAATGAAATAAATCTCATAGTGTAATCTTCTAGGAATGTGTTACTGATGGTCTATCCTTCGGATAATAATAATCAATGGAAAGATCTATGTTTAATGAAACTATGGAACTCTGGTCATCTCGGGGGATCGCCTTACTCTGGATCAGAAATGCTGGATGAAATACTTAAAGAGAATCTACCATCAAAATAAAGTATGATAAGCCAGGGAAACGCACTCATAGATCAATTCACCGTAACTGTGATAATTTGTTATCCATGGACTCCTTCTAAAAGAAACGTTTTAAATTATGCTAATTACTCTGGAGAGCAAGTCTTAGCCTCTCTGTGATCTGGGCTTTACAGACTTACCCACTGTCTCCCCCTCCCCCTCCCTCTGCATATTGTCTCCATTGACAAACACAAAATCCATGTGCATGCAGCCCAAGTTTCCTGCCTTTTAGGAAGTGTGCTCACCTCAGATATTCTGTCAAGCATTGAACTTCAAGTGCTGGAGAACATTTACCTAGAAAGAGAATCAAGTTAATATGTAGAGCAAGTACACAATACAGATGTCTGTACATTTTTGTAAGGATACCTGTCATGCTAATTTGTATTAAGGTTCAGGGACCAAGGGCAAAGATAAAAAAACCTAAACAACTGCAACAAAACTGATTTCAATAAAGTTTCAATCAGAGATCACTTTTCATTTTCTCAGCTGAGGTTTGGTTGCAAGGGGTAAGAAGAATATTAAAGGACATCTACCATCAGTTTAGTGATGGTAGATGTGTCAGTAAGAAGTTCCTGAGGAACATCGTTCTTCTTTAATTATAACTCTATATGCGGAAATATAGAGTTATAAAGGTTATGTAAATTAGCCTGGGGCACTCAGGCTACATCACCTAAGCGCCTACATCACCTGGAGCCTTCTGACTCCAACCCTACCTCCGTGCACATAGATAGGTGACGGGCAGGGACGCTACTGCTATGGTGGGAGTGCATACATTAAAATACTAGGCTCCCTGAGGTGCTCGAGTGACATAGCCTGAGCACCCCGGGTTATCTGCAGAACTTTTATAACTTTTATAATATTGAGTTATAATAAAAGAAGAAACTGGTTTTATTTACATCTGCAATGGAAGCTCCTTTTAGAACCACTGTCACCGCTTAACCCAATGGACCTCATTGGAAGTACATGGGGCTTTGTGGGACACTATTGATTTCTGCAATAAACAGAAACCACATTACTTTTTGTTTAGATGGATGAATCCCAGTGTGTAAACCTACGGTAGTTACAAGACATCTCTTTATCATTGCATAAAATGCTGAATAATTCATGAGAGTATGATTCTGATGCCATCGTGCTTATTGAATGCTGCCAAATGGGTGTGGACTGATGATGTCATCTCATTACAGGCAAATTGTCAACAACCTTTATATAGATTATACATGTTTCATGATATAGTTGATGATATATAGTTCAATGAAATAGCTACCCATATAAAATATTGTGCTTATACTCCAAGAGGCAGCTGAAAAAGCAAGTGAAGTATTGAGATTTTACGGAGTTTCTCGCTGGGAATACCCCTGTCTGTCATTGCCCATGTGTATTTTGTCACAATAGGGAGAATGATAGGAATTGTCTTTTTTTTCAGGGAACTAGTTATGAAGAATTGTTGGACAAACAGATGTACACTAATCTCTTCTGCTGTCTATTAGACGTGCTATGACGTTTAACATATGCAGTATATATAGTCTTTATTATTTCTACTACATTTTCACACTTGTTCTTTGCCAATTCTCACTGTTGTATGATGTAAACTATATGCATGTCATATCAAGCTGTGATGGAAGCCCAACAATGATGACTATGATGTGCTCTAATTTTAGTGTAGTGGTAACTGATGCAGATATAATTGTAAAGTGTCAATCCAGTCACTTGAAGATCTGTCTCCCCTCCTGGGGAGTCTGTTTTAGTAAATAATTCTTTGTAATAGCTATTTAGAAATATCTTCTCTTAGAAATATCTAGCAGGTAATTTATCAATAAAGGGTAACTAGGTGTTGTCAATCAAGGTATGTCCCTACACCCTCTACTGTACAAAATCTCGAAGACATGTAAGAAAAAATTATCCAAACTAATTTCCAACCACGGGCAGGAAGAGGAGAAGACGGAACTGTGGGGCCGGGTAGAAGAATGTACAGGTGAGTATAGAGGTTTTTTTTAAAGAGGGCCCTTTTGTGGACATTTCATTAATGATGGGTGATCTCTGCCATGGACAGTCTGTAAAAGGGGCCCTGCTATAGAAATGAAAAGGAGGGGGGGCATCTGCAGTTGACATTTCATGGCATCTGCTGTGGACCTTCTTTAAAGACGGCATCTGTTGTGGACATTTCTTTAAAGAGGGGAATCTGCTGGGGACATTCCATTAAAGCATTAGAGAGGGCATCTGATGTGGACTCTTCATTAATGGGTGTATTTGATGTGGACTCTTCATTAAAGGGGAAATCTTCTGGGGACATTTTGTTAATGGGAGCATCTGCCGTAGGCCTTTCATCAAAGGGGGGCATCTGCTGTGGCCATTTCATTAAAGGGAACCTACCACCACGAATCTACCTATAAAGGTAGATCAGGTGGTAGGTGGATCAATAGGACGTGAGGATAACCCTTTTAAGAGCTAACCATCACGTCCCCGCAATGTTTTGAAAAGTTTTATTGCCCAAATATTCAAATTTCCTTATGCGGCTACTGGGGCGTGGAGTAGCCGCATCTGAGGTTACACGGGGCGGCTACTCCGCGCTCCGGTAGCCTCTTTTCTCCTCCTACCGAAAATCTTCCTCGTCCGACAAATCTGCTGTCTGCGCATGCACAGAACAGCAGGCCCGCATCTGCGCGGTCACTGCTCCGAAGCCGGAGCTGCACAGGCACGGGCCTGCTGTTCTGCACATGCGCAGACAGCAGATTCGTTGGACGAGGGCGTGCAGCTCCTCGTAACTGCGCACCGAAGATTTTCGTTAGGAGGAGAAAGGAGGCTACCGGGGAGTGGAGTAGCCGCCCCGTGTAACCTCAGATGCGGCTACTCCACGCCCCAGTAGCCGCATAAGGAAGTTTGAATATTCGGGCAATAAAACTTTTCAAAACATTGCGGGGACGTGAGGATTAGCCCTTTAAAGGGCTATTCTCACGTCCTATTGATCCACCTACCACCCGATCTACCTTTATAGGTAGTTTCGTGGTGGTAGGTTCCCTTTAACAAGCTGGACATTTTATTAGCGTAGTGGCTGCTTTTCCTACCCTAAGGCTTATACTCAAGATCTGGTCTGGACAGTAGTCGGGGGTGGATGATGTCATGCAGTTAGGGAATGTGATTATAACAGCATGTTTGAAGTTCATCATTAAATTAGTTTTATGAACAGTACAAGGATATAAAGTATATCGAGTAGTACTTACATCCAAGCACATGTTTTTTGGACTCTGGGGGAGCCCTAGTCACGTGGGCAGCCCAGGGCCCATGGGACACTTAATACACCACTGACCATGACTGTGGTAATCTTAACCCAAAGAGGGACTAGCTAATGTAAATCTCAAGTAGAATAGTTTAGTTTCGCCCCTGGGACTGGTTAGTTAATTTCAGCTCCTATTGTTTCAAAAATTCTATATCTATTTGTGCTTGCAAATCACATCATAATGAAACAGTTTAATTTAATCAACGTATTTCTTGCATGTGGATAATAGACAGTGGAGAATATCTACTTGCTGTCATTACATAAGAAGCTAGTGGAAAAAAGGATATTGAAAAATTGATTGAAGATTCCAATTTCTCATTGAACCGTTTCAATACAATCTTATGATATGCTAACTATACCTCTTATCGGCTTCAACTCACAACCATAACAACATACATGACATGATACCAATAGTGTGAACCTACATTGTCTTTAACAGCTCACATCTCTTGTCACCAATATCCAGACACATCCAGACAAAGGGATAGGTAAGGAAGGACACATGAATGAATGTCTAACAGATGTTACAAAGAACCATAATCCATAAGGTGAGGTGAGCACTGAATCTACGCCAACTGTTGTGGCTCCATGAAGGAACTTTTTACTTTCATTCTACTCCTTCTTACTATTTTAAACAACTAATTGGCTGATCTTCCTATTTGTTAAAAATAACCAGCAAGCCGGTTTAGGGCTCCCAGATTTGGGAGTCCAGTGTAGCATATAAGTACATGCACAATGTGGCTAAAAAAGATGTGATAATCCCATTACATAAAGTCCAGTTTGAGACCATTACCTCCAGCTGTGTAAGGATATGATGGCAGTTTTATGGCCTCAAATAATTTTGCCTTGTAAACCTTTATTTTTATATCCAGGGTCAATCAGCCATTTGTAAAGAAAAAATAATGTTTTTACTTAAGTCATGTCTTCATTCCAGATTCTTTACCTTTATATTACCGGCAACTGGGAAAGTTTAACCAGGATCAAATTAAAAGCAGAACAGGTGAAACCATTTGTAAAACAATGATGATGTGTGACTAATGATGATGTGTTATTAATATGCATGTGAATTTTGTGGGCCCCTTGTACTAAAGTAAAGTAATTCTCACATGGTCTGCTACTATTTACTGTCTACCAAGCACGTTGTACAGTGGCTGTGTTTGGTATTGCACCTCTGACCCATTCACTTGATGAGACTGCCATGAGATAAATTGATGCAACTCCACAGGACTATAAAGCAGAATTGGCGTTCAAGGCACCTCTGAAACTTTTTCAGTGGACGCTAGGTGACTGATGTCTGGTGGATGATGGATAATGAATAAAAATACCTCTTCAAGTCTTGTAATGTATGTTTACATTTTTTTTTGTTGATGTTGTTCTTTTTGTATAAACTGGTCATTACTATATGCCAATGCTTAGATGAAAACAAGCACACTAGAACTGCCAATGCTGGATGAAATAAACTAAGAGCAGGCGGCCAGATCTCCGACACTGGCTCATGCTGTAAGAAAAATATAGTGTTGTTTGCCAGGCATGTTAGACAAATATCCCTACCTTAAGCCACCTCTTGGTTGGCTTATTTAACATCAATTTTGCATCCAAATATTAGCACAGTTGTGGTACATAATCAAACTCCCTTTCTAGAAAGTGTCTAAAACACATAAATATACTAAATAAACCAATAATAATTATTTTTATTATTGTGTCACATGATATCCAAAGACCAAAACAGATAGATCCTTTAGAGACCAGTGAACAAATGCTGTAACTCTGTGCCTGACATCAGTTCTGGTATACAGTAGCTCTGTGCCTGCCATTAGTTCTGGTATACAGGAGCTCTGTGCCTGGCATCAGTTCTGGCATACAGTGGCTCTGTGCCTGGCCTCAGTTCTGGTATACAGTAGCTCTGTGCCTGGCATTCATTCTGGCATACAGTAGCTCTGTGCCTGCCATTAGTTCTGGTTTACAGTAGCTCTGTGCCTGGCATCAGTTCTGGCATAAGTGGCTCTGCGCCTTGCATCATTTCTGATATACAGCAGCTCTGCGTCTGGTATCAGTTCTGGCATAGAGTAACTCTGCTACAGGCCTCAGTCCTGTGCCCGGCGTCAGTTGTGGAATACAGTAGCTATATGCCTGGCGTCAGTTTTGGCATACAGTAGCTAAGTGTCCCTGGTTTATCATACTTGATTTTGATGGTAAAGTAACAATAAATATAGTACTAGACACAGAAGCATTGACATAAAAAATTCTTGTGCACCTTTCATCACCCACTGCCCGATGTCTCCAGACAGAGAGAAAATGCTGTGGTGGGTCACCGTTCCATACAGAGATTTGCTGAAATGCCATATCCAAATGTTTCCCGTGTTTTGGGAGACATCAGGAAATGAAACGCATTGATAACCTAGTTGGTGCCATAGGAATGGTTGATTACCTCTTTCATGTTAATACACAGCCCTGTACAGTAGTCATTCTGCATCTATTCTTGATGGGCTTAAAGGACTGTTCATTGCAGTTTGGAGGCGGTTTTAGACATAATGAAAAAAGTGGCATTTGCAGATATTCTAAAATGTAAGAATTAAATGTAGTGAGTTTAGATGGACTCTGCATCCTACATCCTACATTTTCATTAGCTGTTGGCTGTTTTGGTGATGCATATGTGTGTTTTCATGGTAAAGGAGGAATAAGCTGCTGAAAGGGGCTTACTTTCCTGAAGGATAAAGGATTGGACATGCTGAAATTATACATGTCCATCTTCTTCCCTCTATATGAATAGAATAGACATTTGTCCAGTGTGTCATATACAAGAATTCATTCCCTGTCATTGCTCTCATTAACTCTCTGGGGCAGATTTACTTACCCGGTCCTGTCACGATCCCACGGTGCGTTGTCCCACGAGGATTCGGGTCTGCCACGATTCACTAAGGTCGTGCGTCCAATTTCCTGCATGTGTTGCTTCCGTGCTGAGGTCAGCCGGAGTTCACCTTCATCTTTCTGGTGCACGTGAGTGCTTGATCTTGTGACAAAATTTTGTTTAAGCAGCTCCTAGTGCTTGATCAAATGCCGCAGTGTTAGAGTGATAGCGTTACCGGAAACACTGATCAAACACTGGGGCGGGGTACAATGTAATTGTCGGACAGCTCGCAAAGCTGTCCGATGTATTCATGAGGGGGTGGGGTTGGGGGGTGGCTAGGGGCGGTGACTGCCGCCTAGCGCGCGGCAGTCACTGCCGGCCTATGGAGCGAACGGAATACATTGGATAGCTTTGCAAGCTGTCCGATGATTACACTGTACCCTGCCGCAGTGTAAGATAGCATTACCGGAGGTTTCCGGTAACGCTATCACTCCAACACTGCGGCGTTTGATCAAGCACTAGGAGCTTCTTACTTTAGTAAGCAGCTCCTAGTGCCGAAAATTTAGGTGACAGGTCCTCTTTAAATTCTGCGGTTTGTCCGAATCGAATGAGTTGTCCAATGGCACCGATGCACCACAATCTGATCGTGTCCGCCAAACACACAGGGCAATTTGGTGCAAAATGGAAAAATTCGGGAAACTGGACGGAATCGCGGTCCGCGGACCCTTAGCAAATCAGTCCCATTAAGTTCATTAGTTTTGTAAAAGTTAATCTCTGTAAACGCTTGAAGACATGAAAATGTTTTATTTACAGCACATTTGTCTTATATTAAGAATGAAGATTCCTCTGGTAATAAAGCAAACAGTAAAGAGACAAGCTAACAAAGAAATGTTGGTTCATATGAAGAGAAGAATGGCCGCTCCATGTAATGGTAGTAAATCCATCTTTGGCGCTCATTTTTGCCCACATACTTTGGATCTGCTGGCTTTAAGTGGTGAATATGGACTAGGACAAAGAAGATTCAAAGACCAAAGGAAATAAAAAATAAAACGTAAGACATATAAGACAGACTGGATAATCCTCTTGGGTTGTTTTCTGCAGTCTGGATTCTATTTATCCAGGAGATTGTGAAAACAATTGTCCTAGAAATTCATGTTATTATTGCTTTAAATTGTGTCAAAATGTGTTTACTGAGCGGCATACAATGGTTACATAATATACTAGAAAAAAAACACAACTTTACAGTGAAGATATAAAAAAGAATGGTGCACATGCCATTCTGTGAATGAGCGGATTTATTTATGAAGGCAGCATGCTGGGGAAATCTGAACTACCTTAAAAGCAGACAAACCGGCATTGAAAATGTTAATTACCGTCTACTACTTGTTCAAAAGTGACAGAGAAGTTTTTGGAAGTGGCTCATTACCACGATAACTGTCTGGCGTCAACCAGATGCTTATCTATCAGCAGCACACTGTGCAAACTGAACCCTAATTGTCAACAATAATCTGCCATGTAGGTACAGTATGTCTGCAATACCCAACCACAATCCAAATTTAGGATTCAGGAACTTTATGATGACTAGGTCTGACTAGCGCTATATTCCTTTCTATGGCAGTGAAGCTATCCTGGAAATCCCAAAAAGATGATTAGTGGATTTGGTGGAAAGACATTTCCACCATCATGTTATGCACATGGGACAGTCCAACAACTGCAGATCCCCATTTACTTGGTCTCTGGGGATGACACTTTTAAGACCCTACAGCAGCAGTCCCCAACTGCCATGCACTGGCCCAAGAATCGGCTTTGGAACACCCAGTCTCAGGTCATGGCCAAATAACAACCAGCTTTCCTGGCTTCCCCTAAGCAGCAAGGAGTCTTCCCCTTGTCTCCTGCTGCTTACGGGAAGTGTATATATTATAAATTTTATACACATATAAATATTTTTTTTTAAAAAACGAAAAGCAGGTTGGGTGGGTTGAGCGGTTTGGGGCACAAATGGAGAGGAGGTAAAGACAGGAGGATATTTTAGATGTGTGGAGGGACTATGGACAGGATGGTATCATTTCCCCTGTTAGGTGGGGCTACATAAAAGGAGGCATTATAAGAGGGGCTACAGATAAGGGGGCATTATAAGAGGGGATACAGAAAAGGGGCACTATAAAGTGGGCCAGCAGGAAAGGGGACATTATAAAGGGATCTGCACCAGAAAAGAGGCATTATAAAGTGGGCAGCTGCATTAGAGGGGGCATAATATGGGTTGGGTTTATAAAATTTTATTTCACTTTACCTGGCTGCAGAAGCCTGTGTCCCAGTTTCCTCATGTATTCTAACTCTACTCCACACTCATCCAGCTCCCTCTGCCCCTCACCTCTTCCTGTCAGGTGCATGGAGAAGGCAGGGAAGGGAGGAGGAATGACAAGGCTGAGACACAGGCACACACAGATAGCTGTGGCTACCCCCCCTCTCCAGTGATTTACCAAACACTTCTGGCAGAGAGCCAGGTATTGTGAAATAATGTTTTATGACGTAGTGGTAGTATTCAGAATGCTGACTGGTGTAACGAGGATATTTGATAAAAGTGTAGTTTGGGTGCCATTTCCCTTTAAAACACTGAACTGATTTTACACATGTGAGCACATTAGGAGTTGCCAGGAATATAATTAAGAATGATTTACTGAGGTGAAGAAAGAAAAACTAGCTGCCAAATTGTAATGCACCACTCAGTGAGGTCAATTCTTTAAAATACATTTTATTTTTATATTGTTCTGTATTCCAGCATCTAATGATCTAATTTTGTACTATTCTGCCAGGTGTCTATGTACTGGGCTGCCAAAATAGTGCGCTCTAGTTCATTGTCCTTCCACAAAATTTATAATAGATCCACTTTATTTACCACTGATCTTGTAAAAAAGAATGAAAATATTTACACAGACGAGCAGTGGGCGCGGGGAGTGGGCCGGTGCAGGGCGTTACTGTCCCCACTTGCTGCAGCCGGCAAATTTTCACATGTAAAAAGTCGCCAGCTGTACTTATTTCTATGCCAGCCAGGGCCTGGCGTAGAGATAGATGGTACACAGGAGCGCTTGCGTATGATAAATAAGCCCCATTGGTTCACTCTGGGCTACCAATGATTCTACTACATGTGTCCCTGGCATTACATTTCTTCAATGAACCCAAGAATTTGGTGGGACTGGACCATCTATGGTGTATAAAGGTGTTTTTCAGAGTTTTCCTCAGACAGATGGTTTATGTCAGAAAGACTAAATTGTAATATGCCCTAATTGAGAGTGGCAGCAAATTTCCCCCTTGTCCTTTAAGAAGACATCTATGTCCCAGACTGGGAAATCAGGAAGAATAGAAGGTGTATGGCTAGCTGAAGATATTATTGGAAAAAGATCTCTAAATCTGCATATTGTTGAACATTTATTAGCTCATATCTCCCAACACAAAAGGAACAACCATCATTTGTTTTCTGGCTGGAGCTTGACTCAGTATTTTGGAATATCTTGTAATTCTGGTTTATGTTGATATTGTAAATTGTAGTCGAATATAGATTTTCGCATTAAGCACACATATTCTGTGCCTAAAGCTATCCTTGTGGAAAGAGTTTACTAAGTCACACCCAAACTTACATGAAATGTACATATATCAATTTGAAAAATTCTGAAATTCATGTGATATTGGGCTTATTTGGGTGTAGCTCAGGTGTGGATGTGAAATGTGTTCAAATTATGTGATTTAATTGAAAGTGTGGCAATATTTCAATTCTTAAAACTTAGAAAAAATTAATTTTCTTACACATCCACGTTTCTCTAAGAAGATAAATGGTTTGTCCAATATTGTATTTCTATACAAATTTACGATTTCTTAGGAGACTCTTGCTGTCACTGAATTAAAACATTTATTGTAGCAGCATTGAAGTGACCATATAGAAATTTGGAATATTCGAAGTTGCTGTCTTCTGTTTTATAATTACATAAGAGCTTATTCAGGCACAGTATATACTGTATACCAGGCTGCCTGAACATGTACTTGCTTCTGAAACATCTACATCATGAGGAGAACCTGGTATTGTATCTATTCAGGTGTAAAGGTCAAAAATAATAATAGAAGTTAATAGAAGATTGATTCATTTTTCTGCAAACTTACAAGGGTTGAGAACACAAAGGACACCTATCATTATCAGCAATGGAAACATTTGGAGGAGCAACGCAGGACTTTCTAGAAACTAAAGAGTTAATAGTGAGTGAACCTCCACTGAAACTTGCACCTGGCTGCACAAAGACAAGAAGGCCAGAGGTCAAGCCTAGGCATTAAAATACAGAATAAACAGGCCTTTCTTTAGCAGACAGAATCCCTGCAGGGTGTTACCTTATTCCTTGTCTATCCCTTCTTTCACTAGAGTGTTACCCATAATGCAATAGACCCAGCACTTAACCCTTCTGCTAGAAAAATGAGGGGTCCAGGGCGCTGGTCTGAAATGTTTGTATTACTTGCGCCTTTTAAAAGGACTAGTTGGCTTATCTGAATGCAGTGGGAAAATAATGACCTTTATCTTGAAGAAGTGAATGCCTGCATTTTGGCTCATCCATCTGATTGATGATGGTGTCTAAATTACATCTAGGTGACAGCATGAGAGAGCAAGGTGACCAATTGGTAGGGGAAGGAGAACTGCAGAGCAGGCAAGTTTACATTGTACAACCAAATCATCCCTTTTATCTTTCCGGAGTATAAAGAAATAAATCTTACTCTTGCAATTTTTTTTATTTACCGGAGACAAAGATGCAGTTCCATGCAGCACGATCACCAGAGAGAAGGTGTGCATGTAGAGAGGCTAAAGTAAGCAATAAGAGGCTGTATAACTCTACTAAGAAGCTGATAACAGCGGTGCCAAGAATCCCACCCTAGAATATCAATATGCTGATTCCAAGTAACCTTTTCCATACTGCCAGACTGCAATCCTACCGTGGATAAGAATCAGACCCCCCTATACACATACATTATAAGAAGCATACTGCATTCGTTACATTATATTTACAAAGATGAATAATATTGCACACAAGAAAATACAAACAACTACTTATACCACCCAGACATAGACCCTTTTAGTCTCCATCCAGTGAATTGGGCCATGATTCTGTATACTGTATGCACCTGGGACCTTCCTGACACATATGGGAACCCAGCTTACTTCAGGTGAGTAGCTGGAAGCTTCTGGTCCCCAATGTAGCCCCTTCATCTGGCTAACCAAGGCGTTGGATACATGTATCATAAGGGAAACACATTTATGTTTGAGAAGTGAAAGAACTTTGTCATAACTCTGCCTGCTTCTTTGTAAGACTATTTTCCATGTGCTTGGATGAGACTTCAGGTATTGAAAACTGCTTGTTTTAGACAATCTCAAGGAAGATAACATTGAATCAGATGACACAACGTACTAGATGTACAACAGCGGAATGGAGACTGCAGCAGCCAGCTATCTTCTAGTGTAGTCCTCTCTAAATGAGGTTTAGCACTGACAAATCTTATTCCCTGGATAGGGGATCAGAGTCTGATCACTGGGGGTCTAGTGGATGGGATCTCCCTTGATCACAAGAACTGGTGTGCACATGAACTGGAGATGTGAATGTATCACCATCGCCACATTAACTTCAACAAGACTCAGAAGATATGTTCTACTTTGAGACACAGCTGGACAAAAAAGGCCCAACAGAGTTCAAAGAAAACAAGGCGTGTTTGATCGTGGCATGCATACAGCGCTTCTGCTCTATCGTAAACCATTCTCAAGTTTAGAAACAATGACAAAATCATTTTAATAGCAGAAGTGGAAGACCTTTATGAGGCGTAGATACCACTGCACCATTTGCATGTATGAAGAGATAGCATTCATACATAGGGTAGGTATCTGATATCATTGAAATCTGCATATTATACTTTGCTTATGTATATGCACTAAATATATGTGATGATTAAGTATACCACTACATCTGGAAAAGGATTGGTATCCATGGACCTGACACTTTTATCTAGGAGTCAGACTGTGTGTAATACATGATCATTTTAGTCCACGTGTCCTACTCCCTATACTGATTCTTATCACATGTAGACTTGTGAATGGGGCCTGGCCACCACATGCAAATCCTCACTGATAAAAAGTTATTCATAGACAAGAAATGCATATGCAATCCAGTAAGAAGAAGATAAGAAGCTGAAAAGGGCAGGAAATGAGAGCGAAATGGATGGCCTGAAATAACCCCAATGGAAAAGTTGCTTACTAAAATGCCTATTACCATGTCATTTGATACGGTAGGGCTGCATATTTTAAAAACCTACATAATATAGACTCTATTGTATCCAAGAGAATGGTACATACACAGCAGTCGGGGTCACTGAACGATTACTGGATATCTCAACAAACAACTCTTTTCTATGTTTAATTAAATGGTAAATTCCAGATATGAACACACAAAATCTTAGTACACAGATCTTTGACTATTATCTGCATGTGATGATGAGAAATGTAGGATCCATTGCATTTCCATATTGCAAAACATCCTGTGTATGTACATTATACATTGTATTATCGAACATTGTTATATGTCTATGGGTACTCAAAGCAGCAAATAATGTCCTACTCAAGAGATCAAATATACAGTTTAAAGGCAGCTCCAATTACCTCCCCCCATAACACTTATGTCTCTATCCCTGCAGGAGTGGGGGGCAAGGAAGTCATCAATACTATATAAGGGTATATTCACAGATACCAGATTTGTGACATCAATTTTTTGCCAATAAAAGACTAATTCATATATCCGGATTGAGAAGATTTTGCAGGACTCAGATATTTGCATCCATCACAGACAGAGTGGCCATGTGTGAACATTCCCTAATTGTTATGTGTCATAGGAAGGCAAAGGGAAAGATAAATACAGCTGTCGATGCATGATGGACGTAGCTAACAGCACCTTAAATCTCTTTTTTAGGTCTCTATGAATGACTTGAGAGGGTGAGGATAGTAGTGTGATATTGAGTCATATCCAAGTTTATTTACGTGGTTTACATGCCGCTTAACACCTCCCTAATTTCAGAGTAAGTACACACAGAATAGTGCAAACCCAAACTATGTATGTTCATACACTTTAAATCCCAGTATTATTAGCCAATCAATTAATTACGATTATTTGGTAAAACATTAAAGGAAATACTTCAACAGTTGTGATCATATAAAGCTGCAGACAGTGTTTGGTGTACTGGCCCTGGAGATCGGAGTACTCTTTACTGTGCTGTTCCACAGCCCCTCTCCTCTGTAAAGAGTGTTAGTTGTATCAAGATTTGGATACTTACAGCAGTCACTCAGGGCAGAGCAAATAACAGAAAGCTCTTCAGGCTCTAAGACACACCCAGAGCACAGGATCTGCAAATCTGGATGAAATGTTCACTTTTCACAGTCCTGCTGCTACTTACTAAACACACAAAGTTATGGTTACACACATCTTCAGGGCCTACACCTAGCACTGTCTGCAGTTTATTCAGTTTAAAACTGATAACTGATTAACAGATCCTTTAAGAAGGATGACCATGTTTTTTTAGTTGGTTCTTAGTAAATGTAGTGTTCAGAAGGGTCAGAGAGTAAAGCTTTCGCAATAAGTTGTCAATAAGCACAAATAGGATAACACCTTGTCTTATCATATGTATCATAGACAATATCAAAATTGTATGATGTTCAAAAGGTAACTTGTCTGTACATTAGAGTAAGTGAAGGACTAACTTGTTCCCCTTTTCTCAACCAGGAGGCTGAATTACAAGACCACATTGTTAAATGTTCTTTCTTGCTACACTAATTATATTTCTTGTTATTTATTGAATTTCAGGTTTTCCCTTCTTTATTATTTATTATGTTTTATATACTTTTTTATTTTGCAAATGCTTAATCATTTCTTTTAAATCATGGGAATTGCTGAAAAAGAACAAAGGAAAATGGACTCAGGGCAGATAGTCGACAAAGAACTCTCTTATTTTCCAACACGAGTCAAATTAGAATTGAAAATGTGGTGTTGATTTAATGCATCTGAATCTATAATAAGTTCATGAAGAAAGATGTCATTGAAACAAGTGATCTCATGTGAATAAGACATAAGTTGTCATGGGGAGCATCATTTCAAAGGAGAAAACGGAGCACTGCCGAAGAAATTAGATAAATATAAGCTGGATAACATACACCTCTATATGTTCAAAGGCCTCTACAGATATGACAGTTATCCAAATAAATGAAACTTTTTGTTGCTAACCATCGTAAAAGATAATTAGGGGCTAGGGAACTACCTTTCATTTTGTCAAGGTGGAATGTTAACTTGATTTAAACATTAAGTCAAAGTAAGAAGGAACAGTAGTAGGGAATATGAATATATGTACTTCATATATTGTACTTCAAGACCTATAGCAATGGGCCAAAGGAAGAGTAGTTTGCTCAGAGTGTAATACTGGCTAGAAAATTGTGTTCTTACTTCTAAAGACTCCTATGATCAAGAACATGTGCCATAGACATCCAAACATTGATTGGCATACACAAAGGTTTGGGTTGGGTTAGTTTGGAAGTTACTCATCTGTTATGTAAAAGAAATATATTCTCATACAAATTTCTTAGGAGTTTCATTTTGGTTTGTCAACATGCCAGCAAATCCCCAGTGGAGTAGGCTCCAATATAAGAAGTTATGAGCTGTGTGCAATAGTTGGTCTGGTATCTGGGGCTTAACTTCACTGTTGGCAGATCATATTAGTGAATCGATGCACAAGTCTGTTCTTTTAACATACTAAACGTTGGCTTTGTAAAAAAGTCCTATTTGTCACCATTTTCACTGCCCATATGTACAAAAAATGTCAGTGAAAAATTTGGACAATGGATGGCATCCAAGCGACCTCTATTAAAAATGGAGGGTTGTTAGGATACACTTTAGAAATTCCTGTCAGACAGATGCACCTCATCTGTTAACTATGGTTACACGGATACAGAATGGATGCCAAATTGATGCAAGTTGGCTGTTAAAAATGCACATTAATGTTCACAACTGAGAATTTGTCATTGGGGAAAAGGCGGGTACCCATTGTTGGTATGGGTTGCCTAGGGCCTGCCAGTAGCATCCATTCTTGGGGCCCACCACAGCACAACTATAGGGAAATAATGTCTATTTCCCATTGATAAATTCTAAAACATATAAGACACAAATTTATTCTAGTAGCAGCTTGCATCTTAATGATTGCCTAGACATAGGGAGGCTGAGATGCTGTATAGTGCCCAAACATACCGTACAATGATTAAGCTGCTGTATGCTGAATAACTGTACAATGGGTATACACTTTGAAGTGCTACTCATGCACTGGCTCGGGGCCCACCAAGAGATTCACCTGTGGGCCAGTTCAAGCATTGCTCCCACAAATATGATGATCCACTTGTTCTAAAGAAATTGAGATATTCCACCCGATTCTTATGGATATAGTGAAGTTTAGAGTAAAAATAATTACAGAATTAACATGATTTCAAGGAGAAGCTACAACACCACAGAGATGATTGCTTCTCGAAGTCTCTCTGACACTACCATATGTATGGTTGTTAAGGAAACGGAGGACCTTTTATGCTTTTTAACTTGTAAATAGTAAAGAAATGACATCAATTACATCTAGTGTAACAAAAGTCAATAATCACCCTTAACCTCCATGGATGGGTATAAAATAAAATAAGTGGGTTCCTCCTTCTCATAGACTACAACTAGTGTGATCATTAGAATGGACGTTTTCATCCATTGCACAGCATTTCATTCACACTATATAAAACAGGCAAAGGCACTTTTAAGCAGCCATCTGTTAGAACCGCACAAGACACATTTCTGTATTTGTTATGTGATATGTCAAGTTACTTCTAACACCCTGCAAAAGTTCACGATGCTTGCAAAGAACACTCCAATATCTAAAACAGTCACCATCCGCTAAAATAAAAAGTTCTCTTTCATCACTTATGAAGATCCTGAAATCTTTGTTTCTCTTGCACGAGTGAAGCACAGAGTGAAAAAAACAAGCTCCTGGGAATAAAAGAGCAAGTCTCCCTCGCACAGACAGCGAGGAGCAGGACTGCTGAGCCAGCAGAAAGAGCTCATTTTAATCTTTTATGGCCCACTGCAAATATACTTTAGCAGATTCATTTTATGTGCGTAATACACCAAATGAAGAAGCTCCCTATTATTCTTCCAGTTCCTTCACTTCTTAGAAGCCTAAACTTATGCATTTAACTCAATATGTGAACTTTCAGGACTTTGCAGCATTTGTAGTTTGCATACACGTTGTTCCTGCCTTGAATCTTCTTTACATCATCTCACACATAGTATTACATTTATTTTAATGCTTTTTGGCACTTATTTTGTGGTCTTCTTTGTTGAAAATTTAACTCCAAAAATCGTGGTCCCTGCCCTATATGGGGATAGAATGAGTAATTGTATTAAAGTGAGGGTAAAAAAACATCCATATGCCAAAGAGAAAAAAAATGACATTATTGGTTGAATTTATAAATTTTGTTGACTTTGGAGGCATTTATTAAAAAAAAAAAAACAAGGTGAACCTACCATCCATAAAAAATGCCAAAAATGAAGATGTATTTCCCAGGGAAAGTTATTATTTTGCCAACTAGTCACATCTTGTTTACCTCAAAAGCGGTCAAATAAATCCTGAATGAGTAAAACCATGATCATTAAAAAAGGAAAAAAATAGTCAGCGCTCCAAAATATGCACATTCATTCAACACTTGAACCATATTACCAGAAATTTCACAGTATCCTTACTTAAAAGTCATTGGTTCGAAGAAGCGTGTGTAAGCCTGAACCGGCCTATCTCCATGGACACACCTCCCTCCCTGCTGCATTGCCAATAAAGTTCAACGTAATGACGGTGACATAAAAGTATTGACGCTTGTGATTCAACATTGGTGTACCCAGTGTTACACTCAGCCTTTGTTTTAATGTTTTAATGTGGCCAGCTCATGAATTTATCTAGCTAAATCTGCTCATACATGTTTCTTTGCGTGTGAATGAGTAAAAGGGAGTAAACTGCATTCAGACACTTCTTATCTCACTTAAGAACAAAATGATTGGACATGTGACAATCTGACAGCTCTACCCTTATCTTTCTATATATTTCCAGTTGGTTGTAAGTTAGGACACTAACTGAGGGGTTTGTCTGCTATTATCCCAATGGGCCACATTTACTAAAGCCCCTATGACAGGACTATGTTGGACTTTGCATAATCTTTTTGGTGGAAACTGCTTGCATACGTATTTCTAAAGTGTCCGAGATACATTTCTGGGTAACGCGCTGCACTATACCCGGTGCGACACAAAATACTGCACTGCAGCGGGTATTCCGGTGCACAATCGGACCGTGCGCCACATTTATCATGCAGAGTCCAACAGAATTGTGTTGCATGGCCATGTTGAAGGTGCACCAAAAAAAAGTTGGTGCACTCTGTCAGAGCAGTGCAGGGGGCACCAGATTCATCAAGAACTTGAGACACATTTGATGAATCTATTTATAGAAATTCATAGGACACCATAATAAACTCTTTCTAAAGGACAATAATGGATATACTAAACAAGAAAAAGAAGTTGTCCACGCATTGTTAAATGAAGGATCATGTGATAGATGGATGACAGGGTGCACTACTGCCAGGACCCCATCAGATGTAATCTGTTAGTAAACTTAGCAGCTAATTCTCCTTTTCCCCGAAGCACTAGCTCAGGGAAACTTAAAAACTCCACACTGCACATTGAGGCTGTCCAAAGAGACACATATATCGACATGGATTTATCACCACATTGTCTGGTTTCTTGTACTAAGTTTGAGACTTTTTGACAAAAAGACTTAAAAAGTAGAACAAGAAATCAGACAATGTGGTAGTAAATCCCCCATTATACATTTTTTCCATTGTGTCTAAAATACAGGAGTCATAAAAAAAGACAACATATTCTAAGAAATCCATATTTGAGTACCAGCAAGTAGGTTCCCTAAAAAGGTCAAATCTGCTTATTGTGGTGGGTTCTAGCTAGCATCAAAACTTTGTATGTTACATAGGTTGGAAAAAGATACTTGTTCATAATGTTCAACATTTCTCATGCCTAACCATTTCATCCAGAGGAGGTAGAAAACCCAACTGGCCTCTACAGCCAAAAAAACCTTCTTTAACCCCCTAAAACAGTTTCAGATATCACAGGGTCACAAGTGAAGAGCTTATCCCTGCCACTGCTTTAGGTAGAGAAAAAAGGTTTTGGCAAATGTATACAGGCGCTAACCACCGGTATGGAGAGTCTCTCATAGGGTAGTAGTTTCTTCAGGAATCCTATACCGGACACAGTCAGCTGCACCTCTAGCCCAAAAAAGGAAACAACCGGTTTCAAATGTAGGGGACCGGTAGTACAACATATAAAGAAAAAAGGTTTTGGCTAATCTATATGGGCATGAACCACCGGTATGGAGAGTCAGCAGAAATAATCCACTGGCATGATTCCAATATAGTCAGGTTCGAATAAAATAATACATTTAATGTTTAAAATCCAATACATATAGTGTTAAAAGACATAAAACCAAACAAAGTATGACATATAAAATCCTTTTTTTCAATATAACACTATAACACACTATATGTGTTGGATTTTAAACATTAAATGTATTATTTTATTCGAACCTGACTATATTGGAATCATGCCAGTGGATTATTTCTGCTGACTCTCCATACCGGTGGTTAGCGCCCGTATAGATTAGCTGAAACCTTTTTTCTTTATATGTTGTACTACCGGTTCCCTACATTTGGAACCAGTCGTTTCCTTTTTTGGGCTGGAGGTGCAGCTGACTGTGTCCGGTATAGGATTCCTGAAGAAACTACTACCCTATGAGAGGATTATATGCATACTAGCCAAGGAGGCTTATGATGAGCACCCCATTTGGGACATCTCTTTTATTATTTCCATTGCCTGGAGATATCACCCGAGGCACCGCCCTCCGTTGTCTCCTTTTTGTATATACTGCTTTGGGTAGGAGTCTACTACTCTAACTGTAGAGATTCCTTTCTTACATTGATTTTGATTCCCATTTCTTCCACCTCTCCTTCTCTATTGTCTATCTTTGACCACCATATTAATACTAATAATAAAATCCCATACTATGGTCACAAGTAATTGTTTTGTTATTCACAGGAGCTATTGCCAAAGCAAACTCTGTCTGCTATGTTTATGTCTTCAACCTCAACTCCATTTCAACCATCAAAATCATCCAAGTAATAAACTAATAAAGAGATGAAGCACTAGGAAGTTTGTTTCCATAAGCTGCATGAAAATCCATTTATCCTGATAGCAGCAGTCATTTACAGAGATGAAAAACGCAATGGCCATAGGCTGTAGAGTTAATACACATATTAATATTAAAGCAAAATATTTTAGAGCACCATTTTAAAACAGGTTGCATGTGGATATAGTGTGACATTTGGAAGGAAGAGGTAACGTTAGGACTCCATTTAGGGGGGTTTATCTTTCCAATCAAGATATTCAGTAACATACATCAGCCTATATACAAAATCTCACAATGTCACTATAGGATCTGTTATGGTTTCCCATGTCCTAGCTGTTTTCTCTTCCAAAGTCCCCTCCATGTCTGCTTTCATGCTAAATTCTACCTAGCAGGCACAGGGTAATGAGATCACAGCGGTAAGAGGAGTCATCTGGCTCTGTTTTGCCTTGCGCCTCAATCTTCAAGCAGTTCTAATTTTCAGAGGATCTGCATAAGTCACTGGATGAAATCATTTGATAAAAAAGGAACTTACAAAACAGAGGGGGATGAAAGAAGTACAGATTGGAATAGACATCATAAAAGGTTTCAAGCCAGCGTCTGGTAGAATATTATTTATTCCAAAACATGTTACGGGATGCTTATGTCTAGAGTATTACACGGTCCGGAATATCTAGAACCTTTTACTCCCTAAACATTCTCTCTAGTAATGTATAGGGGATGCGCATCGCTCACAATGATCGTGGCAGTTATAGTGTGTAGAAAAATGTACTTGTGAATTTTTGTCAAATCTGTGCACCTTACATAACTAATCCAGAAGACAAAAGGGGATTCCACTATGACTGCACATTGACGAGTTTACATCTACATAGGAAGCTCCATTTGGAATCACTGACTTCAGTGATCCATCATATTTGCACTATTATTTCTAGTAAAATGATGGACAGCATGACAAGACCAGATGGATCCCTGTTCATGTGACACATCCAGCTTTATTTAGTTTTTGATGTGGGAGCATTAAACCCGAAATGCAGATAAATACAGTCATTAAAATCACAGCAATTAGGGATAAAAATTATTAGTATATATGTATTATGCAATTTGATATATAGTGAGACCCACATATACACATACAGACACATGTACACCCTTATATACACACACATGTACACCTACATACACATACATGTACACCCTCATATACACACACATGGGTAAGACAGTCTCCAACTGTTACAGACACATAAAAACATATACGAAGAGAAACACAGATTTCTTCATATCATATATACACACACAGAGACAATGGGGCACATCTATTAATGGTTTTGTTTTACTTTAGCAATCTCAGGGTTTTTTTTCATTTGTGCCCGTGTCATCCCCATAAAAATCACATTTTTCTGACATGTGGGAGTTTTTTTGTCGCTCAGTTTGGGTGCAGCTTTTGAATCCCAACACTTTTCCTTCACTTCAAGTTTCCCAACCCTTTATTAGGCGCATAATAAGACCAACGAAAAGCAAGTCCACCAACTTCTAAACCCGTTCATGAATGAGGTATTTCATCTCTCATTTGTTGTTACGGTGCACCAAATACATAAAGGCCACAATATGAAATCACAGTGCAAAACACTGCTAAAATCGGGTGCCAAAAAACAACACCCACAACCAAAAATAATAAATGTGTGCTTGTCTTGAAGTAACAACAAAGGTGCAAGTACTTCTAGAAGAATATGCAAGGTGGCACTTGACACAACAAAGAGGGAAACATTGTCAATGTTATATTAATATGTCTAAGACTAAGATCAGAATATCAGAAGTGTAACTTCACACTAGTATTAAGGATCTGACCAAAGCCACTTTATTTTGGAATTCTTAGGTCATTTAAAAAATTAGAGAATTCTGAATGCATCAAAATTGGTCAAAATTGATTTGATCAATCCAATTTGAGAAATCCCTGGTATATGGGGCAATTTTGTGTGGTGACCAGTCAATTCAATGTTGCGTGTAAATAAATTAAATAAATTCATATATATATGCAACCAATATAACTGAAATGTAGTTTTGAATGTATAAGTAGTAGTGGAGGATTCCCAGGCAGGCGGGCGGGCAGGCAGGCAGGCATTAGAATACTGTCTGCTTTCTGGTTAAACATTAAGTCTGGGTGCATGGCTACATTCCAGACAGTCTGAACCTCCACGGATCACTCTGTCGGCATTCAGGTGTCTCCAACATAGTGGGTGATGGAAGGGGGTGGGGGAAGGCAG
The DNA here is from genome assembly GCF_040894005.1 of Engystomops pustulosus. Lineage (NCBI taxonomy): Eukaryota > Metazoa > Chordata > Amphibia > Anura > Leptodactylidae > Engystomops > Engystomops pustulosus. Next base: position 53,972,758 of record NC_092420.1, on the reverse strand, counting down.
ACGGTAACACTAAACAGACAAAGAAAAGAGGAGGGAGCTGTAATATATGGATTTTAGAAATCATTCTCCTTTTCAAGTGACTTCTATGCTATGAGGACCGCAGTACCTCACTAGTCACATATAAGATTAATAGATATCGCTGTACTTTTGTAAAATACACATTATATAGTAAGAATGACCATGTCTTAACGTCTATGCATTTCCTCCAATGTTATCTCTTTACTGCAGGTTTTACAATTTCCATCATTACTCAATGCAACCACTCCCTATATTACATCATGTTCTCAATAGATCTGCTTGAAGCCCAATGAGGGATAAAACACCATATACAGCCAGCACCCCTATCTTCATATTTTATGGATATTTTGGCCACTAGAAGTGCGTTACATTGACCCCAAAAAGATTCCAAGGTCTGTTTTTGTAAAATCTAACTTCAGACATTTAAAGATGATCTGAGTAAACTGCTACTCATCATTGGCATCCGAAACCAGGAATGACAATTAACTCTTCAACTCCCAAGGGCCACCATTTCTACTCTTAATCTGTGACTTCATTGTGTTGATATCATAGAGCTCATATAGTATTTACCAATATTAAATATTCAATATTGTGGACATTTTACTATATCACCTGTCTGCACTTTGTAGTAATTATGTACTGATTTATTACATTTACTATAGAGAACAAACCAGAAATCACACTCTCTACTTGCATCATACAACACCAATGTGTGAGAGAGGCAACAACTACTCACAGGTAGTCAATTTCATCTTGTAGAAATATAAGATAAAAAAGAGCAAAGACCTAGAATCCTGATTTTAGTAAAGTTATTTTATTATACTTCAGGTATCCTGAAGTATAATGTTAAACATCTATGAATGGAACATTACAATAAGGTATTTTCAGGATGGGATAATAAAATTATGATACTTTATATAGAACATGAAAAAGGAAATGTAATAAACATGAATACTCAATCCTCCAATATATATAAATAGATTTTTATTGTATAAGTCCACCTGCTAGCAAATGAATGAATGGTTCATTGATATGGTCCTCTGAAACCCCGGCTGATGTTACTGCACAGGCTGGGTTACTCCTCTGAAATGAGGTCTGCTAGAATTTTGGATTTTCATTCATAAGATAAACAAGGAAAGGAAGCTCCTTACAATAAATGATGTATATATATAAGTGCAGTATATTGAAAGGTTGTACTTACCACTTATTTTGTTCATGTGGAATCGCTCAGGCATTCCAGCATTTAAGAAAAGACCAGGGTCTAGTGGAGACTGAGATTGTGCATCTCTGAGAACTGCAGACCTTACATGAACTGGAGATTTTTTTCTGTCTTCTGAAAAAGCAGCAGCAGGAGAGGAGGGGTGGATGTTAGCACATGACATGCAGCAGGCCTGAGCATTGGCTGCACCTACAGACACAGAGCCAGCAGGATTGGCCAAGTCAAAAAATCTGTGCCTCAGGGGATCCTCCTATTAAAGATTTTTTTTTTCTATTTGTTGAAGAATGACTGGAGGAATTTTCTCATTGTAGAAGTTCCACTTGGCTTACAAAATCACAACAGTTTAATGTCTGGCTCGCTGCGAGCTAAGGAGATGAAGAATTCTTCACTAATAGTGGTCTTTACTTACTAATGATAATGTACATCTCCATCCCCTCACCCACCTGCCAGACACTATATCGTAGTATGTAGCGCTCTCCAAACACAATAAACCTGCTTCCCTTCTCAATAAACTTGTCACAGCCCCTGTCTGCCGCTGATTTACAGCACAGGAAACAATAACAGCAATGGCATTTCTTAAGATTTGTGGCAGTGGTTGTACAAGTGCTACAATGTTGCTTGTGTGGACCTGCAGTTCATTGACACCTGCTAAACAAAATTATTTTAGAAGTGATTTGTTGAGACCAGTGACAAAGAGTGCTGACCTATAGGATTGGTTGTTAGTGTCCTCATGTCTAAGTAGCAGCTATGAATATGTAGTATGCAGAGTGACAGGAAATGTTACAGGGTCACATTAGTGTTTAACAGTAGAAAAGCAGGAATACGTTTTCTACACCAAATTTGCCACACTTTCACACATGAGACAATTTTGTGCAGAAATGAAACAAATGCGAACATGTAACTTTTAGACCCCTAGAACGTGCACATCAGACTGATTGGAGTTGTGAGACATTCCCCACTATGAGGCTTTAATGGTACATGAGGGAGACAGATGACAAATCCAAAGCAAAAGATAATTATTGAGACTTCGGAGGGAGAAGGGGGTTTACCAATGTCTAAAAACATGTTCCTTCAGGTCTAGTCACATTGTTCTCCCACGGTTTTTGGATGTTGCTCTTGTTGTGACTTGAGCTGTCTTGACTGTCCTTAGCTGACTGTGAAGAACACACTTACATTGTTCACCTCTTTCCTTAGACTTTTAGATGTTTTCTTAACACCACAGGATCACAAGGGGAATTTGGAGGCTCTTTTTGAAGTCATAATCATTAACCCCTTCTTGACCCAGGAGCCTATGATAGCTTTGGTAGCACTAATACATTGTAATTAATACAATTAATACTTAATACTTTGTACACTAATACTAATACTTGGTCTGTATTGGATTTGCAATTATGAGCAATTAAATTTTTTGCCATGAGCAACTGATTCACATATTTATTTACCTGTCCTGTCGCGTTCCCGGAAAGTGCATTGTCTGAGCGGAATGCACTGTGCCGCGATTCACGAAGATCATGTGCCCGATATCCTGTATCTGTTGCTTCCACGCTCTGGTTCGCCGAAGTTCACCGTCTTCTTCCCGTTGTATGTAAGTGCATTGTCTTGTGACACAATTTGAATGGTAAATCCTGCGCTCAGTTTGAATCAGTCGGAAACATTTAAAAACATATCAATGCAACATACAATGACCAAAAACTCACCTGACCATAAACCCCTATTGAGGCACAATGCCCAATAACAGGTCTAATATGTCTAATCTACAGTGGATACGGAATGTATTCAGACCCCATTAAATTTTTAATTCTAGTACAGCCATGAGTCTACTTGGGAATGATGTAACACGTTTTTCACACCTGGATTTAGGGATCATCAGCCATTCTTCCTTGTAGATCCTGTCCAATTCCCTGTGGTTGGCTGGTGAACATTGATAGAAGCCATTTTCACGTCTCTCCAGAGATGCTCAAACGGGTTTAGGTCAGGGCACTGGCTGGTCCAGTCAAGAATGGTCACAGAGTTATTGTGAAGCCACTGCCTTATTATTTTAGTTGTGTGCTTAGGGTCATTATCTTGCTTGAAGGTGAACACTTGGCCCAGTCTGAGGTCCAGAGCAATCTGGAAAAGGTTTTCATTCGGGATATCTCATTAATCTTTCCTTCAATTGCGTCCAGTCGTCCAGTCACTGCAGCTGAAACACAACCCCATAGCATGATGCTGCCACCACCATTTTTCACTGATGGGATTATATTTGGCAGGTGATGAGCAGTGCCTGGTTTTCTCCACATATACAGCTTAGAATTAACAACAAAAGTTTAATCTTCATCTCATCAGACCAGAGAATCTTATTTCTCATAGTCTGGGAGTCCTTTGTGAGTTTTATTTCAAACTGTATGTGGCTTTCATATGTCTTGCACTGAGGAGAGGCTTCTGTCTGCACACTCTGCCATAAAACCTGGACTGATGGAGGACTGCAGTGATTGTTGACTTCGTGGAAGTATCTCCCTACTGCATCTCTGGAGCTCAGCCACAAAAATCCTGGGGTTCTTCTTTATTTCTCTCCCGAAGGCTCTTCTCCCACAATTACTTAGTATACCTGGATGGCCAGGTCAAGGAAGAGTTGTGTTCGTCCCAAACGTCTTCCATTTAAGGATTATGGAGGCCATGGTGCTTTTAGGAACCTTGAGTGTTAACCTTTGCCAGATATGTGCCTTACCACAATTCTGTCTCTAAGCTTCTTTTAAATGCATTGTAAGCTGTGAGTTCTTTAAAATTTTGCATAGGTTTTCCAGAGTAGCACTGCTTGGCCTAAAAGATTCCTTACACCTACTTCCTGTCACTCTTATGTCATATATACACTCACCGGCCACTTTATTAGGTACACCATGCTAGTAACGCGTTGGACCCCCTTTTGCCTTCAGAACTGCCTCATTTCTTTGTGGCATAGATTCAACAAGGTGCTGGAAGCATTCCTCAGAGATTTTGGTCCATATTGACATGATGGCATCACACAGTTGTCGCAGATTTGTCGGCTGCACATCCATGATGCGAATCTCCCGTTCCAATACATCCCAAAGATGCTCTATTGGATTGAGATCTGGTGACTGTGGAGGCCATTTGAGTACAGTGAACTCATTGTCATGTTCAAGAAACCAGTCTGAGATGATTCCAGCTTTATGACATGGCGCATTATCCTGCTGAAAGTAGTCATCAGATGTTGGGTACATTGTGGTCATAAAGGGATGGACATGGTCAGCAACAATACTCAGGTAGGCTTTGGCGTTGCAACGATGCTCAATTGGTACCAAGGGGCCCAAAGAGTGCCAAGAAAATATTCCCCACACCATGACACCACCACCACTAGCCTGAACCGTTGATACAAGGCAGGATGTATCCGTGCTTTCATGTTGTTGATGCCAAATTCTGACCCTACCATCCGAATGTCGCAGCAGAAATCGAGACTTATCAGACCAGGCAACGTTTTTCCAATCTTCTACTGTCCAATTTCGATGAGCTTGTGCAAATTGTAGCCTCAGTTTCCTGTTCTTAGCTGAAAGGAGTGGCACCCAGTGTGCCGCTCACTGGATTTTTTTTCTTTTTCGGACCATTCTCTGTAAACCCTAGAGATGGTTGTGCGTTAAAATCCCAGTAGATCAGCAGTTTCTGAAATACTCAGACCAGCCCTTCTGGCACCAACAACCATGCCACGTTCAAAGGCACTCAAATCACCTTTCTTCCCCATACTGATGCTCGGTTTGAACTGCAGGAGATTGTCTTGACCATGTCTACATGCCTAAATGCACTGAGTTGCCGCCATGTGATTGGCTGATTAGAAATTAAGTGTTAACGAGCAGTTGGACAGGTGTACCTAATGAATATATATATATATATTGACCATTTTAGAACATTTATGATTACAGGTCCCTTCTTTATTATCTCTACAGGACACTATCAAACGTGGTGATTGGTTCTGTGTTCATGGGTGCCCTAGAATTCCTCGTTCCTGAACAGCACCAAAAACACCTATAAAATAATAATTATTCCTTTATTTATATGGCGCCCACAGGTTCCGCAAGGCTGCAAAGAGCTTGCCAAATCAGTCCCTGTCCCCAATGGGGCTCACAATCTAATCAACCTACCAGTTTGTTTTGGAGTGTGGGAGGAAAACGGAGGACCTGGAGGAAACCCATGTAAACACGGAGAGAACATACAAATTATAATCCATTACTAGTGGGGGGGGATACAAGGATGGGCAATTGGATGATAACAAATGAGTTCAGTTAGCTATAAGATGTCTTATATTGTTGTCTTATATTTTAATGTATAAAAAAAGCTTAATAAAATTACTTATTTTAATAAAAATTACTTGTTCTTTAGAAACATTTTTTACAGCAGTCATCTGATTCTCAGCACAAATCGGAATGACAGGCATCATTTGCATATTTATAAAATATGTAACATAAAATCCACAGTTCACATTATAACTAACCCATCATAGCTTATCTACTCCCCCTCCCTACACAATGACCTCTGCATACGTCACGGACCATACCCAGAACACTCATAATCATTCCGAAAGTTTGGTTTGTAATGTTTTATGACAACACTTCACTGAATCAAATTATTCTTCCTATAGTAGATGCACGGATTACATATATGTCTCATTGGCTGCTTGTCTCAACCTGCAATTCATGGACTGATTTGAAAAAAAAAAAACCTGGTGGCTGATCCCATGTTCACAGCTGATAAGGAAGCCTGGCAGCTGGATTCTTAATGAATCATATTGAATCATATGGGAACCATACTATAATAGGTAATATAAAATGTATAAGGAGCATATCTACTGCTGGCTAGACCACTTGACACTGTCATTCTTCAACGAAGGCAAAAGCGATGGTGAGGGAAAGTTAAAAAGTTGCACCAGTTCATGAATTCCTTCATAAAGTAATGTTCTGAGAGCTGTGATTTGATGCCTTCTACACCCTTCTATGGATTTACTTGATCAGAAAATAAGAAGGTATCAAAATTCGATAAATATAATTTCATGATGAACAACACCAGAACAAAACAATCAATCAAAAATCAAAAACAGATCAACCTGTTACATTGTACCTTTGTGTCTGAAATGCTTTGCACCATATTTATCAAGGGTATTAATACATTTTTAAACACTTTTTTAATTTAGAAGACAAAAGTACATGGCATCAAGGAATTGTCCAGTGGTACCTGGAAAATGAGCATGTGCCAAAAATGATGCACTATGCATTGTGTAAGATTTTGCTGTATTTTTCTATTGTGTAAACTAAGCCAACCAATAGGAAGTGCAGACAAGACAAGACAGTCTACAACGGATTTATCACTGCAAATTCAAATATTAAGAAAAGTGTTCAAATACATTTCTGCAACAGGACTACAGCACAAAACATACAGCCAATTTGATTCAGCATGAAAAAGAAAAGCAGATCACTTAAAAATCGTTGATCATCAGTGTGGATCTGTTCTTCTTATCCTTTTAAGTGTTTTACTAATAATTTCATGTTTTGTAAACTTGTTTTGCTAAAACAACAATTTTAGAAATATGCAAATGAGACTAAGGGGCTCACCAGAGCCCCCCCAGGCTTCAGCTTTTCTTAATATTGCAGGCCCCCACCGTCCTTCCTGTCCAACTCCTCTGGTCCTGCTTCTCTCAGTTATGAAGACCATCTACTGCCCTTCCTGTCCATAACCTCTGGTCCTGTTTCTCTCAATTATTCACAACCCCCCCCCCCCCCAGCCTTGCCTGTCAGCCAGAGACATCACCTATACAAACAGGAAAGGAGGTAGTCGTACATAATTAAAATATTTACATCTACATGTCCAGAAGATCTGTTAGTTCTCCAAAATGTTCGGAACAACCTCCCTGCTGAACTAAATCAACATCTGTGTGCAGGTGTACCAAGGAGAATGGATGCCGTTTACAAGGCAAAGTTTGTTTTGACTTTATCTAGATCTTCCTTTTGTTTTCTAACTTAGCATTATGTTAATTGATACAAATAAACTATTAAAACTATTTTCAAAATCTTTTTTGCTTCATATTTATCACACCTGCCTAAAACTGTATCTATAGAAGTAAATATAATATATATATATATATATATATATATATATATATATATATATATATATATATATATATACTCACCGGCCTCTTTATTAGGTACACCTGTCCAACTGCTCGTTAACACTTAATTTCTAATCAGCCAATTACATGGCGGCAACTCAGTGCATTTAGGCATGTAGACATGGTCAAGACAATCTCCTGCAGTTCAAACCGAGCATCAGTATGGGGAAGAAAGGTGATTTGAGTGCCTTTGAAGGTGGCATGGTTGTTGGTGCCAGAAGGGCTGGTCTGAGTATTTCAGAAACTGCTGATCTACTGGGATTTTCACGCACAACCATCTCTAGGGTTTACAGAGAATGGTCTGAAAAAGAAAAAACATCCAGTGAGCGGCAGTTCTGTGGGCGGAAATGCCTTGTTGATGCCAGAGGTCAGAGGAGAATGGGCAGACTGGTTCGAGCTGATAGAAAGGCAACGGTGACTCAAATCGCCACCTGTTACAACCAAGGTAGGCAGAAGAGCATCTCTGAATGCACAGTACGTCGAACTTTGAGGCAGATGGGCTACAGCAGCAGAAGACCACACCTGGTGCCACTCCTTTTAGCTAAGAACAGGAAACTGAGGCTACAATTTGCACAAGCTCATCGAAATTGGACAGTAGAAGATTGGAAAAACGTTGCCTGGTCTGATGAGTCTCGATTTCTGCTGCGACATTCGGATGGTAATGTCAGAATTTGGCGTCAACAACATGAAAGCATGGATCCATCCTGCCTTGTATCAGCGGTTCAGGCTGGTGGTGGTGGTGTCATGGTGTGGGGAATATTTTCTTGGCACTCTTTGGGCCCCTTGGTACCAATTGAGCATCGTTGCAACGCCACAGCCTACCTAAGTATTGTTGCTGACCATGTCCATCCCTTTATGACCACAATGTACCCAACATCTGATGGCTACTTTCAGCAGGATAATGCACCATGTCATAAAGCTGGAATCATCTCAGACTGGTTTCTTGAACATGACAATGAGTTCACTGTACTCAAATGGCCTCCACAGTCACCAGATCTCAATCCAATAGAGCATATTTGGGATGTGGTGGAACGGGAGATTCGCATCATGGATGTGCAGCCGACAAATCTGCGGCAACTGTGTGATGCCATCATGTCAATATGGACCAAAATCTCTGAGGAATGATTCCAGCACCTTGTTGAATCTATGCCACGAAGAATTGAGGCAGTTCTGAAGGCAAAAGGGGGTCCAACCCGTTACTAGCATGGTGTACCTAATAAAGTGGCCGGTGAGTATATATATATATATATATATATATATATATATATATATATATATATATATAATTAAACATGATTCATTATTTAAGTTAAAAAAAAGAATTAAATGAGAAAAGCTTCATATTCTTAAGCTTCTTAGCCCCATCATCACCTACAGCCATTATGAATATTAAGTTTAAGGGGCCTGAATTACTTACTTTTCAATACCATCACATTGTATTTTGGCCTTGTTCCTAAATGCAGGAGCTGACATTGGATCAGCAGGACATTATACATGTTATATAGGGAGCCTCCAGAGGGTGTGAGGTGTTACCTAATATCTGATCCTTTCCCATGACCTCTGACTTATAGGACAAGGCAGAAAGGAGTGTTTCAGTCATCCAAAGACTGACCGCCCACCCCCTCCTTAAGACCTCAGCATGCTATTTGACCCCAAATCAATAACTCCCCTTTTGTCCTAGAGCACAAGATTCCATCTGGACTGATGGCTAAAAAGGGAGAACTTCATTTCAATAGTGTGTTACATCTGGACCAGCAAACTCATTTCATGTTAGAGTTTCAGAAAGCCAGTACAGGAGGAATGGTTTCATAGCAATATTGAGCATGAAGTTTACATAAATGCAGCTGTCAAAACATAGAGATGTTATAATTACTCATTGATTAACATTGGCCATGGGACCAACCTGCACAGGAGTGAAACCAGGTTGTACAAATTTAGGAAAGAAAACCTGTCTTTGTTGCATATGGAATCTTATCATATAACGAGAACATCCTTCATTTATTATGTGTGCTATCCATTTAATATTTCCTCTAATTATAGAGATCACTTCAATCTCAAAATGCATTGCCTAATAAATTGTAATAACATTTTTTAAAAGCCACATGAGCTGAAACACCCTTGATGACAGGTCCACATGATAGATCATTGGATATGTGGACCTTTAAATAAAAGGGAAATAGTGGTTGGAAAACTGGTGCAGTTCGATCTTACCCTGTTGCAATGGCAACTCTTGAAGTTGCCCCAATACTTCTCGGTAAGTCCCGGTAGATCTTAACACAGTCTTTCTGCCATGCCAACATTCACATTGTGTGGCTTCAGCGAGCCTCAGCAAATACTTGTTATGGTAACGCTTTATTTAGATCACTAGACACTGGCCTGTAAGGTTGTTACCAGACAAGTTGCAATCCTATTCTTTACAACACAAATGGATCTGTGAAAAGTAAACCACATGCTGTTTTCTACATATTGGCAATCAATGGCAGATGTATGGATCTGTATAGGTGCACATCTTTTATGTGCTTGCTGTATGTAGAGCTGAGCACAAAGCAGACACAGCCTGAATTTACTATTTTGTCCCCATAATGAGTTATTTTCCTCTTCACTATCTGCAGTTTGCCCTTGGAAACAGACAGCTGTTTAGCTTCTGTGTGTTGGGAAACGTGTGACCTAAGAGCTTAAATCTAATTGTGTAATCATTATCTGAGCACTTACTGCTTGCCGCTTTCCAGTATCAGGTAAGAGACAGAATTTAGCTTCACATAAATGCAATACCACACAAAATATGTGTAGATTAATATTTAGTATATGGTGTCAGGTCCCTTGAAAAGGACCAGCCGTACTAAAAAAGGGCAGAATATTACAGAGCATGAGGAGCTGAGTAGGTTGATATATAGATTTGTGGGAAAAGATCCAGTCGGATATACATCTCTGCCAAATCTGGGGTTAAGAGTCTAGTTATTGTCAGAAATCCCTGTATGAATTGAAATTTAGGTACCAGAGTACCCCCATAAAGAGTAAGAAGGTGTAAATTAATGTTAGTTATACTCAGACTTTCCTAAGAAAATCTAAATATTGGTATTCTCAATACACATAAAGTTCTTCTTAAAACATTTTTAATAGTTGTGTCATCAACTTGGTTGAAAGATTTAACAAATTTATGTATTGGTCTACAGAGGATATGTTATGTACCATTCTGTACATTCTTTTACAAATAAATATATACCCAGTCCATTTGGCTAATATTTGATCTGCAGTAAATTCTTTATTTTAGGTTTAGTTTTGTGTGTGTGTGTGGGGGGGGGGGGGGTTGAAACATAGAATTGACTTGTAATAAAGTGACCCAATCTCTTTGCATCCAGTGGTTTAGTGTTTAGTGCCTGGAATCTAGTGCTTTTATTCTAGTTTCTGATGTCGAGTGGTTTAGTATCTAGTTGTTTAGAGCCATAGTCCTTGTTTATGATATACAGAGGTATAAAGTCCTATATTATCTAGAGTCTCAATCCAAGTGGTTGAGGTGAAGTGGTTTAATTTCTACTTTACATAGCCTCAGTCCTAGTTTGTGATGTTCAGTGGTTTAGTATCCCATGGTCTAGCGACTCAGTTCTACTTTCTGATCTTCATTGGTCTAGTATCTTGGAGTCTAGTGCTTCTGTCCTAATTTATATTCAGTATCCAATTGTAGAAAGCCTTTATCTTATCTTATCTGTAGTAGACACAGGTAAATTCATTGTTGCCAAATGCAGGGCCGAATTAAGGTTTCTGGTGACCCATAGGCAAGAAATCTGGTGAAGGCCTCCATAACTGGGGTCCCATCACAAGCTCTGCTGCCACCCATACCAAATGCAAAACTGGGCCATAAAGAAGAGTTTATCAGGTATACCAAATAAGAAGATGAAGAACTAATTGAAAATATAATCCTTTATAAATGTGACATCTATACTAATCATTGCAATCAATCAGTCCACAGTCTAGTGTAATCCCTATTACCAGTCAGTCCACAGTCTAGTGTAATTCCAATTTCCAGTCATTCCACAGTCTAATGTAATCCATGTCACTAGTCAGTCCTGTTTCTTATATAATCATGGTCATCAGTCAGACAACAGTCTAGTGTAATCTCTATCAGCAGTCAAGGCTCAGCATATTATAATCTCTGTCAGAAGTCAGTCCACAGTCTAGTGTAATCCCTATCACCAGACAGGCCTCAGTTACCTATAAGGAAGGTTCTTTTCTTTATGTTATACTTAATTATAACAGGAAAAAATGATGCAGGCTACATCACTGACCTACAGCCTGACAGGTCTCCAGCATGTGGTGTGTGCAAGAAATATGGAGGGAGAGGCTGATGCAATGGTTTTTTTCCATGGGGCAACCCCTGAGCTGTCTGTAGGAGGAATCCCTAGGAGATGAATGGGGAAGCCTGTGGTGATAAGCAGCCTTATCCACTGATTAGATGGAGGCAAAGTTGTACAAATCAACTTACAGTTCTTTATTCAACAACACGCAATGGCCAAACGATAACAGACGGTTTCAGCAGCAAAAGTGGCAAGCTAGAAGTGTCATGAACAGCTGGTCCACAGGAAAGTTACACACAGCCTGGTGGTATCTTCAGGCTGGGTTGGTAGAACATGGAGCTGAGTCCGGGTGGTGGATCTCAGCTCTGGGCTTATGTCTCCTGACCCGCCCTGCATGCTAAGCAGGGGAATGAAGCACCTGTGGTTCCTGGTATTAGGGCACTGGCTGTCGCAGCACTGACATGTGCTCCAAGATAGTGTCTCTCACTCTGACTAGATTGAACCATGTGCTCCCGGCCCCAGGGGTTTATATACCTCTTTGGTCATTTGGTGGCACTTCTTCAATCAGCTTCCAGCTTGCTTTACAAGAACATAATTGGACAATAACATTTGGTATTGTTAACTCTTGCCTTACCAGGCAGTGGCTACAGCTGCAATTACAAAGTTTTCCAGTACTTAGAGACCTCCTTGGCAGGGGTGTTGCATACAAATTCTCTGTTTTATAACAGCAGTGTAGAGAACCATACCTCCCCACCTTCCACTGATCCCAGCATTTACAATCCTGACTGATGTGGTTGGTGCAGGGGAGATTTGCTTCTACAATGAACATAATGTAGTAGTATTCTCTCCTTCCCCCGAAGATGCTGAGGCAGATATTTATGATAAATTCCGGATGCTCATCTCTCATGCATGTCCTTAACTGGTTATCTCACTGCTCCGCTCCTTCGTTCTGGATGCTTCTTCTGGACCTCTATTCTTCTGGGTGCGGTAAGTGGGCTATGGGGCAGCAAGCTGCTTTGAAAAAATTATGGAAAATCAGATGGTTGTGAGGGGAAAGGGGAAGAAAGACGTAAGTGAATACACAGGCTGCTGCCTACCACAGCGGAATTTTAGGATATAAGGATATAGAGGGCTTTTAGGAGGACAGGAGGTCATTATATGAAAGGGATGGAGAACAGGAGGCCACCATATACGAGGGATGGAGGAGGACACTATACAAGAGTCATAAAGGATGGGAGGCCACTATATATACAAAACCTCAAGAAAGAGTGATGTGAAAGCTTAAAAACATTTAAAAACATATGAACAAGAATAATAGACAACACTGTCCATGAAAATATACTGTAAGCGCAACAAATGATGGTTATATCTAAAAATCCAAGTGGTATATTATTCCTGCCTAGTATAACCGAAGTTAGGTTGTAGATAGAAGTCATGCTTTCATGCGACATGGGTTAAGTTAATGCAAGTCAATAAGAGGCAGTAATAAGCTGATCAAAGATAAAGCTGAGGCATACGGCGGGCAATGATCCCAAAAAGGAGATGGAGGGCTCCTCGGCGGTTAAATGCTATGTTAGAGGTGATGGTTCCCACTATATGAGAGGGATGGAGGAGGACAAGAGGCCACTACTGATATATTTGGGCCAGAGTTCCCAGATGCTCAACAGGGAGAATGCGGATGGAGGATGAGTATGTGGACAACAGACCATTGACATTTATCATGATGGTAATAAAACCAACTTCTGCGGACTTCTGCAATGTGAAGACATATAAGACAACATGGGTCTTTGGAAGAAGAGGTGGTGGTCACAGAGCCCCAGGTAGCCACCAGAAGATGCAGAAGAGTGAAAAGACGCATTAGGCAGCCCATAACCACAATATAGCCTGCTACCTCCTACTATGCCGAGGAACTTTGCACACAAAGGCCGGCCCAAAGGATCTACCTGGTGTTTTTTAATGCAATGTTCATAAAACAAAACACATGTCGTTTCCTCACTGTGTAGCCAGTCACTGAAGTGAGCAACAATTTGAGCACCACATGTATGACTACTGAAGCCCATTAAAAAGAATGGATCAGTAAGGCATAAGTGAAAAATCACTGTGTGTCTACCTTCCAGACCACTGTGAGTATACCTTAACCACTCTGTTCTTCTTCATTAGGGACAGTTTTTGCTCCAGGAGCCCAGTTTCTCTGGAAGGATTTTTGGGAAAACCTGCAGCCCTGATGGAGGCCTCTACTTCCTGTGAAGTGTTGACCTGGGGCGCCTGCCCCATCTGCTCTCCCTTTATTCGGGTCAGGGGCAGATTAAGGGTATCATGGGCCCATATAAGAAGTTTGGGGCCCCTTGAACTGCACTCACATGATGTGTTTGAATTTCATTTTGAAAGCCAGCAGGGAGGAGCTGGCCCAGTTACATATTAATTTACACTATAACACTTGAAATAGGAAACATGCACCTCGTGTTTTGTAGGTAGACAATGCAAAACCTGTGATGCTCATTCCTGATCACCAGCGTTTTGGTGTACATAAATGTTTGGGGAATCGGTACTCCTGATGCTCTGGATCATACACCAAAAATACAGCTATGTGTGTAGCCTAAGGCTTCTTGCAAACGAATGTGAGCTACGCCCAGGTGTGTAAAAAGTAGTAATAATAGTAGTTATATATTTCTGTACATAGGGGACAGTATTATAGGAACTATATTCCTGAACTTGGTGTGTCAAAATTCGCCAAAAAACCGAGCAAAACTCGGGTGCTGTGTCACCTTTAGAAAAAAAACAAATTTTTTAATAACATGTCCAGCAGCAGCCTCCCCTTATTAATAACATGTCCAGCAGCGGCCTCCCCTTATTAATACCATGTCCAGCAGCAGCCTCCTCTTATTAATAACATGTCCTGCAGGGCCTCCCCTTATTAATAACATGTCCTGCAGCGGCCTCCCCTTATTAATAACATGTCCTGCACCGGGCTTCCCCTTATTAATAATATGTCCTGCAGCTGCCTCCCTTCCCTAATAAAATACCCCAGCGGCCTCCCTTTACTATTAAAATGCCCCTAGCGGCCTTCCTTCCCTAATAAAATGCCCCAGCGGCCTCCCTTTACTACTAAATTACCCCTAGTGGCCTCCCTTTACTACTAAAATACCCCTAGCCGCCTCCCTTTACTACTAAAATACCCCTAGCCGCCTCTTTTTACTACTAAAATACCCCTAGCTGCCTCCCTTTACTACAAAAAATACCCCTAGCCGCCTCCCTTTAACCCCTTAACGCTCTGCGCCGTAGCTCTACGGCGCAGAGGTATAAGGGATGTATGAAGAGGGCTCACGGGCTGAGTCCTCTTCATACAGAGGTGGGGGTTTTTGCATTTTGCACAAAACCCCCACCGCTAATAACCGCGGTCGGTGCTTGCACCGATCGCGGCTATTAACCCTCTAAACGCCGCCCGCAAAGTCGCGGGCGGCGTTTAAAAGACGGCGGCGCGCGGGCGCCGCCATCTTTTTTTCGATCGCCACGCCCCCGAACGTCATCGGGGGGCGGCGATCAGTTACCATGGTAGCCTCGGGTCTTCTCTTGACACGAGGCTACATGGTTTATGCAGGTTCGTTACAATGAGCCAGTGGCTCATTGTAATGTAAGACCTGCAAAAACGCCATATATTGCAATACTGTAGTATTGCAGTATATGGTAGGAGCGATCTGATCATCTAGGGTTAATGTACCCTAGATGGTCTAAAAAATAGTGAAAAAAAAAAGAAAAAAAAAAGTTTAAAAAATAAAAAAAATTAATAAAATATTAAAAGTTCAAATCACCCCCCTTTCCCTAGAACGGATATAAAACATAACAAACAGTAAAAATCACAGACATATTAGGTATCGCCGCGTCCCAAAATGCCCGATCTATCAAAATATAAAAACGGTTACGGCCGGCGGTGACCTCCGAGGCGGGAAATGGCGCCCAAATGTCCGAAATGCGACTTTTACACCTTTTTACATAACATAAAAAATGAAATAAAAAATGATCAAAATGTTGCACAGACCTCAAAATGGTAGCAATGAAAACGTCGCCTCATTTCGCAAAAAATGACCCCTCACACATTTCCGTGCGCCAAAGTATGAAAAAGTTATTAGCGTCAGAAGATGGCAAAAATTTTTTTTTCTTTTTTGTACACATTCGTTTAATTTTTGAAAATGTATTAAAACACAATAAAACCTATATAAATTTGGTATCACCGCGATCGCACCGAACCAAAGAATAAAGTAGGCGTGTTATTTGGAGCGAAGAGTGAAAGTCTTAAAAACTGAGCCCACAAGAACGTGACGCACGTGCGGTTTTTTTTCAATTTTTCCACATTTGGAATTTTTTTTCAGCTTCGCAGTACACGGCATGTTAAAATAAATAACATTACGGGAAAGTAAAATTTGTTACGCACAAAATAAGCCCTCACACAGGTCTGTACACGTAAAAATGAAAAAGTTATGGATTTTTGAAGTTGGAGAGCGAGAAATTAGCCGAAAAACCCTCCGTCCTTAAGGGGTTAAATATAATATAATAATAAACTTATACTTACCCAGTGATGTCTTCTTCCCTGTAGCTTTACTGCAGATGGCTCGGCACCTCCAGGTTGCACCGCGCGCCTCGGGTCACGTGACTGAAGTTGGTATTTAGAGAAGGTGGTCTAATCGAATGGCTCACTCTGGGGTATTGGTAAAAGATTTTTATTGATAATCGATTTTTGAGGTCTTTAAATCACAATGCGTTTCGGGGCGCAGGGACCCCTTTGTCAAGTGGAAAAGACTGATGCCACAGGTAATAGATGTAATCTAACAAGGACCCTCCACCCCCCGGTCCAGATTCTATCCTCATCTCTAGTCTTGGTCATGTCTGTCATGAGGGTACAATGTCTCTCGAGCCAGATAATGATATCCTGAGGGGGGACAGACGCGTTCCAGAACATGATGGTGACATTTGCTGTATCTGGTTTGGAGATGGGAATGAAATAAACTTACTCCACCCCTCAGTATCTCTGTACTGGGGATATTGAGCCCAGAACTGGTCCAGATTAGACATCAGCTTGAAGTTGACATCATATCCCTGTCTATCAGGAAGGTTTACCACTGCCAAGATGTTTGCTGGCTGGAAGCCCATCTGGGTGTACAACATGTCCCTCACCACATGCCCCCTGTCAGGTAGATCCTCTTTAGCCCCTCTATGCCTAAACCTGACAACATTTGAATGCCTGGCCATTGTAATGGGTGCTGGAAGAGAAAAATGCAGACTGTTTGGACCATGGGGCTGCTGACTGCCCGGACTATGGGAATCTGCTGCCTGTGGTGTAACTGAAGGCGGAAACCCCTCGCCCTCTACAACATCAACATTGGGGCTCTCTGTGTCACCAGCTGCCACAGATTGTACCTGAGATGACCCAGGGACATTATCAACCACAAAAACATCAACATTTTCAAAACCATCTGCAATATCAAACATTGTCAGCAACATTATCAAAATTTTACCCCTTGCACAGCACAGTCCTGAATGTCCTGCTCTGATACCTCCTTCACATCACAGTCTTGTTGAGATGTACCTTGGGGTACAGCTACAGTGTTACCTTCATGTGTGAGTACAGAGTCCTCCTGTATTTTGCTGCCTTCTCCTGGGACTTGTGGTGTTTGCTTCACTACTTCACTGGCAACATCAGGTTTACTTACTGCTGGAGCTTGTAGCACCTTGTCAGGGCATACTGGGACTTGTAGTACTTTATCAGGTGTATCGGCACGACTCGGCTGTCGTTGCTTTTACTTGTTGACTTGTCCCTCTTCAAACGATAGGGTAGCTGGCTGTAGTATGGGTCTTGCATGGCACTTCTGGGTTTCAGACCTGGATGTTGAGGCCTTGCCCCTCTCAAACCTCTGCTGGTTTCTGTACGTTTCTCCCACTGGCGCCATTTGCTAAATG
This sequence comes from Engystomops pustulosus, assembly GCF_040894005.1. NCBI lineage: Eukaryota > Metazoa > Chordata > Amphibia > Anura > Leptodactylidae > Engystomops > Engystomops pustulosus. The sequence goes on along the minus strand of NC_092420.1, from coordinate 53,955,126 downwards.
ATGGATTCCATCTCCTCCAGCAAGCTGTTTTGCAAATGTGGCCAGCTTCTTGTCCAGCAGGACCTGTTCTCCTGTTATACGTGCAGTCAATCTGTTTTTGCAGGTGAAGTTTCTGCTCTTTCAATGCCTCCATCTGCCTCACCAGTCCTGGGATCTGTCCGGCCAGCTGGAGCTCAGGTGATGACTTTGGGGGCTGCAGTTTACTGCTGCGGTGGGCCTACTTGTAGTACTGGACCCTGTAGGTATACCATGACCGCTCTTTCCTGGCACCGAACCCTGTGATTTTGGCGCAGAGTTCAGAGATTCCTGGAGTTTCACGGCTGCTGTCACTGTCAATTTCCTGATGCGGGACTGGATCCCGGATGTCTTGCAGACACGATGCTGGTAGCACCCTTGGATCTTCCTTCATGGCTGCCTTTGGTTTCTTTCACAGCCCGCAGGCACCCAAACCTTGTATGATCAGACTGTAATATCACCTGCTGCTGCAGGTTCTCCTGAATCATTTGCCTTTCCAGTGATGTCCTCCTCTGCCTGCCGGGGTGGATGTGGATTGTCCACCTGAGGCCTGCACTGGACATTGCTGCACACTCTGCATTGTACCCGACTTTGGCGATACTTCAGGCTTGTTCACGGGCAGAACAACATTCTCACTGGTACTACTGGGGGCAGGCTGGCTGCCTGTATACTACAGGGGGCAGGTTGGCTGGCTGAATACTACAGGGGGCAGGCTGGCTGTATACTACATGGAGACAGACTGGCTGTATACTACATGGGGGCAGGCTGGCTGTATACTACAGGGGGGCAGGCTGGCTGTATACTACAGGGGGGCAGGCTGGCTGTATACTACAGGGGGGCAGGCTGGCTGTATACTACAGGGGGGCTGGCTGGATGTATACTACATGGGGGCTGGCTGGATGTATACTACATGGGGGCTAGCTGGCTGTATACTACATGTGAGCTGGCTGCCTGTATATTACTAGGGGCAGGCTGACTGTATACCACAGGGGGCAGGTTGGCTGTAGGTTGGGGTTGTGACCAATGCATTTCCCATCCTCGGCTTATACTCGAGTCAATAGGTTTTCCCAGTTTTTGGTGGTGAAATTGGTGGTCTCGGCTTATACTCGAGTATATACGGTATATTCTTGTACATAGGGTGCAGTATTATAATATATTTTACTTAGGGGAAGTATTGTAGTAGCTACATTCTTGTTTATCGGAGAAGGGATTGTCAGTACTGTTGTGTTCTTTTAAGTTGTGTTCTTTTAAAAAAGAAGCTTTATTCCTGGCAGTATGAGTTTCTTTCTCTGCGCTGTACATGTTGATTTAAACCACCTGTAAACAGCTTGTGTAGAGTTTAGTAATTACAACCACATCACATGGTCACTTCTACTTGTTATGACCCCGTGTATGGGCACCTTAATTCTGCATAAAAGAATTCTCAATGGGGTTTTTTTTACTAAGGGTCCCGCGGCTGCATTTCCGAGTTTTCAGGAATTGCGCCGCTGGGACAAGCATCTAGAAGGGCATTGTGTCACATGTGACCGGATTTTAGCGCAATCGCCCCGCCTTTCATGCGACACAGATCTGACCTGTGCAGGAAGCGACACATGCAGGATATCGGACGCACGCTCATAGTGAATCGAGGCACAATCCATGTTCGTCGGACATTCCTGACGTGGACAGGTAAGTAAATGTGCCCCAATGTTTCTCTTTTGTCTTTTTCATTCACTCTCATTTCTGAACCTAATGGTGTCTCCTAGTTAAAAATTGCACTTGGCCTGAAAGATACATCTCTATCCAGTATGCTATAAAACTTTAAGCTGATTAGTGCAGTGTTAATAATGGATGCTCAGAGAGTGTGTTACCAGTAGATGCACATGCTACATTACTGTGCTTTTAAAGTTTCCACTTTCATTTAACGCATGGTTAAGCAATAGGGGACACATGTAATTACATATTTTTATATTTTTTATCATTCAAAATCCCTACCTCCATATCCACTATCCACTATAGTTCCAAAGCCTTCTCTATTTTAGATTTCTGTAGTAACCAGCATCTGTTCTCTCCTCAGGCACCATGTGATCCATACAAATAGAGATGGAAGAGATAACAAAAAAAGTCCCAAACATTTCTTTTAAAGGGGTTCTACAGTCACTATATTCATTTAAAAAAAAAAAAAAAATGTTATATTGCTTTTCGAATCTTGTGTACATCCCTTATTAAAAACACCACCCCTGCGCTTTGTCTGTCTTTGATAATCGGATTCAGCTTACTTGCTCTGATCCGCTGCTGCTTCTATCAAAGATGGCCACCCCAAATACTACAATTTCCGTCATGCATTTCTTCCTTCATGCCTGCAGTGCTAGTTCAGATGTTGTCACATGTGCAATCCCTCCAATGAGAAGAGAGGATCCATGCGTGCCGATCTCTGCTGTGAGCAGGAAGATGCCTTCAGCATGCGGAGTGAAACAAGCGAGCGTGCACAAAGCCAGTAAAAAGGAGACAACACTGCACATGCGGAAACAATATACATGTTGTTGCTGTGTAAATCAAAGGGTTCACAAAAGGAGGCCTAAATTTGATATCTTGAATATCTTGTATAAATTTGATATCTTGGAAACAGTGTAGTAAATGTAATCGCATTCAATTAGGTATTTGATACATTAACAAAAATGAAGTACTGTAAAGTCAATCTTTTCTGGCAGAGAACCCCATTAAGGTGAAAAGCCCAAACTCTGGAAATGGGTGGTTTTGGGTCACCCTTTGCAGCACTTAGAGAATTCTCCCTTTTTGTTAATAATTTCCTGCTTCTATGGTGCATCTGGTTTCCATTCTTTCAGAGTCCAGATTTTTTTAAAAGTAGCCCTATACATAGGACCATACGATAAGAGGCATGCAAGATAAAAGTTAACTACATTTTTAAAATAACTTTAGGAGATTGCATGTTATTTTGCAAAATTTTAACTGAAACTGGAACTTGAAGACCGTATGCTTTATATCAAATAACTTTGACAGCTGTTTGTGACCGTCCGTGACTTACTACATTCAGCGTTGGCTCAACCATAATAATGTGCAACCATCTACTGGCTCACCCTTTGTTCATGTATAAAGGGTCAATATGCTACCTAGTATCTTGTCCCTCGTTAATATCTAGTAATCCTGTGTTATATAAGGCACCTTCCCCTCACAAGAAGGTGCCTTAGAATAAAGGGTCCTGACATGATAGAACCTGTGAAGCGTCTTGACTGTCCATTGTTCCTGACCTTACCATTTTCTAGAATTGCTTTATCCTTGCTTCTGACCTATGATTTGATTCTTGACTATGCTAAAACTCCTCCTGCTCTGCTTGCATCACCCTGGCGTCATTTGACTCTCATGAGTACTTTTCCAGGGTTAGTAGGGTAAGTAGACCTGTAACTTTGTTGCAACAGAGCGTAGATCATAAATGAGGTTCAAAAGATGAAAAACAATATATAAATAATGTCATTGGGTGCTAGCCCTAAGCCAGGAAGGTTAACTTTCACACTTGGTCCCACAATCCACTGTCTATTGAAAGCACTGTAGAATATCAAATGGCCTATTTATTACATTTGTCTCAGAGATCATCTTTCAGTACTACATTTCCCCTGCAGATGATCATCCTGCTGCTCCTGCCTGGAAAGGTTTATCATTGACTAAATGACCCTTGTACAACTACTATATGCTTGAAAGGGCTCCGTGGCATTTTTTAAGTTTGCCATATTCAAGTTTGCCATATTTCATTACTAGATTAGTACATACACACTGTAAAAAACATTATGTTATATGTAGCATGAAACAAAAAGCTATCAAGCGGAACATTAGAGCCTCAATAAATGATTCAGGCAAACAAAGCTTCCTATCACTAATATATATATATATAATAAAACTGCTAATATTTTCAAATAAATAGAATTATCAAAGGGAGCATTATAACACAGACTACATTAAGATCCTAACTAGAGATGAGCGAACATGCTCGTCCGAGCTTGATGCTCGGTCGAGCATTAGGGTACTCGAAACTGCTCGTTACTCGGACGAATACTTCGCCCGCTCGAGAAAATGGCAGCTCCCGCCGTTTTGCTTTTTGGCGGCCAGAAACAGAGCCAATCACAAGCCAGGAGACTCTGCACTCCACCCAGCATGACGTGGTACCCTTACACGTCGATAGCAGTGGTTGGCTGGCCAGATCAGGTGACCCTGGGATAGACTAGCCGCTGGCCGCGCTGCTCGGATCATTCTGTCTCTGGATGCCGCTAGGGAGAGAGCTGCTGCTGGTCAGGGAAAGCGTTAGGGTGTTCTATTAGCTTACTGTTAGGCAGGAGTGATTCTCAAAGAACCCAACAGCCCTTCTTAGGGCTACAATAACGTTCTACTTTTTTTATTTTAATTTGCATCTTTTACCATTTTGTGAGGAATTAGCAGGGGGACTTGCTACCGTTGTGTTTAGCTCTTAGTGGCACACATATCCATAGCAAAGACCGAAGTGGGAAAATTCAGTAGGGGTTGGATTTCTATTAGGCAATAACTCAGTGTCATCTCATCTGGCATAGTAGTGTGCTTCCTTTGATACTTGGCTAGAAAATAGCCATAGGAGAATACAAACAGCTTCTTGAAGCCTACAGTAGCGTTCTATATATTTGATTTCTGGTTGATCTGCTGGTGGCTGTAGTTTCTGCAGTGCATGTACTTGCCAATTCTGAGCAATTTGTAGTGAGACTTGCGACCGCTGTGTTCTGCGCTTAGTGGCGCACATATCCATAGCAAAGGCCGAAGTGGGAAAATTCAGTAGGGGTTGGATTTCTATTAGGCAATAACTCAGTGTCATCTCATCTGGCATAGTAGTGTGCTTCCTTTGATACTTGGCTAGAAAATAGCCATAGGAGAATACAAACAGCTTCTTGAAGCCTACAGTAGCGTTCTATATATTTGATTTCTGGTTGATCTGCTGGTGGCTGTAGTTTCTGCAGTGCATGTACTTGCCAATTCTGAGCAATTTGTAGTGAGACTTGCGACCGCTGTGTTCTGCGCTTAGTGGCGCACATATCCATAGCAAAGGCCGAAGTGGCAAAATTCAGTAGGGGTTGGATTTCTATTAGGCAATAACTCAGTGTCATCTCATCTGGCATAGTAGTGTGCTTCCTTTGATACTTGGCTAGAAAATAGCCATAGCAATAGGATAGGATTGTTTGGTTTTAAAAACTCAAAAAAAAACAAAAAACACAAAAAAAAAAAAAAAACACAAAAAAACACCAAAAAAAACAAAAAGAAGTAAAAAAAAAAAAAAAGTTATAACTCTCATTTTAAAAATGTTTAACCCGAGGGCTAGGGGTAGAGGACGAGGGCGGGGACGTGGGCGTCCAACTACTGCAGGGGTCAGAGGCCGTGGTCCTGGGCGGGGTGAGACACCACCTGCTGATGAGGGAGCAGGGGAACGCCGCAGAGCTACACTCCCTAGGTTCATGTCTGAAGTTACTGGGACTCGTGGTAGAGCACTGTTGAGGCCAGAACAGTGCGAACAGGTGATGTCGTGGATTGCTGACAATGCTTCGAGCAATTTGTCCACCACCAGTCAGTCTTCCACGCAGTCCACCCATGTCACCGAAATCCCCACTCCTCCAGCTCCTGCACCTCAGCCTCCTCCCCCCCAGTCTGCCCCCTCCCAGGAAAATTTGGCATTTGAACCGGCATACTCTGAGGAACTGTTTTCTGGACCCTTCCCACAGTCACAAACCACTTGTCCGGTTGCTGCTGAGCAATTTTCCGATGCCCAGGTTTTCCACCAGTCACAGTCTGTGGGTGATGATGACCTTCTTGACGTAGTGGAAGTGTGTAAAGAGGTGTCCGACGATGAGGAGACACGGTTGTCAGACAGTGGGGAAGTTGTTGTCAGGGCAGGAAGTCCGAGGGGGGAGCAGACTGAGGGATCGGAGGATGATGAGGTGACAGACCCAAGCTGGGTTGAGAGGCCGGGTGAACACAGTGCTTCTGAGACGGAGGAGAGTCCTCGACCTGAACAGGTTGGAAGAGGCAGTGGTGGGGCCAGACGGAGAGGCAGGGCCAGAGCTGGTGCATCAGCGCCACTGTCAACTAGTGAAGCTCCCGTGGTGAGGGCTCTTGCGGCGAGGGCTAGATCTTCAGAAGTGTGGAGGTTCTTTAAGGAAACACCGGATGACCGACGGACTGTGGTGTGCAACATTTGCCAAACCAGGCTCAGCAGGGGTTCCACCACTACTAGCTTAACTACCACCAGTATGCGCAGGCATATGAATGCTAAGCACCCCACTCAGTGGCAACAAGCCCGTTCACCTCCGGCCGTGCACACCACTGCTCCTTCCCCTGTGTCAGCTGCTAGTCAGCCCCCTGCCCAGGACCCTGGCACAAAAACCCCATCGTCGCCTCCACGATCCTCCACAGCATCCACCAGCGTTCAGCTCTCCATACCCCAGACGCTGGAGCGGAAACGCAAATATAGTGCAACCCACCCGCACGCCCAAGCCCTTAATGTGCACATCTCCAGATTGCTTAGCCTGGAGATGCTGCCCTATAGGCTAGTAGAGACCGAGGCCTTTCGCAACCTCATGACGGCGGCCGCCCCTCGGTATTCGGTCCCCAGCCGCCACTACTTTTCCCGATGTGCCGTCCCAGCCCTGCACCAGCACGTGTCAGACAACATCATCCGTGCCCTGACCAACGCCGTTTCTGACAAGGTCCACCTGACCACGGACACGTGGACGAGTGCTGCCGGGCAGGGCCACTATATATCGCTGACGGCACATTGGGTTAACTTGGTGGAGGCTGGGACCGAGTCTGACCCTGGGGCTGCTCATATACTGCCGACGCCGAGGATTGCGGGGCCTACCTCGGTCCAGGTGTTTCAGGCCTACTATGCCTCCTCCTCCTCCCACCCCTCCTCCACCTCCTCCTCCGAACTACCATCCGTGGGCACGGCGCCATCAGTCGGTAGCTCTAGGCACAGCAGCAGTGCCGTCGCTAAGCGACAGCAGGCGGTGCTCAAACTGCTGAGCCTAGGCGACAAAAGGCACACCGCCCAAGAGCTATTACAGGGCATCACGGCGCAGACTGATCTGTGGCTGGCACCGCTGAACCTCAAGCCGGGAATGGTTGTGTGTGACAACGGCCGTAACCTGGTGGCGGCTCTGCAACTCGGCAGACTGACACATGTGCCATGCCTGGCCCATGTGTTAAATCTGATAGTGCAGCGTTTCCTCAAGACATACCCCAATCTGTCTGATTTGCTCACGAAGGTGCGCCGCATCTGTGCGCATTTCAGGAAGTCCAGCCCAGATGCTGCCACTCTCAGGGCAGCGCAGCGCCGCCTCCAACTGCCCGCTCACCGACTGTTGTGCGACGTGCCCACGAGGTGGAATTCAACACTGACCATGTTATCCAGAGTTTACCAGCAGCGCAGAGCGATTGTAGACTGCCAGATGTCAACTTCCACCAGAACTGGTAGTCAGGTCAGTCAGCTTCCTCAAGTCTACAATGAGGAGTGGACGTGGATGTCTGATATCTGTCAGGTGCTGAGTAACTTTGAGGAGTCAACACAGATGGTCAGTGGCGATGCCGCCATCATCAGCCTCACCATCCCGCTGCTTGGCCTGTTGAAAAACTCTCTGGTCAGCATGAAGTCGGAAGCTTTGCGCTCGTCACAAGAGACGGGGGAAGAATATTCCCTTGTTGATAGCCAAAGCACCCTGAGGTCTGTTTCTCAGCGCATATCGGAGGAGGTGGAGGTGGAGGAGGATGAGGAGGAAGAGGAGGAGAATGTTGGCGAGACACAAGAGGGGACCATTGTTGAGTCCTTCACTGTTCAGCGTGTATGGGCAGAAGAAGAGGAGTTGGAGGAGTTGGAGGAGGAGGAAATGGACAGTCAGGCCAGTGAGGGGAGTGAATTCTTACGCGTTGGTACTCTGGCGCATATGGCAGATTTCATGCTAGGCTGCCTATCCCGTGACCCTCGCGTTCAAAGAATTTATTCCAGCACCGATTACTGGGTGTTCACTCTCCTGGACCCACGGTACAAGCAAAATCTTCCCACTCTCATCCCTGGAGAGGAAAGGAGTGTGAGAATGCATGAATACCAGCAGGCCCTGGTGCACAAGCTGAAACAGTATTTCCCTTCTGACAGCGCTAGCGGCAGAGTGCGTAGTTCTGCGGGACAAGTAGCGAGGGAGAGTAGGCGAGCAGGCAGCTTGTCCAGCACTGGCAAGGGTACGCTTTACAAGGCTTTTGCCAGCTTTATGTCACCCCAGCAAGACACTGTCACCTGTCCCCAGTCTCGGCAGAGTAGGGCTGATCTTTACAGAAAGATGGTGAGGGAGTACGTAGCTGACCATACCATCGTCCTAAATGATCACACAGCTCCCTACAACTACTGGGTTTCAAAGCTGGACATGTGGCACGAACTGGCGCTGTACGCCTTGGAGGTTCTTGCCTGCCCTGCCGCTAGCGTCTTGTCCGAGCGGGTTTTCAGTGCAGCTGGTGGCATCATCACCGATAAGCGTACACGCCTGTCGACTGACAGCGCTGACAGGCTGACGCTTATTAAAATGAATAAAGGCTGGATTTCTCAGAATTTCCAATCTCCACCAGGTGAAGGAAGCTCAACCTGAATAATTGATCCACTCCTCCTCCTCCTCCTCATTTTCCTCCTTCTCCTCCTCTTTGTACAGTAAAGCAGAGGAAAATGGCTATTTTTTGACAGGGCCCACTGGCTCTTGCTATAGTACTTCATGCATTTAATTTTTCTGGAGGGCCACCTACCCGGTCCTCTGTTTGAAACAATTTTTGTGAGTGCCACATACAGGCACTCAATCTATTCCATTTTTCTGGAGGGCCACCTACCCGGTCCTCTGTTTTAAAAAATTTTTGGGACTGCCACATACAGGCACTCAATCTATTCCATTTTACTGGATGGCCACCTACCTGCTCCTCTGGTTTGAACAATTTTTGGGACTGCCACATACAGGCACTCAATCTATTCCATTTTACTGCAGGGCCACCTACCTGCTCCTCTGGTTTGAACAATTTTTGGGACTGCCACATACAGGCACTCAATCTATTCCATTTTACTGGAGGGCCACCTACCTGCTCCTCTGGTTTGAAACATTTTTGGGACTGCCACATACAGGCACTCAATCTATTCCATTTTACTGCAGGGCCACCTACCTGCTCCTCTGGTTTGAACAATTTTTGGGACTGCCACATACAGGCACTCAATCTATTCCATTTTACTGCAGGGCCACCTACCTGCTCCTCTGGTTTGAACAATTTTTGGGACTGCCACATACAGGCACTCAATCTATTCCATTTTACTGGAGGGCCACCTACCTGCTCCTCTGGTTTGAAACATTTTTGGGACTGCCACATACAGGCACTCAATCTATCCCATTTTACTGGAGGGCCACCTACCTGCTCCTCTGGTTTGAAAAATGTTTGGGACTGCCACATACAGGCACTATCCAAATTAAATTGTCTCCATAGCAGCCTCCACACGTTGTCTCCATTGCTACCTCCAAAAGTCGTCCATATAGCTGCCTCCATACATCGTCCCTTTATCAAACGAGGTGTGTCAGGCAGAAATTTGGGTTGTTTTCATGGATTCCACATCAAAGTTGTTAACTTTGTCGCCACCCTGCTGTGTTATCCACAAAATATACTGGCAAACTTTTACCATTTAGGGATATTATTTCAGCGCTTCTTGCGCATCTGTTTACATTCCCCTCACCCGGCATATCCTAAACTTATAAGAACGCTACTACACTTGATCTTATACAAAAGGTTCTTAGAAGTGCTGTTTGGGGAGTAGCCTAGAGACAGGGGCTTGGATTGGCGAAAGCTCGCCTGGCAGCGGAACGCCAGCTCCATGCGCATCATGCGCTTCTTGCGCATCTGTTTACATTCCCCTCACCCGCCATATCCCAAACTTATAAGAACGCTACTACACTTAACTTGGTGCAGGCTGGGACCGAGTCTGACCCTGGGGCTGGTCATATACTGCCGACGCAGAGAATTGCGGGGCCTACCTCGGTCCAGGTCTCAAAGGCCTACTATACCTCCTCCCACCCCTCCTCCACCTCCTCCTCCTCCGAATTACCATCCGTGGGCATGGCGCCATCAGTCGGTAGCTCTAGGCACAGCAGCAGTGCCGTCGCTAAGCGACAGCAGGCGGTGCTGAAACTGCTGAGCCTAGGCGATAAAAGGCACACCGCCCAAGAGCTATTACAGGGCATTCCACATCAAAGTTGTTAACTTTGTCGCCACCCTGCTGTGTAATCCCCAAAATATACTTGCAAACTTTTACCATTTAGGGATATTATTTCAGCGCTTCTTGCGCATCTGTTTACATTCCCCTCACCCGCCATATCCTAAACTTATAAGAACGCTACTACACTTGATCTTATACAAAAGGTTCTTAGAAGTGCTGTTTGGGGAGTAGCCTATAGACAGGGGCTTGGATTGGCGAAAGCTCGCCTGGCAGCGGAGCGCCAGCTCCATGCCAAGATCCAACTAACATAGTTTTAACTGCAGCACCTTTAATCTACTACTAGTTCACTGCCTCCATACATGGTCCCCTTATCAAACGAGCTGTGTCAGGCAGAATTTTGGGTTGTTTTCATGGCTTCCATGTTAACTTTGTCGCCACCCTGCTGTGTAATCCACAAAATATACTGGCAAACTTTTATCATGTACCAATATTATTTGAGCGCTTCTTGCTCACCTCCTTTGGTTCCTCTCTGCCACCCATTGGTTTGAAGCCTGAGTCCATTTAGGGTATGTCGCCATGACACTCTCTAGCCTGCTGCCGCTGCCTCTGCATGCCGTCCCCTATAGTGTCAGGGTCAATTATTGGATGTTTTAGATGCTATCTAGCTTCATTCTGTCACTCTGTCATGGCCATGCTGTTGCCCATAATTTTGGCATAATGGTGCGATTATGCAGCCTCAGAGGCATCCATGCATGCTGCCCCTGCTGTTTCCTGTCCATTTCCGTGGTGTTTCCATCCTTTTCTGAGGTTCCCAGGTGTTTGGCCAAGCTTCCCTGTGCAGAGCCTTGGTCCCCTTGAAAAATGCTCGAGTCTCCCATTGACTTCAATGGGGTTCGTTATTCGAGACGAGCACTCGAGCATCGGGAAAAGTTCGTCTCGAATAACGAGTACCCGAGCATTTTAGTGTTCGCTCATCTCTAATCCTAACCTAGAAATGAAGATGAGGAAAGCCCAGAAGTCCAGGAATTAGAGCATGGCTAATGCCAGACTGAGAGGTTTTGCTGCTGAAGTGAAACAGTAAATCAATATTTTGCAGAGCTTTTCCATGTTCACATTTTCACAAGCTCCACTCTGAATGTTTCATGGCAGCCCAATCCCTAAATGGCAATGTCTAAAATGTCATAGAGCGCTGCCACATTACTGCTCAATCTAACCTCATTCTACTTCTTTTTATCATGCAAATGTTATGCCTAGGCATCCAATACTAGGGGCCGAGTCATTTTCTATAGGGACACAAAACCTTTAGGTGTGTATGATCACCATTCCTTGTGCATTCTTTTATCTATGAGCTGTCTTCATGGCTACTGAAGGGTGAACAGCTGTCTTCAATTAATTTCAAGACAGGAGGTTGAACACAGTCCATATTCCATAGACTATTACTAATTTACTATTATTATGTACCTTACTTAAATGGATATTCCCATTTTGGCAAATTTATGTTATTGTTTGTACAATGAAAAATTATACAATTTTCCAATATACTTTCTATAAGGATTTCTCATGGTTTTCTATATCTCTGCTTGCTGTACTTCTATAGAAAGCTTCTAGGTTTACTTCCGTTGGACAGAAATCTGACCATGGTCACACAGGTGCATGACTCGTTATATCACAGCCAGTAATCAGAGCTGTGTGTTATATCGAGCCGTGCATCTGTGTGACCATGGTCCGATTTCTGTCTACCTGGAACAAAAAATGAAATTTCCTATAGAATGGCAGCAATCAGAGATCTAGAAAACTATTCAGAATTGATTCAGAAAGTATATTGGAAAGTTGTATAACGTTTAATTATTCAAAAAATATAATTTATTTGCTGAAATGGGAGCACCCCTTTAAAGGCAGTTTGCACTTCAGAAAATAGAATATACAGTGAATGACCCCATGGTATTTACAGAGTTAAAGCAATCTATGACTTTGGCTCAGAACTTTTTACTATGCTTTCTCAGGATATTAAGTCTCATACACACAACCGTTTTTTTAGACATAAAAACGGCCACCACAAGTTTTTTTGGCATCAAGAAAAGGACCCATTAACGTAAATAGGAATATTGGCTATGTATCTGGTCACCATATTTCTCACCGCACCACGAACTGCCCGTCAGACTGCTATGTAAAAAATAGAAATTGTCCTATTTTTTTTGCATTTTTGCAGTATGATCTCTCCATATGAGAGTACATTACAAAAAGACGACCTACATATGGTGTTGTCCAACGTATACAGCCCATTTCTGCGGTGGGTTTGCCGCTGGAGACTAGGTGACATGGGTGTCAGCCCACCGTATTTTTTGCGGCCAGTTTAAAGTGGCATATGGGTTACATAAAGGTGACACATGGCCCAGAAAACACTTTTTCACACTTCAATTTTTTCCACTCATCAAATGTTGTCAGTGAACACAAAAAGAACAGGTTCTAAACTGAAAAAACTAATGCTTGAAAAAGCCACTTGAAAATAATGGGGTAGATTTACTCACCCAGTCCAGTTGCGATCCAGCAGCGTGTTCTCCGACGCCGATTCGGGTTCTGCCGGGATTCACTAAGGTTGTGTGCCCGAAGTCCACAAGATGTCGCTGCTGCGCTGAAGTCCGCCAGAGTTCACCTTCTCTGTCTTGGTGTATGTGAGTGCTATTCAGTGACAGAATTTTTTTTAAAAAATACCGTGGTTTTTCCGAATCCGTCAGGTTTTCTGACAGCCATGCCCCCCAATTTCAGTCGCGTGAAAGCAGGCGCCACTATCCGATCATGTGCACCAAAATCCTGGGGCAATTCCGCGCAAATCGGAAGAATTCACGAAACCAGTAGATCAGCATCAAGACAACTATACTGGAAGAAAATGGCAACTAAATGTAGTTAGAGAGTCCCACGTCCCTCCAGATGTTAGTGCCAAGGAACCAATGACCACTGCAAGGCTAGAACCAGCAAATGGAGGAGGTTAAGTGTGCATTGTTTTCTGTCACCGGCTTGGCCCCAAGGGGTTTTCCCAGATTCCTGGAAATCCCCTTTACACAGTAAACAGGGATACAAACAAGGAATGTTTTTCTTATAGGTCCATTTTAAATCCAATGACTCACTTATGTCTTCTAAACGTAGACATTCTGTTTCTCTTCCGCATAAAGAAATTTTAGGCCCTATCTTCAGCCTATTTAGTAATATAATATAGATATATTTAGGCCTCTAATTGTTCGGTTAATTCCCAACACGGATTGCTAACCAAAGTAAGACCCAAGAGTGAACACCAATGTTTATCCAGACTGCATTATTGTAATTACTCCTACCCTAGACCAGAACTTTAAAATCAGAATGCCAACCAACCCCTACTATGTTCTTACTGTCCTTACTCCTTGACTCATCAGTGTTATTGGCTATTATTTAATAGATGTGATTCATATGCATTCATGAAATTAACTTAAATTCACAAAATTCAATTGCTATTCTATACTTTCTATATTTTCAAAACATAAAACGTTCCTATATGGTTCTAAAAATATGTATGGTTAGATATTCTTTTATAACCCCTATGATAACATTGCATTGACAAGAGAGATGTCAATCAGAGTGTCACATAGCACCACAGAAGGAGAAGCAGGCTGTGTAAAAACAAGAGGAGGCGATGACCCTTCCTGACCCTAACAAGATGTTAATTGCTGCAGGATTAGAGCCTTATTCAGAGGATGGTGAGAGCAATCAATGCTGCCCTGTGACTTATGGACCGGGTGTAGCAGAGTAATACCGGCACAAAGCAACTTCTATTGTATCCACTTTTGTGAATGTCTGGCGTGTCTGTATGGCAATTGCAAATAAAGTGGGATTTAGATAATTCTACCATAGAAACCAATAACATGAATATGAATGAGTAACGATAAATAGATAACTACAGTGAAATAAATCATTGGATAAATAGACTGCAGAGAAAATGCCAAATTGTGCAGCACCAACCCAACACGTCATTTATATTCCATCCAGCAGCGCTGCATAATATGCGGTGACCATCGTGACTGATGATTTATGTTACCACTGAAACTCTCATTACCTGTCTAATCTAAATTATCCATTACAACACGTCTAAGTATCATCTTTTTCTTCACAGAGATAGTTTTCTACTGTAGGTATAGAGACATAATGATACCAGTTACAATTAAGTTTAGTATAGAATAATGCCAGGCAATTGCATGAATCCGTATAAGATGAGGACAATAGCTCCGTCAGCTGACTAAGCCATTACAGAGCGGCATGAAGACTGTATGGCTCATTACTAGGAAGCCATGCAGGTCACTGCTGTTATCATGAATCTCAGGTTAGTATGTCCACTCACATACACTAATGCAGAAAAAATAAGAGATTTCCTACAGTAAGATATACTGATGGCATTTATTATTTTTGGCGCTAGCTGTTGCTTTTTGGTGCCTGATTTTAGCGGTGATTTGCACTGTTATATTGTGGCACATGGCCTTAACTTATTTTGTACATTGTAAGAAAAACAAATGAGTTTCAGAATTCAGAAAAACCACATTCATAAAGGGCTTTGAAGAAGTTGCTAGACTTGCTTTTTGTTTGTCTGATTATGCGCTAAAAAAATTGCAGTGAAAGTGTGAAGTTTCAAAAGCTTCTGCCAAATCGAAAAAAAAGGCATTAGATTGTTGGAAAGATGAGGTTTTTAGATGTTGCTATGCGTTTGGCTGGTTCTAAAGCATTTTAGAATGAAGAAAAATGCTTTCAAAGTAGTAGTAATGCATGGTAACGCAACCAAAAACGGTTGCGTTATAGTCCGGTGCGCCTTATGTATGGAGGAGGGCAGTGACTAAAGGAGGGCAGCAGACACTACTTACATAGGTCCCCGCTACCGGAGACAGCAGATCTCCAGCGGGAACTGCAGACCACGCAGCACGAACAACAGGCGTGGTCTGCAGTTCCCGCTGGAGATCTGCTGTCTCCGGTAGCGGGGACCTATGTAAGTAGAGTCCACTTCCCTCCTCCACCTGAACGGACCCCCTTCCCCATCTCCCTGGGGAGACCGCTCAATTCTTGCCGGGTTGCCGGGTCTGTGGAGAGTCGCTGGTTGCGACCTCTCCGCTGTTAAGATTGGTACACAAAAGACAGGGGAAGGTGTGCCCTGAGCTTGCCCCAACCTCTGTCCCTTCCTATAGCCCCCCCACGCTAAACCGTGGGGCGACTACTTGAAGACTCGAGATACGCTGGATAAAAGTGAGGGAAGGGAAACAAAAACAGACTGACAAACATAAAACACAAAAGAATCGTAAACAAGCCGGAGTCACAACGAGAGGGTACGTCAATAGCAAAATCAGTAGGCAAAGAGTCAAGGTCAAAAACTAGCCGAGGTAACAACAATACAGATACTGAGCAATACAACCTAGTAGCAGAGAGTGGAGAAAGGGATTTTCAAACAATGGCACAGGTGACTAGTGAAGCTGCAATTTATGCAGCCAGAACTCCACCTCCAGAACCTGATAGGAGCTGGACAGCATCTGGGAATTAACCCCTCATGGTGCAGAACAACCAGGCACCAAGCAGAGGTTCAAAGTCCCAGCCACTCCTAGACAGCGCAAAATCTTAGCAGCCGCTGCCCAGGACGAGAGGTGGAGTT
Source organism: Engystomops pustulosus (assembly GCF_040894005.1). Classification (NCBI taxonomy): domain Eukaryota; kingdom Metazoa; phylum Chordata; class Amphibia; order Anura; family Leptodactylidae; genus Engystomops; species Engystomops pustulosus. The sequence continues at coordinate 53,939,221 of NC_092420.1, read as the reverse complement.
TGCGCGGATACGCGCCGGGGTTCGGAGAACGCTGCTGGTACCACCAGAAGAACCAGAAGTCCCAGCAATCTCCCTAGCAAACCTGACAGTACCCCCCCCCCTGATGGGGGGCCTTCGGACCCCTAGATCTTAAAGACGGCTTCTGAGGGTAGGTCTGATGAAATAACCTGAGTAACCGTGGAGCATGAACATCTCTAGCCGGAACCCAAGACCTATCCTCAGGACCAAAACCTTTCCAATGGACCAGGTACTGCAGGGAGTTACCTACCCATCTGGAATTCACCACCTTTTCCACCTCAAATTCCAGATTCGCCTCCACAATAGATGGAGAAGGAGGGTCAGAAAGAGGCAAAACAGGCTCAACATAGCGCTTCAGAAGACTCTTATGGAAGGTGTTATGGACCCGCCACCCTGCTGGAAGTGTAATCTTGAAGGAAACCGGGTTAACAATATGAGTAACAACAAACGGACCCACAAACCTTGGCGCAAACTTCAAAGAGGGGACCTTCAATTTAAGGTTTTTCGTGGATAACCACACTTTATCCCCCACCTCAAACGTATCGGATTTAGTGCGCCTTCTTTCAGTTTGTTGGACCATAGAATTTTGTGCCCTCTGAATATTCTCCCGAACTTGTGACCAGAGCGAGCGCAACTTGGATGTAATAGCTTCTGCTCGAGGAATATTAGAGACAGGCACAGATGAAAAAGATAAACGAGGATGAAAACCATAATTGCAGAAAAACGGGGATACCTGTGTGGACGAACTACAGTGGTTATTAATAGCAAATTCTGCCAACGGAAGGAATTTCACCCACTGGTCCTGACTGTCCGAGACAAAGAGTCGCAGATATTGAATCATCTCCTGATTCATTCTCTTGGACTGACCATTAGACTCAGGGTGAAACGCCGACGAGAGCGACAAATTAACTTCCAGTCTAGAACAAAACGCTCGCCAAAATTTGGAAACAAATTGTACGCCCCTATCTGACACAATATCATCTGGTATACCATGGAGGCGTACAATATTCTGTATAAACAATTCAGCTAATTCTTCAGCTGAAGGCAACTTTTTTAATGGAACAAAGTGTCCCATTTTAGAGAAACGGTCCACTACCACCCAAATCACTGAACAGCCTTGAGATGCTGGCAGATCAGTGACGAAGTCCATAGATACTTTAGACCACGGCCTGGTGGGAACTGGAAGCGGAAGAAGAGGCCCCTCAGGACGTCTCCTGGGAGTCTTTCCTCGCGCACAGACCTGACAGGCTTGGACAAATGCGTGCACATCCTTAGTCATGTGAGGCCACCAGTAACTTCTCTTTAAGAGATCCAAGGTACTCCGCATTCCCGGATGACCTGCCAATACCGAGCAATGCGTCTCCTCCAACACTCTCAAACGACAAGAAAGAGGAACAAATAATTTGCCTTCCGGAAGGTCTTTAGGTGCAGATCTTTGTCCTGCTAAAATTTGAGAGGAGAGGTGGGAGGACCCACCAGGTCGGTAGGTGACCACAAAATTGAAGCGAGAGAAAAACAAGGCCCACCTAGCCTGACGTGAGTTCAAGTGTTTAGCCGTATCCAAATATACTAAATTCTTATGATCCGTGAGCACAGTTATCGGATGAAGAGCTCCCTCCAAAAAGTGTCGCCAGACTTCAAATGCCCACTTAATGGCAAGGAGCTCTCGATTACCAATATCATAATTCCTCTCACAAGAAGAAAATTTTCTAGAGAAATATGCACAGGGCCTAAGTCTGGTGAGAGTGGAAGACCCCTGAGACAACACTGCACCTACTCCTACCTCGGAGGCATCAACCTCCACAACAAACGGTAGAGAGAGGTCAGGTTGAACCAAAACCGGGGCTGACGAGAATGCCGCTTTTAAAGTTTCAAACGCTGTGCAAGCGGCAGGGGACCAATTGTTCGGATCAGCACCCTTACGGGTCAGATCCGTGAGGGGTTTGGCGATCACGGAAAAGTTCTTTATAAAGTTCCGATAATAGTTAGCGAAACCTAAAAAACGTTGTAGGGCCTTAAGATTGGTAGGCCGAACCCAGTCCGTGAGCGCATGAACCTTACTCGGATCCATCTGTACATCAGAGGGAGTCACAACATAACCTAAGAAGGAAACCTTCTGGACGCAAAAAACACACTTTTCCAGCTTAGCGAAGAGGTGGTTTTTGCGCAACCTGGTAAGTACTTGGCGGAGATGTTGCTGGTGAGAAACCATATCAGGAGAGAAAATCAAAATATCGTCTAGATACACCACCATAAACACACCGATGTACTCCTGAAAGATGGAGTTCATAAACCCTTGAAAAACCGCTGGGGCATTACTCAAACCAAAGGGCATAACCAGGTATTCAAAGTGCCCCAAAGGTGTATTAAATGCGGTTTTCCACTCATCCCCTTCTCGGATCCGAATCAGGTTATAAGCCCCTCTGAGATCTAATTTAGAGAAAACTTGGACCCAGAAACCTGATTTAAGAAATCCGGGATCAAGGGGAGAGGTCCTGAGTTTTTTACCGTTATCTTATTTAATTCTCGATAATCAATACACGGCCGTAAACCACCATCTTTTTTCTCAACAAAAAAGAACCCGGCCCCAGTGGGCGACTCAGAGGGACGGATATGTCCGATTGCCAAACTCTCATCAATATAACTCTTCAGTGCCTCCCGTTCTGGTACTGACAGGTTATATATACGACCCTTTGGCAATCTAGCATCAGGAAGAAGGTCAATTTTACAATCACACTCCCTGTGAGGAGGAAGGACTTGGGACAAGGGTTTTGAAAACACATCTGAGTAATCCGAGAGAAAACCAGGGTAGACCAAGAATGACATTTTCAGACAAGTTTTCCATAACTAGGAAAGAACACCAATCTTCATGCATAGCTCCTACCATAAGCTTTATCTGCGGGGTTCGGAATTTGATCAACCCTGCCTGTAGAGGGGTCAAATCCGCACCCGACATCTGGATAGGAGTGGACAATGGAATCAATGACATGCAAAACTGAGAGACAAAATTATAATCGATTAAATTAGACGCAGCACCTGAATCCAAAAAGGCGCGACCAGTGCAGGAAACAGACTGAAACTTAACCGTACAAGGTAAATACATTCTAGACACAATTGGGAGTACCTGAGCTCCTAAGCAGTCCCCCCGACTACTGCTTAGGAGCGGAAGTTTTCCTGCTGCTGCCTCTTGGAACAGGTGTTGACCAGATGATCAGGACTTCCACAGTAGAAACAAAGATGACGTCTCAGTCGATGTTGCTTCCGCTGTGCAGGAGACATGCTATCCAGCTCCATCGATTCCAATTCTGGACTACCTGGAGACAGACTGGCCGCTGGCTGACAGTCAGAGGACACCCGAGGTGACCGCCTGGATCTTAGGCGACGATCAACTCGGATGACCAGAGTCATAGCATCATCTAATGTCTGAGGCTCGGCATAAGCTAAGACTAAGTCCTGTACTCGGTCTGACAGTCCGGACATAAATTGGTCTTTTAGGGCGCAGTCATTCCATTGCGAGTCAGACACATACTGTCTGAACTGGGCACAATAATCTTCTGCTGTCCGTTTTCCCTGACACAGAGATCTAAGGTGGGAAACTGCAAGTGCTCGGCGGTCAGGTTCGTCATAAATCTGGCCTAAAGCAGAAAAAAAGCGTCAAGAGAAGAACGGGATGGAGAGTCAGGTGGGAGAGAAAAGGCCCAATTTTGCGGATCCCCACGCAACAGGGAAATTACCACGCCCACTCTTTGAATCTCTGTGCCCGATGAACGAGGACGTAAAGAAAAATAAAGTTTACAGCCCTCCCGAAATGAAAAAAAATTCTTACGGTCACCAAAAAACACGTCAGGGAGAGGAACCTTAGGTTCAGGTGTGGGTGGCAGTGGATCCTGCGGTGAGGTCTGCCGTGGAACCTGCATAGATTCCTGAATTTGGAGACGGGAGGCTAGATCCTGAACAAGCCGAGTTAGGGTCTGGACCTGAGCGACCACAGCTGACAAAGGCTCCATGGGAGGAGAGAATGTAGCAGGTCGGATACAGGATGCAGACCTATGTGTGGCCAGTGTTTCTGTTAAGATTGGTACACAAAAGACAGGGGAAGGTGTGCCCTGAGCTTGCCCCAACCTCTGTCCCTTCCTATAGCCCCCCCACGCTAAACCGTGGGGCGACTACTTGAAGACTCGAGATATGCTGGATAAAAGTGAGGGAAGGGAAACACAAACAGACTGACAAACATAAAACACAAAAGAATCGTAAACAAGCCGGAGTCACAACAAGAGGGTACGTCAATAGCAAAATCAGTAGGCAAAGAGTCAAGGTCAAAAACTAGCCGAGGTAACAACAATACAGATACTGAGCAATACAATCTAGTAGCAGCGAGTGGAGAAAGGGATTTTCAAACACTGGCACAGGTGACTAGTGAAGCTGCAATTTATGCAGCCAGAACTCCACCTCCAGAACCTGATAGGAGCTGGACAGCATCTGGGAATTAACCCCTCATGGTGCAGAACAACCAGGCACCAAGCAGAGGTTCAAAGTCCCAGCCACTACTAGACAGCGCGAAATCTTAGCAGCCGCTGCCCAGGACGAGAGGTGGAGTTTGCGCGGATACGCGCCGGGGTTCGGAGAACGCTGCTGGTACCACCAGAAGAACCAGAAGTCCCAGCAATCTCCCTAGCAAACCTGACATCCGCTCAGTTTTCAAACCACGCCCCCGGACCTCCTCCTAACCCTGCGGCTTATAGTCCGGTGCGCCTTATATATGGAATTATTCCATATATAAGGCCTTTATTCGTAATGCACCTTATAGTCCGGTGCGCCTTATCACCAGGAAAATACGGTACTCACTGCAATATAACATGACATTTCCAGCGGCTATCAGTCTAAAATGCCACCTTTTCTGTAGCCCCTCCTGATAGTGTTCCTTTTTCTGTTGTTTGTCTATAAAAGGTCAATGGAAAAGGGGACACTATAACACCCCTATTTCTATAGCCCCCAAAAACCTGTAATGTCCCATGGTATTTGGCCTTTTCAATATGAGGAAAAACTATACATACTGTATATACATACTATTATACATACTGTATATACATACTACTATACATACTGTATATACACATGCTACTATACATACTGTATATACATACTACTATACATACTGTATATAACTAAGTATAGGCCAAGGCGCCTAATACCATAAGAAAAATGGGAAAATTTATTGACTGGAGTATAAGCCTAGTAAGGGAAATACAGCCGCTACTCATTAATGCAATATCCACAGCATAAATCCCCCCTATAAATCCTTCCCAACATGCGGCGTAATAGTACGGCGCTGGCCGGGTGTAGGTACATGGAGAGGGCTAGCGGGCTGTGCCCTCTCCATAGCCGTTAAGTCTGCATATTGCTAGCACCGATCGCAGGTGTTTTCCTGGCAGTAAATCTAAATGCCTGGTAATATATCAATGCCCATGCACCGCCATCTTTTTGAAGCATGGTCATGGGCATCAATATATTACCAGGCATATTATACATTTAAGTAGGTAGAATGAGGTTTATTTCATGTACATAATGGAAGGAATATGTATATGATGTGAGAAAGGGAGAACTCACAGCAGCCGATACATTGTGATGGTCACCTGGGAATAAACTACTACACAGTGACATGGTTATATCATCACATCTGCATCAGTTTGATAATACAAAAACGGTTGCATATAAAAAAAAAGTGGCTTTTGGAGCCTGCACATTTTGTATTTAAAATATCTATATTAAGATTTTTAGCAAAATGCAAGAAATACAATAATGATAAAGAAAGCTGATGTGTAGCACAGGTTGATACAAGTAAAGGTCTCGCAGGACCATGGGCAAAATAAGACAAATAAGTCATAAGCACATCCATAGAAAATAGTAGGTGGTCCACTTTAACCATATTTGTGGATGGTAGGACAGTGAATGAGTGTGGTCCTGCAAACTCCTAGACTCAACTAAGGTAATATGTCGACTCCTTGCAATATACTATGAACCATGAATATGGTACTGAAATATTAACCCCTTATTGACCACCCATACAGATTTAATCTGTCGGTCACTAAGGGACCCCGTGCAGGGAAGAGCAGAACTGTCATATGACAGCCGGTACCCTGCTTTTACAGTCCAGATCGCAATGAGTTCGGACTGTTTAACCTTCTGTATACCTGGTGAGGGTGTTGACTCCCTCCCTTTCCTCCTGGCACCCTAAAATGCCATTGCGGGGTGCTTTTTTCTTTCCAGAATGCCAGGGACCTAACGAAGCTGACATTCCTAATGAACTTCAATACATGGTTATTGCGGTGTAGTAGTATGAAAAAGTTATCAGATGATCACTTGTTCATGCAGCATTATAGTAGAAATGAAAAAAAAATAAAAACAAAAAAAATGTAAAAAATAAAATAAAAAAAAAATGTCCCAAAATTCCCCAACACGTAAAAAACAATACATCATTAAAAAGTGAAAAAAAGTAAAAAATCACAGCATATTAGTTAACACTGGGTCCCAAAATTCCCAATACAGGCAGTCCCCGGGTTACATACAAGATAGGGTCTGTAGGTTTGTTCTTAAGTTGAATTTGCATGTAAGTCGGAACTGTATATTTTATCATTGTAATCCCAGCCAGAACTTTTTTTGGTCTCTGTGACAATTGGATTTTAAAAATGTTGGGTTGTCATAAGAATCAAGATTAACAATAAAGCTTCATTAAAGACACATTTGATAAATGTTACAGCTGTTTATTGTAGCCTAGGACTAAAGTACAATAAATTTCCAATATCCAGAGGTCCGTTTGTAACTAGGGGTCGTATGTAAGTCGAGTGTTCTTAAGTAGGGGACCGCCTGTATATAAAAATATAGACACAGTTATTCCCGGCGATAAACCCGTTAAGAGAAAAACACACCCAGATGTCTGAAACACCACTTTTTTGCAACACATAAAAGTTGAATAAAAAGTTAGGAAAAGGTTGCACTGTTCCCAAAATGGTAACAATGAAAACTTCAGCTTATCACAGAAAAATGACACCCTATACAGCACTGTACACTGAAACACCTAATAAAACCTATATAAGCTTGGTATCACTGTTGTACGAACCCAAAGAATAAATTAGAAATGTAATTTAGAGTGTACAGTGAATGGCTTAAAACAGAGCTCACAATAAAATACTGCAAATGTGGTTTCTTGGCAATTTTACCCCATTTTGCTCAATTTTATCCCATTCTATTTCCACCTCCCAGAACATACCATGAGATATAAAATACTGTCTATAGGAAGTATAATTTGTTAAAGGACACCTGTCATCAGGTCTCTGTCCCTATTTCTGTCACCTCTACCTGTTGGAGCAGCTCACAAGGATCCCATCCCAGCCTTTATCTAATCAATTCATACATTAATCATTGTAAAATCATCTTTTCTTCATTATGTAAATGAGGCTGTTCACATGGTAAGAGGCAGTGATATCGCCACTGTCACCCCTCCCCTCTCCTCACCCTGCTCATGTCCGTGTGTAATGTATAGTAAAGCGTTGCTAGTGTCTGTGCTTTATCTGCTGACATAGTGCATACTCCCATACACATATGTGAGACACAGACATCAGCTACACAAGTACCTGACATGTTCTGCTATAACATGGCTGCCTGGAGCTGCTGTATCTCTCCTATACACACACAGGCTGCAGGGGGCACCAGCACCATGAAGCACATGGAGGAGCCATTACACCATTATACCTCGCATCATTATACAGGCTGTCAGTCATGTGTATAGGAATATCTCATACACACAGGCTGCAGGGGGCGCCAGCTCCAGGAAGCACATGGAGGAGCCATTACACCATTATACCTCACATCATTATGCAGGCTGTCAGTCATGTGTATAGGAATATCTCATACACACAGGCTGCAGGGGGCACCAGCACCAGGAAGCACCATTATACCTCACGCTATTATACAGGCTGTCAGTCATATGTATAGGAGTATCTCATACACCCACACAGGCTGCAGGGGGCGCCAGCTCCAGGAAGCACATGGAGGAGACATTAAACCATTATACCTCACATCATTATACAGGCTGTCAGTCATGTGTAGGGAGTATCTCATACACACAGGCTGCAGGGGGCACCAGAAAGCACATGGAGGAGACATTACACCATTATACCTCACACCATTATACAGGCTGTCAGTCATGTGTATAGGAGTATCTCATACACACAGGCTGCAGGGGGCGCCAGCACCAGGAAGCACATGGAGGAGACATTACACCATTATACCTCACACCATTATACAGGCCGTCAGTCATGTGTATAGGAGTATCTCATACACACAGGCTGCAGGGGGCGCCAGCACCAGGAAGCACATGGAAGAGACATTACACCATTATACCTTACATCCTTATGCGGGCTGTAAGTCAAGCACTGGGGGGTGTGGCTGTGCCTCCCACTCATGAATAAGCTGGATAGCTTGAATATGATAATGACTCATTGGACATCTCACAGGTCATTTTCACACAGCTTTAGGACCTCATTGCTTAAGTTTACAGGCATGTAGAGGGACAATGAAGGGATAGAGGCAATGCTCTCTAATAGCAGTTTAAGAAAATATATTTAGTTTAGGGGGTTAATTTGCCTGATGGGTTCTCTTTAAGCAGAAAACAAGCGCTAATACCTCCATATACATGAAAAATAAAAAAGTTATGAATTTTTGAAAGTGGGTAGCGATAAACAGGAAATAAATTAAAAAACCCATGAGTGGCAAGGGGTTAAAATGCCCCTTATACCTCATGATAAAAAGTTTACAAAATTGAGTTATTCTCTAGGATAACTGGTTTGTGGTACTTGAGGCTGCATCCACACATGGGATTTTGGTTGCGTTTTGAAATTAAATCCAAAAGCTTCATCCTTGATCACATGTTGAGGTAACATTACGTTTCCAATGCGTTAACTAAATGCGAAAGAAATTAAATCTTACCTCAACATGTGATGGCAGGTGGAGCCTTTGGATTACAACTGAAACGCCACCTGTGAACATTGCCTCAGAGGCTCTGCAAACATGCCTCAGGGGCTCTGCAAACTTCTGCCCAGCAAAAGTTTGATGATGCATTTTCCCTTCAATGCTCCACTATGAGCCCAGACAGCAGGTTACGCCAATATGGGGTGTCCTCGTACTCAGAAAAAAACACACAATAGACAGTATTTGTGGATACATTTTCTACTTTTATTCAGTTTAAGTGTGTAAATTTTAGGGCTAAATGAACTTATTAATGATGAAATAAGTAAATTCTAAATCAAACCTTCATTTTGTGAAGTTCTGTAAAATACCTAGAGTTAACAAGCTTCCTATGTTCTGTTTTAAATTGTTCGAGGGGTGAAGTTAATATAACGGGGTGATATGTGGGGGATTTCTATTAACAGGACTTCCAAAACCCCTATAGAAATAAAATGGTCCCTAAAATAATTGATTGTAAAGGAAATCTACCATTTGATTTGATGCATTATGAACCAAACATACCTTGAAGATGCTGTAGCTACACTGATGCAGAAGCATATCTTGTTTAATCCCTGAGCTGAGTGGTTTTGCTGAAAATACAATTATAACATTCAGGACCTTGGGAAAGCTGGATTGCATGCTGTTTGTAGTTCATAAACAGATTACACAGAGATGACTGCACTGTCCAGACAGGACTAATGAACCTGAGCTGGATCACTTATACAAAGCAGCTGGGAGATGGTGTAGTGATTGATTACTTCTGTCTGTCAGTCACAACACAGTCATTACATCATTCTCTTGAGCAGTTCATAACTAATGTAAGAGGAAAAGAGCTGAGCCCAGGCAAAGGAGCGACAGAGCTTCATTATCATAATTTTATAATTGGTTTTTCAAAATCACTTACCTCAGGGATTAAACGAGATATGCTTCTGCATCAGTGTAGCTACAGCATTCTCAAGGTATGTTTGGTTCATAATGCATAACATCAAATAGTAGATTTAAGCTGATGTAACTAATAACTAATTTGGTTAGTAAGGTTATTCAGTTTTAAAAACAGAACATTTAGAATTTTGAAAATAGATAATTTTTAAAAAAAAATTTACAAAATTCACCTTTTTCTCATAAATAAATGCTAAATATAAAAATCCGAATTTCCCACTGAATTGATATACAACATGTCACAAAGTGCAAGTTGTGAAATATAGGCCTTGGTCATCAAGGTCATCAAATGAGCATGGTCACTAAGGGGGTAGCTGCTATGACCTCTGAAAGTTAGCCCAGGGGAGGGACAGTGTGTAACCCGCAATGGTTTTCTAAGTTTTCCAATTTATAAAGTGTGGCGGGGTAAATCAAGATGTCACCTATGGTGAATTATTACACTGGTGCCGCATAGAGAACTGCAGTTCACTCATCATTAATGAGTACTGCTTCAGTTGGCCTAGTCACCACTTTTAGCAAAGCCATGGGGAAACGGCAGCAGGCCATGGTAAACTCATCTGTCTGGGCAGAAGAATACACTCCCGAGCTGTGGACTGGGATCCAGGAAAATACAGATGAGTGGTTGCCGTCACTGAGCCTCATGCCCGGCAAGACCATATGCGACTATGGCTGGAACCTTATAGCAACTTTGGGCCAAGCCAAGTTGGCGGATGTCCCTCCTCAGCCACTGCCTCATATGGAAATGTAACAACTACGTGGAATCCCACTCTACATATGCTGGAAAGGATGTGTCAGCAGCTGCAGGCAACTGTGGAGTTCCATTTATTACATTTGTTCAGTGCTGCATTGCATCCAATATGCCACCAATATGGTCGGTGCCAATGATGCCATTGTCAACTGTACCATCCTCATCTGCCTCATCCTCATCATTTGCCTTCTATTAATAGCTTTTCAGGCCATGATGAAGGATGTAATGGCGTTAGGTAAACAGGGGTGGTGCTCTTCTCGGGTTCTCAGCCCAAATATCAGGAATAAAGGAACAAAGTACACACTTGTGGACACCCAGAGTGCCTTTAACCACAGTGAGAGGAAGGGTGTGTGGTTTTCCCATTGCTTCTTTTACCACTAAGAAAATGACTAACAGGGTCTGAAATTGCCTGTAACCCCCGTGACATACCGGTAATTTTTTTTTTAAGTTGATTTTTTCTCAGATTTTTTTTTAAATAGTATGTTATTATTTCAAGTACTTTCCTTAGCCCATTGTGGACAGGGCAACTCCCCGGTTATTCCCAACATTTTTCAGCCCTCTAGCCCTTATTAGCCCCATTTTACCCGCTCATCTCTATTTCCTTCATCCACTATGTATTCTGTGTTAGAAATCTGGATTTATGGACTAATTAAGAAAATGCCTCAGGTTATACTGTAGGTGATACCTTAATACAGTGGAAAACAAAAAGAACTCATGTTTATAACAAAATTTTAATTATTGACATAATTATACAATTTTTACTCCAAAAAAGAATATAGAAAACAACTCTTTTTAAAAGTTCAAATTTTTTAACAAGCTAGTAATAAAAAGTTTGTAAAGATCATAAAAAATGGTTTTATGATTGCTAGTCATGAGCATCATAATTTAAAGACTACCCCTGGGAAACAGTTTGTGTATGAGACTTTAGGATATCTAGGTTTTATGAGGGTTTTTTTTTTTGATGAACAAAAAATACATTTCTGAGAAATTTGTGAAACCTAGATAGCCAAAAAAATTAAGTCCATTGGGACTGAAAGAATAGAATAATAGAATAAAATCCAAGAAGTTAAGGGAGTTTGACATTTTTGAAAATATGACAGACATGCATCAAAGATAAAGAGAAAAACAAGACCAACAGGAAATATTAGGGGTGTCCTAAGGCAGCATCCTGAATATTGCGCTTTGTTTCTAAGGGAGTAAGGATTGGCATTTCATAGGAGGCTATTATTAATATTCATCTTTAAAGAACTGATATGGCAAAAAGAAACATGTCATCTAGACAGACAATTAAGCATGGAACTGTTAGCATGAACTGTTAGCATGGTAATTATTATTATTATTTTACATGTAATAATAAATCAGTTACTTTTCCTCTTTGATCTCATTTTGGTTCTTATTGGAGATGGGCAAATCGATTCTAACTATTCTAAATTTGTTTAGAATTTTAGGAAAACTTTGATTCATCACGAATCCAAAGCTTACAGTGAATAGTGGGAACGAATTTCGAATAATTTTTTAAAATTATTTATTTATTTTCCCCCTTTATAAGCTAAATGGCCGCAAGCACAATGTGTTGAATGGGGCAGAGAACTCTGAGAAGAAGAAAGAAATATGGCGGCACTGTTCCTCACTATATGGGGTAGTGTCCCTCACTGTATGCGGGTAGTGTTCCTCACTGTATGGAGGTAGTGTTCCTCACTGTATGGGGGTAGTGTTCCTCACTGTATGAGGGTAGTAATCCTCACTGTATGGGGTAGTGTTCCTCACTTTATGGCTGTATTCTTCACTGTGTTGTGGTAGTGTTCCTCACTGTATGGGGGTAGTGTTCCTCACTGTATGGGGGTAGTGTTCCTCACTGTATGGGTAGTGTTCCTCACTGTTAAGGGGGTTGCACTGGTTTCGGACGCCATCTTGACTACTGTCCGCCATCTTAGATACAGCAGCCATGTTCCCTGACCATTGTCAAGTTAATATCATCATTCAAACTTCATTTTATGTAACCTGTTTGCTGGCCTGTCAGCTAATACCCTTTGACATTTAATGAGAAGCCAGCCTGTCCTCGATGCTGCATGATATTATGATTCTGGAGCCCACTTATCTTATTCTTCTCAGCATTAGTACAAACAATATCTGTGTACAAGGTCTCTGAGAACTGAGCACAATTAATTAACTTTTTTTCCCAGAATGTACTGATGACCAATAGGTTTGGAGTATACTATTCATGCCCCTTTGATGACTCTTCTGTCTGTTATATATTATGCATTTTTGATTATTAAAGGGAAGAAGATCTTGACTAAGAGATTGACGTATGTCTTGGTCTTTATGTTCAATCATGGGTTAATTAGGACTCACCTTACAAAAGTCAAGAGGGCTGTTGGGGCCCTGAATAAAAAATCCCTAACATCACTGAATGGCGGTAGTGTTCCTCACTATTTGGCAGTAGTGTCCCTAACTGTATGGCAGTAGTGTTCCTCACTATTTAGCGGGAGTGTTCCTCCCTGTATGGGGGCAGTGTTTCTCACTGTATGGGGGTAGTGTTCCTCACTGTATGGGTGTAGTGTTCCTCACTGTATGGCGGTAGTGTCCCTCACTGTATGGAGATAGTGTTCCTCACTTTATGACTGTATTCTTCGCTGCATGGGGATAGTGTCCCTCACTGTTGTATGGAGGTAGTGTTCCTCACTGTATGAGGGTAGTGTCCCTCATTGTATGGCGGTAGTGTTCCTCACTGTACGGCGGTAGTGTTCCTCACTGTATGAGAGTAGTGTCCCTCACTGTACGGCGGTAGTGTTCCTCACTGTACGGCGGTAGTGTCCCTCACTGTACAGCGGTAGTGTTCCTCACTGTATGAGGGTAGTGTCCCTCACTGTATGGAGGTAGTTTCCCTCACTATACGGAGGTAGTGTTCCTCACTGTACGGCGGTAGTGTTCCTCACTGTATGAGAGTAGTGTCCCTCACTGTACGGCGGTAGTGTTCCTCACTGTACGGCGGTAGTGTCCCTCACTGTACAGCGGTAGTGTTCCTCACTGTATGAGGGTAGTGTCCCTCACTGTATGGAGGTAGTTTCCCTCACTATACGGAGGTAGTGTTCCTCACTGTATGGGGGTAGTGTTCGTCACTGTATGGGTGTAGTGTTCCTCACTGTATGGTGGTAGTGTTCCTTACTGTACACCGGTAGTGTTCCTCACTGTATGGAGGTAGTGTTCCTCACTGTATGGGGGTAGTGTTCCTCATTGTATGGCAGTAGTGTTCCTCACTGTATGGGGGTAGTGTTCCTCACTGTATGGGGGTAGTGTTCCTCACTGTATGGGGGTAGTGTTCCTCACTGTATGGGGGGAGTGTTCCTCACTGTATGGAGGTAGTGTTCCTCACTGTATGGGGGTAGTGTTCCTCACTGTATGGCAGTAGTGTTCCTCACTGTATGGGGGTAGTGTTCCTCACTGTATGGCGGTAGTGTTCCTCACTGTACACCGGTAGTGTTCCTGACTGTACAGCGGTAGTGTTCCTCAGTGTATGGGGGCAGTGTTCCTCACTGTATGGGGGTAGTGTTCCTCACTGTATGGGGGTAGTGTTCCTTACTGTATGGGGGTAGTGTTCCTCACTGTATGGGGGTAGTGTTCCTCACTGTATGGCGGTAGTGTTCCTCACTGTATGAGGGTAGCGTCCCTCACTGTATGGCAGTAGTGTTCCTCATTGTATGGCGGTAGTGTTCCTCACTGTACAGGGGTAGTGTTCCTCACTGTACCTGGGATAGTGTTCCTCACTGTATGGCGGTAGTGTTCCTCACTGTATGGCGGTAGTGTTCCTCACTGTATGGGGGTAGTGTTCCTCACTGTATGGCAGTAGTGTTCCTCACTGTATGGGGATAGTGTTCCTCACTGTATGGCGGTAGTGTTCCTCACTATATGGGGGTAGTGTTCCTCACTGTATGGCGGTAGTGTTCCTCAGTGTATGAGGGTAGTGTTCCTCACTGTATAGCGGTAGTGTTCCTCACTGTATGGAGGTAGTGTTACTCACTGTATGCTGGTAGTGTTCCTCACTGTATGGGGATAGTGTTCCTCACTGTATGGCGGTAGTGTTCCTCACTATATGGGGGTAGTGTTCCTCACTGTATGGCGGTAGTGTTCCTCAGTGTATGAGGGTAGTGTTCCTCACTGTATAGCGGTAGTGTTCCTCACTGTATGGGGGTAGTGTTCCTCGCTGAATGGCGGTAGTGTTCCTCACTATTTGGCAGTAGTGTCCCTCACTGTACGGCAGTAGTGTTCCTCACTATTTAGCGGGAGTGTTCCTCACTGTATGGGGGCAGTGTTTCTCACTGTATGGCGGTAGTGTCCCTCACTGTATGGAGATAGTGTTCCTCACTTTATGGCTGTATTCTTCGCTGCATCGGGATAGTGTCCCTCACTGTTGTATGGAGGTAGTGTTCCTCACTGTATGAGGGTAGTGTCCCTCACTGTACGGCGGTAGTGTTCCTCACTGTATAAGGGTAGTGTTAGTCACTGTACGGCGGTAGTGTCCCTCATTGTAAGGGGGTAGTGTTCCTCACTGTATGAGGGTAGTGTCCCTCACTGTATAGCGGTAGTGTTCCTCACTGTATGGGGGTAGTGTTCCTCAATGTACGGCGGTAGTGTCCCTCATTGTAAGGGGGTAGTGTTCCTCACTGTATGAGGGTAGTGTCCCTCACTGTATAGCGGTAGTGTTCCTCACTGCATGGGGGTAGTGTTAGTCACTGTATGGCGGTAGTGTTCCTCACTGTATGAGGGTAGTGTTCCTCACTGTACGGCGGTAGTGTCCCTCATTGTAAGGGGGTAGTGTTCCTCACTGTACGGCGGTAGTGTCCCTCATTGTAAGGGGGTAGTGTTCCTCACTGTATGAGGGTAGTGTCCCTCACTGTATAGCGGTAGTGTTCCTCACTGTATGGGGGTAGTGTTCCTCACTGTACGGCGGTAGTGTCCCTCATTGTAAGGGGGTAGTGTTCCTCACTGTATGAGGGTAGTGTCCCTCACTGTATAGCGGTAGTGTTCCTCACTGCATGGGGGTAGTGATCCTCACTCTATAGCGGTAGTGTTCCTAACTGTATGGGGGTAGTGTTCCTCACTGTATGAGGGTAGTGTCCCTCACTGTATGCCGGTAGTGTTCCTCACTGTATGGCGGTAGTGTTCCTCACTGTACGGCGGTAGTGTCCCTCACTGTAAGAGGGTAGTGTTCCTCACTGTATGAGGGTAGTGTCCCTCACTGTATAGCGGTAGTGTTCCTCACTGTATGGCGGTAGAGTTCCTCACTGTATCGGGGTAGTGTTCCTCACTGTATGGCGGTATTGTTTCTCACTGTACGACGGTATTGTCCCTCACTGTATGGGAGTGGTGTTCACTGTATGGGGGTAGTGTTCCTCACTGTATGGGGGTAGTGTTCCTCACTGTACGGGGGTAGTGTCCCTCACTTTATGGGGGTAGTGTTCCTCACTTTATGGCAGTAGTGTTCCTCACTGTATGGGGGTAGTGTTCCTCACTGTATGGCGGTAGTGTTCCTCACTGTACACCGGTAGTGTTCCTGACTGTACAGCGGTAGTGTTCCTCAGTGTATGGGGGCAGTGTTCCTCACTGTATGGGGGTAGTGTTCCTCACTGTATTGGGGTAGTGTTCCTCACTGTATGGCAGTAGTGTTCCTCACTGTATGGGGATAGTGTCCCTCACTGTATGGAGGTAGTATTCCTCACTGTATGGGTGTAGTGTTTCTCACTGTACGGGGGTATTGTCCCTCACTGTATGGGAGTGGTGTTCACTGTATGGGGGTATTGTTCCTCACTGTATGGGGGTAGTGTTCCTCACTGTACGGGGGTAGTGTCCCTCACTTTATGGGGGTAGTGTTCCTCACTTTATGGCAGTAGTGTTCCTCACTGTATGGGGGTAGTGTTCCTCACTGTATGGCGGTAGTGTTCCTCACTGTACACCGGTAGTGTTCCTGACTGTACAGCGGTAGTGTTCCTCAGTGTATGGGGGCAGTGTTCCTCACTGTATGGGGGTAGTGTTCCTCACTGTATTGGGGTAGTGTTCCTCACTGTATGGCAGTAGTGTTCCTCACTGTATGGGGCTAGTGTCCCTCACTGTATGGAGGTAGTATTCCTCACTGTATGAGTGTAGTGTTACTCACTGTACGGGGGTAGTGTTCCTCACTGTATGGGGGTAGTGTTCCTTACTGTATGGCGGTAGTGTTCTTTGCTATATTGGGGCAGTGTTCCTCACTGTATGGCAGTAGTGTTCCTCAATGTATGGGGGTAGTATTCCTCACTGTACAGGGGTAGTGTTCCTCACTGTATGGCGGTAGTGTTCCTCGGTGTACGGGGGTAGTGTTCCTCACTGTATGGCAGTAGTGTTCCTCACTGTACGGCAGTAGTATTCCTTACTGTACGGTGGTAGTGTTCCTCACTGTATTGGGGTAGTGTTCCTCACTGAATAGGGGTAGTGTTCCTCACTGTATGGGGGTAGTGTTCCTCACTGTATGGGGGTAGAGTCCCTCACTGTAAGGGGGTAGTGTTCCTCACTGTATGGCGGTAGTGTTCCTCACTGTATGGGGGCAGTGTTCCTCACTGTACGGTGGTAGTGTTCCTCACTGTATGGAGGTAGTTTCCCTCACTATACGGGGGTAGTGTTCCTCACTGTATGGCGGTAGTGTTCCTCACTGTATGGCGGTAGTGTTCCTCACTGTATGGCGGTAGTGTTCCTCACTGTACGGCGGTAGTGTCCCTCATTGTAAGGGGGTAGTGTTCCTCACTGTATGAGGGTAGTGTATAGGTTGTATAGGTTTTATTATGTTTTCACACATTTACAAAAATTAAAACCTCCTGTATAATTTTTTTTTTTTTGTGTTTATGATTTTTACTGTTTATTTATTTATCATCTCTAGGGAAATTTGTATTGTAAACTTTTTTTAATTTTTACTATTTTTCAGACTCCCTAGGGTACTTTAACTAGGCTGTCTCATTGATCCTATCATATACTGTCATACTACAGTATGTGCTGATCGCACATTGTAATGTAGGGGGTTAAACCAAGGCACAGATTCAGTTCTGGTACTCGCGGTCCCCGAGTAGCAGCCAGCACAGTGGACTGATAACTAACGGTAAGCAGTCAACTATATCTTTGTCTCTTTGTTAAACCGAGGCAACCTCGGGTCTTCGGAAGACCCAAGGCTGTCATGGCGATGGATCCTCGGCAAGATGGTGCGCCCATTTGCCATCTGCAGGTTAACACCCTCAATTGGTGCTAGCACCAACCGCGGGTGTTACTGATAAGCCTTTGCTTCAATATGCAGCTATGGAGAGGGCTCAGCCCGTGAGCCCTCTCCATGCATCCAGACCCGGCATGTGATGTGCCGTTACGTTAGATGCCGTGATTCTCTGAAAATTCGTTGAACCAGGTCAAATCAAATTTAGATAAATTCGCCCATCTCTTAAGGTAAGTTAAATGTTTTATCTTAATATAGTCCAAAACCCAGGGGCTCAGTTAGGTGAGTGGGGATGTTATTTCACACAAAGGGGCACATGCAAAATAAGTCTGGCTTTGTCCATCTTGTTTTGGGGACTTTTCTTGGCTTTTCTTTTGGTCAGTTTTGTAAGGTCAGGTTGGTAAGGTTTTTCCTTATTGATATTTGTGTAGGCATTTGTTCTTTAGTGAATTTGTGACATTTTAAAACAAAAGTCTTCAAAAGGCTCCAAAAGTCGCAATCAGTTCTAAGCTTATTTCTACGTCTGGTCTGTGGCAGCTCTAGATTTGCTACAAAATTTGCTACTTTTTTGGAACTTTTTAAAAAGGTTGCAGTTTTGACATATGGATTCAGGTAATAACTCAGGAAAAACTGCAGAAAACTAGACAATGGCGAACTTTGATGGGAGACTGTTTTAGGCACAAAAAAGTTGCAAATGAGTACAAGCTCCATGGAAAATCTCAAAAATTAAAGAAACAGGCAAGCCAGAAATTTGATACATGGGCTCTAATGTGCTTTATTTATTAAGGGTCATTAGAAGTTTTTATAATGGAGGCACTGCATATACATTTGATTAAGGGTTTATTATATACATTTATTTAGGAGAGCACTGTACAGGCAGTCCCCGGGTTACATACAAGACATTATAGACACATTTGATAACTGTTACAGCTGATTATTGTAGCCTAGGACTAAAGTACAATAAATTACCAATATCCAGTGGTCCGTTTGTAACTAGGGGTCGTATGTAAGTCGAGTGTCCTTAAGTAGGGGACCGCCTGTATATAATAAAATAGTGATATTCCTATCCAGTGATACAGTCCATTCTTGCCTCCCCACATGCCCTGCATGCCAGGCATCCTGGCCATGAGTCATCCGCTGCTGCCAGGGTCCTTAGGTGGCTGATTACTCTTAAATTTTTCCTTGTGACCTCTGCACACTGGAAGGTACTTGTGTATTGAGGTTCTCCTGTTCCTGCAAAGCTGTGTTTGCAGCTGGCCTCCAGCCTAAGACTACTTACCTGGATTCTGCTGGATTTCCAAATTCCCTGACTATCGGACTGCCTTTGATTATTTTTGCTCAACCCCTTGCTGGATTTGCATCCTGCTGCTATCCATCAGAAGTAGCAAAGTCCAGATCCCTGTATAGGGGTAAAAGGGTGAAAACTGAAGAGCGCAGGGTAATACCCTTAGGCCCCTTCCACACTAGCGAGTGTGATGCGATGAACTCGCATCACACTCGCAACGCAAGCTGCCGGGAACGCATGGCCCGAACGCTGCACCGCGGGAGTGAACTGACATGCTGAGTTCACTCCCGCGGTGCAGCGTTCGGGCCGTGCGTTCCCGGCAGCTTGCGTTGCGAGTGTGATGCGAGTTCATCGCATCACACTCGCTAGTGTGGAAGGGGCCTAAGTGTGTTACCTAAAGCCAACTTTTTAGAACAGTGGGTCCACAGACTGTGTTTTTTATATATAAATTCAATATAGGGGCTATATTTCAACCCATTAGTGTAGTGCTGTTCATACATAAATTGAGGATGCTGTATATTTATTGGGGTAAATAATACTGGGGCTGTAAATAAATGCATTAAGGGATGTGAAAATTAAAAAAATTTAGGGGACCAGTATATATATTTATAATTGGGTGTTGGGTGTTGTATATAAATTTATTAGAGAGGTATAGTATATAAGTTTATTGGGGTTCTAGTGTCACAATCTATATTATATGCACTGGGACATAGTTATCTAGAGGACATTAAACTGTAAGTGACATTGCTGTATGTCACTCGCATCCATCTCCCATAACCAATTATTTCCTTCAATAATATTAAATTAAATCATATCAGGGAAATTTCATAGGTGAATCTGCTATTCCATTTGGTTTTTAAGTGGTAAACCAATATTTTCAGCTTCTGGGAATGCTTGGAGGTGTGATAAAGCGAGAAAATAGCTAACGCACGGTCAAGAATTGTGATTATTTCAATGATAAATGTCCAGCAATATGCCTAAAGCATCTAGGTTTCTTCCTGTGGTGGTAGAAAGATTTTACTTAGGTAAAATTATAATATAGGCAGATGGTCAATAGTGCAGACTCTGAGGGTAGAGTGTTCATTGCATAATGTTTTACAGAGAATATATGTAATCCTGAATGCTACTATAAGGAATCGCTCTCCATATTCACAGCTTTCTTCTTTATGTTCTAAAAATATAGAAAGCTGCAAGATGTTGCAGCTCACAAAAAAGTGATGAAGTCATTTTTAGAAAGTGCATACATCTTGTGGATAGATTAGTGATCTACAACATTACAGACATCTGGCACAGCTTTCTGGGGATACTTAGACACGTCCTCCAGTAATCGACAGAGCAGGGACTGACAGATTGGACAAAAGACAAAGATGCATTATAAGCCAGGCTCAGAGAGGAACATGGTACCAGCCAGAAACCTCTCTTAGCGCCAGACAAATGATGTGTGTGTAAACATGTAGAGCTTGAGACAATCATTTTCTGACCACACAGACTTTTACTATGGAGAAGATTTTGTTCTGTGGTTAATGTTTAAAATATATATTCATAAGATAAGTTTTCTTGACATCTAAATACAAAGAACAAACGAATGGGCTTCTAGTTCATAGAGACATTAATCACAAGAATATTTGACAATATTTACTTCTTTCAGCAATAATTTACAAAATGGACTATTTCTATTCTTGTCTATTGAAAACTTCCTAGAAATTTACTACAGGTCATTGAATGAAAAGTAATCATATCAAAATGATTGATGCTTTGATGTGTCAACACACTAATGCTACACTATAGTAGACTATATATATAGGAAGAAAGTCCAGAGCAGCACAACACTAAATTGAATGCAAAGCCGCAGAACCCAAGGCAGAGGGTCACGTTAGTAATTCCAAAGAAAAGGCAGCATTACAATGTTGGTGAGAAAATTGGAATAAAGATTCACCAACATTTGAATGCTGGCCTTTCTTTTGAATTATATACTGTATGTATATATCAATATGTGGTCATATAAGGTCATATAAAATGGAACACCGTGTTTCAACAGTGCCATTATGGACAGCTGCTATCCACTGCAATGTCATTGATAATTACAACTTTCCTCAAATTTTACACCTCAGTAATATACTGACCATGACACTTTTAGACAAACAACTGTGGCTTGTCCTCAGTTGCTACATAGTGTACCAAAATGCATTTCTAGCATAAACAGCATGAACTAAAAAATTGCTCTAGAAAGTGTTAAACTGTGTCAGACTTCTTACTGTATGGTAACAAATAAAAAGATTTGCCCACACATTTTTTTCACTGTGATTGGCAGCTTTCATTGAGCAACAAATTTCCAAAATTAGAGATAATCACAACTTTGTCAAATTTAATAGGGTTATCCTCCTACCTTCATGGTCTTCCATTATTTATAATTACAGCAGTTTGTGTCACTTTAGCTGTAAAAAAAATCAGAAACATGAGAGAAGAGAGCAGTCCATTTATTGTAATCCCATAGGAATGTGGATGGAAGACCTATGGGATATGTCTTATGATGTTTAGGATTGTCTGATCTATCTTTTCTTAAAAACTGTTTTTTATTACGAACAGAAATACAGAGTGTTATGCATCAATACTGTATGTTACCATATTATCCATATAAAGTATGCGTCCTTACACAGATGATATAATTACAGAATGTCTTGATCTTACAGTATGCTCACTATACATAGTATACCTGTAGTTCCCAGGTAAGCATAACACTTCTTTCAGGAGAGTAGCATTGTGAAAGTAAGTAGCAACATGCTTCAAAAACAAAAGAATCATAACACATAAAACAACATTAACCTGTCAACACCTTGTTACAGTCATTACCAAATCAGGCACTTATTCCTTCTATTTAATGTACCAACCCAACCTCATTCATGAGGAGCAATATATCTGTGATGTCCAAACGGGAGTCCTCCCAACTCCCCCCCCCCCGAGTATCAATGGTATATCTATAGCATTATATTTTGACCCCGTTCGCATTTAGCTCATCACTCATTGTATTTCTGAATCTCTGTACTGAGTAATTTGTTTCCTGTGAATCACACCATACCCTCCAGATCTGTTCAAATTTTTCTGGCCACTTTCTATGTTTATGTGCCAGTTTTTCATATGGATGGCAGTACCTGATTAATTTGGAGTTTCCACATACTTAGATTTGGTGTATTCGGGGTATATCACCTCAAATCTATGCATTTAAGGTCCATAAACAATGTTTCCCGTAGGAATATAATTGAGGAAAAAGGCCAATCTTCTTTAGGAATAAGGCCCAAAAGAAAAATCTCAGGGGCGAGAGGTAGTGGGAGTGGCAGCAAAGTAGAAAGGATGTCTGTGACCTCTTCAAGAATATCTGTAAGGGAGGCAACTCCAATTACCCGCAACGAGCACAAGCAGTCATGGGGACTTGACCATCCTGCACAGGCGGACGATTGTCAGGTAAGCCTGGTGCGTAAAATAGAATTAGTCCAATAGAATTGGATTAGTCTGTTATTCACAGAGGGGGAAACCTTAAGGGAACCTTAAGGTGAGCAGAGAGCAGACCGGTTATCGATTCCTCCTCCAGGGAGGGAGTGCAAGACCTCCACCTATTGATCACCGTTAATGCTGTGTTCAGTGGCTTTTAATGCAACTGATCAAGAAAATCTTCGACTGCCCATGTGGAGCATGGATTTGTATGTCAAATCCTAAGTGCCAATCACGAAGTTCGAGAAGTTCCTATTCCACCAAAAGTCTTCCTTTACTCAGGTATATCATTCCTGACAAGGGATTACAGAAGGATAGTCTGCGCTACTTCAGTGGCCTTGTGAGACTTTGTGCCATCCAGCGATTCTTGGGTTTCGCTAATTATTACCGCCAGTTCATACCAAATTTTTCTTCCCTCGTGCCTCCCAATGTGGTGCTGACCAAGAAAAATGCCAATCCTAAGCTCTGGCCCCCAGTGGCTGAAAAAGCTTTCTCCAAGCAGAAGTCTGCCTTTGCCTCTTCCTGTACTCTCTCGGCCTGATAAGGAAAAACCATTTGTGCTAGTGGTTGACACCTTCTCGGTAGGAGCTTGAGCCATTCTTACCCAGAAAGGGCCAAAAGGCATAACCCTCACCTGCGGCTTCTTCTCCAAAACTTTCTCAGCCGCAGAGAAGAACTTCTCCATAGGTTATTGGGAGCTTCTGGCCATAAAGCTTGCCTTGGAGGAGTGGTGTTATCTTCTGGAAGGTGCTTGCCCTCCGCTCTGAATCTATACTGACCACAAAAATCTTGACCACTCCAGACCACTCAACACCTCGACCCACAACACGCCTCTACTTCAACTTCCTAATCCATTTCCATCCAGCAGAGACGAATGTCAAAGCCGATGCCCTCTCTCATGCCATGCCTATGTAATTGGAGATGAACCAGCTACTCGACATATCGTTCCTTCTGAAGGCTTGTTGTTGCCGCCCTTGTGGATCTACAGCAAATGTCCAACCTGCTCTTCCGAAGAGGATACTATTTTGGGGACATTGCTCTTGTGTGGGAACCCTGGGGTGCAGAGATCTGTTGATTTCTTCTTTTGTTACTACCCGGTCTGGTCAAGGATGTATGAGACTTTGTGAGTTCTAGCGCTTCCTGGGTCCGAAATAAATCTTCACGTCTCAAGCCAGCAGGACTGCACCTGCCACTGCTTATACTCAGCTGCCCATGGACTCACGTGGCCATGGACCTTGTTACGGATCTTTTGCTATCTTCTGGTAATATCATCATCTGGGTAGTCACAGACAGTTTGTTCTTTCTCCACATCTTCCGGCTTCATGGGCATCCTCAGGACATTGTCTCGAACCAAGGGGTCCAGTTTTTTTCCAGATTCTGGCGGGTTTTTTTGCAACCAACTGCAAGTAAAGCTGGACTTCTCCTCTGCCTTTAATCCACAGTGAAAATAGTTAATCAGACTCTGGGCTGCTATCTATGGCACTTTGTTTCAGCTCATCAGGATGACTGGTCCACCCTGTTACCTTTGGGGGAATTCTCCTATAATTCCCTGGACTTCGAGTCTGCCAGCGCCGCTCCCTTTTTTGTTGTTTATGGACAACATCCATGTCCATCTATTCCTCTCTTCTTACCTTCTGATGTTCCTGCCATGGAAGAGTGGTACAAGACCTCAGGTCCATCTAGGAGCAGACTCATCAGTCTCTACTTCGGGCGACAAGAAATGCAAGCCTCCCCCAGTCTTCTCTCCTTGTGATAAAGTGTGGCTGTCCTCCAGATATCTCCGGCTGAAGATTCCTAGCTACAAACTCGTTCCTCGTTCTCTGGGTCCATTTGAGGTGCTGAAGTGCATTAACCCCGCAATCCCGAACTCCTTCCATGTCTCCCTTCTAAAGCCTGTCATCCTGAATTACTGATAATTGCAAGCAGGTACGCAAATAGGCCTTCATTGTGTCGCACAGTAGCCTACGGTAATGACCGTCAACCAGGTGTGCTTGAAAGAAAGATAACAGTTGATCTGGTATGTGATCATTAGATTCCATCTACCCCAGCCAAAAAGGGTGAATCTACTCTTTATACACGACTGAGCTAGAGATATTGCCTATCGTGCACAATACATGGGGAGTGGTCTGAGATACCTCTGGGCAGGTATTGCACTTCTAGTACATGTGGCACTATGTTGGAGGACCCTATAAAGTAATCTATGTGGGAGAGTAATCTATAGGTAGAACTATAAGACGAGTAGACAAAGTAATGATGACAGCTCTGTTTCATGTGTCTCGGGTGGGGAGTTGTCAGTACTGTGAAATTTGTCCAAAACCAGCATATTAAAATCTCCCAGGCATATATTCCTCGCATGCGGGTAGGAGGTTGCAAACAGGGCTGTCTGTCTTAGTACACCCTTTGACGCTGACGTAGGTATATAGGTTCCATAAAGGAACCCCCCTCAAGGCTGAATTGAGGCTAGAATAGAGTCCCCACTGAACCCATGGCTTATGGAGCAGATGTGTCTTGAAAGAGACTAAATGGGTTTCTTGTGGATTCAACTTTCTAATTTGTGAGAACATCATCAATGTCTTTTGAGGAGATCCCTGGCCCCAGATATTTCAGGTTAAAACTTTAAGCTCTGGCATTGTGGTATGTGAGCATGTAGTTTAGGCAGCAGGCCCCTATCAGTGGGAAAAATTGTCTAGCTAACCCCTTGCCTCCCGGCCATTAGACAATGTGCATTGTAGATATGCATTTAACAACAATGCAAAACAAAATGAACAGCATCTTAAAGTTTCATGTCTTCTTTGCTTATCCTGGCTACCTGAAAATTACTCCCAGTCCAGAAGGGATTGAATAAAAAAAAAAAAAATGTGGCTTGCAAAATGGGATACTCCTGTCTGATAAGATAGAACATTGGCATTCTGTATGATCTCTCACTATAAGGGGGGTACAGCTCAAGGACAGAAAAGACTGGACTTTGTATCCATTTAAGGTAGGGAAGCTAAACAGACTAGAAGGCTACTATAAGGCTATAAAGCTACTATTTGCTGGATTCTGCAGGAATTATCTTAGAGGAAAATGTGCTTTACAGAAAGGATAAAGAAAAACTATGCAACAATGTTACTTAATACTACCACATCTATAACTTGTTGTTTGCTAACTCCAGACTTATTTGCCTCTGCCTTCCCATGCTCTGTGTTAAAGACTTACCGCCCCTCCACTGGATCTTGCATCACTTGCAAACACCTGGGGACTGTACTAGGACACTGACTGTGATGTCTTTTGTAATAAAAAGGCCCCTACAAGACATGATTCATATACAGCACATAAATACACAACTATACATTAACAATTATTATAATCTATGTTTTAACATGGTTATTTTTTGGCACCTAAAACAGTGCCCCTTGTTGGAAACTTTTGCCTACGTCAGCATGTATATAGCTGCTTTATTATAGACATGCATTATATGACGGTGACACTCTAGTCTCCTATGCTGCTATCTGGCATTGTGGTGCACAGTATGGAAACCTTGTTAATTTAATCCTGATATTAACAGTATTTAGTTTCAATGGGAAGGCGGCTCTTTTTGCAGTTCTGTTTTTGACTTCACAGAATCCTGATGAGTGAGGAGGGAGCGGTATAAATACTGTATAAATAACCCACAGACATTGCATCTGTGGGCTGCTGGAACGAGCTTGTTAGGAGACAATGCTAATCAGTACAGCTTGTTCATAGGAATAGGCAGCTTTTCATGATCCCCGGTAAATTGTTACTGATATAGATACAGCATAGATTAACACTTTTACTGCTGTTGAAAAAACACAAGCCTGAAAAAAACAAAATAGCATGTTCTCTTACTGCACGTCCCATATTATTGTAGAACATGGATTTCACAATGTTCTGGATAGAGGCACTTAAAAAGAGAAAAAGATTGAATATCTCCAAATAAATAATCGGTTTTCTTCCAGTGACCATATGACTTTGCAATACCTTGTTTTTACTGTCTATCTTTAAAACAATTTTAAAATCCTATTATACAAACAGCATGATTGCTGTCACATAGGTCGCTAGTTTTGTGTCACTGTCAGTTATCAGTGTTATGCAAGATGTCCACTCAAGGGAAGCGATAACATCGCACTGCCATAGGACAGATACCACACGCATCCATTGTCCATTAACATGGTAAATTTCACGCAAATGGACACAAACATACATTATTAATAATAAAATGGACTCTCTTAAGTGACAGCAGGTTTATGTCACGGCAAAGTAGAACAAAAGGTGAAGTGACAGATCTCAGCCAATACCTTCTGTACAAGACTATTTTCCCTCTCTAGAAAAACCTTTAATATTCTGATTTGATCTGTCATATAAGAGATAATTCTGAGAGATAAAACTGAGCTTCTTGGTGTATTCGGCATGCACCCTGTTCTTCTTATACACTGCCCAGCAGCACCTAGTGACACCCAGCACACTGATCTGCACCCACAGTATAAAAAGGATGTAGAAAAAAGGTAAGTGCCACACCCTTTGTGCACCAATAAAACTTTCATATTGTAAAAACAGATTTTTTTTTTTAACAGGCCGCATTCTGTGTAAGTTTGTCTTGAAAGCTTCTAAATATACCAAGTTTTGAGCCAAACATGTAAGTAAAATCTTACAGTGAAACTAACCACAAGAGAGTATAATTGGGCCACACCGGGGCTTCTGCCAACATTTCCCCCCTTCTATCTGCTTCCCTCTAGCTAATCCCTAGTAAACTTCCATAGAAGAGCACACACATAAACTTCAATCAATGAATAAATCCAAACTTTATTACAAAATTAGTTAGCAATACATCACAAAAGTACATCTGTTTCAAAAGACCACATTAAAAAGACATCTAAAACCATGAAGCAAAACACACAGACAGTGTGCAAAAACTTGAAAGGTAACCAATGTCTATAAGAATTAGGCCGGCGCCACATGTAGCGCTTTGTCTGCGCTTTCTATGGAAACGCCTGCGATCAGGAATGAGCCGCCGGTGTTTCGCGTTAAATTACATGGAGAGAACCTACAAACTCTTTGCAGATGTTGATCCTGGGACTTGAACCCAGGTCCCTAGCGCTGCAAGGCTGTAGTGCTAAACACTAAGCCACTGTGCTGCCCAAAAATGGGAATACCCCTTTAAACAAATATAGGAGGTCCATGTGGCATCAGTACCTATGCTAAGTGCATTGGAAGTAGTCAAGATGAGCACGTGATTCTATTGTCTTTGGGGTGGTAAACTGCTCCTAGAGGTGTCTGCTAGAGAGTTTTGTTGAGTGTCTGACGAGATAATAATTATTGTATCTGAATATCAGAAACTTGAGTTTCTCAATACTACTATTCCATATATTAGAACATCTTTAATGAATATGTATCAGATTATTTTACATTCCTTTTTGGTTCTAGAAGAGTTAAAATGTTTCTTACAAATCCATCCTGATAACAGTATATTACTGAAGGCTATTGCTATAGCTACTCCCAGATTAAAGGGAGTTAAATAAGCAGCAGTGAAGAGCCGCGTTCCTGATGCACCTGTTCCACATTACATTACACAACATGCTGATTTTCATTTTGTTTCTTTCGCATTCACAACTTATCTGAGGGGAAGATAAGTAAAAGAATTAGAGCTATGGTATTTGTGAAAGGTAATTTTTCTTTGTTCCTTGGTATTAAATTTAGGAAATTTTAACACATAAAAATATCAGGTATCTCGATAGTGTTTTTAATGTGTATTTTTGCATAATGATCTCATCTTCCCCAAATCCTGTTCTGCCGCTGTTAACCAAGGGAACAACCTGAGTATTGTAGTGATGAGTAAGTCGCTTTGGGGCATGCCACATGGGGGCGTTTTTGGACCGTTTTAAAGCATTTGTTTATAAACGCCTGAATTTTTAACCCCTACGGGAATATTTTGGCCTTTAGGACGCGGTCCCATTTTTCAGATTTGCCATGTGCCACTATAAGTGGTTATAGCGTTGGAACGCCGCTATGAGATATCCAGGGGATTTTGAGATTGTTTTCTCGTTGTACTTCAAATTAGTTTAAAAATTTGGATGAAATCTTTTGTGTTTAGTTATGAAAAAAAACTAAATTTGGTAAAAAAATTTAAAATTCTTTATTTTCTAAATTCTCTACTTTTTGATGCAGTCATAGCGCCCAAATAAATTCATAACTTACCTTTCCTAAATGTCTGCTTTATGTTGGATGTTTTTTTAAGATTCCACATATTTTTCTAAAATGTTATGAGGCTCAGAATTTGGGTGCCTTTTTTCATATTTTTTGGAAAATCAGCAAAACCCGTATTTAGACCCGGTCAACTTTTAACTGACTGGCCTAAATAATAGCAAGATTCGTAAATGACCCCATTATGGAAACTACACCCTTCAACGTATGAAAAACCACTTTTAAGAAGTCTGTTAACCCTTTCGGTTAAAACAAATTGGAGGTGCGGTCTACAAATTGTAATATTTTTTCACAATTCATTCATTTTTGGTGGAAAATTAAACATTTGTAATAGATTAAATGAAAAAAGTCTCCACAAAGTTTGATACCCAATTCCTCCCGAGTACACTGATACCCTATATGTGGTGGTGACTGCTGTATGGGCGCAAGGCCGGGCATAGAAGGGAAGGAGGCCCCATCCAGATCAGATTTGCAATGTTACATTGTACACACTATAATATAATATATTTGCATTTTGTTAACACATGCGTTAACATCGAGTTTACAATGCGTTTTGTAAACCCAAATGTTAATAGAAATGTAATTTGGCAAATCACCTAATCTCAGCTGTTCTAATGTGTTTTAAAGTGCAATAAAAATGCAATCAAAATGCACCGTTTAACCGCGCCCTGACTAAGATCTCTTGCGCCATAAATCATAAATCTGTCGCTCCCCTGCACTGGCCCAACAGAGTTCACTAACTTTTTTGTAGTGCACCTTAAATATAGGGCGTGCAACACAATTTGCATGTTAAATCCGGCGCTCGGTCCCTAATTTGTGTTGTATGGAGGTTAGTGCAGCTGCGCCACAAAAGGGTCGCGTGCGACAGAATAGTAGTGCAGACACTTCTTAAATACCCGTGCAAGCAGTTTTCACTAAGGCCGGCGCCACACAGGGCGCTTTGTCTGCGCTTGCAAACGCAAACAAAGTCGCGCCCACCGGGGCGGGCCTCGGCTCGATCGCATCGGCGTTTCTATGGAAACGCCTGCGATCGGGAACGAGCCGCCGGTGTTTTGCGTTAATTTAAAAGAAGCAAGCGCAGACAAAGCGCCCTGTGTGGCGCCGGCCTAAGGGTGATGCCACACATGGCGTTTTTGGTCAGTTTTTAGTCAGTTTTTCCCAATTAACTTAATAGATTAACAAGTTGTAAGCAGCCAAATGCATGGTAAACTGCCAAAAGCGGACTGAAAACGGATGTTTAAAAACCGACCAAAAACGCCATGTGTGACATCAGCCTTAAAAGAAATTGCAAAGTCCGTCAGAAAACTGGTGCAAAGCCCAAATGTGCCCCATTGTGTTATACTTCCCTCTTTTGTCCTCTAAAACACTGATGTTTTTCTTCATTAAAAGGTCTGGTTTTGTGTCAGGCCGTGGTCACACGTTCCACAATGCGTCCATTCATAACGCAACGTTAGCGCACAGGGGGTGGTCCTCGGCCCGAATGCACAGGGAAACGCATGCGGTTGATAAGCTGATCGCATGCGTTTCCCTGAACGTGTGATTACGGCCTCAGGATCCTCTGGATGGACTCTTGCGGCTGAATTCAGGGCTTATAAGCCACACCTTGGGCTGCCTTGCTGGGATCTGATTGACAGCTACCCTGGAGTATCTGATCCCTGGAAAGTTGGGTGGTTCAATCTGAAGCACAGTATTGGTCTCAGCTGTGGGTTGAGTAATGCAGGGGCTAGCAAGTCAGCTGCAGGGGCAGCATCCACGGGTTGTGACATGACTCAGTGTACCTCAGCCTGATCAACTATTTTTGATACCTGTGGTATTTCAGCCTATTTGCCTGTTACCCATTCATCACTCTCTGTACATCAACCAGTATTTCTGTTACATGTGCTGCTTCTAATCCTGCCAGATCTTGAAACTTTTAACCATATTTGGATCCTGGATCCCTGATCCTCTATCCTGCCTGATACAGAACCATTTTTCCTGTTGGATCCAAAACCTTGAACCTGTACCTGAACCTTGTATCCTGCCTGATCCATAAACCCCGAATCCCAACCTGATCCGTAATCCCAAACCTTGTGTCCTGCCTGATCTGCAAACCCTAAGGGTGAAGACACACATGGCGTTTTTGGGCCGTTTTTGGGCCGTTTTTACTAAGTGCGTTTTCAGATCGTTAAAAACGCATGCGTTAAAAAACGCATCCGTTTTTTAAAAACGCATGCGTTTTTTGAAAACGCATGCGTTTTTGTCCGTTTTTCATTGCGCAATTTCGGAAAAACGGACAAAAACGCATGCGTTTTCAAAAAACGCATGCGTTTTCAAAAAACGGATGCGTTTTTTAACGCATGCGTTTTTAACGATCTGAAAACGCACTTAGTAAAAACGGCCCAAAAACGGCCCAAAAACGCCATGTGTGTCTTCACCCTTAGGGCGCGTTCACACGTTGCGTTTTGACCTGCATTTTTGTTGCGTTTGAAACGCATATACAACAGCTGAGGAGAGGTTATTTGCCTAATTACACCACTGTTAACATTTCAGTTTACAAAACGCATCGTAAACGCGATGTTAACACATGTGTTAACAACGTGTTAACGCATGCGCTTTGTTAACACATGCGTTAACATTGCGTTTACAAACGTAAACGGTAATGTAATTAGGCAAATTACCTCTCATCAGCTGTTGTAAATGCGTTTCAAACGCAATGAAAACGCGACCAAAACGCAACGTGTGAACGCGCCGTAAACTGTACTCTGAACTCTTCTTCAGACCCTGCACCCTGTTCCTCAGTGTTTACCCTGATCTCATGCCTGTTCCCGATCCTCATATGTCTGCAAATATTTATTGGACACCCTGGCATTTTTTTTCATTTCCGTAATTTTTTTATTAGGGCTTGTGTTAAGAGTTGCGGTAAGGTTAGCCTTAGGGTTAACCCTAAGGCCGGCGCCACACAAGGCACTTTGTCTGCGTTTGCAAGCGCAGACAAAGCGCCCTGTGTGGCGCCGGCCTGAGGGTGAAGACACACATGGCATTTTTGGGCCGTTTTTGGGCCGTTTTTACTAAGTGCGTTTTCAGAACGTTAAAAACGCATGCGTTAAAAAACGCATCCGTTTTTTGAAAACGCATGCGTTTTTGTCTGTTTTTCATTGCGCAATTTCGGAAAACCGGACAAAAACGCATGCGTTTTCAAAAAACGGATGCGTTTTTTAACGCATGCGTTTTTAACAATCTGAAAACGCACTTAGTAAAAACGGCCCAAAAACGCCATGTGTGTCTTCACCCTGAGGCCCCTTCCACACTTGTGTTGCAGATGACGTCGGATCAGGGTGCAATCAGGGTTTGGTCAGTGAAAAACTGACATTTTGCATCAGAGTTCAGGGCGCGTTCACACGTTGCGTTTTGACCTGCGTTTTCATTGCACCTGAAACGCATATACAACAGCTGAGGAGAGGTGATTTGCCTAAATACATGACTGTTAACATTTCTGTTTACAAAATGCATCGTAAACGCGATGTTAACACATGCTTTAACATTGCGTTTACAAACGTAAATGGTAATGTAATTAGGCAAATCACCTCTCATCAGCTGTTGTATATGCGTTTCAAACGCAATGAAAATGCAACCAAAACGCAACGTGTGAACGCGCCCTCAATCAGTTTTCAGTCAGAGTTTGTTCCGTGTCGTTTTCAATGCAGATAACGCGTGTAATGGACTCAGGACTGAGCTCTATCTTTTCTATGGCAATTGATGCGTGAAAAACGCACTTACATTGGACTTGCATGTGTCTCAGAGTGCAATGCATTTTTTATGCATCTCCATAGACTTGGTGCGTTTTTCATGTGCGTGACTTGCAAAAGTAAAGCATGCTGAGATTTAAACGTGCGTTAAAAAAAATGCAAGTCTGAAAAAGCCCATTGATTACAATGGGTCAGAGCGCAATGCAAGTTCTGTGCGTCAAAAGCACGCATAGAACACGCACGTGAAAAACGCAAGTGTAAAAGGGGCCTTATTCTAACACTAAAGCTAACTTCAATTAAAAAACTGTAGATAATGAATGAAACAAGATAGAACCTTAAAATCTGTGCTTTAGAGGACTGGAGTAGAGATGAACGAACATACTCGTCCGAGCTTGATGCTCGATCGAGCATTAGCGTACTCGTAACTGCTCGTTGCTCGGACGAGTATTTCGCCCGCTCGAGAAAATGGCAGCTCCCGCCGTTTTGCTTTTTGGCGGCCAGAAACAGAGCCAATCACAAGCCAGGAGACTCTGCACTCCACCCAGCATGACGTGGTACCCTTACACGTAGATAGCAGTGGTTGGCTGGCCAGATCAGGTGACCCTGGGATAGACTAGCCGCTGCCCGC
Organism: Engystomops pustulosus; assembly: GCF_040894005.1. Taxonomy (NCBI): domain Eukaryota; kingdom Metazoa; phylum Chordata; class Amphibia; order Anura; family Leptodactylidae; genus Engystomops; species Engystomops pustulosus. The sequence goes on along the minus strand of NC_092420.1, from coordinate 53,905,963 downwards.
GCTGCTCGGATCATTCTCTGTCTGGATGCCGCTAGGGAGAGAGCTGCTGCTGCTCAGGGAAAGCGTTAGGGTGTTCTATTAGCTTACTGTTAGGCAGGAGTGATTCTTAAAGAACCCAACAGCCCTTCTTAGGGCTACAATAACGTTATAATTTTTTTTTTTTTTTATTTGCAGCTAGTACCATATTGTGAGGAATTAGCAGGGGGACTTGCTACCGTTGTGTTTAGCTCTTAGTGACACACATATCCACCTCAAACACCAAAGTGGGAAAATTTATTAGGGGTTTGAGTAGAATTAGGCACAGTCTGCCAGTTTCTTTTTATTTTACGTTTATTTTTTTCATAACTCAGCGTCATCTCATCTGGCATAGTAGTGTGCTGTAATACTTGGCTAGAAAATAGCCATAGGAGAATACAAACGTCTTAATTACGCCTGCAGTAGCGTTATATATATTTGATTTCTGGTTGATCTGCTGGTGGCTGTACTTGCTGCAGTGCATCTACTATCAAATTGGGAGCAATTTGGAGTCAGACTTGCGACCACTGTGTTTTAGTGACGCACATATCCATCGCAAAGACCGAAGTGGGAAAATTTATTAGGGCCCGGGGTTGTATTTCAATTAGGCACAGTCTGCCAGTTTCTTTTTATTTTACGTTTATTTTTTTCATAACTCAGCGTCATCTCATCTGGCATAGTAGTGTGCTGTTATACTTGGCTAGAAAATAGCCATAGGAGAATACAAACGTCTTAATTACGCCTACAGTAGCGTTATATATATTTGATTTCTGGTTGATCTGCTGGTGGCTGTACTTGCTGCAGTGCATCTACTATCAAATTGGGAGCAATTTGGAGTCAGACTTGCGACCACTGTGTTTTAGTGACGCACATATCCATCGCAAAGACCGAAGTGGGAAAATTTATTAGGGCCCGGGGTTGTATTTCAATTAGGCACAGTCTGCCAGTTTCTTTTTATTTTACGTTTATTTTTTTCATAACTCAGCGTCATCTCATCTGGCATAGTAGTGTGCTGTTATACTTGGCTAGAAAATAGCCATAGGAGAATACAAACGTCTTAATTACGCCTACAGTAGCGTTATATATATTTGATTTCTGGTTGATCTGCTGGTGGCTGTACTTGCTGCAGTGCATCTACTATCAAATTGGGAGCAATTTGGAGTCAGACTTGCGACCACTGTGTTTTAGTGACGCACATATCCATCGCAAAGACCGAAGTGGGAAAATTTATTAGGGCCCGGGGTTGTATTTCAATTAGGCACAGTCTGCCAGTTTCTTTTTATTTTACGTTTATTTTTTTCATAACTCAGCGTCATCTCATCTGGCATAGTAGTGTGCTGTAATACTTGGCTAGAAAATAGCCATAGGAGAATACAAACGTCTTAATTACGCCTACAGTAGCGTTATATATATTTGATTTCTGGTTGATCTGCTGGTGGCTGTACTTGCTGCAGTGCATCTACTATCAAATTGGGAGCAATTTGGAGTCAGACTTGCGACCACTGTGTTTTAGTGACGCACATATCCATCGCAAAGACCGAAGTGGGAAAATTTATTAGGGCCCGGGGTTGTATTTCAATTAGGCACAGTCTGCCATTTCCTTTTTTATTTTACGTTTATTTTTTTCATAACTCAGCGTCATCTCATCTGGCATAGTAGTGTGCTGTAATACTTGGCTAGAAAATAGCCATAGCAATAGGATAGCATCGTTTGGTTTTAAAAACTAAAAAACACAAAAAAAAAACAAAAAAGAAAAAAAAAGTTAAAAAAAAAATACAAGTTATAACTCTCATTTTCAAAATGTTTAACCCGAGGGCTAGGGGTAGAGGACGAGGGCGGGGACGTGGGCGTCCAACTACTGCAGGGGTCAGAGGCCGTGGTCCTGGGCGGGGTGAGACACCACCTGCTTATGAGGGAGCAGGGGAACGCCGCAGAGCTACACTCCCTAGGTTCATGTCTGAAGTTACTGGGAATCGTGGTAGAGCACTGTTGAGGCCAGAACAGTGCGAACAGGTGATGTCGTGGATTGCCGACAATGCTTCGAGCAATTTGTCCACCAGTCAGTCTTCCACGCAGTCCACCCATGTCACCGAAATCGGCACTCCTCCAGCTCCTGCACCTCAGCCTCCTCCCCCCCAGTCTGCCCACTCCCAGCAAAATTTGCCATTTGAACCGGCATACTCTGAGGAACTGTTTTCTGGACCCTTCCCACAGTCACAAACCACTTGTCCGGTTGCTGATGAGCAATTTTCCGATGCCCAGGTTTTCCACCAGTCGCAGTCTGTGGGTGATGATGACCTTGTTGACGTAGTGGAAGAAGTGTGTAAAGAGGTGTCCGACGATGAGGAGACACGGTTGTCAGACAGTGGGGAAGTTGTTGTCAGGGCAGGAAGTCCGAGGGGGGAGCAGACTGAGGGATCGGAGGATGATGAGGTGACAGACCCAAGCTGGGTTGAGAGGCCGGGTGAACACAGTGCTTCTGAGACGGAGGAGAGTCCTCGACCAGAACAGGTTGGAAGAGGCAGTGGTGGGGCCAGACGGAGAGGCAGGGCCAGAGCTGGTGCATCAGCGCCAAATGTGTCAACTAGTGAAGCTCCCATGGCGAGGGTTCCTGCGGCGAGGGCTAGATTTTCAGAAGTCTGGAGGTTCTTTAAGGAAACACCGGATGACCGACGGACTGTGGTGTGCCACATTTGCCAAACCAGGATCAGCAGGGGTTCCACCACTACTAGCTTAACTACCACCAGTATGCGCAGGCATATGAATGCTAAACACCCCACTCAGTGGCAACAAGCGCGTTCACCTCCGGCCGTGCACACCACTGCTCCTTCCCCTGTGTCAGCTGATAGTCAGCCCCCTGCCCAGGACCCTGCCACAAAAACCCCATCGTCACCTCCACGATCCTCCACAGCATCCACCAGCGTTCAGCTCTCCATACCCCAGACGCTGGAGCGGAAACGCAAATATAGTGCAACCCACCCGCACGCCCAAGCCCTTAATGTGCACATCTCCAGATTGCTAAGCCTGGAGATGCTGCCCTATAGGCTAGTAGAGACCGAGGCCTTTCGCAGCCTCATGGCGGCGGCCGCCCCTCGGTATTCGGTCCCCAGCCGCCACTACTTTTCCCGATGTGCCGTCCCAGCCCTGCACCAGCACGTGTCAGACAACATAATCCGTGCCCTGACCAACGCCGTTTCTGACAAGGTCCACCTGACCACGGACACGTGGACGAGTGCTGCCGGGCAGGGCCACTATATATCTCTGACGGCACATTGGGTTAACTTGGTGGAGGCTGGGACCGAGTGTGACCCTGCGGCTGGTCATATACTGCCGACGCCGAGGATTGCGGGGCCTACCTCGGTCCAGGTGTTTGAGGCCTACTATGCCTCCTCCTCCTCCCACCCCTCCTCCACCTCCTCCTCCGAACGACCATCCGTGGGCATGGCGCCATCAGTCGGTAGCTCTAGGCACAGCAGCAGTGCCGTCGCTAAGCGACAGCAGGCGGTGCTCAAACTGCTGAGCCTAGGCGATAAAAGGCACACCGCCCAAGAACTATTACAGGGCATCACGGCGCAGACTGATCTGTGGCTGGCACCGCTGAACCTGAAGCCAGGCATGGTTGTGTGTGACAACGGCCGTAACCTGGTGGCCGCTCTGCAACTCGGCAGACTGACACATGTGCCATGCCTGGCCCATGTGTTAAATCTGATAGTTCAGCGTTTCCTCAAGACATACCCCAATCTGTCTGATTTGCTCACGAAGGTGCGCCGCATCTGTGCGCATTTCAGGAAGTCCAGCACAGATGCTGCCACTCTCAGGGCAGCGCAGCGCCGCCTCCAACTGCCCGCTCACCGACTGTTGTGCGACGTGCCCACGAGGTGGAATTCAACACTGACCATGTTATCCAGAGTTTACCAGCAGCGCCGAGCGATTGTAGACTGCCAGATGTCAACTTCCACCAGAACTGGTAGTCAGGTCAGTCAGCTTCCTCAAGTCTACAATGAGGAGTGGACGTGGATGTCTGATATCTGTCAGGTGCTGAGTAACTTTGAGGAGTCAACACAGATGGTCAGTGGCGATGCCGCCATCATCAGCCTCACCATCCCGCTGCTTGGCCTGTTGAAAAACTCTCTGGTCAGCATGAAGTCGGAAGCTTTGCGCTCCTCACAAGAGACAGGGGAAGAAGATTCCCTTGTTGATAGCCAAAGCACCCTTAGGTCTGTTTCTCAGCGCATATCGGAGGAGGTGGAGGTGGAGGAGGATGAGGAGGAAGAGGAGGAGAATGTTGGCGAGACACAAGAGGGGACCATTGTTGAGTCCTATACTGTTGAGCGTGTATGGGCAGAAGAAGAGGAGTTGGAGGAGTTGGAGGAGGAGGAAATGGACAGTCAGGCCAGTGAGGGGAGTGAATTCTTACGCGTTGGTACTCTGGCGCATATGGCAGATTTCATGCTAGGCTGCCTATCCCGTGACCCTCGCGTTCAAAGAATTTATTCCAGCACCGATTACTGGGTGTTCACTCTCCTGGACCCACGGTACAAGCAAAATCTTTCCACTCTCATCCCTGGAGAGGAAAGGAGTGTGAGAATGCATGAATACCAGCAGGCCCTGGTGCACAAGCTGAAACAGTATTTCCCTTCTGACAGCGCTAGCGGCAGAGTGCGTAGTTCTGCGGGACAAGTAGCGAGGGAGAGTAGGCGAGCAGGCAGCTTGTCCAGCACTGGCAAGGGTACGCTTTACAAGGCTTTTGCCAGCTTTATGTCACCCCAGCAAGACACTGTCACCTGTCCCCAGTCTCGGCAGAGTAGGGCTGATCTTTACAGAAAAATGGTGAGGAAGTACGTAGCTGACCATACCATCGTCCTAAATGATCACACAGCTCCCTACAACTACTGGGTTTCAAAGCTGGACATGTGGCACGAACTGGCGCTCTACGCCTTGGAGGTTCTTGCCTGCCCTGCCGCTAGCGTCTTGTCAGAGCGGGTTTTCAGTGCAGCTGGTGGCATCATCACCGATAAGCGTACACGCCTGTCGACTGACAGCGCTGACAGGCTGACGCTTATCAAGATGAATAAAGCATGGATTTCTCCTAATTTCAAATCTCCAGCAGGTGAAGGAAGCTCAACCTGAATAATTTATCCACTCCTCCTCCTCCTCATTTTCCTCCTTCTCCTCCTCTTTCTACAGTAAAGCAGAGGAAACTGGCTGTTTTTTGACAGGGCCCACTGGCTCTAGGTATAGTACTTTATGCATTTAATTTTTCTGGAGGGCCACCGACACGGTCCTCTGTTTTAAACAATTTTTGGGAGTGCCACATACAGGCACTCAATCTATTCAATTTTTCTGGAGGGCCACCTTTCCGGTCCTCTGTTTTAAACAATTTTTTGGGACTGCCACATACAGGCACTCAATCTATTCCATTTTTCTGGAGGGCCACCTACCTGCTCCTCTGGTTTGAAAAATTTTTTGGACTGCCACATACAGGCACTCAATCTATTCCATTTTTCTGGAGGGCCACCTACCTGCTCCTCTGGTTTAAAAACTTTTTTGGACTGCCACATACAGGCACTCAATCTATTCCATTTTTCTGGAGGGCCACCTACCTGCTCCTCTGGTTTGAAAAATTTTTTGGACTGCCACATACAGGCACTCAATCTATTCCATTTTTCTGGAGGGCCACCTACCTGCTCCTCTGGTTTGAAAAATTTTTTGGACTGCCACATACAGGCACTATCCAAATTGAATTGTCTCCATAGCAGCCTCCACACGTTGTCTCCATTGCTACCTCCAAAAGTCGTCCATATAGCTGCCTCCATACATCGTCCCTTTATCAAACGAGGTTTGTCAGGCCGAAATTTGGGTTGTTTTCATGGATTCCACATCAAAGTTGTTAACTTTGTCGCCACCCTGCTGTGTTATCCACAAAATACACTGGCAAACTTTTACCATTTACGGATATTATTTCAGCGCTTCTTGCGCATCTGTTTACATTCCCCTCACCCTCCATATCCTAAACTTATAAGAACGCTACTACACTTGATCTTATACAAAAGGTTCTTAGAAGTGCTGTTTGGGGAGTAGCCTAGAGACAGGGGCTTGGATTGGCGAAAGCTCGCCTAGCAGCGGAGCGCCAGCTCCATGCGCATCATGCGCTTCTTGCGCATCTGTTTACATTCCCCTCACCCGCCATATCCTAAACTTATAAGAACGCTACTACACTTGATCTTATACAAAAGGTTCTTAGAAGTGCTGTTTGGGGAGTAGCCTAGAGACAGGGGCTTGGATTGGCGAAAGCTCGCCTAGCAGCGGAGCGCCAGCTCCATGCGCATCATGCGCTTCTTGCGCATCTGTTTACATTCCCCTCACCCGCCATATCCCAAACTTATAAGAACGCTACTACACTTAACTTGGTGCAGGCTGGGACCGAGTCTGACCCTGGGGCTGGTCATATACTGCCGACGCAGAGGATTGCGGGGCCTACCTCGGTCCAGGTCTCAAAGGCCTACTATACCTCCAAATCCTCCCACCCCTCCTCCACCTCCTCCTCCTCCGAATTACCATCCGTGGGCATGGCGCCATCAGTCGGTAGCTCTAGGCACAGCAGCAGTGCCGTTGCTAAGCGACAGCAGGCGGTGCTCAAACTGCTGAGCCTAGGTGATAAAAGGCACACCGCCCAAGAGCTATTGCAGGGCATTCCACATCAAACTTGTTAACTTTGTCGCCACCCTGCTGTGTAAGCCACAAAATATACTGGAAAACTTTTTTCATTTACGGATATTATTTCAGCGCTTCTTGCGCAGATGTTTACATTCCCCTCACCCGCCATATCCCAAACTTATAAGAACGCTACTACACTTGATCTTATCCGAAAGGTTCTTAGAAGTGCTGTTTGGGGAGTAGCCTAGAGACAGGGGCTTGGATTGGCGAAAGCTCGCCTGGCAGCGGAGCGCCAGCTCCATGCCAAGAACCAACTAACATAGTTTTAACTGCAGTACCTTTAATCTACTACTAGTTCACTGCCTCCATACATCGTCCCCTTATCAAACGAGCTGTGTCAGGCAGAATTTTGGATTGTTTTCATGGCTTCCATGTTAACTTTGTCGCCACCCTGCTGTGTAATCCACAAAATATACTGGCAAACTTTTATCATGTACCAATATTATTTGAGCGCTTCTTGCTCACCTTCTTTGGTTCCTCTCTGCTACCCATTGGTTTGAAGCCTGAGTCCATTTAGGGTATGTCGCCATGCCACTCTCTAGCCTTCCGCTGCTGCCGCTGCCTCTGCATGCCGTCCCCTATAGTGTCAGGGTCAATTATTGGATGTTTTAGATGCTATCTTGCTTCATTCTGTCACTCTGTCATGGCCATGCTGTTGCCCATAATTTTGGCATAATGGTGCGATTAAGCAGCCTCAGAGGCATCCATGCATGCTGCCCCTGCTGTTTCCTGTCCATTTCCGTGGTGTTTCCATCCTTTTCTGAGGTTCCCAGGTGTTTGGCCAAGCTTCCCTGTGCAGAGCCTTGGTCCCCTTGAAAAATGCTCGAGTCTCCCATTGACTTCAATGGGGCTCGTTACTCGAAACGAGCACTCGAGCATCGGGAAAAGTTCGTCTCGAATAACGAGTACCCGAGCATTTTAGTGCTCGCTCATCTCTAGACTGGAGGCATCATACTCATTTCCATGACAATTAGAGCCACATTAGATCAGTCAAGTGATTCAGGAAAAAACTACGGATTTGTACAGACATAGATTTGTTTACCTCTAGATGTAACTAGTATATGTGATCTTAACTATGTGTAACTATTACGTGTGGCAATACTATGTGAGCCTGTTACCTGTTGGTAATTTAGATTACTAATATTGTGTTATGGCCCCGTTATTTTGTCTACACTGTAGCATTACTAGTCATCATTTCTTTCCTGTCAAAATTGAATGGAAATCTTCCATATGTTTTGCCCAGGGGACTTCAAATACCTTGATTCAGCGATGGGTGGGTTGTTCATATATGATCTACCCCTGGAGTTTATAGGGTACACTGTAGGCTTTTTACAATTCAAATTACATTTAAGAACCATGTGCATTGTTTGTACACTTGTCGGATAATAATACTAGGCATTTTGTATGTAACTAATAAATATATAAGACGGTTTAAGAACTCAGCAAAAATCGATGCAAGATAAAGCTGCAGATATTAAAATTGTCTGCATTTAGAACATGATGGTAATGACAGGCATAGATATTCACCCCTGCAGGGTACAGCATCTCTGCTGATTTCTTATGCTCTCTGTACAATGAAATGCCCTGATTTATGTTCTCTAGCCTTTCATCTTTATCGTTTTCGTATAAATTCTCTTTTTTCGTCTTGTTTATTAGAGAAAACTTAGTTTCCATGGAGACTATCATTATTAAGCATGTTATCACTTGGTACTGTTTTCCTTTTATCTAATGTGGAAATACTGGAGACATTTTTAACCCATGATAGCGACACATTTCAGTATATATCTGCCGGAGGATATTCAGAAACAATGTAAGATCACAGCCAGATAACGGCTTTATTCCACTGACATTTTCAGTGTAATGATATGTGAGGCTGAGCAAGAGAGGCACGGGCAAGAAATGTAGATTTTCAACATACTGCTTCAAAGCCATTGCGGGAATTAGAAGAGAAAACTGCTCAAAAAGTGAAATATGCAGTACGTAATATAAAATGATACTAGACATGTCACTCATGACTTCTAGAGATTGCCCTAACCCTATTAAATGATTTTGTTAATCTGGGCTAGTGGGGTGGGTGATATAAAGTCATGGAAATCCCATTAGGGACATGTATAGAAGGCAATGAATTGTAAAAATATGATATGTTTTGAAAATCCATGAAATAATCTGTGTCATGCCCACTCCAGTCAATACCTTGAAATTATATCTCATTTGGACCATATGCATTGGATTTCATTCCAGATTTTATTTAGTTTGATTTGTTTAGAGCTACGGAATTTGATGACATTATATAATGATTATTTTTATTATTAGTTTAGGCACTAGCCTCTACCCAAATATTACAGCAGAAGATGTGCAGCTGACTGCAGATTTCTGCATGGGGCCCCCCTTCCCCTTAAAATATATATATATATATATATGGCGGGCACACGTGTGGCACGCTGGAGAGGAGCGCTCACCCCTCCTCTCTCCATAGAGAATAGAGCCACATGGCCGTTCTTACGACCAAAGATTGAGCGTGCTCAATCTCTTTTGCTCAAAACTCGTTGTGCTCACCGTACCGAGCACAGGCGCTATAGACGCATATGGGGGAAGTATATCCGGCAGCAAATTTGCAGTCAGATATATACGTCCCCCATACGTTCTTGTGAATGTATCCCTATACAGACATGTTTATACAATTACACACATTTATACACTGATATATACACACCTTTATATACTTATATACACACACTTAAAGTTCTACACTCGTATACTCACACCCATATACATAAGTATACACTTATACACACACATTTATGCACTCATATACATTTATACACTAATACACAGAGTATATACAAACTCACTCAGTATATACCCACATACAGTATACACATTATATACACTCACCGGCCACTTTATTAGGTACACCTGTCCAACTGCTCGTTAACACTTAATTTCTAATCAGCCAATCACATGGCGGCAACTCAGTGCATTTAGGCATGTAGACATGGTCAAGACAATCTCCTGCAGTTCAAACCGAGCATCAGTGTCAATATGGACCAAAATCTCTGAGGAGCTTCCAGCACCTTGTTGAATCTATGCCATGAAGAATTGAGGCAGTTCTGAAGGCAAAAGGGGGTCCAACCGTTACTAGCATGGTGTACCTAATAAAGTGGCCGGTGAGTGTATATATATATATACATTACACACACACACACACATATATATATACACATACAGTATACACTGACCATATATACACATACATGCAGGATAAAAACACCATATACACACATGCTGCATATACATACAGAATATACACACATACAGCAAATAAACACACATTCAGTATATACCGCATACATACTTACCATATACAAAAACACACATACATCATATATACACTCACCGGCCACTTTATTAGGTACACCATGCTAGTAACGGGTTGGACCCCCTTTTGCCTTCAGAACTGCCTCAATTCTTCGTGGCATAGATTCAACAAGGTGCTGGAAGCATTCCTCAGAGATTTTGGTCCATATTGACATGATGGCATCACACAGTTGCCGCAGATTTGTCGGCTGCACATCCATGATGCGAATCTCCCGTTCCACCACATCCCAAAGATGCTCTATTGGATTGAGATCCAGCTTTATGACATGGCGCATTGTCCTGCTGAAAGTAGCCATCAGATGTTGGGTACATTGTGGTCATAAAGGGATGGACATGGTCAGCAACAATACTCAGGTAGACTGTGGCGCTGCAACGATGCTCAATTGGTACCAAGGGGCCCAAAGAGTGCCAAGAAAATATTCCCCACACCATGACACCACCACCACCAGCCTGAACCGTTGATACAAGGTAGGATTGATCCATGCTTTCATGTTGTTGACGCCAAATTCTGACCCTACCATCCGAATGTCGCAGCAGAAATTGAGACTCATCAGACCAGGCAACGTTTTTCCAATCTTCTACTGTCCAATTTCGATAAGCTTGTGCAAATTGTAGCCTCAGTTTCCTGTTCTTAGCTGAAAGGAGTGGCACCCAGTGTGGTCTTCTGCTGCTGTAGCCCATCTTCCTCAAAGTTCGACGTACTGTGCGTTCAGAGATGCTCTTCTGCCTACCTTGGTTGTAAAGGGTGGCGATTTGAGTCACTGTTGCCTTTCTATCAGCTCGAACCAGTCTGCCCATTCTCCTCTAACCTCTGGCATCAACAAGGCATTTCCGCCCACAGAACTGCCGCTCACTGGATGTTTTTTCTTTTTCGGACCATTCTCTGTAAACCCTAGAGATGGTTGTGCGTGAAAATCCCAGTAGATCAGCAGTTTCTGAAATACTCAGACCAGCCCTTCTGACACCAACAACCATGCCACGTTCAAAGGCACTCAAATCACCTTTCTTCCCCATACTGATGCTCGGTTTGTACTGCAGGAGATTGTCTTGACCATGTCTACATGCCTAAATGCACTGAGTTGCCGCCATGTGATTGGCTGATTAGAAATTAAGTGTTAACGAGCAGTTGGACAGGTGTACCTAATAAAGTGGCCGGTGAGTGTGTATATGTATATATATATATATATATATATATATATATATATATATATATATATATATATTTAAATGTGCACATATATATGCTTATATAAATACAGTATTTGTTTCTATGCATTTATACACAATATATACATATATACATAGTATATTTACAGAGTATACACAGTATATTCATAAATACACAGTAGATGCATATGTACACATATACATAGTATTAAAACATATACACGGTATTAACACATATACACAGTATACACAATCACGCCCTACACGCCCTATTTCGTGTTGGACAAGTGGATAGTGCGTGGCAAGAATGATTTTTTTTTATATATCTGTCAGGCATTTAATTTCTTTTAATCTACCACTGAAACTACTTGTATTTGGTTGTACAACGGGTGAGTCTGATTCATCATCATGTTAGCACATTTTTGAGTACACGACAATGGAGCATGCTCTCCCATTGTTCCATTTTTACGCCAATTGTGCTCTTCATCTATATTGATCCTGGGCATCTGCATCTATATTGATCCTGGGCAGATAGACATGGACCCCAGGCACAAACCCCATACAGTAAAGAGCCAACTACCACGGACTCATAGAAGTTGATCACGAGGCTGGTGTTCACTGAGAAGGCCCTAAGTGATCTCAGGAAAAACAGCTTACTTGTTGCCTTCCTGTACACATAGTCCGCTTGAGACTGCCATATGCCAAGATACTTATACTCCCTTACACGTTGTATTTCTACCCCTTCTACAGTCAATGGTTCCAGCTAGTCCTTCCTTTTCCTTGAGAAATCAACTATAATTTCTTTGGTTTTAAGCAGATTTAATTGCAGGCTGTTTACTGCACACCAGTCACAAAATTCAGCCACAGATGTCCTGTACCCCCATCCTCATCATCTTTTATCAAGCCAACAAGGATCATTTTATCAGAATATTTTTGTACAAAGCACTTGTCGTTATTCCTACGAAAATCTGTTGTGTATACTGAGAACAGAAAGGGCAAGAGGACTGTGGATAAATTCTGAATTTATCCACGGTTTATTATTTTGATTGATTTCACAGCTTTCTCAGGGACTATGGTTTTTACGCAAAAATTGATATAATCTGTAATGGTGTCCATACAGCCGTCAATGTTTTCTAGGAATAAATCCCAATCTGTCAGAGATGATGTATCCGAGGAAAGGAAGACTCTTTTGGTGAAATTGGCACTTCTCAAGCTTGGCATGTAGGTGATTGGTCCTTAGGCACCTGAGAACTTGCTGTACTTGGGCCCAATGGGACTCACGGTCAATGGAGAATACCAGGATAGATAGACCATGACACAGCTATAAAGCAAGTCTCTGAAACGTAACTTTATTAAGTCCACGTAGTCAATGTAAGGGCGGAGAGAGCCATCCTTCTTGGCCATGAAGAAGAAACTGGCATCGGCAGGAGGGGAGGACTTTCGTATGAACCCCTTTTGTAAATTCTCCTTGACAAAGGCCGACATAGCCGAGGTTTTAGGTACAGATACAGACACCCGACCCTGTGGCAGAGACGTGCCTGGCATCAAATCAATAGGGCAGTCATGGCGGCAGAGTCTCCACTTGCTTCTCCAAAAAGACATCCACAAAGTCCATATAAGGAGCGGGGAGACCCACCAGAGGCTTGGAGGACACTGGAGAAGCCATGGTGGATAAAGGTAGGAGGTACCACCAAACAGCATGACTGGCATTCTGGTCCCCAGTGAAGAACCTGTCCCATCTGCAAGTTGACCACGGGTGCATGGCGCTGCAACCACGGAAGAGCTAGAAGAATGTAAGACGTGGAGCGCAGAGGATTTGCCCAGTGACAGAGGAAATGATCGGTGGCTTCTCAAGACGGACCACAGAAAGAGGATGCTGGGAGACCAGATCAGCATCCACAAAGTTTCCTGCAGAGCCGGAATCCAAGAAGGTAGAAGCCTGGAACTGACTACCTCTCTCACAGCTGAGCAGAACAGATATATTCAAATGTGGAGAAACTTTGCTATCATCTAGGGACGCTTCTCCAAATAACCCTAGGTGCTTGCATTTCCTGGACGCTATGGACGGCCTGGACAAGTCTCAAGGAAGTGCTCTGGACTGGCACAATAGAGGCAGAGATTCTCCTGTCTACCTCTGGAACGCTCTTGAGGTGTCAGACAATCTCTATCCACCTGCATGGGCTCCTCTGCAGCAGCCAAGGAGGGTGGCAGAGGTGGTCTTTGGAAGACGGGAGCCAAGCTGGGCAATCATCGGGTCCTGGTCTACACTTATACAAGACGCTGTTCCTCCAGACACATGAGACCACTCAGAAAAGTTGGCAGATCTTGTGCAGACAGAGCATTTTTACTCTGTCCTGAAAGTCCTTTTTTTAAAAGTAGTCATCAAGGCCACTTCATTCCAAGCTAGCTCAGAAGCTAGGGTGTGGAACCGAACCACGTAATCTCCAACAGACAAGTACCCTTGGTGCAAATTCAGTAGGGCGGTTACAGCAGATAGACGGGAATTCTGTGAGGAATGTGGTGATGTTAGCTGTGACTGGGTCATTTGTGTCCCAGAGGGGGGTAGCCCAAGCCAGGGCTTTCCCAGAGAGCAAACTGACTACGAATGCCACCTTAGACCTCTCCGTGGCAAACTGTATAGGCATCAGCTTTATGTGTAGGGAGCACTGTGTGATAAAACCCCTACAGAACTTGCAATCTCATATGTCATACAATGTCATACTTGGAGGGTATGAAAAGTTGCAGTCTGGATTCTGTAGAAGATGGTGAAACCTCTGTAGCGGGAGGTGCCACAAGAATCAGAAGCTGTTGCTGCTAAGTGGCCAGTAACTGCTGCATAATGGAGGTCAGCTGGCTAAGTTGCTGACCCTGCAAGGCAATATGCTGAGACTGCTGGGCCATGATAGTAGTGAGAGTGTCAACATCTGGTAGCAGAACCTTGCGGGATCCATGGTCGGATTTTACTGTCAGGCTTCAGTGGTAGTGGACAGACCGAAACACCACAGACGATGACTTAAGCCGACACCTGGGAGCGAAGTCTAAGTGGTACCCGGTCTTCACCAGAGCCCGCTGCAAAGCAGGTTGGACTTGCTGCGGCGTGGTATCACCAGGTCACTCCACAGGCACGACTTTGTCTGTGGTGGTGGCTAATTCGTGAGGCAGAGACAGAGGTGGGGACTGGCAGGAGGTCAAGACAGCAGCATGGGATCAGAGTCAGGGACATAGCACAAGGTCAGGTCAGGTGGCAGAGAAACAGAGTCAGGAACAGGGATCGAAGTCACAATGGGAAATCACAATAATTGCAGGAATAACACAGGGAAGCTTTCTCAAAGGTATGAGGCACAAAGATCCAGCTGGGGACACAGGAAGGGTAAAGGAGGCAGGGACACGCTCCAGAGCAAGGGGACCGCTGCTGGAACGAGGAAATCTGAGTGCTGCCACAGGCTCCAGGGACACGGGGAGGCACCCAGAACTTGGGTCGCAGCAGCACTGTCTCTGTCAGTCCTGGTGTTTACAATTTTGTCTGCACCTGGATCTGACCGTAAATCTTCTGACTATTGTTGGATTCTTCTCATAAAAAGCTTCTCTTGTCAACATGATGCAGTGCTATCTGCCTTCTGCCCCTCCCCCCTGTATTACAAAACCAGCTTAGACACAGGCACCTCCTGGTCTACTGATCATGTTTGTTCTTTCATTTTCCATCTTATTGTTTGTCCCCAAGCAGCATCATTCCACTCCTTTTGATCTTATTTTAAGGTTCTACTGGGTGTAGTGGACAAATAATATATAATAATGACATTTATAAAAATAAATATTATATCACTGATTACAGTTCAGTGAAGGCCCCAGTAGAAAATAAATTAGTTATTTACTAAAATTAAGTAATGCAGTTTAATATCCCTCAAGTTTAAAGGACATAATGTACTTCATGTAGTTTCTTATGCCCTTGCTTTTTAAGAAATAAAGGTTTTAAAAACTATGCAAATGAGCCTGAGGGGCTCTAAGCTCCATTGACATCTATGGAGCTGGAGCTCCTCAGGTTCATTAAGGTAATTTTAATAAACCCTTTTTTCGTAAAAACAAGGTCCTAAGAAGCTAAAAGAAGAGCAGAATGACAAAGAGGGCACACCTGCATGTGGGTGTGCTTGGTTTACAATCCTACATCCTGGTAGTAGATGCCCTTCAAGTAATTCTCCCTAATTCATGACAGGACATATAGCTGTTTTTTTTTTTAAACATGGTGTTTTGAAAGTGATTCAGTTACTAAAAAAAGTTCTGTGTAATTTTTTGTGGACTACATAAAGTTAGAATTTTTAGGTCTTTTTTCATTTAGATATTTAATAAATGAAAAAAAAATGTAAGCAAAAAGGATAGGTTTTTGTGACAGTCGGGCACATTTACTTACCCGGTCCCTAGGAGTTCACTATGAAAGTGCATTATCCGACGATAATGCACTGTGCTGCGATTCTTTCTGGTGCATGTGCATTGTCTTGCGACACAATGTGAAAGTTAAAGGAAACCTACCACTTGTAGTGGCAGGTTTCCGATGGAAATACCGGGCACCAGCTCAGGGTGAGCTGGTGCCGGAGCTTATTTTAGTTAGTGTTTTAAACCGCGGTATCGCGGTTTAAAACACTTTTTAAACTTTATAGCCGGCGCAGGCAGGTACGCGCTCGGCGCTTACCGTGCACGCGGCTCTCATTCACTTCCGAGCGCGTACCTGCCTGCGCCGGCTATAAAGTTTAAAAAGTGTTTTAAACCGCGATACCGCGGTTTAAAACACTAACTAAAATAAGCTCCGGCACCAGCTCACCCTGAGCTGGTGCCCGGTATTTCCATCGGAAACCTGCCACTACAAGTGGTAGGTTTCCTTTAAATTCAGAGTTCAGTTCGAACCAGTCGTATTGTCTGGCGGCACGCCCCCCCAATTTGCGTTACATGGAAGCCAGCGCAGCCGAGTCAAAAACCAATCGTGTGTGGCAAAATCCCACTGCAGACACCTGTTAAATACCTGTCAAATCCAAAAAACGTCTGACGAAAGTGCGATCCGCAACCCTTAGTTAATAAGCCCAAGTGTCTTGAAAAAATGTTTCAAATAGTTTTCCCTCTCCCTCTTTGTAATCTGAAATAGGACTAAAAACTTAATTCTACATTATTGGAGCATTTTAATTGTTTTAATTTTATATTGTTGGACCATTATACAAGCTCTTTTACCTCTCAACACCTGTCAACACCCTCATACTGTAAGGTCTTGTGAGCAGGACCCTCCCTCCTATTGTTTCATATGACTGTTTGTTCTGTGTAATGTAATATTATATTTGTATACGCCCCCTATGATTTGTAAAGCGTTACTGAATTTGATGTCGATATATAAATAAAGATTATTATTATTATTATTGCAATACTCCACTATGCCCATATAATTTCACAAAAAATACCTTCAGTAAGGAAAAGATGCCAACAAAACACCTCTGTCTCTCTGGGGAGTACATCTGTTGGTGAGAATCAACTTCTCTCTCCTGAAACTGCATGATCTCTTCATTTGCTTGATGACACTACTGGCATTCAGGGGCCATATGACCCACCGGGAGAAATCCCATTTGGCCGATGAGTCTGGGGCCGGTATGGGGCCGGTCCAGGGCTGGTAGGGCCAGTTGAAAAAAAAAATCTACTCAGTCAGGCCGGCAGGGACAGCTCCGTGTGTGCCAGCGTCGCACAGAATATGATGTCGGCAAGCGGCTGACATCATATTCTGTGAGCCGCCAGCGCTCACTGAGCTGTCATGGACTGTGTGGCCAGACTGTAGCAGTGGAGCTTCGGGGGGAACGTCCTAAAGGTGAGAAGATGGTTTATTAACTTGATGTGCCTGGCAGGCTGGCTGGGGAGGCGGCTGGCTGTACACAGCGAGGGTGGGGGGCCGCCAGGCTGTATACTGGGTGAGGCGACGGGCTGTATACTGGGGGGGGGGCAGCAGGCTGTAATACAGAGGGGGGTTGGGGCACATTGGCTATTTTCTGGGGAGGGGCTGACTATATACTAGGGGGAAGGGGCTTTCTGACTATATACTGGGGGGTGTCTGGCTGTGTACAGGAGGCACTGGCTTTATACTGGGGGGCTGGCTGGCAATATACAGGGGGGATGGCTATATATAAGAGGAGGCTCTTTGGCTATATTTAGGGGGCTGGCTGTATGCTGGGGGACTGGCTGTCAATATAAAGGGGGGGCTGTCTGTATGGTGGGGGGCTGTTTGGCTATATACAGGGGGGATGGCTGTATACTGGGGGGACTGGCTGGCAATATACAGGGGGGAGGCTAGCTGTATACTGGGGCAGCTGTTTGGCTATATATATATACTGGGGGGCTGGCTGGCAGTGGAATATGGCATAGTAGTTATATTCCTGTACATAAGGGCAGTATTATAATAACTATATTCCCGTGCTTAGGGGGCAGTATTACAGTAGTTATATTCTTGTACATAGGAGGCAGTATTATAGTAGTTATATTCTTGTACATAGGGGGCAGTATTATAGTAGTTATATTCTTGTACATAGGTGGCAGTATTATAGTAGTTATATTCTTGCACATAGGGTGCAGTATTATAGTAGTTCCATTCTTGTTTAACAAAGAAGGTATTGTAGCAGTTTTTTTCTTTGTATATATATCAGTATTAGGTTGTGCTCTTTTAAAAAAGAAGCAATATTCCTGTATAAGGGAGGCAGTGTGTATCTCTTTCGCTGGGCTGTACATGTTGATTTAGAACTATAAACAGTTCGTGTGGAGTTTAGGAACTCCACCCACATCACATGCCCACGCCTACTTGTTTTGACGCCGCCCACAGAATGGGGCCACTTTGACATTTTTTTCAAGGGCCACTTTAAATTTTCAGTCCGCCCCTGGCTTCCTGGTGACTATTAATGCCACATTAATAGTCACCAGGAAGCCACCTGGCAGCTATAGAACTTTAATGGCACTACTGTTCAAGTCTATGGTCAGCTTGCCATTTCTTAGTTAGAACAAGGTTATATGGGGAGTATTTTCTATTATTTTTTTTAATTAATAACATGTGTATCTAGAGCTGCAAGAAGTTCTTCAGCTATCAGTTTCCTAATATACTATTATTATTGGATTCAATATATGCAGAATGGAAATTCTCCCAGGTTTACAAAAGAATCTATAAAGAAACTTCAAACTGAGCATTTACTGAAGTCTGTTTTTAGTGAATGGCTACCAGACTACATATGGTAGATACTGAGCCAGTGGCTCAGTATTTTTCAAAATTTTTCTCTCCAGGGAATTCAAATGGTTCTTCTGGTTACCATGAAGGCTCTTAGTTATGCATGTACGACACCTTTGTGAAAACAGGGCATTTCCTCCAGCCATTAGTGTGGGTCTCAGACTTTTTTCTCCAGCCATCTTTGCTGCACTTCTCGGAGTAGCTTAATTTAGTACAAACATTGCCATAAACGCAAGACCAATTACGTAAGTGACTTTTACAGATGCAAAAGGTTAATTTATCATGTCATGTCAGATAATTGTCCAGCAAAAAGTACAACCACAGAATTGTCAGAATGTGTAAGAGATGGCAAACATATCCCTGCAGGCTACAGACCTTCCTAAAGCAGATAAACCCCCCTGATAAGGATGAACCTAGGAACCTGCAAGTATGTAGGAAAACTTACTTTGTCTGGTAGCTGGATGGTGGATGTAGCCAGAGAAAGACCAGTGTTCACACAAGGACAAAGAATGACAAACATCAAATACAGACAAATGTACAGAGCCGGGTCAAAACCAAGATGATGGCACAGAATCAAATTACTAAAGAGAGATCGAGTAAACGTAACAGAGGTTGGATACACAGAATAGCAAAGTTATAACATGTAAGCGGCGTGAGATCAAAATAAAATTATCCAGACATTTCAAAAATTATTAAAATGTAAAGTAGAAATGGGAAATGTTATTCAGCAACTTATTTAGGTGGTAAATCTATCTGCCTGAAAACGCAATGATTTGGAATTTTGACAATTGCAAATTTTTCTAAAAATTCATAATTTTTTTCTTTTTTTTGTAAATAAATGCAAAACTTATCAGACAAAATTTACCACTAAAATTAAGTACAACATGTGGGGAAAAAACAAACAATCTCAGAATCGTTTTGATAACCATTAGAAAAGTAAACAAATAAAAACATAATCATACATTCATTTTTTAAATTATACCTTGTTCCTATATCAATGGTCCACTGACAGGTCTGGTTACAATGAATTTGATGACATGCTATAATAGACAAATGACTTCGGCAACTAATTAGAGGTTGCATTCATTTGTATGCATGTACTGAGTGGTCAATGGCAGATGGGACTATATTACAATGGCATATCTTATAATTTTTTGCTGTGGCCTTTTTTTACTAATGCCAGTCTTTACAGTTTTTAAAAGTGAGTGAGAAACTTAGTGGAGTTATCCTATAAAGCAATATTTCTCTCTTGATACTTAAAGGAGAAAAGAGAAAATCAACTAGTATTTGGTGTGACCACCCTTTTGCCTTCAAACTAGCATTCAAGTGCAATCATCAGCAGGGGGATGGTTCCAAACATCTTAGAGGACTACCAACATATTTTTGCAAATTTAAACTTATTCAAACAATTCCGTCTCTTTATGTAATCCCAGACACTTTCAATGAGGTTTAGGCCACATCTGTCCTGGGGCCAAATGAATTTCAGGTATGAATTTCTTCAAAACCTATCTTAGACTTTTTGCACAATACGAAACATGCAGGTCTAAAGATGATGTCTAGGATTTAGATAATTACTATAACAGTGTTGCATCATTTACGGAATTTTTTACTACCAAAATCTCTACAAATTCTAAATTATTTAAATCAATTTAAATTTACAAATCTCTTACAGATTATTTGGTTTTCTCTTAACTCTCCATAGTCTCTAACACCTGCAGAAGGTTTGACTTTTAATTACACTCTAGAAATTCAGGCTTTTTGTTCCTCATCATATTTTTTTTCCTCCAACCCTCAAGAGTTCAGTTTTCTAAACCACTAGTTTAACGGTTTGTTACCACCCCACCACTTCCACTTAAATGCCAAGCTCGCAACCTTTAACTAATGAGACTTCACAACCAAATGTTACGGGTGATAAAATCTGAAGCTACTATCTGTGTGTGTTCATTAATAACCACACTGGCAAATGGATACGTGTTTGTTGATGTAAATGTTTGATAAGATATCTTAGATGTCTCCCATCAAATGTGTATATTTCATCTGTAGAAGAGATGTCTAGTTTTAAGATGTGCATATCTGCATCTGTGTCTGACTGATATTTCCACTTGGAGTGCACCTACATAAAGTGGACAAAACATGCTACATTTTCTGTTACTGGCGCTTAACTTGTTCATCTTAGTTCTCAGTTATCATGTCTGTAATAATAGACCCAGTTGGTAAACCACAAAACTGAACCTAAAATTAACAATTATTACACTGACCTTTGATACCAAGGTGATTGGCAAAGTCTGAACGATAAAAAGTAAAATTTGTTGATAAAATGTATTTCATTAAATACTGGTTTTCCAAAGAAAATTTTGATTGCTTTGAAAAAAATCCTTTGCTGATCGAAAAAAAAATTGGGTCATTTTTAGAGATGAGAGAATTGGTTTGTCAATTCTTGTCATTAGGCATTATCTCTAGGTGGACTGTCAGAAATGGTACCATTGAGACCGAGAGGATAGAGCAAATGAATTATGGGGGGAGTTTCTGAACTTATGTAGCATTCACTGAATAAATATATATATATATATATATATATATATATATATATATAACACTTTGATTAATTAGTGTATGTCCACACAACTAACTCATGAATATTGTAATCGAAAAACCTGGGATAGGGGGCTGAGGCAAAAACCAAAGCACCCCAGGGATAGCAGAGGTGCAGGGGAGAAAGGAACAAAGCGCAATCCTCGTGTGATACTGTACATGCAACATTTAAGATAGTTGTTATAAACCAGGACTTTAACCTGAAATTGAATGGTAAGAAGTCTTTTCAGAAACTAAAAGTCCAGTTGCCAATCCTCAATAGCCAAGTTCATCTGGGGACCGGGATCCTGGAACAATGTGGATAAACTGTGCAGAGCCCGAAGGTAGTGTTGGGACGGCACTGCTAAGACTCACATTCTCAATGATCAGAATAAAATCTGATAGTTTTATTGTAAAATAAAACTCTTTTACCACCTATATACTGTGGATTCCATTTACAACTAGTTTAGTGATAGTTATATTCCTAACTTAGCTTCATTCCATGTATACCTCTGATATCTCTGGTTTTCCAATATTGGTTTTAATATTTTTGACTATCCCTTTTGACTCTGTATTTGTGCTGTATTGCTATCTTCATTGTGACCTGGATCACTGACCTCACTTTTGTGTTTGTCGTGTTTTATGTCTGTACAGGGACCTAGGGAGGGATTGTCTTTGTGATTGTCCCATATCACCTTGGATATGCTGAGGCAAGCAAGCCAGTGAAAGTTACAAATATTACAAATGATAGATACAAGTATTCTGTTTAATTCATTTTGTTCTTGCATGATAGTTCTCAGCCCTCTCCTGTATTCCTCTGAAAGAACTGTTTATTTTCCCTTCCAAGCTATACTTTTCTAAAATACCATTTAAATCTCCAAATCTCTTAGTTAGCATGTATAAGCAGAACACAGTGGTATGCTATATTAAGCTCAACTGAAAACAATACTTTAGGAATTTTTCTATCCTACAAATGGACTATATTATGGGTCAGCGTTCACATGATTTTCATATAACTCATGCAATGAAAGTCTGATTATATCTACAATGTACCATAATTTTTCCCCAGATTTTTGACCCTTTTAACAGTTTTCTGGAATATATTGGTTGAAGACCAATTACCTTGAGACTGCAGTTGCACAAGGTCATATGAGACCAGTAATAAAATAGTCCACGATACACATACATGATTGAGGGCTTAGCCAGTTTTGCATTGAGATACTTAAATTTATGTATAAAGCAAATTTGTCACCCTTCCCCCCTAAAAACTCCACACAGTGGGGGTCATTTACTAAGGGCCCGTTTCGCGTTTTCCCGACGTGTTACCCGAATATTTCCGATTTGCGCCGATTGTACCTGAATTGCCCCGGGTTTTTGGCGCACGCGATCGGAATTTGGCGCATCGGCGCCGGTATGCACGCGACGGAAATCGGGGGGCGTGGCCGAACGAAAACCCGACGTATTCGGAAAAACCGCCGCATTTAAAAAAAAAATTGTGTCGCGAAAATTTCACTCACCTTCATCCTGGATAGGCCGGTGTATTTCGAGGCATTCCAGCGGACTTCAGCGCAGCAGCGCCACCTGGTGGACGGCGGAGGAACTGCTTTGATGAATCCCGGCCGGACCCGAATCCAGTGCAGAGAACGCGCCGCTGGATCGCGACTGGACCGGGTAAGTAAATGTGCCCCAGTAACTTTTAGTTGATTTTATAAATCTTCCATTGGTGCCTATATACACAGGATTCTAGACACCATTCTTCTGAAAAATCACTTCTATTTATCCCTTTTCTTTCTAAAGATACAATTAAGGAGGCAGTAGTGCTACAGTATATAGTCAAGCTACCTCACCTCATTACTGTCACTGACACTCCTAATCTTGCTCTTCTCTGAAGCTGTAATCCTCTTCTGCTGCCGATTTTGAGCTAATGTGCAGTGTGCCTTTGAGCTCAGTGCTGGCTTCACAAGCTAGATGCTAAATTAGGAGAAAAAAAGAACCACAGCACTATAAAGAATTTAGAAAGAAGTAGTGAACTGAATGAAAATGAGCGATATGAATAAAGGAGCCGATGAATTGGGATACAAAACTTACTATTAGCTGCAGCAGCCTCTGTTTCCTTTAGTATCTATTCCTCCACATTGCCATAAACATTTATGGGTGCATTTAATCTAATACACGTGGGAGCCAAGATCTCGGGAGCAGATATTTCAAAGGAAATTTAAGGCTGTGGAAGATTAGAGATAGAAGCATTTTCCTCTGATAAGTTTCTTAAATCAGCCTGTGGTATTGATTTATGAAATCTTTGTCTTGAGCTTAAAAACATGATTCTGTTTTCAATCTATTAACATTTTTAAGTTTCCATTACACGTGCTGTCCTTTTCCTGAATATTTGCTCTGTTGTCCTTTCAATGTGGTTTTTGTGGTTTCTGAAAACAGAGACAAGGACAAAAAATAACGTATTTTCAACCAAAACCAAAGGCACGCAGCAGAATATTTTCCATTCCGGTTAGATTGTCTAAGTCTTTAATTTACTATGTTTAATTGTACTATACATGACAGTCTGTACACAACTGAAAGGGTTTCAGCTTTGTATCTGTATACAGTGAACTTATTGGAAATACCTGCACTTCTAAATTTCCTAATAAAATTTCCTGTTTTCTAAATAACACATATGGACAGACTTAATTTAAATTATCTAGTAACACACAAATAGTTGATCTGTCTACTTTTTTATCAAACATATTGGGGAGGAATTTATGACAACGAGGCATTTGTGTGCTCGTTCTTCCCACATGTACTTCCGACATTGGTGCACGATGACCCCCCATAAACTAAGAGGCTCTAGGAATGAATTCCTGCAGCAGGGTTCTGCTATAGCCTGTGGCAGGATTCTGGTGAAGATATACAGCGGGTAAGGGTGTCCCTGCCCCAGTTTAGTCCCCATCCTGTAATGCCCACTTAGAATGAGATAAAGAGGGAATACACCGAGGTCCATGTATAAACAACGGAGGTTATGTAAAAATGGGGAGGTGTCGGACTACTACCAAGATGGAGGGTACCTTTTGTTAGCTGCTGCAGATACTAGTAGACAGGAAACATTTCCTGATCAAAAGTGTCAAGATAGAGTGTGGGTAACTAGATGGGGTATCGCGCTGCTATTTATGATACACAATGTTGACAGAATGGGGCAGATTTACTTACCCGGTCCATTCACGATCCAGCGGCGCAATCTCTGCGCTGGATTCGGGTCCGGCCGGGATTTATTAAGGTAGTTCCTCCGCCGTCCACCAGGTGGCGCTGCTGCGCTGAAGAGCATCGGAACGTACTGGAATACACCGAGCCAGGCCGAGTGAAGGTAAGTGCAATTTTCGCGACACATTTTTTTAAAAAAATGCAGCGGTTTTTCCGAATCCGTTGGTTTTTCGTTCGGCCACGCCCCCGATTTCCGTCGCGTGCATGCCAGGGGCAATTCAGGGGAAATCGGCCCAAATCGGAAATATTCGGGTAACATGTTGGGAAATGCGAATCGGGCCCTTAGTAAATGACCCCCAATAAGTGCATGTTTTTCGTAAAATTCTCAACAAAATATTTATTTTACAAATGCTCAAGTAACATATATATAGAGACAGAGAAAATATGGACTACCCGCTTCGGGGAGAATTTCCCCTTCTTCAGGTCCGAGTTGTCTTGTTCTGTGGTAGGTAAGGATAGAAACAAGGACAATTACTGATTTAGACAGTAAATAGACATGGTATAGTACATGGTAAACAAACAGAATCTTTTTACATAAATAAATAGGCATTTTCTTTAAACATATTTTTTGACATAAATAGGTACTTTCTTAAAAACACATATATATACACATACATATAGATGTTCACTAATATAAGCCAGATAGGTTAAAATGCATCATCTCGCATGGTATAGTGTCTATACAAATAACATTTCAGTGTCACCCATATTTTTCGATTATAGAGAGTGCTTGTATATAAGGCAGAAAGCAAAAACAGAAAAAAAACTCATATCCGATGAAAACATATACCGTATTTTTCGCCCTATACGGCGCACCGGACTATAAGGCGTATTAGTCCGATGCGCCTTATATATGTAATAATTCCATATATAAGGCGCATCGGACTATAAGGCACGGGGTCCGGGGGCGTGGCGGAGGTCCGGGGGCGGAGCGGAGACCCGACGGGACGCGACGCCGAGACGCGACGGGATGCGACGCCGAGACGCGACGGGGAACGCGGGGAAGGTGAGCAGGGAAGGTGAGGGGGAGGTGGAGGAGGGCAGCGGACCATACTTACATAGGTCCCCGCTACCGGAGACAGCAGATCTCCAGCGGGAACTGCAGACCACGCGGCAGAAGTTGTTCGTGCCGCGTGGTCTGCAGTTCCCGCTGGAGATCTGCTGTCTCCGGTAGCGGGGACCTATGTAAGTATGGTCCGCTGCCCAGCGCCATACATAGGGCGCACCGGACTATAAGGCGCACTTTGGATTTCCACAGAAATCCAAGGCTTTTAAGTGCGCCTTATAGTCCGGAAAATACGGTATACACTCAGTTAAATAGTATAATATTCATATGACCCCAATCGGGGTTTCATTATTGACCGGTAAATTGTAAGTTAATTGTGTTCAGGATATAGTAAATGACTAACCGTGTCTGAGCATGTAGAATTTGTGACCAGAGGTCAGCTGGGGCGATATTAGTAGCCTGAGCCTGTTTGAGTAAAAAAGAAGTAGAGAGGTGAAGGGGAGGTGGGTGTACTGTATAGTGTGTCAGCGGTGGGTAAAATTACCCGTTATGACTAACCTACTTACTGGCGTTGCGTCAGGAGGAATGATGTAAAGGATCTGGAGGGGAAGACTGAAGTCCTCTAATTCCCAGGATGGAGTACGCAAACAGCTGAGGTGGGTGGTCACAAAACCCTGCGGCATGAGGAGTGAGTGAGAGAGATCTGGAAGCTAAGGTACGTTTCGGCTGGAGTAAGGAACATGGCGGGACTTACTTTAATGCAGCTCTATCTGGGTCGGTAGCAGCACGAGCGATGACTGTGTTAGCTCGGGGCTGGGTTTTTAAAGGAGAAAAAAAAAGTTCCTTTTAACCCCTTCGTGTCTATGGCATTTTAGACCTTTAGGACCAGGCCTGATTTTTAAAATTTGCCCTGTGTCATTATAGGAAGTTATAACTTCGTGGCGCTTTAACTTAAACAGGGGATTTTGAGATTGTTTTACCGTCACACATTGTACTTCAAAGTAATAGAAACATTTTGATGATATCTTTTGTGTTTAGTTATGAAAAAAATTTAAATTTGGCAAAAATTTCTTAAAATTATTCATCATTTTCAAAGTTCAAAATTTTCTGCTTTGCAGGCAGATAGTCATAACACCCAAGTAACTTTATAACTAACATTTCCCGAATGTTTGCTTTATATCGGCATAGGGTTTTATGCATCCTCTCTCTTTTCTAGGTTGTTAGGAGGTTCAGAATTTTGGGTGCAATTTTTCTCATTTTTATGAAAATCGCCAAAACCCTTATTTAGAGGCACCTGCTCAGCTTTAACTGACTTTGAGAGGCATAAACAGCAGTAAAACCCCATAAATCATGCCATTTTAGAAACTACACCCCTCAATGTGTAAAAAAAATCAACTTTAAGAAGTGTGTTAACCCTTTAGATGCTTCACAGGGGTTAAAACAATATGGAGGTGTAATTTACAAGCTGTAATTTTTTTAGACAATATATTAATTTTGGCCAAAAATTAAACCGTTACAAAGTATTAAATGACAAAAAAAACTCCACAAAGTTTGATACCCAATTTCTCCCGAGTATAAGGATGCCCCATATGTGGTGGTGACTGCTTTACGGGCGCACGGCTGGGCATAGAAGGCAAGCAGCGCAATTCAGAGCAGATCTGCAATGTCACATTTTACAGGCTATAAAATGTTTATTTTTTGTAATTTGGACATATGCAAGATTATTTTTTTTGGTACTGTATATACCGGCGTATAAGACGACTTTTGAAGACAGAAAAATCTTCTGTCTTCTCTGGGGTCGTCTTATACGCCGGTAATCGTCTTATACGGCGGCATGGAGAGGGCTCACGGGCTGAGCCCTCTCCATAGCCGGTAAGTCTTTGCTGCATATTGCAGCAAAGGCTTACCGGTAACACCCGCGATCGGTGCTAGTATATGTTTATTTTTTTTTTTAATGCTGGGCTGTATACTACTGGGGGCTGTGCTGTATACTACTGGGGGCAGTGCTGTATACTACTGAGGGCTGTGCTGTATACTAATGGGGGCTGTGCTGTATACTACTGGGGGCTGTGCTGTATACTACAGGGTGCTGTGCTGTATACTACTGGGGGCTGTGCTGTATACTACTGGGGGCTGTGCTGTAATGGTAATGTTGTTGTTGTATGCCTTATGTTTATGAGCTACAGTTTTCCTGCTATATACCTGCATGTCATAAGAATTTACATTTAAAAAAGGACCATGTTAAATTCAAATCTGTTTTTTTTTATATTTTTACCGGTGTTTTGTATGCGTTGGAAAAGGGGTAGTCTTATACGGCGAATATATCTTAAACTCTATATTTTAAACAGGAAAGTAGGGGGGTCGTCTTATACACCAGGTCGTCTTATACGCCGGAATATACGGTAAATATGGGACATATGGGAGATCCACTTTTCAGGAACCTCATTTACAGGGGGGCTCAATAGCTAATAATCAGATTTTATTAACTCTTTCTTGGTGGTGGTTAAAAAATCATTAATTTTTGTTTATGGTTTTTAGCATTTTTTGGCTTTTTATGGTTAACTTGTTTTGCAGAATATAGAACTCATTTTGTGAGAAATTTGCTTGTTTTTGTATCGCCATGTAACAATGCGCAGAACATTTATATTTTTTTGTTTACAGAGCTAGCTTATAGCTTAATTTTTGCGGGACAAGCTGTACTTATTCTTGGTATCATGTCGGGGTAAATGTTACTTTTTATGTGCTTTTTATGAGGTCAGATATGAAAATTTCATAATTTTTGCAAGGTTTTTAGTGTTTTTTTTTTACGCCGTTCACCGTACAGGTTCAGTGACGATTTTATTTTATTGTACGGGTTGTAACGGACATTGTGATGTATTTTTTTGGTGATTTTCACTTTTTTATGTTTTATTGGGTAATTGCATAGGATGGGACTTCAAGGGACTTTTTTTCTTTTTTTAAAATTTTTTTTAATTGCACTATTTTTTTTTAAAACTTTATTTTACTGTTTTATTTTGTCCCAGGGTGGGACATGAACAAGTGATCATTTGATCACTTGTTCATTGCAATATACTGCAATACTAAATGTATTGCAGCATATTACATAGTCAGCCTATACATTCTGCATAGGCTGGCATCAGCACTGTTAGATCGTGCTGTAAGCACGATCCTAACAGGCTTCTAGTGAAGTCAACCCTGGGGTCCTTATCGGGCTCCAGGGTTGCCATGGCAAAAGTTTTTTTAACTTTTTTTAACTTTTTAATATAAATATGTGTATATGCATGTATATATATATGTTTTTTTAAGAAAGTACCTATTAATGTCAAAAAATGTGTTTTAAGAAAATGCCTATTTATGTAAAACGATTCTGTTTGTTTACCATGTACTATACCATGTCTATTTACTGTCTAAATCAGTAATTGTCCTCGTTTCTATCCTTACCTACTACAGAACAAAACAACTCGGACTTGAAGAAGGGGAAATTCTCCCTGAAACGCGTAGTTCATATTTTCTCTGTCCCTATATATATGTTACTTGAGCATTTGTAAAATAAATATTTTGCTGAGAATTTTACGAAAAACATGCACTTATTCTGTCAACATTGTGTATTATAAATAGCAGCGCGATACCCCATCTGGTTATGCACACTCTATCTTGACACTTAGCATTAGGGTGTGGTAGGGGGAAAAAAAGTGTGCCACACAAGCCATAATAAATCTCCCCCCCCCCCCATTGAAGGAAACATCCTAACTCAGGAAATAGGTGAGATCCTAAATTTAATAACCTGCAACCCTTTAAGATAAATCATTAATATCTTTAAAGCTTAAGATGAGTTATTGCTCTAACAATCACAAGCTCTGCAGGCCCTAAATCATCAGAGCAATCCTAGATCCTAGAAACCAAGATGCTCGCTCGCCAGGCTTCACTATTCAAGGATTTGGTGTTGATGTGCAATGTTTTTACCCTAACACTTAGTGGAAAATGTTCCACTTTGTCTGAACTGTTGATAGAACATTTTACCAGAATCCTTGGTAAACATCCAAGTGGTCTTGAGGAAAACAATTCACAATGAGTTTTTGTCATTCTATGAACTTAATTGATGTTTAATGTTTTTCTACTAGTGACCCCATGAATGGAGACTTTTCAGTAGGTCTTTCAGCTACTAAAAGGATTGTCCATTCTACTTTTGGGATTTCAGTATCTTAACTCTTTCAGGGCTGCCCACTGTATATTTACGGCAAGCAGTCTGTATCCCTAAAGATTGCGCCATAGCATATTTATAGCATGATTTAGCAGATTTACTGATGGTAGATGTCCCAAACTGCTTTTCCCTTCTGTCAGTGGATGATCTCACTTTTATGAAGTCCTGGGACATCGGCATTGTTCTAAAAAAGACTTTATAAAGATATTCAAATGATCCAGAGGCGCTCAGGGTTATGTCAACCGAGCACCTCTTGGCTCCGCCCCCTGCTTATATATGCCCCTTTCTGTGTTCATGGCACCTGGCCCCTCCCGCCATTGTGGCATCAGCGGATCGGCGGGCGGGGCACCACGTAAAAGCAGGGAGGTGTGCATACATTAGAAATTGTGCCTTTCCCCCATTATGTCACCTCTGGGGTGTGAAGAGGGTGCCGTGAGTGGCAGAGAAAGCTGACGCAGAACGTTCCTGCCCTGCATGTTCCTGTCCTTCACTGCCAGCCACCATTTTTATACTACCTGAACTCCTTGTGTAGCAGGCGTGCTGATGGCCCCAGACATCCCCATTTAAGGTGATCTGTCATTTCTGACCATACAAAGTTGCAGACAGTGTTAGATATTGGCCCTGGAGATCTGTGTAACCATAGCAATGTATGTGTTGTTGGCAGCAATAGGACCAGGGCCGGATTAAGGTTGGTGGGGGCCCCTGGGCGCAAAATTTGGTGGAGGCCCCCACTGATTGTAGCGTGCACACACTTCCTGCTGCTCACTATCCACTATCCCCACAGTAACACAGCTACATACAGCCGCCTCATCCCCAGTAACACAGCTACATACAGCCGCCTCATCCCCAGTAACACAGCTACATACAGCCGCCTCATCCCCAATAACACAGCTACCGACAGCCGCCTCATCCCCAATAACACAGCTATATACAGCCGCCTCGCCACCAGTAACACCACTATATACAACCACCTTGCCCCCAGTAACACCGCTATATACAGCCACCTCATCCCCAGTAACACAGCTACATACAGCCGCCTCGCCCTCAGTAACACAGCTACATACAGCCGCCTCATCCCCAGTAACACAGCTCCATACAGCCGCCTCATCCCCAGTAACACAGCTCCATACAGCCGCCTCATCCCCAGTAACACAGCTCCATACAGCCGCCTCATCCCCAGTAACACAGCTACATACAGCCGCCCCGCTCCCAGTAACACAGCTACATACAGCCGCCTCATCCCCAGTAACACAGCTACATACAGCTGCCTCACCCCCAGTAACACAGCTACATGCAGTCACCTCACCCCCAGTAACACCGCTACATACAGCCGCCTCACCCCCAGTAACACAGCTACATACAGCTCTCATCCCCAGGAACAAAGCTATATACAGTCACCTCAGCCCCAGGAACACAGCTACATACAGTCACCTCACCCCCAGTAACACAGCTACATACAGCCGCCTCATCCCCAGTAACACAGCTACATACAGCTGTCTCATCCCCAGTAACACAGCTACACACAGCCGCCTGGCCCCCCAGTAACGCAGCTACATACAGCCGCCTCGCTCCCAGTAACACAGCTACATACTGCTTATTCGCTCCCAGTAACACAGCTACATACAGCTGTCTCATCCCCAGTAACACAGCTACATACAGCCGCCTCACCTCCAGTAACACAGCTACATACAGCCGTCTCATCCCCAGTAACACAGCTCCATACAGCCGCCTCATCCCTAGTAACACAGCTACATACAGCCGACTCGCTCCCAGTAACATAGCTGCATACAGCCGCCTTGCTCCCAGTAACACAGCTACATACAGCCGCCTCATCACCAGTAACACAGCTACATACAGCCACCTCACCCCCAGTAACACAGCTACATACAGTCGCCTCATCCCCAGTAACACAGCTACATACAGCCGCCTCATCCCCAGTAACACATATTTATATTTACCTTCACCCCTATCAGATATACAGTCCCATGTAACACACACCTCAGCCTGCACAGTCACACACACACACACATTCACTATATAGAGCATAAGCATACATACCATATACACAGCATATGCAAAAACACACATCATATATATACATATATTTAAAGGTGCACCTATATATGTGCATATAAATTTATGCATGTATAAATACAGTATATGCATCTATACATATATACACAGTAGATGTATATATACCCATATATACACAGTAGATGAATATATACCCATATATACACAGTAGATGCATATATACCCATATATACACAGTAGATGCATATATACCCATATATACACAGTAGATGCATATATACCCATATATACACAGTAGATGCATATATACCCATATATACACAGTAGATGCATATATACCCATATATACACAGTAGATGCATATATACCCATATATACACAGTAAATGCATATATACCCATATATACACAGTAGATGCATATATACCCATATATACACAGTAGATGCATATATACCCATATATACACAGTAGATGCATATATACCCATATATACACAGTAGATGCATATTTACACATATATACACAGTAGATGCATATATACACATATATACACAGTAGATGCATATATACACAGTAGATGCATATATACCCATATATACACACAGTAGATGCATATATACCCATATATACACAGTAGATGCATATATACCCATATATACACAGTAGATGCATATATACACATATATACACAGTAGATGCGTATATACACAGTAGATGCATATATACACAGTATATACATATTTAGGGCTCATTCACACGGCCGTCTGGGGGGACGTACATGCGGCTGCAAATATGCGGCCTCATAAACGTCCCCATAGAGGGCAATGGCGGCCCGGCAGCAGTACAGTGCCACACATGTGTGGCACCGATCCGCGCCGTACACTGCAAAAAGATGGAGCATGCTCTATCTTTTTGCGAGTGTGCGACTGCGCAACGCTGTTTTCTATGGAGGGAGGAGGGGTCACCTCCTCCTCTCCAGCACACGGTGGTGCCCACATGTCGGGCATACTGAGTGTGAATGTACCCATACACAGTATATAGAAAAATATATACACATTTACACAGTATGTACACGTATATACAGTAGATGCATACATACATATATACAGTATATACATATATACAGTAGATGCATATATACACATATACACATTTACACAGTATATACACATATATACAGTAGATGCATACATACATATATACAGTACATACGTATATACAGTAGATGCATACATACATATATACAGTATATACACATACACACAGTATATACACATATATACAGTAGATGCATACATACATATATACATATATACAGTAGATTCATATATACACATACACACATTTACACAGTATATACACATTTACACAGTATATACACATATACACAGTATATACACATTTACACAGTATATACACATATACACATTTACACAGTATATACACATATACACATTTACACAGTATATACACATATATACAGTAGATGCATACATACATATATACAGTATATACAGTGCTCTTTCGGGCGTGGGGCGGCGGGGTTGCTTGTTCGGCCAAGGGGGGGGGGGTGGCGGTGTTCGCACGGGTGCTTTTTCCGGCGGGGGAGGAGGGGGGCGTTGACGGAGGGAGTTGCGGAGGGCAGGTGCTTTCAGCCGCCTCTTACAGCAATGGCTCATAACAAAGGAATGGCTGTGCTGTAAGATCTCATACACAAGTGAACCAGAGCGTCAAGTCCATCTACAATCCTGAAATGTAAATTACAGTCCTGCTGCAACTAAAAATAAACACAAAACTGCTTACCAATTCCCTTTCATCTTTAATCTAAAATTGCAAATGGTTTTGGCTAACATGCCAGTCTACAGTATTTTAAATGAAGACCAAAATAGAATAGCAATGAGATAAATTAGGAAACTTAAAAACAGATTGTACTTCAATGGGCCTGTGAACTGAGAGGTTTGGAGAATTCTATATTTGATATATTCACTCAACCTCTCTCACAGAAAAGATAGAGAAGAGTAAAATTGGTAATTTTAGATAAACACATAAATACAATATGTAATACATGTAAAACATTTAGATATCTAATCCTCAGAATGGGAAGAAGAGAGGGGCCAAGTGCTTTCATGTGGTCAGCCGGGCTGTGCACTAGCAGCTTAGTTGTGGTGACAGGGGGACAATGCGTTGAGTTTTGTGCTGATCATGACTTGTTCATGCAGACAAGCTAAATGCTGTAATCTGTCCAGGCTCCTAAACACTGTCATTACTCTCCATCTGCGCATAACAAAGGGAGCTATTGGATAATTGTAATTAGTGTCTGGATGTCCTGACATCTCTGCGAGACCCCTCCCTGCAATGTGAAAATGTCTCCCTGGTCTTTTGTTGCCAAAAGCACATGCAAGTCTTTGTTTAGTAATGTGTAATGAATATATCTGGCTATGAACTTCCTGACAAAGTCAATTTAGTGGGATACAGGAGAAGGTCCAATGTTATACGTAATATACTAAAATAAGATGAAAGGGGTTTTCCGGTGATTACCAATATATTTATGATGTATAGAAGTCTTTCAGTGACCCCCACAGCTCCAGGGTAAACATTGCAGTGCTCCCTCTGGTTTCTTATTCCCCATGCCTCCATCAATGGCGCACAGGAGGTAAGTGGTCATGACTTCTCCAAGAACAATAGAAAACGCAAATTATAAGTGGTCAGTGAGGGTTAAAATGCAACTCTTCTTTCAACAAAAATTGCAGAAATTATTCAATCAACACCGGTTTTGATTATTGTGAAGCTGAAACTCTTAATTGTCTAGCAGCTCTTCTCCATATAGTCTCTGTATTTGCAATTCCCTCTATGCTGATCTGGGGATTATTTTAAATGAAAGGACATCTACCACCAGGATAAAGGATTGTAAACCAAACACACTGACATACAGGTATGTGCTCACTCTGGCAGGATCTGCTTTTCTTTTGGCTTCTTATACCCTTGTTTTACAAAAAAAGGTTTTTTAAAATTATGCAAATGAGCCCAAGGGGATCCAGGGTCCATAGGTGTTAGTTTCATTTGCATAATTTTAAAGCCTTCCTTTCTTAAAAACAAGGGCATAAAAATATAAAAGCAGAGCAGATCCTTCCAGAGGGGCACCACCAGTATGTCAGAGTGCTTGATTTACAATACATTATCCTGGTGGTAGATGTCCTTTAAATGCTTGAGTTTTCTATGCAATTTAAGAAATTTAATTTGGAATCTTTATGGTAAAAGGATCTGTATTACTTTTTCAAAGACTGGTCTGTAGTGAATTAAGATGTCCTTGTGATGTGGTAATTCAGTACCTCAAACATACATATGGTGATCAAATCCGTCTAGGAGTTGGTTAGTAAAACCCCTTAAAGGATATCTACCACCACCATCAAGAATTGTAAACCAAGCACACTGGCATACTGGCGCGTGCCCCCTGGCAGGGTGCACTCTTCTTTAAACTTCAAAAAAAAAAAAAGCTTTTATAATTATGCAAAGGAGCCTATTAACACCTATGGAACTCTGAGCTCCTCGGGCTCATTTGCATAATTCTAAAAGCCTTTTTTTTTTTAAACCAGGGCATAAGTAGTTAAAAGTAAAGCAGATCCTGTCAGGCAGAGGAGGCACACAGGAGTATATTAGTGTACTTGGTTTACAATCCTAATCCTGGTGATAGATGTCCTATAAGCAGTGATGTTGCACATGTGTACCTTTTTTAAAGGTTTCCTAATCTTTCTGTTACCCCATATATATCAGACTGTGAGATGGTTGTGTTGCTATTGAGATGGATATAAACATTTCTGAATTTCCAAATTTAAGGACACATTTTTTGCTAAGTAGCTTCTATGTTTAGTGTTAGGCCATAATAAATGACTCTAGATGACCTGAATTGTACTCTTCAGCTCTCATCCAGCTGACAAAAGTTGTTACATGCAATGTGGCCAGTGGAATCCAAACTGATGACACAATGTAGCGAGGGTACACTGGTGTCACTGGAGGCTGTGTGACATAACTAGGGCAATATATGTCACAATAATGTATTTATTTCAGTGAGGATATAATTATTACTGTCATCATTAAAAATCAAGTCAAGAAAATTCTCATTCGTCCTAACTAGCTAGTTAGCCTTTTCTTCTTCAAAGACTTTTATGGAAAACACGTAACACAATACCTTAATGAACTGATAGTCCGTCTAGCCTCTCTAGACAGATTTATCAAGGATTTCAGAGTGTTTGAGCAATGTAGGCAGCAAACGGAAGAGCAAAAAAGTCTAATGTGGCGTAGTCTTTACAAATATCCTTTCGAGAGGTTTTACTGAATCTACCCAATTACACATATTTTCTCTCAGTCCAAAATAGTCCAACATTTCTAGCTCTACCTGCTTCCAAATCAAGTGAATACTTGGAATTTATTGGGAAGCAAATGTAGTTATAAAGACACAAAGCATTACAATTGCCCAAATTTATATTTGGTATGAATTTTTAATCTCAGATATTCATAGTCCAATATCCAACATCTTAAGACTCGGCCCTGTCCCCAGTGTCCACCTAACAGATATTGATGAAATAAGTTAGAAGTCGATCTCTAATAACCCAAATGATCAGCCTGTTTTCAACAAAATATTCTAGGACAGTGATGGTGAACCTTTTAGAGACCAAGCGCCCAAACTGATGGCCTAGGTGCCCAGAGAGAGGGCTCTGCGTGCCACCTCTGGCACCCGCGCCATAGGTTCACCACCACTGTTCTAGGATGACATCTGTAAGAAAACCCTTAAACATGTTGTCCACAATGGCAGGGGACGGGCCTATTGTTTCATAGATTGAATATCTGCTCATCAAATTCCTAAAGGGAGCGAGTCTTACCACAGAGAACATTTTGTAAGGAAGAGGTAGATGTGGGGATAATATGTAATATGGTGTAAGAACACCAGAGTTTGTTACTACTTTGTTGCATCATGAATAGGTCAGAATATAGCTAAAGGCAGTCTGCGTATAACTTGATTTTTTTGTTGACAAAGGCCCCTCCATTCCCCTTTCAGTCTTCAAATCCTTTGCGGGAATGAAAGTGATCAAGTGTCAGACTTTTGTTTCAAAGCTGAGAGGATAAATAAGTTATGGAGGCTGCCAGAGATGTGCCTGATGGCTCTATTATGGAATTTATGAGACAATTGGAAGGACATTTCCAACCTTGATAGTCTACATTCAGGTGGCTCTTTTGTTCATCAGATCTAACAGAGACATAGCCGACATATATTAAACCTAAAGGTAAGATTCCTAAGAGTTACTGTCTTAGCAAATTTTTACTCTATTGGATGGAAATCATGTTTTTCAGTTGTATTAAAAAGCAACTGTTTTTCAGGGCATTTATTTTATTCATGACACATAGTATAGTTTTATCATTGCAACCTACCAAAGTATCTATAGGTTATGGTGTTGTCTAACCCTATTAGAGCAGGGTCATTGTTAATACAAGATGCAAGGGCTGACTCCCTAGGTAATCTTCTGGTTAGAGGTTTGAGTTACTGTTTAAGAGGTTATCCAGGATTTTTAACACTTAGCAGCTTTCTTTGAAAACTGGTACTATACCTGTCCATAGGTGTCATCTGGTACAACAGCATAGCCCTACTGTTCTATGAACAACTATGGTGCTGTTTCTAGATGAAAGCAGTCAAACCAGGACAGTCCTTTTCAGGTTTTTCAAGTTTCATTAAAGTATCACACTGCAGCATCTGGTTTGTGGTTTTATATTTGTCAGTATTATTCCTTAGTCAGGCCTCTTGCACATGACCATTGTGTCTGAACATGCTGACATAGGCGGAAAGAGACTGGTCAGAATAGACACACAACAACAGGCTGAAATAGGTCTTGCTCTATAATTTGCAGCAAGGTCAAGATGTACATGCCTAATAAAAGGCTACGGGGCAAAGAGGTAGCCTCAGTTCTTGCAGCTAACACATAAGGCGTCAGTCAGATGTAGCCATCCATGAAAGCCTCTACAGTCACAATATCTATACCAAGAAGTGCTTGCACATGCCAATACTTTTCCAGTATGGCTTATTAAAGAGTAATGCTTAATTCCAATTTAATAGATTTCCTACCATGGTCAGGGCCCGAGTCAGTTTTTTTATAGTGAAAAAAATGGGCTAGCAATACTAAATGTAGCTAAGATTGTTGATGTTTGTCAAAACAGAGCCTTCAATAACCTAAACTCTTCTAACAGTAGCAGTGGGGCTCTGCATCATCCGCAAGACAGAGCATTGCAGAAAGGAAGGAAATATATTCACAACTCAACATCTGTCTTCACAAAGCTTATTTATTGCATGGTAGGCTGTATTATGGCAGGAGACTGGCCTACAGCCACTCCATATAATGAATGCTTCTACAAGACCTTACATATCACTATGCACACCATTCTTTTGAAGCTAACTTTTGTGTTCAATTTAATGCAAAAACAATTGATGTAATCCACATTTATTATAAAACTATCACTATAAATATGAAACATAACTATTTTTTCAGTAGAATCCTGTATCTAACACCGTCACTAAGTTTAATAAGCCAGCAAACTACACGTTCTGGACATTCTGTACAATAATGGCATTTTAAAATTACTTTGCTCTGTCCTATATTCATTTGGCGCAACGCAAAGTTGCAAACAGCATTTTTACTATATATATGTATATATATATATATATATATATATATATATATATATATATATATATGGCATAAAGAGTGGAACCCCGCACAGCAATGTTGCTAATGTAGTAAACGACACACTGAAACGAATCCAGTAAATAAGTAAAGCTAAGCTGTGTGCCAATGTTAAATTTATACAAAAACAAAGAATTTTATTCATGAAAAAATCACACCAGAGATACAAACAAATGGTAAAAACATTTAAAATGTACCAAAGTACATACAAACAATCTTTTGTTGTTAATACCCTGATACGTATAGCAACAATCCCCTCCTGTGGGAATGGTGTCAACCACAATGAGCCCAATGTCAATGTAAACACAATAAAAAGTGCCTGTGCCTATAAACAATTGCGAAAATAGTGCAAATGCAATTGCAACAAGGTAAGTATAAGTAGAGGAGAAAGGTAATCCTAACAATATAAATAAATAGCCACAGAACAAATCCTGGGTGATAAATTACATAAGGCAGAATCCCTAGTATACATTACGGGTAGTCAGATCTTAAGCCCAGTGGCATGATGAAAGCCTCAAATATGCGGGTTGACACAAAAATCAGGAGGGGGAAGGCTCCCCACGCGTTTCGTCTCTCAATAGAGACTTCCTCAGGGGTTAAGATGCCTCCATTGCCGCCGGGCTCCCCTTAAATACCCCCACGGTACTCACCAACAGCTGCTCGTATTGGATATTGGAGTGCGCATGCCCTAAGTCGCGCGAGACTGGATGAAATCTGATAAATGATAAATCAATGGCTTGGGATTGATCGCCGTGCAACTATACCGCACTATTGATAGCATCTTGTTACTTGGTTACCAACTTACCTCGCAGAATTGGGTCCGACGCCACGTCACTTCCGGTGCCTGGACCTGACCTATTGCGCATGCGCATAAATTTATAGACATAGGTTTTTCATCCAGTCTCGCGCGACTTAGGGTCTGCGCAGTGCGCATGCGCACTCCAATATCCAATACGAGCAGCTGTTGGTGAGTACCGTGGGGGTATTTAAGGGGAGCCCGGCGGCAATGGAGGCATCTTAACCCCTGAGGAAGTCTCTATTGAGAGACGAAACGCGTGGGGAGCCTTCCCCCTCCTGATTTTTGTGTCAACCCGCATATTTGAGGCTTTCATCATGCCACTGGGCTTAAGATCTGACTACCCGTAATGTATACTAGGGATTCTGCCTTATGTAATTTATCACCCAGGATTTGTTCTGTGGCTATTTATTTATATTGTTAGGATTACCTTTCTCCTCTACTTATACTTACCTTGTTGCAATTGCATTTGCACTATTTTCGCAATTGTTTATAGGCACAGGCACTTTTTATTGTGTTTACATTGACATTGGGCTCATTGTGGTTGACACCATTCCCACAGGAGGGGATTGTTGCTATACGTATCAGGGTATTAACAACAAAAGATTGTTTGTATGTACTTTGGTACATTTTAAATGTTTTTACCATTTGTTTGTATCTCTGGTGTGATTTTTTCATGAATAAAATTCTTTGTTTTTGTATAAATTTAACATTGGCACACAGCTTAGCTTTACTTATTTACTATATATATATATGGGCCATCATTCAATTATTTAAATGATATTAAAGAAATCAACTTCAGCCCCAGACCAAACAATGGACATGAGGTCAAGTTGATATAAATATAATTGGATATTTTGTGCAGAAGGTTATGTGACAACAGATCTTTCTCTTATATTGCTAAAATTTAAAAAAACAAAGAATAGGGCCACTGGGGTCCCCATGGCAGTGCCCGCCTAGGATAATGTCACTGGTGGTGAAACCAGAATAATGTATCTCATAAATTGAAAAGCCTAAAAATGAACAAACCTAATATTGATCTTCAGGTGACCGAGCTGATATCTGATAGCTGGGCACATTTTGAGAGAAATGGGTATACCGGTTCTCAGCATCATCTACTCTGTGTGTAATCCGGGTTTTAAAATGAGATCATATATGGGGACTATAATAATAAAGCTGTGTTTATATACAGACATCATATGTGTATATGCTGTACAGATCATGGGGTACATATATTAATAAAACAAGACATTATCGAGTAAAAACATCATCAGATGAAATAATAGCTCGAAAGATCTATTGTGTCTCACAAAAAATTTAAGGAAAACATTTAATTATATTTAATCCAGTGACTGATCCCACTGTCCTCTACCATTAGTTGACCCAGGAGACATTTAAAAGAATTCAGAATCTTCAGGATCAAATATCATTAAGGCTTCTATACAATCATCAGGCTGTGAGCAAATATCTAACCCCCCTTTACTACTGCAGCCATTAGTGATTTACATTGTTTCTGGATACCATTGGATACCACTAGTTGGATCCATAGATAATTACAAATGACATTCAGTCTCTTGTACAGTGTAGTTTTTGGTCATAAATGTTATCATGTTAGGCTCATTATATACTGTGCACTTTTTCACACCAAAATTGCAGTTATTAAAACCAATTTAGACTTTAAATTCAGATTTAATCTACAGCATAAATATAGATATTGCAAGCAGCAGTCCAGTGAGGTCGAAGAAACTCAATGGGGCACATCTACTTACCTGGTCCTGTCACGATCCCCGAAGTGCATTGTCCGACGAGGATGGAGTACGGCACAACTCGTGTGTCTAAGATCCGGCATGTATCACTTCCCCGCTGAGGTCCGCCGGAGTTCACCTTCTTCTTCCCGGTGTATGTAAGCGTATGTCTTCCGACACAACTTGAATTTTAAATCCTGCGCTTAGCCCGAATCAGTCGGGTTGTCCGACGGCGGCAGTGTGCACAAACCCCTGAAATAGTCGGGAGACCAGATGGAAATGCGCTGTGTGGACCCTTAGTAAAAGTGCCCAATGTGTCAGATGGATGTAGTGTCCTGAACCCAATGGAGCTGAACTGATATGCTACAAGGGCCTGTACACTGATATATGATGCATTCAGTGCCTCCATGATAGAAAGATATGGGAAACAGCAATAGGATATTCACTCACAGGCAAAAAACAAGGACAAAAAAGTCACCTTTGGGAGGTGTTAAACAATAGTAAACTCTGACATGAAGGTGTCTTTGGATAGAATAAGGGTGTGGATGTTACTATAGAGAACCTAAAATGTGGAATATTTAGGGTTACAGTAGGCCACTTTCATTTTCATTGTTCAGGATAATAGCTATCATGCAAGTTTTATATCACTCCAGATGCATATGCAGGTTACTTTCCACTGCTGCCTCATAAACATCTCTGGAGCTAAATGCATCAGCTACATACTTCTGGGCTTCCCCACATTTAGTTAGATGTGTAGCCAAAGTCAAATTGAAATCACATGTTCTGCTTAGCTTACAGTCAGCTCACAGAGAAGTCAGGTTAGGTCATTACTGCAGGTTTCCTCAGCAAAGCATACAAGGACTGTGTTGCTGCTTTTTTTATTAATAAAAGCCATAAAGATTGTACAGCATGAGTGCCTAGCTGTTACATCTATGTTCAGACGTGTTTGTGCTCCTTGTTGCTTTTTTGCTCTTCGTTGACATGGTGCCATATTGTGCATATTGAATTGAAAGTGGTTTTTCCCAACATGACACTTTCTTTATTGGAGCCATATGGCTTTTTCATCACGTGGCAATCACATATCATCACCAAAAGGCCTCTAGGTCTGTAATGTCTATCTTAAGTATTGTAATATTGTATTATGAAGGATGTGCGTTTTTGATTTCATAGTCCTGAAACTAGGGGGAAAAATCCAGGTTAAAAACAACAGAAATAAAACAAGCAAGCAGAGTACATTGTAAGGTAAGGTGCTGCGGTGACAGGATATTGTATTTCTTACATAGTGCATACATGTTTAATGGAACATAGTGCAATTTTGTAGGTTCCGCCTCTGATTTTGGCTTCTACATACAGATCAAACTACTGACCTGAATACTGCCATGTCTAAATGGTTTAAAGCCGAGAAGTGCAGTTTTATTAAACAATATAGGGCACAATCATTTCTTTTTCATCTTCAAATGTAAATAAACATCACATTTTATCGCTCTGTCATTGTACCCAGAATATCTGATGGTAGATGCTTATACTCAACTCCCCGTCCTTTGCCGATATACAGTACTCTTCTTTTAGTCTGTATAAGAAATGCAGTGTTTCTGAGAAATAAGGGTTTTTAAAAATATTGTACAGATAAGCTACGATCGCACGTATCAGAAGAACTGCAGAAGGAGAGCCGGTGACGTCACACCGGCTCTCTGACCACTGTGCAGGAGGAGCCAGCCGGGCCGGGAGCCATACATAATTACTAGCCGAAGGAGCCAAGAGGCGCTTGGCAGAGCACCTCAGGCTAATTTACATATATTAAAAACCCTTATTTCTTGGAAACACTGCACTTCCTATACATACTAAAATAAGATTACTGCACATCGGCAAGGGATGGGGATGTCAGTATAAGCATCAGGTCATCTGATGGTAGATGTCATTTAAATTTTTTTTTCATAATATCTGCATTTAGAGATATACCGTATCTAAATATACAACATAGTGGGGGCATTTATCATGGCTTGTACACCAGTTTTCTCCTAAATAGGCCATGAAAAAGTCATAGTTCAGGAATTGCTAATTTTTCCACTCCTATGCAACCTCTACGCTCCACAATTGTATGCCGGATATAGTATGCAGTAAATATATATTCCTCCATTGGGGTTTTGTTTTTATTTTTTTCTTTTATAGTACATAATACTTTTACTAGTATTTATGCAATATGTTAGGCTAATGTTATGTTTACTATAGGTTAATAATTCTAATAAAAATAAATAATATAAAAATTCTTATATTTTTTTTTTTAAAGAGAACCTGTCACATGGAAAATACAATACAGGAAGTCCCAGATTTAAGCAAATACATCTTACAGATGACCTCTATTCAGGGCCGATTCTAGCATACTTGCTGCCTGAGGCGAATATTAAAATGCTGAGCCCCCCCCAACACTCCTGTTCCATTGCCCGCTCCCTGTTCAGTAAATGCTGAAAACTTTACTAACAATTAACATCCCCACAGGCAGCTCACTGACAATGTGTGACTGGCTACAGGTTCTGAGGGTCATTAGCGGGATCTACTACCTAGTCCTCTTCCATCAGTAGGACTTTATTCTGGGTTCTCCAATCCATGACGTATCACTGCTGAATTCACTGCCAAATATCTTCAGTTCCGTGCAGCACATCTCCACCCGGCGTCCCTAAAAATACCACAGTCACTTAGAGTATAAAGTCACTTGGATAACAACACTGTGCTCCTAAATAATATATACCCCTCACAACACAAGTGACTGCACGCTCCCCCACATATAAAACATAACATTATATATAAATATTCTACTGGAATTATAGCATGCACAGCACACCAATTAATATACAGACCCCCCTCCCCCAACATTTGGTTTACATGATGCAAAGTAATCTATTGTATCCTATAACTAATATATCCCACCGTGTTACTATGTTACATATAATTTTATATTCAGTGCTACCCTGACTAATGTAAATATATAACACCCCCTAATGAATATATACTGTGTATATATATATATATATAATTAATTTATTTTCATAAAGCCCTGCTCTAATATATATAAAAGGCCTTGTTATTCAACCCCCCCCCCCCCACAATTAAATTATATACAGGTCCTATATACAGATACTCCAGCTTAGTAATATTCTGTATCCCATAAACAGCCCCCCCAGTTAGCTTAGCAATATACTGTACCCCATATACTGCCCCCAGCTTAGTAATACATTGTATCTAGAGATGAGCGAACATACTCGTCCGAGCTTGATGCTCGATCGAGCATTAGCGTACTCGTAACTGCTCGTTGCTCGGACGAGTATTTCGCCCGCTCGAGAAAATGGCAGCTCCCGCCGTTTTGCTTTTTGGCGGCCAGAAACAGAGCCAATCACAAGCCAGGAGACTCTGCACTCCACCCAGCATGACGTGGTACCCTTACACGTAGATAGCAGTGGTTGGCTGGCCAGATCAGGTGACCCTGGGATAGACTAGCCGCTGCCCGCGCTGCTCGGATCATTCTCTGTCTGGATGCCG
Organism: Engystomops pustulosus; assembly: GCF_040894005.1. Classification (NCBI taxonomy): domain Eukaryota; kingdom Metazoa; phylum Chordata; class Amphibia; order Anura; family Leptodactylidae; genus Engystomops; species Engystomops pustulosus. The sequence continues at coordinate 53,861,587 of NC_092420.1, read as the reverse complement.
CTAGGGAGAGAGCTGCTGCTGCTCAGGGAAAGCGTTAGGGTGTTCTATTAGCTTACTGTTAGGCAGGAGTGATTCTTAAAGAACCCAACAGCCCTTCTTAGGGCTACAATAACGTTATAATTTTTTTTTTTTTTTATTTGCAGCTAGTACCATATTGTGAGGAATTAGCAGGGGGACTTGCTACCGTTGTGTTTAGCTCTTAGTGACACACATATCCACCTCAAACACCAAAGTGGGAAAATTTATTAGGGGTTTGAGTAGAATTAGGCACAGTCTGCCAGTTTCTTTTTATTTTACGTTTATTTTTTTCATAACTCAGCGTCATCTCATCTGGCATAGTAGTGTGCTGTAATACTTGGCTAGAAAATAGCCATAGGAGAATACAAACGTCTTAATTACGCCTGCAGTAGCGTTATATATATTTGATTTCTGGTTGATCTGCTGGTGGCTGTACTTGCTGCAGTGCATCTACTATCAAATTGGGAGCAATTTGGAGTCAGACTTGCGACCACTGTGTTTTAGTGACGCACATATCCATCGCAAAGACCGAAGTGGGAAAATTTATTAGGGCCCGGGGTTGTATTTCAATTAGGCACAGTCTGCCAGTTTCTTTTTATTTTACGTTTATTTTTTTCATAACTCAGCGTCATCTCATCTGGCATAGTAGTGTGCTGTTATACTTGGCTAGAAAATAGCCATAGGAGAATACAAACCTCTTAATTACGCCTACAGTAGCGTTATATATATTTGATTTCTGGTTGATCTGCTGGTGGCTGTACTTGCTGCAGTGCATCTACTATCAAATTGGGAGCAATTTGGAGTCAGACTTGCGACCACTGTGTTTTAGTGACGCACATATCCATCGCAAAGACCGAAGTGGGAAAATTTATTAGGGCCCGGGGTTGTATTTCAATTAGGCACAGTCTGCCAGTTTCTTTTTATTTTACGTTTATTTTTTTCATAACTCAGCGTCATCTCATCTGGCATAGTAGTGTGCTGTAATACTTGGCTAGAAAATAGCCATAGGAGAATACAAACGTCTTAATTACGCCTACAGTAGCGTTATATATATTTGATTTCTGGTTGATCTGCTGGTGGCTGTACTTGCTGCAGTGCATCTACTATCAAATTGGGAGCAATTTGGAGTCAGACTTGCGACCACTGTGTTTTAGTGACGCACATATCCATCGCAAAGACCGAAGTGGGAAAATTTATTAGGGCCCGGGGTTGTATTTCAATTAGGCACAGTCTGCCAGTTTCTTTTTATTTTACGTTTATTTTTTTCATAACTCAGCGTCATCTCATCTGGCATAGTAGTGTGCTGTAATACTTGGCTAGAAAATAGCCATAGGAGAATACAAACGTCTTAATTACGCCTACAGTAGCGTTATATATATTTGATTTCTAATTGATCTGCTGGTGGCTGTACTTGCTGCAGTGCATCTACTATCAAATTGGGAGCAATTTGGAGTCAGACTTGCGACCACTGTGTTTTAGTGACGCACATATCCATCGCAAAGACCGAAGTGGGAAAATTTATTAGGGCCCGGGGTTGTATTTCAACTAGGCACAGTTTGCCATTTCCTTTTTTATTTTACGTTTATTTTTTTCATAACTCAGCGTCATCTCATCTGGCATAGTAGTGTGCTGTAATACTTGGCTAGAAAATAGCCATAGCAATAGGATAGCATCGTTTGGTTTTAAAAACTAAAAAACACAAAAAAAAAAAAAAAAAAAAAAAGTTAAAAAAAAAATACAAGTTATAACTCTCATTTTCAAAATGTTTAACCCGAGGGCTAGGGGTAGAGGACGAGGGCGGGGACGTGGGCGTCCAACTACTGCAGGGGTCAGAGGCCGTGGTCCTGGGCGGGGTGAGACACCACCTGCTTATGAGGGAGCAGGGGAACGCCGCAGAGCTACACTCCCTAGGTTCATGTCTGAAGTTACTGGGACTCGTGGTAGAGCACTGTTGAGGCCAGAACAGTGCGAACAGGTGATGTCGTGGATTGCAGACAATGCTTCGAGCAATTTGTCCACCAGTCAGTCTTCCACGCAGTCCACCCATGTCACCGAAATCGGCACTCCTCCAGCTCCTGCACCTCAGCCTCCTCCCCCCCAGTCTGCCCCCTCCCAGCAAAATTTGCCATTTGAACCGGCATACTCTGAGGAACTGTTTTCTGGACCCTTCCCACAGTCACAAACCACTTGTCCGGTTGCTGATGAGCAATTTTCTGATGCCCAGGTTTTCCACCAGTCGCAGTCTGTGGGTGATGATGACCTTGTTGACGTAGTGGAAGAAGTGTGTAAAGAGGTGTCCGACGATGAGGAGACACGGTTGTCAGACAGTGGGGAAGTTGTTGTCAGGGCAGGAAGTCCGAGGGGGGAGCAGACTGAGGGATCGGAGGATGATGAGGTGACAGACCCAAGCTGGGTTGAGAGGCCGGGTGAACACAGTGCTTCTGAGACGGAGGAGAGTCCTCGACCAGAACAGGTTGGAAGAGGCAGTGGTGGGGCCAGACGGAGAGGCAGGGCCAGAGCTGGTGCATCAGCGCCAAATGTGTCAACTAGTGAAGCTCCCGTGGCGAGGGCTCCTGCGGCGAGGGCTAGATTTTCAGAAGTCTGGAGGTTCTTTAAGGAAACACCGGATGACCGACGGACTGTGGTGTGCCACATTTGCCAAACCAGGATCAGCAGGGGTTCCACCACTACTAGCTTAACTACCACCAGTATGCGCAGGCATATGAATGCTAAACACCCCACTCAGTGGCAACAAGCGCGTTCACCTCCGGCCGTGCACACCACTGCTCCTTCCCCTGTGTCAGCTGATAGTCAGCCCCCTGCCCAGGACCCTGCCACAAAAACCCCATCGTCACCTCCACGATCCTCCACAGCATCCACCAGCGTTCAGCTCTCCATACCCCAGACGCTGGAGCGGAAACGCAAATATAGTGCAACCCACCCGCACGCCCAAGCCCTTAATGTGCACATTTCCAGATTGCTAAGCCTGGAGATGCTGCCCTATAGGCTAGTAGAGACCGAGGCCTTTCGCAGCCTCATGGCGGCGGCCGCCCCTCGGTATTCGGTCCCCAGCCGCCACTACTTTTCCCGATGTGCCGTCCCAGCCCTGCACCAGCACGTGTCAGACAACATAATCCGTGCCCTGACCAACGCCGTTTCTGACAAGGTCCACCTGACCACGGACACGTGGACGAGTGCTGCCGGGCAGGGCCACTATATATCTCTGACGGCACATTGGGTTAACTTGGTGGAGGCTGGGACCGAGTGTGACCCTGCGGCTGGTCATATACTGCCGACGCCGAGGATTGCGGGGCCTACCTCGGTCCAGGTGTTTGAGGCCTACTATGCCTCCTCCTCCTCCCACCCCTCCTCCACCTCCTCCTCCGAACGACCATCCGTGGGCATGGCGCCATCAGTCGGTAGCTCTAGGCACAGCAGCAGTGCCGCCGCTAAGCGACAGCAGGCGGTGCTCAAACTGCTGAGCCTAGGCGATAAAAGGCACACCGCCCAAGAACTATTACAGGGCATCACGGCGCAGACTGATCTGTGGCTGGCACCGCTGAACCTGAAGCCAGGCATGGTTGTGTGTGACAACGGCTGTAACCTGGTGGCGGCTCTGCAACTCGGCAGACTGACACATGTGCCATGCCTGGCCCATGTGTTAAATCTGATAGTTCAGCGTTTCCTCAAGACATACCCCAATCTGTCTGATTTGCTCACGAAGGTGCGCCGCATCTGTGCGCATTTCAGGAAGTCCAGCACAGATGCTGCCACTCTCAGGGCAGCGCAGCGCCGCCTCCAACTGCCCGCTCACCGACTGTTGTGCGACGTGCCCACGAGGTGGAATTCAACACTGACCATGTTATCCAGAGTTTACCAGCAGCGCCGAGCCATTGTAGACTGCCAGATGTCAACTTCCACCAGAACTGGTAGTCAGGTCAGTCAGCTTCCTCAAGTCTACAATGAGGAGTGGACGTGGATGTCTGATATCTGTCAGGTGCTGAGTAACTTTGAGGAGTCAACACAGATGGTCAGTGGCGATGCCGCCATCATCAGCCTCACCATCCCGCTGCTTGGCCTGTTGAAAAACTCTCTGGTCAGCATGAAGTCGGAAGCTTTGCGCTCCTCACAAGAGACAGGGGAAGAAGATTCCCTTGTTGATAGCCAAAGCACCCTTAGGTCTGTTTCTCAGCGCATATCGGAGGAGGTGGAGGTGGAGGAGGATGAGGAGGAAGAGGAGGAGAATGTTGGCGAGACACAAGAGGGGACCATTGTTGAGTCCTACACTGTTGAGCGTGTATGGGCAGAAGAAGAGGAGTTGGAGGAGTTGGAGGAGGAGGAAATGGACAGTCAGGCCAGTGAGGGGAGTGAATTCTTACGCGTTGGTACTCTGGCGCATATGGCAGATTTCATGCTAGGCTGCCTATCCCGTGACCCTCGCGTTCAAAGAATTTATTCCAGCACCGATTACTGGGTGTTCACTCTCCTGGACCCACGGTACAAGCAAAATCTTTCCACTCTCATCCCTGGAGAGGAAAGGAGTGTGAGAATGCATGAATACCAGCAGGCCCTGGTGCACAAGCTGAAACAGTATTTCCCTTCTGACAGCGCTAGCGGCAGAGTGCGTAGTTCTGCGGGACAAGTAGCGAGGGAGAGTAGGCGAGCAGGCAGCTTGTCCAGCACTGGCAAGGGTACGCTTTACAAGGCTTTTGCCAGCTTTATGTCACCCCAGCAAGACACTGTCACCTGTCCCCAGTCTCGGCAGAGTAGGGCTGATCTTTACAGAAAGATGGTGAGGGAGTACGTAGCTGACCATACCATCGTCCTAAATGATCACACAGCTCCCTACAACTACTGGGTTTCAAAGCTGGACATGTGGCACGAACTGGCGCTCTACGCCTTGGAGGTTCTTGCCTGCCCTGCCGCTAGCGTCTTGTCAGAGCGGGTTTTCAGTGCAGCTGGTGGCATCATCACCGATAAGCGTACACGCCTGTCGACTGACAGCGCTGACAGGCTATCGCTTATCAAGATGAATAAAGCATGGATTTCTCCTAATTTCAAATCTCCAGCAGGTGAAGGAAGCTCAACCTGAATAATTTATCCACTCCTCCTCCTCCTCATTTTCCTCCTTCTCCTCCTCTTTCTACAGTAAAGCAGAGGAAACTGGCTGTTTTTTGACAGGGCCCACTGGCTCTAGGTATAGTACTTTATGCATTTAATTTTTCTGGAGGGCCACCGACACGGTCCTCTGTTTTAAACAATTTTTGGGAGTGCCACATACAGGCACTCAATCTATTCCATTTTTCTGGAGGGCCACCTACCTGCTCCTCTGGTTTGAAAAATTTTTTGGACTGCCACATACAGGCACTCAATCTATTCCATTTTTCTGGAGGGCCACCTACCTGCTCCTCTGGTTTGAAAATTTTTTTGGACTGCCACATACAGGCACTATCCAAATTGAATTGTCTCCATAGCAGCCTCCACACGTTGTCTCCATTGCTACCTCCAAAAGTCGTCCATATAGCTGCCTCCATACATCGTCCCTTTATCAAACGAGGTTTGTCAGGCCGAAATTTGGGTTGTTTTCATGGATTCCACATCAAAGTTGTTAACTTTGTCGCCACCCTGCTGTGTTATCCACAAAATACACTGGCAAACTTTTACCATTTACGGATATTATTTCAGCGCTTCTTGCGCATCTGTTTACATTCCCCTCACCCGCCATATCCTAAACTTATAAGAACGCTACTACACTTGATCTTATACAAAAGGTTCTTAGAAGTGCTGTTTGGGGAGTAGCCTAGAGACAGGGGCTTGGATTGGCGAAAGCTCGCCTAGCAGCGGAGCGCCAGCTCCATGCGCATCATGCGCTTCTTGCGCATCTGTTTACATTCCCCTCACCCGCCATATCCTAAACTTATAAGAACGCTACTACACTTGATCTTATACAAAAGGTTCTTAGAAGTGCTGTTTGGGGAGTAGCCTAGAGACAGGGGCTTGGATTGGCGAAAGCTCGCCTAGCAGCGGAGCGCCAGCTCCATGCGCATCATGCGCTTCTTGCGCATCTGTTTACATTCCCCTCACCCGCCATATCCCAAAGAACGGTACTACACTTAACTTGGTGCAGGCTGGGACCGAGTCTGACCCTGGGGCTGGTCATATACTGCCGACGCAGAGGATTGCGGGGCCTACCTCGGTCCAGGTCTCAAAGGCCTACTATAACTCCAAATCCTCCCACCCCTCCTCCACCTCCTCCTCCTCCGAATTACCATCCGTGGGCATGGCGCCATCAGTCGGTAGCTCTAGGCACAGCAGCAGTGCCGTTGCTAAGCGACAGCAGGCGGTGCTCAAACTGCTGAGCCTAGGTGATAAAAGGCACACCGCCCAAGAGCTATTGCAGGGCATTCCACATCAAACTTGTTAACTTTGTCGCCACCCTGCTGTGTAAGCCACAAAATATACTGGAAAACTTTTTTCATTTACGGATATTATTTCAGCGCTTCTTGCGCAGATGTTTACATTCCCCTCACCCGCCATATCCCAAACTTATAAGAACGCTACTACACTTGATCTTATCCAAAAGGTTCTTAGAAGTGCTGTTTGGGGAGTAGCCTAGAGACAGGGGCTTGGATTGGCGAAAGCTCGCCTGGCAGCGGAGCGCCAGCTCCATGCCAAGAACCAACTAACATAGTTTTAACTGCAGTACCTTTAATCTACTACTAGTTCACTGCCTCCATACATCGTCCCCTTATCAAACGAGCTGTGTCAGGCAGAATTTTGGATTGTTTTCATGGCTTCCATGTTAACTTTGTCGCCACCCTGCTGTGTAATCCACAAAATATACTGGCAAACTTTTATCATGTACCAATATTATTTGAGCGCTTCTTGCTCACCTTCTTTGGTTCCTCTCTGCTACCCATTGGTTTGAAGCCTGAGTCCATTTAGGGTATGTCGCCATGCCACTCTCTAGCCTTCCGCTGCTGCCGCTGCCTCTGCATGCCGTCCCCTATAGTGTCAGGGTCAATTATTGGATGTTTTAGATGCTATCTAGCTTCATTCTGTCACTCTGTCATGGCCATGCTGTTGCCCATAATTTTGGCATAATGGTGCGATTAAGCAGCCTCAGAGGCATCCATGCATGCTGCCCCTGCTGTTTCCTGTCCATTTCCGTGGTGTTTCCATCCTTTTCTGAGGTTCCCAGGTGTTTGGCCAAGCTTCCCTGTGCAGAGCCTTGGTCCCCTTGAAAAATGCTCGAGTCTCCCATTGACTTCAATGGGGCTCGTTACTCGAAACGAGCACTCGAGCATCGGGAAAAGTTCGTCTCGAATAACGAGTACCCGAGCATTTTAGTGCTCGCTCATCTCTAATTGTATCCCATATACAGCCCTCCCAGTATAAGAAGACTCTGTACCTATATAAATATACACAGCCCCCCCCCCCAGTATAAGAAGAATCTGGCCCAAATATAAATATACACAGCCCCCCGCCAAAGTATAAAACAAATCTGGCCCCATATAAATATATACAGCCCCACCCCCACCCCCACCCCCAGTATAAGAATAATGTTGCCCCATAAAAATATTTACAGCCTCCCACCCCAGTATAAGAATAATGTGGCCCCATATAAATATATACAGCCCCCACCCCCATTATAAGAATAATGTGGCCCCATATAAATATATACAGCCCCTCTACCCCCAGTATAAGAATAATATGGCCCCATATAAATATATACAGCTCCTCCACACCAAGTATAAGAATAATGTGGCCCCATATAAATATATATACAGCCCCCCCACTCCCCCTATAAGAATAATGTGGCCCCATATAAATATATACAGCCCCCCCACCCCCAGTATAAGAATAATGTGGCCCCATATAAATATATACAGCCCCCCACCCCCAGTATAAGAATAATGTCGGCCCATGTAAATATATACAGCCCCCACCCCCACCCCAGTATACTTTTTTCGGGGAAATATGCAGATACGTTTTCCAGGGTGGGAGAAGGAAAACAATGCCTCTTTTTGCTACCATGGAAGGCAGCCTCCTAGCAGGTTGAAACAGTGATGTCAGAATTCGGGATCAGTGGATCCTCTTTACCACTGCGGGAGGTGGTACTAGCCGACACCCAGCTCAGGAATCTAAGTGACACCTGGTCTTTACCAGGAATATCGCAGGGTAGCTTACTCTAAGGCGTAAGCACAAAGATCCAGCGGGGCAGGAAGGGAGGTGCCGGTTTACAAGGTGGAGGTGTTCAGCCAGTGCACCAATCAGCGGTGCGCTGGACCTTAAAATTTCCGACATCAGGCGCGCACACCCTAAGATGCGGGGATGCGCATGCATGGCAGTCCGCTAGGGAGCAGGAGCCGGGACAGGTGAGTCCGGAGCTGTAGCTGGAGCGGGGTCACAAGGAGAGACACGGGTGCGCCAGCGATCGGAGACAGGGATCGAAGTGAGCACCCGTGACACTAACCCCTCTTCGGCCTCCACCTCTTCTTGGGCCTGAAAAATGGCTGAAGCAGGCTCATGTTCAGGATGTTATCCTCTCGCTCCCACGATCTTTTCTAAGGAAAAAATCCTTTCCAGTCCACAAAAAAGAACCACCTACCTCTCACCGTCTTCATATCCAGGATCTCCTTCACCTCAAAGACATCAGTGGAATCAGCCTCAAGGTGCACAGCCACACCAGAATGTCCCCAGGTCAGGATCCCATGTCGAAGACCAGGTCACACATAAGTCTTGCCAGGAGGTAGTTGTCTAGCACAAGCCTCTCTGGAGGAACGATATGTCTTGGAGCAGAGTCCTCCCCCATAACATCGGAAGCACAGAACAAGGCTTCAGCCTTGATGTATTTCTCAGCAGGACGAAAAAAGATCTGAAATTCAAAGCGGGAAAAGAAGAGTGACCACCAGGCTTGATGCGGGTTGAATTGCTGAGCCGTCTGAAGATACTGAAGGTTCTTGTGGTCCGTATAAATGCTGACTGGAAATCGGGCTCCCTCCAAAAGATGGCACCATTCTTCCAAGGCAAGCTTGATAGCCAGAAGCTCACGATCTCCAATAGAACAGTTTCTCTGCGGAGGAGAAAGTTTTGGAGAAGAAGCTGCATTTGAGAGTTCTGCCCTTAGACCCTTTCTGGGTAAGGACCGCCCCAGCTCCCACGGAGGAGGCATCAACTTCCACAAGGAAAGGATTTTCGGTATCAGGTCCAGTAAGAACTGATGCAGAGGAAAAGGTAGTCTTTAATTTCGTGAAGGCCTCCTCTGCTGCTGGAGACCAGACACGGGAATTGGCAGCTTTCCTCATAAGCACCACCATCAGAGCTACCAGAGTCAAGAAATGTGAGATAAATTGTCTATAATAGCTAATAGCTTGCAAAGCCTAGAAATCTATGAATAGCACGTAGTCCCACTGGGCATGGCCACTGAAGAACTGCAGACAGTTTAGTAGGATCCATCAGGAGACCTTTGTCGGAGATTATGTAGCCGTGGAAAGGAAGACTCTGTTGGTGAAACAGACACTTCTCGAGTTTGGCGTATAGCCCATAGGCAGCCAAGAAGTTGCCGTACGTGAGAATGGTGGGTCTCGAGGTCTGGAGAGAACACCAAGATGTCATCTAAGTAGACCACGACACACGTATACAGCAGATCTCTGAAGATGTCATTGACGAACGCATTACACAGTCCAAATGGCATCACAAGGTACTCAAAATGTCCATCTCAGGTGTTAAATGCTGTCTACCATTTGTCTCCCTTGTGGATCCGGATGAGGAAATCTTGGAGCCACAGAGGCGGTCAAAAAGCTCTGTGACCAACGGAAGAGGGTAGTGATTTTTAACCGTGATCTTGTTAAGTCCGCGATAATAAATGCAGGGACACAGAAAGCTGTCCTTCTTGGTGACAAAAAGAACCCTTGGTGGCAATGTCTCTGTATGCTTCTTAGAGAACACATCGGCAAAGTCTCAGTAACATGTAGGTAGGCCTTCTAAAGGCTTAGAAGTCACAGAGAAGGCCAAGACGGAGACTGGCCGAGATGCCGCCATACAACGGGACTGACACTCTGGACCCCAACAAAGAATCTCCCCCGTCATCCAGTTGAGAACAGATGCATGAAGCTGAAGAAAGCAGAGATCTGGATCTGGGTGAAGAAGCTTTGCTCACACCTAGAGACGCTTCACCCAAGAACCCTAGGTGCTGGCGTTTCCCGGACGTTGGGGACGGACAGGACAAGTCCCGATGAAGTGCTCTGGGCTGGCACAATACAGGCAGAGGTTCCCCAGACGTCGTCTGGAACACTCCTGAAGGGTACGGAACTGGACAGCATATTCTCTTATGGATAAGTTGCCTTGGCGCAGGTTCAACAATGCAGTCTCTGCAGAGAAGGCCCGTGCAGGTGGGTGATGCTGAGAGGCTAGTAGCTTTTGCAGCATGGTGGTGACTTGTCCCAGCTGTTCGCATTGCGCGGCAATCGGCCGGGATTGCTGGACCACAATGGTGGCAAGATTGGGTGGTCCAGGAAGCGGAAACTCAGCGGGATCCATGGCCGGATCTTACTGTCAGAATTCCTCTGGACCACCACGGGAGATGGTACTAGCCGACCCGGGACAGGAATCTAAGTGGCACCTGGTCTTCACCAGAGCCCACCACAAAGCGGGATGGTCTTGCTGCAGCAGGATACCATCAGATCGTTCCACAGGTGCGACTAGAATGGGAACACAGGAACAATGGACACAGGAACATGGGACAAAGGAACACAGGAACACGGGACCACAGGAACTCAGGAGCAGGAACACACAGGAACGCAGTAATATCGCAGGTTAGCTTTCTCTAACGTAGGCACAAAGATCCGGCGGGCAGGAAGGGAGGTGCCGGTTTATAAGGTGGAGGTGTTCAGCCAGCAGACCACGATAGCAGGACTCGGGACAGGTGAGTCCGGAGCAGTGGCATACGGGTGCGCCCGCGATCCGAAACGGGGATCGCGGGAGCAACTGTGACAGATGTCTAGAGTTAGTAATCTGTTCCTTCTGGAATCGATAAACTGGTTTGGCTTAATCCCAAATCATGCCATTAGGCTTCCTGTAAGTCATGCTTGGTGTTAAGGGGGCTGCTATCCTGGAAAACATATTTGCATCTATAGAGCAAGTTACAGCACTCTCTTCACAAGCTTCCAAGTGTTGCTCAATATATCAATATAGTAAAGATTTATGTTAATACTTGTTAGTCATGACCATAACAATGTAAAAACAGTATGTCATGACATTTTGGCAATGAAACCTTTGCCCATAGTGCTATGTGGAAGACATGGAATTCACAGTCTCGTCTAAAAGCATCATGTTTTAAAATGGAAGGAACTAAGCAGATTGATACATAGATGTGGGGGAAAAGTTTCAGAAGTTTCCACAAACACGATGGCTGCACTTAAGTGATGGCACAGCAAGGGGCAGCCATCTTGGATCTCACCGGTGCCCCTCCTGATGTCATTGGTGGGCTGTATTCAGATCCTAGAATGGCGGCCCCCCTGTGGCACCATCACTTAAAGGGGTATTCTCGTCTGGGCATTCACATTCAGTTTCATTAATCTGCCATACGTATACATTTCTTCAATTAGATGTTATTAAAAAAATTTAAGATATGTAGGTAATTTCTCATAAATGGTCTCATATGGTCTCTTAGAAACAAGACTGTGTCCTTGGATACGGCCACCTCTGCTGGAGTGAATGCACAAAGAAATAAAAGGTTTTTGTATATGAAATGTCCTGGAGTTACTACAGGTCCCACAGCCGTCCTGTGGTAATGATCACAGAATCCAGGAAGTCAGGCAGGGCTCAATAGCGCATGTCTGGCCAGAGTGCGGAGTGGCCGTATCCGAGGAAGCCATCTTGTTTCTAAGGGACAGCACAGCTACCTTTATAAGAAATTATCTTCGCACAGGAACATTTTTTTTAATAACATCCAATCAACATTTGGTCAACCATTCCAAGATGTACATTAGGTGGTTTTCTTTATTAACATCTGTAACTTGCCTACCATATATGTACTTAGATATAAAGTGACCTTCTTGATTGACCCAGTGACATCTAGCTGATTATTCTGCTTTGCTCTGTGTCTCCAATTCTTTAGTCACCTCTCCATAAGGTCTTTCCTAAAATGGCTGGTGACTTCCTTGTAGTAGTCAGTGGCCATTTTAGGAGAGTCACAAATCGGAATTACACCAGGTATATTAACTACTCATGTCAGATTTATAGACAAATTTTATTGCTGTATGGAGGGGCACCTTCATAGTTTTCTATATGTATTTATTAATAAAGATACATAATGTGGTTAAATTGTTGTTTAGGACGTAATTTCTTTTACACTTTCAATGTGGGCTCATAAATAAAATATATTTGATCAAAAAAATATGCTCTGGGATTTTCTTAACTGTTCCCGGTCTTGAGTACTCAACCCGGTATTTCTCTTTTCAGTCCACAACATAGTGAAGAAATGAAACAAAACCTGTATTTGCACAGAAGTTGCTCAGAAGAAGTGGGGGACTTGAGACAGTTTATCCCGGAATTTGATATTCTTCTGAGCTAAAATAGCCGCGGGGGCTTCAAAGTTCAAATCAGGACAAACCCACTGCAACTGAAAACACATGCTATAAAGTTATCTACAGAATATGAAGTACATATAACACATGTCTGTACTCTATATTTAACACATTGTCAGATGTTTTGTAATGCTTTTTCTTAATCACTTTGATCAGACATTGAATAATTATCTTATAATTGACATATATGTATGTTATCAAGTTTAGGCAAAAACTTGGGGGATCCATGATTGTATGCTAAGGAAACTGAGATTGTTTGGTAGGCAGCCTTGCAGCACTGTAAGTCAAGCTTTTCTGGCTCACATAATACCAGTCTCTGGCTGAAACAGGCATTACATTTTATAGACCTGTTTACAGACATTACTTGAGATCTCCTTCTACTTCATATATTAGCTTTTCTAAAATAATGTGCATATTTTCTTATAATTTTACCATGTAATTTTAATGTGAAGTGAGAGATACAGGAGTCAGGGGAGTCATGTACTCATGTTAAAATCTTTCTCTTTTACTTTTCAAAATCCCAACAGTATGTGCATTTTGAGAATAAGTGAAGGAAAAAAGCTGGTTGAGCACAAAAGTAGACTTTATTCTATTTTAAGATTCCTGTTTGAACTTCCTTTGCGGCACCTAGTGAGTCATATGCTCTATGGCTTCTATTCAGTTTTGACTTTATTAATCCCGTAGCTTAGACAATAGTAGGACACCAAAGCCACATCAGCAAAGCTGCCATTACAGAATGTACTGGTCCTTCAATATGGGTAAGATATAAGCTTCGTCCGGCGCTTTCTCTAGCCTCTATGGAGTGGCGTCCTCACCTGGCTCTTAATGCGGCTGGTGAGACGTCACTTCTCCCAAAACCTGGCAACCAGAACGCTATGGCTAATGGCGGAAGTGCCGTGTATTCTTAGTTAGATACACACATGTATCAATATAAAAGTGGGGGGGATTACACTCTGGAAAGGCTCATTCTCCTATACTTTATAAGCATGTATTAAATAGCGGGAAATCGAAGGAAACATCCTTAACGGAGAGAATTAAATGTATACGTAAGTACTAGCATCATCCTATGTATATATGAAAAGATATCTGCAAAATAGGACGGAACGTCAAGGAAGGACAGGGGGGCCTATGAACATCCTCCTTAGACTGTATTACACTACACAGCTCGGTGTTTTTAACTGAAAAAATAGACAAAGTGCTATTAATTCCTACCTCTATACCATTAACCCCTTAAGGACCAAGCCACCTTAGGGCTTCCGGACCAAGGCGATTTTCAAAATCTGCCCTCTGTCACTATAAGTGGTTATAAACCTCCAATGCTTTAACATATCAAAGTAATTTTGAGTTTGTTTTCTCATCACACATCGCACTTCAAATTAGTGGAAATATTTGGATGATATCTTTTGCGTAAAAATAGAAATTTGTCAAAAATTGTGAAATATTCTCTTTTTAAAGTTCTGAATTCTTTGCTTTTCAAGTAGATAGTAACAGCACCCAAATAACTTTATAAATAACATTTCCTGAATGTCCGGTTTATGTTGCCATGGCTTTTTATGCATCCTCTCATTTTACTAGGTTGTTATGGGGCTTAGAATTGTGGGTGCAATTTTTCACATTTTTATGAAAATCGCCAGGCACCTGCTCAGTTTTCAAGTGACTTTGAGAAGCCTTAAATTAGTAAAACCACATAAATTACCCCATTATATAAACTACACCCCTTAATGCATGAGAAAACAACTTTAATAAGTTTGTTAACTCATTAGGTGTTCTACAGCGGAAAAACAAAATGGAGGTGGAATTTACAATTTGTAAATTTTTTGGACAATACATTAATTTTGGGCCAAAACTCAAAAATTCACAATGGATTAAATGACAAAAAGCTCCACAAAGTTTGCCCAATTTCTCCTGAGTATGCAGATACCCCATATGTGTTGGTAAACTGCTGTATGGGCACACAGCCAGGCATGGAAGGGAAGGAGGCGCCATCCAGAGAAGAGTTGCATTACCACATATTACAGGCTATAAAATGTAATTATTTTTAGTAACATGGACATATGGGGGCCTATTATTCCAGGGATGAGATCTGTTTTTCAGGTGCATCACTTAGGGTGGTTCAATAGCTAACTAATGAGATTTTATTAACTCTTGGCCGTTCACTGTACCATAAAAATAATATGTTATCATTATTATATAGGTCACCAATCACCACAATTACAGCGATACCCAATTTATATAGCTATTTTATGGTTGCCTTGTTTTGCAGAATATAAAACTAATTTGTTGAAAAATTTTTTATTTTTGCATCGCTTTGTTCTAAAAGGCATAACATTTTTATTTTTTTATATACAGAGCTGTTTTAGGGCTTGTTTTTTTGCAGGACAAGCTGTACTTTTTATTGTTTCATGTCATGGTAAATGCTACTTTTTTTATCACTTTTTATTCTTTTTTTATGAGGTTGGATGTGAAAATATCGCAATTTTTGCAGGTTTTTTTCAAAAATTTTTTTAATTGCGTTCACCATATGGTTTCGATTTCATGTATTCTATGGCTTGTTATGGACATGGTGATACCCTATGTGTTGTGTTTTGTGGGGATTTTCACTTTTTAATGTAAAATTAGATTTTTATATATGATGGTTCATTAGGGGATCTTTATTCATTTATTTTATTTTTTTAATTACAATTTAACTTTTTTTTACCGTTTTACTTTGTCCCAGGTGGGACATGAACAAGTAATTATTTGATCACTTGTTCAATGTAATATACTGTAATACTAATGTAGTGCAGTATATTACTGTAGTCAGTGTCAGAACCTGTCCAGCAACCACAACCAGGCTTGGCGCTAGCTGTCAGAACTCACCCTGTGACGTCCCTGCGGCTAAGGCCCTGCCTACAGAAGATAAACCACCCTGACAAGGGCGAATCCTCTAACAGGAACCTAATTAAGGGTCCCTGAGTTACCTTATAAGGTAAGAGGAAGGACTTACTTTGTCTGGCAGCTGCTGGATGGTGGAGCGGACAGGTAAACGGAATACAGGAATAGGTCAGTGTTCATACTGGTACACAGAAAACAACACAAGTCTAAGAAAGGAAAGTGGGGTCACACTAGGATATAAACTACAGATACAACAGATACAGACAAGCGGAGTCGGAGGGAACCGGGTCAAAACCAAAATGGCGGCAAAGGTACAGAATCGTATAGCAAATAGAATGGTTGGAAGGCAAAGCAGAAGTCAATACACAGAATAGCAAAAAAATAGCAATAGCACTCGATACAGAGATCAGACTGAATAACCAGCAAGGTCTGATGGGAGTAGGCAGGTATATAAGGCAGTTCCCAGACACACCTCCAGGAGGCACTGGGGGAACTGTCCATCAGCCTAGTAACCCTTGCTGGGCAGGGCTGAAAAGGAAGCAGCAGGGAGTGGCTTAATTAATCCAAATACAGAACATTAAGCCACAGTTCACACACAAATTAACACCACCTATTCTGCAAACTGCGGATACGGGACATTTTGACACGGACGTTACAGTCACCCTATGAATTCTGCATAGACTGACAGGAACTGTATTAGATCGTACTGTAAGCATGATCCAACAGGCACCACTGCTGGCAGTCCTGGGGACCTTCATAGGACCCCATAACTTCCATGGAAGCAGTAGTCACTATGACCGTGGCGTCTATAGGTTTAAACAGCCACGATTGCGAGTATCGCAATCCCAGCTGCTATTAAGGGAGTCTGGCTGTCACATACAGTTGAGCTCCTGCTGCGATCACACTGGCTCTGCTACTGAGCCCGGGTGATCGTAAAGATGCACATGTACCTTGGGATGAGCCAACTGACACCATTTTCCAACATACATGTACGTCATACTGCTCCAAGGGGTTAATAAATAAATTAAATAGTAGTGGGCCAAGCACAGAACCCTGGGGTACATCACTTATAACTGGTGACCATTCTGAGTAGGAATCATTGACCACAACTCTCTGGATACGATCCTTCAGCCAGTTTTCAATCCAATTGCAAATGATTCCTGTCAAACCACTAGACCTTATTTTACCCATCAGGCGTCTATGAGGGACAGTGTCAAATGCCTTTGCAAAGTCCAAGAACGCAATATCCACAGCGGCTCCTCCATCCAGGGATCTGCTAACCTCTTCATAGACACAGATCAGGTTAGTCTGATAACTTCTATTCTTAGTAAACCCATGCTGGCTGTCACTTATTATACTTATATGATGTCACATACTCCAGTATATAGTCTTTTACTAACCCTTCCAACATTTTCCCCACAATAGAAGTTACGCTTACAGACCTGTTGTTTCTAGGCAAAGTTCTAGAGCACTTTTTTTAATATTATCACCACACTCGCCTTGCGCCAGTCACTTGGCACCAAACCAGTCATTAGGCAAACTCTGAAGATTTTAAACAGTGACACAGCAATAACAGAACTGATTTCATTAAGAATTTAACTTCAGCTGTCTGCCTCCTGACTGCCCTAAATTGGGAATGTCTCTCTCTCTTTATTGCAGCAAACTCCTTTGAGTTTTTTTTTAATTTTGGGGTAGTATGTACACAAGACACATAATTTTTGGCTAGATATTTGGTGGTGCCCCCCTTATTATGTTATCTTTTTAACGCAATATAAAATGGATTGTCTGGCATGAATATTGTTGGCCTATTTGCAGAGGCTTGTTGCTATTCTGGCAGTAATCTTGTTGCTCGCTGTGACATCACAGGGAGTAACCTTTGAAAATTGTCTGGGACCGTCCCAGGAAGTGCCAAGATCACTGCCAAAATGGCTTTGCCAATGGCATGTAAAGGATAACACACCAATCGCAGGTGTTACCGGTGGGGTTAGGAAGGTTAACTGAACCCGGACTTCTGACTGAAATCTAGATTCCTGCTTTGCAGATCCAAATCCATAATGTTTGTTATAATCCTGAACATTGCGATTCAGGTCCGCTCATCACTAATAATGACTATGTGAGTTGGTAAGGTGAGAAGTATTCTTGACCTATAATAATATGGGATACAGATCACACAGAGGGCCACATTTATCAAAATAAGTGCAGTCTGTATTATGTGCAGTTTGTCTGTGGAGTGCGCAAGATAAGTAAAAACTGTGGCCAGATCTTCATTAATCTGGTGCCCCCTGAACTGCTCTGGAAGTGGGCAAAAACTTAACATAGAGCGTGCAATACATTTCTGTCAAGTGGCTACAATAAGTGTGGTGCACACTCTGACACTGCACTGCAACGCCCCCTTAGGTGCAGCCGCGACACAATACTGGCGCAGACACTTTATAAATACATGTGCAAGCAGTTCACACATTCTTTATAGTGCAAAGTCAAACAGAAAAGTGGTGCAAATGCTTAAATAAATGTGGGTCATATGTATACTGTATTAGTTATAGCTGAAATGGAAGTGGAGCTAAAGCATCTTATAATTTGGTAATACCTTAAGAAGAATTATCATGCAATCCAGCAGTGGCATTAACATCATTACATTGGAGATTCCTGTAGTAGAACACTTTACCATTCCATTAGCACCTATGCATTTTTCATTAATCTCTCTGAATCTTCCATATTTTTGTTGTCTTCCCAGAAGGTTGCATTTTATATTGCTTCTGTAACATTGTGCCTGGTTATTACTTCATTAAATTTTATATCCAAGACATGGTACAATGTACTACCACTTTAGCACAGCATGTGTTAAATATTCTAATGAATATATGCCTTCACATTCATCCTGCTTCTTTAAGAATATCCGCCTAGTACACATAGTCCTGCGCATTTATTCATGCAGACATAATTTAAGAAGTACTTTCTGGTTATTCCCTGAGGAAGTCACAAGATTTTTATCTTCTGGTACGTGAAAAATGAAATGAACTGAAATAGGTCAGCCAGAAAGAGAAGTGTCCTTATATGCTCATACTGGTCTGTATCTTCGTCAGTCCCGATATTTGCTTCTTTGTCCTAATTTGACCTGATTTTAATTTTAATTGGATACCGATTCTTGTATTGTGATGTCTTTTGCTGTGCATTAATGTAGGATATGTCTATCTTGGTTAAGAGGGCTCAAACCATCAGCTTTTTTCTATGTATTGGTAAGGTTGGTGGGATTAGTTTAGGGGTATTTCCCATTGGTAATCATTATATACTGTATTTTTCCTCCAACATGATCTTACTAAGTATTCCATCATATGCGTCCAGTTCATGCCTGTCTGCCATATAAATGTTCCCCCACCATTGGTAACTTGAGAACCTTCATGACGTCATGATGCAACTAATGGTGCTGAATAAAGTTTGTCTTTACCTTAAAGGTTCTTCTTTTTTTGCATTAAAGGTTGACCTTTAAGTCTGAATCATGAAAATGTCTCTCCAGGTCAACTTTAGCAGTCCAAAGCATAAGGTAGCCATTGACACCTTAACCCCTTAATGACCAGACCCTTTTTGGTTTTTGCATTTTCATTTTTCACTCCCCACCTTCAAAAATACATACCTTTTACATCCTTAACATAATTTTTTCCATTTAATGAGCTGTATAAGGGCTTGTTTTCTGCATAACAATTTGGACTTCATAGTGATGGTATTTAATATTTCATGCCGTGTACTGGGAGGTGGGAAAAAAATTCCAAATGCACTGAAATTGGTGAAAAAATGCATTTGCGCCATTTTCTTGTTGGATTGGATGTTACACCTTTCACTGAGCGCCCCCAAATGATGGTACGATCACGGGGATACCAAATTTATATAGGTTTCATTATATAGTTTTTATACATTTACAAAAATTAAAAACTCCTGTACAAAACGAAACATTTTCTTAATTTTGCTAATAACTTTTTCATACTTTTTCAGTGTATGGAGCTGTGTGTGGTGTAATTTTTGCACCTTTGATGACATTTTCAAGGCTACCATTTTTAGTACCATAATCAGATAAATGCATGGTGTACAGTTTGCTAATGTTAGGAGGCTAAAGGACCAGAGATGATGTCACCCTGTCACCCACATGACATTATTTTTGCATGCTAAGAAAGCATGAATTCTGCCCGAGGAGGCCACACTCCCCCAGACTCGCTTTAGATATCCCTGGATATCAGGTCAAATTATAAAATTGATTATATGGAGATCTGAGGTAAACTAATTTTAGCTATAAGAAGGGTGTCGGTTAATAGGGATTTATGGGAACATGCTACTAGCTGTATTTGTGAAAAATGTGGTTACAGGTTCCCTTTAAGCACAAAACCATATCACTGCTTTCTTTTATTTCATCTATAATAATTGAACTTCTAAACACATCCATAGTTGCTACATTCACAAAAACACATATGGCATACCTTTTGATTTGCAGTATGTAAAGATGCATTCAACACTAGAAGTAGTATAAGTATCCTACTAAAGTATATAGTAAAATAAGGCATCTGATGGACCTAGCACCAATGTAGCCAGTAAGATGGCCTTTGTTCTGTGCCATACAGGTACCATGTCTGGCAATCCACCCGGGTCATGAATCACCGTAGAGAAAAAAAGTACAAAATGATTCAATATAATTATATATAATGGATTAATACATTTCAATTCAATACAATTGGTACACATTTTATGTAAATAAAGCTTTGTTATTTTCATATAATAAGAATATCCTTAAAATAAATCTACCATCAAAATCAAGCAAGATAAGTCAGGGCCAC
The DNA here is from genome assembly GCF_040894005.1 of Engystomops pustulosus. Classification (NCBI taxonomy): domain Eukaryota; kingdom Metazoa; phylum Chordata; class Amphibia; order Anura; family Leptodactylidae; genus Engystomops; species Engystomops pustulosus. The sequence continues at coordinate 53,841,285 of NC_092420.1, read as the reverse complement.
CTACTCATAGATCCAGGCATATATTTATAATCCATGGGCTTCTTTTTTCTAAAGTCACCTTTTAAAATTATGCTAATATCCATTAACATAATGATAAAGGTTGATTTTAGAAGGAAGGAGGCTATAGATAACATATATAAGAAGATTACTACAGTCATGGTGCCTGGATCTATAAGTAAGTTTCCCTGGTTTATTATATTTGCTTTAAAAGCCCAGTGTCACCGTCAAATATTGATCTAAAAATCATTGATATGATGATATATACTGTAGTGCTACTTTGTAGACAAAATAACAGATACTAAATGGAAATCTGATGGACTTTCATATATCATATCTGGTTCTACCATTTTTCTCTTCTTTCTCAAAGACATATTTAAAATCAGCATAAAATAGGCTTTATAAACCTACCCCAGCTAAAAATCACTTTATTGGTGACAGGTTCCCTTTAAGGGACCTTCCCATTCTGAAACTATGGACGTTAATGTTGGGATCCCTTCTAACAGCATCTGCTCTTTCTATAAGATTTCCATCTATGTATATGGAAAAATGGTTACATTCAGCACTACGGTACTTTATGTAGCCTGGAAGACAGGGTTTTATACAGTAATTCAGGCTCCTCCACTGCAAAATCTTCATATCATATTTGTACAAAATATGTGCAACATCCCCCACCGGGGCCTACCCCTTGAGGTGAGGTCTGGAGACAGCCGGGGCCCGCGGTACCGGAGTGGCTGGCGATTGCGGCCTAAGCACGCTATTGTCACGGTGCTTGGTACGGGGGGAACCGGAGGGCTGTCCTACAGCCTGGCAGGTCTCCAGCAGGGTGGTGTTGGCAAGAAATGAAGAGGGAGCGGCTGCTATAGCGGATCTCCCTGGGGCAACCCCTTAATGTCCTTAGAGGAGTCTCTGGGTGATGGACAGGGTGCCGGTGATGATGGGAGTTGTAGTAGCAGGGACCAGACGGAGGCAGAGGTTGAAGAAAACAACTTACAGTTCTTTATTGGAACCGCAGGAACTTCAGCAAACGTGCCTTTAACAGGTAGATGGAGTACTGGAGAGGTATTTGGAGGGAGCCGCAGGATGTAGGTCACCAGCCTGGATGTAAGGGCAGGCTGGGAGGCAGCTGTGTCCTTAGAGGAGGCTTCAGCTCGGTCCTGGATCTCTTCAGGTATCACCCTTGAAGGTAGGATGATACCCCTTTCCTCACTACACTAACTCTAGTCTTATTGCTCCACTTCAGGCAGGGGCTAGGCTCTTCCTGCACTGGTCTGGTATGCTAGAGACTCTGAGCTGCTGCTCAGCTAACTACTCTCTGCTTACGTCCTGCAGACCCAGAGGGCCTGACTAGGACCAGTCTCTCTCCTGAGAGAGATTTCTCTCTTTCTCCTCTAGACCTGGAATCCTCCAGAACATTCTTGGCTAGGGGGTTTTATTACCTCCCTCTGGTCAGGTGGTGGCTGCTCCTCCAATTACCTCTCAGTGCACAGAGACAGGATGCAACACATGTCATTGGATAATAGAAATTACATCACATATTAACATCTGCCTTGCCAGGCAGGATTAACCACTGCAATTTCCCCTTGATCCTATAAGGACCATGTAGTGTAATGTGGTGTTACCTACAGATGGGACGTATTCGCAAGCACTACCTCGCCATTGCATCGGCGAGGGTGTTGCATACCCCGGGGGCAATTGAAAGAGCCGCCCTCGGCTCGACTACAGATGTTTTGGGGCACAGAGGGGGCTAAGGGCACTTCTAGGAAGTGCAGGCTATGTGAGGTGTAGGGACAAACCGCCCATGGTCCTGGAGACAGGCACCTGGGTTGGTGTCGGACTAAGACAAAAATATAGCTGTATGACAGTTGGTCGCTGACGCCATTAAACCGAACTGTACAGTAGGAAAGGTGTGGTGTCATGTCCTGTAATCCACTCCTTGCACCAAGGCCTGTATATGTGTTTGATCAACGCTTCTTCCCTGGCGGCAATTATATGGTGTCTATCTGCATTGCGTTAGCATATGCGACACAAGTACCTCCTGACTGACAACCTTACCCATGTATGAGTGGCATCCAGGTGCTATCTGTGTAACACCCCCGGTCCCCTAAAGACCCGCAGTTTACGGACTACCCCCATGTGCAAACCTCAGTTTGAGGGATCAGGTAGCGGTCAGTGTTTTACATAGAAAGACGGTCCGACACAGCCACACTACAACCTGAAAAGCCTATGAAAGGGTTAATGCAGACTACTGGCATATAGACAGGGTGCTAGCATATTGTAAGCTCACATTGGCTTAGGAGCCCAATGGGTACATATCTTAAACGTTACAACGTTACATAGGTAGATAGGCTACTCAGGGTAGCAGCATAGAATGTCTCTTTCCTGCAAAGAAAAGGCATGGAAGTGCAAACATAATGTCCGTACCTAAAAGGAAGGCATCAAGTGCAAAATAATAATAAATAGATTAAATGTCAACTTTTCCTCAAGATTGGCAACAGTCTCTCAGAAGGTCTCCAATAGGAAAGTCCATCTTCTGGGCACAGCCCTTGATGTGGGGAAAAGTGCAATAAAGTTGCAAAGGGTCTCCTCTTTTTGGGTAGAGGGACAGAGTCCTTTGAAGACATTCTCTGCTGTGGCAGAGAAAGGGTGCTATCATAGCACATGACAGTGTATAATCTCTTGATTGAGATAAATAAGGGTAAGAGTCTCAGGACTGTCTCTGGCTCTATAGGGTAAGAAAAAGCAAATATACAATATGTACAAAGGACAAAGTACCTGAAGAGGGCTTTCAGCCCATCAGGGGTTAGTCAGTATCGCTGGGTTCGGCAAAGACAGGATCCAGCTCCTGCAGGGAATCCTGTGCATCCTCAGCGGGAGTAGGTGCCGGCTGGGGACACCCGGTGGCAGCAGTGGGTACTGCAGGTGCAGCAACATCCTCCGGACCTTCAGGGGGAGGAGCGCTGTCGCCCGGGGTGTCGGCTGTTCCAGCCGGGGGCTCAACTGAGCCAGGGACCACAGAGGGGTCCATGAAAAAATAAACGGAGTCCAGCGGCCGCGCCGCGGCTCTTTCCAGCTCCGGTTCTTCCGGGGCCGGGTCATCACCCCACTGGTAACCGGCAAGGGGAGATGCGGGCCTAGACGGAACCTCCGGACAAGGTTCACTAGCCGGGATGTCTTCTCCCACAGAAGAGCCGCGGGACCTGACAATGCTCCCGGCTGGGGAACCGGTGGGGGTGGCGCCCTGTATCATGCCCGGCCCATGGATGGCAATGGGACCCGTACTCACAATTACTGTGGATGGGGCATTCACGTGGGTCACCGCCCGGGGACTTGCAGCCGAGGAGGAAGAGGTGTTCGGAGACTCCGGCCACTCGTCGTCCTCATACCAGTCATCCTGCGGGAAGTAGCGGTCCTCGTCGGAGTCGGGGATCCGGATCACGCCAGCCGCCCAGGGTCCTCGAGGTCCTTCCTGCAGGGAGAACTCGATACACTCTCCCGGCTTCAGGTTGTGCAGGCTCTCCGGCAGATCAGGCCTCTTGACGGACCGGCGGGGTATAAATACTTCCCGTCCGGTGTAGTCCTGGGTGGCGAAGCCATAGCCCTTCCGCTTGTCAAAGAACCTGACCATGCCGGTGGTGCGATTCTTCTCGACCCAAGCTCCCGCTGTGGATCTGCCGGCCATATACCGCTGGGCCTCCTTCTCCCGGCGTCGCTGGTCCGAGACAGCGTCTCGGAGTCGCCGGCGGGCGGCTTCACCTCGGCCTTGAGGCTGCGGAGGTTTCGGTGCTGGGGCTCGCGGCTCCGGTTCAGGTTCGGATCTCCTTGGACGACAGGTAGGTGCCGGAACAGGAGCAGGAGCCACCGGAGGGTCAGGAACCACTACAGCGGGGCTAGCAGGCCGCGCAGCAGGAGTAGTAGGCCTCGGAGCAGGTGGAGCGGCCACACTAGGCCCAGGCGTTGGCTCAGCAGGAGTCGGGGCCTCCCCACGTGGCGCCTCCACGTGGACCCGCGGTACCGGGATGGTAGCCGGGATAGGGACGAGGAACCGCCCGGGTGGGATTTGGTACTGCGTCACCGTTTGGTAACATGTCCTGGTGACGAAGGCCCGAGTCAATCTTCGGTGCAGCCGATGTCCAGCGGAGGGTCTTTGGACGGGCTGCGCAGAGACCACCACCATAGTCTCTAAGACCTCATAAAACTCCGGACGCTCCACAGGAGGGAAAGGCGGAGGACCCCACATGGCGTTGTCCTCTCTGTCCAAAGTCCACTCCAGTTCTGGCGCTTCTCTGAGGCAGGGCAGGAAGTCCGCCTCGAGCCAGTGGGAGGAGTCCGAGTCCTTCCCGCCAAGAGCTGTGGCGGGCTCTAATTTTTCCTGCGCCACAGGAGGCGGGGTTCGCGCGCTTCGCGCGTGGATGGAGCTTGATGCGTCATCTGGGTTTCCCGCCAGTGAAGGTTTTGGCGGGCTGGAATTATTTGCTGCGCCACAGTTTCTGAGGTAAAAATCTTCGGGCGCGGCAGCGCCGGATGTAGCAGAGCTGGTACAGTTCTTGCCAGGATTAACCTCTGGAGTGCGGGAGCGGCGCTCGACCGCACGTGGCAGCAGTATAACACAGTTCATTCCAGAAACGTACAAGTCCTTAGGCCTAAACCCGGATGGCAGCAGGGTTAGGCAGCACAGTCTTTTCAATAAAGGAAAGTCTTTAATGCCGTAATAAGGCACAGAAGTATCAATCCTGTTCGTGACGCCACTTGCAACATCCCCCACCGGGGCCTACCCCTTGAGGTGAGGTCTGGAGACAGCCGGGGCCCGCGGTACCGGAGTGGCTGGCGGTTGCGGCCTAAGCACGCTATTGTCACGGTGCTTGGTACGGGGGGAACCGGAGGGCTGTCCTACAGCCTGGCAGGTCTCCAGCAGGGTGGTGTTGGCAAGAAATGAAGAGGGAGCGGCTGCTATAGCGGATCTCCCTGGGGCAACCCCTTAATGTCCTTAGAGGAGTCTCTGGGTGATGGACAGGGTGCCGGTGATGATGGGAGTTGTAGTAGCAGGGACCAGACGGAGGCAGAGGTTGAAGAAAACAACTTACAGTTCTTTATTGGAACCGCAGGAACTTCAGCAAACGTGCCTTTAACAGGTAGATGGAGTACTGGAGAGGTATTTGGAGGGAACCGCAGGATGTAGGTCACCAGCCTGGATGTAAGGGCAGGCTGGGAGGCAGCTGTGTCCTTAGAGGAGGCTTCAGCTCGGTCCTGGATCTCTTCAGGTATCACCCTTGAAGGTAGGATGATACCCCTTTCCTCACTACACTAACTCTAGTCTTATTGCTCCACTTCAGGCAGGGGCTAGGCTCTTCCTGCACTGGTCTGGTATGCTAGAGACTCTGAGCTGCTGCTCAGCTAACTACTCTCTGCTTACGTCCTGCAGACCCAGAGGGCCTGACTAGGACCGGTCTCTCTCCTGAGAGAGATTTCTCTCTTTCTCCTCTAGACCTGGAATCCTCCAGAACATTCTTGGCTAGGGGGTTTTATTACCTCCCTCTGGTCAGGTGGTGGCTGCTCCTCCAATTACCTCTCAGTGCACAGAGACAGGATGCAACACATGTCATTGGATAATAGAAATTACATCACATATTAACATCTGCCTTGCCAGGCAGGATTAACCACTACAATTTCCCCTTGATCCTATAAGGACCATGTAGTGTAATGTGGTGTTACCTACAGATGGGACGTATTCGCAAGCACTACCTCGCCATTGCATCGGCGAGGGTGTTGCATATGTCTGGAACAGGAAAAGCCTTCAAAAATATGTTGCCACATAACAGCTTTGTTGCTGTTGCCTGGTGTATTTTCTGGAATGAGGAATGGTCATTCACCCAATAAGTCAATAGGGACTTTGGAAGCAGTTGTTCTGTCATAATATTACTTCGACTTAGTTGGTGCTACTTCATATAAGGTAACTAGTACCATATGTAAACTGTTGCACTGTTGCATATGCCTTCTGGTTCCAAAATGTGTTGTAAAAATAGAAATTAGGCAAGATGTCTTTAAAAGGAACCTGTCACCAGTGACCACATTTTCATAATTGTGTGCTATAACTAACATGGCACTCTGACATAATCCTCTATGTAGTCCCAGGGGGTTGGGCTTTGGTTTTAATGCATTTCAAAAAACAACATGTGACTTGTCTGAGCTGCAGACTGCTCAGCTCTTGGCACCCACCTTTGTGCTCCTGTACAGCTCCTCCCTATCCCACTGATGTCAGCTCACCAAGCTGTGACCTCTGTGAAGGAGCAGGAGGGAGGATCTGTACAGGAGCACAAAGATGGGGGCTGCAAGCTGAAAAGTCTGCAGCACAGACAAGTCATGTGTTGTTTTTTGAAGTGCATCCAAATCAAAACTCAACCCCTAGGACTACACAGAGAATTTTGTCAGGATGCTAGGTAAGTTATGACACACAATTACATTGTAATGCAAATGCTTAGAAAAGGCAGAAAGACTTATTTGCAATGCAGCTGTAATGGGCTCCCGCCACCTGTCTTTAGTGAAAAGGAGGTCCCTGATGTCCAGTTCCCTTTAAGGTACAGAGCTTGGGTGAACCAAGGTCTGATATGTTCTTTTGACACAACAGATTCACCTTGATCTCTTAAGATGGTCTTGTAGTCCAGTGTCTTTGTGGTTGTTTCCAGCCAAGGGTGAGATATCAGGGAAGAGGGACCCCCAAGACTGATGAATGAAGGTGCAGGGAACAGTGGGCCTCTAGTGAGGCCTCGAGTAGGCAGACCAAGAAGCATGAGCAGGGTATGGCACCAGGGCCGGATTAAGGTTGGTGGGAGCCCCAGGGTGCAAAATCTGGTGGGGGCCCCCATTGAATGTGGCCCAGACGAGGAACAGAAATCGCTATACACAGGCCCCCAGCAATAGCTATGTGCGGTTCCCCAGCAATCGCCATATACGTCTCCCCCCAGCAATCGCCATATACGTCTACCCCCAGCAGTCGCCATATACGTCTACCCCCAGCAATCGCCATATACATCTCCCCCCAGCAATCGCCATATACATCTCCCCCAGCAATCGCCATATATACGTCTCCCCCCAGCAATCGCCATATACAGCTCCACCAGCAATCACCGTATACAGCTCCACCAGCAATCACCGTATACAGCTCCACCAGCAATCACTGTATACAGCTCCCCCAGCAATCACTGTATACAGCTCCCCCAGCAATCACTATATACAGCTCCCCCCTAGCAATCACTATATACAGCTCCCCCCAGCAATCACTATATACAGCTCCCCCCAGCAATCACTGTATACAGCTCCCCCCAGCAATCACTATATACAGCTCCTCCAGCAACCACTATATACAGCTCCCCCAGCATTCACTATATAAAGCCCCCAGCAATCACTATATACATCTCCCCCCAGCAATCATTATATACAGCTCCACCAGCAATCATTATATACAGCTCCACCAGCAATCATTATATACAGCTCCCCCAAGCAATAGCTATATGCGGTTCCCCAGCAATCACTGTATACAGCTCCACCAGCAATCACTATATACATCTCCCCCCAGCAATCACTATACACATCTCCCCCCAGCAATCACTATATACAGCTCCCCAAGCAATCACTATATACAGCTCCCCCAGCAATCACTATATACAGCTCCCCCAATCAATATATACAGCCCCCAGTAACTACTGTATACAGCCCCCAGCAATCACTATATACAGCCCCCAGCAATCACTATATACAGCCCCCTAACAATAACTATATACAGCTCCCAGTAATTACTTTATGCACCTCCAGTATTAACTATATATAGTCCCCCTGTAACAACTATATACAGACCCCTATAATACCTAGAAGCACTCCCTATAATAACTAACTATATACAGTCCCCTATTAGAACTACATACCACCCATACCAACTATATGCACCCCACAATAATAACTATATACAGTTCCCCTATTATAACTATAAACACCCCATAATAAGTATATGCACCCCCTATATTAACTAAATATACACACCTACAATAACTATTTACCCCTCATAATAACCATATAAAGTTCCCCTATTATAAATATATACTCCTCATGATAACTATATGCACCCCCTATTTTAACTAACTATTTACACCCCTACAATAACTATATACCCACCCACAATAACCATATGCACCTCCTATAATAACTATATACAGTTCCACTATATTAAACTATCTACAGTTCCCCATTATAACTACAAACACAATACCTATATAACTAACTATATCCAATAATAACTATGTGCAGTTCAAGGTAAAATAATAAAATTATACTTCACCTACCTCCATTCCCCCGATGCGCGCCTTCCTCGTCTTCTTTCATCCGGTTATCCTCGGAGGTGTCCCAAGATGGGGGCGCCCCGCTGGTGGCACCGGCGCAGTGTGTGATGTCACACAATGCGCCAGCGCCACCAGCGGGGCGCCGCCATCTTAGTTTGATCGTCAAATGGCAGAGCAGGGAACTTATTGTTCCCTGGCTCTGCCATAGGCTCAAGTCGGGGCGCCCCATGTCCCTCACAGTTACAGCCCGGTCAGCGCGGACCCAAATACACAGTGGGCAAATTGGCCGGTCATGCGACCGCTCTAATCGCCCACATTTGGTGGGCCCCCCCCCCCTATGATCCGGCCTTGTATGGCACCTCTCAGAGAGCCAAGATATGGCGAGAAGTTGGACGTGCAGTCAGAGATAGTAGAGAACTTCATCAGGGATCAGCATATGGATTTGAAGGTTAAATGTCTAAAAATATAGATATTCACTTAAGTGAATTAATTTTAATGTATTCATATAGAAATGTAACCAGGTATCCAGGTCACACTAGCACAGCAGGGGTTAAGAATCTTCCTTTTTCATAAGTTCAAAAACAGGTTTGTTTTTTAATTATTCATTTTGCACACAGTTAATTTATGAGGGCAAAGATTCATTTCCCTGTGTGCATAAAATATTTATTGTGACAAGATAATGCCATTAAATCCTACAACACCCTTTTAAAATAATTTTCTTCCCAGGTTTCTGAAAGCTTTAACTCCAAAGGGATTGAGGCTCTTTTGTTTAATAGCTGTGATTGGCGCAGATTTCCAGATAGCATTCACCGCCTCACAATCACTCACAGACTTCAGAAATCTTCCAGAAAGCTTCTTGACATTAAAAAGTAATGATACTAACTTAAATAAGAAAATTGGGAGCTTCCCTTCCAGGATGACATGCAGTATTTATGGGGAAATCTAAGAGGTCACACAGAGACAATGGGGGTCATTTACTAAGGGCCCGATTCGCGTTTTCCCGACGTGTTACCCGAATATTTCTGATTTGCGTCGATTTTCCCTGTATTGCCCCGGGATTTTGGCGCACGCGATCGGATTGTGCCGCATCGCCGCCGGCATGCGCGCGACGGAAATCGGGGGCGTGGCCGCACGAAAACCCGACGTATTCGGAAAAACCGCCGCATTTAAAAATGGAAAATGTGTCGCTTGGGACGCGCTTACCTTCACTTGGTCCGGGTCGGTGAATTTCAGGGCATTCGGATGCTTTTCAGCGCAGCAGCGCCACCTGGAGGACGGCAGAGGAACTACCTTGATGAATCCCAGCCGGACCCGAATCCACCGCAGAGAACGCGCCGCTGGATCGCGAACGGACCGGGTAAGTAAATCTGCCCCAATGTGAGAGTGCAATACAGTACATTCCTATAGGAATGGAGAATTAAATGTTCACCTTTATTAAAGGGTGTATGCCATCAAGTTTGACCAAACAAAGCTGCAGGCAGTGTTAGGTAGCAGTTCTAGAAATCTGTGTATTCATTATAGCTTCATAAAGCACATTGGGAGTGTGTCCCTGCACTGCTGTGCTCTCAGCTCTCTTTATTAAACATCTCTACAACCCCTCCCCTCTGGCTTCAGTGAAAGCTTTGGCAGGTTTATGGTAGAGTACTACAGCGGTGACTCAGGGTTGAGGACAGGGGCTCACTTCTGTTTGCCAAAAGCTCAGCAGTATAGTCACTTTCTGAAGATGCACTTGGAAGCTGCAATCTTGGGAAATAAATCCATTCTTCATAGTTGCTGTTACTGGCAGAAGGTATGGTTACACAGCTTTTCTGGGATGATACCTAACCCTGCCGGCAGTTTTCTATGAAAAAAATAATGACAGGTTTCCCTTAAAGGGGGTTGTTCATTTAAGACACTATCCCATATCCACATGAAAGGGGATACATGTACTGAGTTCTTCTACTACTGAATGCGACAGGCGACCACGTGGGTTGCCAACCATGTGGAGTAGGTAGGGGGCGGCAGCCTCTGTTCTCCACTTGCTCCGCATTGCACAAGAATCAATAGCATCTGCGTTAGTAGAATGTAGAAGTTACTGATAATAAGTGCACTGCATAGGTCTGAGCTCCTGTGTGGTGCTCTCGCTCTGAGATGACATTATTTCTTTGGGACCTCTGTGATGGATTACAGGACAGCCCATCCCATATAGGGCTGCTCAAGAGTACTGCTAACTGTAGGAGCTCCAGAAGGTGAGTCTGGCAAGTGCAATTATAAAAAATAAACTGGTACTTACCTCAGCGGTCCCTCCTTGTATCCCGTGCCGCCGTCTCTCCGGTCCATGTCCGCCCATCCCATACGGAATGTCATGTTGTGCTTCTATTCACACCCCCATGACATTCCCCAACGCACACTTTCAGGAGCGGAGCCTGTGCAATTCGTGCAGGAGGCCGGCTGTATGTGACAGCTGAACCTCTGCATGAGCAGCCGGGATCGTGATAGTCGCAATCCCGGCTGTTTAACCCTTTAGGCGCCATGGTCAAACATGACCGGGGCACCTAGAGGGGTTACCCACCTCTCTTCCTGGCGTTTGCCCCCCCCCCCCCCCGCACCGAGCATGGGAGTGCCGATCATCTCCATGGCAGCTCAGGGGTCCGATGAAGGGTCGGACCCAGCAATGCACTGTTAAACAAGTGATCAGATGAGGGGGGCAAAAAAGTAAAATAAAGTAAAACAAAAATTCTTCTAAATGCCCCACATAGTGTTAAACTCCCAAACACAATAAAACGTAAAAATCTAAACACAAACAGCACACACAGGGTATCACCATGTCCGTAAAAACCTGTACAATAAAATAATATCATTACTGAACCTGTATGCGGAACGCCTTAAAAATAAAAGACAAAGCAAAAATTATGATTTTTGTACATTTAACTAAATAAAAAACATTAAAAGAGATCAAAAAGTCACATTTACTCGTGCATGGTACCAATACAAAGTACAACTTGTCTCGCAAAAAATAAGCCCAAAACAGCTCAGTCAACAAAATTTAAAAAAATGTTACACCGCTTAGTAGACAGCAATGCAAAATCAAGGGATTTTTCTCTCCAAATGATATATAATGATGATTTATTTTGTAGAACAAGTCAAACATAAAAAATCTATATAAATCTATAGAACAAAAGTAATATGTTATCTATGCTATTTGGTGTATAAAACACAAAAAAACATGTACAAATCAATAACTGAATAGATTTTTTGCGACCCCCACCTCATTAAAAGCTAATAAAGGTTAAACAATGCGGTATTGCGCCCCTCAAATATAGTGTTACTGCAATCTTTGAGAGGTCTAGTTTTTAAAATTGGTCAGCTCTTTGGAGGTTTTTACTGCCCTACTCCTTCCCTTTCGGGGCTCAATGTACGCCCATACAGCAGTTTGTGATCACATGTGGCATATTACTGCATTCAGGAGAAACTGGGTAACAAACTAAAGAGTGCATTTACTTCTTTACCCCATCTAAAAATAAAAAGTTAGGGGCCAAAGCAAGTTTTTTTGGAAAAAGATTTTCAATTGCAAAAGCCAATGTAAATACTTTCTATAAAACATCTGTGATGGTAAAACGCTCAATATAAACCTTGATAAATTCTCTGGGTGGTGTAGTTTCCAAAATAATAATAATTAACAGTAAGATCTGGCCAAGGTTCCGCTACCCAAACTGGCTGACCTCACCACCATCGTGGCTCACCAGTCCCAGCAGATTGCCATACAGGGCCAGCAACTTAGCCAGCTCACCACCATCACGCAGCAGTTGTTATTTACTCACCAGCAGCATCCAGTTTCTGCGGCACCTCCAGCTATCATGGCTACACTGTATTCTACAGAACCCAGACTGCGATTATCCATGCCAAGGACCCCAAGTTGTACAGGACCTTCATAACCCAGTCCTCACTGCACATCGAGCCGATGCCTACGCAGTTCGCTGCATAGTAGTCTAAGGTGGCAATCGTGGTCAGCTTACTCTCTGGGAAAGCCCTGGCATGGGCCACCCCCCTTTGGGACAGGAACGATCGAGTCACTGCCAACATCAACGCGTTCCTCATGGAATTCTGGTCCATTTTTGAGGAACCAGCCTGGGCATCTTCTGTTGAAACCGCCCTGCTGAATTTATGTCAAGGGGACTTGTCTGTTGGTGACTATGCGGATCAATTTCACACTTCCGAGCTTTCTTGGAATGAAGCGGCCTTGATAATCAAATTAAAAAAGGACTGGCTATTCGAATCAAAGAAGCCCTGTCTGCATGGGACCTACTGTCTTCTCTGAGTGACCTCATCTCACTGGCCAATCGGATTGACATCCGGTTCTCAGAGCATCTTGAAGAAGCACAGGAGCCGTCGACTGCCCTGCTTTTCTCCTTCTAAAGACCACCACAGCCGTCCTTCTTGTCTGCTGCAGAGGAGGCCATGTAGGTGGATAAAGCTCATCTAACACCCCAAGAACATTCCAGATGACTACAGGAGAATCTGTGTCTCTACTGTGTCAGCCCGGAGCACTTTCTGGTGATTTGTCCGCTGCGTCCGGGAAATGCACGCACCTAGGGTTCCTAAGAGAAGTGTCCCTAGGTGAGAACAAAGCTTCTCCATGCCTGAATATTCCTGTCCTACTTAGCTCTGGAACAAGTAGCCAGTTTCAAGCTTCCGCCTTCCTGGATTCCGGCTCTGCAGGAAACTTTGTGGATGCTGCTGGCCTGGTCTCCTAGCATCATCTTCCTGTGGTCTGTCTTATAAAGCCACTGGTCATCTAGTCCATCTGTGGGCAGATTCTCTGCAACCTGGTTCAGTAAAGCACCAAGCCCCCTATACCGAGAGGTCCATTTTGTTTCCTGGTTCTGGGATTCCTTGTGCAGCCAGCTTCAGGTGAAGCTTCGTCTTCCTCCCACTATGCGCATACCAAATTCCTTTCTCCCTTCTAAAGCCTGTCATCCTGAATCGCTTCTCCTGGCAAATAGCTCCTCCTTCTCCTGAGGCTTAATCCACCAATGTCATTGAAGTGGGAGATCCTGGAAAGGGAGACTGTTTTTCCTTATTGACTGGAGGAGAATTGGGCCAGAGAGATCTTGAGAGCCCAAAGACAACATCTTGGACCATGGTGTCCCTCAGAGGTTCCTTCAGGCCAAGGTTAGGGGGGACCGTCAAGGGTGCTCCTGTGACCCATGTCTGCCTGACCACGACTCCGATTCTGCCTGCCGATTCTGTACCTCGTCTTGGCCATTACTGCGGGCAAAGTCACACCTGTGGAGCGACCTGGTGGTATACAACCCACTTACCTACGATTGTGCGGCCGATATCCTGCATGTGTTGCTTCCCCACTCAGGTCCGCTGGATTTCCCCTTCTTCCTGGCACATGTAAGTGCATTGTCTTGCGACACAATCCCAGCGCAAACCCCTGTTAAATACCTGTAAAAGCTGTGCAAATCCCAAAAACAGTGCACAGTCTGACGAAAGTGAGCAGAACGACCCTTCGTAAATAAGTCCCATAGAGTGTGTTAGGTGAGTTTTCCCCCCTGTGTAGTTCAAGAAATCTGAAAATCTTCAACAGCAACCCAAGTGCATTAGTCCACTAGTTATCCACATACTTATGAAAGGAAAATAGAAGAAACCACCATTTAATAGAAGATTATCAGAGAAGGCCAATATGACAAGGTGGGAGGGGTGAAGAAAAGAGAGAAAGAAAAAGGGTGTGGATCCCACAGTGTAGGTGGTGAATCAGGCCATTCAATTAGTGAACCCAATGGGGCTTATTTACTAAGAGTCCCGTGGCTGCATTTTCGGGAATCGCGCCCTTCGGGCGATCTGATGGATTCGGCCTAAGCGCAGGATTTAACTATTCAATTTGTGTCGCAAATGATGCACTTACATACATCAGGAGGAAGATGGTGAACTCCGGCGGACCTGATCGGGGAAATGACACATGCAGGAAATCGGGCGCACAATCTTCATGAATCACGGCAGATGGGCATTCCGGCGGACATTCGGGCATCGCGCAGGGACCAGGTAAGTAAATGTGCCCAATGTCCCCAGGAGCTCTCAGAATCTGCACCAAGCCCTAAAGCCTATCCAACAAAACCAGCTCTCTGAAACCATTCAGCTTGTGCTGCGCCACACGAATCAGGCTGCTCATACAATACACTAATGAGCAAAAGGGCACCAATGTTTTGAACTTTTGCCTTTCAGGCTTCATGTCTCATCATCTTCTACAGCTGTGAATGGGAGACTAACATCAATTTATAGACTATTATATTGGCAATCTCTTACATTTGTAAATTTGACTTATAACTATTTAGAATATATTTAGTTATGCTGATTCTTCTCATATAACTGCATTGTTAATGTTTTGCTCCTGGTGCCGGATCAATCATTTCTGGAATTCGGTCATAGCTCAGTGTGTTATTAGGTTCATTCCAAAGCGAAAGGAAACTGGTTCAAATCAAGTGGCCATAAAGAAGATCTCCCAAGAAGAGAGAAACAGCATCCACAATCCAGCTGTTTGATACTGGTCTCTTGGCCAAGAAATGGACAAACTGTACACTAGGAATTTTGGGGCCCTTGTGCACCCAAACAATTAGTTTCCCACATAATGGGGCAGATTTACTTACCCGGTCCATTCGCGATCCAGCGGCGCGTTCTCTGCGCTGGATTCGGGTCCGGCCGGAATTTAATAAGGTAGTTCCTCCGCCGTCCACCAGGTGGCGCTGCTGCACTGAAAAGCATTCACCGGCTCGGCAGTTTTTCCGAATATGTCGGGTTTTCGTTCGGCCACGGCCCCCGATTGCAGCAAACACCCACGAGCGGTGCTAGCACCAATTGTGGGTGTTAACCTTTTGATTGCCACGTGCAAAGCCTCTAGTGGCAGTCAAAAGCCATCTTGGCTGAGATCATCGCTCTGTATAATTTCTGAAGATCTGTTACAAACTGTCAGTGGCGCATTGTAATAGATCATGTGTAAAATCCCCATATACCGCCATATTGTGGTATGCCAGTATATGGTAGGATCAATCAGACAACCTAGGGTTACTGAAAAATAAATAAATAAAACTTCAAATCACCCCCCTTTTGCTGGAACTGATATAGAAATAAATAAACTGTAACAATCATAAACATTTTAGGCATCATCATGTCGCAAAATGTCCGATCAAAATATAATAACAGTAATTCCCGGTGTTGAATTCCCTAACGGTGAATTTTGCAACATACATAAAATGTAATTAAAAATGATGAAAGTTACATTCCCACGCTGTCACGGGTGGTCCCGCGACCCATATCGTGGGCTCACAAAGCCCCGCTCTTCCCGCCGGCAAGTCGCACGCGCAACTCACGCGTCCCAGCTCCTGCTTCGGCTGTGCGTCTGCTTTTCTGACTCCTAGGGCGTGTGCGCGCCGGCTTCAGGAGATTTAAAGAGCCAGCGCACCACTAATTGACGCTGGCCATTTTCAGGTAATTTATTTAGCCCTGCCCCTTCCTGCAAACTCTGCCGGATCTTTGTGCCTATGCCTGAGAGAAAGCTCCCCAACGATACTCTTGCGTTCCTGTGTCTCGTGCGTTCCAGTGTGTTCTTGTGTATCCTGCGTTCCTGCTCCCATGTGTTCCTGCTCCTGAGTTCCCGTGCTCTTGCATTCCTGTGTTCCTGAGTTCCTGTGTCCCGTGTGCCTGTGTTCCCGTTCCCATCTGCCTGGACCTCCCGTTGCTGACTCCGGATTGGACTTGACCTTGCATCTTTGCCAGCTGCCCCGACCCTGTGCCTAGACCTGACCACGAGACTGTCTTCCATTAATGTACCTCGACTACAGCTGCCACGACGGGCTAGTCGCACCTGTGGAATGACCTGGTGGTACCCTGCCGCAGCAAGTCCATCCCGCTTTGCGAAGACCAGTGAAGACCAGGTGACACTTAGACTCCGGTCCCAGGTGTTGGCTAGTACCACCTCCCGTGGTGGTCCAGAGGATTGGAACTCTCCTGGAATGATGCAGCCCTGTCCACAGCTTTGTAAAAGGGACTTTCCTCTTACGGTAAGGATGCTCTAGCCACTCGGGATCTGCTGTTTACCCTGAATGGTCTCATCACCTTAGCCACCAGGATTGACGTGCGGTTTAGGGAGCGCGCCGATGAGTTACGTCTCGAATAACCTCAAGTCCGCCCACAACGTCTTCCTCCCCTGGCTCCTGCTTTCC
Organism: Engystomops pustulosus; assembly: GCF_040894005.1. Taxonomy (NCBI): domain Eukaryota; kingdom Metazoa; phylum Chordata; class Amphibia; order Anura; family Leptodactylidae; genus Engystomops; species Engystomops pustulosus. The sequence continues at coordinate 53,824,757 of NC_092420.1, read as the reverse complement.
AAAGGCCAGTCCAGCCTCCAGTTGTACAATCTGCAGAAGAGCTTATGGAATTGGACAGAGCCAGACTCTCTTCCCAGCAGCTTATCAGAAGACATCAGGGAAACCTCTGCCTGTATTGTGTCAGTCCTGAGCACTTCCTTGGGTCTTGTCCTATCCGTCCCCAGTGTCCAGGAAACGCCTGCGCGTAGGGTTCTTGGGAGAAGCCTCCCTAGGTGTAAGCACAGCTTCTCCACGCCTTATGATTCTGGTGCTTATCAGCATTGGCACCGGCACCCAAATTCAGGTCTCTGCTTTCCTGGACTCTGGTTCCGCTTGGAACTTCATAGATGCCGCTCTGGTCTCCCAGCATCACATCCCCATGGTTCTCCTCGAGAAGCCTTTGGTCATCTCCTCTCTTCTTTGCTGAGGCCAAATTCTCTCTGACCCGGCACCAAGCCTCTGTCCTTACAAGTCGGTGTGCTGCACAAGGAAAGACTGTCTTTTTATGTACTACCACAGTCCACGTCCTCCATCCTGTTGGGTCTACCATGGTTGCAGCTCCACGCACCTGTTCTTAACTGGAAGATGGGGGAAATCCTTCGATGGGGACTTGATTGCCAGTGTCGCTATGTGGAGATGCCTCATCCAGTGCCAGTCCTGGTTTCTCCTGTGGCTCCCTAGACCCGGAGGGCCTTCCCACTTGCTATAAGGACTTTTTTGATGTCTTCTCGAAGAAGCAAGCCTCGACGTTGCCACCTCACCGTCCCTATGTCTGTCCTGTGGATCTGCTGCTGGATATGTCCCCTACATGGGGTCTTGTGTACCCACTCTCAGTACCAGAAACCATTGATCATGGAGCTAAAATCTTCTTCAAATTGGATCTTCGAGGGGCCTACAACCTCTTTCGTATCTGCCAGGGAGATGAGTGGCAGCCCTCTTGTAATACCCGTGATGGACACTTCGATTACCTGGTGATGCCGTTTGGACTATGTAACGCACTAGCCACCTTCCAGGAATTCGTTAATGACATCTTTAGAGACTTGCTTTATGTCTGTGTTGTGGTCTATTTGGACGATATCCTGGTATTCTCTCCAGACCTTGAGACCCACCAAGTCCACGTACGGCAAGTCCTCAGTCATTTAAGGGCCAATTGCCTTTACGCCAAACTTGAGCAGTGCCAATTCCATCAGTGGAGTATTCCATTTCTCGGCTATATCATCTCCGACAGAGGTCTCTGGATGGATCCTGCCAAGCTGTCTGCGGTTCTTCAGTGGCCCCATCCTGTACAGCAGTTTCTGGGCTTCACAAATTTCTACCGGCAGTTCATCCCACACTTCTTCTCTCTAGTGCCTCCTATAGCAGTGCTCACCAAGAAGGGTGCCAACCCCTTCGGCAGCTGAGAAGGCCTTCACGAACTTAAAGTCTATGTTTGCTTCAGCTCCAGTTCTGGTGTGTCCTGACACAGAGAAGCCTTTCCATCTGGAAGTGGATGCCTCCTCCTTCTTCCGTCACATCTTCCGACTCCATGGACTTCCGACTCCATGGACTGCAAACCCTACCGGATCTTTGGGCCTATGCCTTGGAGAAAGCTCTCCAAAGATATTCCTGCAATCCTGCGTTCCTGTGTCTCCTGCACTCTAGTGTGATCCTGCGTTCCTGCTCCCGTGTGTTCCTGCTCCTGAGCTCCAGTGCCCTGCTTTTCCGTACCTCCCGTTGCTGACCTCAGATTGGACTTGCATCTTTGCCACCTGCCCTGACCCTGTGCCTGGACCTGACCACGAGACTGTCTTCCACTAAGGTACCTCGACCTTGACTGCCACCGTGGGCGGCGGGCTCTGGTGAAGACCAGGTGCCACTTTAACTCCGATCCCAAGTGTCGGCTAGTACCACCTCTCACGGAGGTCCAGAGGATCCACTGATCTGACTGTCTGACCGCATCCACCCCAATTTCTGTTGCATGAAAGGCAACGTGCAACACAATCCCAGCTCAGTCATCTGTTAAATACCTGTCAAAGCCGTGAAAGTCCTGAAAACAAATGTGCAAATTACGACAAAAGTGCGACCCTTAGTAAATAAGCCCCACCTCGACATCTAATGCCTTCTCCTTATAGTTATCTGTTTTTTGCTTTCCGTTATACAGCTCTCTTTTTTGTGCCCCCCCCCTCATTCTGGTGGTGAGGAGGGATTTATATAAAACAATAATGAGGGGATGGTTTGGAATGATAAACTAGGGAATATATGTGGGACGGTTTTAGTTTTTTAAATTTTTAATGCCGCCACAGGAGTTCACTGCAAAGGGGCCCACTGAGGTTCTTTCGCCCAGGAGCCTACTGAAACCAGGAGCCGACCCTGATTCTGGGGTTTATCTTTTGAGAAGAGGGCTACAAAAATCAGGGCTTTATAATATCCCTTATTACCAAACCACTTTCCACCACCACCTACAAACATGTATGGTCACCCTGGTCTATAGTTCCCCTTCTGCAACCTATATATACAAATATACCTATACACATTCTATCTTCTCTGCAACAGCCTTATGCTGGGCTGAAGCCGGCAGACACAATGGGGCTTATTTACTAAGGGTTCGCGGATAGCATTTCCATCAGAATTCCTGAAGTTTTTGGCGACTGCACAGCTGGGACAGGTATTTAGAAGGGGATTGTGCCGCACACGAAATTGGGGGGGGGGGTTCAACGGATTTGGACTGAGCACGGGATTTAACTTTAAAATTGTGTTGCAAGACATGCACTTACATAAACCCAGGAAGAAGAAGGTGAACTCCGGCGGACCTGAGCGGTGAAGCGACAGATGCCGGATATCGGGAGCACAATCTTTGTGAATCGCGCCTGAGTGCATTATCGTCAGACCAATGCACTTCGGGTCAACTCCTCGGACAGGTAAATGAATGTGCCGCAATGTGAGGACATAATCATCATCAGCCCATATTTACTAAAGCCCCTTATGGACTTTGCACATTCTTTTTACTGCAACTGCACATGTATTTAACCCTTTAAGGACCTCACCCTTTTTTGTTTTTTCATTTTTATTTTTCAAAATTCAAAATGCTGTGAAGTTGGTGAAAAACGCATTTGTTGCGTTTTCTTGCGGGTTTGGAATTTAAGGCTTTCCCTGTGCTCCACAAATGACATGTCTACTTTATTATTGTATAGGTTTTATAATGTTTTCATACATTTACAAAAATTTAAAACTTGTAGAATTTTTTTTTTATTTTGCTATCTTCTGGCGCTAATAACTTTTTTATACTTTAGTGTACAGAGCTGTGGGTAGGTATCCTTTTTTGCGAATTCTGATGACGTTTTCAATGCTAACATTTTTAGGACTGTACGACCTTTTGATCACTTTTTATATGATTTTTTTTATATTTTTCAAAATGGCAAAAAAGTGCCATTTTCAACGTTGGGTGCTATTTTCTGTTACAGGGTTAAATGGAGTGAAAAAACGTTATTATATTTTGATAGATCGGTCATTTTCTGATACCTAATGTGTTTGTGATTTCCACTGTTTATTTATATTTATATCAGTTCTAGGGAAAGGGGGTGATTAGAATTTTTAGGTTTTTTTATTATACATTTTTTTTTTAACTTTTTTTAATTTTTACTATTACTATTTTTCAGACTCCCAAGGGTACTTCAACCCTAGGTTGTCCAATTGATCCTACCACATACTGCCATACTACTGTATATGGGGATTTTCCTCCTCATTCATTACAATGTGCTGATAGCACATTGTAATGAAAGGGTTAAAACGAGACAGCCTCGGGTCTTCAGAAAACGTCATGGGGAGCAACACTCTTTGGCAAGATCTTTTTGAAGCCGCCGGCAGCCGCCGGTCAGATGTTTACTTGAGCAACTCCAGGTTTTTGCCACCTACACCATACAGGATAAAGGGGCAGTAACGAATACATTTTTAGTAAAGAGTTGCTGTTTGCAGGAATAGTTGTGGGGGTGGAAGTAAAAGCCCAAAAAGTACAAAGAGATTGAGGACAGGTAGGAAATGTTCATGTAGAAACTATTCCCCTGTTACTTCGACATGTTGATATTAACCGGCTCCATTCTGCCTTCACTTCCTTCCGCCCCAGAATAGGCCTATGGAAGTTACAACTTCCTAAATATAAGGGCTAAATTAACCTCCGATATGAACGCAAATACAACCTGGCCTGCCTTCTCAGGCATGCGCTGGATTGGATCGGAGGAAGATCCCTCTACTCCAATACAGAACTGGAAGTTGATCTGGTCAGACCAACAACCCTAAACACCCTGCTACATACCTGCCTTGCAAGCATTCCCAAATCATTTAGAAGTAGTCTGCTTTTGACTCACACCCTAGCCACATGGAAAGGGTGCAGGAAACTGCTGTGCCTCCCTTTTCTAGCAAGTAAACACCTACCCCTATGAGATCATCTAGAGTTCCCTCAGGGTAGGGACAATGTACTGTTTAGTCAATGTTAGACTAAAGAGATTAGAGTAGCTGGCGACTTGCTACACCCTGAAACCCCAAGATGTTAGTATTTCAAGAACTGGCAACTAAACATGAACTAACCTCAGGACACTTCCTAGTGTATGAACAGGTAAAATGTTTCTTACAAGATAGACTTAGAGACTGGACGAAGGAACACAGACAAAACTATCTAGATGACTTTGCTGACGGGGCTGTCACACGGGATGTTTTGGTGAACAAACTTTACCCATCGGGCCCGGCCGTGGCAGAATCACATCGGCGTTCCTATAGAAATGCCTGCAATCGGGAACGAGCCGCCGGTGTTTTGCATTAAAGTAATGTAAAACACCAGCAGCTCGTTCCCGATAGCAGGTGTTTCCATACAAACGCCAATGCGATCGGCCCGCGGCCCGCCCCGTTGGGTGTGGTTTTATCTGCGTTTGCAAATGCAACCAAAACGTCCCGTGTGACAGCGCCCTAAGTATCCAAATCTCCATATCTTCCTTATACACCAAATTATATAATGGCCTAACAGTAGAGATGAGCGAGCACTAAAATGCTCGGGTGCTCGTTATTCGAGACAAACTTTTCCCGATGCTCGAGTGCTCGTCTCGAATAACGAACCCCATTGAAGTCAATGGGAGACTCGAGCATTTTTCAAGGGGACCAAGGGCACAGGGAAGCTTGGCCAAACACCTGGAAACCTCAGAAAATGATGAAAACACCACGGAAATGGACAGGAAACAGCAGGGGCAGCATATATGGATGCCTCTAAGGCTGCTTAATCGCACCATTATGCCAAAATTATGGGCAACAGCATGGCGATGACAGAGTGACCGAATGAGGCTAGATAGCATCTAAAACATCCAATAATTGACCGAGACACTATAGAAGACGGCATGCAGAGGTAGCGGCAGCAGCGGCAGGCTAGAGAGTGGCATGGCGACATACCCCAAATGGACTCAGGCTTCAAACCAATTTAAAAAATTCCTTTTGGCGAGGATAACGTGTAGCACTGTATGCATCAGTATTTTGCCTGGTTAAGGCGGCAGAGAGGAACCAAAGGAGGTGAGCAAGAAGCGTTGAAATGATTTCCTACGGTATATTTAGTCGATAACACAGCATGGTGGCGACATAGTGACCAAGTTCCATAACGTATCTGGTGAAACACCCGAAAAATGAGCCTGACAGCTCGTTTGATAAGGGGACGACATGTGGAGGCAGCAATGGAGACGACTTCCATGATTAAGAGCGACAGTATGGGGCATCCATATTGCGCTGCTATGATTGCAACTTCAGGTCTCCAGCATGCCGGCGACAGATGGGCCGAGTTCCATTATGTATCTGGTGAAACACCTGAAAATTCTGCCTGACACAGCTCGTTTGATAAGGGGATGATGTGCTGTATATCCTCTCGCGCTCCAGCATCTGGGGTATAGACAGTTGAAAGTTGCGCATGGAGACATTGGTGGACGCTGTGGAGGATCATGGAGGTGAAATGGACAAGAAACAGCAGTGGCAATATGCATGGATGCCTCTGAGGCTGCCTAATCTTGGGATGGAGCTGGCGGTCCGCTGCCAGGCGAGCTTTCGCCTGTCCAAGCCCCTGTCTCTCAGCTCCTCCCCACCCAAAATGGGCCTGGGGGCCAGAAGAGTTTACTTTGAAAAAAGTAAACTACAAACAGCACTTCTAAGAACTTTTTGTATAAGATCAAGTGTAGTACTGTTCTTATAAGTAATTGGCTTGGTTATGGCGGGTGAGGGGAATGTAAACAGATGCACAAGAAGCGCTGAAATAATATTGGTAAATGATAAAAGTTTGGCAGTATATTTTGTGGATAACACAGCAGAGTGGCGAGAAAGTTAACAAGTTTGATGTGAAAGCCATGAAAACAACCCAAAAATCTGCCTGACACAGCTCGTTTGCTAACGGGACGATGTATGGAGGCAGCTAAATGGACGACTTTGGGAGGCAGCTATGGAGATGATGTGTGGAGGTAGCAATGGAGACAACATGTGGAGGCAGCTATAAAGACGACGTGTGGAGGCTGCTATGGAGACAATTAAATTTGGATAGTGACTGTATGTGGCAGTCCAAAAAAGTTTTCAAACCAGAGGACCCGGTGGGTGGCCCTCCAGAAAAATTAAATACGTAGAGTACCTGTATGTGGCACTCCCTAAAATTGTTTATAACAGAGGACCGGGTAGGTGGCCCTCCAGAAAAATTAAATACATAGCGTACTATACCTAGAGCCAGTTGGCCCTGGCAAAAAATAGCCAGTTTCCTCTGGTTTAGTGTACAAAGAGGAGGAGAAGGAAGAAAATGAGGAGGAGGAGTGCATACATTATTAAGGTTGAGCTTCTTTCACCTGGTGGAGCATGGAAATCCTGAGAAATCCAGGCTTTATTCATCTTGATAAGCGTCAGCCTGTCAGTGCTGTCAGTCGACAGGCGTGTACGCTTATTGTGATGATGCCACCAGCTGCACTGAAAACCTGCTCAGAAAACACGCTAGCGGCAGGGCAGGCAAGAACCTCCAAGGCGTACAGCGCCAGTTCGTGCCACAAGTCCAGCTTTGAAACCCAGTAGTTGTAGGGAGCTGTGTGATCATTTAGGACGATGGTATGGTCAGCTACGTACTCCCTCACCATCTTTCTGTAAAGATCAGCCCTACTCTGCCGAGACTGGGGACAGGTGACAGTGTCTTGCTGGGGTGACATAAAACTGGCAAAGGCCTTGTAAAGCATACACCTGCCAGTGCTGGACAAGCTGCCTGCTCGCCTACTCTCCCTCGCTACTTGTCCCGCAGAAGTACGCCCTCTGCCACTAGCGCTGTCAGAAGGGAAATACTGTTTCAGCTTGTGCACCAGGGCCTGATGGTATTCATGCATTCTCACACTCCTTTCCTCTCCAGGGATGAGAGTGGAAAGATTTTGCTTGTACCGTGGGTCCAGGAGAGTGAATACCCAGTAATCGGTGCTGGAATAAATTCTTTGAACGCGAGGGTTATGGGATAGGCAGCCTTGCATGAAATCTGCCATATGCGCCAGAGTCCCAACGCGCAAGAATTCACTCCCCTCACTGGCCTGACTGTCCATTTCCTCCTCCTCCAACTCCTCCAACTCCTCTTCTTCTGCCCATACATGCTGAACAGTGAAGGACTGAGCAATGCTCCCCTCTTCTGTCTCGCCAACATTCTCCTCCTCTTCCTCCTCATCCTCCTCCACCTCCTCCGATATGTGCTGAGAAACAGACCTGAGGGTGCTTTGGCTATCAACAAGGGAATCTTCTTCCCCCATCTCTTGTGACGAGCGCAAAGCTTCCGACTTCATGCTGACCAGAGAGTTTTTCAACAGGCCAAGCAGCGGGATGGTGAGGCTGATGATGGTGGCATCGCCGCTGACCATGTGTGTTGACTCCTCAATGTTACTCAGCACCTGACAGATATCAGACATCCACTCCTCATTGTAGACTTGAGGAAGCTGACTGACCTGACTATCAGTTCTGGTGGAAGTTGACATCTGGCAGTCTACAATCGCTCTGCGCTGCTGGTAAACTCTGGATAACATGGTTAATGTTGAATTTCACCTCGTGGGAACATCGCACAACAGTCGGTGAGCGGGCATTTGGAGGCGGCGCTGCGCTGCCCTGAGAGTGGCAGCATCTGTGCTAGACTTCCTGAAATGCGCACAGATGCGGGGCACCTTCGTGAGCAAATCAGACAGATTGGGGTATGTCTTGAGGAACCGCTGAACTATGAGATTTAACACATGTGTCAGTCTGCCGAGTTGCAGAGCCGCCACCAGGTTATGGCCGTTGTCACACACACCATGCCTGGCTTCAGGTTCAGCGGTGCCAGCCACAGATCAGTCTGCGCGGTGATGCCCTGTAATAGCTCTTGGGCGGTGTGCCTTTTATCGCCTAGGCTCAGCAGTTTGAGCACCGCCTGCTGTCGCTTAGCCATGGCACTGCTGCTGTGCCTAGAGCTACCGACTGATGGCGCCATGCCCACGGATGGTAATTCGGAGGAGGAGGTGGAGGAGGGGTGGGAGGAGGAGGAGGCATAGTAGGCCTGAGAGACCTGAACCGAGGTAGGCCCCGCAATCCTCGGCGTCGGCAGTATATGACCAGCCCCAGGGTCAGACTCGGTCCCAGTCTCCACCAAGTTAACCCAATGTGCCTTCAGCGATATATAGTGGCCCTGCCCGGCAGCACTCGTCCACATGTCCGTGGTCAGGTGGACCTTGTCAGAAACGGCGTTGGTCAGGGCACGGATGATGTTGTCTGACACGTGCTGGTGCAGGGCTGGGACCGCACATCGGGAAAAGTAGTGGCGGCTGGGGACCGAATACCTCTACCAGCCTATAGGGCAGCATCTCCAGGCTAAGTAGTTTGGAGATGTGGACGTTGAGGGCTTGGGCGTGTGGGTGGGTTGTACTGTACTTCCTCTTGCGCTCCAGCGTCTGGGGTATGGAGAACTGAACGCTGCGCATGGAGACATTGGTGGATGCTGTGGAGGATCGTGGAGGCGAAGGTGTGGTTTTCGCAAGGGAGGTGTTTGGGCCGGGGTCCTGGGCAGGGGACTGACTAGCAGAGGCAGCAGGTGACACAGAGGAAGGAGCAGTGGTGTGCCCGGCCGGAGGTGAACGGCCTTGGTTCCATTGAGTGGGGTGTTTAGCATTCATATGCCTGCACATACTGGTAGTGGTTAAGCTGGTAGTGGTGGAACCCCTGCTAATCCTGGTGTGGCACAGGTTGCACACCACAGTCCGTCGGTCATCCGGTGTTTCTTTAAAGAACCTCCAGACTTCCAAAAATCTAGCCCTCACCACGGGAGCTTCACTACGTGAAACATTTGGCGCTGATGCACCAGCTCTGGCCCTGCCTCTCCGTCTGGCCCCACCACTGCCTCTTCCAACCTGTTCTGGTCGAGGACTCGCCTCCGTCTCAGAAGCACTGTGTTCACCCGGCCTATCAACCCAGCTTGGGTCTGTCACCTCATCATTCTCCGATCCCTCAGTCTGCTCCCCCCTCGGGCTTCCTGCCCTGACAACAACTTCATCACTGTCTGACAACCGTGTCTCCTCATCGTGCGACACCTCTTTACACACTTCTTACACTACGTCAACAATGTCATCATCACCCACAGACTGCGACCGGTGGAAAACCTGGGCATCGAAAAAGAGCTCAGCAGCAACCGGACAAGTGGTTTGTGACTGTGGGAAGGGTCCAGAAAACAGTTCCTCAGAGTATGCCGGTTCAAATGCCAAATTTTCCTGGGAGGGGGCAGACTGTAAATTTTTTGTGTGTTTTTTTGTGTTTTTTTTTGAGTTTTTGTTTTTTTAACAAAACGATGCTATCCTATTGCTATGGCTAGTTTCTAACCTACACTAACAGCACACAACAGGATTTTGTGCTGTGCCTGATGACTTTTAGTTTTGAAAAAAAAAAAAAAAGAAAAGAAAAAGCAGACTGTGCCTAATTCAATCAAACCCCTAATAAATTGTCCCACTTAGGTGTTTGAGATGGATATGTGTGTCACTAAGAGCTAAACAGAACATTCGCAAGACTCCCTGCAAATTCGTCACAATATTGTACTAGCTGCACTACTAGTACTAGGCCAGCCACAAGCAAATCAACCAAAAATAAAATATATAACGCTATTGTAGCCCTAAGAAGGCCTGTTGGGTTCTCGTATGGCTAGTTTCTAGCCTACACTGACAGCACACAACTGGATTTTGTGCTGTGCCTGATGACTTTGAGGTATAAAAAAAAAGAAAAGTAAAAAAAAAAAGAAAAAGCAGACTGACTAATTCAATCAAACCCCTAATAAATTGTCCCACTTAGGTGTTTGAGATGGATATGTGTGTCACTAAGAGCTAAATATAACGTTCACAAGTCTCCCTGCAAATTCGTCACAATATGGTACTAGCTGCACTACTAGTGCCAGCAAGGCGAGCCACAAGCAAATCAACAAAATATATATATATATATATATATATTGTTGCCCTAAGAAAGCCAGTTCCAGTTTGGTTCTTGTATGCCTAGTTTCTAACCTACACTGACAGCACACAACTGGATTTTAAGTCACTTTAAGTTTTGAAAAAAAAAAAAAAATCGTCAGACTGTCCCTAATGATACGAGCAGCAAGGGCAGGGACTAGTCTATTCCAGGGTCACCTGATCTGGCCAGCCAACCACTGCTATCGATGTTTAAGGGTACCACGTCATGCTGGGTGGAGTGCAGAGTCTCCTGGCTTGTGGTTGGCTCTGTTTCTGGACCCAAAAATCAAAACGGCGGGAGATGCCATTTTCTCGAGTTGGCAAAGTATTCGTCCGAGCAACGAGCAGTTTCGAGTACGTTCGGACGAGTGTGTTCGCTCATCTCTAGTCAACACTGCAAATATTGACTTGCTGCATTAACTCATTTGTCAATAAAAGCTTTTGTTACTAATAATATGATTGCACTTGTATTTCTGTATGTGATAAAAACATCTGACAAACACACATAAAAACCAGAGGGCAACAGATCATGTGAAAATATAATATTTCTGTCATTCTCAAAACTTATGGCCATGACTATATATAACATATTTCTATTAGATATTGAATGCACTTGTTTCTACAAAATGTGGTTTATATTTTTGGAGTTCACTGGTAACATTCACCATAGTACATTTATAGCTGTCACACCTGAACCTAATGGCGACCAAAAGCCAAATAAGAGGATGGTGATTCTATGGATGCTACACCATTCCACTGGTCTACTTTGTTCATTTATCTCCGCAATGTCTAGATACAAGATACAGGTGATATTGGGAAGCAAGAAGACAATTTTGTTTACAAGTCAAGTAAAATTTTCTCTAGCTCATGTCTAGAATAAACAAGTCTTCCTCTGTTCTATGAGATAGTCTGGACTTTCAGCCTGTCAGCTGTGTACTGAAATATTCCATAATATCATTCATATTTGTTCTGAAGAACCCCAGCTGTGCATGACAAACTGTCTTCTGCACACATAGATACGTTGTACACCCAAAGAAGACATCTTTTATGCCATAATCATTCCATCCTCACAGATTTATCACCCACAACTATCTCACTGTACTAAGGAGTGAATGTGCCTAATGATTCCTCGGTAGTTTGACATACAGAAATGGGGTTTTCAATGTAAATACTGCCAAGAATTTGGACAAAATACCTTACTATTAACTTCTCAAGGATAATTGCCTCTTTTGTCTTCAAAGAAATAATGTTTCTGTAACCCAGAGAAGCCTTGAAATGTTCACGGTGAGGAGAGTTGAAAGGTGGAAATCTCCTATTAAGCCATGTTATTAATGTAACGAGGCAGGAACAAAGATTGGAATTATCTGTGGACGTTTCTCGGGAAGTTCATTAGAGTGTAGAAAGCTTCTGCTTTTAATACAAAGAAATGCAATGTGCTTTTAATTTTTTTTTTTTTTTTGCTGATCCAGCACCACACGTTAAAAACATGTTGTAATCATAGGTTTAAATACTATAAATCATGAGTGTTTTTTATAAAATGAAAACCTTACCTGGAGGAGCCATAGCCCTTCCAATGCATGATAAGCTTGACTGAGCAAACTTGGGTTATTAAAGGAAACCTACCATTTAATTTCATGCATTATGAGCCAAACATACCTTGAAGATGCTGTAGCTACAATGAAACAGAACCATATATTGTTTAATGAGTTTAAAATCTTGTTTAATCCCTGAGTTGAGTGGTTTTGCTGAAAAATAAAATTATGACATTCTGGGCCTTGGGAAAGTTGGTTGAGGCAGGCTGCCTACATAAACACATTCCACACAAGCTTGTCATTACACATGGAGCTTAATCAAGACATGACTAATCAACCTGAGCTGGATCACTCATACATAGAGGTGGGGGATGGTGCAGTAATTGATTATTCTGCCTTCAGGCACTACACAGTGATTACATCATCCTCTGGTGCAGTCCATAACTAATGTGCTAGAAAAAGCGCCAAGCCTAGCCACAGAAGCGAGACAGCTTCATTATCATAATTTTATAATTGTTTTATCAGCAAAACTTAGCACAGGGATTAAACAAGATATGTCCCTGCATCAGTGTAGCTACAAAAGTCTTGAGGTATGTTTGGTTCATAATGCATCAAATCAAATGGTAGATTTCATTTAAAGGGTTCTCCAGGAATCAAGAAAAATTCCTTAGGTGGCAGGGGTAGGTACAAGAAAGAAAGTATACTTACCCTTCTTCAGGTTCCTCAGCACTTTACAGCACTGTACCCACAGCCCAGACTACACCCTGGGTTAAAGTGGCCTAGCCCAGATTATTCCCAGATTATTCCCACTAATTTACTTTGACCTTGCCCAGATTATACCTTGGGGCTAGGCTGAAGTATACCCCCCAGGCCAGAGTATACCCCCATCAGTAGCATTGTGATATTCACAAAAATACTCAATTCTTCTTGATTTTATTGGGGATTCAGCTCTGGTAAGTTAAGTGAGAAACCAAACACATAGCCATCACCCATCACTGTTAGGCTTCATTCCCACATTGAGGTTTTTTGATGAAGTTTTGTAGCAGATGTGTATCCTAATAACAGAACATATAATGGAGATGCTGCTCTTCATCTTATATTTACTCCCCTCCTGGTTTGGACATCAAAGACTGCTTTCTTTTAAAAACCCATTCTTATCTCAGCATTCACATTGCCATATATAGACATTTCTTAAATTACATTTTATTAACCCGTTAACGACCTGGCCTTTTTTTGTTTTTTCATTTCTTTTTTTCACTCCCCACCTTCAAAAATTTATAACTTTTTATTTTTCCATGTAAAGAGCTCTGTGACGGCTTGTTTTCTGCGTAAAAAATTGCACTTCATAGTGACAGTATTTAACCCCTTAGGGACATGGCCCTTTTTCATTTTTGCATTTTCATTTTTCACTCCCCACCTTCAAAAATCTGTAACTTTTTTATATTTCCATGTAAAGAGCTCTGTTTGGGTTTATTTTCTGCATAACAAATTGAACTTCATAATGATGGTATTTATTATTCCATGCCGTATACTGGGAAGCGGGAAAAAAATTCAGAATGCAGTGAAAATGATGAAAAAACGCATTTGCGCAGTTTTCTTGTAGGCTTGGATTTTACAGCTTTCACTGAGCGCCCCAAATCACACGTTTATTTTATTCTTTGGTTTGGTACGATCACGAGGATACCAAATTTGTATAGGTTTTATAATGTTTTCATACATTTAAAAATTTAAAACCTTCTGTACAAAAAAAAAATTCTTCATTTTGCCATGTTCTGGCACTAATAACTTTTTCATACTTCAGTGTACGGAGCTGTGGGTGGTGTCATTTTTGCTACTTTTGATGCCGATTTTAACGCTTTCATTTTTAGGACTGTATAGGCTTTTGATCACTTTTTATCGAATTTTTTATATTTTTCAAAATGTCAAAAAAGTGGCATTTTCGACTTTGGGCGCCAATTTCTGTTATGGGGTTAAACGCTGGGAAAAATCGCTAATATATTTTGATAGATCGGACATTTTGGGACGCATTGATACCTAATGTGTTTAGGATTTTTACTGTTTCTTTATATTTATATTTTTTCACAATTTTTTAATTTTTTTTACCATTATTTTAGATCCTCCAGGGTAATTTAACCCTGCAGGGTCCGATTGCTAATACTATATACTGCAATACTACTGTATTGCAGTATATAGCTATTTTGCAATGATTTTTAATAGCCTGCCCTCTGGTGGCTATTAGAAATCATTGCACCTGGCAAGCCCACGAGTCTCAATGAGACTCTAGGCTGCCATAGCAACCGATCGCCGCCCTCCGATGACGTTCCAGGGGGCGGCGATCGGGAATCCAAGATGGCGGCCGCCATTTAACTCTAAGTTAGGTGCCGCGGTTGGGTTCGACCGCGGCACTCAACAGGTTAACTGTTATCAGTGACATGCGGGTGTTGGCTATATTATACAGCCGTTACCCGCTGTGTATGGAGAGAGCTCAGCTCGTGAGCTTTCTCCACACACCCCTTGCCGCGCGAGGACGATATAGTTCGTCCTCGGTTGGCAAGGTATTAATATTCCCTGCCGTGTACTGGGAAGCAGGAAAAAAATTCCAAATGCAGTGAAAATGGTGAAAAAATCATTTGCAACATTTTCTTTTGGGCTTGGATTTTACAGCTTTCACTGTGTACCCCAAATGACATGTCTACTCTATTGTTTGGGTTGGTACAATTATGCAGATACCAAATATGTATGAGTTTTGTAAGGTTTTCATACATTTACAAAAATTAAAACCTCCTATACAAATTTTTTTTTTTATTTTGCCATCTTCTGGCACTAATAACTTTTTCATACTTTGCTGTGGGGGGTGTCATTTTTTGTGACTTTGATGATTTTTTCATTGCTATCATTTGGACTGTACGACCTTTTGATCAATTTTTATAGATTTTTAAAATATTTTTCAAAATGGCAAAAAAGTGCCATTTTTTATTTTGGGCGCTGTTTTCCATTAAATGCAGTGCAAAACAGTGATTACATTTTGATAGATCGGGCACTTTGTAATGATAGGGTTAACACGAGTCAGCCTCGGGTCTTGGGAAGACCTGAGGCTGTCATGGTGACGGATTGCTGCTCCCCGATGACGTCACGGGGAGCAATGATCCTCGGCAAGTTTGGTGTT
The DNA here is from genome assembly GCF_040894005.1 of Engystomops pustulosus. Classification (NCBI taxonomy): domain Eukaryota; kingdom Metazoa; phylum Chordata; class Amphibia; order Anura; family Leptodactylidae; genus Engystomops; species Engystomops pustulosus. The sequence goes on along the minus strand of NC_092420.1, from coordinate 53,809,620 downwards.
TTCCCATGCACCGCCATCTTTTTGAAGCCGCTGCCAGCTTTGCTGGCGGTGATCGGAGGGAAAACAACCGCAATCGCGGGTGTTACCGGTAAGTCTTATTGGGTATACAGAGGGCTCAGCCCGTGAGCACTCTCCATGCATCGGGACCCGATGTGCGCTGTACTATTACGATGCATGTCAGTAAGGGGTTTAAAAATTGTCCCTTTGTGAAAATAATTTCTCATAGATGTCACCATTTTGTACCTTAGAAAGAAGATAGTTGTCCTTGGATACACCTGTTTACGGTCATGTGGTGTAAACATGGGGTTCACAATGTGTAAATTAGCACAATTTAAATCAGTGAAATATTAACACTATGTAAATACAACTTGTAAATGTAGCCTAACATATGTAAACTTGATGTAAACTCACTGCAAACATTACGCTGACATTGCGTTAACATAAATGCAATGTAAATGTGTTCAAATTGCATTTACGTAAACTTCAAAAAGCTGCATGTTTAGATAGTGTCCTATTCTTAAGTAGACTAGTGTCTGACTACACTAGTGTCTGACTACATTACATACAGCTAGTATTAAAACTCTAAACACATAATGGGGGGGGGAGAATTTATCATGACTGGGCACATTGGCAGGCGTTTATTAATTTGGGGCACGTGGTAGCATGTGAAGCGTGCTATAATTTTCAGTGGGATGTAAGTTGGTGGCGATTAATAATTTGGTGCATGAACAAAAAGGTTTAGAACCTGGGTTTTCCCATTCATGAAGGTGAAATAGAGCTTCCTAGACCAGCTTTAGCTGCTCAAATTGTGCAGCAAAGGAGTCAGAAAACTATAAGCGCAGGAATACCACCAATATTGTGGCACTGACACTTATAAATAAGGCACAGCAGACACAGTAAGGGAAGTAAAATATTCCGCCAGTTTTCCATTTGAAAGTCAATAATTAACGCCAGCCACGATGTTCCTCCTGCCGTCGCACAATGTCCCAGTGTACTAAGGCCTCTATCACACTAAGAATTGCAGAACATGCCAGAGTGCAATGTGTGGAAAACTTGAAATTTTGGTCAGGTTTTGCAAAAAGTCATTGGTTTTGCGTTTTTCACAGGAGTTTTTCTGTATCAATATTTTTATTAGAATATATGCAACGTAATAATTAAAAAATAGAAAACACATTATATAACTCCAGTTTTTACATTATTTAGCATAGTTATGCATAGATAACAGGTTAGAAGTAGCAATTCAACTTTAATAAATTTTTCTATGAGTTTTCATGCACAGGCAACACACTGATTTATCTTTTCTATTGCAATTGATCACTGAAAAACGTTTTGCACATGCATGTGTTCAATACAGTTCAATACGTCTCCATTGACTTGTTTCCTGTGGCTTACAAAAGTAGAGAATGCTGGGGTTTTAACACATGTAAATAAAATATTTGCGTGAAAAAAATGCACGGCTGACAAAACCCATTGAATAGAATGGGTCAGAGTGCAAGTCAGATCTGCATGTCAAAAACACAAATAGAATACAAGCCTTAAAAATACAAGTGTGCTATAAATTTTGTGTGGGTCCTGGTCAGTGGCGTAACTAGGAGAGGCTGGGCCCCATAGCAGATTTCTGCATGGGGCCCCACCTTCCCCCCCCAAAAATAGACATATGTAGGCTGCATTCACATAAACGTGTACACGCCAGGCTAGAGCCTGGCAGGCACACATCAGACGCGCTGGGGAGGTGATCGCGGCTCACCCCTCCCCTCTCCATAGAGTATAGAGCCGCATGGTCATTCTTATGGCCACAGATCTCTGTTGCGGCCACGGCTCGAAACAGTGAGTACTCGTTGTGCTCACTGTACCGAGCCGAGGCACTATAGTCGCCTATGAGGGATGTATATCCGTCAGCAAATTGCAGCCAGATATACGTCCCCCATACGTTCTTGTGAATTGCCCCTACACAGACATATTTCTACAATTACACAAATTTATACACACCTTTATATACTTATATACACACACATAAAGTTCTACACGTGTATAGTTGCACCCATATACATACAAGTATACACACACATTTGTGCACTAATACAGAGTGTATACAAACTCACAGTATATACACTGACCATATATACACATGCAGTATAAAAAGACCAAATACACACATACTGCATATACATACAGAATATACACACATACAACAAATACACACACATTCAGTATATACAGCATATACATACATACTATATGCACAGCATATACAAAAACACACATACATATACATATATTTATATATATATACACACAATAAATACAGCATTTGCATCTATGCATATATACACGCTATATTAATATATACAATATACACAGTATATACATATATACAATATACACAGTATATACATATATACAATATACACAGTATGTACATATATACAATATACACAGTATGTACATATATACAATATACACAGTATGCACATATATACAATATACACAGTATATACATATATACAATATACACAGTATATACATATATACAATATACACAGTATATACATATATACAATATACACAGTATGTACATATATACAATATACACAGTATGTACATATATACAATATACACAGTATGCACATATATACAATATACACAGTATGTACATATATACAATATACACAGTATGTACATATATACAATATACACAGTATACACATATATACAATATACACAGTATACACATATATACCATATACACAGTATGTACATATATACAATATACACAGTATACACATATATACAATATACACAGTATACACATATATACAATATACACAGTATACACATATATACAATATACACAGTATGTACATATATACAATATACACAGTATACACATATATACCATATACACAGTATGTACATATATACCATATACACAGTATGTACATATATACAATATACACAGTATGTACATATATACAATATACACAGTATACACATATATACCATATACACAGTATGTACATATATACCATATACACAGTATGTACATATATACAATATACACAGTATATACATATATACAATATACACAGTATACACAAATATACAATATACACAGTATATATATATATATATATATATATATATATATATATATATATATACACACAATATACACAGTATACACAAATATACAATATACACAATATACACAGTATATACATATATATATATATATATATATACACACAATATACACAGTATATACACAATATACAGATTATATACATATATACAATATACACAGTATATACATAAATACAATATACACAGTATATACATATATATATATATATATATATATATATATATATACAATATACACAGTATATGCATATATACAATATACACAGTATATATATATATACAATATACACAGTATATACATATATATTTATACAATATACATATACAGACCGATAAATACATATGTATTTACTTACCTTTTAGGATGTGTAAGTGACCACCCGGCCGTGGCGTCAGGCGGTTGTTCCGGCGGGTGTGCGCTCGGGCGGGGGAGGGGGTGCGTTCGCCGGGCGGGAAGGAGAGGGCGATGCGTTCGCTGGGGCGGGAGGGAGAGGGCGATGCGTTCGCTGGGGCGGGAGGGAGAGGGCGATGCGTTTGCTGGGGCGGGAGGGAGAGGGCGATGCGTTGGCTGGAGCGGGAGGGAGAGAGGGGTGCGTTCGCTGGGGCGGGGGGCGTGGTCATCAACTGTGCCTCGCTATGCAGGGGGTAGGCGGGCCGCGGTTACCTGTGCCGGCGGACGGGGAAGGGACTGGGCGATCCAGGAGTGGAGGGTGGGCCAGGAGAGAGGTGGGCGGTAGCCGGAACACAGAGGGAGGGGCCCGGGGACACGATGTGCCAGGCACCTGGCAGTGCACTGCCGGACCACTTGGCAAAGCACTGACCACAGGGTCCGTGCATCCCCGGGCCCCTGAACCTCATGGGCCCCGTAGCAGCTGCTACGGCTGCTACGGCGGTAGTTACGCCACTGGTCCTGGTGCACGTTATAGAAACAGTGCAACCACAACCCACTCCCCATCCATTTGGTGTAGGTGGAAATAAACAGCAAGGAATTGGGAAATTTCCATTGCATTGCAGCCATGGCAAAATCCCACAATAGACTGGTATCGCTTTAACCATAAAACTTCTTGAAACTTATAAAGGTGAGAAAACTAGTGAATTGATAACATTAAGGTCTTCGTGTATAGGGTCTAGGTTATTTCATACCTCCTGGTATAGAGTTTATCCCCTGGGTATATATTCAGGCCTTCTACACCAAGCCAGAATTTCCAGTGGGTCACAGGACCCACTTCAGCCAATGAGTGGCCTCTTCGGACCTGAGGACAACAATGATGTCCTGTGGTACAAGGAGGCCACTCATTGATCAAAGCAGGTCTTGTGGCTTTCCCCTTGAACTTTGAATGCCAGAACTGTGACCTGAGTAAGTATGAGTTCTTAATTTTTTTCCCAACTTAATTTTTTACAGGAATCTTGAGCGTAGTAATGTCGGACCACAAAAGAAGATGATTTCTAACTTACAGGATACTTATCTCCTCTCTATCTGATATCTAGGGGAGCTGGGAAAACCCATGCAAGTAAGATGTCAACCTTACCTGCAGTTTTAAACTAATGTTTATGAGGTCTTAACAGAACCAAACACTAAAAAAATGAGAGGCATATAGTGGGCATATATTGGTACCGTATCATGCAGCACACAATATACAGTACATACAGATAATACATTGTTCGTGCTCACATATAAACCCAACTAGACTCTATGGTTCACATATGGAGTATGCTATTTTGTGGAGTACACCTGACTGTTTAGGGAAGGTACCCTTAGACTGGGGGCTGACGTTATTAGATGCAAAAGAGTTAAAAGTTTGGGTACTATTGCGCTTTAATATGGTTGGTGACCTGTGCCTTTATGTACCTGTACCTCATGACGTTCTCCCTTCCTACAGGGGGTTTATATGGATGATGACTCAATGTTATGCTTATATTTTGTCACAATTTGTTGGTTTTTGTTTGTCCACCCGTCTCTTGATGATTGACCACAAGTTCTCAATGGAATTAAGATCTGGGGAGTTTCCAGGGCATGGACCCAAAATCTCTATGTTTTGTTCCCTGAGCCATTAAGTTATCACCTTTACTTTATGGTAAGGTGCTCCGTCATGCTGGAAAAGGCATTGTTGATCACCAAACTGCTCTTGGGCGGTTGGGAGAAGTTGCTCTTGGAGGACATTTTGGTACCATTCTTTATTCATGGATGTGTTTTAGGCAAGACTGTGAGAGAGCCGATTCCCTTGGCTGAGAAGCAACCCCACACATGAAAGCACACATGATGCTTTACAGTTGGGCTGAGACAAGACACTGATGGTATCGCTTCTTCTCCGAACAAGCTGTTTTCCAGATGTTTCAAACAATCGGAAAGGGGATTCATCAGAGAAAATGACTTTACCCCAGTCCTCAGCAGTCCACTCCCTGTACCTTTTGCAGAATATCAGTCTGTCCCTGATGTTTTTTCTGTAGAGAAGTGGCTTCTTTGCTGCCCTCCTTGACACCAGGCCTTGCTCCATGAGTCTCCGCCTCATAGTGCATGCACTCACACCTGCCTGCTGCCATTCCTGAGCAAGCTCTGCACTGCTGGTAGCCCGATCCCAAAGCTGAAACACTTTTAAGAGATGGTCCTGGTGCTTGCTGGTCCTTCTTCAGCGCCCTGGAGCCTTTTTGGCAACAATGGAACCTCTCTCCTTGAATTCCTTGATGATGCGATAGATTGTTGACTGAGGTGCAATCTTTCTAGCTGCGATACTCTTCCCTGTTAGGCCAGTTTTGTGCAGTGCAATGATGACAGCATGTGTTTCTTTAGAGATAACCATGGTTAACAAAAGAGAAACAATGATGCTAAGCACCAGCCTCCTTTTAAAGTGTCCATTGGTGTGATTCTTACTTAAAGGAGTTATCTGGGTTTTAAAAATTACTTAGGGCCGGGCTTGGGTGGGCTATTTAAAAATAATAAACATGTACTTACCTCCTCCGGCGCCGCCGATGTCCCGCGCTGCTGTCCCTTCGATCTGTGCCCCTGTTTGTTTACAGGGGCACAGAAGATGCGCACAGGGAGCTTCTGGCTGGGAGATGGTGTCGGATGGGAGCTTCCGGCCCCTGTAATGAAACCGGCGCACAGAGGAGACGGGCCGCGGCGCGGGACATCGGTCGAGTTAAGTACACATTTATTATTTTTAAATAGCCCACCCCAGCCCAGCCCTAAGTAATTTTTAAGACCCAGATAACCCCTTTAATCATGACAGATTGATCTCCAGCCCTGTCCTCATCAGCACCCACACCTGTGTTACTGGAGCAATCACTGAAACGATGTTAGCTGCTCCTTTTAAGGCAGGCCTGCAATGAAGTTGAAATGTGTTTTGGGGGAAAAGTTCATTTTCTAGGCAAATATTGACTTTGCAATTAATTGCTGTTAAGCTGATTACTCTTTATAACATTCTGGAGTATATGCAAATATCCATTATAAGACCTGATGCAGTAGACTTAGTAAAAATTTACATTTGTATAATTCTCAAAACTTATAGCCACTTATTTTCCAACCAGCAAGAAGTGTCTGTCATATTTTGGAAGTTAAATTATATGGTGAAAGTTTACTGATATGTGTGTTATGGGTAAGTGCCCTTACAGGTGGTTTACATAAGGCGTTTTGTTGCATGCCCTCCAGTCTATACAAAATTGCAAAGTATAAAATGTAAACACTGTGTGGTACTTTTATTAATTGTGAGCCTATTGCTGGCCTATCCCCCTGTATGGCAGCGGAATATATCCCAACTTTTTGGTTGGAGGGATATATTGGGGAACTCTGCCAATATATGACTCTAACATTAGACTCCTACATCCTAACCAGTACACACATAAACAGTAACCCTATATGCATCATAAAATATACACATATACACTTATATTCACATTCCCTGAAGATAATCACAACTCACATTTAAACACATTGGGGCAGATTTACTTACCCGGCCCATTCGCGATCCAGCGGCGCGTTCTCTGCGGTGGATTCGGGTCCGGCCGGGATTTATGATGGTAGTTCCTCCGCCGTCCACCAGGTGGTGCTGCTGCGCTGAAGTCCGCTGGAATGCCTCAAAATACACCCGCCTATCCTGGATGAAGGTGAGTGAAATTTTCGCGACACAATTTTTTTTTAAAATGCGGTGGTTTTTCCGAATCCGTCGGGTTTTCGCTCGGCCACGCCCCCCGATTTCCGTTGCACGCATGCCGGCGCCGATGCGCCACGATACGAACGCGTGCGCCAAAATCCCGGGGCAATACAGGTACAATCGGCGCAAATCGGAAATATTCGGGTAACACGTCGGGAAAACGCGAATCTGGCCCTTAGTAAATGACCCCCATTATTTGTGCAAAGAAAACATGTATACACATTCAAAATTCACATACACATTCACATGCACAAACATACACATTCCTGGAAAACATACAATCATACATACACAGGCTACAATATATATAGAGGATGAGGAGAGCGGCCTTATGGATGGAAGAGGAGAGGGCCAAAATGTATGAAGGAGGAAGAGGGGACCACAATGTATGGAGGAGGAAGAGAGGACCACAATGTATGGAGGAGGAAGAGAGGACCACGCTGTATGGAGGGGTATGCTTATAGACATTAGATATGTTAACTGTTGCCCTCCTAGGCAGTGGTCTAAACTGAAATAGAAGTAGTGATAAATATACCCCATAGTATCCTATCTGCAGACACATTGTTCGGCCATTGGTTTGGCCTCACCTGGAATATGCCGTCCAGTTCTGGGCCCCAGTCCATAAAAAGGATGCCCTGGAGCTGGAGAGAGCACAAAGAAAAGCCACAAAAATTATAAGGGGTATGGAAGGTCTGAGTTATAAAGAAAGATTAAAACGACTAGATTTATTTAGTCTGGAAAATAGACAACAAAGAGGGGACATGATTAAATTATACATGTATAGATATGGGAATGGTCCATACAAAAAATATAGTGAAAAGTTTTTCCAGATCACATCTAAAGACAAGGGGAAACGGTCTCTGTCTGAAGAAAAAAAGATTTAATCACCTGAGGCGACAGGGCTTTTTTACTATGAGAACTGTCAATCTGTGGAATAGTCTGGCTTAGGCGCTCATCACAGTAGGGACAACAGAGAGCTTCAAGAAGGGTCTAGATGCCTTTTTACACCTAAATAACATTGATGGTTATGTTATATAGAATATAATATATAGAATTGTTTCCCCTAAATCCCGTCCTCATCCAATCCTTTCCCTTCATTGGTTGAACTTGATGGACATGTGTCTTTTTTCAACCATATAAATTATAATACTATGATACCATGATTGTTGCAGTGCAGGTGGAGCTGAGCAAATTTTTACATATAATTCTATTTGCAGCCACATTGCTATAAACCAGGAGGAGCTGAACAGATTGTACATAGAGTCCTATTGTCAGATAGTATGTTATAGAACTGGATTATGTGAGCAGATGGTACATAATGCTTTATTTACAGACAGCCTGTGCCTGTATTTTCATGTTTCTTCATGGGCAAATGTTCAGTTTACCTGTTATTTTAATATTTACTCCTTCTATGTTTGCTCTTGTCATGGGGCAGCATCATCAGTGAATGATAGCTACAGCACAGATGTAGCCAGGTTTAACTTGACAGCTAACAAACAACTACCTAACTTATAACCCACTGTATCAGAGCTTGCCAGGTTAAATAGAAATTCCCTGGAGGGGCCAAGGCAGGGGTCAGAGACATAGAAAATTAGCCTGATAAAGTTCCTCATTCCCAAGGCTTCCAGCGACTTTGTTAAAGCTACTAGTTGGGCCGAAAGTGTCAGCAGTCATATGACCATAAAATGTCAGTTGGGCAGCATCTATTAAAGGGGTTGTGCGAGACAAATAAAAAATACATAAAGTTGTACCTTCCTCTGCGGTCCTTCCCAGCGCCACCATCTCTTGGTCCGCAAACCAACAGCTTTAAAGAGCTACTGACTAGTCGAGTTGGCAGGCCATGCCGACCAGACACCATTCCCAGTACTTTAATCTAGTGATTTAGAAATTATATGTTCTGGCAGGGAGACTTGCTCATATATCCAGACACTGGAAATCTTCTTATATTTGTTATCCACAGACTTCTTCCTTCTAATATCAACTTTTAACATTATGCTAATGAGCCAGAAGGGCTCTGGGGTTGTTACCAGAACTCCCCTCCGTCTTCACAGGCCCCTTTCCACTGAGACATGCTCTTGCACGGGAAAGAGGCCATGGATAACAGACATAAGAAGGTTACCACAGTCAGGTAGCATAGATCAAGGCAACCTTTAAAGGAAACCTGACATCAAGGAGGTCACTTTATCTGAAGACAGGTTTCATTATCGTATGGCAAGTTCATTTCAAAACTGCCTTTGTCAGCATAAATCCAGTGCTATTTATGGGTAAATCTCTTTGCTAAAGATAGGTTTTTAATTTCCCTGGTGAGGGATGCATAGGTTAGCCGGTCTCTATCAGGAGTTGGCGGGGGGCGTGGCCTGAAGCTGAGGAGTATGGAAGCATAGCTCTGAGCTCCACTGACTTAGAAAACAGCTTTTCCATTTTAAAGAGCAACTGATGGTTAAAATTTCCACTTCAAATGTAAAAGGGCTCAATAGCCCACTTAAGAGATCACTAATGTGGAGAGAGTATCAAACACTTAAATGTGACATTCTCTGTGTCCAAGAATCCCATCTTAAGGTAGATGATTTCTATAGCACAACCATTTTCCACATATTTTTATGCTCCAGGCGATGGGAAAAGAAGAGGGTTTTTATTGCTGTTTAGGATACTCTTGCTTTCCAACTAGTCAAATATCTACCCGATCCTAGAAGTCGCTACGTTACCCTACAATGCTTTATTAACAACGTGCAGTATACCATCACCAACCCTTATGCCCCTAACACCAAGCAGAACAAATTTGCACAATATATTATTGATAAAACTCTCTCCAATAGATATGGTGCAGTACTAGTGGGCTCCGATCGTGGGTGTTTAACCCGTTAAATGCCTTCCAGGGGCCTTTCCCCCATGATCGGCCCTCTTGCTGTCTTTCGGCGGTGCCGATCATTACAATGGCAGTCTTAGGGTTCGATGCTTGAAAGATGGCGTGTCTGACGTCATCTTAAAGGCACAGTGTCAGCCTATGCAAATGCATAGGCTGACACTGCTAATACCCTGCAATACATAAGTATTGCAGGGTATTATCATGAACAAGCAATCAGATGATTGCTTGTTCATGTCCCATGGTGGAAGTAATAAAACAAGTAAAAAATGTTATGATTGCTTGCTCATGTCCCATGGTGGAAGTAATAAAACAAGTAAAAAATTTTATGATTGCTTGTTCATGTCCCATGGTGGAAGTAATAAAAACTGTAAAAAAATGTTTTTCAATTAAAATTTGACTAACAAAGTAATAAAAATGCCCATAAGCCCCAAAACACATAAAAATACCTATAATGCACAAAAATGTCTAAATCATAACACAAACCCCACATATATAGTATCACCATGTCCGTAACAACCCGTAGATTAAAAGTAAATAATTATTGAACCCGCATGATGAAGGCCGTAAAAATAAACAGTTTAAAATCCTCCAAAAATTATGATTTTTACTTATTTAATACCACAAAAAATGCAATAAAAAGTAATAAGTAAAAAAATATGTACTCCAAAAAGGATACTGTTGCAAAGCACAACATGCCCCGCAAAAAACAAGCCATTAACCACCTCTATAGCCAAAAAAGTAAAAATGTTATGCCATTCAGAAGACGGCAATGCAAAAATGATAGATTTTTCCCCCCATTTTATGGGGGGTTTTATGTGGAAAATTTAGTAAAACATAAGAAAAAATATTCATGTATTATAATAACCAATAGAATAAAGATGAACTCCAACAAAAAAAAAAAGTTTAAATTACAATACAGAATTGATGCCCCCCCCCTTCCTCAACAAAATGTTAATACATTTTCAACAATAGGGGATACCAACCCCAAAATGGTAACACTGGAAAAAGCATCTCATTACGCAAATAAAATGGCATCACATGGCCCCAAATCACGGCCACATGTGGGGGGGTCTCTGTACTAGGGAGAAATTGCATAACAAATTGTAAGATGGGTTTTCTCTTTTTGTCTTTTGGAAATGTGTAAATTTTAGGGCTAAATGAACGTATTACCTACAAAATTTTACCATTTTATATTTCACCTCCATTTTCATTTAATTAATATGAAGATCTCAAGGGGTTAACAATCTTCCTAAAAGCTGGTTGATTATATAGGGGTTTTTTAATGCTAAATATTTAAAATTTCATTCAAAACAATAATTATCCCTAAAATAGAAAATTCTGAAAATACTGAAAATCAATATTCGATCTGTAAGCCGCGTGACATGAAAATAAATTATCCAGATTCAAAAATTATGAAAACGGAAAGTAGTCATACGGGAAATGATATTCAGCTTATTTAAGTGGTAAATCTATCTGCCTGAAGACGCAACAATTTAGAATTTTGGAAATTCTTCATTTTTTCTTTCTTTTTGTAAATAACTGCAAAGCTCATCAGCCAAAACTTACCACTAAAATGAGGTACAACATGTGAGGAAAAAACTATCTCAGAATCTCTTTGATAAATAACAGTTTTTCAAAAGCGACACATATCAGAATACAAAAAAATGGGGCTGGACCTTAAGCTATAAACTGGCTATGTCCTTTGTATTTATTGGTTTAGTTATTGCAACTATTATCTACCTTAGCTCTTAGTGTCCTTGCTCTATAACTTTGTTGCTGAATGGCTTTGTTCATAAAGGCTTCCACTTTTCAATAATACCACTCGTAGTTCACTGGAGAATATCTGTTATGTTCCATTGATACCTCCTCCCCTCCACCTCACTCATTCCCTTATTTCTGCCTCTACCCTGCTCACTCCTCCAACATAACTCAGCTCACCTCCGCAAGGGATGAGTGAGTGAGAGGGGAGGAGGCATCAACGAGAATGAGACATGCGCTTTGGAGCTCCCCCCCCCCCACACACACACACACCCCAGGGACTCACCACACAGGAAACCAGGTAATAAAAAGTTTTATAAAGCAGCACATGATCATGAAATTTTTAAAATCAACATTGCCTAGGCTACTGGAACCTGTCATCATGTAAAAATGACCTTCCTTTCAAACTTCCCTTTAAAATCAAATAAAAATGATAAGGTAGATTTATCAGGGCTTCTACGCCAATTTTCAGTCATACAAGTCCTGAAATAATTATTTAATCCTTAACGCCAAGTCCACGTCACCCGGTGGCTGTCCTACACTACAGCCAGCAAAGTTACATGAACCAGGGTGGTGGTGACTTAAACTCCACTGCAGCCGCTCTGCCAAATACATCAGGAGAACATAACCTCCTAATTTATCTGGCAGCACATTGTCACATGATAAATGCCCAAAATTGTTCCTTTAGCTACATCAATTATCTTGGATACATAAAAGCCAATCATATGGTATTTTTAGTATCCTCTGTATTACTGCTGAGAGTCTATACATGAAAAAGTGGGTAACACATACGCTTCAAGTGTAATGTGTCCCAGTTTCGCCATTTAAAATATTTGATTGGATAAACGAATGTATTATTAAAGGAAATATTTCTTTCTGTGTCACTTACTATTAATGTTATCCTTCAATGATTGTATACAACAATAGTGAGGCAGTACTCTGAAGACTGAAAATCCAATAAGGTCCATCAATTCATAATGCTAAGTACATTTTCATCTTTATGCCAGTTCTATTGGCTATGAAAGAAAGGGAGGTTGCCAAAAGTCGGAAGCTCAGTCTTCTGTATAACACTTGTTCTGAAGAATTGCTGCTCTGCTAATATTCACACAACTGAAGATTGAGCTGTAGTAGCCTTGCACTGGAATCATTCCTACACATGGTACTTGGGGAATGGAGGATATGTCCCTTCTGTGATTTCAGGACCCTTGAAAGACCTTCAAAGGTCCTAAAATGGCTCTTGTGTACATGTGTATTGAGAGCAGAAACAGGTGTACAGGGATTTCATGGGTGAGGGTCAGGGGCGTCGCTAGGTCAAAAGATCCGGGGCCCGTGCCCCGGATCTTTTGGCCGGTGCCCCGGATCTCCCTGGGTCAGCAGGACATCAGCCCCGCTGCCCGATCATCATCACCTCTCTCTTCACGATACAGAAAACAGAGTTCACTGCTTTCCCTGCAGGACCTGCGATGATGTCACGATCACATGACCTGCAAGGGGAAGCAGTGCATGGAGCTGCATGAGTGAGGTGAGAGGGAGAACATAGGAAGATCTACATGGGCACATTACAGGAGGATCTACATGGGCACATTACAGGAGGATCTGTATGGGCACATTACAGGGAGATCTGTGTGGGCACATTACAGGGAGATCTGTGTGGGGCACATTACAGGGGGATCTGTGTGGGGCACATTACAGGGGGATCTGTGTGGGCACATTACAGGAGGATCTGTGTGGGCACATTACAGGGGGATCTGTGTGGGCACATTACAGGGAGATCTGTGTGGGGCACATTACAGGGAGATCTGTGTGGGGCACATTGCAGGGGGATCTGTGTGGGGCACATTGCAGGGGGATCTGTGTCGGCACAATACAGGGGGATCTGTGTGGGCACATTACAGGGGGATCTGTGTGGGGCACATTACAGGGGAATCTGTGTGGGGCACATTGCAGGGAGATCTGTATGTGGGGCACATTACAGGGGGATCTGTGTGGGGCACATTACAGGGGGATCTGTGTGGGGCACATTACAGGAGGATCTGTGTGGGCACATTACAGGGAGATCTGTGTGGGGCACATTACAGGGAGATCTGTGTGGGGCACATTACAGGGAGATCTGTGTGGGGCACATTACAGGGGGATCTGTGTGGGGCACATTACAGGGGGATCTGTGTGGGCACATTACAGGAGGATCTGTGTGGGCACATTACAGGGGGATCTGTGTCGGCACAATACAGGGGGATCTGTGTCGGCACATTACAGGGGGATCTGTGTCTGCACATTACAGGGGGATCTGTGTGGGGCACATTACAGGGGAATCTGTGTGGGGCACATTACAGGGGAATCTGTGTGTGGGCACATTACAGGGAGATCTGTATGTGGGGCACATTACAGGGGGATCTGTGTGGGGCACATTACAGGAGGATCTGTGTGGGCACATTACAGGGAGATCTGTGTGGGGCACATTACAGGGAGATCTGTGTGGGGCACATTACAGGGGGATCTGTGTGGGCACATTACAGGAGGATCTGTGTGGGCACATTACAGGGGGATCTGTGTGGGCACAATACAGGGGGATCTGTGTGGGCACATTACAGGGGGATCTGTGTGGGCACATTACAGGGGGATCTGTGTGGGGCACATTACAGGGGAATCTGTGTGGGGCACATTACAGGGGAATCTGTGTGTGGGCACATTACAGGGAGATCTGTATGTGGGGCACATTACAGGGGGATCTGTGTGGGGCACATTACAGGGGGATCTGTGTGGGGCACATTACAGGAGGATCTGTGTGGGCACATTACAGGAGGATCTGTGTGGGCACATTACAGGGAGATCTGTGTGGGGCACATTACAAGGGGATCTGTGTGGGGCACATTACAGGGGGATCTGTGTGTGGGGTACATTACAGGGGGATCTGTGTGTGGGGCACATTACAGGGCGATCTGTGTGGGGCACATTACAGGAGGATCTTTGTGGGCACATTACAGGGGGATCTGTGTGGGGCACATTACATGGGGATCTGTGTGGGCACATTACTGGGGGACATTACACGGGGATGTGCGTGGGGAACATTACAGGGGGGCTGTGAGAAAGGCACATTACAGGTGGATCTGTGTGGGGTACATTACAGGAGGATCTGTATGGGCACATTACAGGGGGATCTGTATGGGGCACATACCTTGGGGATCTGTGTGGCCAAATTACAGGGGGATCTGTGTGGGGCACATTACAGGGAGATCTGTGTGTGGGGCACATTACAGGGAGATCTGTGGGGCACATTACAGGGGGATCTTTGTGGGGCACATTACAGGGGATCTGTGTGTGGGGCACATTACAGGGGGATTTGTGTGGGGAACATTACAGGGGGATCTGTGTGGCCACATTGCTGGGAGATCTTTGTGTGGGGCACATTACAGGGAGATCTGTATGTGGGGCACATTACAGGGGGATCTGTGGGGAGCACATTACTGGGGGACATTACACGGGGATGAGTGTAGGGAACATTACAGGGGGGCTGTGTGGAAGGCACATTGCAGGGGGGCTGTGTTGGGGGCACATTACTGAGGGAGATTACAAGGGGGACCTTACTGGATGGATGTGTGTGGGACATTACAGAGGGGATGTGTGGGTGACATTACTGGGGGATGAGTGGGTGACATTACTGGGGGATGAGTGGGTGACTTTACTTGGGGGGGGTGTGGGGGACATTACTGGGGGCTATGTGAGGACATTACTGGGGGGATGTGGGGACATTCCTTGGGGTGTGTTCACTTGTTAAAATAACAAAACTGCATCTAAAACCACCTCAAAACTAATTGTGATGTAACAAGAAGGGATTTCTCTTGTGGTTTATGTAGCCGTGTAGCCCCCTCAGTAAAGTTGTTATTGGCACAACCAAATGTGAGGAGGTTATATACAGTAGGGGGCATTACTGAAAGTCTGATACAAATGCATTGGGGCCCGTGCCCCGGATCTTTTTCCACCCTAGCAACACCCCTGGTGAGGGTCCTTCTCAGTATAAAATTTGTTGGGTGGTTTTGGTGGCCATGGTCCCCAGGCTACCACCCAAACTGCCTATATTATAATCTACTGCTGTAGCCACTATGCACTGGACAGGACCTTCTGATTGTGGATTCATCCTCTATTTACCATCTGACAAAAAACCTGAAAAGGGTTGTCTCATGGATTCAATTACTAATAATTTCTACTATTTGTAATTTTAAAGAAACTAAAAATCTTGAGATCACCCGATATGGCAAGTATAAGTTTTAATTAGCATCCCTTGCAGTTACCTCTCATGTCCATGAGGAAAGGCTATACAGGTCAGGCATGCTTAGTAGAGTGCACAATTTGTTTGGATTTATTCTGCCATTGTTCCTTGTTCCAGGTTCCTTTAACCTGGCTTTTCTATTGTCCTGAAACCCTATTAAGCTTTGTACAGAGAAGCTAGAAAAACCTAATTCACTGTTCTACAAAAGACGCGAGAATTGATTTCATATACTAGTACGTTCCTGTATGTTCCTGTTTACCTCACAGGATACTGTGCTTGAAACCGGGAACTGTCTGATGAGCTGGTTTCCCTAACATCGCATATGATGGCAGTTTTCTACAAGCTCCATAAAGCCAACCCCGAAGTTAGGGCCCAACTCTTTAAAAAAGTAAAAAAAATTCATATACATACTATAAATTAAATATTCAGAGAGCAAGGGTTAATAGTGATGGATTCTTTGTCGCTGTCGCCATGTCATGTGACTGTCTTGCCATAACATAAAAACATTCTGTGACTTGTCCGCACAATGAATGTGGCTGAGCTCCATATGGCACATTTGGCTGAAACTTTCTATAGGCATTAGGTATTTGGCACAGGACTTTGGGCAAGTAACTATTGATGTCTCTGTTTTTGGATCAATATTTGCATTTTTAGGTGGCAGTTTAAGGTAGATGAGGGCATAAACAAATTTTCCCCAGTAGTTTCCCTCTTCATTTGTTTTATTATCATCATTTTTTCTCTTACAGAGTAGTGGCACATGTTCTATGCACTGGACAGTGTCGCCTCTGTTGGAATTTTATATTAATTTTAAAAAAAGGATCTATTACTAGTATAATAATTAAAAAAATACAATAGAGAATCCAAAAAAACTTAAAGGTTATGTATAAAGTGTTCAGTAGACTGCAACACTTGTTTTGTAACAGATCCATTTATTTGTTGCCTGCCATGATGTTGCCAATTTCTCCCTTTCTGGCAAACACAATTCATGAAGTCTCCCCATCTTTCCAGAAAAGAGAATTTGTATTTACTGATTGTGAGTCCCCCTGCCTGCCCCCTGCTGCAGAAACATGGTAGTGATGCCGGTGGTGGTCATAGAACTATATCATTATTTTGTTTCCTTAACCTTCACTAGTATATTTTTATCTGAATTGTCTTCCATTAAAATGTATTATCGGTAAATGAAATAAATGAAGTTTTACTAATGTGCAAAATCCTTTTCTGACTACCCGCCTGTTTAAGATGGAATTCCTAGCAGATGCTGCCATCATGTGGTAGACTGCACAAGTACCATTTACTTTTTATATGTTCCAAAGCTTTCAACTGTAAGTGTTGTCCCGTGTTGACTATTTTTTTTCACAAAGATTCAAATAAAAGACTTGTGCCCAAAGCCCCCAACACCTCAGGGGCTCCACCTGTGCAGATCATGAAAGCATGAATCAATATTTAACACTGGATGTTCAAATTAACTAAACAGTTTGCATCTCCTTTATCGCATCTCTGAACTCTGAAAATATAAAAGTCGTGAGGAACAAAGATTTTGTAACTGGTGTAAGGAAAGCACCTACACTGCAAATCAACACACAATTTCCTAAATCTCAAGCTCTATGCGTAGTTCTACCTGAATATAGACAACCATGAGTAAAATTGCAGTATTGTAACCTTATTTCCTAAATTGTATACAGGCGGTCCCCTACTTAAGGGCACCAAACTTACAGACTACCCCTAGTTACAGACAGACCCCTCTGCCAACTGTGACCTCTGGTGAAGCTCTCTAGATACTTTCCTTTCGTCTCAGGCTGCAATGATCAGCTGTAAGGTGTCTGTAATGAACTTTTATTGATAATCCTTGGCCCCATTACAGCACAAAATTTAGAAAAACCAATTGTCACTGGGACAAAAACATTTTTTGTCTGGCGCCACAATTATAAAATATACAGTTCTAACTTACATACAAATTGTAACCCGAGGACTGCCTGTATATTCTAAAGCACAGAATAAAAATGTAAATGATATAATTTAACACTGATCAAAATTAGAGAACACTTTTAGATACCTGAAAGTTATTGGTGTTATTCGGGCATCTGGTGATAATTTCCTTAACACCTTAAGGACCAGGCCCTATTTTGTTTTTGAGTTTTCATTTTTTGCATTTGTGCTTTGCTTTTGTGGGCTTGGATTTTACTGCTTTCACTGTGCGCCCCAAATGACATGTCTTCTTTATTCTTTGGGTTATACAATCACAGGGATACCACATTTATATAGGTTTTATAATGTTTTCATACAGTTACAAAAATTAAATCCTCCTGTACAAAACAATTCTTCATTTTGCTATCTTCTGGCGCTAATAACTTTTTCATACTTCTGTGTACGGAGATGTAATTGGAGTTATTTTTTTGCGACTTGAGATGACGTTTTCAATGCTGCCATTTTGAGGACTGTACAGCTTTTTGATCACTTTTGATCACTTTTTTTTGCTTTTTGATGTTGCACTTTTGACTTTGGCCGCTATTTTATGGGAATAACAGTTATTATATTTTGATAGATCAGACAGAACTGTATTATCTATGGAGGTAATTCTGCATAGTCTGAATTTGTCCTCCTCCTTTCAACTGTATTGGTGACCTCAAGGGGCCAGTACGATTGAAAGATGTGGAAAAACAGGTAGCAATAAGTTACTACCGTATATATTCGAGTATAACCCGAGACCCCTAATTTTACCACCAAAACCTGAGAAAACCTATTGACTCGAGCATAAGCTGAGGGTGTAGTATACAGCCAGCCAGCCCCATGTAGTATACAGCCAGCCAGCCCCCATGTAGTACACAGCCAGCCTCCATGTAGTATACAGCCAGCCCCCTGTAGTATACAGCCATCTCCCTGTAGTATACAGCCAGCCCACTGTAGTATACAGCCAGCCAGCCCCCCTGTATGCCAAGCACTCACTCACAATGCCCGACGCGGCTCCCAATCCTCAGCGCTGCTCCTCTTCTTTCTTCTCTTTGCTGTAATAGCTGGTAGAGTCACATCCATGCAATTTGCCGATCGGCGCACACTATGATGTGGCGTTGTCATCATAGCGACACCACCACATCAGAGTGTGCGCCAGCCCGCAGATTGCATGGATGCGACTCTGCTGGCTAGAGAAGAAAGAGAAGAAATAGAGAAGAAAGAAGAGAGAAGAGGAGCCGCCGGGAGTCATGCAAAGGATCGGGAGCCGCTCCAAAGAGTTTATTTTTTAAATGAACTGATGTATAAGCCAATGTGCGGTTTTGCATTACATTTTTTTTGTGCTTAAAAACTCGACTTTTTCACTTTTCATTGCATTTTTTGTGGATGAAATAGGTAAAAATCATAATTTTTTGGTGGGTTTTAATTGTTTTTTATGGTGCAGGTTCAATAATAATATTTTTAATTCTACGAGTCATTATGAATGCGTTGATTCTATATGTAGGGTTTGTTTTGTGATTTTGACTTTTTCACATTATATTTCTTTTTATGTTAATGAGGCTTAGGGGCATTTTTAGTAATTTATTAATTTATTTTATTTAGGATCTTTTTAAAACATTTTTATTAATTCCACCATGGGACATGAAATAGCAAATCATCTGATTGCTTCTTCATGATATTGCCCTGCAATACCAATGCATTGTAGGGTATTAGCTTATGCATACTGTAGACTGACACTGTGCCTTTAAGATCATGTCACAGACGGGATCTTACAGGCACTGCTTGCGAACAGCCCTGGGGTCCTGATCGGACCTCAGGGCTATCATTGAAATGATAGGAGCCCCCAGAAGATGGCGTGGAGGGCTCATTATGGGGGAGAGACCTCGAGCAGGAAATTTAAATGGTCTCGTTGACTGTGGCATTTAACAGGTTGACAGTGGTGTAACTAGAAGAGGCTGTGCCCCATTAAATATTTGTGAATTGGGCACCCCTTCTCCACTTAAAAAATATACATGGTATACACTCCTATGAAAACAGATTAATATACTTATATATACAGTATATAAACATACAGTATAAACATACATACAGTATATACTCACCAGATATAAATACATATAGCATATACACAAATACATACAGTACCATGTACACCCATATAGCATATACACATAACATATACAGCAAATACACACATACATACAATAGCATATACAGACATACAGCATATACACACACATACATTATATACACACACATAGATTCTAAACACAAACATACAGCATACACCCAATAACCCAGATGTCGGGGCCCCCTCACACTGTGGGCTCAACGGCGTCCACTATGGCTGTTACCACTGTAGTTACACCCCTACATTTTAAACACCCACGATCGGAGCTCGCTCTGATTTCGTGCTGAACCGCCATCAGCTCAGTGCCAAATATGTTGGACTCTGAACATTAAGAGGTTAATTGACACAGTGCAAAGTGTGCTTCGGGGCGCAAATCATGGGGATGGCAAATTGAGCTATGATAAGTCATGGCTGGGAGAAGTCACAATAACATACTCTACCTGATGGAGAAGGATTTGCTGTTGTGATATATTTGATATATGTATGTGTGCTGTATATTAATTGCTGGTAAATATTTGTATGTGCAGCATAGTTACTTGTCAGGCTAGCGGGTGTGGATCCTCTGGACCACTGCAGACGGAGACACAAGCGGTACCCGGTTTTCACCAGAGCCCGCCGCAAGGCGGGTTAGACAAGCTGCGGTGTGGTACCACCAGGTCATTCCTCAGACGTGACTTGTCTGCAGTGGCGGCCAAGGTCGAGGTACAGAGACGGCAGACAATCTCGAGGTCAAAGTCCAGGCACAGGGTCAGGGCAGGCGTCAGAGATGCAATGTCAGAGTCCGATCCGGGGTCAGCAACAAGAGGTCCAAGCAGATGGGTACGGGAACACAGCACACAGGACAGCAGCACGGAGGAACACTGGTACACAGGAACATGGAGGAGCTTAGGTAACACAGGAACACGGAGGGACTCAGGAACGCTGGAGACACAAGAGGCACAGGAACACAGGAGGAACAGGAACGCAGGAGACACAGGAGGAACAGGAACGCAGGAGACACAGGAACGCAGGTAAATTGCAGGAAACACTTGTACGCAGCTAACTCGCAGAAGAGCTTTCTCTCAGGCTGTTAGGCACAAAGACCCGGCAAGGCAGTAATGAAGGTGTTGGATTTTTAAAGGGGGAGTGATCAGCCAGTGAACCAAGTAGCGGTGCACTGGCCCTTTAAATTTCCTGAAGGTACCGCACGCGCCCTAGGAGACGGGGACAATCGCAGCCAGAACTTAGCTGCAAGTCAGTAATGGGGAGAGGTGAGCTGTGCTGGTGCCACACCTGCGGGCCCCGGGGAGCACGGGTGAGCCCGCGACCCGAGATATGGGTCGCGGGACCACCCGTGACATTACTGAGGGTATCTAAAATATGTTCTAAGTCACACCACTGTGTTCTACATACAGTGTGGTTTAACACATACACCAGAAATGAAACATTTTATATATAATGAAACAATTTTATATTGGAATCTACCATATATTGTATTGTATTGTTGGTAATTATATAAGTAATATGTCTGGAAAGTTAATTCAATTGGAGGATTTTTGTCAGGGTTTGGAGTCTGCGGACCATCTGGACCACCGCGGGAGAAGGTAGTAGTCGACACCTGGAATCGGAGTCTAAGTGGCACCTGGTTTTCACTGGAGCCTGCTGCAAAGCAGGATGGTCTTGCTGTGGCAGGGTGCCACCTGGTCGTTCCACAGGTGCGACTAGCCCGCGTTGGTAGCCAAGGTAATAATGCAGGAGACAGCGGGAGAACAGCACAGGAAGGCACAGTAGGACTCACCTCAGGAAACACAGGAGCTGGCACACGGATCACGAACACAGCAACGGACTGGCACATGGATCAGGAACAAAGCAACTGACTGGCACACGGTTCAGGAGTGGCACATGGGACAGCAGGATACGCAGGATACACAGGATACACAGGAATGCAGGATACACAGGAGGGCTTTCTCTGCAGGGAATGGCTTGAAGATGTGGGGAATGATGGGAGCCGCCAGATTAAATGCATTCCCGGAAGTGGCCAGTGCCAATCACCTGTGCGCTGGCCCTTTAAATCTTGAAGTACCGCCGTGCGCGCCCTACTCCGGACAAGAGCGTGAAGAGGTAAGTCCACGGCAGCGGGAGCTGGATCACGGCAGCAGAGAGGTCCATGGGTGCACCCGCTTTCCGCGGTATGGATCACGGGGGTTCCCGTGATAGTATCCCCCTACCCCCTTCAGCCTCCCCCTCTTCTTCTTGGTCCCAAGAAACCTCTGGAGGAGAATCTGACTCAAAATGTTCTCTTCGGGCTGCCAGGATCTCTCCTCAGGCCCGAACGCTTTCCAGTCTACAAGAAAAAACTGCTTACCCCTCACGATCTGCATGTCCAGAAACTCCTTAACCTCATAGACATCTGGGGAATTCGCCTCCGGAGCAGGAGGAGGAAATTGCTGAGAGAAGCGGTTCAAGACGACTGGTTTCATGAAGGAGACATGGAAAGAGTTCGGGATGCGCATAGATGGAGGAAGGTGGAGCTTGTAGGCCACTTGATTGATGCACTTAATTACCTCAAAGGGACCAAGGAACCGGGGACCAAGTTTGTAGCTGGGTATCTTAAGCCGGACGTTTCTGGAGGATAGCCAAACTTTGTCACCAGGAGAGAAGACAGGAGAAGCTCAACATTTCTTATCAGCCTGGGTCTTGGTACGGTCTGTAGCTCGTAGAAGTGACTGGCGGGTCTGGTCCCTAATAGATTTGAGGTCCTGCTCCTGATCCTCTACCGCAGGGACATCAGAGGGAGTGGACAGTGGAAGAGGAGGGGGCGAGGAATACGTCCATAGATCACAAAGAATGGAGCCGAGCCAGTAGACCCCGAGTGCAGGGAATTGTAGGAGAACTCAGCCCAAGGTAATAGGTCAGCCCAGTTGTCTTGACGGGCTGAGACAAAGTGGCGGAGGTAGCAGCTCAAAATCTGGTTTACCCTCTCTACTTGACCATTCGACTGATGGTGGTAGGCAGAAGAAAAGTCAAAGTTGATCTGCAGCTGGTGGCATAGGGAACGCCAGAATTTTGACATAAACTGGACTCCTCTGTCGGACACAATGGGGCAGATTTATCAAGTGTCTGAAAGTCAGAATATTTCTAGTTACCCATGGCAACCAATCACAGCTCCCCTTTAAAATAATCATGAGCGCTGGTAAAATGAAAGCTGAGCCGTGATTGGTTTCCATGGGCAACTAGAAATATTCTGACTTTCAGACACTTGATAAATCTGCCCCAATGTGTAGCGGAAGACCATGCCGGAAGATATGATTGAAGAACAAACTGGCAAGCCATGGGGAAATGGAAGACCTGGAAGGAGAACAAAATGGGACATATTTGAAAACCGGTCTGTCACCACCCAGATGACTGCCCGAGGAGCCAGGCAGATCGGTGACAAAATCCATTGCCACGAGGGACCACGGGCGACTGTGTTTCGGTAACGGTAGTAACAGTCCAGCCAGTTTGAGGCAAGAGCCTTTGTTGCGGGCACAGGAGGAGCAGGATTCCACAAACTCCTGAACATCTTTGACCAGGTCTTGCACCCAGTAGCGGGAGATGAGGGCCACAGTCTGTTGCACCCCAGGGTGCTCAGCCACACAAGGAGAATGTCCCCAAGACAAAATACTCTTCCGGAGAGCAGGTCTTACATATGTCTTGCCAGGAGGTAGCTGCCGAAGATCCCCCGGAGCTACAATAACAAGCTGGTCAGGAGAAATTATGTGCTGGGGAGCCGTTTCTTCTCCAACAACATCCGAAGCACGGGTCAGGGCATCAGCCTTGACATTCTTGTCAGTTGGACAAAATGGATCAGCAGGTCGAAACGGGAAAAGAGCAATGACCACCAGGCTTGCCTGGAATGCAGGCGCTGGGCTGTCTAGAGGTACAGCAAGTTCTTGTGGTCAGTGTACATACTAAAGGGATGGAGAACACCCTCCAGAAGATATCGCCATTCTTCCAGAGCAAGTTTGATGGCCAACATCTCTCTCTCTCCAATCAAATAATTTCTTTCAGAGAAAAGGTCTTGGAAAAGAAGTCGCAAGTGGAAATTCGGCCCTTGGGCCCTTTCTGGGTGAGCACCGCTCTAGCTCCTATGGAGGACGCATCCACTTCAAGATGAAATAGTTTGTTCATCAGGCCTAGTGAGTACTGGACCCGAGGCAAAAGCGGATTTCAACTTGGAGAAGGCCTCTTCAGCTGTAGGAGACCAGGCACGTGGATTGGCACCCTTCTTGGTAAGTGCAACGATGGGAGACACCGGAGTGGAGAAATGCAGAATAAACTGTCGGTAATAGTTCGCAAAACCTAGGAACCTCTGTATGGCTCGGAGGCCTTCTGGGCATGGCCACTGAAGAACTGCAGACAGTTTCACAGGGTCTATCTGGAGGCCTCTGTCAGAAATTATATAACTCAGGAAGGCTGTGCTGGTGAAACTTGCATTTTTCCAGCTTGGCGTAGGGATGAAGTCGATCAAGAACTTGATGTACGTGTGTCTGGTGGGATTCAAGGTCTGGAGAGTACACCAA
Organism: Engystomops pustulosus; assembly: GCF_040894005.1. NCBI lineage: Eukaryota > Metazoa > Chordata > Amphibia > Anura > Leptodactylidae > Engystomops > Engystomops pustulosus. The sequence continues at coordinate 53,784,818 of NC_092420.1, read as the reverse complement.
GATGTCATCCAGGTAGACGACACACATAAAGAGAAGGTCCCAGAAAATGTCATTAACAAATTCCTGAAATAGAGCAGGGGCATTACACAGTCCAAAGGGCATTACTAAATATCAAAATGCCCGTCATTGGTATAAAATGTTGTCTTCCACTTGTCACTTTTGCGGATCCGGATGAGATTGTAAGCACCCTAGTAAGCTTGGAGAACACCCTAGAACCATGTAGGCGATCAAAGAGTTCAATCACCTGTGCGCTGAACTTTTAAATCTTGAAGTACCGCCGTGTGCACGCCCTAGTCTTATATAACTGAGGAAGTCAAATTTATCTACCAGGTTTCCTATATGGCAATACAACATGCTGAATTTGTGGTGATATCATCAATGTAAAATGTGTAATACAGAGATGAGTGGCTGTACACAATGTATAATGTTTTTTTCATTTGCACAAAGCCACAAGATGTAATTACTATTCTCCGGCCGCTTTATGACAGCAGATGATATGGAGTCTTCTGATTAGATTACATTCCAGCAGAAGTTCTACTGGGTTGTCTCAAGAATCCCATGAGAGCCCAAGTACAGTATGTCCAAGTGAATTGGCTGTTTTAAGACCTCTGTCCAGATTATAATACATCTCCCGGACGCCGGGAAAAAGAAGATTAAAACTGATCAATATCTGGGATCATTAAAAGAAAAATGTGCGAGTTCGATAAATCTGTGTCATCCATATATCTCACTGCCAGCTCATTCTAGTAAAACTGTGACCCTTCATGGAAAAGTAGGAAGCGATCATTAACTGTTTCCCTGCCAGCATTGCACGCAGGCTTCAACAAATTGTATTTTAAGAGTCCTCTGCCTTTTTGAAACAAGATGTAATTGATAAAGCTCAGCACTTAACAATGCACATTGACAGCAGCTGCATTTTAAAGGCATCAAGTGGCCGATCTTTGTGGACAGGAAGTTTATGCTACTGCTATATAAATAACCAGTAATATCTGTACAATTACTGTAATGTACAAATGTTTTTTTCTCTTTCTTACTAAAAGGCATACAGATTAGAGGATATTAAAACAGATCTGCCCAAACAGAGCAGAATAAAATGTAGCAAACAATAGCAAGGCAGGCATAATCCAGGGACCAGTGGCTTAAAAGGGTTGGCTGCGTATAAAAAACATTAACGGGGTAACTGTTACTTACCCTGATAAAGTTTTCCATTCGCTGCCAGGAGCAATGGGTCACACGCCGAGCAGCAGGACTCGAGACCTCCTTTGATGTCCTTGGCAGAGGAGGTGCACATACAGTATTGACTGCATGGCCCCCTCCATCTACCGCAATTCAGCGGAGATGCCCAGAGGTCATGTGACCCACAGTTCCTGGTGGCGACTGCAAAACTTTATCAGAGTAAATATTATGGTGTCTTATACCTATGCGATTTTCTATAAGTGGTCAACCGCTGTTAATATCTTTTTACCTGGAATTCTGCTCTAGTTACAGTCAGGGTCGGACTGGCCCAGCGGAGCACCGGTGCATCCCCGACATTGTTGGGGCCCCTCTTGTCACCATCACCAGGAAAGCAATCTTTTATTTTAAATTTAAAAAATGGCATTAACCACGCCCCCCCACTTCATCCAGGTTGGCAGTGGAGGATGTTGGAGCAGGCTCACAGAGAACACACTAGGTGTACTAGGTGATAGGTACAATTGCTTTCTTGTTCTTGCACCGCCAAACCCCTTTAATGATTAGGCCACTGTATATGTTAGTGGGTCAGTAGCTTAGGGTTAGTGGGGCTGGGTATAGTTGCTTTGGGTTAGTGGCCACTTTTAGGTTCCTGATGGTTGTGTTCACACACTGTTTTTGAAATTACATTTAGGAACACAATTTGGGGAGGAGTGTTTCCTGATTGCATGTGTACAATGCACATTCCAGGAAAATGCAGTTGCGATTGGGAGAATCTCCTCCGCACTGCGCTGGAATTACCTTCCTAAATGCAATTCAAGTGCAGAGTTTGAACACAGTCAGAGGCCGCATTCTGATTCAAATGCTTTGGGCAAAATGCATCAAACACTTCTGTGTTCTGCCAGTAGTAACATGTGTTTTGTCTTTTAACCTCTTCAGGACTCTGAAGGCCCTATTTTGTTTATGTGTTAGTTTTTTACTTCCCTCATTCCAGAAGCAATAACTTTTTTTATTTTTTACGTTTACGTGCAAGGGTTTGTTATCTGTGGGACAAAATGTACATTTTAGGAATGCCATTTAATATTCCATGCAATGTACTGGGAAAAAAAAGTGCAGTAAAACTGACAAAAAACACATTTGTGGCATTTTCTTGTGGGCTCTGTTTTAATGGGTTTTATTCTGCTATCCAAATGACATTTCCTTTTTTGGGGGGGTCGCTACGATCACAGGGATATCAAATTTATATAGGTTTTAGTAGATTTAAATGGGCATTTTGGGATGCAGCGATACCTATCATGATTATGATTTTTACTGTTTATTTTTATATGTACTCTAGAGAAAGGGGGGTTCTTTCAAATTTAACTTTTTTTTTACAATTTTGAAAACATTTTTTACCATTATTTCAGACCCTCCAGGGTACTGTTTGCTTATACTGTATACTGAAGTACTACTGTATTGCAGTGTATAGCAATATTACTGGTGATCTCTAATAGTCTCCCATCTGTTGTCTATTAGACTTCATTACACATGGCAAGCCTACAAGTCTCAATGAGACCATAGGCTGCCATGGGAACCAAACGCCTGCAAGCTATGGTGCCACGGGGGGCTGCAAGCAGCCATACAAGATGGCGATGCCCATAGAATGCTAAGTTAGGTGCTGCGGTCACTTTCAACCGTACAGGTTAACTGTAAGTAAGATTCGGGTGTCAGCTGTATTATGCAGCTGACACTTGCTGTGCATGGGGAGAGCTCAGCCTGTGAGCTTTATCCCTACACCCCCGCAGCACCAGAATATAATAGTATACCCTGGTGCATGAAGGGGTTGCCATGAGCAACTAGAACAGTTATGCTCTCAGATTTTTCTGGTAAATCTGCTCCAATGTGTTAAATACTGTACAACGTTATTTGCATGTTTTACACTTCCATTAGTAGTCTAGTATTCTTTCTGGCAAAAAGATAGGGTGGGCCCCAAAAGTATTTCCTCTGGTGGGCCCAAGGTACTCCAGTCCAGCCCTGGTTAAAATTAGTAGTATTCTGTTATCAACCAATGTTATCGCTTATAGTAGTGATAGAGCACATATACTTCCTCTACAGACCAGAGAGTGTCTACCATTGATGCAGTGCCTTACCTGTGAGTATAATGTTAATATTTTGCCTTGGCTAGGCTATAGAAATGAACTCCATCTCAAGTTCTGTGCTTTCGTTTTTTATGACTATTCTAGTTGCCAATCATAAAAAACACTACTTAATAAATGTTGACAACATTTAATTGTCATATGAAGCTACTACTTAGACAATTAAAGAGAAGCCGTCATGCAAAATAACCCCCCTAAACTAAATATATTTTCAGAAACTGCCATTAGAGAGCATTGCCTCTATCTCTTCATTGTCCCTCTACATGTCTGTAAACCTAAGCAATGAGGTCCTAAAGCTGTATGCAAATGACATGTGAAATGTCCAATGAAGCATTAGCATATTCAAGCTGTCCACCTTATTCATGAGTGGGAGGTACAGCCACACCCCTAGTGCTTGACTGACGGCCTGTATAATGATGTGAGGCTGTATAATGATGTGCTTCCTGGTGGTGGTGGCCACGCCCCCTGCAGCCTGTGTGTGCATGTGTGTGTGTTTAGGAGGGATACTGAAGCTCCAGGCAGCCATGTTACAGCAGAACATGTCAGATTCATGTGTAGCTGATGTCTGTGTCTCTGTGTATTAGGAGGATGCAGCATGTCAGCAGATGCAGCACACACACTAGCCATGCTTTACTATACATTACACACAGACATGAGCAGGGGGAGGAGAGGGGAGGGGTAACAGGGGTGACATCACTGCCTCTGACCATGTGACCAGCCTCATTTACATTATAAAGAATAGATGATTTTACAATGAATAATGTATGAAATAACTAGATAAAGGCTGGGATGGGATCCTTGTGAGCTGCTCCAACAGGTAGAGGTGACAGGACTAGTGGCAGAGACCTGATGACAGGTGTCCTTTAAGTAAGTTATAGTATTTTGGACATGTTCTCGAAAGTTAACCATAACAAAAATACTTAAAGGACACCTGTCAGCTAATAAAACAGGACTAGCTTTACATACAAATGAACAGGTGTCCCTAGCCCTCTAACATTACTGCTATTTTTAAAATCATTGAGGTAGAAGAACATACCGATAAGCCGGCACACTGTAGCACATAGTGGTCCGATCGGCAACCATATCTTGCAGTGGTCCGGCATATTCATGAGGTGGCCGTGCAGGGGGCAGCATCAAGCCTGGTGTCCACCAGCATCGCCAGCATCTAGCATGGGAGGAGCAGAGAGACAAAAGAGAGGGGAGTGCCTGAACCCCCTTATGAATAAACTGGACCGCTGTAAGATAAGGCCACAATGTGGCCGATCGGACCACTAAGTGCACAAACTGGCAGTGCTTATCGGTTTGTTCTGCTACCTCAATGATTTTGACAGTGGCATTAATGGAAGAGGGCTGGGGAAAGTTTTCTTGTTAGTATGTAAAACTAGTCTTTTTTTTTAGCTGACAGGTTCCCTTTAAGAGTGACACAAGACATGGGGCACTTGACCTGGATATGATCAGGAAAAGGTATGTATAGGTACTGTGGTGTCCTCCTATGATATTTGCCCCACAAGATTCTCAAGCACTCCAGGTATTGCAGCTGTCATTCAAAGAAAATAGCAATATGTAAATAACATAGCATTCTGACATTATATTTTCATGTATAAGGTTCCTATGACACAGTCTGGCAACATCTAATATTCCTGCATTTGTACTAGAAATGTAAGACATGTAGTTATTGATCTGTACACTAGGGTTTTATGAGCAGGTATCCTCAGGATCTGCATAGGTGACCACTATATCATCAGTGGACAGTGACAAGTTCTCTTGACCCTTTATAAACACAGATGTCATTTTAATTTGGCTGCAGCCATAAAGGCACAGTGTTTGACCCTCTACTGAACCCTTCAGCAAGTGACAGCTGACGGATTCTCATTTGCGAGGCATGTCACCCTAGAGGGATTACACTTATGATCATATTTATAAGTCACAGATACCTTGCTGCTGACAGGGCTACTATCTACAAGTCACATTTTCCATAATCTCACGCTGGGTTTGCTAAACAGAATATCTTCTCTTGTAGAACTTGCATGTAACTATTATTTTGCATTATTATTTCTGGGATTATCACAATTTATGGGAATTTATCAATTTTGGGGCAGGGTCCGTGTTTTTAGTGCACGAATATGCTATCATTTTCACTGAGGTTTCAGATTGTGGCTCAAGGCTTTAATGCGTTGGCGCAGGAATGAAAAGGTTTACAACTGTCTCCACATTCATGAATGTGAAATAGAAACTCCGTAGACCAGCTTTTTGCTGTTATTAGTGTGCGCCAAGAATTGCGCCAAAAACAGTGTTGGGAAACTAGAAGCGCAGGAAAAGAGTGCATCTAAATTGTGTGTCCCCAAAAAAGAAAAGGCGTGAGTGTCGGAAAAGGACAAATATTGTTGCACCGAAACTTTATAAATAAGGCGCAACAGGCGTAGAAAGGTAAAAAAAAATGGCGGGAATGTCAATAATAAATGCCCCCCAATATATCTCAACAGTATCCGTGGAATGTGCCAAATGTAGAACAAAAGTCATATAATACAAGGAAGGGGTAAAAGCAAACAGCAGCCCTTCCTCGGGATGCTTCCCACGCAGAGTCCCTGTGGATACCACATCTCACTGGTCACTGCTGGTCTACTCAGCTCCCAGCAGGGTGTCCCACAGATTTCATAGAGCTTCTAGGAAATAGTGATAGGACATGGCTTCCTGGGTGGCAGAGAGCTCTAGGGCATGCATTTCAGAAAACTTGTAAATAACAAATACCACGGAAGCCTTTAAATTCTGCTATTTAATCCAAATACAGTATGTCGTAATCAAATGGAAAACAGCATTCAAAGAGATAGGCTTTTTATCACATGGAATTTCAATGATGAGATTCATTCATGGCCAATGGATGAAATCATGACTGTCCAATCATCATTAGTGTGTAATGTCCTAACAACTTCCTGTGTTCCAGTATTATTGTGAACTAAGCAAGATCTTATAAATGATGCAACTCTGATTGACAAATGATCCAACTCTGAGAGACTGTCCTCTAGTGACTTCTATGCGACCTTCTTGAGCCATTCTCCCTAGCACTTTCGCCACTGGACAATGGATCCTCAAGCAACCCCCAAGTCTTAGCATGACTCTCTTGGACTTACTTGTGTCCATGTTATGCTGTATATTGCAGTTTAGTGCTTTGATGTGGGCACTGGCATTTGCTCACGTCTTGTACCAGGTGTGAAATCATGGGGGTACATCTGACTAGTTGGGGGAATTGATGCACTAGTTGGAACACATTTTTGTCTAATACTCATGCTGGATCTTCTCCTTTTCTCAAGTCGCTGAAAACACTCTGATCTATGTGAAATTCTCATGCACCGTTTTGGACTCCTGTTTGGAATCAGTGAGCCGATTTTCCCTTCTTTTTTATGAATTGATAAATATGTAGACCCAGACCAGACAATCAAAATTAATACAGACCTTAAACCAAAAAATTAAAAATACCACAAATCCTACATCAGATAAGACCCAAGAGCAGACAACAAATGTTTGTTGAACCTCTTTTACCATGTGCTTTAAATATGTACAAAATACAATGTACCATAATACAGATCTGATGCATCCACCCTGATGCACGTCTTGGTATTCCCTGCTATTGTCCTAGTTACATCTATACTACCAATGATCCGGAGTACTTTTGAGCTAAAATGTATGCCAGTAGCAGTGCAAAAATTGATCCAGCTCTCAGGTAACAAATGTAATTGTAAAAATTCATTCAATTTTATTTCATTTATAACTGGGACATACAGAGATTTTGACAAATCAACGTGTTTCAACCAGTGTGGTCTTACTCATGTGGTTTGACGGAAACATGTTTATTTAGTTACTATCTCTGTATGCTAATAATAATTCTTTATTTATATAGCGCACAGATTACGCAGCGCTGCACAGAGCTTGCCAAATCAGTCCCTGTCCCCAATCCAATCGACCTACTGGTATGTTTTGGTGTGTGAGAGGAAATGGGAGGACCCCCATGCAAACATGGAGAGAAAATCAAACTCTTTGCAAATGTTGACCTGGATGGGACTTGAACCCAGCGCTAAAAGGCTGTGCCACCGTTTTGCGGTTTTAAATTATTTTTTATTGGTTATATTTGTTATATAACAATTATATTTGTTCCCTGAGATGATCAATTTTTGCACTGCTACAGATACCTTCACCCCGTATAGTTACCCAGCACCAGGACAATCACATGTGGTGAGCTGACTTACGTACATTTGCTATTCCAAAATTGATACCAATTTCATTAAGTAAAGTCAAGAGGGAGGCCAAGACACCTCCTGCTAATCCCTATCTAATGTTCGGAAAATTTATGTTCGCACAGATGATTTCAGTGTTAAAAAAGCTTAGTGTCCAACTAAAAGAAACACATTGAGGCACATTTACTTACCCGGACTGGAGGAGATCCCGAAAGTGCATTCTTGGACGACAATGCACTGTGCCGCGATATGCCCAATATTCTGCATGTGTCGCTTCCCCGCTCAGGTCCGCCGGAGTTCACCATCTTCCTCCCTGTGCATGTAAGTGCATGGCTTGCAACACAATTTTTAAGTTAAATCCCGCTGTTTTTCCGAATCCGTCAGATCGTCCGATGGCCCGCCCCCCGATTTGTGTTGCATGTAGGCCGGCGTGATTGCGACTAAAACCGATCGTGTTCGACACAATCGCCTACTTAATACCAGTCCCAGCAGCATCATCCCCGAAAACGACAGAAAACCTGACGGAAATGCGGCTGCAGGACCCTTAGTAAATAAGCCCCATTCTCAGCAGCTAGTACTTGTTGCTTTCTTTGCACCTTCTTTGGCTTTAGTGATAATTAAAGAAAATCAAGACCTGCACCTCACTGCACCCACATACAACATAACCTTACTTTCTTCTATTTGTGATTATCTATTGTACAAAATTATAATGCATTATTTCCTAAAGCTATGAAATGTATTCATGTACATGAGCCCAAGGCTTGTAATACATAGCTTCTGACAATAGATGGCAACCAAGTGTTGCAAAATGCAAGCTCCTTCCCGAATATGGCAGCTTGCAGAGGTTCGTAGCCATTTGAGTTCTGATACAGTTCTTTTTCATTGCAAAAATGAATGAAGAAAACTTTTGTTAGCAAAAAAAAAACATTTTTACATTTCAAGATCAGATAATTATATCAATGTGATCAAACTGTCTAAAAATATTTTAAAACATAAACAGAATTTTCATTATGATGTCAGTATAGGGTCATACATTATTCTGGAACTTCACTTTTAAGTTATTTATGTATACTATATACTATACTATATATTATTAATCCAATTACAACCTGACAATAAGAAAGTTTAAAAGAATAATAGGATGCATTCTGTCCCACGTATAACATCGTAATGGTCATTCGCTTTTGTTTGAACTCTGTGATTTCTATAAAAAAATGTTATGTTTCCCCATGGAAAGAAAATTAGTATTAACATTATTAACATGTGAAATTTGGTGAAATGAGATAAAAATGATCTTGTGTTACTTTGGTGTACAGTGGAAGTCAATTATATTGAATCAGGTGAGATAAAGGTGAGAAAAGTCCATCACAAAATGGCATAAACATAGGTGAAGGGTTGTGAAATTCTGCTTATAAGGTAGTAATGGCACATTATTTAAAGGAGTTTGCCCATGAAGGAAAGTTCTCAAATTTTTAATCCTCTAGTGATGTTTACGCAATAAAGATCATTTTTAACCCCCTTACTTTAAAATTGTACTCATTTTATGGCTGTTAAGCTCCCATCACTCAGAGTGTGATACTCTGTAAGCAGAAACTTCATAATTCCAATAGTGCTGTGAGATGCTCTGTGCCGACAATGTGCTTAGATTATCAGGGTACAGGTTTATCTACTCTTCAATTTAGCTTCTGAACATTCTACTAGAATCTGACACATAGAAAAAAGAGATGAGACAGATGAGGGTGAGAGATGATGAGATCCATGAGATGTATATAAATCACAATGACATTATGCGCTCTGCTTACTCATCTATAACACACAGAGTCAGCTCTGCTATGCCTCCCCCTAACCTAGGATAAGACCTTGTATTGTATGTAGCTTGTAGAGTTAGACTCTGCACAATGCTGTAGAGGGGGAGGGGCAGGAGGCAAAGAGCACTGCAGCAGTGCAGACAAGGGAAGCTATTCATGAGAAAAATCTGACCATAGTTTGCAGATTGATGGTCATATCCAGGGACAATCAAAATTGTAAACACCAGTGTTATTTTTTTATCCTGAAAATATTTAAGAATCTTCTCTTTGTGGGAATATCATATTTAACAACAGAACCATTAATACTACTGTAAGTCTAACAGGTAAGAAATAAAACATATCTGAAATATTATTGTGAAAAATAGCCATGGAGTCATGGAGGGTAAGGTACTCAGGAAGTGTTTATTCTTAGGTATGTTAATATTTCCGAATTGGGTAAATCATTTATCGTTTGGAGGTAGTCAAAGGTAATTATTTTTCCATCAGTCATGACATCTGATAACCTATACACAAGAGGTGGACCAGCACTGCCCAACAATAAACACTGATCAAAACTTGCAAAAATATGTAATCAAAAGCCACAAAAAGAACAGAGTCATGAAAAATAGATCAAGCAAATAATATCTTTATTAATAGAAAAATACACCACAAAACATGCTTAAAAATTGTGAACGAAGTCACAAATGAATGACATCCTCGGGAAAGTGCTCGACACATGATAATGTGCACTGTTCTCGGAACTCCAGCTCCCCCTACTGGCCACAATATAGTATACAGCAATGTACAGAAATAAATATTATAAATGGTGAGCTAATAAAATCTTTTGACAAGTCCATACAAATGCAGGATAACAACAAAAAGAGGGGTGAAACACAATAATGGATGGACACACAATTCAAGGATCAGCACAAAACCATGTACAAAACCATGTACCACGAGGTAGCGATATGCGTGGGGCATCTATCTCCAGCACCCCGCTCTCATGGCCTGAGCATTTAGGTATAAAACTTTCTTATTTGGACATGGTTTTGTGCTGATCCTTGAATTGTGTGTCCATCCATTATTGTGTTTCACCCCTCTTTTTGTTGTTATCCTGCATTTGTATGGACTTGTCAAAAGATTTGATTAGCTCACCATTTATAATATTTATTTCTGTACATTGTTGTATACTATATTGTGGCCAGTAGGGGGAGCTGGAGTTCCAGGAACAGTACACATTATCATGTGTCGAGCACTTTCCCGAGGATGTCATTCATTTGTGACTTCGTTTACAATTTTTAAAGGTTTTCAAGCATGTTTTGTGGTGTATTTTTGTATTAATAAAGATATTATTTGCTTGATCTATTTTTCATGCCTCTGTTCTTTTTGTGGCTTTTGACATCTGATAACCTATCTAAATTAACTGCCCACTGATTGTCAAGGGCCAAACTGTATATTCAATTACTACAAAAGGTAATCGCCTTTAGCTAGTTGTAGTCTAGTTGCTGTTATTTGCCATTTTCCATGACTGTAATATGACATTGGTAGTAGAGACAAAGCCTTTTTAGCTTTGAGGCTACAAAGAGCAGTCTCTATAAGTAAAGATTTGTCAGTGGGTCTGGCCATGAACTTCCTGATTTGCATCCAAGGAGCAAGAGATGTAGCTAAATGCATATTGGACAGGGTTTGTAATACTGCATATCTGGGATGCCCATTCCCCCAGCTAATTTGTGTGTTTTATTAACAGTTGTTTTGCAATTCGGGGTTTCCCACTACTCCAAATACTTATGGCCACTACTTTTGGACTTTAATAAAGAATCTATTATTTAGAGGTATGGGGAGGGTGCGGTATCACTATAGTAGTCTGGGGAGTAGCATCATATAAAGGCTGCCACTCTGCCCAGCCATGGAACTTCCAGTGATTCTACATGTCGAAGTGTGCGTCACGACTCATAATGAAGATTGTTCTGCTTGGTGTAGGGATGAGTTACTTTAATACTGTCAGTATCAGGGGACCACCACGGGAGGTGGTACTAGCCGAGACCTGGGACCGGAATCTAAGTGGCACCTGGTCTTCACCATAGCCCGTGACAAAGCGTGATGGACTTGCTGTGGCAGGGTACCACCAGGTCGTTCCATAGGTGCAACTAGCCCTGTGGGTTAGTCAGGTTTTCCGACTTTATTGGGATCGCGCCGGGGAATAGTGTTGCACGTGATCGGATTTTGGCGCATCGGCACCGGCTTTCATGCAACAGAAATTGGGGGGCCGGCCGACTAAGCACAGGATTTAACATTTAAAATTGTGTTGCAAGCCAAGCACTTACATTCATTGGGAAGAGGAAGGTGAACTCTGGGGACCTGTTCGGGGGAAGCGACACAAGCAGGAAATTGGGCGCACAATCTTCTTCTTGAATTGCGGCAGATATGCATTCCAGCGGACATTCCTAATCGGGGATCGCACAGGATCGGGTAAGTAAATGTGCCCCAGAATCTTTCTCAGTGCTTTGCTGAGATTGTGCACCACAATTCCACTCCCAACCATTGCAAGTGTCACGAATTAATGGAGGAACAATCGTTATATGGGTCAGGGGTCATGTTAAAATCATCCACATTGTTAGGCTACCCTGTTTATGTTTCACAGTTCAGATGGTAGTAGGTGACAGACAGTAGAAACCAGGTGGGTGCTACATTCCTAAATAAAGTGTTCTGTTAGAGGAGCTGACAATCTGCCTTTTCTTCAGTACATAAGACGGGCAGTTTTCTGAAGATGAAGGGGAACCAGGTATGGCGATGTCTAAGTGTTGCAGTGTAACAGAGTCTTCTTCAGGGGTTCTGATGGTATGCCTAAATATGAACTGGAACCCCATTTGTAGGGTATTTGGTGGTTATGCAGTATTGCAGTTACTAGTAGAAGTTGGCAGCACACCCGCAGTGTAGCAGTGGAGTGATCTGCGTTGATCCATACCTTGATGCAGAGAAGGTAGATGGCCTTGTTGTTTAAAAATGAATCTGTCCCAGCATGTCTCAGGGATGGAGTTGGTTAATTTTTTATTCCAAGGTAAGTGATGAGCCTAGTTAACTCATGGGGGGATCATTCTGGCAGAAGACACTTTATTAGGAAGAAAGGAAATTAACATTTTCCTCAAATTTTTAGTTAGCATCGATAAGGGCATTGTGCGAGGAGGTGAACTCATTTATTATGTTCTCAACAAGATAGTTTCTTTCTCAAAGAGAGTGAACCTTCACTTTGGCTTGGGCAATGACCCCCACTATATCAATTTGAACGGAGCATCAGCAGGGGTGGATTAAGATTGCCATGGGCCTGGGCTCTATGAATATTATAGCCCCTACAATTCCAGAATTCACTTCCTACATATGGTACTAGAATCAAGTTTCTTTCGGAATGGAGGATGTGTCCCTTCTGCTTGCTTTTAATCTATAGTTTCAGGATCTTCAATCGGGGAATATCATAAAGATCCTATGGGACTACTATTGATTTAATTAACTCAGTTTTAGTCCGATAAAAACTTCCTATTAAACTCCTGAAGCCTCTTTTAGGGTCTCTCCACTCTCCGCCAGTTCCTGCTCCCCTCTCCTCAGACCTCTATGTAATCAGATACTGTAGATCTGTGATGTAAAGTCTTCCTAGGTATAACAAGATGGACTTAGAGAGTACTTGAGTTTAGGAGGAGAGGGAAAAGGCCAGATAAGAAGAAATATAATGGTGTTACATGTGCGTTTTATATACTATTTCATATAACTATAGATTTATTTTTTTATTCAAATTGACTGCTTAGCTTTCTAGCAGAACAATAGCTGACAAAAAGAGATTGTTATCAGACCAACGCTCAGTTCTAACAATGTGTGAATGTAGAAGATGAGCTTTTATACAATTTTATGTATATTTATTGGAAATCATTATCCAAATAACATTTTCACCACTATACACAGAAGGCATTACAAATGTTGAGATCACACCAGTGAACTTTTTGTATTTAAGGAAGTGTACAGGTTATAGTCACAGCTGCCCTTTATAAATCACCAAACTTCCTTCCTGTATACAACACATAGGAAAAGAACATCCTGCATAGGGTACTAGATAGAACTCTATCCTAACATGATTTACTCATTTGAAACACATAATACTTACATCAATAATGTAACTGTAAAATAAGACAACATATTATTATTAGTATATTATATGTACAGCATACATATTTATTTACAGTGTTATGTCCATATTACATAACATGTTCAATTTATCAACTGTAAAATCTGGCCATGTTGTCTTAAAAGCAGCCAATCAGAGCTTAGCATTCTTTCAGTAAATTATGCTGCAATAAAAGCTGCAGCTCAATTGGTTACAATGTTTAAGATAGGGCGGCACGGTGGCTAAGTGGTTAGCACTACAGCCTTGCAGCACTGGGTACCTGTGTTCAAGTCCTAGGGTCAACATCTGCAAAGAGTTTGTATGTTCTCTCCATGTTTGCGTGGGTTTCCTTGGGGTCCTCCAGTTTCCTCCCACACTCCATAACATACTGGTAGGTTGATTAGATTCTGAGCCCTATTGAGGACAGGGACTGATTTGGCAAAGCTCTGTGCAGCGCTGTGTAATCTGCCTGTGCTATATAAATAAAGGAATTATTTATTTATTTAAGATCTATAGGATGGCAAAGAAAAATTATGCATTATGTGACATATACACTCACCGGCCACTTTATTAGGTACACCTGTCCAACTGCTCGTTAACACTTAATTTCTAATCAGCCAATCACATGGCGGCAACTCAGTGCATTTAGGCATGTAGACATGGTCAAGACAATCTCCTGCAGTTCAAACCAAGCATCAGTATGGGGAAGAAAGGTGATTTGAGTGCCTTTGAACGCGGCATGGTTGTTGGTGCCAGAAGGGCTGGTCTGAGTATTTCAGAAACTGCTGATCTACTGGGATTTTCACGCACAACCATCTCTAGGGTTTAAAGAGAGTGATCCGAAAAAGAAAAAAACATCCAGTGAGCGGCAGTTCTGTGGGCGGAAATGCCTTGTTGATGCCAGAGGTCAGAGGAGAATGGGCAGACTGGTTCGAGCTGATAGAAAGGCAACAGTGACTCAAATTGCCACCCATTACAACCAAGGTAGGCAGAAGAGCATCTCTGAATGCACAGTACGTCGAACTTTGAGGCAGATGGGCTACAGCAGCAGAAGACCACACCGGGTGCCACTCCTTTCAGCTAAGAACAGGAAACTGAGGCTACAATTTGCACAAGCTCATCGAAATTGGACAGTAGAAAATTGGAAAAACGTTGCCTGGTCTGATGAGTCTCGATTTCTGCTTTGACATTCGGATGGTAGGGTCAGAATTTGGTGTCAACAACATGAAAGCATGGATCCATCCTGCCTTGTATCAACGGTTCAGGCTGGTGGTGGTGGTGTCATGGTGTGGGGAATATTTTCTTGGCACTCTTTGGCCCCTTGGTACCAATTGAGCATCGTTGCAATGCCACAGCCTACCTGAGTATTGTTGCTGACCATGTCCATCCCTTTATGACCACAATGTACCCAATATCTGATGGCTACTTTCAGCAGGATAATGCGCCATGTCATAAATCTGGAATCATCTCAGACTGGTTTCTTGAACATGACAATGAGTTCACTGTACTCAAATGGCCTCCACAGTCACCAGATCTCAATCCAATAGAGCATCTTTGGGAAGTGGTGGAACGGGAGATTCGCATCATGGATGTGCAGCCGACAAATCTACGGCAACTGTGTGATGCCATCATGTCAATATGGATCAAAATCTCTGAGGAATACTTCCAGCACCTTGTTGAATCTATGCCACGAAGAATTGAGGCAGTTCTGAAGGCAAAAGGGGGTCCAACCCGTTACTAGCATGGAGTACCTACTGGCCGGTGAGTGTATAGTATATACTAAATTTGCGTTTAAACTTGTAAGAAAGTTGAAAAATGTGCACAAATACTCAAACTGCAGGCCAGAGTTTTGGTGTCTATTGAGTTATAGAGAACCTTTGACCATATTTACCCCAGTAAACTTTTAGAACTCTCAGATAAGATATGAAATGTAAAATGCATTACATTTTACACATTTACCTATAAGAAATCTAGTGATAGTCAAGTTAAAATTAACTTAGAAGAGTCATATTTGCCTGAGATGAGTCAAGTTTAGAGATTGCAGTGGGAGTGTCAATTCAGATTCCCTTATCTTTGGTTCTATAGAACCTAGAAACATGATCTTTAATATGACTGAATATAGAGTGTCTGAAGTGACACATCAACAATATGACTCTTTTCTGCTCATTGGCATATGACTTTGGCAGAATTTTTTTTACAGCTAAATGGGCAAACTTTCACATGCAATAAAGAATTCTAGAAATTAAATTTCAGACCATACCTGAAGGCTCTAGTAGTTTAATGGGGTAAAATTTGGTGACGGATTCCCTTCAAAGGATTGTTTTGATGCTTCCTTATCTTGAACAACTGATCTCTCATGACACAAATTTATTAATTCAGATAATCACTGCCTGAGTAGCCATTTTCTCTGTGTCGAGGGGAAACACAAAGTAGAGACTGTTGGGAACCAGTCAGCATCAGAATGTATGTGTCAGCGAGGTCAGGTCAAAAATATCTACATACTGCACAATTTCTTTAAATAATGATTCTAGCCCCATCCCCCAATCTCATTCTTTAAAATTGGGTCTATTTAGTAAATTAGTGTTTATTTTTTATAACCTTAGTTACTATATTTGGGGAAAATTTTAAACAGCTTTTGCATACATGTTCCAAAATGCAACAGTTTCTTTCTCCAATGTTAACACTGGTAAGGAGCCATTGGCTGCAAAATATACTGATCTGTATACCTCTTCATAGTTGGCTCAAGCTGGAATCTAAAATGTAATCTAAAATGACAGAAGAAACCTAAATACATGGAAGTGGTTTTAAAATTTTAGAAGAAATTAAGTTGAGTATTTCTAAAGGGGAACAAAAGTAAAAAGAAATGATTAATTGAAAAAAATCCTAGAAGTCCTTAAAGAAAGACAATATTTAGTCTAGAGGATAGTCCCATAGATAAAATTCACATTGCATGACCCCCAAGATGTTTTGAGACTGGTCAGATATTGCTTGGTGCAGACCACAATTTGAGTGTGATGACAAATGATCAAACCATTCCCCCTTAATAAATACATTCTTAATAGTGGAACCAAGACTCAAGTAAGCTGTTGTGAGCAGGGCCCTTACTCCTATTGTTCCATATGACTGTTTGTAATCGGTAATGTAATAAATAAATTATATTTGTATTTGTCTCCTATGATTTGTAAAGTGCTCCGGAATTTGATGGCGCTATATAAATAACGATTATTATTATTAAGTAGATGAAGAAGAAAAAGTAGGCGATAAACTGTGTTACACTTTAGTGTGATAAAAAAGAAAAAAGTTGCGGCACTTACCCAAAAGTTCTTCGTTTATGTAATGAAATTCATAGGACAGGGAAGTATGGCAAGGCATAACCTTCGGCGACAGACTGTTTCATGCACTCCTGCGCTTCGTCTAGCCGTATGAGGGACGCCAGCAGATGCGGGCAATGAAGTACCCGCTTTCTTAGGTCACTAGTCGTAAAGTGTCATGTATCAGGTGGAAGCTATATGCTTAGTCCTACACAAGGTAATTTGTTCATGAGGCCGTTATGTTTATCTTGACCCATAATGCTTTTCTGTTCAATAATCAATGGTTTAATCAGATCACAGGCACGGCCATGGGCACACCTTTCGCATGTACCTTTGCCAATATATTTTTGGCAGTAATCGAGAGTAAGTTCTTCCTCAATACTAATAGCCCATTCATTAAACATGTACACACTTATTTGAGGTACATTGACGATGTGTTCATGGCCTGGTCCGGATCTGAACAAGAATTTTGTGACTTTTTAAATTTTTTGAATGAGGGCAACAAGATGAATATGGGCTTCACGAGCAATTTCGGAGACAAGCATCTACAGTTCTTGGATGTTCAACTTGATATCGCCACCGATCATATCCAAGTAATCGGGTTTCGTAAACCAACTGCCGTGAATGTGTTACTTCATTACCACAGTGCCCATCCTGCCCATGTGAAGAAAGCCATACCATACAGCCAATTTGTCCACCTTAGGCGCATAAATGACATTGATGAGTCCTTTCAGAGGCAAGCAGTAGAATTAAGGGATAGGCTTAGAGTTAGGGGGTACCCAGATTACATTATTGCGAAGACATATGAGAAAGCATTACAGCTAGACAGAAGCCAATTACTGCACAGAAACAGAAATAAGAAAAATGAAGGAGACAGATGACTTTTACTTTTGATTTCGGTCCAAATGAGAATAGCATCTGCAAAGCCATTCAGAAAAACTGGGTCATATTAGAAAGGGATCCCAAACTAAAGAAGGTTACAGCAAATAGACCAATAGTGGCCTTCAGACGAAATCCCACCTTGAGAAATCTTCTAGTTAATAGTAGATTCAGTGACAATAAGACCACTTGGCTAGACAGTGAGATCCCAAAAGGCACCAGTGTAACTTTTGTAGGTTCCATTTGAGAACAAAAATCCTCCAGATAGGGGGCATCACCGCATCAGTGAAACACTTTAGAAGCTGTAAAACCGACTATGTAGTTAATGTGATTTTTTGCCCCTGTAGACGGTTCTACATAGGAAAAACAATTAGACCCTTGTACATCAGATTCAGAGAACATCATCGTTCTGTGACTACAGGTAAGGGCTCCCAAAGATTGATACAACATGTACGCACAGTGCATGTAGGTGATCCCAACACACTGTCCTTCGCAGGCATTGAAAGAATAATGGTAAATACAAATGGAGAGGATAGACATAGAGAATTGCTTCGTTGTAAGGCGAGATGGATCCTTAGAACGGAGACAGAAGGCGCAGTAGGATTAAATGACAAGAATGATATGGCAGTTTTTCTATAATGCATAAAAGTAAGTCACGCTTTGCAACTTAGACAAATAATTACCTTGCATTATTTCAGGGTCACATTGTGATTGTGCTGTTGTTTTTAATGGTGCATGTTTGATATAATTATGATATTTCACAAGATTTTATCACAAACCTGTGTGGTGGCAGTGATCGCGTTCGCCCCAATTGACTGGGATGTGTTTGTTTTCCTTTCCAGGTGACCGGGTCACGTGACGCCGCACACACACACACCCCAGTCACATGACACTTTACGACGAGTGACGTCAGCAAACGGCTATTTCATTGACCGCATCTGCTGGCGTCCCTCATACGGCTAGACGAAACGCCGAAGGTTATGCCTTGTCATGCCTCCCTGTCCTATGAATTTAATTAAATAAAAGAAGAAATTTTAGGTGAGTGCTGCTACTTTTGTCTTTTTTATCACACTGATATGCATACTACAGTCGGCTGAGTACCACCTGTGAATTCTATATGCCCTGGGACATATAACAGTGCCTTTACCATCAACCCTTATTACAAGTCTGGTAGTGCTGGCAGTTTTCTGGATTGGTGTGCACACTGTTCTTGAAGTTTGTTGCTAGATTGTTTCACACTTCAGATGTTCTACTTTATTTGCAGTTGGTAGAATTTAACCTGGAACTTCAGAAACACAAGAATCTCTCTGAAAAAGAACTTATAAAAATATGCTAATGAGCAGTAGGCGTTTGTCACCGGCCTATGTCACCGAGGTGCCTCTCCACTTGGCAGACTAATTATATATGCACGCCCCACTCTCTGAAGTTGAGTGACATCACTATCTGGACCCGCCAGGCTGTGTGCAGATCAGAGGGCGGGCGGATCAGCGGGCAGGACCAGGCTCAGCTTCAGGTAGTGGGGCAGGCATTTATAATTAGTCTTAAGAGCCAAGTGGTGCCCGGTGACATAGGCCGGAGCACCTCTGGTGTATTAGCATATCATAAGCAGTTCTTTTTCAGAGAGATTCCCTTGTTCCTGAAGTAAAGAAAACTGTCCTTCATAGTAGAAAAAGCAACGGCAAAGTAAGTTTAAGTAGTCTCTCATAAAAAATTCTGAAGGTAGAGTCTTTTAATAACAATAAGCCTTTTACACAGGCGGTATCCTGCTACTTGGTGATAACTTTATGTTCAGCACTACACAACATATGATTGCACAACGTAATGCCAAAAACAAACAATGATTGGAAATGGACTTTTTTGAGGAACATCAATTCCAGAGCTACAGGTTACCTGTACTCCGGTCACTATACTGTATAAGTATTTGTAAGACAAAACCAGCAGTGGAACCTTAAAGCACATCTATTCCTTCTATCAAGTGCTGTAATCTTCTGACCGCATGTTGTAGAGAAATGTACTGTGATTTCCAACATATTTTTAGCACCTCTGCCCATTATGCACACTGATAATAAACACTTAGGAGCAGGGTCCTCATTCCTATATACAGAATATATATACCCATGATCTGTATAGCTCTATTTATCAGTATTATCCATTTCCAAGATATTCCCATTTGATTAATTCTATAGAGACAGTTAGTGCACCAAGGCTGTGTCCTCAGCACCCAGAGCACTGCTATTCCCACACAAATCACTTCCCTTCTTCCAGTATTGCTCCATTCTTATCACAGGACAAATCTAGTGAGGTAAGTATTCCAGGCAGTGATAGCAGTGCTAGAATGGCAGGAGAATGAAGGTCATGTGATCCTAACTCTCTATGACCAATGACTAATTAACTAAATCCTGACTACCCAATGTCTACTGGCCGCGAGTCTGCAGCGACATTGCTGCAGTTTCTCCTACTTCCACAGTATGACTGGATATGACTGGGTATCCACACAGGCAGAGAGCTGTAGAATTTTTGCAACCTTCATAAACATTTATAAAACAAATTGGTAACTATATCCTTTTCTCCAATTTATTCATGGTTTAAGCATCAGAGAACCTGAATCTGTGTCTACTAAGGTGCATTTCCGTCGGGTTTCCCGACTATTTCCGATTTGCGCCGACTTTTATGTGACACAAATCGGGGTGTGGACGTCGGACAACCCGACTGCTTTGGACTAAGCGTAGGATTCAAAATTCAAATTGTGTCACAAGACATGCACTCACATACACCAGGAAGAAGAAGGTGAACTCCGACGGTCCTCAGCGGGGACGTGACACATGCAGGATATCAGGCGCACGATCTTGGTGAATCACGCCGGACTTCATCCTCGTCGGACAGTCCGGATCAGGGATCGCGACAGGACCGGGTAAGTAAATGTGCCCCAATGTCTTCAATAGGTGTTTTCACATTGGCTTATTTTTTTTTAACTGATCCATTGTCCGTGAAACACATTTTAAAAGCTGTCAGTTTAGGCAGCCAGAAGTCTAAAGTTCCGCAAAAACAAACAGATGAAACTTCCATTTTTTTCACTGATGAGGCTGAGAAACCAGATGTTATGTTTTCAAAGCAATATTAAACTTTCAGGTTTTTTTGTGGATAAGGAGACAAAACGGAAGTAAAGCGTAGTCACAACGGAGACAAAATACAACGGATGAGCAAAGGAAGCTGTGCACCAACACCAGTGTGAAACCCCCCTAATTCATGATAACCTTCTAGAATGGGATCCAAGATCCAATTCATTAGAATAAAGCTCTTTCAAGATCCTAATGGTAAATGTGCATTTGCTTGGCTGTAGTTATTAACTATTTGTCCATTGTGCATATTCTTCTAGTGCTACCAGTAACTCACACAGAGCAGTATTATAAGTGGCCAGCAGTAGTGGATTATAATATAGACGGTTTGGACAGCAGCCCGGGGCCCAAGAATTCTAGGGGGTCCATAGCCACCCACCAAATTTTATACTGAGAAGGACCTTACCCATGAAATCCTCGTACATCTGTTCCTGCTCTCAATACACATGTAAAGAGCCATTTCAGGACCTCTGAAAGTCCTCCAAAGTTCCTGAAACCGCCTATTGAAAGCAGACAGAAGGGATGCATCCACCATTCACCACAAAGCTGGATTCTAGTGGCAGATGAGGGAAGTGATTCCGGACTTGTAGGGGCTATTATAATAATACAGCCCAGGGCCAGGGCAGTCTTAATCCGCCCCTGACCGCCAGACACTTTTATTATCATTTCAACACATCACATATATGGAGGTGATATCTTTAAGCATGTACATGGAGGGTGATTATACCATTAAATAATTTTATGTTCACACAGTTCATTAAAGATCTGTCTACAGTGGAGCTCAGTGCAGCTAAATGCGCACAGCAGGCTTGTTTTAATATGATGCTGATTTTCAGCAAGGAACATCAACTTTGATCTATGAAGAAGGTTTAAAGCTCTCTAGGTGGTCCTCATTACTGATCCACTCTGATCTCTTACTATTCCACTTGTAAAGAGACCACTAGAACTCATTATTGCTCTGATCAGACATATACCATATCCCCTGGGAACTTGTATGGAGGAGATAAGAAGAGGCAGGGCAGTGTATACTAATAGCAGTGACACGTTTAAGGGCTCAACCTCTCAGCGTCTAAAAATGTTCCATGATCTGTTCGTATGATCAGTTTTATTCACATGATAATAACACAATGTAAATATCTAAATTGTTTTCATTTATTTTTGCATTTCAAATCTGAAAAAGAAGTCTATACTAGAATCTGTCACTATTATAGAAGCTGCAAGTTTAGATTTCTGTGTGACTGGAGCAGAAGAGATATGTGCAGTTGATGCAGTTTTATTAACTATCCATCTCCTCAGATCAGCACAGATCAGTGATCGTATGCTAACAAGTACTGTTTTTATTTGATAGATCCATTGTACAACTAAAAAAAAAAACCATACCTTTGTTACTATATTATAATGTAATTTAAACGGGTCCACTCATCACTAGTTCATATGCTTCAAAATAGCTTTGCAAGTATGGATAGTTGGCCACACACATTTTCTATATCTATGCAAACCCATAGGTTACAGTTCCATACAGAAAAACTCTTGCTGTACAGTGGTGCTAGAAAGGGCACCGGAATGGACAGATAAGTTAGGCTTCCTTTTTCAATTTTTCAATATTTCTTGCCTTTCTTCAATTTTTGGATGCCTCTGAAAATCCTATTCATAGTAGATGCATCACAATTTAAGACTGCTAAAATGATTGCTCAATCAAGCAACCAGTGATTAGGTAAAAGTCATAGAAGTATTCCTACCCCTAACTACCTAAGCATTATATAGAGTAATGATCCTAAAGAGGTGAAGCCTCTCCTTAAAGTGTAATTAACTAGCACAAAGCCAATCCAAATATCATCTAAAATAAAAAAAAATGCAATATCTCCATTATTCGCCCTTCTTGTATACACACAGGGCCGGATTATGGGAGGGCCCCCACCACTTTACTCATAAAGGGGCCAGCACCAACTAGGTCCCTTAGTTCACAGCTGTGACCTGACTGCCCCTGGTAGTAATGCACAGGCATCCACCTCCCTGCCTCCACACTGTGACCGTGACTCATTTGGCCCCGTGGCTCAGTCATAAAGAGCATGTCCACCCTGCCCGCCCAGACTCAATGTCATTTTACATGCAGTGTGCTTTTTGGTAGCTGCACTGTATGCAGAGTAACACTAGACCCAGCAAGATGAAGACCCTGAACCCTGCAGAGGGCGGCAGAAAGGGATAATGGAGTTACAATATGTGTGATTCAGGCAGCAGCCCATGGCCGCAACATCACTCACATGAAGTCCGATGATCTTGCCGACTACTCTCCTCTCACAGAAAATTTACTGTGCAACAAGGACTTTTTGATACCAGCCAATCAAAAGGCTGGAGAAAGTTATGTGACATTTTGAAGCCACGTCCTAAAAAGAAGTTCTTTGTTGGTAAACACATGTGATCTAGGTAGGGGATCCTTTATGCAGTATGGATCGAAATACTAGAGGGGGTTTGTGTGGGTTTCTGGAGGAAAGTGAGAACAGTGAAGCTGTGCCCCTTTATGCTGTTCTCCCCTCACCCCAATGAATGCAGGAGATCAGTCTGGTCGGGGGGGATGGTGGCGATGGTGGCTGTGCTCAGACCTGCTGAGGAGAAAACCTGGAGTTAGCTGTACCCTCCCAATCCTGGGATGGAGCAGAGATTGACTTCAGAAGGTAAACATGTGAATAATTGAGTCTCTATTTACAATAAGTGTGAATGAGTATGTGTATGTATATGAGTATGTATTTGTGTGTGTGTATATGAGTTGTATTTATGTGTGTGTATATGAGTATATATCTGTGTGTGTGTATATGAGTATGTACCTGTGTATATATGAGTATGCATTTGTGTGTGTATATGTATATGTGTGTGTATATGAGTATGTATCTGTCTGTGTATATGAGTATATGCATCTATTTGAGTATGTATATGAGCATGTATATGTGTGTGTGTGAATATATACTTGTTAATGAGTCTGTACATGTATATGAGTATGTGTATGAGTCCTTGTTTCATTAGAGCTCTGCTGGTGTACATCTTCTACAGTTCTCTTGTGGTTGCTCATCACTGCAGGATACACCAGAGGTGTAACATTGGCCGTGCAAACATACTAAGTGTGTATGTGATGCCATCAATAAGTTCATGGGGGGTGCTATATATATACATTAGTCATAGGGATGATGTATATAAAATCATTAGGGGGCTGTATATAAATTAGGAGGGTGCTGTATGTAAATGTATATACTGGTGCAATATATGATTAATAAATAATAAAGTATATATTCTAATACATTGGTAGGGTCACACGGTGGATTTTTCTACATATGGGGGAGGTTTTTAGGGTCATATATTATTTAGGAGCACTGTTCTCCAGGTGAAATTACACTGTAAGTAACAGGCCAGGGAGCCTGTGCCTTCTGATTGTGGGCAAGGGACACTGTGTAGGGATGTTGTCAGCATTTTTAATCAGAGTGTAGATGCATTTAAAGACGTACCCATAACTACACTTGCTGAAATATAGCGGGGGGCAGTGGTAGACAGCAGGATAGGGGGAGAAGGGGGGCGATTCTGGCCTCAGGCAGCAAAAAGGCCAGAATCGGCCCTGACCTGACTCCAACCCTTAGTGCCCTTTACTTCCTCACAAATCACTCAATCTGCCTTCCCCCCACCCCCCGAGTGATCTGTGAGAGGAGGAGGGAAGACTCTTAGGAAGGCAGTGCTGTGTGGGACTAGCATGGTGACGGGGCCAAGTAGTAAGTACTACTCCCACTCTGTCAGCCAAGCCAGCAGCTAGGCTAACACCACTGCCACTATGCCAGCTGGGCTAACATGTAAAGAGGAGAAAGTTTAGAATAATCAAGGAATAAGGATAATAAATAATCAAATGGGTCATTAAAATATAAACTAATCTGTAATTAGATTAAAATTTGTCTTCACTTGCAGAAAAAATGTTGTGGAAATACACTATAATGAAGAATTAAAATGCTATTGACCCTTTAATCTGTCCATTGATTTTGTCCCTGTGGATGAGACACAGAATAGAAGATGGCTGCTGGTCAGTGTTGTGGGGCTAAGTGCAGTGATGGCAGTTACACACATTATTACTTTGGTAACAGAGCAGAACAGTATGTTAGATCATTACTGGGAGGAGAATATGAGAGGGAGGAGCTGTTACTGAGAACTGAGGGATCATGGGAGTAGAATATCCTTTGGCGTCAACTTGGAGATAACTCCAGCTACGTTAGAAAGCCCATACAATTTTGAATCCAACTATTTAAGCTCCATTTTGTGATGAACAACATTGAGTTTTGTTGTATTCATTTATTTATAGCACTAGGAGTCTTTGTATCAGACGTACCAGAATACCCCCTTAATGATAATTTAGAGTAGTAGTGTGTAGCACTGTCTGGGCTATATTCAGTGGGCCTCCATCAACCTTTATCTGGCCCTTGGGCACATGTTCTGAGGATACCCACAATAGATGGTGAAAACTAAATCTTTAGCACCAGCTTTGCAAGTTAGGTGGGAAATGGTTACAGTAATTACACATCCTTTTTTAAGATTGTGTTATCCAATCCAGTATAATACTAAGACTAGATCCTCTGCCTGCAGGTTGAGTGTAGTTAATATATAATGTATACAAACACATGTTTTACTAATGTTTAAAGTTCCAAAGTTTGCAAAAACTTAAAAAAAAATCAACGTAACAGGATAAAGGCAGTGAGATTCCAAATGTACAATTTTCTCAAACAATACAGAATTAATAGCAATGCTTCCTATGTTCTACCTTCTGTATGGCATATCTAATATTTAATTGGTAGCATAAATATATTATGCCCATTTTTAATGCCCATTTGTTCACACAAACATGCTGTAATAAAATGCACTTTATTATGAGCTAAATATAAAGCATTGCAAAATGTCTGATAGATGTGAAAGCCATGGTCATTGATGATTTCACCACATGCCATGGGTTGTTGAGGCTCATGTATCTTCACTGTCAGCTATAATTTGCCACTATATTATGTTATATTGTTGTTTCTCTTTTAATATCCTTGTAATATTGCTTTTTATGCTTAATTTTTGTAAACTATCGTGTATACTCAAGTATAAGCCGAGTTTTTCAGTTTTTTTTATACACAAGTCTATAAATTTTTGTTATCACCTTTCTGAGGCACCTCCTCTTCTTTCTTCTGGTACTGCAGCTCCGGCTCCCTGCTCGCTGCCGGCACACACAATATGACATCAGCCCCTTGCTAACATCATAGAGTGTGCATCAGCAGCATGCAATAAGCCGGAGACGGTCCACCAAAAGAAAGAACCTGTGGCGGGTGATGGAAAGGTGGGTGCAGAATTTTTTTTCATAGGCTGGGCATATTCAGGGCAGGGGGCTGGCTATATACTAGGGCAGGGGCTGGCATCATATATACTAGGGGGCATGAGTTGGCATGCTATATACTAGGAGGCATGGGCTGGCAAGCTATATAATGGAGGGCATGTGCTGGCTAACATTATGCTGTGGGGCATGTGCTAGCTGGCTACATACTAGGGGGCATGAACTGACTGGCTACATACTAGGGGCACGGGCTGGTAGGCTATATAGTGGAAGGCATGTGCTGGCTGACTATATACTTGTGGGCATGGGCTGCTGGCTTTATAGAGGGGGGGCATGTGCTGGCAGGCCATATACTAGAGGGCATGGGCTGGCTGGCAATATACTGGGGGGCATGGGATGGCTGCTTATATACTGGTGGTAAGGGGTTGATTCGCCACATACTAGGGGACAAGGGGCTGCATAGCTATATGCTGAGTGGAGGTTGTGAGCAATGCATTTCCCACCCTAGGCTTATACTCGAGTCATCAAGTTTTTAAATTTTTTTATGTTAAAATTAGTTACCTTGGCTTATTCTTAGGTCGGATTATACTTGAGGATATCAAAATAATAATAATAATAATAATAATAATAATAATAATAATTAATAAACTATTTCAATATACCTGTTTCAAACATTGTGTTATAATCCCCTTAGACTATCTGCATACATGCGGATTGTGATGCAGGCTCGCTGGCTATATACTAGGGTGCAGGGGCTGGCAGGAGATATACTAGGGGGCATTGGCTGGCAGGCTATATACGAAGGGGAATTTGCTGAATAGCTATATACTGGCCAAAAAAAGAAACTATGACCATATGACTGTTTGTATTTTGTAATGTAGTATTTTATTTGTATAAGTCCCCTATAATTGTAAAGCACTACAGAATATGATGGCGCTATATACAAAAAATTTTATTACTATTATTCTTCTGATTACAGGTTAAAATAATAACCCTTATCCACAAAGCTCTGCATGATGCTGCACCTGCTACCTTTCCTCACTTTTCTCAGAGAGAAATAGTCCAACTCATGCTCTTCAATATGCTAGTGATGTCATATTTATTCTCTACCTTAATCCAAACCTCTTAGGCATGTCCCCCAAGCTGCACCAATTCTTTAGAATGCTCTTCCCCGGTCTATCAGACTGACACTCAACCTCCAAAGTGGCCTTAAAACCCATCTCTTTAGGCAACCCTATCACATTCGCTCTTCTGTCTATTTTCACTCAGGCACGGCGAATTCTTCTCATGAATGGCTTCTCTTCTCTGCATGGTGCAGTGCTCTCTGCTTTCAGCCCCTCCCCCTGCATTACAAGACCAGCTCAGACACAGATACTCACAGACACTTCCTGCCGGCAAGCAGCAGTGTGCAGAGACTTACTCTACAAGCTTCAGATAGGATCTTTATAGCAGCGGAGGGAGGTATAGTAAAGCTGACTTTGTGTGTTATAGCTGAGATATAGCAGAGCTGGAGTGTTTCATTGTGTGTTATATCCATCTCATGGATCTCCTCATCTCTCATCTCTGATCTGTCTCCTCCCTCTTCTTCCATGTGTCAGATACTAGTGAATGTTCAGAAGTTAAATAAAAGTGTAGCTTAACCCTGGAGCCTGATAATCTAAGCACATTACCAGCACCCAGCAACTCACAGCACATAGTAATCATGAAGTGTCTGTAATTTTACACTGACCATCACTGAGTTATAGAAGCTAAAACAGCAATAAAACTAAGTAAAGTAAGGGGGTTAAAATGATCTTTAGTGTGTAAACATCACTAGGTGATGACATTTCTTTCATGGCCAAACCCCCTTAATGTTAGCCAAACCTGCCGATTTCAGGGGCCACATGGATTGGTCGCCTGAATTTTGATAGCATGCATGCTTCATTTTTGTCCAACCAGGTTTGCATTTGGGGTCAAGAGAAATAGCTGTTCCCCAACCTGTGCTTGTGAAATGTCTGACCTATTTAAGTTTTCTGAACCCATGGGATGATGTCTTGATGGATGAGAAGAGATTGAAGCTGCAGTTGGACAAAAATGTCCAGATTTTACTAGGAATGGGATTTAAATTAGGACATAGAAGATTTCAAAATCACTTGACTGATAATTTGGATGTGCAGTTCATTTAAGCCACCAAATTTTGTACATTTATATGTGGATTGCTATTTTCGTTAAACCTGAAATGCTAGTTTAGAATCTTTTATATGCTGGCCATTTCATAGAAGTCTCAGCTGGATGAGAAAGTTAACCAAATAATTGCAGATTCTGGAAAACAGATTTACTATACATCTTGACCTTGGATTTATTAAAAACAACTAATAGATTTTTAATTGAAGTTTTGAACATCTGAAGTTTCTCTAATTCAGTCAGTGTACTTGGCATTCAAGATATTAGTGTTTAGTGTGATAGGCTTTTTTAATTAGATAGATGGCATTAATACTTAGCCATTGGCTTGAAATCTATATAACTTCAGTGTTTTTATTTAATTGTGAAGTTTAAATGTCTCATGTTATATAGTACAGTATATTGCACCTGCATGCCCCTATGTGTGTGCATAGCCATCATCAGTAATCCACAGCACTAATTTGTAATCTGGATGAAAGTCTGGATAGACATAAATATCCAACCTATAATAAGGTTTGTGTATAGAATAAAAGATTGTGATGTTTTAGGCTGGGTTCATAGCTTGGTTTTGGTACTATATCTATGAAGTAAGCTTGGTTCTGATACTGTGTCTATGCAATAAGCTTGATTATGATACTCTTTCTATGTAGTACATTGGATTCATGACACAATGGGGCACATTTACTTACCCTGCTGCTTTAGTTCACAAGGTCCAGAGTGTCCGACGATCAGGCAGTCTGGCGCGATTCACTAAGATCATGCGCCCGATATCCTGCATGTGTCGCTTCCCCGCTCAGGACCGCCGGAGTTCACCATCTTCCTCCTGTGCATGTAAGAGCTTGCCTTGCGACACAATTTTGAAGTTAAATCCCGCGGTTTGTTCGAATCCGTCGTATTGTCCGACAGCCTGCACCCCGATTTGTGCCGCATGAAAGCTGGTGCGATTGCAACACAATCTGACACAATCGTCTTCTAAAAAGCTGTCCCAGCAAAACCGTCAGAGGTTGATTTGGATATCATTTTTTTGTAGTAAGCTTAGTTCTGGTACTGTAGCTATGTAGTAAGCTTAGTTCTTGTACTGTATCTACGTAATAAGCTTAGTTATGATACCATAGCTATGTAGTAGGCATTGATGTATTGACAATGGTAAACAGAAAACTGGTTACACTCACAAAATTCATATAATGTAGCTGCTTGTGGTAGCTTCAATTCACCCCTGTAATATGTAATTGTGCATTATACATGTAGCATGTAGATCTGTTTTTACAGGGGCTAATACCATAATAAAGTTACATTGATGAATGTATCAGCACAGAATTATGTACCTAGATAAAAAATTGTCATCCATGGGTAAACATTCACTTGGTATTGGACTGGGCTGTTATCACATATTCGTTGAAAAAAGGAAAGCACGGGAGACATTTTTTCAGTCAATTAATTTAATTTGAGAAAGACTATTGGTGTGAATTTGCACCTCCTGCTCATAACAAACTGAGATTTGGTGAGGAGTAACCCACCAGAATTTGCACTTTAGGAGTATTGGTTTCTTTCAAGTACTTCAGATGAGTAAGACACTGGCCTATTGTAGCTCCGGTTTTCCTGCTCTCAGTTGCTGCTGCTGGCACACTTACTAAACAAACATGCGTTGCCTTAAAAATAACATTGAAACAGAGCTTCCTCATGTGTCCTGGAGGAAAAAGTTTAACACGGTACTTTCAGCTATTCAAGTGTGTAACAGGACCCACTGGTTGTAGCACTTGACCCTACAGTAGTGGCTAACAAATGGCTGTTAACACACTCACTGCCACTGTCACTTAGCTGACACATGCATAACCATCCATCTTCTTGTAGTGACAGCAGAAATTACTCAAAATATCAAATGCTGTTTTGTGTGCACTTTGTAAAAGAATCCGGTGGAACAGATGCAAACTGATGAAAATAGTCATTTGTTTATGGTCTGTAAGCATACAGTACTTTAAGAATAGGCACGTATGATGGCATGCAGACATATAATGGATACAGCAATACACGGATGAGCTAAAGATTAACCATGTTTGGAACTTTTCACTTTACGGCTTCATATCTTCCCATCCACCACAGCTTTCAATGTGAGACTAACATCATTTTTCAGATGACCATCCTGGAGATCTCACACATAAATTTGACTTCAACTATTTTACATAAGCTTAGTTATGCAGATTCTTGTCATGTTATTGCATTGTTACTGTTTCGCACATAAAAATCTAAAAAATCTGTCGGGTCTGGGTTCAGGTTCCAAACCTGAACTCCCACAAGTAACAGTGATTACTGATGAGGCGGGTCTTCGCTCCTCAACCAACCTTCCCAAAATGGAGGTGCCCTGTGCTGACGGCATGCTAGTATCATCTTGTGTGTCCAAAGAGATTTTAATGGACTTTGCAGGGGTTGAGTTGATCCAAAGCCAGACACTAACTTTATTAGAGGGACCTGAAATTTTCAGTCTGCTCAACACTACTTGCTTGCCACAAAATTGGTGTACAAGCCCTGCTAAATCTCCCCCTATGTCATCTATAGTATCAAGTGTATGGAGAAACTCATCTTGTAGGGTATTCACATATGGCAATGAGAACACCATCGGTCCTGGTCAGTTATCCAATGCCTTTGACGGTGAAACAACCTCATATCCTCAGGTTTGATAGTTATTTCTTGATCTGTTAGCCCTATTTTCTTCTTGCACCCATCAAAGCAAAGGCTATTCAGTTTAATCATGCGCTTCCACTGACCACTATTGCAAACTCAAGGCAATGCTTCTTATTAATGTTGAGGCTTCTTCCCCTTCTTCACTTAGAAAAAGTCATGTCATGTGATGCAAAATCAACATCTCTCTAGAGGACTGAAAGAGGTGTTAGTCCATGTGTTAGTATAGGGCAGTGATGGCGAACCTATGGCACGGGTGCCAGAGGTGGCACTCGGAGCCCTCTTTGTGGGCACCCAGGCCATCACCCAGCACAGAGTTCACAATTCAGGACTCAAGACCCCTCATGCAGTACAGACTGTCCAGGATGTGCCACGTTCAGCATTATTTTAAAGTGACTTAAAGTGCAGGAGTAGCGAGGAGGTGTGGACAGAGCTTTCTCCGGACCTGTGATTCATCCTATTAAGGGGACCTTAGTGGGAAACTACAATAATAATCCAAATTTCTCCTTCTTTCTGCTGTATTGGTGTTCTCTGGACGCCAATACGTTTGAAATCTGTGAAAAACTTATGAAAAATATGTGGCTTTTGGTTGTAGTTTCGGCACTCGGTCCCTAAAAGGTTTGCCATCACTGGTATAGGGGGTAGGATATTAGGTAATTTACCAATATACATCTTGATATGTGAAGTGAAGTCTACTTTTTTTTACCTCAGAAGCCAGATATTCCTGTGCATAAAATGGCCGCAGATGGAGGGGCATGTGATCTCTGTCAAAGAACAACTATCCTGCCAGGACCTTGATCTTATATTCATGAATACTACCAAAAGGTTCTGGAAGGACGACTGGTCACACACAGTTAGAGTTCACATGACCGGAGGCTTCACTTCACATATCAAGAAAGCAGAGCAGAACATTTAATAGATGTTCATATTGGTATATTACCTAATATCCTTCCCTCCACACTTAAAATGGCCAACCATCAAATGTAACAAAGAAACTGGCTCACATAAGGACAGCCCAAGGGAAGACCAAAAGTCACCTCTGCTGTGGAGGATAAGTTCATCCAAGTCACCAGATTCAGAAATTGCAGGTTACAGCAGCTCAGATTAGAGACCAGGTCACTGCCACACAGAGTTCTAGCAGCAGTCACATCTGTACAACAATTGTTAAGAGGAGACTGCGTGCAGCAGCCTTCATGGTAAAATATCTACTAGGAAACCACTGCTTAGGACAGGCAACAAGCAGAAGAGACTTGTTTAGGCTAAAAAAAAAGGAATGGACATTAGACTATTGGAAATCTGTGCTTTGGTCTGATGAGTCCAAATTTGAGATCTTTGGTTCCAACCACCGTGTCTTTGTGCGACGGAGAAAAGATAAACGAATGGTCTCTATATGCCTGCTTCCCACCATGAAGAATGAAGGCGGAGGTGTGATGGTGTGGGGGTGCTTTGCTGTTGACACTGTTGGGGATTTATTCAAAATTGCAGGTATACTGAAACAGCATGGTTACCACAGCAGCGGCATGCAATTCCACTCAGTTTGCGTTTAGTTGGACCATCATTTATTTTTCAATAGGACAATGACCCCAAACACGCCTCCAGGCTTTGTGAGGGCTATTTGACCAAAAAGGAAAGTGATGGGGTGCTATGCCAGATGACCTGGCCTCCACAGTCACCAGACCTGAACCCAATCGAGATGGTTTGGGGTGAGCTGGACTGCAGAGTGAAGGCAAAAGAGATAACAAGTGCTAAGCATCCATGGAAACTCCTTCAAGACTGTTGTCAAGAGAATACCAAGAGTGTGCAAAGCAGTAATCAAATCAAAAGGTGACTACTTTGAAGGACCTAGAACAGTGATGGGCAACCTTTTGAGCTTGGTGTGTCAAAATTCGCCAAAAAACCGAGCATAACTCGGGTGGCGTGTCACCTTGACAACAAACATATTTTTGTGATATTTATAGTTTAAATAACAAATATGTATACTATTTAACTTCTAGGGTACTTTAACCGTGGATTGTCTGATTGATCCTACCATGTACTGCCATACAATCAGACAGGTGTTAAATTGCTTAGTAACCTGCAAACTTTCAGTCATGAAAGTTCACAGGTTATAGCTAGGGCGCAGGCGCCGCTGTCCGCATTTCCTTCATGCCC
The DNA here is from genome assembly GCF_040894005.1 of Engystomops pustulosus. Lineage (NCBI taxonomy): Eukaryota > Metazoa > Chordata > Amphibia > Anura > Leptodactylidae > Engystomops > Engystomops pustulosus. Next base: position 53,751,719 of record NC_092420.1, on the reverse strand, counting down.
TCTTGGCATGGAGAAGGTGTGCGGAGCAAAATAATGACCTTACTCACTGTATGATGGGAGTTGTTGTCCTCCCTCATCCCTGCTGTGGAGATCGTCAGTGTAGAGGTGGCAGCTGCTGGGAGCCTCCTGGGTGTATGGCCGGGTCACCTCTCCTGCTGTGCCCTGTGCTGATACCTGTGCTGACTGGAGACACTAGGCACAGCTCACACATGGGGAGGGGCCGGCCCGGGGGAGGAGGAGGAGGGGGGAGTGCTGGAAGCTCAGTGCAATCTCTCAGCCTCCCGGCTACTGCACCTGATCATGTAGGATGAAACTTAACTCTCAGGCAGCCGCGTGTCAGTGAAAATGGCTACGTGTGTCAGCACTGACACGCGTGTCATAGGTTAGCCATCACTGACCTAGAATATAAGACATATTTTCAGTTGATTCAAACTTTTTTGTTAAGTGTATAATTCCACACATGTTAATTCATAGTTTTGATGCCTTCAGTGTGAATCTACAATTTTTATAGTCATGAAAATACTTAATACTCTTTAAATGAGAAGGTGTATCCAAACTTTTGGTCTGTACTGTACATTAATACATATGGAATACAGGTGAATACAATTACATGTTATCCCCATTGATAGGATCCTAGTAGTGGAAATAGGATGTCTAGGCACAAACAAATTATAGTACTGTCATGTCAACATTTTTTTTTAGAATATTATGTGTTAATGCTCTCTTTTGACACCTGGGCATACAAATCACACTCAGAATAGTAGGTATGTGAATTAGCACTGAGAGCCAGATCTATATATAACTCTGCATACCAGCTTCTTATTGTAATAACAATCTGAGTTCTCTGTATATACAGCTGTCAGCGTTCTTACATGACATAAAATATGGTTTCAAATGTGTTCTATATGAAATTGGCATTTTTAACAGATGTCACCTCATGTACTCTTTGGATGAGCGTAGACTGAAAAGCTTTGTTTTATTCTCTGCAGCAATATAAAAAAATAAGTTTTCAAAAGAAAATGCATATATAGTGCTTTATCATATAAATAAATATCATGCATGGCATACTTATACAGTATATCATCTGTAAATACTGTATCATATGCTGGACGTATCATATCCATATTATTGTACAAATGAATCTGAAAACAGATATACAATAGAAAGTAAAATCATACAACCTTACAATAGCTAATTAATAATAATTTCACCAAACATAGACCATTATATACAACATTCTTACATATACTTGTTTACAGTACATTATGTATTCCAAGGGGTTTACCCATGAAAGAAAATTATCACATTTCAATCCCCTAGTGATGTTAACACAATAAAGATAATTGTAACTGCTTACATTACAATGTGACTCAATTTTATTGCTGTTTTAGCTCCCATCACTCTCTTGGCTGCTCAGTGCAAAATCCCAGGGTGTGGGCGGGGACTCTCTTAGAAGACACATTATGACCGATCTAATTTTGTGGGGCGACAATGTAGTTACATTATCAGGGTACAGGTGTAAATACCTGACATTGTATTAAAACACTGACACATAGAAAGAGAGATGAGAGGCTGATAGACTTTTACACTGTTACACTGTGAGCTCTGCTACATCTCACAGATAGGTGCCTGCCTCCCCCTTCCCCCAGATGACTTATCTTCTTGTAGTTTGTAGCCCCTCTCTCTCTGCTCACGATCTCCTGGCAGAAAATAATCAGGGAGTGTCTCTGAGTTCTGTGCAGGTGGCGTGGCTACAAGCACACAGCAGAGACAGACAGAAATCTCATCTGCGCGATCCTAGTTAGGATTGTAGATTTACATAAATATAAAGACTCCAATCGCTATATGGGTCATTTATCTTTAAACAGGACATTAGTGTGTGTAGTTTTATGTTTTCCTTGAGACTTTTCCTTCACCTGCTCTGGACTAGAGTTTATGTGCAACAAGGTTGGGAACTTTTACATGAATTTGCACCAAAATTCCAACTTTTTCATGTGTCCACATGTGAATTTTAGGAGCAACACTAAAAATTTCTGGCACAGCTAACTAACAGCTAAAGTGGAATAACCACAAATTTAGAGAAAAAATTAATAAAATAGATAAATGGCCCTTATATCCCTATAAAAGAGGTATTGGTTAAAAGTGCACCATTCAAAACACCCTTTCTCCCTTCACACACTTGAAGGAAACCTACCACTTGAAGTGGCAGGTATAAGAAGGAAATACCAAGCACCAGCTCAGGGTGAGCTGGTGCCGGAGCTTATTTTTGTTAGTGTTTCAAACCGCTGTATCGCGGTTTAAAACACTTTTTAAACTTTATAGCCAAAGCTGCTTCGGCGCAGGGAGGTACGCGCTCGGCGCTTACCATGCACGCGACCATGCTCGCGGCTACATAGGAAGTGAAGGAGAGCCGTGCATATGGTCAAGTGGTAGGTTTCCTTTAATTTACTTTGAAGAGGTTCTGGGGTAGTCTGATGCTGTACTCCCACTCCTTCACCCTGTGACCCCATTCTCTTTCATTCACCTCATGGTCCCCTCTGCAGACTAACCTCAATAAAAAAAGCCCTAGGTGAACATTTATCCCGGTTTCTAGAAATTCCCTTTTTTTTATTAAATATGATTTTTATTGAAGCTTTTTTTAAATACATAACTGACAGAAAAGAAGATTCACAATATCAATTCACAATATAATACATTTTCCACAAACTCCCTTGAATGCTCAGTTTTAAAGCTTTGCTACATCACAGAGTATCTCTATAGACCTCTACCTGCTGAATATTACTCATATGGCCCCCAATCTCCAACTCCACTATGCAGGAAGAAATGTCATCTGTGAGTAATTGTATTCAAGAGAAATAATTGGTCTACAAAATGGCAAATCAGAACAAGTCAATATTTTGGGTATTAGTATCACAACTTAGCAAAATAACTGTAAAAATCCTGTCATTAGCAGCAATAGAATGTCCCAGAACACACTGCAGGGAGATGGCATCTGTTCCTCTATCCATCTGGTGCTCAGTTCCCTGAGGACAGCATCCATGATATTTTGCTGTCTACAATGAGCACACTTTTCTCAAACAGTACATCTCGTACATTAGTCTATTTAACCAGACACCCATTAACTGGATTTTACTTGTGTGCATTCCTATTTGTAGACAGGGTTACACAGAAAGCTGTTTAGACCTCACCATATTTCCTGCTCTACGCTGTCTCTGATGACTTAGAAGATAAAAACAGCTTGCGACTAGCAGACATGGGCTTGTATTTTCAGTCCATGTGTGATATGCACTTTGGAACAGATTATATAGGACAGAAGAAGTAACATACATATTTTAACATACTTATATGTTGTAGAAATATAATGGTACGTGATCATTCACATTCAACCCGGATATTCTTTGGACTGGTTCCAAATATATATAATCTGTTGGATTACACAAATGATTGCATTTTATTTGTTAAAGCACAAGCACTGCAACATTTTATACGTTGTCGGATCTGGCAAGAGCCAAGAGGTCCTTGCATCATATTTCTGTATAATACAAGGGCTTCCATCCTGTGTCATTTGTGCAGTCCGTTGGATCGTGCCAAAATACAAGGTCCCGTTTCTAATCCGTTTTTGCCGCGATTCGCAGCAAAAATTGAATAAAACAAGTGTGCAGTAAGCACACACTCCTTGAGGACCTGTCCAGCTGCTGTACAGAGCAGAAACTGACGGACATGTGGTGATGTCTAGAAACTAGAACTAGGGGCAGCAGTGGGGGGATAGAACTGGGGTCAGGAGGGGGGGACTAAAACTGGGGGCTCAAAGGGGGGCTAGAACTGGGGGCAGGAGGGAGGGGGAACTAGAACTAGGGTGCAGTATTATAGTAGTTATATTCCTGTACATAGGGGGCAATATTATAGTAGTTATATTCTTGTACATAGGGGGCAGTGTTATAGTAGTTATATTCTTGTACATAGGGGGCAGTGTTATAGTAGTTATATCCTTGTACATAGGGGGCAGTATTATAGTAGTTATATTCTTGTACATAGGGGGCAGTATTATAGTAGTTATATTCTTGTACATAGGGGGGAGTATTATAGTAGTTATATTCTTGTACATAGGGGGAAGTATTATAGTAGTTATATTCTTGTACATAGGGGGCAGTTATATAATAGTTATATTCTTGTACATAGGGGCAGTATTATAGTAGTTATATACTTGTAAATAGAGGGAAGTATTATAGTGGTTATATTCTTGTACATAGGGGGCAGTATTATAGTAGTTATATTCTTGTACATTGGGGAGCAGTATTATAGTAGTTATATTCCTGTACATAGGAGCAGTATTATAGTAGTTATATTCCTGTACATAGGGGCAGTATTATAGTAGTTATATTCTTGTACATAGGGGGCAGTATTATAGTAGTTATATTCTTGTACATAGGGGGCAGTATTATAGTAGTTATATTCTTGTACATAGGGGGCAGTATTATAGTAGTTATATTAATTGTACATAGGGGGGAGTATTATAGTATTTATATTCTTGTACATAGGGGGCAGTATTATAGTGGTTATATTCTTGTACATAGGGGGCAGTATTATAGTAGTTATATTCTTGTACATAGGGGGCAGTATTATAATACCTATGAATATAGAAAAGAGAAAAAAGAATGGTAACAGCTCACCCCTTGGAGATGTGGAGGTCCACGGCAGTCATGCGGCCAGGTGCACGGAAATCCCAAAACACTCTTGGTCCGGAAGTCCAGAGAGACATATATTTGTAAGAAAACAAAAAATGTAGCAAAGGCAGGGAATCTAGCATCCAAAAAAGGTATATGCGATGAGAAAGGCTGTTAAGACATATTCAAAAATTTAATTTTCCAAATTTAAAAATGTACATGAAGTACATGAAGCATGGACACAAAAAAACAAAGAGCACGAGACAAAAACATTACAGCGGTGACGCGTTTCGGGCTATTGCATTTTTGTAGCCCTTAGTCATAGCTATATTCTTGTACATAGGGGCCAGTATTATAGTAGTTATATTCTTGTACATAAGGGGCAGCATTATAGTAGTTATATTTCTGTACATAGGGGGCAGCATTATAGTGGTTATATTCTTGTACATAGGGGGCAGTATTATTGTAGCTATATTCTTGTACATAGGGGGTAGTATTATAGTAGTTATATTCTTGTACATAGGGGGCAGTATTATAGTAGTTATATTCCTGTACATAGGGGGCAGTATTACAGTGGTTATATTCTTGTACATTGGGGGCAGTATTATAGTAGCTATATTTTTGTACATAGGGGGCAGTATTATAGTGGTTATATTCTTGTACATAGGGAGCAGTATTATAGTAGTTATGAAAACTTAGAGAAAAATGACCATTGGCAACAGGCCAAAAAGTGGTGAAAAATAACAAAATTTATTGAGAAGCCATTAAAAAATGTGATCACATAGTAAATAGGGCGCAGTATTATAGTAGTTATATTCTTGTACATGGTTTGGGGTCACCGCAACATGAGGAACTGTATTGCGGGGTCACAGCATTAGAAAGGTTGAGAACCACTGTGCTAGCACCTACTAACGAACTGCCCTACATAATATTATATAATTTATTGGTGAGACCCCTATGTCATTGCCGTCTCTTTTAACCCCTTACTTTATTTGGATATTCCTGCAGCAAACACCCATCACTAACACTCACGATCATTGCTGGCATGGGTGCGGCCCTCTTCGTCCTGATTGGTACACCCAGATTCAAATGATAAATCTGAGGTGTCATTTGTAGTGCACAGTTAAAGTTGTAAAAACAGAGCTCACAAGAAATTGAAGCAAATGTATTTTTTTCGCCAATTTCACCACATTTGGAATTTTTTTTCAGCTTTCCAGTGCATGGCCAATGCATGGCGTAACTTGAAGCTAATGGGCCCCAGTGCAAAGTGTTTGCCAGGCCCCCGACTATAATGTATTATGTATGCTACTAGTATTCTCATATAGGAAAGTGACACTTTATGAGCCCCCTTAGCCTCTTGGGCCCAGTTGCGACCGCATTCTCTGCACCCCCTCAAGTTACGCCCCTGGATTAAAACACTTAAAAGATACACCCAGAAGGATGTATGTAGCTGCCAAGGGCAAGATGTGCCCTAGACTCCCTACCTCACTCTGACAGTGCAAGAATGCCCAGGTTAGTTAGTAAACAATAAATGGGCAGGTAAACATCTGAATGTATTTAACACAAAAATTTTTGTGCAAAAAAGTGACCCGTGCAAGAAAACCTGATTGCATGTATGCCCATAAGCCTCATCAGACAATATGACTTCAAAGTATCCAGGTGGGAGGGGGAGGCAGGCAAGGTCAGATGGAGAGGGAGTGGAGCAGACCCCAAGCGTATTGGCACCTATCTGGTGACTTCCTCATGGGTAAGTGACAGGATCAGTATGATGTCCTGTTTAAATACAAGTATGAAGTCCCCGGCCACAGAGGTGGAAAATGGTGATTGGCCCGAACAATACCTTCAGCATCAATGAATGTACCAAGTCCACGGCGTGTAGAAAGGTAAACTGCGCATAACCGGAAGTGACCCTGTCACGTGAATGAACACATGATCGGGGGGCAGGGTATGGCATAAAGTAGAAGGAGGAATAACAATGACGCATATACGGAAGTATGTGGGTCACGTGGTTGAACCCATGATCGAACAACATGGAGTAACAAGCCCTGTGGATCATTAAACTGCCGTGAATATGTAGAAATACCAGGCCAGCCCCAAAGTACCTCCAGGGCGGAGAGATCACAAGCAGCAAAGCTAATCGTCAATTATAATCAAATACGATAAAAAAGTTTCAGGCACATAAGCACAGGAGACAAGAATAGTCACAGCACTAGTGTTATCAGAGCACTAATTACACACATTAATTGATGAAGGAAAAAATGTCCCAAATATAATCTTTTATGGCAAATTGCCCCGAGAAGGGGGGAGAAAATAGTATCTGTGATGTTGAATGCCAGAATATTAGTTCAAGTAGGTCCCTCATCAAACTTGGTCCTGAGCTGGAATCCTTTCCGGCACAGGAAGCAGAGGGCAGAGCAGGCGTCCAGCAGGGTATTCCATCCTGGGTGAATGCCATCAACTGGGTTGGGAGCACAGAGAGTAATTACAAGCGACCCATATGACATTGTGTACTGGGACATATGTACAAGCCTGAAACTAGAATAGACAACAGATCAGTAAAAAAAAAAACAAAAAAAAACATAAGGCTCGCAAGAAGCGGGCCAAAAAAGTAAAGCACACCTACGGCCCATGTTAAAGAAAAAAAGAGGGAAGCATGACGTCCAAGGTGAATAAGAGGGTGTGCCAAAGCAAACAAATTATAATGGTGAAATAATGATGAATCACAGTCAATCTTTAGACTTGTAGATCTATAATAAAGCTGTAGTAGGGAAAAAAAAAAGCAAAAAACGAGACAGGAACAACAAAATAGATATGCATATAAACCCAAGAAGTTTAAAGAGGCTTGTAAAACCCGGTGAATAGGAGATCTTCATTCAGACCCCTAGGTGCTTGGCTGTCCAGAGTGAAAATCCAACAGTACATAAGAGAGCTGGGGTTATATCCCCCCACGAGGGGTTATATTCCCCCACGCACCCAGTCAGGCCCCGCTCTACCCTGATGATACCTCCTAAAATGGTCTGCCACTGTAGACAGAGGTTTATCCTGATCAAAGTGGGTGGTGGCATTAACAATTGTGGAAAGATGCTGCTGTGTCCTTTTGCGTAACTCCTGAGAGGTTGTCCAACATAGACTTTGTTACATGGGCAAATGAGTGCATAAACAACATTGTGAGTTTGGCAGTTTATGAAATTTCTTAGAGTGAAGACCTCCTGATTTGATGGATTGATGAAGACTTTCCTAGGTTGCATCAAGGGGCAGACAGAGAAAGCCCCTTCCTATACGATGTGTCGGTCGCTAAAAGTGACTGTGAGTTGGTACATCTTTCAAGTTTCTGGCTCGTCGAGCTGTAAGGGGGGAGTTGGAAGGAACAAATGGTCTAAGACGTTCATCACTTTGTAGAATAATCCAATTGGCAGTCAACAATGAGCGAACATTTGTTTTGTTTGGCTTTGGTCTAGCTCTGTCTTTATAACAAACATCATGATATAAAATCTGAATGGTTGGTATAGGACCGCTTTTTGGAGCCTGTAATGTTTATTTATTTTTTATTGTAGGACCAGAGTGTCACATTTCTCGTCGAAATACATAATTTCTTTCAGCTGATTTCAGACTCTTCAGTCACCATATCATGGCACATATATATGTATTTTTTCTTTGAGGATGGGTGGTTCTCTACCTTGAGGATGCACAGTTTACCTTTCTAAACGCCATGGACTCGGTAAATCCACTGATGCTGAAGGTATTTGTCACGGGTGTTCCCGTGCCTGCCAGTCCCTGTCCCCCTGCCCTCACTTGCCTCTCCTGGCTCCTGTCTATGCCTCCTTGCCTGCAGCCGCGCACTCTCGCCACTAGGGGGCGCGCCTGGACTTCTCCCAGCCTTAAAGGGCCAGCGTCCTCCTGATTAGAGTTCGCACCTCCCTTCACTCCCCACCGGATCTTCTCCTAGGATCTTCTATGGTTTCCATGCCAGGCTTCCCTAAGCCCTTCCTGTGGAAGAGAAAGCCCATTAGCGTTTACAGGCGTTCTGCAGCGTTCTCATACGCTCCTGGTGTGTCCTGTCTTCAAGTGTTTCCAGGCGCCTCCATGTCTCCTGTCTCCAACGTTCCCATACGCTCCTGGTGTTCATGTCTCCAGTGTTACCAGTGTTCCTCCTTGTTCCTGTCTCCAGTGTTACCAGGGTACCTCCGTGTGCTCCTGCCATCCTGTGTCAAGTCTTCAGTCTGCCTCCGTGCTACCTGCTGTGCCTCCCAGGGTTCCAGTCCAGCTGTGTCTGCAGTCCATGCCAGCATTACCAGTGTTCCTCTGTGTTGCTGCTGTCATCCCAGGCTTGGACTGTTTCCTGCACATCCCTGTACCTTGGCTGCCACCACGGGCCTCATACCATCTCCCGCCGTGGTCCAGAGGGTCCACTGGTCCACAAACTCCTCCCTCCAGACTCTTCTGACCCGTTACAGTATTGTTCGGGCCAATCACCTTTTTCCACCTCTGTGGGCGGGGACTTCATACTTGTATTTGAACAGGACATCATACTGATCCTTTCACTTACCCCCAGGGCCGGCGCTATGGGTAGGCAAAGGTGGCAATTGCCCAGGGCCCCTGGGAGAAAGGGGAGAATCTCTTCTTTCAAATGAGTCTTAAATTGTGTTTCTAGGTGCCCTGAATCCAGAGATATTCAGGTTTAAAGTGAGAATATCAGGTGCCATTTTTATATATAAAAATCACTCCCAACGGCAGTTTAACAGTTAATATCTCCGTTTTCCTACATTTTAGAAACACAATTTCAGGCTGCAGGGAGAATTTGCTGCACACAGGAGCTGCTGCACCTCACAGAAAATGGAAATATTCACTTCATATGTTACTACATTTTGAGAAGGGATAATATCAACTAATATTCATGTTTTTAACCCTTCTCTATGCAGAACTATCTAAGAACACACTCTGGGTCACATGTATCAATCGTTTTTTTCTGTTGTTTTTGCGCCTTTTCATTCAGGCGCACCGTTTTTGTGCCATTTTTGCGACTAAACGCCAAACTAGCTGCACAGCAAAAATAACCAGCTTTCCCTCATTTATCCTAGCAATCCAGATGTTTTGCTGCGCCTAATGATATTCATCACTTGCGACTTTTCATTGAGGCGCAAAAACGGGAGCAAAAACACTCCAGCCCGAAGGTGGCGTTATCTGAGAAGAAAGCACTGAGCCCCTTTGCATAACAGCTCATTCCTAGCAGCAAAGCTCAGCCAGACACTGCAGACACTAGAACAGATCATACAGACATGAGATACTCTGCAGACACTAGTACAGATAATACAGACATTAGATACACTGCAGACACTAGTACAGATAATACAGACACTGCAGACACTAGTACAGATAATACAGACATGAGATACTCTGCAGACAGGAGCTGCAGACTCTATTTACAGTTCATCACCTTCTATTTAGAAAACATTCTGCAGAATCCTGAGCTCACAGCAAGAGAGAAGAGAACTTTGCAGAATGTTGCAGATACTACATACAAGTGTCCCCCATGTAATTCTGCACAGTATCACCAGTGTGTCTGAGGGGGATACTGTGCAGAATTACAGGGGTGCAGCAGGAGACCAGCACTGGGGGATCCCCTCCAGGAGAAGCCCCTGCTGAGGAGGTCACTGGGTGTCACACACCTGGGTGCTGCTGTGAGTGTTATCTTCATTCTGGGCTGTGGGAGAAGCAGAGAGGAGCTTGTAGCAGGATCACATGTAAGTGCCTGAATCTAACATTACGCCGAAACTGTGCCAAAATTCACCTAAACTGTGTTAAAGTAAAGTGATTAATAAGAGGCAGGAAATTACCTTATCACAGTTGGTGATAATTCTGGCAAAACAGTGCGCCAGAATTTAGGCGCAACTACTACACTTAGGCGCACAAAAGTGATAAATGTGGCCCATAGTTATTTATTTGGGTACCGTTGTCTAAGGAACATACAATGATACATCTGTGTGAATTTTCTGCAGTTCCATTTGCTGCATATTTTGGTGAATACAGTATATTGGAGTGGGGTATGTATGCTCTCCTCACATCTTACTGTTTTAGGAAAGTAGATTTTCTTTATATAAGTATCTGGATTTGTACATATTTTAGAGGAAATTTTGAATGTTAATTGCCGAATGCATCTCCTGGTTGTCTGCTTTCAAAATTCTATAGGTTTTATGGCTCCTTTACTTTTTATTCTGTTTTATTGCTATATTTTGCAGGTTGTGACTGTCTAAAAATGTCTAGCTGAAAAGCAGATATCTAGTTATTACAGTTTTAGTGATATTATGTGGATTTATTTATGTGAACATATCAATAGGGCACATTTGTGAACTCTACAAAATGTCCATGTATTACATTTAGGAGATGTGAAGGTAAATATTTTCTGTTTGGATCAAATTTTTTGCCATCAAAGTCAAATTTTAAGTATTTTTAATAAAATGTTTCAATTTGAATCAAAATTGCATGAAGGCGCCTATGTCTATAAAATCTTTGATGCAATTTTGAAAATGGGGCAAGTGTCTGCTTTCAAAAAATATCGGTACCTCTCCCCAATGGGCCTCACAGTCTAATCAACCTACCAGTAATTTTTTGGAGTGTGGGAGGAAACCAGAGGACCCGGAGGAAACCCACGCAGACACAGAGAGAACATACAAAATCTTTGCAGATGTTGACCAGCGGTGCAAGGCTGTAGTGCTAATCACGGAGCCACCATGCTGCCCATAAATCTCCCTATCATTTATCTATCTCCTATAAAATTCTCCCATAATACAGTTTGTTTTACCATACTAAAGGGAGCCTCTTCCTGACTGTGACTGGTCATAAAATAGTTTTATTTTGGGGCCCCACTTTTAGTTTTGCCCAGGGCCCCACTTTTTCTAGAACCGGCCCTGCTTACCCCTGAGGAAGTCACCGGTTAGGTGACGATACGCGTGTATTCTGTTCCACTCCCTCTCCATCTGACCTTGCCTGCCTCCCCCCCCCCACTTGGATACTTTGAAGTCATTTGGGTATTGTATGATGAGGCTTATGGGCATACATGCAATCAGGTTTTCTTACACGGGTCACTTTTTTGCACAATTTTTTTTTGTGTTATATACATTCAGATGTTTACCTGACTATTTATTGTTTACTTACTAACCTGGGCATTCTTGTACTGTCAGAGTGAGATAGGGAGTCTAGGGCACATCTTGCCCTTGGCAGCTACATACATCCTTCTGGGTGTATTTTTAAAGTGTTTATTATTGTTTTTTTGATTAATTAATAAATATTGTCACTTTTGTCTAGTCCTGTGTTCGCATCCAACTTTCTCCCTTCTTTTTGTATTATGTAGTTCACTGGGATGCGTGGACGTTTTACCAATTAATCACATTGGTAGTGCCTGCTCTTTCCTTGTTTTGTCGAGAGTCTTATTTCCATCTTGGGAAATTACAGCAAGCAGAAGTGAAAAAACTTATATGTTTAATCTGTAAAAATGGATGCCAATGTATGTGACGAATACATTGTATACGTCAAAAAAACTTAGACATATGAAAAAGAATGCATCTATTCTGTAAATTTTAAATGTATACAATGCAGTATGAGTTTGTCTGATGCAAAAAATACCTGATGTGAGCTTTTAATAGAAGACACTACTTGAAGAAAAAGCTAAGTTAATTTGGGGTAAGATCTTAACTTTAAAGGTTCAGAGAAATGCTCTGATCACCTCAAGGCCTGTCGACTCTTCCATCATTCCAGATAATTAAATTACCACACATATTTCCTCTCTGTAAAAGAAAAATGTTCAGCATCTGTAGAGTGCGAATAAAAAGTGCTATTGATTCAGGATTTATACAGTGGAATGACCTGACAGCATTGTGTAAAATCCACTACTCAGTGTTGTCGAAAAGACAGCACTTGCTCCTAAACAAGGACACACTGATATATTATGGAGGGGGAGGATCTTCTATATCTTCTATCTATCTATCTATATCCAGTAAGTTTGTTTTTAGGATGTTCACATCCCAATATTTATCATGATGAAAAAAAGATATTGAAATGTTTATGGACCAATGACGTGGATTATGACTTTATGTACCCAAGTATATATATAGCTGGTAGGGATCAAGAGTCAAATGTATTTTCGAAGGGACTCTGTCACCAGCTTTTTCCAAATAAACTACCAGCCCCCTCAAGTACGGTATGAAATGTCCTTTCTAGAATCTCCACTTTTATGTTAAATCTCACCAGTTTACCTATAAAATAAAAATTGCTTCAAATCACTTATCACATATGACAATTACATAAAAGTGGCGCGGGGGACGGAAAAGTGACCTACTAGGCATAACCAATCTGCCCCAATATTTTTTTTCAGAATAAAACTTTTGTCAATATGTAAAATATTAAATGGCTGCAATACAAGTTAGAATGTAAGTGTGACCAGGTTAAACTGTGGGTAGAACGAAAGACATTAATGTTAACCCCTTAACGCTGAAGCCACTTTTCACCTTCCTGACACGGCCCATTTTTTCAAATCTGCCCTGTGTCACTATAAATGGTTATAACTTTGGAACACTTTAACATATCCAGTTGATTTTGAAATTGTTTTTTTGTGACACATTGTACTTCATGTTGGTTGAGAAATTTAATCAATATGTTTAGTATTTATTTATTAAATAAATGGAAATTTGGCAAAAATTTTGAAAAAAACTATGTTTTCCAAATTCAAAATTTTCTACTTTTTGGAAAGTTGGTCATATCACTAAAATAACTTGATAACTTACATTTTCCATATGTCTGCTTTAACTTGGCATCATTTTTCAAACATCTTTTCCTTTATTTAGAATGTTAGGAGGCTTATAACTTTAGGTGCAATTTTTCAGATTTTCACGAAAATCATCAAAACCTACTTTTGGAGGGTCAATTTAGTTAGAAGTGACTTTATAAGGCCCACATGACAGGAAACCCCCACAAATGACACCATTTTAGAAACTACACCCCTCAAAATATTCAAAACAACCTTTGGGAATTTTGTTAACCCTTTGAGCGTTTCATGAGCGTGAAAGATAAATGAAAGTGAAATTAGAGAAATGTAATTTTATCTTACTATAGATTCATTGAACACTAAAATTTGCACCTTCACAATGGGTTAAAAAGGAAAATGCATTTTACAATGTTGAGGGCAATTCCTCCTGAGTATGCCAATACCCCTTTTGTCACTGTACCCTGCTGTACGGGCACAGGGGGGCACTTGGAATGGAAAGAGCGTTGTTTCGTTTTTGGAGGGCAAATATGGCTGAAAAAGTTTTCATGTGTCAGGATGCATTTGGAGAGCCATAATGGTACCAAAACAGAGGAAAGCCCCAACAAGAGACACCATTTTGAAAAGTACACCCCTTGGAGAGTTTAGCAAGGTGTAATTTGTGTATTTGCCCCAACAGGTGTTTGATTCAATTAGGCCCCAAAAAGGAAAAAAGGTGAAAATTTTCTCAAAAAAGTCACTTTTACCCCAAATTTTTGTAAGCCACAAGGGATAAAAGATGAAACACCCCCCATAAATGTGTAGAACTATTTCTCCTAAGCACAGAACTGCACCACTTTTGCATATAAAGTGTTGTATGGGTACGCAGTGAAGCTCAGAAGGGAAAGTGGGGCTTTGGCCTTTTAGAAGCCAGATTTGACAATCATCCTTTACATGTGTCAGGATGCATTTGGAGAGCCCTAGTGGTACCAAAACAGAGGGGAACCCCAACAATTGTCACCATTTTGGAAAGTGCACCCTTTGGAGAATTTAGCAAGGTGTAATATGTGTATTTTCCCCTACAGGTGTTTGCTTCAATTAGGTCCCTAAAAGGAAAAAGATTAACATTTTCCCCAAAAAGTCACTTTTACGGCTAATTTTTGTATCCCATAAGGCATTAAAGATGAAACAACCCCAAAAAAATGTGTACTAGCATTTCTCCCGAGTATAAAATTGCCCCACACATGCAAATAAAATGTTGTATGGGTACGCAGTGAAGCTCAGAAGGGAAAGAGGGGCGTTGGACTTTTAGAAGCCAAATTTGACAGACATCCTTTACATATGTCAGGATGCATTTAGAGAGCCGTAGTGGTACCAAAACAGAGGGGAACCCCAACAAGTGTCACCATTTTGGAAAGCACACCCCTTAGAGAATTTAGCAAGGTGTAATATGTGTATTTGTCCATAAAGGTGTTTGATTTAATTAGGACTTAAATAGGAAAAAGTTAAAAAATTTCCTATAAAGGTCATTTTACCCCTAATTTTTTATAGCCACAAGGGATAAAAAAATGTAATAACCCCCCAAAATGTGTAAAGCTATTTCTCTCGAGTGCAGAAGTACCCCACATGTGTATATAAAATGTTGTATGGGCGCACAGTAAAAGGAAAGGGGAATGTTTGCCTTTTAGAAGCCAAATTTGACAGAAATGTTTGACATGCATTTGGAGAACCCTAGTGGTATAAAACAGATAAGAATCCGAAAAGTGACCCTAATTTTTGAATGCACACCCCTTAGAGAATTTTGCAATGTGTAATATATGTATTTGCCCCTACAGGTGAATGATCCAATTAGGCCCTAAACATTAAAAAGGTGAACATTTCCCGATAAATGTCACTTTACCCCTAATTTTTGTAAGCCACAAGGGATAATATATTAAATAACCCCAAAAAAGGAGTGAAACTATTTCTCCCGAGTGTAGAAGTACCCCACATGTGCATATAAAATACTTTATGGGCGCACAGTAGAGGAAAAGAGGGATGTTTGTCTTTTAGAGGCCAAATTTGACAGAAATACTTCACATGTGTCAGGATACATTTGGAGAGCCGTAGTGGTACCAAAACAGAGGAAAACCCGAAAAGTGACCCTAATTGTTGAATGTACACCCCTTGGGGAATATAGCAAGGTGTAATATGTGGTATAGTGTATTACATGTGGTGAAATGAGCATTTTGAACATATAGGTGGTTTCCAAATATCATGTGCAATGGAGTCCGAGATGGAAATTGCAATTATTTCTGGAAAGTTCAGTGCCCGTTATGTGGCGCCCCTTATGAGATAATCGAGGGGTATAGGGAGCAACGGGACCTAACAGTTGTTACAATTATTCATTTTACCGAAATTAATTCACAATAGGTTGGGCGTGAATTGTGAATGTGTTGCGTATAAGGAGGTGGAATATACCAAGGGACCAACTAAACTTTTGTCACTCTGGAGTTGTCGCAGGTCTCTTAGTAGTATGTAGTGTCCATCCTTAGTATGTAGTGTCCATCCTAACTTCTCTTTTGGAACAGACTCTTTATTGAGTCCTACCATTAGAAGCAGCAGAATTCACCGGGAAAATGCTGTCCTGGCAAAACACAGGAACATCTAAACCAGAGATACTGGGGCCCCGTCCTTCTTGTCCCAATATTAGTTTCCTAATATCTTCCTCTTGAAAATGGAGAAATGATACGGCAGGACCTGCACATTGGAACAGCTCGTAAGAGTTGTACAGCATAATCTGTACAATGTACACGGCCAGCGCTTTTGTACCAAATCTTGTTTTTTCGTAGGGAAATTTTCACCAAGTGTTGCTCTTATTCACCCTAGCGATGCCCATTGTGACGAATATTGCTGCTTTTGGCTGGACCAAATCGACCAGCCAATAGCGGCAAACATGGACAGAGGGGGGCAACAAAACCCCTCTGGACCGCAAGGCAAAATTGGTGGCTGTCAGGAACAGCCGCCACCCTGCCCCGATCACCGTGTCTACAGACATGGTGACCGGTATTACTGACGTCATAAGTAAATTCGCTGCTATTGGCTGGTCTGAATTGATGAGCCAGTAGCAGCGATCATGTGGGGGGGACTTAACCCTTCTGGTCCATGAGGCAGGATGAATGGCCGTCAGGAACAGCCGCCGTCTTGCCCCGATCACTGTGTCTGAACCGTGTTGGCAAGTCACTACCCGCCGCACCGTTCTATAACAATGCGCGTTGGGAATAGGCTATACAATCTTTATTTATTTTTTAAGCAATTTAGACACATAATGGCTTATTTTTTGCGAGATGAGATGCACTGTAAAAAAAACTTAATTTTAGTGGGTTTTTAGCTTATTGAAGCAATTTTATTAACTTTTTACGTGTGGAGGAAAATAAAATCATCAATTCTTGTTTTGGATTTTTAGCATTTTTTTGGGGGGTGTTCACTGTAGCATAACAATAATATATTATCTTTATTCTACGGATCACTACGATTACGGTGATACCTCATTTATATAGTTTATTTCATATTTGTCCAATTTTATTGAAGGAAAACTAGAATAGAAAAAATTGCATTTGTTTTAGTATTTCCATTTTTATAGCAGCATAACTATAGTATTTTTTGGTTGACGGAGCTGGTTGTAAGCTTATTTTTTGCGTGACAAGTTGTTCTTTTCATTGGTATCATTTTGGTGCTTGTAACTTTTTCGGATAACTTTTTAGAACATTTTTTGTAAAGCAATTTGATAAAAAGTTTAAATTTTTGGCATGTTTTTGGGTTTTTTTTTTTACCACGTTCACCGAGGGGGTCCAATTATGATTAGGATTTATTGTACAGATTGTTACGGACGCAGCGATACCAAATAAGTGGGGGTTTTTTGTGATTTAGTGTTTTTTATACTTATTACTTGTGTAAAGGGAAATGTGGTGTTTGGGGGGACTTTCACTTTCTTTTATTATTTATTTTTATTTAAAAAAACCTTTATTTATTTATTTTTACTTTTTTTACAGTTACTGCCATCTAAGCTTGAACAAGTGATCTTCTGATCACTTGTTCATGCATTTTTACAGGTTACACAGTGCAATACAGATGTATTGCACTGTGTAATGTAAGACACTGAGCATGCTGCGCATGCCCAGTGTCTTACAGCCGGGTCCTGCCAGGAGGCAGGGACCCGGCACCGGGATGAAGATCTCGCAGCCCCGGGCACCGGCAGTCCCGGGGCTGCGATCGGAGCAGCGGACCCCCCCGGTAAGCGCCGCGGGGGGGTCCGATTTCCTCTTCTTAAACTTTAAATGCCTCTAACACGCCGCGGTCAGCGCGACCGCGGCGTGTTAGGGGTTAACACCCGCGATCGGAGAAATCTCCGATCGCGGGTGTTAGGGGCAGGTGTCGGCTATGATATATAGCTGACACCCGCAGCTTCTGGCCCCGGCTCCGTTCAGGAGCCGGGGCCAGAAGCATGACGTAATAGTACTGCATTTTGCGGGAACGCACCTCCCGCCATGCAGTACTATTACGTCAAATGTCGGGAAGGGGTTAATATAGCCAAACCTCACCATAATATACAATACGGCTTTTTCATTAGAATAAAAAGAAATTCAAGGTGTTACTTATTGGCTTCTATGTTCCCTTATACAAATCTATAAATGTCAATCATCTTCCTATGTCAATACTGATTATTTGATTTAGTAAAAATCCTATTTTTGACAGATCTAAATGAATCTTGTTGGCACTTTGGTACCATGTTAGAATGTGATATTATTTGTTATTGAAAGGCAAACACTTTGCAGTGTCCTTCATGAAACATTTTGCAAAGTGCTAATGATTCTGCTTTACAGGAAAGGTTCCAGCAGTGCACTTCTATTGACAGGTGTTGCCATTTTCTGAATAAATGATGAGACCATTACAGACACTTTACTGAGCCTTTTGCTTGACATTATTTTTGATATGCATTTATGCTTCATAGATTACATTATTTTTTACTTCTTACTATTTTACTTGGTTGGAGAAAGAGGATAATTTAATAAAGTGCTGAATAGTCTCCTTATGGAACATAAAATAATCTGCATGCTATGATAGAAGGAACTGATCAGGTTAATCTATATCTATGTTCTTTACAAAAGGCTTAAAAATGGTTTAAATTGGTGTAAAGTAATTGTTCAAATAGATATATAATATTTTTTATAAAAATGGTGACATAGGAATATAGACAAAACTGTCCCATCATACAACATCCTTAGTCAATCCCCTGTACATGACCATTGTAACCTAATGAGGGGGTATGAGATGGTCTCATACTCATATAGAATGTCACATCAGGGGGATATAGAAGCACTAGAGAGTGGGGTGATTAGTAAGATAAATTTTCCTTTTTTAGCTCAAATTGTTGTTATTCATCTGAATTATTTTCATGCAGTGAGTTTTTGTGATGTGCAGTGTATAAGCTATACTTGCAATTTAAATGGGTTTGCCATGAAAGGAAGTTCTCAAATTTGAATCCCCTAGTAATGTTTACACAATAAAGCTCATTTAACCCCTTACTTTACAATTTTAGTCAGTTTTATTGCTGTTTTAGCTCCTATAACTCAGTGATGGTCAGTGTAAAATTCCAAAGTGGACGGGGACTCGCTAAGCAGACACTTCCTGATTCCTCTGTGCTATGAGATGCTGTGTTCTTAGATTATCAGGGTACAGGTTTATCTACACTTTCATTCACTTATGAACATACACTAGTATATGACACAAAGATGAGATGAGACAAATCAAAGAAGAGAGATGATGAGATCCATGAGATGCATATAACACACAATGACACTCTCTGCTTTCCAACATCTGAGCTATAACAAACACTGTCAGCGCTACTACATCTGAGCTATAACACTCAGAAGTGCCTCCTTCCCCTACATAAAGACCTTGGGGGTTATTTATCATACACCAGCGGGGTCCTGCGCAGCGGCTATCTCTAGGCCAGGCCATGCCTGGCGTGGAAATAAATACAGCCAGCAGCTTTTCACATATAAAAATTCACCTCCTTAGCAATAATCTGCCCTGCGGCCTATAGTCAGAAGAAGATTTACGGTTGTATCCTGGGGCAACCAAAATTGTATACACCAGGACTGATAGAGACAGGTTGGAATTATATTTGTGAAGTGCTGTATTTTTGTTAATAACAGTGAGAATGTTTTATTTTCTATTCCTGAGTATATTTAATCTTATTAATCTTATTTTCGTGGCAATACCCCAGCATAATGGAAAGCATATTACCCATGATGAAATGAAAATCTAAGGATTCCATGGGAGACTTGTGCCATCCAATTTTCTGTTTTTCTAAATTATATATAATTCATTATTGTATGTTTTTTTGCTGGTAGAAATGATTTGATTCTCCAAAACTCTGGCAATAGAACAGCACATGTGAACAGAACCAAAGAGGCTCAGTAGCTTCTAGAGGATGTTATATACGTTTATGCAGAAAAATCTTACTGTGAAGAGTAGAAAGCAATCTTTTTATCAGGTTATATCTTTCCAAAGAGATTTAGGGATATCTGAGCTCCGTCTTTTCCCATAAAGCATTTAAGGGGGACCTTTTCTGTGGATCACAAGAAGTCTCATGTCATATCATGTGTTTTTCTTTTCCTTATATGACCCTTTCAAAGACTTTTAACACAGATCTGAATATTTGGCATGAACGTAATATTTGGAATTATAACACCTTATTTCTAAGAAGCCTGAAAGTAGAGAAGAAGATTGCGATAAGAAATAATTAGTTATAACACAAAATGCTGAACTTATTGCAGCAGTTACTTACATAAATGCCTAAGTGAACCTTGAGAATACTGATATGTGTTATTCAAGGACTTAGGGAGACACCATGACTGAGTAAATACTAGATAGCCATTAGTTCTTATGAACATTGCTAAATGAACTTAATACTTTTATTGCGAGCCATTTACTAACCAGAGAATATGATCAAAACCAGGGGAAAGAAATAAAAACTGAAACTTGTTGATATGATTAAGTACAGAAAGTCCAAAAAATTGTTCAAGATATTATTTTATGTCTCAAATAGGTAGGATTTGATTGAACTATGCTCCTCAGGTCTTCTTTTATTGTAACTGTACATCACGTAATTGTGGCAATATAGAGTTCTAAAAATTCAGCTAATCAGTCTGGGTCGCCCCAGCTATGTCACAGGAGCGTCTCAGAGCACCTCGTCTTCTAATTTATTCCCTCCCCTGTATGATACAAGTCCCGCCTGGTCCCTGACATCACCTGCTCTATGGACCGTGGATGGGGGGGGGGAACTATGGAGCTCTGGTGACGTAATCAGAGCACCCCAAACTGAGTAGCAAAATTTTTATATCTCTATTTTGCAGCAATCAGCATTTGGTTGCTGCAGAGCAGGGTTCATATTATACCACAGTAAAACCGATAGTAGATGTCCTATGCTACAAACACACAATCTTTTTCAATGCCTTATGTATTCAATGGGTTCATACACAAGGCCATTGCTTTCATGGCCCTGCATATGAGCCGGCTGTCAGTCTGTTCTTATTGTCTGGGATTTGTAGTCCATTTGTAACAGGCATTTGTAGAGAAGACTGAGATTGGCTGTTTTTACAAATGAACGTCTAAGTGACAAGAGTTTTACTATCTGCTAGGACCTGAATCAGTATCGTTATCCTAGAAAACAAACTTTAATTATCATATAATGAAAGGTACCCATTCATTTTTCAAGAACTTATAAGTGTTCCTCTTGCACACCATCTCATCTATTTACTAGAGAAGGGCACACTATTAGTAGCAAAAACTTTTGCAATTGTTGTACAGTAATCATCCCATTAGAGAGGGCTGGATTAAAGGGAGGACACTCTGGGGCCTAGGGTATGTATTTTGGATATTTACGATAAATAGCTATATCTTGTAGGTTTGTTAGAAGCGATGTATGGCTTGCCATAGAGCTTTGTTTGAATGAGTTAAAACAAGTTATGATATCATCAGAATATGTCGCATCACAGGTAAACACACCGATACACATTATTGAGATACTTAAAATGGAATCCTGAAATGAAGTGCACAAATCAATTCCAGAAGTAATGATCTGCACGGCTCATTAAATAAAAACTACATCACTTAACAAACCCCCACACACCAGTGGATTATTGAGGAGATAAATAAACTTTACAAACTGTGTCAAAACTAATATTCCTCTGGATCCAAGTGGGGATAGATAGATACAGCTGATAACTAAGTACCCACCTTCCAATTTTATCTCAAGTTATATCATTAGTTACATTTCTGAGTTTAAAAAAAAAAAAAAAAACATTAATCCTTTGCCACAAACCACTGTAATAATATGACAACAGGTGGCATAGGAAGTATGTAGAGGGCTCACAGGCTGAACTCTCAACATAGAGCACGGCTGTTTGCTGCATATTGAGACCATACAACATATACAGGTATTAACCAATTAAACACTGCCAGCAAAGATGCCACAGGCATTTAACTTGTGGCAGCACGTGGGCGATACAATCTTAAATCAGATCATCTCCCTGTGATGTCATTGGGAAGAGATGATCTGTTGCTGATAAGTCTACTTAAGTCTACCTAAGACTGATACAGATAGACTGATATAACACTGCCCTATACTGCAATACAGGCAAGAAGCCATCAGACCTCCTAGAGTTAAAGTACCCTAGGGGCCCTAAAAACCAAACTTTTATTTTTTTATAAATGTTTTACTTTTTAAAAGTTTTTATGCCTCCTAGTGTACTTTTTAAATAAAAGTTTAAATCACAGTCCTTTCTCTAGAGCTGATATGAAAATAATCAAAAAACCATTAACGTGTTAGTTATCACTGCCTCCCAAATGTCTCTATGTATCAAAATGTGCAAAACAATAATTCCCTTCAGTGAAACCCTGTAATGGAAAATATCACCCAAATGTACACTGGATAGAATATTAAAAACTGTCACTAGGAGGTACAATTTGTTACGCCAAAAACACCCCTTTATACAGCTATGTACACAGAAAAATGTAAAAAAGCTTTGGATTTTTAAAGGAGGGGGAAATTGAAACTCAAAAACTAAAAAGGGCATCTGCAAGGGAAGGGGTTAAGAGTATAATTCACCAAAAGCTTTGGATTAAAGGAGTCATTCCAGAATAACAACAAATAACCTATCAAAAGAATATATTATAAATGTCTGATCATCGTGGGTCCACTAATCATAAATATTGGGAATCTTCCCTGTGAACGGAGCCACAGCAATGCCTGTGACCTGGCATATACTCAACTTCTTTGTGACTAAATGAGATACATTTATTTTTATCAAAAGTAGTGAAAACTGCACTATTTGCAGAGTGTGCCAGATTATTGAATACCTGTACACGGTCCTCATTAATCTGCCAAATGTGGCGCACGGTCCCACTCTGCACCGGAACGCCCCTTTAGGTGCAGACTATTGTGTCTTGTCGGACACTGTGCAGCTGTAACACAAAACTGACGCAGACACTGTATAAATACACTCACCGGCCACTTTATTAGGTACACCATGCTAGTAACGGGTTTGACCCCCTTTTGCCTTCAGAACTGCCTCAATTCTTCGTGGCATAGATTCAACAAGGTGCTGGAAGCATTCCTCAGAGATTTTGCTCCATATTGACATGATGGCATCACACAGTTGCCGCAGATTTGTCGGCTGCACATCCATGATGCGAATCTCACGTTCCACCACATCCCAGTACAGTGAACTCATTGTCATGTTCAAGAAACCAGTCTGAGATGATTCCAGCTTTATGACATGGCGCATTATCCTGCTGAAAGTAGCCATCAGATGTTGGGTACATTGTGGTCATAAAGGGATGGACATGGTCAGCAACAATACTCAGGTAGGCTGTGGCGTTGCAATGATGCTCAATTGGTACCAAGGGGCCCAAAGAGTGCCAAGAAAATTTTCCCCACACCATGACACCACCACCACCAGCCTGAACCGTTGATACAAGGCAGGATGGATCCATGCTTTCATGTTGTTGACGCCAAATTCTGACCCTACCATCCGAATGTTGCAGCAGAAATCGAGACTCATCAGACCAGGCAACGTTTTTCCAATCTTCTACTGTCCAATTTCGATGAGCTTGTGCAAATTGTAGCCGAAGTTTCCTGTTCTTAGCTGAAAGGAGTGGCACCCGGTGTGGTCTTCTGCTGCTGTAGCCTATCTGCCTCAAAGTTCGACCTACTGTGCGTTCAGAGATGCTCTTGGTTGTAACGGGTGGCGATTTGAGTCACTGTTGCCTTTCTATCAGCTTGAACCAGTCTGCCCATTCTCCTCTGACCTCTGGCATCAACAAGGCATTTTTGCCCACAGAACTGCCGCTCACTGGATGTTTTTTCTTTTTCGGACCATTCTCTGTAAACCCTAGATATGGTTGTGCATGAAAATCCCAGTAGATCAGCAGTTTCTGAAATACTCAGACCAGCTCTTCTGGCACCAACAACCATGCCACGTTCAAAGGCACTCAAATCACCTTTCTTCCCCATACTGATGCTCGGTTTGAACTGCAGGAGATTGTCTTGACCATGTCTACATGCCTAAATGCACTGTCTACAGCCATGTGATTGGCTGATTAGAAATTAAGTGTTAACGAGCAGTTGTACAGGTGTACCTAATAAAGTGGCCAGTGAGTGTAGATGCACAAGCAGTTTGCATGTTATTTTCAGTCAGACAGAAAAATGGTGCAATAATTTTAATGAATTTGGGCCATTGTGTTGAAAAGGCATGAAAAAATAATATATGCTCTATTTTTTCATAGATTTTTTCATAGATGTGTATTCTGACCCATTTTCACAAACCAAGTTTATCCATCCAAGAAAATGGATCCCTGAACAAGAACAATGGAATCAGCTTAAGATGAGTCATTAACAAAGCTCATTCATAACTGGGACACCCATTGATCAGACACACACAATGGGACCCCCATTCTCCTGATCATCTTAGATGTGAGACCCCCATTTATCCAACATTTATTATTATTTATCTTTTGGGTATGTGCTAAGTTGCGATTCTGGGAAAATCTTTGTCTCCGTTTAGGATAAAGTACACATTTTAGGTTATAAACAAAGCCCGTTGTGGAAGATTCGGTATACTGTATATTTTATATCAAATATAGCACAGAGAACTTCTTATAATGCAATGTTGGTAGAACCATTAAAGAGACTCCCCATAATCGTTACTGGACAGCAGTAGAGATTTCCCCATATTTACTCTATATAGGTTGTATGTACAGCAGTTTATACTATTGCAACTGCACTTAGGTGCATTCAACAACCACAAATTTTTTACAAACTTTTGCTACAACATGATGTCATTTTCATATAACAAACTCATCTAAAAGAGAGTGCCAGCCTCAATGGTTTCTGTTGGAGGAGTTTATTTTGTGTGCGTATGTTGTGTGCTTTGTGTTACATTGAGTTCTTTAAGCCTGGCAATAAAGATGAAGGGACCATGATAACATAAGCAGTTTATGTAGCACAAATAAATACTTGTCTTATACTTGTTATCTGCTCTGTTACATACCACAACATACTTAACACAAACACACATTGTGTGATAGAAGTCACTCAGATAGGTCTCGGAGAAATGATGCATACAAGTAATTATGAACTGAGATATTGAGATTTACTTAAAAAAACAGATAGAAGGAAGGGAACAGAGATAGAAAATTCTCCTAATGTTGTAGTTTACTTGTATCAGATATATTTCCTTGACTAAATATTCTGGAACTGTAATCACCCTATTGTTGTAGTTAGGGATTAATGGTAATGTACAGGTTATAGAACAATACTGCAAAATGTTCGGAACATTAATATTGGCATGAAATATTTTCAGATTCCAACAAGTGTTTTCTTTGTAGCTGCTCAGTATTTCTGCTCGGAACAAACCTGAAATCGAACAAAATTTACAAACCTGAAACCTATTGGACTTCTGCAATGTAGATAAGGGTAGTGTAGCATATTTACCTATATATATCTAACAGATCAAAAAACTGAAAGTTCGTTTCCTCACTTAAAATTAGAATACAAATAAATTACAAAACTCAAAAGAAATTTAAAAAGATGAACCCCAAAATAATACTAATAAACAATAGCCTTAACAAACAAGCCCAAACACTGGCCATAAGCAAGAAAATAAAGTTGTTGCGAGTCTTGAAATGTGACATGAAACTTGTTTTGTAAAGTGATGTTTGATCAGGCAGAAGTCAGAAGTCTGTTTTTAAAAATTTTATATCTCAAAAATTGTACTGACATGGAAAATACAGTTATGTTATTTATACTGAATACTACACTGTCAATGTTAGATAAAAATGTTCTCAATTAATGGTAAATTGTCCATCAATGAATGTTATTCAACTAATAATTTGTTTAAATACAAATGCTGAAAATTTCAAAATAACTTGAAAGTTAAAGGGGTTGTCCACTTACACAAACCATATCATTTATTTGCTGAAAGGAAAATGTATCCAATTTTCCAATATATTTTCTTTATCAATTCCTTGCAGTTTTCAAGATCTCCGCTTGCTGCCCTTGTATAGAAAGCTTTCATGTTTATTCCAGTGGATAGAAATCGGTCCATGTGATGTGATGGGCAGGCGGGTGCACGAGCCATTAGTATCACACAATTCCTATTACTCTCTGTGATACTAAAGGCTCGTGCGCCTGCATGTCCATCACATCACCATGGACAGATTTCTATTTACTGAAGTATACATTGAAGCTTCCTATAGAAAGACAGCAAGCAGAGATCTAGAAAACCACAAGGAATTGATACAGAAAGTATATTGGAAAATTGGATAACTTACACATACCTTATCAATTATTTGCTGAAAGTGGACAACCCCTTTAAATACCTAATCTAGAAAATCTTTCTATCAGCAGCAAAACAGTTTATATAGTTATGTAAATACTAAGAACCAACACACAATTTATTCATTTAAAAATCTGGACAATTGAACTGAGAAGATTCCTCCTTATACAAGCCATTCCAAGCCTCCAATATCCATTGAAGTAAAAGCAGGAGATGAACTGTAACTGCTGAAGCCATTCACTTGCTTTTGCAATTACATGAATAACATGCAACCACTGAGATTGGTGGGGCTATAGCTGTCAAGTGACAAGACCTGGATGTCACCACTACTAATCTGCCAGGGACATGAGTGGTGGTGTAAGAAAGCTAGGACATTCAAAGAGTGCATTCTGCATTATTTTCATTTTAAACAGTTTCCTAAATTAAATGGGGTTTCCCTCTAGACTATATCCCTCTAGACATAGCCACCTGATATGTTATAATAAGATGACATTATGGCTCCTATCTATGTAGCATCTTTTCCCCTAAGCCCCTTCTTGAAAAAGCCACTTTCCACTCAAAACTAAGGTAGGTTCTCCTGACTGTTCTGTTATTTCTAAAAGTCCAGAGTGCTTAGCATTCAAAGACCTTGGTCTTTGAGTTTGGTCACTAACGGCAAGCCAAGAATTTGGTGAGGATTTTTAAAAATTATATGATGAGGCTTTCTTTACACAGGACCAGAACATCCTGGTAACACAAGTGGACAGGCAACTGGTCAAAACACAGTGTAACCCTTCCTGTAAGTTATAAAGGACCCAAGAAATAATATGACATAATTCCGGGGGGGGGAGGGGGGATTTTAAAAGTAACGACAACTACAGAGCTACTGCATACACATAGTACCTTGCAAGAATAATGTAATGAAAATGCAGAATAGTATTCATTCACAATATTACACTAGCGGAGGTGGCCATGCATATTTGACAGACCACAAGCAAAAACACAACAAAAATAAAACCTTTCAATCTTTGAAAGTGCTGTATACTACTTCCTTTTGTTCGCACTTGATCACCTGCTACCAACATACCCCCGCCCCCATTCCTTGCACCGATCAATTACATCTCTTATAGAAAATAAGGAACTAGGTGAGCTGGTAACAAATTTTTACTCTCTATTATTATGTAAATGCTTAAATGTGATGGTTGTTGGTTAAACCAGCTGAATTAGTGGGATCTGCCAGAGATTAGCAGATATTGGAAAGCTAAGAATTGGGCAATTTTATCTGCCCGCTCCTTTTCTGTTCAGAGATGTAATAGATAGCAGGTAGCTACTTTAAAGTGACATAAGGCACCCTATCCCGCACCTCTCTTAGGTCCTGGGCCCTTTTGCAGCTCATGAATCGTGATATAGTCATTTGGCTGGCAGCAACCTTATGTATACAGCCTGCATTACCCTACTGTGCGACGGATACAAAGTATATTTTAGAATCTATTGTTTTAGAAATTAACCCAAAAATAGTAAAACTCTGTGCTTAGCATTGTTTACCCTGACTGTGTATTCACCACTTTTATTGAAGGCAATAACTAACCCCTTTTATTTGTCAGCAATTTTGATTGTGCTGGAGGTTAACTAGTAATCTCTTCAGACAATTCTTATGGCTAGCGGCTCCCCACATAGTTACTTTGTGTTTGTTTCCATAGATAGAGCCAAGACTGCTTTTTATTCCACAGACGTCTAAAAGAGGTCCTTCATATGAAGTCGGTTAGAGGGAAGCGATCCTTTCTTGCCGACTGGAAGGGGGTTCAGGCTGAAGGAGAGGTCTTAGGAGCCCGAGGACATCTTGGATCATGATCTTCTTCAGAGATTCCTTTAGTGCAAGAAGAGGGGGAGGCAGAAGGGGGGGTTACCATGTCCTGTGTCGCAGGAGCACCTGTGTGCCCTCCTGTGCCTCTAGTGCCCTCACCTCTCCACAATCCAGCAGCTGCTCCTGCAGTCTAGCATGTGTCCTCGCCTCCTAGTGCTTGGGCGCACGTGCCAGCTCTGTAAGATTTAAAGGGCCAGCGCACCACTAATTGGTGCTGCCAGCCATCTGACCTGATCAGTAGCCAGCCCCTTCCTTTGACCCCTGCCGCATCTTTGTGCTCTATGCCTCTGAGACAGCGTTTCCATTCTGCCAGTGAGATTCCCGTTGTGACCTCTTGCTAGGTTCCCGACTCTGATCCCGTGCTGCCTGTCCTGACCTCCTGCATGTCCACGACTCTGGGATTTATTTACTGTACATCTGCAGATGTGGGATTAAAACCATGATGTGGGATTAAGCCAAACCAGTATATCTATTTCAGAAGGAACAGACTCCAAACTGTAGACAGCACTGTTTGAGCCTGGTTGGGTCTTTTCAGTACAGTACAGGGAACTGGTTTGGCTTTGTGAGAGGCTATGGACTAGGGTCAGACAGTAGGTCTTCTCCTTACGGAGAGATTGATGATTAAGGCCACCTTAAAGGCATGTGGAGACTTAAAGCCATAAATGCTCTACTAGGGAATTCTGTGAAGTATGCAAATATGTTTTCCAAGGTGTTAAATGGAAAACAATGCCTCCTTTTGCTCCTCTTTAACCTCCTTTGCCTCCTTTAGTGGACTTTAATGTAACCCTTGATGTGGAATCATTGTATACCAACATTGCACATCAATATGATATACATGGTTTATTTCTTAATCTTCACTCATTGGGATATTGGAGAAATTATTCTCTTCTTGATTTATTGGAGATTGTGTTAAAACAGAATTATTTTATCTT
Organism: Engystomops pustulosus; assembly: GCF_040894005.1. Lineage (NCBI taxonomy): Eukaryota > Metazoa > Chordata > Amphibia > Anura > Leptodactylidae > Engystomops > Engystomops pustulosus. The sequence goes on along the minus strand of NC_092420.1, from coordinate 53,722,662 downwards.
TGACTATAGACTGAATACAGGGGGGAGGGTATATCTGCATCAGCCAGCCATTGGCTGCTGCTGATGTACAGGGTGTTCCCCTAGTGATGTCACTGTCCTAATATGGACAGTGGCATCACCAGGTCCTCTCTCCAGCAATGTATACACTCAGCGGGGCTGTGGGGAGAGATACAATAGGCTGCATCCACTCACTGACGCTTTCCCAATCTTGCCCTGTTAATAATTTCTTGAATATTCTTCTCACCTCTCAGATTTCTCAGACTGTGGCTGAATTTTGGACATAAAGACTGGGAAGCAAGAGTTATTACATCGTTATTTCAGAAACAGACTAATAGTTTACTTCATTACAGCAGCTTTCATCCCAAGAACCTGGATAGGCACCTCAACTGGACAATTCCTCTGTATCAAACTTTATGAATGAAAATAACTTCCGGGAACATTTGCTAAAAATAAGCCAAAGATTTTAAGTGAGGTGATATTCAAAAGATCTCTCAAGCATACAGAAGAGCACAAGTTTCTAATGCCTCCGTAAAAAAATAATAAAATATTTAAAGTATAATGTAGGACAAGCTGCTATCACAGTAGTGTTACATTTTAAGAACTTCCTTCAGGCAAGACCAGTGGCAAGATAGTGGTAGGTCTGGACCAGGGGTCCCCAAACTTTTTACATAGGGGGCCGTTCACTGTCCCCCTCAGACCGTTGGAGGGCTGGACTAAAGTCTAAAAATAAATAGTGGTACATGTGACCGCATCCATAATACACTGGCACCCCCCTCAATTAATTATTTAATATACCGGTACTGCACCCCCTTGTGAACTATTTTATATATTGGCCCAATTAATTAATTAATATACTGGGACCTCTCTCCATTAATTATTGAATATGCCTCACCCCCCCCCCCCCATTATTTACTAAACTGCCCCTCATAATTAATTATTTCCTATACCCGCACCATTAATTATTTCTTATGCTGCCCCTCATAATTAATTATTCCTATACTGCCCCTTATAATTAGTTATTTCCTATTCTACCCCTCATAATTAGTTATTTCCTATTCTACCCCTCATAATTAGTTATTTCCTATTCTACCCCTCATAATTAATTATTTCCTATGCTGCCCCTTATAATTAATTATTTCCTATGCTGCCCCTTATAATTAATTATTTCCTATTCTACTCCTCATTTTTAATTATTTCCTATTCTACCCCTCATAATTAATTATTTCCTATTCTGCCCCTCATAATTAATTATTTCCTATTCTGCCCCTCATAATTAATTATTTCCTAAGCTGCCCCTTATAATTAATTATTTCTTATTCTGCCCCTCATAATTAATTATTTCCTATGCTGCCCCTTATAATTAATTATTTCCTATGCTGCCCCTTATAATTAATTATTTCCTATTCTACTCCTCATTTTTAATTATTTCCTATTCTACCCCTCATAATTAATTATTTCCTATTCTGCCCCTCATAATTAATTATTTCCTATTCTGCCCCTCATAATTAATTATTTCCTAAGCTGCCCCTTATAATTAATTATTTCTTATTCTGCCCCTCATAACTAACTATTGGCCCCCAGTCGCCACAATCTTTTTACTGCCCTTTTTAATAAAAAAATAAAAACCCTGTACTCACTTATGTCTTCTATCTTCAGGAAGGGATGCGCGGCCGCGTGATGACGTCATCGCGTGGCCGCGCAGCCTAGTTCATGGAGCGATGTGCGCCGGGGTTGTCTTCCGGCCACATCGCTCCAGTAATAGTGCTCGAGCGGCCGTTTCCGGCCGCACCGAGCACTATACAGTGACGGGCAGGAGCTTCCTGTCCGGACGGACGGAGGCTCCTGCCCGACTGTTGCAGGCCGCGAGGGCCCGGCGCTGGCGCGCCAAGTGTCGGGGGCCGGATCGAAACGGTCCGCGGGCCGCATGTGGCCCGCGGGCCGTAGTTTGGGGAGCCCTGGTCTGGACCTTGTTCAGCCAACCACAATGGAGGGTACATAACTACCAACTTGTTTTGCTATGAAATACAATGGATATATAAACTGGGGTGTCGATCACCAATGGGCATTAATGAGGACCTTCTGTTTACAGGTTTTTATTTAAAAATAAATATTGAACTTGATAAAACATGGATCCCAGAGGTGGATAAGCAAATAGCTTCAAAATTTTACATTGTAATTTAGTAATCTCATCAATATTTTACCATTATTGGGGTATGTTTTTGTTTTCTTAATATTAGGTACACTTCAGGTTTAATGAAATCCATTTCTGTATTTGAGGATTATTTACTGGGTACGTATATCTACTACTTCATGTCACATATTCAATATATTTTCTGTGTGCCTTTGCTCTTACATGATCCCCTTAATCACTTTTCTTGTTTCTAATTTATAACTTTTACTTGTTTTTTAGGACTGCAGGGTCACAAACATAATGGGGCTTATTTAAAAGGTCGCAGATCGCACTTTCGTCTGACTGTTCACGGTTTTTGTGATTTGCGCAGCTTTAACAGGTATTTAACAGGGGCTTGCGCTTGGATTGTGTCGCAGGCGATCAAATTGTGGCGCAGCTGCGCTGACTTCAATGCAACAGAAATGGGGGGGGGGGGCGTGCCGCCGGATGATCCAACTGATTCGGACTGAGCGCAGGATTTAAGATTCAAATTGTGTTGCAAGACAATGCACTTACATGCACCAGGAAGAAGAAGGTGAACTATGGCGGACCTGAGTGGGGAAGCGACACATGCAGTATATCGGGCGTACAATCATAGTGAATCGCGGCACAGTGCATTATGACTTTCTGTGAACTCAAACCGGGTAAGTAAATGTGCGCCAATGTGCGCTTTTACATATATTTGTAAGGTAATTTCCATGTGAGCAGTAAATAAAATTGATGACCCTTGATATCATCTGGAAAATACAGATGGTCTTATCTACAGTATAAATTGAAGTCTGATAGACCTATTCGGAAACCCTGCTTTGAATGTATCCCCTTGCTTGTGACACTTCTACTGTTGCTGACACAATGGGCTGACTTTTAAAATTACTCTCGTTACCCCTACTTTTTCTTTCTTCATATTTTTACATGTTAGCTGGATTATGTGTGCTTGAATTTGTTACTTTGCCCTCCATCACCTCATCTGTAGTGGCATTTAATTTAAGTCATATGGTAGCTTAATGAAATGCTTGATTTTCTGTATTTGTAATTTAAGTGGGATATTATATTTATGTGTATTTTGTTTGTCTAATTCCTGTAAACACGAGGGGCATCTTTCTTTAATAGACAAAAGTTTTAACATGTTGAAAATGAAATATAAATTATGTTTTTTGGACTCTATTCTCCATGGTTATGTTTATCTAGGCATTATGTATGATATCTACCATACTTCTTTGCACTTTTTGGTCCATTGCACTTTGTCACTTTTTTTTGAACATGCATATTTTTCATTTTCATAATTTTTTCAAATTCTTTCATAGGCTTTTGCTTCTTTTATTATGAAGAATTCAGTATTTTGTTATTTTTAGATAAGACTAATATTGGTTTATACACTTGACATTTAATAATGTAACCCATGTAAAGGGATGTGAAAGGGGCATAAGGAAATCACATTGGGTGTGAAAAGTGTACCTCCTGAAGAAGGCATCAAAAAGAGGGGTGTATCCACTTCAGGGGGGTGCTCTTGAAATTTCTGACTGATGAGTGGCACCTCCATGTTGTTCCAGCACGAAAACCGGAGGCGTCCCACAGACTTCACGACCACCCAGAGGTACATTGAGAGAATCACAAAAGATAAACACATCAAGACCTGTAAGGCAAGGAGTAATGCAACTCACAACTAAACACCTGAGAGGACAGTCTTAAAGTGGTTGTGTTGAATCCGAACAAAACATTTTCATCTGTCTGTGGGTCAGCCTTTAATCCTCAGAAGTCGCCAAATGTTTTTAGCTGAGTGAAATGGTGGGTTTAACCAAGAGTCTGCTGAGGGCAATGGAGGTAGTGGAGAGATATCTGTCATTTGGAGCAAGTCTGGTATCATTTCAGCATCCAATCCAGGATCTTCACAGACTGAGAGAAGGTTGTTAGGTCTCCTGATTAGTTGAAAAGAGATTTCCCAAGCATGGAAGATAAAACACGGAAACACGGAGATATGCTATATGGTATCAAATGATAAGTGATTACATAGACAGGTGGGAAAATCAGTGGAGGTTTAGATAATACATTCCAGAGAATAAGTCCAGCTCAGGAGAAATCCTGGAGGAGTTAGTGGAAAAAAAGTATTATCAAATCACTGGAGGATCGAAGTATACAGGCTGGGCGATAGATTAAGACGAGTGCGGAGAAGTAGGGAAGTGCAGCACTGTGCAGATTTTGTGAATGAGGGTGATTCATTTTAATTGAATTTGGAAGGTGATGGGCAGCCCTGTGCAGTGAAATAGAATGGGTGGATGGCTGCTGCATTAAGAATAGAAAATATAGTAAAGGAAAGAGCTTAATAAGTTGAAGACTGATCATAGGGTGTTACAGTAGTCGAGATGAGAGTGAATCAGTTTATTGGGCTCACTAGGCAGCAGATGGCAACTGTGAGGTCTTCAAAAAAGAGTGGTAGGTCCACAGGCACACTGGGTAGAAGCCCAAGCCTTTCCAGGGTGAGATTTGGGCAGTAGAAAAGAGAAGGGTGCAACTTCTGAACATTAAATTGAGACCCAGGCTACTATTGCCTAGTATTTTGCCACTTCAGGGTTTTATATTGGAGGTAGTGGGATCCTAGGGAACGTTGCGGTTGTAGTAGATGGGGGTTTTCATGCCTGCATGTGGTGCCTGAAGCATGGTAAAGCAATCGCTAGATTGCAAATCAGGATTTGGCCAGCAGGTGTGCCGCAGTTTTAAAAGTCTCTAAAATCTTTTAAAAAGGCCACAGAATGTGGCTGAATGGGCTGGGGGAGGCATAGGCATGCTGGATGGGCTCTACGGAGTGTGGATGCTGTATAATTAAGCTTCCAGGTAGTAAATGGTGAGTATGTAGGACTCCACCAGCAGAGGGCCTGATGGAGGAGCCAAAGCAGCAGGGGAGTGCTACATTTATGATGGTGGGATCCCCCACAGTAAGATTATGAGGAGAGATAGCCTTTTTAAAGAGGTTTGCCCGTGAAAGAAAATTCTCAAATTTCATTCCTGTAGTGATGTTTACACAATAAAGATAACTTTAGCTCCTATGTTTTAGCTCCTATAATTCAGTGATGGTCAGTGTAAGATTCCACTGTGCGGGCAGGGACTCTCTAAGCAGACACATTATGATCCCTCTAGTGCTGTGAGATACTGTATGCTGACAATGTGGTTAGCTTATCAGGCTACAGGTTTATATACACTTTCATTTACTTTCTGAATATTGTACTAGTATCTGACACATAGAAAGAGAGATGACAGATGATGAGATCCAAGAGATCTGCTATAACAGCCATGACATGCATTACTACTGCTAGTGAAAGATGTCTAATGGAATTCATTTCTTGTTGTTGATCAATTTAGTGAATAATTAAGTGGGCAAAAAAAAAAATCACCAGATTTTTTGAGAGCAGAGCAGCAATGACATGAGGTATGTAATTTTATATACATTATAGGGCGATGGGTCGACTCCAATGCATTTGTTTTATAAGGAATACTTTCTGATTTGAAAAGCATGCTGTGTATCTTACAATGTTCTTAGAGTTCACTTGTCTTTAAAACAAAGTTTATTGCTCATCACAAAATAACAAATTGATAAAGGAACTTTGTACAGAACTTGGTAAAAGGAAGAATGATATTCTAATGGATTGAGCTGATTGAGTCATTCTCCCTTGGCAGGGAACAGACTCACTTTTGAAGACAATACATAGACTACAACGGTGCCAAGCAGTTGTGTCTATACCATTACAATCTCTGCGGATAAAATCCTATTATTTTATCCCTGAAGCCTCTATCTTGAAAGCCAAGAGCAGGCAGTGTCTGTATCAGAAAAAAAACCCACAAGGACATGATAAGAGTGAGACAGAACGGTACCTAAGGCTTATGAATCAAACTTCAGGGAATGAATAATAAAATATATGTACAAGGTTTATACAGTAGACGGAAATGTACAAGGAGGATAAAGACATTTCTACAAAGTCTGCCCTTTCCCTACACTTAGAATGCAGACCTTCATCTTTTGTGACCAGAATAATCAGATGTATGGAGTAGTTTCATTAAATTATTATGTGCAATATCTTTATAGCTAAGTAAAATCAATTCAATGAAATACTTATGTAATCCACACTGGAACTCGATGATAAATGTCTTATTAGGCTAGGCATGCAAGAAGTGAAATAAATAGTCTCGTCTTATTCCCAAAGATTGATTTTGACTTGAAATAAAAATCTAGCCATAATCTGATCTTTATAATCTGATCACCAAGAGCATCAATGGTCTGTATGGAAAGTGTAGCATAACATGGCAGTCATTCAAAGAGAAGACCACACACAATCCGTCAGAACTAGATGTCCTCGCGCAGGAAGCGAGTGTCCAGTAATCACAATAAGACACAAGGGAGGTTATTTATCATTGGCTTTCTTCGGCTTTTGGGCGTAAAAACGTCTCAAAATAATAGCACTGAGGATTTTTGAGACTTCACAGCTAAAAAGACAACTACTGCTAGCGCAACACTAGACAATGCCACATTCATGACTTGGGACTTTGGCAAAAAGTCTCATAAAAAGTCTCATAGTCACTCCAGTCCTCTCCTGGTCTATGAGCTGGTACTTTTTGTGCATTTTGAGAACTTTTTTGGACTTTTTGAAAAAAAATACCAGATAAAAAATAGACCATAAGAACATTTATTAAAGAGCTAAAGCCATTTTGATATGCAAGTTATTATAAGTAATTCCATTGACGTTATTGGTTAATCTCCTGACTAACGTGTCATATATAAATAGGGGCATTATACTATTTGGGAGCCACTAAAGGTGGCTATTATACTATTGGGAGCCATTGTATAGTGTGGGGGCCAGTAATTGGGGAGCACACGAGGGGTAGGGTTTGGTATGGGGTTTGGGCAGGGCTCAAACTTAAAATTGGCCTAGAAGGCAGTCCTTGCTTATATAAAGGTTGATGACCACTGTTGTAAAGCAAATTTTTCGAATCCTGCAGCTCTATGAAAAAGGCTGCCCCCATAGTTATGGATTAAAATTTAAAGGACACCTATCATCAGGTCTCTGTCACTATTTCTGTCACCACTACCTGTTGGAGCAACTCACAAGGATCCATCCCAGCCTTTATCTAGTCAATTCATACATTAATCATTCCAAAATCATCTTTTCTTTATTTTTTAATGAGGCGGGTCACATGGTCAGAGGCAGGGATGTCACCACTGTTACCCCTCCCCTCTCCTCCCCCTGCTCATGTCTGTGTGTAATGTATAGTAAAGCATTGCTAGTGTCTGTGCTTTATCTGCTGACATGCTGCATCCTCCTAATATACAGGTGAGAGACACAGACATCAGCTACAAAAGTACCTGACATGTTCTGCTATAACATGGCTGCCTGGAGCTGTTGTATTTCTCCTATACACACATAGGCTACAGGGGGCGCCAGCACCAGGAAGCACATGGAGGAGCCATTACACCATTATACCTCACACCATTATACAGGCTGTCAGTCATGTGTATAGGAGTATCTCATACACACACATGCTGCTGGGGGCATGAACGCCAGCACCAGGAAGCACATGAAGGAGCCATTACACCATTATACCTCACATCATTATACATGCTGTCAGTCATGTGTATAGGAGTATCTCATACACACACAGGCTGCAGGAGGCATGGCCACCATCACCAGGAAGCACACGGAGGAGACATTACACCATTATACATCACACCATTATACAAGCTGTCAGTCATTTGTATAGGAGTATCTCATACACACACAGGCTGCAGGGGGGGGGTGGCAGCACCAGGAAGCACATAGAGGAGCCATTACACCATTATACCTCACATCATTATACAGACTGTCAGTCATGCGCTGTGCCTACCACTCATGAATAAGATGGACTGCTTGAATATGATAATGATTTATTGGACATCTCACAGGTCATTTGCGTACAGCTTTAGGACCTAATTGCTTAAGTTTATAGGCATGTAGAGGATGCAATGTTTTCTAATGGCAGTTTATAAAAATATATTTAGTTTAGGGGGTTAATTTGCCTTACGGGTTCTCTTTAAGTAAAATCAGTATGTACTTTGCATTAGTGATAGTAAGTAATAATAAATAATTATTGTAATCCTTAAAAATGTTAAAAATAAGCTAATATTCTTAAAAGTTAGAGCACAAACTATATTTCACCCCATCTGCTTAACTTATTCTGCAAGTAAACTATACACACAGATTGATGATAGGCTTCTTTCCATATGTGATTCATATATTCCAGATTGATAGACATCTCCATAATGATTGTGGGTATGAATGTATGCGTATTGCCCTACAGCACTGAGGCACTGGGTATCATCATGAATAAACACTGTTAGCTTAAGCTATTCCAATTTGTATAAGAAAAAAAGGCAATTCGTGGTGGGGATGGTTGATAATATAATAAAGATGAAAATCTTGGTAGAAATATTTGTGCTGATGAAAAATATTGGGAAGAATTTATTCCCTCCTACCTTAGTCTTAATTTTTGTATATTGGAGTAAGATGTGTCTAATTATTTAACAAGCACTCACTTCTTAATAAATGAAGTACATCTATGGTCGCCTAAGTACCAGGAAACTAATATCTGCGCCAGAAAGAAGCTGCAGTACTTTGAGCTATAATTTAGATTTGTTTCTGGTGTAAATTCTAGTAAATTTTCTAGGTTGCACAAAGTGGCAATTTTTAACAAAACCAAACTTGTGCAAGCTATTAAATTTATAGAAGCATCCTAAATATCCAGAGCTACTCGCAGCAGGAAGCTCCTATTCTTATGGACTTCAAGATAAGATTAGCAATATTATTAGGATACTAATTATACACATGTAGTAGAAGAATAAACTACCTTTACAACTTATTTTTTTACACACCCTTAATTGACTGTATACTGACCTACTACTAGTGCTATTTTTGGCACCAAAAGATTCATGTGACAGGTGATGAGGAAAATGTGTGGCAAACTATGTGTCATAAATCTCAGTGCATAGATCAGAGGGATATTTGTTATACTTAAACTTCCAAACATCATGTTATCTCTCTTTATTTCATTGTACTCAGTTGTGAACTCAAAGTTAATCTAGCTATATCCGGTACTCCAGTTGGGATAGAGTAGGCGTTGACCACAAGGCCATCTACTTTCAAACTACTCTAGTGAATATTTTCTGTTACATGTACATTACAACACTGTGTGACATACACTACTTCCCCAGAACCCTACCCTTCAGTTCAGATACCCTCTTTAGTGCTGTAAGTTTACCAAGAACAGATTCTATCCCAAAAAGGAAACAAAAACAACCAGTGTCCATGAATGTTTAAGAAAACCCCACTGTTTCTTTGGTGCCCTTGCCCCATTGTTAAAGTAAAGAGTCTTGTATATCAGTGAAGGATCACCCAAGAAAGAATCGGCATTAAGGTATTCTTGTATTCTTTGAATAATCTAGGGCTCTCCCATTCTTATACTCACAAAGGTTTCCGATCCTACTGTGAATGTAAAGACCTGGTCCGACATTATGGACTTCCATGAATTAGAATCTTACTTTACTGTTAATTTCTTTTTATCTGGTTGATTATCTGGTTGATTGGTATTTGTTCAAGTGTATCCTTTGAATAATCCAGGGCTCTCCCACTCTTATACGCATAGGTATTCACTATAAGGGCTGATCTGCTACTGAAAGCAACAATAGAGAGAAAACTCAGCAACTATAAAGGATAACATGCTTTAGACTGACAGAAGTCACACATAAATTGAAGAGGATGACAAGGGTCAAGTGGAGGCTGCCTACTTTATAGCTATGATAGCAGAGACAGGCCGGCTGCTCTTACTCTGTAGAATTCATGTTTAGTGCACTTTAAATCATAAGTAAGATAGCTGCCTGTGAAGCGTCTGTAACAATATATCCAGGCGTGGAGGTAGATATTACTGCAGAGTCTTTCTGAGTGTTTTATATCTGTATATCCAAGTGAGGATAAAAAATGGATTTTTAATTCCATTTTGAAGATTTGCCGCATGTCCACTAAATGCTGTATAGCACCTGGTCAAACAAAAACATCAAGAATAGAATGGAACAAAAAAAATTACAAATACCCATTACAACAATAGAAAGAAACATTTATAAAAACTCAAGTGAAGAAGCTATGATTATTGTCCATGGCACCAACATATTTCCAAGATCTAAGAACAGTTTCTATTTCCCAAAGCTCCAGTTGTTAAAGGATTCAGTATGTAGCATATGCCAGGGCATCCTGTCAGTAGTCGCATGATAAATGGAAATGATGTTTGCCAGATTTTTTTTTATATATGTGGTGTGTCTGGGTTCTGTTGGGCTAAAAAGTGCTACAAGCTGCACTATTCATACTAACCAAATAATGAAAATAAGGAGCTTCCAATAACTCTGTGAAGACATGGGTGATTGATTGTAATTAATTATAGCTTACAGAGATTAACGCAAAGAATCACTCCATTAATAGTAGCTGGCATTATCTTATTTAGTTGTTTTAAACTACTGAAATCCATTCCTTTAGTTATTCAATATGATCTGCAGGGGGTGTAACTACAGCGGCAATGTGCACCATTATATACATATTATGCTGCACATTGTACAGAATAATATGTATATAACAGTGCACATCTTCCACATTATAAAACATGAATCGGCTGCTCAGACAAGAAATGTCCTTCCCCATGTGGTCAGCAGCTACTGGGAACAGAGGTTGCACTAACATTTTTCCAGAAGGATAATTATACTCCTTTCACCATTTTTGAGGAGTAGTTTTAGCTGAGGAGGAGTATGGCATTTTTAGTAATACATATAAATAAGTCCTAGGCATGTATAGTGTGAATAGAAGAATATTTACACAAGAAAATCATTACAACCAATGTGTTCTGTCTATCCAGATCATGGCTTTTGGCCACGACATTCACGTTCTAGTTCAGCCATGCGCCCCAGAAATAATGCCGGCTTGGTGACCAAACAGCCAATCCAGCAGATTGTGCCCCTTGCAATGTCCCCTCCTGTTATACACAGATCACAGATAACGCTGATCACTGTTATCAGTGATCTGTATATACAGACATGCAGAGAGGGTGCACAACACATCTTCTCCGCATGTCTATTAACCCCCTCTGCTGTGGGATTGCTCAGTATGAGCACTGTATACGGAGGCAGGTGTGACAGGTGACTGATAATATCGCCCTTCTGTCACAGTGCAGTATAGAGCTGTCGAAATGACAGCTCAATCCAACGAGGGGCGCATACTAAGCCATGGGGATGAGAGAAACAGAGTGGCCATGGTGCCGTTGATTACGTTAGAGTGTGTGGGTAGTGAGCATGGACATGTCTCTGCCCGCATAACATTAGTGTGGAGGACTGCTTCTTGGGGCATATCGTTACTGGGGGGCTGCTGCATGGGTCATATCATTACTGTGGGGCTGCTGCATGAGTCATAACATTACTGGGGGGTTCTGTTGCAGGCCATTTCATTAGTAGGGGTCTGTTGCAGGGCATTTTATTACTTGGGTAGGGCTTCATGGAGCATTTCATTACTGGAGGAGGCTGCATGTGTCACGGTTACACCCGCGATCCTCGGTACGGATTGAGGGTGTACCCGTGCCTGCTGCCGCGGTCCCCGCTCCCCCAGCTCTCACTTACCTCTCCAGGCTCCGGCCTGCACTCTTGCTCCCAGCGTGTAGGCCGCATGCTGCTTCCATGCAGTCGCGTGCTCCTGCCACTAGAGGGAGCGCGCACGGACTTCTCCCAGCCTTAAAGGGCCAGCGTCCTCCTTATTGGCTCTGGCATTCCAGGCTCGGCTATATAGCCTGGCGACTCCCAGCATCCCCTGCCGGATCTTCAGTTCACTATTCTTGAGCGTTTCCAGACGCCTCTGAGTTTCCGTGTTTCCGGTTTGCAGTGTTATGTGTTGTTCCCCTGTTCTGTGGTTTCTGTGGCGGGCCTGTCTGCCTTCCCGTGGTCCTGCCTGCCTTCCCGTGGTCCTGCCTGCCTGCCTTCCCGTGGTCCTGCCTGCCTGCCTTCCCGTGGTCCTGCCTGCCTTCCTTCCCGTGGTCCTGCCTGCCTGCCTTCCCGTGGTCCTGCCTGCCTGCCTGCCTTCCCGTGGTCCTGCCTGCCTGCCTTCCCGTGGTCCTGCCTGCCTGCCTTCCCGTGGTCCTGCCTGCCTGCCTTCCCGTGGTCCTGCCTGCCTTCCCATGGTCCCCGTGTCCCTACCTTGGCTGCCACCGTGGGCCTAGTCGCACCCGCGGAGCGACCTGGTGACTCCCCGCCGCAGCAAGACCATCCCGCTTTGCGGCGGGCTCTGGCGAAGACCAGGAGTTCACTTAGACTCCGCTCCCGGGTGCGGCTAAGGTTGTTATCTCCCGCGGTGGTCCAGGGAGTCCACTCACTTAGTCCTAAGGGACTATTCCCCTGAGATTGTGACAGTAAGATCCGGCCATGGACTCCGCCAAGGTCTTGTATCCTGCAAAAGCCATGGACTGTGTCAAGGATCCATACCTGCTACTGGGTGACCTCCCTAGCACCATCGCCCGGCAGTCCCAAGAGATTGCTGTCCAAAAGGAACTCTTGGACAAACTTGCTGCCACTCTTCGGATGATTGCCTCCCAGCAGCAGGCTCCCTCGACTCCTCCCGTTGCTTCAGTCACCCCGCAATGTTTTTTGGCAGTAGAGACTGGACCCGAAAATTTTTTGCCGGACAAATTCGATGGCAACCCCAAATTGTGCCGGAGATTTATTTCCCAGTGCTCGCAGCACCTTGAACTGTTATCTTCCCAGTACCCCACCGAACGCTCTAAGGTGGCGTTCATCTACTGTCTGCTCTCTGGAGAGGCCCTGGCCTGGGCTACCCCCCTATTGGATAGTGGTGACCCGGACATGGTCTTCCATACCAAGTTCCTGGCTAAAATCCGGTCCAGGTTTTTACCACCTCAAGTCCGGCTACCTCGCCTGTCCAGCTTGGTCCCGGTGTCTCCACTGCCTCCCAGAGCTGCTCCAGCGGCGCCCAAGCCTCCGCAGCTTCCCAGAGCTGCTCCAGCGGCGCCCAAGCCTCCGCAGCTTCCCAGAGCTGCTCCAGCGGCGCCCAAGCCTCCGCAGCTCCCCGCAGCTGCTCCAGCGGCTCCGCAGCTCCCCGCAGCTGCTCCAGTGGCTCCGCAGCTCCCCGCAGCTGCTCCAGTGGCTCCGCAGCTCCCCGCAGCTGCTCCAGTGGCTCCGCAGCTCCCCGCAGCTGCTCCAGTGGCTCCGCAGCTCCCCGCAGCTGCTCCAGTGGCTCCGCAGCTCCCCGCAGCTGCTCCAGTGGCTCCGCAGCTCCCCGCAGCTGCTCCAGTGGCTCCGCAGCTCCCCGCAGCTGCTCCAGTGGCTCTCCAGCCTCCGCAGCTTGCCAATGCTTCTCCAGAGACTCTCCAGCCTCCGCAGCTTGCCAATGCTTCTCCAGAGACTCTCCAGCCTCCGCAGCTTGCCAATGCTGCTCCAGAGACTCTCCAGCCTCCGCAGCTTGCCAATGCTGCTCCAGAGACTCTCCAGCCTCCGCAGCTTGCCAATGCTGCTTCAGAGACTCTCCAGCCTCCGCAGCTTGCCAATGCTGCTCCAGAGACTCTCCAGCCTCCGCAGCTTGCCAATGCTGCTCCAGTGGCGCCACAGTCTCCGCAGCTTGCCACGGCTGCTCCAGTGGCGCCCCAGACTCTGCAGCTTGCCACGGCTGCTCCAGTGGCGCCCCAGACTCTGCAGCTTGCCACGGCTGCTCCAGTGACACCCCAGACTCTGCAGCTTGCCACGGCTGCTCCAGTGGCGCCCCAGACTCTGCAGCTTGCCACGGCTGCTCCAGTGGCGCCCCAGACTCTGCAGCTTGCCACGGCTGCTCCAGTGGCGCCCCAGACTCTGCAGCTTGCCACGGCTGCTCCAGTGGCGCCCCAGACTCTGCAGCTTGCCACGGCTGCTCCAGTGGCGCCCCAGACTCTGCAGCTTGCCACGGCTGCTCCAGTGGCGCCCCAGACTCTGCAGCTTGCCACGGCTGCTCCAGTGGCCCCCAGACTCTGCAGCTTGCCACGGCTGCTCCAGTGGCGCCCCAGACTCTGCAGCTTGCCACGGCTGCTCCAGTGGCGCCCCAGACTCTGCAGCTTGCCACGGCTGCTCCAGTGGCGCCCCAGACTCCGCAGCTTGCCACGGCTGCTCCAGTGGCGCCCCAGACTCCGCAGCTTGCCACGGCTGCTCCAGAGACTCCGCAGCTTGCCACGGCTGCTCCAGAGACTCTGCAGCTTGCCACGGCTGCTCCAGAGACTCCGCAGCTTGCCACGGCTGCTCCAGAGACTCCGCAGCTTGCCACGGCTGCTCCAGAGACTCCGCAGCTTGCCACGGCTGCTCTGGCCACCCCTGAGGCTGCTCCGGTGTGCATAGAGCCGACCCAGCCTGCTTCCCAAGTCTTCCCGGTGCCTTCTCTCCTCCTAAGGTGTCTCACCACCAAGAAGAATTGGAGGAGGCGAAGAAAGAAGGACAGCGGGCTGAAGAAGAGAAGAGGGGCCCTAAGGGGAGGGGTACTGTCACGGTTACACCCGCGATCCTCGGTACGGATTGAGGGTGTACCCGTGCCTGCTGCCGCGGTCCCCGCTCCCCCAGCTCTCAATTACCTCTCCAGGCTCCGGCCTGCACTCTTGCTCCCAGCGTTTAGGCCGCATGCTGCTTCCATGCAGTCGCGTGCTCCTGCCACTAGAGGGAGCGCGTGCGGACTTCTCCCAGCCTTAAAGGGCCAGCGTCCTCCTTATTGGCTCTGGCATTCCAGGCTCGGCTATATAGCCTGGCGACTCCCAGCATCCCCTGCCGGATCTTCAGTTCACTATTCTGAGGAGAAAGCCTTCTTGAGCGTTTCCAGACGTCTCTGAGTTTCCGTGTTTCCGGTTTGCAGTGTTACGTGTTGTTCCCCTGTTCTGTGGTTCCTGTGGCGGTCCTGCCTGCCTTCCCGTGGTCCTGCCTGCCTTCCCGTGGTCCTGCCTGCCTTCCCGTGGTCCTGCCTGCCTGCCTGCCTTCCCGTGGTCCTGCCTGCCTGCCTTCCCGTGGTCCTGCCTGCCTTCCCGTGGTCCTGCCTGCCTGCCTTCCCGTGGTCCTGCCTGCCTGCCTTCCCGTGGTCCTGCCTGCCTGCCTTCCCGTGGTCCTGCCTGCCTGCCTTCCCGTGGTCCTGCCTGCCTGCCTTCCCGTGGTCCTGCCTGCCTGCCTTCCCGTGGTCCTGCCTGCCTTCCCATGGTCCCCGTGTCCCTACCTTGGCTGCCACCGTGGGCCTAGTCGCACCCGCGGAGCGACCTGGTGACTCCCCGCCGCAGCAAGACCATCCCGCTTTGCGGCGGGCTCTGGCGAAGACCAGGAGTTCACTTAGACTCCGCTCCCGGGTGCGGCTAAGGTTGTTATCTCCCGCGGTGGTCCAGGGAGACCACTCACTTAGTCCTAAGGGACTATTCCCCTGAGATTGTGACAGCATGGGGCAGGAATGTTGTGAACAATGCATTTGTCACCCTAGGCATATACTAGAGTCAATAAGTTTTCCCAGTATTTTGTGGTAAAATTAGGTTTCTCGGCTCACACTTGAGTATATACGTTATATATACGTTATATAGTAATAAACACTGATATTTCCCAATAAAATATAAAAAAATCCCTCTTTATACTATAAAAACATAGCCATAGTCTCTCCATTTGCCTGAGACCATACATATCATATTTTAAAATGACCATCTCACATTAGGGAATTCATTTATAAAGGTCTTTTTGAGTTTATTGGATATCTAAAAAAAATATTTACTACATATTACAAAAAAAAAATTCTCCAGGTTTTGTAACTTTATACCCGCAAAAAACTAAAAATGAAAAAAAATCCAGAAAGGGGTCAACAGTGCATCTAAGAACCTAGTGAAGATGGTTGTAGGGATTTCTCTAGGTGGAACTGCTATAAATATACAGTTAAAGGTTTGGGTGTTTGGGGCTTGTAAACTAGTGATGAGAAGTACTTGGCATATCTGTGGGTGAACAGGATATTAAAGGGGAGTCGCACCAACTGTCCCAAATCTTATTATCTCATTTAAACATCAAAACGAATGGATGTCAGCTGACCCGAAAACCTCCACGGAACAACTGTGGACTGTCCGAGTCAAGGATCACCTGAGCTTCAGGCGTACTCATTAAATGTATAACCAATGGATCCAGCTCAAGAGATGTTTTCTAGGTAAAATCAAAACATATTATTACAAACAGTAGCATGTAGTGGCATGTAGTTTTCACCAACTGTCTTACATACTCTATCTCATGCTCACCTGTGCCAATGGGAGGGCCCAAGACGAGTTAGGACTCCTCCTTCACAGCACACCTACCTCCACATAAATACTAAAAAAGTTTTTATAACAAACATCAGCTTAAATGTTTCCTCCAATCTCCCATAAATCTGTTTTTGTCTCATATCAGATTATCAACAATATCCTTCCGATAAGCAAAGGTACTAAGGAAGATGCTCAAAGTATTGTTGAGTACATAAACGCTAACCACATAAATTAGAAAGTTGACGCGGATTCTTTAGGCGGATTCATGTCATCCTAGATATGTGATTAAAAATGTCCCATTAGGTGAGATAAATCTTACAAAAATAATTTGCGTAGTAAAATTATGTTTAATCAAGGAAAAAAGTAGAGGAAAAAGGAAATATCCTTTATTGATGCTTGAAGGAACTAATAGGATGGTTACAATCATTCCTAGAATGAATTTAATTAATACTTGTTTACAGAAAGAATGAAAAGGGATTACAAATGAGAATGAGGGACCCATAGGTTTTTCTACTACTTTTAGTGGCCAATATCAAGCAGTAACTAACATTATCATAAAAAACATTCATATTTTAAAAACAGATGATTTTGAAAGAGGGGGTTCATTTTGTGGAAAAAAAGCACCCACATTAGCAACTTTCACCTAGTATAACACAGAAAACCGTAAAGGCTTACAGTTCAGGGTTTTTAGAAATGTAGTCATAACCGATATAAATACAACAAAAGAAAAAAATGTGTGTCATAGAGGCTAGAGAAAAATACACATAGTTTATTGAATTTCTGCAAAGACTCTACACAGAGAATGGAATGAAAACAATTAAAATCGTACCAAAGTATCTACAGATTCAGAAATAGCTTCAGTCGGATCCATGAAGCAACAAAACACCTCCTGTTATATAACCAATATAAATGTTGCAGTTTTGCGCCCAAATCTTTAAAATCTGAACACACAAGAAATTATTTGAAATACCATTTTTGTGATTTTCTTAATTACATGGGGTAATATCCAATAGGCGGGTTGCACTACTAATTCTATTAAAGCGAGAAT
Organism: Engystomops pustulosus; assembly: GCF_040894005.1. Taxonomy (NCBI): domain Eukaryota; kingdom Metazoa; phylum Chordata; class Amphibia; order Anura; family Leptodactylidae; genus Engystomops; species Engystomops pustulosus. The sequence goes on along the minus strand of NC_092420.1, from coordinate 53,705,122 downwards.
CAAGTGGCATCTTTCTTATGTTTTAGAATATCAAGGCCTTTAATTTGTCAGTGGTTTCTAGGCACTTTAGAGATTCACATGCTGGGGATGTTTTAATTTCTGTGGTATTGAAAAAGTCAATAGACCCAAACAGGAGGTTAACCACAAAAACAAAATTATTAAATCGTGAAACATTTTGGATATTCTGACTCAATACCTAAACCCCAGTAGGATTGAATAAGAAATATGATGTAATTCTATTTCACTGACTTTTTGATGCATTGTCCACGCCTTGTTTTTGGTTCTTGTTACATGCGGATGCTTTTACTTAGAAGGTAGCTCCGGTTGATTGTAGGAAACATTTAAGCTTATATTTATCATCAAAACTATTTAAGTATCCATATTTCTCCAGTCTGGGCCTGTTTTTCTTGGTACAGTTGAACCAGGGGAGCTGTGATGTGCTGGAGGGATCCTCTTTTGTGTTGGCCCCTCCCATTGTTGCCATTGGCTCAGGTGAGCAGGTGATAGTTGTATACATACAGTATGTTAGATGGGCTGGCGGAAGTAGCATCCCAAGCAAACAATAAGATTTTAAATTGAAACGTGTAGGGTCCATCTGGTCTACATGTTGTTTTTCCATGTTTTCCACACCGCAACATTTTAGAAATTTTCTGCTTGTAATAAAAATAATTTTGACATGGTCAAAAGAGGCCGGATACCTTTCTGGAGAGCAATAATATCACATCTTTTGGGAATAAAAATGTAAAATTGTAGTTTCTGTTGATCCAGGGAGGTAGTCTGATGCCATATAAGGGGTCGGAAAGGAATCTTTCCCTACTTTGGACCAATTGGCTTCAGCCTTTCAGGTTTTTTTTGCCTTCTTCTAGATCAAAACTATATAACATAGAATTAATAGATTGGACCTGATGGACTGATTTCTGTTTCTAAACATATTTACTATGATACTATAAAGTGGGTGGGCTATAATAGGAGGTTGAGGTAGGTGAAGGTATAGCACTATGTAGAAGAGACACTGTTACTGAAGTATTATAGTAAATCTGGTCCGTAATTATCTAGAACATTAAAATATACTTGTAACATACAATGGTACTGAGCTTGTAAATAAAACACAGAAATAAGCATGTGATTAGAAGTTACACTTAACTGGGGTATTTTAAGTCGGGTGTCCTGCTATATATCAGTCAAGAAGCGTGTAACACTGAGTGCATAATTCTCTCACAAAGGGAAATAATTGAAGACAAATTCTTGACCTTGATGCAAAAAAAAATCTATTTTGTAGCGAGCTTCCAGTAACTTAAATACAGGGTCAGTTCCTCTGTGTGTAATCTTGCAATTAAATGTGACATATATTTCTGCAAATAATTTCTCATCTGTATATAACCTGCAGTCACATCACCATAATTCCTAAAAAAATAAATTGACGTGTAGCTTCAGAGAAATAATGATTTATGTATTGGTGATCTATCAATTTTTTATGTCTCGTTATCAAATGTTGTGACAGATGTTGATGGGAAGGGATTTTAATATGTATTCTGACCGTTGGCTAAAAAAAAAAAAAAATCAGTGTTTCCTCATTGGTAATAAAGGGACGGAGTGTAAACAGCCTTTGGCATCGCTAATTAAAATGGCAATTCACAAAAGGAATCCTCAGAATGGCTCTTCACGCCGTTACGGAATAATGAATGACTCCATTCTCATCTCTGCGCCTGTTAAATAAAGACTGAATGTGTCAGAGGGAAAGTTACATCACGATTCTTATCAGATCTTGTGCCTGCAGCTGGGTCAGCCTTAAAACTTTCTCAAAGAGAGATAAAATAATAAAAATGTAAAACTGAAGCAAAGTTTTGTCTGGTCTACATCATACTGATGGTAACTGGTGAACATTCTGTGATAATAAAAACGTATAAAGGGTTAATGGCGCACGGTCTGGGCAATTATTTTATATTACTTTATGGAAAACTCTTCTGAATGTTAAATTTAGGCCAAATGGTAACATTGCGCTTATAATTACCTGTACACACATTTTATAGCAGTTTTTCCCTCTGCAGGCTCTATCTAGTTTTCAGTTATCTCAGAGTAGAGACTAGCTGCCTCGATGAACATGCACGATCCATGAAAATTGACCCGTCCGTGTAGTTTTCATATCCCACGAATAAAGCACAATGTTATCAGTCGGCGCCGCTGTTTGGCTGGCAGACAGTGGGGGACATGTAACTTAGTTTATTTCTTTGGTGTATAATTGAGACTTTTGGCAGTTCTTTTTTGCACATGTATGATCACGTTTTTTTTTCTTGTGATACAAGTTAAGGTTTTTCCTGTCCTGGCAGGCGTAACTTTTGGCTTCTTTTTAAAACTTTTTGTTGCAAATGTCTTAAATCCACAAGGACACAAGCCATGTGAGGGGGTTATATAAAGGAGTAGACACTACTGTTAATTTTGGATTTGAGTCACTCCCGAGGGAGATGATGACATATGAGGCTGCTGTCACACATGGTGTTAAAACATGCGTTTTCAAACACATCCCAAAGATGTGCCTAATTACATTGCTTTCAACATGGCGTTTACAAAATGTGCCTGTTAACTGGATGTCAACATCCACATTACTATAGAGTTAATACATATGTGTTAACATAATGTTAACATTATGTTAATGCATGCATTTTTTAAATGGCATGTTACCAGCAAAGAATCTGTTTTTTTCAACTGTTGTGATTCATTTGAAAACGCAAGTGCTAACGCCACATGTGACCGCAGCCTTAGAAGTAACCAATAAATTTCAATAAAAGGTGAATGCAAACATTTATGAATTAAAAAAAAAAGCAGCCAAATTTTTCAATGACGAACATGTTCATGTGCAAAATCTTAAACATTTAAAGCATGTGAAATAATTCCAATTTACATGTTAATACAGAGTCCATGGAAAAAAAATCCTTCCTTTGCACTTGCCTAAAAAGTCGCAAAAAAAGTGAGAAGTGAAAAGTCAAAGTCACACAGAACATCTGGAAAATAAAGATACATAAGACACAATGCACAAGTTGCAGACCAAGGTGTATTTGAAAACCAACAACAAAAGTCACTGTGAAAAGTCGCAAAAACAGCAAAAGACGCCAAAATGAGACAATTTAACTATCAAAAATAAAGATACATGTCCCCCAGGAAGTCCTTGCATACTCCCATCCACTGCACTTTGCTTGGTCTGTTGGACCTGGCTAGCACATAGGTCAGTTTCCATGGACCTAGCCAGTTTGTAGCCTTACACTGCAGGAATAGAAGATAATCTATTCCATTAATTAATATTTAACTCAGAAATATTTCACTCACAGCACCATTATCAAAAAGGAATTGAGGACGAGAAGGACTGAGAACTGAGGGTAGTGAAAACTCATTTTGCACAAATGGAATAGAAAAGGGGGTTGTAGCTTTTTTTTACATAATAATGACAAATAACCTCCAATGTGTATTGTCACCAAGACATTCACAGCTGTGTTGATGTCCAAGAGTCTGTTTGGACCTGCCTTTGACCCAATGGCATATAATGAACTCTCCCATGATAAACACGTTCATGTGCATAAGTATATTACTTCAAAGAATTTTTCTGGCTCAAAATATTGACAACATATCCATAGCATAGATCAGGGATGGCGAACCTTTTAGAGCCTGAGTGCCCAAACTTCAACCAAAAGCCACTTATTTATAGCAAAGTGCCAGCAGAGCAATTTATTTCTTCTTGTTCTTTGACAACTTTAAATCGTTCAGCCTCCTAAAGACACCAACGCAGTTGAAAATAGGAGGGCAAATTTGCTTATCATTGTAGGAAGATTCTTTGGGACCTGTCTGGTGAACTTCATGCTGGGGTGATGGCCTGGGTGCCCACAGAGAGGGCTCAGAGTGCAACCTCTGGCACCAGTGCCATAGGTTCGCCACCATTGGCATAGATCTTCAATGTCATACTGGTCCATCATCCAGCAGAGCTGATCCTTGGGTAATGGACCCCACCAATCTGATATTGATAGCTTACTGTACTGTATGCTTAGGTCAGGTCAACAATATTTTTAACTCTCTAAGGCTACATTCACACTACCGTATGGGGGACGAATATACGGCCGACATACGTCCCCATAGAGGGCAATGGGCGCACGGCGCCCTACGGGAGGCACCGTACGGGAGGCACCGTACGGGAGGCACACGTGCGGCACCGTACCGCTCCGTACCCCGGAAAAAGGTAGGACATGTCCAATCTTTCTCCGTAGTACGGTGCCGTGCGCCATTACTTCCTATGGAGAGGGGTGGGGGTGAGCTGCGCTCACCTCCTCCTCCTCTCCCCGTACACTGCCGTTGCTCGCTACGGTACGGGCGGGCAACGGCAATGTGAATATAGCCTAAGAGTAAATAAATATGCCTTGCTTCTTATAAAAAGATAATTGTACATTAAATACTGGATTTATTAGTAATACTTTGTTATTATTAGTATGTTATATTGACATTGCATATTTTAAAACCAAGTGGTATTGGAGGGGTTAATAAAGCTGCTACTGTTGTACAGGGCTATCAAGTGACTTGTTTTCACATCCACCAAATCAACACTGCACATGTTGTGTGAATGGAGCCCAGGTGGTCAATCCCTTGAGGGTCACTTCAAAGAATAGAAATTGAGGCCTCACATGAAGCCCATGCCTGGAGCTCAGCTTTCGCTCTCGCTCACCATTATAGACTACTAGTGTTTTATAACTAAGGCTTAGGGAACAACTTTTCTTAGTGGTAGACAAATACAAATAAGCAAATTTCCTTAGTAAGTAAAGAGGTACAATATACTGTCAGTACGTTTTTTTCCAGGCTTTTTCCCACTGGTGAGAAATACACTGCAAAATAAATTTCTTTTAATTCTTTATACTCATAACTTTGCCATGTCTCCTATAATTTTTTTGTGTCACTACAAATGACCTATTTTTAACTATTTTGTATTTTTGTTGTATGTTTTCACATGAAGTCCTATCTATCCCTGCAGAAAGAATAAGTTACTACCTATAAAGCTCACCATAGACACTATCTTATTTTCAGCAGCCTCCCCCAATTCTGAAAGAACTGTACAACAATTTATTGTCCATGGGGATCTGACAAGAAAGGGCTGATGAGTGGGTAAGCATCACCAGAGGTGTCTGACAAGCACTTTCCACGCCTTTGAAGCCAAGACTAATGATAGATACTCCCATCTAGAGAACGAATCAGGACATCTAAGATAACTGAGAAATATCTGGAACACATCAACTTTTAACAATTTCTGTGAACTTTACAATTTTGAAAGAATCTTTTGTTTCTATTTTCCTAATTAGTTGTGGTACTTAAAATGAACACACACATTATCACTCACACCTCTGTGTCACAAGGTCTAATAACTGTTCAGGAGGCTCAGGTTGTGTGATAAACCTGGTACATAAATTGCCAGTCTAAACTGTGTCAACACCTATTGGCTGATCTTGGTCATGCCAAAAGTGGCATAAAAAGCCATAACGCCAGTCTACTAAGCCACAATCCTTGTGAAGTTACTGGACCTCCTAATATCATTCAGTAACCCTAAATACTGTATTTCATGTGAATTCAATGTCTACTGATTTCCACAAATCAGTAATCACAAGAAGACTACTAAGTCTGAAAGAAAAATAATACAAATGAAAGAGTTGACACCAGGCTTAAGAATATGCTGTTCTATCTAAAATACTAAACCCTTGGTGTAGTTAAGTAGCACCAGAAAAATCAAAGCAACCCCCTTGTTTGTGTGCCATGTAACCTCCAGATCAGATCAAACATTCCATTTGCTAAATATTACTAAAATGTTTAGAGTGTTTCAATCACTTTAGGGACTCTCCAATGGGAGGTCTAATACTGTGTAGACAAAACTAACTCCTAAACCACAAGAAAAGATTAAAGGACCTCAGAACAACTCTGTAACCAAAACCCTATGGAGAGAAGGCAGACGGCGCTGAGTTTAGGTGTTATTGAAAGAGAAGTTTAATTTTTGATAAAATATTGAAAGTACAATATTAGGGGTGAATTGGATTATTCTCTTAAAAAAGGCCACTGTTGGATTTTTCTCAATTTTTTGGTAGTCCAAAACAATAGCCAGACTTCTACTGGTGGTTAATAGAAAACATGAAGTTAACCACAAAGTAATTTTGGTTTGTTTTCTTTTTTTGGGGATTTAATCCCTATGTCACTTGCTCATACCCCTTAGTTAGGCTAAATAATTGTTCAGTTCAGGCTGCTCTTTGTGACTCTCTTATACACATACATACCTGAGTAGTTACATGTACTCTCAATAGGGAGAGAGGATTAAGCTGATTAATAACACTTCTGCCAAAAGCTCATTTGTCTTGAGAAAGGAAATCCAATATGGTTGATTCAGGTTGACACCAGAAACACCACCATCACCAAAGGATTATCTGGTAACAATAGTTTCTGATACGTAGTGCTCTTTAATCTGGAATTTTTGTTGGTGATCATCATTTCTTCTCAGGTTGAATCGACTTTCATCAGTAAAGAGGCCTACTCATGTTGCATAGAGGCTCTATGGTCAATGCAAGACAATGGTGTTGTTGTTAGTTACCCTTGTAGGTCAACTTTCACACAGACAATGTTGATGTAAATGATTTTGGATGACCTAAGGTGAATTTTTAGTGAATTTCACCTCCCCTAAATGTGCCTGCAATTTTGAGGCATTCATTAAGGCATTCTGCATGCCATTTGTCCAGATGAAGCAGACATCAATGCAGTGTACGGCCAAAGGACTTCCATTTCTATGCCTTTTGGTATCTTTGTTGCAACCTGCTGATGACACTCTGTAACGCTCTTAGGTCACTTCTGCCTGAAAACAACCTGCTTGAAGCCTATGACAAATTGTTGTTGATACATTTTTTAGGTGTCTCCTTGATCTCATGGTGTCAAAATCTGAACAGCATGATGAGGAGGGCTGTTTAAATATCCAATCTAATGAAACCAGGAAATGTATTGAGTGATTCATGGATCAAACATCTGTGCTTTTTTTTTAGTTCAATTTCTTGTGAAAAAAAGTTATGAGAACAGAAGGCCACTTTAAGTTCACCTGCAATGGTTAGGTTCTTCCTGAAATTTTACCCACAGACCCAATTTCCATAACTTTTAGTGAATGTGGTCCGTAGCATATGAAATCTTTGAAAGCGGTTTATTGGGAATACAACTATATATCAGGATGAGATTTCTTCCACATCTTTAGCATTTATGTTTTCATTTTGCAGATGAAAGATTGAAATACAGCAAAGAAGTAGAAGAGTTTTTTTGGAATGTAACGAGAACCGGAATACTAGTAGTTTGGCAATTTTCTGTTCATGCTGAGAAGGAAATGTTGTATCAGCTGAGAAATGTAGCACAGAGCGTGGGTTGCACCCCTGCTTCTGATACTGGCACTAAACAGGAGTGTTAGACGCATAAATTATCCTGTATGGAGGTCTCTGAGGCAGCCAGTTTGTATGTAGATAAATAATATGTACAAGCTCGCTGCCCTGTGGGGGCCACTAGATCCTTTGCTGAGGTCTCCACTTATAAATTATTTTGTTACATAAAAGAAATAAAAGTTTCACTGCATTAAATAATATTAACCCTTCTGATGCTAAAACGAGGATCTCTTCAGTCTTACGCTCTGTGTTCTCTGCATTGAATGTGCTGTGGGCCATGAAAATCACTTTATGCAATATATCAACCCCTGTGCCAAACAGCTTCATACCCTTTTTCCATTTAAAATCTCTAATTGTTCTGATTTTTTTTTTTGGGTGTCCATGCATTTGCAGAAGCGCAGCTGCACAACATGTATATTATTTGCAGGACTTATGACAGTCCTCCAAAGATCCAGAACATGCGGAATAGCATTAGGGAGGAGACAGGGAGGGATGCGTGAGATATGTTTGAATGGGATGTATGTCTCTGTGCCACAGTAGGGTGAAGGATCCCAGCACAACTTTAAGACCTATAATAGGTGAAAAACACTTGTCTTTATTAGGTTCTTCTTAAGAACTTTACAATCATCATCGTCAGTGCAACAACCCACACATTTCGACTATACAAGTGTAATCCAAAACAGTACATATACATATACAGTCCTCTTATAATCACTATATACAGTCCCCTTATAATCACTATATACAGTCCCCTATAATCACTATATACAGTCCCCCTATAATCACTATATACAGTCCACCTATAATAACTATATACAGCCCCCCTATAATAATTATATATATACAGCCCCCTATAATAACTACATACACCCCCTTTAATAACTAACTATATAGTGACTCCTATTATTACTATATTCACCCCACCCCCCATAACCATAATAACTATATATGGTCCTAGGTAAAATACGGTAATAAAACTGTACTCACCTTCCATCGTTCCCCCGATGTGCGCCGTCCTCATCTTCCCTGGTAGTGTCAGGGTAGATATCGGAGGTTTAACAAGATGGCGACGCCCTACTGCAGCGCCGCCATCTTTCTGGAGCTCCGATCATCTGTTGCAGAGAGGGGAACTTATTGTTATTGAACTTATTGGGGAACTTATTCGAGCAGGTGTATTGTGTATGGCCTGTGGAGCCTGAATCACCCACATTTGGTGGGGGCCCCTTTAAGGGCAAAGTGATCCAGCCCTGTCAATATACCTGAATTAGTAGCCCATCTGTTTGGACTTGTCCCTGCCATCCCACCCCACCCCCTCCAATGCCCACAGTGAACCCTTAGCTACTTAGCTTTTTGCTACAAATTATTTACTTAACTTCAATAGCATCAACATATTTTTTACAGAATTATATTGCATAAAATATAGATTTTGCTTACCCATATTCACAAACCCAAGTATAAAGGTATAAAAATAACCTAATCTGTGACATACAGAGCAAGGAAGCTATACCCACTCTAATGTGAAGCTGTATGTAAAGTAGGAGGGAGAGGGGGGTCCTGAGTAGGATATAAAGGATGATGTATCATTTTACTGACTATTATTTTTCTTTATTTTTGTGACTTTTTGGAGCATTTGAACATTTTTATTGTTTTAGTCAAAGAAACTGTACCTACAAAGTTCACTGCAACCAAGTTTTCTCATGTTGTAACTTAGCCATGCAGAAGTTAGGCCCCTTCCAAACTTGCATTGCAGATCACGTCAGAGTTTGATCAGGGTGCGATCAGGGTTTTCAATGCATTTTCAATGCGTTTTTCACGCGGAGATAACCCGCGTGAAAAGGACTCAGGACTGAGCTCTATCTTTTCTATGGCAATTGATGCGTGAAAAACACATTGCACTTGCATTGCACTTGCCTGTGTCTCAGAATGCAATGCGTTTTTGATGCGTCTCCATAGATTTGTATGGGGCGTTTTTCACGCAAGTGACTTGCAAAAGTAGAGCATGTCGAGATTGTGGAAAAGTCCTTTGATTACAATGGGTCGGAGTGCAATGCAAGTTCTGCACGTCAAAAGCATGCGTAGAACATGCATGTGAAAAACGGAAGTGTAGAAGAAAGTGTAGAAGAAAGTCTTCAAATTGTTGCACAGATTTTTAAAAATGGGTTGTACAAAAAAAGACATTTAAAGACATAGGGGCACAAATATCATAAGCCTTGCTTTGTGCACCTTCTTTTTTTTAATGGATTTTCGGCTGGTTAGACACATTGCCAAAAAAAGGGACCGCAAAAAAGGGGACAGAAAAATGCATACGATAGTGTGCATGAGGCCTAACTGCCTAAATCTCTGGTTGTGTAGATTGCAGAAACAAAATCCTGTTTCAAGGTATTAAAATATTTATGATAGCAAAGTGACATCAACCTGCAGCCTCTAAACTTGATTCATCTCAGACAAATATGACTCTTCTCTGCTTATTTTCACTTGACTTTAGAGGAAATTTTTTATGGGTAAATGGGTGCGATTTCACATGAAAGGGAATACTACAAAGGACACTTCATGCCCCTCTGGTTACACTCTCTCTTAAAGACCCTTCCTGGGAGAATTAAAAATATGATATTTGGCTACTTTTCATTTTAAATCTTCTTAATCTTCCTCATGCCCTGTATTGTCACAATGTTAATGTCAGCAGACAGTATGAATTCTTCCTTTATACCAGTGATGGCGAACCTTTTAGAGGCCGAGTGCCCAAAATGCAACCCAAACCCTTCTGACTTGAAGTGAAGTGCCAACACAAAAATTTAACTAGAATAACAAGGTTTTAATTGAGAAAACGAGCCATAGAGAGATGCCCCCCCCATATACGTAATATAGTATAAAATGCATACAGCTTGTCACCATGTAGTATAAAATACATACAGAATATATATATATATATATATATATATATATATATATATATATATATATATATTATATATATATGTATACACATATAAACACCTACATATACACATCACATACATAAACACCTACATATACACATCACATACATATACACCCACATATGCACATCACATACATATACACATCACATACATATACACATTACATACATATACACATACATATACTCATTACATACATATACATATTACATACATATACACAGATAAACGTACTTTATTTTCTTTTATTCTACAGGAAGGTTGAGCGGAGGAGAGGGGGGCTACGGAGCGGAGGAGAGGGGGGCTACGGAGGAGAGGGGGGCCACGGAGCGGAAGAGAGGGGGGCTATGGAGCGGAGGAGAGGGGGGCCACGAAGCGGAAGAGAGGGGGGCTACGAAGCGGAAGAGAGGGGGGCTACGGAGCGGAGGAGAGGGGGGCTACGGAGCGGAGGAGAGGGGGGCTACGGAGCGGTAGAGAGGGGGGCTACGGAGCGGAGGAGAGGGGGGCTACGGAACGGGACAGAGGGAGCAGAGCAGTGCGGAGCGGACCGGGACAGAGTAGAGCGGAGCGAACCGGGAGGGAGCAGAGCGGAGCGGCCCAGGATAATTACTGCGCATGCACGGTTTCTATGGTAGCGACTGAAACTTTCAGCGCTTCCTAAGTTACCCGCATGCGCAAAAACTCTGCGGTTCTGTTTATGGAGCGGCGCGTAGTTCCACCGCTCGCATAGACAAATTTTTACGGGCAGCGGGCAGAGGCTTACCGGCGACGGTACGCGTGCCAACAGAAACGGCCTTGCGTGCCTTCTGTGGGACGCGTGCCATAGGTTCGCCATCGCTGCTTTATACCATTAGAAGCCAGCTCATGTCATGTACATTTTGAGGTGTTATATTTACAAGCTGCAGCAGATGGTGATTATGTTAATACAGATAACTATAACTATTATCAACAGCATCAATCTGTTCAGTGTAAACATAGAATAAATATGAATTTGTTCCATTGGCGCTCTAAGGGAAGAATTCTCTATTCTTTATGTTTACTACTGCAGCATACATTGTTCTCTGTACAAAAAGTTGTTGGTTTTAAAAAATAATACAAAATTGTGTGCTGGTCTTATCACATATCTCATACATATAACAAATCTATGGATCTCAATATAATAAACATCCCTATACACAGGATCAAGAGAACAAGGATGGGTGACCCATGGATCATGAGAACAGGGGGTTTGTTGTCCACCAATGAATAGAGCAGCTTGTCGCATGTAGGGCGTGCTTCCCCATTCCTTGCTATGCTATAGCTGACTCCATGGGGGTATTGCTCTTGTGTCGCTGTATGATACCCCTGCCGCCCTTCCGGTGAAGCAGGATTCATCAAGAGGCTTAGGGGGGCTATCCTGATTAGATCTTTCGTAAGAATCCAATAAATATCAGAGAACGTGGGCTCATCAGGCACAAAGTGGTAAACGGCGGGTTCAAAAAATTCAGAGACTGAAAACCAGTGTGTTCTTTTAATGGGAAGAAGGGTAATTTTTGTAAGTTCTATTTAGCTGAATGGGAGAGTTGCATAAATGTCTGTAACAATTATAATGCAACAGGGAATTTAATATTTTTGTACTTTATTGGAACCCTGGAACTTCCCCAAAGGTTGCCAATTTCATCGTCCATTGTTCTCCTGAGGTGTACTGGTACCATGCATTCATTGTCACTGCTTTCTTATTCTTCATGGTTCTATCAGCCTTTTGGTTAGCTCCATGTGTGCAGCAGTCAGGCGACATCTTTCAGCATATTAATTATTACTCAATGCATTGATCGGTAAGGAGAAAAAAAAACTTGTGTGTTATGATTAATAGCTATAGTGATTGCCGGGCTTCACATCATTAGAGAACAAAGCCTGATGTCTGACATCACAACGTGGAGCTAAGCCAAAGTCAGAACATGAACCATCCGTATAATCAGTTTCTGAGACTTTATAATAGTGAGTAAATCTTTTCAAATCTGGTCCTTCAATGATTATGAACTTCCATGTAATCTAACAGCAAGAGCTGCAGAGAACAGCAGCAGATCCAACATATCATTTACAGTTGTCTTCCATAGAGCAGAGCATGAATATGCTGCCTGATATCATTTCATGGTTCAGACTCATAAAACGTGGCATAGTTCACAAATTGTGTCATTTCAATATATCTATTCACAGCTCCATTCGTGTTCCTTTTGGGAGGTATCAAAGACCTATGTCAGGCACTTTAAACCTATAATCCAGCGACAATTACTTAATGTGGGGACATCAGTAATCAATGGACACAAGGAAAGGAAGGATGGGGGTCACTAGCCAGAGCTGCTGGTACATTGCTCCTGGATGGAAGAGGGTTAATGGAGACATCAATGGAGCAGTCACTTAGAAGTGCACAGTCATTCCCTAGGGATTGCTAAAATTCCAAAGGATTTTGACTTCCAGTTCAAATCCCTGGTGGCCATACAAGAATGTTGTCCTCAGAAAACTGTTGATGAAGCCAATGGAAATTGCTCTTAAATGCCATGTGCCCACATAATAAAACACAAAAACAGAATGATCCGTCCAGGGACGAAACTCTTCATTACGGTGACAAGAAGTTACCAGAATTTAAACATGGAAAGCCTTCTAATAGATGTGACAGGTCTTACATAATATAAGTTATCACCAAGCTTTGCAAACCGGAAACATTTGATAAAAATGCAGTCTGCAACATCAGGGCCTAACTTTCAATGCATATAATCGAGCCTTATAACACATTGGGGCACATTTACTTACCCGTCCGAGTCCACGTAGATCATGCGCCTGATATCCTGCATGTGTCGCTTTCCCGTTCAGGTTCACCAGAGTTCACCATCTTCTTCCTGGTGTATAAAAGTGCATGGCTTGCGACACAATTTAAAAGTTAAATCCCATGCTTAGTCCAAATCAGTCGGATTGTCTGGCGGCACACCCCTGCATTTCTGTTACATGAAAGCCGGCGCCGATGTGCCAAAATCCGATTGCGTGTGACACAAACCCCTTTTAAATGCTGCGCAAATTGGAAATCGACGGAATACCAAGCGAAAGTGTGGTCCGTGGACCCTTAGTAAATGAGCCCCACCGTCTATCTACCACACAGCATACTGAGCAATTATATGGCACATGTTCATTCAATCATTCATTTAATCCCATGTATTACATGTCTCACATTGGAGAATTTAACTTTTTAAGTTACTGTCCCAACAGAACACATGGACAGTCATGTAAATTCAGTTTTTCATGGATCTATTGCAAAGCAACCTTAGAAAAAAGGTTAATCCATAGATTCCCAAACAGATGGGTTTCTACAGCTGTAGAAAAGAGGAACATAGAACACACAGCATAATATAGACAGTAACATAGATATCCTTCCAGAAAAGCCCCTGAAAGACGCTTCTGCTGCTGTATGCCTGTACTGAGCTTGGCTTTGGTACTGTATTGATGTACTAAGCTTAGTACTAGTGCTGTATTTATATATGATGCTTGCTTTTTTATGCTGTATACTGTGCTTCATTCTCATTCTGTGTTTATGTACGGAACTTGTTTCTGGTGCTGTGTTTATGTACATTATATTATTATACTATTATAATCAATTCAAGGGAAGTTTTTTATTGTAATATGAGAGCCCTGTATAAATTTTAATCAAAGGGGCAGGCACTGTACATATTAAAATTATTTTGGGAGGAACACTGTAAATATTATTTTATGGGCTCATGGGAATGGTTCTGCATATGCTATAAATTAACCAGAAACACTGATAAATATCATTTAGAGGGTAGGACTATTTATGTTCTTATAACTTTAGGGGGGCATTGTATACATTTTAATGACCCCCGAAAGGGGAAGGAATAACTCTTTTGGTATTTACCCTGTTTGTCTCATTATCAAGAAGCTGTTCTGCTAAAATACTACTGGCCAATTGTTTTGCTTTGCAGCCACTTGATGTGAAGAGGCTTTATTGTCAATTCAGAAGATCTGAATAATTGGATATCGGTAAGAAGAGTTTCATTGATGCTGTAAATCCTATCATCACAGCATTTGTCGTGTTTAGGCCACATTTATCCTCCCTATACATCTTTGGATTACTTTAGGATAACAATTAAAGTGTTGTCTTTTCTTTTGAGCTAACTACCATTGTTCCTTTAAAAGGTTTAACCCCAGATGTCTTGTACATTGTTAGCATCCGGTCAATAATCAGGGTACTGTACCGGCGAGCTTTTGCCGACCTTGTACTGTAGCCCCACAGCGAGACTAATTAGCTTGCTCTGCAAGCATCCACGCTATTGATTTGGGAAGTGAAGAGGCTAATAATGATGTAGTGTATGCATTTCCCTGTGAATAGGGATTAGTTGCGTTATGCTATCGCTGCATGCAAAATAATTAGGAAGACACAGCTCAGATGCATATGTAACGATTGAAACCCTTCCAGCTCTATTCTAACGATACATGCATATTTACACTGCTCTTATGAAAAAGAGGGTTAGGTGCCACTCTCAGGCACCTACACACCTGAAGCTCACTATGGGGCAGGAATGGCTTCTATTATGTATTAGATATGGTGCAATTCATACATATTATGCAAAATTACAAATGCTTTGCTAATCTGTATCTAACAAGATAGTTTTTTGTTTGCCTGAGCCTTAAATCTCACCGGACTGTTGGGGGTTATTTTACATCTCCTGCAAGTTGGGAATTAATAACTATGGAACTGACCAATTATTTCAGAAACCTGGGAGGGATGGAGAATGCCACAAATGCATGTGTGATTCCAGCCACGTGCTGCACCTCTCCAATGCTCTAAGTGCACTTAGGGTGAGCTCCGTTATGTCGAAATGGATAAAATCATATAAAATGCAGTTTAAAAACCTTCCATGTTTTCGGGACACACTGCATTTTTTAATTACAGTATTGCATGCCCTTTTGGTGGGAATAATTTTATACATGCTTACCTTTAATAAAAGCACGTGGGTCATGCCCGCTCAGGACTATACGTCTTCCTTCCCAATGCTCCCTCTGCACTTCCCCTCTCCCTCTGCTTAATGTCATCTTTACAGCTGCTCAATTTACCTGTGGTGCCATAGAAATGTTCAATTACATATAAAAATAATTGACATGCTGCAGATTGCAAACAGTTTTCATACAGCATGTGGACAAGATTTATGTAAATCCGATATTTTGCTTTCCATATCAAGAAAAAGAACCCTCTTTCAGAGAGATTCCCCATGGTAGATTGCTTGTCCCTTCAATAAAACTTATTGGACAGAACTTAGGATGTGCTGACCTCTGTGATCTCTCCAAATGCGAATAACTGCACTGCATAATCTGTGGTAGTTGGGACTGTTTTTGTGCACTCCCCTGGAAAAATAATTTAAAGGAAATCTACCATCATAATTAAGCATGATAAACCAGGGGCACGAAGGCTGCATTCACACGAACGTATGAAAACAGCCATATATACATGTAGCATATGGCCCTATTGATTTCAATGTGCAGTAGGGCCATCCATTTTAATGGCCGAATTGTGAACCATAACGTACAGTTTTAGTTTTTTATATTTTGGAAATGTGTACATTTTAGGGCTATATGAATGTATTACTGACAAAATTAGACCATTCTAAATTTTACCTCCATTTTGTTTTAATTACTATGCATCACTTAAAGGGTTAAAAATCTTCCTAAAACCAGCTTCTTGTAGTTAAGATATGGGAAATTTTAGCAAGTAACTCATTTTGTTGGTAAAACTATCTGTCGCAAAAGCAGATCATTTAAAATTTTGAAAATGACAAATTCCTCAAAAAAAATTGACAAAAATTGCCAAACATATCAACCAAAATTTACCACTAGCATGAAGTACAATGGGACTCATTTACTAAGGGTCGCGTGCTGCACTTTTGTCAGACTGTTCCGGTTTTCGGGGCTAAAACTGCTTGCATATGTATCTAAGAAGTGAGTGCACTGAGATTGTAGCGCAAGCGACCCTTTTATGGCGCAGCTGCACTGGCTTCCATGCAACATAATTTAAGCGGAGTGCCGTCAGACTGTCCGACTGATTCGGACTGACCATGGGATTTAAAATTCAAATTGTGTCGCACGCCCTAGCCCTAAGATGCACCACTAAAAACATGGGGAACTCTGTCGGACCTGGGGGAGGAAGCAACACATGCATGATTTTGGGCGCGCAATCTTAGTGAATTGCTGCACCAAGGCTTGATTAAGGGTGGTGGGGGTCCCTGGGCGCCAACTGGTGGGAGCCCTTCCAACAATGTTTTTGAAGTATATAGCCTGGCAGCTCATGTAATATATAGCCTGCAGCCCCCTGTAGTATATAGCCAGCCACCCCCTGTAGTAAATAGCTTGCAGCCCCCTGTAGTATATAGCCAGACACCCCCTGTAGTATATAGCTTGCAGCCCCCTGTAGTATATAGCCAGCCAACCCCTGTAGTATATAGCCAGCCACCCCCTTATAGTATATAGCCAGCCACCCCCTGTAGTATACAGCCAGCCATCCCCCAGTAGTATATTGCCTGCCAGCCCCCAATATTATATAGCCTTCCAGCTCCCTGTAGAATATAGACTGCCAGCCCCTTGTAGTATATAACCTGCCAGCCCCCTGTAGTATATAGCCAGTCACCCCCTGTTGTATATAGCCTGCCAGCCCCCTGTAGAATATAGCCTGCCAGCACCCAGTAGTATATAACCAGCCAGCCCCCTGTAGTATAAAGCCTGCCAGCCCCTGTAGTATATAACCCGCCCCCACAGTATATAGCCCGCCAGCCCCCTGTAGCATATAGCCTGCCAGCCCCCTGTAGTGTATAGACTGCTCCCCCAGTATATAGTGTGTCAGCCCCCTGAAGTATATAGCTGTATGCCCCCTGTAGTATATAGCTGCCAGCCCCCTGTAGTATATTGCCTCCCAGCCCCCTGTAGTATATAGCCTGCCTGCCCCTGTAGTATATAGCCTGCCACCCCAGTATTTAGCCTACCAGCCCCTTTAGTATATATAGCCTACCAGCCCCCTGTAGTATATAGCCTGCCAGTCCCCTGTAGTATATAGCCTGCCAGCCCCCTGTAGTATATAGCCTGCCAGCCCCCTGTAGAATATAGCCCACCAGCCCCCAGTAGTATATAGCCTGCCAGCCCCCAGTAATATATAGCCTGCCAGCCTGCTGCAGTATTTAGCTGCCAGCCCCCTGTAGAAAATAGCCACAAAATAATAAACTTTATACTTACCTCACCTTCCCTTCCAGTAATCCCACAATGCTGCATGCTCTTCCTCATTCTTCGGGCAGCCGCCGGCCTCTGAAGATACAGCTGCCATCGCTGGGGGAGATCATCGATGCATAGTTTCGTCGGAAGCATGTAGTGATCGGACGCCGACACCGTGGCATCATCACTCACTGCCGGCATCCCATCACAACCTGCTGCGGCCAAAACAGTGCATCAGCGATCTCCCCCAGCGATGGCAGCTGTGTCTCACTGACACAGCTGACTTGCTAGATCCCTATGTGCGATGCGGGCGCCGAGCTGAGTCGCTGACTGTCGGAAACTGGTGGGGGCTCCATTAAAAGTGAAAGTGGTGGGGACCCTGGAGCTCAAGCCCCAGGAGCCCCTCCTTTAATCAGGCCCTGGGATGCACCCAGTATTATAGTCAATGCACAATGTACTTTCTGTGAACTCCAGTGATCAGCTAAGTAAATGTGCCCCATTGTCTGTTATAACCATATAAACCATATAAAGCGACACATGCTAGATTATAAAAAAAGAGGCTGAGCCTTAACGTACAAACTGGCTGCGCCCTGAAGGGGTTAATCTCCAAAACACATTGTCTTTCTTTTTACTCGATTAATAAACTTTCATATGTTTAAAACCAAATACTACTCATTGGAATTAAGCCACTTGGTGTGCACGCTTGTTTCTTTTCTCCAGAGGGAAATATAATGGAAATTGAATATTGGAAATAGAATGATTATTTGAATGAAGTACATTACATTGTTACATCCCTGGTGAAAGCTTTTACAATGCAGAAGTTGCTTGTACGATTGTGGAACTGCTACATTGCAAAAGTTTAGAACAAAATCTATTTCCTCAATCATTTACAAGAACATTTTTACAAAATGAACAGTCTCTTATCCCCAACCCAGAATCCAAAGCTCTCTGGTGGCTTTCACTAGCAGATCCTGGGTTTGCTGTCTCTGAATTTAAACATGTTGTACCGAAGTTAAGTGAAATATGTTAACTGAAAAGGCTCTTGCATTTTTAATAGCAGGAATAGCATTAGCATAATCGATAGATCAAAGGAAGCCAGTCTGCTCTCACTGCTACCTCTCCTGGTAAAAGCTCAGAGATCAGACACAACATTTTATTTAAGGCTTGTGGTTCAGACGATGTGGTTGCTGATATTAAAAGGATAAAACTCCTCAACAGACATTTAACATTTTTAGTGTTTTGACATATGGATATGGAGATCCAGCTAATATACAGATTTGCCATATGTATATTATTTTATTTTAATAACTTATTGTAATTCAGTGATATTAGCCATGTTTAAATCCTTTATACACCTGTTGTATATAATCTACTGAAAGGAAAACTCCAATTAAAATTCCAATTTTAAAAAGCCATTACATGTCGCCCTCTACATTGTAGGCCTCATCCACAGCACTGTAAATGGGGGCCCACTTGCTGCATCACATAGCCACCAAAAGAAGCGAGGGACGAGGTGAGTATAAAGTATTTTTTTTAATACAATAGCTTAAAAATACCACTTGCCGAATTGCCATGACAGGTTCCCTTTAATAGGGCATATGCAAAGGGATTGTGTCAATTACATAAGCTGTTAAGGTGCTACTTTGTTTTAGTTTTAAAGACAATGGGTCCTATTAAAAAGTTATTGATATAACCAGGCTTTGCATTATTATTTATAGCGGTATCATTGGTTTCTGATTTCATCATTCAACATATGATAAAATGTGGACCTTATGCCACAGGAGCGAGGGCTCCAGCCCGTGTGCTATGTGACCTTGTGTGGCTGTACCCAGTGTAAATTCTACTGGAGGAACAATTAAAGCCCGTCTTGTTAAGTGATAAGCTTCTCTTTAAAACTCAATGAATGTCCTTAGCTTTTAAAAACATGATGTATGAGGAGTAAGACAGCAGAAAAACAAACACACTGAGAACGTATGGGGCTATTTGCTTCAATAGACTTACCCTACCGAGTTTAAGCTGAGGTACCTTATTTTAACCAAAAAAAACTGGGAAAACCTATTAACTCGAGTATAAGCCTAGGGTGGGAAATGCATTGGTTACAACCTCCACCCAGTATATAGGCGGCCTGCCCCCCAGTATATAGCCAGAAGCCCCTTATCTCCAGTATATAGCCTGCAGCCCCTGCCCCCAGTACATAGCCTGCTGGCCCCTTCCCTTGTATATAGCCTGCAGCCCTAGTATATAGCTTGTAGCCCCTTCCCCCAGGATGTAGCCTCCAGCCCCTGCCCCCAGTATACAGCCTGCAGTCCTTGCTCTCCAGTATACAGCCAGCAGCCCCCTGTCCACAGTATACAGTCTGTAGCCTCTGCCCCCAGTATACAGCCTGCAGCCCTCCCCCCAGTATACAGCCTGCAGCACCTGTCCCCAGTATGCAGCCTGCATCCCCCTGTCCCCCAGGATGTAGCCTCCAGCCCCTGCCCCCAGTATACAGCCTGCAGTCCCTGCTCCCCAGTATACAACCAACAGCCCCCTGTCCACAGTATACAGCCTGCAGCCCTTTCCCCCAGTATACAGCCTGCAGCACCTGTCCCCAGTATGCAGCCTGCATCCCCCTGTCCCCAGTATACAGCACCTCCCAGAGGAACACCTAGCCTATAAGAAAAAAATAAGTGTACTCACCTTCTGACGCCCCCTATGTTCTGGCTTTGGCTCCGTGTCTCCGCGTAGTGCAGTTGGCGCAAACACTAGATTGTCAGCAAGTAGCTGACTTCACGACACAACCAAGAGCAACATGTAGGGACATGGAGCCGAAGCCGAAACATCCACGGAATGAAGAGGAGCTGCCAGGGGGCATCGGCTGGTGACTACACATTTTTTTAATAGACTTGAGGATAAGCCGAGTTAGTGTTTTTCAGCACATTTTTTGTGCTAAAAAACTTGTCTTATACTCGATTATATACGGTAATCCATGGATAAAAGCTAAGGCTACACACAGGGGAAAATTACTAATCAATTTATGCTAGATTAAAATGCAATGTATTCTTTATCTCTCCCAATATCGTTACACCAGATATTGGAATTATACCTGTGAAATGCTGTATTTTTGTTAATACCAGTGAATGAGTGTTATTTTGTTATATACTTCATGGGAATACCTCTTTAAGTTATCACCAACTTTTCATCAACTATGCTCAAAGTATGATCCAATAGAAGTGATATTTATCAGGCAAGATTACTATTTCCTATGCTTATCCTCCCACCTCATTTTTTAATTGACAAAATGTACACTAAATTGTTCTTGCCTGAGCAACAGATATACATATTTCTTTGGCTAAATAGAAGTCTATGGGGGGATAGGGGGGAATGAGAAGCACAAAGGGGCACATTTACTAAGGGAAGTGCACCAGTTTTCTTTTGGACTTTGCACATTATTTTCAGTGCATGCGCTTGCAGAGGTATTTAAGAAGCGACAGCACCAAATTTGTGTCGGACGAGATCATTTTGTGTCGTGGCTGCACTAATCATCATGTGACACAAATTTCTGTACTGAAATGGGCGTTCCGGTGCTTAGTGACCGTGCACCAGATTAAACATGCAAAGTCCAACAGAAATGTGTCGCACGGCCCATGTTAAAGGTGCACACACAACAAAGTGGCAGTGCAGGGTGCGCCAGATTCATGAAGAACGTACAGCAGAAATTCTGAATCTGCGCCCCCTGCACACTACACAGGCAAACTGCACATACTACAGACTGCACTGTCTGTTCCTAACAAATATTGTGTGTTTTCCAGTTATTTGACAGTGGGAACCCTTCCCCTCTGTGATGCCAAGATTGTCAGTGAATACCACCGCTTTTCTTTGATGTCACCTGGGGTGGTTGTCAATCATAGCCAAGTACCACTCACTGGGGCACATTTACTTACCCGGTCCTGTCGCGATCCCCTCTGTGCGTTCCCCGAATATCATGGACTCTGGTGTGATTCACTAAGATCGTGCGCCCGATATCCTGTTTGTGTCGCTTCCCCACCAAGGTCCGCCCACCTTCTTCTTCCCGGTGCATATAAGTGCATTGTTTTGCGACACAATTTAAATGTTAAATCCCTCGCTCCGACCAAATCTGTCCGACGCATGGAAGCTGGTGCGATTCCGGCAAAATCCGATCCTGTGCACCACAGTAACCTTTTAAATGCGGCGCAAATCGGTAATCGTCGGAATATCCGAAATTTGTGCGGTCCGCGGACCCTTAGTAAATGAGCCCCATTGTTTCTTCCATGCTGGCGGGGAATGAGGTAGTGCTTGGACTCACAATAGCACAGAGAAATGAATGTATGCCCTAGGTTAAGAAGATCCAGCTATTGGAATTTTCACTTCTCCTGCAAAGTTCACATGAACAGCATTACCGGATCAATCACTCCAGAGATCACTTTTATGGTATTTGTTATGTCACACCTGTTCATCTATAATCAGCTTTTTATGGGTTGACATTCACTGGCAAGAATAGTCACATATTTTAACAATTCATAAAACAAAAAGGAAAGAATGGTCCATATGGTAGAACATACTACAAAGGACATAAAGTGTATATTGTGTACAGAAGAACAGGATCCTAGCTGTAATGTGAAAGCTGAAAGGTTTTTTTTATAATTGCCAAAAATTAATAACTGCCACTTATGAATATAATAAACAATGGATTGACAACTTCGGGTCATCCAAACCACTCATGGAAATTCCCAGGTTGTCCTATTCTTTTTACTAGTGGGCAGGAAACAGAAATGTATTTACAATTAGCATCAAATCCCAGCTGCTGGAAAATACTACACTTGGGTTCTGGTAATATTCACAGGCTGTTTTCCCACAAATATCCCCATTATGTTGGTGTATACTTATATATATATATATATATATATATGAGAGCTATATAGATACAGAAATACAGATTTTGATTAGAGGTGCAACTCAAAGTTTAGGATGCTCTGGAGTCATGTGATTTAGAGTGACAGAATAATGGTTGGGAATGATGCAAAATTACCTGCAATTTAATCCGATATACATAACTTGTAGTTGGGAATGCACTAAAAATTTTGCAAACACCCTATGTGTGCTCAGGTCTTGTCATCAACAAGAAGAAGAAATACAAAGGATAATGTATAGACTGGAACCACAAAAGGTTTGACAGATATATAGCTTTACATATAATCCTAGTAAATATATGGATGCACAATAATGCATATCAATATCCAAATTTAATAAAAGTAAAAATAATATAATAACAACATTATGCTGGGCCCATGCATTAAAATGGCAAATACAATATGTACTGATAACACATCAAAAGATTGTACCAGAGATAACTAAAATGATAAAATACATAAAAAGCATTAGGTGTCTTATTATAGCAGTCTTTTAAATTATACATGTTTGGATGAAAATGTCCAGTATACGCACTATATTCAATGGATTTAGTAATATCCGATAATCACACAGTATTCAATAGAGTTGACTAATCATATAATGTCCAGTGTATGTATTGTATTCATTTGGGATAACTCATTAATCTCCAATTGTATAATATCTGATGTGCACAATATATTAAAGTATATTAAAGCAATATTGACCCTCAGTATTGACAACGATAGAAGGTTAAGATTGGATTTGCTTACAGTTCTGAGTACAGATGGTGTTCGAGTTTGTCATTCAATTGGAAGTTCATTTGTGGATTCGACATCAAACTTGTAATACTCAAACGAGGCTCCTGCGTCCCTGAGTAAATAAGCGCAATGTTGCCAATGTTGTTACATGCATGCATCATAGATATTGATGGCACCCCACATTATACATTATCCTTTGTAAAATCATATATGCTTCAGGTTTGGAATTTGTCAATGCCAATTTTAGTTCTGGATTCCATGTGTGGAATTCAAATTTTGTAGTAGAAAAATTAAACTAGTTCCAGGTAAATTGTATTTAAAGGCGATGCTGAAATGACTATGGATGGTGCGCTACAAACATTTCGCATTTCGACTCGGCTCCCAGACTTAAAGGGGTTTCATGTTTACTGATGACCTAAACATCCTTCACCCAGGACGCCAACTATTCAGCTGTTCACGGTTGCCTCTGGTGCCATCAATTCTGTATAGTATAACTGCATTAATTGGTGAATCGATGGATGTGTTGATTGAACATTGCAAAGTGAAAGAATTGGGAATTTTGTAAGTGTGTTTATAGTGCACAACATTGGAAAATGATATTGAATGGGCCATTGTTTGCAGTTACTTCATAGCTCTGTAAACATTAACAACATGAACGGGTAGTTGTATAAAAGATAAGTCCCATTAAGTTTTGAGCATTTACCATGATCTCCCATCTTTACTTAAAGAACTACCCCCTAATAACATAGCTTAATACCCTACATATGAGTGTTCCTGGCAAGGTAGTTGCCGATAGCCAACGCTTACTATTAAGAAATAGATTACAAATCCTTGTATATTTGGTACCTAGAATCCCAGCTTTGTATTTGGATCAAAAACATTAGTGAGGGTCAGTTCACATCGCAGTTATGTCTATCATTTATTCTGAGCCAAAACCAGTTGTGAAGACTACATAGAATAAGGTATAATGGGAAGATTTGCACCTGTTCTGGATATGTGAACACACCTGACTTTTTGCTCACAATAACTGATTTAAAAAACTGACGAAATGATATGTAAACTGACCGAAAATTAAGTAGAAAAAAAGTAGATAAACTCATGAAAAAAATTAGATTGTTTACCATTATACTGATAATGTCCATAAATCCGATTGCTAAAAGTGCTAACTGCACATTTTGACTCTATAGAATTAATATGGTTTACACCCCCAAAATTTCTCTCCTAGTATTTTAGGCAATGAGCTATAAAGAACTGCTATAAAGCTCTGTATCACTGTGTCATATTGTCTTTTACCTCTGCTATCGCACGGCTTCTATGAATACTTTTAATGTAACACACATGGCTGATTTACATAGAATGAAATGGCTTTTGCTTGGAAAGCAATTTATCACCATATTTCTAAGTTAAATACAATGCATTATAAGCACAAGGGACACATAGCAATTACTATTGACAAGGTCTATTGGAAAGACATAAATCACAATAATGAGGGTCATAAAACAGTTAGCTGGTAAAATCTTATTTTTTTCTGTTTTTAAAGGGGTAGAGCTATCAAACATCAGGATTTTTCACAAACATGTAGTAAGAATTGTATTGTACTGTATTATTCACCTTGTACTGTACTTATAACTCTTGATATTAATAAGGAATATTGTAATACCAAGTACTCATAAACACATACTTGCATATTTGCGTCAAATCATAATATTTTTGTGGCAAAAAGCAGAACAAAATTCTCCAGTTCTCCAGAGTTGATGGAAGTTCTGATTGGGGGAAGGGATGTTTTGATGTTCACCTCCCTTTTACCTGGAACTCCATAAATATCACCAATAGTGGCTCAATAGTGGACACCAATAGTGGCTCAATAAACATCCACTTATCTTCTTGATAGTCTCTATATAGGCTTTAATTTATACGCTATCCATTTACAGTATTTTTGGTAAACCTTGATGACATGGGTTACGCGGTCCTTCGCAACACTTTTAGATTCACAATGTGATTATGTGTTTACCAGACCTCTACAAAACAATTCAAATTTGATGAACATACCTGAAAAGCTAGGTGAAACCCATGAAACACCTTACTACTTATGTATTAAGAAGGTCCTACCGACAATGCCGGAATGGTTGTGAATGGTTTAATTAACTGCAACTGGAAATAATTAAAGCTCAGATGCTGACACCCATAAAACAAGTCGTATAACCTGCTCATTAATACAACCAGTGACACCAGGCAAATTAATTACTAAACCTGAATTATTAAGGGACACATGTAATTTCTTTAGTAAACATAATTATTCTTTTACACTTACTGTATAGAATGTCCATACATTGATTGTGTGATGAGTGAAGATCTAGCATGGAAACAACACTGATCATCACTGATCAATCTATAGGTGACTGCATATCAGAATATAGAACATTGCAAATATAGAATATTGCGTTCAATATAATATATGATTTAGGTGTCAACATTTAATTTTGTAACAAAAAATCCATATTTTGATATTTGCACAAATGTAGATCTTTTAAGCCCATCTTAGCCCATCTTTTCAGATGATCTCTGTGTACGAGGTTCATACAATGGGGGGGGGGGGATTTAACACGGCTTGTACACCTGAAAACAAGCCAGCAATTATGCCTCTTCCATCCCTATACTGCTTGAGTGGGGAAGGGGTGTGCCGGGCTATGCAGTGGGCCGACACAGGTATGACCCTAGTTGGCGCACTAGATACAGACTGAACTAGGTTTGGGTACAAGCTAAAGCCTTTCTACGCCAGACAGGACCTGGAGTACAACTTAGCTGGTGCACAATGTGCACTGCCGGATATCTTCCAAACATTCCATGTGCTTCCAACACAAAAGACAAGTCCACAAGTGTCCAGAGCCTCCTGATAGCCGGATGAGTTCTGGCAGAGTTTGGATCATACACTGGTACATTTTGCTACATAATCTCCCCATGTATACTTTGTATGCATGAATAGACTATTTGGATGAACTCCTTTCTGGATTATTTGGATGATCTGCTTTGATAAGCCATTAAGTGGGCTCCTTAAATCATCTGTTGTATTGTCGTCTATAACTCTTGGGATGAGCTCCTGTATAGGTTGTTTGGATAGATGCTACTTGGGCTTCAAATATGAAGCCATCCTAAGAATCCAGTTACCATAACATGATGTTTTTGCCGCCCAGTTTCATCTTGTAGTTGATTAGTGTCAACTACAAGCGGCAGCATGTTCCAAAGTATCACTGCCCTACCACAATGGTAAAACTGTACTTCCGGTAGAGCATGTCCCTTCCTAAAATGCTTTCTACATTAGGTGGGACATGAAGATGAGTCCTTGCTACAGTATGAAAAATTCAGGTCGACGACCATCAGCCCTTTCAACCAAACCTAGGGTTTTGTATAAGTTTTTGTTGGATATCTAAACCTTTGCTTAGAATTTTTGCTGGAATAGGTTGTAATTAGAGATGAGCGAACATGCTCGTCCGAGCTTGATGCTCGGTCGAGCATTAGGGTACTCGAAACTGCTCGTTGCTCGGACGAATACTTTGCCCGCTCGAGAAAATGGCAGCTCCCGCCGTTTTGCTTTTTGGCGGCCAGAAACAGAGCCAATCACAAGCCAGGAGACTCTGCACTCCACCCAGCATGACGTGGTACCCTTACACGTCGATAGCAGTGGTTGGCTGGCCAGATCAGGTGACCCTGGGATAGACTAGCCGCTGGCCGCGCTGCTCGGATCATTCTGTCTCTGGATGCCGCTAGGGAGAGAGCTGCTGCTGGTCAGGGAAAGCGTTAGGGTGTTCTATTAGCTTACTGTTAGGCAGGAGTGATTCTCAAAGAACCCAACAGCCCTTCTTAGGGCTACAATAACGTTCTACTTTTTTTATTTTAATTTGCATCTTTTACCATTTTGTGAGGAATTAGCAGGGGGACTTGCTACCGTTGTGTTTAGCTCTTAGTGGCACACATATCCATAGCAAAGACCGAAGTGGGAAAATTCAGTAGGGGTTGGATTTCTATTAGGCAATAACTCAGTGTCATCTCATCTGGCATAGTAGTGTGCTTCCTTTGATACTTGGCTAGAAAATAGCCATAGGAGAATACAAATAGCTTCTTGAAGCCTACAGTAGCGTTCTATATATTTGATTTCTGGTTGATCTGCTGGTGGCTGTAGTTTCTGCAGTGCATGTACTTGCCAATTCTGAGCAATTTGTAGTGAGACTTGCGACCGCTGTGTTCTGCGCTTAGTGGCGCACATATCCATAGCAAAGGCTGAAGTGGGAAAATTCAGTAGGGGTTGGATTTCTATTAGGCAATAACTCAGTGTCATCTCATCTGGCATAGTAGTGTGCTTCCTTTGATACTTGGCTAGAAAATAGCCATAGGAGAATACAAATAGCTTCTTGAAGCCTACAGTAGCGTTCTATATATTTGATTTCTGGTTGATCTGCTGGTGGCTGTAGTTTCTGCAGTGCATGTACTTGCCAATTCTGAGCAATTTGTAGTGAGACTTGCGACCGCTGTGTTCTGCGCTTAGTGGCGCACATATCCATAGCAAAGGCTGAAGTGGGAAAATTCAGTAGGGGTTGGATTTCTATTAGGCAATAACTCAGTGTCATCTCATCTGGCATAGTAGTGTGCTTCCTTTGATACTTGGCTAGAAAATAGCCATAGGAGAATACAAATAGCTTCTTGAAGCCTACAGTAGCGTTCTATATATTTGATTTCTGGTTGATCTGCTGGTGGCTGTAGTTTCTGCAGTGCATGTACTTGCCAATTCTGAGCAATTTGTAGTGAGACTTGCGACCGCTGTGTTCTGCGCTTAGTGGCGCACATATCCATAGCAAAGGCTGAAGTGGGAAAATTCAGTAGGGGTTGGATTTCTATTAGGCAATAACTCAGTGTCATCTCATCTGGCATAGTAGTGTGCTTCCTTTGATACTTGGCTAGAAAATAGCCATAGGAGAATACAAATAGCTTCTTGAAGCCTACAGTAGCGTTCTATATATTTGATTTCTGGTTGATCTGCTGGTGGCTGTAGTTTCTGCAGTGCATGTACTTGCCAATTCTGAGCAATTTGTAGTGAGACTTGCGACCGCTGTGTTCTGCGCTTAGTGGCGCACATATCCATAGCAAAGGCTGAAGTGGCAAAATTCAGTAGGGGTTGGATTTCTATTAGGCAATAACTCAGTGTCATCTCATCTGGCATAGTAGTGTGCTTCCTTTGATACTTGGCTAGAAAATAGCCATAGGAGAATACAAATAGCTTCTTGAAGCCTACAGTAGCATTCTATATATTTGATTTCTGGTTGATCTGCTGGTGGCTGTAGTTTCTGCAGTGCATGTACTTGCCAATTCTGAGCAATTTGTAGTGAGACTTGCGACCGCTGTGTTCTGCGCTTAGTGGCGCACATATCCATAGCAAAGGCTGAAGTGGCAAAATTCAGTAGGGGTTGGATTTCTATTAGGCAATAACTCAGTGTCATCTCATCTGGCATAGTAGTGTGCTTCCTTTGATACTTGGCTAGAAAATAGCCATAGCAATAGGATAGGATTGTTTGGTTCTAAAAACTCAAAAAAAAACAAAAAACACAAAAAAAAACAAAAAACACAAAAAAAACACACAAAAAAAAAAAAAAAAAGTAAAAAAAAAAAAAAAGTTATAACTCTCATTTTAAAAATGTTTAACCCCAGGGCTAGGGGTAGAGGACTAGGGCGGGGACGTGGGCGTCCAACTACTGCAGGGGTCAGAGGCCGTGGTCCTGGGCGGGGTGAGACACCACCTGCTGATGAGGGAGCAGGGGAACGCCGCAGAGCTACACTCCCTAGGTTCATGTCTGAAGTTACTGGGACTCGTGGTAGAGCACTGTTGAGGCCAGAACAGTGCGAACAGGTGATGTCGTGGATTGCTGACAATGCTTCGAGCAATTTGTCCACCACCAGTCAGTCTTCCACGCAGTCCACCCATGTCACCGAAATCCCCACTCCTCCAGCTCCTGCACCTCAGCCTCCTCCCCCCCAGTCTGCCCCCTCCCAGGAAAATTTGCCATTTGAACCGGCATACTCTGAGGAACTGTTTTCTGGACCCTTCCCACAGTCACAAACCACTTGTCCGGTTGCTGCTGAGCAATTTTCCGATGCCCAGGTTTTCCACCAGTCACAGTCTGTGGGTGATGATGACCTTCTTGACGTAGTGGAAGTGTGTAAAGAGGTGTCCGACGATGAGGAGACACGGTTGTCAGACAGTGGGGAAGTTGTTGTCAGGGCAGGAAGTCCGAGGGGGGAGCAGACTGAGGGATCGGAGGATGATGAGGTGACAGACCCAAGCTGGGTTGAGAGGCCGGGTGAACACAGTGCTTCTGAGACGGAGGAGAGTCCTCGACCTGAACAGGTTGGAAGAGGCAGTGGTGGGGCCAGACGGAGAGGCAGGGCCAGAGCTGGTGCATCAGCGCCACTGTCAACTAGTGAAGCTCCCGTGGTGAGGGCTCTTGCGGCGAGGGCTAGATCTTCAGAAGTGTGGAGGTTCTTTAAGGAAACACCGGATGACCGACGGACTGTGGTGTGCAACATTTGCCAAACCAGGCTCAGCAGGGGTTCCACCACTACTAGCTTAACTACCACCAGTATGCGCAGGCATATGAATGCTAAGCACCCCACTCAGTGGCAACAAGCCCGTTCACCTCCGGCCGTGCACACCACTGCTCCTTCCCCTGTGTCAGCTGCTAGTCAGCCCCCTGCCCAGGACCCTGGCCCAAAAACCCCATCGTCGCCTCCACGATCCTCCACAGCATCCACCAGCGTTCAGCTCTCCATACCCCAGACGCTGGAGCGGAAACGCAAATATAGTGCAACCCACCCGCACGCCCAAGCCCTTAATGTGCACATCTCCAGATTGCTTAGCCTGGAGATGCTGCCCTATAGGCTAGTAGAGACCGAGGCCTTTCGCAACCTCATGGCGGCGGCCGCCCCTCGGTATTCGGTCCCCAGCCGCCACTACTTTTCCCGATGTGCCGTCCCAGCCCTGCACCAGCACGTGTCAGACAACATCATCCGTGCCCTGACCAACGCCGTTTCTGACAAGGTCCACCTGACCACGGACACGTGGACGAGTGCTGCCGGGCAGGGCCACTATATATCGCTGACGGCACATTGGGTTAACTTGGTGGAGGCTGGGACCGAGACTGACCCTGGGGCTGCTCATATACTGCCGACGCCGAGGATTGCGGGGCCTACCTCGGTCCAGGTGTTTCAGGCCTACTATGCCTCCTCCTCCTCCCACCCCTCCTCCACCTCCTCCTCCGAACTACCATCCGTGGGCACGGCGCCATCAGTCGGTAGCTCTAGGCACAGCAGCAGTGCCGTCGCTAAGCGACAGCAGGCGGTGCTCAAACTGCTGAGCCTAGGCGACAAAAGGCACACCGCCCAAGAGCTATTACAGGGCATCACGGCGCAGACTGATCTGTGGCTGGCACCGCTGAACCTCAAGCCGGGAATGGTTGTGTGTGACAACGGCCGTAACCTGGTGGCGGCTCTGCAACTCGGCAGACTGACACATGTGCCATGCCTGGCCCATGTGTTAAATCTGATAGTGCAGCGTTTCCTCAAGACATACCCCAATCTGTCTGATTTGCTCACGAAGGTGCGCCGCATCTGTGCGCATTTCAGGAAGTCCAGCCCAGATGCTGCCACTCTCAGGGCAGCGCAGCGCCGCCTCCAACTGCCCGCTCACCGACTGTTGTGCGACGTGCCCACGAGGTGGAATTCAACACTGACCATGTTATCCAGAGTTTACCAGCAGCGCAGAGCGATTGTAGACTGCCAGATGTCAACTTCCACCAGAACTGGTAGTCAGGTCAGTCAGCTTCCTCAAGTCTACAATGAGGAGTGGACGTGGATGTCTGATATCTGTCAGGTGCTGAGTAACTTTGAGGAGTCAACACAGATGGTCAGTGGCGATGCCGCCATCATCAGCCTCACCATCCCGCTGCTTGGCCTGTTGAAAAACTCTCTGGTCAGCATGAAGTCGGAAGCTTTGCGCTCGTCACAAGAGACGGGGGAAGAATATTCCCTTGTTGATAGCCAAAGCACCCTGAGGTCTGTTTCTCAGCGCATATCGGAGGAGGTGGAGGTGGAGGAGGATGAGGAGGAAGAGGAGGAGAATGTTGGCGAGACACAAGAGGGGACCATTGTTGAGTCCTTCACTGTTCAGCGTGTATGGGCAGAAGAAGAGGAGTTGGAGGAGTTGGAGGAGGAGGAAATGGACAGTCAGGCCAGTGAGGGGAGTGAATTCTTACGCGTTGGTACTCTGGCGCATATGGCAGATTTCATGCTAGGCTGCCTATCCCGTGACCCTCGCGTTCAAAGAATTTATTCCAGCACCGATTACTGGGTGTTCACTCTCCTGGACCCACGGTACAAGCAAAATCTTGCCACTCTCATCCCTGCAGAGGAAAGGAGTGTGAGAATGCATGAATACCAGCAGGCCCTGGTGCACAAGCTGAAACAGTATTTCCCTTCTGACAGCGCTAGCGGCAGAGTGCGTAGTTCTGCGGGACAAGTAGCGAGGGAGAGTAGGCGAGCAGGCAGCTTGTCCAGCACTGGCAAGGGTACGCTTTACAAGGCTTTTGCCAGCTTTATGTCACCCCAGCAAGACACTGTCACCTGTCCCCAGTCTCGGCAGAGTAGGGCTGATCTTTACAGAAAGATGGTGAGGGAGTACGTAGCTGACCATACCATCGTCCTAAATGATCACACAGCTCCCTACAACTACTGGGTTTCAAAGCTGGACATGTGGCACGAACTGGCGCTGTACGCCTTGGAGGTTCTTGCCTGCCCTGCCGCTAGCGTCTTGTCCGAGCGGGTTTTCAGTGCAGCTGGTGGCATCATCACCGATAAGCGTACACGCCTGTCGACTGACAGCGCTGACAGGCTGACGCTTATTAAAATGAATAAAGGCTGGATTTCTCAGAATTTCCAATCTCCACCAGGTGAAGGAAGCTCAACCTGAATAATTGATCCACTCCTCCTCCTCCTCCTCATTTTCCTCCTTCTCCTCCTCTTTGTACAGTAAAGCAGAGGAAAATGGCTATTTTTTGACAGGGCCCACTGGCTCTTGCTATACTTCATGCATTTAATTTTTCTGGAGGGCCACCTACCCGGTCCTCTGTTTGAAACAATTTTTGTGAGTGCCACATACAGGCACTCAATCTATTCCATTTTTCTGGAGGGCCACCTACCCGGTCCTCTGGTTTGAACAATTTTTGGGACTGCCACATACAGGCACTCAATCTATTCCATTTTACTGGAGGGCCACCTACCTGCTCCTCTGGTTTGAAGAATTTTTGGGACTGCCACATACAGGCACTCAATCTATTCCATTTTACTGGAGGGCCACCTACCTGCTCCTCTGGTTTGAAACATTTTTGGGACTGCCACATACAGGCACTCAATCTATCCCATTTTACTGGAGGGCCACCTACCTGCTCCTCTGGTTTGAACAATTTTTGGGACTGCCACATACAGGCACTCAATCTATTCCATTTTACTGGAGGGCCACCTACCTGCTCCTCTGGTTTGAAACATTTTTGGGACTGCCACATACAGGCACTCAATCTATCCCATTTTACTGGAGGGCCACCTACCTGCTCCTCTGGTTTGAAACATTTTTGGGACTGCCACATACAGGCACTCAATCTATTCCATTTTACTGCAGGGCCACCTACCTGCTCCTCTGGTTTGAACAATTTTTGGGACTGCCACATACAGGCACTCAATCTATTCCATTTTACTGGAGGGCCACCTACCTGCTCCTCTGGTTTGAACAATTTTTGGGACTGCCACATACAGGCACTCAATCTATCCCATTTTACTGGAGGGCCACCTACCTGCTCCTCTGGTTTGAAAAATGTTTGGGACTGCCACATACAGGCACTATCCAAATTAAATTGTCTCCATAGCAGCCTCCACACGTTGTCTCCATTCCTACCTCCAAAAGTCGTCCATATAGCTGCCTCCATACATCGTCCCTTTATCAAACGAGGTGTGTCAGGCAGAAATTTGGGTTGTTTTCATGGATTCCACATCAAAGTTGTTAACTTTGTCGCCACCCTGCTGTGTAATCCACAAAATATACTTGCAAACTTTTACCATTTAGGGATATTATTTCAGCGCTTCTTGCGCATCTGTTTACATTCCCCTCACCCGCCATATCCTAAACTTATAAGAACGCTACTACACTTGATCTTATACAAAAGTGCTGTTTGGGGAGTAGCCTAGAGACAGGGGCTTGGATTTGCGAAAGCTCGCCTGGCAGCGGAGCGCCAGCTCCATGCGCATCATGCGCTTCTTGCGCATCTGTTTACATTCCCCTCACCCGGCATATCCTAAACTTATAAGAACGCTACTACACTTGATCTTATACAAAAGGTTCTTAGAAGTGCTGTTTGGGGAGTAGCCTAGAGACAGGGGCTTGGATTGGCGAAAGCTCGCCTGGCAGCGGAGCGCCAGCTCCATGCCAAGATCCAACTAACATAGTTTTAACTGCAGCACCTTTAATCTACTACTAGTTCACTGCCTCCATACATGGTCCCCTTATCAAACGAGCTGTGTCAGGCAGAATTTTGGGTTGTTTTCATGGCTTCCATGTTAACTTTGTCGCCACCCTGCTGTGTAATCCACAAAATATACTGGCAAACTTTTATCATGTACCGATATTATTTGAGCACTTCTTGCTCACCTCCTTTGGTTCCTCTCTGCCACCCATTGGTTTGAAGCCTGAGTCCATTTAGGGTATGTCGCCATGACACTCTCTAGCCTGCTGCCGCTGCCTCTGCATGCCGTCCCCTATAGTGTCAGGGTCAATTATTGCATGTTTTAGATGCTATCTAGCTTCATTCTGTCACTCTGTCATGGCCATGCTGTTGCCCATAATTTTGGCATAATGGTGCGTTTAAGCAGCCTCAGAGGCATCCATGCATGCTGCCCCTGCTGTTTCCTGTCCATTTCCGTGGTGTTTCCATCCTTTTCTGAGGTTCCCAGGTGTTTGGCCAAGCTTCCCTGTGCAGAGCCTTGGTCCCCTTGAAAAATGCTCGAGTCTCCCATTGACTTCAATGGGGTTCGTTATTCGAGACGAGCACTCGAGCATCGGGAAAAGTTCGTCTCGAATAACGAGTACCCGAGCATTTTAGTGTTCGCTCATCTCTAGTTGTAATCTAGTTCTACTATTCTACATCCTGATGGTATATTAGAGTATTTCTAGCTCAGAAAATAAAGTTTCGAAGATTTGCAAAGTAAGATTTGTAAACTCATGGCTCTGCAATTTAAAGATGAACATGTGTAAATGACCTGTAGAGGATAACGTATCTAATCATATCTACACAGTAGTGTTAAGTGTTGTACTTACATCATGACATTAAGGGTGTACTTTCTTTTTCTTATGACTCTATTATAAAAAGGTAAAACAAGTGCTTGATACAAACCTCTATATATTGTTTGCGAGCCAAATAAAACTTACAATGCATTTACTATGTCTCATGAATCTTTCATCAGGCGATTGAGTCTTCTATTTTCATACACAGGCAGTACCAGCAGACTGCACCATGGTATTTTAAGTGTTGTGTTTTAGACTAATGCAGTGTAACTCCGGGCCGAAATGGTTTTACCGTAAGAGAGATAATAGCCTCTAATTGAGAATACTGATGAGGATTGACTAATGTGCCTTTTTGACCACTGAAAAAGTCAGTCTGTTCTGTGAGCCCCACAGGAGTACTTGTAATTAGCACTCATCCATCATACTGTATATACTGGATTTTCTTATTGTATTCAACAATCCAGCAGACCTGATTACACTTGCTAATTAAAGCAAATAATTATTAGTGGCACAAGGGTTTGAACTGGTTAATAATTGGATATAGACAAGCTGAGCTTAACCGCTTTGATGCCAGAATTCATGAATCTCACCTGATCATAATCAGATCAGACTTTACTTCTTACATACAGAGGAGCACTATCTAGCTTATGCCGTTACATCACCTGCACCCCCTGTACACCCACCCCACAATGAATACGTTACATAAAAGTTATGGAGGAGCAAAAGCAGGATGGGTAGAATTTATAAATGTTTTTCAGGGTGACTTTAAAGGGTTTTTTCAAGGATAATAATATTCATGACCTATCATAATTTCAGATTCTTGGGAATTGGACCCTCTGGGCCCCCAGAATCATAACCATATCAGAAAACTGAGCTGGAAGTCCAATGATGTGCTCTGTGTAGTGGCCAGCACTGGGATCTGTAGTTGCAGTTCTAATCAAATGAATCGCAGATCAGCCACTAAACAGGAGCTGGACTTGGCTGTTATAGGTCCATTGTTGCAGACCACCAGAAATCTGCAGATCGGTGGATGTCCCGAGTGTTGATATGATAACATTAAACTATTCTAGATAAAGGGAGTCTGCAGCTTCCAAACTCCCCACACATTGTGTAGGACATGTTATAAAATTTCCAGATATTTTATGCTATTTTGCTAAGATTTATCATTTTAAAGAAAATTCAGTTTTTATCTGTATGCAAATGAGCTTCATGTGGCTGATGCCCCTGAAGTTGTAGGAAAGGAAAAATCCCTGCCTCTTGTGCAACAAGAAAACTGAATTTTCTCTAAAGTTACAAATGGTTGGAAAACTGATATAGTTTCCTTTTATTTGGGTGGGGGGGGGGGGGTTGGAACCATAAGACTCTCTTTTAGCAGTAACATTTTTCGGGGCTGTGTTTCTGGAACCCGGTGGTCTACATGTTTTTCAAACTATAGTCTGTGAGTGTATATATAATACATCATTACAACGAAAAGTGAGTCCACACATTACCCTTGTATCAAAATCTTTTCATCATACTCAGGTTCTAGTGTCACATCAGACACAAGCTGGAACTTTTAGAAATACTTCAATGCCAAAAATACAAAGCATGCCATGTAAATTTCATATATCTCTAATATGACTGTAAGAGTGCAATCTCAATTGAGAAAGAGCACAAAAGAATTGGTCCTTGTAAAATGTGATGAAAGCAATAAGACTAAATCAATAGTGCAAGACATCTGTGCAAGACAGTAGCCAGGCATGAAATCACATACTCTTATTTGCATAACATGCCGTGTAAAATGCACCATTAGTGTACAAAATAATGGGGGGTTACTTTCATTGGACATTCAAGGGAGACTCTAATTATTGTCTATCTATTCAGCTATCTATACAGTACCTCTTTCACATTTATAACTGAAGACGTACACACACCATGTGGCCATGCAAGTAGAAAACCTTCGATGAATGTGGTATAAGGCATTTAAGATTTTTTTTTTTTTTGCGTCACCCCTAATACACTTAAAGGAAATCTACCATCAAAATCCATTATGATAAACCAGGGAAAATTGCTCATAGATCCAGACACAGTGAGGCACATTTACTTACCCGGTCCACGGAGTTCACCGAAAGTCCATTGTCCAATGATAATGCACTGTGCCGCGATTCACTACGATCGTGCGCCCGATATCCTGCATTTGTTGCTTCCCCGCTCAGGTCCAGCGGAGTTCAACTTATTCTTCCTGATGCATGTAAGTGCATGTCTTGTGACACAATTTAAAAGTTAACTCTGGCGCTCAGTCCTGCGCCAAAAACCGATCGCGTGCAACACAATCCCAGTGTAGACACCTGTTAAATACCTGTCAAAGCTAGGCAAATCTAAAAAAACAGCGCACAGTCCTACGTGGTGAGCAGCGCGACCCTTAGTAAATAAGCCCCAGTGACTGTGGTATTTGTTATCCATTGCCTTCTTCCTTCTAAAATCCATATTTCAAATTATGCTAATGAGTCTGAGGAGCTTTGAAGACGTTACCAAAGCTGCTCAGTGCTGCAGATTCGGAGGCTGTTCTAACGAGCAGCACATGTCTCACGCAACCCTCTGTTGTATGCTCTGCTCATCGTAGCAGCCTGTGAAGCTACAGCACTATGGGGGAGGCCATGTATAACAAATATAAGAATATTACCACAACCACAGTGCCTGGATGTATGAGTAAGTGTCACAGCTTTATCATGGTGGATGTGAAATACGTGTAAAAAATTCAATTCGTAGAGTTCGCCGAATTTTCCTACAAAATCCGATTCAAACCAAATTGATTCATGGCGAATCACACTGAGAGCCTGTAGGGTGTTGTAGAACGTTGTGCCATGCTCAAATATGCATAAGGAGCGTGGTTTGGTCTTTAACCACTGCTGTGTTTTAGTATGACACGCACATGACAGCCGCCGCTCTAAGAATCGCTTCACTCTTCACTTCCATGTGCACTCACATAGGCCAACTTCCCCAAATAAGGAAACGGGAACGCAGCCTAACAAGGAAACGTCTGTGCCAGCTCAAAAGGACCGAGCTGAGGGTAAGATCCCACTATAACATCAAAGAGTGGGCTCTTTTTAAACTGACATCAGATGAACCTGTTCTGTTAAACGTGGATACATGTAGAAACCCCCCAAAAGACTAGAGAGGGTGTTGACATTAATTTTGCGCTGACGTCACTAATCAGGTGTGGAGGTGGAGGCAGCATCATGAGGTTGGCACAATGACAAATTCTGGAGCTGGCAGCAACATGGTAGGCCACAGTGTGGCAAAATGACAGAGTGTGGAGGTGGCAGCAGCAGCATGAGGTCAGAGAGTGGCACAATGACAAATTCTGTAGGTGGCAGCAACATGGTAGGCCACAGTGTCACTGTGTGGCACAATGACAGAGTGTGGAGATGTCAGCAACAGCAGCAGGAGGTCAGAAAGTGGCACAATGACAGAGCATATCTCCCAACTTTTGGACGAGAGAAAGAGAGACAAAAGCCCCTCCCCCTTTTTCTAAACCACACCCATGATCCCACCCACAAGCATAGTATAATATCAACCTTGATGGTCCCCACATAGAACAATGCCCCTTACTTTGGCCACCCCCACCCCCATGCACCCGTATAATACCCCCAAATGAAAATCTCCAACATATAAAACCCATCTTTAATTTTATCCTCCCTTTACATTTTGTTTCCCACTTTTATTTATCTCCCCAAACTTACACATAATATTATCTGTACCCCTACCCCCACCCCTCCTCACATGGTGTGGTCCCTGTTCTCTATCCTCCTCATAATGTAGCCTCCTGTCCTCCAGCCTCCTCCTGTAGCCTCCTGTTCTCCAGCCTCCTCCTGTAGCCTCCTGTCCTCCAGCCTCCTCCTGTAGCCTCCTGTCCTCCAGCCTCCTCCTGTAGCTCCCGTCCTCCAGCCTCCTCTTGTAGCTCATGTCCTCCATCCTCCTCCTGTAGCCTTCTGTCCTCCAGCCTCCTCCTGTTCTCTATCCTCCTCCTGTGTCCTCCAGCCTCCTCCTCCTGTCCCCCTTTCTCCTCAAGCATTCTCCTGTCCTCCAGCCTCCTCCTCCTGTCCCCAGCCTCCACCTGTCCTTCAGCATCCTCCTCCTGTCCCCAGCCTCCACCTGTCCTTCAGCATCCTCCTCCTGTCCCCAGCCTCCACCTGCCTTCTAGGCGCCTTCTGTCCTCCATCCTCTTTCTGTCCTCCAGCCTCCTCCTGTTCTCTATCCTCCTCCTGTTCTCTATCCTCCTCCTATGTCCTCCAGCCTCCTCCTTCTGTCCAGCAGCCTGCTCAAGCATCCTCCTGTCCTCCAGCCTCCTCCTCCTGTCCCCAGCCTCCACCTGTTATTCAGCATCCTCCTCCTGTCCCCAGCCTCTATCGCCCTTCCAGCCTCCTCCTGTTCCGCAGCCTCCTCCTCCTGTCCTCCAGCCTCCTCCTCCTGTCCTCCTGTTCTATATCCTTCTTCTGTGTCCTCCAGCCTCCTTCTGTCCCCAGCCTACTCAAGCATCCTCCTGTCCTCCAGCCTCCTCCTCCTGTCCCCCCAGCATCCTCCTCCTGCCCCCAGCCTCCACCTGTCCTCCAGCATCCTCCTCCTGTAGCCTCCAGCCCCCCTGTCCTCCTCCTGTAGCCTCCAGCTCCCCTGTCCTCCTCCTGTAGCCTCCAGCCCCCCTGTCCTCCTCCTGTAGCCTCCAGACCCCCCTGTCCTCCTCCTGTAGCCTCCAGCCCCCCCCCTTTCCTCCTCCTGTAGACTCCAGCTCCCCCTGTTCTCCTCCTGTAGCCTCCAGCCCCCCTGTCCTCCTCCTGTAGCCTCCAGCTCCCCCTGTCCTCCTCCTGCAGCCTCCAGCCCCCCTGCCCTCCTCCTGTAGCCTCCAGCCTCCCCTGTCCTCCTCCTGTAGCCTCCACCCCCCCCTGTCCTCTTCCTGTGCCCCAGCCCCCCTGACCCCTCAGTCTCTTACCTGCAGTCATTCAAATTCTCCTGGGCTGGAGTCCGACTGACTCGCAGAGGGGGCGTGACCAGAAGGGGCTGGTCCCGCCTCCTCCCGGGACAAATCGGGGAAAGTAGGCAGGACCCAGGACATACTCAGTGCCTCCCATGGCAGCGTGACAGAGCCCAAAAAACGTGACTGGCACGCTGAAAACAGAACGGTTGGGAGGTATGACAGAGTGTGGAGGTGGGTGACAATTCCAATCCCTGGTAAAGATCGTGGAAGGTAGATGGATCAACTGGTAGCAGATGTGTGGCATCAGGCGGGTGGCAGCAACAGAATAGTGGCTGAGGCAGGTAGTTAGAATCGTTTGGGAAAGGTGTCATGGCTGATCTAATCTGATGCACCAGGCATTGCTGTGTTGAAATCCTGGCCGATCCATGCCTGATTCATCTTGACAAAGGTCAGTATCTCCACATTGCGGGTGTACAAGCGGGTTCTCTTTAGGGTAATGATGGCCCCCGCCTCACTGAACACCTGTACTGATGCCACACTACTGGCCAGGCAGGAAAGCTTCTCTACTGCAAACTCCGCAAGTTGCGGCCACACATCAAGTTTGGATGCCCAGTAAACCCGGGCAGGGCCGGCGCTATGGGTAGGCAAAGTGGAGAATCTCTTCTTTCAAGTGAATCTTGAATTTTGTTTCTAGGTGCTAGGGATCCAGAGATATTCAGGTTTAAAGTGAGAATATCAGGTGCCATTTTTATATATAACAATCACTCCCAACGGCAGTTTAACAGTTAATATCTCTGTTTTCCTTACACTTAGAAACACAAATTTGGATTCACAGGAGCTGCTGCTCCTCACAGATAATCGAATTTCTAGTTGAAAAGCAGATATCTAGTTATTACAGTTTTAGTGATATTGTGAACATTTAGGAGATGTGAAGGTAAATATTTTCTGTTTGGAGAACATTTTTTGCCATCAAAGTCAAATTTTAACTATTTTGTTTTTATAAAGTGTTTGAGTTTGAATCAAAATTGCATGAAGGCGCCGCTGTCTATAAACTCTTTAAAGGAAACCTACCACTTGAAGTGGCAGGTATAAGGGGGAACTACCGAGCACCAGCTCAGGGTGAGCTGGTGCCGGAGCTTAGTTTTGTTAGTGTTTTAAACCGCAGTATCGCGGTTTAAAACACTTTTTAAACTTTGTGGCCGAAGCTGCTTCGGCGCAGGGAGGTACGCGCTCGGCGCTTACCATGCGCGTGGCTCTCTTTCACTTCCTATGTAGCCGCGTGCATGGTGCGCCGAGCGCGTACCTCCCTGCGCCGAAGCAGCTTCGGCCATAAAGTTTAAAAAGTGTTTTAAACCGCGATACTGCGGTTTAAAACACTAACAAAACTAAGCTCCGGCACCAGCTCACCCTGAGCTGGTGCTCGGTAGTTCCCCCTTATACCTGCCACTTCAAGTGGTAGGTTTCCTTTAATGCCATTTTGAAAAAGTGTCTGCCCTCAGAAAATATATGGTTTGTTGGGTTACTTTAATTTTTTTTGCTGTTATTTCGAGTTTAATTTTAAACGCCAAAATTGTAAAAATTGCTCTGGTCAATAACGCGACAAAATATCCAGAAATACCTAACTGTTGAATTCCTGGCTGGAGATGCTTATCATCTCTCTCCTGTCTTTATATCTATCTCCTATCATCTGAACATTTATATATCTCACTTTTTCTCTATTTATCAATCACTATTCTATTTCTGTTCTAGTGTATTTATCTCTCATATCCATCTACTGTATATATCATCTACTTTATAGTTCTGCATCTCGAAATCTCTATCATCTTTCATATTTATCTTCTATCATAATAATTAATAATTCTTTATATAGCGCACACAGATTACACAGCGCTTGCCAAATCAGTCCCTGTCCCCATGGGGCTCACAATCTATTCAACCAACCAGTAATTTTTTGGAGTGTGGGAGGAAACTGGAGGACCCAGAGGAAAACCACACAAACATACAAACTCTTTGCCGATGATGACCAGCACTGCAAGGATGTAGTGGTAACCACGGAACCACTGTGCTGCCTATCATCTCCCTATCATCTGTTTATCGCCTTCCATATTACAGTTTGTTTTACCATACTAAAGGGAGCCACTTACTGACATAAAATTTTTTATTTTGGGGCCCCACTTTTAGTTTTGCCCAGGGCCCCAATTTGTCTAGAACCGGCCCTGGTCCAGGGGATCCTCTACCTGGGGTGGTAGAGTGCTGTCCAGGTAGGCCACCATCTGCAGGGTCTGCTCCATGTCCTGCTGCTGCTGGTGGCGGCTACCCTCCACACTAGTTTTGTGAAGGAAGTTCCTCATTAAGGACTCCAGACTTAAGCTGCTGCAGATGGAGCTGCTACTGCTTCTACCCCCCATCTCTCCACAGCAGCCGTAGCAGTAGTACGTGAGCGATGACTGCCAGGAATCCCCTGGTCAGAACTGACAGAGGATGGACAATCGCGCACACAGGCAGCAGCCAACTATCTGCCCAGTATTTCTCTATAGTACACCAGTTGTACCTCTGTCTTGGCTGCTGTAAAAAAGGCACCCTTTTTGGACCGGTAGCAAGGGTCCAACATGGTGGAGACCCAAAAGTCATGCCTATGCCGGATGTTGACTATTCGGCTGTCACTAATTAGGCAAAGCAGCATGCTGCAGACCATCTGTGCAAGCGACTCTGAGGGACTCCCGGCCTCCATCTTCACTGTATACTTCCACGGTGCTTCTGGGTCATCTGCCTCATCTTCCACCTCCTCCGGATGCTCCTGCTCCTCCGGATGCTCCTGTCACCTGAGTAGAAAAACCACTAATTTCACCAGACTCTGCTTGTGCTCCAATGTCCTCCTCCTCCTCCAGTTCAGCCCCCACCAGACTCATGTGGCCATGAGATGTAGTCTCCACTTCTCCAGTGCCCTGACCAGACTTGAGTTCCAGGACAAGAACCAGTGGAATGACGTTATTCATCCCGCAGTCCTGGCGACTGACAAATAACGTGGCATCTTCAAATGGCCTGACCAAACAGCAGGTGTCACGCATGAGCTACCAGTGGCATCAAGGTTACACAGGGGAGTACTCCTGGCTGCTTGCATCATCAAAAAAACATTAATGGCTTTTCTCTGTTCATACAGGCGGTCTAACATGGCTGGAATTCCAATTTGTGGAAACATCGCGTATCAGCCTATGTTATGTTTCCCCCATTGTCTGTCCCCACGTTTCCGATTTGCAGTTGTCGCATAGAAAGCCACAGAGTGATTTCTTCTTGCATGACATCGAGAAGTCCCTACCCTGTGTGATTTCGTTTGCCCAGGCAAACCAGGTGTAGAACTGTAGAACTG
This sequence comes from Engystomops pustulosus, assembly GCF_040894005.1. Taxonomy (NCBI): domain Eukaryota; kingdom Metazoa; phylum Chordata; class Amphibia; order Anura; family Leptodactylidae; genus Engystomops; species Engystomops pustulosus. The sequence continues at coordinate 53,662,183 of NC_092420.1, read as the reverse complement.
TAGAACTGCACCGCAATGCCTTGCACATGTGGTATGTGCCGTGCACCTTGGATGAAATCGATAAGCTCAAGGACTGGCCCACCTGCCTTTTGGAAAAGTAATTTCGGCTTGGAACTCTCCAACTCAGTTCGGCACAAGCCATTAGTTCACCGAAGGGTCCAGAGTCCATGACTTGGAAAGGGAGTGACTGCAGTACCAACAACTTGGACGGGAGCACAGTCAGCTTCTGCACCTTAGGATGCCTGGACGTGTTCAACAACTGCTGGTGCCATATGTAGCGAGGAGAAGAAGTATCTGGACCATGAGATGATGTCACAGACAAACAGTTACCTTCAGCAGAGGTGCTGGAGCCTTGAGTGGCTTAAATAGCATGTGTGCCACTAAGTGCTGCTGCTGTTGCTGCGATGGCAGGATTGACCACCACATCTGAGACACATTTCTCCCAGGCCTTTGGATGGTGACGCTGCATGTGTTGATACAGGGCCGTGGTGCCAACGTTAGCTCCCTGGCCATGCTTCACTCTCTGCCCGCAGATTCTACACATACACACGCTCGGGGTCTTAACAAAAAACTGCCACACCAGCGAGTTGGTTATTTTACTGCCAACACTCTGCACTGAGTGACTACTAACGGCGCTGCCTCACTGAGCCTCTGTGCCACTGCCTACTTGGACCTGCAAAGTGGGTTCTGTACCCCGCGGCCGTTTGGCTCCCGTCTTTGCACTGCTGCCACCCTGCTGACTCACACAGCACAGCACTATAGCACTTTACACATACGAGGTCAGTGTTGGGCACTTATCGTGAGATGCAATGCGAGGGTTTTTAATTAATTGTGACTTTATCTTCACTTTATATATTATTGTATGATAGTATCTATGTATATAATTGTTATTTGTTTATAAATTTTATATATGTCATATATTGTATCACAATCATGGAAATTGGGTGGGTGTGTGTTAGTGGGTCATGTGACCACGTTTTGTATGCATATATATCCCCCATTTTCACTATTTAGATGGCTTGAAAAAGGCTCTTTCAGGGCCAAAACTTCAGTGTTTTTGTTACTCACCATGGAATAAAAAAAAACTTTATTTTCACTTTAATTGGAGTGTTGCCCGCTTTCTTGTATCTATCCGTCTATCTATTTATAAAAAAATATCAGCACTCCAGTCTAGGTATCAGGTATCATCTATATATTAAATTCTCCTTGAATCCCATAATACAGCGTACCTCATCATATTAGTGTTTGGAAACTGCATAATGCTACTATACTATTTTACTAAATGTTCATAAAATCACTTTTAGTTTTGCCCAGGGCCCCACTCTGTCTAAAACTGGCCATGTCCTAGATGGTTCCTCTCCATGGCTGTAATGCTTGTATACTTAAATGCGACAGACATGATGTGAGTCCAGTCTTAGTAAGTTAGTCCTACATATCCGTTGTTCCCTGCACTGCCATATCTTCCTTTTCTAATGAAAGAACAAATTGCATCTGCTTTCATGAATACTATTTTCTAGATCTCTGCTTGCTGAGATTGAACAGGAAGTTTCTATGTTTACTTCCTGTGGATAAAAACTGGTCCATGGTCATGTGATGTCACACAGGTGCACATCTCGTTATATGACAGAGAGTAACCAGAGCTGTGTGTTATAACGTAAACAATTAATGTTCCTGTTCAATGACAGCAAGCAGAGATCTAGAAACAGTGAGAAATTGATATTGAAAGAAAATTGGAAAATCGTAACACTTTCCATTACACAAACAATATCAATTGTTTTCTGAAAGTCGACAACCCCTTTAAGTTTATCCAGGAGTCAAGTTTGCCTAATATTGTTTCACATCTAGAATGTTATTATCTGTGCCACCTTACTGTAAGCTCCTACCTTCCTAGCCCATAACTGTTGACCAAGGTCCTACTGTATATATACAGCATAAGCTGCCGTACCCCATTATGATAGCAAAATATATTTCCATATTGAAGTAAAGTTCAGATTGGATCCTCTTTTTTACAATACAGGAGGACTGTCATATCAGTTTAATCTACATTTATGTGTTGATGAAACATGAACAGGGTACAAAGAAAATACCAGGAGGACTACATACCTAAAAGGTTCATGCAGAAATATCTGGCACACGTGTGCTGCCTGTCTGGCTTCATTAAATTGTCGGTTACAGGTCATTTGCTGAAAACCTGTATAAATAAGAACATTTTTCCCAATCAGTGTGTAGACAATGACTGTAGAAGAATGAAGGGTGAATTCTACATTATTTTGGGGTTTTCCTCCGGTATGTTCTAATATGTACATTAACTAAGGGGTTGATATAAAGTCTATGAAAACAATCTAATTGTCCTAATCTGTTCTAAATGAAAAGTCAGGTAACTTGGCAAAAGTTTTTGGTTCACAATTTTCCTTACGTTTTGTGTATACAACTATTACTGGAGCCAATGCATCTCCATGGTAACAGATACTAATGAACCGTATGTTCATCATTTGTAGTCATACCCTCTTCTATAGCCTAAATGTATGCTAACATACATTAATAATGTCATCAACAGGAAGCTGCTGTTGGAAGAATATATTACTGTTGTATAAAACTATAAAGTGCAAGCGCCCTATGAAAAGAGATATGGAAAATTTACCTCCAGTTTTTATTTTACATTTATTGGTACACTAATAAAAATTGTTGGACCAGATTTGTGAACCAGATTTGATTCCATTAAACTATCGGTGCCCTTAGTTAAGATATGGCATGTGCTTTCAAGAATTTCCTTTTGATAAGAAATCATAAGAAAAGTCATATGAAAATGGGCAAAGATGAGACATATTTGCCTGAGATGAGTCAAGTTTAGATGCTGCAGGGGGATTGTCACTTTAGATGCCTCTACCTACAATTCTAGTAACATGGTGACATTTTAAAGAAAAAAAAATCTAATCTTTCAGATCTTGATTGTTTAGATTGTACCTCTGCAACAGAACTGAAGATAAAGGCAGTTTAAGATATAATTGGAAAGGAGAGGTGAAGACAACAATCCCATTCCCATCCCAAACCTGTATCTCTGAAACTGTAGATCACATAACCACAAGCCTGATGTGATCTGAAATAAGAGATTCCTATCTTTAATATGACACCAGCATGTTTCTAAGAGCTAGAAATAGGGGGATCTGAAGTGACGCTCCCCCTACAAAGCCTCTAAATTTGATACCTGTTAGGCAAAATATGACACTTCTTTGATCATTCGCACTTGAATATGGAGGAGATTTTTTTATTGGTAAAAAGGGAAAGATTTCCCATTAAGGAGATCATTCTAGAAAGAATATTTCATACTCTACCTGACCGGGATAGTACTTTATTGGGGTAACACATGGTGACAAGCTCCCTTAAAATCGGTCCGAGACCTTTATGTGAAATTTACACAACTTTTGTACTTCTGCAGTACACTGTACCAGCCACCTGCCTACTAATTTCTACCAGCATGCATCTAGTAAATTGGCCCTCCTGCCTAAGGACAGTGGCCCTCTTGAACGGAGGATGTGCCGCGGGACCTAGGAGCCAAAGCAATGTAAAGCCCAATCTGAATCTCTGTTAGGTCTTCAGTTATTTTCATTGTCCAGATCCAGGAGTGGGGGAACACACAGAGCCGGAAGGTGGAAGTCTTCCCATGATACCTTACTTCTGTCATGGAAAGACTTGTATCTGTTCTGTGTTTCACCACTCCTGGTTTTGGCTCACAATAACTTAGGGAAAAGAGTGAAGACCGTATAGTGATGTGAACTGGCCCCAAGCAACCAAGATCAGCAAGAAAAAAGAAGCATCAGGCAATGCTGGAAATGGAGGACCCAGTGATATGATGCATCACAGCAATAGGGGCTCCTCTTAAAATTAGTTAGACAGCCACTTCAAGTTACTCATGCCATTCACACCTAAATAAAAAGTGGAGTTTTATTCTAAAAAAATATGGGGAAAATATTACATATTAGCGTCATTAACCTGTAAAGGTTCACGGGACATAGAAGAAAACACAGTATAAAAGCAGCATAATCCTCCCTAATTGCCCTTGGTTTGTTATCTTTTGCTATGGTTAGGTTACTGGGAGTACTGTAAACCCTTGTATTAATAGGAAAATTTTAAGGTCACGCTCTCACTCCTTCGAGCCTTTTCACCATAGAACGTATTGTCTGTAGCACTCGGCACCCCCCACCTCTTCCTCTTCCCCAGGAAGAAGAATTCCACACTTCATTTTAGATCAAACACCTCTCTTCTGTTTTATTCTTGGTCTATTGAAGTTTATTAATATTTTCCATGTCACAGCCTTTCTTCACCGGTCTAATCGTAGAGGTCTTGCCAGATTTGGCCTTTGAAGAATAATGAATTTGTAATAAAAGCTGCACGCCAGACAGCCCCCTTTTTGGCAGCAAACTTAACATTTGTGTCAGTTTTAATAATTGTATATAGAAGTATCTTGGATAGACTGGGGCCATATTTGCTCCTTAAAAAGTACTGTATGTAACTATGTCATTATGCCATTTTCTATAGTAAGGTACGTTTGGGGACTAGAAACATTCCAGTACATTAGAGGATACAACAAAGCAGAGGAAGGAAATATATTTGAGATAAAGAAAGGCTAGTACAGGAGGTCAAGCCCTCCTAACCTACAAGATGTAGAAGTGGATACAATAAATGGAACACGCATATCAGATATATGTCTTATTCAGCTTCTCTGGTTGGTCTAAAGAAGTTTGTAAGAGGAAAAATTATTTTTGAATTTTATTTCCACTCAAAAAAATAATTTATTATTGTCTTTATCCAAACCATGTTATATGTGTGTATAAATATGTATGTATGCTACATAAATGAAGAAGATATTTATAACCTGGCAGCTGGGGACCCATTATCCCAGATATGTCATTGTGTCTGCGCCAGTTTTTTGTCTATCTTTGCACCGACATGAATGTCTTTTGAGCTTACACATGTATTTGTCAGGTGTTTGCGCTACTTTTGTGTCAACACTGCGCATGAGTGAGGCAGAACTTCACAAAGGCAGTTTGCACCACATGGGATTTATTTGAGCCACTGGGGGTCATTTACTAAGGGCCCGATTTGCGTTTTCCCGACGTATTACCCGAATATTTCCGATTTGCGCCAATTTCCCCTGAATTGTCCCGGGTTTTTGGCGCACGCGATCGGATTGTGGCGCATCGGCGCCGGCATGCGCGCGACGGAAATCGGGGGCGTGGCCGAACAAAAACCCGACAGATTCGGAAAAACCGCCGCATTTAAAAACGGAAAATGTGTCGCTTGGGACGCGCTTACCTTCACTTGGTCCGGCTCGGTGAATTTCAAGGCATTCGGATGCTTTTCAGCGCAGCAGCGCCACCTGGTGGACGTCGGAGGAACTACCTTAGTGAATCCCGGCCGGACCCGAATCCAGCGCAGAGAATGCGCCGCTGGATCACGAATGGACCGGGTAAGTAAATCTGCCCCACTGTGTCACAGAGTGGATGTGACACAGGGCTACTGCCAAAGGTATTATGTAAGTAATAACCAGGTATTCACCCTTTAAGCCCAGTACAGGCAATCCCCTACTTACACCCGACTTACAGACGACCCTTCATTAAAGATGGACCCCTCTGCCATCAGTGGCCTCTGGTGACCTCTCTGGATGTTACTATAGTCCCAGGCTGCAATGATCAGCTGTAAGGTGTCTGTAGTGAATCTTTATTGATAATCCCTGGTCCCATCACAGCAAAAAATTTTGAAACTCCAATTGTCACTTGGGCAAAAAAATTTTTTGTCTTCAACTACAATTATAAAATATACAGTTTCGACTTACATATAAATTCAACTTAAGAACAAACCCAGGGACTGCCTGTACTTGGATCTTGACTTTTCTGCAGGGAAACCAGTAGATTGCTTCCTCTTGCAGTAGTCTTGGCTCAAGAATAGGTGACCTGGTAGGTCAGGAAATGTCATGCTGAAACAAGAGGACAGCCATAGACAAGGCCAGGAGTAAGGTCAAAGGCATACAGAGATAATATTATTTTTATAATATAGTTTTGTTAAAATTTCATAGGAAACACAGTATCTTATTGTTTAAGCACCTTAACTTGGGGGGAGTGCCACAAAAAGGATGCACACCCTGGAACCAGCAATTGGACTGGACAACCAACATCCAGATATAATAAAACTGATCCAGATACAATAATATACAGTATAACCATGTCAAAGATGGTGGTCTTGCCTCCCACTCAATAATAATATTGGACTTTAGTTTCCAAAATATTACTTCAATAGCAAATATATATTATTAAATATTATCTACGGTGGTGTTGGATGTCAACATTTTAAGGCTGGGAACACATGTTCTGAAACCACTACAATTTAGCCACAGGAGAATTCCGTATGACTGACTGGCAGAGATTTCGCAGAATAGCGAATGATATTTATATAAATCCCATCCATGTGCTATGGAAAAAAATTGCTGCAGGTTAAGAATCTGAATAATTTAATTAAGTGGGACATTCCTATTGTGGTATTCAACCCTGCAATACAAAGGTTGATCACCACCGCTTAGCACTCAACCACACTATTCCCACCAGTTCTAAAGGATGTCCCCCGTAAGGAGGAGGCCACTAATCCCAAACTTTAAGATCCTAATAGGGTCATCCACATAGTTCTCACCCTGTTAAAGTATGGAGTTGTCTGCCGGTAGCCGCAGTTCATATGATGCTTGTACAGTTGAACTTATGACTTCCTGCAAACTGCTGCATAGGGGCCCTGTGACCTCTGGGACCCCAAATTTTAACAGGGCAAGCATTAAATGAGTGACCCGATTAGGGTTTTATACTTACCTTGTTAAATTTTGGGATTAGTGGTCAACCCCTTTAAAGAGCAAATGAGAAACATAGCTAATATAAATATTTTTACACTTTTTTACCTTTTTGTTGGTTGGAAAAGATTTTAAAAAACAAAACAAATCCTGGAAAACCTTATTAATGGATTATTAACTCAATATAATTATAAAAGAACCCTAACAAGTCGCTGCCACTGGGGGAGCTGATGGGGGGGGGGCAGTTGTCAGTTGACCTACGTCAGGAGGATCCATGTAAAGCATCTGGAGCTACAGTATAAAGATGCCTTTTTTGTCTTTTAATGTCATTGATTGTCCTGTAATTTCCACGAGCCAATAGCTGCTTTCTTACTGGTTGACCTGCTATGCTAATGGTTCGGTACAGATCCTTTATAAAATACATTAAAATAAAAGCTGCTTAGGAAATCCAATGACAATTTAGGCACATCTTCCCTTTTCCTCTTTCCTGTCACAGTAACATCTCTATATTCCTGTCATATTACCCTTCCTTCTCTAGTGGGACTAATGCACTAAAGCCCTCTTTAAATGATGGTAATAAACATATATCCCTGACAAGTGTAGACTGAGATTAACCTGCTAATCCATGACACTGACACTATTAAAAGCTTAGGATGCCTTCGTCCAGCAAACCTTCAATCCTAGCATGTTACATGATAGCAATAAATTTCTCTGCCCTCAAATCATCCACCACTCATGGGAAATAACAGCCTGTCTATAGCTGGAAAATTAAAACTAAGCTTAAGGAGTTAAAGGGTCACTTAGTCCCAGGATCATGGTAGCTTTAAGTGTATACTAAATAGGAATGTAGGTAAAGCTTAGCAATGCACACTGTGAATGGGGAAAACTATGAAAGCACCATGAAAGATCATACTCAATATAATGATGTACATTGTATATGTATATCCAGGTATAGTATGTTCTTATTCATATACTCCAAAGGATTTTTAAAGTGAACCTGTTACTGCGTCATGTGAGGTGTACAATCATTCATGTATGGCTATATATAGAGAGATCTCCATCAATCACTGATGCAATGATTTTTCCTCAAAACTATGTACCAGCCTGCATGGCTCCTTCTGCTCTGTAACATGCTGTTAAAATTATAATGATAAATCTTTATTTATAAAGCGCTATTATGTTCCGCTGCACTTTACAAATCATGGGGTTAGTATGCAAACAAAATGATGTTTGCAGATAGGACACGATGTACAATCTGCTCAGCTCCTGCTCTATAGTATGCTGCCTGCTTATAGAACACTATGTACAATCTGCTCAGCTCCTGCTCTATAACATGCTGCCTGCTTATAGGACACTATGTACAATCTGCTAAGCTCCTCCTGCTCTATAGCATGCTGTCTGCTTATAGGACACTATGGGGCTCATTTACTAAGGGTCCAAATCGCGCATTTTCGTCAGGTTTCCCGAATTTTTCCAATTTGCGCCGAATTGCCCCAGGATTTTGGTACACGGGATCGGATTGTGGCGTATTGGCGCCGGCTTTCACGCAACAGAAATTGGGGGCGTGGCCGTCAGAAAAACATGACAGATTCAGAAAAACTGCGGAATTTAAAAAAAAAAATTGTGTCGCAAGATCAGCACTCACATACACCGAGACGGAGAAGGTGAACTCCGGCGGACTTCAGCACAGCAGCGACACCTAGAGGACATCTGGCGCACGACCTTAGTGAATCCCAGCAGAACCCGATTCAGCGTCGGAGAACGCGCCGCTGGATCGCGACTGGACCGGGTAAGTAAATCTGCCCCTATGTACAATTTGCTCAGCTCCTCCTGCTCTGTAGAATGCTGTCTGCTTATAGACCACTATGTACAATCTGCTCAGCTCCTCCTGCTCTATAGCATGCTGCCTGCAGAGAATTGTCTACTTCTACTCTGCACTGTTCTAAAGACCTACACATTAATACACCTACCCCAAAGGTGTAATTTGAAACTTCTAGACCCCAATGCAAAATCTGTAATGGGGCTTCTACTTATAGATTCCCACAAAAAAAAAACAATAAAGTCTATTGGAGCCGCACATGCAATAGATGAATGCTACAAACTCCTCATAGCTTGCCTGGCCTTACCACTCACTGAATAAAAATTCCACAATAAAGCAGCACTCCAAAAAGGATGATTATTCACACAGCGCCAACGTTTCCACTCTTATTGAAAGCATTTTCAAGCATTTGCCTAAAAATGCTTTATTGAGAAAGTGAAATGTTACTGCTGTAAAACACTTTGTTGAATTAAATCAGCTTTTATAGGGTGCTGGTTCATCATGGAATTTTTATAGTTTCATACAGATAAGGTTATAAAAAGATGCAGGTCCAAGATCAAGTCCAACCTATAAATCCTATAGTGTTGATCCAGAAAAAGGCAAAAAAAATCCTCAAAAGGCTGATGCCATTTAGCCTAAATAAGGAAATAATTCCTTACCAACCCCAGCATGAGAGTCAGAATGATTTTCTGGATTAACATCAATATATCAAAATGTTTTATTCCTGTGATTAATTATATTTTTGCTCTCCAGAAAGTCATCCAGGCATCTTGAACATGTACAACCTCCGGCGGCAAAGAGTTCCACAGTCTCACTGCTTTTACAGTAAAGAACCTTTGTCTATGTTGATGGTAGAATCGCCTCTCCTCTAGGCGTAGAGGATGCCCCCTTGTCCTGGTCACAGGCCGAGGTATAAAAAGATCTTTGGAGAGATCCTTGTACTGACAGTTCAGGTAATTGTACATTGTAATGAGGTCTCCCCTCAGCTGTGTTCTCCTTTTGTATTATTTTTGACAACCAATCAAGGATTTACATACATGTATTTTGCATCAAAGGTTCCAATATAGCTGCGATGAACAATAACCGCAAGTTTGTTTATCTATCATTTTATTCTAGTCTCCCCATTACCCTAATAATCTTGTGCAACACCAGTGCCAATGCATAGGCAGGCTGGTAGTTGAGAATAGCACCCTCTCCAGGTCAGGAGCTGTTAAGGGGAGTCATGAACCCTCTAGGAAGTTTCTAGAATCTGTGATATTGTGTAATTGCAGCTGTAGCAACTGGCAAGGCAACAGTTAATTGTGATATGTAATTATCCAATGATGTTTCCGTTATGACAGCTGGATGGTGATTGGAGAGGTGTTACCACCTGACCAGGGAGTATATAAACCCCTGCTGGGTGGAAGCACATTATCTTAGCAGTCAGTCACCCTAGCCAGAGCTAGAGTCTGCAGACAGAACCAGACTTCAAGGTCTGTCTACCACTGGAACGTCCTTAATTCAGGAAATTCAAGAGCCTCAGGCTACTGCCTAGCACCCTGGGCAAGTCCGGAGACTTAAGCCCTCGACTGCAGCTCCACCATCCGGACTCAGTTCCACCTGCACCAGCCTAGCCTGCATCTACTATCAGGCTGCGCGTAACTTTCCTGTGGCTCTCCATGACCCTTCCAGCTTAAGAATCTGCTGTTACCCATTTTGGCCATTGCCTGCTGTTCAATAAAGAACTGTAAGTTGATTTGCACAACGTTGCCTCCGTCTGATCCCAGGATACGGCTGCTTACCACCATCCTACATACACCTTAGGGGTTGCCCAGGGGGAAACCACTGCATCAGCCTCTCCCTCCATAGTTCTTACATACACCACCTTCTGGAGACCTGCCAGGCTGTAGGTCAGCCCTCCAGTACCCATACCAAGCACAATACAATACAAGGGGCATTGCTGGGAGGGGCGCAATAAAAGGTTGCTTTAATATGAGGGGTAGTATATCAGGGGGGGGCCACAATTTGAGGGGGAACTGCTGGATAGGCAGCATAAGAGGGACCTACTGGGGGTGGGGCACAATATGAGGGGGATTTAATATGAGGGGAGCCTGGGGGGCTACAATGTGGGGAGCAGAAGGAGGCCACAATGTGACAGGGTGGTGTGGGAACAATACCATGTGGGGGTGGAGTATTGGGTACCTGGGATCTGGCAGAAAAAAAACTAAACTTTTTTTAATTGAATTTTTAATCATCATTCAGCCTTTGAATTTCATCCATTACTTTTCTATGCATTTCTTGGGAAAACAATGAGGAAACTTCTGGTATTTTCTTCCATCCTGATATTCTATATCACTTCCCCAATGTATCCCAAAATAACCTAACTGCCACCCACTGCTTGTCTTCCTTGTAGTGGCAGAATTCCCATCCAGATACAGACAGATTCCTCCTCCAAATGGCTTAACTAGTGTGTGCCCCTTCATTGATAATGTTTGACTTCTTCTATCATTTTTACTATAAGACTATGGGCTGTGCTACCGTTCTGTGTCTTAGTCCCTGTCTAACTGTATGACAGAGTGAGGTTAATATGGGGTCAGCCAGATTCATTACAGAAACACATTTATTGATGTTCCTGTTTAGTCCCCTTATCTTGCTATATTTCCCCTTGTGATACCATATTGTTAAAAACAAGCCTCATTTTGTCATTTCCTCCCCGATTTCCTGTGAGCTAAGTTTGTGCATTTTCTGGAATTCCACTTTTTAAGAATTGTCTTTTTAGGTGCAGTTTATTTAATGTAACATTGATTCTCACCTTTACTGTAAATCTCAAACATAGCATTCATACTTAGGTTCCTCTGACTGGTAGTCATAGTAATGTGAAATCTGCCATATCATGATGGTTATTCCGATAATACTCTGGCAAAACCACAATGGAAAAAGCACATTTCACCTTCAAAATAAAAATCAACATAAAAATGTATCTTATTTTACAATGTGGTCCCTACTAAATATGCCTTAAAGCCATTGTATCGAAACAATTGTACAGATACAAATGATGTAGGTCAAGAAGAGAATTTCATTTCCTGAAGATAATATGATGTGTCGGCGCAGTAGGTGGAGTGATACCAATAAATAAGCCGGTGGAAGAAATGTCTTCACTTGTATGGTGAAGGCCCTTTTCTCATAAGGAACTTGTTGCAAATATATACAATAAGAAGTAATACCTTCACTCACTGCTATATGTCAAACTTCATAGGACGTATTAGATATATAGTACATTGGGATACATATATTATTAACCTGTGGCTCGTGAGGTCCGTGCCTATGGAACACCAGACTGCTGGATAATCAGACGATCCTCAATGGTTGAGTGAACTCCTTGTCGGGTAAGTAAAGATGCTACAATACTTTAAAATGTGCCCGTGAATCTTATGATACTCATTTTGATTGCATACTAAGTACTCAGTAATACTTTATGTTGATGCAACTTTAATATTTCTAAGTCAGTGAGCAAGCGCAGATATTAAATCCTTAGTGTAAAGAATAAAATTCCTCCATACTTGAACGCATGCGCCCGAGAGGTCCCTCAATACTTTGAGGTTTGAAACGAGCGCACGAGCGCCAAAGTATCCTCTGACATCTGCGTAATATATATATATATATATATATATTCCTTCTGTCGCGCGTACCATTTTCTGGCGCATGCGCTCCATCCTCTCTGCAACATGGGATTTCTTTCTAACACTCTGCGCAGCCGCTGTGATCCCGGCGCAACGACTTAGAACTAAGAAGTTCTCACGCATGCGCACACCCATTCGAACGATCGGAAAGCTGACCAATGGAATATAGGTAAGTTGCTCCTCCACCAATCTTGCAACGTATACCTTCACACCTCATTTCCGGGCAAGGACCTGATGTCATCAAGACAGCCCAAAACAGAGGTTATATCTGTCAGCACACTACGGTCCGCACTCACACTTAGCCCCGGCACCCCTGAGGACGCCACTATCTGTGGCGAAACATGTCAAAAAAAAGGGGGGCTCTAGTGTTCTGTATTTTATTTAGCAGTCAGTTAGCCCAATACTATAGTTAGTCTAGGGTAGTGGCAATAAATAAAGTGTGAATGTGTGTGTGTACAGGGTAGACTTGTGTGTGTCCTGACCAACACACACATAATCTACCGGTAGTGAGTTACAACGTCAGAGTGTGGTGCATATACAGATGCCTGCATTTAAAGAGATTCATTAATCACCGCCACTGGATGGATACATACACACTGTCAGGCTCTCAACAAGATATGTTGGAATACGGCACAAAATACTAATTTAAAGAGCTGTAATTTCAGCCGCTGACAGACATCCACTGTCCCCAATGCTCAGTATCCCTCTCTAGTTTAAAGTGAACTGGCAACTCTGTCTCCACACTACTTCCACCCCACTCAAGTGGATACAATTGAAAACGATTGACAACACACAACACACTCCAGCCACAAAGAATTGTGTTTACTAATAAACTTTCACTTTGGGCTCTACTGACTGTAGATTTTTAATAATTTTTGGTAGTGCTGCCTACATTAATTTTTTCTGCATCCTTTTCTCTTTTTAATGCATATCAATTAAAGTTAATTTTACTAACCCTATTCCTGACAAATGGGTTCTAGTGAGGCCGTTTAGGCCTTTTTTTGTCCAACTGCTAGGGCGCACATGTGCCGACTCGCAAAGACTTAAAGTACCAGCACACCACTGATTGGTGCTGGCTATTCCAGAAAATAGTTAAAAGCCAGCCTCTCCCAGCATTCCCTGCCTGATCTTTGTGCTATATGCCTCTGAGAAAGCTGGTATTGTTGTCTTGTGCCTGTTTATTGATTTCCAGTTGTGACCCCGGATCTGTCCCCGCTGCCAACCCTGACCTTCTGCTCTGCCTCTGACGTTGATCCCAAGCCGCCTGCCTTGACCTCCTGCCTTTCCCTGACCACGAACCTGCCTTCCGGTTTTGTACCTCGTCTTGGCTGCCACAGCGGTCAAAGTCGCACCTGGCGGTACCACGCCGCAGAAAGTCAAACCTAGTGAAAACCGGGTGCCACTTAGATTCCAGTCCCAGGTGTCGGCTTACGTCATCGTCCGCGGTGGTCCACTACCCCCAGAGCCTGACACTTAGCTCAAAGTTTCAAATAACCTCTCTTTATGAATAATATTATAAACAAAATTAAAAGCACATTAGATACCAAGTAAAAAAAAAATCCCAATCTACCAAAATCTCAATAATTCTGCAGTTTGCCATAGTGCAAAAAAATATCAACGTCTTTTTTTGGTATACTGACCTAAAAGATGTGTCATTTGGACCCCAAGACGAAAGCGTAAAACGAAAGTTGGTTAAAAAAATCTTCTATTTTGTCAATTTCTTCACATTTTTTTTTACCACCACCCAATACACAGAATATTAAATGGTGCAGCTACAAAGTACAATTTGGCCCACATAAAACAAGTCCTCACATTTCTCCATGCACTGAAAAGAATCTGGCTTTTGGAGTACTGTGAATTAAAAATGAAAAATTGGCTGCAGCAAGAGGTTAAAGGCTTAGATTTGAATTATGAATTATGTAAGGAGTTAAATTACCTACCTGGCACAACGTACCTACCTAGCAAAATTAGTTCACTAGATTCTATCTATGAGTAGCAATGGCATTGAAACAGCATTGTTGACACAGAAGGGGGAGATTAAATAATGGCAATTTCTTGTGCACTACCTGCACGCCATGTGGAAGTGGAGGGGCGCCAGCGGAGTCGGCAGGCACAGGTCATTCCATACGTGCCTAAATGTTTGCAGATTCTTACTCAAAACTACGCCAGGTCAGCCCTGGCACTGTTCTGTCTGTCAGCCAGCATAGCGGGGAGCGCCGAGTGCTGGCATATAATAAATCTCCCCTAAGTAGTCTATTCCATTGGAAGAGTCTGACTGGTATGGTTCTTATCACAGGCTGTGTCACACAACTTTGTGAATGATTTATAGCAAGCTGTCTTATTTAATGTTGCACTCAAGGCATAGTTTTCCTTTTTCCCATCCTGGGAAACTTATTTGCCTTTAAAACTTTGTATGCCTGTACAGGTGAGCTGCATAGGCAGCAAAGTGCTATGGAATATGATTGCGCTATGTAAATAAAGATTATTATTATAGGTCATGACCATAAGGAATGTATTAACCCCTACGGGACTCATTTTTCAAATCTGACCTGTGTCACTATAAGTGGTTATAGCTTTGGAACGCTATGAGATATCCAGGGGATTTTGAGACTGTTTTCTGGTGACACATTGTACTTCAAATTAGTTTAAAATGTGGATGATATCTTAATTTGGCAAAAATTAGGAAAAATTCTTTATTCTCAACGTTCTAAATTCTCTACTTTTGATGCAGATAGTCATAGAAATAAATTCATAACTTACATTTCCCAAATGTCTGCTTTATGTTCAATGGTTGTTTAAGATTCCACATATTTTACTAGAATGTTATGAGGCTCAGAATTTAGGTAACATTTTTCACATTTTTTTTTTGTAAAATCACCAAAACCCGTATTTAGATGGACCTGCTCAACTTCTAATTTACTGTGAGAGGCTTAAATAATAGTGAGACTCGTAAATTACCCCATTGTGGAAACTACACCCCTCAACGTATGAAAAACCTCTTTTAAGAAGTTTGTTAACCCTTTAGGTTTTTTTATAGGGGTTAAAACAAAATGGAGGTGCGGTCTACAAATTGTAATATTTTTTGACAATACATTCATTTTGGGTGGAAAATTAAACATTTGCAATGGATTAAATGAAAAAAGTCTCCACTAAGTTTGATACCCAATTTCTCCTGAGTACACGGATACTCTATATGTGGTGGTGACTGCTGTATGGGCGCACGGCCAGGCATAGAAGGGAAGGAGGCGCCATCCAGATCAGATTTACTATATCACATTGTACAGGCTATAATTTTTTTAATGTGGACCTATAGGGGCTTATTTCTTTTGCCACATGAGATGCACTTTTCTGGTATGTAATTTTGGGGCATCTATAGCTAATTGGTGAGATTTTATTAACTCTTTGTTGGTGGAGTAAATGAAAATCATCAATTTGTTGCAAAATTTTTATGTGTTTTTTTTTTGGCCGTTAACCATACCATAAAAATAGTATACAGGCAGTCCCCAGGTTACATACAAGATAGGGTCTGTAGGTTTGTTCTTAAGTTGAATTTGTATGTAAGTCGGAACTGTATATTTTATCATTGTAATCCCAGCCAGAACTTTTTTGGTCTCTGTGACAATTGGATTTTAAAAATGTTGGGTTGTCATAAGAACCAGGATTATCACTAGAGCTTCATTACAGACACATTTGATAACTGTTACAGCTGATTATTGTAGCGTATGACTAAAGTTCAATAAATTACCAATATCCAGAGGTCTGTATGTAACTAGGGGTCGTATGTAAGTCGAGTGTTCCTAAGTAGGGGACCGCCTGTATTATTTTTATGGGTCGCCACGATTACGAAAATAATTTATATATATACATATATATATATATATATATATATATATATATATATATTTTTTATTTTTTCCCAATTTTTATTGAATAAAAAGTCATTTGGCAAAAATGTTGTTAATTTTAGCATCACCATCTTTCATATGCATAACTTTTTTTTCCTTCGCCTCACAAATCTGTTTAAGGGCTTACTTTTTGCGAGAAGCGTTGTTCTTTTTAGTGTTCTTATTTTAGAGTGCATAATGTTTTTATAGGGTATTAAAAGCATTTTTTATAGGGTATTAATTAAAAAATGCATTTTTATAGGGTATTAATTAAAATGTATCTTTTTTTGGAGCGTTTTTTTTTTGTTTGTTTTTTTACGGGGTTCACTTTGCGGATCCAATAACGATTCTGTTTTTTATGCAGATTGATATGGACGCAGCGATACCAAATATGTGGGGGGTTTGTGTATTTTATTCATTTGTACTGAATAAAAACTAATTTGGAGAAAATCTTGTTCATTTTAGCATCACCATCTTTTCATATGCATAACTTTTTAAATTTTCAGCTGACAAATGGAGGGGTTAGGGGCTTATTTTTTGCGAGAAGAGTTGTTCTTTTTAGTGGTCTCATTTTAGAGTGCGGAACATTTTTTATCACTTTTTAGAGCATTTTTTTAAAGGTATTAATTAAAAATGGTCTTTTTTCGGAACGTGTTTTCTTTTTTTTTTCTCCGGGGTTTACCATGCGGGTCCAGTAAAAATTCTGTTTTATTATACCATGTGGCAATACCAAATATGTGGGGGGGGGGGGTTGTGTTTTTTATACTTTATTAAGTGTTTTATGGGAAAGTGAAATTTTAGGGGCTTATATTTTTATGTATTTATTTTTTATTTGTTCTAATGTGTAAACTTTTTACTTTTTACTTTTCCATACTTGAACTTGAACCAGCGATGCTCTGATTGCTGGTTCAAGTTCAATACACTGCTCTACAATACTTTTTCATTGTAGAGCAGTGTAAACTGTCTGAGCATGCAGGCCTCAGACCTTCCGGGTCTGACTGCCTCGGAGATCGGGCAGCCCCGGAGCACTCAGCAGACTTCATGGCTGCCCAGGAGAGGATAGGATCTCCCAGTAAGCGGCACGGGGGATCCAATCCATAGAAGGAACACCCTTACACACGGCGGTCATGCTTGACCGTGGCGTGTAAGTGGTTAACAGCCGCAATCGGAGTAAGCTCCGATCGCGGGTGTTAGCGCACAGTGTCATCAGTGATAAACAGCTGACAGCCGCTGCTTCTGGTTCCGGTTCCGTTCGTGAGCCGGTGCCAGAAGTAGGGCGTTATAGCGCGTCCCCGTGCACTTAGCATCTCGCCACCGGGACGCACTATAAGTCCTGGTGTGCCTAGGGGTTAATTTCCTTCCTGGTCCAGGCTGAGAATAACTGGTTTATTGCCTTGTCATATCTAATAACCCATTGATGCAAATTATGAGTGAATGTATAATATGTAAGTAAATTTGAGAGAAGTAACATTAGTTATAAATCACCATCAGAAAAACATGGCAAATGCATGGGAAGAAAACCTTGTAATGTTATCCCATTGTTGTTTCAAAACAGTAATTTTAACAGAGATAATAACAAATATGTGAAGTGACATACTTATTTTTGGGGGCAGATAATGGAACTATCTGGATCTTTTAGATTGCCCTAATACATTCCATATTGAGTATAAGGAGAACCTTCTGACCCTAGTCAATAACCTCTCACACAGCCAAACCAGTTCCCTACGCTGTACTGATGAGACACAACAGGGTCGAACAGTTAGAATTCTGTTCCATCTGGAATAGATATACAGGCAGTCCCCCAGGTTACGTACAGGATAGGTTCTGTAGGTTTGTTCTTAAGTTGAATTTGTATGTAAGTCGGAAGTGTATATTTAATAATTACAGCTTTTCATAAAAATGTTGGGTTGTCATAAGAACCAGGATTACCAATAAAGCTTCATTGCAGACACCTGTGATAACTGTTATAGCTGTTAATTGTAGCCTAGGGTTAAAGTACAGAAAATGACCAACATCCAGAGGTTCGTTTGTAACTAGGGGTCGTCTGTAAGTCGGGTGTTCTTAAGGAGGGGACCGTCTGTACTGGTTTGGCTTAAACCCACATCATGTTATTAGACTTCTTGTAGGCTATGCTTGGTGTTAAGGGAACTTCCTTTCAAGGTAGCAAAAGAAGGCATTGTTTTCCATTTAGAACCTTGGAAAACATAATTGCATACTTCCCAGAATTCCCTAGTGCAGCATCCACTTTGAGTCTCCACTTTCCTTTAAGGTGGCTTTAATTGGCAAACTATCCACTTACCTTCTGACCATATTGAGTATAAGTCAGTCTGATCTGTAGGACCAAGCACCTCACACTATACAGGCAGTCCCCAGCTTATGTACAAAATAGGGTCCGGAGGTTCGTTCTTAAGTTGAATTTGTATGTAAGTCGAAACTGTATATTTTATAATTGTAGATCCAGACAAAAAAAAAAATTTGCCCCCAGTGTCAATTGGAGTTTGAACATTTATTTCTGTAATGGGACAAGGATTATCAATAAAGCTTCATTACAGACACTTTACAGCTGATTATTGCAGTCTGGGACTATAGTAAAGCATTCGGAAAGCTTCACCAGAGGTCAAATGGGTCTCTCTGTAACTATGGGTTGTCTGTAAGTCGGGTGTCTTTAAATAGGGGACCGCCTGTATTTATAATGTGGCGATTTTCTAGACAAGAGGAAGATGTAATTGATTCCATGACAGCATCCCTCACATTAAGTGGTCATAGTTCAGACAAAACGGATGACCTGGAACAAAAGGTCACCTCCAAACAGCAGAGAACACAACCTCTGTGCTAATACTAGGAAGTCACTTCTTCATAGAGTTTATATAAAGTGATAGAAATTAATAGATTAGTAGTTTTAGGCAGAATGAGAACTTTAGATTTGCATTCTCAGTACTAAAAATAGCTCTTTTTTTAAAGGTTTTGTTGAATATGATATGGAAGACACTCATTGCAGAGAGAAAGGGAAAGTGGAGTGGGGGTTCCATGGGCCCTACATAAATCGAGTAGCCTTGCATGCTCCATTCATGTAAAGCAGGGGTGCACAACCCATGGCCCACAGAGCCTCAGGTTGCGCCCTCCCCCGACCCCCCACAGGGCCGTGACAAGGGGTAGGCGATCTCTCCATAGTAATCAGTGGATGCACACATGGCTGTTTGCTGGAGCGGCGCGTTCTCCGTTGAGGATTCGGGTCTTCTGGCGATTCACTAAGGTCGTGCGCCCGATGTCCACCAGGTGTTGCTGCCGCACCGTGGTCCGCCGAGGTTTGCCGGATTCACCAACCTATTCCTGGTTCATGTAAGCGCGTGTCAAGCGACACATTTTTTTTTTTTAATACCGCGTTTTTCCGAATCCGTCTGGTTTTCCAACGGCCATGCCCCCCGATTTCCATCGCATGCATGCCGGTGCCGATGCGCCACAATCCGATCACGTGCGCAAAAAACCCGGGGTAATTCGCCGCAAAGCGGTAATTTTCAGGAAACCCGACGAAAAAGAGCGATTCGGACCCTTAGTAGATGTGCCCCATTGTCTGGCCCATGCTCTGATGTCCTTACTTAGAAAACGGCACCTGGGTCATAGAGAGGGCTCATCTCTATGACACAGGCGCCATCGCTTAAGGATTTTGGTGCCTGAAGCAGAAGATCCCGTGAGCAGGGAGAAGGTGTCTGCAGCTTGTGTAGGCAGGTGAGATTTTTAAATTTTATTTGGCTGTGCTGAACATATACACTGGGGCATGTGTGGGGGCTTCTTTATGCCGCTGGCATGTGTTGGGGCTTCTACTTACTGCTTATATATACTACTGGGGCATGTGTGGGGCTTCTATATACTGCTGGGGCATATGTGGGAGCTACTATATATAGCTGGACATGTGTAAGGGTTGCCTATATACTGCTGGGGCATGTCCTAAGACCTAGACCTGGAGAGGGATTCTGTGGGGGGGATGGAGGACGTGACCTGGGGGGCTTTCTTTCTGAGACCTGGGGGAGTTTACTGTGTGACAAGTTGGTAGCAGACATGGAGAGGGGCTAGCTGGCTGAGGAATGGAGAGAGCAGATTTATAGTAGTTATATTCTTGTACCTAGGGGGCAGTATTATAGTAGTTATATTCTTGTACATAGGGGGCAGTGTTATAGTAGTTATATTCTTGTACCTAGGGGGCAGTATTATAGTAGTTATATTCTTGTACATAGGGGGCAGTATTATAGTAGTTATATTCTTGTACATAGGGGGCAGTGTTATAGTAGTTATATTCTTGTACATAGGGGGCAGTATTATAGTAGTAATATCTTTGTACATATAGGAAGAACAATACTAGGGGGCCGCATATCAGTTTTTACCCCAGGCAGCAAAAAGGCAAGAATCAGCCCTGTGCAGTAGATAATGAGTAAGAATAACTGGCTGGTTCCAAGCACTGCACAGTACTGGCGTCTTTCAAAGCCCCTGCATGTAGCCAGTTATTCACAATTATTAACTGCTGCATGGGGTCAGACAATTTCCGCCATCATTATTATCATCTGAACTGTATCGTAGTCTCCTCTGGGGTATATGTTACTTATTGTACAAATGCAGTAGTAGTTTCTGAGAGGCATTTGCACTGTACTGTGGTTTTTGACACGTCTAGGGTTTAAGTTAATAGTGTGGCCCCCTGAAAGATAGAGGTATGACAATGTGGCCCTTGGACCAAAAAAGGTTGTGCACCTCAGATCTAAAGGGACTGATGGAGGTTGCAAAGATTTGCTTCTAGTTACTTGAATCAACTATTAGGGTTTTTGTTTACATCAGAAAGCTGGAGCAAGTTGTGTCCAATGTCTTCCTAGGTGCTTTCTAGAGATAATGGCCCTGAATGGTGCAGAGTGCTGCAGATTACAGATTAATGATGCACAGTCTTCAATAATGTGGCGTACCCTGCACTGCTCGGGAACTGTATAGCGCTTGGCACAATTGTCTTAAGCGTCGCTGTAATAAATGTGGTGCATGGCTTCGAATCAGCCATGGAACTCACCTTTAGGTACAGAATTTTGACAGTGAAGCCGTGAAACAATACTGGCGCAAACACTTCATATATACATGTACATGCAGTTTGCATGTTATAATCATTGCAAAATCAGACAGAAAACTGGTGCAGCCAATTTAATAAATATGGCCCAATATGTCACACATTTTGCTTCATGTCTATTTATGAGGATCCTATGGATGAAGCAGTATAATACAGGAAACACAGAAGTTCTGATGTCTACATCGCTCTCAATTTCTTCTGACGTCTACAGCTTGTATTACCTAGCTCCATTACTTTGACACACCATCTTCTCCTTCGTTCCAAGTCTGCAAACAGACTTTTGTTCTCATGATATTGGTGTGAAATCCTATCTTCATTAAATTACATTATATTATATATTTTCTTGTTTATTTATTTAGATTTACATTTTGGACGATTTATCAGTGCATTTTGCCATTTTGCAGGAGTGAATGATTTATTGAGGTCCCTTTCCCAGAGACTTGCACACTTGGGTGGGTAGTCTACCAAGCCCACTTACCATAATATGGAGTAGCCCAAGGAGATTGTGTGAGACGGTGCAGAGGGAGAGAGAAAGAGATCCTCAAAAGGAGAGCTAATTAGTAAACATTCCAATGGTCCTAATGAAGAAACATAGTTGCGAATTTGGAAGTATAAGAGCCACCTGGATGTTGGAACGCCCAGCAGGGTTGTCACCTCAGTTGGAGACCAAACTCATGATGATGTCTCTTAACCTAGGTAGTGGTGTAGAGCTGGTGTAAGGAGTCCTGAGAGAGATTTGTGTTAGGGGGTTGTTTAAGCCATCAAAATGCTACTAATGCTTGTGTGGGATTATGTTCCATTTCCATATCCTCAATGAATATTGAATGACTACTATATTGTTAATATGAATGTAATATATCCATAATTGGATACTTTGCTATAGAAGAAAAAAATTTATGCTAATTACTTTGTTAGCAACTTATAGCACAATATTCCTCTAGTATTAACTAAAGACGTAAAACATTTGGAGGAATTCCACCTTCGGACATACAAATTACAATAAGTTCACAATCTGCATGAGCTGGAGGTTATGATGAGGCCTGTACTTTACCTTATCATTGTGATTTATGATCTATACCGAAGGTTATGGAGATAATCTATATATACTTCTGTAGATATCATTGCAATATATCAGTAATATACAAAATTATAAAATTATAAATATACTTACAGGCTGCATGATAAATTGTACTTGGCAATATCTTAAAGTGTATTTATAAGGTTACTTGACAAAAAATTTTTTAAGACAACTGGAGAGAGGCTTTGACAACAATTCCAGTGATACCTATATCATGCTTCTGGCTTCTTCCTATCCTAAGATATGGGGCTAATAAATATATGAGACTATCTGTAAAATCCCCTTAGCTTTTCCTGAAGTGGGCAGGACTTCCAGAGCACTGGGGCATTTGTGATATCAGCTGAGGGCAGTGAGGCCAGAGCACTGGGGCATTCACGTGAATGTGCACAAATAGCCCAGAATCAGTGTTAAAAATGGTCATACAGTACTCTACTACACCACAAATGAAAAGATGTATTAAAACATGTCCAACAACACCATAAAACACCTACATAGGAGTAAAAAGATGAAAAAAAGTGGATCCTTTTGCCATGAAGCTGCACCCTATCTACAGACCACCCCTTTCCTGTGTGATGGGGAGACTGAGCTCTGTCTTTAATTGTGCATTCAAACTCTCATACACATTTCTGTTACATTCAAACTTTCAAACACACCCAGCTCTGCTACATACCATTCATTGTGCAATGTACAAAGACTTCCTCCTTGTAATTGGATGAGATGAAGCATGTGATCAGTCACATGCTTGTGACATCACTCACAGTCCTGGATATTTTTTTATGATGCCAGTAATTATCAAGATTAATATCTTCCTGCAACTAGAAGGAACAGTTCAGGAGCGTGTACCTCTGCTAGTGCCCTTCCTAACAAGATCTACCCACCCTCTACTCCTCTCCATCTAGAGATACGGATTTCAGTGGCAACAAAGTTAAACAAAGCCAGGGAGAGCAGCAAGGGGGACAAGGTAATACCACCGCTAGCAGGCAAACAACTGCAGATAGTTAAAGGACATCTACCACCAGGATGAAGGATTGTAAAGCAAGCACACTGACATACTGGTGTGCTTCCCCTCTGGCAGGATCAGATCTTCTTTTAGCTTCTTATGCCCTCGTTTTTAAGAAAAAACGTCTTTAAAAATTTATACAAATTAACCAGAGGGACACCAGGCTCCGTTAACACCAATGGAGCCCTGAGCTCCTCAGGCTGATTTGCATAATTTTAAAAAGCCTGGAAACATAAAAACAAAACAGGGCATTAGCCGGAAGTGGATAAACTGCTATTTTCCCTCAACAGTAACCACTAAACCCACAGCGGGTCACTGGTGATGGTGGTTAGTGAAGTTTCCAAGATTACAGTTCGTCAGTGAAAGGTCATCAGTGATTGGCTGCAACACTGACCTGCCCCAAATAGCGTATCATATGACAACTCCCAAAATCAGTAGCAAGAGCAGGTATTGGAACGGCGAGGGCAGGTAAATGTGAACACAAAGCTGTATTATAGGAGATTTCTGTTAAAGCTGGACAACTCCTTTAAGACTCCAAGTTTGTTTTTCTGATCTATAAAATATACAACCTAATTTCCAGATAACTTGGACTAGTCCAAAACTTAAATTATAGAAACACATTTTCTATACACTCAGCAAATTTGAATATAACACATTCTTTTAGTAAGATGGAAATAATGATGTTATTTGTCAGACATGAAGAAGGTCATCTATTTCCAAATATTTACTAAAACAAATGTCTTAACATTAGCCTTGGCTAAACATCCCGACTGCTTTAAGTCTTTTTCAAGAATCCTATTACCTGTTCTATGCTTGGAAGAAAACAGGACAAAAGCAAAGTTCCTTTCCATTTCACTCATAAATCTAGCCACTCTTAATAACTTGATGTCATCCTGTCATCGTCCTCCCGAGCCCCAGCTGGGAGAGATATCTAATCAGCTTTTCATTCGCCATAAATCTCGGGTTCTTGCAATATACTCTATCTGACCCTCCTTTTATCATTATCTTTATTTGTGTTTTTGAAAATGCACTTGGGACTAAAGCAGGTATGTCAATTATCTGTCATCTTATGGATATGAACACACTCCTGTTGATTTGTATTACATGTTTTCCTCTAAGTGAGCTTGAGCTAATATATGCTGAGTATGGTAGTGGAAACCTAACACCCAACAGTATCCACAGAGGAAATATATTGTCTGTATATTTATCATAAAGTAACATGGGCTACATTTATGTTATACAAGAAGAACAGGAAACATAGAAGTGCTAGATGATTATATGAGACAAAAAATGTATGTAAACATTCCCTTGCTAATGTCATATAATCATCTACACCAGGGTTCTGTTTTCTATAAAAATGGCTGCCAATGGAGAGTCATATGACCTGTCCCATTAATCAGAGCACTGTGCATGAAGAGTAAGAAGGGTAGATATGTAGTTCCATGCAAGCATTTTTGTAAGAAAGACTTTTATTGATTCCTCTGTTCCAGTCATGGAGGCGGGAAGCTGCAATACACAGTCATGGAGGCAGGTATCTGCAGTACACAGTCATGGAGGTGAGGAGCGGCAATACACAGTCATGGAGGCCGGGAGCAGCAGTACACAGTCATGGAGGCAAGGAGCAGCAGTACACAGTCATGGAGGCGGAGAGCTGCAATATACAGTCATGGAGGCGGGAAGCTGCAGTATACAGTCAAGCTTTCCCACTCCCCCTAAATGTAACATTTATGGGACATTATCTTCACACAGGTAAAAAAATATTAAATAACATGCAATTGACAAAATGTACAGTGGGTACAGAAAGTATTCAGACACCTTTACATTTTTCACTCTTTCTTCCATTGCAACCAGTTGGTAAGATCAAAAAGTTCTTTTTCTTTAGTCATTAATGTAAACTTTGCACCCCATCTGGACAGAAAATAACAGAGATGTAGATATTTTTGCAAATTTTTTAAACAAGAAAAACTGAAATATCACATGGTATTAAGTATTCAGAACTTTATTTAACTCAAATGCTGGCCATTTACGTTTTGATTGTCCTTGAGATGGTTCTACTCCTTCAATGGAGTCCAGCTCTGTTTGTTAAACTGATTGGACTTGATTAGGAAACACACCTGTCTATATAAGACCTCACAGTGCATGTCAGAGCACATAAAAATCATGAGGTCTAAGGAACTGCCCGTGGAGCTCAGAGACAGAATTGTGGCAAGGCACAGATCTGGCCATGGTTACAAAAGAAATTCTGCAGCATTCAAGGTTCCTAAGAGCACAGCGGTCTCGTAATACTTAAATGGAAGAAGTCTGGGACAACCGCATCTCTTCCCCAACCTGGCCATCCAGCCAAACTACAAAATCGTGGGAGAAGAGCCTTGGTGAGAGAGGTAAAGAGGAATCCTAAGACCACTATGGCTGAGGTCCAGAAATGCAGTAGGGAGATGGGAAAAAGTTTCACAAAGGCAACTATCACTGCATTCCTCCACCATTCAGAGCTTTATAGTACAGTGCGCCAACGGAAACCTCTCATCAGTGCAAGACCTATGAAAGCCGCATACAGTTTCAATAAAACATATGAACTCCCAGGCTATGAGGAATTAGAATCTCTGGTGATGAGACGAAGACTGAACTTTATGGTGTTCCTTCTGGGCAGTATGTGTGGAGAAAACCAGGCACTGCTCATCACCTGCCAAATACAATCCCAAACAGAGAAAATGAATTTCAGCTGTAGGAACAGGACGACTGGTTGCAATTGAAGCAAAGATTAATGCAGCCATGTACAGAGATATCCTGGATGAAAACCTCTTCCAGCGTGCCCTTATAATCCGGCACCTCCCTTCACTCACTGCCGAATCTTCAAGTCATTCCCTGAAGTGAAAGCCCTCCTGTGTTTCCTAGTGTTCCAGCATTCCCAGGTTTCCTCCGTATGTCTATTCTCCAGTGTTCCTCCGAGTTCCCATGTTCCTGTAGCGTTCCCGTGTTCCTGTGGTGTTCCTGTGGCTTTCCCATGTACCTGTGGTGTTCCCGTGTTCCTCTGGTCTTCCCGTGTTCCTGTAGCAGTCCTGTGTTCCTGTGAAGGTCCTGTATCCCGGTGGCCATCCTGAGGTCCTGCCATCCTGAGGTCCTGCCATCCAGAGGTCCTGCCTACCCAAGGTCCTGCCCACCCGAGGTCCTGCCCACCCGAGGTCCTGCCCACCCGAGGTCCTGTCTACCCGTCCCATCCCTCTGTCCGATTTTCTACTTCCCTGCGGTGGTCCAGGAAGTTCACAGACTCTAGCCCCAAGAGACTCTCCCTGCTCCAATCTCCGGTGTGCCAAGAGCCTCTCCAAGAGTCGCTCCAGCCTGCGGCGTCCCAGATGCCAACCCAGCCTCTGCAGCTTCCCAGCACTGCTCCAGCCTCCCAGTGGCAAATCCAGCTTCCGCAGCTTTCCACTGCTGCTCCGGCCTTCGAAGGGCCACTCCAGCTTCTGGCTTCCCAAGGGCCACTCCAGCCTCCGGCCAAAAGACGTTCCAGATGACCTCAAGATGTCCTCAGCTTGTTCCATGCCAGTAAAAACCTAACCACCTGGATAGAGGGAAAGAAACTACTCTGTAAACATGATGTAAACAATTATCCTTTATTCAATTCTATAGATAAAATACCAATAAAAAGCCTCACAGGAAAGATACAAAGTTAAAGTGCACAGGAAACTAGTCCACAGGGAACAAATCATTTGGTAAGCAGAAAAATAGCAGCATAAATGTACTGTAGAGCATATGTGTAAACATCGACTTGCATATGTAAACAAGGGGTAGGTCTTTCTCCTACCCCTTGAGAAAGACCAGCGAGTTGAAGCGCGCGTTGGGGCCAGTAACGCCAGGTAACATGTTCCACAGGGTCATCCTCTTGCATTTGAACAATTACCAATTGCTGTAATACTGTTGTACTTGGTTACCTGACCATTTTTGTTTACGCTTGTTTACATATGCAAGTCGATGTTTACACATATGCTCTACAGTACATTTATGCTGCTATTTTTCTGCTTACCAAATGATTTGTTCCCTGTGGACTCATTTCCTGTGCGCTTTTACTTTGTATCTCTCCTGTGAGGCTTTTTATTGGTATTTTATCTATGGAATTGAATAAAGGTTATTTGTTTACATCATGTTTACAGAGTAGTTTCTTTCCCTCTAACCAGGTGGTTAGGTTTTTAATTGCATATTTGCAAGGGCAAATATGCCAGGCCAGGTCCACGCACCTCGTCGGGGTTTGTCTTATTTCTGTGTCCGGTTTCCTGCTTTCCTAACTTGGCTGCCACCGCGGGCCAGTCGCACCCTGCTTTCCTAACTTGGCTGCCACCGCCGGGCCTAGTCGCACCCATGGAACGCAGGAAACCGGACACAGAAATAAGATAATAAGCCGTAGTCGACTACGGCACGTTTCACTATTGTCTTAGTCTTTTTGTATGTGGCTTTGTTCCATGCCAGGTCCACGCACCTCGTCGGGGTTTGTTTTATTTCTGTGTCCGGTTTCCTGCTTTCCTAACTTGGCTGCCACCGCGGGCCTAGTCGCACCCATGGAACGACCTGGTGGCTTCCTGTTTTGCGGCAGGGTCTGGCGAATACCAGGGGCCACTTAGACTCTGGTCCCGGGTTGCAGCTAGTACCATCATCCCTGGCGGTGGTCCAGGGAGTCCACAGACTGTAGCCCCAAGAGACTCTCCCTCACCCCCGTGTGTAACAACCACTCTGCTCACCTTTAGCTACCCCTGAACTGTAGCCAATACAAAAATAATAAAAGTCTGCCTTTTTGCTGGGCACTTCTGCTGGTAGCTTCTGTAGAAAGAAGCAGGTGGCGCAATGATGTCATCACAGCTGCCCATTTCATAGATGATCACCCAAACTGAAGTATGATAATTTGCTATTTGTGAAGAAAACTGCTTTCTATGGCAGTGGTTTGTCTCTACACACAGAAAGAGATTAGGAAAGTGAAATATAACTCTTTCATCATCATTTCCCTGTTGGGGGATGTTGTTAGAAAGGTGGGAAGCCCCAATATTGACATAGAGCATAAAGGACCAACATTATCATCCATGGCTTCAATGTGATGATCTTCTGTTTTCTGGGAAATAATTTAGTTACATCCTGCACAGCCTGCAGGCTGCTTAAGCCAGGGGGGCTAAGGAGTAAGAGCCGCGGCCCCTCCTGCTCGCCACTTCTGAAGTCCGGCATCACGTGGCCAGATAACTTGGCTGGCCACTGAGGGTGCGGTTGCCCAGGATATTTATTACTGGGCACGGAGCTAGCCCAGCCTTTTTGGACAGCTGCACTCTCTAGAGATATCCTGAAACTGCAAGTATGGCGGACCCTTCTTTAATGGCTTTGTTGTAGGAGAAGCTGAGGAGAGAGGACTCCGGCTGGCTGACCCTCTTGTTGGCCAGGCCGCATTCCACTCCTCCCGTGTTGGCTCCTCCTCTGCCCGTCCCCCAGCTGCCCAACCTGCACGGTCATGCACCTTGCAGGCTTAGTCCCTCCCCCATTAAGACACAGAGCCGAAGCGCGGGCCTCCGTCTCGGAACCCTGCCTTGGCTCCAGTGATGGCAGAGTGCGCATTGTGCTCTGCTAAGCCGAAGGTCCATGTGTCGGCTGCAGCTAGCAAGTCAACAATGGCTGGAGCAACAATGGCCCCACACAGGGAGGAGATGCAGGACGCTATTGCTCCTAAAGGTATCTCCTCGCTCGGACAACCTGGCTGAGCCTGTCAGCACAGTGCAGGTTACAGCTTCAGATCCTGCTGGCCCCCCTCCCAAACAACCTGGCCATTTGGCAAGGTGGTTTAGGTTGGGTGCCAGCTCTAGTACTGTCATCACAATACTCACACTGCCCACATACACATCCCCCCATGTCACAAGCTAGTGCGGTGGCTGAGCAGCTGCCGCATGCACCAAGCACCTCACATGCCCCCTTACATACATTCACTCCACTACTTCCCCCCTTTCATGTCCCGCCAGGGTGGGCAACACAGATGACAGTGATAAACCCACGGACTGCCAGCACGCAATTTCGGCTGCCGGCAGTTCACAGGGCCGCCACGACACAGGCCATAGCTGATCCAGGCTGACCTGCAGCTGAACAGATTTTCCGCAGCACGGGCACCGATTCAGGGTTGGGTCTCATACGAGTAGTCCTAGGGGACAGTGTAGACACCGATCTCGCTGTGTCCAATCCTTTTCCTGCTCCATTTGTGCAGGCTGGAAGTGGTCCCGGTCTTGCGGCAGAGACAGCAGATGTTATGGTAGATCATCCAGATCCAGATCTTCGTCCTCATCCAGAAGTGATTGCACCCGCTCCCAAGAGAGGCGGTCTTGGCAGGACATTTCTTCTCCTTACGGGGTGGACGTGCCTCCAACGTTTCCACCCTCAGTGTTGCCCAGCACACCAATGGTGCCTCCTCCTCCAGTTTCATTGCCCCAGGTCGTTTCTTCGGCTGGTGAGTTATCCTGTAAGAATGAATGGCAAATTGGCGATTTTAGCCAAAATGGAGGCTGGTGCTTCCGGTCCATTCCCAGGGGTGACATCGTTGCTGCCTGAGCAGGCTTCAGGGCCAGCTGGGATGCTGTTTAAAGATTCTTATTTTTGTGGTGTGGCTCCTTTAGTCATGCATGTTGAAGCTGACCTTAGGGAAAAAAATTGTAGAGTTTGAATATGTTGATATTTGGTGGCTGTATCTCCTGTTCAATTGACGGTGGATAAGGTGAAGCATTTTGAGAAGGGTGAGGATAAAAAGTCGAAGGTCACTAGGACATTCGGAAACTGGGTCCCGCCCTTTGCGGTTATGGTGAGTATTATACCACAGCAGAAGCCTGACTGTGCACTGGATCTGTTTGTCTATTTGGATATCATAAATACTGAGCAGAAACTCCACGGAGGCGATATGCTGAGGATTTTAGATGCCTATTAGCTGTGGCTAGACAGCTACCATCTGAGGCAGGAGTCAAAAGTGCTGCTTTAGGGTTTCACCTTTTGGTTTTGTTATTCCTTTTGTGCCACTTTCCGGATTAATGTTAGCAGACAATCTTAAATTGGTGAGGGATAACCAGGTTTTGGTTGTGGAAAAATTGTTTAAAGAGGTTGAGTTGGGTAGAATGGCGGGCCCCTTTGCTGTCCCATCATTTGAGAATCAGCAGGTCTCTCCGCTGGGTTTAGTCCCAAAGAAAGAGTTGGGTATGTTTAGGCTGATACACCATCTTTCATACCCATCAGGTGATTCTGTTAACGAAGGTATTCCCCCGGAGGAAGTGGCCATTTCGTATACTTCCTTTGACAAAGCGGTGCTTTTGGTGAATAAAGGCAGTCCTGGGACTCTTAAGGCCAAGTCAGACAATGGGGATTATTTACTAAGGGTCCGAATTGCACACTTTCGTCGGGTTTCCTGACGTTTTCCGATTTGCCCTGGGATTTTGGCGCACGCGATCGGATTGTGGCGCATCGGCGCCAGCTTTCACGTGACAGAAATCAGGGGACAGACAACCCAACGGATTTGGAAAAACCACGGAATTTAAAAAATAATTTGTGTCGCAAGATCACGCACTTACATGCACTGAGGAAAAGAAGGTGAACTCACAGCAGCAGCGACACCTGCTGGACATCGAACACATGGACTTTAGTGAATCCCTGTAGAGGCGGAAACCTCGTCCAAGAACTCGCCGCTGAATCGTGACTGGAACGGGTAATTAAATGAGCCCCATTGAGTCAGCTTTCCGCCTCCTCCCGGTGCATCCGTCTTGCTTTCATCTGTAGGGCTGCAAACTTAACGATTCTTTCTTTGTTGACATGTGCCTACCAATAGGATGCTCTATTTCTTGCAAATTGTTTGAGATGTTCAGCAGCTTTTTGGAATGGGTTATTCGTCTCGAGTCTGGTTCGAATTGGGTCATTCATTATTTTGATTATTTCTTGTTTGTGGGTTTGAGGGATTTTCCAGATTGCTTAAGGCTGCTGAACCTGTTTTGTTACATTGCAGAGTATTTTGGCATTCCTTTGTCAGCTGAGAAGACTGAAGGCCCCTCACAACAGATATATTGGGTATATATTTTGGGTATATTGATTGACTCAAAGAATATGACCCTCAGCCTCCATAAATTGGAACGTTTGCGGGGTGACATTGATTTTTGTCTCCTATCTGACAAAGTGCCTTTACAGCGTTTGCAGTCATTACTGGGCCAATTAGCTATTGCCTGCACAATTTTTCCTATGGGTAGGGTATTTTCCAGGAGGCTGTCATTGACTACTGCCGATACATTCAAGCCTTATCATCATATATGGACAGTACTGAAAGATGACTTGAGGGTTTGGAGGCCTTTTTTGACTGACCAAAGCGGTGTGTCGGCACTCCTTGAAGCCGAGATTGACAATGCCGACTTACTATATACGGATGCAGCAGGGTCAGTGGGTTACGGCACTATTTTTGGCAAAAATGGTATGAAGAACGGTGGCTCTCGCAGTCGTTGGAAAGTGGATTTACAAAGAACTTGTCGCTGCTTTAACTTTTTCCAGTCGTAGTGGCTGTGGAGCTTTTGGGTAAGGAGAGAGAGAATAAAAGGATTTGTTTTTGGTCGGACAATGAGAGTGCAGCTCAGAACTTGAACAACCTCACGTCAAGTTCTTTGCAGGTTTTAGCGCTGCAGAGACATCTGGTTCTACGCTGCTTGCAACTGAATATAGTCTTCAGGGCTAGGCATGTTCCTAGCAAGGTTAATGTGGTTGCTGATGTGTTATCTCATTTTCAGCTCCAGCAGTTCAGGGATACCCCCTGGCAGACCCTCAGCGCTCAGAGGGCTTGTCTATTACGCTGTCAAGAAGAGCTTAGCCGGGGTTTCCTTCGTCCTTAAGTTGTGGGGCATTCAGGACATGACCAACGACTTCCAGGACCATTTGCTGTTGCATGGGTGGGGTAAGGAACCAGTTCCCAATGCATAAATGCTGCAATAATGCAAATGAAACAGGTCTAAGGGAAACCCCACACATCTGTTATATTATGTATATTGTTAGGAATAAACCTGTGGCCGAACCCCACCATTTTCTCCCAAACAATGTCTTGTGTTGGTTTTTTGGTACAGGTGTATTGCAAGTTTTTTGGGTTAATCATTAGTACGGCCTGTCTAAATAATTCTTTTGGCATAATTCTTAGGTCTAAACAGGATACTGAAAGTACACAAGCTTTTGAGGTCAATATAGTGACGGGTATGCATACATGCAGAGTAGTAAAACTTATTCCAGGTGGACTATGAGGTCACTTGTCTCACGTGTCACACACCTGGAGGTATGGCACTTCTCCAGATCTCTCCCCACCATACACTGACATTAAGTGTAAAGCCTGTAAAAAACAACATATCCCTTTCAGAAAAACCTTGTGTCATCACGTTCTATATGCTTACTACTCGTAGTATAGTTCTCAAGAGGGGGACTTTCACCTACTGACAAAAGCCCCAGTTATTAGGAATCTGAAGGGAGTAAATTTCCAAAATGAAAGGTAAACATTGATTTTACAGAAAAGAAGAATTGCCAAGACTAAAAGAAATCTTGTTAAACATCATTAGGAGCTTTTATTTTATTTGCTATGATAAGGTTTATTGCTTTGAAGCAATGCCCAAACCAAGCTAACCTTTTCACCTTTACTATGCAGCAACCATAATGTTAAGAACAATTCCGTACACATTTTACACCCTACATACACTTTTTCCATATGCCTTGTTCTTAAGGACAACACAAAATTTATAATACAATACTATTAATAGAAAACCTGTCAACACAAGTACTTGTGAATCTCATAATTTGGGGCACACTTTATGCTCACTCTTGATAAGCATGACTGTGGTAATGATAGCAAACATTGATGTGTGAACCATATAATTGAGCAATATACCCTATAATGCAGTCATATGGTCTTTGGCTCATCGGACCTTTTGTTTGGATTTCCTCTGTAAAATATACACCAATTATTTTATGATAATACAACTATGTGTTGTCTTGTGTAATAAATAAAGGTTGATATTTATTGCTTTTACAAAAGAACGTTGTAACTCTGTTTTTTGTGGTAGCATACAGTGTAAAAGTAGTTACATACACAAAGACATAAATAACTGTGTGTGAGTGGAGTAAACACTCCAAAGAGTCCCGCTAGAATTCACTCTAATAGACAGCACAGAGCTAAGAAGAAGATGGAGTATGAGAAGAAGAGGAAGGCTTGGCATGATACACACAGGGTTTCAATTAGAAGTATTAAAAACTTTAATATTTGTGAGTATGAAGACTTTTATCATTTGAAAAAAGAAGGGTTTGTGCTTCATGTCCACTATTCATTTAGAAAAGATGACTGAACTCTTGACATTCCAAGTTTGGTTTGCCATGTAGTATA
Organism: Engystomops pustulosus; assembly: GCF_040894005.1. Taxonomy (NCBI): domain Eukaryota; kingdom Metazoa; phylum Chordata; class Amphibia; order Anura; family Leptodactylidae; genus Engystomops; species Engystomops pustulosus. Next base: position 53,628,426 of record NC_092420.1, on the reverse strand, counting down.
TACACATAAAGGAATAGATTGCTCAGCACAATCGGGGCCAGGACAAGACATTTTGGTGCTCTAGACAGGCAAGCAAAATTGTACCCTCCACCAAAATTCAGAGCATGCGGCAGGTCTGATCCTGAGGAAAAAAATAAAATGGTGCCCTTCTCCCATTAAAAATCATAAGAAAGAAATCTGAATAGAAATACCTTCCCATGCGATTTTACTGCCGTAATAATAATCCCTGAATTTTCATCAATTGATTCATCATAACTGATGCTTACTTTCTTTAGTGCTGTCTGTAAACTCTCTGTGAATCTTTGTTTACATGTCTCTGCACTAATAAATAGGATGGACCTTCAGCAGGAGACGATGACTCATCCTGCTCCCCCCTCCCTGTGTCTGAGTGAGATGGACTGAGAGAAAAAAAGACACAGTGGAGCTCGTCATGGACGGATTATCTTCTTGTCAGTAGAAAGAAGTATTTAGAAGGGATAAAAATGGTTCATAAGCCTTAACAGTCCAAAGGGATCCTGCTTTGGTGCTCATGTGTTGGTACATTAGTTTTTTTTTAGTCCCTGTCCCAATGGGGCTCACAATCTAATCAACCTACCAGTATGTTTTGAGTGTGGGAGGAAACCAGAGGACCCGGAGGAAACCCACGCAAATATGGAGAGAACATACAAACTCTTTGCAGATGTTGACCTGGATGGGACTTGAACCTAGGATCCCAGCGCTACAAGACTGCAGTGCTAAAATAAAGTTATTTTATATAGTTCATGGACAAGAGCATCTTTACAGATACATCCATGTATATTTATTTATCTATGACTATATTGTGTAACTATGACACAGTAACAGTCTATAATAGTTACTACACTTAGCTAATACATTGTGCTGTCCATTCAGTGCTGCAGACCTCGTTTTACTACTTCTTCTTGCGGTACCTTTTACTTTTTTACATATTAGCACCTGGTGCATTTCTGATGTTATCAGTAGCTGTTAGCTGTTCCACCTGAAATAGAGTAAGTCTCCCAGCTGCGGGGAATGGCTTTCCTTCACACTGGTCAATACCTTATTGGCCCAGCTGTGTTCTTTAATGTCATGGAACTTTGGCAATACACAGTTTACAGCAAGGTCATGAGTCTAATGTAGTCATAGGATAAACAATAAAAGGTGTAGACGTATCAAAGTTGCATGATGCATAGCAATAGTATATGAGGATGTACGTAGTAATACAGTAAAGAAAACTCTAAACTCAACAATGAAGTAACAAATGTTTCTCTGCACATACATAAGGCTTCTTATTATCCCTGGCTTTTTCTAACTAAAAGGTTTATACCATATGGGAAAAATATGGAGAAATTATATACTAATGGAACAGGATTCAATTAGGATTAGCAAAATTATTTATATTTACCAAATGCCAGAATTATGAGAATTTTTAAGGCATTTTTATAACTTTCTGCAAAGTCAAAAGTTTACATACACTAAGGTTACAATGACATTAAACAATTTGGGACAGCTCATATGCCCAATTGTGGTAAAACATGTTGGGGAAGGCTATAAGTGAATCTGCATACTCAGCATCAATAGAATCTCTATGATCTAGAGCAGTGATGGCGAACCTTTTAGAGACAGAGTGCCCAAACTACAACCAAGACCCGCTTATTTATCGCAAAGTGCCAAAACAGAAATTTAATTTGTGATTTATGCTCCCTCCTTTGTCACAGTTTTCATTGATACCAGCACCCTGAGTACACCAATAAAGCAGAAAATAGTCCCAGGTAGAGCTGTCACTTTAAAATAGCTCTGTGCACAGAAAGTCCTGAGCTGTCTGGGACTGTAGGAAGATACCTGGAGTCATCTCTAGTGATGGCCTGAGTGCCCACAGAAAGGGCTCCGAGTGCCACCTCTGGCACCAGTGCCATAGGTTAGCCATCACTGATCTAGAGGATAAGAGTCGAGTTAGCTGTCCTGTTACTCGACCACTCTAGCACCCAAGGGTGCTAGAAAAAAAAGTTTGGCACCCCAGATCAATTGTACCAGTGTCGCTTTAAGACCCTAGTACAAATGAATCCTCTGGTTTCCTCTTACATTCCAAAACATAATGGTAGGTTAATTAGATTGTGACAGGTTGGGGACAGGGACCGATTTGGCAAGCTCTGTGCAGCCTGCATAATCTGTGTGCACTATATAAAATAAAGGAATTATTATTATTTATTTATTAATTATTAAATGATCACCTTCCAGCTCCTCGTTTTCTGCCCCTATGCTGAGCTCATCGGGATCGAAGTATAGAGACAGAATTCAAAACTCAACACGCTCTACGTGATGGCTCTGAAGCTGGCACACATGATGATGTCATGTGACAGCACCTATCCTGCTGTTAGCTTCAAAAAAGTAATAAAAATGCCTCAAAAATTGTCTCTGTCATTTTTCTGCCATTTGGAATATATGAATAATAAAAAAAATAATAATAATAATAATCTTAAGAGATCTAAAATGGGTAAGATTTATTCTGATTTCATGTCAGTTAGTGAGAAAAACATGCAGATGTGCCTCTTTATATAGTCTATGTAAACTTATGGTTTCAACTGTATCAGCATAGAAGATGCCAAATCGTGATCGGTAAGGGCTCCACTGTGGAGACCATCCTCAAAATCACTATTCTGAGTTCTAATGAATTCCAACCTACCGGTTGATGAATGTTTTTCTTCAGTTAACTCTTTTAAGATCTGTGAGAAAATAATTTTCATAGATTGCTAGACCTATTTTTTTGCACAGCCTGTACAATTTTCCAGTATTTCTTTGTGGGAATGTTCCATCTGGTAAGATAATGTCTGACAAATCTCTTCTAGAGTGAAGTAAATATAACTTTGTCTTTATGCCACTAATAATTAAACAGAATGCTAACCTATCGGTCCGTTTTTCAGATCTCCCAGTTGCTGAATTGTGTTTAAACACAACCCTAGAGATAATGGGGTGATAACCTTATTAGCCCTTTCAGACCAAAAACTGTAAAGATCACTTATGTATCATCATGGTATATAAGCCTTTTAAGAAACACAGATACAAGTAACCTATAAATGAAAAACTACAGAGAAAAAGTTTACCCGGGGAACCTGATGGCACATGATATAGGAACGATTGTTGGTGGGAACTCTCCCTTAAGTGAACAGAATTAATGACATGGTTTTAGTTATGGCGAAATGGAGAAGTTATAAAAACATTTACTTGGCCATAATCTCTATTGAAGAATGTAATAGTCACTAAAGAAAAATGATAGACTTATACAATTCTCCATGGTTTTGAGGAATCTTTGTCTGTAATCAGTCTTCCAACCATTTAGTTCCTTATTACACAGAAAGGACTATAGTTGATAAAATAATTTTTTTTCATTTTTTAAAAAGGAAATGTGCCAGATGGGTCCTTTCATTAAAGGAAACCTACCACTTCCAAATAGTACTTGTAAGCTTCAAATACTGTGCACCAGCATGGTATTTGAAGCTTAGAAGTCCAATTTGGAAGTGGTAGGTTTCCTTTAAATCCCATTCCTGGTGCCAGGTTCGCTTTAAAAAGAATTTAAAAACAACATAAGACACTGTCACATCACTGCAGACTTTTATTTCTATAGATACTGACTCCCTCCTTTCATCTATATTTTACAATCTGATGAAATGCCAAATGTATATTTTAGTGATACACATTATACACTAGGGCTTTAGCAAGGTAAGTCACTGGCTTACTCATAAGGTCAATCAAATTATACTTACCATGATAGAGTTTCCTGTTCGCCAAAAGGAGTTGAAGGTCATGTGGTCCAATTATATTCTTATACCTATCTTGTAATAATAATAATAATAATAATTCCTTTATTTATATAGTGCACACCCAGCGCAGCATAGAACTTGTCAAATTTGTCCCTGTCCCCAATGGGGCTCACAATCAACCTACCAGTATGTTTTGGAGCATGGGAGGAAACCCACGCAAACATGGAGAGATCATACAAACTCTTTTCAGATGTTGACCCTGGGACTTGAAACCAGGTCTCCGGTGCTGCAAGGCTGTAATGCTAACCACTAAGCCACCGTGCCACCCCAAAGTTTCCTATACTTTTAGACAACGCCTTAAAATATGTATTCCTTCATATAAAGAAAACTCTACAATTCTCTAAAGTTTGTCCAAAAGACATGGACAATATATGTATGAACTCTATATAAATATATAAAAGAATTTCTAATAATGGTGTTGACTCATTTTTAAATGTACACACACACAAACACACACACATATATATATATATATTATATATATATATATATATATATATATATATATATATATATATATATATATATATATATATATAGAACAATGGGATTATAGCACAAACACAACTTGTGGTTTAGTGTTTCTCTTTTTTTCTCCCTGGACAGAGGGACAGATAAGACATCTTTTATTTCAGTCATTACCTATTGGCTCCTTGGTAGAAGAACATCAAAGAGTAAACATGCAGAACAAGAAAGGGTCCCTTGGGTGCATTTGGCACTCTCGGGTTGCAGGACACTGTGTGGTCCCACCAGGAGTGGGGTTTCCAATCATCTTTCTTTTATACCGCGTCCCTTGAATAAGACTAAAGACAATTCAATAGATCTTTCATCACTCCTTCAGAGACACTCCAGCCTAATAATCACACCACCATTCTTCCACTCCTTTCAGCTAGAAAACTTTCCCATATACCAGTACACAGTGCTCTCATTAAGAGCCCTTTAGAAAGAGGTTTTGTACAACTCTTCCTGCGTTGAAATAATTCTACAATATATTATTAGGGTATCGCCAACAAAAATATTAAAGTGGTCAAAACAGTAGCAAATATCTCATAATAAACTACAAGGCCCAAATGGAGCCAATGTATAGTTTCTGAAGGATTATAAATTGAAAATGAAAACAACTGTAGAAAAGCGAGGCATGTGGTGGACAAGGCAGTCCCTAGATGCCATTACCAGCCAAAAATGTATACACAATGTGGCAACAACTTAGATTGTTCATCTGTGCTTATATACTTGGCGTCATGGGAATTCTGCCCCACATTTTTTCAGGACTGAAAGGTGAATCTTAATGTGTCTGGTCAGGCAGTATCTGTCACATCTGTCATCCTTCATTGTATGAGCCATACTTTGTAGAAAACAAATGAAATTGTTCCTTAAAAACTGTAGAAGAGAAAAAAATAATATAGAAGAAGGGATGGTGACTAGAGATGAGCGAACATGCTCGTCCGAGCTTGATGCTCGGTCGAGCATTAGGGTACTCGAAACTGCTCGTTACTCGGACGAATACTTCGCCCGCTCGAGAAAATGGCAGCTCCCGCCGTTTTGCTTTTTGGCGGCCAGAAACAGAGCCAATCACAAGCCAGGAGACTCTGCACTCCACCCAGCATGACGTGGTACCCTTACACGTCGATAGCAGTGGTTGGCTGGCCAGATCAGGTGACCCTGGGATAGACTAGCCGCTGGCCGCGCTGCTCGGATCATTCTGTCTCTGGATGCCGCTAGGGAGAGAGCTGCTGCTGGTCAGGGAAAGCGTTAGGGTGTTCTATTAGCTTACTGTTAGGCAGGAGTGATTCTCAAAGAACCCAACAGCCCTTCTTAGGGCTACAATAACGTTCTACTTTTTTTATTTTAATTTGCATCTTTTACCATTTTGTGAGGAATTAGCAGGGGGACTTGCTACCGTTGTGTTTAGCTCTTAGTGGCGCACATATCCATAGCAAAGGCCGAAGTGGCAAAATTCAGTAGGGGTTGGATTTCTATTAGGCAATAACTCAGTGTCATCTCATCTGGCATAGTAGTGTGCTTCCTTTGATACTTGGCTAGAAAATAGCCATAGGAGAATACAAACAGCTTCTTGAAGCCTACAGTAGCGTTCTATATATTTGATTTCTGGTTGATCTGCTGGTGGCTGTAGTTTCTGCAGTGCATGTACTTGCCAATTCTGAGCAATTTGTAGTGAGACTTGCGACCGCTGTGTTCTACGCTTAGTGGCGCACATATCCATAGCAAAGGCCGAAGTGGCAAAATTCAGTAGGGGTTGGATTTCTATTAGGCAATAACTCAGTGTCATCTCATCTGGCATAGTAGTGTGCTTCCTTTGATACTTGGCTAGAAAATAGCCATAGGAGAATACAAACAGCTTCTTGAAGCCTACAGTAGCGTTCTATATATTTGATTTCTGGTTGATCTGCTGGTGGCTGTAGTTTCTGCAGTGCATGTACTTGCCAATTCTGAGCAATTTGTAGTGAGACTTGCGACCGCTGTGTTCTGCGCTTAGTGGCGCACATATCCATAGCAAAGGCCGAAGTGGCAAAATTCAGTAGGGGTTGGATTTCTATTAGGCAATAACTCAGTGTCATCTCATCTGGCATAGTAGTGTGCTTCCTTTGATACTTGGCTAGAAAATAGCCATAGGAGAATACAAACAGCTTCTTGAAGCCTACAGTAGCGTTCTATATATTTGATTTCTGGTTGATCTGCTGGTGGCTGTAGTTTCTGCAGTGCATGTACTTGCCAATTCTGAGCAATTTGTAGTGAGACTTGCGACCGCTGTGTTCTGCGCTTAGTGGCGCACATATCCATAGCAAAGGCCGAAGTGGCAAAATTCAGTAGGGGTTGGATTTCTATTAGGCAATAACTCAGTGTCATCTCATCTGGCATAGTAGTGTGCTTCCTTTGATACTTGGCTAGAAAATAGCCATAGCAATAGGATAGGATTGTTTGGTTTTAAAAACTCAAAAAAAAACAAAAAACACAAAAAAAAAAAAAAAACACAAAAAAACACCAAAAAAAACAAAAAGAAGTAAAAAAAAAAAAAAAAAGTTATAACTCTCATTTTAAAAATGTTTAACCCGAGGGCTAGGGGTAGAGGACGAGGGCGGGGACGTGGGCGTCCAACTACTGCAGGGGTCAGAGGCCGTGGTCCTGGGCGGGGTGAGACACCACCTGCTGATGAGGGAGCAGGGGAACGCCGCAGAGCTACACTCCCTAGGTTCATGTCTGAAGTTACTGGGACTCGTGGTAGAGCACTGTTGAGGCCAGAACAGTGCGAACAGGTGATGTCGTGGATTGCTGACAATGCTTCGAGCAATTTGTCCACCACCAGTCAGTCTTCCACGCAGTCCACCCATGTCACCGAAATCCCCACTCCTCCAGCTCCTGCACCTCAGCCTCCTCCCCCCCAGTCTGCCCCCTCCCAGGAAAATTTGGCATTTGAACCGGCATACTCTGAGGAACTGTTTTCTGGACCCTTCCCACAGTCACAAACCACTTGTCCGGTTGCTGCTGAGCAATTTTCCGATGCCCAGGTTTTCCACCAGTCACAGTCTGTGGGTGATGATGACCTTCTTGACGTAGTGGAAGTGTGTAAAGAGGTGTCCGACGATGAGGAGACACGGTTGTCAGACAGTGGGGAAGTTGTTGTCAGGGCAGGAAGTCCGAGGGGGGAGCAGACTGAGGGATCGGAGGATGATGAGGTGACAGACCCAAGCTGGGTTGAGAGGCCGGGTGAACACAGTGCTTCTGAGACGGAGGAGAGTCCTCGACCTGAACAGGTTGGAAGAGGCAGTGGTGGGGCCAGACGGAGAGGCAGGGCCAGAGCTGGTGCATCAGCGCCACTGTCAACTAGTGAAGCTCCCGTGGTGAGGGCTCTTGCGGCGAGGGCTAGATCTTCAGAAGTGTGGAGGTTCTTTAAGGAAACACCGGATGACCGACGGACTGTGGTGTGCAACATTTGCCAAACCAGGCTCAGCAGGGGTTCCACCACTACTAGCTTAACTACCACCAGTATGCGCAGGCATATGAATGCTAAGCACCCCACTCAGTGGCAACAAGCCCGTTCACCTCCGGCCGTGCACACCACTGCTCCTTCCCCTGTGTCAGCTGCTAGTCAGCCCCCTGCCCAGGACCCTGGCACAAAAACCCCATCGTCGCCTCCACGATCCTCCACAGCATCCACCAGCGTTCAGCTCTCCATACCCCAGACGCTGGAGCGGAAACGCAAATATAGTGCAACCCACCCGCACGCCCAAGCCCTTAATGTGCACATCTCCAGATTGCTTAGCCTGGAGATGCTGCCCTATAGGCTAGTAGAGACCGAGGCCTTTCGCAACCTCATGGCGGCGGCCGCCCCTCGGTATTCGGTCCCCAGCCGCCACTACTTTTCCCGATGTGCCGTCCCAGCCCTGCACCAGCACGTGTCAGACAACATCATCCGTGCCCTGACCAACGCCGTTTCTGACAAGGTCCACCTGACCACGGACACGTGGACGAGTGCTGCCGGGCAGGGCCACTATATATCGCTGACGGCACATTGGGTTAACTTGGTGGAGGCTGGGACCGAGTCTGACCCTGGGGCTGCTCATATACTGCCGACGCCGAGGATTGCGGGGCCTACCTCGGTCCAGGTGTTTCAGGCCTACTATGCCTCCTCCTCCTCCCACCCCTCCTCCACCTCCTCCTCCGAACTACCATCCGTGGGCACGGCGCCATCAGTCGGTAGCTCTAGGCACAGCAGCAGTGCCGTCGCTAAGCGACAGCAGGCGGTGCTCAAACTGCTGAGCCTAGGCGACAAAAGGCACACCGCCCAAGAGCTATTACAGGGCATCACGGCGCAGACTGATCTGTGGCTGGCACCGCTGAACCTCAAGCCGGGAATGGTTGTGTGTGACAACGGCCGTAACCTGGTGGCGGCTCTGCAACTCGGCAGACTGACACATGTGCCATGCCTGGCCCATGTGTTAAATCTGATAGTGCAGCGTTTCCTCAAGACATACCCCAATCTGTCTGATTTGCTCACGAAGGTGCGCCGCATCTGTGCGCATTTCAGGAAGTCCAGCCCAGATGCTGCCACTCTCAGGGCAGCGCAGCCTCCAACTGCCCGCTCACCGACTGTTGTGCGACGTGCCCACGAGGTGGAATTCAACACTGACCATGTTATCCAGAGTTTACCAGCAGCGCAGAGCGATTGTAGACTGCCAGATGTCAACTTCCACCAGAACTGGTAGTCAGGTCAGTCAGCTTCCTCAAGTCTACAATGAGGAGTGGACGTGGATGTCTGATATCTGTCAGGTGCTGAGTAACTTTGAGGAGTCAACACAGATGGTCAGTGGCGATGCCGCCATCATCAGCCTCACCATCCCGCTGCTTGGCCTGTTGAAAAACTCTCTGGTCAGCATGAAGTCGGAAGCTTTGCGCTCGTCACAAGAGACGGGGGAAGAATATTCCCTTGTTGATAGCCAAAGCACCCTGAGGTCTGTTTCTCAGCGCATATCGGAGGAGGTGGAGGTGGAGGAGGATGAGGAGGAAGAGGAGGAGAATGTTGGCGAGACACAAGAGGGGACCATTGTTGAGTCCTTCACTGTTCAGCGTGTATGGGCAGAAGAAGAGGAGTTGGAAGAGTTGGAGGAGGAGGAAATGGACAGTCAGGCCAGTGAGGGGAGTGAATTCTTACGCGTTGGTACTCTGGCGCATATGGCAGATTTCATGCTAGGCTGCCTATCCCGTGACCCTCGCGTTCAAAGAATTTATTCCAGCACCGATTACTGGGTGTTCACTCTCCTGGACCCACGGTACAAGCAAAATCTTCCCACTCTCATCCCTGGAGAGGAAAGGAGTGTGAGAATGCATGAATACCAGCAGGCCCTGGTGCACAAGCTGAAACAGTATTTCCCTTCTGACAGCGCTAGCGGCAGAGTGCGTAGTTCTGCGGGACAAGTAGCGAGGGAGAGTAGGCGAGCAGGCAGCTTGTCCAGCACTGGCAAGGGTACGCTTTACAAGGCTTTTGCCAGCTTTATGTCACCCCAGCAAGACACTGTCACCTGTCCCCAGTCTCGGCAGAGTAGGGCTGATCTTTACAGAAAGATGGTGAGGGAGTACGTAGCTGACCATACCATCGTCCTAAATGATCACACAGCTCCCTACAACTACTGGGTTTCAAAGCTGGACATGTGGCACGAACTGGCGCTGTACGCCTTGGAGGTTCTTGCCTGCCCTGCCGCTAGCGTCTTGTCCGAGCGGGTTTTCAGTGCAGCTGGTGGCATCATCACCGATAAGCGTACACGCCTGTCGACTGACAGCGCTGACAGGCTGACGCTTATTAAAATGAATAAAGGCTGGATTTCTCAGAATTTCCAATCTCCACCAGGTGAAGGAAGCTCAACCTGAATAATTGATCCACTCCTCCTCCTCCTCCTCATTTTCCTCCTTCTCCTCCTCTTTGTACAGTAAAGCAGAGGAAAATGGCTATTTTTTGACAGGGCCCACTGGCTCTTGCTATAGTACTTCATGCATTTAATTTTTCTGGAGGGCCACCTACCCGGTCCTCTGTTTGAAACAATTTTTGTGAGTGCCACATACAGGCACTCAATCTATTCCATTTTTCTGGAGGGCCACCTACCCGGTCCTCTGTTTTAAAAAATTTTTGGGACTGCCACATACAGGCACTCAATCTATTCCATTTTACTGCAGGGCCACCTACCTGCTCCTCTGGTTTGAACAATTTTTGGGACTGCCACATACAGGCACTCAATCTATTCCATTTTACTGGAGGGCCACCTACCTGCTCCTCTGGTTTGAAACATTTTTGGGACTGCCACATACAGGCACTCAATCTATTCCATTTTACTGCAGGGCCACCTACCTGCTCCTCTGGTTTGAACAATTTTTGGGACTGCCACATACAGGCACTCAATCTATTCCATTTTACTGCAGGGCCACCTACCTGCTCCTCTGGTTTGAACAATTTTTGGGACTGCCACATACAGGCACTCAATCTATTCCATTTTACTGGAGGGCCACCTACCTGCTCCTCTGGTTTGAAACATTTTTGGGACTGCCACATACAGGCACTCAATCTATCCCATTTTACTGGAGGGCCACCTACCTGCTCCTCTGGTTTGAAAAATGTTTGGGACTGCCACATACAGGCACTATCCAAATTAAATTGTCTCCATAGCAGCCTCCACACGTTGTCTCCATTGCTACCTCCAAAAGTCGTCCATATAGCTGCCTCCATACATCGTCCCTTTATCAAACGAGGTGTGTCAGGCAGAAATTTGGGTTGTTTTCATGGATTCCACATCAAAGTTGTTAACTTTGTCGCCACCCTGCTGTGTTATCCACAAAATATACTGGCAAACTTTTACCATTTAGGGATATTATTTCAGCGCTTCTTGCGCATCTGTTTACATTCCCCTCACCCGGCATATCCTAAACTTATAAGAACGCTACTACACTTGATCTTATACAAAAGGTTCTTAGAAGTGCTGTTTGGGGAGTAGCCTAGAGACAGGGGCTTGGATTGGCGAAAGCTCGCCTGGCAGCGGAACGCCAGCTCCATGCGCATCATGCGCTTCTTGCGCATCTGTTTACATTCCCCTCACCCGCCATATCCCAAACTTATAAGAACGCTACTACACTTAACTTGGTGCAGGCTGGGACCGAGTCTGACCCTGGGGCTGGTCATATACTGCCGACGCAGAGAATTGCGGGGCCTACCTCGGTCCAGGTCTCAAAGGCCTACTATACCTCCTCCCACCCCTCCTCCACCTCCTCCTCCTCCGAATTACCATCCGTGGGCATGGCGCCATCAGTCGGTAGCTCTAGGCACAGCAGCAGTGCCGTCGCTAAGCGACAGCAGGCGGTGCTGAAACTGCTGAGCCTAGGCGATAAAAGGCACACCGCCCAAGAGCTATTACAGGGCATTCCACATCAAAGTTGTTAACTTTGTCGCCACCCTGCTGTGTAATCCCCAAAATATACTTGCAAACTTTTACCATTTAGGGATATTATTTCAGCGCTTCTTGCGCATCTGTTTACATTCCCCTCACCCGCCATATCCTAAACTTATAAGAACGCTACTACACTTGATCTTATACAAAAGGTTCTTAGAAGTGCTGTTTGGGGAGTAGCCTATAGACAGGGGCTTGGATTGGCGAAAGCTCGCCTGGCAGCGGAGCGCCAGCTCCATGCCAAGATCCAACTAACATAGTTTTAACTGCAGCACCTTTAATCTACTACTAGTTCACTGCCTCCATACATGGTCCCCTTATCAAACGAGCTGTGTCAGGCAGAATTTTGGGTTGTTTTCATGGCTTCCATGTTAACTTTGTCGCCACCCTGCTGTGTAATCCACAAAATATACTGGCAAACTTTTATCATGTACCGATATTATTTGAGCGCTTCTTGCTCACCTCCTTTGGTTCCTCTCTGCCACCCATTGGTTTGAAGCCTGAGTCCATTTAGGGTATGTCGCCATGACACTCTCTAGCCTGCTGCCGCTGCCTCTGCATGCCGTCCCCTATAGTGTCAGGGTCAATTATTGGATGTTTTAGATGCTATCTAGCTTCATTCTGTCACTCTGTCATGGCCATGCTGTTGCCCATAATTTTGGCATAATGGTGCGATTATGCAGCCTCAGAGGCATCCATGCATGCTGCCCCTGCTGTTTCCTGTCCATTTCCGTGGTGTTTCCATCCTTTTCTGAGGTTCCCAGGTGTTTGGCCAAGCTTCCCTGTGCAGAGCCTTGGTCCCCTTGAAAAATGCTCGAGTCTCCCATTGACTTCAATGGGGTTCGTTATTCGAGACGAGCACTCGAGCATCGGGAAAAGTTCGTCTCGAATAACGAGTACCCGAGCATTTTAGTGTTCGCTCATCTCTAATGGTGACCCTTAATCAAAAATACTAATCCTATACCATGTCCAGATACCACTACTAAGTTATATAAAGAGATAATGCATGGGTATTTATGAGGGGGGGAATTAAACATCGACACTCATGATTTACCCAGACTTTTAATTCGGCTAAAAGGTAATCATCCAGACTTTGAGAGGATATATTAGGCAAGTATGGGTGCTATTGCAAGGATGTGATTTTTGCATTATTTATTCTTAATCTGTCCAAGGGGAATCATAAAGTTGTAGAATCTTGAAATAATATTCCTAGTGAAAAAATTACACCTTAGCTTAGCTATCAACATCTAGTCTGGACGGTGACTTGCATTTACAGGACAATTTTAATTGAACAGTCAATGACATGGGCGGGTGGGGTCTTTATTTCCAGAACTTGTTAGAACAGATTTCACTTAAACTTATGAAAAAACACATATGAACAAGAGTAAAAATCTAAAAGATACATACAGCACACTAGACCTGCTATGAGACATCTATAAATAGCATTTTTTATACATTTTTTTTATATTATTTTAGCAGAGTTGACAAGGCAAAATGAATTGGCTTTATCTTTATCCCTTTAGTTTATGTTAGATACCCTACTGCGGAGGCACGCGCCTATTCTGTACCCATTACAAGGTAAATGCTTAGTTAGAGACTGACGCGTTTCAAGCAACAGCTCTTAATCATAGTCATGTTAATATAATTTAAAAAAACATATTAAATAGGCTAAGCTTTTTGATTTATTTAGCACTAATTGCAATGTTAACCAATTTGTTAGATTGTTAACCGTTAAGAGACATTTTTTAAGTATAAATAAATAACGATAAAGATAACTGTTCAGGTGAAGCTGTGTCTGATGTTAATGTACCAAATATTGTATATGAATAATGTATATGAACAATACAACAAACTTATAATCAATCAGCAAATTTAAAACGTTGTGCAGCACTTTTCACGGACCAGGAGCTACAAAAACGGCCACAGGACCGATCCAGAAAAATAAATAGTCCCACAAGAAACACTTATAAAAGAGGTCAGAGTTATAATCAATCAATTGTCTTTTGAGGGTGCCTCTAACAATGCTGCGGTACCCTGGTTCCAAAAACACCTCCTTTTATCCGATAGAATCTTGCGCTCCAATCCTGGATAAGTTCCAGGAAGTGGTAGAAATAGATTTAGTGTCACTGGAGACTGGAGAGCACTTTGCCTGCTGGTCACACACAGGACAAGCTTAATAAACATAAGCACATAGCACTTTTTGAGTTACAAAGCAATAGGGTTTGCCATGGTGAGATCAGCAGACAAGAGAGGATTGAGAGTGATTCTTGATGTCAAATTATATAAAAACCTAAATGAAAATTTGTTAAATGACAAAACAAATATAGAAAAGTGACCTGTGATCTAACTTATAATTTCAACACTAGCATATTGTGTCTTTTGTAGGATGGTATAACTTTAGTTTTAGACTTCAAAACTAAAGAAAAATGATTTATCCCAAAGCACACTGTACCAGTTTTTTATTCTCTTCCTAAAATTTATAAGGAGATTTTCCCTTCACCCATGTGCCCAATTGTGGCAGGCATTGGTTCAGTTGGAGAAAAGCTGGAACAGTGGTTTGACAATCTTCTTCAAGCTCTTGTGCGAGCATGGGGGTAAAATTTTCACCTTCTTTAGCAAATTTTTTGGAGATGTGGCATGGCATGGCCATGAATTACATCGACAACCTCCTCCTCATTTGGGGAGGTCATCAGTGTGATGCCCAGAACCTCATCACATACACACATTCATGAATAACAATAATTATAACCTACAGTTTATTGCTCATAACAGTTTTCTTCCTTCAAGTTGTTGCTATCATTCAAAAATATGTCCCTATGTTTATGCAGGAGGGCACTAGGGCACATATTCTTAAAAGTAATCCCAGATACATCTCAAAAAGAGCACCAACATTGGGTACTAACCTTTCTCCTGTTTATTTATTGAGTCTGTTTCTAACTAAACATGGCTTTATCATCCAGGATCATATAAATGTGGTCATAATATGTTTAAGGCCGTCCTCTGTACATCGCGCTGGGCGCCGCCATTGCTCTCTCCCGGGCTGAAGACGGAAGACGGCCGCGGAAGCCAGAAGAGGAACCGCGCGGACATCGGGGGAGCAGCGCTGCAGATCGGGGCCACTGGAGGGTGAGTATATAAGTTTATTATTTTTTAAGTATTTTTTAAGTGTTATATTTTAACTTGTGACTCGAGTATAAGCCGACATTTTTTGTGCTGAAAAACTCGGCTTATACACGAGTATATACGGTATATGTCATACATTTTTAAACGATTCTGCATATAACACTGCAAAATTGCATCAAATGGTAAATGCAAACTTTTTAAGAAATGGTGGAAAATCACAACAACTCTACGGTTGACCTAACAACTGACCGACTGGATTTCTGTTTCCCAAATATGAAGTTGCTTCTCTTTTTGGAGAAATTACTTTACAATGGATATTATGTAAATGTAAAAATCTCTTACTGTGGTGTTATCGGGCAATCCACTCCTGTTTCTTGCTTCCTTTTCTTATTTTTGATATCACTTTATTGCTGTTGCAGTTTCTGTATGTTCCCTAGTTACAAAGAAATTATCTTTATTGTACTGTTATCAATGTTCTTTGTACATCTTGTATAACAATAAAAAATTTAAGAAAAAATAAATTGCATAATTGGTATACAGATTTCAGCGATGATTAATTTGTTACATTCATGTGAAGCAGGCTGCTTTTTTTGCATAATGTGCAGGGATGATTAGACCCATCAACCAGTCTCCCCAGTTCCTTATCTGTTTGTCTTTTATTCTCTTCTGACTTCCATCCTACTGCTGGAGCCTTCCTGTGCATCAAGATCATTTACCTTTCCTATATGTGTCCATCCTTCCCTGTTGTGTAGTTATATGTGGTGTGTACTAAATCTGTTACTCGTTCCAATTGTTAACATGTTGCTACTTTGGCCAGTTGGGAGATCCTCGGGCTCAGGAACAGGTACTAGGTGTGCTGTTTGGTCTCACATAGCTATCCAACGGTAACTAGGTGAGCTCCTATCGCTTGCACTGGGAAAAGTACTGGGCTCCTATCATGTCACGTCACACCAGAATGGCACCTTCGGGAAACATGATTATTGGGGCATTAGACTGTTTTTGCACAACTTAGCTCCCTAGCAGCCCCGCGGACCTTACCAACTGCCTTAAAATTGGGGTTCCTTGAGTGGGTTATATGAAATACTATGGGGACGTGTTTCATTCCATGTATGACATATTATGATGTACTACATTATGTCTTCCTGTGGCTATATACGGTTTTTTTGTTTATTGTTTACTGTTTATTTCTTTTGTCAATAAAATGATTCAACATAATGTGCAGGGATTTTCTCCCACCCCATTGAGATGCATAGAATAGTTGCAAACATTCCTGAATCGAAACTCCCGTATAGGTATATTACATTTTTGTTTTCTTCCTTTTTGAATTCAGTCATGAATTTAGAAAGGAATAATCTCGGGTGATATCTCAACACAAATATCATATGCATAAACATTCTATTATTTTCATGCTATATTTCTAAAATTCTAAAATTATTTAAATAATTTGTTATACTGTATTACTTGACCTTAATGCCCTTAATCTATAAATATATTCAACAGTTTGAATTTCTTTTTGTTATCTTGTATTAATTCCCTAAAATAGCCATTTACTTATATTAAAAAATATAGTATTTGATCATTGCTACAATTATCTGATCTTAACAATCCATCATAGTTTTTGTACAGTTACAATTCCATTTTTATATTTTATTTTAATTGTATGAGATAAAAAAAAAAAATAATTCCCACTACAGTGCATTTTTTAGTGTTAGGTTAAATAAAGTAAAAAATCGAAAGTTCTCATACTTTTAAATCTGCATCACAATCCAAAACTCACGATAAACAACACCTGTTATTTGTCATATCCCCACTTCTTCTCATTTACCTCTTAGAAAAAAAACCCTGTGATTTTTTACACACGGCAAAATAGCATGTTTCAGCTCTCTAAACGAAATTAGCCATCCAGATAAAGCTTCAAAGGAGCCGTACTACTCGTTAGTATAATATTTCTTTAAAATGTCAATAAGCAAGTCTGACTGGTGAATGGCAAATCGTAGGTGTTAGGAGGAGGGCAGGAGAATTCCCAGAGGTTCTAATCCAGCACGTTTCTGAATCAGAGCAACGTCTGTTATAAATTAATGAAACTGTGTCTGGCAACTCTCATTTTCATATTCTTTCAGGATGATGACAAGGGAATGCAAAACATAAATATCTGTTAAAAGTCAGACTTTAACAAGTGAGTTACATGGGATACATTTTTATTGGACTCACTTAAAAAACAATAATGCATTTTTTTCAAACTGACATATAAAATTGCCTTCTTTATTTCTTTGGTTGAAATCCTTCGGTAGTTTTGGAACGTCAGGTTGGAGCCTTTTTGAAATATATATATTTTTTTAGAAAAAAAAAACAGGCCTGGTTTTAAAATTTTAAAAAAGGTCATTATTTACTTTTACTTTATATATTGTTGTATTATTTTTACATGTATAAAACAAATTATATATAATGCGCTTATTATTTAATATTTCTTTTATATGCATTAATTAACCTTTATCTGTCTTTTTGTCTAATCATAGGCGAAGAAGATTTAAATCTTCACGGCAGCAAGATTTGTGAATTTGATATGGGTATATATATTGTATGATTCTACATTTGTAAAATTAAATTAAAAAAATAAACAAAAAATACATAAAAACCTCCACTGTCCAATGAGCAGCCATTTTTGACATGTTATTTATATTTTCATAAATGTATAACATCATATCCTCAGAAGCCATCTAATAAGATCCAACACCATTTCTTTAATCCTAGCACTGGCACTGAAGGCTAGCTATCAGTCCACATTAATTGGTGTAATGCATGGATAAATCTACTGCAAGAAATGGGCACACAGAGTGGGAATGGGATGGTCATGTAAGTTGTGGGGTGCAGGTAGGTGACAAAAAAATAATTGTGTCCCGTCAAATGTAATTGAACAGCCATTTGATTAGTTGAAGATACTGACATTTCAGTTACTGAAAGATAATGAATTCAGTTTGAAGGTAAAAAAAAGGGTTGATAGAGGGGGAAAGTGAGTATATGCTGGAGGCAGGTACAGAGGGATTGTCAATTCAAAGGATTTAGGGCCAATAATGGGGTGCTGTATAAACAATGGCCTTGGATTAAACCGTTTAAAGGCGCAGAGAGCCTGTCCCACCCCATGTCCAGCAATATCGAATGGTTTTCAAAATATTCTGTTCAACTGACCCACTATCAGTTTAACAGAACTGAAAAATCAGATTGTGTCTGGCTATCTTAAAAATTTCTTCTCACCCTATAGGATATATAACCCAGCTCACTTTCATATATAACATCTGGACTGCCAGTTTATCAAATATACCATTTCATGTTGTTGCAGAACCTAGCGGTGTGCATTATTTCCCCAGTCTCTTTGGAACACAAGGGATTTATGTAGATTGACACCC
The DNA here is from genome assembly GCF_040894005.1 of Engystomops pustulosus. NCBI lineage: Eukaryota > Metazoa > Chordata > Amphibia > Anura > Leptodactylidae > Engystomops > Engystomops pustulosus. Next base: position 53,610,135 of record NC_092420.1, on the reverse strand, counting down.
AATTCAAAGACTTGGATCAGCAATCGTATAAACTTCAGGTCTTGGACCACCCATTATCACTTACTAAAACACAGTTCTGCATCACTTCATATCAACTCCTACAGCTCACCACTTGCAAGGGGAAATAAGTTCAAGATGTGGGACTGACAATATCATGAGGGGCTCGCCCTCCTCCTCACCCTCACCTCTCATTCCTCTTCCACCTCAGAATCAAGTATGTTTACAACTACTTGGTAATTTTAAGTCTATGAAATCATTTGCCTGGTGTGAAAGGGGAAAGTATAGAAAGCCAAAGTAAATGTGTGCATTGCCAAGAAGGAGAGAAGAAAAGGATTTGGAATAGGAGAGGAGAATAAATTGGTGCATGCGATGCATTATATATAAGACCCCAAAGATCTGGGTCTTTTAGTTGTGGTATGGTGAACGATGACTCCTGGGAGCTAAGCAATATTATGCTGCTTTCCTAGAAAGGATTCCAAGGCAGCAATTTCAGATGAAGACCTAAAGAAACTTCATGTACAGACAGGAAAAAGGATAGACCGAGGCTTCTCTGACAGGGCCAAACAGAATTGGGCTTAGGTTGGAAAAATTAGGAAGTCTAAAATGTAATAACATGGGAAAATATTGACAACAACATGTAGAAGATCAACAGATGTGGAAACAAGAAGGAAAATAGCTGGAGATAACTGGAGGCACAGGGATCCTGGTGTTCAGATCTTGTATATAGATCCATAGTTAGGCCCCATGCACACAAACTTCTGCCATAACCATAAGCTAGACCCACAAACAGCGGCTAATTCTCAGCCCTATAACTTTCTATTGACACATTCACAATGCTGTGAATGCAATGTATGGCACCGTGCCTAACCACATCGGGAACGTACTGACTGCCCATATCCCAAAAGATAATTGCCAGGCAGTAATTGCCTATGGGCATAGGTGGTGTGAGTGTCACATGGTTGCTTGCACATGGTCTGATATTGGGTTTCCTTCTCTTGGTCCTTTAAGGTCCTGAATTGGGTAAGTATCAGTAAGGCCAGGCCGACAATGGGCACGGGTCAACAAAAGTAGCTCTCTATGTTGTATCATAATGTGTATTGTATTCAGCTGTCAGACTTGTGTATAACTATCTATATCTAGAGGTATCAAAAAAGTAACCCTTCTGATGTTAGAGGCCATTGAAGTCCATGAAAGATGGATACAAAGTGTATGCTGTCCATATAAGGACAGTGTCATCACTTAGAGGAACACCAACAACATCAGCATCAGCCAATCACAGGCTTCTGATGATGTTCACTACTACTCCCCTTTCAGCGGGAGGGGAGAAACAGGAAGAGGTATCCCTCTGTATGTTCATGCAATGGAATATAGCCTAGCCTTCCGTTGTAAGGACACGTCAGGAATCCACCGCAATATGAAACGCGTTATGAAGACAGCCCAAGGAGTTTAGTTTACCTGACATACAATGTACACACATACAATGAACACTTGCATTGCTATCAATGGGAAGTTCTCTGTCAGTCAAAATTAAAGGGGTTGTCTGAGATTAAGCAAAAATAGTGAAGTGTCTGGGAGGCTGCACAAAAAGGAAACATGTACTTACCTCTACCCCGCTCTCCTGGTGTTCCATGCCCCGTTCCCTCAGAGCCATGCTCCTGTTTGTTTTCAGGGGCACAACACATTGGCACTGACAGCTTCCAGCTGCCTGGGACAACCACCCATCCTTTGATACAGCACTGGGACATAGGGACAACACATAGGACACCAAGAGCACAGGAGGAGGTAAGTACATGTTTATTTGTTTTGTGCAACCACCCCCTTTAAGCACAGCGAGACAGATTTATTAATTGCATTTTAATGATAAATATAATGTAATTTTCATAATAATGTTTAGTAAATCATATTCTGAATGACAGAAACCATTTGAATCATCAATTTGATTTACATGGATTATAGGTAAGAAGACTCACTGCCTGTTGTATTGGCCAAATCATCTGTGTGTCTATTGATAGTTGAACAAACATGCTGATAATGATCCAGACATTTTTTATAGGTTTACTGCAGTACGATTGGGTCCTTTTCCAACAACAGAGCCTGTGATATCAAGTAAAGCACATTGCGTGTGTGATATCAGGCAGCATTATCAATGCAATCCCAGAACTTTTCTCCTTTGGTTTCAATTGTTTAACAGTTTTCACAATGTTACAAGACAATAGGCTCCTATATATTCACTAATGAGCTGATAGTGGTGTTAACAAAGTCTTCTTCATCAGTTGACTCAATAGAGCAGTAGATATCAGCAGGCAGATTTTAGGAGCATTTGTCCATGGGTCTGAAGCCTGTCTGAATAGTGTGTTGAGCCGATGCATGGCCCTTACACAGCTATACAGTAGTCATGCAAAGCCCTATAGGCCTCTCAGGCTCTATAGGAGATGTATGATTTTGTTTGCTGCAGTTTTCTGTCTTCAAAAATGTCTCCAAGTTGTGGCATCTGCTTATTTGTGCCAAATCATTGACCAGTTAAAATGTGCCTGTCAACCCCCCTGACATGTTTGTTTTATTAAATAATTGTATTCGTTATGGACTAACAATTCTGGATCATCTTTCCTTAGATATCTGATTTGTATAGTTCCTCTGTTATTCCTCCTAGAAATATATAAATTGATAAGTACGGCCCTTTCATACTAGTATTGCAAATAGTCATCAGAGTCTGTCTAGAGTCTTATCAGGGTTTGATCATTGGTCATTTTCATAAGAGTTAAAACATTTTATTAATCAGAGTTTGTTCAATGTGTCAGTTCTTCACACTAATGTGTATGCATTTTTCACTCGAGTAATCACAAATGAACGGCATATATCTAATTTATGAGAAAAAATATTCAGAATTGTGATTTTATGTCATGACGGATCGTCTTAAATTTTCGAAAACTAAAATGAAACTTTTTTATCTTGCCCATGTTATAAAGAGACCCAGAACATTAAAAGAAAAAGAAATAAAATCATGACAATGATAAATCTAAACACTAAAATAAAAGTCTGTATGTTCACCAAGAGTCACAATTGACTTTACACTGATAATTCCAATTAATAATAATAGAGGGATAAACCATGTGGCCCGCGCTATGCACTGTTTAATTTTTCTCCTCGCATCCGTGCTATTTCCTACTACTTACCCCACATCCTAGCATTCACATACAGTATAATACCCACCCCAATGCCCACCATTAGTGCCCCCCACATCATATGATGCCTTATACAGTACACTGTATAACACTGTATACACTGTATTACACTGTAAAATATTCTCCAGCCTGTATAACACCCCTTTGATCCCCCACCTATAATGCCCTACCTTTTTGTACCTCCTATCCCTAATATTGGTGTCCCCTCCATCTCCATACACTATGCCCCTCCCCCCACCTCCATATATTGTGCCCCCACCAAATTCACTGTGGTCCTCCTCCTCCTCCGTACATTGTAGAACATTGTGACCCCTCTAATCCATACATTCTGCCCACCCCTCCTAACATAGTTGCCCCTCATGCATACATTGTGGTCTCCTTTTTCATAAACATTTTGGGCATCCTGTTCGTCCATAGATTGTCCCTGCCCAACTCTCCCATTTCCGCCACAGCAGTCCTGCTTCATCCTCTGCCACTGCTATATGCAGCACTGGAGCCAGCATCAAATTGTGCCCTCCACCCTTTTCTGCACACTATGGCAGTAGAGGATCTATGATGATGTGGGGAGCTGTCGGCTCTCTGCATCAGCATTGCATTTAACAGTATCAGCGTCCAGAGTACAGTTTCAGCCCTGGACAAACTTCACCCGCCCAAGACAGCGGGACAGAGCCCAAAATCACAGGTGGTTGAAAGGTATGTGACAGCTGTACAATGTCATAGAATGACAGTATATTAGGGAACTGATACAATACAAGTCACAGCTTCCCTTTAATGTAGATTATGCACTTGATTTTTGAGAATGAGAAGATCTATAAGAAAGGTGTTTGGAAACGTTAGAGGACGCCCGATAGACTGCTATCCTATCCACCTTTATAGCTCGCCTCTACCATTCTGCTTTAAAGTTAATCATTTGTTTGCTTCTATCTAGCAGAACTTCTTATCTCCTCTCCTGTCACTTTACAACCTGACTTCTCTTATCACATTGCAGTGGAGCATGTGACCTGAACCAGCCAATGGAGCCCAATAATCTCACTCATTACATCCCATCTCCAAATGGGACGAATGGTTTACAACAGGTCAGTAATGCTCAGAAGAGTACAGAGTCCAGGCTGAGAAATACCTGTTACTTTCTGTACTAGGCATCAGGAAAAAAAACCTCTATAGTAACTTTCCCTGGGATATGCCATAGTCCATCTCATTCCAAGGCCACAACATTACAGTTTTACAAGCAGTTCATTACCAAAATCGATGCCGTTTTCAAGGACGTGGACAATTTCTATTCTTTGGAGTTGATCATGGCTGCAAGACATGAAAGTGTCATCATACAAGAGCCTATGAAGCACGGATATCCGACACAGGGTAAGTTTTCAATCCTTGGAATTTCTGCAGCTGACCCGCAGGTGGCAGGAGGAATTCCTATGTTTCTACGTCTTCACGGACTACATGCCACCCAACGCATTGGGGATTTAGATTACACCATCACATTTGTAAGACTTTTTTAGGCTATTGTTAGAATTTTTTTATTTTGGCTACATGTGCTTATTTATACTGTTGATGCTGATGTGGAGGGAATGTCCCCTAAATAAAGAATAAAGGTTTGGAGAATTTGGAAGATAATTAAATACAATGAATATTCATATAATGTGAAATAGAGGAGGGGAATTGCTCTACCCTACTAGGACTTCTACAGTCTATGAATAATTACAAGATGTTTAACAGAATGGCTACATAAGATTATGGAGGAATAAAGGAGGTCTTAGGGTGAAATCTTGAGGACCACTAGGAGGAGTGAAGTATACGGATGAGAAATAGGTGATGTCATATGAGGTAATGAGAGTACTTGAAATTGTTTCTGAATTTCATCCCGACTCAATACAGATGTTTTTTTAGTTCTCCTTCTGTCACTTCCAATGAGGTAACAGAGGCATCAGCAAAGTTACTGGAACTGATCATCCGCCCACCCCATTATAATCACTCAGATGGAAGCGGGGTTAGAGGATGCAGCTGACATAGAGAAATATATTTCTACTGAGCTTCATATATAGTCTCAAACAGGGTGCACTGCATATATATATATATATATATATATATATATATATATATATATATATTATGTGTAATTTCATGGAGGTCTGGCATGGATGACATAGGCAGAAAAGTAAATGTTTGGAAGTGTTAAGTGCTGGGGTCTGGACTGTGTCACTTCTGGTCACTTTCCTAAGCTGTTTCCATTCATTTGCACTGTGTTAATGAAGTAATGAGTCCAGACCTATTTTATGCCATGTTGAAATGTCATCTACGTGTGAATGTGAAAGCAAGGTCACACCCCAGAAATTGCTACCACTGTGTGTTTAAAATGATGGCATCATACAACAGATGTAATCCAGAAGAGGAAGCAGTATGGTAACCCTACAGAATTTCAGACAGTCTCTTGTAATAGCCAAATGAATATCTTTGTATTAGGATACCTATATGACAATTGTCTATGGTAGAGCTCTGACTGTATTTTAGCTAATCAGGTGATCTTTCTAAGCCAATCAGTTACTGTATATTTAGTGCACACCCCTTGTTTGCTGCCAATCCATGTTTCTGCTATAAACCTGATACTTTGGGATAATATAAACTAAAGCATTCTGCTTCATTTGATAAAAAAAGGATATAAAAACACTGCAGTCCATGTACAGAGAATTTACTAACAATGGCGTATCATAGAGGTAGTATGTCATAGATAAGGATTCTTTATTGTAAGAGCAGAGAGACTATAGAAATCACAGCCACGGGATGTTGTAATGTTATTAATACACTGAACAAAATCAATAGGGAAAAACTAAATTGATCAAGAAATTTATTTGCTAGATTTGGAAACGGAAAGGAATTATATGGGAAAATCTGCATCTGCCACATGTTTTTTTTTTACACTTTTTACACTTACTCTTTACACTTACAGCTACTGATTACAGAATGCAGCAGCAGCTCAATCAACTATGTACATTTTTACTATGCAGAGTCCAAGACTTAGATTTCTTGTTTCACAAATGATTTGTGTACACTGTAGGGGCAGATATACTAAGACTGGCGCGATTGGTGCACTTGGCACATAATATGCAGGAATAACTAAGAGCCTTCAACCTCTTAGCAATTCTGTTGCAGCACGTATGTATCGCAATGTAAATCTACTCCACCTCCAAACTGACAAAAATTGCATCTACAACATGAATCAGTTGTTTGATACGACCTTGTCATTGTGCCCCACTCCACCCAGACCATTTTTTTTTAAGAGTGAAAAAAGTGCAAAATGGGCAAAAAGCTGCAATTCCATTTTCAACCCCATAGCAAAGCACCTAGTTATGTTGCTGCATCTGTAAACAGTATCATAGTATCATAGTATATCAGGCCTGAAAAAGACCCAAGTCCATCAAGTCCAACCTTTAAGAATTAAAGTTCTTTTGGTAATTTTAGATATTCAATTTCTACACTTAATGTCTTTGTAAAAATAATGCATAACATCATATGCGTCTGCATTCTGGAAGTATTTGTCCTGTTTACATACAATACCAGCACTCATCATCAGCCTCCTATCTGCCAGGATTGTCTCATGCAAGCATATGTCTTAAATATTCTCCCTATAAACAATTTAGCTTTTCCTGCCCACATGACATATGTATAGATTCTACGCAATGGCATATCCATTTACGCTCCGGTCGTAATACAGTCACTGCAGCCGTGATTTGCTCTCTATATCTCTTGTATCATTTTGAGAAATGTGACATGTTGAAATGACAATGTGATTTTCCATTGGCAAACCATATGTAAAATTGCCGAATTATGGAAATTGCAAGCATTCCCTTTTTACAGGTTTCTCATTTGATACATTTATCCCCATACAAGTATGGTGGTAAAGATTCACAACCATTCCTATTATTGCAATATAGCTAAAATGAATCATGAAACTACTTTAGAAATGTCTTATAATTCTATGTCTACAGGTCCCATCTGTGCAGACCTATGGGTTTTCACTGCACCACTAAAAATACATGTGGTGCAGCCTGACCAACCCCCCAGAAAATACATCTTTACATTGGACCCCAAAAGCTTACTGACTTACATTTGATAGTTTAGCAAAAGTTATGCAAAGTTATGTAATAATAATCTTTATATAGCGCCATCATATTCCGTAGCACTGTACAGATCATAGGGGACATATACAAATATAATAAAACATGACAGAGCACAAATATTCATATGGAACAAAATGAATGGGGGCCCTGCTCACAAGAGCTTACAGTCTATAAGGATGAGGGGGCGAAACAAGAGGTAAAAAGCTTATATAATGGTCCAGCCATTCTTCATAACGTAATAGAACAAAATATAATATAATAAATAGAGGTGCTGCTACTTGACCCAGTCATCAGGTCTATTACAATAGTGACATAGATGTCTACATAGGAACAGTATACACTACTACAGGAGAGCATTATTTCTGTATCAAATGATGAGTTTTTAATGATTCTACAAGGAGCCCATGTGACATGGGCTCCTTGTAGAAGTGTTACATTCAATTGAGTATTGAGTTCGTCTAACTAATTCTAGGATGTTATAATTACAAAATCCAAAAATTACAAAATGCCATTTCCCCTTCTAACATGCACAATAGTTGTACAATGTGCACAATGCCCTGACGTAAATCACAGCTCCCACCCTCTAATCCTTTCATTTGGCATACTAGACTTCGGCCCCATGTATGAACAAATACATTCAGGCTTCAGGGAGAAGAAGTCACAGTGCAACTACTATAGATGCATAATACATAGGACCTGCCATAGACAGGAAAGCTTCCTACAGATCCCTTAGGACTTCCAGGATTACAGTAAAATACATTTACACTTAAAACCATGTTGAATCCTTTCCCATGTGTATACAAACACTGTCAAATGGCCTTTGGTCTAGCCACTCCAGTTTGCAAGATCTGGAAGCCTAAATTGCTAGTTATATGTAATTAATATTAATAATAAAGGGACACTGCAGCACACATGGCACCCACTGTAGACTTACTACCACTGTGTCACTTATTCTGTTGAATTAGATTGTCCCCCTTTAATCAACAGCCCCAGGGGCAATCATAACAGTGACACTTTTAGGAGACCTTAAATTAGTGGATTTGAGTAGATTAAAAAAGCAGTACGGATTATTGTTATAAAAACCCATACATAGATTTTAGGACATTGGGTCTATGGCTGATATTAACACTATAGGGCAGTGATGGCTAACCTATGGCACTGGTGCCAGACGTGGCACTCAGAGCCCTTTCAGTGGGCACTCAGGCCATCACCAGAGATGACTCCAGGTATCTTCCTGCAGTCCCAGACAGCTCAGGACTTGCTGTGCACAGAGCTATTTTAAAGTGACAGTTCTACCTGGGACTATTTTCTGCTTTATTGGTGTCCTCAGGGTGCTGGTATCAATGAAAACTGTGACAGAGAAGGGAGTATAAATAACAAATAAATTTTTTGTGTTGGCACTTGCGATAAATAAGCGGGTCTTTGTTGTAGTTTGGGCACTCGGTCTCTAAAAGGTTTGCCATCACTGCTATAGGGGGTCTCTTAACTCCCCTGAGTGACATGGGAAAGTGACAATTATTTAGGTATAGCCATATTATGGAAGCTCAGGAGCCGAAACATTACTGCTATGGAATTAAAATGACCACCTTTTTAGTCAGTATCTTAGCTTTTGGAGATCTTTTTGAGTGCTGCTACTTTCCTACATATAGCACTGGATGACCTAAAGCCTGGCCCTTATTGATGTGACCCATGTTTTACACTTTCTGTCCTTTGTTTGTTCTACTGGGACTTTCTTCAAGAATAATATACCAAACATTTTCCTGCAGTTCTCTTGTCATACGGACCATAGCTCTGTAGTATGGGTGGAGGCAAGTCACTCTATTATAAAGGAAAATATTCTACAACAGAGCTAGGGTACCATACACATCAAGTTACAGATTGGTGACATGTTAAAGCCGCGTGAGGGGGGTATATACAGGAGTGGACACTACTCTAGTGTCACCCCAGGGAGATAATGACATATGAGGCTGCGGTCACATGTGGTGTTAACACATCCATTTTCAAACGCATCACAACAGTTGAGAAGAGGAGATTTGCCTAATTACATTGCTGTCAACAATGCATTTACAAAAGACATGTGTTAACAAGATGTTAACATCCGCTAACATAGGATTAACAAAGTAGTATGTTGACACAATGTTAACATGTTAACATTTACAATTAAAAATGCATGCATTTTGTAAACACCATGTTAACAACAATGTACTAAGGCAAATCTTCTCTTCTCAACTGTTGTGATGCCTTTGAAACCTCATATGTTGTGATGCCACGTGTGACCTGGCCAATAGAAGTAACCAATAATTGAAAAAAAAATGTAAATGCAAAAATTTATGAATTAAAAAATTAATAATAAAAACCCCAAACTTTCAATGCCCAACAGGTACATGTGCAAAAGTTTAATCATTTGCAGCATGTGACAACAGGGTCAATGACAAAAATACTTCCTCTACACCTGCCATGGACATTTGCAGATTTTCCCCTAAAAAGTCACAAAAATAATCAAAAAAAGTGATACATTAGTGAAAAGTTGCACGGAACATCTGGAAAATAAAGATACATAAGGCACTGCACAAGGTGCAGACCAACAGCAAAAGTCGCAGAGAAAAGTTGCAAAAATGAGACAATTAGGCCCGTTCCACACTTGCGAGTGTGATGCGATGAACTTGCATCACACTCGCAAAGCAAGCTGCCAGGAACGCACGGCCCGAACGCTGCATCGCGTGCAAGCCAAAGGCTTGTGCAGGGTTTTTACTCAATGACAGGCGGTCTGTACATGAACCTCTCCCCATCAGGTGTGTATCATCAGCGTATGAAATAGAAATAGATTGACCAAGCTGGAAACTTAGGCAGGAATAGGATCAGATTTATAACTCCTGGCTCGGGCAGTCATATGTACAGGGGGCCATGGAAAAGATATATATTGATAAATACATGGGGCCGTGGGGATTCAGACATGGACATAAACCCTTTTTACTTTTCCAATTCCACCATAGAAATGTCAGTTTTTCTCAACTAAGCATGCATGTTATTTTCCCTGGCGAGAAAGGAATGGAACACAAAGAGTTAAATTATTACATGTCTTATTTTTCCCCTGAACATCTGCTGTAGGGAGAGTTGGGAGGTCTCCATTTCCATAAGATCGCTGGCTGGTTACGTCAGTATCAGTGAATTCAACAGAATTTTCTCTCCTCCGTGTAGGGACATAGTCTGGACATAGCTGTATCTCCTGTACACACTCTCTACGTATATTACCATCCCTGCAGCTGTTTCTTTTATACGTGTATGTAGTCTGGATGTATCAAAGTGCAATTGTGTATCTGTGTATTTAAAGGTATCATTATCACTTAAGCTAATACTTGTGATAGTGTTTACTGGGAGTCATTCTATTATACTTCAAATGTTTAGCACTGATTTTTATCTATCTGGATTTATTAGACTTCTTAGATAAGAAGGGTTTGTGATAACCTTTTCTTATTCAGGACTAGTTTAGACTGGACAATTCTGTGCCAGCAACAAAACCAATTTGGAAATACATCCCTACAATCTTTTACCTAGGTATTGCACTTTATTTGTAGTTTTCAGTGGCAATATGGAAATCCCCCATCTTTACATTTGTACAGGTAGAGAAATAGAATGATACTGTTGTTATTCTGTTTTTATATCAGTTTTAAATTTAATTTGTTTCTTTTTACATAAAAAAAAGATATACAGGATAAAAGCTGCTGACATTATGTCACTGTTGAACCGCTTATGGCTGAATGGTTTGGGAGGTAGCTTAGTGAAGGTCGTATTCACCTACACTGCAACCCATGAGGAGGTTCTCTAAGGCCACATTCACCGTACATACGTCCCCCATAGACAGCAATGGTCGCACATGGCACCGTACCGCTCCACGAGTGTATGGCCCGTACCCCCTGCATTTCTGTGGAGAGGGGTCACCCCTCTTCCTCTTCCGGCAGGCATACTTTTGTGTAAATGTAGCCTTAGGATCATGAATTCAATAAATATACTAAGCAACTGAACACAAAACAACACATGCAACTGGCAATGCAATGGGGCAAATAAAAAAAATAGCAATAGTACTTGAACAAGGAATTGAAGTTCAGGCTGCAATATACAGAATTACTGGAATTTAATCCTGTTACAAGGAAAAAAAACAGGCAAAAGTCCTGAGAATATGGATCAATATGGATTCATGGACAAAATGATCATAAATCATAGTTCAAACAGTAGGTGCTCTAAATCCCCCTAGGCACTTGTTATTTTGATGACCTCTCCACACACCTGGCCCCCCACAGATAAGCTGTCCCGCCATCCTCCAGGCCCTGGAACCTATACAGTATAAAAAGCCAAAAGCAGAAAGCTCCATCCATTGTATAGGGCCAACACAGTATTAACCCCTTAACGACGTTTGGCAATGTTTGGAGAGGGTTCACGGGCTGAACCCCCTCCATACCCGGAGGGTGTTTGCTGTATATTGCAGCAAACACACCGATAACACCAGCGATCGATGCTTGCACTGCTGCCAAAGGCTCCCCGTGACATCAAGGGGGAACGGCGATCTGGTCACATAACAGCCTTGGGTCTAAATTTAACCCTTTCATTAAATTGTAATGAATAATGAGGAAAATCTCCATATACTGCCATACTGTAGTATTGCAACACATGATAAGATCAGACAGTAATATACAGAATACACACTAAAAACCATAAACATGTTAGATTTCGGCGCGTCCCAAAATGTCTGATCTATCATAATATAATAACTTTTTTTCCGCCATTTAATCCTGTAACTGAAAATAGCGCCCAAAGTTAAAAATGGCACTTTTATGCCAAATTGAAAAATATAAAAAAATTCAATTAAAAGTGACCAAAAGGCTGTATAGTCTGAAAAATCATAGCATTGGAAACATCATCAAAAGTAGACAACACACACAGCTCCGTACACTGAACTATGAAAAAGTTATTAGCGCCAGAAGATGGAAAAATTAAGAATTTTTTTTTTGTACAGGAGGTTTTAATTTTTCAAATGTATGAAAAAATTATAAAACTTATACACATTTGGTATCCCCTTGATCACAATGACCCAAAGAACAAAGTAGACATGTCATTTGTGGTGCACAGTGAAAGACGTAAAATCCAAGCCCACAATCCAATGGTGTAAATGCGTTATTGTAACCAATTTCACTGCATTTGGAATATTAAATACTGTTATTATGAAGTACAATTTGTTAAGCATAAAACAGGCCACTCATACAGCTCTTTACATGGAAAAATTTAAATTACATGGACTTTTGAAGGCGGGGAATGAAAAATGGAAATAAAAACAGAGACTGGTTGTTAAGGGGTTAAAAATGACAGGGGACCAAAAGCTGCTTTAACCACAATAACTCTGTCCCCCCACTCCCCATTACCACTTCCAAATCATGTTTCTTTCATGGCTCAGTGAGGTGGCTTCATATATATATAACTAATGAACACTCGTGTAAAATCATACAGACGTAGAAAGTGCCAGAGGAACATACAGTGTAACCTTCCTATATACTCTATGTATATATATACACTCACAGCTTGTATAAACACATCAATATACACATTGGCATACATACTGACACATATATTCATAGAACACATCTATACACATAAGCACATGTTTATATAAATATACACACATACATTGTGCATGGATACATTTCACAGTACTAAATACACATTTCATACACACACATGTGCAGGAATCAGAGGAGGAGGTATCTTTATCTTCATACAGGAGTGAGACCTGAGCTGCTGCAGTCATCCTTCTCTCCTTGTCCCGACTGCTGTAAGGTATTGCATCACACAGCAGGGAGGGGCCCGCAGCGCCCTCAGTGCAGCAAAGATGTCTGTGTACAGGAGAAAGCTGCTGCTGCTGCAGGTAATACATGATTCTCCAGACTGCTGGCCGAGCTACTGACCAGTAAGACTCACCATGGTGTCTACTAAAGGCACACCATAGGCAGGGGGTCCAAGAAGGGAAGGGGAGCCTGGGCAATTGTCCTGACTCCTGAACAAACTCCTGGACATGACTTTTTGACAGATCTGTTTCACAGGCCAATACCAGAGGGTCACCTGCATAAGATCCTATGGCAGTCTGCATGAAGTAGGGTGTTGGTAAATTGAGTGGATGTTGTACAACATATCCAGTGTATGAGTGATATCTGCTCACTGAGTGAGGTTAGAAAAGGTATATAATGTATATTATATATGAGTGATGTATACTGCAAGTAAGACATATGAACTGCATGTGTAACACTTGTGTAATGTGAGAAATTTTGACAGCATTTATGTGATGTGTGAGTATTTATGTAGCAGACTGTAGTATGAAGAGTCTGTATGTGTATGTTTTACTATTCTCACTTTCCCTTCAGTTTGCTGGAAAAAGGCAAAGCATGTTCCATTTTTTTCTGTTTTAAAAAGCAGAAGGGATTCTTACATTTTTTACTTTAACACAACCTTAAAACATAATGGGGGACATTTACTATGGCGTTCCCGCCAGTTTTGTGGCGCTCTCACCGCATGTTCTGCTCTCCGACCTAATTATTAGCTTACTTTTTCCGCCTATTCCGACTCTTCTCCGAATAGGGGCGTGGCTTTGGCGGAGTGGAAACTCAGACACAATTAATATGTGTCGCAGCCATTTTTTGGCGCTGTTAACTGGCGGAAAGTAGACCAAAAGAAGTTTGGGACACAAAACAATGCTATTGCACTGTTGCCTGTTCTCCGACTGTTGGACACATTTCTGGTGCTCGGGACAGAGTTTGGTCCCAAAGACAGAAAATGGTCTTGGCGCAGAAAATGTATCTGCACAACTCCACAATATTAATGTGTATCTTCTCTCCGAGAGCAGGTCAGTAACAAAGCCAGTGCAGACACCGACACTTTATGTAAATGTCCCCCAATAGCCCACATTTATTCAAGTGTCTGCGCCAGTCTTCTCTCTGACTTTGCACTAAAAAGAATTGCTTGTACGTGTATTTATAAGGTGTCTGCGCCAGTTTTGTGTCGCGGCTGCAATGTGTCCAACAAGACAGAAAAAATGAGCACCTAAAGGGACCATAGGGCTTAGTCAGAGTTTACAAAACAATTCTGCAGCATGAACAAAGCATGAACACTAGTTTTGACAAATGGGGGCCAGTGAATACAAAAGGAACCTGTTTGTGACCATTAGAATGAAGATTTTGTTAACTAGCTTTTCCATACCACTGCGTTCCAAATTTCTCAGAATATAGCTGTAAATCTCTGTAAGACCCAACCTTTGGCCCAATTCCACAGAATGCTGGAGGGCAACACTCGGTGTATTGGTGGCCACAGATTCATTAATATTGCCAGCCAACGTTTGCATACTGCAGAAAATTAGGCCAGTTTGATTTTGAGGTGAGCCCAAATTTCAGTGTAGATAGCTATTCTGAAGCCTCAGAAAGTTGGGTAAGAATTATTGTAAAGCTACAATGACATATTAGTATACCATACCTTAAAGAGGTATTCCCAGGAAGACAAATTAAAGGGGTTGTCCGAGACTTATTAAAAAAACAAAAGGTGGCTGGGAGGGGGCTGCTTAAAAAAATAAAGATGTACTTACCTCCTGGCCCCCTCCGGGTGTTCCGCGCTGCTGTTGCTCTGGTCTGTGCTCCGTGTAAACAAACACAGACGCAGGAGTAGCACTGGATACAGCTTCCAGCCGCCCGTGGCCAGCCACACACACCTGTCCCTATTCACAGAATGGTATATGCGGGATCCAGTGCTCCAGTGTGGCAAACAACACATCACAGCATGAGGAGAGGTGCAAATTACAGGCAGATAAGTTCTTTATTCGGGGAGATGGCGGGAGGTACATTAAATCTAACAGTGTGTTTTGGAAGAGCAGAGCTGACTGTGTCATTGTGTGTAATATGGATCTTATCATCTCATCTCTGATCTGTCTCATCTCTCTTTCTATGTGTCAGATACTAGTACAATGTTCAGAAGGTAAATGAAAGTGAGGCTATTTGGATTTTCACATTAAAAACACATAACCCACATGGTTTTAACAAAAAACAAGATGTTATCTGTTTTTAATAATAAGAAATTGTAGGTTGTATTCATGTGCATTGTTCTATGAGACATGTTTATAACGCCGAGACGAGACGCGGAACGCGGGGAAGGTGAGCGGGGAAGGTGAGGGGGAGGTGGAGAATGGCATACTTACATAGGTCCCCGCTACCGGAGACAGCAGATCTCCAGCGGGAACTGCAGACTGACGCGGCAGAAGTTGTTCGTGCCGCGTGGTCTGCAGTTCCCGCTGGAGATCTGCTGTCTCCGGTAGCGGGGACCTATGTAAGTAGGGTCCGCTGCCCTCCTATAGGGCGCACCGGACTATAAGGCGCACTTTGGATTTCCAAGGAAATCCAAGGCTTTTATGTGCGCCTTATAGTCCGGAAAATACGGTATACTTATAGTAAGAAAATTAAATGGTATTTGCAAATTTTCCCATAAAGGGTTAATGTACAAGTGAACATTGACTCACACTGCAACACACCAAGCCATGATTAAGATGCTTTTATCAAACGCGTAGGATAGAGGTGGTCTTACGCATCTGTTCTCTCTTTATTTCGATTAGACTGCCAAGATGAATATGCTTTTAACGAAGAAATAAAGCTAGTAATATTTGTATTTTTACCCATTGCTGGAGCCAGAGTTTTTGAATTTCTTTTCCTAGGCAAATTAAAGTGAATATAAAAATTTTACCCTGATAATCTTACCACATTGTCAGCACACAGAGCTTAGAGAGTCCCTGCCCACACTCAGGAATTGTAAAATGACCTTCTATAGGAGCAAAAAAAACAATTAAAATTATTTCGCGGGCAAACCCCTTTAAAGGGGGTTGTCCATGAAAGAAAATTCTCAAATTTAAATTGCTGTTTTAGCTCCTATAACTCCGTGATGGTCAGTGTAAAATTCCAGAGTGTGGGCAGGGACTCTCTAATCAGACACTTCATGATTCATCGGTTCTCTAAGATGCTGTGTGCTGACAATGTGCTTAGGTTATCAAGATTATCAGGGTACAGGTTTTATCCACACTTTTATTTAGCTTCTGAACATTGTACTAGCATCTGACAAATAGTAAACAGAGATGAGACAGATCAGAGATGAGAGATGATGTGATCCATGAGATATGTATAAAATAAATTAAACTCTCAGCTCCACTCACTCACCTAATCAATAAAACACACAGTAAGCTCTGCTTATCTTTTCTGTATCTTGTAGAGTAAGTCTTTGCACCCTGCTTGCTGGCAGGAAGTGCCTGTGTCTGATCTTGTAATGCAAGGGGGCAGGATCATTGCAGTATGCAGACTTGAGAAGCTATTCATAAGAAGAATCCAAACATAGTCAGAAGATTTACGGTCGGATCCAAGGGCAACCTACTTAAGAACACCCGACTTACAGACGACCCCCAGTTAAAGATGGACCCCTCTGCCCACTGGTGAACCTCTCTGATTGCTTTACTTTAGTCCCAGACTGCAAAGTCAGCTGTTTGTAATGAAGCTTTATTGATAATCCTTGGTCCCATTACAGCAAACAAACTTTTAAACTCTAATTGTCACTGGGGCAAATAAAAATTTTGTCTGGATCTACAATTATAAAATATACAGTTCCGACACATACACATGCAACTTAAGTACAAACCTATGGAACCTATCTTGTATGTAACCCGGGGACTGCCTGTATTTTTGTTAATAACATTGAATTAGAGAATGTTGTTATCCTGAGTATATTTAAGAATCTTGTCTTTGTGGGAATACTAGGAAAGTTAGCAAACCTGCTGCTGAATTTACTTAAATAAATACCCCTTCTAATTCCATATTGTGTTTTAGGGTGATGCCACACATGGCGTTTTGAAACCGTTTTTGGTCCGTTTTTAAGCAGTCCGTTAAAAAACATCCGGTTTTTAAAATGCGTTTTTGAAAATGCATCCGTTTTTGTCCGTTTTTTTATTGCACAAATTTGGAAAACCTGTCAAAAACGGTTGTGTTTTTTTAAAAAAAAAACATGCGTTTTCAAAAAACACATGCGTTTTTAACGCATGCGTTTTTTAATGGACTCCTTAAAAATGGACCAAAAACGGTTTCAAAACGCCATGTATGGCATCACCCTTAGATTGAACTCTCAGGGTCCTTGTTATATAACAGACGGAGAAATAACAAAGACTACTATTTCTTAAAGCCAAATAATTCCTCTTCCAGTCCCATGCTTCACAATTGTGCTATATTTTGACAAATTTGCCATTCAGGTTCACAGGAAAGCTGGATAACATGCTAGGTTATTCTTTAATAGCCATTTCTAAATACTCAATGTACATAATATGTCTACCTTGCCTGGATGGTCTTTAGGGTTCTGGGGAAGCTGGGTGATGTAGCATACAGAGTTGTAATATGGAACGCTGGATTGTATTTAGTTTAACTGCTCAAAACATTGCTTTCTGGGTCCTGAAAAAGCTGGGTGATACCCATTAATGCCATAATAGGAATAGCTAAATATGACAAAAACAAATGAGAATGACAGACTTGCCTTGCAGGGTTCTGGGTAAGCTGGGTAATATAGCATGGGGTGTCAGTAGTAGGGCAATAATAAGGAATGCTGAAAACTATATTTACTTAAAACAATTCCATAACTCTGCTGTAAAATGTAATATGGGCTGATCAGTACATACTGTATACATCTATTCCTTTACTCCATAATTCTTGCCTTCCAGCATAGATCCAGCAAAGATGAGTAACATTCCATGTTGAGCTGTAAACGATCAGATAATCCAAATCTCAATAAATTGTTCATCCTTACTCCTTCTCCTAATAGATGAAGCACTATAATCCAGACTCCACTATACGGGTTAATCACCTGTCCTGAGTCTAATTTCGAAACGCGTTGTCACCTTATTCTTTTAATGAAATCCACAGAGACGCCTAATTGTGCTGTGATTGTCATTTCACACAGAGGCAGCTCTATTCTACAACTAATACTAGAACTTCAGATTCTTACAACATAGATAATACAAATGTGTAGCTTGCGTCCTAGTCCTTGTTTTGGACTGTTATGGTCCTGACTCCTGTGGGCTCTGTAGATAACCTGCTGTCCGGCTCTTTAACATATATTAGTGCATACTGCTCCTGCAGGGGCTGGTGGCCCACCTGATATCTCAGCCGCCATGACTTTATAGAATTAATTTGCATATGATTTCATGGATGATGTCACTGCAATGCACCTTAAATGGAACATGGCCTGGATAAAGTTATCTTCAAATCTGCTTGATAAAGTTATGGTAGTGGTTAGTATCTGGTAGTGGTTAATTTCTGTTGTTACCCTTAGATCCCATTTGCTCTGTAATTTGCCTTTAAGGATCCCAGGAAAGTAGGGTAACATACCGTCTCCAGGCTTCTGTATCAAAATCTACCTAAACTGATCTTGTTCTTTATTTCGTAATTGTCATTCGTGCTTGGTTTTCAGGATCCTGGAAGAGCTGGGTAAGAAACCTGATAATGATGTAATATGGACTTGTGAGTAATAAATATACATAATCAAACCCCCCATCCCTGCTCTATAATAACTCCTTAATGTAACAGATATGCCCTTTGTGGCAGCAAACAAATTAGAGTTGGGGATAGCGGAGTCAAGATCTACTTGTGTACACCTCTTTCTAAACTTATACAGCTAGCTAGTTTTGTCTTTTGTGGAACCTGGGAAAGCTGGGTGAGCTGCACAAAGTAAATGATGAACAGTACTTTGTCAATGGGAGATAAGCCCTGGCCCTTTTTGCTAGACCACGCCCCTTCCCAAACTTGTGAGGTCATGCTCACACTCCAGGCTAATCTGCATATAGAGGAGCAGGGAGGAGGCATGAGATGCTGTCTGTCTACTGTGACTGCAAGTCTTTAACCTGCAGACAAACCTATAGACAAGCCATAAGATACTTGGATTGATATTGTGCCATTAATGTCAGGGTTATTGTCTTTATTTCTGCAGAAGATGTGTGGAATGTAACAAATTTCATTCATATTTTTAGAACATTTGCAAACGTCATATATCAACCTAATGTGTAGACCCTAATAAACTACCCTACACTTTCTGCATACACTGGGCATTACAACTTCACATCCATGCTAGGAATAGATAGAAGAAAATAGAGGAATGGGCAACTTCAGTTATTCATTTACAAAAATAAATACATTTAGAAAAATACTAACTATATATGTATGTGTTTGTGTGTTACATCATATGCAGCCAATGCAAAAATAATAACAGCTACATAAAAGTGGACATGCATAAAAGAGCAATGTAATGTAATAGCTCACTCTATTCCTGTACGGGACATCAGTAGTATTGTGATATATATATATATATATATATATATATATATATACATAAAATATACACTTTAGATCTGTTTACATCCTACTATAAACCTGTCTGTGGAACAGTAAAACTAAACACTTTATGATCTCTGTCATCTGTGCAAAATGTCATATGGAATTCTTGCTGTATAGTAAAGTGGGTATGGCTGCCTGTAAAGTGCAAGTATGGGGCTGGTTTTTGTGTAATATAAAGTCGGTACAACCTGGTTCTCTAGGGATATACTCGCAGCCCCTTTCCCATACATTACTATACATTACCTAAATGCAGTACACATTCTCAGCTATTTCTGAGGCAGAAACTCCAGCTTCCACTGTGATTGACATGAAAAATTCACCCTAAACATGAGCGATTTTCTATAAATACATCAGACCTGTTTTAGTTCTAACGAAATATATGTTAGAAGACAGTGAATATTGAAATATTCTATATTAAAAAAATTGCTAAAACACAGCGATGATAGAAAAATAAACTGTAGACTAAAAAACCCGGGGGAGTAAGTTACTATTGATTTGCTACCAAACCCCTTTTAGGTGAGTGACACAAAAATTTGTTTTTATATAAATCAGTAACTCAATAGGTTAAGTTCATTTTCTGCTATTTGTTAATGAAGTGTTGTAAGAACTGATGCAAAAATCCCATCTATCTAATATGTTATCTGTTGTCTTATACCAATCCACTCATTCAAAATCTTTTCATATCTGTATCTTATTTTTTTTCTATACTTTAAGAGCTGACTTATATCCTTACTGTATCTGCTAGTGTAGATACTTGTGACTCACAGATCTATCACATTTTTTACATGTTACTGTGTCAAGAGAACATTTACCTGTTATTTATATTATTTTTCTGGAACTAAAATATTTACTCCAAATAATGAAAAAATTGGAAAAAGCAGCACAGCGATGGGAATGGTGGGTGCTATTGATCCTACAGGTCCACTTGTTAAAAAAAAAAAATAGGTAAATCTCCAACTTTGAAAATAGTGAAAGATTAATGTTTATTCATATAAACCTTCACATTTTCACTTTTTTCAAAGTTGGAGTGCTGCCTATTTTTTTGTTTCACTCTCAATACTGAAATATAATGGAATAATGAATATATTTTTTCCTCATCTTTCTTGCTGAATGCCTTGGGATATATAGTGTGTGTTTGCGAAACCTCTTGACTCGTGCAGTTACGTGGGGATGAAGCTAATTTTTAATGAAACTGGGATGTTGCATTGTGTAAAGAGAAGCTTTATTTGCAGAGAGGGGAATAAAAACTCTGAAGCTACTTTTTATGTTGTGCAGTGATATTATGAGCATAACCAGGGAGGAAAGAGTTACGCCACGTACAAAGTATAAAGGGGATCTCATTGATGTGAACAGAAAGATCAGAGCTGCTCATATTTTAGAAATAAAAGATATTGTTGGTTTTACAACTTTCGAATATATTTGTGAAGATTGGAGAAACGTGGTTCATGTTCATGGGGTACATATACAAATAACATAAGACATGATGAGCTATGACCCAGTCATATGGGACAGCAATAGTATTGTGAATGTGGAGTGTCTGAGTCCAGGTATATATAAAATATACACTTCAGATCTGTTTACATCCTCCTATAAACCTGTCCGTGGAACAGTAAAACGAAATACTTTATGATCTCCGTCAACTGTGCAGTGGGCAAAATGTCATATGGAATTCTTGCTCTATAGTAAAGAGGGTTTGGCTGCCTGTAAAGTGCAAGAATAGGGCTGGTTTTTGTGTAAGATGAAGTCAGTGCAACCTGGTTCTCTAGAGATTTGACATATACATACATTGATTTATTTACTCGCAGCCCCTTCCCATACATTACTCTACATTACCAACATGCAATGCACGGTCTCAGGTATTTTTGTACAAGACAGTAAGAAACTCCATCGTCGTCTGTAATTGAAATAAAAAATTCTCCTAAAACTAGCAAGATTTTCTATAACTCAAATCT
The DNA here is from genome assembly GCF_040894005.1 of Engystomops pustulosus. NCBI lineage: Eukaryota > Metazoa > Chordata > Amphibia > Anura > Leptodactylidae > Engystomops > Engystomops pustulosus. Next base: position 53,588,446 of record NC_092420.1, on the reverse strand, counting down.
GTTTTGGTTACAACGAAATATAGGTTTACTGATGTTTAGTGGTGTTCTAAATAAAATGATCGTATCATAAAGAGAAAATAGAAATTGTAGAATGTCTCTTGAGCAAAGTAAATTTATAGAAATAAAATCCTTTAGTACAAAATACAATCTACACATTTGTCCATATTCTACTGACATATATAGATAGATTTAGTTCATATTTATTTATAATAAAGTATTCCATGCGTAAATACGATATTCCTTCAAGAAGATGAATTTGTATATTTGTATATTTTATTGAAAACATAATCATATTTTGTGGGGAAAGATTCCGTTTTTCCTCTTCTTTCCTGCGGAATGCTGCTGGATATAAACTGTGTGTTTGCACAACCTCTTGACTCCAGCAGTTACAGGCTGATAAGGTTAATTTTTAATGAAAATGTGATGTTGCATTGTGTAAAGAGAAGCTTTATTTACACAGAGGGGAATAAAAACTCAGGAAATTTTAAGCGTCTACTTTTCAGGTTACGCAGTTACACCTGAGTAGGGTGACAAAATAGATACCCCATGGGCTGAGTATAAAGGGGGCCATTTCTGAGAATGGACAAGATCTGGATTGCTACTATTTATACAAATCAAAAACATTTTCTTCAACTATATTATGATAATATATGTGTGGTAAATTGAGATAGATGCTAGAAAGATTTGAGACGTGTAGTAATCATTGTACATAATAGATGTAGTAGACAATATATACTATAGTGTATGTAGTAGACAAAAAATATACTATCAATTACATGAGATGTATATATAATTGTTGAATGTATCACATTCGAATGTACAGTACAGGCGGTCCCCTACTTAAGGACACCCGACTTACAGACGACCCCTTGTTACAGACGGACCCCTCTGCCCACTGTGGATGCTTTACTATAGTCCCAGACTGCAATGATCAGCTGTAAAGTGTCTGTAATAAACCTTTATTGATAATCCTTGGTCTAATTACAGCAAAAAAATTTGAAACTCCAATTGTCACTGGGGCAAAACATTTTTTTGTCTGCATCTACAATTATAAAGTATACAGTTTGGACTTGCATACAAATTCAACTTAAGAACAAACCTATGGAACCTATATTGTACGTAACCCGAGGACTGCCTGTATACACAGGGTAGTGCATGTATCACAGATCACATAGGGATGTATATACGGGCGGTGCATGTACTACACATCACATAGGGATGTATACACAGGGTAGTGCATGTATCACACATCACATAGGGATTTATATACAGGGCAGTGCATGTATCACACATCACATAGGGATGTATATACAGGGCAGTGCATGTATCACACAACACATAGGGATGTATATACAAGGCAGTGCATATATCACACATCACATAGGGATGTATATACAGGGCAGTGCATGTATCACACATCACATAGGGATGTATATACAGGGCGGTGCATGTATCACACATCACATAGGGATGTATATACAGGGCGGTGCATGTATCACAGATCACATAGGGATGTATATACGGGCGGTGCATGTACTACACATCACATAGGGATGTATACACAGGGTAGTGCATGTACTACACATCACATGGGGATGTATATACAAGGCAGTGCATGTATCACACATCACATAGGGATTTATATACAGGGCAGTGCATGTACTACACATCACATAGGGATGTATATACAGGGCAGTGCATGTATCACACATCACATAGGGATTTATATACTGGGCAGTGCATGTATCACACATCACATAGGGATGTATATACAGGGCAGTGCATGTACTACACATCACATAGGGATGTATATACAAGGCAGTGCATGTACTACACATCACATAGGGATTTATATACAGGGCAGTGCATGTACTACACATCACATAGGGATGTATATACAGGGCAGTGCATGTACTACACATCACATAGGGATGTATATATAGGGCAGTGCATGTATCACACATCACATAGGGATGTATATACAGGGCGGTGCATGTATCACACATCACATAGGGATGTATATACAGGGCAGTGCATGTATCACACATCACATAGGGATGTATATACAGGGCAGTGCATGTATCACACATCACATAGGGATGTAGATACAAGGCAGTGCATGTATCACACATCACATAGGGATGTATATACAGGGCAGTGCATGTATCACACATCACATAGGGATGTATATACTGGGCAGTGCATGTATCACACATCACATAGGGATGTAGATACAAGGCAGTGCATGTATCACACATCACATAGGGATGTATATACAGGGCAGTGCATGTATCACACATCACATAGGGATGTATATACAGGGTGGTGCATGTATCACACATCACATAGGGATGTATATACTGGGCAGTGCATGTATCACACATCACATAGGGATGTATATACAGGGCAGTGCATGTATCACACATCACATAGGGATGTATATACAAGGCAGTGCATGTATCACACATCACATAGGGATGTATATACAGGGCAGTGCATGTATCACACATCACATAGGGATGTATATACTGGGCAGTGCATGTATCACACATCACATAGGGATGTGTACACAGGGCAGTGCATGTACTACACATCACATAGGGATGTATATACAGGGCAGTGCATGTACTACACATCACATAGGGATTTATATACAGGGCAGTGCATGTACTACACATCACATAGGGATGTATATACAGGGCAGTGCATGTACTACACATCACATAGGGATGTATATACAGGGCAGTGCATGTACTACACATCACATAGGGATGTATATACTGGGCAGTGCATGTATCACACATCACATAGGGATGTATATACAGGGCAGTGCATGTATCACACATCACATAGGGATGTATATACAGGGCAGTGCATGTACTACACATCACATAGGGATGTATATACAGGGCAGTGCATGTACTACACATCACATAGGGATGTATATACAGGGCAGTGCATGTATCACACATCACATAGGGATGTATATACAGGGCGGTGCATGTATCACACATCACATAGGGATGTATATACAGGGCAGTGCATGTATCACACATCACATAGGGATGTATATACTGGGCAGTGCATGTATCACACATCACATAGGGATGTATATACAAGGCAGTGCATGTATCACACATCACATAGGGATGTATATACAGGGCAGTGCATGTATCACACATCACATAGGGATGTATATACAGGGCAGTGCATGTAAAGATTTGTCTATGGGGTTGGCTCTTAATTTAGGCCTGAAACTGGTGCAAATTACAGCTCCAAACTGACACAAATCTGAATGTCTTCAGCACGGGGTTCATCATATGCCCTTATCTCATTAAGAGACTTCTGAGTTTGAGTGAATTAGGAAAGTCTTACCTCTAGAATTCAGGGGAACAAGACTATAAAACAGGTAGCTTTGACTAATTTTCCAAAATGTGGAAGTGATCAGGGGTGGGCAACTAATTTTCCCACATGGCCACATGAGAAATTGGAATAGTTCTACCCAATACCTACACTCACCGGCCACTTTATTAGGTACACCTGTCAAACTGCTCGTTAACACTTAATTTCTAATCAGCCATTCACATGGCGGCAACTCAGTGCATTTAGGCATGTAGACATGGTCAAGACAATCTCCTGCAGTTCAAACCGAGCATCAGTATGGGGAAGAAAGGTGATTTGAGTGCCTTTGAACATGGCATGGTTGTTGGTGCCAGAAGGGCTGGTCTAAGTATTTCAGAAACTGCTGATCTACTGGGATTTTTACGCACAACCATCTCTAGGGTTTACAGAGAATGGTCCGAAAAAGAAAAAACATCCAGTGAGCGGCAGTTCTGTGGGCGGAAATGCCTTGTTGATGCCAGAGGTCAGAGGAGAATGGGCAGACTGGTTCGAGCTGATAGAAAGGCAACAGTGACTCAAATCGCCACCCGTTACAACCAAGGTAGGCAGAAGAGCATCTCTGAACGTCAAACTTTGAGGCAGATGGGCTACAGCAGCAGAAGACCACACCGGGTGCCACTCCTTTCAGATGAGAACAGGAAACTGAGGCTACAATTTGCACAAGCTCATCGAAATTGGACAGTAGAAGATTGGAAAAACGTTGCCTGGTCTGATGAGTCTCGAATTCTGCTGCGACATTCGGATGGTAGGGTCAGAATTTTGGCGTCAACAACATGAAAGCATGGATCCATCCTGCCTTGTATCAACGGTTCAGGCTGGTGGTGGTGGTGTCATGGTGTGGGGAATATTTTCTTGGCACTCTTTGGGTCCCTTTGAGCATCGTTGCAACGCCACAGCCTACCTGAGTATTGTTGCTGACCATGTCCATCCCTTTATGACCACAATGTACCCAACATCTGATGGCTACTTTCAGCAGGATAATGCGCGATGTCATAAAGCTGGAATCCTCTCAGACTGGTTTCTTGAACATGACAATGAGTTCACTGTACTCAAATGGCCTCCACAGTCACCAGATCTCAATCCAATAGAGCATCTTTGGGATGTGGTGGAACGGGAGATTCGCATCATGGATGTGCAGCCGACAAATCTGCAGCAACTGTGTGATGCCATCATGGACCAAAATCTCTGAGGAATGCTTCCAGCACCTTGTTGAATCTATGCCACGAAGAATTGAGGCAGTTCTGAAGGAAAAAGGGGGTCCAACCCGTTACTAGCATGGTGTACCTAATAAAGTGGCCGGTGAGTGTATATACAGGATTAAGTATATAACCCATTCCAACATAAAAAAAACAGGAAATAAAACATTACAATGATTCAATAAAAATATGGAGGACCTAGTTGCATCATTATTTAATTATTATTTTTAATAATCTGACCAGAGCCGACCAAAGATAGTTAGAGGGCTGGATGTTGCCCACAGGCCGTACATTGCTCAAGAAGGTCACAATACTGAGCACAGTATTTATAATACAGAACATAGAGCAATACTAACACACAACTTGCAGAAAACATCCTAATCTATACTCAAATATTATGCATCTACTTGGTTAAGTCCATAAACATCTTGGAGAAATGATTGTGGTGTATAGCTAGTTTATCATATCATATCATACCACAAGGAGACCTGTTGAATAGAATTGACTTAGGAGCTTGTTCATTCCTCAATACTATGAGGGGGCAACTTATATAGAGCATTCTCATAGAGGTGTATCACATATGTCACATGTCATAGAGCATTCTCATAGAGGTGTATCACATATGTGGAGGAGCCTTGTATTCTGTGCCAAAGAAGAAAACAGCATCATGTCTTGCTGTCTAACAGCTTATCTAGAGCAAACTTATATCCGTAGGACATAGTCATGTGTAAAAGCAGCTACATTCCTGTATCCTATGTAGAAAAATCCCTATGAGACCTAGGTTTTACTTGCCAAGGGGTTAATAGCTATATTAAGGACTTTGCAAAATCCTTATGTCTGGTGTGAAAGTGACAAGCAGCAAAACACTTTTATCAATCAACAGTAGGTCTAGAACAAACCAACATAGTCAACATCAAAGCACATGCGTGTATTGCACATCATTATATATAGGAGCATAGGGTTGTAAACCCAGAAGAGAGTTTACAGTGCATGTAGAGCACTGTAGTTGGTCTAGCCATTTGACCTAAAATATAACGGCTAATATGGCAATGGGAATCTGTTGTACGGCATCCCAAGGACTATTGTGATCCCTGCAGATGTTAGTATATTGATATATATATAGTAGTTATGTCCATAATATTCAATGTAGAAGAGTACACCAGTTGATTTATTTTGTTGATAAAATCGATCACATTTGTAACAAATTTCCCAAAAGTTGTGGAGTTTTGGATATGTCTCAAACAAAGAGTTCAAACTTGCATGGTCAAGAAAAAAGTAGCACCTCCAGGTTTAGAGAGAGTTACAGGACCTTGGACTGGAAAATTGCGACCTGGTAGCACAGTCAGACCTCAGTCAGAAATAGAACTTCCCAGAACCATCCTGCCACAAGCTCCAGGACCTGAAATAGTTTGTAGTGTCCCCCAATTCAGGACCCTGAATTGGGGGACTAGATCATGGTAGCCCTTTCAAACTGTCCATATAAGAGTTTGAATACGGTTGACCTCAGACTGTCATACACAAATTATCAGGGTAATTGGGGCATTTTGGATTTGGACTCAATTTATTCTGACCAAATCAAATAAATATGCTCATCTATAGTAGGGAAGTAAGAGTTCTCCTTGCAGAGAATGCAATTTAAGGCCGCCTTGTAGGCGTGTGGAGTCATATAGCCATGGATACTCCACTAGTGGGATTCTGGGAAAATATTCAAACAAGTTTTCCAGGATGGGATAAGGAAAACCACACCTCTTTTAGCTACCCAGTAAGGCAGCTCCGAGGCCTTGTCACATGATGCAGGATTAAAACCAAATTAGTATATCTATTCCAGAAGGAACAGACTCCCAACCTCATCTATAGTAGTAAGCCTTAAATATGTTTACCCCTGTGTGCAAAAAGGTCTTAGGCCCCTTCCACACTAGCGTTGCATTTCACGTCAGGGTGCAATGCGTGAAAAACTGACGTTTTTGGCTGCGTTTTTGTTCCATTTTTCCTTGGAGTCATTAGCGTTTTTGCGTTTTTCACTGGGATTTTTTCCAAGGGACCATGGTTCGGGAATAAAATGTTTTATTTAATTGAAAAAGAATGTCTTCAGATAAGTTAGCAGATGTATGCAAACATCTACAATCTTTTCTTCACTGTTCCGCGCGCGTATATTTTCTCCCGACAAGTTAGCAGATGTGAAGAACAGTGAAGAATAGAATAGAAACAGTGAACACAGTGAACACAGAATCATTTAAGTGAAAAACACAGTGCAGAACACAGTGCAGAATAGATTACAGATGTTCGGCACATTTGCTTACATGTCGGGAGATACGCGTGGAGCGGTGCGAACAAAATAGTATGTGAAGAACAATATATATGTGTGAAGAAGACATTGCAGATGTATGGAAACATCTGCAATGTGTTCTTTACACACATATATATTGTTCTTCACATACTATTTTGTTCGCACCGTTTCACGCGTATCTCCCGACAAGTAAGCAGATGTGCCGAACATCTGTAATCTATTCTTCACTGTGTTCTTTAATGTGTTTTTCACTTAAATGATCCTGTGTTCACTGTTTTTATTCTATTCTTCACTGTTCTTCACTGTGTTTTTTTAATTAAATGCTCAATCTCGAGCAGGGGAATTATTTATGTCACCTAGCAACCCATCCATTTAAAACGCATTGCACTCGCATTGCACTTGCAATGCTTGCGAGTGCAATGCATTTTTGATGCGTCTCCATAGACTTGAATGGGGCGGGAAAAACGCGCGTGAAACGCAAAAGTAGAGCATGCTGCGATTTTGACGCGCGTCAAAACAAACGCAAGCACGCGCGTGCAAAACAACGCAAATGAGGAAAGACCCATTGGAAACAATGGGACAGAGTGCAATGCAAGTTCTGCGCGTCAAAAGCACGCGCAGAACTCGCGCGTGAAAAACGCTAGTGTGGAAGGGGCCTTAAGGGCATGGGTCCCCCTTGATTTTCCTTCCTTACAATGTACAGATCTTTGCCTGGATGAGCATAGCCCTACTCGTATTCTTGTACCAAGCTGACTGACACAAGCTACTGACTGCTGTAGATGATATATATATATTTCTCTATGTAGAGGAGCTGGAAGATCATCTGGAGTAGTCAGTCAGCTCCTTCCTCACTCCTCTTCACTAACTACAATGCTTCTAGGTCCACCTTGTGTTGTCCTTTCCAATTAGATGGAAGTGGGGAGGGTCTGCTGCCCCCTGCTCCCGTATATAATGATGTGACTAGTAGTATGGTGCTCACCACTGCCTCACACATGTGGATCTTATTGCATCTGTAAGGTATGTTAATAGTGCAGAATTACATGCTGCCCTAAAGATCCAACTTTATATGGAGGCTGGTTGAGCTTATTTTAGGTGCCACCATTCGCAGCTTGTTTCCTTTTCACAGGACTCTTAACCCCTTAGTAACTGAGCCTCTGTTTGGAAGCCCTAGGGAAGTTGTAGCAAGCCCAAAGTTAATACTAGGGTCTCTATCACAGTAGATACAGGGATTTTGCTGCTTGCACACTTTCTCACAGACTTTAGGTGAGTTGTTAACCCCTTAGTAGGTTTAAAGGGGATTTTGCAGCTTCCCATAATGCAGGTTTTAAAGTGGCTCTGGATATGCTGTAAACCCCATAATTGACACAGGGATCTCGCTGTTTGCTTCTCTCCCACAGAATACAGGATCCTGCGGCTGATAATGCGCTCGCATCGTGACAGCTCTGCCTGGACGCACGGGCTGTAGACATAACAGAGGCTGCGGGGAGTAGGGGGCGGAGCCACAGTGACAGAAGACACGCCCCCCGCGGCTCACACTGACACAGATGACAGCAGGGAGAAAGCACAGAGTGGCTGGCAGCCTGGGGAGGTGCAGGGAGCCGCGTCCTGCTCCACACACAGCACAGGTGACAGCGCCGGACAGCGGACACATGGAGCGGCTCTAGTCCTGCACATGTGCAGCCCTGGAGCCCACTCACTTATTGTAGCGCTCACTCACACTTACCACAGGACAACTATTCTCCGTCATGCTGCCCAAAGTGGAGTCTGAGGCGTTGGGACTGTCCCGGGCACACGGAGAACAGGGGCAGATGCCGGACAACATGCAGGGTGAGTGCAGGGGCAGCTCCGGTCCTGCCATGGGACTGATGGGAAAAGTTCAGGGGCAGCTTGTCCAGTCTGCGTATTCATATATCTGTATATATATATATATATATATGGTGTGTATTGGCATATCGATACGTTCAGGGGCAGGTTATCCTGCCTGCGCATATATCTGTGTGTATGTGTATATATAAAACCACATAAGAACGGCAGCACACTAATACCGTAATTCATCAGAAAAACATTCGGGTACTTTATTCACCATGGGTGCAAAAAAGGCTCTGGGTGAATAAAGTGCCCACTTATTTATCTATTGAACTGTTGGTGTGCTGCCATTCTTTGGTTTTACTTATTGATGGATTAAAACTATAAAGGTGTGCACTCGCTATGGTTGCTGGTAGTGCAAGATACTTTTTGATCTGTGTAATATATATATATATATATATATATATATATATATATATATATATATATATATATATATATTTACCTGTGGTGCGTGTATTGGCATATATATATGTATATATTCATGTGTAATATATACTTATGTTTTGTATATACAGTTATACCTATATGCTGTACAATGTGTGTGTATGTACTGTATGGTATGTAGACATGTGCTGCATACAATAATCATATGTTGTCAGCTCTCCTTCCTTGTTTCCTGCCTCAGGGAGGTGACAATGTATATAGGATATCCTACTATAGGATGATGGTGACAGTATATGAGGAGAGATGAGTTCTAGGGTCAGCGATCATGTACACGTGGGGATGGGTCTTTACTGCAGCCTGGTATATATTATTATATTATATTCTATGAGCCCTTTTACTGATTTGGTTGACTTTTGTTTGTCCCACTAGATCGTGCCTGTAGTATTTTGGATGAGTACAGGTTGAATGCAGAGATGACTTCTTTATAAGAACAGTTGCTACATCTCCCTGTAACATCTAACTTCTAGAATAAGCTCCCTCTAACAGGTGATAAGATAAAGATAATAAAACTTGGGCAAAGTATTCATGAAGAATACTCTGCCCATCAGTGATGTGCCCTCTGACCTCTGCTCCCATTTTCACACAATTTACTTTGGTCTGGTCTGTATCGCCAGTGATGAACCCCTGTGCCCTGTAAGAGAAGGTAAGGGTCAAAACTGTCCTCTTCTTTCTTCCACCTTCTCACCTTTTCCATAGTCTCTATTATCTTCCTGAACTCTATCATAACATAAAAAAACAATATGCTATTGCTTTAACTGTAATGCCCTGCATAAAAATAATAATTTATACTTATGTAAAAAATAGCTGCAAAAATAAATCTATAAAAATAATGGTGGAATTGCTTGAGTTTTTTTTAATAACTTCCACCCTATAAAATATAATGGATTTAAAATATTATATTACCCCCAAAGAGTTTCTACTGCAGCTCATCCCATAAACTACAAGGTCTCCTAAAGCTTATGACCATTTAGAAAAGGAGGAAACTATTTCGTATGTGGCTAATGCTAGTTATGCCATTAGGTCTCAAAAATGATCCATGAGGCAACAGAGTTTTTAACAAACAATATTTCCCTGAGAAGAGATTATTTTAAATCTTCCAAAACAATATATATATATTTTTAAATGTAAATATTTTATTGTAGTACATAGGTAAGTTAACAGTATTAAAACATCAGTCATGGGTTGATAATACCACTCCGCAGAAATTGCACCCTGTGCTGTTTATGTGTATATGCACACACAGCATATATATAAAAATTATATAAAAACATATATATAAAATTTAAATGTGTTGCATTATATTTACTCAAGTGCCTTACATTGCATCATTACTTTATAACATTGTTATCTATCTACTAGTAGAATAAATTTACTTAAATGAATTGTTTGGATACATTTTACAAATATAGAATAAGAACTTTAATGTAAAGCTGTTCTCTAATTTCTGTTGATGTTGATGTTTGTGTAACATCTTAGTATTATGAGAAAATATGAAGTAAAACTCAACTTTATATTTTGCACTGTGAGATATTTCAGTGAGTGAAGAATGGTGGTTACATTGATTTTGGAATTTCAGTATTTGGTTAAGAGCAAAGGGCAACTAAACATAAGAGAAAAAGAGACTTAAATTGGAGGAAAAGCATTCTGCTTGCTTTAGGATAACCTGTAGAGCCAGCGTTGAGATTTTATATGATTAGTTATCATGTAAAGTCATTAAAGTTTTGCTAATAGAATGAAAGACCTTATTTATTTAGCCTGTACAGATGTTTGTCGCTACAAATGGATTTCTAGTTTTAAGTAAAATATAATATGTATGTGTTTTTTTTTTAAATTTTGATATTATATATTTATTTGTATACATATATTTATAAAAGCCTTAAAACGCTGTATTTTTTTTACTAGACATATATTTCTCTAAAAAATAAGCTTAATTTCTGAGAGTATTTGGCACAATGTAACATGATAAATTTTACTAAATCTTTTTCTACAAAATTGTAGATATTTAAAACTTGGTCAAAAAAAATCTTTATTTCCCAAGACCTGAAAATGCCCCCACTTTACCAGTTCTGAACGATTATATAACCCTTCCAGTTTTGGTCACATTTTGTAGTAGACATTCTTTTCAGAAAGTAGGGGCTTCTATTTCTGTGCAGACATCTCTGAGGAATATACAGATGTCTATAAGCTACACACAGATCAGGGCTTTTAAATGATTTTTCTCTTTCCAGTTCATCTGAAAGTAAATGGACTTTCAATGTACAGATCTTTAATAATATATCCTATTCTTGTTAGAGAATCTACAAATAAATTATATTTCAGAATGTTCAATGTTAATGCAGTCTAAATAGTTATTACAGACAATTATAGCTGCTACTAACAGATACTTAGACATTTTTGCCAACTATTTGTACACACTGGATTGAAGATCTAAGAACCAGAGATTAACAATGAAATATATTGTATATATTATTTAATACATCATTTTTCTCCTCTTAGAACTTATAAGTTGACCTCCGCAGTTTTATATTCCATTATTAGTAGCTTGCAAGTATTCTTCATGTGCCTGTTGATGTCTAGCTAAATGTCTTGTTTATGTCAATGCAAAAATGATTATGAAAAATATATACAATTATCTCATAGCCGTTAGCTTTAGTTTTGGAGGGTATAAATACAATGATGAAGCTGATAAGTATATTAGCTATGGGAGGGCTCTGGATTATGAGAAGGAAGATGTGAAAGTTATGACAAGGTTTTATGTGGCTGCTCGGATCTTTCCACCACTTAGTATGGAATATCAAGGAGCCTAATGGGTGTGGCGTTACCTTTATGTCTCAGCCATCAGTAACATTTCAGTGACCATCACTTTCTGCATCTTGAAAATTATTGGAGACATGTCTGTGCTAGAAAGATCACCACCTCTGAAGTCCCTCTGAGCAGCATTTGATACATTGTATATAGTTATTAATATTCTATAAGTTCTAAGTTTCTGCTTCATCTACATTTAGTGTCACAGTTTAAAATGATGGGCTACTCGTACGATGAAGACTTGGAGGAGCTGTGTCCGGTCTGCGGGGACAAGGTTTCTGGATATCATTATGGACTGCTGACCTGTGAGAGTTGTAAGGTGCGCCCTTTACAAATATTTGTGTTTTTATTTTTGTTCAAATAATATTGAGTTAATATCGGGTGCCCATTTTCTCAAGATAATTCTCTTTATTTTAATTGAGCTCCTGTATTTTAGAGAACCATATGAAAGTTACTAAATTATTCATTAATATTTGTATTATATTTGTTACTGAACTTACTGAGAATGGGTTACATTACTCATAAATGTGAATGCCGCAAAGATCTTATCACTTATCGTTTTTGTGGGGAAAGTTTCTAAGTTCTAAAATAACATATTCAATAATAGAACAGCCGTTTGTTGAAGACTTCCTAATGCCAAGATGTACTGATCTGTTGTAAATAAGAGGAAGGGATCCATCAGCCTTCTTGTGAATGTTTACTAATAATTCTATTTTTCTATGTGTCTCTAGGGTTTTTTCAAGCGGACAGTTCAGAACAATAAAAGATACACATGTATTGAAAATCAGACCTGTCAGATTGATAAGACCCAAAGGAAGCGATGTCCTTACTGCAGGTTTCAGAAGTGTTTAAGTGTGGGGATGAAATTAGAAGGTAAGGTAATGATAGATCTGACAAGAAAATGTGTGCATTTACATACATTTATTATGGTTTTATTTATGATAGAATGCATGTGTACTATATATTTCATATAGTTTTTCTCTATATACAGTATTGCAATTTGTTTTATGAAAACGTATATATGGCTTATATTCATACACTGTGTAAAAGATGATACAGTGCACTACAGTTCAGCTAGATATAGACATAGGATCCCTGATGAACATATACAACAATGTACCGTATATTAATACTGGAGCTTTTATCCAGTTTTTTTTGAAATTTTTTTAATCAGAATTATTCCATGTTTGATTGATCATCCATACCAGTCTTTTGGATTTCATTTGTGCGTTGTATCGTATCGTAGTGGAAATCATCGGCTGATTTTTACTACAGATCCAATATACAGAAGAGTTGGGACTGACTTGGGACTTTTTAGCAACTACAAGGCTTTGACACTTAATCATGATAGGATGAGCACAACATGTAGTCACTCATATAACTCTGACCGTGGTGAAAGATAGAATATACACACACGCTGTGGGGGCCATTGTAATAACCAGCAATAATCTTTAAGTAAGATGAGCTGCATGTTCCTATGTTATAGAGAGCCCGTAATGTGGTTACTCTAACCAGCTGCAATCTTACTACATATGTCCAGCTTTAGCTCTACAGTTACAGCTGCGGATTTCTGTAAAACTCCATTCATCGAATTCAATGAAACCACTCTCATTTAGCAGGACTTCCTCAATGAACCAGTAAATGTTCTCAAAGTACCCACAAAAGTATCCAAAAGTGGATAGAAACATTTTGATCTTTTGTAATTTCCCTCAGTTTTTTTCTGGATGCCAGCAAACTGCTTGTTCTGTCTATTGTATCCCTAAAAAGACATAAATTGGACGCAGTGATCATACGTAAAGCATATGGAAGGCATTTAAGAGTGGAGGATATGCACCATGACATAATACACATATTACATCAGAGCACAAGGAGTATGCTATAGAAAAAGGCTGAGCAGATTTGTGTAATTCTCTAAGACACAGAAGGCACAAAATGTTCCAATCCAGTATATATATATAAATATACATACAGTATATGTCAGATATACACAATATATATATGTTTATTTATACATACACACACTTAGACATATATACCATACACATATGTACATGTTCCCACAGTTATTTTATAAGTTAAAATATTATTTTGCTCTGTAGACTAAAGCCTTCCTTACATGTACATGTACAGCACCAATGAAAGCTTTTGCCCAAAAAACGTCATACTTGCATACCATGGAAATTTAGTAGGTGCAGCAACTTTGCCCACAAAGGGTCTCATCTCAGTTATTTAACCCCTTAATTTTGCTTTTTGCACTTTTTTTTAAATAATGTCAGTTAAATAAATAGTTTTACTAGTGCAAAATCTATAACAACAACTTATAACTTCCTGTAGAGCATATGTATGCCAAAATGATACATACAAAATCTAGAATCTGCCCATAAATTGTACAATCTTAAACATTGAAAGGTTACTGTTGATAAAATAGAAAGAGGAAAAACTATTTCAGTTCTTATAGTCAATGCTGATTATTCCCTGGGTTAAACTCACTGATCATATGGAAGGGAAATAAGAGTCAATAAGGAGGTTAACTGATGTCATCGGATCTCATCAGCCTCAGGCCACACATTGGTGTGTATTGGACGTACTCCTGTTATGTATAATGTCAGTTTTTAAAGCCAAAGCTCTAACCAGGAAAACATCTAGACATTTGGCCTGTTTTTTTTAGTATTGTAAAGCAGACCACAAGCCTTTTCACAAGTATGAGACCAAAAATCTGCTAAAAACCTCCATAGCAAAGGGAAATGTGGAAAATAGGAAACAACATATTTCCATCTTACATCTCTAATAATGTAGTGGCGCATTAAGAAGCAAATGTTTGACCCAGGTAGAGGTTTTCTTCAGGGTTATGTTATCCAATAATTGTGATTAATTTCTCCCGAATACTTAATAATCCCTGCAGTGGCGCACAACATACTAGATTTACTTTGAGATTCCAGTCTGGCAGAGGTTTCAACTACAACCAGTGCCATTATATTGGCATAGGTTCCCTGCCCCTCCACGCCAACTTTTCAAAAAGGTGGTGGGGGGGGGGCGTTTCACCAGGACTTTTTCATGACTTGCATGCCAAAAACCTATTGTACAATGCATGTTAAATGCCACCCTATGTATTTGCCATGATTAGATTTTATTGTAATACTATGTTACAATTTACATATTTCGATACCGTGTTCCCTGTCCAACCACCACCATCATTTTTGCCTAGTAGCTGCAGATAAAGAAATTACACTTCCCATTACATTATTCACATGCAGATACACGCAGGATAATGAGTGAAAATGTAGTTGATTGAGGAATATTGTTTTCTCTAGTTCTAAACCTTTATACCATTGATGACGGCAATTGACTTGGCAAGAGGCAGGTTTAGAAAGAGAGGTCACTCAGGTCGACCAAACCACAAATACGTTTTCTGATTATCGCTCTGCAACCGATCTGTTCATATGGGACGTCAAACTTTTTTTCTCTTAAAAATAAAAAAGGACACTTTTATAGGTTTCCAGATGTGGAAAGTATGGTATATAGAAAGGCTGAAAAGAAAAATAAACGTGGCAGACAGGGAAATGTGAGAGTGCACTGCTTTTTCCTCTGGAACTTACTTTTTCCAAAAATTAAAAAAAAAAATCTTCTCTGTGTCTAATTATTGAAGGAATTTAGGAATGGATTGCAAAAAAATATATATTAAAAAAAATACATCTCACATCTGTATATATAGAAAATGACATATTAAGATACTAAGGCTCCTGTCTGCTATAACTCATTCTCCTTGTAATGGCACCACAGTGTGTACTTTACTAATAGCCCTATTAAACCTAAATTGTAGCCTATAAATTACAGGGATTCATTAATTGCAGAAGTCTTTATACAAGATGTGTATCTGAGATCTCCATGCATTTTTAATGGCGGTGTAATCACTCCTTTGCATAAGAGCCACTGGCCAAGGTAGGCGCAGTCAGTGTCACTCGCTATCCCATTAAACTTGCACCACAATGAAACTTACCGCTGTGACAAACCCCATTAAAATCCCCCCCCTGGCTGCAGCTGAACCACATTTCTTTTTAATTATTCCTAAAACTGAAGACTTTGCGTTTCAGAAGCTTTAGTGAAAATAAAAATCAAATTTTTTTTTTGCTTTAAGAAAGTAACAAGCTGACACTATTATGTAGGTATCATGGTATAAAAGAGTCATCGACACAAAGGAGAAAGATATAGAAAATCCATGCAAAAGGGGGACAAAGGCAAGTCAGGAACTGTATAGATGCTGTATATGAGACATTATGGTCATATGATTCTGAGCATTATTTTGATTTTATTGAAGTGCTTGCTACTAATTTTCATATTGCTGCTTTAATATCATAAAATTATCATAAATTGACTTTCTTTGTTTTACAGCTGTAAGGGCCGACCGAATGCGTGGAGGGAGGAACAAATTTGGGCCAATGTACAAACGGGACCGTGCTCTCAAACAACAGAAAAAAGCTTTAATCCGAGCCAATGGACTTAAACTAGAAGCTATGAGTCAGGTCATCCAAGCCATTCCCACAGATTTGACCATTTCTTCGGCTATCCAAAATATCCACTCGGCATCTAAGGGTCTACCTCTAAACCATGCCGCCCTTCCTCCAACAGACTATGACAGAAGCCCCTTTGTGACGTCACCTATCAGCATGGCCATGCCACCTCATGGCAGCCTGCAAGGTTACCAAACCTATGGTCATTTCCCCAGCCGTGCTATCAAATCGGAGTACCCGGACCCTTATACGAGTTCTCCAGAGTCTATAATGGGATACTCTTACATGGACAGTTATCAGTCCAGTTCCCCTTCCAATATACCACATCTTATAGTGGAACTCTTGAAATGTGAGCCTGATGAGCCTCAAGTCCAAAGCAAGATCATGACGTATCTACAGCAGGAGCAGGCCAACAGGAGCAAACACGATAAACTTAACACATTTGGACTCATGTGCAAAATGGCTGATCAGACATTGTTTTCTATTGTCGAATGGGCGAGGAGTAGCATATTCTTCAGAGAGTTAAAGGTAAGACTGGTAAAATTACAGCAGTTAAGCTGTTTTTTATATCTTTATTGGAATTATAAAATGTACATAATGAGAGTGTATAGAAAATGTTTAAAAGGGTAAATATGCAGTATTTTTGTGTTTAAGGTTTGTAGACCTTTTTTTCTACTAAAAGCAAAAACTGCATTTTTCCAGAAATTTCCCTTTGGAATTTCAAAAAAGCCAGAAAAAATGTACAAAATAAAACAACCCACATGCCACTATATGCCTAAAACTCTTGAAAGAATAGTGTATGTGAAAGGGCACATACAGCAGTAATTTGGTGAGTATGGCATGGGCATAAGGTGAGAGAAAGGGCGTTTGCCAACATAAAGTACATCAAAGAATACATTTGATTGAGCCTCTGTGAATGCTATATTTGTTCATGGTACAACCTTGTAGAGTTCACTTAATAACTTGTTGGAGTTATTGAAAATCCTCACGGCTGACCCATAGGGTTAGGTTTTTCCACGGCAGTGCTGAAAGGATGTTTAATTATTTAGGCTAACAAGTCACATATAATTAGGAGCTAGAAGTGTCTTAGATTTTCATAAGTTCTAAAAGCAGGAAATGTCTCTAACGGACTTGATGAAAGCAACGTTCAGGTCTGTTCTTTCAATTACTGATGGCATACAGCAGGCACAGCAGTGGGCCTATTGTACAGGCAACTGAATTGTACAACTTCCCCACCAGTTATTAAGAGAGCAGTAATCACTTTCCAGCTCCTTGTCATGAGCAGTCACCGACTCCAGATTGTTAAGGCAAAGCAACTTATTTCATCTGTTACTTAACCTGTCTCTACAGTCCACTTGCTTTCAGTAAATAGTAAAGGGTTGTGTGCCTTTCTGTCATCTCCATAGTATCTACCCGCTGCTGCCCCCCCTCTTCCTATAGACTCCCCTCCACCGTCAGTGGTTAATGAGCATAGACCATTTCCATTTTCCAGTTGAGAGGAAGGTCTGCTCTAAAGAAAGGCCTAGGGGGTATACTTATAGCAACATAGCAAATCCCCATCTGATCTTCTTGTAGGCACAATAGGAAGCGCATTCATTCATATATGCATTTTCAAGATGTTTTTCAATTGTGTTGGTGTATGTGTTTTTTATGAGTTGCTATGTGTCACACAGCAGATATACAGTCACAGTTTATTGCTGGTGTTCAGAAAGATGGTATAAGAGTCACCCACTCCCTGTGTAAGTTATTTAAGAACAGGTCTTAAGCTGCCCATAGATATTAAACTGATATCAGAAAAACCTGTCATCTATAGAATGACTGGAAGACCATCTAAAATGTACCAAGCCACATAACTTTAATGTATTAGTTATAGTGCCGGCCTCCATATAGGGAAGGAATACCCAAGCACACAATGGTGCTACTAAGCATAGTTGTCAGCTAAAGCAACTACCTAAAGTAAATGGGACGCTTTAGAATTTTCTCCAAATTTAAGTCTATTATAGGGCCTGAGATAGTGGTGCCTAATCCAGTATCATACACATACAGTCACTCAGGCTCAGCATTGCAGAATTTTTAAAAACTCATTGACACCTACTAACTGAAGTCTTCCTTTGTGCCAGGTTAAATAGCAATAATTTGTCATCGGATCTCTCAATACATTTTTCTGCAATTACACTAGTGATTTTCTGAGAAGATCAATACATTCTTATGCAATTGGATTGTAATCACAGCAAACCAGTAAATGATTGGTTCCCATATTATTGTCCAAATATGCCTATTGTTTGTTATACTATAGATTATCTATAGAATTTTAAAATGTTCCTGTGTAGACTTTGGATACCTATATATAAAACAGCTAATTATAGCTTTCATTGATGTCCAGTTGTTACTTACCTTTACCATTTAGTCTTTTTAAGAAGTGTTATAACTTGAGGGATGAAAAGAAATTGAGATGACTCAAGATAAGGTCTTTTTTGGAAAAGGAGAATAGCCCCAAAATTATCTGACATGGGGCTCCCTTAACAAGTTAAACTTAGCCGGGCTATTTGTAATCCTTCAGGGTCTGTCCACATGCAATCTATTTACTCCTGATTTTTCTTTGCGAAAATTACAAACGCAAAATCCACAGCTACAAAAAAAAATTCAACAGGGAAAATTGTTACAGATTTGTAATGAAATGTGCCACTTCAACAACCAAAACTACACAATGGGGGACATGTATCTTTTTTTTTCTCTTGAGTTGTTGAGTGTTTTTACAAAGTAGAAAATATCTACAGCACTCAATGATCAAAATTCTTTCTTTATTCATCAGAGGTATGATACCATAGATCTGATAAATAAAGGAAGACTTTAATTTAATACTTCATCCTGGAGGGCTGCTACTTTTTTCTACTTTATCTACAATTGGATTCTGGCAATTAGAATCATCATCTGGTGTGTGCCCCTACCTATATGTGAGTTACCAGTAATTTGTTGTCTGACTGGATGCTGTTCCACACATGAATTTGCGTTTTTAAAATTTTGGGGGGGACTTTTAAGGTGCATTTTTGCCACTATGCCATGGTCATAAGAAGTTAGCTTTGGGTGTGTCTGTTGCAGTGTTCCTGAATGTATCTTTCCAAGACAGATGTTTTCTTTGTTTTGCAACTTTTTTTTTAGAGCAAATTACACATTTTTTTTAGATGTTTGTTCCATAAATGCACCTAAAAATAAAAACAAAACTAAACAGAGACAAATTTAGAAAGATACATGGCACTGACTTCAGACAACTTTACAAAAAGTCACAAAAGAAAATAAATGATACATGTGCCCTAATGTTTCCATAGCTTAAACGTCATATGGTGACAAAAAACTTAGTGTTGTATCTAAGGTTCCAACTAATATAATGGGTCCCAAAAAATAAAACAAACAAGAAGTGAGCAAATTGTTAAAAAAAAAAGCACTATTTTTAGTGCAACTCAGAACTCAAACATTTGGCCCCTTTAAATATTCTCAAAAAGGGCAGTATGCTTTTTTAAAAAAATAAATAAAATTTTTGTCTGCCTGGAGTCAGTGGCGTTAATGAAGAAACAAGTGCAATACTTTGAGTTTCTGAATGTGAAAGAGCGGCTGAACTAGATCATACTAGTTTCTGGTAAAAGGTTCACAAGTTTATGAAATTCTAATAAATGCTAATCTGTTTACAAGACGCACACACCGCACCTCCGTGCCCTGGGAGTAAACCATCCACACTATTTAAAACCATGATAACTTTAAATAAACCCCAAAGAGAAGAGTTTGTGGATTTGCCTCATAAACAGAGGAAATATAATGAATAAAGTGTTCTGCCCCCAGCTCCACTTTATATTTAGCACTTCCAGTAATATGAGCCAAGTAGGAACAAAAGGAGGGATAAATATAGAAGTGGGATAATAGATAGCCACGAATATTCTTCAGATAGTGTTTCCATATCACACGGAACGTTCAAAGGGGCAAGGGTTATTTTTAAGGATTTCTCAGTTTAACAATGAGGCTTCGGTTTACTATGCTGCGGCTCCACATGACATAACTATTCCTCCTTATGTGCACATGTGTATCTGGTCACAGGGGCAGCATGTTCCAACTATTTGGATCACATGCAACAGGTCAGAAAGGGTGCAAAGAATTCTGTAGGCCTCACAAGCCCCTAACACCCTGGACGTTATGATGTTAATATATACATTTATATTACAACTTGGAATCCTACAAGCAAAATCTACACTGATACAAGAGCATAGGTGGAAGGAAAATAAGACACCAAGAGATTTAGGAACTAGGCTTCTGTATTTACTTAGTAAATAGCACTCACTAAGACTTAGTTACACATTCACAAACAACAACCATATATATATATATAAATATAAAATATTAGAGGATCTAAGATGTTGCAGGCATAGAAAACTCTGTGTATAAAGCACTGTTTATAATACTTACTATTGCCTAAAGTTTAGGCAATAGTGAAAGAGCAGCTCTAAACCATTGTAGTGACAGGTATTAGCTCATGTGTACAGCATTATATGACCATGGACGTTCTTTATTCAATTTTTTCTGAATTTTTCAGCATTTTATCGGCATTTTTATTTTTATTTTATTTGCCATTATCAAAAATGTGTTATATCTTTAACAGTCCTCCACAGCAACTTCATTATATGCTGCAAAAAGAGTCGCAAAAGGCCAAAGAAACACAACCATGAAGAGATATTTGTAGAGCATTCTATATATATACATACAAAAAAAAACACTTTAAAAAATGCAAAAATAGCACAGAATTTTCGAAAACAGAAAATTGTGGCCTAAACAACCCATGCATTATGTACACATATATGCTGAGAAGATAGTCTACATTAGGCAGAGATACTTTTTACTTACCAATTACTTTATTGTAATTATATTGTACGTATTACTATACACAGAAAAACTCCTTACCTCCATTGTCTCATATAAAATGTAGCCAGCAGGTTGGAAACCAGAGTTAAATTGTTTTCACAGAGATGACATTGATTTTACTCATTAATAATTCATTAAACAATGGAAACAATCTTCACAATTGTTGTAGCTCAGGCTTTGAACATGTGCTGCTTCCATTTTCCCGTGACATCTGTTATTACATTGTAACCCTGATCGCCGGCACATAACACATTGTGTGCTGTATCCTGGTCTCATTTCTCATTGTAACTCTCAACGTCTCCGGTAGAGTCACCACAAGGTAACATTGGTTATTCTCACGAATGTGTTACCAGGAGAATCTACCTGGAACCTTGTCTCAGCCCCTGTCATTCCTCCTTGTTTTCTCTACTGATCTACAGAGAGCTCCAGGAGCTGTATTTAAGGATATACTTAGTGATTGGGAGATATGAGACCTACTGGGAGCTTATTACTCACATTGCTTAGTACACTTAGCGTGGACTTTTGCTATTTGTACATATTGCTGTGTCCTTTGCTTGAGTTGGGACTGTTTTTAAAGATATAAGTTGATAAATGCTATAAATTATGTCATTGGTCCATTTTTCACCAGTTACACTCAATATTTTCTACCACTTCTGTGATGCTATTTGTGGTCATCCTAAGGGATCAGCCTATCACATAAATCGGCCTATGTAGAAGCAAATGCTCTTGTGATGAGATCTTGGACCTAGATCTCTGGTCACACTAGTCTGTAGTGTGATTCATATCTAGTAATACTTCATTGATCTGTGTAGGGAAAATGTTGCCAAAAATTGTGAATGAACTTAGTACCAGTCCGTGATTATATTTCTGATTCATATTCTTCATAATCTATAGCTTTAATATATTCTATGAAAGCAGTGATCTGCTGTTATTACCGATTTGTGATTTTGTTCCTGTTTTTCGTGATTTCAATGAACTTTTGATGGTTTCTATTGTTATCCCACGTCCTTTAGGCGTCCATTATTAAAGTTTTACTGAAAACCCAAAATTCAAAAATTCCTAAGATATGTACAAAATGAGATGACTTTTAAAAAAAATAAAAATAAATAAATATATATAAATATATCTTTTAGAGAACTGAATTAAAACCTGAATCGAATCTTACAAAAAATTTGATCAAGCATCAGTAAAGCGGATCTTTCATGATTCGCTCATATCTACTGCTAGATGGTTTATTAAAAGAAAGGAAAATAAACTAAAATAATGCTTTTTGATTGGATTTGGTTCTTTTTTTCAAAAGGTAAAATACTCTAGTTATGAATTTTTTTCTGTTGTTTTTCCCCGTTGGTTTCTCTATAGGACTCAATACTGACAGTATAACAAATGTAATTATTTGATAAAAAATGGTCCCATAATAAGACTGATAAAAAGTAGTAAATACTTGGTAAAATACTAAAAATATTTAAAATTTATGGCATGTGCATGTAATGTACGTGTATGAAGAAGGCTTTGGCCAGTTTTTCCTTTGAATTAAGTTATTGTGTTAAAGGGATCATCAGACTGGTGTGAACAGAGTCTTATCTCAGAGCTAAGCGAGTGTGTGCCGGACTTGACTTGTAGACCTAGCGGCAGCTTCCTGAGTAACCTCACACTGTGCTTGTCACCGTCTACTGTTGTGCTCCTGAACTTTCCATGCACAGGGATCACTTCCAGTTTTTAGTGCTGTTTACTTTAATGAAGTGGCTCCTTTATGTCACATGGCCAACAAAAACATAGCTTCTTCAGAATGCAACTAGTGACAAACGACTTTTGCCCTTAAGTGACAATGACTTATTTCTCAGGTGTATAATGAAGAGCAGCGTTTACCTCGGACACTATTTGTCTCCTTAATAATATTCAGAGACATCTTGAAGACATTATATCATAGCAAAAGACAGAATCCACAACATTTTTTTTTTACTTTTTTGTCTATTTTTGCTTATGGATTAAATAATATACAAAATATATGCATTTTTAAACTTACGAGTAGTTTGTGCTGTACATTCACTAAACCAGTAATCCACAATACATTGTATACAAATATATGTGTCCGTGATATGTCCCAAATTAGAGTAATCATTTCATATACCGAATTTAAGTGATAGAAACTCTCACTGTTCAGAATATATTGTTTTCTGAAATATAATTGAATATCTAGTTATGTCAATTTCGTATTTTTCAAATAGTTTTAGGCTTTGGATATGTATGACATATGATGCATAATATCGTAAGTGTAAACTTTTAATTTTTTTTATAGTTTACGTTACTGAATGATGTAACAAAACTATTTAGTCATACATATTACACATATAATCCCATCCATTATACCTTAGGTGTTGTCCAGAGGTTGAATAACATGGCTGATTTCTTACAAAAACAGCTCCATGGTGTCGTGTGTGTGGTATTGCTCCATTCATCTCTGTACAGCTGAGCTGCAGTGCCAACACAAACCAGGTCAGATGTGGCGCTGTTTTGGCTAAAAGCAGCCATGTTTTCCCCTTTAAGGAGAAATGTGCAATGAAATCATGTTTCATCATTTATTATGGTCATATGGAAACTATAGTGACCTCTCCCCTCAACCCAGTCTCTACAAAGAAAGGATATAGATCTGCGTCCGTAATGTAAAATGATCTCATCCTTATCAGATATTAGGGTCCATTAATTTCATGTCATACTGATGGTCTCATAATCCCATTAAAAAATCCAAATAAATGTTCTGATCAAGCACAGGTTGTTACAGTATACCAGGTCTCTATCCCAAAGCTGCACTCACAGTTCTGCAAGTGGAAGATAAACTGCAGAAAATTCTACAATTATTTCCTTCTCAAAGTGGTTTGTGAAACTCCCAGCACACAATGCAGAATCTTTTCTACTTCCAATGGATCTGGCATATGTGAACATAACTTTCAGGTGTATTCCCACATGATATTTTCATATTTAAATGAAACCTATTTTATAGATCCTTTTATTGCAATTTTTCAATGGCAACATATTGATAAATATGTATCTATACATGTAACATTTTATACATTTAACCATTTTCTCATTAAAAAACAATACTTTAATGTTATTACAGTAAATGATTACAATAGATGTATGTTAACAAAGTCAATATCCGACATATCTCCATCTGTGCTGCATTACTGCTAGTATCAGCAACTTTTGCCTTGTTTCAGCTATACTAAGTACATCCTTATATTGACTGGATTTCGCTGGCAGTGACATGTTTAAGTGGTCAGACGGTCAGACCCCCTAAGAATAAAGTGTATTAATGGTAGTGAACTAATGGCTCCGTCTTCCCTAACCAGAAGGTTTGCTGAGAACAGCCATTATGTGACATCATGTCCTGTTAATATATCTCTTTTCTTACTCATCTTCTCAGTTTGTTTCAATGTGTATACAGATGGACCAGAGAAAGGTAGAGAGACTGAAAAATAAGCAAAAAGGCCGGGATTCTTTATTTACCACACTACAAAGTCCTTCCTCAAGCTTGAGGGCAAAAAATTTTGCATTCATATGGGTGTATAAAGCATCCAGCTTCTTCACTGAACCTTCTTGAGTGGGGCCTAAAATTACCCGTTCTTAAAGGAAATCTACCATCGAAATCCATAATGATAAACCAGGGACACTTACTCATAGATCCAAGCACTGTGCCTGTGGTCATCTCCTTATATTTGTTATCCATGGCCTCCTTCCTCCCTGGTCTCTACCTCCCCCCTGCTTCCTTCAAAGCACAGTCCTGAGGGAGCAAGAGGGGGGGGGGGATTGAGACAGTGTAACAGTCAATAAAGCCAGATCACAGAGGGGCTAGGGTAGACTTTCAGTCTCATAAGCATACTTTTAAAAGTTGATTTTAGAAGGGAGAAGGCAAAAGATGGATGTAAATATAAGAAGATTTCCCCAGTCACAGTGCCTGGATCTATGAGTGCCCCTGCTTTACTTGGTAGATTTCCTTTAATCCAGATTGAGATTGGGGTCGGAGGCTTGCACCTAATAATGTAGACTGGAGGCGGTCTACTTTTTTTCGAACTCATATTCTCATTTTTGCTTTAACCTACAGTATTATGAAGAATAACCTTGAGCCAATAAAACCTGCTTGATGCAATTATTCTTATTGTAATATAAGAGCGTTTATATCTGTTCGTCGATTCAGAGCGTGGTTAAACATGAACAGAAAGGTTGACTCCAACATTTTTCCCCGTTTAAGGGTGATGGAAAGAAGGTGCCAAATAACCAAACTGTCATCAGTTGTGTGGAGCTTCTATGTGAGTAAGAGGACAATAATAAAAGGTGACAATTATATGTCTGAGTGCCCTCATGGATAAAGCTATTGTAATAGCAGATCTTGGCACTAGGTGATCGTTCAGCCTAAGAAATTCAAGAAACACTTTGTAGTATCCACATGCATCACGCGTCTAATCTTCAAGACTAAAATAAACCTAATGCAGCAATGTGACAAATAGACTATTTTAGGATCATTGGATACAATGATGTCTATTGGGAGATTAATAACTGATAATGAGGATTACAAAGTGCACCCCTTATCTGTATTACTCCTAATTCTTAAATATTAACCATCGCATCTATGTACATGCAAGGTACTACATATTAGCAGATTCAGTACATTTTACTCAAAAACCGACATTACCCCCTTTCTACACTATTCCAATGCCACTGTATATAAAGCAAGATACTGTAACTGTGTGATATATTCATATGATTCTTTCTATAAAGACCATATGAATACATGCCTGAAGATGATATTTCTAATAATAAAATATCACCAGCATGTACCATGGCAGAGCATTCTGCATCTTAAATAGGTCCCACCGCCCCACCCCCCCATTGGGGATTATGAAGTGAAGTACTGTAGTTTTACACACTGGCCACTGTCTTCTCATAGAGGTTATCCCTCTGCATAGTCACAGCTCGAGAAGCTTAGACCTGTCACAGGCTTCCCTGCTTCATTGCCTTTGAATTATCTCAGAGCCCTCCCCATGTTCTGCATCCTCACTAGATGAACAGCGAGTAAGAGGACAAGGGCAGGGTCGTCCTCTGAAGGACTAGGGGATACCAGGTGAAGTGTTAATGGACCTGGAGCGTATCCACTCTCTTGATATATGGGGCCACATCCTAAAGCCGGCATTGCTTTTCAAAGATATATTATTTCATTTGAGCAGAGCCGTCCGAAAGTGGCTGCGCTGCTGTCCTGATAGATGATCCTGTGTCCGCAATCTGTTATGGAGTGTGAGTTTTTCTCTACTGCCCCTTCCTGCAACTCATAAAAATTGTGCTGAGCTCTCTAAGTTTTCACCGCCTTCCCTTTAACCCCTTGGGTCACAGGTGCAGAGAACAATATGTTTATATATTATCACAGCCTGATTATGCACAAGGCAAAATGAAAGCCTTTGTAGATGACCCTTACAGTCATAGACCATGCACATGCACGGAAGGGGTTTTATTACATTCTTTTTACGGATATAAAACAAATACTAGGTTGCTTATATTCTATTAATGCTATCATTACCATTACCATCATTACCATTGCTTTATATTCAGTACACAAAGATATTCATGAGCAATTATGGCTCATAGCATATAACATACATTTATAATAAAATAATAATTTATTTATACAGAGAGAGATTCTGCAGTTGGAGGGATAACATGAAGCTGGGCTCCAATGCAAAACCCCCCACCCAACTATAATGTATAGTTTTAGTAGTCATCTCCTCATATAGGGATATACACCTTAGATACTCCTAAGATTTCTAGGCGAAGTCACACTCTCTGTGCCCCCCAAGGGTATGGACCATTAGGAACCAATTAAAGAGATGCAAGCATGGGCACACATTATTTTATCACTAAGGGCACACATGGGGTATTTATCAAGAGGGACTTCTGTTGTGTGTTGCAGTAATTTCTGTCAAATTTATGTAATATTGCATGATTTTTATACATTTTCCATATCAGTATGTTATGAAGAAGTTTATGTATCTTTCTTGGCCCAGCGTGATGCCATCATCAAGAAAATGAATTTTTAAGAAAGAACACAGAGAGTTTAGCACTGAAGTCAAGCCCTCCCGACTTCAGAATAGCCCTTCTGCCTTCCAACATCAGGACCTCTGGAGAGCTGGTTACTTATGTACCTCTACACAGAACCATCAATCACAGTCCGAGCTGGGGAGACCTTGACTACAGTGCTACACACTCCGCCTCCTTGACTGGAGGGGGAGGTGTTATTATTGGTAGTTATTTACTAGGTCAAATCCTCTACTTTCTATTGTCCTTTACTCTTCATGTCACCGCCTGCTGGTGAGTTAAAATCTGTGCAACTTTTTCAAAAACTTGATTTATCTGGCGCACATTAGCTTGCGAGGCTAGCAGCCCACTTTTCAGTAAAGTAAAACAAGATTCAATTTGCTGCAATTTTTTCAACATCAGAATTTTGTAATAGAAGTTCCCCCAATAATTTACAGGATATTTATGAATTGATGATGAACCAAAATTAATCAATGAACTGGTTACAGAATTGACATCTTAGTGTTGACCCCAGCTGTGGATATTTCAACAAACATTCTAAAAATGTCTAGCGCTTTCCAGGAGGAGTAACAGAGGAATGGTTCTTAAGAATTTAGGTATTTACTAAAATGGACATGACAGAAGAGGTGATGACTCCTCTATAAAGACAGATTGGAGGGTCATTTATCATACGCCGGCGCATGGTGTGTGTTGGATATATTAGGAGGCTTCAGCCTCCAGCAGTTCCCATCTGCCATAGAATTGCGCTTTAGCTTGAACCATATCAGGCCACGTGGTGCACCTCCATTCACATTCCTCCACGCCAAGATGGTGTGTGAGGGGAGGTGCGACACGCATGATAGGGATAGTGGCATAATAGGGAAAATAATCACAGTTTATAGCATTGTACCAGGAATTGTGATTATTCCTGGGCTTGAACTCCAAAAACTGGTGGACAAGTCGTGATAAATATCCTCTATTGACTATTATTGGAATTATTATATAGAAAAATATATTGACTGTTAATTCAGAAGTCATCTGAGTGTAGTAAAGTACTGAATGTGCAGGTGACCGTTCCATCAATACATGTAATACTGCGGCCCATGAGATCCTCGTATATGTTAGCAGTAATTTACTGCTCCTTTTGAAGGAGTTTGATAGTAAGAGGTCTTAGTTTGCTTTGTGGGTGCCAGGTATTTAACCGTCTGTGCAGCGCTGAATTAAGTTACTAGTCTCTCATTACTCGGATTCTTTCCTAGATGTGTGTGACGCGCCTCTTGTAATGTCCTGTAGTGACTGCATTAACACTACATGTACCAATACAAACAGAGACATGCCCACTACATTACCTACAAGTAGCAAAATAAAAAGATCACCTTAAAATGACGTGGCAGCTCAAAATTCCTCGTTCATGTGATACAGTTGAATAGAATAACAGATCAGTATTATATTTGTATCTCTACTAAGTGCAATGTGATGGGCTACCACTATTCCCAGCTGTCAAACACTGTATTAAATGCTAACAAAATTCCCCACTTTATGTCAAGCTTAGATTATTTGGGCACTGAGGTTATAAAGTTCTCTTAGAGCACACAAAAGTGGTTGGTTAGGCTAAAGACTATTCTGAATCGGCAAACTAATGGGGTCATATATCAACATAGTGCAGCTGTCATCTCATAGGAGGACTATGACAGATGAAATGGAACTTATGCACTCTTTTTCTCTTCCATAGACTCAAGCAAATACTTAGGATACACAATTCACTAGGCTGCAAATTATCCATATATTGAACTATTGGTGCATGTGCATGATCTGCATGATTGATTTATGTCCAGGGTCCTTTTCGGCAGATAAAGGAGCTATAACATTAATCATTTTCACCCCAAAATACACCAGTGAATAGCTCTTTTAAAGTTTTTTTTTATACTGCCAGAAAAGGATTTGTAGAATCACTCTGTCAATCTGGTAATGTAGCCCCTTCCTAATAACCTTAATCCTTCCCTGACCAGGAGGGCTGAAAATCTATTAGTTTTTTGTAGGGAACAGAGGAGCACTATGCAGGGATGTAACTGTGTAGAGGGTGACTGAGCCCTACCGTGCCAATATTGATGACCTATACTAGTTAAAATACCTATATCCTGAAAAATTGCTTTAGCTCTTGTCAAAATAATATTTATAAGCAATGCAGTGTATATTCCATATAGCAGTAGGACATGGAGCTGCATCAGTGGACAGTAATGGAAGACAGATGGTTTAACTTGGGCCTGCTGAGGTCACTGTTGGGTGCTCACGGGTTCGGTTATTCAACTCTTAAAATTATGCTAATTAGCCCTAAGGGCCCTGGGCGTGTAGCTTCACAGGCTGTAACAATGAGAAGAACATGTTTCACTTTCCCCATGATATGCCCCTCCTCCCTCTGCCCCACTAGCAGCAGGAAGTGCAGTGTGAGGGGAGACCTGCTCTGCTTATTGTAACAGCCTGCAAATATACAGGACTGAGGGGCTTGGGTAATACCCTCCAGAACCCGTCTCAGTAGCAGTAGTTGATTCTAGTAGAATGGAGGCCATGGATAACCAATATAAGAAGATTACCACAGTCACAGTGCCTGGATCTATGAGTAAGTGTCCATGGTTTATTATGCTTGATTTTAACGCTAAGTCAATATTTAGGCTCATAATTTGGGCATATGGAGTGAAGTTAAAAGAGTTTAACTGTAGAAGATAACAAGCTGATCAGAGAAGGGGCAACTCCTGGGACCTCTACCGATCATGAGAACAGCGGGAACTCTCTGGATTGATGGCGGTGCTGTTCTCACTGATGGGTGATGAACACCGACTCGCCACTTTACTATAGTCTCCACCAGAGACCAGAGTTTGCGGTCGCATTTACTACTACTTAGTGGATACAGGAGCACGACAACCAGCAGGTGGATTTTAAGACTGCCGCTCAAATAGCCAGTCTTAATAAATTCCCCCCCAATGTGTTCTGCAGGCCGTCATGTTTTATAGCAGGAGAGGCTGAGCAAATTGATATACAGTATATATAGGTTTTGAGGAAAGATTATTTAACAAATTTTTAAGGAAAACACCCAGTCACCTATAGGACCCCCTTGCCTACTAAGCGGAGAATCAACATTTTGGCACAATTTTTTGAGCACAGTTTGGAAATTTATGACAATCCAACTTTACCTGAAGTCACAGTTCCCAACTTCTGCAATGCAGTAAGAGGGAGAAAAGATGCGGCACACGTAGAGCGCTGCGGAAACTTTCTTTACCCTAAGCTTTGCCTTTTTCCCTCCTCCTTACTTCACCTCCACATAGTATAGTTTACCCCTTAGTCTCTCCAAGCTCCCCCTCACATTGTGACCCCCTTATATTGTGAAGCTCCTGATATTGTGTCAACCAGCAGCTCCCCCTCTTATTATGCACCCCAAAGCCGCTTCCCCACATATAACATCCCCAAGTAGCACCCCATCATATTGTGCCTCCAGCTCCCCCTTGTTGCTGCTTAATAAAAAAGAGGCAATTACTTCTCCCCCAAGGTGAAGGTGGCAGGCAGGATGATATCAGCACATAAGGTCTGTCTGCTCTTCTATAAACAGCAGTACCAGAGGCTGAGTGATAGTGCCTGGACTTCCCTGCTAGATCCAAGATGGTTGGGAGTTATGCCTGAAGTCATGCCCCTTTTCTGTGAAGCCATACTTGGAAAAATCATAAAGGTATCTAAAACATTTGATGAGAGCAAGCTATGTCTTTGGCACCACTCACACCACACTTCTGGCACATTCCAGTAAGAGGTAAAACTTAAGTCTGAAAACATTCTAAAAGTTTTTATACCTTGATTATTTCTGAATAATCATCTCATCACTGCTGTCTTAGCACCTGCCATGATGTATACAGTGTATTTCTCTGCTTTGTCCTGAGTTAATATTAATCATTCATTCTCGCTTCTGTGGCTGGCTGTAATTAGCTCTGTAAAAACACTCATTAGTTTCTTCACGGCTGCCCTTAATAAGAACCCTTAATTAAATTCTGACTTAGTGGGGGTCAGGTCAGTGTCACTGGGTGGCAGCAGGGGACTTCACCATCTTCTCATTTCCGGTTGGGATATATGAGATTTATTTGTAATATATTCTAGGGGTTATTGCTTTATGGAAGCTGAGGTTAGGCACATTTAACCAATTTATTTGTCTTGGTGGTTGCTTTCCCTGTCCAACCAATTTGTCACAGGATGGTTACTGGTATGTAAGTGCGTATATTACTTTTATTGATGGAGCCTCTAAAGATTTGGCAACATGCTTTGGATATAATTCACGACTTTATAAAGGGATTTTATTATTTGGATCCCAAATTCAAGTAGGAATGAAGGAAAATTGCTTTAAATTGTCTGCTGAAACAAAAATGCTGAATCTGTATGGAATGAATAGGCCTTTCTTGGAGAATCGAAACTTTCCCTACTTTTCTAACAACATTAAGTTGACAATTATACTGTAGGTTTAATATAAAGCTTTTGGATCCTGATATAATCTAAGCCATATATCGATGAACTAATGGCTTCAAGAAGGGTCTAGATGCCTTTTTACACCTAAATAACATTGATGGTTATGTTATATAGAATTGTTTCATCTAAATCCCTTCCTCATCCAATCCCTTCCCTTACTTGGTTGTACTTGATGGACAAGTGTCTTTTTTCAACCGTATAAACTATGACACTATGAATGTAAGGATTAATGGAGTAAAGAGAGATATACGGATAAATGAAAGCATAGAGGGGTACAGTAGTAATAAAGCATAAAGGATACAAACAAATCTAATCCCCATCATGCAGATCCAAAGGTTGAAATCTGTGGCCAACAAAGATCACAAAATGGATAGCCAGTGGACAGGTGTTATATTCTGTACATCCAACCCAAAGGAAGAAATATATAGGAAATATACAAAAAGAACTGACATGATGTAGCTTTAAGATCCACACCACATGAGTTAAAGGACATATATTTTTAGATTTGTTAAATTCATCCACTCTGCTGTCACTGTCATTTTTGCTTCCACCAAAAAGGCCACTCTAAAAGGGAACCTGTCACCACACGTACGTTTTTTTTTTCATGTCCACAAAAAAATCTGTAGATTTAACTTTTGAAAGAAAACATAACAGCTGATTACCCAGCATCATCATTAAAAAACGGATCTGAATAAGTTCCTTCTTTTGCAGATCCATAGACTTTTATTTCCATGATCCGCTTGCATGAAAATAATTGGACAGGTTCTAATATTTTTTTTTTATGGACAACGGATTAGTGGAAAAAAATTGAAATGTGAAAACAGCAATAGAAAGGAATGGTTCAGTAAGGCTTCAGTGAAAATCACAGAATCACAGATGAGGAAACAATGCCAGTGT
Organism: Engystomops pustulosus; assembly: GCF_040894005.1. Classification (NCBI taxonomy): domain Eukaryota; kingdom Metazoa; phylum Chordata; class Amphibia; order Anura; family Leptodactylidae; genus Engystomops; species Engystomops pustulosus. The sequence goes on along the minus strand of NC_092420.1, from coordinate 53,555,573 downwards.
GAAAGAGCCGTGAGACTGAGGGTCTTTCATAACTTAACCAAGTGCATCATGGAATAGATGATGGATGGATCTAGATTTCTCTATCATTTTGCTTTCCAAAATCTATAGCTTCTAGACAAGCCTAAACTGCTTATAAACTGTTTATATACATAATAGGCACCTAATATTTATCTGAATAATTGATTGAACAATGAGACGCTTATAATTAGTTGTAGTCGGGCTGACGGAGCCGTCTTCCAGTCTCCGAGCTGTTTTAATTTATTAGTAATATATATAAGGATGATGTATCTAGAGGTTAACAGAAAAGCTTTTTTAATTTATTCCAGGGGGAAAATTAGGGATTTCTGTGGTGTGAACGAAGCAAACTCCATCTTCTCAAAGCATCAGATAATCTTAAATCCTGATACATCTCATATGAGCTCTGTATCCTGAGGGGCGAGATATTATTATTAACTACTTTTATTTCAAGTTCAAATTTTTGTTAGACCCACAACTAGAGTATGGTAAATGGGGAATATGGACTGTACTTTAAGAGTAAACGGAGGGGCAAGTACCAACTTATTGGGGCACATTTACTTACCCAGTCCCTCGGAGTTCCCGACTCAATTTGCCGCAATACACTAAGATCATGCGCCCGATATCCTGCATGCGTAGCTACCCCGCACAGGTCCACCGGAGTTCACCATCTTCTTCCCAGTGTATGTGAGTGCATTGGTTGCGAAACAATTTTAATCTTAAATCCTGCGCTCAGTCCAAATCAGGCGGATTGTCCAATTTCTGTCGCATGAAAGCCGGCGCAGCTGCGCCACAATTTGATTGCGTGCGACACAATCCCCTGCTAAATCCCTGTCCCAGTGGCGCAATCCTCGAAAACCATAATCAGCCCAACAGAAATGCGATCCACAGACCCTTAGTAAATAAGCCCTAATGAGTTCTGATGTAATATATCATCAACTGCTAAGTCTAAGCTTATGTTCCCATGTCTGGGACATTTCTAAAATGAAAATCCACTGTGAATAATGTACATTTTTTATGGACTATTTAACTCTTTCTTCACTATAGTCCGAGTGATCTGTGAAAACACACAAAACAAGGACCTGTTAACTTTCTTCTTAAAAGCCTACCTGCACACATGACCATGATAGTTGAATACAGCTTTAGATGTTGGTTACTGGCTTTGCTTTAAGACCAGTTCAGATACATTAAATCAGATGATCGACACATTTAAAAAAAGATGCGTAAAAAAATCTAAAAAGTTAAATTACTACCTGACACTTAGGTAATAAGGACACTGCCTGGACACAACTAACAAGTTCCAGTTTATATTCACTTGATGAAGCTGATTCTCGGCTGTGAAAATGTGGCATTTTCATCTGATGTCAATGGTCAAGTGGCAACTTTGTGACGTCTCTCTTTAACAGCCAAGTTACATCTGTGTTTCATTTTGGGTTTTTTTCCCTAGCTGCCCATGAGGCTCTGCAGTGGACTTCCTGGATCTGTAAAGTGTATCCTAGAAACTAGCAACATAATGCACAGCACTTATGTACCAGGTGCAATCCATTTTTTATGGCCCGCCTGCCGGCGTACAAAGCATGAAAAAGTTAATTGCAACTTTTTCCCCCTCTCACCATCTTCACACCCTTTTCTTAAAAAGTACTGTGACCACCAAATTCACTATATACTGGTGCACGTTATAGCTGAAATCCCCACCAGGCCAGACCTGGCGAAGATTTCATTTAGGCCAGTATATTGAGACTTTTGTTTGTTTTGCGGCCACATGTATATGATTGTATTCATTCAGTTCTAGGAATAGGGGAGTGATTTAAAGTTTTTAATTTTTACATTTTTTTTAATTGTTTTTCACGGTACTAAGGCACTAGACCCCTAGGGGGTCTGATCGCTTCTTCCATACATGCAATACTAATGTTGGTGATCTGTGTTGAGGTGGGTGTAGAGCCACAATCACATTCAAGATGGGGGAACCACATGCTGGCGGAGGTTTTGCCAACTGCCTTTAATGCTGGACCCCCATGATTGGTGACAGCATGGGTGCATCCATTGTGAAGCATGTGCTATCCATTAGAAAATGGTGATTAAGCCCTTACAATGCCTATATGTGCTCTCTTGTTGCATTGACTCTTTGGGCTGCAGGGGTTGACAGGTTAAAATCGTAGATACTTTTCACCATAAGCAATGCGATACTTGTTTATGCTGGTTGTTGCTGGTTTTACAGCCATAGTCTATGAGTAGGAGAAGTTCTTCTTCACCCTTCTACACCAGATTTTGATGTGGGAGCTGAAACAACTCCTGTAGACATATGTGAATGTGTCATTCATACTGGTCCCGTGGGTGCTGCTGGACCTTCTGATGTCCTACACTGGATTTACTCAATTGTTGGAGAAGATCTAGTGTACAAGGCCAATCACAATACAGTTAGATGTGGCGATCACACTTCACTGCTTTGACAAATCTTAATTTCCTAAATAAATATTAAGCTGATCATCTGGGAAATTTCATGCCAAATGTGCACATTCTTTTTACAGCTTCTTGTTAGAGATGTCACTTTTATCAGGCGACATAAGAAGTGAATGCAGAAGTACAAATCTTAATATTTATAATTGATAATCTTAATTCCATTCAGCAATTAAAATATGCCCTGTAGCCATGCTGGAGGATATATGGTAAAAAAAAATCCATATGTGTCATAATATTAAAAAAAAGTCTTATAACTGTAAGATCTGGAAATGAGGTTGGTGGGGAAAGCATGAGGTCAAAGGTCACAGTAATGAAGTTCCTCTTGCGATTCTTATATAGGACCAGATCAATTTCCTTGCTTTAGGTTATTGATCTCACATTCATTGGTCTATCTTCTCCTAGATTGATTGGCGTTCACAATATAGGGTGGATGAATTTCTGACCCCGAACATCATAAAAAAGAGAGTGGGTGACACGGTGTCCTGATCTATTGCGGGGCTGTTATTGGCGGTTACTGCGATTCAGTTCGCTGGGCATGAAATAGGAAGCAGGAACCTATGGCAGAGGAATGGTGGGTCAGAACACTTGCAGCGCAGATCTGACACTTCAAATGGGCAATCCCTCTCAGCTGGCTAATAGATCAATAATATAAACAAAGTAGCAATGCCATTTCCCTTCTTAATTAGTTGTAATTGGGATGAATGTGCTTATTTACAGGATCTTTAGGACACATAAAAGTTTCCTGGGCAGTTCAAGGTGATGCCATGTTCCTTCTATGAATGTTTGTGTTTTTTTTTATCTCAGAAAGGATTTTTTTTGCGAAGCTTTCCATTTTTATCATACTAGACATAAATGCACATGTAGTTTCTCGCAGGTACATAGAGCAAAGTGTGGACTAACGGGATTTGTGGCATTGCTGTGGCACAGCTGTGTTGCAAATGCTGTTTTGTGACTTTTCATTGCACCAAATGAAAATAGGACAATGTAAAGTCATTTTGACATAGACCCTACTTGCATCAAATTCATTATTTCCATAGACAAGTTTTCACAATAGAATTGCAATTTTCTGCTTAGGCGCAAATTGACTCCAGCCTCACCCGGGTCTACGTTCTGCAACTTTTGATAGTATGCAATTGTCACAAATAACCCCCTATAGCATAAGAATTCTGCCACTTTAATGAATCTGACGGCAGCGGAGCTCCAACGACAGACATGGAACTGACATAAGGAGCTGATCTAATGATAAATTACCACCAGTGAGCTGTAAGTAAAGCTACTGCGGGGCACAGATCTCAAAGAAAGTCTGCAGTGGTATAGACACACGACTATGTACACACACCTACTTCTAGTCACTAATACATCACACTATACACATACATCTACACTCTCCTGGGCATTGCTATAAGAAGCAGCTTCCTTCAATCTTCTTCCTATTGTTATGTATGAACAAGTGTGTCATCTGGGGCAGAAAATGTGTTAGGATGAAAATTCTTTCGCCTCTGATCCCATAACACAGGAAGGAAACTTTGCTGTATACAGGAAGAATCTGCTATATCCCTCCGACACTAGTGCTATAAACTGGTTACATCACATGCATGCTCTTACTGTATGTCTGTCACCTTCCCAGCAGTACTAATGGCTCATATAGCTGGTGGTTTATGGCAGAATCCTTTCGAAAACTATGTAGGGCTTCTTGATGGTCTATGACTGTGAACAGATTCATGTCAGAATCTCCCTAATGTTTTATTACATTAAAGTGGGCAAAATCCATGTACTTGGAGTTCTAGAACAGTGATGATCTAGGGCAGAATGTGAATTGATCCCAATATTCTATGGCAGTCAAGCAGATGGTACCTTTGAATCCACAGTGAAAGAGATCATTCCGAATGTCTTGTATGCAGTGGTAGCTCATCTCTCCAGGCTCTGGATGTAACTTAGTGACTGATGACTGCAGAGAGTGGATGGAGAGAACTGTGCAGCTGTAATCTTATAGTTGCATAGTTGCACTGTCTGTTGTGTTACTAAGGCATCAGTGTTTTTTGTCAGCCTAGGAAGAAAATATCTGCCCTCTTATAGATACTGACAATCAGCATTTTCATTTCTACTACAGTACCCAGACCAGTCAATCATGCCCCTAAGTTTTTATGTATCCCTTGGTTAGCATATACATCCTGCAGAAAAGAAAGCTTTTCTTTCTGATTGGTAAGTGTAACAGGATGTTAAAATTATTACTTTTCACCATTAACTGGTAATTCCCTTCAGTTCTTCATCCTGTAAGAATCTGACCATTTCCTTTTTGTAAGGATTCCTGACTTGCAGTGGACATGTTTGTTGTAGCTGTAAGTCACAAGACAATAATCAAAGAGTGAAGAATGTCAAACAAGTTCAGACACTCAGGTTCTTATTGTGTGCTGCCCATTTCCTATAAAATATTGAAAAAGTTACCATTTGGAGTATTGGAAGAGATAATATACCAGCAAAATCATATGCAGAATATTTCTGATTACACCCAGTTCACACTATCCTTTATAATATTACAGGCCCAGGTGACATGTCATAAAAAGTGGCCAGATTGGATTTCACCTATAAAGCACCCCTGACCTATTAACTTTAATAAGGATGTGTTTGAATGGCAACCACACCCCTAGTTTGGATTTGTACCCCATTTTTTTTTTTATATTTTTGTGCTAAAAAACACATAGATAGATCTAAGCGTCTGTTCATGTTCATGAAAACTTCTGGCACAATTATGTGCTAACCTTTTACATATGCTGGACCTGCAAGTGGGTTTTTTTTTTTACTGGAAAGGAAACCACACCTTTCGATTAAAATGATCCTGCATCCGTCGCTTCCCCCGCTGAGGTCCGCCGGAGTTCACCTTCTTCTTCTTGGTGTATGTGAGTGCGTGTCTTGCGACACAATTTGAAATGTTAAATCCCGTGCATAGTCCGAATCCGTTGGGTTGTCCGACGTCCCGCCCCCCAATTTGTGTCGTGTGCAAGCTGGTGCTGATGCTCCAAAATCCGATCGCATGCCCCAAAATCCCGTTATATGCAGCACAAATGGAAATCGACGGGAAACCCGACGAAAAGGCGCTCTGTGGACCCTTATTAAATTATCCCCAATAGCTGACATTTTCAGTTATAAGTTAGGAAATGCTACTAATATGTTACTCTGACACAAGTAAATTCACAACAGAGCTTCAGGACTTGTTCAGACAGCTAACATTCAAGGCTGTCATGATGTTTTATCCATATAGATCGGTAACCTTTATGAACAATTATAGACCAAATTTTATTCTGCTTCACTTTTTCGGTTTCCGGTATATTTTGTGATGACTTCAGACTGCAAAGTGACTAAAGTTGGACCAGTATCACAAAAGATTCATCAGCCTAACTTGGAGGTAGTATCATGGATATCATGGATTTTGTATGGACATTCTGGCACTGAGTGTCGTGATCGCATTTCATGTCACCTGTTTGACCTTTGATATTTAGGGTGAATCCTATAAATATATATATTTTACTTCTATTAGAAGAGGTATGAATTCAGAGTCACGTTCCATGAAATGATGATTAATGCCTGGCATCCGATGAGAGTGTCGTTGGTGTTTGACACGGCATTTTTCTTGCGTGTTTACAGAAGTTTTGCTCTTTCATGAAAACAGGACGTCTGTAATCATTAACGCTGCTGCCCCTGAGAACACTCACCCCTCTAACAATACGCTCCTGTATGACTCTCATTCCTGTGCACCGCATCAATATTGGGAAGTCTCCCGTCTATGCAAGCCAAGATAATTCTGCCTGCCTCCCGTAATTAATGGTAGAAATATATATGTATATTCCGGGACTCTGAGGGGACCACACCACGTTCCCAGAGAAGAAAGCATCTGGTGCTACAAGTCTTTAATTCTTCTCCTGCCACTGATATAAATTCCTACCAGGAAAAGGGAGATAATATTTCCATATAAAGATAAGACCAGGTGTTTCAGGAGTTTTGTCACTCTCATAGGCTTATTATGGGAGTGGACAGGTGGTTCGCCTTCACCTTCACATAATATGGCCAAAATAAAGTGTTACAATAGAAATAATGTCCAGGGATCTCATCTTGAATCTGTGGTGTATCACCACCAAATAATAGCTGCTTGACATGTACTTGAACAATCCATCCACCAGTTCATGTGAAAGCTGCATAAATATGGCTACCACATACTTTATCCAGCGAACCCTCCTGAGATGAATAATCAAAACCTTTTTATACACAATAGGGTCTTACCTCAAAGTCCAACAGAAGAAAAGGCACTGCCCTGGGGGGTATGGAAGGGATAAAGACAATCCAAATTTTACTCAAACATTTATTAAGATATATGGGTAACACCTCTGTGTTAGTGTATGAAGGAATATTGCAGGTACAGAACTTGAACAGAAGTTGCACCGTCTCTACTTCCTCATCACTCATTGTTTATTATGATGTGTAGTAAGTCGTTAATTTATCACAATTACATCAAATCCAATTTTCTCCTTGTTTTCTTATCTTCTGGGTAAAAATAAATGATTTTATATTACGGTATGTTGTATATTTACAGTGACCCCCTTTCTCCTAGTTTGGGAACAAATCTTATTAGATCACTGGAATGCTTGCTTTTATAGATGGTCTACTGTTTTATTACTCTAGTAGTGTTAAATATGTGAACTATGTATTGTTACAGGTAGACGATCAGATGAAGCTGTTGCAGAACTGTTGGAGTGAGTTGCTTATTCTGGATCATATATTCCGGCAAGTTCTACATGGGAAAGAAGGCTCCATACTCCTGGTTACAGGCCAGCAGGTACATTCTGACATTTGTCATTTTGATAAACCTTCTGTGATGTTGGCTTCCCTGAGAGTTTTCAGAGCATTGTACATGTAAAATACAACATAAACTGGTTACAGAAACATGTCCTATAAGTAGAGGGGGCCCTATTGTGGCAACATCTTTTTAGGGACCTACCTATGTCCCAATAGGAGAATTTGGTTTTTTTTCAGGTAATACATCATTATTAAACATTTATCATGTGTTGTACTGAATGTAAAGTACATGTTATATGTTTAATGCATTCTACTGCATTAATACCCGAGACCCAATGTAGATAAATGGACATTAGCAGAACTCAATGGCATGTACACTTACTGACATGCTTAGGAACTGATATAAGATAAGAAATGACTTACCACATCTATTTCTGGGCACACATATATACAGCAGCACAACAGGTGCACATTGTCCCAGCTGTCACTAACACACTGAACTTGTCACCTGTTTCCATGCTTACATTTCACAGAACTTAGGGTGACCTTATTGCCTTTGACGTGTTTATAGGGTTAAAGGGCGGTCCATCTGAAAAATAATTTAACGACTGAGACATGTATAATGAGGCAAAGGGTAAACCACACATAGGTGCATGGCATACTTGATGGGTTAAAGGTCAATGCTATATGGAAGCAAACTGTACTAATGTTTTCATAAGGATACACAAATGTCACAGACTTTATGTTGAAGCTCATTCAATGTATTACCTCCAAACAAATCTTTTCTTACTTATCTATTTTAAAAACAGTGGGCCACATTTATGAAAAGAAGTCCAAACTATTTGCAGTTTGCCTGTGTATAGTCCAGGGTGGGCCAAATTCAGGATTTCTGCCGCATGGTCTTCATGATTCACCAACTTTTTTAGGTGCACCTTCAACATAGGACAGGCAACACATTTCTGTCGGACACTGCATGATAATTGTGTCGCACGGTTGAGTACCAGAAAGCCCCTTTCAGTGAAGAATTTTGTGTTGCGTCGGGGATAGTGCAGCCGCAGAATATATGTGTGGTTGACACTTTTAAATATATGTGCAAGCAGTTTGCACTAAAACAAATGTGCATAATCCGAAAGAAAAATGGTGCAGGGGCTTTAATAAATCTGGGCCAATATTTGCATCCCCCATTAAATCACAATTGTATATTTTCTTGACTGGATTTTTTTTCCCTAAACACTGAACAATCAGAGGCAACATGTGCAGTGACATATCCCACCCTACCCTTAGTTGTCAATTTATTCATACATTTCCTGGAACCCAGGATAGCACACAAAAAAGTGCTCCAAAACTTCAGAATACTGTTCCACATACTTTCCATAGTAGACACCTTTTTCCATTCTGCTGTCCTCATTAGTATATCTCAGCATGAAAGTCTGTACAATGTGGCCAACATTTCTTAAAGCTATCACCGAGCTCCGCTATCCATTCAGCCAGTATCCCGCTCCTTCATATCTGACCACCACGTTTCTAACTCCAGTGCGCTGTTAGACACGGACCTGACGAAGAGAGTGATTTCCCCCAAGCACGTTATACCAATCCCCATTCAATGATAACTTAAATTTGTAAAGTTAACCATCTTTGAGCAGCGCTTCATTTCAAATCTGGACCTTCTCCACTTTAACTTATACTCGCATTTTTATCTGGTGGCAAGTTGCAATAGAACCTTTTAAAACTGCCTTTGTCACCTTAATAGTCAGTGCACCCAACACAATATAACTTAACATCTTAGCTATTGTGGCAAAGAATTTGCCAGAATATAAATCACTGCCAGGTCCAACCTGGTTAGATTTCAGCTATACCCTGTGGTAATTTTTGGCACAGGTTGAGGAAAAATTTGCAAGACTGGGATGCCCTGGCCATCTTGAACACTGCATCCACCACGTGGGCAAAACGTTTCAATTCTGCCTTGTACAGCAGAAAACTGATATATGATATATTGTGGCCAAGATATTTCATGGATCAGCAAATCTCGAAAGTAACAGAGAAGGTCTGGTTTACTAAGAAAGATGTATTTTAGGCAAAATGTATTTACTAAAATTGGAGTAGATTTTTTTTTGGCTCCTTTCTCTGGAACATGTTTTGTGTTACACTTATTAACATAACTATATTTCTTGTCATGTAAAAATGGTAAATAAGGAAGAATATACCTTATTCAACAGTGTAGGACATATTAAAGGGCATCTACCACCAAGATGAAAGACTGTATGCAAATGAGCCTAAGGGGCTCCAGTCTCCAGTCTCATTTGCATACAGTATTTCATCCTGGTGGTAGATGCCCATTAAGGTTAGCAATGAAGGAGTTCCCTTTTTCTCCTTCCTCACAATCCATATTGGGTCCTTACCATTGTGATATTTGCCCATTAGAGGATGACATTAGTGGTGCTCTGTGACATGTATATGTTTGTTTAGTTGCAGTAGTGCAGGAAGTCCAGTCTGTAGACATAACGGTATAAGACAGGTTTATTGAGTATAGCACTGAAATGTGGCTTTTCATTGGTCTCTATGTTGAGTTACTGTATTTGCTTTGTAAATAGGATCTCCAGAGCAAACATAAAAAGAGAGCAGCTGAGTAGCCCTCACATAAGCACCGTTACCTATATACTTTATATGCACACCAATAATATAGCAGGTACCACTTGAGATATATATTTATTTTCTGTTACAGTTCATAAAAGTTATTTCTCACATAGTCACTTTGTATCTAGATTATGGTCATGGCCAGGAAGTTCACCGACTCCAAACCTCATTCTATATTATCTAAAAATAAAACTACAAATAAGATTGGCCTCTATTTTTAATTGCAAATCTTGCATGAGAATCTCTAGACGCCCCCATGAAAGCTGAGGGGGAGGGAGGCGCACATAATTATGGAAATTAGCCATCAATACATATAAAAAATTCATCTAACTTGGTCTGGCTGACTGACAGGTGAGAGGAAGGGAGATACAAAAGTGATATTGCTGGGGCTGCAGATATTCAGTGCGCTCACTCTTTGTGGATATTTGTTGGAGATGCCTGGCCTCTCCTGAGTATATTAGGGTTAGGGTAATTAATTAGACAATGTGCAGCAGTGAAAAATAATAATGATAAGATTACATGTTATTTTACAGTTTTTTAAAATTAGTTTTTAGAACTTTTATAGCATATTCTTTTTTTATCAGTTATGTTTATCTCCAGGCTTCTATTGCACTATACTAGTGTAAATAACTATTATAAAAGCTAAAAGCACTTCTTAAAGGCAGCCTTACTAGCATATTGTAGAGAATTACATTGTAATTTGCATTTTCCAAGATATTCATAGTTTAATCCATATGCTAATGAGGTAGTTGGTGTACCAAGGTGTGTCCTTAGTACCCAGAGCACTGCTATGGACCACTGCTCTCTCCATGAGATCAAGAGATTTGCCTTGAGAGACGCATCGGCCAAAGGTAGAAACAAGTGGTTTTGGTGTTCCAGGTACTGTGGACATGATCTTGGTGCACCAACTGACTAAATAGCATATGGTTTAAACTGGGAATATTTTGGAAAATGCTAAATGGACTGAAATAATAAAGGTATTTTTGAAATCATTCCATTTCTTCACAACATGCTACATAATTATAATGTATTGTGGAGATGGTAGACTTCCTTTAAGAGCATTTAGAATGCCTTTACTTGTTGCAGTTTTCTGATGTAATACATTCTATTACTATTTTTTTCAGGTGGATTACTCAGTGATTGTCACACAGGCTGGTACCACGTTAAACAACCTCATGAGCCATGCACAAGACCTGGTGGCCAAACTTCGATCTCTGCAGTTTGACCTGAGAGAATTTGTATGTCTAAAATTCCTGGTGCTTTTCAGCCTTGGTGAGTATACATTTATTCAATTTTACTTATTATAGGGGAGTTCTAATAAACAGTTTTTGAAGACCAAAGCAAAGCACCCAATAGTCCCCTGACAAACGTTGTCAAGGCAAAGAAGGATACAACATCCAATCCTTTTACTGACATGGAACAAAGTATGCATGTATAAAGGAGGATCAATAGGAATAGCTTCTAGCAAAATAGCTTTCAATATGAAATGCCAACTTTAGAGGGGAGTCAAAATTGTGGAACTTCCCCTCTTCATCAGCTTAAAGTCCCCTATCAAACTGCTTCTCTAAACCCTCCTAAGAACAGGCACAATAGTCCTTACTTATCACCCGTTGTGTATTTGATTCTTCCTGATGATGTATTCTTCCTCTCACCAATAAATGTTGGCCCCACCCACCACTGCTTGGATCCGCCCATTGCTGGGTGCCTGAAATGATGAAAAGATCTGCAGCTTCCCACACAGTGTGCACTACTAAATTCACTATGCAGTAGGTATTACTGGTGTGAGGGATAACATTCTGGTGATCTGTTTGATCTGAATGCACATTTTCAGTGTATGAAGGTCACATACAGATGTATTGTTGGTGTATGATGATTTGATGCTGATAGAAGAGGTTGGCCCTATGTTACTGAACATATCATTATACAATTGTAGCATCTTGAATGACATGTATAAACCTTCTCATTGTCTCATCCAGATCTCATCTCGGTATTTTTCATAATCAATATACATGTCTATAAGTGAATTGATGTTACTTTTCTCCCTGGACAAACCCTTGTCCTACAGTATAATTTCTCATGGAATCCCGTCCTATTGATTTACCTGGGAGCCAGTAATTCCCTGTAGAGCGTAGACTAGTGAGACAGGTAAAGCTCCTTGCACATGAGGAAAGTTTATTTTATATATATATATATTTTTTTTTTTTTTGTATGTGGGGTCTTTTACCTGACATCAATATTCAGCTTGCTTGCCTGTTCGTATTGAAGAAAAAATTGAGATTTTGGTAGGAGTAGCTTGTAGCGTGCCCAATTGAAAGCTATTTAAGGGGACCCAAATACTCACTCTATTCAGTCTGCAGGCTGTAATCGGCCGAGAGAAGGACATTCATCTGTGATGATGGAGATTAATGTGATTCTAAATACTTTATCAATGAACAAATAATTACCTGGACAGTATTGATCTGCCCCGCTGTCCCCCTTCAGGATTCTATGCAGGTTTGGAGTTTGTTATAGACATCCAGATCTCTTACTGACTCTAGTATCTGCAGCATTTAATCTTATACACCGCTGAAAGCTCCGGTGCTATTTATTAAGAAGAACAATCTCTCATTGTATCATATATCACCCTCCCGCATGCATATTAAAGCAAATTAAATCACGCTGGAATCTTCCTTTGCAGTTAATTGAATCGGATTGGATTTTCATTATGCGGTTGTCTGATGTGACAAAAGGCTAATAAGACTGTACAGCGTCTTGTTAAAGATGCCTTAAGTACCTGGGCTAATACAAGGGCAGAAGAAAGAATTGAGTAACTTCTTTGCTGCGGTATAAAGGTTTCTTATCTAATATGATATGGCAGCCGCTGATGTCCAGGGGAAGGATGTTGCAGAATACATTACACAGATGAGAGTAAATATTTCTCTTGCTTTTTTTTATGTATCGATCACTCAGCAAAGGATTCAATGGGTTAAGTTTCTCCTGTCTGAGTTGCATCTTTATTAAACTCAATGTAATAAGTATTTTTTCATTTTGTGACTAAAGCAGATCATTGATCATAAGTCACGGTGAGATTTTATGTCCAATCAATAGTTATTTGTTCAGCAAGATGGAAAAATAATGCAAAATATATGGAGAGTGCTGAGTATTTGTAAATGGCTTAATAAAATGTTTAGATTGCATCTCATTTGTTTACTCACCTCTGAGAGGGGGCCATGAGCTGTGAGGACACCCCTCACAGTTTAAGTTTAAGTTTAAGACCAAGTCTCCTTTGGTCTTATAGTCACACAGTGTTGTGCTTGTACATGACACCGAATTATAGTCATCCTGGTCGGGTTGTGTTAGGTTCCAGTGTTAAAGGAAATATACCATCGAAATCAAGAATGATTAAATAGGGACTCTTACTCATAGATGCTGTTTGACTGTTGTAATTTTCTTATATTTCTTATCCATGGCTTCCTTCCTTATACAAATCAACTTTTAAAATTATGTTAATACGCCTCAAAACCTCTGGTGGGTATTTCCAGAGCCCCTCAGTGCTATAGCTACACAGCCTGTTACAATGAGCAGGTCTCCCCTCCCCCTGCACTAGGTCCTGTTCCTGTGATTTACAAAGGTTCAAAAGAATGAATAGGTGATAGCTTGAAAAATTGGTAAAACTCCCTTAAGAGTCTCCTATTTAAATCAGGGAAAGCAATTATCACACTTATCTAATTCTCTCAAAATTTGACTCTTTATATGGGTAACTCAAATTAAATTCCCCATGACTGCTTCCCAATTCCAACTACAGCAGCCTTGCTTTGTGAATGAAGGGAAGCTATCACACTAAGGCCCCATTCACACAGATGTTGTGGAGATCATATCTGGCTGCAAATTTGCTATGGCGACGCAGTGGCGGGACGTGTGGCACTGTACCATTACATACTCGGGGTGGGGGGGGGCGAAGCTTGCTCTATCTTTCCCCACATGTAAGGCCCGGGACGTGTGCTGACATGTGCTCGCCCGGGTTACGGCCGGGAGAGCACACAATCATCTGAATGCAGCCTGAGGTTATGTCCATCATGGCAGTCGACATCTTCTCTCCATTGATTCTCTCATATGGTTTACATCGCTGGGCCAGATGCAGATTCATCCTTTCAGCTCCCTATTGTAACACCACCAGTCCAACTAGATGTTTATCATGGCATTTATGTAGCTGACAGGATCATCTGAATGTTAGATGAACTATAATCACAGACCCAACAAAAACTAGGAATGTAAAGAGAACATTGGTTTGTATAAGATTAGATAAAGGTTCATGCACACAGCAAAGTAACTAGGGAGCAATATTATGTAAAGAATCTGTGGCACCATGGATCCATAGCCATGGTATAACAGGTTGTGTTAGGCATTAGACTATTTTTTGGACTTTGCTATAAAGGTCAGTTGTGGGTTGTGGTTAGTTATGGGTTGGCATGAAGTACACCAAAGGACAGTATTAGTGTCAAGCGTGAGTAAAAGGAAGGCACTTTTGTCCCACACTAGAAATGCAGGCTGCTCCAGAGTTGAGATCCTGAAAGTACCACCCATATTCAGCCCAGGGCAAGGTAAATTGGCACCCAGGTTTGTAAATATCAATTAAATTATATTAATATTACTTAATTGAAAAAATAATTGAAAATTAGAGATGGTTAGTATTGACCCCAATGATTTTGATGATAATACATCTAACCAAAAATCTGGCTCCCATTTATTTCAATGGAAGGCATAAGAGGAATTTTTTCCTTTAGTGATTTTTCTACGTCTTAAAGTGGATTCCATCCAGAAACTCACTGATAAATATATTCTCAAAATCCACTTTCCAAACCTACACGAAATCCCGAGGAGGGGAGGCACAGGATGAAATATCACACTATATGTTCGTACAGTGGGATACTTTGTAGCCGTCCCTTGTAAGGATATGCCAGGAATCCGCCCAATCTATGCTTACAAAGGACTACAATGGTTTCTTTGCGCTATCTGAGGAATAACTTGAAACCTAATTTATAATGTAGACCCAGCCATTTATAATATTGATATCATCTTATTTGGTAGAGCAGAATTTGTGGCTCCTCAGGCTTCATGACCTAATAGTGACTGCTACCTCGTACCCCTGTAGCTACATCTGGTACTTTCTACATTATTGTAGAATTTCAATTCTCTTAATAAGGGATCACATTTTTTACTTTTACTTTTTCTTTTGCTCTTGGTTATTATTCCCCAGAATTCTCATTTTTATCCTGCAGAGATCTTTTCCCTCTCTTCCTCATACTTTCTCTCTCTCTCTCTTCCCGCTCTAGTTTTGTTGTACTTCTCGTCCATCACTTTTCGTAACTTACTGTCGGAAGCACCAAATAATGCAGCGTCTCTCCTCCTCAGCGTGAAACATTTTGCTTTCTTTTTCTATTGATGTAACACTTACAGGCAGCCATGGAAAAATCAATAAAGACTTTTCATTTAGTGTCCGCATGCGGACCAAGCCAGGACTCACGATGGCCACACGATTAATCGCTGTTATTTCACTTTCAGTTAGAAAATGTCTGTGTGTGTCCCATTCTTATTTAGACATAGGGCAGTGATTTGTCATGTTTTTTCCTGTATAAGTCATGTGTGTTATGAACTAAAAGATTATTTTTTTTGTAAAGCATAGGAGAAAGAGTCTGTCTAGGTAGACAGATTAAACTTTCTTCGATGGATTATCAGTTTTCTTATAGCCTATGAATATTGATTGACTCTTTCGTTGAGTCAATCAATATTCTCTTAGAAGATCATCTTTTAATGCAATTTTTAGTGATCTACTCCAAAAAGTTTCTGTGTAGATCAAGAGCAAAAGTAATACACCTGCAGAGGTAACTTGCATGGACCATTGTCACTAATAACCTTTGTGGAGGTCATAGTCTGAAACATAAACAGGGCATTTACTATGTGTCATACTATGGCGGGGATTTACTAATTCTGGCGCAAGCACGACTGTCGGCATCGGAGATCAGTCTCTGGAAAGCACATGTATTAAAGTGGCGCACGGCTGTAAGTAATTAATGCAGACATCAATGAGATGTGCGCCAAAATCTTACATGGACTGCGCCTTAATTTTGCTTTCTGACCATTTTTTTCCTGGTCTATTGTGTGCCAAACTTTTGCCCCTAAAAATGCAGACAAAATACACATAAATGTGACGGATAATGTGGAAAAGGTAGACCACGCCCACATGCGGCAAAAAAAGACGGAGGAGTGGGGATAGTCAGAAACATCTGTTCTTTCTGGCGCAAACTCATTTTAAATGATCCGCAACAATTCTGCGCCCCCCAAAAAACGAAAGATCCCGGCATTTTTTAGGCACAGATACGATAATACATGTCCTCCTATGTGTCTTTTCTGGCGCCAGAATCCTTTCTTGTTCTTTCTGGATGGTGTGCGCCACATTTATTATGTGTCAGCACCACAAAAAAACACATTTTTCTGACACTATTTTTCTTTTTTTGTCACCCAATTTGGGTGAAGCTTTTGAATCCTGGCACTTCTACAGTTCTATTTTTCCAACGCTTTTTTGGAGCATAATAAGACAAACAAGAAGCATGTCTACCAATGCCCTATGGCACTCATTTGTTCTTACATGAAGGCCTTCTTATAAAATCACAATGCAAAAGACTGCTAAAATCAGGCACTTAAAAAAACAAATTGCTACAAAAAAATAATTGTCCCTGTAGTCTTTGGCAGGTTTTCTTTGTCTTTCGCATTGGAGCTCTGGACATCCAGCTTATTTCTCTCCCTGTATGTGTGTATAGATTCAAGCAATCACCATCCCAATAATTTAGAAAAGTGGACTTTTATACCTTTGTCCCCAAATTTGGGGGTGGAAAATGGCACATGAAATAGTTCTCTTTCTTTTTCTGTAGTGACTATATTAAGAAGTTTTATGGCAGATCCCTGGGGCTTGTAGTCACTGTAATACAGCTCTCTCTTATGATAGATAGTAGTGGTAAAGCCACACACACGTCACACGTATGACCATTGCAGCCAGTAACCATTCTCAGTGGCCATAAATAAAGATGTGTTACTCACGTCGGCAGTCATGTGAATGATGAATGTTATGTCATCTATGCAGGATTGGCAGGGACCACCAGATCAGTGGAGTATTTAAAGGGAGAGTATAAAAATCATTAGCACTTGCTTTAAAACGAATCACTCTGAAAGCAAAATGTAGATGAATTGGTAATGTCATTGTTAACATTGCATTAGAAAGACATGCCTAAGCATATACTCTTATTGGAGGTGAGGACACGTAGAATCCAATAATTGCTCCCAATGATCTGTATGGCATTGATGCTGCAGTATGTGTGACCTGACTATGAGTGCATTATCATGTGACGGAATGAGGAGCTCACTCTCATTATTTACATATACATGTGTATCCTATAGCCGGTAGATTGTGCAGCGAACCTCCAGACACTGAATTTTATGTTGTTGCCTTGGGCTGCCTTGGGACACAGCAATCAAAGTGAGTTAAAAGCAGAGCAGAAAGTCTTCAGTCAGCACTGTGTCTCCAAGCGACCGAGATACGAAGCCTCTCCGACTGCGCTATGGATTTGCTGTCTATCAAGTGCAGAATACAGTACTCAGGTTAATGGATGGATTATTCCATGTAATGATATTAGGGCATTATTGATACAGACGGCAAGGAGGTGACCTTGTTAGACCAAGACAACTATATTAATTGATCATTTGGTTTCTACAAGTTTATTCCCCTGATACATTTTAACCCTTTATGGGTATTTCCTAAAACATAACAGAACCACTGTGAATTCATGGCGGAATGGTAATTGATATAGTAGTGCTCAATAAACGAGATCCCCTTAAACATTGGGATCAATCCTTTACGGAACTTGTAGTAAAAAGAAGCCAACTCAGTGTTCATAGGTGCAGACAGGAAAAGTGATTACAGGAACACTCCATTATAATACAGGGGTAGCGGGGGAAAGGCGAGAAATGGAGAATACCAAAAAGACAATTATGTGCCTGGAGTGTTCCTTCTTATTTGTAGAACAACAAGTCCCAGCTGTCTACGTTTTAGTGACCTCTTATTTATTGTTTGTTTTAGGTTAAAACCCATTGAGGTGTGTTGCCCATGATCTTTATATTGTTAGTTTAGCTTGGAAGCTAATGTGATCAGCATAAAATAATAACAACTTTCGGCATAAGTGCTTGAGTTATTCTCCTCTGTTGTATTGTGAATGATATCTCCTGACACGTAGCTTTAATTCAGTTTTGGGTGTAATAATAATACTAAGAATTCTTCATTTATATAGCGCCTACAGATTACGCAGCACTGCACAAAGCATGACAAATTGGTCCCTGTCCCCATGGGGCTCACAGTCTAAACAGCCTACCAGTATGTTTTTGGAGTGTAGGAGGAAACTGGAGTACCCAGAGGAAACCCATACAAACACGGAGAGAAAATACAAAGTCTTTGCAGATGTTGACCTGGGGCTAGGACTCAGGTCCCCAGCGCTGCAAGGCAGAAGTGCTACCCACTAAGCCACCCTGCTGCCCTAGTAGTTTTTTTTAGTCAAACCTAAGAGTGGATCCAAAATGATTACTGTATATTGCATATAAGAAAGACTTAAAAATCTCTTGACCTATGAATGTATTTGTCACATCTAAAACATCCTGTGTGAATCCTAAATATGAAATTGCTATTAAATTTCTGTAGGAATAAATCTGGCAGGACTTTTAGGTCAAGGACACACAGGACAGGTTCTCTGAAGGATTTAAATAACTGGAATCCCAAAGCAGCCCAGCTGAAATGGTCTGCTTCCACCATTTAACCCACAGACTTGCAATGCAAAGGTTGAAAACCAAACCCAAGTCCATAGAAATAATGAGCAAACTGTGCATTAAGAACCTTCTACACCGGCCATTGTGCACTACAGATGTTTTCTGCGCTGTGTACATGACATCCACTGGGGTTAGCTGCCATGGCTATCTGTCTGCTATTCTATCTGTGTGTCCCTGGCCTTAAAAGTCAGACATACTGTATCTATATTGTATCAGCAAGCAATGTATCATTATCTAACTAGACTATTCAGGATTCTAGAAAAGCTGAGTGATAGTATTCATTCACATTGGGGACCATGTTACCCAGTTGTTACCCATCAGAAACGCATATTAATCACATTTTAAAAATGTAATCATCAATTGTATATTCAGTTTACTAAACGACATATAAAACTTACCCCACACAGAGGAGCAGGAGCCCTTAGTTCTGATGGGATAGCGCATGAAACTTTGCTGTACATGTAACCTAATATGTGAGATATGGATACAGTGGCTAGAAAAGAAAGCAAAAATTTCATTTAATTTTTTTCCCCCGATTTCTTGGTTGTGTTGCTGTAAAGCTGTATAAATCTCATCATATCTTATTCAATAGATTGAGGGCATCTGTTTTATTTTAGTCCTCCATGAAAGATATTATTTGTCCATTAAGTAATGTGTCAGTATAATGCCGCCATTTCTAGCGAGTATCGTCCACTTTAGTGTTTTAAACCGCGAGATAACACCACATTATAGAGAGGAGGGGGCCGATGAGTTATGTGAAACAATTCTGTGGATCAATGCAGTTATATAGAGCAATGAGAGCGAGCTCACTGAGCAGTAGATATCAGTAGATGGGGCAATACTATAAGATATATGGAGCAGTGAGAAGTGTTATAAATAAAGCAGCATTAAAGTTTACAGGGAGAGCTGTGATTAGGAGCAGAAATCGGAGCAATGCGGCTCATGATACGTTCAGGGCATCACTGCGGACATTGCTTCATGCCGTTACAGAGCAGAGGATTAGAGAAATAGGATCATTTTTTTATGCTGCGTCTATAATTGACCCCCAAGTCTAAATAAGTTTGCCACCATTATCTACATCCTATGGGCTGTAGAAGAGTGGCTTGTTGTGTAAAGGGTGGTACACCTTATAACGGGGTAATAAGAAAGGATGCCTTAGGATTGTTTTATAGGGAACACAAGTATAGAAATACCAGGAGGGCTGACGTCTCCCATTAATGGCTCTTTCACATTGGCATTGTTATTCACATCCATGGTGCAGTGATTTCCACTGATGCCTCATGCCTCACAAAGCCATTGTTTTCAATAGGTGTTATAACATTGGCTTATTTTTTCACTGATCCATTGTCTGTGGAAAAAATTATGAAATAGAAAAAAAATCGATGAAATGTCCATTTGTTCCATAGATGAGGCTGAAAAACCTGGTGTGATGTTTTCAAAGCGATATTAAATCTTAATTTTTAGGGGTGGGGGGGGGAGACAGAGACAAAACAGGACCAAAATGGAGACACAACTGAGACAAAAAGCAACAAATGCGATAAGTAAGCACCGAACCAACACCAATGTGAAACTTTCTTTAGGTAAAGTTATTTAGTGATAAACTATAGCCAAAAAGGTAAACACACCACAAAGACCTTTCCTTCTTACAACCACCCCTTACCTCTAAGCTATTTCACTCTTTCCATTGATTTTATATTTAAATTTCCCCAGAAATCAGGAGGATGTGACTACAGAAACCAAAGGACAGAATACAATCTCCCTTCTATTGAAATGCCTTGGGACTGGAGATATTCCTGAATAAGCAGGGAATCTGTGAATTCCCACCAGAACAGCATAATGCTCCAACTATAGTAGCTGTCCATGATGAAGCCATTTTTATTACACAGTGCCATCTTTATTAGCCTACTTTAGCCTACTAATTGTTAAAGGGTTAATGATGTATTTGATTAGTGGTTATCAATTGCCGACCTTCACAGCTAAATAAGGCTGTTTGTTTTACTCCATTAAGAAAGCTAAGCAGCGCCCGATGCTGATATTCCCTTTAATTAGCAGACTGAATGCTTGATTACAATAATGTATGCAGGATAGCCCGGGTGTGTAAACGGGGAATCACTCTGCTGTCTGCCTACGTGTAATATATTCAAAAGGACCTTAGGGTCTAGTGTTCAATAAAGATGGGAAAAAAATACATGGCCCCTCCACACACTTATTCTGAGGTTGTTTTATGAAAAAAAAAAAGTAATTAGTCCCCGAGTGAATAAAGCGGATTAGATTAGATAGGGCTTGTAGGGGAGACTAAATGGATGCGCTGCTTAAGATGTTACTATGTAAACTTTGCATTTACAAGCAAACATTTTAGATTGAAGGCTTGTTTGACATGGAAGTACGACACCCGATGTCCTTGTGAGCTTTGTTTTATGCTCACTGTAACCTGTATCTGGCCATCTCTGGATCAGAGCTATTTATGTGTAACACGTTATATATTAAAATCACCATATACTGTACACTGACAGTTACTGCTCTGCGCTATGTTATATTCCTATAATAGTATTCTTCATATTTGCTATATACCCCCTTGTGTGTGCTGTCATCCTC
This sequence comes from Engystomops pustulosus, assembly GCF_040894005.1. Lineage (NCBI taxonomy): Eukaryota > Metazoa > Chordata > Amphibia > Anura > Leptodactylidae > Engystomops > Engystomops pustulosus. The sequence goes on along the minus strand of NC_092420.1, from coordinate 53,534,234 downwards.
TCCTGTCTCACTGCGCTTAAAATCTAAACACTGAGGACATGCAGGTTAAAACAGCAATGCTTTATACCATGTCCGAGCCATTCAATATATTGAAGGTATACACCATTGAGTCCTAAGGAAGCCAGTTTGGTTAATGGCCATTGATAATTAACAATTCATTTCTAATCAAGGTATTAGAAAGTCACATCAGGATCACATTTTAGATGTCCAGTGGCCACAACATGTGTTTGTCCCCAAATTTACCACTGCTAATTTTCTTACACAATGTCTATCTTTATATCCCACAATGCTGAAATTATATTCATTTGGAAATATATCAGTATCAGAATGGAAAATTCCTGATAGGACAGACCTCATATGTGCCATTCCGCTCCAAATTTGTTTACATATGCAAATATCTTGTTTTGGATATGACGGAACTTGACTGTATGTAACCAATGAAACATGACATTGTCCTTGATTCACGATCATCCTGTAAGAGGTGACACTTTAACCTTCCACTCCACTCACCTCGGATGAGGATATATTGTCTATTCGATATAAAAATAAAAATTCATGAGAATCTTCTGCAAGGTTAAAGGCCAGCGGTCCATCTATTTTCCACCGATGATCAGTCACAGAGATATATATTTTAGGAGGTGGTGCCTTGTGAAGATCATTTTGCTCTCCAGCTGAGTGTAGCAGATGGTTCATTAGCATAGTCTTGTCCTGTCCCAGGATTTCGCCATCATTTAGAAAAATGTCTCATGGAAACAAGACTTCTTGTCTTATTTTATTAGAATTAACGGTGTGGCGGGCTGGTTTCTAAATTCACCTTGGGTCAGAAAAATTAATCCGGAATGATATGAATTGTGCAGTACTCTGGTTTAAAGATAGGAAGGACTCTGGAGACTCATTAGGAGACCATATATTATATTCTGGCTCTGAAAATCTACAACCTTTGTGTCACTAAAGGGTTTGACCTTGTTCCATTTAAGCTATCCTTGATTCTGCTTGATTGAAGTTATATAAAGAGTTTCTAATGAAAACATACCTTAGCTATTTTATCTTTCATTATAGCTCTCAGGGTCCCATCAGATGAGCACGGTCAACAATTAATACTGTCCGCTTCATTAACGGAAAAATGACAGGATTTTTTATGTACTTATGTAGTTTTTGCTTTTTAGATATATGTGATTATTTTCAGGTAGGAGTTGTTATACTAGGTTTCATTTTAATTGTATGGACATATGATTAACTGAAATGTTGGATTTGTCAACAATTGTATTATATATCATGTATGAGAATATATAATATAGGTATTTTCCTAGCAAGGGAATGACTCCTCCATAACTCCCTTGTAACTATGCTATATTAAAGGTATTGTCCGGGAATACAATTTTTTAATATATGGATGGGGATGAAAGGGAGGAGGTTAAAGGAAATCTACCATCTAAATAAAGCATCATAAACCACTTCCTCCTGGCACCGTAACTGTGGTAATAATAATTATGCTAATGTATCAGAAGGGCTCTACTTGAGCCCCTTCATGCACTCTCTTCACAAGCTTTTACACTGCTCCCCCCAGTCCCCCAACACTTCCACCTTCCTCCTCCTGCTGTATTCTAAGGGCAGCAGAACACATTAAGAGGGGAGAAGTGCTTCTGCACAGTGTAACAGCCTGAGTGGTGCTCAGGAAGAGCCATTCAGGCTCATTAGCATAATGTATCTATATGTAAGTGTCCCTGGTTTATCAAGCTTGATTTTGGTAGATTTCCTGGAGAGCATATACTCACCTCTCTCCGCTCTTCTGTTAAGCCACGGCCATCCTGACCACAGCCAAGCACCTGCATTAGTTTCAGGCTACTAATCCATGGTGACATTACAATACCCTATGGGGTCATTTATATATTTATATATTGGATATATTTATATATCCAATATAGAAAAGTTACAATTTTGGCACAAATCATAGTAAAATGGCACAATTTTGGCACAAATAAAATCCAGTCTGCGCAGACGTAGGCAACATTTTATAAGGCGTTTCAGTGAGTTTTGTACGACTTTGTGTGACTTTTGTACAAAACCCAGAAAAAGCAAAAAAGAAAGACACAAATGTACTGACTAAAGAAAATGACCCCCTATGAGTTTTAGGATAATTCATGTAAATTCAGTAAGCTAAATGGAAGTGAATGATTTTGGCCTGTAAAGTATATAATGGGTTAGGTTATGTGCTTCTGAAACTACTTCTACAATGGTAAGGATCATGTATCTCAGGTAGATCAATAATAAGGAAATGTGTTAATTAATGTCTTTCCTATTTGTGCTCTAGACGTGAAGAACTTGGAGAACTTCCAGCTGGTAGAAGGAGTTCAAGAACAAGTCAATGCTGCTCTTCTGGACTATACCCTCTGCAACTACCCACAGCAAACAGACAAATTTGGGCAGCTTTTGCTACGGCTACCAGAAATCCGTGCAATAAGTTTGCAGGCAGAAGAATATCTATATTATAAACATCTCAATGGTGACGTGCCATGTAACAATCTTCTCATTGAAATGCTTCATGCGAAAAGGGCCTGATCTTTCTCTCTTTCACCATGGATCTGAGCACAAACCTTGACAAAGACTATTTAAAGACTTTAAAAGTCAAAAAAGGTATAATAATCACATTTCTTAATAGTAAATACGTGATGCATCAGGGTATTTGTATTTCAAACTGTGAATGACATTACATATCCCCCAATGGATTCTGCACAGGACACTGCCAGAACTCATCATAGCCTGATTAGAGGATTGCAAAATGGGAGGACCATTTCTCCTGAAGAGGGATCAGAAAAATGTTGGAAAGGAGAACAGTTTGTTGAAAAGCTACTTCATCCCTTACAGTCATGATATAGTATGTCTATGCATTTCCATTTCAGAGTGTTTCCTATAAAGGTTGGCCAAAAACAGAATTCAAACCAAAAAAAACTTCATATAGATATATGAATCTATATATCTGCATGTAAAAGTCTCTATACATCTGTTTCAAGGTGATCTTGCAGGAGAAAAGAGCAAAATGCACAGAGATGTTCAGTATAACTGTCTAGTAATAAAGACCTTCCATCCTTATAGGCAGCCTGAGGTCATCCTCCAGGGTTCACCTTAAAATATGCTAAAATTGTGCATTCAATGGAAGAGAAGCTACTGTGTTGCTCCTATGTACTTTGCACTGTGTTCCTTGTATTCTTATTGTTACAGGCTGCTTGTTCACAGTTATGGGGATGGAAATGCTCTCTCTTTCTCTTTTCTTAAAAACCATCCAGCCATCACAAATCAAATTCTTCATTGTTAAAAAAAAGAACAAAATTGTACGTACAGTGTATAATGTTGTGCTAGCAAACGTCCAATATCTGTATTGAGAATATTCACATGCTGTATTCCTGCTTCCCATGGTAACAAGACAAATACTATGTTGTACCGTAGCGACAACAATCTTCACCTTCAGATTTGAAGTTTACTCATCACAATGGTACTAGGACAATGGAGCAATGTAGTTTCAGACAACCCCATGGTGTACTGCTCATTTCAATATTTAAGCTTATTCTCTCTCTGGTTCAATCTACTTTTAATTTGCCGCCATTTTGTAATATGTTTTCTTTAATTTACCATTTTCTGCAAAAGAATAGATTCTGTAACTCTCATACTAACTGTAGCAATGCAGAGGAAGAAAAAGTCAATTTCATGACTACCAGTCTACCAAAGGTAATCACCAAAAATCGAAATCAATAAACATAAGCACCTTTACTGCACAGATGTGACCCACATATTCATTCCAGAAATAAGGATCTTTCCTTATCAATCTCTTAAAAAAATAAAGTTCTCACTTTCTTAAACATAATTCAAACACAGAGAATGTGAACATTGGGACGCCAGAGTCATTGGCACTTTGGAACTGACCACCTCCACTTGTCACCCAGATATACAGAAATGCAGGAGCTTACTGAAAACCTCTTAAAGGAAATCTACCACCATGATCCAGTATTTTAAACCAAGCTCACTTACATGGAGGTGTTCATCCCCGTGGAAATGATCGGTTCTTCTTTTAGTTTCTTGTGCTTGTTTTGTAAAAAAAAAAAAAAAAAAAAGTCCAGAGGGGCTATGGTGACACCCCCAGAACCCCTCAGGCTTTTTGGCATAATTTAAAAAAAATAAAGAAGAAAACATCCTGCCAGGGGGGGTACACATCACCATGTAAGTGTGTTTGGCTTTAAATACTGGATCCGCGTGGTAGATTTCCTTCAGATCTGAAGATATAAGGTTAAGACTACATTGCACAATTATTTTTTCATACATTAATAAAGTGGTCTTCTTGGATTTGGATACAGAGAAGACCGCTGTGGTCTTTTTACTCCCTTCCTTGGTGTTGCAGCTCAGCCCCATTCACCTGAATGCTACTGCGCTGAAACTAGGCTACAAGGCCAAAGTATGCAGCATCACTTGGCTAAGATGTTTAGGTGGTGCTCGCTACTTCAAGGAGCACCATCTAATTTCAGTAAAGAAAGCAAGGAAAACACATTGATATCTGTAAAATGAAAAACATGGTATTTAAATAGCACAAATGTCACAAAATACATGGAAAAATATATGAACCGAAGAACACAAACACATAAACCATATAGTACAGGTGTATTAGATAACAAATATCCAATATACCTAATACATTTTCATCTATTGCCAACTTTGTCTAGTGCAGTCCTGCCGTATTATATAGTCCAATTACATCATTTGAGATTTCCAATAAAATATCTTCCATACACTATGAAAGGGGCTTTCCCAGTTGTAATGGTATAACACAATAAAAAACGTACTAGTCAGCTTACCAGTCACCTGCCGACCCTGTGCCAGTGCTTACCTGTCCACTGTCTATCTCAGTTTACCTGCCCCCGGCGATGGCTCGTCTGGACATCTACTATTTCTTTGATAATAACATGTCACCACTGGAGCTCAGTAACCAAATATGGTGGTTCAGAGGGACAAGAGAAGCACAAGGGAAAATATATAATGGAATTAAAACCTTTAATACATATGTTGGGTAAAATATGGGGTAACATTGCATTACTGGATTTTCATTCTTTAAATAGACATAACATTCCTATATTCCTATTTTTGCACTATGAGAGTTTACCAGAGATTTGGGACTTCTTCGCAACTTTGGTAGAGCTTAAAAAAGTAAGAAAAAATAAATAAAAAAATAAAAAGCTTTCAGTATTAAAAAGAATCTATTCTGATTTATATGTAACTGCCCGAGTGTTTCTTGAACAGGATTAATTACTTGCATCTGGGTCAATATCTGAATGTATAAAAAGACAATACCAGATACATTTATGATCAGTGTTTACGCAAGGAGTGACATCAGGGGCAGACATAAACAGCAGAGGACCCCTTGTTTTCCAAATGCTCGGCATGCTGATACATCCATCCAGATGTGATATGGTATGTAACTAAAAAGTTCAGTGTCTGGTAAATGACATCACCTGGAAGGCCTCTTATGGCTCATCTCTAGTTTGCATATAAGGAGTGAAGACTATGATGGCTTGAAGGGCTTTGTAATCCAACCGCATTGCAGCAGTTAAATTAGAATAAGCAGTGTTTAATTGATGTCATGAGACATTAAAATTCCAAAATCTCATTATTTGTTCGTCTTTTTACTCATCTCTTTAGGGTTTGCAGGTAATGTCCTGTGTATGGCTTTTAACCCTATGTCCATCATAAGACATGAGCGCTCGTAGTTCAGTACAGTACTGCACAGAGCGTCATCTAAATGCAGAGCAATTGGTGTACATTTCCTTACTATTAATGTCTATCTGAACTATTTTGTACTTGAAGAGGAGCGGATAAGTAACCGGACCTGCAGAAGGCAGCATTCTGGATACACAGAACACGTGTGGAGCAGCTCATCCCATGTACAGTAATACCAGCAATGGCCTCCTACCAGCTGTACAATCATTCAGACAGAACTGTCAGTCTCTGTGTTACTCGCTTTATAAATAGTTTATTTTTATGGAACAGCTGTTCCCACTGTAGACAATTCCAATTCTAATTTATTGTCCTCATGGTTTCATCTTTCTGTAAAATATATCCATAATAAAGGAGCCAAATATGTCATTTAAAAGTGGTGTTTTTTCATCGTTGGGGATTGATGGTGACAGATATTGGGGACAACTCAACAATTATAATACAAACACCTCATTTCCTCTATTGTTATGAAACAACAGATGCATCATCATCACACACCTCTCAGATGTGCACCTTCATACTCTGTTTTCCTTCTTGGTATAGCAGAAATCCCAGGAGCGTCCGTCCTTTTAAATCTTTTAATTTCTTTTGTCCATTAAATCTAAATATATACCTTAGAAAACTCTCTTACATTTTGTTTTTTTACTTTATGTTGGAAAAGCAGATCTTGTTTTTGATTTTTTTATGCAGATTTTACAAAGAATACAATGCACTTCTGCACTCACAAAGCTGTAATCACAAGGCTCTCCTGCTAGCTACACAGAGAGCACAATGCTCAATTACTACAATGCTACAAGATGTTTTTAACAGATAATTTACCCGAAATCAGTTGCTGAAGACATTCACTGAAAAAAGAAGTCTAACATAGGAAAGATTAGTAGATTTACAGATGCAACAGGTTTACAATTGCGCAAAATGTGATACATTTGATGCATATTATGGCAGTGCAGACTGCAAGAAAAGTGTCAACAATTTTCAATGTGATAAGTCCAATTTTATTTCTGAATGAACAATCTCAACAAGGGACAAATAAAAGTAAGCTTGTTTGTCATGTGATCACAGTCTTATCTACATTCTGGTGAGGGCTTGTTCCTACATTATTGGTACAATGGTAAAGGTCCCTAAATGTAACTGAATGTGTTGCAGTGTATGTTAGTGTCACACAAAGTATGCAGCTAGTTACTGTATAGTATTGAGCAGACCTGAACCACAAAATTCGGGTTTGTACTTCATTAGAAGTTTGTGCGTGAGTTCCATACCTGGACCTGAAAAGATTTTTTACGTTTTTTAACGGTTCCGCTCATCACCAGTAAGTTATTGATTGGATGGTGACATCATAGAGACCCAGCAGTATTTACATGATGGTTGCACCTTTATAAATGTATTTATGTCATTTTAGGTTCAAAAATTTTACACAGAGATTACGTGCAATTAATATATCCGTAGAGACATGACAGAAGCACCTTGAGTTGTCTGTAATGGAACTTTGGAGATGTTATATGAGTATACATCCCACATCCCAAAGCAATATTAAGTGTTCTTCTTAAACAGATTATTTAGTTGTGGTATGATGATAGATGCCACTGAAACCTCATAATACCTCATAACCTCCATAATGCCACCCAATTATGGAGTAAAAAAAACTGTGAAAAAAACGGCAAAGGCACTTCCACTGCATGGAAACTTGTGTACTTTCGTTTAAGCGCTTAAGGACCCAAAACATGCTTGTTAGTCCTAATTAAAGGACAGATTGGGCTCAAGGACAAACATGTACGTCCTGGTGTTCATGCAGATACTGTCAGCGTGCCTTCACAATTATCAACAGACCGGCAGTACAGGCGATCATGGAATCACATATAAAAGTCCCCAGGTGGTGCAATAAAAAAAAGTTTAACAAAGTTTTAAAAAATAAATAAATGAACTATTTAAAAATAGAAAATAAAATAAATTCTCCCCTGCTAAGGTTATTTAGTAAAAAAAGGAAAAAAAAAGACCCACAAAATGGATTTCATTACGATCACAACAATTTATTCTAAATATGCAATTATTTTATGCCTGGAATAGGACATAATAAAAATTAAAAGTATGCCAAAAAGGAATTTTTTCCCCAAAATGTTAAAGCTGTAATATCGCTCTTTTGATAAGTAAATAACAAAAATATAGCTCTCCAAATATGGCACCATAAAAACAAATGAGTTTTTCTAAAAAAAAAAAAAAAGGGTTTGGTATTTGGGATTCCTATAATTATAATAACCCACTGGAAATTGCTAGCTTGTTTATTATATGGTAGAGTGAACAGCACAAAATATGCGGCAGACAGCCTTTTTGTTTCATTCTCTCCCCCATAAAGAGTTAATAAATGTTGTATGTTATGATAAATTGACTCTAAAAACAGAACCTTTGATGAATGCAACTCATTCTAAAAACAACTAATCCCCAATTGCCTATTTTGACAAAAAAATAAAAAGCTTGTGTCTTCTGGAAGGCGAGGATGGAGAAACGTATATAAATGATCCTTAAAGGGGTTGTCCACTCGACTTCAGGTTCTTAGTAAAGTCTTGGAGGATATAACCTACCAATACAAATCTAATTTCTTGAAATGTAAGGTAAAGTGCTCTGGTTCATAAATGCCTTTAACCTCATCAGCCATACCTATCCATAAAGTGACAGGAGATCGACGATCATGTGATCCTATACGTCCATGACCACTCTGGATATTTTCTCCCAAATAGGCTTGGGATTAAAACATAGTTTTAATTAAATTTAACCATTAAAAAAATATGTGAATTTAGTAAGTGTCCACCTTGCTAGCAAGACAGAATTCAGCAGAGGTTTTATATTTCAAAGTAGAGTGGAATGGGAAAAGGGAGAAGATAATAGGCTAAGTAGGTGGAGAAAGCATTTTTAGAGTTTTTGAATTCTCATGTGAATCAATCAATTACAATAGTCCTTGATTGGCTTGTGGTGTCCCAATCTTATATGTGATAATGTTAGAAGGTGTATGATAAAAGGCAACATGTAACTGGATGCGATGCTGCAAGTGTATACATTAATTCAGTTCTTTTCACATTCACTTCAATGGGGGAGATTTATCAATGTGATGCTTATAAGACCAGTGCAGTGTTAGAGAAGACTAGCCTTTTGCTGCCCCAGATTTATCAACGAAGTGTAAAGTCCTACTTTTGCACTTTCTATCAGTTTGTCTATTGTTTCCATACAAAATTTAGTGCATTGTCTGAATTTTTTTGCAGCACCAACTTTTTGCCCCAAGGCCTCGCCTCCTTTGCAGAGGCCACTCCCCTTTGTTATACCAGTTGTGAAAGTGTCCAAAAAAATCCCAAAAGCCTTAATAAATGTGGCACAAAGCAACCTTAAGGACACAGCTCATTTTCACCTTTAGGACAAAGCCAGATTTTTTAAATCTGCCATGTGGCATGATATGCAGTTATAATATTAGAAAGATTTTACTTACCAAGTTTTTTAGACATGTTGTACTTAATAATAATAACCTTTATTTATATAGCGCCATCATATTCTGTAGCACTTTACAAATCATAGGGGACATATACAAATAAAATATTACATTACAGAGTACAGTCAGATGGAACAATAGGAGTGAGGGCCCTGCTCGCAAGAGCTTACAGTACATCACTTGAATGCTATATTTTGGTTGAAATTTATTTTAAATATTTTCATTTATCGCAATGCAAGCTGTTTGTGTAGAGGTGCAACTGTGGCATAAAACAAGACCTCCTGCATGGATCTGCTTCTGAGCCTGTGTCATCTCCTTGATGTTGAGGAATCTTATAGTGTGATAAATATAAGCTCACTATGACCTTCCCCAACATCATGGTCCGGTAAGGGGTTAAACAGTTTTCTGGTGTGAATGATGCCAGAATTCTGGCGCAAGTGGGTTACTAAATCCCTCCCATTTGGTCTGAACTATCTGAACTATAAACTAGCCATGTGACCAATGGATGTCGCTTCACATTGGCTCAAGTGCTTGAACTTCTATCTCACTGGGGGTGCCAGCTGTCACACTCCATTCTGTTATTGATGGCCTCTGCTAAGGTGCTATAGGTGATTATTATCCTTGAACACCCCTTTACTCCAGACCCAACTACTGGTTATCCTCTGGAGTCAGCAAAGCCATAAAGGCAAAAAGACAAATTAAAAATAAAATCTACAATATGTATCTCTCCAACATTTTATTGTTCCCAATTTATGTAGAATGGAATCAGACCATACAGTGCTTTATTGTGTGTAAAAGCACAATGTAAATAAGAGGCAATATTGTTTATCTTATATATGCTCATGGATTTAAAGCACATTGCATTTTGAATCACATTTCAGGAAAGGACAATCTTGGAGGCTAACAGCTAAACGTAAGGAGCAAAGGTCTCCGTGTGTGTCCCGCATAGAGCACTTAATCACAGCCTGATATATTTATGGGGTGATCTCTCCATGAAGATTCTCTGGTTCAAGGCTACTGTCCTTTACAAGTGATATAAATTTTGGATCCTTAAACCATCGCCTGTATTGTAGGGCTGCTGTGGACATCTATTAATGACAAAGCATAAGAAGGTTAGCTTCCACAATTAGTCTGTAAGGGCTGTCAACACTATTACTGCTAACCTGCTTATAATTAGTATGAATTACTATGATTATTACTGTGAGATCTTCTACTGAGTGACTAGTAATCCCTGATATATGGGTGTCAGGGCGTCAGTGCGACCTGTAGACAGCACAACTGTCCTTCACCATCTTTTCTGGAAGCGAAAGTGTTATCTATTAAAAACTAGAGAGAAGACAAAAAATACATCATCCCATGTTGTCTTCTCATAAATGTGACCACCATTTCTTCTTTTCTCCCGCTCTTCAAAAAGTCATCCATCACAAAACTTCATTATCCCTAAAGCCTCACCCGTCCATCTCACCTCAAATAAAAAAGATTCATTTAATTCTCTGTCCGGAGAGGTGGAGACATAAAATGAGCGGACATCTCAAACACTTATCAAACAATAACCAGCATAGTAATGCCGAATCGGCTGTATATTTATGCCATCTCTCTGAATCTCCAGCTATCCCTCTTCCCAATGCGACAAGCAGATGACAGGAAGACATTTCCTGAAAGCCTTTCAGATGGGGTCTCTTGCTCCGCTAGATGACATCCTTCAGTTATATGCTCTTGCCAGATTTTTCCCCATAAATGGATGTTTGGAGTTGTTCATGCAGAGAGCAATTGCTATTTTTTCCTACCTGCTTTAGCCGCCTTACTTAGAAGTTATTCCATTCCATTTCAGTTTTGAAACATTTTACATTTAAATAAAAAAACCCAGAAATTATCGATAGACAAGAAGAACAAAAAGTAGAGATTTTCTAAAATTTGTAGTATTCATCATGCAACTATTCGAGCCACTTTCATGAGTTCTGTAGTATACATCCATATGCCACAAACGTAACTCATAATGTAACCTAAAAAAAAGATTATGTGCAAACAATCAAGATTTTCAGTGAGAAAATCAAAATGAAAAGCTGCAACTGATGATTTTAATGTGGATTTTCATGCAGATTTCAGATGTCAGCTGTATCTTTAAAGGGTTTGTCCCAAGTGTTCTTGGTATCCCGTCCGCAGGATAGGGGATAACTAGCTAAACGGTGAGGTTCTGACTATTGGAACCCTTACAGATCAGGAGAACAGGATCCTGTTATTATGTATGCATGGAGCAGCCTGACAAACATGCTCTGTTCACTGTTTATATGAGTGTTCGAGTGTTCGGAGGTAGCTAAACACTTTTGTGTTGAATTCGTGCCGGCTTTCATGTGACACAAATTGGGGGCGGGGGGCCATTGGACGATCCGACGGATTCGGACTACGCGCAGGATTTAACATTTAAATTTAGGTCGCAAGCCAAGCACTTACATGCACCGGAAATAAGAAGTTGAACTCCAGCGGACCTGAACGGGGAAGCGACACGTGCAGGAAATCGGTCGCACAATCTTCATGAATCACGGAAGAGTTCATCCTCGTCGGACAGTCCGCATCGGGGATCGCGCAGGGACCTGGTAAGTAAACGTGCTCCGCTGTGCTCCACTCATTCAATAATTCCTTTGCAGTCGCAGGTGTGTACTACGCCCGTCCTCGCATACAGCATTGTCCGTTGGATTCACTGACTAAAAAAATTGGCTATTGAAAGCCTTTTCTCACTAAGAAATGTGAGTTTTTTGTATTGATGTTGTATATACTGTGCAAGTTGTACCACTGAAAAGAATGAAATATATCAAGAGAAAATAAACAGCACTGTGGTGTCTTGGTGGAAAATGAAGTTGTGAAAAGCTACTTACATGAATTTCTGACATAACAGGGATTCCTGCTGGTGGTCACATACGAGGGCGGTTCAATAAGTACCCGTGTTAGAAATGAAGACATCATTTTTTCAAAATATTTTTTTTTTATTTTTCAACATAGTCCCCTTTAAAAAAGATACACTTCTCCCACCGTTCCTGCCATTTTTTTAACCCCTCCAAAAATAGGATTTGTCGAACTCTCCAAAATATGCCTCTGTCTCGGTGATGACTTCCTCGTTTTAACTACATTTTTTTCCCGCGACCCATTTCTTCATGTAGGGGAACAATAAAAAAGTTTCAGGGAGCCAGATTGGGCGAGTACAGGGGGTGCGGCAGCAATTCATAATGCAATTCAAGCAGTTTGGCGGGGACAATTCCAGATGAATGTGCTGGTGCGTTTTTGTGGTGAAAGAGCACCTTCTTTTTTGACAAATGCGTCCGTGTCTCCTACAATTTTTTGTCAAAGCAGTCCATTAACTCACTGTAGTATTGTCCAGTGATCGATCTTCTTTTTTCTAAAAAATCCATGAGGATGACGCCAATCGCATCACAAAAAATCCTTGACCTTTCAAGCCAATGGGACCGTCTTCGCCTTCTTTGGACCAGATTTCCTGGGAGAAATCCATTGTTTTGATTGTTGCTTAGTTTCTGGTGTGTAATGATGAATCGAAGTTTCATCAATGGTGACAACGCGACACAAAAACTCCTTTGGATCTTGCTTAAATTGCTTCAAACCCTTCTCCGAAGTTAACAGCCGCATCCGCTTGTTGTCCATCGTGAGCAATTGCGCCACCCATCAGGCTGACAATTTTTTCATTGCCAACTTATCATGTAAAATATTAATTGCTGTTCCGGTTGACACACCTACAGCCTCTGCTATTTTGCTCACTTTCGTTCGTTGATCAGTGAGTATCATGTTGTGGACTTTTTAAATGATTTCCTCGGTAACCAGCGGGGCGTCCTGGTCGCTCCTCATCAAAAAAGGATGTTCGCGGGCCTGAGTGGAGAAGTGACACATGCAGGATATCGGGCGCACGATCTTAGTGAATCGCGGCAGAGTGCATTATCGTCAGACAATGCACTTTCGGTGAACTCTGTGGACAGGTAAGTAAATGTGCCCCATTAAGTTTTATTGGATCTATGCTTGTCTTGTCACTCCACCCATCAGTGGATGGAACATCATAGACTAGGTTTTCTGTTGAAATTTTCAGCCTGCACTTTTCAAAATACACTTATTAACCAACATATACAAGAGCCATGGTCTGCTGATGCTGCTGTGGCAGTTAGCAACTAATCATAGCTCAGCTTCTACACAGCTTCACAGCAGTTTGTATTTTGCCACAGGTCATTAATATGAGCCCTGCGCTTTGATTGGTTACTGAGGGCAATGACTATAACACAGCTTATATGTGAGGTAAGATGGATAGATTGATACAGATAGGCACAGAGAGGCACAGAGAGAGATACATAGATTGAGATACATAGAGATACATACACTCACCGGCCACTTTATTAGGTACACCATGCTAGTAATGGGTTGGACCCCCTTTTGCCTTCAGAACTGCCTCAATTCTTCGTGGCATAGATTCAACAAGGTGCTGGAAGCATTCCTCAGAGATTTTGGTCCATATTGACATGATGGCATCACACAGTTGCTGCAGATTTGTCGGCTGCACATCCATGATGCGAATCTCCCGTTCCACCACATCCCAAAGAAGCTCTATTGGATTGAGATCTGGTGACTGTGGAGGCCATTTGAGTACAGTGAACTCATTGTCATGTTCAAGAAACCAGTCTGAGATGATTCCAGCTTTATGACATGGCGCATTATCCTGCTGAAAGTAGCCATTAGATGTTGGGTACATTGTGGTCATAAAGGGATGGACATGGTCAGCAACAATACTCAGGTAGGCTGTGGCGTTGCAACGATGCTCAATTGGTACCAAGGGGCCCAAAGAGTGCCAAGAAAATATTCCCCACACCATGACACCACCACCACCACCCCGAACCGTTGATACAAGGCAGGATGGATCCATGCTTTCATGTTGTTGACGCCAAATTCTGACCCTACCATCCGAATGTCGCAGCAGAAATCAAGACTCATCAGACCAGGCAACGTTTTTCCAATCTTCTACTGTCCAATTTCGATGAGCTTGTGCAAATTGTAGCCTCAGTTTCCTGTTCTTAGCTGAAAGGAGTGGCACCCGGTGTGGTCTTCTGCTGCTGTAGCCCATCTGCCTCAAAGTTCGACGTACTGTGCGTTCAGAGATGCTCTTCTGCCTACCTTGGTTGTAACGGGTGGCAATTTGAGTCACTGTTGCCTTTCTATCAGCTCGAACCAGTCTGCCCATTCTCCTCTGGCATCAACAAGGCATTTCCGCCCACAGAACTGCCGCTCACTGGATGTTTTTTCTTTTTCGGACCATTCTCTGTAAACCCTAGAGATGGTTGTGCGTGAAAATCCCAGTAGATCAGCAGTTTCTGAAATACTCAGACAGCCCTTCTGGCACCAACAACCATGCCACGTTCAAAGGCACTCAAATCACCTTTCTTCCCCATACTGATGCTCGGTTTGAACTGCAGGAGATTGTCTTGACCATGTCTACATGCCTAAATGCACTGAGTTGCCGCCATGTGATTGGCTGATTAGAAATTAAGTGTTAACGAGCAGTTGGACAGGTGTACCTAATAAAGTGGCCGGTGAGTGTAGATAGCGATAGATAGAGATACATAGATAGGTCATTCATTTAAGCTCTGAGCTTTAATTTGTGAAGTAATATGTGAGTTAATATGATCAGGGGCAGATTAAGGCTGGGTTTTATGAATAATATAGCCCCTACAAGTCTGGAGTCACTTCCTACATCTGGTACTAGAATCAGCTTCTTTGAGAATGGAGGATACGTCCCTTCTGCCTTTCAATCTGTGGTTTTAGGACCTTTGAGGACCTTTAAAGGTCCTGAAATGTCTCTTGTGTACTGAGAGCAGGAACAAATGTTTGAGGTTTTTACGGGTGAAGGTCCTTCTCAGTATAAAATTTTGTGGGTGGCTATGGACCCCTAGAAGGCTTGGGCCCTGAAGTACTGCCCAAAACGCCTACATTATAATCCACTACTGAATATAATATAATATAATATAAAGATATACATATACAGTATATATTGAGATAGAAAGAGAGACAAAGAGAGAGACAGACAAGGAGAGAGACAGAAACATGGAATAGAGATAGATAGAAAGAAATAAAAATATTTTTGTGATAACCCACTATTTGTTGTTATAGCTAAGACCAGTTTACTATCTGGTCCAGCTGGTTTTTGCATAAAACTTACACCTAAGCGGAGTTTTACACAAAAATAGGGCTGTGAAAATTATAAGTCAAAGTAAGCAGATTTATAAATACCACAATACACATCAACAATAATTTACACTTCCAAAAAAGGTGAAACAAACTATATTTAGTTGTAATCCACAAATATAATCAAATAATATATAATACACAAAGTAATTTTTTAACCCCTTAAGTACGCAGGGTATTTTCGCTCATTGCTCGCTCTCCATCTTCAAAAATCCATAACTTTTACATTTTTCCGTGTACTGTGTGAGCTGTGTGAGGGCTTATTTTGTGCGTAACAAATTTTACTTTCCCGTCATGTTATTTATTATTCCCTGCCATGTAGTGGAAAGCCAGAAAAAAATTACAAATGTGGAAAAAAAAAAAAAACGTGTGTGCGTCACGTTCTTGTGGGCTTAGTTTTTACGACTTTCACTCTTCTCTTCAAATAACACATCTACTTTATTCTTTGGTTCGGTACGATTGCGGCGATACCAAATTTATACAGGTTTTTTTGCGTTTTAATTCATTTTCAAAAATTAAACTAATGTGTACAAAAAATAAAAACATTTTTTTTGCCATCTTCTGACGCTAATAACTTTTTCATACTTTGGTGTACGGGGCTGTGTGATGTGTCATGTTTTGCAAAATGAGCCGATGTTTTCATTGCTACCATTTTGAGGACTGTGCGACATTTTGATCATTTTTTATTACATTCTGTATGTCATGTAAAATGGTGTAAAAGTCGCATTTAGGACATTTGGGCGCCATTTCCCGTCTCGGAGGTCACCGCTGTCAATAACTGCTTTTATATTGTGATAGATCGGGCTTTTTGGGATCCGGCGATACCTAATGTGTCTGTGATTTTTACTGTTTATTATGTTTTATATCAATTCTAGGGAAAGGGGGGGTGATTTGAAATTTTAATATTTTTTTACATTTTTTTAACTTTTTTTTTCTTTTTTTTTCCGCTATTTCTTAGACCCTCTAGGGTACATTAATCCTAGATGGTCAGATCGTTCCTACCATATACTGCAATACAACTGTATCGCAGTATATGGCATTTCTGCACATGATTCATTACAATGAGCCGCTGGCTCATTATAATGGATAGGCAGAAGCCATTCAGCCTTGGGTCAGACGAAGACCCGAGGTTGTCATGGCAAGCGATCGCCACCCCCCGATGACGTTCGGGGGAGCAACGATCGCAGGTAACATGGCGGCCATGCTTTCAGTGCCGCCGCCAACTTTGCCGGCGGAAAGCACCGACCACGGGTGTTAGCGATGGGTCTTTGCTGTGATATGCAGCAAAGCCCATCTCTGTATGAAGAGGGCTCAGCCCGTGAGCCCTCTTCATACACCCTTCATAGCTCTGTGGCGGATATATCTGCCACGGAGAGTGAAGGGGTTAATCAATACACATATAAATGTACCTGCAAGGTGAGATGCTTTGAATTTCACAGACTTAAAGGGTTGTTCCCATTTCAGTAAGTAATTTATATTGTCTGAATAATGAAAAAATTAGACAATTTTCCAATAAAACTTTGTGTCAATTCCTCACCATTTTCTAGATCTCTGCTCGCTGCCATTCTGGGGCACAATATCACGCGGCAGTGTCACCACCGATGACGTCATCAGTGGTGACACCGCCGCTTCATGTTGTGCGCCAGCCGACAGATCGCATTGACGCGTATCTGCCGGCTGATACAACACAGAGAGGAGAGAAGACCGAAGACCAGCCGCGGGGAACGGAGCATCGGGGAGCGGCAAAGATCATCGGAACCGCCCGTAGGTGAGTATGGAAGTTTTTTTTTTTTAATGTGCTTGGCAAATGGGGCAGGCTGTATACTGAACGGGGCTGGCAGTATACTAATGGCTGGCTCTATAATTAAGGGGGCTAGCTGGCTGTATACTAAGGAGGCTGGCTGGCTGTATACTACTGGGGGCTGGAATGCTATATACTGGGAGGCTGAGACCAATGCATTTTCCACCCTCGGCTTATACTCAAGTCAATAGGTTTCCCCAGTTTTTGGTGTTAAAATTAGGGGCCTCGGCTTATACTCGGGTCGGCTTATACTCGAGTATATATGTGTACTCTATCCAGGATGTCGGGTTCCCATGGCGTCTGCAGTTCCAGATCATATCAGCCATTGGTTGGCTATTGCATATTTCTATCTCCAGGTCACACAGAGGGGCAATGGCACATCTGAGGACTGACTGATTTTCATCCATAGACTGAAAATACAGCAGTTTTAGAAAAATAACTTCTTATTTCTTTATTCTTTTTATACTGAGAATAACAAGTTATAATTTTTACTCATATTTTTCTTTATCAAATACCATATTTGACATTCATTCATATTATTCCTTTTATGGCCTGTTTCTTCTAAAAAATTTAATGTATAAATATGCTAATGAGCCTGAGGGTCTCTGGGGGAGCACACATAGGAGACTCGGCTCTAAGCAATTCCTGTGCATGCGCGTCCCTCACTTTAATGCACAGTTGCAGGAGTAGTTAGCTTCATATTAAATTTAATTAAGTGGAAGCCTGTTACAGGTTTTACATAATGATGAAAGAACATTAAATGATACCTCTTATGTTTTTGGATCACTCCCAGAACATAGCTTACATTTCTCTGGTTTGAAAATTTTAAATTGAAAGTATTGCCAGCTTGTGCCAGGTAGTGTATGAAATATCTCAGTAGAATTCTCATCTCCAAACTGACCTATTGGACCATGGTCCATGATCATATGCAAGTAAGCTTAAAAGAGCAACTTTATGGATGAGATGAGTCATTTATAGAGGCCGGAGGAGGAGTGTAACAAAGCCCTATCTTACACTACAAACAGCTTGGCAATTGGATTGTTATCTGCAGCTTACATTCCCAAATGTGTTTTAAGTGCCTGTATTTCCTTTCCTGTAGCACAATCATGATATGTTTTTTAAAGATGACATTATCTTTACAATGGCACCAAAAACCTTGGTTATGCTTTAGAGTCCAGGATAGAGGAATTTCAAGTGATGTTACCCATACAGTCACTCATCTAATGCAAAGAGTCACTCTTCCCATCTCATATGCATATGGCTATGGGGGATATGTTTTCAAAGGTAAGCAGGTGAATTTTACATGCAAGAGGAAAAGGCAGAAACTTGATACCTAATCAGGCAAAGGTTCCCTTTGAATGCTCCCTAACACTTTTACTAACTTAGCATAAGTGAATACTAAAAGTAAAATTTAAGTTAAAGGGGTTGTCCACTTTCAGCAAATAATTGATATGGTTTGTGTTAGGAAAAGTTATACAATTTTCTAATATACTTTCTGAATCTATTCCTCACAGTTCTTTAGAGCTCTGCTTGCTGTCCTGCTATAGAAAGCATTTATGTTTATTTCCACTGGAAAGAAATCTGTCCATGGTCATGTGATGTCACATAGGTGCACAGCTCGTTAGCATCACAGAGGGTAATCAGAGCTGTGTGTTATAACGAGCCATGCATCTGTGTGACCAGGGTCTGATTTCTATTCACTGTAAGTAAACATAAAAGTTTCCTATAGAAGGAAAGCATGCTGAGATCCAGAAAACCATGAGGATTTGATACAGAAAGTATATTGGGGAATTGTATAATATTTTACTTACACAAACCATATCAATTATGTGCTGAAAGTGGACATCCCCTTAAATCTTGTTGAAGTGCTTCTTTCACTTCACTTATATCTTGTTGAAGTGCTTCTTTCACTTCACTTATATCTTGTCGAAGTGCTTCTTTTACCGTACTTTTGGAAAGGGATAAATACTGTATCGTCTGGTGCACACTGGTAGTCAGAAGAGGATGCGTTTCTGGGTCACAAAAGGCCCCTTTCTAAAGTGGACTAGATCACTGGACCCGATCACCACTCACCCTCCTACCTTACAAATTACAGCAACTGCATGTGAGAAAAATGTAGATGAATGACCAGAAACAGGGTTAGTTTTCATACATTCACGCTGAACTTTGCAAAGTTTGTTAAAAGGCTAAGTAGACTTTAATAGCTGGCGCTGTGGGCACAATAATGGCGGAGTCAAGTGTTTGCCATGAATCATTGTTACCCATGTGTGAGAGGAAATGCTCTATTAAAAAAAAACATAAGGATTTAGATTTCCAGATCCTTTCCTAGGGGAAAATGATATTTAGTGTGAGATGAGAAGACATCCTGTCTTCCTGGTGTGCCCATTATTACAGTAAATGAAGCTGTCAGTTCCTAAACGAGGGAGAGATTACATGTCCCATACACTCTAGGCTCTAAAATGTAGACACATTGGCCTGCAAAAAACCTTTGTGAGTCATCTCTAACCTATTGCTGCCAGGGTGGCCGCTCTGCCTTTACCCTACATCCACCTGGCACAAAATGGGTTACTGGGATGCGGGAAAAATCTGCAGGAAACCGAGGATATGTTACTCAGACCCCAGAGTAAACAGGAAGCTTAAGTGAAGTGTCTCTGACGGCCTGGCACAAAAAACCTCATCCCCGCCAAGAACAGAGTTCAATCTCCATGTCAGGTAATAGTAAGTAAATAAACACAATTTGTATTTGTTCTGGTTGTAGACAAAGGTGCAAGGATGTGTTACAGTGCAGAGCCACTTTCTAATGTAAATGGTGCACAACAGAGCTGTCACTATATAGCATTGATAAATTCAATCCTTGGATATTTCATCATGCAGTAATGTCAAACTCAAAGGGGTATTCCCATCTTTATGATATTTAAAACATATCCCCAGTACATGTCATAAATGTCTGATAGGTGCAAGTCCAACTTCCAGCCAGAATGGAGAGGTGGTCCCATTTGACTGCTTGTGCAACACCCCTGCCGATGCAAAGGGTTAATAGGTGTTGCGAAATTGGTCTCTCTCCATGTCACCATCTGCCTGATGAGTCTGATCACTGCACTAGGGGGTCTCCAGCATGGAAATCTAGTATACAGCTGTAAGTCTTTGCCTGGGAGGCTAAGAGTTAATTGTATTATCCAATTGTATGCTTTGTTATTGCTGTAAGGAAGAAGTAAGCTGGTTGGATAAGGTGCTTGCTACCTCACAAGGGGTGGTTATAAAACCCCTTCTGGGTGGGAGGACATGGTCTGTCTCAAATGGAAAGACCTGCCAGGGTGTGGACAAGGCCTCCGCTCCTGATACCAAGCCCCATGATCATCGCTGTGCACAGGGATCAGCTGTAAGGTGTCAGTAATGAAGTTTTATTGATAATCCTTGGTCTAATTACAGCAAAAAATTTAGAAACTCCAATTGTCTCTGGGGTAAAAAGAAATTTTGTCTGCATGTACAATTATAAAATATACAGCTTACATACAAATTCTACTTAAGAACAAACCTATGGAACCTATCTTTTACGTAACCCTGGGACCAGTGGCGTAACTACCGCTGTAGCAACCATAGCAGATGCTACGGGGCAGTGAAGTTCAGGGGCCCTGGGATGCACGGTCCCTGCAGTGCTTCAAAACGGCCCATGGTAGGGGGATGCACTGCTGGTTCACCCACACGCTGCCTCCCTGAAGCGCCCACTGACCGCTTCCCTGACCTGCCCGCCAGCCAGCCCCCTCCCTGACCCGCCCGCTCATCTCCCTGCAGGGTGGCACAGTCGACGCCCCCCGTCCGCTCAGCCCCCCCCCCCGCACATAAATGTGTGTATAAGTGTATACTTGTATGTATATAGGTGCGAGTGTAGAACTTTATGTGTGTGTATATAAGTATATAAAGGTGTGTATATATCAGTGTATAAATGTGTGTAATTGTATAAACATGTCTGTATAAGGGTACATTTACAAGTACGAATGGGGGACGTATGTCTGGCTGCAAATTTGCTGACGCATATACTTCCCTCAAAGGCGTCTATAGCGTCTGGACTCGAAATGGGGAGCACAACGAGTACTCACTGTTTTGAGCAAAAGACATAGAGCGTGCTCTATCTATGGCCATGAGAACGACCATGCGGCTCTATTCTCTATGGAGAGGGGATGAGAGAGCCATAATCACCTCTCCACGCGCTAGACATGTGCCTGCCAGGCTATAGCATGCGTTATTAGCCTCTCCTAATTACGCTCCTGCCGGGACTGCCTGTATGCAATAAAATCACATAACCTATAACTCATAGGGGGTGAAAGTGCCAAAAGAAGAATAAAACAGGCTGCTGTTAACTCTTTTCTGAGAACACCTTGAAAGGCTTTCAGCAAATAATTGGTTTGTGTAAGGAAAAGTTACAGTATACAAATTTCCAATATACTTTCTGTATTAATTTCTAATGGTTTTCCAGATCTCTGCTTGCTTTTCTTCTATAGAAAGCTTCCAGTAGATACAAATCTGTCCATGGTGATGTGATGGACACGTAGGTACACAAACCATTATTATCACAGATCAGTAATCAGAGCTGTGTTATAATAAGGGCTTGTGCACCTGTGTGACATCACATGACCATGGACAGATTTATATCCACTGGAAGTAAACATAGAAGCTTTCTGTAGCAGGACAGCAAGCAGAGATCTAGAAAACCATGAGGAATTGATGCAGAAATAAATTAGAACACTGTATAACTTTTCCTTCACACGCAATATCATTTTTTGCTGAAAGTGGACAACCCCTTTAAAAAAAACCTGTCTCCAGGATCCCTTTTTAATTTTCCCCATCGTACCCATAGAAAATGGTTAGCACAATAACTTTTTTATTTGTGCAATACTGTCAAAATTTAGCACCGTTTTCCTTTGTGACACATAGGGAGAGTTAAAAATGTAAAAAAAGTGTGAAAGAAAATTTAGTTTGTGGGGGTTTAACTGCTTGCCACCATGGGTCAAAATAAATCATCCTAATTAGCGACCGCATTTGGATGATCTATTTAGTCCTTCGGATCATGCTGGCCAGTGCAATCGCTGAAGGTAAGGAGAAAGACAGGGGGGCAGATTTACTTACCCGGTCCGTTCGCGATCCAGCAGCGCGTTCTCTGCGCTGGATTCGGGTCCGGCCGGGATTCATCAAGGTAGTTCCTCCGCCGTCCACCAGGTGGCACTGCTGCGCTGAAAAGCATCTGAAAGCGCTGGAGTTCACCGGGCCGGACCAAGTGAAGGTAATTGAAGGTAAGCGCGTCCCAAGCGATACATTTTTTTAAAAAACTGCTGCGTTTTTTTCGAATCCGTCGGATTTTCGCTCGGTCACACCCCCCGATTTCCGTCGCGTGCATGCCGGCCCCAATGCGCCACAATCCGATCGCGTGCGACAAAATCCCGGAGCAATACAGGGGAAATCGGCGCAAATCGGAAATATTCGGGTAACACGTCGGGAAAACACGAATCGGGCCCTTAGTAAATGACCCCCAGAGTGTACAGGGTGCCCTCTGTTCTTCCTGAAGGCCATTTTAGGGCATGTCCTTAAGATGTTCAGTTACAAGGACTGGAGAAAGATTTTTTTTGTAATGCATAGCATACACATTCTTCAATTTTCAAATGAACTCGAAGTGACCATTATTAATCAATTCCTTAGTTGTTTTGATATGTGTATATGTAATATTTATAGTCTTTTATAGTTTTTTATAGCGTAGATAGATTTTCTTTTTTATATCATTTGAAAACAGCAATATTTATTTTTAAATATTTATTTCTATTTTATGTTTATGTTTTATGTGTTTTTATTTGTACTTCATATGCCCCCATGAGTTCATAAAATGCCCCCTAGGAGATATTTCCACTGTTTCCTTTTTTTTGTAGAAAAAAATATTTCTCTTACTAGTTTTCACATGTAATTGGGGCATCTACCACAGCATCACATGACCGCAGGTCTATAGTGACGGTGATATCTGCTATTCACTGCATAGAGCTACTTCAGTGTGGACAGGTGGTCGGTAACAAGTTCATCAGAAAACATAAGGGTTGAATGTACCTTCAGAGAGCAGCTATGTCCAATACGGATGGGGGAGTAGCAGAAGTACATGCCCTGAGTGACCCCCAGCGCAGGCCTGAATTTGGCTATTGATGCCAATATTATATCACATAACGGACAGACTGAGCGTAATACTTGGGGACATCAAAGTAGTCCCATCTGAGACCCCACCAGAGGAGCAGAAGGAAGAAACAAGACATTCCAGTAGAGTTGTTGACAGTCCTCAAAGTCTTGTGCATCAAGTCACAAACAAAAGAAATCCAGAGGAAGCTGTCTCACTGCAAAACAGTTGTGGTAATGGCCTTGCTGATGGTGGCCATAACATATCCTAACTGTAAAGATATAGACTCCTGCTTTGGTTGTAATGAAGAAACCAGCTTTCACCTAGACACAACACCACAAGAAAATGCTATGTTTATATACTGCTCAATCAATGCACCCTACCAAAAATACACAACATTTCAATTCTGACATTGTTGGGGAATGAAGCAGGAAGAAAGGGGAGAGGGTGGAGAGTTTACAAGCCTGAAGCTTGGAGAAAAGGAGTGGAGAGAGGATTCCAGTCTTCTACTTCCTGGTTATTGCAATTTAAATATGTTTGCAAATTAAACAAGAGGCCCATAATCCCCTGCAAAGTACAAAATGAGTCCCAGACTATGTCTATGGAGGGTGCTGACTCAAAGTAAAAAGATATTGTAATACGGTGGGTTCCCTCAAGTTGGGTATGATGTCTGAACCTCCCTGTTTCATTACAGTCCCTCTACTTCCTAAAGCTCACTGACAATGAAGCCACTAAGAGGTTACTGTCAGGTATCACTAACATCCTGCAGGTACTATTGCATTAGATGTCCCTATGATAATGGACGAGCCACCCTCTGCCGCTAAATCCTTTAGACCCGGTAGGAATCAGTGATGAACTCCCAGCTGAGCTATATGTAGCATTGGTGCACCTCATCTGCCCAGTTTCTATGAAGAGATAGTGGTGGAGGGCAGGATACCACAAATATTGAGGCAAAGCATGATCACAATCCTGTACAAGCAAAAGGGGGAAAAGTGTGACCTGAAGAACTGGCATGTTTGTTTGTATATATATTTTTTACTTTATATGCCCCCCCCCCCCCCACCTGGGAGACATTTCCACTGTTTCTTTCTTTCTTTTTTTTCATTTCTCTTACGTTTTCACGTGTAACTGAGGCATCTACAAGAGCGGTAGAAGTGTGACCGAAGAACATCCCATCTCTCTCCTCAATGTGGACTACAAGATCTTGGCAAAAGTGTTGGCTAATGTGTTGAAGATTGTCATCAAAGACATTGCTCGTTGAGATCAGACCTGCATCTTCCCCGGCCGTTAGAGTCACGGATAAGCTAGCCCTAGTTAGAGACACGGTGCAGTAAGTCGACAGCCACTGGCCTCAGACAGTTGTGGTCAGCCTGCAACAGGAGAGGGTATTTGACTTGGTCTTGCATGAGTTCATGGGCAAGGCCTGCGTAAGTTTGGTGTGGGTAAGATTTTCTGTACCTCTGATATCTACAGCATGGTTTTAGTGCATGACTGGAAGACTAACCCCTACCCTGTCCTTTCAGGAATCAAACAAGGCTGCCATCTTTCACCTTTTTTGTAATTTGGTGTTTTATCAAATGTATCCAGCAGAACAAAAAGATCAGAGGGATCACTGCCCTGGGACAAGATCCCACAGAGGACAAATACTCACTGTGTATGGACAACATGATCATCTTCTCTGCTGATCCATGACTGCACTCAACCAGAGGGCAAGTAGTTTGGTCAAGCTCCATGGGCAAATGTCAACTACGAGAAGTCATAAGTCATTCTTTTTAGAGATCGACAGCTTTCTTCTTCTGCCCCTTTC
Source organism: Engystomops pustulosus (assembly GCF_040894005.1). NCBI lineage: Eukaryota > Metazoa > Chordata > Amphibia > Anura > Leptodactylidae > Engystomops > Engystomops pustulosus. Next base: position 53,509,021 of record NC_092420.1, on the reverse strand, counting down.
ACCATCTAGCATGACTTCGTCAAGGTTTATGGGGGTTTGGTTTAGCAAGCAAGGATCTGCCTTAAATCCTTCAGACTTAGTTTTAAGAATGCTATCTGGTATGCATGGAGGCACCTCAAATGGCATATCAGATAGTCACCAGTTAGTTCCAAGAACTTTAAGAGACGTTACCATCTGGGACAGCCAGAATGACTATGAGGAAGACGAAATGGACTGATCCATTCTCATTCACAGGAGATTAATTGAACGAGCTTGGCATTTACAATTATGTACAATCCCATCCATACAACATATAAGGAGTCGCAGCTCAGATTGAAACTTAGCACATTATAAATTAAGATTCATACCAGGGGCATAATGAGGGTGGAAGGGGGCCTGCGGTTGTAACCATTCAATATACAAGCAACTGCCCTTCGCTTTACCCACACAGGAAGAACCTGCAGTGCACAGAGCATAGAACTGCTGCTATGTTACTTCCAATCAGCTTTTACGGCATCTGAGCAGGAAGCTCTCTCTTCCGATTAGTATAGAGGCCCCACCTATCTGCCCCAGCCCTTCTGTGGAGGTGCCAGCTGTCAAGACAGAGGGAGGAAGTAGTGCAAAAAATAATATTGCACTAATATCAAGATTTTGATGGAACTGCAAACAATACTGCAACAACTTCTTTAGGATTTTGATGGAACTGCAAACTTTACCACAACAGCTTCCTTAAGATTTCAATGTAACTGCAAACTATGCTACAACGGCACTTTTAAAGATTTTGATAGAACTGCAAACCATGCTGTAAAAGCGCCTTTATAGAAATGCAAACTATACTGCAACAGTCCCTCTAAGATTTTGATGGAACTGCAAACCATAATACATCAGCCCCTTTTAGATTATGATGCCACTGCAAACTATGCTGTAACAGCCTCTTTAAGATGTTGATGGAACTGAAAACAATATGCAACAGTACCTTTAATATTTTTCTTGAACTACAAGCTATATTGCAACAGTCTCTGCCTGTCTGAAAGGCCTTAAGAAAAGCAGCAACCTCTCTCTCTCCAGTCTGTAATGTTGTTTGGACATGTGACACTGCATTTATACAGCAAAATCACATGTCCCATCTTGCGAATCACAGCCATATCCCCAGAGGACAAACCTGTGGTTTCTAAGGGGTTTCAAGATGGTTGATTGGCTGATCAGCCTTCAATCAACCAGCTCGGCTCTTTTCTACCCTGAACACAGTTCTGAAGCACAAATGGTGGCAGCTGTTGTCTTTAGGGGTTGGCATTGCCAAACCCGCCATTTTGGGATCTGTATCAAATCGGAACCACCCGTACCATTTTGGTTTGCTCATCGCTAATCAATTCACCTACCTGGAATAATTTTGGAATGGTCCCTTGTTTGATAGGGTGTACATAGGTAAGTACTCTATACCTGACTCTCTACAGGCCTCATACAGATAAAATGATGAGGCAATGCATATGGAGAACCATCAATCCATCCAAATGGGCTCCCACGTTCATGAGGGTTGCAGTTAAGTTAAATGTTTGTTGCCCTGGTGGTACACTTCACAGGCTACCTGGGAAAGATTGGCAATGTTAGTTATCGAAAGACCTAAGATCTAGGTTTCTTCATCAGGCTAAATATTTTTAATGAACAAGTTAAAGACACCACTTTAACAACAAATATTATACTTAAATCTTCCTCAGCAGCACCCTGGGTTGTGACCAGAATGGCGCCAGGGGATAATAGGGAATAAAGTAGGGTCCACACTGTGACTCGTATGGTTAACGTTCATTTATTTATTTGGATGATGTGTTTCGGAGGTGAACCTCCTTCATTACTGACTGTCCACACAGACAACAGCACTCCAGCTCCAAAAGGATCTGATGAATGAGGTAGTTCACTTCCGAAACGCATCATCCAAATTAATAAATTAACATTGACCAAACAAAGTCACAGTGTGAACCCTACTAACATTCCCTATTATCCCCTTCGATCACAACCCAATGCCACTCTCAACATTGTACTTTCCAAACAGGTTTTGGCTAAGCATGCACGATCCATTGTCGGGCAACCATTACAAAGGATACTCTTAAGGAGTAACAGAAATTTCCAAGGTAAACCCCCAGTGACGGTATATTGATATCATACATTGTTCTACCTTAGAGGACACCCTCTCCCTTTGTATTCCCTATTTAATATATATATATATATACCAAAACTTTATTTCAATATGTTATACTCTATTATACAAGACTTAATATCACTGATACAGTGCATAAAATCTATGAATAGATAGGAATACATTTTATTAACCTGTTTAAAAAAATAAAAATATATGTAGAAACAGAAAATCTAGGAATACATTATTTCAACAGTTTCAAACAATCTGATTTGTGTAAGGGACAGTACTGATAATTTAACACTGTTCCTATGCTGTCTGGATAAAAGAAGTCTACTAATAGAATTCACAGAGGTCATCTTTATGTTTGCATGAAGATCATGTAGATATTATCCAAATGTACAAGTCATCTCGTTGCAATGCTGTGATCCGCATTCCAGAGGAAACAGTTCTGGAGGAAGCAGGGAGGAAGCTTGGATCTGCAGCTGGACCGACACACAGCATTATACATACCACGCGAGGGAGCAGTAAAGCAGTGGATCTGCGCACAAAGGGGTTAATAAGAATTACCAGGACAGATGGGACACGGAGATAATGACTGAAGAATAGGCAGTGGCACTACAACACACTGCTAAGTCAAACAGTAGTATTTACTTTCCTGATTTCTGTGGTTCCCATTTGGCTGCTAGCCATTTTTCTGTTGCAAGACGAGTCAATGATTGTATATGTTGTCTCTTTGTTAACCTGTATCCTTTTCTTCTTCCTCTTTAGAGAGAGATGATGCCTCCCATCTTTAGCCTGCGCAGCGCTCCATTATCCATATCCCACACATGTGACACTGTGTAAACTTCTCAGCATGACCCCAACTGTTGATACAAACTGGTCTTCCTTGTAGTTAGCTGCCTCGGTGGCATGTCAACCTCAGCTGGATGTCCCATTGTGTTGTCCTGCTGACTGCCCGTGTACACAAAGAACACACGCGGTGATTCCTAAACTCTGGGGACCAGTCACAGTTTATAGGACATGTCGTATCCTTTGTGGCCTGCAGCCAAGTGCCTGTGGCACTGTGTATATTTACAGGATTGGGAACTGAGGGATTTTTTTTACACTGTCAGTAAGGAAATCTTTCTACATTCCAGAAATATTGGGAGCGTAGGTTCCCAGCTGATAAAATAAATACAATTTTAAAACAAGCACAAAAGGAATTGATTGTGCCTTACTTAATTGTAAACATTAGCCCCAAAACATTTCATTTACTTTACTGTGGGAAGTTTTTTTTTTGCCAAATTAATTAATTTTTTTTGCTTCTCCTTAAAATGTACACTTTTAGATGTGATTTATTATGGGATTATATAGCCACATTTGTAGAAACCCAAAAAACAAGTTGGTTCTAATGTTAAGATGGAATTGAAATTGAACCATAACATGAAAGACTGAGACCTGCTACAAAGTATCTTCAGACAGGGTGAAGTTGTTAATTTACTATTTTTTTTGTAACTCACCTTAAAGGAAACCTACCACTTGAAGTGGCAGGTTTCAGATGGAAATACCGAGCACCAGCTCAGGGTGAGCTGGTGCCGGAGCATATTTTTGTTAGTGTTTTAAACCGCTGTATTGCGGTTTAAAACACTTTTTAAACTTTATAGCCGGCGCAGGGAGGTACGCGCTCGGCGCTTACCATGCGTGCGGCTCTCCTTCACTTCCTATGTAGCCGCGCACACGGTCGCGCGCATGGTAAGCGCCGAGCGCGTACCTCCCTGCGCCGGCTATAAAGTTTAAAAAGTGTTTTAAACCGCAATACAGCGGTTTAAAACACTAACAAAAATCAGCTCCGGCACCAGCTCACCCTGAGCTGGTGCTCGGTATTTCCTTCTTATACCTACCACTTCAAGTGGTAGGTTTCCTTTAAAGAAATTAACAATTTGAAAAAACAAAAACACCTAGAAATACTCACCTTTGTTCCTCTTGATGTTGATCTCGGCTCTACCCGCCACTAGTATTGACACCGCGCTTCATGCAGCTAATTAGAAGTTTCTTTTTTATTTGATCCCGGGTTGTCAAGACTAGTGAAGAACACTGCCGGGATCAAGATGAAGAGGAGTGGAGGTGAGTATTTCTTTTTTTTTTTTTTTTCAAATGGCTGATTTCCTTTAACTGCATGTCTAGTTGTTGCAGATCATTCTTACCATTGGATGAATATGTTCCTTCTGATACTCTTGTGTGACTAAATACATAAAATATGAAATTGAACGCTGACATCTGTAGACCATACGGATAGAAGGTTAAAAAGAACAAGATGTTCTGATAAATGTCAACCTGTATCTGTCCAGTTTGATAAGTACAGGAATCAATGGCAAAAAATGAAGCTACTTGTGCTTGTACGTGTACTCGCTACTTGTAACCCATACTTGAAGACCATTGACATTAATCCCCTATACTCTTGCTCCGGACAGCTAAAGGGAAATATTAACTATGACCAAAACGCTAAGGCGGCAGTGACAAGGAATAAAGTACAGAGTGGATATAATCCAGGGTAATTAATTTCAAATGTTCTTTTTGATCATTCCTGTAAAAATTAAAAATATTACATCAACATAAATTAACATGGTGGCAGAAATGAAATCCTGTTTTAGTCTTACAGTTAATCTTCCTGGTTATGTCTCAGGATTCTGAATGTGGTTCTCTTATGAATATAGTATATATCCATCTTGACTCTGGTTCCTGATGATGTGTTTAGTTTTAATTTTATGGTGCACACCTATTCAGACAACATTTAGACACTGACCTTACTAGTACCTCCAACCTTATAACAATCAAATTCAAAACTTCTTATGTGGATTATCGTAAAATCAGAGAACCATAAAAATGCCCATCCAGCTGTTGGTTGAACAATTGTTTAGCCTGAATCGAATCGGTCAGTGTTTTTGATTAAGAGAAAAGCAAGTCATTTCCAGACTCCACTTGAAACAACTTTCCATGATAAAATTCAAGATGCCAACCCGTCCTACTCTGACCTCAGTGGAGAGTTGGGAGACCTTCATGCACATAAGACAGTAAGATACTCCTGGTGAAATTGGCCGGTCCTGGTGAGATTTTTTAATATGTCAGTGGGGTCTTTAGCCTTAAAAACAGTTATTACCTCTCTGCAGGATTGGTGATAAATAAATGATTGCTCCTGGTTGGACTGGTAGCAATCATGAAACCAGGAGTCGTGTGATGGACAAGTGTTTAAGCATGCACACTATCATACCAATCAGAGAGGGATCCAGTAATAAGACAATCATACATACATCACACATCCAGTGGATAAAAGTTTTTCATGGGTAAACCCTTATGATTAAAGCTTATAGGTAGTAACTTCCCATACAGCTTTTTACAGCAGGCTTTATTGCAATAGAGGTACCTTTTTACTCCATAACAAGGAACCCAGTCTTAAGAATTAAGATCCTGAATGTTTAACCACTTAGATGCCACAATCAATACCAGCCACTGCATCTAAAAGATCCTGGAGTGGTGAGTTATTGGCAACCAGCAACACAAATGAAAGCTGCCATCCGCCTGTAAGTTTTATACCAACAGATTAGTACAGTGGTGGCGAACCTATAGCACTGGTGCCAGAGATGGCACTCGAAGGCATCTCTGTGGGCACACGGGCTGTCTCCCAGGCACAGAGTTTACCAGACATGGCATCTTCCTGCAGTCTCAGGCAGTCAAAGTAGTGACCTGCCTGTGCTGCTTGGTCCTGTCCGAAGAGTGAAAAGGTGTCGGATTGGAATCAAAGATTCTGGTAGCAATAAGTTTGTTACTGCCTAAATTGCCATGTTGGCACTTTGGGAAAAGCAAATGGTTTTTAAGTCTCATTTTGGGCACTCGATCTCTAAAAGGTTTGCCATCACTGGATTAGTACATAACAAAAGACCTGCTTTTAGCTGGTGGGTGCACCACAATGTAGCGCATCTTCCTAATTTTTTTGGTGCACAGACTATTTTCCACCCAACCATGCCCCTTTTTGCTGAGAAGATGCCTCTTTATTGGACCATGCCCCCTTCTTCAGACAACTTGGAAAAGAGAAAGAAGATGGTCTTAAAGGCATCATAAATGCGGAATGCTTTTTTCAGCGGAAATTATTACAGAAATCTGGCCAAAGTGGCTTCATGAATTCACCCGGTGAAAGACCCTTTTTTCTCTCAAATGGGATTAATAAAATCATCAGGTCTTCCCACAAAAAGTCATCCTTCACCTGAAGTTAATATTGTGGTAATAGTATTGACCAAGAGAATAAACATATCAAGTTATTTAAAGGAGTATTCCCAGGAGGACAAGTTTCTTATATGAACTCAGGATAACAAAATAACACATTCTCTAATTCACTGTTATTAACAAAAATACAGCTTTTCACAGATACTGGTGCAGGTACTATACTCCGTTATATTATTTATAGTGGTCCCTTATTGTAAGTGGCCTATGTTGTAGATCGAGTACAGGTCATGATCTTTTGATACCAGCGACAACTGTTCCCACATAATAAGCGCCAAATCCGATTATTTCTTCTGTGATTTTCACAGATATAAGTCCAACCTGTCCCTATCAGTCCTGGTGTACACAATTTCAGTTTCCCCTAGACACGACCCTGTAACTTCTCTTAGGGTCGGGTGGCAGCCATCTTGGATGAGATCGTGGAGCTGAGTTTCTGTCTCTCTCTGCTGTGCCTGTAACCACGCCCCTTGCACGGAGCTCAGAGACAGTGACTGATTACATCCTGCCAGCAAATGGTGAGCAGAGAGAGGCTGAGAACAACAAGCTACAAGCTACAAGCTACAAGGAGATAAGTGATCCGGGGGAAGGGGGAAGCAGGCACATAGCAGAGAGATGTGTAACAGAGAGAAGTGTAACAGTGTAATTGTGTGTCAGCCTCTGTGTAATCTCATGTATCTCTGATCTGTCTCATCTCTCTTTCTATGTGTCAGTATGTTAGTACAATGTCAGATGCCAGATGAAAGTGCTGATGAAACCCTGTACCCTGATAATGTAACCACATTGTCTCCCCACAGAACTAGATGGATAATACAGTAATGTGTCTGCTTAGAGAGGCCCCGCCCACACCCTGGGATTTTACAATGAGCAGCCAGAAGAGTTATAGGAGCTAAAACAGCAATAACACTGAGAAACATTGTAAAGTAGGGGGTTAAAATTATCTTTATTGTTTTAACATTACTCAGTGACTCTTTCATGGGAAAACCCATTTAACTTCCTGCTGCAAACCATCATACTGTTATGTTGCAGGAAAAACCTGTGGATAACACCTGAGATTGGTCTTAAGCTGTCAAATGCCGCAAGCAAATGCTGCCTGGAGTCTCCTTGAGACTTCATTTTCAGAGGTCTGTAATGGACTGGAAATGCCAGACAAATAAGGATCATGTAGTTGTATTGCAGTATATGGAAGGAGCTATCAGACCCCATATGGGTAAAGTACCCTAGGTACCTAGGATATCAAAATATAAAAATGATTATTCCCTTTGGTGAACCTTGTAACAGAAAACAGTGTCAAAATTGCCACTTTTTTGTCATTGTGCAACATATAAAATAAATTAGTAAAGTGATCAATAGGTTATACACTCCCTAAAATGGAAGCAATGAAAACATCTGATAGTTCTGCAAAAATTATACCTTAACTCAGCACTGTATTATCAGAATATTGAAAAAAAAATCAATTAAGACATAATTAAACTCATACAAATTTATTTATTTATTGTTATCTTTGTGATCGTACGGGCCCAAAGAATAAAGGGGAGGTTTCATTTGGAGCCATAAAAACAGAGCCCACAGGAAAAGTGTGTAAATGCTTTTCCTTTACAATTTTAGTGCATTTTGGATTTTTTTTCCAGCTTCCCTGTAAACGCTATGGTATATAGTAGTTGTAGTACCGTAACTAGGGAGTACAAATTGTCATGCACAAAAAGGGCTCTTATACATCTCGGAAAACAAAAAAATTAAAAAATACAGGCTAGCAAAAATGAAATACAGCATTGGTGGGAAGAGGTTAAGCTGCACAGTAAATGGAACAAAATTTGCAAAACCTTGACAATGGTGGTATTTCTGTTTCCTTTCTATTCACTTAAGGAAAAAAAAGTTAAGTAAATCAAATGATTTCATATATACAACAACACATCTTGTAAGAAATAACCCCGACTACAGCTCACTGATGGAAAAATGTAAAAAACTATTACAAGGGGTTGAACAGGTGGTAATAATATTACTATAATAATATTATCATAATAACTGGTATACGATGTATCATGTGCTTTTGTATACACATACAATAATATATATATATTTTAACTTTTTTTTACTGCTTGTTATATACTTCTACTTCATACCTACTTCTATCTAGCCAATTATAAAGTATATTTTAAGGAATGATCAGTGAACCAATGGTTAAAAAATAAGGATTGTTTATTTACAATATGTTTATGTACAATATTTTGGTGCATCACATTGAGCCTTTTGTATGCTTGATCATCCAGAAATTGCTCTGGATATATAAAGAACCTCTTTTAATTTTTTAAAACATCGGTGCGCTGATCATTCCTTCAAATACCTTACAACTTTGTTGCCTTAATTATACTTGTACGAATGCCATTTTTCTATAGTTATTATATATAGATATATTTACTCAAGCTGTTAAATAGTTAAATTCATACAGCATTACCATTACAACAAGCCATTTAATGGCAACTACAAAGCTGAACATGTTGTTAAATAACCTGAGAAGCCAACACGGCAAATATGTGCCCCTACAGTTTCAAATAGTCCGTCGGCCACGCCCCCCCCCCCCCCCGATTTATGTCGCATGCAAGTCGGCGGGATTGCTCCAAAATCTGATCGCGTGCGCCAAAAACGCCACTGCAATGCGAAGCAAATCGGAAATAGTCGGGAAACCCGACGAAAATGCGCCGTGCGAACCCTGAGTAAATGTGCCCCAGTGTTTCATATTATTAATTTTAGTTACACCAACTGAACCTGACAAAGTAGTCCACTCCCGAAACGCGTTGTCCCTACCATTGTGTATCATCAATAAAGAAATCTTCATCTGAGCAGCACAGCTTGTAAAGCCTGTATTTTTGTTACTTTAACCATATTGCTTGATCCAGTTTATGATTATTATCCGGTTGTGTGGCTCTGCAGCAGCTCACTACCTATTCACCACCTCATTGTTTATATATTGCCATTTGCATTGTGTGTCAACTTTTTATCCTACATTGGGGACATTTGACATTTGATGGGGGTGAGCACGGCTAGGGACATTTGATGGGGGAGCATTGCTGGGGACATTTGATGGGGGGAAGCACTGCTGGGGACATTATATTAATGGGGGAGCAGTCCGGTGGACATCTTATGGGGGAAGCACTGCTGGGGACATTATATTAATGGTGGGAGCAGTGCTGTGGACATTTTATGGGGAATCACTGCTAGGGACATTTTATGGGGGAAGAACTTCTGGGGACATTATATTAATGGGGGGAGCACTGCTGAGGACATTTTATGGGGGGAGCACTGCTGGAGACATTTTATGGGGAGGAGCACTGCTGGGGACATTTTATGGGGAGGAGCACTGCTGGGGGCATTTTATGGGGGGCACTGCTGGGAGCATTTTATGGGGGGCACTGCTGGGGGCATTGTATGGTGTGGAGCACTGTTGGGGAGATAAAATAAATGGAGGGAGCACTGCTAGCCACATTTTATTAGCAGAAAGGAGCACTGCTGGAAACATTTTATGGAGGGGAACACTGCTGGGGGCATTTTATGTAGTAGAGCACTGTTGGGGACATTTTATGTAGTGGAGCAGTGTTGGGGACTTTTTATGGGGGGAGCAGTGCTGGGGACTTTGCATTGAGGGGCTCTGTTTCATTAAATTATTTAATAGGGAAAGCACTGCTTGGGACATTTAATTAATGAAGGGGGCTCTGCTTTGGATCATTTCATTAATGGTGGGGGCTCTCCTTTGACCCTTTTATCATTATTATTTTTATTTATCCTTAATTAGATGAGGCTGCTGCTGGAAATTTTATTCATGGAGGAGGGCTCTGCTATGGACATTTCATTAATGGGTGGACGCTGCTTCTGGGCATTAGTGAAGGATGGCTGTTGCAGACATTTTATTAATGAAAGGAGATTGCTGCAGACATTTTATTAATGTGGGAGTCTGCTGGTTATTTCATTGATGAGGGGAGGCTGCTGGTTACTTCATCGACGAGGGGAGACTGCTGGACATTTCATTGATGAGGGTAGACTGCTGGACATTTTATTTAAGAGAAGCGCTTGCTTTTCCCAACCTAGGCTTATACTCGAGGCAATGAAAAAAAGTTTTTCCATTTTTTGTGGTAAAATTAGGTACCTCTGTTCACACTCAGGTGAGCTTATGCTTTTGTATATGTGGCTTCTATATTACATTCTATAAAGCCCAAAGATAAGGGAACATTATAGGTGTGTGGGGTTATAGAAAAGGGGAATTATAATGTCCCCTTTTCTTTAGCCCTTTTAGACAAGAGGCTGCAGCAAATGAGACATTATGTGGGTTGTGGTTAGATATTTGCAATTAGAAATTTGTATTTGCAGGTCTACATTTTTTTCTCCAAAGACCATGGTAAGAGAGTAACCTGGCCTGAAAAAAATTCTGGGGGTAGCTGGTCCCCGGATACAAAAAGGTTGGGGAACACTGCTCTAGGGCATGTGGCTGACTTTTTCCTGCTGTTGACAATTTTCAGTGAATATGAAATTATCTAGAATTTCCATGACGTCCCCCATGACGGCACCTGGAGGTTGCACCTTGACCTTTGGTAGGGACAGGAAGTTGCGAAAGATATAAGGCCCCTCCTCTGCCGCTGTTCCCCAGTGTATTCCTGTCCCTACCAAGGGTCAGGGTTGCGAGACCTCGTCTCTCCCCTTGGGGGGGGGGGGGGGAGATGAAATTAGAAACCCCCCAGGACGGGCCGCGAGCGGGGGCTGTACCTCCCTTCCTGGCCGGGCGTCTTGCAGGACGTGTCCTGGCTCCCCTCCTCCTGCGGCCTGGAGCTGAAGCCGAGGGGAGCATGGGTCTCCGGACCCTGGATGAGGTGCCTCCCGGCTTCCGGGCGCTACCTCCCACAGCTACTGCCTCCTGTGAACGCCGGTGCGTACTGCGCGACGGCCGTGTATCGCCGGCCGATTCGCGCATGCGCAGTACGCCCGACTTCCGGGTTGGGTCACGTGACTCTTAAAGAAGCCATCTGATTGGCTTAGAAGGTGGCGGGAAGTTTAAAAGTGCTTCCTGCTTTGTGTCAGCCTCTATACCACCAACGAGTTCACTACTGAAGCTGTGGAAATATCCTTTACTATGGCGGACGACCTTGGTTCTTCCCCCATTGTCCCGGGTACCGTGAGTACAACCAAAAAACTTTGCTTAAAGGGGATAAAAATTTGTTGTGCATTATTGTTTGGATTTTAATATAGTCTGTCTCCTTGTCCTAGGACGACTCTTCTAGACCTAAGGACAAGGAGAAGAAAGACAAAGACCCCAAAAAAGGAAAATGTGTTACTAAATCAAAAAGATGTCTTTCCTGTAACATAAGATTATCAGATTTGTATCCAAAATCACTATGTTCTGAATGCCTAGCCAGGGCCTTACAACAGGAAAAGGAGTCAATGTTAAATGAGCTTAAAGCGGCCATGCGGGAGGAATTCCAATCCTCTCTTATGATGTTTACCAATTTAAACCGACCGGTACCGGGACTAGGTCCTGAGCCAAATCCCGAACCTGAACTTGACCAGGATCCGGATTTATATCAAGAGCCAGCTCCTAAAAAACTTAGATCCCATGATACTGATTCGGACTATGATAAACACTCTGCGGCTCCTACCTATTCTTGGAAGGACTCGCTTGATGATGTCTCCTCGGTGTCCGAGGATAAAGGAACCTCAAAATACCTCTTTTCTAATGAGGAACTGGATAACCTCCTTAAAGCTGTACGCAATACGCTTAACGTGGAAGAGGTGGTAGAGCCAAAATCCATCCAAGACGAACTGTTTGGAGGGTTAAAATCCAAAAGGGAAAGGGGTTTTCCCATAAATCAGACCCTAAAAGATATTGTCCAAGAGGAATGGAAGAATCCTGAGGGGCGGGCAAACATTACTAAAGAGTTCAGGAACAGGTTACTCTTTGACCCCAAAGAGACAGAAACCTGGGACAGCCCCCCCAAGGTAGACATCCAAGTGTCTAAGGTGGTGAAAAAAACGGACCTGCCATTTGAGGACTCTTCCCAATTAAGAGACCCCATGGACAGAAAGGCTGATGCCCTACTCCGTAGAGTCTGGGAATCTTCCATGCTTAGCCTCAAGTCTAACATAGCTGCTACTTCGGTAGCGAGAACTCTGTTTTTTTGGTTAGGAGAATTGGAAGACCACCTTAAAACAGATGCGGACAGGGATCTCCTTCTACAAACGATACCGCTGCTGCGTTCAGCGACAGGTTTTCTTGCTGATGCTTCAGCAGAAAACATCAGACTGTCAGCAAAAGAAGGGGCTCTATCTAATTCAGTCCGTAGGGCTATTTGGCTTAGACAGTGGGGAGGGGATGTAAAATCCAAGACGAAGCTCTGCAACATCCCATTCACAGGAGACTTCATGTTCGGCGCTGAACTGGATACTCTTCTGGAAAAAGCCTCTGATAAAAAGAAAGGTTTTCCGGAAATTAAGAAACCCCAGAAAAACTACTCCTTTCGGAATTCCAAAGATCCTAAAGACTCCAGAGGCAGAGGAAAACAGGGCCGCTGGTCCTTCAACAAAGGTGGAAGAGGCCGAGGATATCTATTCTCCAACCTTCCACATCAATCAAAAAAACAGTGACTACCAGGTAGGGGGGCGTCTTCTTTTCTTTTTCCACAGATGGGAAACGATCACATCAAACAAGTGGATCCGGAGTATCATCAAGTCAGGTTATCAGATAGAATTCAGCTCCCCTCCACAACAAAAATTTCTTGTCTCCAACCTAACATCTCGGAGAATGACAATACAGCTATGGAAGAATCTTCAAGAATTGTTAACAAGGTAATTGTTACAGTTCCCAAAGAAGAAGAAAAGAAGGGATTCTACTCCCCCTTATTTCTTGTGAAAAAGCCAAATGGGACCCTTCGACTTATTATAAACCTCAGGCGGCTAAACAAGAACATAAAATACAAATATTTCAAGATGGAATCAGTAAGGACAGCTACCCCACTAATTCCTCCAGGCGCACAAATGTGCACCATCGACCTAAAGGACGCCTACTATCATGTCCCCATACACAAGAATCATCAGAAATTCCTAAGATTCGCGGTGGAATCACCTCAAGGGAAGGTCTGCCACTTCCAATTCAGAGCCTTGCCCTTCGGAATTTCATCAGCCCCCAGGACCTTCACAAAGGTCATGGCAGAAGTGACGGCATTCTTGAGGAAAGAAGGAATCTCAATTATTCCATATCTGGACGACCTCCTCATAGTGGCAGACTCGACCCTGACTCTTCTCAATCACAGAGATCGGACAATACGAACCCTGGAAAATCTGGGCTGGATTATAAATTTCCAAAAGTCTCATCTAGACCCCCAGAGGGAGACAAGATTCTTAGGAGTGATGTTAGATTCCAGGCGCCAAACTTCTTTTCTTCCACAAGACAAGAGAGAATCCCTTACCTCCTTCATAAACAAATTCCAGGGGAAAAAATCATGCAGCGTCCGTTCAGCCATGAGACTGCTAGGTCTCCTAACAGCTTGCATAAATTGTGTATCATGGAGCCAGTTCCATGTAAGAACACTACAGGCGTGGACATTAAAAATTTGGGACAAGAACTTGGATCATTTAGACTTCAAGAAGGTCATTCCCCTGGAAGTCAAAAATTCTCTAAACTGGTGGAAATACCAACAGCATCTAGAAAAGGGAATACCATGGAATCCGACTCCAGTCCTGATCATCCAAACAGACGCCAGTTCCTCAGGATGGGGAGCTGTTCTTCCAGACCGTTACCTTCAGGGGTCATGGTCCCCTTGGATGAGAAGACAATCCTCAAACCTAAGGGAATTATCGGCAGTATGGGAAACACTAAAAAGGCTACCCAAAACCCAGGTAAAAAATATCAGGATCCTGTCAGACAATGTGACCACTGTGGCCTATCTACGTCGTCAAGGGGGCACAAGATCCTCGGACCTGATGGAGGTCACCAAGAAGATCTTCTCCTGGGCAGAAAATCACCTAGATTCCTTAACAGCGGTATTCCTAAAAGGGTCAGAGAATCAGTCAGCGGACTTCTTGAGCAGAGAAAAGATGGACCCACACGAATGGTCCCTGAACAGGGAAGTTTTTCTTTCTCTAACCCAGAAATGGGGCTCTCCGTCGATAGATCTGTTTGCCTCAAAAAAGAATACTCAAACAGAGGTATTTTTTTCCATCTCACCCAAGGACAACCCCCTGGGACTGGATGCCCTAAGCCAATCATGGGGGACAAATCTAGCATATGCTTTTCCTCCATTTCCCCTAATCTCCAGGACCTTACAAAAAATTCAATCGAGTCGGACGACAGTGATCCTAGTAGCACCATTCTGGCCGAAAAAACCTTGGTTCCCACTTCTCTTAAAACTAGCAATCTCAGGACCCATCTTCCTTCCCTGCAGAAGGGATCTGCTACACCAGGGCCCTCTTCTTTACCCAGACCCGAAGTTTCTGAACCTGGCGGCCTGGGTCCTGAAAGGGAATTGCTCCTAGCTAAGGGGGTTTCTCACCAGGTTATACAGACCCTAATAGCAAGCAGGAAACCAATCACCAACAAAATATACTACAAGATCTGGAAAAAGTATATATCCTGGTGTGGGGACCTTTCCCCGATTCCGGGCAAACCGGATATCATTAAAATTCTTGATTTTTTACAGGATGGGTTTTCTAAAGGGTTAAGACCTAACACCCTTAAGGTCCAAATTTCGGCCCTAAGCGCCTGTTTTGACCTACAATCCGATCAGATATACCAAAATGGAACTTATCACTAGTCCTAGACTCCCTTACGAAGCCTCCGTTCGAACCACTCTCGGAATGCAGCCTGAAAGACCTATCTCTCAAAACCTCCTTCCTTGTGGCCATAACATCCGCCAGGAGAATTGGAGAACTGCAGGCCCTATCCTCCAAGGAACCCTTCCTGATCATCTCGGAAGACAAGATAGTACTAAAATTAGATACGTCTTTCCTCCCAAAAGTAGTCTCAGACTTCCATAGAAGTCAGGAAATCGTTTTACCATCTTTCTGTAACAACCCAAAGAATGAGAAGGAAGCACTCTGGCATACCCTTGATGTCAGAAGAGCTGTCATAATCTATCTAGACAGAACCAAATCTTTCAGAAAGTGCAGAAACCTTTTTATTCAGTTTGGGGGAAAAAATAAAGGAGAGAAATCATCAAGTTCCACCATTGCTAGGTGGATAAAACAGACCATCTCTAAATCCTACCAGCTACAAGATGTGAGTCTCTCAAAAAACATAACAGCCCACTCTACCAGAGCTATGGCTACTTCCTGGGCAGAGAAACGGGGAGCATCCATCTCCCAGATCTGCAAGGCAGCTACGTGGTCAAGTACATCGACATTCCCAAAACATTACCGCCTGGATCTACCTTCTAGCCATGACTTGAGTTTTGGACGGAAAGTTCTCCAGGCTGTGGTCCCTCCCTAATCTATTTATCTGGTAAGTCTCCAGGTGCCGTCATGGGGGACGTCATGGAAAAAGTGAATTAGTCTCACCGGTAATTCTGTTTCCATAAGTCCACCATGACGGCTATATTTACCCTGCCCTGTGTTATTAATGATGTCTGGCTAATATCTTCTAGCTCTCTACTGGAACCCCGGTGGTTATTTGGAAGACACTGGGGAACAGCGGCAGAGGAGGGGCCTTATATCTTTCGCAACTTCCTGTCCCTACCAAAGGTCAAGGTGCAACCTCCAGGTGCCGTCATGGTGGACTTATGGAAACATAATTACCGGTGAGACTAATTCACTTTATCTCA
Source organism: Engystomops pustulosus (assembly GCF_040894005.1). NCBI lineage: Eukaryota > Metazoa > Chordata > Amphibia > Anura > Leptodactylidae > Engystomops > Engystomops pustulosus. The sequence continues at coordinate 53,492,860 of NC_092420.1, read as the reverse complement.
TAGTCCTGCGCTTGTGTGTGGCTGTAAGGTCCACTCGATGCCAGATCAAGATATTTACAGCACATTTTACATTTTTATTCATTTATTTTTTTAATTCAGCTATACCTGGGAGACCATTTCATTACAGGGTATAAAAGGGAAATCAATACTCGGTGCCAGCATTTATTTACATTACTAAAGGCGGCATACTTGGGTGCTGGATTCTGTTTACAAACTTCTTGGTTCCATGTAAGTGCACTCACTACAAATCTGTCCTTACAGGGCCAGACCACAGTACCAGAGGCCCCTGGCTACATCCAAGAAAAAGCAGCACACCAGGGTTACCATGAATAAAATTACATGAACTTTAATTCCAACATCAGAGCTTTGATAACTTGTTCACAAGTTCACACATACTTTTCTAATGGTAACCCTGGTATTCTGCTTTTTCGTGGATGTTACTTGTGAAGAACCTGACGCCCGGCCCTTTTCACTGTGCACCCATCATACAACAGGTTTTTCTATTCTCTAAATGTTGTGCTACTTGAATTTTCTTTTTGTACATGAATAAAATGTAGTGAGCTCACAATAATACATCATATTGGATTACACTTGAAAATGTAGCTCTGACTCGGACTACAAACTTTGCAAAGAGTTTTACAGTGAAAACTATGTAACAGATGGCCATAAAGAAGCATTTGCTTCTGCTAAGGATGTAAAATTCTTTACCCTTTCTGTTATGAGGGATCTCCCTCTAGTGGCAGAAACTAGATGTTTGGATGACTTTTGGATGATTTTGGATGAGAAGTTTCTTGAATGGTTTGTAAAGCAGGCATCTTACAGTGTATTTAACACATCACATTTATAATGGTGGCTTATTTAGTTTAAAAAATCTAGAGGCGATAATGCTTAACGTAAAGGTCATTTTGAAAGGAATTCTATGTATCCCCTTAACCATCCACAGCTTTTTTATACATCAGTGTACGGACCTGGGTAGGGGGTCATTTTTCTAGAGCAGGTGACTTTTTTATTGATATATTTTCAGGACCTGTGCAAAAGTGCAAAAAGTTTTTTTTTGCTATATCAGCATTCACCTCCTGAGATAATTGTTTTTATGGTTTAACAGATCAGGTATGTTGTATTGCAGTTTATTGCAAATATGTTGTTATAGCGATCATTGGATGACAGCCATAGGAACCTCTGGAAGACTCCTTGCTGTCATAGCAAACAAACCGAGCCCCCAGTGAGCTTATGAGTTCTCTCCGTACAAGCTAAAAGGGAACCTGTCAGCACATTTTTCAAGTTAGTAATCAACTTTATCTTGTATTACATAGTATCAAATGGGGCATGTCCATCTCAGCCAACCCCTCCCATCTACTCCTCCCCATGTCCTATGGCTCTTCTCAGCATGCCATGTGACAAGGGTGATGTCATCTGTCATTTGCCCAGTTACATTTGCAACATCTACCCCATGTATGTATCTGATCACATGAAATCACAGCAGGCCTCCAAGGGCTTCTACTTCTCCCCATCCCCCATGGAGGCAGTATACTGCACTACTACACATACTAGACTCACTCAATACATCATTGGGCTCACTTAGTGTCATTGGACTTACATCAAGTGAGTTGCATATAAGTTTGCAAACTGATATTTTAACATTGCAGCCATGGAAAGGAACTATGCTTTTTAATAATAGTTTTTAATAAAGTATTTATTTTGGGTGTGTTAATTAAAATGGCAGGTTTTCTTTAATGCCAGAACACCATATGTATATGGGACTTTTGATTTAGAGGTTAAGGCATCCAATGAGTAGTACTCCCATGCTCTAATGATAATAGGCTGATTTTATCTATTTTTGTCACCATATTAACAGCATAGCAAATAAGTGAGACACAGAAACGGGACTGGGACAGTCCTAGAGGCCAGTCTGAAACATAGTTCACTAATTTTCTTTGCAACAAAACGTTTTTCAAAAAAGCCATTTTAAAAAGACTCTAAGGAATACCAAACCCTCCCCCAACAATTTACACCATTTCTCTATTCCTTTTATCATATTTTGCCTCTATTTTGCCAATTGTTACAATCAGAACTGATGACAAGTTTTTCATTGCATTGTCCTGTCATAGGGAAAAATAATTTACAGGCGGTCCCCTACTTGAAAACACCTGACTAACATACGACCCCTAGTTACAAACGGACCTCTGGATGTTGGTAATTTGCTGTACTTTAGTCCTAGGCTATAATAATCAGCTGTAACATTTATCAATGGTGTCTGTAATTAAGATTTATTGGTAATCCAGGTACTTATGACAATCCAACATTTTTAAAATCCAATTGTCACAGAGACCAAAAAAATTTTTGACTGGGGTTACAATAATAAAGTATACGGTTCCCACTTACATACAAACTCAACTTAAGAACAAACCTACAGAACCTATCTTGTATGTAACCCGGGGACTGCCTGTATTGATATACACAGAAGACCATCTGTTCTTATCGGTCTCCAATGACTTCAATATTCAGAAAGGAACCTTCACTCATCTATCAGTTGATTTGGATGAAAAAATAACAAAGCTGCTTCATTACTTTTCCCACTTTAATGACAGAGTTTTCCTGAAGTCACTTGAGACTGCTATTAAACGTAAGGTCTTGTATCAGTAAGTTTCTTGTATTGTTTTGCTTATAGAGCTAAGTCCTAGCTATAGATGTGAACTTTGTCTCAAACAGATCTTCTCTAAGTGTCTTATTATATCAGCCCTTTCCCCTCTGTCTTCCGCCTCCTTACTGTAAGACAACTGGCTAGAGCAGCAGTGTCTTATCTGTGTCCTGCCCGAAGGGGGAATGAATGCTCTTCGCTTCCCTCCCTGTTGACCATTAAGCCATCTTGCAACACTAATGACTTTTTTCTATAGATAATATGTATGCATGGAAGCCGACATACACTGATTTACATTTAATTCATTTGTCTCCATAAACTCTGCAGTGACAATGCTATGACTGATGTGTTTTAATGTGATCTAATGCTTTGTACATGAAAGAATATCAGTCAAGATGATCTAGCATGAACAGGGTTAGCAGTCATTCTGAATAGGGTTAGCAGCCATTTCACCTTCCCAACAGAAAAAAAAATCTGATATTTAATTAATCAAAATCTAATGGGTATTTTCCCCTTTAAATGTTACTACAAGTAGTTTTCAAATTAGTTTTTTCCTTTAAATAACACAATCCTTTCAATGTATTTGAAAACCCTTGCAGAGCGACCATAAATCTGTTAATATTCCCAGGGGATCATAAAATCATTGTGTATGGAAGAAGATATTAAAACAAACTTCAATGTTAATTTTGCTGATAAAGATATTGCTTTGCGCGCGTCTCTCCCGGACCCTTGTTCATTATGCAAGACAGCAAAATATGAAGCGAGTGAACGTGGACTGAGAGATGTAATGATTTCCCACACCTGCTCATCTGCGGCCAATTTAATTAACACTCTAAGGAGGTTTGTCAAGAGTAATCAAAAACAGTGTCACTTATAAAATCGTGGCAAGAAATCAATAGTTTTCATCAGAAGAAGGTATGGCCTGTCCTTACCCAACCATTTAATTACTTCATTCCAATAAACAAAAACTGCACATTTTAATGGCTTGATTCCGCTCATCGATTTGTGCATGCGGACAAAGGGGGGCTGTTTAACCCTCTAGAGGCCGCTGGTATCAGAGAAGCAGTTATAGGATAACTTAGGTGTGGTGTTATAGGAGCAGTTAAAGATGAGGCGCCACCGGGAGCAATTATAAGAACAACAAAAAAATTCTTCAAGAGGAAAAGCGGTAGAGGCAGGATCAGGTGAATCCACTTAAACAAACTACTGACCACTGACCGGAGGTCCAAGAATTTTCTGTCATGTACTCACACTCCGTCAGCAATTCACAGACATTTCCATTTTTCCATACGACATTATAGATGATTTCCAAAAACAAGTTCAATGATAAATTTGGTAAATATTTTAAAAATCAACATTATGTGAAATATGGTCCATGTACATATTTTTAGCACAATGTGATGCTTGCAGAACTTTTTCAAATACAATTTTGTAGGGGAACCTGAAACACTAAAGACTAAATATTCTCTATCTTCTTCTACCATCAGAACAAAGCATAGACCAGGGACACTTACTCATAGATCTAGGCACTATGACTGGTAATATTCTTATATGTGTTATCTATGGCAGCCTTTCTTCTAAAATCAACTTTTAAAATGCTAATAAACCAGAGGGGCTATTATCATTAGCAGCCATCCATGTTGTAGCTGCACAGGGCTTTTACACTCTGAAGGAGTACTTCCCCCTCACACTGTGTTCTCACTGCTGAGAGTACAGGAAGTGCAGGGGGAGGGGGAGACAGAGGTGATGCTCCAGTGTAACAACAGCCTATGCAGACAGAGCACAGAGGGCTTCTGTAATGTGTGTATAGCCCTCTGACTCATTAGCATAATTTTAATATTTGATTTTAGAAGGAAGGAGACAATGGATAACAAATATACTCAGGGTGCCTGGATCTATGAGTAAGTGTCCCTGGTTTATCATGTGTGATTTTGGTGGTAGATGTTCAGGTCAATTTGGGACCCTAAACCAACTACAGGCCATATGAACCTGTGGTTTAGGGTCCCAAATTGACCTATAAGTCTTCACATGTAAAGAAATTAAAAACTTTCATACTTTCCTAGATGTAAATCTGATGAGACACACTGGACTCTCGTTAAGCGGGAAGTGAAGTCGGGACAGTATCCGGGCTTCACTGCACATGCGCCGTACCCTGCCAGAAAATGCAGGTGCAGAGGCAACAGGAGACAAGGTGACAAAGTGTTTGTTTTCCCTGAATAATTAAAAATCAAACAGGGCAATTTTGGAAACAAACTTACACGTTCATAAGAACATGTGGGTAGTTTAGTTTCCCAAATCACTCTGACAGGTTCCCTTTAACACCTTAATGATGAGGAGTTTGCATTTTTAGCATATTTGTGGATGTAACTATTGTTTGGTGTGTTGGTAATTTCCTCATCACAGGGATAGCTAAAAATTAATAATTCTTAAAGCATTTTTTAAACATTCCTCTTTGGAGTTAATGTTACAAAGAAAAAACAATTGTGTATAGTGTCTATGACAGATGATTCTTCTTCTGTGGACTGTGCAAGAGCAGGAGAAACTTTAGCAGATCCCCCCCCCTGTCTTAAATGATGAGTAAAAGCTAATCAGCTATGCTCATCCTCAGTCTTTATTCTCTTGTGGTTTCTTTATACATTCTGATATATTTGGATTGTTACTTGCATATTTTCCACGTATTTAGTTAAATTGCAAACCAAGCAGACTGATCATTCACTACGAGAGCCTGGTAAATAAAAGAATAACCAGTCCTCAACATCTTGCATACATTTTGGTGGGTTAGAGCTCTTTTTTATCATATGGAGTTTTGATTTCTCATCCTATACTCCAAACGAGTATTCCCAGCTTTCCCTGTACAGCAGAGCTCCAGATGCCTGGCTGTGTGGATTACCGAGGATGCCCTTTCCCAATTAATGGGGCTATGTTGGAGCTCCCTGCATAGTGGGTGGTCATGGTACTCTGTATATGGAAAACCAATGAATGGGTTGCAACCCTAAATCAGCCCGCTCAGTTTCTGGGGAGGGGATTCCAGGTATCGACTCAGTTAATAATGAAATTATGTCATATCCTAATGATATACTGGAGTAATGAGTATTCCTTAAAAAGATGAAAATGTTGGATACTAGAGCACTGTGTATGGAGAGCTCACTGCACAGAGAATTATAAGCAAACAACGCTGCACTGTGAGTGATAAGACATGCAGACAATTCAAGTAAGTAAAATATTTTGTGACCCAATTATAGACTTACATAATGATGGCCACTATACAAAAATAGATATTAATGTAACACATAAGAGGATTGGTAAAAAAAAAGATAGGAATTTTAAACTCTGGCAAAACAATATTAATTAGTTAACCCCTTGACAACCAGAAATGATTACCGTACATCACATCGCCAAGCTATATTCCATAGGCCTGCCATTTGGCACGGAAGAGGTTATCCATCCTCTTTAAAAGAGCACAGAGAAAATTGTAAGTCATTTTGATTCAGAATAAGTCCCCCTTCACTGTTATTTCATGCGCTGATTCCTATGCAGAGCTGTGATTTATTGCAAACCACTGACCTCTGAAAAGGAGAGACTGGGATGGGTGACTGGTTTTGAATGGTGACACTGGCAGTTGACAAAATGCCCCAAGCAAAATGAATTTACTCCCAGTTTCCTCAATCATCAACAGACAACCACCCACACCACAAGTGCTCCCCCTCCTCCTCTCTGCTGACCCCCTGACTGACTTCTCCTTAACAAGATCAGCCTGCCAGCCTGTGCACAATTTACAGCCTTCTGCTGAAGTGCGTCCTACGCAATGTCCTGTCACCCTCACTCAATCAGAATAGAGAAGGATGTGAACTGACAATGTCCACTCTGTAGGGTCCACGGCGACAACTATATCTATCAGGCATATGTGTTCAGCTGCTGCAGTCTATGCACAGATCCTTCGATATATCACACATTACAATATTATCATTCCTATCTCACAGCATTATCCACTGTTTACATAAGACTATGCAGAAGATATTCTGCACCAATACAAGGGCCTGGAAACCCAAGAAGTTTCTTGCCTTGAGATCAATTATACTTACCGTATATACTCGAGTATAAGCCGTCCTGAGTATAAGCTGAGCTACCTAATTTTAACACAGAAAACCTAAGCCTAGGGTAGGAAATGCTTTGGTCACAGCCTCCACCCAGTATATAGCTAGCCAGCCTGCCTGCCCACGCCCCCAGTATATAGATAGTCGTCCCCTTCTTCCCCATGACCCCTAGTATACAACCAGTCAGCTCCTGCCGCCAGTATATAGCCAGCGCTTGCCCCTTAGTACATAGCCATCAGCCCCCTGCCTATAAACCATGCAGTCGCTACCATCGCACATACCATGACTTCAGCCGCTTGCTGACATCATAGCATGTGTTGATGGCAGCGCACACACTATGATGTCAGCAAGTGGCTGATGTCATGATGTGTGCGATGGCAGCATGCAAGGACCCGGAGTATCCGAAGAAAGAGGACCTGCGGGGGGGGGGGGGGCTTAAGAAAAGTGAGTACAGAGTTTGTTTATTCACAGACTTCTAAATATCAGATCAGCAGAGGCCAACACCCTTTGCCGAACAATGTGGTCTCTTCACAGTTTACAAGGCAAAATGTTGTATATAAAATGTTGGCTGTGCTTTGTATTTTAGCTTATTCTCATTCACTGCAAACAGGCCAAAAGGTTGCGAGATCACAAGCCTACAAATAGCTGATGGACAGGGGTTTCAGGGTGTCATATCCCATTTTGTTGAAATCCCTACTCCATTTTGGCATGGAGCTCTTTGAGGAGGCAACCATTTACCAGAAATAGCATTTTAATTATAACAATGTATACAGGAGTTTTTGAAAAAAATTAAAGGGAACTTGTCACTATATTTTTCACAAATTTAAAAAGCATGCCCTGCTCAGCTGCCCCCCCCCCATCGACTAGTACCGATGCCATATGCCTCCTCACCATTCAGCACTTCCTATCATGTGACCAGGTTGATGTCATCTAAGGTCCATACAGCAGCATGTCTTAGCAGTGAGACATGTCAATGAGGAAAAAGGGGCCAGGGCAATGCTTGTAAAATTGAATATGCAGGATTCCATTAATATCATAAGACTAACCTCAGGCGAATTGCATTCGTTTAAACAGTGATTTTTTTAACACTTTAGCCATGGAATGGAAGCATTTAGGGATAAGGGCAATGCTTTTTAATCATAGCTTTTTTTTATAAAGTATTTCTTTTGGGTGGGTTAATTTGCAGGAAAGGTTCTCTTTAAAGCTGAAATCCATGTTTTCTATATTTCATCGACATTTTTTGCTCAAAAACTGCATTTTGCATTTACCTCACAATTAGCCTGTATTTATATTAGCCACATAATTATACATTGACAAACATAAACATGTAGCTACTTTCTTATTAGCTGTATTAGATATGACTGATCAAATGGAATACCAAATGTAGCATATTTTAAAGTATTATTATTATAATATTGTAATACATTTCTAGTATACAAGTAAATAGCGGATATTATATGTCACATTTAACTAGATACATGCATATAGAACTACATACTATAGGGAAGTAGAAGGTTAATATAAATAGTTTTTAAAGACTGCCGACCTTCCCCCCCCCTGTTTCTTTCAATATTCAGTCCCTCTGGTCTACCTTTACAGCTCCTGGCTACTGTCTTTTACAATCTCTCCCAAGAGGTTAAGAAATTATTATCCCTGTCTGTAGAAGAAAAAAGGGATGTTATAGGCTGTCATAGCTAGAGCTCGATCCCACCGCTGATCTATGGCCTTGGAGGATGAGGTATACCTGACATTGTTAGAGTTGAGAAGGTATACTTTCATAAAGGGCATGAAACTGTTGAGACTAGACCACCACTTAAAACTTAAAGGGGTATTCCAAGAATAAGTATAATTCATATTCATGTCTGGGCTGCCCCATTCACCTCTATGGAGTTGAAGGATATTGCCAAGTGCTGTACTTGGCAATCTCTGAGGGGCTCCAGGCTCCATTAACATCTGTGGAGGCCAGAGCCCCTCTGGTGCATTTGCATAGTTTTTAAAGCCGTTTTTTGTAAAAAATAAAAAAAAATTAAAAATGGCTTAAGATGCTAAAAAAGAGCAGATCTGGCCAGAGGGGGCACACATTAGTATGTAAGTGTGCTTCGTTTACAATCCTTTATCCTGGTGGTAAATGTTTAAAAAAAAATTATTACGTGGACACCTCTGCAGTGATTTTTTAATTCATTATTTGCTTCCTAAAGGAAAACTTGAGCCACTTTTGATAGTTGCCACACCCCAACTGCAAAATGTGGATGCTATGATATGGGCTTTTGGCGAAGGACTACAGGATGCCACTGTAGTTGCTTGATCAATGGCAACTATGGTAGAAGTGAGATAAAACTGTTGTGAAATTTCAGTACAGGCTTTGTTTTGATGGCTTGCAATTTACTGTTGGAATGACATCTGCTCTTTATTCTTTGGGTTAGTACAATCACAAAGATACCACATTTATGTATTTATGAAAGTTTTAATTTAAAAATATTTCACAAAAAAATCTGTATTGCAATATACTGTAAATATTATGTTTACTTGCTTCTGGTAAATTGTAATAGAAATCAGACTATGGCAGGCCTGAGAGCCATGACAACTGGTCGCTTCCCCCTCTCATATGGCTCTGCCTATGTTTTGGTGCTGCTGGATAATACACAACACCCACCCTGTATGGAGAAGGCTAAGTAAGTGAGTTCTCACAATACATATTAGGAACACTGCACTATACATATGAGGCATGCTATTAAGTGGATAAAGGAACAACAGATGTTCAGGTAGAGTATTAAGCGGGAAGAGTATGAAACTTAATATCAAAGTTTATATGGTTGAAAAAGGACACATGTCCATCAAGTTCAACCAAGGAAGGGATTGGATGAAGGTATTTAGAGGAATCAATTCTATATAACATAAACATCAATTATTAGATGTAAAAAGGCATCTAGACCCTTCTTGAAGCTCTCTGCAGTCCCTGCTGTGACCAGCGCCTGAGACAGGCTATTGCACAGATTGACAGTTCTCATACTAAAAAAGCCCTGTCGCCTCAGGTGATTAAACCTTGTTTTCTCCAGACAGAGACAGAGATTGTCTTTTGATTTACTTTAATCTGGAACACCTTTCCACCATTGACCCTTCATATATTTATATACTATATAATATAATATAATTAATCATGTCTCCTCGTAGTCATCTCTTTTCCAGACTAAATAAATCTAGTTGTTTTAATCTTTCCTCATAACCGAGACCCTCCATACCCCTTATTATTTTTGTGGCTCTTCATTGAACCCTCTCCAGTTTCATCCTTTTTATAGAGCCCTTTTTAAATATTGGCACAACATTCACCTTGCGCCATCGCAACTTGACTCATCGTATGTAAAATAGGACTCTTTTCTTCTCATTTTTACATGACTTTGCAGGAGATTTCTATAGGTAAACAGAAGAGATTTCACATAAAAGATGACTTTTCATATCCTTCCCAAGGGTGCTGATAGTTTGTTGGAGTAATGTGGAGTCCTTTGAAAGGGACACTTTAGGCAAGTTTTTTGAAGAATGTTGTGCATAATGAAGTGTGTGATTTAAAGAACACCCTGAACAGAGGCCTAGCAACAGCCATAGTGGCTGCTATGGGGCCCACATTGCACAGGGCCCTTCTCTTCCTGCTAATGGCATCAGGTACGCCTGTAGAGCAACCCACCTGTGCCTGCTGCCCACTCTCCCACCCGCCAGACGACACAGCCGCACACATATGTGTGTATATTCTGTACAAGTTTGTATATACTGTATGCATTAGTGTATAAATGCATACATGAGTGCATAAATGTGTGCGTATAAGTGTATACATGTATGTATGTGTGTACAAGTATATAAAGGTGAGCATGAGTGTGTAAATGTGTGTACACGTGTCTGTACAAATATGGTAGGAGGCCCCATGCAGTAATCCACCATGGGGTCCAAGCTCTCCTAGTTATTCCCCTGCTTTAAATGTACACTTTGAATGGTGCTAAAACCTCAGCAGAGCATTAAATACCTAGGGTTACAGATATCGGCCAATGCTGAAAGATTTATAGAGCTTAACCTAATCCCCCTTATCGCTAAGATGAGATCCAAAATATCCATCTGGACTAAATTGCCACTGTCAAAGATGGATAGAATCGGGTTATTGAAGATGATTATTTTACCCCAACTATTATATGTTATGTGTGCCTCCCCAATTTGGATAGAGGATAAGCTCTTCCGATTGATAGATAGACTAGTCAATGAATTAATATGGAAGGAAACATGTTCGGATCAAGATGAAGTACTTATATAAAGGAATTAAAGAAGGGGGCCTGGCAATACCGAATTTTAAATTATATTTTCTCTCGGCTAAAGTGCTCTTCATAAATAAGTGGAAGGACTCTATTGTAATACGTACGCATATTGTAGAAGTATATAAAATGTCTTTATTTGAGATATTAGAATCAGGGCAGCTTAGAATTGGTCGTCCCAGGAAAATGCCATTGTATGACTTAATAAATGAGAGTTGGAAATATATTAGGAAAATTAGTTTTATAGTGGGTGCACTAATATGTACACCTATTTGGCACAATGTTAATTTAGAGTTTTTTAAAATGATAGCTACACAGATATGGGAGATAATGGGTATCATAAAGGATACCCTATGGGAAACAGACACGTTTTTCACTATATGCAAATACAAGATGCGTATAAAAAGACTTGAGATAAAACATGTTTTGTTGTTAACCGCAATACTATTTTTGATAAATTTTATTTTGATTTTACAGGTAAATTCACCATTTATAAAATTTATAAAATTTTGAACACTGAAAATTCACAGTATATTGTACTTTACTCAGCGAAACATTGGGAAAGGGATATTTCTTGTGACTCTATTATTCAGTGGTCAGACGTATATCGTAATATTGTGTGTTCTTCTTTAAATATGAATCACAGGTTGATACAGTTAAATTTTGTCCATACTTTACTTTGCACCTGCACGATTATGTAAGATGGGATACAGCCGTGTCTTTCCTAAATGTAATGAAGGGCATGCCGATTTTGAGCATATGAGTTGGGGGTGTCCAGCTTTTAAAAGTTTGAGGTGATAGTTGATTTTTTGGGTATTGAGTGTCCGTGCTCTATAGAGGTTCTATTCATAAATGACCACATGAATGAGGAAATACATAAAAAATAAAAAGAAACATTATATTTGTAAGTGATCATTGGTCGCAAAAATATTTATTACAAGGGCTTGGATGAAAACAGTGCCTCCAAATATCGGACAATAGAGAGCACTGGTGGAAAAAATTAAGAACTACGAAAAAATCTATTATGAGAAAATAGGGTCTTATGAAGTGTGGGAAAAACGTGGGGGATGGTTGGAGGGTAGGATTAGGTTTGGATTATTGAAGTAGACAGGGTTTTTTTTCCCTTTGGCAGAGGGGGTATTTGGGGTCTGGTGGGTTTTGTATATGTAAATAGCAAACAGACAATATGGACAATGGATAATAGAGATAATAGAAATGACATATAAGGGGAATTTTCATTGTATTCTATGTATTGTATTTTCGTATCTGTTGTCTATATATTGTGATGGTATGGAATAGAAATAAAATATTCTTAAAAAAGACGAATGTACACTTAAAAAGGGTTATTAATAATATCCATATATATATATATATTCATGTAAGAATAAGAAGGAGAAAATGTAATATAGATTCTTAAACTCACAAGTTTTCCATTTTATGTAGTGGGCATTTTGCTTTTGCTTTGTATACAAATGTTCTACAATGAACTTCGAAAAAGGTAACTGATCTAATTCATAGGGTTAGGAAAGGTTCTGCCCCTCTCAGCAAGTTCACAAATATCTGCACCAGCAGCATCATCACATAACCTCTCTATGGCCCAGTTATAAAAGATAAATGTCAGCACCTCTGGGATTCTATGAGATGGCTGTTTTCCCCTCTCCTTTTTCTTGTTAAGTAAGTGATTCTTCAACAGTCTTCTATTAATTATCATGGATCATTAACTCTTTTTATGCTGGGCAGAAGTAGCATAAATCCAGTACCTATAAAGAGTATATAAATAAGTGATCTGTGGATTTTATGGACCTGGGCCCAGGTTTAATCAATGATACATCAATACCACCTTAAGACTCCTATACGTACTACAAACATTATCTGTCTGCTTTATTGTAGGTGGGTCTCTTATTGTAGGTATTAATAATGATTAGTATCTTAACAGAAAATGTTATAGGAACATTTTTGTAGCTTATCTAATGTGTATCTAATGACTTAAACTAATGATCAAATACTTGTTTTCTTCTCTGCTTATATGACAGTCAGCAACTCTGCCCAATAGTCACTATTGATTTAAAGTGGACCAGCAGGTTTCCCTGTCAAAGATAATGGAACTTCTGATGGAATGACTTTAAGGCTGAAAAAATACCTTGTAGTACCAAGATAGATCAAAATAGCTGTAAACAATTCAGCTGCATTTTAATATTTAAGTTGGCCATTAAAGGGATTTCCCAGTAAACAAGTTAGGCCCTATCCCCAGCATAGGACCTGATAACTGGGGGTCTCAATGATGAGATCCCCACAGCTCACGAGAATGGTGGGTTCAATGGGGTCCGAGGTACCTCAGTTGGACCCCTCGGCTCGTACACGGCTGTATTATCTTTGCACTCTTAAAGCATTGAACCCTGTAACGTAAAATAGCGCCCAAATGTCGAAAACATCACTTTTCCGGCACTTTGCAACATATAAAAAATTTAACAAAAAGCGCTCAAAAAGTCATAAAGTCCTGAAAATGGTAGCAAAGGAAATGTCAGCTCAGACAGCTTCGTACACCAAAGTATGAAAAAGTTATTAGCTTAAGAAGATGGCAAATCAATTTTTTTCCTAAAACAAGGTTTTCATTTTTTAAAAAGTGTATAAAAACACAATAAAACCTGTATAAATATAGTATCTCTGATCATACTGAACCAAAGATTAAAATACAGGTGCTCATTTGCAAAGAGCAGTGGTCCAAAATTTTCCCCTTCAACCTTGTCCAAATGTTATTTGCAGCTACAATAAATGTTTGGTGAGATATTTGCTTCTAAAGATCTACAGGCATTTTCAGTATCTAATGAGTTATATCATACATGTTACCCCCTGGCTTATTAGTTTTTTAACTACATAGTTTTATGTTTATATAATCATGACATAGATAACAATCAGGCCACAGTTTCTTTGCATAGATGCAGAAATATAGGAAAGGGTTCACTTACTTTCTTATCACATACTGTATCTGCATGTTTGAAAAATCTCTGCTTCTTTAACAGAAATTGCTTAACATCGGGAAGCTAATTTGTATTTATCAGACCAGCAAGTGTTAACATGGCAGCGGCTAACCTGTATCATACGAATAATAATGTGAGGCTGATCCTAGAGAATAAATCTTAAGGGACTCATCTCTCGAAGATACGGAAAAGCCAATCCAAAGACATGAAAAATGCACCATCTTTATAATGTCTTGATAAATCAGCACCAGAATTAATGCAAAAGTCTCGGGATTTGAAAATTTTCTTTAGGCTTATTAAACATTCATTGAATCAGCCATCGATTGGATCTTTTCCCTACTGTTGCATAACATTTCCAGAGCAACTTGGGTTTTGAAAATCCCACCTCCCCCGATTTTATAGTCACTTATTTTGGGCTGATTCTTATTCTGTTAGCATCAGATTTATATTGTCTATGTGATAAATAGTTAGAATGAATGAAGCAAATAGCTACTGGGCCTATTTAATGGATGCTTAGGTACTGATGTCCCTAATGTCCAAAACACTGCCAATTAATTTGTTAAGATTGCATACTAATTCTTAGTGAAAACATTAAGAAAGTAAGAATATTATACATAGTATAATAGTCACATGTGGGAAGCAGGGTAGATTAAGACTGCCATGGGCTCATTGCTGTATACAGTATGAATTAAGCATTTAGTCAGCCCCCAATTGTGCAATTCTCCTACTTAAAAATATGAGAGAGGCCTGTAACTGAGATCATCGGTAGAACCTCAACTATGAGTGGCACAATGTGAAATCAAATCCTGAAGATCACATTGTCTAATTCTTAAATAATTTATTTGCAAATTGTGGTGGAAAATAAGTATTTTGTGAATAACAAAAGCTCATCTAACATATCCTTTGTTGGTAATGGCAGCGGTCAAACGTTTTCTGTAAGTCTTCACAAGGTTGGCACTAGAGAGGAGCGAGTATACTCGTCCGAGCTTGATGCTCGTTCGAGTATTAGAGTACTCGGAACGGCTCGTTGCTCGGACGAGTATTCCCCCTGCTCGAGATCGAATATTTAATTAAGAAATGACAGTGAAGAACAGAGAATGATACAATTAAAACAGCGGGGCTCCATGCGGGGCTGGAGTGGGCATGGAGGAGCGGAGCAGGCATGGAGAAGCGGGCATCACGGAGCGGAGCGTGGCTGGAGCGGGCATGGAGGATCGGAGCGGGCATGGAAGAGCAGGCATCACGGAGCGGAGCGGGGCTGGAGTGGGCATGGAGGATCGGAGCAGCATGAAAGAGCGGGCATCAGGAGGATCGGAGCGGGGCTGGAGCAGGCATGGAGGAGCAGAGCGGGGCTGGAGCGGGAATGGAGGATCGGAGTGGGCATGGAGGAGCGGGCATCACGGAGCAGAGTGGGGTTGGAGCGGGCATGGAGGAGCGGGCATCACGGAGCAGAGTGGGGTTGGAGCAGGCATGGAGGAGCGGGCATCACGGAGTGGAGCAGGGCTGGAGTGGGTATGGAGGATCGTAGTGGGCATGGAGGATCATAGTGGGCATGGAAGAGCAGGCATCACGGAGCGGAGCGGGGCTGGAGCGGGCATGGAGGATCGGAGCAGCATGTAGAAGCGGGCATCAGGAGGAGCGGAGTGGGGCTGGAGTGGGCATGGAGGAGCAGAACGGGGCTGGAGAGGGCATGGAGCAGAGCGGGCACGGGGGAGCCGGCATCATGAAGCGAAGCAAGGCTGGAGCGGGCATGGAGGATTGGAGCGGGGCTGGACCGGGCATGGAGGAGCAGGCATCACGAAGCGGAGCAGGGCTGGAGAGGGCATGGAGGATTGGAGCAGGGCTGGAGTGGGCATGGAGGATTGGAGCGGGGCTTGAGCGGGAATGGAGGAGCAGAGCAGGGCTGGAGCGGGCATGGAGGATCGTAGCGGGCATGGAGGAGCGGGCATCACGGAGCGGAACGGGGGCTGGAGCGGGCATGGAGGATCGTAGCAGGTATGGAGGAGCAGGCATCAAGGAGCGGGGCTGGAGCGGGCATGGAGGAGCAGAGCGGGGCTGGAGCGGGCATGGAGGATCGTAGCAGGCATGGAGGAGCGGGCATCACAGAGCGGAACGAGGGCTGGAGCGGGCATGGAGGATTGTAGCGGGCATGGAGGAGTGGGCATCACGGAGCCTAGCAGGGGCTGGAGCGGGCATGGAGGAAGGGCATAGCGGAGCGGGTCTGGAGCGGGCATGGAGGATCGGAGCGGGGCTGGAGCGGGCATGGAGGAGCAAAGCGGGGCTGGAGCAGGCATGAAGGATCGGAGCGGGCATCACGGAGCAGAGCAGGGCATCACAGAGCAGAGCGGGGCTGAAGCGGGCATGGAGGATCGGAGTGGGCATCACGGAGCAGAGCAGGGCTGGAGCGGGCATGGAGGAGCGGGCATCACAGAGCGGAGCAGGGCTGGAGCGGGTATGGAGGATCGGAGTGGGACTGGACTGGGCTTGGAGGATCGGAGTGGGGCTGGAGCGAGCATGGAGGATTGTAGCAGGCATGGAGGAGTGGGCATCACGGAGCGGAGTGGGGCTGGAGCGGGCATGGAGGAGCAGAGCGGGGCTGGAGCGGGCATGGAGGAGCAGAGCAGGGCTGGAGCGGTCATGGAGGATCGGAGTGGGCATCACAGAGCAGAGCAGGACTGGAGCGGGCATGGAGGAGCGGAGCAGGGCTGGAGCGGGCATGGAAAATTGGAGCGGGGGCTGAAGTAGAGGCTGGAGCGGAGCGGGCTGGAGCAGGCCAACAACACAGAAAGAACACAGTGAAGAATAGATTGCAGATGTTCCGAACATCTGCTAACTTATCGGAAGACACGCGTGCCAAACGGTGCTCTTTACAATAGTATATGAAGAACAATATGTGTGAAGAACACATTGCAGTTTGGAGTGTGACTGTCTGAGGTTGTGGACAGGTGTGTTTTATACTGATAACTAGAGTGGCACAATGGAGGTGGTGGCAGCAGAGGCAGCAGCATGGAAAGCCAAAGAGTGGCACAATGACAGATTGTGTAGGTGGCGACAATTCAACTACCTGATAAGGTAGAAGGCAGATGGAGCAAATGGCATCAGATGTGTGGCATCAGGTGGGTGGCAGCATCAGAATAGTGGCTGAGGCAGGTAGTTAGAATCCAGACTCATTTCTCAACATTTGGGGGAGGTGTCATGGCTGATCTAATCTGATGCATAAGGCATTGGTGAGTTGAAATCCAGGTCGGTCCAAGCCTGACTCATCTTGGCAAAGGTCAATCTCCCTGCATTATGAGGAGACAAGCAGGTTCTCCTTGGGGTAACGATGGCCCCCACCACACCTGCTCTGATGCCACACTACTGGCCGGGCAGGACAGCTTCTCTACTGCAAACACTGCAAGTTGCGGCCATGAATCAAGTTTGGCTGCCCAGTAGTCCAGGGGATCCTCTACCTGGGTTGGTAAAGTGCCGTCCAAGAAGGACACCAGCTGCTGGTGCAGGGTCAGCACAAGTCATAAGTTCTCTGAAGGGTGCAGAGTCCACGACTTGGAAAGGGAGGGACTGCAGTACCAACACCTTGGACAAGAGCATGGTTAGCTTCTGCACCTTAGGATGGCTGGACGCATGCAGTTGTCTCTTTGTAATCACCTCTTTCAACAACTGCTGGCGCCATGTGTAGTGAGGAGCAGGAGCATCTGGACCGGGAGATGATGTCAAAGACAAATAGCTCCCTTCGGCAGAGTTGCTGGAGCCTTGACTGGCTGAAATGGCATGTGTGCCACTTGGTGCTGCTGCTGTAGCGGCAGGATGGACCTCCACATCTGTTCCGCGTTTCTCCCAGGCCATTGGATGGTGACGCTGCATGTGTTGACGCAGGGCCGTGGTGCCAACATTAGCTCCCTCCTCTGGCGTCTTAACAAAAAACTGCCACACCACCAAGGTGGTGATTTTACTGCCAACACTCTGCACTCTGAGTGACTACTAATTCCGCTGCCTCGCTGACCTCCTGTACCACTGCTTACTAGGACTACCGAAGCGGGGTTTGTACCCCGTCCTCGCACTGCTGCCACTTTGCTGACTCACGGCCACAGTAGCGACTTGCTGCCTGCTCCGCTGCCTGCTCAAGCTGACACTCTCTTTGCCTGACGATGATGAATCCCCAAGCAGCTGCTGACTGTCCCCAAAATCTTTGTCCTAGCTGTATAGTGGGGTTGAGCCCAGACCAACTAGTAGCTCTATAGCAAATGGCTGACGGCTTTTATAGGGCTGTGTGACATCACATAAGCCTGACGGTCGCTGATTAGCTCACAGGTCTGCAGATGTCATTGAGGGTGTTCCTTTCTCCTTCCCAGAGTTCTCTGCCCCATGTAACACGTTGTGCTCACGGCCATTTAGCTAAAAAATGGGAATTTGTTGCCACGAATCAGCATAACCATTCAAATTTTCTGTGAAATTCGTATCGAATTCCACTTTGTTCAAATCAATTCGTCCATCTCTAATAATGACAGCTGTAAAATAAAACAGTAATAATACAAATAAAAACTGTTTATGTCCACAGGGCACACATTTGCCATTTCCTTTTGGGGTTGACCAATTTGACATGCTTGTGCAGCGCTGCGCAATCTGTGTGCGCTATATAAATAAAGAATTATTAAATATTTTTATTATAAAGACTATTTATAAAATTGTTTTGTTTTTTAATTCACTTTATTTTTTAGGAACAAAATGAGTCATATACACAATAGAAAACAGACTGACTACACCATTTTGAACTAATCGCATGTGATCAGTTTTTTTTTCGATTGTTGTTAACTTTGTTATCTTTGAGATAACCACCGGATTCTTTGATAAGAATTGTCATTTTGTAATTTTTTACAAATATTGGACATTATTTTTGGACGTTTTGACCAAAATATATACTCTCAAAACGTCATGTTACATGTGCTGCAATTAAATAGATAGTTTCATATTTTCAAGTACATTGGAGTGCATATGTATTGAACTCCGGCGGACGGATGCAGGAACTCGGGCGCACAAGCTTAGTGAATCGCGCCGGACCCGAATCCTCGTCGGACAACACACCGTGGGATTGCGACAGAACCGCTTAAGAAAATGTACAATATTGCAATTATAAATTCCTCCTGATGGGTGTGAAAGATTTAAAGATTCAAATTAAACTTTCTAAAAAATGATGGGTCAATAAGAAACAGGAAAGATGTCCTGCACACAAAAATGCTGTTTTGATGAGGAGAAGATTTGAGCACTGGTAGACATTTTGTAAAACCTTCAAAAAAATGACATATTCTCCCTACTCTAGCAGCATTCACCATTCTCTGATTAAACACAGCCAGAGCGGAGGTCTGAAGACTACTGTGACCAACCACTGGCCTCATCACAGATCTCCTGTGACAGATAAGGCCACTTACTGGCCACAGCACTTCCACTCCTGCTTGGAAAACAGGATCTGCTGGCAATAACAGGGTGATTACATTTCATTACTTTCATTTCAGGGTTTTAATCTGACTGATTTTCTATAAAACTTGCCATACATGCCATATATGAGCCCCGATGGTATAAGGCAGATATATCAAAAGTGTCGTAAGGTTATTCTGCAGCAGATTTATCACTGTGTCTGATGCTGGGTGATAAATCTGGCAAAATATAGACCTATATCTGATCTATTTGCACTTTCTACCTCCTATTAGCTGGCTTAATTTACACCAGAAAACTGTGTCAAAATGTGGGAACATTAGCATTACTTTTGATGCTCAAACTTTTTGGGGTGAAGCTTCACTCCTTTCCACAGACCATGCCCTATTGTCAAAAAAGTGCATAACAACTAACTAAAGCCCTTGATAAATGTGGTGTTGTCAACAGATTGATAAATCAGCCCAGTGTCTGTTGTCAGTCTGTACACCAGTGCACAGTGAGGCACATGTATCATAAGTCTGGCTTTTGTTCTTGGTTTGGCTTTTTAGCTGTATCTTTGTTTTTCCTTTTTAATACATATGGCTTTGAGGAGTTAGCGTCTTTAATTAATTTGTCACAATCAGAAAGTTATTTCTTGCACCTGGTAGGAGGCATAGGTAGATTTGAGACAAAATTTGTGCGTTTTTTTGTGACTTTTTAAAAGTAAATCTACCATCAAAATCAAGCATGATAAACCAGAGACATTTACCCATAAATCCAGGCACTGTGACTGTGGTAATCTTTTTATAGTTGTTATCCATTGCCTTCTTCCTTCTAAAATCAACTTTTATAATTATGCTAATGAGCCAGAAGGAGTACGCCCCCCCCCCCCACTGTGTGTTCACTGCTGCTGAGATCATAGTAGGAAGGGGGGGGGGGTAGGGGTGCTGAGGAAGCAGGGAGAGGTAGAGTGTAACAGTCTGCACAGTGAAATAGCCTGTATAGCTACAGCATGGACAGCCTCTTGAAACATGCTCCAGAGCCGTTCTGGCTAATTAGCATAATGTTAAAAGTTGATATTCAGAAGCAAGGAGGCCTTGGATAACAAATTTAAGAAGATTAACAGAGTACAGTCATGTCAAAACATGTCGCAAAAGTAGATGTGCACTTTAGAAAGTCGGAAAAATGAAAAAGCCAAACCAAAAATTTGATACATGTGCCATAAAATCTTACAACTATTTGAAGTGAAACTAAAATATAAAAAGTTTTTATTAATAGTGCAGATGAAAAGATCAAATGTATAATATAATTTTATTACACAAAAATTGCTGTTTCCTTGTTCCGTCCCCTTCCTGCCTTCAGCAGTGTCCATAAATCAGCTTTCCCTCCTGTACTCAGAAACAAATATGTAATGCTTCCAATTCTTTACAGTTACTGGATAGACTTATCTCCTTTACATTGAGTAAAATATTCTTTAGGTATGTGAGGAGTAATTCTTTAGCCTCCTGCTCACAAGAAACTTTACATAAAGGGGCAGATTTACTTACCCGGTCCATTCGCGATCCAGCGGTGCGTTCTCTGCGCTGGATTCGGGTCCGGCCGGGATTTATGATGGTAGTTCCTCCGCCGTCCACCAGGTGGCGCTGCTGCGCTGAAGTCCACTGGAATGCCTCGAAATACACCGGCCTATCCTGGATGAAGGTGAGTGAAATTTTCGCAACACAATTTTTTTTTTAAATGCGGCGGTTTTTCCGAATCTGTCGGGTTTTCGTTCGGCCACGCCCCCGATTTCCGTCGCGTGCATGCCGGCGCCGATGCGCCACAATCCGATCGCGTGCGCCACAATCCCAGGGCAATACAGGGAAAATCGGCGCAAATCGGAAATATTCGGGTAACACGTCGGGAAAACGCGAATCGGGCCCTTAGTAAATGACCCCCAAAGTGTATTACAAAGTTTACTACTCACCTGCACTATTCAAAGGTTTCAAAGATTTAGTTAGGCTTTAAGCAACAAAAAATAAATGGCTAATCCCCAAAATACTTTAGTGGTTAGGCTTTTGGTAAATGAGTGTTGTATACCTTTTCCTGACAATAAGCATCAATAAGTTAATATTTTTTGACTAAAGGTTTCTACCAGTAATATATGTATACTTCAATGTCATTACAATAGCTGCCTGTGCAGCACTACTTTACTTTAAGGAGCTAAAATTAAAAGGAGTAAAAATTACTTTTGACTTTTATGAAGATCTGTGTGTGTTGCAGAAGAAAAATCTATAAAAGTATCCATGTTTCTTCCATATAAGTAAACACAAGCTGACTGGTTAAGAATATCATGTGAAAAATGTCTTAAAGATAGAGTAATTCTTCCCTCTCCCTGCCAGGCTGATAGTGAGAAGTACGCCGTGTCACAAAAAGCAATAAAATGGATGAATTGAGGAGTTTGGTTAAAACTTAAAAGGACATTTTGAGGGACTGTGTCGCCAAGAAGAATCTTTTATTCCACAAAAATAGCAATCTATTGGGGGAATAGGAGAAGGGGGGCAAAGATAAGTAATATGGATGTAGGCAATGATGTTTACAGGAGAAGAGGTAAAGTGAGCGACCGTCCGAAGGAATTCAAAACATGGAAAGGACTTATCCTTACATTAAATGTTAACAAAAGTAGACATTTTCTTGACAATTTTGGGATTCCAGTATTAAACCATATTTGTCACACTGAATGGGTTATGCTCAAAATGAAAAAGTTTTTTCCGAATACCTGATATTTAGCCACTAGGATAGTATAGCAAATAACTGTATCAGAAGAATTGAATGCTCTCAGCCCATTGACGACCTGCAATGTATAAATGGAGCTCCAATTAAATAATACAGAAGCCAGGGGCGAAATAAAAAAAAAAACAGTAGGCCATGCCAGAGGCGTATTCTAATCATTCTAATCATTGTATTATAGTAGATTAGATTGAATAAAAACCCAGGTCTATCAGTTATCCTCCATAATCCTACTATGTTGATTCAGAGAAGGACAAAAAAAAACTTGACACATTGAAGACAATGGGGGTCATTTACTAAGGGCCCGAATCGCGTTTTTCCGACGGGTTATCCGAAAATTTCCGATTTGTGCCGATTTTCCCTGAATTGCCCCAGGATTTTGGCGCACGCGATCGGATTGTGGCACATCGGAATGCACGCGATGGAAATCGGGGGTGTGGCCGTACGAAAACCGGACAGATTAAAAAAAAGTGTCGCTGGAGATGCGCTTACCTGTGCCGAGGGTAGGACGATGAACTTCAGTGCACTCCGATGAACTTCAGCGCAGCAGGGACATCTGGTGGACGTCGGAGGAACTACCTTAGTGAATCCTAGCAGAACCCGAATCCTCCACAGAGAACGCGCCGCTGGATCGCGAATGGACCGGCTAAGTAATTCTGCCCCAATCTTCCTTCCCTACCTAACGTATGGTAGCCATAATCACTCCCTGTGTCATCATCCTGTGGTAGGAATCTTTTTCCCATATCATGATGTTTGTGTTTTAAAGAAAGACATCGAGGCCTCTCTTGAACATGTACATAGAGTCCGCCATAACAACCTCTCGCGGCCTGCTATAGTGAATGATGGAATGGAAGGAGGAAAATCGCACCAAGGATTTTCTGAATAGTGGTCTATTCTTGTTGGAGGTTCTTTCTATTTATCCGATGGAGTCATGCCAAAGACATGCTAGAATGTAGGGGTGTAATTAGGAGAGGCTGGGCCCTGCAGTAGACTGCTGCATGGTGCCCCCTTCCCTTAAAGGAAATCTACCACTTGAGTAGACATGATTTGGACCAAATACACTTTCTGGTCGGCTCTTTCCTCCTGCTTCAAGAAAATGCAGCACATTTACTTACCCGGTCCTGTCACAATCCCCGCTGTGCATTGTCCGGCGAGGAATCGGGTCTGCCGCGATTCACTAAGATCGTGTGTCCAATTTCCTGCATGTGTCGCTTCCCCGCTTATTAGGCCTTATTATAGCGATAAAAAAAGATTTAAAATATGCTAATTAGTGCTAGGTGCTCCTGTGGACATCATATACACATATATACATACAGCACATACAGACACGATCTAGACACTAAGCATATACACGCACATAAGTATATACATAGAAGCATATTCGAACCATAAGCACACATAGAACATATACACAGGAGATACACACAGATGCAAAAGATAAACAGACACATATATACAACAGACACGCTCACGTACAGCAAATGCACACACACACATAGATTTATACACTTATACACACACATGTATATATTCCCTGTCAGGCAGTCTTCTTATCCCAGAGAGGTGTCAGAGGACACAGATATAAATTCATGTAGTCCAATATCTGCAGACAACATGGAGGACATAGACAGCAAGTAGAGATGCTAGATTTGCTGGATTACAAATGGGAGGAGGACACAGTTAGTTGAAGTTTCATGCAGTTAGCAAGAGTGATAGGCGTGCCTAAATTTAAGAGCATGTTTGAAACTTTAGAGGTTGGTTGTTAGTCTGATAGCCCGGGACAGGGCATTCCAGAGAATTGGTGCAGCTCTGGAAAAATCCTGGATAGGGTAGAATTAAGGTAGAGATCAATCTACATCATTGAAGACCATGGGTTGGGTAATAAACTGAAATGAGAGAGGAGATATAGGAAGGGCCAGCATCATGAAGAACTTTGTGGATGAGGGTGATTATTTTAAACTGTATTCAGAAGGAGACTGGCAACCAGTGCAGTGACTGGCACAGACTGGAGACATCCGCGTAGCGCTTGGTCTGAAAGACAAGCCTGGCTGCTGCACTAAGAATAGATTGGAGAGGAGAGAATTTAGTGAGTGGAAGATCGATTAGTAGAGAGTCACAGTAGTCTAGGCGAGAGTGAATCAGCACAACAATTCGCATTTTAGAGGTTTCAATTGTAAGAAACGGACAAGATATGGGAAGTGATGCAAAATCAGCCTGAGCTGAGGGAGAATGTGGGGCACAGGGTGACCTGGATGTTATATGGGGGTGCAGTGTGACATGGATGTAATGTAGGGGGTGCAGTGTGACTTAGATATTATGTGGGGTGCAGGGTGTTATGGATGTTATGCGGGGTGCTGGGTGACAGGGATGTAATGTGGGGGTGTAGCATGACATGGATCACCATCACCCCGGTCTCTGTATGTATATAGAGATACAGCAGTGACATCACCACCACAGCACTACCTGTGCAGCCTCTACCTGCGGCCTGTGTAGGTTTTACATGGACCACAGCCAGGACCTATAGTTGCTGCCCCATCACCCACCGGACTGTATGTATATAGAGATAGAGGAGTGATGTCACCACCACAGCCTCTGCCTGTAGCCTGTGTAAGTGTTACACTGACCACAGCCAGAACCTGTAGCCGCTGCCCCTATCACCCCCGGTCTGTATAGAGGAGATACAGCAGTGATATCACCACCACAGCGCCCCCTGTGCTGCCTCTGCCTGCAGCCTGTGTGTTACACAGACCACAGCTAGGACCTGCAGCCGCTGACCCCATCACCCCCGGTCTGTATGTATACAGAGATATAGCCAATGTAAAACAATAAATTACATTCTCTAACCAAATAACTCACATGGTAAATACGCTCTATTTTTTTAAAAAATAACTTTTTAATTTTATAGACACATAGAAAAATTTAACATTTTATTTTCTATTTTTCTTTAAAGGAAATCTACCATCAAAATCACACATGATAAATCAGGGACACCTAGATCCAGGCACTGTACCTGTGGTAATTTTTGTATATTTGTTATCATGTCTCCTCCTTCCTTATAAAATCAACTTTTTAAAAGTTGAAGAGTCCCTCCATGCTGTAGCTTCACAAGCTGCTACACTGTCTCAACCTCCCTCTTGCTCCGTCAGCACTTCCCTTCCTCTGCCAGGAAGTTTCAGCACGCAGTAGGAGTGGGGAAGTGCTCCAGCACACTGTAACAGCTTGTGAAGCTACAACACAGAGGGCCCTGGTAACACTTCTCAAAACCCTATTAGCTAGCAGACAGTGGGGCACATTAATCCCAGTAGTACACTGCACACAGTCACTTCTACTTCCTTTCTTAATCTGTTCCTTTCTGTTACTTTATGTTCTTCTCTCCAGGTAGTGCAGTACATTTTAGTGTACAGTAGCTGTAGGGACACTTTCTAGAGAGCAGACTGTATTATGACAAACTGAAGGTTTTTTTCTAGAAAAAAAAGTTGACTACAGAGAATACAGTGGCCATAATCCATTGCTTAACCCTTCAGAATTCTGTATACATATTGTCAATAGAACCAACAGTTAGAAACAGGTAAAGTAGAAGATTAAATATTGATTAGGCATTACTATATAGGTGTTGCCAAAATGTGTAGATCTTCAAGTCGGCTGATTGATTCATCCAATGTAAGCTGCCGGTTTATTTATAAAAAATACAAGTTTACTGCAGCTTCCTGTGGGCTGGAGTTTAACTTCTGATGATTATATATTACAACAAGATATATTTTGATATTGTATAGCTATTAAGAAACTTGTTTAAATGTCAACTTGCTTGTAGAGCAGACAATGAGGTCAAAAAGGTAGGAATCCCAATGATTTCTAGAACTAGAAGGTCAATGGGGCAGATTTACTTACCCGGTCCATTCGCGATCCAGCGTCGCGTTCTCTGCGCTGGATTCGGGTCCGGCCAGGATTCATTAAGGTAGTTCCTCCGCCGTCCACCAGGTGGCCCTGCTGCACTGAAAAGCATCGGAACGCGCTGTATTTCACCGAGGCGGGCTGAGTGAAGGTAAGTGCAAGCTCCGCAACAGATTTTTTTCTTTAAATGCGGCGGTTTTTCCGAATCCGTCGGGTTTTCGTTCGGCCACGCCCCCCGATTTCCATCGCATGCATGCCAGCGCCGATGAGCCACAATCCAGATCGCGTGTGCCAAAATCCCGGGGCAATTGAGAGGAAATTGGCGCAAATTGGAAATATTCGGGTAACACGTGGGGAAAACGCAAATCGGGCCCTTAGTAAATGACCCCCAATGTGTCTTGGGCTATTTTGGCTTCTTAGCTGAGGATTCAGAGTTGGAATAAAGATAAGGTCTAATTTAAAATCCTACATGTTTATCCAGAAGAAGGAAAACACTCACTTATTTTTATAGAAAATATCCATATCGGTTTCTATATATTTAAATGTGTTCTAGTGAATGGGCAAAGGTAAAATACTCAGAAGAGCTGCTACTATTTGTCACGGTGTGTGTGGGTCATTGCATACAAACATTACATATTATACTATATATACAATATTGTTGGTTCCACCACATATTATATATACTGGACATCTCTTTGGAAAAAACTGCCTTTTAGCAGACCACTTCTGAGCGCTCATCGAAAGGAAGTTTATGCACACAATACAGTACTAGCCTTTTAAAATAAGGACTGCATTGACTTCTAATTTGTTTCTATTTTTCACACTTTAATCTTTCTCAAATTGACCATCATCCTTACTTCACTGACTACAATATGGTTTTGTGTACAACTACTAATCCTACCTTAAAAGAACTTTATAGTAGTGATTTTTAGCACTACCCCTATAATAGCACATAATTAGTTGCTAATTAAACATAAAGCCCTTAAAAAAGGTTTGTTCAACACTGCAGAATTTCTGTTTCATTTGTCTTAAAAGCATTATCATTTTATGAAGCCTTTTATTGATTCTTAAGGTCATTCATCAGAATTTTGCACAGGATTTAACAATATAGTTTATGATTGGTGATCTGTGGATATAGAATGATACAAAAGTTAAACCAATAATGGCCACAATGTCCGATGATGTAGTCTGTTTGATGCAATAAAATTACCACATCAATTCAGTCCTTGAACACACAGGGCTGTGCTGTCTTTCCATATCTTCCATTCAATATAATGACCAGTACTGTGTTGAAAATATTGGCTAAATACTAACCACATTATAACTTACCTCTCCATTATTGTATTGTGTATTACATTTCCTTACTGGTTTTGAAGAGCAAGCGTCATCAATGACATCTTTTATTACTACTGCTCCACTGATCAGTTTTCATGTTCATAACATATATTGCAATAGAGGAGTTGGGGGTAACCTTTGACTTTGGGGTTGTGTCCAAATTTGAATAACAAAAGGTTATCTCCACCCTGACCAATAAAAGCTGATTCACAAATATATCATTGTGGTCAATAATGTTGAACATGTGAACAGATTTTAATACAAATATTACGGCACAGAAACATTTTGACAGGTACTAGCTAAACTTTGTGAAATACAATTCTTTTTAGAATTTATATTCTATACTGGTTTGGCTTAATCCCACACCATATCTTTAGACTTCTTATAGGTCATACTTGATGTTAAGGGGGCTGCCTCTAAAGGTAGCAAAAGGAGGAATTGTTTTCCATTTAACACCTTGGAAAACATTTTTGCATACTTCACAGAATTCCTTAGTGGAGCATCTATGGATTTAAGTCTCCACATGCCGTTAAGGTGGCCTTAATTGGCAAACTATCCATAAGGAGAACACCTACTGTCTGACCCTACTCAGTAGCCTCACACAGCCAATCCAGTTCCCTACGCTGTACTGAGGAGACCCAACCAGGTTGAAATAGTGCTGTCTACAGTTCTTCACTTGATATGGACTTTTGCAGGGGATTGTGGGTTATCCAGTAGAGAATAATTCATTCAATGACCGGAGCTCATAATCCCATAATTGTGGGTTATGCATACATTATGCAAATAGCCCAAACCAGGAAGTTGACTTTTGGCAGGATCCCCTTCCTACCCCCCCCCCCCCTTGTGTGTCTGTGTTTCAATAAAGCTTCGGGCAAGTGTTATCCCCACCCTCTCCCCTTTCACCCCACACCCTTTCCCAAATTTACACTTTGTCGTCTCTGTAATTGAAATGTAATGAGTGTTTAGTTTTTAGGTTCATTGACCGAGCAGTGTGCTAGTGTAGCGTTTTCATGGCATTGTTGAAGATTATACTCCTGCGTGCTGTTAACGCTAACTGTGAATCTTAATTTACTGTATATCGTGTTATGGTGTGTGCTGCAACCAGTATATGCTGTAAGTATGTAACTTTCACTTATGTTCTTTCAATAAAGCCAAGTATGAATCTTGACTCAATTCTCCATAAGGAGAAGACCTACTGTCTGACCCTAGTCAATAGCCTCTCATACAGCCAATCCAGTTCCCTATGCTGTACTGAGGAGACCCAACCTGTTGGAAACAGTGCTGTCTACAGTTGGGAGTCTGTTCCTTCTGGAATAGATATACTGGTTTTAATCTCACACTATATATTTAGATTTCTTGTAGGTCATACTTGATGTTAAGGGGGCTGCCTTTCAAGGTAGCAAAATGAGGTATTGTTTTCCATTTAACACCTTGGAGAATGTTTTTGCATACTTCCTAGAACTTATAATGGGAGCATGAAAAGATGTATCTGTAACCAAATATAAAGGAAGTGGAGGGCATTAAAATAGTATTGGTGATGGCATAATATGTTATGCACTAGACCACTCATTGCTCAAAACAGTGCCTGTCCTACAAGCCTCTTGTATATTTGGATGGTGGAATAAAGAGAGCTCTTTTATCTGTAACATATCATCAGTCATTTGTGCCTAACATGGGAAGAGTTGCTTGTCACCTGAGGATAGTATAGTAAGTTTTTTGAGGTGACCAGCTCTGGTCTAATTAGATCTGGATTAAAGTAGAAGCTGATTCTCCAGCTCTTCCTTGGGGACACTGTGGTGAGACATTGATTTTTTGATCAACTCACCAGTTCCTACTGGTTACATTGGTTTATGTCCTGCAACTAGTTACAGTATATAGTTCTCATTTCAGAAAATTCACTTGTCATCCATCCTGAAGTTGTCCCTTCAGTTTAACAAACGCCATATTTAATACGTTCCTTTACCTACCAGCACAGAATATTTGACCTTTGGTGACCCATCTCCTGCCAGACAAAGTTTAAGATTGCTTTGTGAAATAAAGCTGTCGCCAAGATCAGCCTCATAAAAAATGGATTGTGCTTGAAAACCTGTAGTACGAACACTGACAGCTCTGAAATATGGAATTAAATTGAAACTAGATTAGTTCGGGAGAAGATATAAGGAGTGAAAAACATATCTTTGAACTTTGGAGTTTTAAAGTTTTTTTAATGAAAATATTTATCATTTTGCAAGCATTTTTTTTATCTTCGTTATCTTTGCTCTGTAACCTTAAAGCCAACTCTTTGACAGTTTACGTTGTAAATAAAAGTACTATCTTTTATATTAAACTCCATAAGCGGCATGAACATGTCCTGCTGGTAACTGCAATATAAAAATTGTCACCTTTTATAGTGTAAAGTTAAGAGATCCAGTGTATTAAGCTTAAGCATGACAAATTGCTGCAAGAGAGTTAAAAAGTGTGTTGTGTTTGGATTAATCTGTATGTTTAGTTCAGAGTATATCAACTGTAGTTAAAAGGATCTGCGTGTTTGATCTGGATGTTTGATGTGCAAAATAATATTGTGGACACATTATATTGGTTGGATAAACTTTTACAGATTCACAATAAAAATAACATTCTTTCCTGCAACGTGCTAAACATTTATTTTTTAAAAAATAAAAGATTTTAAGTGTTTACGGGCATTGGAAAATGCTGTCTTTGTGTTATTGCAGAGAAAGCTTCTCAGGTGTTCAATTTTCATTTGTTTCACCTATAATAATGATGTTTTTGTTAAACTATTAGACGATTTCTGACCAATGTGGGGACGTTTTTTAAAATGAATACTACCCACTACAAGTTCTCAGCTGCATTACAGTACACTCAATGGAAAGGATATTTGATGTATTAAACTATAGATTTCACTCTTTGACCTGTGTAGAGTAAAATCTGCAGCAAATTAAAGGACATCTACCACCAGGATGAAAGATTGTAAACCAAAAACACTGACATATTGGTGTGCGCCCCCTCTGGAAGGATCTGCCCTTCTTTTAGATTCTTATGCCCTTTTTTTTTACAAAAAAAGGCTTTGAAAAATATGCAAATGAGCCTGAGGGGCTCTGGGCTCCATATGTGTTAAGCCTGGACGTGCTCAGGCTAATTTGCATTTTTTTTTTTAAATCAAGGGCATACTAAGCTTAAAGAAATGCAGATCCTGCCAGAGGGGCACACACCAGCATGTCAGTTTGCTTGGTTTACAATCCTTCATCCTGGTGGTCAAGGCCAGATTAAGGTTGGTGGGGGCCCCTGGGCACAAAATCTGGTGGGGGCTCCATTGAATGTAGTCCAGACAGGGAACAGCGATCTCTATATACAGCTCCCGCAGCAACCACTGTATACAGCTCCCTCAGCAATCACTATATACAGCCCCCGTAATTACTATATACAACTCCCCCAGCAATCACTGTATACAGTCCCCAGCAACCACTATATACAGCTCCTGCAGCAACCACTATATA
Organism: Engystomops pustulosus; assembly: GCF_040894005.1. Classification (NCBI taxonomy): domain Eukaryota; kingdom Metazoa; phylum Chordata; class Amphibia; order Anura; family Leptodactylidae; genus Engystomops; species Engystomops pustulosus. The sequence goes on along the minus strand of NC_092420.1, from coordinate 53,461,960 downwards.
CAGCTCCGCCAGCAACCACTACATACAGCTCCCCCAGCAACCACTATATACAGCTCCCCCAGCAACCACTATATACAGTTCCCCAATCACAACATACAGCTCCTCTAGCAATCACTATATAAAGCCCCCCAAAAATCATTGTATACAGTCCCCCAGTAATCACTGTATACAGCCCCCCACTAATCACTGTATACAGCCCCCAAGCAATAACTTTATACAGCTCACATTAATCACTATATACAGCTCCTCCAGCAATAACTATAAACAGCTCCTCCAGTAATCACTATATACAGCCCCCCAGCAGTCACTATATACAGCTCCAAGTAATCACAATATACAGCCCCAAGCAATCATTATATACAGCCCCCGGTAATCACTATATACAGTTCCCCCAGCAACCACTATATACAGCTCCCCCAGCAATCACTATATACAGCTCCCCCAGCAACCACTATATGCACCCCCTATGACTATTTACAGTCCCTTATAACCATATACAGCCTCCCTATAACAACTATATACAGTCCCTCTATAATAACTATATACACCCCGTATAACTATAAACAGTCCTCTATAACTGTAAGATGATTTCTGACCAATGTGGAGACATTTATAAAATGAATATTACCCACTACAAGTGTAGAGTAAAATATGCAGCAAATAAAAGGACATCTACAACCAGGATGAAGGATTGTAAACCAAGAACACTGACATACTGGTGTGTGCCCCCTCTGAAAGGATCTGCTCTTCTTTTAGCTTCTTATGCCCTGGTTTTTACAAAAAAGGCTTTAGAGATTATGCAAATAAGCCTGAGGACATCTGGGCTCCATATACTTTCTTAAAATCAAGGGCATAGGAAGCTTAAAGAAGAGAGCAGGTCATGCCAGAGGGGCACACACCAGCATGCCAGTGTGCTTGGTTTACAATCCTTCATCCTGATGGTTAAGGTCGGATTAAGGTTGGTGGGGGCCCCCGGGCACAAAATCTGGTGGGGGCACCATTGAATGCCATATACTGATTCCCTGCAATAACTTTATAAAGCCTCCCCAGTAATCACTATACATAGCTCCTCCAGCAATCACTATATACAGCCCCAGCAACCACTATATACAGTTGCTTCAGCAATCACTATTCACAGCTCCTGCAGCAATCACTATATACAGCTCCCCCAGCAATTACTATATACAGCTCCCCCAGCAAATACTCTATTCAGCTCCCCCTAGCAACCACTATATAAAGCTCCCCAGCAATCACTATATACAGCTCCCACTAATCATTATATACAGCCCCCCAGCAATCACTACATACAGCCCCCCAGTAATCACAATATACAGCTCCCAGCAACCACTATATACAGCTCCCCTAGCAACCACTATATACAGCTCCCCTAGCAACCACTATATACAGCTCCCCCTAGCAACCACTATATTCAGCTCTCCAGCAATCACTTTATACAGCCCCCCAGCAATAAATATATACTGCCCCCCAGTAATCACTATATACAGCTCCCAGTAATCACTATATACAGCCTCCAGTGCTTTATACAGTGCTTGATAACTATATACAGCCTCCCTATAATAACTATATACAGTCCCCTATAATAACTGTAAACAGTCCCCCTATCGTAACTATTTACAGTCCCCTATGACTGTATACAACCCCTATAACTATATACAGCCTTCCTATAATAACTATATACAGCCTTCCTATAGCTAAATATAGCCTCCCTATAACTATATACAGTCCCCCTATCATAACTATATACAGTCCCCTATAATACCTATATACACCCCCTTTAATAACTATACACAGCCTCCCTATAATAACTATATACAGACTCCTATTATAACTAAATACACCCCTCCGTAATAGCTTTATACAATCTCCCTAGAATAACTATATATAGTCCTAGGTAAAACAATAAAATTGTACTCACCTTCCATCATTCCCTCGATGTGCACCAAACTCCTTCCCTTCCCTCGAGGTGTGGGATACTAGTGGATATCGGAAGTGTACCAAGATGGCGGCGCCCTGCTGCAGGCGGTCCTGTTACAGCACATGCTGCGCCACCAGCCACCTTTGTTTACCTCTGATAGTCTAAGGCAGAGCATGGAACTTGCACATCGTCTGGGTACGGCCCGGGGAGCCAGGACCCAAATACACTGCAGGCAATTCGGGTGGTCATGTGACCTCTTTAAGGCCAAAGTGGTCGGGGCCCCAGGCGCGCGCCTGATACGCCCCCCTAAAATCCGGCCCTGCTGGTGGTAGGTGTCCGTTAATATTAACTACATACATAATCCTTAAAAGATAGTACCGTTTTTACACCATGCAGACTGCAAATCATATGGTCCATCTGGTAATAACTTGACAGCATAACTAAACTTTTAAAACAGTTAAAGGAAACCTATCATTTAATTTAACCTTTATTGACTATAGATGATAGCTTTGCACTTCCCTTAAAAAATAATAAAATATATATATATATATATATATATATATATATATGGAAAATTCAGAGCAGCACAGCAAACTTGCTGGGTGCAAAGTCCATAAGCGCCTCATATATATAATTCCAAACACAGGCAGCACTCCAAAGTGGTGTTCTAAAAGATGGGGTGTCTTTATTCCATGTGCAACGTTTCAGCTCACACGCAGCCTTTCTCAAACGACGCACATGGAATAAAGACACCCCATCTTTTTGAACACCACTTTGGAGTGCTGCCTGTTTTTGGAATTATATATATATATATATATATATATATATATATACACACACATGTATGTAAATGAAAAACCCCCAATGCACTTCTATTCCACACCTGTCTGCTTCACTGGCAGGAGTATCAAAGAAGCAGATGGTGGGATAGAAGTGCTTCAACAGACTTTACCAGATCCTCTTTAGGCTCCAGCTTCCCAGGCTTTTTCACATCCTTCAGAACTGCTGTAGGTATGATGTAAGCACAGAGAAGCGGGGGGTGCACTACATCAGTTTCATAGCATCACTGCGCAGGCGCCGAGAGTTCCAGGCTGAGGTAAGAAGTTTGGGTTTCTTTTCTTGCATAATTTGGCAAGAAAAGAAACAAATGGCACAAATTGGCACACCAAAACACTGGCCCATGGGTGGTTTAGTGTTCCATATCACCCTTGCAGGTTCCCTTTACCCACTTGCACTGCTTAAAGGAATTTTTATTTATTTATTTTTTTTTTGATTGAAAAGAGCTTTATTCAAAATTCACACAGGAAACTTACATACAGTGTGTGCCATGACGCAGCATGGGCTTTGTACATGAACACACAATAAATTAAGATTCATTCCTAGCATTTACAGACATAAAACAAAGGACTATGACATCCTAACTCTATGCCAGAAAATGCTACTCTTACATACAAGCTCCACCAAGCAAAAAAACACATGTGAAACAATGAAAGCAATTTACCTGCTAGAGAAAACACAAGATGGAGGAGGGGGAGGGAGGGAGTGTGTTTTGTTCGCAGGCCCAAAGCTTTATTGAACCACACAGATACAAGAGGGAAAAGGGTAGGGAGGAAGTAAAAACACATGAAGGGGTCTTCACTTCCTGTCTGCTGCATGCAAATGAAGCAGAGTCCCATGATTCCCTGCTCCGATGGAATGGAGCTCCTGTTCTTGGGGAAAAGAAGCAGGAATCAGGTAAGGGATGTGTGTGTCCCTAGAAAACATGAGTCCAGGAAGAAAGTGGGGATAAAACAAAGTCTTGTGTGGGATTCTCCCCAAGTCACTGGATAAGCGTCCTTGAGGTTGGTCCCTCACAGCAGGGGGTTTTGTCCATAGTTAGACTTATGTCCGACCTGTACTTCATAGCAAGAGTCTTGCTATATATAGTACAGACACCCCCTTCTGCCAACGGCGGCGGCGGCAGGGGAGAAAAGGAGGAGTGGTGGGCTAGTCCATTGCACCTCTTGTGAAAGAAGGGACAAGGCTCGCCGCCTCCTTTTCTGCTATGAGGAAGTTTGGAAAAATGGCAAAGTCCATGGCACTCCCTTTTGGGGAGTGGTAAGGAGGGCTCAGTCCATTTTCTTCTTCCTCATTGAGGAGGTGGGGGACTTGGTACAGTCCATAAGTGCTGTCCTTTTGAGGGGGCGGCGGGCTGGACCAAGTTCCTCCTCATCTCTGAGGAGATGAGGCTTTGGTACAGTTCATGAACATTCCCTCTGGGGAGAGAGAGTGGGCTAGGCCAAATCCTTGTCGTCCTCGGTGTAGTCTGTCAGTGCCTCCCAGATGGTGTAGTCCCTCAGGGTCCTGAGGACCATTTGGTGGCACTCCTCTGTGGTAAGTATCTCTTTGTGCCACGTGAGGCACCTCCTGGCGTACCAGATGGCGTCCTTGTAGCAGTTAACAAGGCGCCAGGCATCCTGGATGGCTCCCACGGTGTGTGTCCCTTGAAACAGACCATAAAGCACCGCGTGGTGGGTCATGGTGTTCCTGGGCACAGAAGTGGCAAAATCCAGCTCCAGGGCATCCAACAGACGCTGAGCAAAAGGGCACTCCCAAAACAGGTGCATGGGTGTTTCCACCCTCCTGGGGCACCTGGGACAGAAGCACGTCTTGCTCAGCTTCCGGGCGTACATGAAGGCCCTCAGGGGCAGTCCCCCCTTGATGGCCATCCACGACAGGTCCTTGTGTCTGTTGGAAAGCCGCTCCCACGACACGTTGCTCCAAACGGTCTTGGCCGTGTCGGGGGCGACTCCTGGAAGCTGTTCTGTGGTGTCTTTGGCTCTGATGAGCTTGTGGATGGTCTTGGGCTTCCACAGGTCCGGTTTAAGTCCCTCCAGATGGTGCTCCCTAACAAAGTCCACAACCCCGGAATAGTACCAGGGAGCGTCCCAGTTGAAAGGGAAGGAGCTGTCCCACTTGTCCCACCCCAGCTTGCGCCAGAGAGGCAGGAGGAAGTAGCGGGACACGGACTTTCCCGGAGAACTTGCGGTAGCCCTTAAGGTCCTGCGGACGCAGTCACAAACAAAGGTGATCCAGAGCAAGGTGGGGATGTCGGGGATGCCTTTCCCCCCCTTGAGTGGTGCCTTGTACATGATGCTCCGCTTGACTCTGTCCATTTTGCCCCAGACAAACTTGAAAACTGTCCTGGTAATTTCGGTGCTCACCTCGGCCGGGGGCGGCCATGCCTGTGCGGTGTATTGTAGCACAGGCAGCACCTCGTTACGCAAAACGACAGCTTTCCCCTCCAGGGAGAGGTGTCTGAGGCTCTACAAAGTAGTCCTGTTCTTGATCTTGGCCAGGCGTTCTTCCCAAGACTTTAGGGCTGCTCCTTCCTTTCCGAACCAAACCCCCAGGACCTTGATGAAGTCCTGCTGGATGGTGAACGGGAAGGGGGCAGAAGAAGAGAGGTGCCAGTTCCTGAAGAGCATGGCTTCCGACTTCTTGCAGTTGACCTTTGCCCCTGAAGCTTGTCCGAACTTGTCGCAGGTCTGGACGAGCGCCGTCACCGAACGCTGGTCTGCGCAGAAGACGGTCACGTCGTCCATGTACAGCGAACACTTGACCTCGTTGCGGTCTGGTCCCGGTGCGGTGATCCCTCTGATCTCTGGATTCTGCCGGATAGATTCTGCGAGCAGCTCTATAACACAAACAAAAAGAAGAGGTGAAAGAGGGCAGCCTTGCCTGACCCCCGAAAGCACAGGGAAGGGGTCAGTCTTCCAGCCGTTCACCAGCACCGTGCTGTGGATGTCAAAATACATGAGGTTAACATAGGCACAGAACGTCTCACCCAGTCCGAACTTACGCAGGGCCTGGCCCATGAGTTTGTGCGAGACCCGGTCGAACGCCTTCTCCTGGTCGAGGCTGACCAGGGCCGCCTGGATCCGGCGACTCTCGGCGAACCGAACCGCGTCCCTCACGAGGGCCAGGCTGTCCGCGATCCTGCGGCCGGGGATTCCGCAGGTCTGGTCCGGGTGGACGATCTGTCCGATAACTGCCTTCAGCCTGTTCGCCAGCACTTTCGCCAGGATCTTGTAGTCCACGTTGAGGAGAGAGATGGGCCTCCAGTTCTTCAGGTCACACCTCTCGCCCTTCCGCTTGTACAGGATGGTGATCATGCCTTGCCTCAGGGACGGTGGCATCCTGCCCTCCACCACCATCTCCCCGAAGAGCTCCAGCAGGTCCGGGCAGATGAGGTCCCCCAGCGCTACGTAGAGCTCGGCCGGGAGACCGTCACTGCCCGGAGTCCTGCCGGGTCTGAAGGATTTGGCGGCAGAGAGCAACTCCTCCACCGTCAGAGGGGCGTCCGTGGCTTCGGCACCTGCAGGATCAAGGGTGTTAGTGATACCTGACAGGAACCTCTCGGCGGCTTCGTCGTCTGTGGGTTTTGGGGAGTAGAGGCTGCTGTAGAAGTCCTTGGCGACTCCCATGACGGCCTCCTTCCCCCTCTGTAAGCATCCGTACTCGTCCCGCAGCTCGTTCAGGGGCGTGTGGCTGGCGTGGACTTTCCTGAAAAAGAAAGAGTTACACTTCTCACCCTTCTCCAGGTTGTCCACCTTGGCACGGAAGATGATGCGCCTGGTTTCCTCCACAAAGTGCCTTTTTAGGCCCTCTTTGGTCTCCGCCAGCTCATCCTTCACGTCCCAGCCGCAGCGCTGGAGGTCCTGCAGACATCGCAGCTGTCGCTGCAACCTTCTGAAGTCCCTCTTGGCTCCGGACGCCCGCCGCCTGCCTTTGTCCTGAAAGAAACAACGGATTTGGACTTTAGCATACTCCCACCATTCACTTACAGTGTCAAATAGGCATTTGTCGTTTCTAAGCACCATGTACAGTTCTCTAAGCTCCGCCTGAGCCTCCTCCCCTTCCAACAGGGCGCAATTCAGTTTCCAGGAGCCCGGGCCAGATGGGAAACCATGGCCCAGGGCGACCTGTACCCGAACGGCCCTGTGGTCGGAGAAAAAGCAGGGGATCATAGAGTAACCGCACGGCTTGACTGTCCGGGAGGTGAACACGAAGTCTATCCGGGAGCGCACTGAGCCATCGGGGCGGCTCCACGTATAATTTACGGAGCCGCTCCCCATGGAGCCCACAGCGTCCCTTAAGGCTGCTTCAGTTACCATCTCGATCAGCAGTTTGGACGTGGGGTCCAGCCTGCTGGCCGTGCCGGAGCTGCGTCCGTCCTCTTCCACGGGGCAGTTGAAGTCGCCGGCCAACACGACCGGTCGAGTGGTGGCGAGGTGCGGCCTGAGGCGCTGGAAAAGCTCCAGGCGCTCATCCCGGTCAGGGGAGGCATACACGTTGATGAGCCGCACGGGCTCACCCGCCCAGGAGCCGTCTACGATCAGAATTCGACCACAGACGAGCTCCTGGACGGAATCAAGCGTGAAAGCGCCCCCCCTGAGAAGGATGGCTACGCCAGCAGACCTGCAGTCGCCACCACCGGACCAGAAGGAAGGACCGAGACTCCAACGCTCCGCCAGGTGCTGGTAGGACCTAGAGGAGGGGAGGGCACATTCCTGTAACATGCATATATCACTAGCCTGGGAGGCAAGAAAGTTTAGTACCGTGCAACAACGAAACCTATCCCTGATGCTCCTAACATTGATGGAGAAAACGGTTAAGTTAGCCATCATGAAGGAAGGAATTAAAGGAATTTTTATTGTTAAATATGCTGATGACCTATGCTAAGGATAGGATTGGGAAGTAAAAGGGCTAATTATGGCCGCATTGCAGGAGTGTCGAGACTTACTGCCATTGATGTCTGCTATGGCATTCTTGGAAATATGCAAATACATTTTCGAGGTTGGAAAACAACACCTGTTAGCTACCTTGCAAGGCAGCCCCCTTAACATCAAGCATGGTTATCAGATAACCTAATGGCATGATGTCAGATTAAAGCCAAACCATTATATTGATTCCAAAAGGAAGAGATTTCCAACTGTAGACACCACTGCTTCGATAAGGATAGGTTATCGATATCAGATGGGCAGTGGATTGACACCTGGGACCCCCAAGATCAGTTTTCCTTAGGAGTTAATTAACAAAGAAAGTAGATTGCCCTGTTCTCTGTGTAATGGCTGAATCATATTACTGCAGCTTACACCCCATTCAAACAATACGCTTTTTTGCAGTAACCTGTTCAGCCCACTACATGGAGAATGGAGCCGTCTACTTCTGGTTCCTTTCATGTTTATCAGCTTATAAGAACAGCTGGGTGTCAGAACTACACAGATAAGATTATTCTGATGTATTCAAAGAATGTGTTATCAATTTTTTAGTCCAGAAAAAACCATGAAAGCCCAATACAGCTCATAGCAGATCAATTTTAAAAGCAGCTCATACTCTTTTGTTAATAGGGTATTCTGGGAATATGAACGTCTGATACAAAAACCCATAATGCTATAAATAAATGAGTGTAACAAAACTTAATGTCATTAGTCACAAAATGGAGCTTAAATAGTTTGATTTTATGATTCACAAAATTTTATGGCCTCTCTAAAGTTATCACCAAGATGGCTGCCACTGGAAATTACAAGTCCCAAGATCCTTTAGTTCTCAGTAACTCCTCCTCCCTCTTATGCTCTGCTCCCAGTGATGATGTAACAGGTTTTCTTGATTTGTTACCATAGTAATGATGTGTAACTGCCATCACTACACATCACCAAAACCCTAGCCATACTGGATGCACTGAAATCAACCGACTACAGCCAAACTTAGTGATGATCACATGACCTGCCATCTTCTGTCCTGTGTATGCTCTGCAGTGGACCGCATGGAGGAAATTAACGGACTGATTAAAGGGCCAGTTGCATTTTAATTCTTCATTACAGTCTATGTCAGCAGCATTTTTCTGCTAACGGAAGCAAAATTTTAAATAACAACTAATTACATATAAGCTTATATTTTTAGGACCCCTTTGTATATGAATTATGCTGATTCCTGGAATACCCCTTTAAATTATTGGAATCCTCTTCAGTCATTTCTAATTTATCTGCAGGCTCAATGGGAACCAATGTTTGAGTGATAAAGATGGCATTATTTGTCACCCCTGTGCTTTCCCAAAACCCTGAATGGTAGTTGTTGTGCATTGATATAACTTGTGTAACATGTCACTGCACAACTAGGTAGTTTTTTCAATCTATGTTGCTGTAGCCTAGTTTTCTATTGCCAATTGACAATTGGGTTATGATTATTAAGCAGAAAAGACGAAAATGCAAGCTGCTGCAATATCTACTGATATAAATAGCGGGATACAACACATTACATCTTACTCATTTGTAGTGAAATCTATCTGGACCTAGAGGAATTAGTTTGACTTGTAAAACAATGTCCATATTTCCCTGCCCACAAATGTTTCATGGTCCAGGTTATCTCTCATTAGGATATTTCATTGATTTCTCTGTAATAAGTAGGTCTCACTGGACATGTAAGCAGAGTGTAGACGATCTCCAGCATACAAAGTAGATGACTGCAGCCAGTATTGTCTGTGTAATTAATATTATCTGTGTATATTGTATAAAGCAGCCATTATTAACCAGACACCATCTCGGAATACCAAATGTACTAAAGCATGCAGAGCGAGGTAAGAACGTTGAAATAAGATCTCCTTTTAATAAAGAATTTGGCCAAGTTTAAATCATTACGCTGGTAACTCTGACACAATCGATGATTAAAGGGGTTTTCCAGATTTAAAGATTTTTTATACATATCTTGGAGGGCTTAAAAATCGTAAAGAATATAAACTCAACTCCTCCAGCACTTCTGTTCTTCCATGTCGCCGCCTTTCACTGCTAGCAGTGATGTCATAACTTCTACTGTACACCTGCCAGAGCTGTTGAAGGCATGTGGCAGTGATGGATGATGTTGTGGGAGAACAAGAGACCTGGAGGAGGTGAGTATATGTTCTTTTTTTTTAATTTTTAGAGCCCCAGCCAAGGAAGTCTTCCACTAAGTAAATTAACAGTAAGCTAAACATACTCACCTAGTGTCCTCTTCATCTCTATCCAGGTGCTGGTCTTCTTTAATCTTGACATGCCAGGATTGTCTGAAAAATAGACTTCTAAAATGCCGCCTGGACCTCCTTGACGGGATGCCGGCACTCCCGACTGCTACTTATTTATATCTCACGTGTCACAAATTCAAGGCTCTTGCGTGATGTCACACCAGACAGCAGCCGGGAGCACCGGACATCACATCCAGGTAACTTTCCTAATAAAGGGGCTACAGTGCCTCAAGAACTTGCAATCATGATTTTTCTGATTATCAAATAAAAGTATATGACCCCTATAATATTTTAGCTGTATACAGCAGTGTACAGTGGGGGAGGTGCAGCGGTACAGGAACTCCAGCATATGATAACGGCCAGGCTCCCCGCATCCTGACGAATACATTGAGGGGCTTAGACCTCTTGATGCATGCTGGTGGGTGGCGCTGCCACTGGACAAAACTATGCCAGGTCCGACCTGGCGTAGTTTTGCGTAAAAAAAAAACTGTGGCCGACCATGTGCAGGTTTTTCAAAATTACGTAAACCCCCACATGCCCGCCAACTTCTATGCCCACATGGCGTGGAGTTGGCGTAGTCATGTCCCAAGTAAGAAAACTGGCATAGAAGCAGAGGTAAATCTCCCCCAGTATGTCCGATTAACTATTATGACAGTGTTAAAGTCCTCACTAGACCACAATGACAACACTATCCTTACACTCCAAACATTATATGGCATTAGTGTTTAGACGGCATCTGTGTTATGAGCCAAGAAACCTTGTAGAGGAGTGCAATTCCAGACCACGGAATTACAAAGAGACTTCAAATAGAGATGGCTGCAGACAATGGAACTTGATCTGGATATATAACAACTATGAAATCATCCATACAACAAAGTGCCAGTTGTGTTCCCGGGAGTTTATAAATACATTTTTAATGTAACATCTGCTGAATGAGAACTAATAGCGGGTGTTGAAATCATATTTCTTATACATATATAGAAGCTAAATGTGTCCTTTATAGACATAGAAGACAAGTAACCAGGGGTGAACCTAGCCTCTCTGAGACAAATTATAGAAAGATGCCCCCTCAAGGGTAAAATGCAAATAAGTTTTCCAAGGTGTTAAATGGAAAACAATACCTCCTTTTGCTACCTTGAAAGGCAGCCCCCTAAGGTCAAAGAGTTTGATACTATGCTTAATGGTAATAATGAATTGGAGAACCCACAGATCACGAAATTGATAAAGAAGCTGGTCACCCATGCTCCCTGTCATATAATGTGCCATTTCCAGCAGCCCTTGGACTAAAATACCCCCGTTCCTGCAGCTGCTCTCTTTTCTATAGCCCCCTCCTGCTCCTTTTTCTGTTGTCTGTCTTTATAAGAAGTGGGTTACAGAAAAGGGAACTGGGCCGGCGCCAGCACTGGGCATACCCGGAGAAGTGTCGGGGCCCAGGGCAGCTGTGGGGCCCACATAAGGCGCTACATAAGGATAGGAGGTGAGGGGGGCTGTATTTAATGAATCCATAGGGGGCGAGAGGGGATTTATATAAAATAACCATGAGGGGGCTGTTTAGTATGATAAACTAGAGAATATTTTAGGACAGGAGATTGTTTTAGTTTCTGAATTTTTTATGGGGCCATGTGAGTTCACTGCAAAGGGGCCTACTGAGGGTCTGTCACCCAGGGGCCTACTGAAACCGGGGGCCAACCCTGAAAGGAGACACTATAATAATCCTTTTCTATAGCCCCCACACACCTTTAATGTCCCCTTGTCCTTCTCACAGCGAGGAAAAAATATATACCTACTGCATATACCAGAGTATAAGCACAGGCACCTAATTTTACCACAAAAAAAATTTGGGTGGGAAATGCTGCCGTTAATCTTTAACAAAATGTCCAGCACACTTTCCTCACTAAAGAAATGTCCACAGCACAGCCATTTTTCTGGTTAGCATTAGCTCCACAAGTGACCAGTGTATGGTATTGCCACTCAGTCCTTAGGTCAGTTGTACTAGTGACATAATTCCATATTACAGCTTTCTGATACCTGCCTTATTATGTAAAAGACATAAACCCTGCTTAAAGAATTGGTTTGAAAGTTTGGTATTAAAAGGGTTATGCAATGAAGCAATTTGTCTCATTTTTGGGTGAGAATACAATGTTGCCGCCTATAAAACTTTGCAAGATAAATTGCAGCCACATTATTGCTTAAGTAGCGTTTTCAGTGTATGAAATACAATTTGTGTCGAGCATTTAACGTGAATTCCCTTGACCCAAGGGCTTGGCAATTTTGAGCACAGAAACATTCTGTGCTTTGTCTACTGGTATTTTATACAAACAGAATGAATAGCCATGCAAGGGGGTGCTGGCTTGTGACCCTGCATTTTAGAAGATGCAGCCTCATCTATACAAGATTTATCTTCCTTACTGGAATGTTTGCAATTAAACAAATAAGTATATAAAGTCTATCTATTTACTGAAACTTACATGAATAATCAAATGTCATTCTTCAGTCATTTAGCCGTCTCTGCCAGGGGATTTTGAACATATGAGTCCCATAGTATCAGAAATATCAGAAATTTCTGGATATTTTATATTTGTCATAATATTGAAACGTTGTTGAGATTCTTACATTTTTGAAAATTATGTATCTATGCCTAGGAAGTGCTAGGGTTAGGAAGTAAGTGGTCTTCTTATGGAGACTTTGCCAATTAAGGCCACCTTGCAGGCATGTGGAGACTTATAGACATTGATGCTCCACTAAGGGATTCTGGGAATATGCAAATATGTTTTCCATCCCCCCCCCCTTACAGTCAAGAATGACTTTCACAAAGCCTAATTACATGATTTGGAAATCAATGTCAAACCAGTATATGTATTCCTGAAGGAACACATTCCCAACTGTGGACAGCACTGTTTGATGTGGTTGCATCTCTTCAGTACAGTACAGGGAACTGGTTTAGCTGAGTGAGAGGCTTTTGACTAGGGTCAGCAATTAAGAGGCCTCCTTAAGGAGGCTTGGACAATTAAGGCCACAGAGAGAACATACAAACTCTTTGCAAATGTTGACTCTGGGACCCTAGCGCTGCAAGGCTGTAGTTTTAACCACTGAGCCACGCGCTGCCCTAATATAAACATAAACTTCCAACAAGTTCTGTACATGCATCTGTACACAGCTCCAGCACCCATAAGCGTTCTATTTATTCATACTGAGGCCATACACATAAGTACAATGCATTATGTCATCAAGATAACTCAGAGAAAAATGTGTTCAGGGTTTTAGGAAATGTTCTTCTGTGAACATCATTGATACATCTCTCTACTTCTGACCAGAACTGTTTGAGTTCTGACAGGACCCGAAGATATGGCCTAATGTCCTTTTCACCTCTGTCTGATGAAACCTAAACAAATCCCTAAGGTCTAAATTTTTTTATGTTAACAAATTGTTACAGATTTTTTATTTGATGAGCTGATGTAAAACTGAAGGACTTTTCTTCTTTATGTCTATTAGTTGAAGATAATATTTCTGTGACAGCATTTATCTAGTTTTCTTGTTTTTTTCTGCTGTCAAAAATCTAGAGAATTTCTTCAGGCACCGATGATGTATGACTTTCTTCTTAAGATAACTATATATGAATGAAGAAAAACCTGACAAGTTTCAAATATTAGATCTACAACAGGGCCACAGACTGTCAATATCAATTTGCCACTTGATTTTAACTTGACCACTTTATTCTCACATTGACTTCTACTCATCTGGTCTCATACATCTCTATTTGCTATCAACTCCAAAGGATCTTGTTTGGTGCTTTCTCAGATGACCTCCCCTGCCCATTCCATCAAATATTGTCAATCTGTTCTCCTCCCTGTTTCTCTGTGATTAATCTTCCTTGTTCATCCCTGGTGGACCAAGTCGTTGCTCTTAGCTGAAGTATTTTATTACAATGAACTAACTCACTCTTCACATAAATGTTATAGCATTGATGCAGAAGACATGAAACTTTGTAGCAAAACTTAACCAAAGTATCCAAAGAAGCTGCTGATTCATAACATGCATGACCTGTCCACTAAAAATATATTAATTCATTTGTGTTTCAAAGGTTATTGTTTCTCAATAAAACATCTTAAAGTCTAATAGATTTTAATTAACATTTTTTATTTTTGCATTGTATTTTGGGCTCATTTGGTAGCAAATAAGTTTATTTTCAGATATATATATACTAAACAGCCAGGGCTACTAAGAAACAAACTGGATCTGGCTGGAGTGGAGTTGAATCCTAGACTACCTTGCAAACTGACCTCAGTATGTGAGAGCCCGGGACTGTGTGTCGGACACTGTGATTTGTAGTACAGGTGTCCGACACACAGGGGTCCCTTCCTCTTCACATTGTACATAGCAGACTTCAGGTACAATTCAACTAGCTGCTACCTCCAGAAGTTCTCGGATGACTTCGCTATAGTAGGCCTCATTACCGATGAGATCGACAGAGAGTACGGAGATCCAGGGATTTGTGGATTGGTACAGGAAACGACCCTAGGATAACTGTTGGGAAGACCAAAGAAATGGTGGTGGACTTACTTAAGTGCAGTCCTCCTTCTCAACCAGTGGTCATCCATGGGACGGACATTGAAGTAGTGCAGTCCTAAAAGTTCTTGGGTGTCCTACTCAACAATAAACTGAATTGGGCAGATAACATAAAGGCACTTCACGGGAAGGGTCAGAGCAGGCTATACCTGCTGAGGACATCCGGAGTGCTGGGGGGCTCTTCTTGAAGAAGACCTTCTTCACCATCTTCTTTGGTGCAGTCTGGGAAAGCAGCATCTCAGCTAAAGAGAGAAGCAAACTGGAAAAACTGATTAGTAAAGCCAGCTCTGTCCTGGGGGTCCTCTGACACAGCGCAGGTGGTGGAAGAGAGGAGGATACTGTTTAAGATGAAATCTATTCTGGAGAATCAGTTCCATCCCATGCATAAGACTGTGGTGGCATTGGGGAGCACATTCAGTGACCGACGGTTTCAACCCAAGTGTGAAAGGAAGCGTTATCGGAAGTCATTCCTTCCCACTTCCCCCATCGGAAGTCATTCCTCCCAGGCTGTTCAACCAACAAGGCCCAAATGGAAGTAAGCTGTGCCCCCCACCTAACCAGTCCCTGCAGGTCACATCCACAGACTGAATACCAAACTGCTGAGCATTGCTTGTCTTCCTTTTTGTCTTTTTTAGCATTCTTTTTCTTAATTTATCACTAATATTATTGTTCTATCATTGTTTGTACTGTACTCTCTCTGCTGCTGTGACAATGTGAATTTCCCCTTTGTTGGACTAATAAAGGATTATCTTATCTTATAAGAGATAAGATGAGAGAGTAAAAAAAGCATGGTAAAAATGTATTCTTTCCTCATGTTGGAGATTTCTTTTCAATGTGATGGCCCACATTTACTAAGTGTCATGTGTCAGTTCGCTGGCGGACTTTGCCTGTTCTTTTCAGTGCAAACTACACTGAAGAGTCTGAGACACTTTTCTGGCGCACGTGACACAATTGCGCACCCTGCATTTAACACAGGCAAACACACTTTTACAGTTTGCACTACTCTTAGTAAATGTGCCCCATTATCTGTTCCTTGCCAGAATTGCACCTGTTTTAGTGGGATACTCCCCCAACTGTCTTAGAGGTTGTGGACTGGCGGGTGACATGTTCCAAAGTCAAGGGCCATAGATTAAGTTTTTTAACCTAGTTTGTTCTGTTACAGGACACATCCTCCGCAAATGTCCTAGGGATGTCTTGGCAAAGCATGACACATTTCTAATGAATTGGTCCCCACGGTGGAATTATGCCACTCCCCTCACACTACAGCCCCCCTCCTCTCCCTCTAGGTACCATTGTCTGGTTTGTCCATAAGACTTTTTCTACCTCCCCACCTTTTTCTCTTTCCCTCTCTCTCATTCCTGTAGAACTCTAAAAGATTATGTCCCCCTTCATTTTAGCCTCAACTTATAATAAATCCTTTTTTGTAGCCCCTTCCTCTCATGCCAAATTTTCTGTAATCCACCACTCCACTCACAATATTGGCTCCTCACATATAATGCCACTTTATCTACTTTTGGTCTACCACTTCACATTGTGGTACGCCTCCTCTCCCTCACATTCCCCATTTTCTTGTTACTATACAAGTTACTCATCTTTTCTGATTTCCCCTCTGCTGCAAAGATGGCAGGTGCAATGATGTCCTCAAGTCTCACCTATATTTGTGACTAGAGAATGGAGATACGGTTGCAGTCTAGGGCATATTTCAGACTACGAAATTTGGGACTGCCTGGTTGAATCCAGAATTGTTAGGAAGTATGCATATGTCCTATCTACAAGATGCATAAATATTCAGGACATTTCTAGTGTATATACTGATATCAGAGGGTACTAAGTTAAAGAGTTATTCACTGAAATTATATATTAAATATATTAAAACATAGTCAAACACAGATACCCTGCTTCTCCTTCCCCGATGCTACTCAGAACTTGGTTGCTTGTCACCTCCTTATTCATTGATGACAACCGAACATAGAGACTGGAAAATGTGGTCAAATGGATTGTTGAGTATTGTGCTATGTACTATAAGCCTATGAGCGATTGCCTCTCGCTAGGCCAATTTGCTTCTGTACAGCACAGTGGTAGCTGGCCTTTTTAGGCTTCCAGCTGCCCTTGGAGAGCACAATTACCTAACGGCCAAGTGGAAGCCCTAACCATTTAAGGGCTGTGATTAGTAATGATCATAGCTTATTCTTCAAGAATCAATGTTTTCTCCAACTATCGCTGTTACAGCCAGGTGCTGGTTGAATAACACCGCTAGAAAACTACAGTGATAACCCGACAGAGCTTTGAAGCCTGTCCCATAACAGCTGCATTATTACACTGCTGAGAGTTAACCATATGGTCAGCATGGTGTAACTGCTCATGATAATACATTTATTAACAGTTTGCTGAAGTACTTAGAGGAATGTGTGCCATTTACAATAGTTTAGAAATTTAAATGAAAATAAAAATTAAAAGAGGGCATGGATTTTACCTTGACCAGATTTCTCATGATACCTGCACAATACCCCTGAAGTAATTGGTGGCATAAAAAAAATGTGCATGCCCAAGCTCAGAGCCGGGCGGCAAAATTTTGGGCCGTAATGTGGGCGATTCAGGTGACCATTGCTACCGAATTGCCCACATGAAAAATCAGTTGTGCCTGCCTCCTCGTTCCGTGCCCTCATGAATACGCCGGACCTCTTGTAGCGAGGTCCGGCGTTCCTATTGTACAGTGCGGCAGTGTCTGCTGGCTTTAAAGGAGGGTTCCGATATAGCTAGCAGTGTAACACTCCTGCATCTGAGATAGCACTGGTAGCTGCTTACTATAGTAAGCAGCTCCAAGTGCCTTTTTTATGGGTGACAGGTCCTCTTTAAGGAATGTCGTCAGCAATTTGTAAATGCTTTTTAAAAATTTGGAAATTCCATGGGCTGAACATATTCTGGAAGCAGGGATGGATCGGGCAGGCAGCAAATAGAATCAGCCCTGTGCATGATCATAGTTAAAATGCAAGAGATGTCTAAACAATTGTGGCATGATACATTTCTTAACTCATGTAAGGTTCTCTTGGATATATTCTCTATTAAAATTCTATTCCAGTCCAGCATTCTCACACAGATTTGTGTAGAACCAAATCACCAAACATCAATATCTACATCATTGCCTGACATTGTGACGGTGTCATGTGTGTCTGTTCTTTTAGGAAGTAATTTGATTTAATGATGAATTCTAAAGAGAGCAAGAAGGTAAGAAAAAGAATCGTGCAGCAAACTAAGTTTCATTTATCAGGCCTGTATCCAGTGGTGCAAGTCTTCAAAGTCTGTGTCAGGGCCTTGACTAGGATATATGATTTATAGTACTGGTCTTCTTACATGGGAAAGTGACTGCAACCCCTGCATGTCTTTCAAGTTATGCCCCTTTCTGTAACTTCAGACTGATATTGGTTGATAATGTTGACATTTTAATGTATGTTAGTGCTGATGGAAGCTACAGTCCAGAACTGAAATGTGTCGCTATCTTGTACCTACAATAAAAATCCTGTTTGCAATACTCACCATCCATGAGTATCTGTCTTTCTGAGATTGGGCTGACCATATGTCTTATTGCATATTGCTCCTTGACGCTAGATTTCAATTGAGCGCAATGCAGAGGACCCACTGCTAAGAGACTATGGGGGTCATTTATCTTTATTTTTCTTCCTGTTTTTTCTTTATTTTTTGAGACATTTTTTGCCGCATTGCAATTTTTGCGCCTTTTTGAGGACATTTTGAAATGTCCGCCGGACATTTGTTTTTCGGATGTAAGACACTTTTATCTTCTATTCCAGATGTGCTAAATGTTGCAAATGACATTTATCATTTCAAATTGTCTAATATTTGCAACATTTTTGGGACCAAAAAACTCTAGACTAGACAAAACCATACTTAAGGAAAACTTATGGAAAGAAGTGACTTGCGACATTTGTAACAAATGTCTCAAAAAGAGATCTGAAAAAAATAAAACAATTTAAGACAAGGAAAAAGTGAGATTGATAAATTACCAAAGTAGCAGATGGAAAAACGAGCCAAAACAAACAGAGATAAGATAAATGACCCCCTATAGGATTAAAGCGTACATCTATACTTTCTTATACTACTCTTTAATCCCTGGATCTAATCAGGATCTATTCCAATACTATAATAGTATGAAATATGGACATGATGTGCCTTTGTTAGGCAACCCCTCTGATAAACTGTCCTCCATATTTCAGACAATTGTACTATTATAATTTATATAAATTCCGCTGCCAACAAAATACACAGACAAGAAAGACATACATTGCTTTTGGGTAGGAAGTTTGAAAAGTTGTAATCACTTGAGCTTCAGTTAGGTGTTCATTCTCCTCTGGGGGAATTCTGAAACTTTAAAATGGCTATAAAATATTAGCTGGCGCGTATGAGGAATGAGGCTGTTCCTCTTAACTCGGAGAGACTGTGTTTAATGGTGAGCTGAAATGCATATAAGCCAACCCAGGCGTGAAGGGCAGCGTAACGGTCATATGGAAAAGCCAACTGCTGTCCCTTAGTTATCAAGATAAGGGACCTGCCAACTCCTTCATTCACTCTGTCAACCTTGAGAGACTTGAAGCAGACTCTACCTTATACGCTGAACATCTCATATATCAGCAAGATAGAAAGACACTGTAAAATAAAGAGCAGCGGGAAAGCTGTTAACGCTAATCATTTCACCGCTCGCACCTGAAATAAACTTACTCGAGAACAGCCAAGGAAGGAAAAAAAAACACTTTATCAAGGTCAATTTATTCCTCTATTTTTCAAGATTACTTGCTGGGCTGGAGACAGGTGTATGATAATGGATAGATTGGCGCAGGTAGAGATTCAGGTACCATTACAAGATCAGATATGGAGTGTGCACACGTATGGAAAGAAAAAAGATTTTGTGGCTGCACTGGAATTCTTTGCATACATTCCAGCTATGTGTATAAAAAAAAAATCTTACATGTTGAAGATAGCTGCGCGTAATGAAAAATATGGATGAATTTATAGTAAAATACCATTTACATTAGGAGTAGAAATTCATCAAAACAATACAAGCAAGTAGCATTTGCTCGTACATTGAGCAAAAATGTTTTTATCACAAATGTATTTATCTATGAAACTTAAAGCAAGGCAAAGCAAGGACTTAAAAAAAAAAAAAAAACATGCATGCCGTGTGTCAAAAAAAGGCAAATAGGAATAAACCAACTGAATACAATGGAAGAGAAGACAGAATGCGTGTGTGAAAACCGCTAATGTTTAAGGGGCCTTATGCCTCCATATACCCTACTATGGTTTTATATGGTATTTCTGCCTTGTAACATCATTCCTGTATTGGGATAAACTGTGTGCCCCCTTTCATACTAGTGTTTTTCATGTGCAAGTTCTGGGCATGTTTTTGATCTGTAGAACTTTCATTGCATGGTGACCCATTGTATTCAATGAGTTTTGTCTGACTTACTTTTTTTCACGCACACACAAGTGTTTTTTTTTTATATGCATGAAACTTCTAACGTGCTCTACTTTTGCAAGTCATGCGAAAAAATACCCCTTACAACTCTATGGAGAAGCATCAAGAACACATTGCACTCTGAGACACATGCAAGTGCAATGCATTTTTCACTGATTAATTGTCATTGAAAAGATAGACCACAGTCATAAGTCTATTTCTCTCTCGTGAAACTCTGCAATGCTAGTGTGAAAGGGGACTCACTATGATCAGTGTACTTGGACATTACTGTGACTATTATCATTTGGATAGAAGAAGAAAACATATGTCGCCACCACATATATATTACCATACTTTCTATTGTAGTAATAGTATCCCATGGCAAAAAAAATTCTTAGCCAGAATCAAAGCCTCACACAACTGCAACATGGGTGGTACTCAGTTCTACTTCAACATGAGGTGAGTTGAGCCTTTGGCAGGTTCCAATAGATCAGAGGAGGAAGTATGAGTTAAGTCCTGCTAAATATGGTCTGCTGTACTTTTTAGGTTCTGTAATTTTAGATGCTGTCATAAATGGCTCTGCCTCCTTAAAAGTCCCCAACTACCCTTGGGAATATGGGAATATGCACATAGAAAGAGCAGCACTTTATACTTTCATACATGATACAGCTCAGTCAGGACAAAGACATATATACAAACACGCACTAAGAAGAAAACCATACAAGTTAAAGGAAATCTACCACCAGAATGAAGGATTGTAAACCAAGAACACTTACATACAGGTGTGTGCCTCCTTTGTCTTATGACATTGTTGTTTTTTTTTTTTTTAAAGGCTTTTAAATAGTAAGTAAGCCTGAGGGGCTTCAGACTCAATTAGTATCTATGGAGTTCATGGCTACTTAGGTTAATTTGTATAATTTGTAAAGCCTTATTTTGTAAAAACAAAGGCTTGAGAAGCTAAAAGAGCAGACCCTGCCAGAGGAGGCACAAAACAGTATGTCAGTTCTTTTGGTTTACAACCCTTCATCCTGGTGGTAGATTTCCTTTAAAGAAAACCTACCATCAGAAATCTACCTATTAAGCTAGCTATGTGTATGTGCTATGAGGCCGGAGCTACTGCGCATGTGCAGTATTCCGAAGGGGCCTTACCGCTACAGAGGTGTGAGGGTACGCACCAAGGTAACACAGGTAGGTGGGATTGCAGAGGCTACTGGGGCATGGAGTAGCCTTTGTTCCCACTACTCGGAGAGACTGTAGTAGCCTCTGACGATAATTAACATATTAGCTATATAAAGATTAGTAGTTTAGAACATATTTTAGGATTGGTTAAAAATAGATTAGAGTTTAGCATGTCACTTTCAACCTACTATCAGATCTACCTTGATGGCAGATTTCTGATGGTAGGCCTCCTTTAAATGGGCCAAGTTTCAGGCTCTGTCCAATTCCATCATTCAGGATTCTACTGTATGGAAAAACAATAGTGTATGTGCAAAGTATACATACAGATGCAGCAAACATGGTGTGACCCTTAACGTGAAGCATAATATTGAAAGAAGCAACATGTAACATGTTCAATGTCAACTGTATGCAGGTTTATATGAGTGTATCAGAAGGGCGGTGCCATTTGGCTTTTAACCCCTAGCAGGAGAAAGGCTTGGACTTACCTGGAGTCAAATATCGTCGCTATCCATCGTCCAGGGTAGATTCAGTCAATCCTGGACTGTGTTACCACATTCATTCGTTGCCACTCCTCTGATTCCGAAACCCATCTAAAACACGTAACACTAGCCTTTTCTCTAATTTTTCTTTTCCCCTGAATCGTCAAGACCACACGTCTCACTTTCCACCTTGCGTTCTTGTTCTTCCCTTACTGAAGTACTTTGTATTACACCAAATATACTATTTTATCTCTATGAACATAGTTTATGACGGTTGCACCAAAATGTGTTTGTTGCATTATGATAAATTTTCAGTTGCACAATTTGTACTGATGCGCCACTTTTATCAAAAGGTTTTAAACAGATTGAGGCTGGAGCGCCAAATGAGGCATATTTTCTATAAAAGAGGGCTTGTCTTATCTACACTAGATGTATCATTCAGCATCAGAAGACAATTTGATAAATCTGGCACAGTATAAAGCTGTCTGTCTACCTATGAGATTTTATTGATAAGTCTGGTACGTTGGTTTTAATTTGGGAACATACCTTTCAATATAAACTTTTCACAATATCTTGAAGGTAGAGGAATTTGTATTAATCTTGTGCAAATCTTAGTGCAATTCTAAAAAAGTATCTGAAAAACAAAAAAATGTTAAAAGTTATAAATGGAATAACCGGAGAAGTAGAGAGGTTTTATTAGATTGTTTAATTGTTTCTATCATCTTTGAAGTGGAAAGAAGTCCCCATGATCTCATGTGGCTCAGCTGTCTGCAGGCCGCCCTTCTGTCATCATTGTCACAAACACCCTTATCACATTGCAGGACATGGTGTAACCACTTGAGAGTGACACAACTGTAATGTAACAACTGTATGCTGACCTTTTGTACCAGCCTTAAACAAGGTAACAAAAGCTCAAGCCTATTTGTGTATTACTATAGTGGCACTATGTTTGTGTATTAATCCATGTTTCATGTTCTTGTGCGAGTCATGAAATGTTGTCTGTCTCTTCTATGAGATGGACTGCTCTCCTCCTTCTCTCCTTCCGCTCTTCCTAACACCCTCCATGTTCTGTATGTGCAAGCATCTTCTTAAATGATGACCGTGAAATTGAAAACTTTGGTAATGGGCTATTGATAATCATCTCAATCTGCAAATATATTTGTAAAACTATTACATTTATGTTTTTTTGCACATTGTACTGTACTGTTCAGCTTCTCTGTAACAAGTTGGTCACTTTTCTTTCCTGTCTCCAGCTGAATTGACTGCAACTATAATCCTGATCAAAGTTGACCAACTCTTGGTCACAAAATGGGGTCCCTGGTAACCCTATGAGGATTGAGTAACCAATCATGCATGAACACCCATCTTATTCATTATCTATGGACGTCCAGAGATGACTGAGCATGGTACATGATGACCAGCACTTACATTCCGTAAAGTGTATGAGAGATGAGCTGCATTTCCCAACACTTCTCATACACATTGGATGGGACCTTACGGCTCTATCCACAGTTTAGGTTTCGGCCCCTATTGTTTATGGAACAGCTTCTGTATCAGTAAGGGTTTTTTTTTTTAGACTTGTTTTTATTTATTTTTTCATAAACATACATATAATACTCCAACATAAAATTTAGTACATTGGGATTTTTGTCTTAACCAAAGCAGGTTATATTAATGTTATTTACAGTCCATCACCTTGAGTCTTGTTGCTAAATTTCTCTCTGCTTTGGTACAGGTTTAGTTTGCATATCTATGTTCAGCTTTTAAGGCAGGGATTAATAATACAATCAAATATTATATTGCATATTATTCAAAGACATATTGGACATAGGTTAACATGTAAACTGTTGTAAACACAAAAACAATAACCATAACCATAACAGTGGGTTCTGTATCCATACTGATCACATGCCACAGTTATCATATAATCAGCATATAAAACGTGCAAAGGTCAAAACAACGGTCAAACAACCACTTTAATTGGATTCTATCACAAATTTTCTTACTTTACTTAATGAACCCAGATAGAATTTTTTTTCCATTCCACTCCTGGTTCCTGGGTTTAATATTGTGATAATATATGGACCTGGGAAGCAAATGTCTGAATGTTTCTTTCTTCTATTGCAGGGAAAACATTCTACACTTTTTTTCGCGCGTGTTCTGCACGTGCTTTTGACGCTCAGAACTTAACTTGCATTGCACTCTGACCCATTGTAATCAATGGGCTTTTTCAGACTTGATTTTTTTTCATGCACACACGCGCGTTTTTTTACAAGTCTATGGAGACACATCAAAAACGCATTGCACTCTCTCATGCAAGTCCAATGCAAGTGCAATGAGTTTTTCACGCATCAATTGCCATGGAACAGATAGAGCTCAGTCCTGAGTCTTTTTCACGCACGTTTTCTGTGTGTGAAAAACTGAAACACTGAACAAACTCTGACTGAAAACTGATTGAACTCTGATGCAAAATGTACATTTTTTCATTGACCAAACCCTAATCGCACCCTAATCAGACTCTGATGTGATCTGCAACGCAAGTGTGGAATTATCTCTGTAACTCATAGATTTGGCATTATATCATTGAAACTATCTCAATTTTCCTGGTTAGATCTTGGATATCCTGGAACTCCAACATGTCTAATTATACTGGACCCTGTATTTTGATCCCAAACCTGTATCCTGATCTTCGTTATTTTTCAAGATATCTCTCTTGATTTATGGTTCTGGGACAGGTCGGATACAGGGTTACAGGTGTGGCAGAATAAAGGCTCAGGTACAGGTTCAGGGTTTCAGTTTAAGTAATATACAAAACAGCAGTACTGCAAGTCACAGGAGAAAGTATAACCAGCCCTGAGTAAACTGGGGACCAGCCATTTATCCAGTTCTTGGATGCCGCCATAGCAGCTGACTGGCTAGGCCCCGCATCACTAAACCACCAACTGGACTCTAGAGTGAGCCACCCAACTTTCAAGGGAAGAGATATTGCGTGGCAGCTCCCAGCAAGGCAGCCCTGGTTGTGTCTCACAAGCTCTGAGCTCAGCAGCCAGAGTCCATTCAAAGGATACTAACATATACTTTTGTGACAGAGGAAGTTGGGGGAAGTTGCGTGTTTTGTGTCATTGTCATGCTGAATACCCAACTTCAATGTTCCTACTAATCCCATCCATCCTCACTTCAATACAGTGCGATTGTCCTTTGTAGAAAAGCAACCTCAAAGTATGATGTTTCCACACTCTATGAGATTGTGGGCTTGACTCACTTCAGGCCATTGACCAGGTCCTTCTTTGTGGTTCTCACAGATTCCTTTCCTCTCCCCTACTAGGCAAGATCCTGCATGGAGCTCAAGACTAAGGAAGATTGACAGTCATCTTCTTCAATTTTTTTTAATAATTGCACCAATGGCTGTTGTCTTCACCCCCCCCCCCCCAGTAGATGGGTAGCCTAGCACAATCTGCCCCCCTGATTAGATAGGTATACAGCACACTCTGCCCCTCCCCAGTAGATAGGTATCCAGTACACTCTGCCCAAACATATAAAAAATAAAATCATTACTCACCTTCCGGTGTGGAATCCTACGGAGCTGCGTGGGAGCACAAGAAGGTGAATAATGTTTTTTTTAGCTTTTTTATCACCCACCCCACCCGGTCCATTTAGTCGCTGGGCCCGTGATTGTAGTCCCAAATTTACCCACATGATGGCGACTGTGGCTGCAATTAACACAGGTAATGAGTGCAGAGTAGGAGGAACTTCTTAAAGATAAAGTAACAGTAGAGAGCCAGGATTCTTGCAGATTGCTAGGTGATCAAACAATTATTTCATGTAATAAAACAGTAGATGTCCTTTGGAGATCCTACAAAATGTAAATCACTTGGGTTGATATGGTAACAGTGTTCCCATAAGTGTTTCTTTTTTTAGAATTTATCAGCTGTCCCATGAAAGTTGGCTGCATTCTACCATTATGTGGGCTTTCCTAATGTTTGTTAATTCAAAGATTGAAGTATGGGTAAATCTGCTCCTGTGTTTCTTAAAGGTAGGTTAACCAAAAAATTTTTCGATTTCAGAGAATAATTTAATTTGGAGGCCTGGACTAGGGTCTAGATTTAGGAATCTGGTCTAATGTATATACAGCATGTAATACATATCTAATCTTTATTATATTCTAAAATTTGTGCCAAATAGAAGTTCTTTTTATGTTGCAATCTTTTCCGTACTCTAATTTTATCCTTTCTGAGTAAAGAAATAAAACAGGAAAAATGCAAACAACTGTACCCACAAAGGTAAAACAAAATGTAAAAAATGTCCATAGTCCTAATAATGTAATGAACCTAGACAATGACCTCTGAATACATACAATATGGGTACCAAATGTCCTATATGTCAGTTACTTCTTCCAGGCATTGAATGTGTTAATAACATGTGGAGAACACGGGCCTGGGTTCTCCAGGAATGTTTATTAAATATCCCCCATTCCTTGCTGAAAGTGCTTTCCCAGTCTGACAATTAGCGCCACACATGGGACAAATTGAGCAATATTTGGGTGTTTTAGGGGATTCCTATAATAAGTTGTGAGATCAATTTATGACGTGCTAATGAAAGGCAGTTACCTTCTAACACTCCGCTAATGCACTTCACATCAAGCGAGCAGCACCAAATCCTCTTTACATTACGAGAGCGGAGATTAAATTACACTTACAGTGTGAGCTATAAAGCTTTATGGATCCTGTAGTAATTCTCCTAACTACTCCATTATGTAGAGCGCAAAGATTTCTTTGCAAGTCAAGAAATAATACATCAAGGGAACATTTACTGCTACAAACAGCTCTGGTAAAAATGTATCTTCTGTGAATTAAAGCTGAAACCTCTTTATGGGAAGACACAGAAATTCACTTCACTTTTCATTTAAGCCTTTCTGCCCTGGTTTATAGATGTCGAACCTTCACGCTCTTATTCCTGGCTGGCTAGCGGCACGCGTTATAAATGAGTATAAATTTCCGCATCTGACGAGCACCTCGCGGTCTCATGCCTAATGCGCAAAGTTAGGGAACAGCAGGTAAAAATTTCACAAACATCCTTATTTATGATCTTGTCCTTGGTCATAGAGGTGGGGGGGCGAAATTTCAATGTACTAAAATGAAAAGTATGATTAAGGAGACAGAGCGTGTTGACAAGGATAGTGGCCCGGCTGCCTCCATTCCCTGCTGAAAATATATAATACTTTTCTGACATCAATTTTAGATGGAATAGACATAGATGTGGTTTGGAGGAAAATGT